>NC_091992.1:52380965-54955965 GCF_044704955.1 Pristiophorus japonicus
ATCAGGTACAGGTTGAACCTCTCTGGTCCGGAAACATCAGTGGTTCGGCATTAGTTTGCGGAACTGCTGCTTTGCGTGGGTGGCTTCCTGGTTTTCCGCGCTTCCGCAAAGTTTGTTTACATCCAGCCAGCAGTCCTGGCTCTGTGTTCTATGCTATTATTTAGCTCTAATTTACCCCTAAATATAGCTTCAAAGAGACCAGCAAGCAGTGGACGTGTTGGTAGTGCTGCTAAGCGTAAACATGTGTCGATATCAATACAGCAAAAGATGGAATTGTTGAAGAAATTGGACAAGGGCACATCGGTACAGGCCTTATGTGAGTTTTACAATGTTGGTTCGTCAACAGTGTATGACTTGAAGAAGAAAAAGGATAAGATCCTTAAGTTTTTTGCTGACAGTGAAAGTAAGAAAGGTATGACCTTTCGTAAGACATTGAAGGAAGGAAAAAGTAGTGATTTAGATAGTGCACTCATACAGTGGTTTAGGCTTCGTCGGAGTGATGGTGTTAGCATTTCTGGCGAGATGGTAATGGCGCAAGCGAAAATATTCCACCAAGAACTTGACCTGCAGCATGAGTGTGAATATTCTCAAGGATGGCTGCAGAAATTTAAAAACAGGCATGGTATTAGTCTACGTCGTGTGTCCGGTGAAAAAAGAAGTGCAGATACTGAAGCAGCCGCCAAGTACGTCGACGAATTTGCACAGTTAGTTGCAAATGAGAAGTTATCCCCAGAGCAGGTATACAATGCCGATGAAACTGCTCTCTATTGGCGTTGTATGCCTCGAAAAACCTTAGCAACAGATGCTGAGGAGGCACCAACTGGAATGAAGGCGTCAAAGGACAGGTTAACTGTCCTTGGTTGCAGCAACGCAGCAGGTACGCACAAGTGCAAGCTCATGGTCATTGGTAAAAGTGTGAACCCAAGGGCATTCAAAGGGGTGAAAATATTCCCAGTGATATACCGTGGCAACAAGAAAGGAGGGATAACCACTAAGCTATGTCTCGAGTGGTTCGAGAAATATTTTGTACCGGAGGCGAGAGCAAATTGCACGTCGGTTGGGCTGGATCCGAAATGCAAAATTATGCTGATTCTCGACAATTGCTCTGCCCATCCTAAAGCCGAACTGCTTGTCAAAGACAATGTGGTGGGACTGTATTTACCCCCTAACTGTACCTCTCTGCTTCAGCCTTGTGATCAGGGTATCTTACGATCCCTTAAGTGTAAGTACCGGTCCGAATTTATGCACCGATTGCTAGTGTCAATTAATGCAGGGAAGTCTGTGACAACATTTTGGAAAGAATTTAACCTCAAGGATGTGATTTGGACACTAGCTGGAGCCTGGGAAAAAGTATCTCCATCTACTCTGAAGAATGGATGGCACAATCTGTGGCCAGCCTTAATGTTTGAGGACAGTCCTGATGTGGATGATGAGGCCGCGTTCACCGGATTTCAGGTGTCACAAGACAAACAAATTATTCGTGAGTTACTGGAGTATGCCACCAGTATGTCCAACCCTGCAGTGCTTGAGGTGACCAAGGATTTGGAAGAGGAAGATTTACAAGACTGGATGGATGTCGACAAAGATGCACCAATTGTGAATCAACTTACTGATCAAGAGATTATGCAAATGATAAAAGAAAAACTCATCAAAGAAAAACCGCAAGGAGAAAATAAAGATTACAAAGCAAGTGATGATGAAGATGATGAGGGTGAAGTTGAAGAAAGAATTTCTATCGATACATGCATTCAGTTGGCCACAGATTTGATAGCAGGACTGGAGCAAAGAACTTTCATTTCGGAGCAAGACATAATGTCGGTCTACATGATACAAGAGAAACTCATTAAAGAAAAAACGAAATACATGAGGCAAGCCAAGCTGCAAGATTGGTTCAAGAAGATAGCCCAGGAGAGCGGTGAGCAGCACTCTACAGGTACCGGTAAGCCTAGGCTAGGCATATGCTTATGTAGGGTGTATCGTTACAGTCATATACTGACCTCCCGTGGTTTGGAAAATTCTCTGGTTCGGCACCGGTCAGATCCCGAGGGTGCCGGACCACAGAGGTCCAACCTGTATAAGGAAACGATGTACAATTGTTAAAGTACAATGCTGCAAAAAATTGCTTAAATTACCACGTACATAATGCATTTTAGTAAAACTTGTTCAGATCTTGTTACTGGTCTAATTACAAATGTATGTATGTATATATATATATATATATACACATTTGTAATTAGAACTATCAAAAAGTTACAAACACACAATTTTACTTAATTCATCATCTAAATGTAGGTTAAGGAAAAAAATGATGGACTATATACTTGGTGCAGTGTTGGGGAAATCCACATTTATTTAACTCTCGTCCCCATCCCCCCCTCTTCCCTCCTGTTTGCTCTTTACCAAATGTTCTATTTTATGTTGATAAAAGAATATTAACTTTTAATGGCCCATCTCAACAGTGCAATGAAGCTGTGCTTACAATGATTTTAAAACTTCAATCGCTCAACTTTGTATGTTTTTGTCAATTTGCTTCATCCTAGTTGATGAAAAGTAAATACAGTTGGACCTCTCTGGTCTGGCACCCTCGGGACTTGACCGGTGCCGGAACAGAGAATTTTCCGAACCACGGGAGTTTACTGCAGCCAGCATATCTAACATCTGACGGTATCGCCATGAGTTAGAAGATAAAGGCTGGTTAATACAAAATCAGCAAAAAGAGTATGCTCTAAATCATTTATTTGCTGGTTAATACAAAATCGGCAAAAAGAGTATGTTATAAATCATTTATTCGCTGGTTGATACAAAATCGGCAAAAGAGTATGTTGTTAAATCATTTATTCACACTTCTTTAGCAGTCACCTGAAAACACTCCAAATGGTAATCTCTAGGTGACATTTTAACCTCCTCGCGAATTGCAGAAACCCCTTTCTTTTTAGGCTGTTTAAAACGAGAAAAGATGAAAAGCTGAGTTCAAAGTGAAAACAAGTGATTCTCATTCAAATCCAAGCAATTTTATATAAAACATTGCTCCCAATATGGAACCTTTGTATCATTAACATCCAGACTATCACATTTCAAAGACAAAGCAAAATCAGTGCATGGACCATATTGAAAGCTACTTTCCAATAATATTGAACAGACCATATTACAAAGCAATAGAAGAATCCCTTTTCTGTTGACAGCCCCTGGGCTGCTGTGTGTGCATGCTGGTGGCCTGTGGGCAGTTCCCTCAGGCGAATACAATGGTTGACTGACAGCTATTCCAGCTGATCGCCGATCAAACTTTTTTTGATAAACCCTCTTCTCCCTCAGGCCCAACTAATGCCGAACCACAGATGTTTCCGGATTCGAGCGTTCCGGACTGGAGAGGCACAACTGTAAAAAAAAAAATTATGCTGTTATATTTCAGGCTTTCTTGAAATTATTTTTGGATGTTAATTATTAAGGTACAGGTTGGACCTCTGGTCCGGCACCCTCTGGACCTGACCGGTGCCGGAACAGAGAATTTTCCGAACCAGAGGAGCTCATGCCTAGCCAAGGCTTACCGGTACCTGTCGACAGCACCCAGGTTCCTGTTTGTTTGTGTGTGTGTGCGCGCATGCTGGCAGCCTGTGGGTGGCTCCCTCAGCACCCGTGCACACACTCACTGACTTGACAGCGGCTCCAGTCAATCACCACACACACTCACTGACTGGCAGCCAATCGCCACACGCACAACGCAGCAGCAACCGAGCCTGCTTTTTGAAGCATTGTTTAAAGTTACAGCCCCCGGCCAGTGCCTTGCACACTCAAATTTCACAGATAACACATTGCAACTGAGATAACTTCAGACTGCAAAACTCACTGAAATTGCATTTCAAAATCTCAGGCTGCAAAACTTTTTTTTATAAACCCTCCTCTCCCTCAGGCCCAACTAATGCCAAACCACGGATGTTTCCGGACCAGAGAGGTCCAACCTATATTGTTATGGTGCCATATTTCTGTACTATAGCATTACTGCCGAGTCTAGAAGATGAATTTTGAAAACAGGTCAATGGTTCTGTTAACTGCTTCAGGTACTCATTACTTGCACTTAACCCGAAAGATTTTTCAAATGTAACATTTGATATGGCCCAGAAAAAACTTATTGTTGTGTCTGTATCAGCTTTATATTCCATGCTCATTCATCTTTATATCTGCAGGCTAAATGTGTGTCACTTTATTCATGTATTTTCCTTACTGCACTGTACTTTCTGATTTATGCAGGTTCAGACCAAAACAGTGATCATTTTAGGGACAGACTGATGCCACCTTTTGCTGATGCCTCAGGTACCACACACTGTTTTGATCAATGGCACTTTGATGTTATCAGTACAAAATGTAATCATCTGAACTTTGTTGTACTTTTTTTTTCTAGTGCAACTGGAAAGGCAGTGCATTATAAAAATGTTTTAATTGTGCGCAACTAATGACCATCATACACAAAGGAATGTCTAGAATAATGAGATAAAGAACTCAACAGCATGTGGTATCAGTCTGTCTCTAATATACTAAACACATATGAAATGGACTCAGTGCATATATTTTTATAAGCAACACAGTTTTTGATAACACCATGATGATTATTCATTCCTCCTCAGGAAGAAGAAAGATATGTCTAAAGTTAACATAGGCTGGAATGTGTAAGCCTATGCCCTGGAATAAAATGTAGCTGAATTAAGTGATCCAGCAGAACTAAAGCTAATCTCTACGTGCAAGTTCACTGTCCCTTTTAGTTCTTGATTCTTTCATAACTTCTCAGCTTAAAATCGCTTGGTATGAACTTTTCATACAGATTTACGTGACCAATTGACTCTAGTAAAATATTCGCTCAGCTGTGGCTTTCAGTACAGCAGAGTAGGTTTGTTTCAGATTTTAAAGTAAATCTCAGACAATATGCTTTATTTTTTTATTCCAGTAACCAATCGATCCCATGTTAAAGCATATTATTGTTCACATTTCAAAACAGAGTTGTAATAAGGAACCCATTAACTATTCTGATATTAAAGAATAACTAAATTACATTGCCACTGCAGATCAGTTTTCCTTTTACAAAAGCTCACTATGGTACCTTTTGAGCTGAAGGGAAAATGCTTGTTCCTTTTTAACATGATATTTTAAGAATAGTTGTTGCATTAAAGATTTTATTTAAATAATTTATATTAGCACATACAAAACTTTTTCATTTAACTCAACCGTTCTATATATAATTTATTATATTTAAAGCATTCAATAAGCTTGGCATGGCCAAATGCCTAACTTATCTGCTCAAATATTTAACTTTTTCCCCATTTAAGTCTCTGGGTTCAATCCTGGTCTGCTTTAGCATTATCTAGGCCATAGTGTATGTATTTCTAAGTGGCACAAGACAGAATTCAAAGTCTTGATTTGTTTTCCTTCATTTGTTGTGCTATAGCTGCTCATATTCTCCACCTCTCAAATGAGCAGCTTGTACTCATTCCCACGTTGTTATGTTATATATGGATTTACTCAAACTAAATCCTCTTTGAAAGTGGCTCTCATCTGCTGCTGTTGTAAAAAAAAATCTAGATGCACAATTTGGAGCAGCAGCATAGGCACAATTATGTTTTGTTAGTGAATTGTGGATACAATAATATCACTATAGTCAGTTTGTACTTTGTATTTCCATATCATTTTTATTTTTATTTGTCCTTGTAAGCTTAGTGCCGTTGCAAAGTAAGGGATAATCATATTTTTCTCATTTCAGGTGGAATGCACTTGTAGGGATTAACATTGAGATTTATGTCTTTATCCAAGGTTTTAGTAATACCTTGTTTTCTCTTCAGTTGTCCTACATAACTCTCCTCAATTACAATAAATCATTCAACTCAGGCATTCCAAAGTTACAAACTACTTCATATGATACAACATAGTATAGTTTGCTGAACAGAAAATAATCACATTATTATACTATACCAAGAGTACAGAATAATTTAGTATGACAGCAGAGTTTATGTTAAGGTATGATAGTTGTAGGAAAGTTCCGTGTCACAGTCCCAATATGGTACATGTATTAGCTGGAAGGTCTTGGGAATGCCCCTTGCATCCAACAATATACATGGGAAAATTGCTTGGGATTTATGTTTGTAACTAGGGTTTAATATTGTTTAATTTTTTTTGAATTTCATTCCCATTCTGTCACTAGGAAGGCTGAATCACTATTAAACTTCTAATTTGTCAGAGGTAGCAAAGACTAAATAGGTCCTAGAAGTGTGTTGCTAACAACTACATTATTTAACTACATTTACTACACTACTGTTAGTGCCATTGTAATGTTCAGTATCAATAATTAAAGTGATATAGTTGTAAAAAGGTAACTAATATTTAGCATAAATCGGCAGTCAAATTGAATACTAGCTTAACGAACTTAATTTCCGTTTTGTAACAGTCATCGGTTGGGTTACACAGTATAGCAGAATGACGCTCAATGCCAAGATTACATAGACACTTGACACGTAAACCTTTTGTAGTCTATAGTTCAAGTTATCATTGGTATGCTTTCGGTGTTTTTAAAAAAAAAAGACCTCTTTCCTCGGGTAGCAGGTTAATTGCTGTATCTGATAGATTGATATACCTCTGCAGGCTTGTTCTGTCTCTGGGGTATACCTGAAGCAGGTTATTGTCTATAGTCTTATTCATATTAATTTTAATTTAGTTTATAGATGGGCCCTTATATTTCCTGTACTTCAATTTAATCTGTCTGAAACTTCATAATACGCTCTAAAACCTGACTTCAACTTTCCAAAACTTAATATAAATGACATTCAAGCTTAAATATTCTTCTCTGAATAAAAACATTAAGGGCAGTCTGACCATCAATCAATTACTGGAACTAGAATGCTAATTACAACCTTCACCGCAAATACAAAGTATCTGATATGGTCTTAATTGAAGGGCCCGGAACCTAATGTTTCCTTGGAAATTGTAATCATTCAGTTAACTTCTCTTTACTGTGTTCTTTGCACTTTCAGTATTAGTGGATGGCTTTGTTTCTACTGATAATTTTGTCTTGGGACACCATGTTATTGGCCATCAGATCAAAGAAGAGAGAATCTTGTATCTGGGTTGTCTCAATATTTGACTTTTGTAGAATTTTCCTTTTTCTATGGATACACCTGCTTTTTTCTCTGCAGGATTTGTTGTTCAATTTACATACTAAAATTATGTAAGGAAATTAATCCTATCATCTGATTTGGCAGAAACTACCTACGTAGCATTTATTGGGCTTAACTTGTATCACACATCCACAGCTTTGAAGATTTCTGTATGTGCTTGGCAAAGTTATCAATTTTCAGTTTATATTGAGAAGTATCAGATTACTGTCATGCTCGTCCTACTTTTATAACTTTAAGGCATCTCACTTCGTTGAATTGGTAGCAGTTCAACCGTTATATCAGAATTTCTGCTTTTCTCTGCAATGCACTGAATATGGTCTCTGGATACGCCTTCAGCAAGTTATCTGTAGTCGTTCCTCCAGATTCATCAAGAGTCTTCCTCTTCTAACTTTGTAATGTTATGCTATACTTTCATTTTGTTATAAATGTTGAACCTCTTCCTTAACTGAACTGGATTCTCCTGGATTTCCTCGGACTTCTTTTCTGACTTGTGAATTAAAACTGAAGTCTTTAACATCTACGCAAGAATGTCTTCACTCATCAAGATTAAAAATATTACATCTGAAATCTGACCCGTTAAAGTTTCACTGGTAATGGAACGTCTACTTGCCATAATCTAGCATTTTATGGCATGCAGGTACAGCAGGTGGTTAAGAAAGCAAATGGCATGTTGGTCTTCATAGCGAGGGGATTTGTATACAGGGGCAGGGAGGTGTTACTACAGTTGTGCAGGGCCTTGGTTGAGGCCACACCTGGAGTATTGTGTACAGTTTTGGTCTCCTAACTTGAGGAAGGACATTCTTGCTATTGAGGGAGTGCAGCAAAGGTTCACCAGACTGATTCCTGGGATGGCGGGACTGACCTATCAAGAAAGACTGGATCAACTGGGCTTGTGTTCACTGGAGTTCAGAAGAATGAGAGAGGACCTCATAGAAACGTTTAAAATTCTGACGGGTTTAGACAGGTTAGATGCAGGAAGAATGTTCCCAATGTTGGGGAAGTCTAGAACCAGGGGTCACAGTCTAAGGATAAGGGGTAAGCCATTTAGGACCGAGATGAGGAGAAACTTCTTCACCCAGAGAGTGGTGAACCTGTGGAATTCTCTACCACAGAAAGTTGTTTAGGCCAATTCACTAAATATATTCAAAAAAGAGTTAGATGTAGTCCTTACTACTAGGGGGGAATCAAGGGGTATGGCGAGAAAGCAGGAATGGGGTACTGAAGTTGCATGTTCAGCCATGAACTCATTGAATGGCAGTGCAGGCTCGAAGGGCCGAATGACCTACTCCTGCACCTATTTCCTATGTTTCTATAGTTAAAGAGTAGAGTAGCTCGGAGTAGAGTGCTTGTTCCGAGCTACGTCCCGGCAGGCGAGCCCCAGGAGGGCAGAGAAAACGCTTCAAGGACACCCTCAAAGCCTCCTTGAAAAAATATAACATTCCCACCAACTCTTGGGAATCCCTGGACCAAGACCACTCAAAATGGAGGAGAAGCATCTGAGAAGGTGTCGAACACTTCGAGTCTCTTCGCCGGAAGCATGCGGAAGCCAAGTACAAACAGCGGAAGGAGCATACAACAAATCAAGCACCATCTGCCCCACCTGTGACTGAGACTGTAGATCAGGCATTGATCTCATCAGTCACCTTAGGACTCATTTTAGTGTGGAAGCAAGTCATCCTTGACTCCGGGGGACCACCTAAGAGAAGAACAGAGATAGTCAAGAACTCTGTGGGGGAAAAAAAACTTCTTATAGGATTCTTACTTGCTGAGCTCCTGTGTCTTTCTAGACAGGCTGGCCTTATCAGCAAAATATTTGTTGGACAAAAGCAAAATACTGCGAATGCTGGAAATCTGAAATAAAAGCAGAACATGCTGGAAATACTCAGCAGGTCATGCAACATCTGTGGAGCGAGAGAGAGTTAACGTGTCAAGTCGATGGCATTTCATCAGAAATATTTGTTGGGGTTGGCAGCAACATTTTTCCTACAGTTTAGTAATGAGTTATCCTTTGCTCGATGGAAAATGCAGAGTTGAAGTAAATTTGAGACCAGACAAATTTTAAAAACAAATAATGGGAGAAAAACATGCTGAGTCGACTATAACCAATTGATGACCAGAGCTCTGATGACAAATCATCCAGTATTGGTAAGACCAGTGTGAGACACAATTATTCCGAAATGAGTAAGATTCATAAATTGCTTTCCTCCAAGAGTATCTGAGGAGTGCCTGAAGTAGGCTGGCCGGGTAAAATCTGTCTCTGTTCTTGTGACCAGAACACCGAGTGTAACAATCCTGGTTAGAACCAACCCATGTGTTCTTACTGAATTATATGAAAACTCAGTAAAGATCACATTTTATTCTGAGCTTTGAAGCAAGAAATTTGGAGAAATGCAATGGTCACTGTTCGAATAATTTGTAAACATTTTGTTCATTTGTTAGCGAACACTTTTTCTCTCCTCTCTTGCTCAGTCTCTAGACCAAGATCGCTCAACTTCATTTAAAGAGTCAAACTTGAGTGGATCAGGATATGTTCTTCATATAATGCTTGAACCTCAATTGAACGATTTTGTAGCTGCGATGGATTCAGTTTGATTCCAGTTTGGCTCTAGAACATTGTCTTGAAGCTGGTTCAGATGACGTTGTGATGGCTTGTTAGTCCCGGGGAACCGAAGAAAAAGAAGTTTACATATGTGTTTTTTTAATGATGGAGAGATTTCATGTGTTAACTTCATAATTGAGTGAGAATAAATGTTGGATTATATTGCATCAAAGTATTACAGATTGAGCAGCCGAAATCTGGAGTTTTCCAGAATCTGGACACCTGGCTGATCCGTAGCGGGGTTGTCCGGAATCCAGAAAATGTTCCGAAATCCGGACCTGCCGCCGGAATTCCCCCTCTCCGCCACTGGGCCTCATCTGCCTCGGGACATCGGCCACCTCGGGTCCTATCTTGGCTGCCTCGGGACCTTGTGGACATCACCCGCCTCAGGACCTCAGAACCTCGCCTGCCTCGGGGCCTCGCCGGACATTGCCCTCCTCCAGCCCTACCTTAGCTGCGTCGGGCCCTCGTGGACATCACCTGCCTCGGGACTTCGCGGAACCTTGCCCGCCTCGGGACCTACCCCGGCCGCCTCAGGATATCTTCCCTCTTTTCCCCTCCACCCCCCCCCCCCCCCACCACAGCTGCTGCTCGCACACATCCTCCCCCCCTGCCTAAGCGTTTCTGGTTTCGGGACATCTGAGAGACATTCCAAAATCCGGAACAGCCTTGATCCCAGGGTTTCTGGATTTCGGACGCTCCACCCTTATTACATCTACCATATGTATGTTCTTCCATACATATGATATAATAAAGATAACATCAAGCACAGCAATGCACAATTCTTTTCATGATTGATGAATTTTACTCAAATGTTTTTTTTAAAAAAAAGGCACATTTTGGTGCCTTTCATTCATGACCCACAATTGAATGACAAATGCTTGGAAGATACCAGAAACAGGCTGTTTCATCAATGTGATCACAATCCATTTAATAACTCTGAACAATATGACTGACATTTGAATGACAGGATATTAGACTAACAAAAATATGGTAACAGTCGTTACTGGTGATGTTCACAGGCGTAACCACCATTATCAGGGTTGCCAGCAGCATTACTGAAGTCGTCTTGATTTTTGTTAGTTTCTGTATGGAAGTACTATAAGTGGTCATTATGTTGAAGGGAGTTTTACTCCGATAAGTGCAATTGGTTTTGAATAATTTCATTTTGAAAACAGCATTTTTACCAGGTGTCCTGGGCATCACGAACGTTTTTGACATTAATTTGACTTTTCTTCGAAATTCTTGGTGATTTCCCATGAATCAGTGATTAAAACTTACAAACCTGTTCTTGCTTTAAAATTGTAGTCGGAGGTAACCCAAGTCACGTGCTTCCGGGGGGGTGGGGGGGGAACTCTCATTGGATGAAGCCTTCGTGTCCACAGTTTCAAAGCCCTGACGACCATTGCAGGCATTTTGTTCCGTGTTCTGAATCCACAAAATCAAACCATTTCTTCCAGCCATCGGATGTCAATCCAGCATCATCTCGAAAGGTAAGATACTCTTCTCAGTTTATATGGTAAAATTTGTGAGTTTTCTTCGCATTTTAATTCATTATTAGTGATTTTGTGTTGTGTGTTTCCATTGATGAAGCTTTCTGTTGCATCCTCCATAATGAACGTGTTTACTAGGAGCACATTTGTGTTTTTCCCAGATTAAATTTTATATTGATCACTCATTGCGAGTGATTTGAGGAATGTCGATAGATTGTAATCTTGATATTTAATATTTTGATTCCAATGGTTATAGTTTGAAATTGACCACATAATATGGTCGTTACTGTAGAGACATAAATCGTCGTGTCCTCAGTGACAAAAGTATCATAGTTCCTTTTTTTGCAATCTGATGCATTATTAAGCCACAAACAGTGATTTAATGTTTTATTTTAGTCATGTAGTTACATTTATGTCCATTCTCTGTTTAGTTTGCTGTCCATAACGTTCGTTGATCAGGACATGATAGTCGTTGCATCCTCATAACGACCGTTGCATATGTAAAAGCTTTCTTGCAAAGAATGCAATTTTGCATAGGGTAAATAAGATCAGAGTGTTAAACACGTGGCTCAAAGACTGGTGTGGGAGAAATGGGTTTTGGTTTGTGGGACACTGGCATCAGTACTGGGGTAAGAGGAAGCTGTTCCTTTGGGACGGGCTCCACTTAGACCATGCTGGGACTAGGGTCCTAGCGAATCGAATAACTAGGGCTGTAGAGAGAGCTTTAAATTAATTAATGTGGTGAGGGGGGGGGGGGGGGAAGGAAGAGGAGGGTTCAGGTGAGCGGAAATTTAAATAGTTAAAGAATAAGGAGAAGGCAGTAGAGCAGGGTAGCACTGGGGGAAATGAAAACCAGAGCGTGACAGGAAGGAACAGAATGTATAAACAAAAGTGAATCAGAAAGTGGGGTCAAAGCAGGAAAAAATGTTTTTTTTTAAAAAAAAAAAGCACATTTTAAAGCTCTTTATTTGAATGCACGCAGCATTCATAACAAAATAGATGCGTTGACACCACAAATAGATACAAATGGGTATGATTTGACAGCCATTAGAGACATGGTTGCAAGGTGACCAAAGCTTGGGAACTAAATATTTGACAATTCGGAAGGACAGACAAAGGAAAAAGAGGTGGGGTAGCTCTGTTAATAAAGGATGAGATCAGCGCTTTAGTGAGAAACGATACTGGCTCAGAAGATAAATATGTTGAATCAATTTGGGTGGAGATGAGGAATAATAAGGGGGAAAAGTCGCTGGTGGGCGTAGTCAATAGGCCCCCTAACAATAGCTATACTGTTGGACGGAGTATCAATCAAGAAATAATGGAGACTTGGTAAAAAAGGAACAGCAATAATCATGGGTGATTTTAACCTTCATATTGATTGGACAAAGCAAATTAATTAGGATAGCCTTGAGGAAGAGTTCATCGTGTATCTGAGCTGAGTCCATGATCAGATCAGCCATGATCTTATTAAATGGCGGAGCAGGCTCGAGGAGCCAAATGGCCTACTCCTGCTCCAATTTCTTATGTTAATGCAGTTTTAGGAATTTTGGTTACAATTTTAAAAGAGAATGGTATTTAATATGCCTTTTTTTTCCTTTTCACAGAGACTGAAACAATGAATCTCCGGAAGAGGAAGGATTTGACTCCTGCAGGATGTACAGCTCCAACTGAAGAAGTAACAGAGCTCAGGAAGACATGTGCTGAAAGACACAAGGAGTATCGACTACGTGTGAAGACTAATCCAAAGAAGTACAAACAGCAGCGAGAGATGGATCAGATCCGCTGTAAACTTTGGAGAATGGAGAGAGGGGCTGGGAGCTTGGTAGTTAGCGGTTACAGAGACAGGCAGAAAGCATCAGGATCTGGAGGGCGTGCTCGAAAATGCGCACGAAGAGAAAGACACGCACAAGTTTCCAAGTGGAAAGAAATCAAAAGAAGACAAAGGGCTGCAATGTCTGCCCAGAAGAAAAAGCGAGTCAATAAGACGAGAGCAGTATGCCATGAAAAAGGCAGAAGAAGGCTGCTGCAGGTTCAGAAGAAGCAAGACCGTCGCCATTCAACTCTGACAGTGCAAGTCGTGAAGCAGTTTCAAGGTCATGGCGAGTACTCCCTCGATCCCCAGACAAATTTGCTGAAGTGATCCTTTCGGTTGTTGAGAAATCCACTCCAAGAAGAAAGGCTGCGTTGTAATAGAAATGTATCCTGAGCTACAGATCCTTAGAATTCAAGAGCTTTGTTTCAAATATTGGGCCCAAGTTTCCACACACGCCTAGAATGGCGCAGTCCTGCCCTGGACGCTCGTTTTTCGCGCCACAAAGTGCGCCTAAAAAAATCCTCGGTATTCTCCACCTCCCTGCAGGTCCTCTGGCCCTCGGCGCAGCGCAGCACGAGCTGTGGGGGGGCGGAGCCAGGTCCCTGCGCTGAAAACCGTGCCGGGACCTCTGTACATGCGCTACAGTGGGCACGCAAGTGCAGTAGCTACAGGCGCCCGAAACTGTGGGAGGGGCCCGAAGCACGCAGCCCCTAGCCCTGGCCGAATGGCCTCACTGGGGCTGCGTGAATAAGGCTCCTCCCACGCCCAGCTCCTGCTTCCTCCCAACCCGATTCGACTCCCGCTCTTCCCCCCCCCCCCCCCCCCCGGACCCGACCCGACTCCCGCTTCCCCCCCCCCCCCCGACTGGAGCCGACCTAACTCGACTCCCGCTTCCCCCCGCCCCCGGACTGGATCCGACCTGACCTCTTTTTCCCCCCTCCCTCCCTCCCTCCCTCCCTCCACCCGACCCAACGCCACCTACCTGTAAATCTGGTGCTGGGGACGGGCCCTGCCCGAAGTCTCGGGCCGACCCGTTCAGCCTTCGGTCCCGAAAGGCCTGCCTGAAGCACTTTCACACAGGTAGGAAGATGGTTTATTTAATCTTTTCTTTGCTTATAAATGTTTATTCAGGTTGGATTTATTTGTATAATATTTGTATGTATAAATAAGGATTTATTATAGAATTTAATGACTTCCCTTCCCTCCCCCTCCCCCCCCACCTCGTTCTGGACGCCTAATTTGTAACCTGCGCCTGATTTTTTAATGTGTAGAACAGGTTTTTTCAATTCTACAAAAATCTTCACTTGCTCCATTCTAAGTTAGTTTGGAGTACGTTTTCACTGTGGAAACTTTGAAATCAGGCGTCAGTGGCTGGACACGCCCCCTTTTGAAGAAAAAATTCTGTTCCAAAGTGGAACTGTTCTACCTGACTCGAACTGCAGAAAAAAAAATGTGGAGAATTGCGATTTCTAAGATAGTCCGTTCTCCACCAGTTGCTCCTAAAAATCAGGCGCAAATCATGTGGAAACTTGGGCCCATTAAATTGGCTTTGGAAATATGAAAGGTGGTACATTTGTGACCCCATAACAGGATGATACAGGATGTAGGCATCACTGGGGTAACGCGCGTGGTGTCCTCTTTTCATACGCACATAAGACATTACAAGATTAGATAAAGGGTGTAGTAATTATGTATGTTATGTTATGCTTCCAAAGGGCATTCTTCTTATATCAACAAAGATCGCTTTGAGGAATATTGAGTATTTTTTTAATTGAAGTCACTTGTGGATACCGAGTGAGGAATGTTAAATAACATAACTTGTGTACTCTGATGCAATTTTCATAAACTTGCCATCGAGTAATTATCTTTCTACCTTTTCCTGTTGTTATGTTGTTGAAGAACCAGATAGTTATTTTTTTACTGGTTTTCATGAATTAGAATTTTGACCCTCTTTGTCACATTATTGCGTACTTGTATAGTGAAAGCACACATACATAAAAAAAATTACTCCATTTCTGAAATGAAGTATAAATAAATGAGCTGCTTATTTGAAAGAAGCAATCCTTTGTGTTTAAGTTTTTGAAAAATGTATAACTAACTCAAAAATGACACTCTAGATGTGTATCAAAAAACTATTGCATATAGTTTGCA
This sequence comes from Pristiophorus japonicus, assembly GCF_044704955.1. Taxonomy (NCBI): domain Eukaryota; kingdom Metazoa; phylum Chordata; class Chondrichthyes; family Pristiophoridae; genus Pristiophorus; species Pristiophorus japonicus. Next base: position 52,396,176 of record NC_091992.1, read on the forward strand.
GCCTAAAAATAGAATACAGCATTTTTTTAAATCTGTAGTTTGGTCATGTTAGAGAGTTGATATGACAGAAGCAGGTAGTAAATGTTGAGCTGGAAAGTAATAAATGAAATGCGTGGACTTTTCTGATCTATTTTGGTCAGATTTCCCAACTGAATGCATCCATTGAGAAGTTTAAGTACATTGAGTTCATATCATCCATAATATTTAATCCAGCATCTAAAGTTCAGTCTTCTCATTGAAGAAGCTTTCAGGCACTACGAATAGCTGTTGCTGATAGCTGGGGAGTTCATGATCTTTCAAATCCACATACATTAATATAATAGACTGCACAAATTTCTTATAATCACAAATGAAGCATAACTACACTGGGTTGTATTTAAAAATTCAAAGTATTGAGACAGACTGATATTAATTTTAACTGAACATTTGGATTACGCACCATAAAGTGAGCATTTACCATGAGAATTATGCTTTTGAGGTTTTGTTCGATATAGAAAATGTTTAGATGTAGATTTTGTTTCTGTTGTGGATGGTAAAACTCATGAAGCAAAACTTGGCATGCGGTGCTTTACTACTTGTTGCTGTCTCTCATTGCTAAGCACTTTATAGAAATTTTCTTAAGTATTGGACAGAGTCTCAAGTTGTCAGATTGCTTGTGTTAATAAAGTACATGTTTGCCACTTCCTTTAAAAAAAAATAAAAAAAAAAATTACTTATCTACTAATACTAACAATTAACCATCGAATGTGTTTAATCAGCTCCAAGTCTCGTAGTATTAACTCCGGCGATAGTTGATTACTAAAATGCGCCCTGAGATTTAATCAGTATTAGACCAAACATTATTTGGCCCCTTTGATGCACTCAATAGCACAGCTGTAATTGTTATAACTATGTACACTCTGTAAAAGGACAATGTCTGTTGTTATGAGTTATTAGCTGTTGTGAATACCAATCCGAAGATGTTTGGCTTTGTGGAGGGTGATGTATGTTAACATTAAATGCACCTGTGTAGTTGTAGTTTTAAAATTAGTGATGTTTTCAATAATTTTATAGGTAGCTGAAAGCATTTAAGAGTGGGCAAAAAAAAGTTTATATGCCATGCTAAATTGTTTCAGGGAAAGAAGATTGGAATATCAGAATTACCAAACTTAGAAAACAGGTTGAGGAGATATTTAATACAAAATTTGGTAAGTTGCTTTCTCTTTTTTTGTAGTGTTGGTTTTTGAAATTAAGATTGCAAAGCTCTTTGTTTGGCACAATAGTTTACTCAAGTCTAACAAAATACTATTGCCTGCAGCTGAAGCTCTGAACCTTCCGCAACCAGTGAAGGTGCCATATCCATTATTTGAGTCCAATCCACAGCATCTCTATGTAGAAGGGTTACCAGATGGAATTCCTTTCAGAAGCCCTACATGGTTTGGAATACCGAGACTGGAAAGGATCATTCGAGGGAGTGCAAAAGTTAAATTTATTGTGAAAAAGTAAGACCTGAATTTAAAGCTTTTAGTCACCCTTTCCTACGATCTCCTTTGCTGTGGTCTCAATTTGTTTGATTACACTTCTGAAAAGTGGCTTGGAGTGGTGTTCTACTTTAAAGGCACTATGTAAATACAGATAATGTTTGTAATGCGGAGTTTTTGTAACTACTGGTAATACTGATTTTAATGCATATCAACTAGGCCGGAACTTGTGGACCCTCACCTCCCTGATGGATTGAAAAAAGCAAAAAGCACTGATGGTAAGGATCTGGATATCTTTGTACAAATAATGAATTCTAGGGCTACAAGAACAGGAAGTTGTTACTTAGTTTTCATAAATGCTTATAGCAAAGAAATGGGGAATTTATATCCCATGTTGCACTGTGAAGTTAAGAGCAATTTATAATCATTTATTTGCTCAGTATAGAATTTTTGTTAATGCAATCTACACTAGATTTTTTTTCTCATCCTATTCATTCTTGACCTAGTTTATTTTTCTGCCATTGCTATAGCAAACTACTAGTATTGGAGTTGATCTATTATAATGAAAATAGTCAATTTTATGAGAACGGGTGTGGTATTGTCTATGGTCAATGAAATATTGTTTTATACTCTTAATATATTTCCTTATGCTCTGGAGTAAATTTTAAAGGCATTTTATGTGCTGTGGACTCATTTCACTTGAAATTGGAATTAGACTGTTTAAACTAATTTCATTTAGGAACCCCAGCCACCAACAGAGGGAGGAGACGTGTAATCCGTCCAGCTGAGCCGAATTTGACCCGAACTGTCAAAGGTGAAAGGATCATATTCCTAACATACTACATTATCTAATCTACTTGAATTAGTTGCATGTGGAAATGTTGTTTTGGGATTAGACCATTTGTAATTTGTGCTCAAAAGTGCATTCCTAATGTGTTTTTTTTAATTCACCCTCTTAATTCTTTATCATACACAAGCTGTTGTAAAACTAAGGTAATTAAGAGATGTACAGCATTTAGAGCTAAAAGGAAACACCAGTGTATACCTTCAATGTTAAAATACCGCTCCTGAAATATTTAATTTCCCATAATTGATTTTCTAATATTTCTGTTTCTGTCGTTTATTAGACTCCACCAATTCTGCACCAGAGAAGACGCCGCAAGTATTGACGACCCCAAGCAGCCCAGAGATAGAAGTTATCATAGAAGGTATTTTTCTGTTCGTACAGCGTGGAACTTTTATTCCTTCTGGCTTTATAGATTGAAAGGATTTTCCGGGTTTGACCTTCAAATGCGATACAACTTCATCTTCATTTTTTTTATTTGGAAGGGTTTTAAAGATGCTGCCTTCATATGGTTGTTTCACTATTCAGTCATTGTGATCAGTGTTCACAGATGGAAATGATAAGCAGATGCTAGGAGTTTTGACTTAGAACTGAAATATACATCCAAGATCAGTCATGAAATAAAAGAAAGATTTAATCACTGTTGTAATGTAGGCAGCTAATTTGCACATAGCCAGCTCCCACAAACAGCAATGTGACAATGACAAGATTCACTTTTTGGTATATTGATTGAGGGATAAATATTGGCCAGGACATTGGGGGATAACTCCCCTGCTCTTCTTTGCAGTAGTGCCATGGGATTTTTAATGTGCACCTGAGAGCAGATGGGGCCTCGGTTTAACGTCAACAGTGTGCCACTGGAGTGTCAGCCTAGATTTTTTTGCTCAAGTCTCTGGAGTGGGACTTGAACCCATAACCTTCTGACTCCGAGTCAAGGGTGCTACCAACCGAGCCACTGGCTACACTGGAATGAAGTGAGGTAAAAATGTTGATTTAGAAACCATTCATTTGCATATGACAGTTGGACTACTTTCAAAGGACGAGAAAGTCAATTACAGTTGCAGGGAGAGAGGACCCAACCTGACAACTTGTTGCATGGGCACCTTGGAGGGGGCAGTCAGTCTGACAGTAGGCAAGTCATTTTCGCGAGTCCCTTGTATAAGTTCCTTGATTAAGCAGTTAGTGATGAGTAAATGTGTTGCATAGCATTGACATTGGATGTTTGGCACATTGATGCTCTCATGCATAGGCCCTTCCACCATATTGGAGGCAGTTGTTGCTGTATAGCTAATGAGGGTCTCTGAGACTTGGGATATTTTTTGGAAAGGATTACCTGAAGGGCAGATCTGATACATTCTTGTATATGTAGTGTTTCGGGTTGCAGAAAGGAAAGCAATTGCTGCTTGAATTTCTCCTCCAACTAGTGCAGCTGCCATTTGATAAGAGTATGATGTGTGTCTATGCTGTGGACAGGAGGATTCCCTTTTACTACAGATTTTCTGTTTACCGTACTATTTGTGAGGCTCAAGGTTGTAGATCAGAGCAGAGTTTTGGGTAAAAATAATAGCGGTTCAGGAAGGGTCAGAGAGTAACAAACGTAATAGGGCATCACTGGCTTAGGGAAAATAGAAAAAAGTCAAAGCTAAAGGCACTATATCTGAATGCGCAAAGCATTCGCAACAAAATAGATGAATTTATAGCGCATAGAACTTTTTTAGTCAGTATGTAGCAAGCCCAACACGAGAGGGTGCGGTCTTGGATTTAGTTTTGGGGAATGAAGCTGCGCAGGTTGAAGGGGTATTAGTGGGGGAGCACTTGGATGCCAGTGACCATAATTCAGTCAGATTCAAGTTGGTTATGGATAAGGGCAAGAATAGGCCTGGAATAAAAATTCCGAATTGGGGGAAAAAGCTAATTTTGCTAAGTTAAGGAGTAATTTGGCCATAGTGGACTGGAAACCACTACTTGTGGGTAAATCAGTGTCGGAACAGTGGGAGGCATTCAAGGAGGAAATCCAGAAGGCTCAGTCCAAACATGTGCCCTTTTTAAAAAAAAAAGGCTGGGAAAAATAATTCTAGAGCCCCCTGAATGTCTAGGGATTTACAGGGGAGGATTAAGAAAAAAAGAGATGCTTATGTCCTATACCAGTGGCTAAATACTTTAGAATCTTTAGAGGAATATAGAAAGTTAAGAGGCAAAATTAAAAAGGATATTAGGAATGCTAAGAGAGAGCATGAGAAATTCTTGGCCAGTAAAATTAAGGAAAACCTTAAGATGGTTCTATAAATATGAGTAAGAGGGTAACTAAAGAAAGGGTAGGGCCTATTAGAGACCATGAGAGTAATCTTTGTGTGGAGGCGGAAGATGTTGGTAGAATTCTTAATGAATACTTTGCATCTAATTTCACAAAGGAAAGGGGTATTGCAGATACTGCTGTCGAGGAGGGGTATGATATTCTGGATGAAATAAAAATAGAGAGAGAGGAAATATTAAGGGGTTTAGCAGCTTTGAAAGTAGATCAGTCCCCAGGCCCGGATGAAATGCATCCCAGGCTGTTGAGTGAAGTAAAAGAGGAAATAGCAGAGGCCTTGACCATCATTTTCCAGTCCTCACTGGATCTGGGCACGGTGCCGGAGGATTGGAGGACTGCTAATGTGGTACCCTTGTTTAAGAAGGGAAAAAGGGATAGGCCGAATAATTAGTCCTGTCAGCCTAACCTCAGTGATGGGAAAATTATTGGAAAAAATCATGAAAGACAGGATAAATCTGCATTTGGAAAAGCAAGGATTAATTTGGGACAGTCAGCACAGATTTGTTAAGGGAAGATCGTGTTTGACTAACCTGATTGAATTTTTTGAGGAAGTAACTAAGGGTCGATGAGGGTAGTGCGTACGATGTAGTATATATGGACTTTAGCAAGGCTTTTGACAAGGTCCCACGTGGTAGACTAGTCATGAAGGTGAAAGCCGATGGGATACAGGGCAAAGTGGCAAGTTGGGTCCAAAATTGGCTTGGTGGTAGGATGTTTTTTTGACTGGAAGGATGTTTCCAGTGGAGTTCTGCAGGGCTCCGTACTGGGTCCCTTGCTTTTTGTGGTATATATCAATGATTTAGATTTGAATATAGGGAGTATGATTAGGAAGTTTGCAGACGACACTAAAATTGGTTGAGTGGTTAATAATGAAGAGGGAAGTCATGGGCTTCAGGAGGATATCAATCTACTGGTCAGGTGGGCAGAGCAGTGGCAAATGGAATTTAATTCAGAGAAGTGTGAGGTCATGCTAATAAGGAAAGGGTTATACACATTAAGCGGTAGGCCACTTCATAGTATAGATGAACAAAGGGACTTGGAGTGCTTGTTCACAGATCCCTGAAAGTAGCAGGCCAGGTGGTTAAGAAGGCATACAGAATGCTTGCCTTTATTGGTCGAGGCATAAGAGCAGGGAGGTTATGCTTAAATTGTATAATACTTTGGTTAGGCCACAGCTGGAGTACTGCATGCAGTTCTGGTCGCCGTATTATAAGAAGGACATGATTGCACTAGAGAGGGTGCAGAGGAGATTTACTAGGATGCTGCCTGGAATGGAGAATCTTCGTTATGAGGACAGATTGGATAGGTTGGGTTTGTTCTTATTGGAACAGAGAAGGTTGAGAGGAGACCTCATCGAGGTGTACAAAATATTGAGGGGCTAATATGGTAGTGGATAGTAAGGGTCTATTTCCATTGGTGGAGAGGTCTATTACGAGGGGCATAGTTTTAAGGTGATTGGTGGAAGGTTCAGAGGGGATTTGAGGGGGGGCTTCTTTACGCAGAGGGTTGTGGGGATCTAGAACTCGCTGCCTGGAAGAGTGGTGTATCCAGAAACCTTCACCACTGTTAAGAGATGGTTGGATGGGCACTTAAAGTGCAGCAACCTGCAGGGTTACGGACCTAGAGCTGGTAATTGGGATTAGACTGGATGACTTAGAAACATAGAAAATCGGTGCAGGAGCAGGCCCTTCGAGCCTGCACCACCATTCAATATGATCATGGCTGATCATGCAACTTCAGTACCCCAATCCTGCCTTCTCTCCATACCCCCGATCCCCTTAGCCGGAAGGGCCACATCTAACTCCCTCTTGAATATATCCAACGAACTAGACTCAACAACTTTCTGTGGTAGAGAGTTCCACAGGTTCACCACTCTCTGGGTGAAAAAGTTTCTCCTCATCTTGGTTCTATATGGCTTACCCCTTATCCTTAGACTGTGACCCCTGGTTTTGGACTTCCCCAACATCGGGAACATTCTTCCTGCATCTAACCTGTCCAGTCCAGTCATAATTTTATATGTTTCTATGAGATCCCCCCTTCATTCTTAAATTCCAGTGAGTATAAGCCTAGCCGATCCAGTCTGTCTTCATATGTCAGTCCTGACATCCTGGGAATTAGTCTGGTGAACCTTCGCTGCACTCCCTCAATAGCAAGAATGTCCTTCCTCAGATTAGGAGACCAAAACTGCAAGCAAATACTCAAGTTATGGGCTCACCAAGGCCCTGTACAACTGCAGTAAGACCTCCTTGCTATGAAGGCCAGCATGCCATTTGCTTTCTTTACTGCCTGCTGTACTTGCATGCCTACCTTCAGTGACTGATGGACCATGACACCTAGGTCTCGTTGCACCTCCCCTTTTACTAATCTGTCACCATTCAGATAATCTGCCTTCCTGATTTTGCCACCAAAGTGGATAACCTCACATTTATGCACATTATACTGCATCTGCCATGCATTTGCCCACTCACCTAACCTGTCCAAGTCACCCTGCAGCCTCTTAGCATCCTCCTCACATCTCACACTGCCACGCAGCTTAGTGTCATCTGCAAACTTGGAGATATTACATTCAATTCTTGCATCTAAATCATTAATGTATATTGTAAATAGCTGGGGTCCCAGCACTGAACCATGCGGCACCCCACTAGTCACTGCCTGCAATTCTGAAATGGACCCATTTATTCCCAATCTTTGCTTCCTGTCTGCCAACCAGTTCTCTATCCATGTCAATACATAACCCCCAATACCATGTGCCTTAATTTTGCACACTAATCTCTTGTGTGGGGCCTTGTCAAAAAAGCCTTTTGAAAGTCTAAATACACCACATCCACTGGTTCTCCCTTGTCCACTCTACTAGTTACATCCTCAAAAAAACTAGAAGATTTGCCGAGCATGATTTCCCTTTCATAAGTCCATGCTGACTTGGACCGATCCTATCACTGCTTTCCAAATGCGCTGCTATTACATCTTTAATAATTGATTCCAACATTTTCCCCACTACCGATGTCAGGCTAACTGGTCTATAATTCTCTCCCCCCCTTTTTTAAAAAGTGGGGTTACATTAGCTACCCTCCAATCCATAGGTACTGATCCAGAGTCCATGGAATTTTGGAAAATGACCACCAATGCATCTACTATTTCTAGGGCCAATTCCTTACGTATTCTGGGATGCAGACCATCAGGCCCTGGGGATTTATCGGCCTTCAGTCCCATCAGTTTCCCTAACACCATTTCCTGACTAATAAGGATTTCCCTCAGTTCCTCCTTCTCGCTAGACCCTCTGTCCCCTAGTATTTTCGGGAGGTTATTCGTCTCTTCCTTAGTGAAGACAGAACCAAAGTATTTGTTCAATTGGTCTGCCATTTCCTTGTTCCCCATTATGAATTCACCTGATTCTGACTGCAAGGGTACATTAGTCTTCACTAATCTTTTTCTCTTCACATATCTATAGAAACTTTTGCAGTCAGTTTTTATATTCCCTGCAAGCTTACTCTCGTACTATATTTTCCCCCTCCTAATTAAACCCTTAGTCCTCCTCTGCTGAATTCTAAATTTCTCCCAGTCCTCAGGTTTGCTGCTTTTTCTGGCCAATTTATATGCCTCTTCCTTGGATTTAACACTATCCGTAATTTCCCTTGTTAGCCACGGTTGAGCCACCTTTCCTGATTTACTTTTACGCCTAACAGGGATGTACAATAGTTGTAATTCATCCATGTGATCTTTAAATGTCTGCCATTGCCTATCCACCGTCAACCCTTTAAGTATCATTCGCCAGTCTATCCTAGCCATATCATGTCTCATACCATTGAAGTTTCCTTTCTTTAAGTTCAGGACCCTAGTCTCTGAATTAACTGTGTCACTCTCCATCTTAATGAAGAATTCTACCATATTATGGTCACTCTTCCCCAAGGGGCCACGCACGACCAGATTGCTAATTAATCCTCCTCCTCTCGTTACACAAGACCCAGTCTAGGATGGCCTGCTCTCTAGTTGGTTCCTCGACATATTGGTCTAGAAAACCATCCCTTATACACTCCAGAAAATTCTCCTCCACAGTATTGCTACCAGTTTGGTTAGCCCAATCAATATGTAGGTTAAAGTCACCCATGATAACTGCTGTACCCTTATTGCACGCGTCCCTAATTTCCTGTTTGATGCCATTCCCAACCTCCCTACTACTGTTTGGTGGTCTGTACACAACTCCCACTAACGTTTTCTGCCCTTTGGTGTTTCGCAGCTCTACCCATATAGATTCCACATCATCCAAGCTGATGTCCTTCCTTACTATTGCATTAACCTCCTCTTTAACCATTAACGCTACCCCACCTCCTTTTTCCTCCTGTCTCTCCTCCTTGAATATTGAATACCCCTGGATGTTGAGTTCCCAGTCTTGGTTACCCTGGAGCCATGTCTCCATGATCCCAATTACATCATATCCGTTAACAGTTATCTGCGCAGTTAATTCGTCCACCTTATTACGAATTTTCCTCGCATTGAGACTCAGAGCCTTCAGGCTTGTTTTTTTAACACTTTGTCCTTTTCGAGTTATGTTGTAATGTGGCCCTTTTTGATTTTTGCCCTTGATTTCTCTGCCCTCCACTCTTGCTTTTTTCCTTCCTACCTTTTGCTTCTGCCCCCTTTTTACTTCCCTCTGCCTCCCTGCATAGATTTCCACCCCCCTGCCATATTAGTTTAACCTCACCTCCAACAGCACTAGCAAACACTCCGCCCAGGACGTAGGTTCCGGTCCTGCCCAGGTGTCGACCGTCCGGTTTGTATTGGTCCCACCTCCCCCAGAACCGGTTCCAATGCCCCAAGAATTTGAATCCCTCCTGCTTGCACCGTTCCTCAAGCCACATGTTCATCTGAACTATCCTGCAATTCCTACTATGACTAGCACGTGGCACTGGTAGCAATCTTGAGATTACTATCTTTGAGGTCCTACTTTTTAATTTTAACTCCTAGCTCCCTAAATTCAGCTTGTAGGACCTCATCCTGTTTTTTACCTATATGCACCCCTACAGCTGGCTGTTCCCCCTCCCCCTCCAGAATGCGCTGCAGCCGCTCCAAGACATCCTTGACCCTTGCACCAGGGAGGCAACATATACTATCCTGGAGTCTCGTTTGCGGCCGCAGAAACGCCTATCTGTTCCCCTTACAATAGAATCCCCTATCACTATAGCTCTCCCACTCTTTTTCCTGCCCTCCTGTGCAGCAGAGCCACCCCTGGTGCCATGGACTTGGCTGCTGTTGCCTTCCGCTGATGAGCCACCTCCCCCAACAGTATCTAAAATGGTATATCTATTTTGGAGGGAGGTGACCGCAGGGGACCCCTGCACTAACTTCCTTCCCTTGTTCTTCTTGATGGTCACCTATTCCCTATCTGGCTGTGTAACCTTTGCCTGTGGTGTGACCAACTCACTAAACGTGCTATTCACCACATCCTCAGCATCGCGGATGCTCCAGAATGAATCCATGCGCAGCTCCAGTGCCACAATGCAGTCTGTCAGGAGCTGCAGCTGGACATACTTCCTGCACACATAGTAGTCCGGGACACTGGAAGCGTCCCTAATTTCCCACATAGCACAGGAGGAGCATGCCACGGGTCTGGGCTCTCCTGCCATGACTTAATCCTTAGATTAACTTAATTTGGCAACAATACCAAAGATTTCCTACTGATAAGATCAGAAAAAGATCAAATACTCACCAATCCACCTGCCAATCACTTACCCACTTCGATTTCTTTTTACTACTTTGTTTACCTTCTGCCCCTGCCCCTGCACCAGCTGGCTCCTCGAACTCTCGCTGGCTGCTCCTGTGGCCATTCCCCAACGGTCGTGCCCTTTTCTGGGCCGCTCCTCAAACTCCCGCTGGCTGCTCCTATGGCATCTTCCAAAATCCCATAGATTCTAAAATGGTACCTGCAGATTGGAAGGTAGCTAATGTAACCCTGCTATTTAAGAAAGGAGGGAGAGAAAGGGGGAACTACAGTTAGCCTGACATCAGTCATGGGGAAAATGTTCAAATCTATTATTAAGGACGTGGTAAAGAGCACTTAGAAAATAATAATAGGATTGGGCAGAGTCAACATGGATTTATGAAAGGGAAATCATGTTTGACAAATTGTTAGAATTTTTTGAGGTTGTAACTAGCGGGGAAACCAGTGAATGTAATGTATTTGGATTTTCAGAAGGCATTCGATAAGGTGCCACACAAAGTTATTGAACAAAATTAGGGCTCATGGAATTGGAGCAAGTATACTAGCATGGATTGAGGCTTGGTTAACGGACAGAAAACAGAGAGTAGGAATAAACTGGTCATTTTTGGGTTGGCAGGCTGTAACTAGTGGGGTGCCGCAAGGATTGGTGCTTGGACCTCAGATATTCACAATCTAATTTACATCAATGATTTGGATGAGAGGACCAAATGTAATATATCCAAGTTTGCTGATGATACAAAGCTAGGTGGGAATGTAAGTTGTGAGGAAGATGCAAAGAGGCTTTAAAGGGATATACAGAGCCTAAGTGAATGGGCAAGAACATGGCAAATGGAAAATAATGTGCCGAAATGTCCACTTTGGTAGGAAAAATAGAAAAGCAGAGTATTTTTTAAATGGTGAAGAGATTGGGAAGTGTTGATGTTCAGAGTGACCTGGGTGTCCTTGTACATGAATCACTGAAAGTTAACATGCAGGAATAGCAAGCAATTAAGAAAGCAAACGGCATGTTGGCCTTTATTACAAGAAGATTTGAGTGTAGGTGTAAGAGTAAATACATCTTATTGCAATTATACAGGGCCCTGGTGAGACTGCACCTGGAGTATTGTGTACAGTTTTGGTCTCCTTACCTAAGGAAGGATATACTTGCCATAGAGGAAGTGCAACGAAGGTTTACCAGACTGATTCCTGTGATGGGAGTATTGTCCTATGAGGAGAGATTGAGCAGACTAGGCCTATATTCTCTAGAATTTAGAAGAATGAGGGGTCATCTAATTTAAACATACAAAATTCTTACAGGGCTAGATAGGATAGATGCAGGTAGGATGTTTCCTCTGGCTGGAGAGTCTACAACCAGGGGTTACAGGCTCAGAATAAGGGGTCGGCCATTTAGGACTGGGATGAGGAGAAACTTCTTCACTCAGAGTTGTTAACCTGTGGAATACTCTATCCCAGAGCACTGTGGAGGCTCAGTCTTTGAGTATATTCAAGACACAGAGATCGATAGATTTTTGAATAGTAAGGGGATCATGGGATGTGAGGACAGTGTAGGAAAGTGGAGTTGATATAGTAGATCAGCCATGATATTGAATGGCGGAGTAGGCTCGAGGGGCCAAATGGCCTACTCCTGCTCCTAATTCTTATGATGCCTACAATCCATGCTTGTCAGTTGTTCACAGATAAACTAATAACCTGCTCTCCCTGAGAAGCAGTATATGGGGTTCTCTTTGGGGCAGAGTTGGCTACAAGATGGCATATCTACTGATGAAAGGTTAACTCTGGCAGAATCTAACGTGGCAAGGCAAATTTAGTAATTGAATACCTGGACAAGGCAAGTTTGCTGTGCTCCAGGGCAGTCTTGATTATTGAGTGGCTCATTAGTGGGGCCTGGAAGAGTAGACCTGTTAGTTTGGGGTGGGATTCTTCACCGTCAGTTCTGATAAGCTTGGAAGCTATTGCCCAACTTGCAAACAGCTGGCATCCTACTGGTGGTTTTTGTTTGCATGCTGCATGGATTTAGCTGGTTAAGCTCTAGCAGTTGAATTGTGCACACTTGGGATTTCCTAAAGCTATATCTTGGAAATCTGCCTCTAAATTCTTCGGATTTGGGTAAATGGGGTGTGCCCCTGCACAGAAACTTTTCTATAAGGATTAGAAACTCTTCTGCTTGCTGATTGGTTTCTGCATGTGTCAGACACCTGGTTGGTCAATGTACAGTAGGTAATCTAGCATTTAAAAAAAAATGAACAGGTTGCTGATTCACAGTTCAACTTTTAGAAAGCGACAGACTTAATGTTCTAAAAATTTTTGAAGACTGGTTGTTGGAGAACATGCACGCTAACGACCATTTCATAGCAACTACACGGGCAGAACTGAATCATCCTATGTTTTTATTGACAGCTTCTGATGAAACGCCACCTGTCAAGGCAGTCGGAAATAACACGCAAGCAAATGGTTCAAATGTTGCCGCAAATGCTACATTCAAACCAAGAGGCAGGGAATTCTCTTTTGGTAAGAAAAGTAGTTAAACAGATGATATGCCATTCAAGTACTTTGGAATCATGTGGATATATGATAGCAATTGTAGTTATGGATTATTGAGACTCTTGTTAGTTTTAAATAGTGGATTTGGGGTAGTGAAAGCAAACAAAATTTATTATAAAAATAATGTGATACATGGTCTTGGACAGTGAAAATGATCCTGTGATCACGATGGGCCGAAATGGCCTCCTTCTATGCTTCTATCTGCCTGGTTGGACACACAAAAAGAGTTGCGCAACAGGGTGTGTCAGTTGAATCATTGAAGTGTCAGCTGTCCCACTCTACCATTGAAGTGTCAGCTGTCCCACATAACCAATATCCCACAAAATATAATGTTTGAATTAACCCCCATCTAATATGATAGGGAACATTGAAATTTTTCTGCTCTTTTTGTTGTGTATATATCAAAATACTTGACCGTCTTTGTGCTGAAAATATTTGTTTAAATACTGTATTCCGGAACTAGCATCCTGTGGTTATACTTGATGTATCATGTTAATATATGGTATAAGACTGTAATTTGAAGTCATTGTCGCTGTATCCAATTAAAGAGCATTAATTAAACTTTACAAGCCTAGTGGTTATCCCAGTGAAAGTTAGATATTGTCTTTTATTGGATTTTGTTTATGACTGCCACAGAATTATCTTTCTTCTGTATGTTAGCAAAATATGTAACAAAATATACTTGGTTGAATCCTAACCACAGGTGCTTATTGAACTCTTACCCGATGCCACCTTTTCTCCTATGTTCTATGGAAAGTTCTGTGCTAATATTGATGCCGTAGCAACCACATTGTGCCAGTGAACAGAGTTAACTAATTAAATCATGATCCAGTGCAAACTCTTGACAGACAAGGTACTCTGTACCACCTGCTCTGCTTGCAAACAGTCCTGATCTTGAAGCATGTAATATTCATATGGCAGAATAGCTGACTTAACTGCACCAAGTAAACTAGTCTAAAACTTGTGCGAGAAGAAGTCTGCAATGCAACCAATGCCTATTATTGCTGCATGAAGAATGCCAAAATCAAGGTCACTGATTAGTGGTTTTCATGGGGAAATGGATAAAATCATGGAACTTGATCCACAAACCAATTCAAAATCGTGAAATCCCGAGTAATAAAAAAAAAACTCAATTTTGCTTATTCGATAATGATAAACCGTGGCCCTAATTGTAAGTGGGTAGAATTCCCAGAACCTAAGGGCTCAATTTTGGCCCAGTCCATTTTTCAGCGCACTTACCGGAGAGGTGCCGTTTTTCTCCATTCAGAAGTGTGCTGAAGAATTTCTTTCCCACTTTGGCCGCTGTCCAGCCTCCTCCCTGTGGTTATGCAGCGTGGCCAGTCGAGTCAGAGATGGAGCCAGCATCCTGCGCCGAAAACAGTGCCAGGACATCTGCACATGCGCAGTGGAGTATCCGTGTAGCTCCTCGACCCAGCCTCTCCGTGTCTTGCTGCAGCCGCTGTGTGGGACCCGATGCCGGCCAAATGTTGTGAGTAGGGGTATGGAGTGGCAATTGCACGGACTGCTTAGTTCCATTTGATTTGAAGCTTTAATCACTTTAATCTTCAAAATGACACCGGGAGGCCACTCAGCCTGGGCTAGGGGCGGGCAGGAGAACTGATAGTGCTCCTGTCTGGATGATTTCTATCAGTTCTCCTGCCCGCCCCTAGCCCAGGCCGATTGGCCTCTCGCACCAGCCGGCCCACAACCTTCTTGGGCCGAGTTTTTAAGATGAAGGTAGGATTTACTTCAATTTTTTATTTGTTATTGAATGCTAAGTACTTTTTGTTTCCAAGGTTTTGTGCTTTGTATGTCTTGATGTTTTAGGTGCAGGTCTTCTCCGCTTCCCTTCCCGCCCCTATCCCAGGCCGAATGGCCTCCAATGTACCTATCTGTGCCGATTTCTTAACTCTCCACAAGGGTTTTCTGAAGAGGCCACATTCGCTGGCCTAAGTAGATTTGGAGTAACTATTAGCTGGCCAAAGTTGCCTAAGTGGGCAGAACTGGCATAGGTGGTTGGTAACGCCCCCTTTTGAGGAAAAAAAACGAAACTTAAAAAAAATCGTAACTAACTCACTTACACTGATGCAAATTGATTGTGGAAAACCAAGTTACTCCAAAAAAAACAGCAACTTTTGGCCAAAATTGAGCCCTAACATACTAGAATTTGTCTTATTCAGTCACCATAAATCATTGGCCTTGCTCATGTTATTACATGGCACATCACTGAAATTGGTTGCAGACAATGTTCCCTCTAATTTTTTTGGCACCGTGCAGGCCATTCAAAATTCATGGTTTTTGTATGGAAAAGTTGGCTGCACGGGAACCCTGGAGAGCTGCGCAGCCCTGAAGCTGACGGGGAACATTGGTTGAAAGTCTGCTTTATTTTAAAATCTTCTCAACAACAACTTGCATTTATAGAGTGCCTTTGACATAGTAAAACGTCCCAAAACACTTCACAGGAATGTTATCACGAGATATTATGACAGAAGTGATGGGTTTTAAGGAGGGCCTTAAAGGAGGAAAGAAAGATGGAGAGGTTTAGAGCTTGGGGCCTTAACAACTGACGATGCGGCCACCAATGGTGGAGCAATTAAAATCAGGGATGCACGGACGGCCAGAATTGCAGGAGCATAGAGAGGGGTGTAGGGCTGGAGGTGATTACAGATAGGTAGGGGCAAGGCCATGGAGGGATTTGAAAGCGAGGATGAGAATTTTTAAATTGAGCTGTTGCTGGATTGGGAGGCAGTGTAGATCAGCGAGCACAGAGACGATGGGTGAAAGGGACACAGTGTGAGTTAGGATCAAAATTTTGATGAGCTCAAGTTTATGTACAACAACAACTTGTATTTATGTAGTGTCTTTAATGTAGTAAAATGTCCCAAGGCACTTCCCAGGAGTATTATAAGACAACAATTTGCACCAAGCCACACCGAGAAATTAGAGCAGGTGGCCAAAAGCTTGGTCAAAGAGGTAGGTTTTTGGGATGGTCTTAAAGAAGGAAAGAGAGGCAGAGACTGAGCGGTTTAGGCAGGGAATTCCAGAACTTAGGGCCTAGGCGACAGAAGGCACGGCTACCAATGGTTGGGTGATTTATAATCAGGGATGCTCGAGGGTAGAATTAATGGAGTGCAGATATCCGGGGGGGAGGGTCGAAGAGATTACAGAAATAGGGAGGGGCGAGACCATGGAGGGATTTGAAAGCACGGATGAGAATTTTGAAATCGAGGTGTTGCTGAAATACATTGGTTCCTGATTAAGCGAGTACAGGGGTGAAGAGTGAACGAGACTTGGTGCGAGTTAGGACATGTGCAGCTGAGTTTTGGATGACCTCAAGTTTGCTTAAGGTAGAATATGGGAGGCCAGTCAAGGGTGCATTGGAATAGTAAAGTCTAGAGGTAACAAAAGCATGGATGAGGGTTTCAGCAGTGGATGAGTGAGGCAAGGGCGGAGACGGATGATGTTACGTAGGTGGAAATAGGTTGTCTTAGATATGCCGTGGATATGTGGCCGCAAGCTCATTTCAGGGTCAAATATAACAAAGGTTGGGAACAGTGTGGTTCAGCCTCAGACAGATGTTGGAGAGGAAATGTAGTCGGTGGCTAGGGAACGGAGTTTGTGATGGGGACCGAAAACAATGGCTTCGGTCTTCCCAATATTTAATTAGAGAAAATTTCTGCTCATCCAGAATTGGATGTTGGACAAGCACTCTGACAATTTAGAGACCGTGGCGGGGTCGAGAGAAGTGGTGGTGAGATAGAGCTGGGTGTTGTCAGTGTACATGTGGAAACTGACGCTCTGTTTTTGGATAATGTCACCAATGGGCAGCATGTAGATGAGCAATAGAAGAGTGCCAGGGATAGATCCTTGGAGGACATCAGAGGTCACCATGCAAGAGCGGAAAGAGATGCCATTGCAGGTGATTCTCTGGTTATGATTAGATAGATAAGAATGGAACCAGGCAAGTGCAGTCCCACCCAGCTTGACAATGGTAGAGAGGTGTTGGAGAAGGATGGAGTGGCCAATTGTGTCAAAGGCTGCAGGCAAGTCCAAAAGGGCAAGGGGGGATAGTTTGCCTTTGTCACAGTCACAAAGGATGTCATTTGTGACTTCGATGAGAGCCATTTTGGTACTATGGCATGAGTGGAATCCTGATTGGAGGGATTCAAACTTGGAATTGTGGGAAAGATTGGCATGGATTTGGGAGGTGACAACATGTTCAAGGAGAGGAAAGGGAGGTTGGAGGTGGGGCGGTAGTTTGCAAGGACAGACTGGGTCAAAGGTTGGTTTTTTTTTTTGAAGAATGGGCTGATGACTGGAGGGGGAGGGACAGTACCGGAGGAGAGAGAACCGTTAATAATATCAGCTAACATGGGATCCAGAAATGGAAGTTAGGTGGTCAGCAGTTGGTGGGAATTGGGTCAAGGGAGCAGGAAGTGGTCTCATGAACAAGATGAGCGCAGAGAGGTTATGAGGAGAGATCGGAGAGAAACTGGAAAAAGATGAGCGTTCAGGGCTAGGGCGGAGGGAGGAAGTTTGGCCCGGTGGGCTAGAGGAAGGAAGGGAAGTGGCAGAAGCAGTTGAATGAATGGTCTCTGTCATGTATTTAACCATCTTGCAATGACATAGTCATGTAACTGTAATTCATGTACACTGTACCTGCACCATAAAAATGCACACCCTGACCACGGGGTGAACTTGCAGGAGACACTCCTCACCTGGGTTTCCAGGTATAAAAGGGGAGGTCCCACCCAGGGTCAGCACTCCTTGGTCCTGGCAATAAAGGTGAAGGTCACAGAGTGACCGTGTCTGATATATCCATGCCTCGTGTGAGTTTGTAGTAAGGTGCAGGGACACTACAGTCTCCATCTTAGAGACACAGAAGTCCATGAGCTCCTCACACTTGTTGTCAGAGGTAAGGGTGGAGGAGACCGGAGAGGGGTTTAAGAAAATGGTTAGCAGTGGAGAATAGAAGCGGGGGTTTATCTTTGCATTCCAGAATGATTCTGGAATAGTGAGCAATTTTGGCAGATGACCCGACAGTGGTTTATGTGGTCCAACCAGCTCTGGCGGTGAATGGTTAAATCAGTTGTCTGCTATATCCGTTCATGTCTGTGTTCCTTTGACTTAAGGGAGCGAAGATGAGGGCCATACCAGGGAGAAGAGCCACGGTGAGAGAGTAATTGTTTTAATGGAGATTAGGGCATCACAGCTGGTGGTGAAGGTGTGATTGAGCAGATTGGTAGCTGTCAAAATATCGTGGTGACTGGAGGGCCAAAGGCTGGACAGTTGGGATTTCATAAGTGCAGTTGTAAGAGAGTTTGGGGGGAGAGTTTTTTTTCCACGGCCAGACACAGAAAGAATTGGGTTGGGGCCGAGGGGAGGAGGAGATGTGGGTGGAGAGCGATACGAGGAAGTGGTCAGAGATGGTCTTGTCTGCGATTGACACGATGGGCGTATACAGGCCACGAGAGCTGGCAAGGCCGAGGGGGTGACCGTGAATATGGATTGGGGAGTTTACATGGAGGGGGAGGTTAGGAGGCTAGTGAACTTAGGAGAGAGAGCGCATAATGAATTGAGATGGAGGTTGAAATCACAGAGGATGAGAAGTTGCTCGGTGCAGAGGCTGAAGGAGGAAAGCAGTGGAGATATATTGGTAATAAAACTCTTACGGTACTTGTAGGGTGGAAGATGGGAGGCTGGCCAGGAGAGTGTTGGAATAGTCAAGTCTCAAAGTAACAAAGGCATGGATGAGGATTTCAGCAGCAGATGAGCTGAGGCATGGGTGGAGTAAGGTGATGTTACGGAGGTGGAAGTAAGCAGTCTGGGCGAGATACGTGATCCGAAGCTCCTCTCAGGTTCAAATACGACACCAAGGTTGCAAATGGTCTGGTTCAAACTCACGGAGAGGGATGGAGTCAGTGGTTAGGGAACTGAGTTTGTGGTGGGACCAAAGACAATGGCTTCCCAATTTTTAGTTGGAGGAGATTTCTTCTCATCCAGCACTAGATGTCAGATAAGCAGTCTGACAAATCAGAGACAGTGGAGAGGTCGAGAGAGGGTGAGGTAGAACTGGGGGTCGTCAGTGTACTTGTGGAACCTGACGTGTTTTCGGCTGATGTCACCAAGGGGCAGCTTTTTATACTTTTTTTAAAAAAAAATTAGATATCCCATGTTGTGAACTCATTGTGACTTCACTCTTGCATGAATGCAATCAATCCAGCCAGTGGACAAATGTAGCATCAAACCATCCCTACTGGATATCCCTTCACAGAATCATGGAATAGTACAGTACAAAGGAGGCCATTTGGCCCATCGAGTCTGCACTGGCTCTTTCGAAGAGCAATCCAGTTAGTCCCACCCCCGGCTCTTTCTCCATATCCCTGCAATTTTTTTGCAAAGTATTTATCCAATTCCTTTTGAAAGCTACTATGGAATCTGTTTCCACCACAGTACATTCCAAATCCTAATCAATCGTTGCATCATAAAGATTTTCCTCATGTCCCTTCTGGAGCTTTTGCCAATCGCCTTCAATCTGTGCTCTCTGGTTATTGACCCATAAGTTATTTGAAACAGTTTCTCTTTATTTACTCTAGCTAAACCTTTCATGATTTTGAACACCTCTATCAAATATTTTCTTAGCCTTCTCTGCTCTAAGAAGAACAAACCCCAGCTTCTCCAGTCTATCCTTGTAACTAATCCCTCATTCCAGGAACCATCTTGATCGCTTCTTAAAAAAAAATATTTTACATCTCAAAACTTGCCTTGAAAGTCTAAGAAAAATATAGCATCACCTGTTCTGTTTTATTATACTCAGTCTTGCAAATCACATGTTTAAGATCAAGCTGTATATAATGGGTTCTAAAATTCTGTTAAAGGAAAACAAATACTTAAACATTTTTACTGTAAGGAGCACACGTTTCTCATATCTGCCTTTTTTTTTAAACTCACTATTGTTTGCTAATTTCTGGAATTGCTCTGAAGACTTCTGCTATCGGTGCATCCTGCAGGGGTTCCTTTAAACCAACCTGACTGCTGATCTGCATGTGCTTGGGCAAGAAAAGTTAGTACGAGCAGAGTACAGAGCAGTACCAAAATCACAGTTAACATTTCCTAGCTCAAGTGCTGTTGCATAGTGTCCTGGTGGAGTACAAAATACTAACTTGCATTTTGGTGAGTGGAGGTGCTTCGCATTGAATGCAGGCAATGCTGCCTTAATCAGATTAGCTGATTGGCGACTCGGTGCATATAGTATATTGCACGTACAACTAGTTTGTAACAATGTGTGATTCTAAAACCAGTAATTGCACACAAAACTCATCATTCATGCAAAGTTCAGAATTCTGATGCAACACATTCCAAGCCAACTGTCTGTAATAAGTGCATTTGATTTACTCGAGACATTTACTTTTGTGGAGTTGTTCCGCTGTTGCAATTGTATGATATGTTGCCTTCAATCATAAGATCGTGGAATGATTACAGCACGGAAGAAGGCCATTCGGCCTGTCGAGCCCGTGCTGACTCTGCAAGAGCACTTCAGCTAGTCCCACTCTCCCACCTTTTCCCCATTGCCCTGCAGATTTTTTTCTTTCAGTTACTTATTCAACTCCCTTTTGAAAGTAGTGATTGATTCTGCCTCCACCACACTTTCAGGCAGTGCATTCCAGATTCCTAACTACTCGCTGTGCAAAAAAGTTTTTTGTTATGTTGCCTTTGGTTCTTTTGCCAATCACCTTAAATCTGTATCCTCTGGTTCTCAACCCTTCTGCCAATGGGAACAGTTTCTCTCCATCTACTCTGTCCAGACTCCTCATGATTTTGAACACCTCTCAAATCTCTCAATCTTCTCTGCTCAAAGAACAACCCCAGCTTCTCCAGTCTATCCATGTAACTGAAGTCCCTCATTCCTGGAATCATTCTCATTAATCTTTTCTGCACCCTCTCGAAGGCCCTCACATCCTTCCTAAAGTGCAGTGCCCAGAATTGGACACACAACTCCAGTTGGGGCTGAACCAAGGTTTTTTTTTTACAGCTTCTTCATAATTTCCACACTTTTGTACTCTGTGCCTCTGTTCATAAAGCCCAGGATCCCGTAAGCTTTTTTAACTGCTTTCTCAACCTGCCCTGCCACCTTCAATGATTTGTGCACATATACTCCTAGGTCTCTCTGATCATGAATCCCCTTTAGGATTGTCCCCTTTAGTTTATGTTTCCTCTCCTCATTCTACCAAAATGCATCACTTTGCACTTTTCAGCGTTAAATTTCATCTGCCACGTGTCTGCCCATTCCACCAGCCTATCTATGACCTCTTGAAGTTTATCACTATCCTCCTCACTGTTCACTATACTTCCAAGTTTTGTGTCATCCGCAAATTTTGAAGTTGTGCCCTGTACACCCACGCCCAAGTCATTAATATATATCAAGTAAAGCAGTGGTCTAAGTACCGACCCCTGTGGAACACCACTGAATACCTGCCTCCAGTCCAAAAAACAACCGTGCACCATTACTCTGTTTCCTGTCACTGTCAATTTTGTATCCAAGCTGCCACTGTCCCTTTAATTCCATGGGCTTCAACTTTTCTGGCAAGCCTATTTCGTGGCACTTTGTCAAACGCCTTTTAGAAGTCCATGTACACCACATCAACTGCGATGCCCTCATCAACGTGCTCTATTACCTCATTAAAAAAACTCGATCAAGTTGGTGAAACATGATTTGCCGTTAACAAATTTGTACTGGCTTTACTTGATTAATCCACACTTGTCTAAGTTACTGTTAATTTTGTCCCTGATTATTGTTTCGAAAAGCTTCCCCACTATCGAGGCTAAACTGTAGTTGCTAGGTTTATCTTTACACCCTTTTTTGAACAAGGGTGTAACATTTGCAATTCTCCAGTCCTTTTACACTACCCCCATTTCTAAACAGGATTGAAAAATTACGACCAGTACCTCCACAATTTCTTTCGTCAGTGTCCTAGGATGTTTCCCATCCGGTCCTGGTGACTTATCTACTTTTAAGTACAGCCAGCCTTTCTAGTTCTTCGTCTTAATCAATTCTTTTCCCATCCAATCATCATCATAGGCAGTCCCTCTGAGTCGAGGAAGACTTGCTTCCACTCTAAAAGTGAGTTATCAGGTGGCTGTACAGTCCAATGTGGGAATTACAGTCTCTGTCACAGGTGAGGCAAACAGTGGTTGAAGGAAAGGGTGGGTGGGGAGCCTGGTTTGCCGCACACTCCTTCTGCTGTCTGCGCTTGATTTCTGTATGGCTCTCAGCGACAAGATTCGAGGTGCTCAGCACCCTCCTGGATGCTCTTCCTCCATTTTGGACGGTCTTGGGCCAAGGATTCCCAGGTAGCGGTGGGGATGTTGCACTTTATCAAGGAGGCTTTGAGGGTGGCCTTGAAACGTTTCCCCTCTCCACCTGGGGCTCGCTTGCTGTGTACGAGTTCCGAATAGAGCGCTTGCTTTGGGAGTCTCGTGTCGGGCATGTGGACAATGTGGCCCGCCTAACGGACCACATTCTCCTCTACCTCCTTTACTATGTCTGTGGCAGCATCTTCCTTCGTAAAGACAGATGCAAAGTACTAACTTAGTATCTTAGCCATACCCTCTGCCTCCATGCGTAAGTCTCCTTTTTGGTCCCCAATCGGCCAACCCCCCCCTTACTACCTGTTCATTATTTATATGCTTATAGAAGACTTTAGAATTGCCTTTTATGTTAAATGTCATTCTATTCGCATAACCTCTCTTTGTCCCTCTTATTTTCTTTTTCACTTCTCCGAACTTGCTATATTTAGCCTGATTCTCAGACACATTTTTTCTGCTTCATCTTACACTCTATCTCTTTTGTCATCCAAGGAGCTCTGGCTTTAGTTGCCCTAACTTTCCCCATAGTGGGAATGTACCTCGACTGTACCCGAACTATTTCTTCTTTAAAGGCAGCCCATTGTTCCACTAGAGATTTGCCTGCCAATCTTTGATTCCAATTTACCCGGGCCACATCCGTTCTCATCCCGCTGAAATTTGCCTTCCTTCAATTAAGTATTTTTACTCTAGATTTCTACCTGTCCTTCCATAGCTAATCTAAACCTTATGATACTATGATCACTGTTCCCTAAATGTTCACCTACTGACACTTGCTCCACTTGACCTACCTCATTACCTAGATCCAGCAATGCCTCCTTCGCATTGGGCCGGAAACATACTGAGCAAGAAAGTTTTCCTGAACACACTTCATAAGTTCTTCCTCCTTTAGAATACAACTAGTCGTGTAATGGCACCTCTATTATTTCTTAACTCTAGCCATATAGATTCTGTCCTTGATCCTCCAGGGCATCCTCTCTCTCCAGCACTCCTTAATCAATACTGCCACACCACCTCCTATCTTCCCTGAAAACCCAATATCCAGGAATATTTAATGCCCAATCCTTCCCTTTTTTGAGCCAGGTCTTCGGTATTGCCATGACATCATATTCCCATGTGGCTATTTGTGCCTGCAGCGCACTACCTTTTTTATGCATATGCATTCACATACATACACTCTAAACCCATCTTAGACCATCCTGTGTTCTTAGTCTGACCCCACCTAATACCCTACTATTTCTTGCTTTAGTGCTATCTTGTGTCTCTCAATCCTATATGTCCTTTGTTTCTCCTCTCTAATGCTACATCCTGGTTCCCATCCTCCTGCCAACATAGTTAAACCCGCCCCAGCAGCACTAGAAAACTTCTCCGCGAGGATATTGGTACCAGCTCTGTTGAGGTGCAACCGGTCCGGCCTGTACAGGTCCCAGCTCCTCCAGAACCAGCCCCAATGCTCCAGGAATCTGAAGCCCTCCCTGCACCATCTCCCCAGCCATGCATTCATTTGCTCTATCCTCCTATTTCTATACTCACTTGCATGTGGCACTGGGAGTAATCCAGAGATTACTACTTTTTAGACCCTGCTTTTAATCTCTTTCCTAGCTCCCTAAAATCTTCCTGCAGCATCTCATCCCTCTTTCTACCCATCTCGTCGGTACCAATATGGACCATGACCACTGGCTATTCATCCTCTTGCACTGCGCGCGTGCCCCCCCCCCAGAATGTTCTGGAGCTGCTTATTGACATCCGTGACCCTGGCACCAGGGAGGCAACATACCATCCTGGAGTCACTTCTGTGGCCGCAGAAGTGCCCTTTTGCTCCGCTAGCTATCAAATCCCCTACCACTATTGCTTTCCCTAACTTCCTCCTCCTTCCCCACTCCCTGTACAGCTGAGACACCTGTGGTACCATGGACATAGCTTTGGCTGTACTCCCAAGAGGAACCATCACCCTCACCAGTACTCAGAAAAGAATACTGGTTGGACAGCGAAATGCACTAGGGACTCCTGCCTGGTCCTCCATTCCCTCTCTGCCTGCGCACTCCTTAGCTGCGGGGTGACCACCTCCTTAAACGTGCTATCCACGTAGCTCTTGGCCTCGCGGATGCACTGCAGTGACACCAGCTGCTGCTCCAGCTCCAAAATCGCATGGCACAGGATGTGCATTCCGCTGGACCGACCTGCCCTGCCATGCCGTTATTCAACTATTAACTAACTAACTTTTATTTAACTAACTTAACGGAAACAAACTTTAAAAAAAAAACAATCACCAACTACTCGTCAATCAGCTCCTTCCCTTGCGCTGACGTCACTTACCCTGCCACTCTCATTTCCTTTGGGCTCTTGGACCTACCTTGATCTGCGGCCATTCCTCTTGCTGTCCTGCAGGTCTGCTCTCGTGTCTATTAACCTAAAGACCGTGGGGCCGAAATTGCCCTTTCTGTAAGATCCTTAAACAGCAGTTCCGATGCCTGGATCACTCCGGAGGAGTGCTGCAGTCCCTATTCGTCGTCTGCTGCATGCTTCACAGCCTAGCAATCATGAGGGCAAAGCCATTGGATGACGACGAAGCAATAGCAGCAGGGGAAAGAGCCTCATCTTGGATTTATTTGAAATTACGCCCTACAGACTTTTTCTTATAAAAATGCTTCCCAATTGTATTTTTTAGTGCGGAAGTGGAATTTTATAAAAATGTAATTATCTTTGGAATCTATGTGTATGTATACATGTATAGAAGTGAAAGTAAAATCTAATGTATAGTGAGATTGATAAGAACATAATGTTAATTTGCCATCACAGAACAGTGGAATGCCAAAATTACTGAGCTGAAACAGGAAGTGGAGACACTATTCAATGAAAAATGCAGTAAGTGTTTTACTGGAAAGAAACTGTACACTGAAAATAAATGTATAGCTATCTGTGTTGCAGTAGGGTGACCATACATCCCTGTTTTCCAGGGATAGTCCTCAGATGAGGTACTGTGTCCCCGGGCAAACAATGTCCCCGGTTCACAAAACTTGTCCCCGAAGTGTACCCCTGGTCAGTGAGTGTAACCTCCCCCCCACTGTGTTGCCGGATTCAGTTTAGAAAATAAGGTCACCCAATGTTACAGTAATATTTCAAGATGATTTAATCTTGGTGAAAATTGTACAACTTCGAATTAATGCATTTCAGTTGCGGACTATTGCAGCTATATACCTATATATCGACTTTCCTCGCAATATTTTTTGTTAACTGAAATCGGTAATTTTGTGAAATCTTGGGAGTGGAATATAATTCTCATTCTGTGTTGTGCAGGGCATGCTACACTACCAAGCACTATTCAGCACCTGAGAGTGAACCTTTAGTGACCAGGGGTGTCGAGGATTAATGCCTGTGTATTAGTTAAGGTTCCTTTCTTCCATAGCTGTATTGGAGTCCCCTGCAGCTGCATGCTGACATATTGAAGGATTAGCTGTGTGTTGTGAGCAACCATCAGCAGGGAGAATGATGGTGCTACATTGTTCCATTTGCTAATTGGCAAGGCGAACTGCTTCAAGGGTATGATGCCTCAGTGTTCTGATTTATGCACGTCAAGTCTTGCCGATGGCCAAGCCTGACTGGTCCACTTTCCAAATGCTG
Organism: Pristiophorus japonicus; assembly: GCF_044704955.1. Classification (NCBI taxonomy): domain Eukaryota; kingdom Metazoa; phylum Chordata; class Chondrichthyes; family Pristiophoridae; genus Pristiophorus; species Pristiophorus japonicus. Next base: position 52,422,032 of record NC_091992.1, read on the forward strand.
TAAAGCAATTAGGTTTTGGGGTTAGATCAAGTATCTCTTGCTGCTCTTGCCTTCTGTTTCATCCTACAGAAACCCATTTCAATTATTTTAGTTGCCATGTTATTTGGTATGCTTAATCCAGCACATGAATGAAGCTTTGGCCATTTCAGGTTCTCGTTCTCCCTTTAGTGACAAGATCTCCCCAATTTCAGCCAGGATTAACTGCAGCATCAAGTCCACCATGTCTCGGCTGAAACCCTATAAATACTGCTGCTCATTTGATAGTAGTGTATTATACTGTCCAGATATGACAATTCTTCCACCCAAAAACTGAATCTTGTTCGTTACTCTAGACCATGAATTGGTTGAAATCCTTTTATAGATCTGTACACAAGTGTTTCCATCTATATAACCTGGTATCAAATTCACTTGTTTGATGTCACCCAGCAGTGAGCTTATGCAACTCTTAGCTGTAGTTATGAGTTTAGTTGAAGAGCTTTATTATTGTTAATGGGCGACCTTCAGATTTTTTAATTAAAACAATAGACTGCAGTTGATATCCTAGACCTAGATGCATAGTCTGGAACTCAGCGAATGCGATTTTACCATCTGTGTGTCAGGCTTCCCACAAGAGCTCCAAGCCACATGTCTGCAGATGGCCTTCGATAGAAAGGATCTCTTCAGCAAGAGGGCCAAGGAACTGCTGGAGGGCTTCAATACTGAGGCTCCTAGTGTTTAGGTATGAAACCCAAAGTTAATGTTCAATGTGGCTCAGATAACCTTGTCTACTAGCCACAGCAACAGCTATTTTGTAGCTTTAGTCAGTGTTCCTGATAACCCTACCAAGGTCCACAACATCCTATATTAATATTGATGGTTATTAAAAACTTAATAGTTGGTCTAATTATTAAGCCTTTTTTATCTGCTTGCATGTACAGTATTGCTATTTTAGGGTTTATAAGGTTGTTCATTTGTTGCAGGTGAAGCTTTAGGCGTTTCCGAGCCAGTGAGAGTACCTTACGCACTGTTTGAATCACATCCGGATGATTTCTACATTGAAGGTTTGCCTGATGGTGTGCCTTTCAGGAGGCCGTCCACCTTTGGAATTCCTAGATTGGAGAAGATTCTCAGAGCAAAATCCAAGATCAAATTTATAATTAAAAAGTAAATATGCTTTTACTATTATCCAAGATGAATTGAAATGAGTATTTCATAATGTAGATTTTCACCTGTGGATCAGTCTGGTGTCTTACATTAGAAGAGCAATATTATAATTATGGCAGCCCTGTTTTTATTTTACAATGTAACTGAACATCCCGGTCGGCTGCTTCTCGCGGACGATCGAGGGAAAAACTTAAAGCTGTGCACTTACCTGAACCTGCTGCGCCCACGCACATTCCCGGTAGGTATTTAAAATAATGAAAGAGTAAGCAGACCATTTAACTTGGCCAAAAGTAAGATAGGACAAAAGTATAAAATTCATAAAGATCGAGATTAGAATAAAAATGTTTTTCACCTCACAGAATTGTGATCATGTAGAGCAGAAAAGATAGTCTATTTGGGGTTAAATGACTGCTTTAAAATGGAGAGTTGATGTCTGAAAAGAGGATTGTAGACATCATAATAACATTGAAATTTTTTCAGGAAGTAGACGGAACTTTTTCATGGAGTACAAGATCAGTGGGTGATGAGGGGAAGGATGATAAGAACATAAGAAATAGGAACAGGAGTAGGCCATATGGCCCCTCGAGCCTGCTCCGCCATTCAATAAGATCATGGCTGATCTGATCATGCACTCGGCTCCACTTTCCTGCCCGCTCCCCATAACCCCTTTTCCCCTTATCGTTTAAGAAACTGTCTATTTCTGTCTTAAATGTATTCAATGTCCCAGCTTTCACAGCTCTCTGAGGCAGCGAATTCCACAGATTTACAACCCTCTGAGAAGAAATTTCTCCTCATCTCTGTTTTAAATGGGCGGCCCCTTATTCTAAGATCATGCCCTCTAGTTCTAGTCTCCCCCATCAGTGGAAACATCCTCTCTGCATCCACCGTGTCAAGCCCCCTCATAATCTTATACGTTTCGATAAGATCACGCCTCATTCTTCTGAATTCCAATGAGTAGAGGCCCAACCTACTCCACCTTTCCTCATAAGTCAACCCCCTCATCCCCGAATCAACTTAGTGAACCTTCTCTGAACTGCCTCCAAAGCAAATATATCCTCTCGTAAATATGGAAACCAAAACTGTACGCTGTATTCCAGGTGTGGAATTACATGGATCATGGATCCTGGATGGAGTAGGTTTAATGGCCTTTATAATCTTGTCTTGCTCTAGATTTTATCTTCTAGTCTCTGTGCCAGATTCTTGGCTGAAACTGTACTATACTATTTTACCGTAAAAGTTAAACTTTTAATTTGTTTTCTCAACAGACCAGATATTTTTCAGACTGCTTTACAGGAAGCTGCCAAACGCCCCCAGAGTGAGTATAAAATATTAGTTAAATTATAGATACAGGGTAATACCACTGGTGGATGGGAGAGGCTCACCACACAGTAATCTAATTGAGAAGTTCATATGACACCAAGACACAAGGACAAAGTTCAAAGGGTTTGCCATTTTCTGTATGAGTACTAACATTGTTGCTTCTGATATTAATCCAGTGTTTTTAATAAATTGAATTATTTTATCCTTGGCTAGCTTCACCACTGATACAGGGCAGTGACAGAAAATGGGATGGCACTCTATGGAATATCAGATTCTTTTGAATGGTGAATTACAAATGAATGGTGAATTACAAAGGAATTCACCAAACTCCATCTGTTGAAACAACCATTCAAAATAACTGCATTGTGAAGTTTCAGGACAGTTAGCTAAAGCATCCCAAGCTGATAATTTATCACTGGTTAATTTAAAGCTTGCTATTAATAACTGGGGGAAATGACTTTCAATGCTTAATTTATGCTCTAATATTGCGTAAAATAATCTGAAGAAATAATTGCATTATACAAACTAGTTTAACCAATTTACACTTAAATTAAGCCCTTTTAGGTGCATGTTAGTTAAATAAGTACTTTTATTCAGAATGATGATTCTTTTGCCATTAACTTAATGTTAAATATTCTGGTGAAAGACACTAGATTAAAGCACACTCTATTTAGGTGCATAGATTTTCACCATCACCTCTCATTTCATTGGTGACTTTCCTGAGTAGACAAAATACTTCCCATCTTTCAACAGGATGCAATCAGAGTTGATTGCTGCAGATGTACCCACCTGACATGCTGAGCCTGAGCACAAATACGACCTCCTTTTTTAAAGAATGAAAATGCTGTGTAAGGCACACTCATCATTCTGCTTTATGGCTCTCTGCTGTACTGTGCTGAATTGCTTGCTATGGAGAAAGTCACCTTGATTCGGAGGCAGAAGGTTGTAGTTATTTGGAGGCTGACTATCTTTCAGTGAAGCACTCTAAAGCTTAAAAAACCGGTGTCCACTGTCTGTCTTTTTGATTTAAAAAAAAAAGATAAACGGTCCGAAATTCCCGGGCCTACATGAGCTTTTTGTGCAAGATGAGCAGCGGGCTGAAATTTGGGGTGCGGCCCAGTTCCACTGGGGCTCTGCCCCTTTTTTTCATGACATCAAAATTCCAATAGTTATAGGGGCGGATGCTGCTTGCTTTATGTGTGTGCATGCATGTCTGTCCTGTGCTGACACCAAGAAAGGAGGTGGAACTGGCGGAATGTCATCACTCCACACAAATCCCACCAGTTTTGCCTGAGTTTGCTTGATGTAGGGATATTTGCATGTAACGATAACATCCTGGGAGAAGCAGGGCAAATGTCAAAATGGATCATTTCTTTTGAGAATCAAGTTGGAAATATTTGGCCACAACAGCCTGGTTTCTCCTCTACTCTGAAACCTGGCTGCTTGCACGGCAGACACCTAAGGAATGTCAGGACCCAATCTCGGGGCTGGGACAGACTGGCAGGCAGAAATCATGGCCTGCCTCACTTTCAGTGATGGAGTCGGGCTTCAGGAATCTTGGGCCCAAGCAGAAGAGTAGAAACTGAGTCATAACCAGGATTGCAAAAGGAAAAAAACCTGGAAAGAATAGACTCAAATTATCTCCTGCTCAGGTGGTTCCCTGTAGATGCTCCATCAGAAGCCCAATTCTACTTCAGAAAGTACAGCAGCTTTCAGGTGGCATTTTCTTTTTGGTCAGCTTCATTCATAAAATGTCCAGGAAGTCTGGCTTCAGTCTCCAGATCAAGCAACTGAGAAATCCACGCAGGTAGAATTTCTGTTCCCATAGGGGCACACTCATCTAAGTCCAGAGACTTTTGCTATATCCTCCATTATCTTTACATCAGGAAATGTGGGCCAGATGTCTGTGTCCAGGGGAGAAAAGATTGATTGACTTGTTTTGAGTGCAAACACTACTTCAGAACACGGTGTTGGTTGTGGAAAGGGGTATCTCTGTCCATGGTGACGAACTGTTTTCTTTTGTCGATCCATGTGTTTTGCTAGCATTTAAGACCCGTGTTTGTAGGTTTCTTTTTTCAGAATTTTCCCTCCGTTTCCCCCATTTTATTTTATTTTTCATTTTGTCTGCATCTCCCACGTCTTTTCACCCTTTTAACTATTTGCACATTCCTTTGTTCTTCAAATTACTTTTCATTGCCTCACTGACCTCTTATCCTGCAGTTTTCTATTGACAAAAGTTTGCAGGTCATTCAGTCCATTAACTCCCTCGGAGTTTCTCCACACTTCACTCTTTCTCTGACCCCCCCCCCCCCCCCCCCAACCTTGCTAAAATCCTAGCTTATCTTTCAATTTTTAGTTCTGATCAAGGGTATAAACCAGACTATCTTCTCTTTACAGATGTGGACTGACCTGTATATTTGCAGCATTTTCTGGTTTTATTCCAGCATATAGGTACAGATCAGCAAGAGCCAAGGCTTGGGCAGTATTGCTGGCATTTAACTAGCTAGCTAATACCATGTGGCTTAATGGAACAAAGCACCAGTAAGCTTCCTGCTGCATCACCAACAAGTACTACCCTAGCCGTTCAATCATTGGACTGCAGGATTCTCTGGAGCTGGATGAGAAGAATCCCAGTCCCAGTGACTGATCTAATTCTCCAATACTATTAATAAGCAGGCTGGCTGGTCAGTCATCAACCATGCCCTAGAGTAATTTGTAGTATTGCTTGGCTCAGACATCTTGGTTCCAATCACCCAATGGAGCCATTGTGACTTCAGAAACCCCACTTAAGTCCTCTCCACCTGCCCCACCACTAACTTGATAAACTGTGTAAGTGTATTACCACCATCCTATTGACCACAAGATAGGCAGATGTTATTACTTATTGAATTATGGTTCTGTCACTTGGAGCTGTGGCGTCTCAGCAGCAGCAGCTACTTGCTTCTGCAACCCAATGATATAGGTCAACTCCTGGATATACAACCTAGCTTCCAGGTAATGCCTTCTGTCAGTCCATGCCTATTTCCTCCAGAGCTGTACAACAGTCTGTTTTCAGCATTGTAGAAGGGCATACAGGATCCAGCAGACAGCTTATGATGTACTGACCACCTTGATATCTTGATGTCAATGTCCAAATCAAATGCCATGTAACAGATTTATTCATCGCCCACTGCATTATTCAGGACCTCATGAATGGCTTTGGCAAAGAGACATGGCTGCTGTAAGGCTGACCTATTTCCTCCAAGATGCTCAGTAGTAAGTTAGTGTAGACTAGAAACTTCCCTGCCAGTATTTTCCCTTTTTGCCACATATCCACATCGTATCTTGATTCTGGATCTTATAAATGGACTGGGTGAAATTCTTGCATTGTATGCCTAGGAATTATGAAGCATTACTGAGACCTATTTGGACATGTATTTTTATATTCCATAAGTTTAACTGGCATTGGAATGTTGGTCATTAAAGAATAATTAGAAAGACCAGAGTCATTCACTACTTTTCCACAGTTCCAAAGGATTGTGTTCTGGCTAAAGATACCCTCCACCAGGTGTCAATTTGAAGCTACAATTGGGATCAAAGCCTCTTGTGGCTTTCCAGTTCGTACCTTCAGCATTCGTGCAAAGCTATAATACTGGACTGGGGATACCTATTACCATAATTCCATTAGTTATCCCATTGTTTAATTTAGTAAGAAAAGTGCACTAGAACCCCAGGTAAGTCCAACAGCTGATTATCTATAGAAAAGAGCACCACAATAATTTCAGAAATGCCTTGAGCAGAACAGAAACTCAGACTGTTTCTGATAATGCCATCATTGGTGAAGATATTGAATAAAATGGATGAAAGTGGGAATCCTTGCTTTCGTTATAGAGAGGTTGAGAGTTTTCCATCTACCATTGCATGGATCTTGGAGCTGATTCGATCACATATTGCCAGTGATGCCAGCTTCTTTGAGGGCTGAGTGAAGCATTAGGTTCAAAGCCAATGAAAGCAATGTAAGTGGCTTTCCCCTGAGTCTTCTGCAGATCTGTGCTCTGATAACCCACAACCTCTCTACATATTCCTCACCAGCTAATTCCAGCCTGTTGTATTCCGGATACTCTGCAGGCTTCAAAAAGACATGCTGCTATAAACTGGAGCCACCTGAATGGTTACTGATAGTAGTGCAATTCTTCAGTAATTTTTGTCTAACTACTGTGACCGGTTTTGTATAGAAACCACAATTGCTGCAAACCCGTTAGCATGCCTCAAACAGACTTTTGTCCCCAATCTCAAAGTGGTTCTTGGTCAGATCTCCAAGACTATTGCTATTCTTCCCTCTTTTGCCTAGAGTAACTTTCAGGAATTTCGTATGAATACCTTCATTACCTTCCATTAGCTCGGGGTAATGTGGCGTAGAGTCTATTTTGCCTTGGCAGACTGGTTCATTAAGACTTTTCTACTGCTCATGCCATGGCCTATTGGGTCAAATTACCATGCAGTATTGCGTTCTGTCCAGACCCTGAGGTTGCTGCCTTGGGTTTTGTTGAAGAGCACTGGATTTCCAATCTTTCCATTAGACAGAATGAGCATTCAGTTCACCCCTACGAACAGCTGGCAGTGCTGCTAGAAAGAGAGCAATAACATTGTTCATAAACATTGCCATGATAAGAACATTAGTTTTGATCTCCCTTTTGGTCTTGATGTGCTTCTTGATTGGCAAATATTGGATTTTCTGGAATGGTTGCAGTTGAGTTTATGCCTCAGTACAAATGCAGTTAATTTTGTTTTAAGTCTTCGGTTGTGTGTTTCCTTTTTAAAACAGCAAGGTCACAAACCTCCTCAGAAGATAAATCCCAAGAGGTAAAAAAGACAACAACTATTATTACTACTGCGACGACGACGACTACTACTACTACTACTACTGCTGCTGCTGCTGTTGCAGGTAAACAGAAGTACCCCCTACTTTACCCTGTACATTGAATCTTAAATGCAATTAGTCTCTTCACTTACATTAAATACTTATTTTCACCATTGATTATTATCTTACAATGCATGTTATTTCTATTTCCAGAATTGTCTTAAACAATTTACAATGAGTACATTAGCACATGCTTCTGAATATAGGCCACAGGCTAAGGCGTGTGCGCTTTTCAATACAGATCAGTAGTTGATGGTGTTTATTAAATGGAATCAGTTGTAACCAGCTAGGCTGAGTTTCCACTGGATAAAATTTATTTAGCAGAAACATGAAATTATAATTTTCACTGTGCATATATGTCTGCATTGCAGAAATCTGTGAACCTGTGCAGTCCTGAGAGTAAAAGAGTCTCCCAAGATATTTGTAGTGATGATGTGGTACACTAGCTATCCATATTTTTTATTGCACACCCAGTATCACTAGTGCGCATTAAGACTTACAAATCCTGTGGAACAGATGGCATATTCTGTTCTAGGGATTTGTTAGTTTAACACTAGGCTTGTGAACACTTAAGAAATTTGCAGAGCACTGGCCAATGTGCCTGCTGGCTTTTAAATAGACAAACCACGCGTGCGCGGTACTTTGAATGGGTGGCGTAGCTCCGCAAAAAAATTACAGGGAACATTAGCACGGGCTCGCTTCATGAAATAATTGTAGTGAGGTTCTACAGGGCTGGTGAGATGCAAACATAATGCTTATAGTCAATATGGTTTCAAATTTGAGCCAAGCAACTATAGGACCACTAGTGGTACACATCAATATAGTGTACAATAATGGAAATAGTTCTATGGTGTAGGCTCAAGGAGTACATGTATAACAATTTAATAAGAGATGCCCAGGATAGCATCTTTAGATGGGGAATATCTGCCCGGCAAACATGGTTGACTTTTTTGTGATTACAGATGAAGTAGATAGCAGAACACCTTATGTGATACCTTTTTCAGAAAACCGTGGCAATCTCAGTTTAATTTTACTAATTAAACTTAAAGCTATATAGGAATCCATTATAGAATATGGGTCCGGATTGGAAATGGAGAGTATTTGTGAGTGATGTAATGTCAGATTTAGTGGGGGTGGGTGGGTGCTGAGTGGAGCACCAAAGCTTAGACCCTGTTGTTTCTAATGTGTATAACCTGGATATGAAAATGTAATGGCCCAGAAATCCCGGTTTCTCCTTCCCGCATTCGACTGGATTCTAGAAAAAAGCGCACTGGGAGTGCAGCGAAGGTTCACCAGACTGATTCCTGGGATGGCAGGATTGTCATATGAGGAGAGATTGGGTCAACTGGGCATGTATTCACTAGAGTTTAGAAGAATGAGAGGGGATCTTATTGAAATGTATTGAATTCTGACTGTTGGATAGACTGGATGCGGGGAGGGAAGTCGAGAATAAGGGGTCACAGTCTCAGGATACGGGGTAGGAAATTTAGGACCGAGATGAGGCCAAATTTTTTCACTGAGGGTGGTGAACCTGTGGAATTCTCTACCACAGAAGGCTGTGGAGGCTAAGTCACTGAATATATTTAAGAGGGAGATAGATAGATTTCTAGAAACAAAAGACATCAAGGGATATGAGGAAAAAGCAGGAATAGAGGATCAGCCATGATATTGAATGGCGGTGCAGACTTGAAGGGCTGAATGACCTACTACTGCTCCTATTTTCCATGTTTCTACCTGAAGCTGCTGCGCCCATGCGAGATTCCGGTCAAGAACCCTGGTCCTGCATGAGATCAATTGTAGTACATCCACTGCTACTCTAGCTGAGATCAGCTAATTTAGCAAATATCAGGGACTGTAAGAGGAGGACTCGACAATATATTTCTGTAGAGAGAGAGAGAGACAGAGTGATCTATATTAATATTAAAAGATAAGTATAATGTGCATTTCCTTAAGTGTGACACTTCCTGGACGACGTCTCTTTATGGTATTTCAGTCATATCTAAACTTCCTATTTTTAATCCTATACTCAGTTAATTCAACCTTTCAAGACTGAAATCATCAGACTTTTATTGAGTAAGGGTATCAAGTGATGCGGATCAAAGGTGGGCAAAGGTACAGATCATCCATGGTCTAATTGAATAGCGGTACAGGCTAGAGGAGCTGAATGGCCTACACCTGTTCCTGTGTTTCTCATTCAATTACATTTAGGGTCGTTATGGAATCAGTGTAACTATTTGTATTGCACTTTTAAACGCCCCCCCCCATCCCCCAATGTCACATTTGTCAAACTCTGCCTCCCGACCCCGATTCATTCCCTACACGTGATGCTGAGAAGCAGGACCTGAGGCTCCGACTCTTTTTGCTTGCCCCCCCCCCCGACACTCTCGCTCGCTCCGACCCCTCTCGGAGGGCAGAGAAGGCCGGCGTGCAGCCGAGCGCAGTGGCGGGGGGGTGGGACTGGGGGAGGGGGAAGAGACATGGGTGGGGGAGATCGAAGGGGAGAGAGGGAACTTGGGGAAGATGGAACACGTTCTTCCAACCCTCTACAAGGGACATCGTTGGAGTGGATGATATCCAGAAGTCACGACACTGCCACTTGTCTCTTATCATCATAGACAGTCCCTCGGAATCGAGGAAGACTTGCATCCACTCCTGAAGTGAGTTCTTTGGTGGCTGAACAGTCCCAATATGAGAGCCACAGACTCTGTCACAGGTGGGACAGATAGTAGTTGAGGGAAGGGGTGGATGGGACTGGTTTACCGTACACTCTTTCCACTCTCTGCGCTTGATTTCTGCATGCTCTCGGCATTGAGACTTGAGGTGCTCAGCGCCCTCTCGGATGCACTTCATATGCTTCACTTCATATGCAATAAACCTGTTAACAGTCCGTACACAATGCCTGCCCCACCTATGGTGGGATGGGGAAGGATGCACTTCCGCTGGGGGAGGGATGCATTTGGATTAGATTAAGGCACTTCGGCTGGGGGAGGCATGCACTTGAACTAGAGTATGGCACTTTGGCTGGCCTTTTTGCTGTCTTCTGGGGAGCTCTGTCCTCTGTCACTTCAGGAAGTGAAAGTGGATCAAGTTACAATTTGCAAAGTCAGAGAGAGTGAGTTACACATTCCTGTGAAACTTCAGGGTGTGGCTTATCCTCCAAGGGAACCAATCATAGACAAAGGGTGGAGCATGGTGGCCATTTTTGCAGTACAAATAAGCACATCCTTATGGAAAAGGACAAATATAGACCAGGGATAAAAGTTCTCAATTGGGGAAAAGCCAGTTTTACTAAGCTGAGATGTGATTTAGCCAAAGTGGTCTGGAAACAGATACTTGAAGGTAAATCAGTGTCTGAGCAGTAGGAGGCATTCAAGGAGGATATTGTGAGGGTTCAGAGCAAGTATGTTCCCTTAAAGAGAAAGGGTGGGACTAACAAATCTAGAGCCCCCTGGATGTCAAGGGGCATACAGGTGGGATAAAGAAAAAAGGGAAGCTTATGACTGATACCGAGGGCTCAATATTGCAGAAACTCTGCGGAGAATAGAAAGTGCAGGGTGAAATTAAAAAGGAAATTGAGAAAGCAGAGAGGTCATGAAAAATATATTGGCAAGTAAAATCAAGGAAAACCCAAAGATGTTTTATAAATACATTAAGAGCAAGAGAATAAAGGTAACGTGTGTGGAAAAAGTAACTGTGTGGAAGCGGAAGACGTGGATATGGTTCTTAATGAATACTTCGCGTCTGTTTTCGCGTAAGCGAGGGCGATGCAGACATTCCGATCAGGGAGGAAGAGTGTGACATGTTAGATGAAATAAACATAATGAAAGAGGAAGTATTAAAGGGTTTAGCATCTTTGAAAGTGGATAAATCTCCAGGCCCGGATGAAATGTCTAGCATGCTGTTAGGAGAAGCAAGGGAGGAAATAGCAGAGGTTCTGACCATCCTTTTCCAATCCTCTGTGGCTATAGGTGTGGTGCTGGAAGATTGCTAACGTTGTACCGTTGTTTAAAAAGGGAGAAAGGGATAGACCGAGTTTTTATAGGCCAGTCAGCCTAACCTCGGTGGTGGAAAAATTGTTGGAAAAATTTCTGAGGGACAGGATAAATCTTCATTTAGAAAGACACAGATTAATCAAGGACAGTCAACATGGAATTTGTTAAAGGACGGTCGTGTCTGTCTAACTTGATTGAATTTTTTGAGGAGGTAACATGGGGGTCGATGAGGATAATGCGTTTGATATAGTGTATGTGGATTTGTAAATACAAGTGTTGGGGGAAAAAAAACAAGGTAATTATCCCTTGACTTTTCTTACATTCTTAAAGGAAGCATGACATTTACTGAAGTGGAAATTAGTTTATAGTCTAGAAACTCCCTGAATTTGCTGACTTGTTTGGTCTCTCAGATGCTTGGGATTTTTAAATTGTTTATTTCAGTTGGCATTAGTACTCCGAACATTAATGGTGAAAGAAGCTGTTCATTTCCTTTTGCTATTAACATTTCCAGCTGTATTTCTATGGTACATCATTTCCACCTCAGCACATAGGCATCTTGAGCAGTAAAGTTAGCTATGTGGAAGGAGTGTCTTAAAATAATTGGAGGTTTGCTAATTCTTGCATGTGCTTTTTATGTTCACCCAACAACCAATTTTGGGTCGGCCCCTCAAAATGGCATCATGTTTTGCTGCATTTATGAGACTGGGTCTGGAAAAATGCATCTTTGCTTAACTTACTCCCTCTCTGGGGGTCAGAGGGTCAAATTAAGTGTGCTGACAGTGTTAACTAAAGCACATATTTCAGTATCTAACCTTTGAATATGCTGTCTGCCTTTTGAGCTTTTAAACTTTTTTAAAACTTGCACACATGCTGTTCCTGTAAATATAAATATACTTTCATTATATAGCATCATCGAGTGAACTTCTTGCTTACAGGATAAAGCAACAGGTAAAATACAAACCTGGAAAGGGAGTAATTGCCCAATGAGAATACATAACTGGAATAGTGGAGCAAAGATTTTTCAATATGCTAGAATTGATTTAAAAGCATATTTGGCTAAGGTTAAACAACATGTGTTCTTTATATTAGTCACTCTACCTGTTTCTGGGCCATCTGGATTGATGGATTCAAGAGTTAGGTTATTATGTTACTGTACTGAAATCAGATCTTCCAACTTGTAAAACAAACATGAAATTGGGAAATGGTACATCAATCACATAAATTCTTCCATCAGCAATGCCAAGTTTATGCATACAGTTCCTTTTAAAGAATACCACCATTAGTACCCCTTTTTAAAAGTGAAACTATCACAAATAGTAACCATTACCGTTGACCTTTTTTTGGGTGGAGTATGATTTAAAAGTGCACATGGCACTGGTGAAGGAGCTGGAAGAAGTTAAAGCCCAGTAGCATATGGTAGATAACACTAACATGTGGTTGAAATGAATCCCTCCATCCTGGATTAATGACTAGTCTATTCATCATCAATTCCCTCCGAGAACACGTTACTTGATTAAATACAGGGCAATACAGTCTCGCGTGTGTTGCAAGTTATTACTGAGGAGTTGACATACTGCAAGAATAAAACTTGAATAGCTAATTAGCATTTGAACCCTAGAATATGTTATTTCTTGGAACACACTCAAGTATGTTTTCTTCTACATTTTGGCTTATTTCTTTTTGGCTTTGGTGAAGTGCCATGGTAAATCGTGATGGACATTTTGGCTCCTGCTTGTGCACTGCATGGTTAGACCACACAAGATTTATTTTATTTTCTGCTACCACAAGGGGAATACTCTTTTTATATATCATTTCTTTGTATCTATTTCATTTGATCTTTCTGTTTAAATGGGGGCTCTGGTGGTGAGACAGTTTCTACAAATTTCTCATAATGCAGGTTTAGGAAATCGAGCTGCTGTGTTACCCACTGCAGCGAGTGTTGAAGACCTTAACATCATTCAAGTTACAGTCCCAGGTAGGGTGCAATTTTATGTTTATTAGATCTGTGCAATAATTTGTGGGGCTTGAACTATCTCATTATACTCGCAGCATTATTAAAGACTTTTCTCCCAATTTCTGTTTATTCTAAAACCTGGTTTTAATGTAGATCCTCCAATCAGCAAAGATTAAATATGAATGTTTTGCGCATTCGTACTATGTTCCTGTATGTCTAAATCTTATGCAGGCATTAACTCATTTAAAATAAATTGGTTAAATGCCTACATAAAAATAACACCAAAGAATGCAGTACTACTGCGTTAAATATTGAAACGTTAACTTTGCTAATCAGAATTTCTACCCTTTTTTGTTTTTAATTGATATGTTGAGAACTTTCCATTTGTACAAAATGCTAAATACTCCACGCACAACAGGATATTATAGTCTCTCCACTGGGATCAGTGGATCAGATGGGCACTTCTCATTCTTGGTTCTGATACCAGAATGGAAAGAAAATTTCACTGCGAGATTCTATATAGAAGGGGGGGAAATGGCCACCTGACATTAAAGGAGAAAATTAAAGCATGTGTACCTGATAGATATGACAATATATCTTGTAGGTAAAGGTTGTACTTCAGGTGAAGAATGCAGTTCATACCAATGGTGGGCAACTAGTTATTCTGCTCCTTTCATTTGAAAAATGTATATTTTATATCTGAGTGAGAATGTTTGTTCTCTTTCAGAAGGTGAAAGTGAAAAAATGTCCAAGGTGGAAAAAGCCAGACAACTGAGAGAACAAGTAAATGACCTGTTCAGCAAGAAATTTGGTAATGTTTTGATATAAATGTTTAAAAGTTAGTATCATGTGATTTTTGTTAAAATTGGATTAGATGCTTCTATTTACACAAGAGATGGAAGCAGACATTAAAATGTAATCTTTATTATAGGCGAAGCAATTGGAATGAATTTCCCAGTGAAGGTTCCTTACAGAAAAATAACCACCAACCCCGGATGTGTTATAGTTGATGGCATGCCTCCAGGAGTTCCATTTAAAGCACCCAGTTACCTTGAAATAAGTGCCATGAAAAAAATCTTGGAATCTGCAAACTTTATCAAATTTACTGTCATAAGGTAAGGTATCGAAGGCTTTTCACTGAAATGTCTTAATTTGCAATCTTACATTGCAGAGCAATATGAAATGTTAAATGCTTAAGCTATGTATAAAGCTTGTAAAGAGCAGACAGCACTAACAGTTAACACTACAGTGTAGGGAGAGCTGGATGGTGCTGAATAATAGTACCCTAATGCACTGTACCATGAAGCAGTGAGGCATGAGTTCTGTTCTATTCTATAGCCTTGATATGAACTTGTGATCTTGGCTCAGGTTTATAAGGTGGAGTGTATAGAATAGAAGCAAAGCTTTTGTCCAGAAGGAAACTATGTTGCCATCTGAGGACCATAGAAAATAAGTGCAGGAGTAGGCCATTTGGCCCTTCGAGCCTGCACCACTATTCAATAAAATCATAGCTGATCATTCACCTTAGTACCACCTTCCTGCCTTCTCTCCATACCCCTCGATCCCTTTAGCCGTAAGGGCCACATCTAACTCCCTCTTGAATATATCCAATGAACTGGCATCAACAACACTCTGCGGTAGAGAATTCCACAAGTTAACAACTCTCTGACTGAAGAAGTTTCTCCTCATCTCAGTCCTAAATGACTTACCCCTTACCCTTAGACTATGTCCCCTGGTTCTGGACTTCTCAAGATCGGGAACATTCTTCCTGCATCTAACTTGTCCAGTCCCATCAGAATGTTATATGTTTCTATGAGATCCCCTCTCATCCTTCTAAATTCCAGTGAATACAGGCCCCAGTCAATCCAGTCTCTCCTCATATGTCGGTCCTGCCCATCCCGGGAATCAGTCTGGTGAACCTTCGCTGCACTCCCTCAATAGGAAGAACGTCCTTCCTCAGATTAGGAGACCAAATATTCAAGGTGAGGCCTCACCGAGGCCCTGTACAACTGCAGTAAGACCTCCCTGCTCCTATATTCAAATCCCCCAGCTATGAAAGCCAACATACCATTTGCCGCCTTCACCGCCTGCTGTTCCTGCATGCCAACTTTCAGTGACTGATGTACCATAACACCTAGGTCTCGTTGCACCTCCCCTTTTCCTAATCTGCCGCCATTCAGATAATAATCTGCCTTTGTGTTTTTGCCATCAAAATGGATAACCTTGACAGTGATTTGGGAGCAGGCCAAGAATGTATTTAGAGAAAATAACTTAAAAAAAATGAGATGAGGAAATGTTTGAAGTTTTTTTTTGTATATGATTTTTTAAAATTACATTGCTTTTTTTTCCCCACCCACAGACCTTTTCCAGGACTCCTGATTAATAACCGTAAGTGGAAAAAGTACCACTGGAATGAGATTTCAATGTGTATAATAATACAGTATGTGTGTGTGTGTGTATGTGTATAAGTAGATTTTATGTTGAATCATTAGCCCCTCAAAGACCAGTGCTTAACTGACTCACTCTCATTTCCTTCACTTTGCAGAGTTAGCTGAACAAAGTGGAACAGAAGCACCAGCTGCATCAGCAGTGCCATCTGCAGCACCAGTAACAACACCTGTATTGGTGATACCGGTTGTCCCACTGGTACCTCATGCATCTGTGGTACCAACACCAGTGCTACCGGCTGTGCCACAGGTATCACTTGCACCAGCAGCACATGGTGAGTATACTGTTCAACACATTGATTTGAAGCACAAATCACTTTCTGGAGCCACTCCACTTGGCTTCACACACAGTGAAGGGCATCAGTATCCAAAAATGTATAACTCTTAATGAAAGTGTCATAATACAGTACTTGAGGCTTGCTTCACAATCATTAATATAGAGTCCTTCTCTGCAAATGTCTGTGGGCTTGGAAGTAACTTCCATGAACTGTGGTGAGACAGCTCTAGCAGAAGTCCTGATGTCCTATTTACATTACATTGATTTGAAGCTGATTTAAATCCAAAATGCAGCTGTGTGAGAGAGAAATCAGAGAATGGATGGTTCCCCACTGGCTGGAGTCATTATCTGTCTGCTGCCTGGTTTCAAATCTAAGCAAAACTGGGTATAAATTGTGTTCATTAACTTCCTCAGCTGTCAGTGAAATATAAACTTTGTATTTTCCTTCTTGCCATTTTAGCAAAACAATTGTTTTGAATATAAAGAAAGAAAACCTTTTTACACTTGTACTGACTTTGCTAATTTTAGTGAACAGAGTGACTCATTTTATCTCCTGGCCCTGGTTACAAACGGGCTCCGAAGTGAAATCATATACTTTTTTTAAAGGCCCAGTTCCAGTTGCTTTCTACTCGGCACATGTGCCTGAACACATGTATGTTTCTAAATGACTCAGTTGGTCATTTGTGTCAGATCGATGTGATTGGAGTAAGATCTGATCTACAATGTTGGAGGATATAAAATTAAAGAACCATGTCTCCGCTAGGAAGTCGATGCAGGCATCCTGCATCACTATCTTTTCTGATCAAACCAACCTGATTTCATTACTGTGATTCATTGAATTTGTTTGGTTTCTGTTCTACCAGATACACCTCAAACACAAGAACTGCCTAAAATAAAAGAAGAACCAAACTCAACATGGTAGTAGGAACTCATAGAGTGCAGTAAGTTTAGCTTTTAGTGGGCTTCTGCAGCCAGCTCATTAAACACTTAGTGGTTCCTCTCTGCCATCAATGTCTTTGATAGGATTACCCTGTGATATATTTATCACTATCACTGCCACCTCTATAAAATGGCCTGTTCTTTTCTTAAAGTGCACTTAATTTATTCCACTTAAACTCTGCATGCTCTGATTTTCATTATCCTAAATTAACCGTATTTTTATTAAAACATGTACGGCAGAACTAAAAGTTGCAGCTTACATTTTAGCAGTGTAGTGTAAAACTGATTATATATGAAAAATAATGTGTAGATTTCAATAAACTTGCATTGTAAAGTGTCCAATAGCAGTACTAGCATAACCTGCTCCCTTCGTTATCTTTAAGGATTATTAAAATCCGATTCCCCCTCTCCCCCCGCCCAATTTTTCCTCAATTATTTTTCTTGATGAGGAAGAAAAACTGGGCCCCAAAAATCCCGGGTAAATTCAGAGATGAGATAAGCATTATTTTTAAACCTTGTTAAAACTCAAAACAAATGATGAATTTAAAAGTATAGTCAAACTAAATGACACAGCACAATTATTTCCACAGTTCACAAATATCACTTTTATGGGGCTCACCATCAAACACCTGTGGAGTGTTTTAAAAGCAAGATTGCAGAACTTCTGCTTGTGGCTCCATCCACGTACCTGCCACAATGGTGGTGGGATATTAAAAATTGACATTAAGGGCCCAAGTTTCCACATGATTTGCGCCTGATTTTTAGGAGCAACTGGTGGAGAACGGACTATCTTAGAAATCGCAATTCTCCACATTTTTTTTTCTGCAGTTCTAGTCAGGTAGAACAGTTCTACTTTGGAACAGAATTTTTTCTTCAAAAGGGGGCGTGTCCGGCCACTGACGCCTGATTTCAAAATTTCCACAGTGAAAACGTACTCCAAACTAAGTTAGAATGGAGCAAGTGAAGATTTTTGTAGAACTGAAAAAACCTGTTCTACACATTAAAAAATCAGGCGCAGGTTACAAATTAGGCGTCCAGAACGAGGAGGGGGAAGGGAAGTCATTAAATTCTACAATAAATCCTTATTTATACTTCTACAAATAAATCCAATCTGAATAAACATTTATAAGCAAAGAAAAGATTAAATAAACCATCTTCCTACCTGTGTGAAGACACGGAGAATGCTGCAGTCAGCCTGAGGCATCCGTTCTTCCCGCGGGGGTGAGGGGTGGGGAGGGGGGAAAGAGAGGAGGCGCCCGTTCTTTCCCGCGGGGGGGGGGGGGGGGGGGCGGAGGAGGAAAGAGAGGAGAGAGTCTTTCCCGCGGGGGGGGGGGGGGGGGGAGGGGAGGGGAGAGACAGTGAGAAGGCTGGATGTGCTGATGGCAATGTGCTTTTATATTTAGAAAAAGTTAAAAAAAATTAAACAGCTACAAAGAACTACAAAAATGGCCGAGTGCCAATGTTTTTTTCACACTGCGTGTGCGCGAATGCTTCAACGCGCAGCGTTGCCGGCAGGAAAAAACTAATTTTAAATAGTACCCGCCCCCTCCCACTTACAAAATCGGCGCGAGTGTAGGCTCCGCCCCCCTGGGCGCCACGCCAGGCAAACAAGGAGCTGCAGAACGCTCCAGAATCGCGATTTTTTTTTTAGGCGCGAAAAACGGGCGCCCAGCTCGGATGGGTGCCCGTTTTTTTATCGTGTGGAAACTTGGACCCTAAAAGTGGAGATTGTGCACAGGGGAACAGTAATGATTTTATTTTTAATAAACAACACCTCGATGTGTGGCCTGAGTCAGCCTTTGATGGCCTCAATCTTGAGGGGACTTGAGAGTATGGTCAGTGCACTATTGTCCTTACGCCATACTTAATGAAAAGTGCAAGCCTGTCATTTGCTTTAGCATAAAGAATATAGTCCTCACAGCAGTACCTAAAGATGATCCAGGTCCTCTTTATTTAAAAAAAAATTAAATTACATAGCATTTGTTTCTCTCCCTGACAAAAATGGGATGTAGAGATGACGGTATATCAGAGAACGTGGTGCTGACTTCACAGATGTGACTCCCGAGGCATCTTCAGGCCTAACTTTTGCAAGAAAAAATGGGAACTGGGAATTTTTTCTTTCCAATTCAAGAGGGAATTTTTGATTGACTCACCACCTGGAAAAAAACCTGAGAATCTACTGGTGAGAATTGGCTAAAAAAATTACTTGAGGCCTCAAGTTAGCTAGTTGAAATTGATGGCCTCATCACCAGCTTGATCTTAAAAAAAATGAGAGCAAATTCAGTTTAAGAAGGAAAACTACTTATCCTTTCCAAAGTTTTCAATTTACATTCTCCAATCATATAATTCAAGAATTATAAATTTAAGCTTATTTGCTGATACAATTTCTGAGTAAGAGAATATTGATTATGCGCTTGACTGATGGGGCAGTAGGAGATGGTGATTATTTCCCCCTCAGTGGCAGCTTGCTTCTCACTTTCCCTTTTGCTCTGCTTCTACTATTACTACTTCTGATCTTGGCAATTTTTCTGGTTTGGGGTCCTTTTTATTTTGTTTAAATTTCTAAAATGTAAGCCTTGGTATGAACTGTACCAATGCAGAAGTTTCCTCACCCCTGTATTGAGTACAGCATTACTAATTTTGTTTTCCCTCAAACTTGCAGGACGTGATGTCAGTCTGCAGGAGAAATCCCAGCCTCCAGAATCATCCAGTGTGGAGGTGTGAGCTTCAGAAAGCTTGGACATCAGCTCTGTATTATAACTGTACAACATAGGAAAAATGTTTGCTTATATCCAGACCTTTTTGTACCATTGGAAAGAATTTTTTCTTTTTTTTTATCAGCACAAGATAAATTGCTTCTGTGAAATTCACCAAATTTTGTCTCTCTGTTGGTTGAGGGAGTGTTCTGTACATCTGACTTGTCAAACCAGAATACCTTTATTAAAGTGAAGAAAAAAATACTTGGTTTGTATTGGTGGCACCATGTGTGGAATGTTTGGTTCAGTAAAACTGATGATCTGTCTCTTATGACACTTTCCAATGCTATAGGCATTTAATTATTGTATTGAATTGTTGACCCCAAAAGCTATATATGGTGTACCTAGAACAATGAACACAAGAACTTAAACCAACTTATAGACAGTTTAAATATTTTCTCCCTTTTTGTTATTTCCAGGGTTTTGCGATTTGTATAATCCTTTGAGATGGTGGGAGGGAGCAATTTAATTCTAGCAATGTCCACAGTCTGTTGTACTCTGTAGATGAAGAGGGATGACCCTCCCTAGTCAAGTAACTCACTGTCGGGAAGGGGAAAGTTTGGAAGATGAGGCCTGGGTTTGAATACAGGTTTCCCAGCGCATGGCGAAAATGGCATTTATTCCACCTCCCAAAATAAATGACGTGTTATTATAAAGCATTGATGAATGAGACAGTCAGCCTGGCTCATTGGTGCTCTACTCTTCCATATCTCATTAATGAGAGCTTGGATTCTTCTCTCGTTACTCCAGATAACCCTGTAAGCTAATGCCCTAATATGTAAGTTGTTCTTGGGTGGGTAGCCTATTGGTGCAGTAAATCTTGGACTTAGCTGGTTGAACACCAGCTGTATGTCTAAACAACTTGCATCCAAGCTTTCTGGATTTGGGTAAGTGGGATCTGTCTCTACAGGGAGAGTGTGCGCACTTTATATTGATCACATTAATTGTGGCCCCAATTTAGTGTCAAACTGAAAGGGATTGTATCCCAATGTTTTTCTCCTGTTTGGATGACATTAAAATTCAATATATAAAAAAAAAGATATATAGTACAAAATGATGTCACATGTCACTTGGTCTTCAAACTGTTACGCCAATTAAATAAACATTCAAACACCACTTGAAGGGATAAAAACAAAATGCTGTAAATACTCGGGTCAGACAACATTTGTGGAAAGCGAAACCGAGTTAAAAATGTTTCAGGTCGTTAACTTTTTTCTAATTGTTTTTAAGCAAGTACAGAAGCCAAGAAAGGGAAGGAACAAAAGGGAAGGCCTGTGTTTGGGTGGAAGGCAGGAGTCTTTTAAATGACAAAAGGGATGATGATGCAAGGCTAAAGAGGGTGGTCATGGGCCAAGTAGAGAAACAAAAGATGGGTCTAGAGGAGCTGCAGATAGCAATAGCATCTGGAGAGAAAAAAATGGGCTGAATGATCTGAAATTGTTGAATTCTGTGCCTTGAGCGTCTGTTGAGCTTCATTAAAAGGTCAAAGACAGGTCTGAGTGGGACAGAGAATTAAAATGGCGAGTGAGCAGAAGCTTAGGGACAGTTGCAGACTGAATGGAGGTGTTCAACTAAGTGGCCGCCCAATCTGTGTTTGGTCTGTAGAGGAGACTGCATCGTGAGTAGAGAATGCAGTATACTAAATCGAAAGTACAAGTAAATCGCTGGAAGGTGTGCTTGGGGGGCCTGGACGTTGGGGAGGAGGTGTAAGGGCAGGGGTTGCATCTCCTGCACTTGTACAGGAAGGTACCATTGGAAAGGAAGTGGGGATGTTGTGGAGGGAACAGTCCCTTCAGAATGCTAAAAGTGAAGAAGAGGGGAAGATGTGTTTGGTGGTGACATCACGTGGCGCTAATGATCTGTTGAATGTGAAGGCTGCTGAGGTGGAAGGGGAATCCTATCTTGGTTCTGTGAGGACGGGATGAGGGCAGATGCGGGAAATGGGACAGATCCATTCGAGGGCCCTGTCAACCACAGTAGAGGGGAATCCTCATTTTGGATTTTCCACAAATTATAGTCTACTTTTATGTGCTGAGGAACGAACATACTGGGAAGTTAAATTTGAATATGTTCTGTACTTCTGCATCAGCTAAAAGTTCTTCACTGTGTTTGATGTCTCTGCCAAAGATTGGAGAAAAGAAAGTGGTTGGGTTATGATGTGGCATTCAAAGTACCTCGCTGTTGGGTTGTGGTCTACATTTATATGGATACAAATTTGGTTAACTGTTAGAAAACACTGCTAGTGGGGAAAAGATGTAGCTTGGAATTTCACATGGGGTGGTACCTGTACCTGTTGCACACATCCTAATTGGCTTAAATTCACCAAAAACCAATCAAATTCCTATAGCATGTAGGGTTATTTTTGTTTCACCTATAATAGGGTAAAATGTTTGCATGTAGAGTTGCTGCTGCCTTTCCTCCGTCCAAACTGGGTGTGACGAGGGCCAGCTCCCATACCTAGTCACGTTTATTTATTCTCCAGTAAGTACATGTTCTGTAAGCACCGAAACTTAATTTGTATAGTTATCTGCAAATAATTTACTTGGGTTCCTGTTGGCTTTGTTCACCAGAATGACTCTGGAGTAATGAACATTTTTGGCAGATGGTCCAGGGACTTGAGGTGATCCAGCCAGAGCTAATGCTGTTTGGCTAAACCAGTTTTTCACCAGCTATGCCAGGGGTGGGCAATTATTTGGGCTGGGGGGCCATTTAAGTTTTGGTGCGCTGCCGAGAGCCGCAAAAGAAAATGGCCCCCTAAGGTCGTGCACCAATTGCGTGGCCCTGCGCAGGCCGCTCACCAGCTCCTGCCGCTGGAAGAGATACCACACTGAAAATTTAAAGGGACCCACACAATGGTGAAAGCAAAATGTTACATTAGTAAATTTGAAACAATCCAACTTGTGTTGAGCATCACTCCTAATTTGACACTCCCAATAGTTTATAAACACATTCAGATAGTGGTCAGATACTATCGTAAATGCACAAAATGTAGTGCAAAATAGTACAATCTTCCATTACTAAATGATTGATCAATTGATTGATATGTTATGCTGAAAGTCTATGGGGCTGTTTGGCTCAGGTTTTCTGTAGCACAAGTAGCTTTTATGGACACTTTCTGCTTCAAAAAACTGAAGAACAAGAAATAATTAACGGAGTCTGGTGGCATGGCATGTCAGTTCAACAAAGAATAGTGGGAGGTGGATTGATGCCTATTGGTGCCTCACACACCAAGTCCTTAATCTCCACCCGGCTGACAGGCAGAAAGAGGGGGTCAACAGAAAACGAGCATGTCCACAAGGAAGTCAATTTGGAGGGTGAGACATCAGGGGTCACAGTAAAATGGAGCAAGTTGCCCACCTTTTCTCTCAGCTGAGAATGCATTGGTTATGTGTGGGGCCTAGAGAAAAAAAGATGCGACAAAAAGTAACAGACTAAAAAGAAAACTTAAGGGTTTTAGAAAATACTATATTTGTAAAATAAATGCCGGTAGTTCTTGTGCTAAACTCTCATTTAAACAATCATATTCCAATAAATGATCGTGCAGCTTGCTGTTGATAATTAGAGATGTACTTTATAGGTAAATGGTTTGAGGTTAAAAAGCATATAGCTTCCTATTTGGGCATTCATGCTGCAGAACTGCTCAGGCTGTTTCCAGTTATTTTATTTTCCTTTTGGCCATTTTTAGCAGTTGTCCTAGTTCCGACTTGGAGGTAATTTGAACCTAACCCACCTAATGGAATTGAATTGACTCTCCATTTTACTTTACACTGATTTCCATGGAAAGTGAAATTGGGCGGGGTGTAAAACAAGGGACTGATCCAATCTCATTAGTTTCGTTTAGCTAAAATTCCCCCCCCTCTTTCCAAATACAATGCAAGCAAATTTCTCCTTGCAATAGTTTTGTTCTGATCCTTACTGATGTTAGAGCTACTCTGATCACAATTGCTTTAATTCTGACATTTGGCATGTGATCTGATAGTAAAGCAGTAATCTCTTCATATGGTGACTGAGAATAAACTGGAGGTGCATGAAGAAACCTATACACATGACTACCGTTTCTCTCATTTTAAGATGTGCATTGAAGAGGATAAGGCAACTTGTAATGTGGAAGACAATCTTGTCACAATTTTTATCGTAATCCAGTATGGTCCTCTGCATTGAAAACAATCAAATTCAGCACTGATTTCCAAACTTTCATCATGTTTTTGCCAGTGGGATGCACTGAATGTGGTAGATTTGATATTTGGAAATGTGTAACTGAACCCTATTGAAACTATGATTGGCTTCCCAAGTACATTGAACACCACAGATCATGCTCATTTTCCAAGAACGGCTCCATTGCAACTACCACATCAAGAATTGAAAGTACATACTCTTGCAGCTGACATTGAGATTGTTGAGCTTACACTTTTTGGGGCTGATTTTCATTCAGGGTAGACTTCGGGTGACCTGTGCAATGGTGCTGCCTGTCCAATGCGCTCTATGAAAGGACAGCCATTTTGATGGTTGAGCCCCATTTATGCAATAGCCAGCTACAACTGCTAAACCAGAGCTTGGATACAGGAGGGGATGGGGGAACAGTGAGACTGGAAATCTGGCAGCTGCTCCATGGAACAGAGACCGACACATTGATACATCAAATAGTAGATTCAATTTGCCCTACCTGTTTTTGGTGCTGCCTCCTGCCAGGCCTTGGGCGGGGGCGTATTGAATCCACTGGCAGGCTGCATTTTGCCCACCACTGAACTATACTCCCTCAGGTCTAAGGGACACTGACCTAAGCAAAGACTAAGTGTATCAAGATACAGTCTCCCATCCAGGTTGTTACAAAATTTGAAAATCCTATGAGGAAAGACTTCCATTCCTGGTTATTAAAATAGCAGGGGAAGTTGTCCTGGTCAACATTTACCCCTAAAACAGACTATCTGGTCATGTATTTAATTGCTACATGTGCAAATTGGCTGTTGGATTTCCATACATTACCAGTGTAATACACTTCAAAAATATGGCTGTAAAGCACTTCATAATGTCCTGCGGTCATGAAAGGTGCTTATAATGCAAGTCTTTCAATATCGCTGTGCATAAAACCTCCAGAATAGTCACGATGAGAACTGCTTTTTTAAATTGAGTCAAAGCTTTATTTTATCAATAAACAACATTTCAGTGAAACAATGATTCTATATTTTAAAAAAATACATCAAATACATACAGGAGGTCTCTGACCTATAATGGTATTCAAGAGGTAGCAACTTCTCATTCAATTCCTTCTTGTTTATCTTTAATGGCAACCTGGAATAAAAGATAAAATATAACTTTTTTTGATCAAGCCATTTTGATCAGTGAAACAGCAGTGGGGGGGGGGGGGGGGGGAAATAACACTTCCCAAAGTTTCATAAACAAGACCAAGAGCTCCATATGGAACCAGATCAAAGGCAAAACATTAGAGTTTCTTCTGAAGGTGCTGGGCGATAGCAGACACTGGAGTCATCGGAGACTGATTTTGTGGGCACCATGCGCACATTCTTCCAGGTAGTGTCAACAAACGTAGCAATCACGTACACCGGCTGATTTTTGTTTTTGCTCCCTTTGGAGGTTCTGAGGACAACTGTAGCCCCTTCTACTCCCACAAGATCACAACCTCACAACAGACCAGAGATTTAACCTGGGACCATGTTAGATTTCATCACATGGTGCATTGACCCGCTGAACTATTGAGTGTGTAGCTAAAAATACTCACTACATGGGAAATTAATGAGTTTTGGAAACAAACTGGTGAGGATAAACTTTTTTTTTTAAATTCAACTCAAAGAGAGGCCTGTACAGCTCAGTAGACTCCACAACACTTAATGTAAGTTAAATGGAGTCTAGACAACAGCAAAACAATTCTACCAGTCACAAACCAATTATTCCCAGACATCTGTCCAGAATTTGCTACAGAATATAGGACTTAACAGATCAGTCACCGGATGTACAAGTCATGTCAAATGATATCAAAAGACTACACATTCACTTTGTTGAACCCACTACAAATCATAGAAACACAGTAAGCAAGAGGGATGGATATTTATATTCTCAGCCAACACCACAACTTGCCCCAAGCCCGCTGACACTGGCCAATCAGCAGGAGATAGCAAGGACTAACACAGCTCCTACCTCCGACAAGAGGTACGCATCTTCTGCCTGACATCTCAACAATATGGCGACTTCAAGAACTCGCCAGAGTAGAGTACTAATAGAGAAGCCATTGCTGGAAATGCTCTAGGCTACGACTGGAACCAAGTGAGGGGCAGTCCTGAGCTGGCAACGAAGCAGAGGAATTGGTGCAGGACCGTGTCAAATGCTGCAGTGAGGTCGAGGACAAGGAGAGATAATGCGCTATTAGTCATTTGCGATGGTAAGGCCATGTCAGAGCTGTGGAAGCCTGATTGATGAAATTATGACAGGAGTTGCAGGAAACGCATAGATTTCAGCGGTGACAACACGATCTTTAAAATGGAGATGGAGCTGTAGCTCGCAAGGACAGAGGGTCGCTGGTGGGTTATTTGAGGAAGGAGTTGATGATAGCAATTTTGTAATGGAGGGGGAAGGAATCAAAAGCGACGGAACCATTTGCGTTAGCTAGCATGGAGGCCAGGAAGAGAATTTGGATGGTCAACAGTTTAATGGAAATGGGGTCATGGGAGTAGGAGATAGATCTCATGGACAAGTGTGTTCGGAGAGGGAAGATGGGAGAGAAACGAGACACGGGTTCAGGGCTAGGGTTAAGGCTAGGAAGCCAACAAGGAGGTTTGGCTTGGTGGGCAGAAAATGAGGCACCTGAACAAATGGTCTTCATCTTAGTGATTTGTTGGTGCAAGCGGGAGTGAGTTAAAGAGACAATCTGTAGTGGAGAAAAGAAATCTGGGCTTATCTCTCTCCAGGATGATCCTGGAATAGTGGGGCGGTTTTAGCAGAGTGAGTGAGGCCCAGTAAGACTAGAGGTGACCCAGCCAGATCTGATGACAGATGGCTAAACAAATTGTGCTGCAAATAGCTCAAGTCTCATGAAGATGGGGGCCACACCAGGGAAACAACCAGAATGGGAGCGAGTGAAGATTTTTCTGGGTACAAGGGCATCAAAATTGACGAAAGTGGTTGAGCAAATTGACAACTTGCAGAGGTATCCTTGTTACATGGGTTGGCAATTGGCTGAGAGGTAGGAGACAGAGAGTAGGGATAATGGAAATGTACTCTGATTAGCAGGAAGTGGCAAGATGTATTACCCAGGGATCTGTACTGGGGCCTTAGCTTTTCACCATATATATTAAATACTTCGATGAAGGTAGAGTGTTGTATATCCACTATGTTCAGATGACACTATGTTCAGATTGTGCAGATGGGAGTAGGAAGTTTGAAAGGGACAGACAGACTGGGCAAAACTGGCTGATGCAGTTCAATGTGGGGAAATATGAGGTGATCCACCTTGGATCTGAGCAAGACAAATCAAAATATTTTCTAAAATGGTGAGACTGAACTATGGAGGAACAAAGGGATTTGGGTGTCCATATACATAAATCACAAAAAAAAACTAGTGCACAGGTACAAAAAGCAAGTAAAATGGCTAATGAAATGGTTTTTATGTCAAGGGGACTGGAATACAAGGGGGATGAAGTTACAATTCAGTTGTATACAGCCATGGTCAGGCCCGCTCTGCTGTGTTGCGTTCAGTTACACGCACCGCATTCAAGGAAGGACATACTGGCCTGGGAGTGGGTACAGCACAAACTTACCAGAATGACAAAGGATTAAATTATGAGAGCAGGTTAGATAAACTTGGCTTGTATTTGCTTAAGTTTAGAAAATTACAGGGAGATCTAATCAAGGCTTATAAAATGATAAAAGGGATTGGATAGGGTAGATACAAAAAAAACAATTTCCTCTGATAACAAAGGGTATAACCTTAAAATGAAATCTTGCCCATTTAGAAGTAACTATCAGGACGCATGTTTCACACAATGGGTAGTAGAAACATGGGAGGTCATCCACCTCAAAATGACTGGATGTTGGGTCAATGAAATCTTTAAGACTGAGATCAATTTTTTGTTAGGCAAGTGTATCAAGGGATATGGAGCAAAGGCGGGTGAATGAAGTAGAGGTACAGATCAGCCATGATCTAATTGAATGGCGGAATAGGCTCAAGGGGCTGAATGGCCTACTCCTGTTCTTGTGCTTTGTGACCAACTAAAGACTAAAGTTCGGAGTTTAAAAGTATAGTTGTTAGTGAGTTGATGAGTTATTTCCACTGCAGATACAGAAGGAAGTGAGGTTAGGAGGGGGGGAATGTGGGATACAAGTGGTTACAGATAAGTGGTTGACGAGATGGCAAGGTCAAGGGGGTGGACATGGCACTCTCAGGTCAGGTACATGAGCTGGTTAAACAGTAAACTCCCTTTATACTGTTCCAATAATACGCATTATCCCTAAACTATAAAGAGCACATTTAGTACATCTGTGTGAAGTCCCGTGGTGTCCAAGTGAGACTGCCTGTCAATTTGTATAGATTTTTGTCCTTGTACACACACTCACACGACACTCATCCAGGCATGACAGGCTGGGATGAAAGGATGGTGCTCCAAACTAACGCATTGCCTCAGCCGCACAATGATAGATTTCCAATTTACTGAAACACCCAAAACAGCTTGCTTTATCTTCCAAGATTAAGAGTTTATTTTTCAGCACCAGTGCCTCGAAATCGCTATTCACAAACTTACCCGGAACCGTTCCTCCAGCAGCGATAGCTCACTGATCAGATCAGTGATGGCGTTTGTAAAGGCTTCCTGCGGACTGTAGTCGGGAGTGGTCTGCACACGGATAACAATTTTATGTTCCAGAGGATGGGGTACCTTGTAACCTGCAAATAACACCTGAGGGTCTTTCAGCAACTGCCTGTAAAACAAAACAGGATGTCAAACACGTCTCGTAATCAAAGGTAACTTTCCCCCAAAATCCCTCACTTAGAATGGTTACAGGGCAGGTGGTGGTCATTCGGCCCGTCGAGCCCGTGCCAGCTCTCTGCAAGAGCACCTCAGCGAGTCCCACTCCCCCGCCCTTTACCCGTAGCCCTGCATTTTTTTTTCCTTCAGGTACTTATCCAATTCCCTTTTAAAAGCCACAATTGAATCTGCCTCCACCACCCTTTTAGGCAGTGCACTACAGATCCTAACCACTCGCTGCGTAAAAGTTTTTCCTCATGTCGCCTTTGGTTCTTCTGCCAATCACCTTAAATCTGTGTCCTCTGGTTCTCAACCCTTCAGTCAATGGGAACAGTTTAGCTCTATCTAGACTCTTCATGATTTTGAAATCCTCTATCAAATCTCCTCTCAACCTTCTCTGCTCCAAGGAGAACAGCCCCAGCTTCCCCAGTCTATCCACGTAATTGAAGTCCCTCATCTCTGGAACCATTCTTGTAAATCTTTTCAGCACTTTTCCTTACAAAGTGTAACACTTTCTGTTGACCATCAGCGCAGCACTGCTGTAAATGGGCATTTTTCAGGCTGCTTATTTACAGAATCAAACTGCTGCCCAAGTTAATGACATGACTTTAGTGTGTTACATAAACCACACTAGTATAAAAGTCACTCCCCGACAATGGAAGGCCTCTACAGATAGGTATCTCGTACACTCATGTACCATATTTTCCATTTGTTCTATGCAGAATTCTAGTGGGAAATCGCTCCTTGTTCACGTTGTCTCCACCACCATGTCTGTAAAGTTTGTTCCATGTACTAATTGTACTTGTGTAACTACTCATTTTAAATAATTACCCGAGTTCATGTAATACTTCTATGCAAAAAATGCATAAAATGCAAGCCCAATAAATATAAATCGGCAACTTGTAAAACAGCTTTTTCCAATGTTAAAGAGAGAGGGGGGGGGCAGGGGTAATAATTACTTTCAGTATAAACCACCCTCTCATCTGGTCAGTATAGGTTACCTTGCAGAAGGAATATTAGTGGCTAAGTTATCTTCACCACAACTCATCACAGACCCACCCAGCTTGCATAAGTGTTCAGCTCGGTCAGCAAGCAGCTCCAAACAGTCCAACAAGGGGGTTGCTGGGCGGGGGGGGGGGGTGTCACTATCCATTTATGGTCAGGAATACGGGTCAAGAGACACCAAAGGCTTCAAACCTCAGTAGTGACCAGGTATAGCTACCTAGCACAATACATTTAACCCTTGCATGAAAGACATTAAAATCTTTATGTGAAGTAACTTTAGGTCATCATCATAGGCAGTCCCTCAGAATTGAGGAAGACTTGCTTCCACTCTTAAAATGAGTCCTTAGGTGGCTGAACAGTCCAATACCAGAACCACAGTCTCTGTCACAGGTGGGACAGATAGTCGTTGAGGGAAGGGGTGGGTGGGACTGGTTTGCCGCACATTTTTTACGCTGCCTGCGTTTGTCTTCTGCATGCACTTGACGATGAGACTCGGCGCCCTCCCGGATGCACTTCCTCCACTTAGGGCGGTCTTTGGCCAGGGACACCCAGGTGTCGGTGGGGATGTTGCAATTTATCAGGGAGGCTTTGAGGGTGTCCTTGTAATGTTTCCTCTGTCCACCTTTGGATCGTTTGCCATGAAGGAGTTCCGAGTAGAGCACTTGCTTTGGAAGTCTCGTGTCTGGCGTGCGGACAATGTGGCCTGCTCAGTGGAGCTGATCAAGTGTGGTTAGTGCTTCAATGCTGGGGATGTTGGCCTGGAGGAGGACGCTAACGTTGGTGCGTCTGTCCTCCCAGGGGATTTGTAGGATCTTGCAGAGACATCGTTGGTGGTATTTCTCCAGTGGCTTGAGGTAATCCAGTAACTTTAGGTAATGCAGCTTTGGTATTCTAGATTACAACTAAATGTGAAGAGTGTAGTAGAACATTTACTAGCTATGACATGTATACTGAGCAGCAAATATTAGTCAATAAACTGCCCATGTCACATAGACTTGCTCTGCACAGTAGATATTTTAGAACCTGCAAGACATTTTTTGTAGTATTCAGTAGACTTGTGGGCTTTCTTGGGTTATGACCCATTACATCTTGCAATGAATGCATGGTACACTGAGGCTCCGAGGCCTCAATTTTGGCCGAGCCCGTTTTTCGGCACACTTACCAGAGTTGCACCGCTTATTTATGTTCTGAGGTGCGCCGAAAGAAAATGTTGCAACTTTGGCCGCTGTCCAGCGTCTTCACTGCAGTCGCACAGCGTGGCCAGTTGAGTCAGAGGTGGAGCCTGCGTTCTACGCTGGAAAAGGTGCCGGGACGTCTGCGCATGCGCAGTGGAGTCTGCTGGTGATGTCCGCGCATGAGCGGTAGCACTGCGAATCTGCAACAGTCCCAATTGATGTAGGTCTCTTTGTCAGTTTCAGAGCGTTGCAATGTTCTTCCTCCCTGTGTTGCTGAGCTCCTTTAGGTAAAATTCTCTGCATTTATTCTGCCTCCTTTTTTGGGCTAAGGGCAGGAGAACTGATATAAATCACCTGCAGGCAGGAGCACTATCAGTTCTCCTGCCCGCCCCTAGCCCAGGCCGAGTGGCCTCCCGGTGCGTTGTCCTGCCCCTAGCCCAGGCTGAGTGGCCTCCCGGTGCGTTGTCCCGCCCCTAGCCCAGGCCGAGTGGCCTCCCGGTGCGTTGTCCCGCCCCTAGCCCAGGCTGAGTGGCCTCCCGCACCAGTCGGCCCACTGCCTTCCCAGGCCGAATTTGAAGATGAAGGTAGGACTTTAATTTTTTATTTCTTATTGAATCGTTAGTAGTTTTTATTTGCAAACATTGCTACAGGTAAGACTTGGTTGGTTTAGGTGCAGGTCCTCTCCGCTTCCCGCCCCTAGCCAAGACCAAATGGCCTCCGATGTACCTACCTGCGCCGATTTCTTTAACTCTTTGCAAGGGTTTTCTCAAGTGGCCACATACAGTGGCCTAAGTAGAAATGGAGTAACTATTAGCTAGCCAAAGTTGCCTAAATGGGCAGAACTGGCATAGGTGGCTGGTAACGCCCCCTCTTGCAAAAAAAAAAATAACCTAAAAAAAACAAAGTGAGTTACGTTGGTGCAATTGATTGGGGAAACTGGAGATTATTAAGTTACGCCAGTAAAAGGTTACTCCAAAAAAAAATGGAGCAACTCATGGCCAAAATTGATCCCTTAGAGTGCAGTACATTGTGTTCAGAGTTCACAGCATCAAGCTCTTTCCTTGACTGAGGCAGCCCTGCGACATGGGAGGTGGTGGGTCAGGGGGGCTGTCTGTGAATTGGATGAGTGGGGTTTGCTGGTGTGTGATCTAGGTTGGGGTCTCCTTTTGGTGAATGTGGTGGGGGGTGAGGATGAGCCCACATCTCATGGTATATGTCTCAACCAAGCACAGCCACAGTATCAGCAGCCAGTACCCCACAGTTACCTGTTCACATTTCAAGGGGGCCATTTCACCATATCAAGAAGATACAAGTTCTCAGCACGAACAGTAATAACTGAGCAAGAAGAGCAGCTGAAAGTAGGCCAAGTGGGCATAGATGGTTTCTGGGAAGATAGAACGGCCCATCAAGGTGCAACAATAACCAAGCCAAACAGACCAGGAAACATAGAAAATAGGTGCAGGAGTAGTCCATTCGGCCCTTCGAGCCTGCACCACCATTCAATAAGATCATGGCTGATCATTCACCTCAGTACCCCTTTCCTGCTTTCTCTCCATACCCCTTGATTCCTTTAGCCGTAAGGGCCATATCTAACTCCTTCTTGAATATATCCAATGAACTGGCAACTTTCTGTGGTAGAGAATTCCACAGGTTAACAACTCTCTGAGTGAAGAAGTTTCTCCTCATTTCAGACCTAAATGGCCTACCCCTTATCCTTAGACTGTGTCCCCTGATTCTGGACTTCCCCAACATCAGGAACATTCTTCCTGCATCTAACCTGTCCAGTCCCGTCAGAATTTTATATGTTTCTATGAGATCCCCTCTCATTCTTCTAAACTCCAGTGAATAAAGGCCCAGCCAATCCAGTCTCTCCGCACATGTCAGTCCAGCCTTGGTGGGAGGAATTTAGGGAAGGGGGTGGGTGAGAAAAAAGGCCAGGAACCCATCACTAGAGCTTAGTTAGAATGGAATAAAAACTTGCGCTAACTCATGCTGGGCTACAGTTCATTAAAATATTGGGTGGTGGCCACTAACCCATAGTGGGAGTAAGAGTAAATTGAAAAAAAACTCCAGTCGTCCATTCAGGTGATAGGCTGTCCACCTCCCCAGCTCCTCCGCAGTGGGTAGGGCATACTGGTGGTCCCAGCACTGGCAAGTGCAGGGAAATCGTTGCTGCTCAACAGGGTCCCAGTTTCCTCTTTCCAAATGCCCTTTTGCTGACTGTCCTAAGCAGTCAGTGTAAGAGCTAACAACCAGAATCTAACCGGGAGTGGAACAGTCCAGTTTCACTGGACACTCAATTTTAATACGCAGTTAGTTTGCTCTATAAACTATTCTTTGGAACGCACAATCGGTGCTTACTTTTTCACTAGTAGATACTTGCTACTTACACTAGGTATAGCTCTATAAACATGAACATGGCACTCAAGGACACAAGATGGGTTTGTACAAAAGCAAAATACTGCGGATGCAGGAAATCGGAAATAAAAGCAGAAAATGCTGGAAATACTCAGCGGGTCAGGCAGCATCTATGGAGAGAGAAACAGAGTTAACATTTCAGGTCGATGCCCTTTCGTCAGAACTGTTTTTATTTCAGATTTCCAGCATCCGCAATATTTTGCTTTTGTATTAGTTAGAATGGAATAGCATCAAGTGCTGAAGCTGGACACTTACGATCGGATAGTGTTACCCAGGGTGTGGTCCTCCTTGTTAATGGTGAACAGGCAGGCATTTGGCACTTTTGTGTCCTTTGTTATTGTTATCCTAAAGAGAAAGGAAAATTATGATACCTGTAGTAGAAACCACCTCACAGCCAGAGAATAGCTGCAGACAGAACACACCACAATACCCACTGGAACAGCAGCAGTTGGAGAACAGAATACAAGGCTGAAGATAATACTGGAAAGGAATATGTTATTAAAGGGAATATTTCCCAGGTAGTAAATTACCTGGCAAATGCTCTTTAAAAGACGCCACTGTTGGGCAGCTCTGCAACTGAGCCATTGCGGAGTCATGGTTCAGAATTCTGTGGTCAGGTTTCTGGGACACAAGTGTTTTATGGCCATCCATAGGTAGAAGAGAGACTATTTAAATGCAGCTGTTTTTGCACAGATCCCAATGGCCCATTCATTAGCAACATCCAGCATCTTAGTGTTGACAAACTCTTTTGATCAGGACACAGGCATCAAAGAGTCAGGCAGCCACCAGGAGAACCTCTGCCTTGGTCAAGGAGAGTTCATAACTTTACATCAAGTCAAGGGCCCACCTAACTGGCCTAGAATATGCTTGTTCTTTATTTTTGTAATAGCATGCGAACAGAAGTTAGACTGATTGTACCGAGTGTGTCTCATTGCACTTGGTGTTCAGTATGTTTTGCCTACTGTGGAATAAAGCAGCTTACAAACTGAACCAAACAAAGTCTTGCCTACTGGTAACTCGCTCTGCCTTAGGCGAGATTAAAGTAATGCACAAATGTTGCAAACAGTCTGGTTCAGCCTCAGACAGTGGCCAGGGAGAGTGAGGAGTCAGTGGCTAGGGTCCAAAGACAATGGCTTCGGCCTTCCCAATATTTAGCTGGGATGAAATTTCTGCTCATCCAGTGCTGGATGTTAGTCAAGCAGTCTAATAATTTAGAGACCATGGAGAGAGGTCGAAAGAAGTGGTGATGAGGTCGAGCTGGTTGTCATCAGAATTAGAAAAGCACAGATATCTCGGTGGGTTGTGGGGCTGGAGAGTAGAGATAGGTGGAAACTGACGCTGTGTTTTCGGATGATTTCGCCAAGGGGCAGCATGTCGATGAGAAATAGGAGGCAACCAAGGATAGATCCTTGGGGGACACCGGAGGTAACGATGCGGGGCGGGAAGAGAAGCCGTTGCAGGATTCGCTGGCTACGATTAGATAGA
This sequence comes from Pristiophorus japonicus, assembly GCF_044704955.1. Taxonomy (NCBI): domain Eukaryota; kingdom Metazoa; phylum Chordata; class Chondrichthyes; family Pristiophoridae; genus Pristiophorus; species Pristiophorus japonicus. The sequence continues at coordinate 52,456,815 of NC_091992.1, forward strand.
TAAGAATGGAATCAGGCGAGTGCAGTCCCACCCAGCTGGCGAGGCGTTGGAGGAAACCGTGTCAAAGGCTGCGGACAGGTCCAGGAGGACGAGGAGAAATAGTTTACCTCTGTCATATCACGGCGGATGACATTTGTGACTTAACACTTAACCATTGCAATACTCCCAACTTGCCCCCTCCTCCTTTCTCAGGTGTCCTGCACTTGCCCTCTGCTCCATTCCCCTTGCTGGGGCTGGAATGGGAATTGCCTTTCTGGGCATGTAACAGATGGACACCACACAGACCGATAGATGTTTGCACACTGAGGGGATGCAGGGATACGTAGACAGTGCGGGAGGCCGTCAGCTCAGTCAATGGGGGAGCAGCATCTCCCCCCCCCGGGCCTGCCGCCGGTACTGGGGGTCGGGGCGGGTGGAAATCCCGGGCCCGGCGCAGCCTGCGGACACCTGCACACCCGGGGCCCAAACCCCCCTTCACCCAGAGTCCCCTCACCCCCGGGCTCCCCTCGGCCAGGCCCCGCTTCCCTCTCCCCCATCCACTCCCGGGCCCCGCTTCCCCCGGCCAGGCCAGGCCCGGCCCCCGGACCGCTCACTTTTTCTCTCCCTCGAACAACAGAAAACTCTCGAAGGCCGGCGGCGCGTTCATCTCCTCACAACAGACAACAAGACCGCAGCAGACGCAAGAGGGGCTCCCAGGTCCACGGCAACCGCAGTGAGAGCGGTCACAGCGCCGCCGCCTGGTTACTCCGGGAACAGCGCCGCCGCCTGGTTACTCTGAGAGCAGCGTCGCCACAATGGATACTCCGAGAACAGTGCCACCCGCTGGAAATAAGGAAAACAGCGACTTCACTTTTCATTCCACCTTTTGCTCTTAATTCCCTCATTTTGTCAGAGAAGTGTGTCCAGGAAGTGATGTGAAGAAATGCTCAAGAGAGTAAACGTATTTATGGTGGAGTAAAAAGGACTTAAGGGAGACATGACAGAGGTCTTCAGTGGCTGGAGAGATGGTGCAGGAGGGAGGGCTTTAGACTCCTGAAGCATTGGGGCCACTTCTGGGGGAGCTGGGACCTGTACAAGTCGGATGGGTTGCACCTCAACAGAGCCGGGACCAATATCCTCGCGGGAGGTTTGAACTAGCTTGGCAGGGGGAAGGGAACCTGAGAATAGATTCAGTAGGGAGGGGAGTAAAGCTGGAATTAGAAAGCAAAAATGTAGAAAATGAGTTTGAAGGACAGAGGAAACAAGCACGAAAAAAGGGTAAAAAAAAACTAATTTAAAAGCTCCCTGTTTAAATGCAGGTAGCATTCGTAACAAAATAGATGAGCTGACGGCACAAATAGATACAAATGGGTATGATCTGTTAGCCATTTCAGAGACGTGGTTACAAGGTGACCAGGACTAAGAAGTAAATATTCAGGAGTATTTGACAATTCAGAAGGACAGACAGAACGGAAAAGAAGGTGGGGTAGCTCTGTTAATAAAGGTGGGTTCAGTGCGTTAGTAAGAAACTATATTGGCTCAGAGGATCAAGATGTTGAATCAGTTTGGGTATAAGGAATAATAATGGGAAAAAGTCGCTGGTGGGCATAGTCTATAGGTCCCCTAACAGTAGCTACACTGTTGGACGGAGTATAAATCAAGAAGTAATGGAGGCATGGAATGAAGGAACGGCAATAATAATGGCCGATTTTAATCTTCATATTGATTGGACAAAGCAAATTGGCCAGGGTAGCCCTGAAGAGGAGTTCATAGAGTGTATCCTGGATAGTTTCCTTGAACAGTACGTTGCGGAACCAACCAGGCAGCAGGCTATCTTAGATCTAGTACTGTGTAATGAGACAGGATTAATAAATGATCTCCTAGTAAGGGATCCTGTAGGAATGAGTGACCATAACATGGTTGAATTTCAAATTCAGTTGGAGGGTGAGAAAGTTGGTTATCAAACCAGGGTCCTAAGCTTAAATAAAGGAGACTACAAAGATATGAGGGCGGAGTTGGCTAAAGTGGAGCTGAGTCCATGATCAGATCAGTCCTGATCTTATTAAATGGCGGAGCAGGTTCGAGGGGCCAAATGGCCTACTCCTGCTCCTATTTCTTATGTTCTTAAAATAATGAAAGTTATAGATGATCATGGACTAAGGAGGTATTTAGCTTGGATAATGTGCATGAGTAACACCAGAGTGACAGCAGTGAGAGGGGCTGGAGAGGACACATGGGTTGAGTGGGTATTCGAAGGGGAAGCAGTAGGGCCATGAATGGGAGTGAGTAGGTGTATCCATATGAGAGAGGGGTTAGTTGGCAGGGGAGAGGGGAGGGAAGGATAAAGGAACACAATGGGAGTAAAGGGGTGGAGGGATGAATTAGTGATTGGGCGGCGAGATGGAAAAGGAGACAGAAAGTGCAGCCTTCAGCCCTCAGTGTCTCCTTTCGCTGCCACCCATCAGTCCTCACCCGAGCAAAGAACATAGGAAAGAAGACACATAGAGAAGCAGGCAAAACCATTTCAAAACCAGGCAGTAAATGTGCCCCCCGGAGTTATCCAGCCTTTATTTTTGAATTTCAATAAATGGCTCTCTTCTCGAGTGAAAAAAAGAACCTTATCCCCATGAAGCACTGCACAGAACCTAAATTCTCATCCTTATTTTCAAATCTCTTTGTGGCCTCGCCCCTCCCTATCTCTGTAATCTCCTCCAGCCCCACAACCCCTGAGATATCTGCGCTCCTCTAATTCTGCCCTCTTGAGATCCCTGATTATAATCGCTCAATCATCGTTGGCCGTGCCTTCTGTTGCCTGGGCCCCAAGCTCTGGAACTCCCTCCCTAAACCTCTCCGCCTCTCTACCTCTCTTTCCTCCTTCAAGACGCTCCTTAAAACCTACCTCTTTGACCAAGCTTTTGGTCACCTGCGCTCATTTCTCTTTATGCGACTCGGTGTCAAATTTTTTAATCTCATAATATCCTGCGAAGCACCTCGGGACGTTTCACTACGTTAAAGGCGCTATATAAATACAAGTTGTTGTTGTTGAATAGAGAGATACACATAAATGTAAAAATAGGCCACGAACACAATCAACAAATTACTTTATTGTCTTCAACAGATTATAAAAGAGAAATTTACATGCATCTAGAACAATCTTGCATTTAATGGACCTATGTCTACACAGACTCATACATATCAATTACACTGTTGTCAATCAATATCATGGAATGAGCTGATATGGTGATTGATTAATAAAAGTACCAGTCAAGAGAACCGAAATTTAAAGATCTTTTGGCATAAAGAAATTAGTAAAAAAACATTCCTGGCACAACTCTGAAGAAGAAACAAAGAATCCACGCCAAATCCGCGCAATTAAAATATCTAATTTAAAAATGTTTTTCCCCTCAATGTACAAGCCCTCCCTCAACCTCCACACCAAAAGCACATCTGGGAGATTTCTGCTTCTCTGAAGATGGTCTGTAACCTACATCTTGACATCTATGGGTGCAATAATATACAGTCTTTAAAAAATGTGATCACTCCCTGTGCATCCAACGAGTGGGAGAGAGGGTGGAATAAAGTTCGCATTCAAAATGTGAAATGCCCAGCTGAGAATTATACAGCATGTTGGCCAGATTGGATAATCGGCCTCTGGTCTGGTGAAACTGGTAAATGACGGGCGATTGGCACCAGCTGTCCTTTTTGTGCAGGTCTCCTTATTTTCAAAATGGTCATTGTACATACTGTAACATGATTGAGTAGAATGGGGAGTTCTTTACCCAACATCCATGCTGTCACGGTATCCGCTCTATCCCGGCGTTCAGTCCCAGAGACAGAGTGGAGCCCCATTCCACAAAAGCTGCTCCGTTCACAAAATCCGCTGCCGCCTCGCAGGGATCTGCAGACACTGACCTCAGGAGAACTTGCGGGCAGAAAGGAGCGAAGCTGCAAGGGAACATGCCAGTGATCCCGGCTCAGTCAAAGTTCCCGATACAGTAGCTTTACAACAAGCCGTGTCCTGTACTTTAAGGTGTAAAAGAGCGTGGTGCATTGAAGGCTGTCTGTAATTTGTAATTTGCGGGTGTCCGTGGTTTCAGAGCGCCTCTGGTATATTTTACCATGCAACTTATTTGGGTCGCTCGATAATTGTTCCATTTTTGCAGGTCTCCATATTTTGGGAGTGTTTGTTTCTGCAGGATTCCACAAGTAATGCTCCCATTGCTCAGGCATCTCACAATGTCAGATACTAATGTCCCAGTTTTCCAGTTACATTTACCTAGTGAGGGACAGCCTGGAAATGTGAATGTTTGGGACGACATATCAGTGTCCCCTGGCCATGCACAACAGCAGATGTATTTATTTTCGTTTGTCTCAACTTATGTAACATTTTTGGCTGCTGAAAAGGTATAGCCAGGTGTAGTTATGTAGGTAAGGTCAGGTAATGTTGGGTACGTTCAGATATTACTGGATACTAAAGGGTATGTTCAGGTAGTGTTGGGTACTGACAACAACAATTGCATTTATATAGCGCCTTTAACATAGTCAAATTTCCTAAGGCGCTTCACAGGGGCGTTAGCAAACAAAATCTGACACCACATAAGGAGATATTCGGACAGATCATCAAAAGCTTGGACAAAGAGGTAGGTTTTAAGGAGTGTCTTAAAGGAGGAAAGATTGGAGGGAATTCCAAAGCTTAGGCCAAGGTAGCTGAAGGCACGGCCACCAATAGTAGAGTGATTAAAATTGGGGATGCTCAATAGACCAGTATTGGAGGAGTGCAGATATCTCAGAGAGTTGTACGGCTGGAGAAGGTTACAGAGATTGGGAGTGGCGAGGCCATGGAGGGATTAGAAAACAAGGATGAGAATTTTAAAATCAAGGCATTGTCAGACTGGGAGCCAATGTAGGTCAGTGAGCAAAGGGGTGATGGGACTTGGTGCGAGCTAGAATATGGGCAGCAGGTTTCTGGATGAGCTCAAGTTTGTGGAGTATGTAAGATTTGTGGCTGGCCAGGAGTGCATTGGGATAGTCATCTTGAGGTAAGAAAGACATGAGGGTTTCAGCAGCAGATGAGCCGAGGCCAGGCGGAGGTGAGCGATGTTATGGAGGTGGAAGTCGGCAGTCTTGCCGAAGGAGTGGAGATGTGGTCGGAACCGCCTTTCAGGGCCAAATACAACCCCAAGGTTGTGAACAGTCTTGTTCAGCCTCAGACAGTGGTCAGGGAGAAGGATGGAGTCGGGAGCTAGGGAACAGAGTTTGTGGCTGAAACTGAAGACAGTGGCTGCAGTCTTCCCAAAATTTAATTGGGGGAAATTTCTGTGTATCCAGTACTGAATATTGGACAAACAGTCTGACAAATCAGAGAGAGTGAGGCGTTAAAAAGAGGTAGAGGTGAGGTCGAGCTTGGTTTCGTCAGTGTACATGTGGAACCTGATGTGTTTTCGGATGATGTCACCGAGGGGCAGCATGTAGATGAGGAATAGGAGGGGGCCAAGGATAGATCCTTGCAGACCCCAGAGGTAACGGTGCGGGGTGGGAAGAGAAGCCGTTGCAGGTCATTTTTTGGCTATGACTGGATAGATAAGAATGGAACCAGGCGAGTGCAGTCCCACCCAGCTGGATGAAGGAGGAGAGGTGTTGGAGGAGGATGGCATGGACAACCGTGTTAAAGGCTGTGGACAAGTCGAGAAGGATGAGGAGGAAAAATTTACCACGGTCACAGTCACAACTGTGTCTTTGATAAGAGCCGTTTCAGTACTGTGCCAGGGGCGGAAACCTGATTGGAGGAATTCAAACATAGAGTTGACGGAAAGATGGGCACGGATTTGGGAGGCGACAATACGTTCAAGGCTTTGGGAGAGGAAAGGGAGGTTGCAGATTGGGTGGTAGTTGGTGAGAACAGATGGGTCAAGGGTGGGTTTTTGAGGAAAGGGATGATGACGGCAGATTTGAAGGGGAGGGGGCTCCGTACCTGATGAGAGGGAACCGTTACCAATATACCAATATACCGTTATCAGCTAACATGGGGCTAGGAAGGGCAGTTGGTGGGAATAGGGGCGATGGAGCAGAAGGTGGTTATCGTGGACAAGATGAGCTTGGAGAGGGCACATGGGGAGATCGGAGGGAAACTGGAGAAAGTTGCAAATCTAGTGCTATGGCAGGGGAGAACCTTAGGGGAAGTTTGACTTGGTGGGCTAGGAGAAGAGAGGGAAGGCAGCTGAACATATGGTCTCAATCTGGAGGATGGAGGAGGCAGGGAATTGCCTTATAAGAAAACAGTTTGTAATGGAGAAGTGAATCCTGTGGTTATCTTTGCATTCCAAGATGGTCCTGGAATATTGGGCAGTTTTGGTGAGGAGAACAGGACCTGATGGTGCTTTATGTGGCAATGAATGACTAAACCAGTTATCCATCTGCCATAAAGTGTTTATTTAAGCATTATTGGGTATTGGAGGGATTGTTGGATACTAACAGGTATGTTCAGGTATTGTTGAGTATTGAAGGGTGTAAGGTCAGGGATTGTTGGATATTGGAGGGTAAGGTCAGGAGTTGTTGGATATTGGAGGGTAAGGTCAGGAATTGTTGGATATTGGAGAGTAAGATCAGGGATTATTGGGTACACAGTCAGACACTGCTACATACTGTAGGGTATAATCGGGTACTATGGGTGTCAAAGGGTACAGTACACCCCAAAGGGTATGGTAGGGCATTCGAAGTGTTTTACAGGTATTGAAAGATACTGATGTAGATGGTTGGTACAGTAGTGTGTGACCAGGTACTGGAGGATGGTTAAAGACACAGAGGCCACAGTAGGGGACTGTAGTCTACTGCAGGATATTGAAGGGTATGGTCGGAAATGAAAACAGAAGTATGGTGCATTATAGCTGAGTATGACTCAGTACTGACGATTATTGTCGGGGCACCAGATGGCACTGTTGAGTACGGCAGAGGGACCTCCTGCACAGTGACAGAGGCAGAGCATGAAAGAATGTAACAGTAAGGTAGTAATGGATCCTCACAGATATGATAGGTTATTATAGGTTATTGTACCTATTCTAGGGTAGTGTAGGGGCTAAGATAATACTGTAACATACTCTATGAATACAAAATGGAATGTGTAATTGTATATGATTTGGTAACTGTGTGCATATAGATATATATATTGTAAGTGAGTGTGCAACTTCTGTACTATATATTGTGGCTGTGGGAATGATATATAATATACAACATAATATCTGCATTCCCATGTAACACATGATGATTATATGATCTCAATATACACAGTGGCTTATACTGATGGGGAGTGAAAGCTATGGTGGGCATTGTAGAGTTTTGTAGAGTACTGAAGAGTAAATTGGGAAGTGCAGGGTACTGAAGGGAATGGTAGGATACTGAAGGATATAGTGGGGCATTATAATCCACATAATACAGTGCCGATGTATAAAGTCTGTATAATAGACAATATAGTCAGCTCCCCCCACACCCCCCCCCCCCCGCCCCATTTCTCCATTCCTCGCTATAACATGGTTCGATGGGTACTTCACCCAAATGGTTGCTCTCCATCCATGAACCACAGCAGTGAGTGATATTCGGCTATTCCACCAGAGGGCGCTTCTGCCAAGTCACATTGTGTCCTCGCAGCATCCATGGGCAATTTCCCTCACAGGGTCATTGGATGGCAATCAAGCTAATTATCCCTTCCTCTCCCAAGCACAGGACACGGAGACCAATTGTAGCATTCCTAACTTCACCCAGAGGAGCTAATTTAACTCAGTGCAAGCCAGGAATTGAAACTTCTGGTTTCACATTGCCTTTGCCATCTCAGTGATCAGGGAAGCTATAGATACAGGTGTTTAAGAAGAGAATGGCCAAATCGTGGTGATTTACACCTGTGATTCCTCCTGCGGCAAGTTCCAAAACTACAAGGAAAGCAATGAGGGAATAAGGAGTATCCCTTACAGAGAACTGAGAAAACTGAAGCACAAGTAACAAACATAACCCTGTCCATCTATAGCAGATCTCCTTGTGGGATCATTACAGACCAGATTGGCAGGAGCCTGGGAGTAGGAGGCCCCAACATCCCCGTCCGCCCCCAACGAGCAGGATGTCCCTCTGTCCCTGGGAGTAGGAGGCCCCTCTGTCCCTGGGAGTAGGAGGCCTCTCTGTCCCTGGGAGTAGGAGGCCCCTCTGTCCCTGGGAGTAGGAGGCCTCTCTGTCCCTGGGAGTAGGAGGTCCCTCTATCCCTGGGAGTAGGAGGTCCCTCTGTCCCTGGGAGTAGGAGATCTCTCTGTCCCTGGGAGTAGGAGATCTCTCTGTCCCTGGGAATAGGAGGTCCCTCTGTCCCTGGGAGTAGGAGGTCCCTCTGTCCCTGGGAGTAGGAGGTCCCTCTGTCCCTGGGAGTAGGAGGTCCCTCTGTCCCTGGGAGTAGGAGGTCCCTCTGTCCCTGGGAGTAGGAGGTCCCTCTGTCCCTGGGATTAGGAGGTCCCTCTGTCCCTGGGAGTAGGAGGCCCCTCTGTCCCTGGGCAAGAGGTCCCTCTTTTGCCACTTTGGTTTGGTGTATCCAGAAGACCTAAAAAAAAAAATCTACATATTTTTAAAAACGGAAATAAAGATATCCAAATTCAAGTGTAAAGTTTGGTCGAGGATCGTGTGATCTGCCCAATCACACTCTGCGCCCTCTCAATGCACTGAGATTTCTCCCTCAGTGTGAGGCACCAGCTTGATGTTAGCTGTATGGTCTGGGAGCTCGTACTGCCTATTGCACATCCAACATTGACCCTCTGCTGGATGGGAGAGGCTTGAATCAGGAGCGAGTCACTGCAGATCAATCAAATACATTTACAAATTCAACCAGATTCATTATAGAAAATACACATTTACATATTTTTTTGACAAGGACGGATGTTTTGCATAATTCAAAACAGATAGGAATGTCTGAACCAAATGCAGGAGATATAATTACTACTGTCATTTAATAATAAAAGGTAGTCTTAGAAATTGAAACATTTGTTCTATCCACCTCAAACACATTGGCTCTTGCTGGTAAAGTTATGTGAGCAGATCCAGAGAGAAGTTTCTGTCCTTTGATGTTTCCCAACGTTCAAAGTTCCGGTGAGCTCTCTCCAGATCCTGAATGATGTGGAACAGTTTGTCTGGGGTGTCTGCCTTATCGATCCCTGCAAAGGAAAGACGGCTTAGTAAGGGCAACTGTGCGATTGGGTGCGCCCACAGAGAGAGTCACATTCACCCTGAACGGCACCTGTTCAACTCATCGTAAACCATCGGTTCCCAGAGGGGTCCTTACACAGGCATTAGGCCCCTTACTAACATATGCAAGGGGCCTAACGCCTGTTTTAGGCAGCCACCCAAGACGTCTAAAAGAAATGGGCCCAACAAATCTAGCAGTGGTCTGAATGCACGTGAAGATTAGGAGCAGGCCGTCCCATTGCTAAATTTGTCATCGTTACACCTGAAAAATGGACGTAACGCATTCCAATTCTTATCCCACCATTTTGTCTGTACCTCATTCTTTCCTGAGACTTCAAAACTGTGAAAGTCCCCGTGTTCCTCCATCCTTCCTTTCTATACTCTACAGGCTTTTAAAACCCATGATATCCTATGACCAATGACCCAGGTTTTGTGATACAAAAGTTTTCACTATTTCATTATATATCCAAATCTAAGCTAGCCGATAAATAAGAAAGAAACTCTGGGGCCAGAATTCAGGCCCGCCAGAAAGCTGGCGCGCCTACCTTTTTCCAGATGTTTTTACTGTCGGGCCAGACGAGGGGAACTCTTGATCCATTTTCACCTCTTTGGCAATTTTTTTGGGAGCGGATGGGAAGTTGATCATAATGGGGGGCGGATGTGTGGCAGTAAGTGCTGGTGAGGGGTGGAAGTGGGGGCGGGACCGTGTCTCCGCCACGGTCACTCATCGGTGGAGCGATGGTGACATCAGTGCGCGTGTGCGTCACCACGTCTCTCCCCTCATTTAAAGGGGAGCGAAGCAGCGATTGTTTTAGCTTCGGCTACTGGGCCCCCAGGGAGGGTTTCGGCTGGGCCAGCGGCCATGCCACTCAAGAGGGGGTGCCAGGCGGTCTGTTGGCGGCCCGGCCGAACCCGGGGCCATAATTGTCCGGCTGATCAGGAAGTCGGCCGGCAAAAAAAAACATGGCGGCCGCGGCAGTGCGCCCTCCCCTTGAAGGGCCGCTGCGCTGCCGTGGCTCTCACACAAGAAACAAGGTGCACCGACAGAGAAAGCTGTCGGGAGCACCGCGCGGCAGATCGACGATTTTCTGAGGTAAATTTTGCGCAGAGTGGGCTGGAGGTGCGGGAGAGCAGCGGTGCGCGCTTTGATGATGCGCTTGGGGCGGTGGGCAACAGTGGGGCGGAAGTGGGGACCGCCCGAAAAATCCCCGAGGTGAATGTGTCGGGGCGGCCAATCGACTGCAAGGAGACGGCCTCTCGATTCCGCCGCATGGCCGCAGCAAAACGGCGGTAATGGGCCGTATCCCGACCCTGAATTTCGGCCCCTCTGTCTCCAATATTCTGGCTCTCCCTATTTGTCCCAGTATGAACTAGTTAACACGATGAGCTAATATCCAAAGAGTTACATTTATACAGTGCTTTTAACATAGGAAAATATCAGAAGGCATTTTACAAAAGTTTAATCTGGTAAAAATTGACACTGAGCCAAAGGAGCTATTAGTAGGGTGACTGAAACCTGGGTCAAAGAGGAGGGTGTTCAGGAGGGTCTCAAAGGACGAGAGGGATGTCGGAAGACAGAGAGGTATAGGGAGGGAATTCCAGAGCTTAGGATCTAGAGGATGGGCCGAAGGAAGTGGGAATGTGTAAAAGGCTAATTATTAGTAAATAAATGTTTAAAATAAAAGTGTAAGAGACCAAACTTGGCATCAAGATTCTACACTGCACAAGTATCATAGAATCAGAGAAATTTACAGCATGGAAGGAGGCCATTTCGGCCCATCGTGTCCGCGCTGGCCGAAAAGAGCTACCCAGCCTAATCCTACTTTCCAGCTCTTGGTTCATAGCCCTGTAGGTTACGGCACTTCAAGTGCACATCCAAGTACTTTTTAAATGTGGTGAGGGTTTCTGCCTCTAACACCATTTCAGGCAGTGAGTTCCAGACCCCCACCACCCTCTGGGTGAAAACATTTCCCCCTCAAATCCCCTCCAAACCTCCTACCAATTATGCCACCCGGTTGTTGACCCCTCTGCTAAAGGAAATATGTCCTTCCTATCCACTCTATCTAGGCCCCTCATAATTTTATACACCTTAAGTAACACAACACCGTCCTATTAAATGCTTGTCATCCCTTTGTAGATCTTCAGCTCACACACTGCTCGACTGGGTGAATGGGTCCACAGTGACATTACCTTCACGTGTACTCATTGGGCTGGTGACATCACTTTTCCCTTTGCATTCCAAGTATTTTTCTCTATGAACAAATAACAAAGCGTACAATTAAATAATAAGCAAATTGTCACATTAAATAACAGAAACATAGAAAGTAGGTGCAGGAGTAGGCCATTCGGCCCTTTGAACCTACACCGCCATTCAATATGATCATGGCGTTACATTAAATAATCAGAAAATTGTCACATTATGCCACTCGTTACATATTAAAACAAATGATACACCCTACAATTCAGTACTGGGTATCGTAGTGTTGCAGTTATGTTATTGGACTGATAATCTATAATAATAATTAATAATAATTTGAATGCAAGTTCAAATCCCACCATGGCAGTTTGAGAATCTGGATTCAGTTTAAGAATCTGGAAATACAAGCCTGGATTCAGTAACAGTGATTGTGAAGCTGTTGGGTTGTTGTAAAAGCCCAACTGGTTCACCGGAGCCCTTTAGTGAAGGAAATCTGCCGCCCTTACCCGGTCTGGCCTATATGCAGACCCACAGTAACTGCCCTGTGAAGTGGCCCAGCGAGACACTACCAGCACTTTCTGTAGATTGCCAACCACCAGCTCAACTGCAACACTACCACTATAGTTCTCAGGGCAACTTGACAATGCAGGTATGTTGCCCTTGCTGAGACAAAATGGGCTTAATTAATGCTACTTGGGCAATCCATGTAACATAGAGGGACTCCTGCTACCCACCATCCACTCACATACTGTATAGGTTGGTGTGAGCCAGTCAGTATTGTAACCTCAGTATTCCTGCAGTGCGGTCTGGTGCACAATGACTGGTGATCCAGCACACTTAACAGCGAGCAGTGGGACATGGGCATGTGCCAGTCAGTCCCCACGTGCCATCTTCTCAATCCTGCCAATTGTTGTTGGGTAGAGAGGCCTCTTCACAGCAGGAGAGGGGACATCAGCCAGTGAGTGACCTCCAACCCCAGGCCCAGCCCGGGCAGCTGCTGCCCATTTCCAAGCGGTTGGCTCGAGCGACCTTGGCACAGGCCCGGGAAGAAGTCACTCCCTTGGGCGAAGGATGCCATGTGGCACCGGAACACCCAACAGAAGAATGCCACTTCAGGTGCACTAAAAATTGCTCATCCATCACATTCCCCGCTTCATCAGATACTCACGTTAATGAATCCCTGGCTGCAAGCAGCTGCCTGTAAATCAGATGGGATTCTAGATCGGGATTGAGTGGATCATTCCACTCCTGGAGTGTCACGCCAAAATGGGTCTTGTCACATCCCGGAGCTGTCAAACAGTAAACACAGGGACAGAGTCATCTCCTGCTCAGCAACTTCTCCAACTGCCTCTCAATCAGTTCACTTACTGAAACTATGGTGAGAATTTTCTGCTCTACATTATCATTATATTTCTGATGAAGACTCCTAAAGCAAGCGCTCTACTCGGAACTCCTACACGGCAAGGTGGGCAGAGGAAATGTTTCAAGGACGCCCTCAAAGCCTCCCCGATAAAATGCAACATCCCCACTGACACCGGGGAATCCCTGGCCAAAGACCGCCCTGAATGGAGGAAGTGCATCCGGGAGGGCGCTGAGCACCTTGAGTCTCGTCGCCGAGAGCATGCAGAAAACAAACGCAGGCAGCGGAAGGAGCGTGCGGCAAACCAGTCCCACCCATCCTTTCCTTCAATGACTGACTATCCCACCTGTGACAGAGACTGTAATTTCCGTATTGGACTGTACAGCCACCTAAAAACTCACTGTTAGAGTGGAAGCAAGTCTTCCTCGATTTCGAGGGACTGCCTATGATGATGATTTCTGATGATAATGGAAGGTTTTCTGTTGAGTAATTCTTTTTTAATCAGTTACTGGTAGATGTTAGGAACGGAGAGGTGATACAGCTTAGTGCTGTGCGCTGAGGTATTCATCAACCGTAGTTTATAGCTAAGATGATTCCATTAACAGGACGGAATGCAATGGTAAGGATGCTGCCTTGGTGTGGCATATTTCATCTCTTTCTACGGTAAGTGTTTGGAAAATAGAGTGAGTTCGTCAGTGAGCAGATGGAAGAATGAGGCAGAGACACAGAGTGAGCGACTGAGTGAGTGACTGTGTGTGAGAGAGTGCATAAAAGAGTAAGAGCACGTGAGATGGAGGGAATGAGTGTGAATGAATGAGGTTATATGAAAGAAGAATGAAGAAAGAAAGAATTGCATTTATATAGCACCTTTCATGACCACCGGACGTCCCAAAGTGCTTTACAGCCAATGAAGCACTTTTGGAGTGTAGTCACTGTTGTAATGTGGGAAACGCGGCAGCCAATTTGCGCACAGCAAGCTCCCACAAACAGCAATGTGATAATGACCAGATAATCTGCTTCAGTGATGTTGATATGAGGGACTGTGTGGGAGAGCAAGTGAATAGGAAGAGACTGATTGTGGGATAGAGAGAATCAGCAATTGTGTACGGAAGAGATCGACACTCTGGGGATTTTCTCCTCTTGTCTCAGTTGCACCACTCTATGTAACCTCAGTATTTCTGCAGCACTGGTGATCCAGCCCATTTACCATCGAGCAGCGGGACATGGGTATGTGCCAGTCAGTCCCCACGTGCTAGCTTCCCAACCCTGCCAATTGTTGTTAAGTAGAGGCTCAGCACGTCTTCGCAGGAGGAGAGGGAACATCAGCCAGTGAGTCACCTCCAAACCCAGGCCCAGCCCAGGCAGCTACTGTCCATTCCATTTCCTTCTCTCCAAGGCCCCACTTCTGCCTCTCTCCCTAACTCTTTCCTCTCCTACATAAGAACATAAGAAATAGGAGTAGGAGTAGGCCTTACGGCTCCTCGAGCCTGCTCCGCCATTCAATAAGATCATTGCTGATCTGATCAAGGACTCAGCTCCACTTCCCCGCCCGCTTCCCTTATCCCCTTATTGTTTAAGAAACTGTCTATTTCTGTATTAAATATATTCAATGTCCCAGCTTCCACAGCTCTCTGAGGCAGCGAATTCCACAGATTTACAACCCTCTGAGAGAAGAAATTTCTCCTCATCTCTGTTTTAAATGGGCAGCCCCTTACTCTAAGATCATGCTCTCTAGTTCTAGTCTCCCCTATCAGTGGAAACATCCTCTCTGCATCCACCTTGTCAAGCCCCCTCATAATTGTTATGTCTGTAGATGCTCTGATAATGACTCCACAAGGCAATGTGTTGTACTTGAGCTATAGTAACCTTAGTCCTTTATTGCTAACTCCAGAGTGAGGATCACACCTGGTGGCCTGCCTTTTATACAAGGCCTGGCACACCTGTACAGGTAACCTACAAGTCTCCCACTGCGGTGCCCTCTGGTGGCACACCTTGTAATAGTACAAGCAGTACCCATGTAGGATACATGGCATCACTCTCCCCCAAACCTTTAGTGCAAATCGCCTTCATGCATTGACTGTGCTCTGGGTTTAGCTCTATCTGGTTGACCCTTGGAGGGTCGTTTCCATCTTGGGAGAGTGGGTGGTGTTTCGTTGGCAGTAGAGATGCTGGTGGTTTCTGTTTGTGCATCCATGACCACTCCATTCTCTCCCCCGCCGCCCCCCCACCACCCCCACATATAGATTATGCTGATGGCTCAATACATTCATATACATTCAAGTCCAGAGAAAAAAATTACATTTGCATTATTACATTTGTGGTACAGTTGTGAGGCAAGTACATTTGACAGGTGAGGTATATACTTGATATATACTTGGAATGAGTGCTGGTGTCAGCACCGGTGCATGAGGATAAACTAGTGCCAGGACTGCTGGATGGTGTCCCTGCAGTCTGGTGGCGGCGTGGTGCCCAGTGCTGGCAGTGGGAACCCGTTTGGCTCAAGTTGCCTGCTCTCCGGGCCTTTGCCATTGCTCCTAGCGTCGGGCAGGTTCACAGATGCTTGTGACCTCCCTGTGTTCTCCTTGCGCTCTGGGTCACTGCTGCTCCCTGAGGGGCAGTCGTCTGGCAGTGCACAGGGGACTGCTGACTCGCTTGCCTGGGCGTTATTTGGTTTGGGATCCTGACTGGTTCTGGTCCCATTTGGGAGAACCGTTGCGGGTGACCCTTCATTCCCGGTTGTAGCCTTGGTGGCGATAGGGTCTGGGAGCTGTGTCTTAGCGCAGTTTTCTCTTTCAGATTCATGGCGGTTGGTGCCATCGGGTGCCATCGGGTGGAGCCGATCGGGGGCAGGGTATCGCTACCGGTGCTGTTGCCTGCTGAGATCGCTTGCTCTGCAGCTCGTGTGTGTTGGCTGCTTGTGGCCACACTCCATGGTGCATAACTCTGGTCCCAGGGACGCAGGCTACAGCATTGGTTAGCTCGCTGGACCTATGTGCTCCCGATGGGTATCTGCCCGCTGCATTGGCTGTATGCAGTTGAAATCCTACATAGCACAACGTTTCATTACTCATAGTAAATAACCTGTAGCTCCGATCGCGATCGCGTGACTTTTCTTTGCTTATTGCATGTACACAACTCTGATCATCAATTACACATTTTACATCTAACTCACAGTTGCTCTTACATTGATTGATACTGTGGAACTGTCCCTTTAAGTGTGGTGGGTTGCAGACCTCCATTAAGAGAGCCTTGCTAACTTTACCCCAATCCTCTTCTCCGTTTGGTGCCACGTGTTGCTCCATCATCGCTGCACCTCGTGGTCTGGCTGCCACTATCTTTCTCTTCAGCGCCTCACCTCGTGGTTTGGGCGCCATCTTTCTTCCATCCACGATGTCGACTGCGGTGATCCTCTTCTCCCCGGGTTCTGCCACCGAAGCTGGGAAGTCGCCTCTGCGTCCGATTTTTTTCCTCCGGAGTCCTGCCACTGGAGCCTGGAAGGTGCGTTCGGGTCGTCTCAGCTGGATCATCTCCACGCAGCCGTGCTGGGCGGTCTGTGCCTCGGGTGCTGTGCTGGTCTGCTCTCTGGTGCCGGATCCAACCTCAGGTGAGGGCTTGCTTTGCCTCTGAGCGCAGAGGACATGAATCGCTGGAGGGATGAAATCTTCCTAGCTCCAATGGGTCTTCTCCATCCACCTTCTTCCGAGTAGCGTTGGTCCATCACCTGCAACAATCCACAGAGGTAACTTGTGCACCGCACCATCATGGAGTACCTTTACCTCCGCACTACCGACGACTGGGATAAGTTCATTGGTGTAGGTGTGCAGCTTTGCCTGAACCGGGACCAATTTGGGTCGTTCAGCTTGATTGTCCCATAGCCTCTCAAAGGCTTCTTGATTCATTACTGACTGGCTCGCCCCCGTGTCCACTTCCATGAAAACTGGACTTCTATCCTCAACGGAGAACACTCGGTGGTGCAGGTAAACATGCTATATACCTCATCGTAGGGCTGAGCTGCCTCTCTGCCTATCGTGTCATAATCGGCGCTGGATTCATGGCCATCTGCAGACTCCTCATCAACAGAGTGTGTCATATTTCTTTTACACATTCGCTGGAGGTGGCCCTTTGTGCCGCAGGCTTTGCATACATAGTCTTTAAAACGGCACTGGTGAGTCCTGTGATTCCCTCCGCAATGCCAGCATGGAGCTACTTGGTTAGCTCCCCTCGGCAGATTCTGAGTTAAGGGACTCAGGGGCCTGTTCTCTCTCCCCTGAGAAGGTTCGTGTTCTACAGTCCAGCCTCTAAAAGGCGCCATTCTGTGTATAGTACTTGCCGGGTTTGAGTCCTGACAATGAGTCATCTGCCTAGAGCCGCAGGTCGAGGTCATGAATGCCTGGCTCACGGAGATGGCCTTCTGCAGTGTGACTTGGTATCCGCAGACAGTAGCTTATGAAGAAGGCCCTCATGGCCGATTCCGATGACAAAGATATCCCGCAGCGCTTCGGTGAGGTGATTGCCGAAATCACACGGTGCCACCAGCCTCCTGAGGTCTGCAGCATATTTCGCGATTTCCTGGCCTTCGGGCCATCGGTGGGTATAAAACCAGTGTCTGGCTGTGAGGATGCTCTCTTTGGGCTTGAGTTGTTCTTGGATCAGCGTTACAAGCTCCTCGTACGTCTTGGTCGTTGTCTTCGCTGGTACCAGCAAGTCCCTGATGAGGCCATAGACGGTGGGCCCACAACTGGTTAGCAGGATAGCTCTGCGCTTATCAGCCAATGTGGCCGGATTGTCGCCTGCCAGGTCGTTTGCTGTGAAGAAATGGTCAAGCCTTTCCACAAAGGCGTCCCAATCATCACCATCGGCAAACTGCTGCAATGTGCCAAGGGTAGCCATTTTCGCGTGAAGGTCCATAATCTCGTCGCCAATTGTCATGTCTGTAGATGCTCTAATAATGACTCCATGAGGCAATGTGTTGTACTTGAACTGTAGTGACCTTAGTCCTTTATTGATAACTCCAGAGTGAGGATCACACCTGGTGGCCTGCCTTTTATACAAGGCCTGGCACACCTGTACAGGTAACCTACAAGTCTCCCACTGCGGTGCCCTCTGGAGGCACACCTTGTAATAGTACAAGCAGTACCCATGTAGGATACATGACAATAATCTTACACGTTTCGATAAGATCACCTCTCATTCTTCTGAATTCCAATGAGGCCCAACCTACTCAACCTTTCCTCATAAGTCAACCCCCTCATCCACAGAATCAACCTAGTGAACCTTCTCTGAAGTGCCTCCAAAACAAATATATCCTTTCGTAAATATGGAAACCAAAACTGCACGCAGTATTCCAGGTGTGGCCTCACCAACACCTTATATAGCTGTAGCAAGACTTCCCTGCTTTTATACTCCATCCCCTTTGCAATAAAGGCCAAGATACCATTGGCCTTCCTGATCACTTGCTGTACCTGCATACTATCCTTGTGTTTCATGCACAAGTACCCCCCAGGTTCCTCTGTACTGCAGCACTTTGCAATCTTTCTCCATTTAAATAATAACTTGCTCTTTGATTTTTTTTCTGCCGAAGTGCATGACCCACACTTTCCAACATTATACTGCATTTGTCAAATTTTTGCCCACTCACTTAGCCGGTCTATGCCCTTTTGCAGATTTTCTGTGTCCTCCTCACCCTGCTTTTCCCCCCATCTTTGTATCATCAGCAAACTCCTGTCTCTCACTCCCAATGTTCCCGATATCTCATTCCTGTCTCTCTCTCTCCCAGTGTTTCTGATGTCTCACTACTGTCTCACTCCCTTCCAATGTTTCTGATATCTCATTCCTGTCTCACTCTCTCCCGCTCTTTCCTCTTCTATCTCCCTCTCTCATTCTTTCTTTCTCCTAACTTGCTCTTTACTAGTCTCAGACACAACATGCGTATTATTGCAAGTACAACTGAAAAAGGACAATGCATCAAATGGATCAGCACACTGACAGAGCACCTCATTTGTGGTAAACTATCGAAACACATGTTTAATTTAGAAAAAAGCAAATCACATGCAGTTCCTGTCTGAATAAAATAGGTTTGAGCCATTCCCTTATGTGACATTTTTTACACATCACTAAAAGGCCTGCGATAGAAGTGATTTATGTGAACAGTTTACATGTTATTCGGAGACTGCATGCATTGAAGTGTGGGAATTTACTCAATTTACATCACAAAAAAACATTTATGTCATTTATAAAAACGTCAAATGGGCAGCTCGTTCATTTTGAATGAGCCTCTTTGCTCAGGAAGCTGCCAGTGCAATGGATGGAGTCCCTGGAACAATGGTGCAATAACTGCAGTACCTGCTTTTTCCTTTTGGTGGCAGCAGCTCCACTTCTCCCCTTTAAACACGCCAGGATGGTAGGAGTTCAGCATTTGCTCATTGCTAACACAGTATTTCCTTAATGACGATAGCCACTGGTTTAGTTCGTTCACATTCTAAGAATGAAGTAAAATAATCCATCAAAATCTATTTTAATTTTCAAGGGAAGGAGATGCAATGAAGCCCAGTTGTTTATATCACATACGCCTCTTATTGTACAGGTTAATGTAAAACCCACCAATTATTACACAGGTTTATCTCATAATCCCCAACAAAGGCATGCAGAGAGGATGTTTCCCCTCATGGGAGAATCTAGAACTAGGGGGCATAGTTTCAGAATAAGGGATCGCCCATTTAAAATGGAGATGAGGAGGAATTTCTTCTCTCAGAAGGTTATGAATCCTTGGAATTCTCTACCCCAGAGAGCTGTGGAGGCTGGGTCATTGAATATGTTCAAGGTGGCGATAGACAGATTTTTGAACCACAGGAGAGTGCAGGGTTATGGGGAGTGGGCGGGGAAGTGGAGTTGAGGCCAAGATCAGATCAGCCATGATCTTATTGAATGGCGGAGCAGGCTCGTGGGGCTAAATGGCCGACTCCTGCTCCTATTTCTTATGTAAGGGTACCACAATAGCAATGACCATATTCCTTTACATCGTCATACACTTATTACAGACCTGTCAATGATGGGGGAGCACTAGAAATTAAATAGATTACTTTCAGAAAAGAACATTTTGGGATGCAGTATATGAATGATTAGGGACATGTCATGAGGTAAGTGCAGCATATTCAGGAAGAACACGTGAGCTTGCTTCTCTAAGCTTCCTACCACAGGTTTTCCTCACCTCATGTCTGGGTCTGTTGTAAACTGATTGACAGAGATTGATTGCTATAATTAGTCAACAACTCCATTATCATTGTATCATGTGACGAATGTGATGGTAGAAAAAAGAAAGACTTGCATTTATATGGTGCCTTTCACGACCACTGGACGTCTCAAAGTGCTTTACAGCCAATGAAGTGCTTTTGAAGTGTTGTCACTGTTGTAATGTGGGAAACACGGCAGCCAATTTGTGCACAGCAATGTGAAAATGACCAGATAATCTGTTTTTGTTATGTTGATTGAGGGATAAATATGATCCGGGATATCGCCCCTGTTCTTCCTCAAAATAGTGTCATGGGATCTTGTACAGCCAGCTGAGAGAGCAGACAGGACTTTGGTTTAACGTCTCATCTGAAAGACGGCACCTCTGACAGTGCAACACTCCCTCAGCACGACACTGGAATGTCAGCCTAGATTTATGTGCTCAAGTCCCTGGGGTGGGACTTGAACCCACAACCTTCTGACTCAGAGGCGAGGGTGCTACCCACTGAGCCACAGCTGACACTGAAGGTGAACTAGCTGGGCCTTGGTTTATTTCACCTCTAGCTACTCACAGGACTGAGATTTACGATTGATGACTGAGGCAGAGGCCGGTCCCACACAGAGTGAGACATTAAAACAATTAAATTTTAAAACAAAAATTAGTGATATTCACTCTAAATGAGTGAGAATTGGCTGGTCTTAGATCACGATCAGATACGTAAGAATGTACAGGACTGGAACAGACCATCTGCTATTCCCAGAGTTAAACAAAATACCATATTCTGACTCTAATGTGTTTCTTTCACCAAAAACAATCTAATTCTTCGCGTCTCCGCTGTCTCTGGGCAGTCTGCTCCAGATCCAGTGTGTGTGTGAAGCACTTAAACCAGATTAGTCTTCCGAGTTCCTCATCAGCGTTCGGTTTATCTTATAATCTCCAATGAGAGTTCTATAATAACAATTACCAAATTCATTTGTGTAATAATCAGCCGGCTGCAGACCTGTCCAAGTTGGGCCAACAAGAGGAGTAAGATTTATTAGCTCTGAGAATCTTGCAAGGTCTTTGAACCTTTCTGTCCCTGCTGTAAACATTCCCAGCTTCCTTAGTCTCTCGGCATACCTCAAGTGCCTAATCGCCGTTATCAGTTTAGTTATCTCCTCTGTGCCTCCTCTAACGCAGGGTGTCCCCACTGTAGTACACTGACCAGAGTTATACACAGTGCTCCAGCAGGGGCTGAATCAGTGGCCTATACCACCTCACAACTACCCCTGGGACTTACATTTCATCACTCTGGCAATGTACCCCAAGATTTTTTGCCTTCTTTACTGATGTTGCTGATTGCACGGATAGTCTCAATAATCTATCCTTACATCCCCCTGCTGTGTTGTGTCCCATAATCAATTTATTCATCTTCCCCCAATCTCAGACCTTGCATTAGTTCATCTGTCAGCCCAACCCCACAATCTCTTTGTACTTGACCCACCT
Organism: Pristiophorus japonicus; assembly: GCF_044704955.1. Taxonomy (NCBI): domain Eukaryota; kingdom Metazoa; phylum Chordata; class Chondrichthyes; family Pristiophoridae; genus Pristiophorus; species Pristiophorus japonicus. The sequence goes on from NC_091992.1 coordinate 52,478,271, forward strand.
ATCCACTGTTTCGTGCAGCTTTCCCCATCAATTTTATATCAGCAATCCTGGCTGTTTTTATCCACATCATGTATGTCCATTGCGAACAGACTTATGGAATGGACATCTCATTTATTTTGAATTATTCTAATTGCTCAGGCAGCTATCGGCAGTGGACCCTGGACAAACCCATCGGAAGTTAGTGCAGTGCTTGGATTTTCCTTTAGGTGGCAGCAGCTCCACTTCTCCCCTTCAAACACACCAAGATGATGATAGCAAACAATAGCATGTTGCCGAGGGTGGGATTAGAGGTTCTGCACCAGCCAGGGAGTAAGGAAAAGTGACACCATCAATGGGGGAGGGGAGAGTGACATCATCAATGGGGAGCGAAGAATGACATTATCAATGGGGAGGGGAGAGTGACATCATCAATGGGGAGCAAAGAATGACATCATCAATGGGGGAGGGGAGAGTGGCATCATCAGTGGGGGAGGGGAGAGCGACATCATCAATGGGGGAGGGGAGAGTGACATCATCAATGGGGGAGGGGAGAGCGACAACATCAATGGGGAGCAAAGAATGACATCATCAATGGGGGAGGGGGGAGTAACATCATCAATGGGGAGCAAAGAATTATATCATCAAATGGGGGAGGGGAGTGACATCATCAATCGGGAGGGGAGAGTGACATCATCAATGGGGAGGGGAGAGTGACATTGTCAATGGGAAGCAAAGAATGACATCATCAATGGGGGAGGGGAGAGTGACATCCATCAATGGGGAGAGTGACATCATCAATGGGGGAGGGGAGAGTGACATCATCAATGGGAGAGTGGAGAGTGACATCATCAATCAGGGAGGGGGAGAGTGACATCATCAATCAGGGGGAGCTTGCCCCCACATACCCCTGGAAACAAAATGTTGTTTCAACATTTCCCCTTCAGGCTTCCTTGCCTTTATAGACCTGATTTTAACTGGGAGCAGGAATTGGGTGGGCGGGGGATGGAGTGAGCGCGAACTACCTATAACCTCTGTAGCATGAGGCTTGGGTGATTTTGAACCCAGGGCCTCATCTACATGTTCCTGCTCAGTTGGCCACTCAAACTGACAGGTAGCAGCAGAGGGCAGCCAACCAGGATTAGATAAGAAAGACTTGCATTTATATAGTGCCTTTTGTCACCTTAGAACGTCCCAAAGCACTTTACAGCCAATGAAGTACCTTTGAAGTGTAGTCACTGTTGTAATATAGGGAAACGCGGCAGCGAATATGCGCACAGCAAGGTTCCACAAACAGTAATGTGATAATGACCAGATAATCTGTTTTAGTGATATTGGCAGAAGGATAAATATTGGCCAGGACATCGGGGAGAACTCCCCTGCTCTTCTTTGAAATAATGCCACGGGATCTTTTACATCCACCTGAGAGAGCAGACGGGGCTTTGGTTTAACGTCTCACTGGCGGGGTGTGGGTGGTGGTTGGGAGAGTGTAGCGATCGGGTAGAGAGAAGCCCAGGGCCGGGGAGGCCTGAAGCTTCTATGTGGGGCCTGGAGGCGAACTCCTGCTCCACCTTGTCACATGAATAAAAAAAAATTTTTTTAATTCATGATTGCAAAAAATTATATCCTTCGGCCTCTTCTGGCCCTGATTCTATTTCCCGTCAGCTTTACCACATTAATCTTCCCCGCTCAGGCATCCGGTTAAAATCACAGTCAGGCCCCGGTGACATCAGCACGACATATTCACAGAAGGACCCCGACAGTTTCCAGCAGGTGTCCTTCCCGCCTCCTCAGAAGAGCAGAAAACTGAAGACGGGAAGGGAGAGGGCAGTCAGAGGGTAGGTCCGCTGGCCCATTTTTTAACCGTGCCTGGTTTCTGACAGGAGGGCAGGGTTCAAACGGCCCCTGTATTGTATGCACCTGTGAGTATACCCACAGGTTTGTAGAGCTGTTGGTCCTCGTAGGACTGCTCCTGGGCACGGCCAAGGGTGCCATCAGCCGGTCCAGGCAGCAGGTGGTCGAGGGGGTCGTTCAGCCTGACTGCCTGCCTCTCTTCCGCACCTACATCCGAGCCAGGGTGTCCCTGGAGATGGAGCACGCGGTGTCCACCGGTACGCTCGCGGCCTTCCGCAAGAGGTGGGCGCCGGAGGGACTGGAGTGCATCATCACCCCGGCAACCAAATTTTAATTTGATTTTATATGTTTTAAAGTTTAATTTGTTTTATTGCCGGTTTTAGTGTCCCCCTCCCCTTTTATAGGGGGCACTCGTATATATTTACCTTTTAGAGCCCACAAAAAACCCCACAAAAAAAACCCTAAAAAAAAACTAAAAAGGGCCTTGAAAAATGTTTGAAGTGTCCCCCAGATAAGGGGACACTTGATTTAACTGTTTGTTGATTTAACTGTTTGTTTTGTGCAACCAAAAAGAGTTGTAGAGCTGTTGGTTCCTTGAGAGGTGGGCACCAGAGGGACTGGAGTGCATCATTTCAACAGGGAACAAAATGTTAATTTAATTTGATTCGTTAAGGTTCCCTTTAATGTTTGTTAGTTAATTTTGGGGGGGGTTTATGCCTTTACAAAAGGGGGCACTTGAATTAACATTCTACCAAAATAGTTGTAGAGCTGTTGATGGCCGTTCCAAGGAGGCAGGGGTCCCCAATGGAGTGCTCCCTACGCGGGAGTCCTCCCTCTATTTATTGGGGATGTGGCCTGGAGGGTGTTGCACAGAGCAGTCCCATGCAATAAGTTTTTAAGTCGGTTTATGGATTCCCAGGCCATCTGCAATTTCTACGGCCTGGAAGAGTCCGTGTTCCATGTGTATGTAAAGTGTGTGAGGTTGCAGCCTCTCTTCCATTATTTGAAGAAGCTGCTCCTCAAATTCTGGTTGCACTTCAGTCCCACACTCCTGATCTTTGGGCACCCTGTGCGGAGGGGAGCGGGCAGGAATGAGGGCCTCCTGGTAGGACTGCTCCTGGGCCTGGCCAAGGTAGCCATTAACCGGTTCAGGCAGCGGGCGGTCGAGGGGGTCGTTCAGCCTGACTGCCTGCCTCTCTTCTGCGGCTACGTTCGCGCCAGGGTGTCCCTGGAGATGGTACACTTGCGGCCTTCCGCAAGAGGTGGGCACGGGTGGGACTGGAGTGCATCATCACCTCCGGAAACAGAATTTTAATTTGATTTGACAAGGTTCCCTTGTTAATTTGTGGGTTTTGGTCTCCTTACAAAAGGGGGTACTTGATTTAAAGTTATACTAGTAATAGTTGTAAAGCTGTTGTGTTGGGAGTGGCTTAGCCAGTCACGTGATGTTCACAAGACCCAATAAAACCCCACCCAGTTGGTTTCGGGGGATCCACGATGAGGTATGCAGTTGTGAGCCTGGTGGATGAGCTAGTAATGTGTCATGTGATTGTCAATCATTTTGCTAATAAACCAACTAGTTCTTAATAGCAATGTGTTGATATGAATTCTTAAGCAAAGAACCCATGATGCAAATATATTACACCCCTATATTTTTCTAATACAAGTGAAGGAATGTTCTGTCTATCTTATCCTTTAAGTTTCACAGCCTGTGTAATATTCTTTTTCACGTGTCGGGACTTGTCTTGAAGTGCCAGCACTCTGGGGCGAGGTCTGCCTTTCTGTAACTGATGGTCATCTTTTGCTCATATGAGTCACATGAAAGACCCACAGAGAGAAAGACTGAGAGATCAGCAAACAGAACCGATATGAGTTTGCTGAAGGATTAGGGCGTGTTTGACATTCTGTGTAGGCTTTCCTTAAAAGGCACACAGGTCGTCACGAAACCATTGGCAGACATGCCTTCAGCTGTCTCGGTCCTAAGCCACAGTATTCCCTCCACAAACCTCGCTATCTCCTTAAAACCTACTTCTTTGACCAAGCTTTTGGTCACCTGACCTAATGTCTCCTTGTTTGGCTTGGTACCAATTTTTTGTTGTCTGATTATGCTCCTGTGAAGCTCCTCGGGACGCTTTACTACATTAAAGGCGCTATATAAATGCAAGTTGTCGCTGTTTACATATCCTAGCTGTTCTATTAAATGGCAGACAGCGTGTCGCCAAATATTTAAAAATTTGATTCGGTTGCACCCATGACGTTTGTGCTGCCGGGCCAGCTCAACATGACATATCATTAGAAAAGAGATTTTACTGAGCAGATGGGAGGTTCATATGCAAGAGGTGTTCCTGTAAGGGACAGCCGGAGTTCAACATACCTTGCACTGTAAGTACATTATCTCAAATTGTCCTCTGCCATCGGTTGAAATGATCTGCATGACATACGAGCTGCTGAAACACTTCTCGTCGACTTTCTCTATCGCTCTGATCTTGGACAACGCAATAAACGCACTTTTCTGTAAAATGGATGAAACAGTGCATTCAAAACAAGTCACCTTATTTGAGCTACGAGGCTGAGGTTTGCCACATTTAATCGGGAAAAGTCTTTCAATGGAGGATCTGTGCAGGATGGAGTGCAGGAGGGGGAGGGCATCCAATAGAGAGTGGGCCATGGAACCTGTTGCCATTCAGAACTCATTTACTGTTGGCCTTTTAACAAAACCTATGATGTGGGTGTTGCTGACAAGGCCGGTATTTATTGCACATCCCTAGTTGCCCTGGCGAAGGTGGTGGTGAGCATTTTTGAACCGCTGCAGTCCGTGTGGTGAAGGCGGTGAGGTAGGGAGTTCTATGGTTTTGAGCCACAACAATGAAGGAACGGTGATGTATTTCCTAGTCAGGATGGTGTGTGACTTGGAGGGGAACTTGGAGGTGATGGCATTCAATGTTCCTTGCAATTTTTGGGGAGCCGCGCATTTTTTAAATTTAAGAGACTGCAAGCCATCTGCGCGGGTCCCCTGAAGCGCTGCATGGCTGCGCAGCTTAAAGGCAACATTGGTGGTACTCCCATGCACCTGCTGCTGTTGTCCTTCCAGGTGGTGGAGGTTGTGGGTTTGGGAGTCTGTTTTGGACGAAATGCCTTCATCTCAGAGAGGAACCATACAGAGGGGCATGATAGGAAGAGGGCATTTTTTAGGGTTCTCCAGTAATGAGGACGTCAATGACATTGGATGTCCAGTGGGGTATAGATGAATGTTACAGTGGTATAGAGCGGGTGTTAAAGAGAGGGTGTGGTCAGATACCTGGAGGTGAATGCTGTGTTAAGCCGTGTATTACGTGTAGCCTGGTATATTTAACCAAGGGTTGAGTTATAGAGAAGGTGAGGTCTTAAGTTGGACAGTGGCTCCCACATTAGCTTCAATACAATATTAAAACTACTGAAAAATTCACGTACCTTTGCATTAGCCATTTTGGCATAAGAGAGTACTTCACAATTTAAGCAAAAATAATGCTTTTTGAAGTGAGACGATGTTAGGATTCCCCTCTCCTTGGCTCTGTGCATCAATAAATATCCTTCTTTAATGGTGGATGCTGTTTGTAGCGTCTCTCGTTTCTGGGATTCCAGTTCTGGAAAGAAGCAGGCACCAAAAGGACTGACTGGTGGATTTTGATTCACTAACTGTAGAGAAGCAAGTCTTCTCACTTCGTTCCCCCTTTCCACTCATTGCCCTTCCGCACTGTGGACCCTCCCAAACTGAGAGGCCGGAGGGGTGACCTTCTCCCAGCCTCTGGCAGCGCTGTTGTTTAACCCTCCAGCAGGGGGCATGCCAGGGAGCTTCTTCTACGAACAACATACAAACAATGGCGGACAGGTAAAGAGCATCTGGTCCATCAAGCCTGTCCCACTCCCGCAAAATACTATGGCCCAAACACCTGTATTGAAATCAGGTGTAATGGCACTGTACTGGGCCAGACCAGAGCTTGTGCAGGCAGAAATTGGAGTGGTCCCCGGTTCCCCCTCCCTTTGCTTCCGTCTCATTTATCATACACAGGATTTTACATTGGCGATGGGGGCTAAACACCTCTTGCACGCGCCCCGTACAGTCCTGATATTGCTGCGACTGATGGGATGATGCGAGCAGGCTTACGCAGCGTGCCAGCAGCTCAGCCTGGCAGGAGTGGGTCCCACACATTTCGACAAGGCTAGTGTTTTTGCAAACGGGCCCCACTTTTGTCAAAATTCTTCCTCGGACATCAGTTATCTGGCTTTCCTGCTAACCTTGCTCCCCATAGCCCCCGCCGTCAGCAGGCATCACACTCAGTGGCCCCGACCCTAGGAATTTGGCGAGAGCAGGATCATAAACCTGCTCCGCCCAAGTACTCTGCAGAGTGGGACTCGTGCACTTGCAGCGTCCATTTGTACCATGGCTGTAGCTCCTGTAACAATGTGGTCACCAGTCTGATAGCACATCTTCACAAGTCTGCTTCTTTCAGCCGAGCCACCTCCCTAAGCTTTCACATCTGTTAGCGTCAAACCTGAGCTGTACAAGGGTGCCAAACGGCTAAAGGAGCAAGTAACTGAGCCCCAAGGCCTGATGCGACAGATTCGATACCTGCTCTGTGCTGATCTTAGCCACGGTGTCAGTATTTAGTCTGCAGTGGGCTTTGGCTGCCTTAGAAGGAGGGAAAATCCACCCGGGGTCTACCTTATTGATCCCGACAGAAACCCTATACTGGAAACATCAGGTTGTGATGCTTCCTACGTTTGAATAGCTGGGCAACGATTACTGTCTCGGCTCACACATGGAGAATGTCCACTCAAGGAGTTATCAGGGATGGACCAGCATCTGTGGAGCTGTGGCACCACGATTCAATGCCATCAGGAGAAATTAGCAGATTAAAGGTGGGGGGGCGGGGGTGGAAGTGTCAGGAAACCCTATCAGACACAGGCCCCTGACTGTCACACTGGGCTGAATAATTTGGCAACATTTCATCTCACTGTACCGTTCAAATTACAATAACAACAAATTGTATTTATATAGCACCTTTAACATAGTAAAACAGCCCAAGGTGCTTCACAGGAGTGTTATCAGACTGTATTTAATGCCAAGCTACATAAGGAGATATTAGGATAGGTCACAAAAGCTTGGTCAAAGAAGTAGCTTTTAAGGAGCGTCTTAAAGGAGGAGAGAGAGGCAGAGAGCTTTAGGGAGGAAATTCCACAGCTTAAAGCATAGACAGCTGAAAGCATGGGCACCAGAGGTGTAGCGATGAAAATCAGGGATACGCAAGAGACCATAATTGGAGGAGTACAGAGATCGCAGAGAATTGTAGGGCTGGAGGAGGTTACCGCGATAGGGAGGGGCGAGGCCATGGATGGTTTTGAACACCAGGATGATCATTTAAAAATCCAGGCGCTTGAGGACCGGAAGCCAATGTGGGTCAGCGAGCACAGGCGTGATGGGTGAACGGGACTTGGTGGGAGTTAGGACACGGGTAGCAGAGTTTTGGATGAGCTTAAGTTTACGTAGAATGCAGGGACATCGGCCAGGAGAGCATTGGAATAGTCGAGTCTAGAGGTAACAAAGGCATGGATGAGGGTTTCAGCAGCGGATGAGTTGAGGCAAAGGTGGAGTTGGGTGATGTTAGGGAGATGGAAATAGGCGATCTTAGTGATGAAGCGGATATGTGGTTGGTGTGATGTATGCCCCTGTGAGTATGCTCACGGGTTTGTAGAGCTGTTGAGTTGTGAGTGGCTTAGCCAGTCACGTGATGTTCACAAGACTCAATAAAACCCCAGCCAGTTGGGTTCGGGGGATCCATGATGAGGCAGGTGGCTGTGAGCCTGGTGGATGAACTGGTAATGTGTAGTGTGATTGTTCAACCGTTTGCTAATAAACCAACTAGTTCTTAATAACAATGTGTTGCTATGAATTCTTAAGAAAAGAACCCATGAAGCAAATACATTGCAGGGGGAAGCTCATCTCGGGGCCAAGTAAGACTCCATGGTTGGGAAGAGTCTGGTTCAGCCTCAGATGGTGAGAGGGATGGAGTCAGTGGCGAGGAAAAGGAGTTTGTGGCAGAGACTTCTCAACATTCAGTTGGAAGAAATTTCTGCTTATCCAACACTGGATGTCGGACAAGCAGCGTGACAAACCAGAATGACAAAATTGTAGAACTACAACACTTGAAATCACAACTTCAGTTCAGAATGATGAATAATTTAATTCTGCTTGCTCGATCGCCCCTTTTACCCGTTTTCTCTCGACCCCATTTTGATTTTTTAAAATAAAAATTGTCATTTAAATCCTGATCGACCTCATCTGCTGCAAGGACTCAGCCACTACCAGGGTTCCAACTGAATCGTGTGTAAATATAATGTACGGCCCGATCCTCAGCCTTTGCATCAACGACTGTGAAATGTTAACCAAGATTGATCAGCCATCGTCTGGTTAGATCCCACAACCTGTTTAAACATGAGATCACACAAGGGGCCATGTCCCTCGTCGCCACCTGCCCATCAGGTGCGAGCGGCTGAGATTGCGAACAGACTATGGGGTCAAGCGGGACGATATATCGTGAACTTGGGCACTGAAGCTGGATTCGTAGCTTGTACAGTTTTAGCAAATTACTTTTTTTCCTTAAAGATTCAATTTTTAATCTTGGGGTGGGGGAGGGGACAGTATGATGCGCTCTGTTGCCATGGTAGGTTGCTAAGTGTCTGAGCGACCCTACCAATCACGCCATTGTACTGTTTGATTGCTTAAGTTGCGATTAGTTATAATTCTTCCTCTGAATGGAAAATCAATCAGACGCCGTCTCTTGTTGAATAGGCAAGGAAAATCAGAAGAATGGGCCCACATCCAAACATCCCACATTATCCAATGGATCTAGCAATACCGGAATGGAGACAATAGGTAGTTGATTAGTCAATGCCAGTACCTGAAGATTGATTAATGCATTGTTTCAGTGAAATGCATCTTTACAGAGTTCTGAATGTATTCACCTTCATCCTCCTCAATGTCAATTAGCTTGATGATGAAGTCTTTAAAGCACGTGACTCCTTGGAGAATATGGGGCTGTAGTGGTGCCATCCAGGTTTCCTTCCCCCGGGCTATGTTGGTATCCATGTTGCCGATACTTTGGATTGCCTACAAGACAGAAGGTCGGACAGTCTGCGCTTTATGCCATTCACTGTCAAAGGATGATGTAAAGAGGTTAAAAAAACCCTGCATTTCTATAGCGCCTTTCATACCTCGGGACATCCCAAAGCCCTTTCCAGCCAATGAAGTACTTTTTGGCGGTGCAGTCACTGTTGTAATTTAGGAAACGCAGTAGCCAATTTGAGCACAGCAAACTCCCACAAATAGTAATGTGATAATGACCAGATAATCTGCTTTTAGTGATGTTGGTAAAGGGTTAAATATTCCCTTTCACATTTTGTTGCTGCTGTTACGTGGTCTGTGTTTCCTGATGATCTGGTTCTGATGTTCCAACGCTTGACAGGGTCAATGCAGGGAGGTTGTTTCCCCTGACAGGGGAGTCTAGAACCAGGGGTCATAGCCTCAGAATAAGGAGTCGGCCATTTAGAACTGAGATGAGGAGAAACTTCTTCACTCACAGAGTGGTGAATCTTTAGAATTCTCTACCCCAGGGGGCTGTGGAGGCTCAGTCTTTGAGGATATTCAAGACAGAGATCGATAGATTTTTGAATATTAAGGGAATCAAGGGATATGGGGATAGTGCAGGAAAGTGGAGTTGAGGTAGAAGATCAGCCATGATCTGATTGAATGGTGGAACAGGCTCGAGGGGCCGAATGGCCTACTCCTGCTCCCAATGTTCTGATATTCCTGTTTATTGTACAAGCTTCTCCCACTGTTTTCTTCATCTCACCGTGCTTCAACTTGTTGAGCTTTTATGCTCTGTACTCTTGGCATAAAAGACACTAATTATGCTCGTCTTTGACTGATTCAATTAAAATGTCTGACCTTTTAATAGTTCACTACCCTTTGTGTCTGCTTAATGTGTGCACGGTCATATGGCACATCATTTTCTATTTAAACATAAACACATGTTGTAGAATCATCTTCATTCTTTAAATACTCACTGAGCCAGTTAATTTTGACTCTGTAAATGTCCAATGATGTGTGTGTTTTTGATGTTATCATGGGATGTTTGGTTCATTTATGTTGTTTGTCTCACCCTTGTTCTTTTTCTTTGGAGTGTTCTGGTTGTGGGCTGCTTATCGAATCATACAACACAGAAAGATGCCATTCAGCCCATCATGCCTGCATCGGCTCTTTGAAAGAGCTGTCCAATTCGCCCCACTCCCCCACTCTTTCCCCATACTTTCCCTTTTCAATTTTATATCCAATTTCCCTTTGAAAGTTACTATTGAATCTGCTTCCACTAAACTTTCAGGCAGTGCATTCCAGATCACAACTTGCTGCGTAAATAACATCTCTGCATCTCCTCTCTGGTTCTTTTACCAATTTTCTTAAATCTGTGGGGGAATGGGACGAACATTTAGGAAGGATAGACAGAAAGGAAAAGGAGGCGGGGTGGCATTGCTGGTTAAAGAGGAAATTAATGCAACAGTAAGAAAGGACATTAGCTTGGATGATGTGGAATCGGTATGGGTGGAGCTACGGAATACCAAAGGGCAGAAAACACTAGTGGGAGCTGTGTACAGACCACCAAACAGTAGTAATAAGGTTGGGACAGCATCAAACAAGAAATTAGGGATGCATGCAATAAAGATACGGCAGTTATCATGGGTGACTTCAATCTACATATTGATTGGGCTAACCAAACTGGTAGCATTTCCTGGAGTGTATTAGGGATGGTTTTCTAGACCAATATGTCGAGGAACCAACTAGGGAGCTAGGCTGGGTGATGTGTAATGAGAAAGGACTAATTAGCAACCGTGGGGAAGAGTGACCATAACATGGTAGAATTCTTTATTAAGGTGGAGAGTGACACAGTTAATTCAGAGACTAGGGTCCTGAACTTAAGGAAAGGTAACGTCGATGGTTTGAGGCATGAATTGGCTAGAATAGACTGGCACATGATACTTAAAGGGTTGACGGTGGGTAGGCAATGGCAAACATTTAAAGATTACGTGGATGAACTTCAGCAATTGTACATCCCTGTCAGGAGTAAAAATAAAACGGGGAAGGTGGCTCAACCGTGGCTAACAAGGGAAATTAAGGATAGTGTTAAATCCAAGGAAGAGGCATATAAATTGACCAGAAAAAGCAGCAAACCTGAGGACTGGGAGAAATTTAGAATTCAGCAGAGGGCGACAAAGGGTTTAATTAAGAGGGGGAAAATAGAGTACGAGAAGAAGCTTGCTGGGAACATAAAAACTGACTGCCAAAGCTTCTATAGATATGTAAAGAGAAAAAGATTAGTGAAGTCAAACATAGGTCCCTTGCAGTCGGATTCAGGTGAATTTATAATGGGAAACAAAGAAATGGCAGACCAATTGAACAAATACTTTGATTCTGACTTCATGAAGGAAGACACAAATAAACTTCCGGATGTACTAGGGGACCAAGGGTCTAGTGAAAAGGAGGAACTGAAGGATATCCTTATTAGGCGGGAAATTGTGTTAGGGAAATTGATGGGATTGAAGACCGATAAATCCCCGGGGCCTGATAGTCTGCATCCCAGAGTACTTAAGGAAGTGGCCCTAGAAATAGTGGATGCATTGGTGATCATTTTCCAACAGTCTATCGACTCTGGATCAGTTCCTATGGACTGGAAGGTAGCTAATGTAACACCACTTTTTAAAAAGGGAGGGAGAGAGAAAGCGGGTAATTATAGACCGGTTAGCCTGACATCAGTAGTGGGGAAAATGTTGGAATCAATTATTAAGGATGAAATAGCAGCGCATTTGGAAAGCAGTGACAGGATCAGTCTAAGTCAGCATGGATTTATGAAAGGGAAATCATGCTTGACAAATCTTCTGGAATATTTTGAGGGTGTAACTAGTAGAGTGGACAAGGGAGAACCAGTGGATGTGATGTATTTGGACTTTCAAAAGGCTTTTGACAAGGTCCCACACAAGAGATTTGTGTGCAAAATCAAAGCACATGGTATTGGGGGTAATATACTGACGTGGATAGAGAACTGGTTGGCAGACAGGAAGCAGAGAGTCGGGATAAATGGGTCCTTTTCAGAATGGCAGGCAGTGACTAGTGGAGTACCGCAGGGCTCAGTGCTGGGACCCCAGCTCTTTACAATATACATTAATGATTTAGATGAAGGAATTGAGTGTAATATCTCCAAGTTTGCAGATGACACTAAGCTGGGTGGCGTTGTGAGCTGTGAAGGGGACGCTAAAAGGCTGCAGGGTGACTTGGACAGGTTAGGTGAGTGGGCAAGTGCATGGCAGATGCAGTATAATGTGGATAAATGTGAGGTTATCCACTTTGGGGGCAAAAACACGAAGGCAGAATATTATCTGAATGGCGGCAGATAGGAAAAGGTGGCGGCAGATAGGAAAAGGGGAGGTGCAACGAGACCTGGGTGTCATGGTTCATCAGTCATTGAAAGTTGGCATTCAGGTACAGCAGGTGGTGAAGAAGGCAAATGGTATGTTGGCCTTCATAGCTAGAGGATTTGAATATAGAAGCAGGGAGGTGTTACTGCAGTTGTACAGGGCCTTGGTAAGGCCTCACCTGGAATATTGTGTTCAGTTTTGGTCTCCTAATCTGAGGAAGAACGTTCTTGCTATTGAGGGAGTGCAGCGAAGGTTCATCAGACTGATTCCCGGGATGGCTGGACTGATATGAGGAGAGACTGGATCAACTGGGCCTTTATACATTGGAGTTTAGAAGGATGAGAGGGGATCTCATAGAAACATATAAGATTTTGACGGGACTGGACAGGTTAGATGTGGGTAGAATGTTCCAGATGTTGGGGAAGTCCAGAACCAGGGGACACAGTCTTAAGATAAGGGGTAGGCCATTTAGGACTGAGTTGAGGAGAAACTTCTTCACTCAGAGAGTTGTTAGCCTGTGGAATTCCCTGCCGTAGAGAGTTGTTGATGCCAGTTCATTGGGTATATTCAAGAGGGAGTTAGATATGGCCCTTACGGCTAAGGGGATCAAGGGGTATGGAGAGAAAGCAGGAAAGGGTACTGATGGAATGATCAGCCATGATTTTATTGAATGGTGGTGCAGGCTTGAAGGGCCGAATACTCCTGCACCTATTTTCTATGTTTCTATGTGTCCTCTATTTACCAACATACCCACCAGTGGAAACCGTTTCTCCTTATTTACTCTATCAAAACCACTCATCATTTTGAACACCTCTATTAAATCTCCCCTTAGCCTTCTCTGCTCTAAGGAGGAGAACAACCCCAGCTTCTCTAGCCTCCCCACGTTCCGACTCCTGCAACTCCTTCAGGCATTGTTCAATGCAGAGCATTATGTATATTTGTCAGGACTGACACTACGACACAAACACAGGAGTACCAGGCCTCTCACCCCTAGAAAATTACCAGTCATTCATTGAAGAGAGTCACCCATCTTTCATGGCTCCTGCAGCATGGTGCAGAACTGGTTCTCAATATGCTGATTCCTCCCATAGTTACAGAGAGTGTCAGTAAACAGAAGCAGGCTGACCAGGGTCTGGATCTGACCAGAGTGATAGGAACAAAGGAACAGGAGGAGGCCATCCAGCCCCTCGAGCTTGTTCCGCCATTCAATGAGATCATGGCTGATCTATGATCTAACTCCATATACCTGCCTTTGGCACATATCCCTTAATACCTTTGGTTAACAAAAAGCTATCAATCTCCGATTTAAAATTAACAATTGATTTACTATCAATTGCCATTTGTGGAAGAGAATTCCAAACCTCTACCACCCTATGTGTATAGAGGTGTTTCCTAATTTCACTCCTGAACGCTCTGGCTCTCGTTTTTAGGGCTGGGTTTTAGGCTTTTCTATTTTCGGGGCAAAAACGGAGGCGGGGTGGGAACGTTACCGGCCGAGAATAGTTTGCGCTTTAGTAAGGAAGTTTGGGCATCTGGGCCCTGCACCAGGGGGCGCAGTGCGAAGGGAGGCGTTGGACAACTTTCGAGGCGCAAGGATTGGAAACTCATGAACTAAAGTGCCGGGCCGTGTGCGCTCCGAGAGAGGCCATGGGGACAGGGGGGAGAACCTGAACAAAAAACACAAAAACATTCCCAAAACATTGCCCACACTACCACAACACAAATCACTGAAAAAATTAATAGAACAAACACTCGATTTATCTTTACAGCACATTACCTTCCTCACTGCCGGCGGTATGACTGGACCGCTCTGGTTTCCCAAGCGGCTATTGTGAGGCGCGATTCCAGGCGTACTAGTCGGGTTCGAGTCAAAACTCAGACGGTGTCGCAATTGGAGGTGTTGTATACCCGGTGCAGCTCTCCCCGGCTGTGTTGCTTAGCTCCGCCGCAAAACCCAGCCTGAGGATCTTGACCGGACGCAGGAAACCTCGCCACCTCATTTCACGCCGCTCCGAGGCGAAATCCAGAGCGCAAAGGACAATAAAATCCAGCCCTTAGACTATGCCCCCTAGTCCTTGAATCCCCAAATGATAAAACTCTAATGGGAAAAAAGGTCTCTGCTTGTTAAGTATGTCCTGGTGGCAAGACTACAGGGTCACTTCACTGACTCTGGGTTGGAGACATAGTTACAAATTTAGGCAGGAGAAGACCATTGGCCCATTGGCCCATTGGCCCATCGGCCCATCGGCCCAACTCTCCAACTTCCCACAAGATTATCATGACACATTTCTGAATACAATAACCCTGACTGCTCCTTACTGACAGGAGCTTTGGCCCCACCCATCACAGGTTCTTGTTCCAAGCTGGTAGCCTCTTCCACATTTCCCTCCTCTGTACCGACATACCCTAATTCGCACCAAGTCCCGCTCACCCATAACCCCTGTGCTCGCTGACCTTCATTGGCCCCCAGTCCTCGGCTGCTTCGATTTGAAAATCGGCATCCTTGTGGTCAAATCCCTCCATGGCCTCGCTCCCTCCCTATCTCTGTAACCTCCTCCAGCCCCACAACCCTCAGATCTCTGTGCTCTTCCAATTCTGGCCTCTTGTGCAACCCTGATTTTCGACGCTCCGTGCCTTTGGTTGCTTAAGCCCTAATCTCTGGAATTCCCTCCATAAGCCTCTCTGCCTCCCCCTCCTACCTTCACCCTCCTTAAAAGCTACCTCTTTGACCAAGTCACCTATCCTTATGTCTCCTTCTTTGGCTCATTGATTACATTCTTGTGAAGCACCTTGGGATATTTTACTATGTCAAAGGCGCTATATAAATGCAAGTTGTTATTGTTGGTGGCCTATCTCTGATCCACAATCCATCCTGACATCCTTCCATCTTTAAACTGATAAAATTAATGCAGCTCTCGTGGCCGCACTATAGTTCTTGCTGGTGTTTAATGCCACCATTGGCTGAGCTGAAGTCAGTACTGAGCACCTCAGGGTCTATAATGAGTAACTAGCATTGACTGCCTGACAGCTAATACTTACACCGTTTCGTTTTGATTGACTTATTACATGTGGTGCCAGGCAAAAGGGAATTTCCTGGAAAATCAGTGAGTGCTTCAACATTGACAAATGCTACAAGTTTCAAGATCAAGGTCTTGAGTTTCCGTTTGGTGCGCAATCAACACATTGCGCCCAAAATCCACCCGCGTGGCCAATGTGAAATTGTACAAACTCGTGAACATAAGCCCAAGTGTGAAATCGGCCATGAGTCATTCATTGGCTTAAAAATGGCAATATTTGGGCACAATGTAGTTATGGGCGAAACTCATTTATGCCGAACATTTTCCGATCCTTTGTGCTATTTGACGTGGATCTGCCCAGATGAAGCTGTTATTGGGACAGAAATCATGCGGAAACACCAGGCCCTACGCAGCACTTTCAGGGACTGATTCCCTGCTCCTGCCGGGAGTGACTCTCACCGGGAGCGCACTGCAAGTGCACAAAATGCAATTTTTCATCCACTAAATTAGTTTCACACCTGTATACCTACATCATCTTGAGGGTGCGCAGGGAAATGGAAGAAAAAAAAAGACTTGCATTTATATAGCGCTGTTCACGACCACTGGACGTCTCAAAGCACTTTACAACTAATGAAGCACTTTTGGAATGTGGTAATTGTTGTAATGAAGGAGAATTAACTCTGGCACGGGTGCAGTAATAATTGGCATTTTTTTTTAAACCCAGAAGTGGCTAATTCATACTAGATATCGTCAAGCCACCGACTCCCAGGACAGCTCACCTTGGCCAGAAGCAGTAACGTCCTGCTGGTCCGTGCATCTGCATGTTTAGGGCGTAGGTAGAAGAGCTTGGGAGACATGATAGCCGGTGAGAAGAAGCGTAAGCACAGAAAGCTGGTGACTGCGATGTACTTGATATTCTGTATGGAAAGCAACAGGAGGATTAATAGGAGCACAACATCTCTGGGTCCACTGGCACTTTGGTAGAGCTATCCCACTCCTCTGCTCTTTCTCCATAGTCCTGGGAATTTCTTCCGTTCGAGTATATATCCACTTTCCTTTTGAAAGTTACTATTGAATCTGCTTCCCCCACCCTTTCAAGCAGTGCATTCCAGATCATAACAACTCACTGCATATAGTATGGCACTGAGTTTAAAAAGAAAGAAAGACTTGGATTTATATAGCACCTTTAATGGCCACCGGACGTCTCAAAGCGCTTTACAGCCAATTAATTACTTCTGGAGTGTGGTCACTGTTGTAATGTGAAAAACGGGGCAGCCAATTTGCACACAGCAAGCTCCCACAAACAGCAATGTGATAATGACCAGATAATCTGTTTTGGTTATGTTGTTTGAGGGAGAAATATTGTCCAGGACACTGGGGATAACTCCCCTGCTTTTCTCTGAAATAGTTCCATGGGATCTTTTACGTCCACCTGAGAGGGCAGACGGGGCCTCGGTTTAACATCTCATCCAAAAGATGGCACCTCTGACAGTGCAGCACTCCCTCAGCACTGCGCTGGAGTGCCAGCCTAGGTTTTTGTGCTCAAGTTCCTGGAGTGAGACTTGAACCCACAACCTTCTGACTCAGAGGCAAGAGTGCTACCCACTGAGCCACGGCTGACACTGGAAAAGTAATTAACACAGCGTTTAAAAAAAACCCATCAATGCTGAAGTTCTGACATAAAAGCAGAAAATGCTGGAAACACAGAGCAGACCAGTAAACATCCAAAAGGAGAATTTTTAAAAAGGCTATATTTTTGGGGGCATGCATGCTTCATCAGAATCAGGCATTTTAGTTACACTGGGGAACGAAATAGAGAAAGGGGCCAAAAGAATGTTCCAGCTATGGTCACCCTGATAGCCCAAATAACCAGCTATTGGTTTGGTGAAGGACTTCCTAAGCATGAGCATTTGTGACAGTGCTTGACTGAGTGAGGGCTTCTTGAGTAGAACTGCTGGTATAATACTCATGTATTATAACTTCTGTTTGAGGTTGAACCAGACTGTTCACTATCTTGATGTCATATTTGACCCTGAAATTAGCATTCGACCATATATCCACAGCATAACTAAGACTGCCTATTTTGCCTGTCTCCGCCCCTGCCTCAGCTCATCCGCTGCTGAAGCCCTCATCCATGCCTTTGTTACCTCTCGGCTTGACTATTCCAACGCACTCCTGGCTGGCCTCCCACATTCTACCCTGCGTAAACTAGAGGTGATCCAAAACTCGGCAGCCCATGTCCTAACTCGCAGCAAGTCCTGCTCACGCATCACCCTTGTGCTCGCTGACCCACACTGGCTTCATGTTAAGCAACGCCTCGATTTCAAAATTCTCATCCTTATTTTAAAATCCCTCCATGGCCTCGCCCCACCCTATCTCTGTAATCTCCTCCAGCCCCACAACTCCCCAAGGTATCTGCGCTCCTCTAATTCTGCCCTCCTGAGCATCCCTGATTATAATCGCTCAACCATTGGTGGCCGTGCCTTCTGTTGCCTGGGCCCCAAGCTCTGGAACTCCCTCCCTAAACCTCTCCGCCTCTCTACCTCTCTTTCCTCTTTCAAGACTCTCCTTAAAACCTACCTCTTTGACCAAGCCTGCGCTGATTTCTATTTATGCGGCTCGGTGTCAAATTTTTATCTTACAATACTCCTGTGAAGCACATTGGGACGTTTCACTATGTTAAAGGTGCTATATAAATACAAGTTGATGTTTTTTGTACATGGAATATGTCTAGAATTCCATCCATTCGTAGTCAACGGATGAAAACCCGAAGCCCAAGAATTGGAGGCCTCTGCCTTGGGCTGTCTGGAACCAGCCGTGTGTGTGTGTAAGACCAGTCCGGACTCGAGACTAGCAGCTCTGCCGAGCTCCGCTGACACTTGAGCAATAAGTCATTTTTCTAAAGCCCTGCCGATGGATTTCTTTTTCCATTTGAAATTAAACTCAGAACTTCGTAATTCTTTTAAAATACACATACAATCCACCATAAAGATTCAAAAATGCTGTGTATAATTCACTATTTAATTGTGTTCTGGAGCAAAAAAAAACCCAACCCTGCTGATGATGTGTTCCTCCTGCCCTTTCACTCACGGTGCGGACCTTGACAGTCCCAAGGGATCAGCGGCTAGCTGGTATTTCACTGAGGTATTTGGTATTAAAAAAAAATAGTAAGGAATGTCCTAATGGCTTGTGAAACATGTTGTGATATATTTGTCATCCAGCCTTCTTCTGCTCTGTTTTGAGTCCATCACAAAGAGTAATGGATGGAAGAGCAGGGACAATGTCTGGTTTCATGATGAACTCAGCCATTCGAGGGAAGAGTGAGAACTCCAGGAGTGGGAACATTATTCAAATACAGAATACATTATTATTCATAAATATAAACCAGAAGATGAGTTGATGGCCATTTTATTTTAAAGATGTATTATCCTCTAGTTCCTGCCCTCATTCTGTTTTTCATTGCTGGTCGTAATGTGGGTGAGATGGTGGGTAAATTAGCCATCCCCGTCTATTTACTAATTTCACTCTGAAACGATATGCCTGATGATGGGTTGTCCCTTTGATTTTCCTTTCCTTACTGTGGGGCTGTGCATGGCCATGCTGCGTGCTTTCTGAGGGCAGCACAGTGGAGATAGGGAACTCAGAGGAGGGGACATACATCTGAATCCCACATGTTGGAATTCCTGTACCAGCGCATAATTGATGTTCATTTATAGCCTTCACGTTTCTGAGTTAGTGCTGATGGCTATGGGATCCCGTGTCTGTCCACTATGTTGAATAAGTCAATGGTCACCTTCTGCAACATGGCTGTGGTGTATGAATGAGAATAGGCTCTAGTCGCCAATAGAGGCACCGAACTGAATAAAAGAGGTGAAAAAGACTAGAATCCATTCAAATACATCGGCGCATATAATATAAATGGAAAAGGATTCAACCGCACAGGAGGTCAATCAGCATGAACTAGTTTAGAGGAATGGTCACATCTGAACCACTGAGCTGCTGTTCTCTGTCAGATACTGTTGGGAAACTGCATTTTTTGTTTTTATTTCAGATTCCAGTCTGTACCGGGAGATTGAAAGAGTGAGAGACCTGACGAGAGACAATAGTCTTGAGAGAGCAGCTAAACTCAAGGCAGCTGCTGCAGTACGCACCTTGTAGTGATCCTGAGGGAATCTCTGCTCCACACTTTTAAAGAGCTCTCTGAAGGTGGCTCTGATCGTGGAAGGGCACTGTTCCACCGAGTTCACAATGGCTTCAATCAGCTCGGTCAGGTAGGACTGCAGACACTGTGTGCTCTGCTGAATGATATCCGCCTCTGTATGGCACCGATGGAGCCCTGAACAACTGAAAGAAAGATGTTATTAATATATTTATATATATCTTTTGCAATTGGCTTTCCCTTGCAGTGTGTTATTCTGCACTACTGTCGTATGTGGCTCAGAGAGATAGAAAGTGAAAAACAGAGTGAAAAAATGAAATAAAGAATACAAGGGAGTGAGAGAACGAGAGATATTGGGGCTGAAATTGCGGTGGGAGGCTTCCCGCGGGCAACTGCCTCCGACTGAAACATTTCTACGAATTTACCTGGTGGTCCGGGAGGAGCCTGGGATTCCGGTGGGGGGGCCTTCTCTTCCCGCACTGCGGAGCGTGCTCCCGCCCTCCAGGTTCTCATGCAGAAGGTGCAGCCACATGTGACTGCTCAGCCAATCAGGTAAAGTATTCTCAATTAATAGCAATGGGAACTCCGTATTTACAAGTTCTCATTGCTATTAATTGAGGGGAAAAAAACAAACACAATAACACCAAATAAAAAATTAAAAAAACACCTCACATAATTAAAATTAATTGAAATTAAAGTTAATAAATATCTTAGAGAAAAAAAATTGAGTTTTTAAAAAAATTTTAAATTATAGTTTAAAATATATTTAATGTAGTGGACAGGGTTTTTAAAAATAAAACGTGTATTTTTCATTTTATTTTGCATGTTTTAAGTGTGTTTTAAGACTCTTACTCCTGTAAAAGTAAGCTATGTACCTGCTTTTATCAGGCGCAAAAGTTTTCAGGACATTTACTGGGCAAGATATGGATAAATCCCGCAATCTTGCCCATGCGAATGTCCTCGCTCCCGAGATGCGGAAGATCTGCCAAGCTCCAGCTCGACAGATCGGAAAAGCCGGTTTTCAGCGCATGCGCATTGTGTGTTGAAAACCGGCTTTTGCGATGCATTCCCGAGTACGTAGACACTCAGCGCGGACCCGGGGAGGCCAGGATTTCAGCGCCAATGAGTTACAAAGTATATTGGATAAAATCTACAAGCGGGCAGCAGAATAAATATTAACACCAACAACAGCTTGTATTTATATACAGGTACAACGCCTCAAATCCGGCAACCCTCGGGACCGAGACCGTGCCAGTTTTCGGATTTTTCTGATTTCGGACAAGAAAACACCAGAGCATCCGAAGAGCGTACTTATGCTACTGAGACAGACAATGGTGGCGTGGGTCAAGTCGGGTCGGGCCAGGGTTGAGGGTCATTCGGCAAGGCTCGGACCGATCGCACGCCATTTAAAACCTAGCAGCGAAGCCGATAACTAGTCCGGTCATTATTGGACAATAATTCCGGACTTTATTTTACTGAATATCAAATGGGATTTTCTCAAAAATGTCCGGTTTTCAGACGATTCCGATTTTCGGACAGCCGGATTTGAGACGTTGTACCTGTCGCACCTTAAACTTTTATTTATAAAGCACCTTTAACGTAGTAAAACGTCCCAAGGTGCTTCACAACAATTTTACAATACGCTAGATATTGACCATTGAGGGAAAGAGAGAAAAAGCGGGAGAAGGACGTGTAAATAGAGGTTAAAGGCTCGGGTCTCAAGTGGTAGCCAAAATGTAATAAAATGTAGTAAAACGTCCCAAGGCGCTTCACAGCAGTGTTATATGACAAAAATTAAACAAATTTGACACCGAGCCACATAAAAAGAAATTACGGCAGATGACCAAAAGCTTGGTCAAAGAGGTATCTTTTAAGGAGCCTCTTAAAGGAGGAAAGAGAGGTGGAGAGGTTTAGGGATGGAGTTCCAGAGTTTAGGGCGCAAACAGCTGAAGGCACGGCCACCAATGTTTGAGCGATTATAATCAGGGATGCTCAAGAGGCCAGAATTAGAGGAGCGCAGGTATCTCGGGGGGTTGTGAAACTGGAGGAGATTACAGAGATAGGGAGGGGCGAGGCCATGGAGGGATTTGTAAACAAGGATGAGAATTTTTAAATTGAGGCATTGTTTAAGCGGGAGCTAATGTAGGTCAGTGAGCACAGTGATGGGTGAGCGGGACTTGGTGTAAGTTAGGACACGGGCAGCCGAGTTTTGGATGACCTCAAACTTATGTAGAGTAATTAATTGCAGACAAGTGTAAAACACATAGGAAATAAAAATGGTCAGAGTGACTGCAGCAGGTTACATACACCTCAGTGTCATTTACAGGCTTGGTTTCTATAGACTGCTTCTCATTTGGGACCTGACGGCGCTAACACAGTCTTAACTTGGAAACTATCACTGCTTTGATTTGGTTTTAACACCTATTGTTCTGCAGCAACTCCTAGAGAATGGAGTGTAGTCATACCTGTTTTATATGGCTGAATTCACAGCCCTATGGGTGCGTATGAGGTGTGCTTGCACCCATAGGGGCCCCGCAAGTTCCAGGTATAGACATGCACTGCACATGTGCCTAAACCCGGAACTTGCGATCTGTCAAGAATCCTCTTAACAGATCGTACGAATCTAATAGAAATGGGCCTCTGCGGGTGGAGAGTTTCGCTATTTGCCCAACTTCTGCCCAGTGAATGCCTGTGAAATTCTTACGACTGATAAAAGCAGGTGCAAGGCCTGTTTTTTTCAGCATAAGACTATTAAAGGACAAAAAAATGCATTTGTTTCAATAATTTAAACTTTTAAAAACCTGTGAAATAGGGTAAGTTTATTGTTAGACCCTTTAAAATATGTAAATTTATTTTTCAAAAAATTTAATTTTTGTTTTAAATAATTAATTAAATTCCATTTTGATTAATTTTAAATATGTAATGCTTTTAAAATGTATTTAAAATGTTTATGTATTTTTGGGGTATTCCTATTTATACTTATTCTGGGGAGGTCCCAGCGGATTGGAAAACTGCAAATGCAACACCCCTATTTAAATAAGGAGGCAGACAAAAAGCAGGAAACTAAAGACCAGTTAGCCTAACATCTGCGGTTGGGAAAATGTTGGAGTCCATTATTAAAAAAGCAGTAACAGGACATTTGAAAAAGCAACATTCGGTCAGGCAGAGTCAGCATGGATTTATGAAGGGGAAGTCATGTTTGACAAATTTGCTGGAATTCTTTGAGGATGTAAGGAACAAGGGAACCAGTGGATGTGGTGTATTTGGACTTCCAGAAGGCATTTGACAAGGTGTCACATAAAAGGTTACTGCACAAGATAAAAGTTCACGGGGTTGGGGGTAATATATTAGCATGGATAGAGGATTGGCTAACTAACAGAAAACAGAGAGTCGGGATAAATAGTTCATTCTCTGGTTGGCAATCAGTAACTAGTGGGGTGCCGCAGGAATCAGTGTTGGGACCCCAACTATTTACAATCTATATTAATGACTTGGAAGAAGGGACTGAGTGTAATGTAGCCAAGTTTGCTGATGATACAAAGATGGGAGGAAAAGCAATGTGTGAGGAGGACACAAAAAATCTGCAAAAGGACATAGATAGGCTAAGTGAGTGGGCAAAAATTTGGCAGATGGAGTATAATGTTGGAAAGTGTGAGGTCATGCACTTTGGCAGAAAAAAAATCAAAGAGCAAGTTATTATTTAAATGGAGAAAGATTGCAAAGTGCTGCAGTACAGAGGGACCTGGGGGTACTTGTGCATGAAACAAAAGGATAGTATGCAGGTACAGCAAATGATCAGGAAGGCCAATGGAATCTTGGCCTTTATTGCAAAGGGGATGGAGTATAAAAGCAGGGAAGTCTTGCTACAGCTATACAGGGTATTGGTGAGGCCACACCTGGAATATTGCGTGCAGTTTTGGTTTCCATATTTACGAAAGGATATACTTGCTTTGGAGGCAGTTCAGAGAAGGTTCACTAGGTTAATTCTGGGGATGAGGGGTTTGACTTACGAAGAAAGATTATGAGGGGCTTGACAAGGTGGATGCAGTGAGGATGTTTCCACTGATGGGGGAGACTAGAACTAGAGGACATGGTCTTAGAATAAGGAGCCACCCATTTAAAACAGAGATGAGGAGAAATTTCTTCTCTCAGGGGTTGTAAATCTTTGGAATTCGCTGCCTCAGAGAGCTGTGGAAGCTGGAACATTGAATAAATTTAAGACAGAAATAGACACTCTCTTAAACGATAAGGGGATAAGGGGTTATGGGGAGCGGGCGGGGAAGTGGAGCTGAGTCCATGATCAGATCAGCCATGATCTTATTGAATGGCGGAGCAGGCTTGAGGAGCCGTATGGCCTACTGCTGCTCCTATTTCTTATGTTCTTATGTTCTTATACTTATGCTGATTCCGTATATACAAAACTCACCAGAAGTATAAATGGAAATACCCCTACTTTGGTTGGTTGGGCCGGCCCACATGATCCCAGGGATGCTTGCGAAGCGCTTACCTTCCTGGGATATGTGGGCCTCTGCACAGGCCTTTGCGTAGAGGCCCAGGGAAGCAATTCCCCACCTCCCGGACCACCAGGGAAATTTGTAGATATTTTCCAGGTCGGAGGTATCCGCCCGCGGGAATCCTCCAACCGCAATTTCTGCACCATTACATTGGTGAGTTGCACCTAAAATGGTGCAGACAGTTTTTGTCATTGTTCTGCCAAAGGGAGGTGATTATTAAAAAGCACACTGAACACTGACTTAATAGACAGGGCGCAAAGGATTAATTCATTAGATGGCGTATAAAGTGAGAATGTGTGACATAGTGGGCTAGCCTGCTGTGCTTTCATCGCATATCCTGGGTTATAACATTCATGAGTGGTAGAATGAGTCTCCCTCTGCCAGGTATTAAGGGTACTACAAGAAATGGATAGTATCTTTGCCATTGCCAGGAGTAACTACCTACAGTCTGGCACAAATTGGTATCAATTTAACATTCTTCTTCAGAGAGGTCCCACCATCTACAAGGCACAAGTCAGGAGTGTGATGGAATACTCTCCACTTGCCTGGATGAGTGTAGCTCCAACAACACTCAGGAAGCGCGACACCATCCAGCACAAAGCAGCCCGCTTGATTGGCACCCCATCCAACACCTTAAACATTCACTCCCTCCACCACCGGCGCTCCGTGGCTGCAGTGTGTGCCATCTACAAGATGCACTGCAGCAACTCACCAAGGCTTCTGTCCCAAACCCACCACCTAGAAGGACAAGGTCAGCAGGTGCATGGGAACACTACCATCAGCAAGTTCCCCTCCAAGTTAACACTGCATCCTGACTTGGAAATATATCGCTGTTCATTCACCGTCGCTCGGTCAAAATCCTGAAACTCCCTCCCTAACAACACTGTGGGAGTACCTTCACCACACAACTGCAGCGGTTCAAGAAGGCAGCTCACCACCACCTTCTCAAGGGCAATTAGGGATGGGCAATAAATGCTGGCCTTGCCAGCGACATCCACATCCCATGAATGAATAATGATGGTTGGTACAGGTAATGGGGTAAAAAGACTCATATCTTGCAGAAATGGATTGTCCCAAACTTAGGGCTTGTTACTTTATTGTTTTTAAGAAATTCGGCTTAGTTTGGAAAGACAATCTACCTGAGATGGCACAAGGAGTAAAATATCGAACACAGCAGCTTTGAGCAAGGATTAGCTTTACAAAGAGCAGTACAGGTTTTTGAAATACTGCTGCCAGCTCTCAATCAACCCATACCAGATCCAAGCACCAAATCCAAATCCATTCCTACACAGTCCCATTGTTCTACTCAGACAAATCACTCATATATTGATGGTGGGGGCGCAGTAGGCTAATAGGGTGTGACGACAAGTGGTTGACCATTACCCTGCTTCCTTGTATTCCACTTTATTTGGGTCCAGCTCCACATACTTTTTCTCTTCGAACACCCGGGTTATGGTTGGTCCGAGGATATTGTGCAGATATTGCATCCCAGCCACCTGCAGCATTTAACACACACACAAAGGATTGCATGACAAAGACAACAAAATACCAATAATAATGATTATTTAGCTCCTCATTTTCCCAGATTTCCCATCCCTCCTGTTCAAAGAATCAGACAGCACAGAAAGAGGCCATTCGGCCCATCGTGCCTGTGCTAGCTCTTTGAAAGAGCGATCCAATTAGTCCCTCCCCCTGCTCTTTCCACATAGCCCTGCAAATTTTCCTTTTCAAGTATTAATCCAATTCCCTTTTGAAAATGATTGTTGTATCTGCTTCCACCACCCTTTCACGCTGTGCATTCCAGATCGTAACAACTCGCTGCGTAAAAGAAATTCTCCTCATCTCCCCTCTGGTTTGTTTGCCAATGATCTTAACTCTGTCTCCCCTTGGTACCATTCTAGTAAATCTCCTGTACACTGTCTCTAAGGCCTTGACATCCTTCCTAAATTGAGGTGCCCAGAACACTCCAGCAATTTCTACTGGTTGAGCTCCTCAGCATAAAATAATTTCCCTATCTGATGACAGCTCTGCTGCACATATCCGATCCAATATTGAGTCCTGCATACCTCTCAATGCCTCAAATTAAAAATTGTCACCCCAATATCGAAGTTCCTGCATCTTCCCACCCTAACTCTGCAATCTACACCAGCCTTACATCTTGCAAGGACTCTCGATTCCTGTGATTCTGGCCTCGAGTGTCTCCTCCCTTTGACTCGCCTTTCGAAGCGGCTTTCAGCCAAATGAATCCGATTCCCTGGAATCTTCTCCTAAAACCTCTCCACCTCTCCCTCCTTCTTTAAAAATCTCCTCAAATCCATCACTTTGACCAGGCTTTTGGTCTCCACACCCCCTGATCACTCCTTTACTTGATAACCTCTTCCTCCTGGTTCCAGGGTAGGTCACCCCATCTTTCTTCTTTTCAGATGTGGGTGGACCTGTGTATTTCCAAAGGTTTCTG
Organism: Pristiophorus japonicus; assembly: GCF_044704955.1. Lineage (NCBI taxonomy): Eukaryota > Metazoa > Chordata > Chondrichthyes > Pristiophoridae > Pristiophorus > Pristiophorus japonicus. The sequence continues at coordinate 52,504,752 of NC_091992.1, forward strand.
TTTTTATACCAGATCAAAGTGGCCACTGAAACTTCTTTGTAGTCTAAGTTCACAACAACGGTTAATGGCTGTGTTTCTCTGACTGCCTCTATGTATGGAGAACTTTTACATGACATTACTGGGCATTAGAAGGTTCAGCGACCTGCATATGGTTAAAAAAATTACATAGGTAGCATATTTCCGCATGTAAGTTACACAACAGGCACTCCCATCAAAGGAATAACCTCCAAATTGTAATAACATACCTTGCAGCTATTTAGGCTCTCATCAACTAAAATGTAAAGGGGTGGGTGGGGTTACCATTAGTTTACCCATCCCCATGGAATCCCCATTAGGTGTGAGAACAAGCAGATCGCTTACAGAACTCTGTCTGACGGCTGGCTGTAATGTATTTGCTTCATGGGTTCTTTGCTTGAGAATTCAAAGCAACACATTGCTATTAAGAACTAGGTGGTTTAACAATCACATTACAGTTCATCCACCAGGCTTACAACCACCTGCCTCATCGTGGATCCCCCGAACCCAAATGGCTGGGGTTTATTGAGTCTTGTGAACATCACATGATTGGCTAAGCCACTCACAACTCAACAGCTCTACAAACCTGTGAGCATACTCACAGATGCACATATTACATTGGTGAACATTGTGTCCTGAGGACCACCTCCATGGGGTTGAGATGAATAATGCCAGATACAGTACAGCCCTGGGCTCAAATACAATTCTGAGGGGACTCAGTAGCCTTTGGTGGTACATTACTAGGCTCTCAACTCATGGAATAAGTTCATGTTGAAGCCTGGGTTATTTGAAAGATTACTCTACCTACAACTAGTAATTGGTATTCCTAGTCTCTGCCTTAGTAACCTTGAACACTAAAGGAATTTTAGGGACAATAAGGGAATCAAGGAATATTGAGATAGGGTAGGAAAGTAGGGTTGAGGCCAAAGATCAGCCAAGATCGAATTGAATGGCGGAGCAGGCTCAAGGGGCTGTATGGTCTATACCTGTTCCTAATTCTTATGTTCGTATGTTCGAACATTTCGGGGCCGAAATTGCCCTCCGACTGACAACAGGCGCACCTGCCTTCTCTGAAGATTTTCTCTGTCCCAATCCATGGGACAGAGTGCAGAGCAATACTGAGGACTTTAAAAACATTTTTATCTCTGGCCGGTGTTCGGGTCGGCTGTGGGATTGAAGAGCGTGAACAGCGGGTCGGACGCCGGTATGTTCATCAGCGCCATGCTGATGATGTCAGCGCGATGTAGACGTGCCGCATCTCACTGATGCAACACAACATCCCTCCCCTTCAGTTAAAGGGCAAGGTCGCTGCAAACACTACATTATCTTCAGTGGCGCCCACTGGGCCAACAGAGAGGGTTTTGGCCGGACCAGGAGCCCGGTACCCAAGAGGAAGTGCTGGTTTGCCCATTGGCGGCCCAGCCGAGCCCATGGCCACCATTATCTGGCTGACTGCGACCGGCTATACCTGTATCATCTGTACCTGTACCTACTGTACCTGTATCATCTGTACCTGTACCCACTATACCTGTACCCACTGTACCTGTATCATCTGTTCCTGTACCCACTATACCTGTACCCACTGTACCTGTATCATCTGTATCTGTACCCACTATACCTGTACCCACTGTACCTGTATCATCTGTATCTGTACCCACTATACCTGTATCCACTGTACCTGTATCATCTGTACCTGTACCCACTATACCTGTACCCACTGTACCTGTATCATCTGTACGTGTACCCACTATACCTCTATCATCTGTATCTGTACCCGCTATACCTGTACCCACTATACCTGTACCCACTGTACCTGTATCATCTGTATCTGTACCCACTATACCTGTATCCACTGTACCTGTATCATCTGTACCTGTACCCACTATACCTGTACCCACTGTACCTGTATCATCTGTATCTGTACCCACTATAACTGTACCCATTGTACCTGTATCATCTGTATCTGTACCCACTATATCTGTACCCATTGTACCTGTATCATCTGTATCTGTACCCACTATACCTGTATCCACTGTACCTGTATCATCTGTATCTGTACCCACTATTCCTGTACCCATTGTACCTGTATCATCTGTATCTGTACCCACTATACCTGTACCCACTGTACCTGTAACCTGTATCATCTGTATCTGTACCCACTATAACTGTACCCATTGTACCTGTATCATCTGTATCTGTACCCACTATATCTGTACCCATTGTACCTGTATCATCTGTATCTGTACCCACTATACCTGTATCCACTGTACCTGTATCATCTGTATCTGTACCCACTATTCCTGTACCCATTGTACCTGTATCATCTGTATCTGTACCCACTATACCTGTACCCACTGTACCTGTAACCTGTATCATCTGTATCTGTACCCACTATACCTGTACCCACTGTCTCTGTACCCACTATATCTGTACCCACTGTACCTGTACCCACTATACCTGTATCATCTGTACTTGTATCATCTGTAACTGTACCCACTATACCTGTACCTACTATACCTATATCATCTGTACCTGTACCCACTGTACCTGTACCCACAATACCTGTACCCACTGTACCTGTGCCCACTATACCTGTATCATCTGTACCTGTACCCACTGTACCTGTACCCACTATACCTGTACCCACTATATCTGTACCCACTGTACCTGTACCCACTGTATCTGTACCCACTATACCTGTACCCACTGTACCTGTACCCACTATACCTGTATCATCTGTACCCACTGTACCTGTATGCACTATACCTGTACCCACTGTACCTGTATCCCTTATACCTGTACCCACTATACCTGTACCCACTGTACCTGTATCTACTGTACCTGTACCCACTATACCTGTACCCACTGTACCTGTACCCACTATACCTATACCCACTGTACCTGTACCCACTGTACCTGTATCTACTGTACCTGTACCCACTATACCTGTACCTACTATATCTGTACCCACTGTATCTGTACCCACTGTATCTGTACCCACTATACCTGTACCCACTGTACCTGTACCCACTATACCTGTATCATCTATACCCACTGTACCTGTATGCACTATACCTGTACCCACTGTACCTGTATCCCTTATACCTGTACCCACTATACCTGTACCCACTGTACCTGTATCTACTGTACCTGTACCCACTATACCTGTACCCACTGTACCTGTACTCACTGTACCTGTACCCACTATACCTGTACCCGCTGTACCTGTATCCCTTATACCTGTACCAACTATACCTGTACCCACTGTACCTGTATCTACTGTACCTGTACTCACTGTACCTGTACCCACTATACCTGTACCCGCTGTACCTGTATCCCTTATACCTGTACCAACTATACCTGTACCCACTGTACCTGTATCTACTGTACCTGTACCCACTGTACCTGTACCCGCTATACCTGTACCCGCTGTACCTGTATCCTTTATACCTGTACCAACTATACCTGTACCCACTATACCTGTATCTACTGTACCTGTACCCACTATACCTGTACCCACTGTACCTGTAATAATAATAAATGTTTAAAAGTATTTTGGTTGAGAGCCTAAAATGTAAGTTTTAAAAGTTCTCCCAAATTGTTTAATAAGTTTAAAAGTTGGCTAAAAGTTAAAAAAATTAATAAAAAGTTGGTTGGGAGTATCGGTCCCTTCAGCTGGTTCAGCGCCGGCCTCGGAGTCCGTTCGGCGGATTAAGCACCGGCCTTGGAGTCCCCTCGGCCGGCCCCACGTCCTCGAGTTCCTTTGGCAGGTCGTCCAAGAGTCCAAGAGTCCCCTCGACCGGCCAGACGCTCTCCAAATCCGGTGCAGGGTCCCTTTGGTCCAGGCCGGTGCAGGGTCCCCTCGGCCGGGACAGAGGCGGCCGGTGCAGTATCCCCTCGGCCGGGGACAGAGGCGGCCGGTGCAGGGTCCCCTCGGCCGGGGACAGAGGTGGCCGGTGCAGGGTCCCCTCGGCCGGGACAGAGGCGGCCGGTGCAGTATCCCCTCGGCCGGGGACAGAGGCGGCCGGTGCAGGGTCCCCTCGGCCGGGGACAGAGGCGGCCGGTGCAGGGTCCCCTCGGCCGGGACAGAGGCGGCCGGTGTAGTATCCCGTCGGCCGGGGACAGAGGCGGCCGCTGCAGGGTCCCCTCGGCCGGGACAGAGGTGGCCGGTGCAGGGTCCCCTCGGCCGGGACAGAGGCGGCCGGTGCAGGGTCCCCTCGGCCGGGACAGAGGCGGCCGGTGTAGTATCCCCTCGGCCGGGACAGAGGCGGCCGCTGCAGGGTCCCCTCGGCCGGGACAGAGGCGGCCGGTGTAGTATCCCCTCGGCCGGGGACAGAGGCGGCCGCTGCAGCGTCCCCTCGGCTGGGGACAGAGGTGGCCGGTGCAGGGTCCCCTCGGCCGAGACAGAGGTGGCCGGTGCAGAGTCCCCTCGGCCGGGACAGAGATGGCCTGTGCAGGGTTCCTTCGGCCGGGGACAGAGGTGGCCGGTGCAGTATCCCCTCGGCCGGGACAGAGCTGGCCGGTGCAGTATCCCCTCGGCCGGGGACAGAGGCGGCCGCTGCAGGGTCCCCTCGGCCGGGGACAGTGGTGGCCGGTGCAGTATCCCCTCGGCCGGGGACAGAGGTGGCCGGTGCAGTATCCCCTCGGCCGGGGACAGAGGTGGCCGGTGCAGTATCCTCTCGGCCGGGGACAGAGGCGGCCGGTGCAGTATCCCCTCGGCCGGGGACAGAGGTGGCCGCTGCAGGGTCCCCTCGGCCGGGGACAGAGGTGGCCGGTGCAGTATCCCCTCGGCCGGGGACAGAGGTGGCCGCTGCAGGGTCCCCTCAGCCGGGGACAGAGGTGGCCGGTGCAGTATCCCCTCGGCCGGGGACAGAGGTGGCCGGTGCAGTATCCCCTCTGCCGGAGACAGAGGTGGCCGGTGCAGTATCCCCTCGGCCGGGGACAGAGGTGGCCGGTACAGTATCCCCTCGGTCGGGGACAGAGATGACCGGTGCAGGGTTCCTTTGGCCGGGGCCATAAGCGGCAATGCAAGGTGTTGTTGTCCTTGTGTGGGGAGGCTCTTGCTGCCCCCGGGCGGGCGGTGGGTGGGGTTTCCTGGTGCCGGGCCCGGCCGCTCTGACTCGGGGCCTGAGACCCGCACTTGGTGTTGCTGAGCCCGCGGTAACTACAGGGGAATTTCCCTGCTTTCAGCCACTGAGAAAGTTGTCGCTCGAGTTCTCCTCAATCGTCTTCTCCCTGTGGCTGAGGAGCTCCTCCTGGAATCACAGTGCGGATTTCCTCCCCTAAGGGGCACAACAGTCATGATCTTTGCAGTGCGCCAGTTTCAGGAAAAATGTAGAGAGCAGCGCCAGCCCTTATACATGGCCTTTTTCGTTCTTACAAAGGCCTTTGACACTGTCAACTCTGAGGGTCTATGGAGCGTCCTCCTCTGTTTCGGATGCCCCCAAGAGTTTGTCAACATCCTTCGCCTGCTTCACAATGACATGCAGGCCGTGATCCTTACTAACGGATTAATTACAGACCCAATCCACGTTGGACCGGGGTCAAACAGGGTTGCATTATCGCTCCAACCCTCTTCTCAATCTTCCTCGCCGCCATGCTCCACCTCACAATCAACAAGCTCCCCGCTGGACTGGAATTAAACTACAGAACCAGTAAGGAAGCTGTTTAACCTACGCTGCCTCCAGGCTAGGTCCAAGATCACCCCGACCTCTGTCATTGAGCTGCAGTATGCAGACGATGCCTGTGTCTGTGCACATTCAGAGGCTGAACTCCAGGATATAGTCAATGTATTCACTGAGGCATATGAAAGCATGGGCCTTACGCTTAACATCCGTAAGACAAAGGTCCTTCATCAGCCTGTCATCGCCGCACAGCACTGCCCTCCAATCATCAAGAGCCACAGTGCAGCCCTAGACAACGTGGACAATTTCCCATATCTCGGGCACCTCTTATCAACAGAAGCAGACATTGATGCAGAGATTCAGCACCGCCTCCAGTGCACCAGTGCAGCCTTTGGCCGCCTGCGGAAAAGAGTGTTTGAAGACCAGGCCCTCAAATCTACCACCAAACTCATGGTCTACAGAGCTGTAGTAATACCCCCCCTCCTGTATGGGACTGAGGCATGGACAATGTACAGAAGGCACCTCAAGTCGCTGGAGATATATCACCAACGGTGTCTCCGCAAGATCCTGCAAATCTCCTGGGAGGACAGGTGCACCAACATCAGTGTCCTCGACCAGGCTAACATCCCCAGTATTGAAGCATTGACCACACTTGATCAGCTTCGCTGGGCAGGCCACATAGTACGCATGCCAGATACGAGACTCCCGAAGCAAATGCTTTAAGCGGAGCTCCTTCATGGTAAACGAGCCAAAGGAGGACAGCGGAAACGTTATAAGGACACCCTCAAAGCCTCCCTGGTAAAGTGCGACATCACCAATGACACCTGGTCTACAGGGCTGTAGTAATACCCACCCTCCTGTATGGGACTGAGGCTGGACTGCCCGAGGTGGAGAAAGTCTATCCGGGAGGGCATTGAGCACTTTGAGTCGCGACGCAAGGAGCATGAAGAGAGCAGGCGCAGGCAGCGGAAGGTGTACGTGGCAAACCAGCCCTACTGACCCCTTCCCCCGACGAATGTCTGTCCCACCTGTAAGAGGGTCTGTGGCTCTCGTATCGGACTGTTCAGCCATCAAAGAACTCACTTTGGGAATGGAAGCAAGTCCTCCTTGATTCCGAGGGACTGCCTATGATTGATTGATACCTGTACCCACTGTACCTGCACCCACTATACTTGTACCCGCTGTACCTGTACCAACTATACCTGTACCCACTATACCTGTACCCGCTGTACCTGTACCCACTATACCTGTACCCACTATACTGTACCCACTATACCTGTACCCTGCTGCATGCAGCTATATGATCATAATGGTTCAAGCAGGTATTGTGAAGTGTTTAATGTGCCACTATGAGAAACCCTATAAACATCCACAATGAGGCCACTGCTCTCAATCAGAGATTTCTTCCCAGTTTTGCTTCTTACCTTTAAAAAGCATTCCATGGATTTGGAAGCTAAAGAATTGTTTCGGAACAAAGTATTTGGTTCAGCTGAAAAAGACAAAAAATAGAAAAGCATAACTTCAGAATGAATGGAAAATTCTGGCCTTTCCCGACCTGGATTAAAATCTACATCTTGTTGACAAGATACCTTCTTCCCAGCCTATTAAATCTTAACTGCTGTTGGATACAACATGGTTCGCATTGGTTAGCCCTGGAACGCTGGTGCTGCATTCATTACACAACAACACTGACTGCACTTCAAACATAGTTCTTTGGATGTGAACTGTTTTGGGATGTCGTGAGAATGCATTAAGGGGTTATATAAAATGCCGCACTCTCTTAGGAATTCAGCTATCACCAGTCACTCCACTGGCCTACAACTGCTAACACTATTAGTGAAGATTGGAAGCAGATTGAAGTGTCGAGTTGTACTGATGCTCAAATCTTCAAAGTGCGGAATGTGTAATGAGCACTCTTATTATCTTGTCTTGATTCCATTTCTCTTATGGAATTCAAGTGGAAGTGACATAAATATATGGTGTATCCAAAAATATTAGGATGTAAAGTAACAAGTGCTCTGAATATTCAAACACTGGTACAGCATTCTAATATTGATGGGCTTTTAAAGGGACAATAGCCGGAATTTTCTTCTGGGAGGTGGGTTGTGGGTGGTGGGAGGTCCGAGGTGAGTGGCAAACCCGGTTTCCCGCAGGCCCTGCCGACTTTACCGGCGGGGCCTAATGTGCATGTGAGGCCTCGATTTCCCGCCTGCAGCCACCAGCTTGAGAGGCTGGCTGACTGTGGGCGGGTAGGCCTCAGTTGCAAGGGGTTGGTTCTGGGGTGGGATCGCAGGAGGTGGGGGAGGTTGGCAATCAGCAGAGGAGAGGGGGTTCGGAAACCGGGAGGGGAGTTAGCAATCAATGGGATTGAGGCTCGGCAATCGGCCAATGGGGGGGAGGATCGGCGGGGCGGTGGAGGAGGGGGGGCATTTGGGGGAAGGCGGAGAGAGGATTGGTTGGGTTAGGGTTACAGGGGACCGGGGAGGTCAGGGATTGGGAGATGATGGGGGGTGGTCGGGGATTGGGAATTAGCAGGCAAGCGGGAATCACAGGCTGAAATCGGGGATACAGGAGGGATCGTGGGGGGGGGGGTGCACGGAGGATTGGCTGGTCACAATAGGATCGTGGCCAGCCTCATCATAGTTGGGGTGCGGGGGGTGGTCTGTGTGGGGCAGGGAGACCTGGGAAGGTGATGGGAAGGTATGCTCGGGGGTGGGTTCTGATCATGGGGGGTTGGCTATGTCGGGACACTGGATTCAGAAGGTAGGTATACGGCCACTTACCTTTTGGATGTAGCAGTCCCTGCCTCGGTTTAACTGCCGGGATTCACGAATTGTGTGAAGCCATTCCCCCAATCAAAATGGATGGTGAAAATAGAGGCTCCATTACAATATTTAAATGACCGTGACGCCCACTGGGAGAGAGGTGTTCACCCGCTCCCTCATCCCGCCTCCTTTAATAGTGGGCGGATTGGAGGCGGGATCAGGTCTGGAATCCCACTTTTAACACTTTAACTGCCCCCACGCTCCAAACCCACCCATTTTTTAATGGGAAAATTTCAGCCAATGTCGTCTGGGTGAATTACCTTACAGACCATTTTACCAGGTCTGACATAACACACACATGATCTTGTATTAACCATGCATTGTAAACATGTTATAGTGCCAAATGTTGCAGGAACTGAACCTGTTCCACAACCCCTTCTGGCCGGAGAGTTTCGACCCTTTAGAAGTGTTGTTATGTGTACATACATTCAACAACTGCAGTCCTTACTTGTTCTGTCCAGTTCCAATTTAATGACAAAATCTAAGAACTCTTTCGCCAGTCCTTGCCCCAGGAAAAGCTTCACCAGATTGGTTGCGACCTCTTGTCTGTTTTCAGCGGTGCTGACCTCATCGATCAGAGCCAGGAGGTTCCCCTTCTCACCCTACAGGGAAAGAGCATCCGGTCATTACCTTCACAGCAGAGCTCCTACAGCTCGGTTAATGAGCACAATTCATTGTTCACAATTTCTAAATGCTTGCCCATGGCTATGATGGGTGGGGTAGGTGGTCGCAAGGCCCCTGTACATGACGAGGTAGGCAACCAGTCAATGGCGAATAACGTGAGATAAGGAGTTTGCAAAAGCACAGAGCTTGGAGACAGCTGGGAGAAAGCAAACAGGGTGGATCGCAACCAGAGTGGAGGAGTTTGGTGAGCGCAGGGATTCGATGGAGAGGAGGAAAGCAGGTGAGACATCTGACGGAAAAGGAGGAGTGGAGCCATAGAACCCAAGGGGGCCGAAATTCAGCCTCCCGAAAGCAGCGGCCAAGCGGCAGAGCCAAGCGGCCGCCGATTTGTGGTCCAACGGCCGACAGCGAAATTCACCGAGTTGATTTTTCCAGCCGTCCCCAATTCCGCCCCACTGCTGCCGACCCCTCCTAAGTGCACCATCAAAGAGTGCACTGTCAATCTCCCACACCGCCATCGAAATTCAGCTAAAAAAAATCTTCGAGCCGCCTAGCGGTGCCCCCGACAGTTTTTTCTGTCGGCGCCTGTGTTTGCAGCGTGTGCGACATGGCTGTGCGGCAGCCGTTCAAGGGGCGGGCGCACTGCCGTGGCCGCCATTTTATTTCTTTTATTGGCCAACTGCCAGGTCAGCCCGGCAATTAGGCTCCCGGGTTCGGCCGGGCCGCCAACAGGTAGCCTAGCACCCCCTCCTTGGGTGCCAGGCCGCTGGCCCAGGCGAAACCCTCCCTGGTGACCAAGTGGTCCGAACTAAAATAATCGCAGAGCTCGCAGCGGCCCTCCCCTTTAAGTGAAGGGGAGAGATGTGGTGACGCACACGCGTCATGATGTCATCAGTGCCAGGCTGCTGATTGACAGCGGCGGAGACTCGGTCCCGCCCCCACTTCTGCCCCAGCGTGCTCACTGCTGCACTTCCGCCCCCATTATGACCGACTTCCGGCCCGCTCGAAAAAAATGCCAAAGAGCTGAATTTCGCGCAGGAGGCCACCTCATCCACCGTGGCGGTGAAAACACATCAGAAGCGGTAGGTGTGACACGTTTTGAGCGGCGATGAATTTCCACCCCAAGGTTTCTAAGTTTAATAAACACAAGAGCGGACCGGTGGGAGAGCGAGAGGAGCGGCCGCAGATAAACGTAGGCCCAAGAGCCTGAAGCCCAGAGGGAGCACGAGTATCAGGGAGCGAAGTAAGTGACGTCAGCGCAAAGGAAGGAGCTGATTGGTGAGTAGCTGGTGATTTTTTTTTAATTTTAAGTTTCTTTCTGTTAAGTTACTAAGTTACTTAGGGGCTGAAATTCCCCTGTTGTACACCCACCATTAGTGCCTCTTGGGGGGGCGAAAGTGTTTTTGCCCGGGGCGTGTGCGGCGCTACTGGCGTGGCAGTTAGTGGAGGCGCGAATCCATTGATGCCGCGCCCCGTTGGTAGCGCCCCTGTGTGCACCAATCCCTTTCCACCCCGCGGCATAAATTGGCCAGTCCCTTGTGAGGCCGCCACAGGCGATGCCCGTGTCAGACTCACAGCTCACGAGACGGGCCGCACACCCATCACAGGGCGAAATTCAATAGGGAGGTGCGCTGCACCGCGCTGCCATTTTTTTCTCATCTTCCCACTTACCGGTCAGGCCGCTGTGCAACGTTGTCGCGTGGTCTCGGCCGCCATCGTGCAGCCCGGCACTCCATTTCGGTGCCTGGCTGCGGCAAGGCAACCGCATTCCTGGTGGCGAAGTGGAGGCCATCAAAGGGCCTGCAAAGCTTGCAGCGTCCCTCCCCTTTAACAGAAAGGGAGGGGCATTGAAATGCGTCAGCACTACGCGGAGAGGCCACGTGGCGCTCCACGACTATCCACTTCCTGTGAGGGGTGGTAGCTGCAATTTCGCTTCCAGGGCGGGACTTCTACTGCGCAGAATGCCAGGCTCCGGAGAGGTTACTGCCCCCAACCGCGGAGATAGCTGATTTCAGACGTTAATATTGTATTAAATAGAGACACAACAGGTCACCTCGCTCCCATGCAATGCACATCTTGCCTCATGTGGGAACTCCAGGATGCTTCCCGTGTCCTGGACAACCACATGTACAGGAGGTGTCGTCAGCTGGAGGAGCTCGAGCTCCAGGATTCGGAGCTTGAATAGCAGCCGGCGTCACTGCAGTGCATCCACAATGCTGAGAGCTTCGTGGATAGCACGTATCAGGAGGTGGGAGCCTGCAGCATAGAGCGTGCAGGCAGAAAGGGAATGGGTGACCGCCAGACATTCGAAGAGGATCAGGCAGGTAGTGCAGGAGTCCTCTGAGTGCATCTCACTCTCTAAGCAGTATTCACTGGTGGTTCCTCTGGGGCGTACATTCAAAGCCAAGTCCACGGCACCATGGGTGGCTCAGCTGTACAAGGGGGCAGGAGCAAGATCGGGAAAGTAATAGTGATAGGAGATTCGATAGTTAGAGGAACAGACAGGTGTTTCTGCAGTGCAGATGTGACTCTAGGATGGTATGTTGTCTCCCTGGTGCCAGGGTCAAGGATGTCACTGAGCGGCTGCAGAACATTCTGAGGAGGGAAGGTGAACAGTCAGAGGTCATGGTCTACCTCAATAGAGCCAGGAGCAATGTCCTCATGGGGCGATTTGCTAGTGCTGTTGGGGAGAGTTGAAACTAATTTTGCAGGCGGATGGCCACCAGGATGTAGTATTAGAAAGGAGAAACAAGATGTAAAAAGGACTAGCGTAAGAAATAATATGGAATTAGGTGGGGTCAGACTAAGGGAGAATACAAGATGGTCCAAGATAGGTTTACAGTGCATGTGTGTGAATGCCTGAAGTGTGGTAAATAAAGTTGGTGAGCTGCAGGCACAAATAGACACATAGGAATATGATGTCATGGCAATAACCGAGACCTGGCTCAAAAAAGGGCAGGATTGGGTATTAAATATTCCTGGAGATAAGGAGTTCAGGAAAGACAAGGAAGTAAAGAAAAGAGGTGGGAGGCAGTATTGATTGAGAAGAATATTACAGTGCTGGAGAGAAAGGATGTCCTGGAGGGGTCAAGGACAGAATTTATCTGGTTAGAGTTGAGAAACAATAGAGGTGCCATTACACTACTAAGTGTATTCTATAGGCCGCCAACTAGTGGGAAGGTTATAGAGGAGCAAACTTGAAGGGAAATTACAGAGAGGTGCAAGAACTATAGAGTAGTGATAATGGGGGACTTCAACTATCCGAATATAGACTGGGACAGTAATAGTGTAAAGGGCAGAGAGGGGAAGAATTTCTGAAGTGTGTTCAGGAGAATTTTCTTGCTCAGTATGTTTCTGACCCAATGAGAAGGAGGCATTGCTGGATCTGGGGAATGAGGTAGGTCAAGTGGAGCAAGTGTCAGTAGGTGAACATTTAGGGAACAGTGATCATAGTATCATAAGGTTTAGATTAGCTCTGGAAAAGGATAGGAAGCAATCTAGAGTAAAAATACTTAATTGGAAGAAGGCTAATTTCAGTGGGTCGAGAATGGATCTGGCCCAGGTAAATTGGAATCAAAGATTGGAAGACAAAACTGTAATCGAACAATGGGCTGCCTTTAAAGAGGAGATAGTTCGGAGGAGCAAAGAAAGAGTATGAGAAGGGAATGGATAACAAAAAAGGAATCCAAAAGTATTCTATGGGTATATAAATAGTAAAAGAGTAGTAAGAGGAAGGGATGGGGGCGATTTGGGACCAAAATGGAGACCTACGCATGGAGGCAGAGGGTATGGCTGAGGTACTAAATCATTACTTTGCATCTATCTTTACCAAGGAAGAAGATGCTGCCAATGTCATGGTGAAAGAGGAGGTAGTTGAGATACTGGATGGGATAAAAATTTATAAAAAGGAGGTACTAGAAAGGCTGGCTGTGCTTAAAGTAGAAAAGTCACCAGGACCGGATGGAATGCATCCTAGGATGCTGAGGGAAATAAAGGTAGAAATTGCAGAGGTACTGACCATAATCTTTCAATCCTCCTTGGATACGGGGATGGTGCCAGAGGACTGGAGAATTGCAATTGCAAGAGTATAATGATAAACCCAGCAACTACAGGCCAGTCAGTTTAACTTGGGTAATGGGGAAACTTTTAGAAACAGTAATCCAGGACAAAATTAACAGTCACTTGGATAAGTGTGGATTAATTGAGGAAAGCCAGCATGGATTTGTTAAAGGCAAATCATGTTTAACTAACTTGATCGGGTTTTTGATGAGGTAACAGAGAGAGTTGATGAGGGCAATGCAGTTAATGTGGTGTTCATGGATTTCCAAAAGACATTTGATAAAGTGCCACATAATAGACTTGCCAGCAAAGTTGAAGCCCATGGAATAAAAGGGAAAGTGGCAGCATTGATACAAAATTGGCTAAGTGACAGGAATCAGAGAGTAGTGGTGAACGGTTGTTTTTCAGACTGGAGGAAGGTATACAGTGGTGTTCCCCAGGGGTCAGTACTAGAACCATTGCTTTTCTTGATATATATTAATGACTTAGATTTGGGTGTACAGGGCACAATTTCAAAATTTGCAGATGACACAAAACTTGGAAGTATAGTGAACAGTGAGGAGGATAGTGATAGACTTCAAGAGGTCATAGTCAGGCTGGTAGAATGGGCGGACACAAAGCAGGTGAAATTTAACGCAGAAAATTGCGAGGTGATACCTTTTGGTAGGAATAATGAGGAGAGGCAGTGTAAACTAAAGGGTACAATTCTAAAGGGGGTGCGAGCAGAGAGACCTGGGGGTATATGTGCACAAATCATTGAAGGTGGCAGAGCAGGTTGAAAAAGCGGTTAAAAAAGCTCTAAGGAAATTATGAACCTGTGTAAAACACTGGTTCGGTCTCTGTTATGTCTCAAATAAATCAATGTGACTGAGAACTGTAGACTTGACTAAGTGTGACCTTAGTCTCTTTATTCTGACTCCAGAGTGCTGGCACAGCATAGGAGGCCTGCCTATATGCAGTGCTCCCAAGGGATGTTGGGATCCCTTGGGACTCCAACAGATGCGCCTTCTGGTGGTGGTAGAATGCTGGTTACAAGGTGTTGCATACATATCAGCTTCAACTGGAGTATTGTGTCCAATTCTGTGCACCGCACTTTCAAAAGGATGTGAAGGCCTTAGAGAGGGTGCAGAAAAGATTTACAAGAATGGTTCCAGGGATGAGGGACTTCAACTATGTGGACAGACTGGAGAAGCTGTTCCCTTAGAGCAGAGAAGGTTTAGAGGAGATTTGATAGAGGTGTTCAAAATCCCGAGGAATCTGGACAGAGTAAATAGACAGAAACTATTCACATTGGCGGAGGGGGGTCGAGAACCAGAGGACTCAGATCTAAGATGATTGGCAGAAGAACCAAAGACGATATCAGGTAAAATTTTTTGCGGAATAGTGGTTAAGATGTGGAATGCGCTGCCTAAAAGGGTGGTGGAGGCAGACTCAATCATGACTTTCAAAAGGGAGTTGGATAAGTACCTGAAGCTACAGGGCAAGGGCGGGGGAGTGGGACTAACTAAATTGCTCCTGCAGAGAGCTGGCACGGGCTCGATGGGCCGAATGACCTCCTTCTGTGCTGTAACCATTCTATGATTCTATTGCATGAAGGAGTTGGATTCATATGCTAGACCTGCTCAATTTGCCTCTGGCTGGCCGGGAGAATGTTAGCAGAACCGTTGCTCAGGAGATTAAATAGGTTGGGTGAACCAGTGCAGGACATTCTTGTCCTGTGAATAAATGGGTTTGATGGAGTGAATGCCCCTTTCTCATTCTATTTTCATGTGCTTTTTAAGACCTCAACCACCAGAGAAGCTTCGTGAGGCACTCTGCCCATGGAGGTAACCATATCTTTAAGATAAGCTATGTAATAATTTTCTGTAAACACGCCTTTTGCTGTTACCTGCTTGATCGGCAGCCCATCCACCATGTTAAACATCCACTCACTTCACCACCGGTGCACCGTGGCTATACTGTGTACGATATACAGGATGCGCAGCAGAAACTTGCCAAGGTTTCATCGATAGCACCGTCCAAACAGGCAACCTCCTTCACATAGAAGAACAAGGACAGCCGGCGCATGGGAGCACCACCACTTCTGACTTGGAAATATATAGCTGTTCTTTCATCGTCTCTGGGTCAAAATCCTGGAACTCCCTCCCTCACAGCACTGTGGGAGCACCTTCATCACATTGATTGTAGCAATTCAAGAAGGCAGCTCACCACCACCTATTCAAGGGCAATTAGGGGCGGGCAATAAATGCTGGCCTTGCCAGCGACGCCCACATCCCAGGGATAAATATAATATAATAGAGTTGAAAAGTTTCCATGCCATTATGTTGATGCAAATTGATAATATTGCTGAAAAGCTTAATAGTATACATTGTTCCTACAGGGATGAGAATTGTTGTGGTCACTTTGCGTAGAGAAAGCACGCATGGTTTTTGGTAATGCATTTACATCGTCACGATACAGAGTGATCAAAGCGGTTCCTCTCTTCGGAATCCCTTTTCTCTGAAGCTGACTCCATTAGTGTCCTTCCTCCTGACTGGCAAGTCCGCGCCATTAAGAGAAAGCTAAGAGGTCTTAAAGTCTGTTTTAAGATGATAGCAACACAATCAAATATACCAGCGTGGTCTCCTTGGAATGGGCATAGTCACAGCTCCTTTCAGGTTGCTTGGGCTCCCGTTGGTTTCCAAGTCGGTTTCTGTGACATTATTTGCAACGGTGAAGCAAAATAATTGAAGATATGCCTCAGCTGCTTTGAAAAGGTTTCTGATATGCCACAGCTTCTGATATAACACACATCCAGCCAGTGGCATGCGTTCCTGTAGTTGGGTGGCCTGAAATTGTGGCCTTCACTGCAAACCTGTGCTCACTCCCTATCAGCATTGTAACTACGGTGGCCTGGCAGTGAGGGAGACCCAGCCTCGTGGCCTCTTCCTGGGTTAGAAAATGGACACATAAAATTAAATCTATTTTATTCAAAGGCCTAGGCTTTCCTTCTCCTTTAAACCCCCGGGGTTCGGAAGACTGTTTAAGCTGTTCAAATTTCATTGTCACAGTCTGTGGCATAATCCCAATTACAGCATTGCATCTTACACACAGCACCCATTGTTAATTATTATATGGTATGTTCTCTTTATTTTTATGTCAATTCTCCCTTTGTATTTGTGTTTCTTTCTTCCATGTCTTTGTCCATCTAGTCTGATGCTTCTGTAGCCGGGAGCTGGAGACACAGGACCTGATCCCAGACTGCTCCCTATCAGCTCCCTTTCTGTCTACAATGCATTGCCTACTTGCTCCCTTCAAATTTCCCTATTGTACCCTACCATCAATCACCTGACAATATCATTCTGCAGTGATCACAGCATCACTGCCTCAATCTTTAATCAGTCTCATTTCAACACCGCTCTGAACTTATCCCAAGAATGGTTTCCATTTTAGTTTTACAAATAAAACAAATTGTGTCTGCTCGAGTGAGTAAAAGGAGGTAATTCAATCTGCGGATCTGGATGATATCGAGCTTTGTTCTCACAGCTTATGGTGTCATCTGTATCCCTGGAATAAATGACAGCCTCATTACTTCAGAAGCTTTGCAGTCAAATATCACTTTATTATTGAAGCACCCCATGCAGGCACAAACTCTGCTCATCAATGAGGAAGACCCCTCGAGCTTGCACGCTTTGAAGGAACTTCCCTTGTACACAGAATATATTATCATTTAGCAGGAAAACAGCTTCCTACAAAAGTCTAATGGGATGGAGACAGGGACTCACAACTCACGTACTGGTGGAAGGATTAGAGGGGAGGTGAAGAGAACTATTTTCACCCAGAGGGTGGTGGGGGTCTGGAACGCACCTCCCTGAAAGTGAGGCAGAGGTTGAAATTTCAAAAAGTGCTTGAAGTGCCGTAGCCTACAGGGCTACAGACCAAGAGCTGGAAAGTGGGATCAGGATAGATAGCACTTTTTTGGCCGGCACGGATACGATGGGCCGAATGGCCCCCTTCTGTGCCATAAATTTCTATGATTCTATCCGCAGCTCACTGGAGAATATTCCAGAGCAGTAACACAATCGAGGGGCTCTTATATACGGAAGCTCGTTCAACTTGTACACCCTCTCAATCCTGGCATTCCGTTACAGCCTGTCATGGATTCTCAAGTTATGGTGCACATTTTGGGCTAATACTAATTGTATGCTACACCACACCCAGCCTCACGCTCAAAAAAAATGTCATTAAAGAATGTTAAGCAGCGGCTGAATATTTAAACCCAGAATTCTATATTCTGTTTAAATATAGAATCAAAGAATCATAGAAATTTACAGCACACATGGAGGCCATTCGACCCATCATGCCAAAAAAGAGCTATCCAGCCTAATCCTACTTTCCAGCTCTTGGTCCGTAGCCCTGTAGGTTACGGCACTTCAAGTACATATCCAAGTATTTTTTAAATGTGGTGAAGGTTTCTGCCTCTACCACCCTTTCAGACAGTGGGTTCCAGACCCCCACCACCCTCTGGGTGAAAAGATTGCCCCCAAATCCCCTCTAAACCTTCTACCAATTACTTTAAATCTATGCCCTCTGGTTACTGACCTCTCTGCTAAGGGAAATAGATCCTTCCTATCCACTCTCTCTAGGCCCCTCATAATCTTACCCACCTCAATTAAGTCTCCCCTCAGCCTCCTCTGTTCCAAAGAAACAACCCCAGCCTATCCAATCTTTCCTCATAGCTAAAATTCTGCAGTCCAGACAACGACCTTGTAAATCTCCTCTGTACCCTCTCTAGTGCAATCACATCTTTCCTGTAATGTGGTGACCAGAAATGCACACAGTACTCTACTGTGGCCTAACTAGTGTTTTATACAATTCAAGCATAACCTCCCTGCTCTTGTATTCTATGCCTCGGCTAATAAAAGAATGTTTCCTGTATGCCTTCTTAACCACTTTATCTACCTGGCCTGCTATCTTAAGGGATCTGTGGACAAGCACTCCAAGGTCCCTATGTTCCTCTACACTTCTCAGTGTCCTACTATTTATTGTGTATTTCCTTGCCATGTTAGCCCTCCCCAAATGCATTACCTCACACTTCTCCAGATTGAATTCCATTTGCCACTGTTCTGCCCACTTGATCAGTCATAGAAACATAGAAATATAGAAAATAGGTGCAGGAGCAGACCATTCGGCCATTCGAGCCTGCGCCACCATTCAATATGATCATGGCTGATCATGCAACTTCAGTACCCCATTCCTGCCTTCTCTCGACACCCCCTGATCCCTTTAGCCGTGAGGGCCACATCTAACTCCCTTTTGAATATATCCAACGAACTGGACTCAACAACTTTCTGTGGTAGAGAATTCCACAGGTTCACAATTCTCTGAGTGAAATAGTTTCTCCTCATTTCGGTCCTAGATCCTTAGACTGTGACCCTGGTTCTGGACTTCCCCAACATCGGGAACATTCTTCCTGCATCTAACCTATCCAATCCCATCAGAATTTTATATGCTTCTATGAGATCCCCTCTCATTCTTCTAAATTCCAGTGAATATAAGCCTAATCGATCCAGTCTTTCTTCATATGTCAGTCCTGCCATCCCGGGAATCAGTCTGGTGAACCATCGCTGCACTTCCTCAATAGCAAGAATGGCCTTCCTCAGATTAGGAGACCAAAACTGCACACAATATTCAAGGTGTGGTCTCACTAAGGGCCTGTACAACTGTACATTAGAGGGAGCAGTGTGCGGCGACCCGGCACGGAAATTGGCGTGGTCCCGGCCTGCAAGACCATCAGCAAACCGGAGCCATCAGAGGGAGCAGCGTGCAGCGGCATACCACTGCAGGAGGACAATGGCTGCGAAGTCAGGTCACTGATTGCACTACGGGCAGGCACAACAGGAGGGGCGAAGGAGCAGCAAGAGTTTGTGGAAGAAAATGACCGGGGCCCAGGAGAGGCGTGAGTCTGGGGCCCAGGGGCAGCACGGGCCAGCCGACACTGCGATATGTGTGCGCGCTAAGTCCGTGCAGCAGAGCAGGTCTCCAGTCGTCTTGGTTAATCCTTGCCACTGGACCAAGACCTAGCTCGGTCAAGCGCGTGTGGTGGCTGGTGTTACACTCAATTCCTTCGTCTAAATCATTAACATATATTGTAAATAGCTGGGGTCCCAGCACTGAACCTTGCGGTACCCCACTAGTCACTGCCTGCCATTCTGAAAAGGACCCGTTTATTCCCACTCTTTGCTTCCTGTCTGCCAACCAGTTCTCTATCCACATCAATACATTACCCCTAATACCATGTGCCATAATTTTGCACTCTAATCTCTTGAGTGGGACCTTGTCAAAAGCCTTTTGAAATTCCAAATATACCACATCCACAGGTTCTCCCTTATCCACTCTACTAGTTATATCTTCAAAAAATTCTAGAAGATTTGTCAAGCATGATTTCCCTTTCATAAATCCATGCTGACTTGGACCAATCCTGTCACTGCTTTCCAAATGCGCTGCTATTACATCTTTAATAATTGATTCCAGCATTTTCCCCACCACCGATGTCAGGCTAACCAGTCTATAATTCCCTGTTTTCTCTCTCCCTCCTTTTTTAAAACATGGGGTTACATTAGCTACCCTCCAATCCATACGAACTGATCCAGAGTCGATGGAATGTTGAAAAATGACCACCAATGCATCTACTATTTCTAGGGCCACTTCCTTAAGTACCCTGGGGAATTATCGGCCTTCATTCCCATCAATTTCCCTTACACTATTTCCTGACTAATAAGGATTTCCCTCAGTTCCCTCAGTTCCTCCTTCTTGCTAGACCCTTGGTCCCCTAGTATTTTCGGGAGGTTATTCGTGTCTTCCTTAGTGAAGACAGAACCAAAGTATTTGTTCAATTGGTCTGCCATTTCCTTGTTCCTCATTATGAATTCACCTGATTCTGACTGCAAGGGAAATACATTAGTCTGCACTAATCTTTTTCTCTTCACATATCTATAGAAGCTTTTGCAGTTAGTTTTCATGTTCCCTGCAAGCTTACTTTCATACTCTATTTCCCCCCTCCTAATTAAACCCTTAGTCCTCCTCTGCTGTATTCTAAATTTCTCCCAGTGCATTGATATTTTCCTGCAGTCTACAGCTTTCTTCCTCAATGTCAACCACATGGACAATTTTATGTATCATCTGCAAACTGCTTAATCATGCCCCCTACATTGAAGTCTAAATCATTGATGTATACCACAAAAAGCAAGGGACCCAGTATTGAGCCCTGCGGAACCCCACTGGAAACAGCCTTCCAGTCTAAAACCATCCTTTCATGTTTCTGTGCCAGGGAAAGACCGTTTCCCTGATCGTGAAATGAAAGGATCTTTGCAGAGGATGCAAAGGAGTTACTAAAGCCTAACAACAAGAGGAAAGTCAATGAATGCACACAGTCAACATGGCATGAATCATGAAGACCTCTGGACCCGTATCTTCCCAGCCCTGCGACTGCGGGTTTGGAGGTGGGCCCGCTGTCAAAATGGCCGTGATTGACAGTGGGGCGGGATCCTGCTCTGAACCCGCCCCCGTGTCAGTTTCCAAAGTGCCGGGTCTGACTACGGATCACAGACCCGACACCAAGCGCTGTGCCAGCCAATTAACATCATTAAGAGGTACTTTAGAGGCATTTAAAAAGAATTTACTAGGTACTTACCATTTGTCCAAGTTTTTCAGCAGCGCCCCATCACTTGGACTTCACGTCAGGTAAGTGTGTCGGGTTCTCAATGACTCCCCTTTGCTTTGACTAATTGACAGCTGCTGAAGTTGTATAAAAGCTACCATTTCACAGCTGCTCACTTTCCAATCTCAGAGGCTGAAGCCTTCAGGATTTGGACGACACTTTTGAGCTGTATGCAGTCTGGAAGTGAACTCTCTATCTACTGTCACCTCCTTGGAGCAACCTCTCTCACTATTGACTGATCGCTTCTGTCATCTCAACTTCAGCTGCCATCTATTCCAGTAGGATCGGTGCCCTTGAGAAAATCTCACCTTGGTCAATAGAATTCCACCACGATCAGCTCCAACACCAGCATCACTAAACACACCAACAGCACCAACCTTCTCCGCAATCACCTGATGCTGCATAGGACACAGGGCATCAGCATCAGGCCACACTGCTGCCCGGGATAGCCTCACCATGGTCACATTTACTTCACTTGGCTGTACATGATACACCAGGTTGGCACCACCCCACACCAGCACCATAAGGCATCCCCACATTGCCCATACCATTCCTTTCACACTCATCACCATTGCAGGAATACCGTTATAACTCACCATTCAGTACAACTCACTATGCCACATGCAAAGGTTCACACAAATCTGTCCAGGTACGCAAAGTGTCCAAACTAAAGATTTCAATGTTTGACAACATATTAGCAGAAACTCTACATGAACATTGGCTAAAAGACCCAAGTGCCTACCCTTGTGTGTTGTTAGTTGGTATGATTGGATAAGGATGAGGATGAATGTGAGGTGTGGCTAATGAGATGGGATGTGATAATGTAGATAGAGAGAGAGGAATGAGTGGAGGTGCAAGGTAAGTTGGTGTGAGTAAGGATGTGCAGAGTAGGGTAGGGAAGGCAGAGTGATGGGGATGTGATGAGAGGCACAGCAGGGTGAGGTTGAGTGTGACTTCGCAGTAACGTTTCATGATCTACTGAGATCATTGAAAGGTTTGCGCCACTGCAACCTGGTCCTCCTGACCACATCCCTGCTTGTGCCCTCCTGTGCTGGGTGTCCTGGGGAGGTCTCTTCCGCCCATTGGAAGGGAAGACATCTTCCCTGCTTGCTGTGACTCCCTCCATAAGCATCTGGAGGGAGTCATGGGAGAGCCTGGGTGCAGCCGTGCGCCTCTGTGCAGTGCTTGTCAGTGTTTGCAGCACCTCGATGCTGTAGAATGCTGACAGAACAACTGTCAAAATCAATGTGCGCATGGTCCTTTTAAGGAAACCGGCTGATGATGCGTCATCAAATGACGTCATCTGACCTGCTTCCTTCAACTGGTCGGGAACTTCGCAGGGTGGGCTTAACAAGCTCCATCAACGGAAGATTCTTCACACAGTGCGGGCTGGAGCCAGGAGCGGATTCTACTATGGCCGTCCAGGTCTTGTCACGGTTTGCGAGATCGCGGCCCTCGTCTGCCCTGGCCTCTCCTGTGGCTGGGTGGTGAGGACCCATAGCTGATGGTATGCAGTTCCACTCGTAAGCAGTTAGCTTAGGTGCTCTGTTCCCCAGCACTGCACAGGACATTATTACTACTACAGAAAAATGAATGTGTATTTATATATGGGTCTAAATATTCAGTTACTGCTTATCATTCTCTAATGGCATTTTTATTTTTGAGAGAGGGTGGTGGGGCCCACAATTAATAGCTTGGCTCAGTTGGCAGCACTCACTGCTGAGTCAGAAGATTCAAAGTCCACTCAGGACTTGAGCACAGTGCCAGTCTGAGGGATGGCAGCAATCTCGGAGGAGCTGGATTTCGGATGAAATGTAAAATCAAAGCCCCGCTAAAACACATTCCGTATTTTGTCTGGGATGTATCATGGTATTGCTTCTTTCTTTCTGTTACAGTGCATATAGGGTTAAAAACCAGGTTCCTCCACAGCTTATTTTGATACATAGCCAGATAAAGAGGCCAAGTCATTCAATTCAAATACAAATATCCTGTGTTTTTTGTCTGAAAAAATGATTGATGGCTCTATGACAGACATGTATTTAAATTTGTTTTATCCAGGTTATTTTTTTTATTTTTCAACTTGTTTTATACAGAATACAAAAAGTATGTGGAATATTTGATAAAAAAAAGCACGGAGGGGTCGAAATTGGCCTCCTTTGCACCTCCTGTTGGCACCTCCAGGGGGCGATAATGTGGCGCTAACGGCTTTCTGACTGGGCACGGCGAAAGTATCAACGCCCGCAAACTTCTCTTGCAGGTTAGTGCTGGCGGTAAACTTTAACGCCACGATCTCCTGCACCCCGGAGATCGTGACATCATCCGGTGCGCAGCGACCGTTACCACCCCGGATCTTAAATTCGATTCCACCCCCTGCAGCATCGCCGGGCAGCTGCAGGAGCTGTTGTGAGGTCGGCCGGCCGCTTGGGGAGCAGTAATTAAAGGGATTGGTGTTCAGGTAGGCTAAAAAAAAAATGTCACCCCACTCTGCTTGCTTTTGAATTTTCCCAATGCTGCGATTGATGAGTTAGAGTGCTTGGTGTCATGTATGCAACCTTCATACAACTGTAACCTTCATGTAACTGTAGCCTTCATGCAACTACACTGTACACTGTATATATGTCCTGGAAATGCACACCTTGACCACAGGGGGTGAACTTGTGGGAGACACTCCTCACCTGGGCACTCGGGTATTTAAAGGGAGGTCCCACGCAGGGTCATCACTTCTTGGTCCTGGGAATAAAGAAAGGTCACGCAATGACCGTGTCTGCAGTATATGCCTCGTGTGATTCAGTAGCAAGGTGCAGGGACACTACACTTGGGGCTGATTGTCACGGATTGCAGGTACCGTCGCCGACCAGTCGAATCATTACCTTGCAACGCCCTCAGCGATGGCCCTTCCCTTTAAGAGAGGGATGGAGCCTCCGATCCCAGCAGCACTGTACGGGACATTGTGCAGCGCTCTGCCGTTACCGCCCCTCTTGCCTCATTTACCGCTCCCAGGGAAGTGGTATCGCTTGATTTAGCGCTAAATCGGAAGCTCGCGTCCGCTGGAATTGGGCAGCGCCCGCAGATACATTTGTGGGAGCGCAAAAGTTAGCGCCCCAAATGGGACATTGCGCTATTTCTAGCCCATAAGGTTTAATATTAATATTGCAATTTAGCAACAGGGGATTTAATTGTTATTTTCTACCAACTGGAGGAAAGATAAGCTTTCAATCACATTATAATGTACATTGTATCATTGCTCCTGTTCACTTACACATTTACTGTTTAGTAAATCTGTTTGACAGATATAGCCTAAACCACGGTCCAGTGAAATGCTTATTCTACCTGCTTCCTGCAGTGAGGCAAATCATACAATATAACCTGCATACCAGATAATGGTAATGAAAGTGTTCTGTTTGAAGCTTTGTACAAATGATCTAAATATTGGGCAAGGAAAGTCATATTCCAGGTCTAGGGAGTGAGGGCTTATCTACAAGAGTGGTCTGAGGCACTGAACATGGAAAATGTCAAGAGTAAAAACCCAAAGACGTAGCTGCCTGTTTAGGTGGAGGAAGGGATCCCACGGTGCTAGTTGGGAGTTGTCCCAACATTCCTATTGCACCTACACCACCAGAAAAAAAGTCACCCAGTCTGTGGATTTGAATGTGCAGCACAGCGGTGGGTTGCTGGATCTCACTGGGGCATCAGGAAGATGTCCAAAGGTGCCCCTTGACAGGAAGAGAAGAAATTACACCAGCACACACTGGGCTGCTGTCGCACACTTCCTGGTAGGTGGTCACAGCGCAGCTGCAACAAAGGCCTGAGGCCACCCGAGTGCATTGTATGAGGAACGATAAGCAAGGAGGAAAGTTTCTTCACAAGTAGGGATCAAACTACACTACTCACATTGCTGGTCGCTTTGACTGACTCGAGCAGTAACTCAGTGAGGGGCTGGTAGTAACTGGAAGGAAGAACACTCTCGTCCCGTAGTCGGAGCTGCAGCCTCAGTGACCCAAGGTTTCCCCTGAAAGACAACACATTTGTTAGATCGCATAACATGACACAAACCATTGCGCATTCTGCATGGTGTGCGCGGGAACAATAGTCCACCCGTAGTACATTGGGTTAGTTGCCATAGTAGCAATTCATGTTTAAGGGTTGAAGCAATTCACTTGTTCTTGGTCCCTGGGGTACTGTTGCATCAATATTTCATCTTTGTGAATTTTTCTTTCAGAGTACCTGGACATGTAATATTCTTGCCATGTATTGATCCTGTTGGATACAATCAGAATAAACCACAGCCTATCAGCTGTTCTTCAGTTGTATCCATAACATGATTAAAAATCTTACGTCTGTGCTCACTTCATGTCTACAAAACCGTACTTCCTATTGTCTCTCTTCTCGTCACACTTTTCTGACGACATTTTTTCCATTATAAATTCCACCATTCACATTTATACCGGTTATCACTTATTTAACCATATGGTTTCTCTGCAGATTGAGCAAGATGTTTTCTGAAAAATTTTCATCTGAAAATTCTTTCATCTGGAGCTTTTTTTCCCAGTAACTGAAATTTCTAATGCCCAAAATAAACATTCAAAAAAAAAGATCTTGCACAATAATACAATTAAATTTTACTTGGAGGTCTCATCTTATCTGAAAAGCCGAAGTTTGGACTTAATACTTTTGCTCAAAGCTGTGACACTGTGACCCTGATATTTACTGGGATATGGGGGGAGAGGGGGGAAGGGAGTTTGTAGTGGTTGGAAACCCAGAAACATGGATACATAGAAGCCCTGCTGAATTTAGAAGACCGGCTGTTGGGCGGGAAAGCCTACGCTAGAAGTCTGCAGCCAGGGAGCAGATAGTGGGAGATCATGGGTCAGGGGAGATTGGAACGTGGGTCAGGGGGAGATTGGAGCGTGGGTCAGGGGGAGATCAGAGCGTGGGTCAGGGGGAGATCGGAGCGTGGGTCAGGGGGAGATTGGAACGTGGGTCAGGGGGAGATTGGAGCGTGGGTCGGGGGGAGATCGGAGCATGGGTCAGGGGGAGATCGGAGCGTGGGTCGGGGGGAGATCGGAGCGTGGGTCGGGAGGAGATTGGAACGTGGGTCAGGGGGAGATCATGGGTCAGGGGGGGAGATCGGAGCGTGGGTCGGGGGGAGACCGGAGTGTGGGTCGGGGGGGGGTCAGGAAGCAAGTAAGCCTGGGTGGCTGGGGGAGCACTCCTGCTCCTTCTGGCCCACAAGCCACAAGCACTGCTGGAAAGATACTCACCTGGTGGATCCAGCCCTTCTTGCCTCCCTTCACCTGCTGGGTTTTACACTGGGAAACCCGATTTTCAGCCGTTAAATCTAAAGGCTGTTAAGTTTTAAGGCATGCAGACTCGTTAACTTATTAATTAACGACCCGCCTCTGGAAAGCAGGTTAGTCGCCCCCTCCACAACTCGCCTCCATTAAAACCAGGATTTAGAGGCGGGTTGAGATGTCTGGCATTTTAGCCTCACCCCGCCCATTGTGGCGAGTTAAAGTCACCCCCAGTGCATTGAATTTGAACTTTGGAGTTTGAGCACAAGCAGTGAAACCAATTCATTATCTCATCTGTGTTTTGTTGATATTTTGAAAAGCTCCATGCTAATTGCTTATACCCGTGAAATAGAAATTATAATTGCTAACACCTATGAGGTAGGGAAAGAGAGACAGACAGACAGAGAGAAACTTAAATAGTGACTTTCATTATGCTAATTTGATTTATTTATTAAATAGCTGATTTTTGAAAGCAAACAGAAGAGGTAGGCTGGTAGTGTAGAGGGAGGGAGGAGAGAAATAGATTGAGAGTGAGGGGCTTCTGATCTCTGGATTGAAGGTTAAGGGTGAGCTGAATGACAGCAGAGCAAGAGGAAGGGGAGGATACCGGGGTTGAGCAGGGAGTTGAAAGGTGAAGGGGTAGAGAATGCAATGGGAGTGGGAGGGTGGGAGGGAGGCCAACCACTGAAGGTCAGTTTTTCTCTGAAGCCCCCACCTTAACGTGGCCTATAACCATTGATGGCTACTTTCCCTGCCCAAAGCATCAAAATGGCCCAGGCTTTAACATCAGGTGAGCTGTGAGCAAGTCGGGTTAATAGGGAGGCAAAACTCGGTAGTGCCCCGTCTGTGGCGGTAATTTTTCACTTTGAGAAAATTTAGCGCCCGACGAGATGCGTTGCCAAATTGTGTAAAATTGGGCATTGTCGCCCCAGCAGCGAAGGGGGATGGTAAATGAGACGCTATTGGTCTCAGCTGGGCGCTGCAGGGGCACTATTCACAGCCAGTTACCCAATTTCAGCTGCGTTCCATTCAGCCTTCAATCCACGACCCCAGCTCAATCTGGCTGTTAAAGGGGAGGTCATTTGAACCTGTTGCTCATCTTCAGCCTTGCTGGACTTCAGTCAGTGATCTGAGGAACATTCTGAAATGGCTGCTGCTAATCCCCCTTCAAGGGAGAGGGCCACACGATTTAACGATGTGGCTCTGGAGGCATTGGCGGGGGCACTGGAGACAAGGAGGGAGTCGCTGTTCCCTGCATCGGGCAGGAGGCCATCACCACAGGTTTACTGGCCCATGTGGCGAGAGGTGGCCCAGGAGGTGTCGGCCAGCATGGTGATGCAGAGAAGCCTCACCCAGTGCAGGAAAAAAATCAATGACCTACGTCGGGTGGTGACGGTGAGAAGAAGCTTCCCCACCGTCTCCATACCAGCCTCTCAACCTCTGTCTGTGCACACTGTGCAAACCACCAAGCATCTGCAGATACTCACACTCACACCCTCATCGCACGCCTTGCCTACATTCATTTCTATTCAACCACGGCAGACATATCTTCCACATATATAGCTGGACTCTTACTCACACAAGTTCCTTTCTTTTGCAGGCCAAGATGGCACATAACAGATGGGAGCAGCAGAGGACTGGAGGAGGGGAACCTGAACTGCGGCCCCTCTCTGACCTTGAGGAGCAAGTGCTGCAGCTCATTGGCCCGCAGGTGGTGGGCGCCGTGGCCGGCTGAGGGCAACAAGGGTATCTTTATCCCCTCTCCTTCTCTCATCCCACTTCCCCCTCACACCAGAAGGCTTTATCACTTTCCAGCTCCTGATACTGTCTGCAATCCTTGCTCCATTCCTGCCCCACTGCCTTCACTTTAATGTGAGTCTTGCTTTCAGATAACCAGGCAGAAGCTGTCCATCCTTACCTGAGCCTCCCCCCCCCCCCCCAAGATATTCTGGAGGGAGAGGAGGAGGGGGAGGAGTCGCCGAGCACTGCTTCTCTCACCCGCAGGCACCAGCTCAGATACTGGCACTGCACATTCCTTAGAGGTTAGGCTAGTAGAGGGGTCTGCACAGGGTGATGCACCGGGGCCTAGCGAGCTGCAGCAAGACCAAGGAGAAAGGGAACCTCGGGAGCCATCTCCCTGGAGGGCGAGGGCGAGTTCGTGCCCGAGTTCTGCTCCGCAGGACTCAGATGAGGAATTTGATGGGGAGGCATTCACACAACAGGTGATGGCCATGAGCTCCCGACATCATAGGTGCCCGAGAGCCTCTCGGCAGTGGTGGGGTCCACCTCCAGCATTGCACAGAGCTCTGCGCACACCATGGAGCGCATCATTGCCAGTGTGCAGACGATGGTGGAGACCGTGTGGATCCAGACCTCATGACACATGTCATGGACGATGTGGCAGCTTCCATTGCAGCACAGGCGGAAGCAACGCAATGTCTCGGTGCAGTATTGCAGACAATGGTTGGTGGCATCAAGTCTCAAACTGCTCTCATACAGTCTCAGCTTGATGCCAAGCATGGTCTGACTAGTGTCATGCAGTCAATGACTGCTCTCATACAGGCTCAGTTGGATGCCACGTGTGCTCTGACTGCTGCCATTACCGCTGGGTCCACCACAGTCCACCGGGATCTCACGGTGTCGCAGCAGGCCACTAAACTATCTCCAGCAGATTGTTGGGGATGCTGAGGTGCTGCCCCGGGGGAGTGGTATTGGGTCAGTGGAACAGGAACCTGCTGTCCTCTCTCAGGATGACAGCATTCCTGATCTCACCACTGCCACACTGACATTGCACTTGTCGCTGGCTGTCATCCAGCCAGCCCAGACTGCCACTGCCCAGCATGAGGTGGTGCAGTCTACAGCCAGGCCTTCCAGGCCCAGAGCTGGTCGAGGGCATCCTGCAAGGCCATCTGTAGTCTCTGGCCCTGACACACAGCAGCCTTCCACCAGCCGTGCTGCAGCCACTGGGGACACACTGCGGAGGAGCGCGAGATTAGTTAAAGCAAAGAGGGGATAAAAAGAAATGCACAAGGGTGATTAATAAATACATTATGTAAACGTTTGTTGTTCTGATATAAATTTGGATTGGAATGTTTATTCTTTGCTGTTGTCTCTCATTTCAGTTTCGGGGCTTTGGAATGGAAGGGAAAATGGACGTGGTAATGGGGACGTCCAGAGGAACCAGGAAGTGGGATGGAATTCACTGGAACCAAACTCTGATGAGACAGTCGCGGACCTCCCTTGCAGAATCACCATGGGCTCGCTGCCTCCTCCGTCGCTGTTGTTGCTGCTCCTCCTCCTCCTGCTCCTCCTCCTCATCCTCTCCCTCCTCCTCCTGCTCCTCCTCCTCCTCCTCTTGCTGCTCCTCCTCCTGCTCCTCGTCCTCCTTCTCCTCCTCAGGTGGTGCGGCTATGCCTGGTGGTAATGATGGCACAGTTGTGCAGCATGCAGCAGACGACGCGAATAGGAACACCCGCTCAGCCGAGTACTGGAGGACTCCTCCCGAGTGGTCAAGGCAGCAGAACCGTTGCTTGAGCACTCCGATGGTCTGCTCGATGATGTTCCTGGTGGAGGCATGGCTCACATTGTATGAGTGCTGGGCAGGAATGGTAGGGATTGCGCAGGGGAGTCATGGGCCAAGTGGAGAGCAGATAGCTCTTGTCTCCGAGCAGCCAGCCACGAGCTTGATGTAGTGGCTGAAACAGAGCTGGCACACCGGTCTGGTGCAGGATGAAGGCATCGTGGCTGCTGCCAGGATAGCGGGCATTGACGGTGAGTATTCTCCCATTCAGTGAGTGGAAGCCTTGGTGGTTACGGAATATCTCAGCATTGTGATGCAGTGCCCACAAAGCGACGTGGGTGCAGTTAATGGTGCCCTGCACCATGGGGAAGCCCGCTATCTTGCCGAAGTTGCATGCACACTTATGCTGCTTCTCTCTGGTCATTTGGTAGGAAATGTAATCTCTCCTCCTGTACAGAACATCTGTGACCTCACAGGCGGAGCAAAGAATGCCAAACTGGAAGATGGCTCCTGTCGCTCCCTGGAAGGATTCATTGGCATAAAAATTGAGCGCGATGGTGACCTTGACTGCCGCTGAGAGACCCGTCCTCA
Organism: Pristiophorus japonicus; assembly: GCF_044704955.1. Lineage (NCBI taxonomy): Eukaryota > Metazoa > Chordata > Chondrichthyes > Pristiophoridae > Pristiophorus > Pristiophorus japonicus. Next base: position 52,535,000 of record NC_091992.1, read on the forward strand.
CCCTGGTCTCAGGCTCGAGGACTGGTTGCAGGAGGTGACAGAGCTCTGTGACCACGGCCTTGCTGAAGTGCAGCCTTCGAACAAACTGTTCCTCAGTGAAATTGATGTCGGAGAACTGCTGCCGGAATACCCTGGGAGGGTAAGGTCTCCTGTTGACCGCTCTGTTGGGCCTTCCCCCTCTGGGCACATTTTGCTGCCTTTCTCCCAGTGCCTCTCCCACCCTGTCCCTCTCCCTGCCTTTCTCACTGCCTTTCTCTCTGCATTTGTCTCTGTATTTGTCTCCGCATTTGTCTTCAGCTAAGTAACCTCTGATGGTGATGTCAGAGCAGGAAGTCGAGCGCCAACACAGCCCCCATGAAACGAGATAAATGTTGTGATTTGAAATCTGCCCTGAATGATACAGGGGAATAGTTAGGAAGCAGAACAGTCCTTGATGGCAAAATCACTGCACTCTGTCCATCAGCCACTCTGCCTATGTGTTCGCAAGCTGCAAAGAGTAATAGCTGACAAAAATTGTTTTTCAAGATGGCGCCTTTAAATAGCACTCCTCCAGCTGACTCCCGACTCCAACTCGACAGCTGAAGCTGTTGTTGTCACTGCCAGGCGGTAAGTGAGGGGGCATGGCCGAATTTCACTTCCGGGCGGTAATGGAGTGCAGCGCACGGCTTCCTACAGAAAAATTGCTGTAAACATCTTGAGTTTTTCAATAATTGAACTGTCGGTATTGCGTCTCCTCAATACTCGGTACTCAGTGTATCTTATCTCAGTGGGCTGTCTGAAAGTGCCACAAGATTATCAGTGCAGAATATGATTTTTTAAATTAATCCTCTTACACGTAATCCTAACCTTTAGCAACCCCTGATTTTCAGCATTCTGTTGGACTGATCATCTGGCACACACCATCTGTCAGTAAGACTTCACAATTAAAAAAAAAATCACTTTCTACTCAAGATTAGAATAACGTTGAAGGATGCCGAGGCAAAGGGGATGTACCGCTCACCCTGTGCTCACTGACCTACATTGGCTCCTGGTCCAGCTACGGCTCAATTTTAAAATTCTCATCCTTGTTTTCAAATCCCTCCATGGCCTCGCCCCTCCCTATCTCTGTAATCTCCTCCAACCTCACAACCCCCTGAGACCTCTACGCTCCTCCAAATCTGGCCTTTTGCCCATCCCTGATTTTTAACACTCCACAATTGGCCTTCAGCTGCTGGGCCCTAATCTCTGGAACTCCCTCCCTAAACCTCCGGCTCTTTACCTCTCTCCTCCTTTAAGTCACTCCTTAAAACCTACCTCTTTGACCAAGCCTTTGGTCAGCTACCCTAATATCTCATTTGGCTCGGTGTCAAATTTTGTTTGATAACATTTCTGTGAAGCGCCTTGGGATGTTTTACTATGTTAAAGGCACTATATAAATGCAAGTTGTTGTAACATAAGAACATAAGGAATAGGAGCAGGAGTGCCCATAAGGCCCCCTGAGCCTGCTCCGCCATTTAATAAGATCATGGCTGATCATAGACTCAGCTCCACTTCCCCGCCTGCTCCCCATAACCCCTTATTCCCTTATCGGTTAAGAAACTGTCCATTTCTGTCTTAAATTTATTTAATGTCCCAGCTTCCACAGCTCTCTGAAGCAGCGAATTCCACAGATTCACAACCTCTGAGAGAAGAAATTTCCCCTCATCTCAGTTTTAAATGGGCGGCCCCTTATTCTAAGATCATGCCCTCTAGTTCTAGTCTCCCCCACCAGTGGAAACATCCTCACTGCATCCACCTTGTCAAGCCCCCTCATAATCTTATACAATTCGATTAGATCACCGCTCATTCTTCTGAATTCCAATGAGTAGAGGCCCAACCTTCCTCATAAGTCAACCTCCTCAAGCAATCTCCAGTGGATTTTTGTTATCTGAATTCGCCTTCATTTCCATATTTTACATATGATTGTGCATCCTCGACAAGCTAGCCTGCTGCCCTACCTTCCAGTGTCCCACAGGGCAAGTATTGAACTGACTCCTTTTTGTTGGCAGCACTCATTAGTTGAGAGACCGTCTATTTGCTCAGGTCTTCTCAGAGATTGATTGGACACCATCTTTTTCTTCATACGGAAACCCTTGTGTTCGTTGTTGAGCACCTAACGTGGCACTGGATGACACCAAGAAAACGTTCTCTACAAATCCCCACTGCCTGGTACCAAACGAGATGAACCCGTTTCAGTGTGCTACACAGAGCAGAGCTAGGAGCTTTAGGGAACATATGGTAGGGAGGAGGGGAGAATCAATAAAGAAAGAACTTGCATTTCTATAGTGCCCTTCCTGACCTTAGGACATCCCAAAGCACTTTACAGCCAATGAACTACTTTTTGAAATGTAGTCATTGTTGCAATGTGGGAAGATACAAGGACAATATTTCTCATTACACATTCCTTTAATTAGAAACTCTTCTTTATTACATTACAACAGTGACTGCACTTCACAAATACTTCATTGGCTGTAAAGCACTTTGGGGCATCCAAGGTTGTGAAAGGTGCTATATATATGGAGGATCTTTCTTGCTTCCTTCTTTAATTGGACTTACGACATACAGTAAGAGTGGGAACAGAAATGCAGGAAATACTCAGTCGGTCCCCAGGATTTTCTGTTCCTATGTCAGATTTCCAACATCCGCAGTATTTTGCTTTTGTATACAGTAAGAGTACATAAGAACATAAGAAATAGAAGCAGGAATCGGCCATTTGGCCCCTCGAGCCTGCTCCACCATTCAATAAAATCATGGCTGATCTGGTCTTGGCCTCAGCTCCACTTCCCCGCCCGCTCCCCATAACCTTTCACTCCCTTATCATTCAAAAATCTAGCTCCACCTTAAATATATTCAGTGACCCAGCCTCCACAGCTCTCTGGGTTGGTGAATTCCAAAGATTCACGACCCTCAAAGAGAAAAAAATTCCTCATCTCCGTTTTAAATGGGCGACCCCCCAACCCTGTCAAGCCCCCTCAGAATCTTATATTTCAATAAGAGCACCTCTCATTCTTCTAAACTCCAATGAGTACAGGCCCAACCTGCTCAACCTTTCTTCATAAGTCAACCCCTTCATCTCAGGAATCAACCTCGTGAACCTTCTCCTACACTAATTGTCATGTATCCAACATGGTTACTGCTTGTACTATTACAAGGTGTGCCACCAGAGGGCACCGCAGTGGGAGACTTGTAGGTTACCTGTACAGGTGTGCCAGGCCTAGTTTAAAAGGCAGGCCACCAGGTGTGATCCTCACTCTGGAGTTATCAATAAAGGACTAAGGTCGCTACAGTTCAAGTACAACACATTGCCTCGTGGAGTTATTATTAGAGCATCTAAAGACATAACAGTAATGTTCTCCTTTAACAATGTACATAAAATTGACAAACTGATTAATTCAAGTGCTTCTGGTGCAGATACTGTACATGATTCACCTTTTGACCTTCTTGGCTGAATTATTTTTCCAGCAAACTCCACAAGAGGTTCTATATTAATGCTGCGTTACCGAGCAGGCGAGAATCTGTCTGCGTCACTTCCATTTTCCCTTCACTGGCCGCCATGATGGAGTGTGGATGGCACCAGATGAAAATATATGCTCCGTAACACCAGCTGAATGAAAATGCCAGTCCCAACTGCTCCATCAATATACAACCATGAAGATCTGCACCAATTCCTGTCTTAATCGCTTTATACATTGTATTAGTGAGCTCTGTGCTCTCTTAACCAGACCTTCTTCTTAGGCGGTCCCTCGTTTCGAGGATGACTTTCTTCCACGCCAAAAAGGGATGAGTTCACAGGTGTTTCAATGAAGGACCTAATATTCCAGGAGCAGAACTAAATCTTGAAGGGTGGAAGATGTCTGTGTGTGGATTTTTTAACGTTTAGTGGTCGTTGCATACCAGCAACCACACGGGCTTGACAGAGATAGGTCTTGATCCAGTGGCAAGGATTAACCAAGACAATTGGAGACCAGCTCTGCTGCATGGACCTAAGTGTGCACACATATCGCAGTGTGGGCTGGCCTGTGCTGCCCCCGGGCCCACACCTCTTCTGACCCCCGAACTCTCGCCTCTCCCGGGCCCCGATCATATCACTCCACGATCACTCGCCGTTCCTGTGCCCTGACCTTGCCGCTCCTGCTGTACATGCCCAAGCTCCAATCACCGACCTGGATTATGGTGACGTCCAGTTGCCCTCTTCACTACCGTCGCCCTATAGCACCAGCTCGTGCTGCTCCCTGGAGTGGTATATCCTTTTAAGGCCCTGACCTGCCATAGATGTTCCCTCACAGGTCGGGACCGCGCTGGATGGGGCCAGTAGCAAGGGGAGACCAACAGGGGGAGCACTCTCAACAGGAGATGTCCCACTAGTTGTGGGGAGGAGGCTTGGAGAGGAATAGAAGGGAAAAAAGTAATAGGGGGTTATTTTAATGAAAGGGTAAAAACAGGGGCTAAATGGGTGCTGTGCTATAAGACACGCCTGTTTGAAAGCCAGGTTTTAGCATGCAATTATGGTCCTAAATGCTGATTACCATCATTTGAGCGTGCCTGGAGGTGCTAAATCAGACACCTGCAGGTTTAGCACTCAAGCGCTGATTAGATACAATTTTCGTAGAGCTGTATATGTGGGCTCCATGCACCCACTTCCACTGGAGGTGTGGAGGACGCTGGCTGACACACAACAGGACATTGCAGGATGGCGCAGGGACCGAGGGAGAGGGCGCACAGGTTCTCGGAAGCAGCATTGGAGGTCCCGGTGGAGGAGGTCCAGAGGAGGACGGAGGTCCTGTACCCGCAGGGTGTGAAGGAGCCCACCTCGCCCTCCTACAGCAGCTGGTGCGGCCCTGCCTGGCCTCGTGTCCTCCTCCCATTCCTCTTCCAGACCAAGGGGGGCCCCCAGCAAGATGCCCATGACCCAGGACTCCCTTTCTCCTGGTGACTCCTATAAGGTGCCCAATAAGGTAGAGTAGCACAGCACTCACTCTTTCTAGGTAAAGTCCTCAGAGAATTTCCAGAATAAATGTTGATAGAGTGTTGGTGAAGTCTTGACAAAGTGTCCCAGAAAGTCTCTCGATGTGTTCCAAAAGTCCTCTTCAAACCTCCAGCAGCAAGCGAATAGTAAAAGGTGATATACCTTTAAGTAGTGCTCAAAATCCTCAGCAACGATTTGTTTACTCCCAATCAGCTGATCATTGTTAGGAGAGGGCGTTAGGTCTAGTGCTGGCCACCAAAATGCCGTGCAGCCTCGTTAATGAGTGCTGGCCGGCAATTTCAGTGGAAATCATCTGCTTAACGATCCTCGAGACGGCCATTCCTATCGCAAACTTCAACTCCTTTACCAAGATGGTGTCTTGCGCTAAACCTGGGCTAAATCAGCGTTTCAGTTCAGGACCCCAGTTTGGCCACCTCGGATGCTCTTTAGTGCCCGAAGTATCAAGGGAATAGTGCCCTCCTCATCAACGTTTCAATGGTAATCATGTCTCAACATTAATTGGAGTATATGGAACCTTTCTGGCAACAGGCAGCAGAAAATAAAGAACTTGCACTTAGATGCCCTCAGTATGTTCTAAAAGTGCTTCACAGCCAATGAAGCACTTTTGAATTGTCATCACTGCTGTACTGTAGGGAAACATCACAGCCGATATGCACACAGCAAGATTCCACAAAAAACTGGGCCAATTAAAAACTTCGAGGCTGAGATCAATATATTTTTGTGAGGCAAGCGTATTAAGGGATATGGAACCATGGCGGGGAATTGAACATAGGATACAGATCAGCCATGATAAGGGAGTAAAGGTTTATGGAGCTGAGTCCATGATCAGATCAGCCATGATCTATTTGAATAGTGGAGCAGGCTCGAGGGGCTGAATGGCCGACTCCTGTCCCTATGAAAGATGTACCAGGGACCGTGTGGCAGTGTAAATGCCAGGAGCTGGCACACGGCTCTGGGTCTCAGGAAATCAAAACTAGGCAACACCAACTGAAAAACACCTTCAACTCCAGGGGGACCAACACTGGCGTCTGTTTCTCCTGCTGCTGGGAAATGCCTGCAGGATATTTTCACATAAATAAAGCGAAGGGCTGGCGGTTTGGGAGGTCAGAGGGAATTCCCGCAATCTGGCACATGGGAGAATATAGCTACATTTAGAAATTGAGGAAGTGACTCAATTGACTGCACATTTCACCGTGTCACAATTACAGCGGAAATAAAATTATTTTGTGGGTTGGCTGCAGACACAGTTGCTCTTTCTCGATTAGAGCTGGCACAGAGATCTGGTCACCATCTCTGGTAGCTTCGAACACCTGAAGACAACGTGGCTAATTATTTCAGCACCAGGTATTTTGAAATTATATGAAAAGAGAGAATTGCACTCGAATCTTAAAATAAAAATATTTGTTTTTAAGCCTTCACATACAGATAAAAAGATCAATTCAGGCGATGATATTACTCAGTGGTTAATAGGAGTATAGTTCCAGTGAGAGGGTCCGAAAAATATTGGGACTGGTTTTTATCTGCATCACCTGCATAATAATTTGACAGGTGATGCAGATAAAAACCCTATTGCAGAACCCACCTGTTGTGAAACCCACCTATTGTAGAAAAGTGTTTGAAGACCAGGATCTCAAACCCGGCACCAAGCTCATGGTCTACAGAACAGTAGTGATACCCGCCCTCCGATATGCTTCAGAGACATGCACAATGCACAGTATGCATCTCAAAGCACTGGAGAAGTATCACCAGTGCTGCCTCCGAAAGATCCTGCAAATTTATTGGCAGGACAGACGCACCAACGTCAGTGTTCTTGCTCAGGCCAACATCACCAGCATCGAGGCATTGACCACGCTCAATCAGCTCTGATGGGCAGGCCACATTGTCCGCATGCCCGATACTAGACTCCCGAAACAAGCGCTTTATTCCGAGCTTCATCACGGCAAGCGAGTCCCAGGGGGCAGAGAAATTGTTTCAAGGACACCCTCAAAGCTTCCTTGAAAAAATATAACATCCCCAACGACTGTTGGGAATCCTTGGCCCAAGACTGCTCAAAATTGAGGAGAAGCATCCGGGAAGGTGCTAAACATTCAAGTGTCTTTGCTGGGAGCATGCGGAAGCCAAGTACAAACAGCGGAAGGAGCATACAACAAATCAAGCATCCCACCCACCCGTCCCTCTAACCATCATCTGCCCCACTTGTGATGGGGGACTATCGAGGATGAAAGAGGAAGAACCCACCTATTGTAGAGCCCACCTGTTGTGTATCTGTAAAGCATGCACTCCCATGTTCCGCCACCAGGGAGCACATCCCCTGAAGTCCCAAGGGATCCCAGCATTCCTCACTCTGGAGTGTCTTAATAAAGACTGAGGTCACTGTTACTTTAACCTCCCTGTGTGCAATCTCATCTGTGTTAGGAACACAATGACTGGCGACGAGGATACAAATCCAACGCAAAATGCAGCAAACTGTGGGCATCCTGGAGAAGTTCTCGGAGAGTGAGGACTGGGAAGCCTATGTCGAATGGCTAGACCAGTACTTTGTAGCCAATGAGCTGGACGGAGAAGGAAGCACTGCAAATAGGAGAGCGGTTGTCCTCATGATCTGCAGGGCACCGACCTACAACCTCATGAAGAATCTTCTGGCTCCAGTGAAACCCACAGATAAGTCATATGAGAAGCTGTGTACACTGGTTCGGGAGCAGCTTAACCCGAGGGAGAATGTGCTGATGGCGAGGTATCGGTTCTACATGTGCCAGCGATCTGAAAGTCAGGAAGTGGCGAGCTACGTTGCCGAGCTAAGGCGACTTGCAGGACAATGCGAGTTTGATGGCTACCTGGAGCAACTGCTCAGAGACTTTTTTGTACTGGGCATTGGCCATGAGACCATCCTACGAAAACTTTTGACTGTAGCGACATCGACCCTCAGCAAGGCCATTGCAATAGCACAGGCGTTTATGTCCACCAGTGATAACACCAAACAAATCCCTCAGCACACAAGTGCTAGCAACGTTCATAAATTAACAGGAACTGTGTTTGCGAGCAGAAATGTACAGGGCAGAAACCATGAGTCTGCAACTGCCAGCCTCAGGTGACCCAGATGACTCAGAGTCCCCAACAAAGGATGAATGCAAGGCAATTCACACCTTGATGGCGTTGTGGAGGCTTCCATTTAGCCTATTCATGCCGCTTCAAAGGGTATGTTTGCAAGAGCTATGGAACAATGGGACACCTCCAATGAGCTTGCAGACGAGCTGCAAGCTCTGCAAAACCTGCTAACCACCACGTGGCAGAGGAAGATTGGTCCATGGTGGATCAAAGCAATTTTGAGCCTCAGAGAGAGGAGGCAGATGCTGAAGTACACGGGGTTCACACATTTTCGACTAAATGTCCACCTATAATGCTAAATGTAAAATTGAATGGCTTACCTGTAGCCATGGAACTGGACACTGGTGCTAGCCAATCCATCATGAGTAAAAAGATTTTTGAGAGACTGTGGTGCAACAAGGCACTCAGACCAGTCCTGAGCCCCATCCACACGAAACTGAGAACGTACACCAAAGAACTTATCACTGTCTTGGGCAGCGCCATGGTCAAGGTCACCTACGAGGGCACGGTGCACGAACTGCCACTCTGGATTGTCCCAGGCGATGGCCCCACTCTGCTTGGAGGGAGCTGGCTGGGCAAAATCCGCTGGAACTGGGATAACATCTGAGCGCTATCACATGTCGATGAGGCCTCATGTTCTTAACAAATTTCCTTCCCTTTTTGAGCCAGGCATTGGAAACTTTTCCGGGGCGAAGGTGCAGATCCACTTGGTCCCAGAGGCACAACCCATCCACCACAAGGCGCGAGCGGTACCTCACATGATGAGGGAGACTGTGGAAATCGAGTTGGATAGGCTGCAATGCGAGGGCATCATCTCCCCAGTGGAATTCAGCGAGTGGGCCAGCCCGATTGTTCCAGTACTCAAAAGTAATGGCACGGTCAGGATTTGCGGCGATTATAAAGTAACTATTAATCGTTTCTCGCTACAGGACCAATACCCACTACCTAAGGCAGACGACCTATTTGCGATGCTGGCAGGAGGCAAGACGTTCGCCAAGCTCGACCTGACTTCAGCCTACATGATGCAGGAGCTGGAGGAGTCTTCAAAGGGCCTCATCTTCATCAACATGCACAAGGGACTGTTCATCGACAACAGATGCCCGTTTGGAATTCGGTCAAATGCAGCGATCTTCCAGAGAAACATGGAGAGCCTACTCAAGTCGGTACCATGCACGGTGGTTTTTCAGGAAGACATATTGGTCACAGGTCAGGACACCGTCGAACATCTACAAAACCTGGAGGAGGTCCTCCAGCGACTGGATCGCGTAGGGCTGCGTCTGAAGAGGTCGAAATGCGTCTTCATGGCAACAGAAGTGGAGTTTTTGGGGAGAAAGGTCGCGGCGGACGGCATTCGGCCCACAGACACCAAGACAGAGGCTATCAGGAACACACCCAGGCCACAGAACGTCACGTAGCTGTGGTCATTCCTGGGACTCCTCAACTATATTGGTAACTTCCTACCGGGGTTAAGCACCCTCTTAGAGCCCCTACATGTGTTATTGCATAAAGGTGAGAACTGGGTATGGGGAAAAAACCAAATAATTGCTTTTGAGAAAGACAGAAACATTTTATGCTCCAACAAGCTGCTTGTATTGTATAACCCGTGTAAAAGACTTGTGCTAGCATGTGATGCGTCGTCGTATGGAGTCGGATGTGTATTACAACAAGCTAACGTCGCGGGGAAGTTGCTACCTGTCGCCTCTGCCTCCAGGAGCTTGTCTAAGGCCGAGAGGGCCTACAGCATGATTGAGAAAGAGGCATTAGCGTGTGTGTTCGGGGTAAAAAAAATGCATTAGTACCTGTTTGGCCTCAAATTTGAGCTGGAAACCGATCACAAGCCCCTCATATCCCTGTTCACTGAAAACAAGGGGATAAATACTAATGCCTCAGCCCGCATACAAAGGTGGGCACTCGCGCTGTCAGTGTATAACTATACCATCCGCCACAGGCCAGGCACCGAGAACTGTGCGGATGCTCTCAGTCGGCTACTATTGCCCACCACGGGGGTGGAAATGGTGCAGCCTGCAAACTTGTTGATGGTGGCGCAGCCCGCAGACTTGTTGATGGTCATGGAAGCATTTGAAAATGATAAATCACCTATCACGGCCCGCCAGATTAGGACTTGGACCAGCCAAGATCCTCTGCTGTTCTAGTTAAAAACTGTGTACTGCATGGGAGCTGGGCCAGCATCCCCATAGAAATGCAAGAGCTAATCAAACCGTTCCAGCGGCGAAAGGACGAGCTGTCCATTCAGGCAGACTGCCTGTTGTGGGGTAACCGCGTAGTGCTACCCAAAAAGGGCAGGGAGACGTTCATCTTGGATCTCCACAGCACACACCTGGATATAGTAATGATGAAAGCGATAGCCAGATCCCACGTGTGGTGGCCCGGTATCGACTCTGACTTAGAGTCCTGTGTACGGCAATGCAGCGTGTGTGCTCAGTTGAGCAACGCGCCCAGAGAGGCACCACTAAGTTTGGGGTCCTGGTCCTCCAGACCATGGTCAAGGATCCATGTTGACTATGCGGGCCCGTTTCTCGGTAAAATGTTCCTGGTGGTGGTGGATGCTTTTTCAAAATGGATTGAATGTAAAATAATGTCAGGAAGCCTGAGGGCCATGTTTGCCACCCACGGCCTGCCTGACAGACTGGTCAGTGACAACGGGCCATGTTTCACCAGTGCCAAGTTTAAAGAATTCATGACCCGCAATGGGATCAAACATGTCACCTTGGCCCCGTTTAAACCAGCCTCCAATGGGCAGGCAGAGCGGGCAGTACAATCAAACAGAGCCTCAAACGAGTCACAGAAGGCTCACTCCAAACCTGCCTGTCCTGAATACTGCTCAGCTACCGCACGAGACCCCACTCGCTCACAGGGGTGCCCCCAGCTGAGCTACTCATGAAAAGGATACTTAAAACCAGACTCTCGCTGGTTCACACCAACCTGCATGATCAGGTCGAGAGCAGGCAGCAGCAACAAAATGTAAACAATGGTCGCGCCACTGTGTCACGGGAAATTGATCTGAATGACCCTGTGTATGTGCTAAACTATGGACATGGTCCCAAGTGGATCGCAGGCACGGTGATAGCTAATGAAGGGAGTAGGATGTTTGTAGTCAAACTAGACAATGGACAAATTTGCAGAAAGCACCTGGACCAAACGAGGCTGCGGTTCACAGACTGCCCTGCACAACCCACAGCAGACACCACCTTTTTTGAGCCCACAACACACACCCAAAGGATCAACGACACCACCCTGGACCAGGAAATCAAACCCATCACACCCAACAGCCCAGCAAGGCCAGACTCACCCAGCAGCTCTGCAGGGCCAACAACACGCCAGCCCAGCGAGGGCACAGCCAACACACCAGAACAGACATTTGTACCGAGGCAGTCCACCAGGGAAAGAAAGGTGCTGTCGAAGAAGCCTTGGCAAGTTGTAGATCCTGTAGCGACTACAGACTGCATGCAGCCATGGTGCGCTGCTGGTGGAGGGAGTGAATGTTTAATCCAGTGGATGGTGTACGGTTCAAGCAGACTGCTTTGTCCTGGATGGTATTCTAGATCAGAGTGAAGATGTTTGGACCGAGGACACTGTCCTAAGGAACTCCTGCAGCGATGTTTTGGGCTGAGATGATTGGCCTCCAGCAACCACAACCATCTTCCATTGTGCTAGAATAACTCCAACCAGTGGAGAGTGTTCTCCCGATCCACAATGACTTCAGTTTTATTACTTCAGTATCAGTGTCAGCCATGGCTCAGTGGGTAGCACTCTTGCCTCTGAGTCAGAAGGTTGTGGGTTCATTGAAACATAGAAATACAGAAAATAGGTGCGGGAGTCGGCCATTCGGCCCTTCGAGCCTGCACCATCATTGAATATGATCATGGCTGATCATTTTTGCAACTTCAGTACCCCATTCCTGCTTTCTCTCCATACCCCTTGATCCATTTAGCTGTAAGTGCCATATCTAACTCCCTTTTGAATATATCTAACGAACTGGCCTCAACAACTTTCTGTGGTAGAGAATTCCACAGGTTCACAATTCTCCGAGTGAAGAAGTTTCTCCTCATCTCCGTCCTAAATGGCTTACCCCTTATCCTTAGACTGTGACCCTTGGTTCTGGACTTCCCCAACATCGGGAACATTCTGCCTGCATCTAACCTATCCAATCCTGTCAGAATTTTATATGTTTCTATGAGATCCCCTCTCATTCTGCTAAATTCCAGTAAATATAAGCCTAGTCGATCCAGTCTTTCTCCATATGTCAGTCCTGCCATCCCGGGAATCAGTCTGGTGAACCTTCGCTGTGCTCCCTCAATAGCAAGAATGTCCTTCCTCAGATTAGGAGACCAAAACTGTACACAATATTCAAATGTGGCCTTACCAAGACCCTCTACAACTGTAGTAAGACCTTCATGCTCCTATACTCAAATCATCTCACTATGAAGGCCAACATGCCATTTGCCTTCTTCACCGCCTGCTGTACCTGCATGCCAACTTTCAATGACTGATGTACCATGACACCCAGGTCTCGTTGCACCTTCCCCTTTTCCTAATCTGTCACCATTCAGATAATATTCTGCCTTGCTGTTTTTGCCAGGAAAGTGGATAACCTCACATTTATCTACATTATACTGCATCTGCCATGCACTTGCCCACTTATCTAACCTGTCCAAGTCACTCTGCAGCCTCTTAGCATCCTCCTCACAGCTGACACTGCCATCCAGCTTAGTGTCATCTGCAAACTTAGGAGATAGTACATTCAATTCCTTTGTCTAAATCATTAATGTATATTGTTAATAGCTGGGGTCCCAGCACTGAACCTTATGGTACTCCACTAGTCACTGTCTGCCATTCTGAAAAGGATCCGTTTATTCCTACTCTTTGCTTCCTGTCTGCCAACCAGTTCTCTATCCATGTCAATACATTAACCTCAATACCATGTGCTTTAATTTTGCACACTAATCTCTTGTGTGGGACCTTGAAAGTCCAAATACACCACATCCACTGGTTCTCCCTTGTCCACGCTACTAATTACATCCTCAAAAATTCTAGAAGATTTGTCAAGCATGATTTCCCTTTCGTAAATCCATGCTGACTTGGACCAATCCTGTCACTGCTTTCCAAATGCACTGCTATTTCATCTTTAATAATTGATTCCAACATTTTCCCCACTACCGATGTCAGGCTAATCAGTCTATAATTCCCTGTTTTCTCTCTCCCTCCTATTTTAAAAAGTGAGGTTTTATTAGCTACCCTCAATCCATAGAAACTGATCCAGTGTCTATAGAATGTTGGAAAATGAACACTATTTCTAGGGCCACTTCCTTAAGTACTCTGGGATGCAGATTATCAGGCCCTGGGGATTTATCAGCCTTCAATTCCATCAATTTCCCTAACACAATTTCCTGACTAATAAGGATTTCCTTCAATTCCTCCTTCTCGCTAGACCCTCGGTCCCCTAGTATTTCCGGAAGGTTATTTGTGTCTTCCTCAGTGAAGACAGAACCAAAGTATTTGTTCAATTGCTCTGCCATTTCTTTGTTCCCCATTATAAATTCACCTGATTCAAGGGACACCTGGAGAACTGCGTACAGTTTTGGTTTTTGTATATAAGGAAGGATATTCTTGCAGTGGAGGCTGTTCAGAAAAGGTTCACTAGGTTGATTCCGGGGATGAGGTGGTTGACTTATGACGATAGGTTGAGGTAGGTTTGACCTATGCACATTGGAGTTCAGAAGAATGAGAGATGATCTTATTGAAACTTATAAGATAATGAGGGGGCTCGACAAGGTGAATGCAGAGAGTATATTTCCACTCATTGGGGAAACCAAAACAAGGGGACATCGTTTTAGAATGGGGCTGCCCATTTAAAACTGAGATGAGGAGAAATTTCTTCTCTCAGAGGGTTGTAAATCTATGGAATTCTCTGCCCCAGAGTGGAGACTGGGTCATTGAATATATTTAAGGCAGAGATAGACAGATTTTTGAGTGATAAGGGAGTAAAGGGTTATGGGGAGCGGGCAGGGAAGTGGAGCTGATCAGCCATGATCTTATTGAATGGCGGAGCAGGCTCGAGGGACCAAATGGCCTACCCCGCTCCTATTTCTCATGTTCTTAACCCACAAATTTCCAAATAAAACTTTAAAGGAAATTTAAATCAAATTTAAATTTGGTTGCTGAGGGTAATGATGCACTTTGTAATTTTTCTCCATTTAAATTATAATTTGTTTTTCTATTATTTCTGCCAAAGTGGATAACCTCACATTTTCCCACATTATACTCCATCAGCCAAATTTTTGCCCACTCACTTAGCCCGTCTATATCCCTTTGTAGATTTTTTTGTGTCCTCCTCACAATTTGCTTTCCCACCCATCTTTGCATCAGCAGCAAACTTGGCTACATTACACTCGGTCCCTTCATCCAAGTCATTAATATAGATTGTAAATAGTTGAGGACCCAGCACCGATCCCTGCAGCACCCCACTCGTCACTGTTTGCCAAACTGAAAATGACCCATTTATCCCAATTCTCTGTTTTCTGTTGGTTAACCAATCCTCTATCCATGCTAATATATTACCTCCAACCCTGTGAGCTTTTATCTTGTGCAGTAACCTCCTATGTGGCACCTTATCGACTGCCTTCTAGAAATCCAAATGCACCACATCCACTGGTTCCCCCTTTATCTTCTTGCAGAGGGTTGTAAATCTATGGAATTCTCTGCCCCATAGAGCTGTGGAGGCTGGGTCATTGAATATATTTAAGGCAGAGATAGAAAGATTTTTGAGCGATAAGGGAGTAAAGGGTTATGGGGAGCGGGCAGGGAAGTGGCGCTGAGTCCATGATCAGATCAGCCATGGTCTTATTGAATAGCGGAGCAGGCTCGAGGGGCCAAACAGCCTACTCCTGCTCCTATTTCTTATGTTCTTATCCACCCTGCTCGTTACATCCTCAAAGAACTCCAGCAAATTTGTCAAACATGATTTTCCTTTCATAAAACCATGCTGACTCTGCTTGATTGAATCATACTTTTCTAAATGTCCCACTACTGCTTCCTTAATAATGGACTCCAGCATTTTCCCAATGACAGATCTTAGGCTAACTGGTCTGTAGTTTCCCGCTTTTTGTCTGCCTCCTTTTTTAAATAGGGGCATTACATTTACAGTTTTCCAATCTGCTGGGACTGCCCCAGAATCCAGAGAATTTTGGTAGATTACAACCAATGCATCCACTACCTCTGCAGCCACTTCTCTTAAGACCCTAGGATGTAAGCCATCAGATCCAGGGAACTTGCTTCATTAGTGCTACTGATTGTATTAAGTTCCTCCCTACCTATAGCCCCTTGATTATCCACTATTGGGATGTTCTTAGTGTCTTCTATCGTGAAGACCGATACAAAATATTTGTTCAAGTCTCTGCCATTTCGCTATTCTCCATTATTAATTCCCCAGTCTCATCCTCCAGGGGACCAACATTTACTTTAGCCACTTTTTCATCATAGGCGGTCCCTCGAACAAGGATGACTTGCTTCCACGAGTTCACTGGTGTTTCGATGAAGGACCCGATGTTCCAGTCCTGAACTCCAATTGAGGGGGTGGAAGATGCCTGTGCGTGGATTTATTTAACGTGTGGTGGCACAGCAGCCACCACATGGGCTCAACAGAACCTTTATCCAGTGGCAAGGATTAACCAAGACGACTGGAGACCTGCTCTGCTGCACGGACCTAGTGCGCGCACATATCGCAGTGTGGGCTGGCCGTGCTGCCTTGGGCCCTCGGCTCTTCTGGGCTTCGTACCTTCATCTGTTGCACCTCCGCCACAATCTCTCGCCGCTCCTCCGCCACAAACATTCACCGCAGCTCGCCACAAACACTCACCACTCAGCCACTCGGACAACACTCCTCTGTACCTGGGTCCTCCCGATGTTCCTGCCCACGCTCCAAAATGGCGACCAGGATTTTTATGACATCACCCAGTCGCCCATCTCAAAATCATCACATGCTTGGAGCAGCTCGCACTGGAGGTTGGAGTGGTACGCCACTCCAGCTCTTTTATAGCCCGACCTGCGGAGCTGTTCTCTCACAGGTCGGGGAGCCACTTTTTATGTACCCTGTAGAAACTCTTATTGTATGCTTTTATATTTCGTGCTAGTTTACATAAACTATCTTCCTTCTCTTAATCATTGTTTCTAGTGCCCTTGCCAAAAGGGGGCACTTGATTTAAAGTTACGCTCAAAATAGTTGTAGAGCTGTTGCATTGTGAGTGGCTTAACCAGTCATGTGATGGTCACAAGACTCAATAAAGCCCCAGTCAGTTGGGTCAAGGTCATCCACGATGAGGTATGCAGTTGTGAGCCTAGTGGATGAATTAATAATGTTTAGTGTGATTGTTAGACCTTTGTTATTAAACTAACTAATTCTTAATAGCAATGTGTTGCTTTGAATTCTTAAGCAAAGAACCCATGAAACAAATACATTACAGCGAGGTGGGGGAGGGGAAAGGGGAGGGGGCAGGGCTAAATGTGACTGAAACCAGAGAGAATTGAAGGAAAAATACCATATTAAATTTAAACATAGAAAACCATAAAATGACAGCAGTCAACTTGCAGGTCTAAAAGATTAAATTTTCTCTTTCCTTTGAATTGCGGGCAAATCCCACAGATGGTCGAACAGAGCCGCACTGAAACCTGCTTTCGAGTGTAATTTTTGGAGATGGCTGTGGTAGCTGAAGTGAGATGACTCACCGTTTGATGACTGTCATTGAAGCTTTGTATTGTATGCGTCATCTATATGACCCACGCAACACCAGTGTGAGGCAATGGCTGATACTCAAAGCCTTGAACACGTCAGTGCTGTGCGAAGGCTGGATCTGATTTGGTCAGAGTAAAAATAAAATATTTCGTTTATCGTGAAGCAGTCATTTAACAGACGTAATCGCTCCATTACAGTCTGAAATTCTACAACAATTTTCTCTCACTATCTTCTGTAACCTTTCATTTCACTATTATCATTTTACTAAATTAAAATGCGCAACACATATGCAGCCATGTTAGCAGTGGGACTATTAAAAAAACACTCATTTAAAAAAACATGCTGGCACTGAGATTTTACTCTGATATACACTCATCAGCGGCATTTAAATCTCATACCACATTCTGTTGGAATCTGTTATTGAAAACCTTTTGTTTGAGAAACCCCTGTTACTGTACAGTTATATAAACTCTGGTTCGATCGCATGTGGAGTAACTGTGCTCCGTTCTGGGCAGCGCACCCCAGGAAGGATATATTGGCCTTGAAGGGGGTGGGTGCAGAGTCACCAGAATGATACCGGGGCTGAAAGGGTTAAATCATGGTGACAGGTTGCATTGACTGGGCTTGTATTCCCCTGAGTATAGAAGGTTATGGGGTGATCTAATTGAGGTGTTTAAGATGATGAAAGGATTTGATAGATTTCTGTAAGCTAAGGGTATTAAGCAATATGGAACCAAGGCAGGTAAATGAAGTTAACATAGAAACATAGAAAATAGGTGCAGGAGCAGGCCATTCGGCCCTTCAAGCCTGCACCACCATTCCAAGTTTCGGCCTGAGTTGCTCCTATTTTTTTGGAGCAACTAGTTCAGAATGGAGCATCTTAGAAATTGCAATTCTTGGCATTTAGTTTGCTCCAGTTCTAGTGAGTTAGAATAGTTTCATTTTAGAACAGTTTTTTTTCTCAAAAGGGGGTGCGTCCAGCTACTTACGCCTGTGTTGCAAGTTTAGGCAGCGAAAACTTACTCCAAACTAACTTAGAATGGAGTAAGTGTAGATTTTTGTATGCTCAGAACCTTGCCTACACTTAGAAATCAGGCGTATGGAACGAGAGATGGGTGAGGGGAAGGGAAGCTTACAAACATTAAACACTTCACTTTTACAAATAAAGAGCCATCATCAATAATAAATGATAAATAAATCAATAAATCAACCAATAAATCAATCACTATAATGTTTTGAAAATGATTACACCATCCCACACCATAACTATTTTTTGACGTAGTAAATTTGCTAATTAACTGTTGATATGCCTAATCACAACCGACTATCTCAGCCAGTTCCTCCGAACGTACGTCTTGGGTTACAAGCTTACTGCTTCATGCATTGCTAAATCAGACGTGCTTCAGAACTGCCCCTCCTTTACCATATTGATTGCTTTTACAGAATCCGAGGTAAACTAACACAAATCTACACGCAACAGGTAGGTGGAGATAAAAGATGCATAAAGTACTTTAAAACATCCAGTAACATAGGATCTTTACACTCTCAAGTGATTTTTGTATAGTTTATCAAATTATTGGAAGCTGTCTGCACAACAATACATTTTTAGCTTTGTCATTGTAACCCCCCGCAAATGGCTGAGCCACTGTGAGAAAGCTCATTGTAATTGCTTCTTCAGAAATTAATGCAAAAACACACAACTCCATGGGGTGGGGGAGAACAGACACATGTTTAGGAACAAGCCCCTCCCTTTTTAAATAATCTCAACATCAGAAACCCAGCTTTTCCCCATATCCTTCAATCATTTTCTCTCCAGAAACTTACCTTAAACTCATTTATTCCAGACTTTATGTTCTTTATAGTACTCCCGGCTGAACGCGGCAGGCACTGTTCCCGCAGGTCGGGGCGGGAAGCCCATTCGGCCAGGGCTAGGGACGGCATTCTTCGAGCAATTACAGCACCCGTCACTCAAACTTTGAAGTATGCACTTGTAGCCACAGGAGATCCTGTTCTTCAAATAAGTAGACATTGTGACTTCCCTCTGGCTAGTTTTCAACGAGTTAGAACCCACTTCGAATAGGAAGATGCATTTATATTCAAGTAAGCTGGGCAAGCTGGGTGCACAGCCAAGACTACTCTTAAAATAGCTAGATGATCCTAAATATTAAAATATTATATACACGTTCTCAGATCTCACTCATTTGGTAAACTTGTTCAAAAATCACTCTGAGGTTTTCGGTTTAAAAAAAACTTTGTATACTTTTAAACCCGGCATTTAGGAGCGTTCAAATGATTGACACCCACACAGCCTGCACAGATTCGGGGGCGAGCAGCTACTGCACATGTGTGCACACTCTAGCGTGCATGTGCAGAGGTCGCGGCACTGTTTCCAGCGCCGAGTCCTGGCTCCGCCCCTTGTGCTACGCCACGCCGAGGGCCTTCATCGTTCCAGCTGCGGGGAGAATTGCAAGGTAAGTTTTAGGCTTGGTTTTTGTTCTAAAAAGTCGGCGCAGCTCACAGAGGTGCGCCATCCTAAGCATGGGGTAAACTTGGGCCCAATATGATCATGGCTGATCATGCAACTTCAGTACCCCACTCCTGCCTTCTCTCCATACCCCCTGATCCCTTTAGCCGTAAGGGCCACATCTAACTCCCTTTTGAATATATCCAAAGAACTGGCCTCAACAATTTTCTGTGGCAGAGAATTCCATAGATTCACAATTCTCTGGGTGAAAAAGTTTCTCTTCATCTCGGTCCTATATGGCTTACACCTTATCCTTAGACTGTGACCCCTGGTTCTGGACTTCCCCAACATCGGGGATGTTCTTCCTGCATCTAACCTGTCCAATTCCATCAGAATTTTATATGCTTCTATGAGATCCCCTCTCATTCTTCTAAATTCCAGTGAATATAAACCTAGTCGATCCAGTCTTTCTTCATATGTCAGTCCTGCCATCCCGGGAATCAGTCTGGTGAACATTCGCAGCATTCCCTCAATAGCAAGAATGTCCTTCCTCAGATTAGATACAGATCAGCAATGATCTAACTGAATGACAGAACAAGTTCGAGTGGCTGAATGGCCTATGCCTGCTCCTATGTACTGAGGACATTTCGCGATACCAAATTCTGGGATTAGAATCTCTACAAGAACCTGTTGCTGAGGACTTATTGACATTGGATTTTATGGTTGTCCATTTAAAAAATTCCCCACATAAGGCAATCAAGCAAGTTCCAGGAGACCATATTATCTGTGACGAGGCAAACTTAACTGTCTCCTCCCTTCTTAAAGCACTGGATATAGAATGTACAGCGCAGAAATAGGCTATTTTCTCAACTGGTCTATGTCGGTGTCTATGCTCCACATGAACCTCTTCTCACTCTGATTACTGTATTTTATAGTCTCTTGAACACTCTTAGTTCAACTTAACTCTATTTATTTGAGAGATTTCAGACAGCCATGTGGAGCTTTAAGGCATTCCTTCACAGACCCTCTGTCTCAATACAGCTCCCTATACCTCCTAGCTAGAGGATGCTATACATTATATCGATACCTCCTAGTTAGAAGGCGCGATACATTTTCTCGTCACAATTACCTCTTCTCACCATGCCCCCAGATCTCTCGATTCCCTTCTCCCTGTGTATGTGGTTGTACCTATACTTACTACACATCAAGGGGGAAGATTTTAATATCTTCCGCCCAGTGGAAATAGGGCAGTAGCGGAGTTAAAATGTATTTACCGTCAAGTTCCCGCTTCCACTGCCATTTTCCCCGAGGCATTCCATGGGATGGCCGAGGCGCCTGCCTGAATCAGGTGGGAGCCTCATTTATGGATACAAATCGGGGTCCAGTAACTGGCATTTTAACTGCCTTCTGTGCAGAGCATGAGCCGTGGACACTAGACTCAGCAAAACCTGGCAGTACAGCAGAAGGTAAGTGCTAAAATGATCTTTGTGGGGCCAGGAGAAGCAGGAATAGAATCATAGAATCATCAAAAAATTACGACACAGAAGCAGGCCATCGGCCCATTGTGTCCGTGCCGGTTGAAAAAGAGCTACCCAGCCTAATCCCATCTTCCAGCACTGGTCCGTAGCCCTGTAGGTTACGGCTCTTTAAGTGCACATCCAAGTATCTTTTTAAATATGATGAGGGTTTCTGCCCCTACTAGAATAATGAGAACTGCAGCCACCCCCCCATGGGTCCCCCCTCTCCAACCTACTTCTCCCTGGCTCAGGTGGCCTCCAAGCCACCGGATATTGCCCGGACCCGGCTCCAGCGAAGACCGGAGCAACGTCTGCGTGATGAGACCCAGGCCTCGAAATGGACCAGGCCTCCCGCTGGTGCAATTGGGCGGCCGCTGGTCAGACGCACGATAATTAAAATCTACACCCACGTCCCGAGAGGCTTCGAAAATAAAATAACTCACCATTTTTGGTGTGACTCACTGGCTGCAATTTCGCCACCCGTGATGAGTTGGGTGCATCCGGCATCTGTGTCGTGTGTGAAAGCCGTTCTTGACTCCATCCCGCTTTCAGTACCCAATCTTCCCTCGATGGGGCTTGTTAAACCCGCCCTGCGAGGTTCCCGGCCAATTAACAGGAAGCCGGGCTGATGAAGTCATCTGATGACACATCATCAGCCAGTTTCCTTAAAGGGGCCATGCCCCACATTGATTTTCCAGTTCTGTTGTCATTCTTCTGCAGCATCGAGGTGCTGCAAACACTGACAAACACTGCACAGAGGTGCACGGCTGCACCCAGGCTCTCCCATCACTCCCTCCAGATGCTTATGGGGGGAGTCACAGCATGCAGGGAGGTCTTCTTCCCTTCCAATGGGTGGAAGAGACCTCCCCAGGACACCAGCACAGCCTGGTTGCACATTGTACAGGAGGACACAAGCAGGGTGTCATCAGGAGGACCAGGCTGCAGTGGCGCAAACCTTTCAATGATCTCAGTAGATCACGAAATGTTACTACAAAGCCACACTCAACCTCATCCTGCTGTACATCTCATCACATCCCCATCACTCTGCCTCCCCTACCCTACTCCTGCACATCCTTACTCACACCAACTTACCGTTCACCTCCACCCATCCCTCTCTCTCTATCTACATTATCACTTCCACATCTCAGTCGCCACCCCTCACACTCACCGTCATCCTTGTCCAATCATCCCAACTAACAACACACAAGGGTAGGTATTTGGGTCCATTAGCCAATGTTCATGTACAGTTCATGTTGATGTGTTGTCAAACATTGAAATCTTTATTTTCAGCACTTTGCGTTCTTGGACAGATTTGTGCGCACCTTTGGAAGTGGCTTAGTGATTTGTAGTGAATGGTGAGATATAAGGGTACCCTCCACAATGGTGATGAATGTGAAAAGAATGGCCTGGGCAATGCAGGGATGTTTTATGGTGCTGGCATGGGGTGGTGCTAACCTGGCGCATCATCTGGCAGCCAGCGTGTACAGCATCAAGTGAAGTAAGTGTGGCTATGTTGGGGCCATTCCTGGCCTCCCGGGCAGCAATGTGGACGGGTGCTAATGCCCTGTGTCCTGTGCAGCTTCAGTTGATTGCAGAGAAGGTTGGTGTTGTTGGTGGTGATGCTGGTGTTGGGGCTGATGGTGGTGGGATTCTGAGGACCAAGGTGAGATTTTGTCAAGGGCACCAATGCTGCTAGAATGGATGGCAGGTGAGGTTCAGATGACAGAAGTGGTCTGTCAATGGTGAGAGAGGTTGCTCCAAGGAGGTAACAGTGAATAAAGAGTTCACTGCAAATACTTCCAACCTGCATACAGCTCAAAAGTTTCTTCAAAATCCTAAAGGCTTCATCTGCTGACATTGGAAAGTGAACATCTGTGAAATGGTAGCTTTTACATCACTTCTGCAGCTGCCAACTTGCCAAAGCAATGGAGAGTCACTGAGAACCCGACTCCACTTACCTGGTGTGTTCCCCGAGGGACGGAAAACCCATCAAAAAGTTGGTCAAATTGTAAGTGTCTGCTTTTAATCCTCTTAAGTCGCATTCAACTACCTGTTAGCGACCTTAATTAACTCGCCCGCCACTTACTGTCGGGTCTGTGATCCGCACGCAGTCCTGACAGGTCAGAAACTCACACGGAGGCGGGATTGGAGTGGGATCCCGACCTGCTGTCAATCATGGCCGTTTTGACAGCGGGCCCGCCTCCAAACCTGCACTCGGGCTAGGACGGTTCCGGACACTGAATGAAAGGAAAGAGAAGCTCCACCCTATTCCCATCACTGGGTTTTCTGGCAATCTTGCTATTTTCTTCCTATTTCAGTCTCATTATTCACAAAGTGGCCTGATTCCAACAGCTATTCAGAGGTTTGTTGCGTTCTCTTGGGTGCACACTGTCAGCATCCATTTGGCAGCCGAGATAAATCACTGTGTGCACGTGCGTCTGTGAGAGTTTCTCTGTGTGGTGTGTCTAGCTATACACTTTTGTGTCACTGTGTGTTTCCCAGATTTGTACGGTTTATCACATTATATCAGAGTGCCTTACAGTAAGGCACTGCCGTATCTCAGTGGGTAGCACTCTCGCCTCTGAGTTAAAAACTTGTGGGTTCAATTCCCGCTCCAATCTAGGCTGACACTCCGGTGAGGGAGCGCTGCACTGTTAGAGGTGCCGTCTTTCAGATGAAACATTAAACCGAGGCTCCGTCTGCTCTCTCAGATCGACGCAGAATATCCCATCGCAGTATTCAAAGAAGAGCAGGGAAGTAATCCCCGGTGTCCTGGCCAATATTTATCCCTCAACCAACATCACTAAAACAGATTATCTGGTCAAAGGCACATTGCTGTTTGTGGGAGCTTGCTGTGCGTCAATTGGCTGCCGCGTTTCCTAAATTACAATGGTGACTACTCTTCAAAATTACTCCATTGGCTATAAAATGCTTTGGGACGTTCTGAGGTTGTGAAGGGCGCTATAGAAATGCAAGTAAATTGCAGTAAAGAAGGCAAGAAGTTGTTCAGAGAAGATGACTTACTCAGTCTCACTCCTTCGTGTCTTATCAGGGAGCAGCAGGAACCAACCTTCTTTCTGCTGAATCACCAGGAGCTTGTTAATGTTGAACGCCACCTGCAGAGTAGAAGAAACAATAGACCATGAAACCCCAGTTGCAGTCCTCAGTGATTCTTAAGCTACAGTTCTTCCATTTGGGCCATCCAGAAGGACTGTGCAGGTCTGCACCTTCCTATGTCCCGAAGTGACAGGGCAAATCCCACCATGGCCGTTTGAGAAATGGAATTCAGATTAAAACATCTGGAAACTGACCCTGAAGTTGCCAGATTGTCGTAAAAATCCAACTGGTTCGCTAATGTCCTGTGGCTATCCTTACCCAGTTTGGCCTATATGTGACACATTAACGTAGTTGACCATTAACTGCCCTAGCAAGTGTAAGGGGTTCTGGGGAGTGTTGTGCCTTGGGTGTCTCTCTCTGGACTTCTGCCCTCACAGCTTATGCCTGGCCTGTGAGGTACCCTGAGTGCTGCAAGAGCACTCCTGGAGAGACTGTGTCCACAGCTTATGAAGGGGGTTTTGAGACTCGTGCGTCCCCACAGCTTATGACTAGCCTGTGAGGCACCTGTGAGTGTCAAACACTCCTAACCCCTTTCTTCTCTAGCCTGTGACACACAGTTGAGCATTTTCGAGGCGCTCCTGGCTTCCCTTACACTGTTCTGACCCAAGACTCATGATCAGGAGATGAAATGAGGCGATTCCAAGAGGAACTTTAAGCTTCCAATTTATTTGACAAGGTGTATCTCAACAAACAGCAATACACCAACAAAACAATCCCCCTAAATCCCACTAAACGGACACAACGAAAATTTTTACACAAGTTTAACAGCAGTGCAATGCCCAACCTCCCACCTGAGTTGGGAGCTCTGGGGACCAGAGATTATACTCACCACAGCCTTTACAGTCTTTCCAGGTCAAAACGTGGTTTCGGGGTTCTCTTTTTGCTATCTTCAGGATCTTGAAGTTACTTTTTCGGCTGTGATTTTCTTGGAAACTTGGTTGTTGTTGCGGTGGATCTACCTGAGTCCAGCTCTCAGGAGAAGATCCTTGTGGAAAAAGAAAAGGTCCAGTCTCCAGTAGCGAAAGGAGGCTGAACTGATGCCGTCTCGGGATGGTGGTTTGCTTCTTCTGTCTTAGGTGTCTTCGGACACTGGTCTTCCTTCTGTGTCGAAAGGCTGACTGCTTGCTGGAACACGAGAACGGAACAACTTGGCGGGGCAGAAACCACTTCTTATATCCAGTTATCCAGCCAGACTTTCATGCTGAAATAAATCCTTCCCATTGGTGGGCTTGTGATTTTTGAAAAATGCAGCAGTGTTGGATTTCGCGGGGGTTTTTCCACTGGCCATCCCTGATGTTAACCTAATCAAGGGTTGAGTAGGTGTTAATTGGGTTGGCAGGGTGTGGGCTTCCTGTAGCCATTGTGTAGGCCCTCAGTTTGTTTTGGGTTCCCTAGTTTTCTTAAGGCCTGCATAAGGCCCTCCATAGTGTAAACATGGGGGAGACAATAGCCCGGTATCGGTGATGAGTCAGTCCCGATTTTCCGAGCATGGGCACTCCCATTGGCTTGGAGTCCCTTGCTTCGGGCTGACTCTGTCCCACCATTGGCCCTCCGGTGTCCTCCCCCGTCCAATCACTGCCCAGCCAAGGCCACACCGTCGCGGTTTCAATCCACATCTAGTTCTGGGTTCCCTGTTCCTTCCAGGACACTGGCCTGCTGCAGCACAGACAGATCCCACAGCTCTTTTCCATCTGGGTAAAATGAGGGTTTTTCGTCCTCCCCTACACAAGCCACTGGGATGTAAGGTAAACTCGGGATGGGCAATAAATGCTGGCCTTGCCAGCGACGCCCACATCCCAAGAATGAAGAAAAATACATGTCTTTTTACTGCAGAGACTCTCATCTCTCGCTGTCACTTTGAAGATATACTCAATACAAACGCAGCTATTGTCCGCATTTGTTTTACTTCACAGACTCGGACAGGATCATAAACCAATTTCCGCCCACTGTAAAGTAGAACAAATTGGAAAGATTTTTTAATGTGAAAAATATATTAGAAAATATTTTTTAAGACTAGCAGTAAGCGATTTCAGTAATCTAATCATGGGATTGAGTTACTATAATATTTATGAACTTTGCCTGGCCCTCTCGATTACAAAACAGCCTGTAGTCACACCCAGGTACACACTATTCTATCAACCATTAAGGTTCACGTTGTAAGTTCTACCAATCACACCATTATGAGTCACCAGACGCTAAGTTTATGAGCGATTGATAGCATTCAATTATCTCCGACAGTTAAATGCTGATGAAGGGTCACATCCAAACTGTTAATCTATTTACCTTCCTCAGACACTGACGAGTCTGCTGTGTATCTCTATCATTTTGTTTCAGGTTTCCAGAATTTGTGGGTTTCATTTTACCGAGCTTTGCATTATCTTTGTACAATATAACTATTGCTCTAGACCTCAATTCAGATGCTATCTGGATAATTTAATTACCACAGTGACTACATTTCAAAAGTGCTTCATTGAATGTAAAGCACTTTGGAAGGTATTGAGGTTTCGAAAGGCGCTGTATAAATAAATGGCAGTCTTTTTTTTCCTTTTATATATTCTCCCAGTTCAAAGGGATTGAAAATGAAGATTCTTTTCCCAAATTAAAGGGTAAATCCTGGCACGGAGTCTCGATCGGCAGGACCACGGGTTGCAGATAGGCCCCTTACAGTTAGTGGGCCAATGCTGGGGCCCCCACTCCCAACTAACGATGCTCTGCTCCAGAGGTGCAACATCACTGAATTTACCCTAAGCAGCCGCCTTCAAACAACAAAAAAACATTTTATTTGAAATCCTCCTTCATTTATTTCTCTCTCCTTCCATTCATTTTGTTCCTTCATTCTATCTTCGTCTCCTTTTTCCTCTCTTAGGATAACCTCAGGGTTGCTACAATCCCAATGGGGAGAGCCACATTCAGAGTGCATAGGTCAGGCTGCAGTCCTGATTCTCCTACCTGTATTCCCTCCAGGCACGGCTCCTCACCTAGAGCACAAGAGTTATAAGTGTAGCCTTATATTCCTTTCACTCTCACTGGTTCCTGTGCTCCCTGCTCCCCTGCCCCCCCACCCCACCTCTGACCCCCACCCCACCCCTGACCCCCACCCACCTCCGACCCCCACCCCACCCCCGACCCACACTTATTTTGTCTTTATAGCTTGATTTCTTGACTGTTAATACAGTGCAATAAGGTCAAATACTCAATGGAACATGATGATCCACTGATATTGGGGCCCCGGGAAGGTCTAAGGCAATTTCTGTGGAAGCAATAACATTTGGAAGAAGGGAGATGTGATAACGACTGAATGTACTAATTTATTTTTGTGATTTAAACAACTTTTTCCTCAGTAGATAAAGCTCATAATACAGAAATTATAATTGATGGGCCGAATAGGTTATTGCCATTCCGCTGGTCCTTAAAGCACTTTTTCACTAGAGGAGTACAGCTAGATATGGAGATACCGTTCTTCCTTGGTTGACCTCCCAAAATGTAAATGAGCTGAGGTTTGGGGAACCAACAGGATCATAGACCTAGAGGAACCCGTCATTGGGTTAAAGACATAAGAACATAAGAATTAGGAGCAGGAGTAGGCCATTCGGCCCCTTGAGCCTGCTCCGCCATTCAATAAGATCATGGCTGATCTTCTACCCAACTCCACTTTCCTGCACTATCCCCATATCCCTTGATTCCCTTAATATCAAAAAAAATCTACTGATCTCTGACTTGAATATACTCAACGACTGAGCCTCCACAGCCTTCTGGGGTAGATAATTCCAAAGATTCACCACCCTCTGAGTGAAGACGTTTCTCCTCATCTCAGTCCTAAATGGCCGACCCCTTATTCTGAGACTATGACCCCTGGTCCTCGACTCCTCAACCAGGGGAAACATCCTCCCTGCATCTACCCTGTCAAGTCCTGTAAGAATGTTTCCAACAACAAGATGATGGCTGTTTGAAGTCAAGGGGGGGAGCCGATCTTGGTGTTTGAACTCTGGGTGGCTGAGTTCCACAGCAGAGCCCAGCATGTCTCTAGAGGCCAGCTCCTGACACGCATGGAGGTCATTTTCCCTAAAACAGGGAACCAGAAGTCAATTGAAAAGCTCAAGAGTAAAAGCATCTTTATTGTTATTTCTGTCTTTACTTAAGCCGGACCCATTATTTATGTCTTGCAGTCAATTAATATTCAAGCGTCAGCCATGGCTCAGGTGGGCAGAGGAAACGTTTCAAGGACACCCTGAAAGCCTCCCTGATAAAATGCAATATCCCTACCGATACCTGGGAGTCCCTGGCCAAAGACCACCCTAAGTGGAGGAAGAGCATCTGGGAGGGCGCTGTGCACCTCGAGTCTCGTCGCGGAGAGCATGCAGAAAGCAAGCGCAGGCAGCGGAAGGGGTGTGCAGCAAACCAAACTCCCCACCCACTCTTTCCTCCAATAACTATCTGTCCCACCTGTGACAGAGACTGTAATTCCCGTATTGGACTGTTCAGTCACCTAAGAACTCACGTTTAGAGTGGAAGCAAGTCTTCCTCAATTTCGAGGGACTGCCTATGATAGTAGCACTCTCACTTCGGAGTCAGAAGATTGTGGGTTCAAGCCCTAATCCGGTGATTTGAGCACAAAATCCAGGCTGATGCTCCAGGGTGCTGCACTTTCAGATGAGACATTAAACTTAGGCCCCATCTGCTCTCTCAGGTGGACATAAAAGATCCCATGGCACTATTTTGAAGAAGAGCAGGGAGTCTTGGCCAACATTTATCCTTCAACCAACATCGCTAAAACAGATTATCTGGTCATTGTCTCATTGCTATTTGCAGGACATTACAGTGTACATATTGGCTGCAAAAACAACAGTAATCGATTAACTGTGAAGCACTTTGGTTATCCTGTGGATGTGAAACATGTTATATAAATGCAAGTTTTTTCTTAAGTGTGAAACGGTACTGGGCTAGCTGCACTATCGTTAATAACAACCGAAAGCTGCAAGCCAGGTATTGCTTGAGGTGCTGCCTACCTTTCCGAGGAAGTCATTTTTGCTGACCAGGTCCCAGTCCCACACCTCCACGTGCAATGTGTTCTCTGTCGCTGTGTCATCCAGGACAAATTCAAATACCTCATTCCACCGGGGGTAACAGGACTTTTTCACAACCTACATCAAGAAAACGCAGTGTGAGGAGCTTCCATTGGATCTTAACAACACCCATAAAATGTGGATGTTTCCATCCGCTGTGGCTGATCCACGTGTTAAAAGTGCTGAATGGCAGCAAGGTAGACAAGCAACAATGTCACATCAAGCTGATATTCACTACAATATGCTACTCGATGCTGCTCTCTCAATCACTAACAAAAGGGCACGGTAGGTGTGTCAGGGGTCATTTCTGCGAGATAGTGTGGAGCCTTCTAGATGCGAGCACAGATCAGAGACAACACTATAAGGCTGCCAACCTGATTTTCTGACCTGTGCCTATCTTTAGTGAGACTTCGTGCCACAATGGAGTCTTCTGAAATTTGCCCAGTGGATTAGGTGCGTGGAAACCGGATTTCAATGCAGCCCAGACTGATAAAAATCTACGCTGTCTGCTAAGCCTAATGGTCCGGTGTGAAATGAGTTTGCAGATCTCCAACCTGGTTACTAATGGCTAGGAATCCACAGAGTACAGAACTACTCAATTAGCAGACGCACAAAGATGGCTGGTGTGTGGGAAGTGGAAATATTCCTCCTGTTTTAATGGGTAATGTTCTACAGAGAACATGAAGTCACAGTAAGGGGGCAAAGCCAACATTGGCAAAGTGATTCATCTCTCTGGTACTTCACCTCGATGGAAGTAAAAGCTCACCCAAAATATAAAGATTTAAATGTGAGGAAAAAACAGCTTGCCCCAGAAAGACTGGCGTTGGCATGTTAATTGCCATAGCTTGCCCCACAGTGAATGATGTTAGCATTGTTTATAATGGAAGAAAGACAGCACCAATGGGAGCCGTCCGCACAGCCTAATCAGCTGATATACCAGGTCCACCACAACCAAACCAAGCCTGGATGAACCATTCATGTGAAAGACCCAACAGTCTACACGTAGGATCACATGGATCACAAAAGGAGCTCACTGTGATGGCCCCAGAATCCTCCCTCAGTCCTTGAATAATATTCCATTCGGTGCTATATTGCAATGCACATGAATACAAGTCTCATTGTGCAGTTAACAGTCTGAAAGTAGCTCTGCAGCAGCCACCTCGTGAGTAACATGTATACTCAGCTGAAATATGTTGCAGCTGCAGATTTCAAATCTTTCCCTATTGGCAGGGTAGGGGGTACCTGCAATATTAACACTATCCTGGGGGCTTCCTGAGAGACAGCAGAAGTTAGCAAGCAGCTGATGCTCACGGCAAGTTGGATGATGCATTGTACTGCGCAATGCATAAAGTATTATTCTGCTGCTAATTAGTATGTCCCTTTGTTGTGGTCCAATTGTGGTATAGACACATCCTTAGGTCAAGTAGAGGCTAATTGCTCTTAGGTAGATCCCGAGGTCAATAGGAGGGTATATTCTGTTGCTGAGGAAGTTGGCAGGGTCATGTAAATTCCAAGCTCCTTCTCACGGTCAGAAGAAACCAGCAAGAAATGAACGGCTTTCGTTTCTATACTTATCCTCACCCTTCCCCCAAGTGCGCCACTGAAATTTACATGCAACAAATTGCGACACTAGTGGTTGGGGCTGAGGTGCAGTTTATAGATCTTTGGCATTTTAGATAAGTACCTGAAGGGAAAAAAAAAATGCAGATCTATGGGGAAAGGGCGGGGGAGTGGGACTAGCTAAAGTGCTCTTGCAGAGAGCCGGCATGGCTCACCGAGCTGAATGGCCTCCTTCTGTGCTGTAACCATTCTATGATTCTATGATTGGTTTATTCTGAGTTGGAGGTTAGGGTACAGCAGTGGGTCAGGGTTCAGAGCATAGCCTCAGGAGTTAGGTGGAGGCTGAGAGTGGGGGGAGTGGGCGTAGTGGGGGGGGGGGGAAATGCGGGCGTAATGGGGGGGGGCAGGGAGTGAGGGAAGTGAGGGGAGTGGGCATAGTATGGGGGGGCAGGGAGTGGGGTGGGAGAGGAGCAAGGTACAGAGTTTTAGAATTAAGACCACAATACCTCAAGCAAACCAGGACTTTACCGGTTTAATTTCACTGGGAAAATGCTGAACTGTCATGGCCAATGTTCTGGGAATATTTCATTCCTGGATCTGATTTACAATCAGAAAAGTTGGAACACATCCGCAAAATCAGGATGTGTCTCTAAAAGCACCCAAATGCTTTTTTTGATTGGCAGCAGGACTGGTTAGTCAGAGAGCAAATTACAGCTTCCTTTTCACAATCCCCATGTTCCCTGCCTCGTCCTGTGTTGGAATGAGGAGAAGGTGGCTGCCTTTAGCTGCATTCTGGGAGTTGTACTGTATTACAGAGATATGCACATTGAGCACAGTGCATTTTGGGAACTGGTGCTCCCGGGGATTCTGGTACACTTCGGGAGTCAGCTACTTGGTTGAACGTCTTTACTCAGAAACCTGGGTGGATGCAACAAACCTCAAGGCACACATTTGTAATACAGGGACAGAGCTCCAAGTAACAATGTTCATCTGGAAATTTCAGGAAAAAACAGCTGTTTCGGTAAGCTTGATAGTATTATTGTGAAATATTTAGGGGGGGAAATTTCCCTGTGGTTCCGCCCCGCCAGGTGCTCTGACCCGTTGTTGGTCATGTGACGACCCCCAACTCCTTTTCCACCCGGCGGGTGCCCCCGACAGCTTTGCGTGGTGGGAAGCTGCCAGTGGCCGGGCGCGCGTACGCCCTTAAAGGGGAGGGCGCATCGCCACGGCCGTCATTTTGTTTTAATTGTTGGCCGATGCCTGAAGTGTTGAAAAAATTGTGGGTTTTTTTCATTTTCTTTGAACACTTTTGTTTATCAGTTATGAAAATATTGGAGATGGGGACAAAATGTGTGATTGAACGGGGCGGTTGGAGGCAGTTGGTCATGTGACAAAGCCTCCAGGAATATGTTCAGTCAGAGTTGGCAACCCTAATTCCTGCTAGATTTGGACCCACTAAATCTTCCAGTCGGGCCTGGTCCAAGTATGTGAAGCCCCAGTCTGAAGTAGGCGGGAGCCTCAGTTGTGTATGTAAGAGGGGCGGGGAAGGGGAACGCCATTATCCGAACTCCAAGCGTACTGGATACTGAAGCCCCAGTACGACCATGGAAACCTAAACCCAGTGGGAAGGACTCCTGAAGCAGTCCGGCAGGCCGATTTTAAATGTACGTATGTTCGGTCTTTCACAGGCCCGTCTTGTCAGTCTTTCTATTTCAGCCTGTATACGCCTTTGTGCCCATTGCTGTTTTTTTATTTATTTGCATTAGAATGATACCGAGGCACAAACAGTTAAATTATGAGGACAGTTTGTATAAACTTGGCTTGTATTCCCTGGAGTATCGAAGATTGAGGGGTCATCTGATCCGATCGAGGTGTTTAAAATGTTAAAAGGATTCAACAGGGTGGGGGGGGGGAGAATCAAGAATGGAGGGGCATCATAAAATTAGAGCTTGGCCATTTAGGAGGGAAATCAGGAAGTATTTTTTCCACACAATGTTTAATAAATCTGGAATTCTCTCCTTCAAAAGGCTATGGATGCTGGGGACATTTGGAGCTTTCAAGACTTAGATAGGTCGATTTTTGTTCGGTAAGGGTATAGAGGGATAGGGAGCTAAGGGTATAAAGAGATAGGGAGCTGAGGGTATAAAGGGATAGGGAGCTGAGGTGGGTAAATAGGAGTTGGGGTACAGAGCCATGATCTAATTGAATAGCAGAACAGGTTCAAGGGGCTGAATGGCCTCCTCCTAGCGCTATGTTCCTGCACAGCACCGTCTAAATTCAGCAGCCATCAAAGTGGAGATCAGGTGCTGAGCTGCACTGTTACTTGTTCAGCCTTTACCAAGGGCCTCCATTTTCTCCACCTCAGCCTGCCACTTCTTATTCCCCTGCTCCCTCAGCCTTATCAGAGATTGCTGATAGGTGTGGATGCATTTTTATGCTCTCCAGAAGATTGCTAAATTCCTTCAATTGTCCCCATCCCTTTAAATTTGACTTACACACAATGTTCCACTCCTGCCAGTGGTGTGACCCGAGTTTGCCCCTGGAGTTGTGCATAATTATACAACTGAGGTTAGATCAGAGAATTGAATGCAATTGAAGGTTATTTTATCTAATTAATGAAACAAGTTTTAAACTCTTTTAATTACTGATAGAAATTGTTGAATCAATTGGGTCATTGTTCAGATGGAATCAATTAATGTGGCTGTATATTGGGAAAAGCACTTTGTAAATGAAAGGGAAGGAGTAGGGGGGGGGAAATTCACATTGTTTGCGCCTTCCGTTAGCGCCCATGGGGCGGTAACGACTTCTCGCCCGGGGCACGGGGCCACAACTACCTCCTGCAAAATTCCACGGTAGTTCCGGTAGCAGCCCGGGCTGCTGCGCCGCCGATGGCAACATCATCACCGCGCGCACAACCCGTCTTTGCCCCGGAGCGAAAATTCAATAGCTCCCTGTGAGGCCGCCGCGGGCCATTACCGCGCCAGCATCGCAGGTCGTAAACCGGGCCTCACTCCGCTCACGCGGGGCAGGGGGGAGACGCACACTTTCTTTCAACATGGGCAACATACCGATCACGGCTTTGTCTTGGCCGATTGGCAAAGTCCATGCCGCGATGTTGCAGCCCGGCACTCTGCCTTTAACGGAAGGGGCGGGCCCTGTTCTCCCATCAGTGCGGCAAGGTGCTCAACGTCGTGCTGGAAAATTCCCAAGGTTAGCGACTCAGTGAGGAGCATGTGACACTGCGTGACACTTCCTCTGGGGGGGGCGGTAACCCCAATTACGCGCCAGGCGCAGGAAGTCCCGCCTCACAGTGGTTCCCGCCCCCAGACAGGGCGCTCCTGAATTTCGGGCCCTAGATTTCTATACGATATCAACCAATGCCTCAAACTTAAAACTCTCATCCTCGTGCTTAAATCTATTCATGGCCTCGCCCCTCCCCATCTCCGTAACCATCTTCAGCCTGACAGCCTTCTGAGAACTCTCTGTTCTTCTGACTCGGGCCTCCTGTACATGCCCCAATACCTCTATCCCACCATTGGCGGCCGTGCCTTCAGCTATCCTAAGATGGGAAACTTGCAGAAGTGAAAGTCGGCGAAGATATGAGAGATAGTAGCTTTTAAAAATAAGTTTATGGAATATTGTATCCTTTAGTGCAGTGTGTTTAAATTAGACTGCTGGTTATGTAGGATATGAGAACATAAGAACATAAGAATTAGGAACAGGAGTAGGCCATCTAGCCCCTCGAGCCTGCTCCGCCATTCAACAAGATCATGGCTGATCTGGCCGTGGACTCAGCTCCACTTACCCGCCCGCTCCCCGTAACCCTTAATTCCCTTATTGGTTAAAAATCTATCTATCCGTGACTTGAATACATTCAATGAGCTAGCCTCAACTGTTTCCTTGGGCAAAGAATTCCACAGATTCACAACCCTCTGGGAAAAGAAATTCCTTCTCAACTCGGTTTTAAATTGGCTCCCCCGTATTTTGAGGCTGTGCCCCCTAGTTCTAGTCTCCCCGACCAGTGGAAACAACCTCTCTGCCTCTATCTTGTCTATCCCTTTCATTATTTTAAATGTTTCTATAAGATCACCCCTCATCCTTCTGAACTCCAACGAGTAAAGACCCAGTCTACTCAATCTATCATCATAAGGTAACCCCCTCATCTTCGGAATCAGCCTAGTGAATCGTCTCTGTAGCCCCTCCAAAGCCAGTATATCCTTCCTTAAGGTGACCAAAACTGCACGCAGTACTCCAGGTGCGGCCTCACCAATACCCTGTACAGTTGCAGCAAGACCTCCCTGCTTTTGTACTCCATCCCTCTCGCAATGAAGGCCAACATTCCATTCGCCTTCCTGATTACCTGCTGCACCTGCAAACTAACTTTTTGGGATTCATTCACAAGGACCGGGCGTGGAGGTCGTCCTCTCGGCTTACGCCGATGACGTGCTCCTCGCGGTAGAGGATCCCGCTGACCTGCGGAGGATGCGTGAGTGCCAGGAGATTTACTCGGCCGCGTCCTCCGCCAGGATCAACTGGGAGAAATGTTCCGGACTCCTGGTGGGTCAGTGGCGGGTGGACTCCCTGCCGGAGGAGCTCAGGCCTTTTGCCTGGAGCACGACCCATCTCCTCTATCTGGGAGTCTACCTTAGCCCCGACGAGGGAGCCTGGCCGGCGAACTGGAAGGAGCTGGAGGCCAAGGTCGCCGCTCGCCTAGGGCGCTGGACAGGACTGCTCCGAGTGCTGTCCTACAGGGGTCGAGCGCTAGTCATAAACCAGCTGGTGGCCGCAATGCTGTGGTACCGGCTGGTCACTTTGACCCCTCCCCCTGTGTTTGTCGCCAAGATACAGAAGAAGCTGGTGGACTTCTTCTGGAACAACAGGAAGCACTGGGTCTCTGCTGCGGTCTTGAGTCTCCCGCTTGAGGAGGGCGGTCAGTCGTTGGTGTGCGTCAGCGCCCAGCTCGCGACTTTCCGTCTTCAGACCCTGCAGAGGTACCTTTACGTCGAGCCCCCTCCTAGGTGGTGTGCTCTGGCGAGGTATTTCTTCCGCCAGCAGCGCGACCTCAATTATGACACGCAGCTCCTGTTTGTGAACTTGGGGGGTGTCAGGACCGCCCTCCGGGAGCTGCCTGTCTTTTACAGGGAACTCATCAGGGTCTGGAACAAAGTCTCCACCAAGCGCAGCTCTCCGCCGGCTGGAGTGGCGGCCGTCCTGCAGGAGCCGCTGCTCGGGAATCCGTACCTCCACGACCGAGGTTTTATGTGGCGGTCGGAAGAGAGGGCTGTGGCTGGTGAGGTGACCAGGGTCAGGGACCTGCTCGATGGTGGAGGAGCGGGCTGGATGGCGCCAGACACGCTGGCGCGGCGCCTAAATTCTGCCAACGTCCGCCACGCGGCCGATGCCATCGAGTCGCTAAAAACAGCTCTGGGCCCTGACTCTGTTAGGTGCATCGAGGAGGCTCAAGCACGTGGGGAGATCCCGTCCGAACTGACCCCCGTCCGGACGGAATTCCTCATCGGCGCCAAACCCCGGAACCTCCCTCGGGGGCCGGCGCCTCACAACTTGAGCCGCCTCGGGGAAATCCCCTCCGTGCCTTTCAGTTCCGCGCGGAGGGGTTTCCTGTACGGGCTGCTCCTGCACACTCTCAACTTTGCCATCCTCGCCGGCCGTCCGGACACGCCATGGCGTACCATCTTGCCGTCCGGAGGAGGCGGGGGTCCCGGATGGAGGGCACTCTACGCAGGGGTCCTCCCACTATTCATCGGGGACTTGGCCTGGAGGGTGGTGCACGGAGCAGTGCCGTGCAATAAATTTTTAAGCCGGTTCACGGACTCCCAGGCCGCCTGCAATTTCTGCGGTCTGGAGGAGTCCGTGTTCCATGTTTTTATTGAGTGCACAAGGTTGCAGCCCCTGTTCCATTATTTGAAGGGGCTGCTCCTGAAATTCTGGCTGCACTTCAGTCCCACTCTCCTGATCTTTGGGCACCCTGTGCGGAGGGGAGCGGGTAGGTCCAAAGGCCTCCTCGTAGGACTGCTCCTGGGCACGGCCAAGGGTGCCATCAGCCGGTCCAGGCAGCGGGCGGTCGAGGGGGTCGTTCAACCTGACTGCCTGCCTCTCTTCCGCTCTTACATCCGGTCCAGGGTGTCCTTGGAGATGGAGCACGCGGTGTCCACCAGTACGCTCGCGGCCTTCCGCGAGAGGTGGGCACCGGAGGGACTGGAGTGCATCATCACGCCCGGCAACCAAATTTTAATTTGATTTTACGTTTTAAAGTTTAATTTGTTTTAATTGCCGGTGCTTTTAGTGTCCCCTTCCCTTTTATAGGGGGCACCGGAAAAAATTTGATTTTAGCGCCCCAAAAAAAACCAAAAAAAAGAAAAAAAGGGGCCTTGTAAATGTCTGCTGTGTCATCCAGGGCGGGTGGCACGGTTTAATGTTTTATGTTTTACAGATAAACTCTAAAATAGTTTCATTCACAAGGACCCCCAGGTCCCTCTGCACCACAGCATGTTCTAATTTCTCCCCATTCAAATAATATTCCCTTTTACTGTTTTTTTTCCCAAGGTGGATGACCTCACACTTTCCGACATTGTATACCATCTGCCAAACCTTAGCCCATTCGCTTAACCTATCCAAATCTCTTTGCAGCCTCTCTGTGTCCTCTACACAACCCACTTTCCCACTAATCTTTGTGTCATCTGCAAATTTTGTTACACTACACTCTGTCCCCTCTTCCAGGTCATCTATGTATATTGTAAACAGTTGTGGTCCCAGCACCGATCCCTGTGGAACACCACTAACCACGGATTTCCAACCCGAAAAGGACCCATTTATCCCGCTCTGCTTTCTGTTCGCCAGCCAATTTTCTAACCATGCTAATACATTTCCTCTGACTCCGTGTACCTCTATCTTCTGCACTTGGAGTACAAAAGCAGGGAGGTCCTGCTGCAACTGTATAGGGTATTGGTAAGGCCGCACCTGGATGTTTCCCCTCGTGGGGGAACCTAGAACTAGGGGGCATAGTTTCAGAATAAGAGGTCGCCCATTTAAAATGGAAATGAGGAGGAATTGCTTCTCTCAGAGGGTCATAAATCTGTGAAATTCTCTGCCCCAGAGAGCTGTGGAGGCTGGGTCATTGAATATATTTCAGGTGGAAATAGACAGATTTTTGAATAATAAGGGAGTCAAGGATTATGGGAAGCGGGCGGGGAAGTGGAGTTGAGGCCAGGATCAGATCAGCCATGATCTTACTGAATGGCGGAGCAGGCTCGAGGAGCCAAATGGCCTACTCCTGCTCCTATTTCTTATGTTCTTGTGTTCTAACACCTTCAATAGGAGCTGTTCAATTCTGAATAGCGTTCCCATCACCATTAATGCAGCATTAGTGCAGAAGGAAGTGGCTGGACTCACAGAGCTCTCTTGGGTCTTCCCGTTGTATTGCACTCTCACAAACGGGTCCGAGGCTCCATTTAGATCTTTCCGAGCCAGGTCTCTGAAAAGAAAGAAAAAAAGACTTGCATTTATATAGCGCCTTTCATGACTTCAGGACATCGCCTAAGCGCTTCACAAGTTGCAGTGAACTGAGTGCCATTGCTAGGAGCCTGGGGGAAGGTGACAGGACCAGTGTTTTTTGGCAAGGGCTGGTGTCCAGTAAATGGAAGGGAAGCTCATAAAAATTATTTTTATTAAATGGTTTAAAAACTTTAAAAAAATTTTTTTTAGATGCTTTAAAACCATCATTGACTACAAGAGCACCATCTCGAAATGTCTTACTTTGTACAAGACACAAAATGAAGTGGGGACTGTAACTCTCTGGGGTTTGAAACATGTACCTGACTCAGGGAGGATTACTTGGGTATTCCGGTCGCAACACAAACACAATGGCAAGGTCCAAAGTCCTCGCAACACACTGAGAGCGCGAGGGATGAACAAAGATTGAATGTACATTTCTGTTATTCTGTTTCCTAATTTGCCCCCTGTGTGGAACATGCCTTTTGCAACTGTGGCACGGAGAAGTGAAAGGGGTTTGTTCAGAGGGCTGGAAAAAACAGAGAGTCGAATGATGCAACTTCTCCAAGTATTCCACCTCCTCCTGGTTTAAAAATAGCTCCATGTAGTGTGACGCAGTAACAGTCACGGAATTTCCACAGGGACATTTCCCAATGATTTGTTATAGGTGGCCCTTTACAACATGACTCATAATCAGCGCCTGATCCCAACTAGGCAGAGGTGGGCTGATGCATCTTTTCCCATTCGATCAAGTGGCTGAAATTGTGGCAGCCACACAGACCGTTCCTGGTACAATGCAACCCATATTTACCTTAGCATTCAGTTTCAGAAATTCAGATCACTAGTTCACATCGTGACCTATTAAACACAGCCTGTCTCAGCATCGTCTCTTTAATAGGTTTCTCCTCTGAGGCAACTAATGAAGCAACATGGAGCTGAAGACTTGACCAATACAGTGCAAGCTACTGCTGAAATGTATAACTTGTACGGTTCAAGGCTGTTTGAATAGTTGATTAACTTCGGTTCAAGGCTATTTGAATAGTTGATTAACTCCCGACATGACTGTTAGAGTTTGGAACAGTGAGCAGAGTCTGTTCTGAAACAATGGCCGCAACTTGCTGAAACAGTAACAGAGTGTGAACAACACACACTGTTATTCATGTGTAAATCAGCTAACACGTTCAAGGGAATAAGAGACATGCCGTGAGCTACCAATCTCCATAACTTGTTGGTCGATTTACAACGCTCCACTGTTTGCTTCGCACAAATGGCACCTCAACAGCATCAACAACTTGTATTTATATAGCGCCTTTAACGTAGTGAAATGTCCCGAGGCGCTTCACAGGAGTATTATGCGATAAAAATTTGACACCGAGCTGCATGCATAGAAATTAGCACAGGTGACTGTTGTGTATGTATAGT
Source organism: Pristiophorus japonicus (assembly GCF_044704955.1). NCBI lineage: Eukaryota > Metazoa > Chordata > Chondrichthyes > Pristiophoridae > Pristiophorus > Pristiophorus japonicus. The sequence goes on from NC_091992.1 coordinate 52,574,511, forward strand.
AAGTATACTCCCTGTACATTCAATGTACAGTTACATAAGACTACTGAATGTACCTTCACACTGTATATACTATGCTTGTACCACCAGAGGGTGCCACTGGTGGAGACCTACGGTCACCTGTACACGGCAGGTAACCAGGTATAAAAGGGAGCTCACCATGCTGTACCCTCACTCAGGAGCTGTAATAAATGGGTTAAGGTCACCACAGTTTAAGTACAATGCTTTACCTCGCGGAGTCATTACTAAAGTGCTTACAGACACGATAACTACCGATGAGATTACGAATTTCCACTCGAAAATGGCTAACCTTGGCACGTTTCAACAATTCGTCGATGGGGAAGATTGGGAGGCCTTTGTGGAAAGGCTCGAACACTTTTTCATTGCGAATGACCTGGCAGGAGACGACCTGACCTCACTGGCTGATAAACGCAGAGCTATCCAGCTCAGCAGTTGTGGGCCCACCGTCTATGGCCTCGTCAAGGACTTGCTAACCCCAGCTAAAACAACGACCAAAATATATGAGGAGCTCGCAACGCTGATACAGGAACAACTCAAACCTAAGCGGATGACTCATCTCCAGGACTCTAACCCGGCAAGTACTGTGAATTGACTGGTGCCTTTTAGAGGCAAGGCTGCTGCAAGCAGTCTCCCTCAGGGAAGGGAGAACAGAACCCCGAGTCCCACAACCTTGAGTCCGCCACATGGAGCCAATCAGCTAACCCCATGCTGGCGCTGTGGAGGAAATCACAGAGCCCACCAGTGCCGCTATAAAGACTATACATGCAAAGGCTGTAACACAAAGGGCCACCTCCGGCGATTGTGCACCAAGTCGATGTAAAGTTGGTCGATCATCCGGACTTCAGCGACGATGAAGAGAGAGTCCATGAGGCAGCTCAGCCCCACGATGAGGTGTACGGAGTGTTTACCTGCACCACCGAGAGTTCTCCGTTGAAAATGGAAGTCGAAATCAATGATGTTCCAATCACGATGGTGGTGGACATAGGGGCGAGCCAGTCGCACGACCTAAAATGATCCCGATCCAAAGAAAGCTGCTCACCTACACAAATGACACCATTCCAGTCGTTGGCAGTGTGGATGTCCAGACAGCACGATGCACAAGCTACCTTTGTGGATCATTGCTGGTGATGGTCCAACGTTGCCAGGAAGAAGATGGATGAAACAGATCCGTTGGAGCTGGGAAAACCTCTAGCCTCCGGCGATCGACGTCCTACGCGGCCCCAAGTTTGAATCCAGCACAACACCTGAAAATCCAACCGTCCTACTCGACTGTGTGGAGACGACACAGACCGCTCAACCCAACGGCAAGATGATCCAGCCGAAACGACCCGACCTCACCTTCCAGGCTTCAGTGGCAGAACTCCGGAGGAAGAAAATCGGTGCAGAAGGCTACTTCCCTGCTTCCATGGCAGAACCTGGGAAGAAATGATTCACCGCAGCCTACCTTGTGGAGAGAAAGAAGATGGCGCCCGCACCATGAGGTGAAGAGCCTGAAGTAAAGATGGCGACAGCCAGACCACGAGGAGCAGCGTTGATGGAGCAACACATGATGCCGATCAGCGAATCGGATTGGGGTAAAGATTGCAAGGCCCTCTTAAAGGAGACCGGCAACCCATCACAATTAAAGGGACAGTTCCACTCTTTATACAGCGATGCCGGTGATACATATGTAAGAGATGTAATTGACAAATGCAAGTATGTAAATGTAACTAACCGTGTTAAGTCGGATGATTGCGGTCGGAACTACTGAATTATGACAGTAAATGAAGTCATGATGTGCGATGCCAGGTTCTACATGTACGCTGACAAAACCAAGGACAACCTCCCGTCGGAAGTACCCAGGTCCAATGGGCTACCTGATCATGTAGCCTGCGCCTCCGGGACCAATGTGATGCCCCAGGAAGCATGGCCACACACAGAGGGAGCATACCAGCTGCAGGGCCAGCGATCAGCAGACGGCAAAGGCACCACCACCGGTACCCTGCCCCTGATAGGCTCTACCTCTCTGGCCACTAGGGCCAGTGCCGGGAGCAAGAGGCTAGCATCCTCCAGCTCTCCCAATGGGACCTGGGATGACCAGGCTCCTACTGTCGCTGAAGGGCAACAGGGAGACACTGCAGCCCTCAAAAGAGGACAGGGAGGCCACACACTTCTGTGGCTCTGCCCACCACTAAGCAATGGCAAAGGCCCTGAGACTTAGCCAGGTGAGCGATCCGAGCCCACCCAGCTGGCAGGGGGCGCAGCGTCACCATCAGACAACCTGGACACAGTCGGGTCACTCTGAAACTAGCGTCCTCACCCACCTGCACCTACACAACCCAGGGCAAGACTGTAATACCACGTATGTACCTTATCTGTAAAATGTACTTGTTCCACTACTGCAGAACCCAAACAGTGATGTAATTAATCCTATGTTTTTTTTGTTCTTTCTTTCTGTACATGTATGCACGTGTAGGTGTTGAGCCACATACATGGTCTATGTATGGGGGGGGTGGCGGTGGAATGGATGTATGTAGTCATGGACACACATGGATCACACACAGAACCCACTCAACCCCCACTGCAACCTCAAACCGTCCACTGCTGACCATTTCCCAATGTTGTGACAATAAGGACTTGGGGGTCAACAGGGAGAGAGCCAATCCAAAGCATAGACAAGGTGCAGGGGCTTTGGGCACTCAAGTCTAGGGCCAGAGCACACAATGCAAAGGCCAATGGCACAAGACTTAGGGGAGAATGATGTTGTGTATGTATAATAAGTATACTCCCTGTACACTCAATGTACAGTTACATAAGACTACTGGATGTACCTTCACACTGTATATACTATGCTTGTACCACCAGAGGGTGCAGCTGGTGGAGACCTAGGGGTCACCTGTACACGACAGGTAACCAGGTATAAAAGGGTGTTCACCATACTGTACCCTCACTCAGGAGTTGCAATAAATGGACTAAGGTCACCACAGTTCAAGTACAATACCTTGCCTCGTGGAGTCATTACTAGAGTGCTTACAGACACGATAGTGACCAAAAGCTTGGTCAAAGAGGTATGTTTTAAGGAGCGTCTAGAAAGAGGAAAGAGAGGTAGCGAGGCAGAGAGGTTTAGGCAGGAAGTTCCAGAGCTTGGGGCCTAGGTTGTTAATCTGTGGAATTCGCTGCCTCAGAGAGCTGTGGAAGCTGGGTCATTGAATAAATTTAAGACAGAAATAGACAGTTTTTTAAACGATAAGGGGTTATGGGGAGCTGGTGGGGAAGTGGAGGTGAGTCCATGATCGGATCAGCCATGATCTTATTAAATGGTGGAGCAGGCTCGAGGGGCTGTATGGCCTACTCCTGCTCCTATTTCTTATGTTCTTATGTTCTTATCAGTTAATACTGACTAATTCACTCACCCACAGGGTTAATACTGATCAATTCACCTATGCACCCAAAATGATGAGGGGACCAAGTGTAATATTCCCAAGTTTGCTGATGATGCAAAGTTAGATTTGAAGGTAAGCTGTAAGGAAGACACAAAGATGCTTCAAAGGGGTATAGACTGGTTAAGTGATTGTGCAAGAACATGGCAGATAGAGTATAATGTGGGGAAATGTGAAATTATCCATTTTGGTAGGATGAATAGAAAAGCAGAATATTTTTTTAAAGCTGAGAGACTAGTAAATGTTGGTATTCAAAGCGATTTGGTGTCCTTGCACACGAATCACAAAAAGTTAACATACAGATACAGCAAGCAATTAGGAAGGCAAATAGAATGTTAGCCTTTATTGCAAGAGGGTTGGAGTATGCGTAAGGAAGTCTTGTTGCAATTATATAGGGCCTTGGTGAGACCTGGAGTACTTTGTACAGTTTTGGTTTCCTTACCAAAGGAAGGATATACTTCTCTTATAGGGAGTGCAACAAAAGTTCACTAGATTGATTCTTGGGATGAGAGGGTTATCCTATAAGTAGATATTGAGTAGACTAGGCCTCTATTTCCTCTAGAATTTAGAAGAATGAATGGTGATCTCATTGAAAAGTATAACATTCTGAGGGAGCTTGACAGGGTAGATGCTGAGAGGTTGTTTCCCCTGGCTGGAGAGTCTAGAACCAGGGGTCACGTTCTCAGGATAAGGGGGTTGGCCATCTAGTACTGAGATGAGAAGAAATTTCTTCACTCAGAGGGTGGTGAATCTTTGAATTCTCTACCCCAGAGGGCTGTGGATGCTCAATTGTTGGCATATTCATGACTGAGCTCGATAGTATTTTGGGCACTAAAGGAATCAAGAGCTATGGGGATAGGGCAGGAAAGTGGAGTTGATGTAGAAGATCAGCCATGATCTTATTGAATGATGGAGCAGGCTAGAAAGGTCGTATGGCCGACTCATGCTCCTATTTCTTATGTTCTTATGTTCACAGGGTTAATACTGACCAATACACTCACCCACGGGGTTAGTACTGACTAATTCATCTCTCTCTGAGTAAATGTCTGGGGGTTTGCCCTGTGTGGGTTCGGTCTTGTTCATTGTCCGCGGCGAAATATGTGGGGCTGGAATAGTATGTCGATGTTCATTAACTGGTTTTGACTGGCTCACGATTAACGAAACAGCTAATTAAATCTGTGTGAATGATGTCGGGGAAAGCAGACATCCCTGACCTATTAAGCTGTGTGTTGTGGCTGTGTCTGTGTGATCCATTCTTTGTGCAATGTGTCAGGAAGTTCAAGATTTATCATGCACCATCAGGTGTCCTTAATTAACAGCACAGCCTTTGCATACACAGTCTGTCAGCCCACGTGCCGCGTTTGAGGAGCTAAACATCCAATTACTTCCCATCCACATATTTTCTCTACATTTTCCGCAACTCAGTGTGAGGTACCGTACACCTGTTTATATTTGCAATAAAAATATTTCTATTTTTTTCTTGCGGAAGGACCTGGTACACACAACTATCTTTGTTGCATGTAATGTTGATAGGAAAGGACTGAGTGGGAAGAATATAAGCAGATCTGCAACATTTATCAAAGTTTAAGGATAAAATTGTCTCCGCATTTCAAAAGGAGGATTCGATAACTGATTCCATAGAACAAAACTCTAATTAATGCTAACTTACATTTCTAAGATACGACATATCATTTTGTTCTGACACAGATCACAGCATTTTCCAGGAGGAGGTCATTCAGCCTATCACATCTGTACCCGCTCTTTGATAGGGCCATTCACCACACCGTGTAAAACACTTTTGATACAAGTATGTATTATTACTCTTGTAGCTTGTGGGAAATATAGAGAAACTAATTTAGGGGATCGGGTGGGGTATCAGGACCACATTGAGCGGGTGGAATGGAGCAGAGTCGGGGGAGGGGGGAGGAGGGAAGCAGAGTGGGGGGAGGAGAGAGGAGGGGAGCAGGGTGGGGGAGGGAGCGGAGAGGAGCAGGGTGGGGGAGGGGGAGGAGGGAGGCAGAGTGGGGAGGGGGAGGAGAAGAGCAGTGTGGGGGGAGGGGGAGGAAGGGAGCAGGGTGGGGGGAGGGGGAGGAGGGGAGCAGGGTTGGGGGAGGGAGAGGGGAGCAGTGTGGGGGAGGGTGAGGGGGGGAGGAGGGAGGCAGGAGGCAGAGTGGGGGAGGGGGAGGAGAAGAGCAGTGTGGGGGGAGGGGAGGAGGGAGGCAGAGAGGGGGAGGAGGAGAAGAGCAGTGTGGGGGGAGGGGGAGGAGGGGAGCAGGGTGGGGGGAGGGAGAGGGGAGCAGTGTGGGGGAGGGGGGAGGATGGAGGCAGAGTGGGGGAGGGGGGAAGCAGGGTGGGGGAGGAGGAGGCAGGGTGGAGGAGGGGGAGGAGGGTGGCAGGGTGGGGGATGGGGAGGAGGGGAGTGGAGGGGGGAGGGGGAAAGGAAGGCAGAGTGGGGGATGGGAAGCAGAATGGGGGGAGGGGGAGGAGGGAGGCAGGGTGGGGGAGGGGGAGGAGGGGAGCAGTGTGGGGGAGGAGGAAGGAGGGGAGCAGTGTGGGTGAGGGAGGGGAGGGGGAAGGGGAGCAGGGAGGCAGAGTGGGGGAGGGGGAGGAGGGGAGCAGTGTGGGGGAGGGGGAGGAGAGGAGCAGTGTGGGTGAGGGGGGAGGTGGAGGAGGGGAGCAGAGAGGGGGAGGAGGAGGAGGAGGGAGGCAGAGTGGGGGAGGGCGAGGAGGGGAGCAGAGTGGGGGGAGGGTAGATCATGGAGGTCGTGGTGGTGATCGTGAAGGTCAGGGGCAGATCATAAGGATGGGGGGAGATCGAGGAGGTCGGGGTTAGTCAGAGATCAGGGTGGGTGAGGAGAGTTGGAGATCGGGGTTGTGGGGACTCAGCCAATCACGCGGTCTGTAAAAAGATTCACTAGGTGGGCCTGAGAGAAACACCCCTGTTCCTCCTGGCCCACAAGCAATGCTGTAAAGGCATTAAAGACCAACCCATCACATCTTCTTTTACCTGCCGTGATTCAATCCTGTTAAAATGGAGGCACGCAGCCTCGTTAAAAGCCCTTGATGACCAGCCTGCCTCCTGGCTGCGGATTGGTCGCCCAACCCCCGACCCGCCTCCAATAAAACCAGAAGTGGACGGGTTGGAGGCGGGCTTAAGGTTTTAAAAATTATTTACTTCCCACCCACCTCTTGGGGGTTAAAAATCCACCCAATTCTTCCCTATTTGCAATTGTTGCTCCTTGCACTGAGAATAACCGTTTTAATTTGAACATTACCGGCCTTTGTGAAGATTTCCTCAGATCAATCCATCGCCTGCACTGGCTGGGGAATAAAGCTATGCGATTCATTTACGGTGGGGAAAAAAGAAATCCTGGAGCTGGCAATTTAGCTAAGGCTTGTTAAAACAAAATAACATTAATGCCCTTGAAAGTAATGCATTCACAATTTAACTACTCTGTGTTCTATTCAGAGCTATTCAGAGTACTTTGCCTGATTGAATGGGATGAGTCACTCAGATGCATGGAGACAGGAGAGTGGGTAGAGAGCTGTTCAGATCTGCATTTATTTTGTTCTTTCACGGCAAAAAGCAATTTTCAGGAAAATGCTTGCAAATCGTTGCCCTGATCGCCGTTATCTTATGACCTTGAACAGAAAGAACTCGAGCTAACAACATCAGAGAAACTGTCGACAGTCATCTTCAGAGACAGACAACAACTCTTTCTGTTTACCATAGCGGGATTATGCAGGGTGCCGAATTATCCAATAACAGGCTCTGCTCGACTAAAATAGACCCCGTTTCATGTGCTGCTGTAATATTTCTGTAGCACAAACACAAAAACACAGGCCCCTCGCACAGAATACATCTCTGAGTGCTTTACAAAGGGGGAAAGAAGGGCATTGAGTTAAGAGTTGGGAATGGGTAAGGCTAGTGACTGAAGGCACAGTCAAAGCCAGTGAGTTCTAAGAGAAGAAGAAAGACTTGGATTTCTATAGCGCCTTTCACGACCACTGGATGTCTCAAAGTGCATTACAGCCAATGAAGTACTTTTGGAGCGTAGTCACTGTTGCAGTTTTGGAAACGCGGCAACCAACTTGCGCACAGCAAGCTCCCACAAACAGCAATGTGATAATGACCAGATAATCTGTTTTTGTTATGTTGATTGAGGGATAAATATTGGCCAGGATACAGGGGATAACTCCCCTCCTCTTCGAAATAGTGCCATGGGATCGTTTACGTCCACCTGAGAGAGCAGACAGGGCCTCAGTTTAACGTCTCATCTGAAAGACGGGACCTCCGACAGTGCAGCACTTCCTCAGCACTGCACTGGATTGTCAGCCTAGATTTATGTGCCCAAGTTCCTGGAGTTGGACTTGAACCCACGACCTTCTGACTCAGAGGTGAGTGTGCGACCCACTGAGGCTTTTGAAGGAAGTAAGAGAGGCAGCAAGGCAAACAAAACCTGAAACTGCCGGCGACACTCAGCAGGCCACAGAGTCTCCAGATGTTGCCTATCCTGCCGAGTGTCTCCAGCATTTCTGCTTTATTCCAGATTTCCAGCATCTTTGTGCTTTTGAGGGAGCCGGGCAGAGCAGTTTTAGACGGGAGTTGCGATGAGCTGGGGTATAATGGATGGAAGACCAGATGCTGATGGTGAAGCACAAGGAATGAGGAATGCACAATGATTGAGAGACAGCGGAGTGGAGGATTTGGCCTGAGCGATACAAACGGAAAGGTGAAGATGGGAGAGACTGACAAGGATTCGAAAATGAGGATGAAGATCATGAACTTGGTACACTTTGGGATATGGAACCAATGGAGTTTGACAAGGATATGGTGGTGGTCGGGGGGGGGGGGGGGGGTGACATAGGTCTGTGGGACTGTGCGCAAAAGAGGAATTATGCTGTAGAGTTCTGCATCAAGATATTGGTGAGGCCACACCTGGAATACTGCGTGCAGTTTTGGTTTCCATATTTACGAAAGGATATACTTGCTTTGGAAGCAGTTCAGAGAAGGTGCACTAGGTTGATTCCGGGGATGAGGGGGTTGACTTATGAGGAAAGGTTGAGTAGGTTGGGCCTCTACTCATTGGAATTCAGAAGAATGAGAGGTGATCTTATCGAAATGTATAAGATTATGAGGGGGCTTGACAAGGTGGATGCAGAGAGGATGTTTCCGCTGATAGGGGAGACTAGAACTAGAGGGCAGGATCTTAGAATAAGGGACTGCCTGTTTAAAACTGAGATGAGGAGAAATTGCTTCTCTCAGAGGGGTGTAAATCTGTGGAATTCGCCTCAGAGAGCTGTGAAAGCTGGGACATTGAATAAATTTAAGACAGAAATAGACAGTTTCTTAAACGATAAGGGGTTATGGGGAACGGGCAGGGAAGTGGAGCTGAGTCCATGATCGGATCAGCCATGATCTTATTGAATGGCGGAGCAGGCTCGAGGGGCCATGTGGCCTACTCCTGTTCCTATTTCTTATGTTCTTATCAAATGAAGTTTGTGACAGGTGGAGGAGGGGGACTAACGATGGAGGCCTGAGGTACACCAGAGAAGACATGGAAGTTCTGCATGAAAAACCATTCAAGGAAAGGTTAAATAAGAAATCAAATCAGGAGACATGGCACTGTGAAGATTGGCTGCAGAAGAGAGGAAATGGCGTGGTCAGCAGCAATGTATCCCTGGTGTAATGTATTTGCTTCATGGGTTCTTTACTTAAGAATTCCAAGCAACACTTTGCTATTAAGAACTAGTTGGTTTATCAGCAAAGGTTTAACATTCACACTGCACATTACCAGTTCATCCAGCAGGCTGACAACTGCATACCTCATTGTGGGGATGCCCTGAACCCAACTGGCTGGGGTTTTATTGAGTCTTGTAAACATCATGTGATTGGCTAAGCCACTCCCACTCAACAGCTCTAAAACTATTTTAGTAGAAACTTAAACAAGTGCCCTCTTTTGGCACTAGAACCCACAAATTAACAATTTAAAACTGTAATGAAAACCTTTAATCAAATTAAAATTTGGTTGCCGGGGGTGATGATGCACTCCAGTCCTGCCGGCGCCCACCTCTTCAACAGCTCTACAACTATTTTAAAGTTGAACAGTAAATCAATTGCCCACTGATTAAAGGGGGGCACTAAAACCGACACAATAAACCAATTAACTTTAGATGGTAGACTTAGATCAAATTAAAATTTGGTTGCGGGGGTGATGATGCACTCCAGTCCCACCGGCGCCCACCTCTTCAACAGCTCTACAAACCTGTGAGTGTACTCACAGGTGCATACATAACACCTGTAATTTATTTTCGGCCCGCGCGGCCCATTCAAACACCATGCATGCGTGGTTTTTCTATTTGAAAGCTGGCTGCATGGGATGTCTGGAGCGGGGCCACGCAGCTTACAGGGGAATTGGTCAACAGTAGTGACAGCGCCAGAGAGATTCAGGGTGGCAAGCAGCAAAATGAGCCCCGATTGTAGTCACACAGTGTGTCACAGGTTATCTGGGCCAGGGTGGCTTCAGTGCTGCGGGCTGGAGTAACCGGAAAACAGTACGCTGGTAGAGGAGACCAGAGAGCTCGGTGGTGACCATGCATTCAAGGACCTTGAAGATAAAGGGCAAATTGTGGATAGGGTGTTTGTTGGATAGGGTGGAGGGATCAAGGGGAGGCTTCCTTTATGTGTAGAAGGGGAGCTGACTGCAACAGTTTTGGCAGAGATACAAATAGTGCCAAATGATAGAAAGAGCAGAACGTTGGCATTGGGTTTTCAGGGCTGATATGAAAGGTATAAAGGAAAGAGACGATGGGCTCGATAGAGGAAATGAGCTTGAGAATTCCGAGGGGGAAGTGGTGGAGAAACTGCGACCTGAGGGAAGTAGGGGTGAGCTGGGAGAGGGCAGGGGTGGAATAAGTGAAAGAATGTCATTGCTTCCACTCTTTCCGAGACTTATTTTCGCTTTTCTAAACGTTAAAAGAAACCTCAGGAAAAGCACTTAGCAATCACAGGAAACATTATTTTCATAAATCAGTTTTGATAAAAGTGACAAAAATGATTTAAAACATTCCGACTTAAAACATCTGGTGCAGTGGAAAGCTCCCAGAATATCCAATACTCTGGCATCATAGCAGAGTTATTTTTAGAGAGGTTGGATTTGTTCATTCTGGTGACTAACTTTACCCAGAAACTTCCCAATATGGAAACACAGAGGACGTGTCAGCCTTGGCTCAGATGGTAGCACCCTCACCTGAGTCAGAAAGTTGTGGGTTTATATTCCCACACCACAGACATGAGCACGTCATCTAGGCTGACACTCCAGTGCCGTAATGAACGATTGCTGCATTGTCAGAGGTGCCGTCTTGCAAATGAGGTGTTACACCGAGGCCCCGACTGCTCTCTCAATTGGACGTAAGAGCACTATTCGAAGAAAAGCAGGGGAGTTCCCCCCAGTGTCATGGCTAACAGCTAAAACAGGAAACATTGAACAGCCTGCGGCTTTTTTCTCTGGAAAAGAGAAGGCAGAGGGGTGACCTGATAGAGGTCTTTAAGTTTCTGAAAGGGTTTGATAGGGTAGGCGCTGTTTCCACTTGTGGGGGAGACCAAAGCTAGGGGCCATAAATATAAGATAGTCACTAATAAATCCAATAGGGAATTCAGGAGAAACTACTTTACCCAGAGAACGGTTAGAAAGTGGAACTCGCTACTACAGGGAGTATTTGAGGCGAATAGTATCGATGCATTTAAGGGGAAGCTAGATAAACACATGAGGGAGAAGGGAATAGATGGTTATGCCGTTAGGGTTAGATGAAGTAGGGTGGGAAAAAGCTTGTGTGAAGCATAAACACCGGCATGGACCACTTGGGCCGAATGGCCTGTTTCTGTGCTGTAAATTCTATCTCATTTATTTCATGACTGTTCGTGGGAGCTTGCTGTGCAAAAATTGGCTGTCACGTTTCCTACATTGCAACAGTGACTACACGTCAAAAGTACTTCAGATGTTATAAAGTGCTTTGGGATGTCCTGAGATTGAGAAAGGCACTATATAAATACAAGTCTTTCTTTTTATTGTAAATAACTCCCTTATCCTGAACCTTAGAATGGGAGATGCCTGTGCAATTATTGCTGTCTCTCAGTCGCCTCTCATTGCTAAGTTTGACTTTTAGAAGTCAACTGGTCAGCGGCAGGCAGTGCACATTTTGTATAGAATTTCCCCTGCCTTGACGGGGAACAACGTAACACTTCCATTCATGGTGTCTCCATGGAGGAGGGAGGGAGTGCAGAGGAGGAGGGAGGGGAGGAGGGAGGGGTGGGGGAGGGAGAGGAGGGAGGGGGAGGAGGAGGCAGTGTGGAGGAGGAGGAGGGAGTGTGGAGGAGTGAGGGTGAGGAGGAGGGAGTGTGGAGGAGGGAGGGGTGGGGAGGAGGAGGGAGTGTGGAGGAGGAAGAGGTGGGGGAGGAGGAGGGAGTGTGGAGGAGGGAGAGGTGGGGGAGGAGGGAGTGTGGAGGAGGGCGAGATGGGGGAGGAGGAGGGAGTGTGGAGGAGGGAGGGGTGGGGAGGAGGAGGGAGTGTGGAGGAGGGAGAGGTGGGGGAGGAGGAGGGAGTGTGGAGGAGGGAGGGGGAGGGGGAGGAGGAGGGAGTGTGGAGGAGGGAGGGGGAGGGGGAGGAGGAGGGAGTGTAGAGGAGGGAGGGGTGGGGAGGAGGAGGGAGTATGGAGGAGGAGGGAGTGTGGAGGAGGGAGAGGTGGGGAGGAGGAGGGAGTGTGGAGGAGGGAGGGGTGGGGAGGGAGGAGGGAGTGTGTAGGAGGGAGTGGTGGGGAGGGAGGAGGGAGCGTAGAGGAGGGAGAGGTGGAGGAGGAGGAGGGAATGTGGAGGAGGGAGGGGTGGGGAGGGAGGAGGGAGTGTGGAGGAGGGCGAGATGGGGGAGGAGGAGGGAGTGTGGAGGAGGGAGGGGTGGGGAGGAGGAGGGAGTGTGGAGGAGGGAGAGGTGGGGGAGGAGGAGGGAGTGTGGAGGAGGGAGGGGGAGGGGGAGGAGGAGGGAGTGTAGAGGAGGGAGGGGTGGGGAGGAGGAGGGAGTATGGAGGAGGAGGGAGTGTGGAGGAGGGAGAGGTGGGGAGGAGGAGGGAGTGTGGAGGAGGGAGGGGTGGGGAGGGAGGAGGGAGTGTGTAGGAGGGAGTGGTGGGGAGGGAGGAGGGAGCGTAGAGGAGGGAGAGGTGGAGGAGGAGGAGGGAATGTGGAGGAGGGAGGGGTGGGGAGGGAGGAGGGAGTGTAGAGGAGGGAGAGGTGGGGGAGGAGGAGGGAGTGTGGAGGAGGGAGAGGTGGCTGAGGAGGAGGGAGTGTGGAGGAGGGAGGGGTGGGGAGGGAGGAGGGAGTGTAGAGGAGGGAGGGGTGGGGAGGGAGGAGAGAGTGTGGAGGAGGGAGGGGTGGGGAGGGAGGAGGGAGTGTGGAGGAGGGAGAGGAGGGAGTGTGGAGGAGGGAGGGGTGGGGAGGGAGGAGGGAGTGTAGCGGAGGGAGGGGTGGGGAGGGAGAAGGGAGTGTGGAGGAGGGAGGGGTGGGGAGGGAGGAGGGAGTGTGGAGGAGCGAGGGGTGGGGAGGGAGGAGGGAGTGTTGAGAAGGGAGGGGTGGGGAGGGAGGAGGGAGTGTGGAGGAGGGAGGGCTGGGGGAAGAGGAGGGAGTGTGGAGAGAAACGGGAAGGTAGAGGGGGAAGGGGAGAGGGAGGGGAGGTTAAAGGAGGAGAGGGGAAGGGGAGGAGCTCTTCAGAACAGACAGGAGCACATTGTTGGTCCCCAGTGCACAATCCTGCAGTAAACAAATCAACTTGCATTTATATTGTGCCTTTCATATCTGTCATGTATCCTACATGGCTACTGCTTGTACTATCACAAGGTGTGCCACCAGAGGGCACCGCAGTGGGAGACTTGTAGGTTACCTGTACAGGTGTGCCTGGCCTAGTATAAAAGGCAGGCCACCAGGTGTGATCCTCACTTTGGAGTTATCAATAAAGGACTAAGGTCACTACAGTTCAAGTACAACACATTGCCTCGTGGAGTCATTATCAATGCAGCCAAGGACATAACAATTGGCGAAGAGATTACGGACTTTCACGTGAGAATGGCTACCCTTGGTACGTTGCAGCAGTTCGCCGATGGTGATGATTGGGACTCCTTTGTGGAGAGGCTCAACCATTTCTTCACAGCAAACGATCTGGCAGGAGACAACCCGGCCACACTGGCTGGCAAGCGCAGAGCTATCTTGCTAACCAGTTGTGGGCCCACCATCTATGGCCTCGTCAGAGACTTGCTGGCACCAGCGAAGACAACGACCAAGACGTACGAGGAGCTCGCAACACTGATCCATGAACAACTCAAGCCCAGGGAGAGCATCCTCACAGCCAGACACCGGTTCTACACCCACCGACGGCCCAAAGGCCAGGAGATCACGAAATATGCTGCAGACCTCAGGAAGCTGGCGGCACCATATGATTTCGGCGACCACCTCACCGAAGCGCTGCGGGTCATTTTTTCATTGGACTCGGCCTTCTTCATAAGCTACTGTCGGCAGATGCCACAGTCACACTGCAGAAGGCCATCACCGTGAGCCAGGCATTCATGACCTCGACCTGCGGCTCTAGGCAGATGACTCATCCTCAGGACTCAAACCCAGCAGGTACTGTGCACAGAGTGGCGCCTTTTAGAGGCTGGACTGTAGAACATGAATCTTCTCAGGGAAGAGAGAACTGGCCCCTGAGTCCCTTAACTCAGAGTCTGTTGAGGGGGGTTAATCGAGTAGCTCCATGCAGGCGTTGTGGAGAGAATCACAGAGCTCACCAGTGCCGTTTTAAAGACTATGTATGCAAGGGCTGCAGCACAAAGGGACCTCCAGCGAATGTGTAAAAGAAATATGACTCACTGTGTTGATGAGAAGTCTGCAGATGGCCATGAATCCAGTATGGATTATGAAGCGATAGGCAGAGAGGCAGCTCAGCCCCACGATGAGGTATGTAGCATGTTTACCTGCACTACTGAGTGTTCTCCGTTGAGGATGGAAGATGGCGTTCCAGTCTTCATGGAAGTGGACACGGGACGAGCCAGTCAGTAATGAATCAAGAAGCCTTTGAGAGGCTATGGGACGACCCAAGTTGACCCGGTTCAGGCAAAACTGCGCACCTACACCGATGAACTTATCCCAGTCGTTGGTTGTGCGAATGTTAAGGTACTCCATGATGGCGCAGTGCACAAGTTACCTCTGTGGATCGTTGCAGGTGATGGACGAACTCTACTCGGAAGAAGGTGGATGGAGAAGATCCATTGGAGCTGGGAAGACTTCATCCCTCCAGTGATCGATGTCCTCTGCGCTCAGAGGCAAAGCAAGCCCTCACCTGAGGTTGGATCTGGCACCAGAGAGCAGACCAGCACAGCACCCGAGGCACAGACCGCCCAGCATGACTGCGTGGAGATGATCCAGCTGAGATGACCCGAGTGCACCTTCCAGGCTCCAGTGGCAGGACTCCGGAGAAAGAAAATCGGATCCAGAGGTGACATCCCAGCTTCAGAAGCAGAACCCGGGGAGAAGAGGATCACCGCAGTCGGCATCGTGGATGGAGGAAAGATGGCGCCCGAACCACGAGGCGATGCGCTGAAGAAAAAGATGGCGGCGGCCAGACCACAAGGTGCAGCGCTGATGGAGCAACACGTGGCACCAAACGGAGAAGAGGTTTGGGGTAAAGAAAGCAAGGTGCTCTTAAAGGAGGCCTGCAACTCACCACACTTAAAGGGATAGTTCCACAGACTCAAGCAATGTAATAGCAACTGTTAGTTAGAGATAAAATGTGTAACTGATGATCAGAGTTGTATACATGCAATAAGCAAGGAAAAGTCGCGCGATTGTGATCATGCAAAATGTGTAATTGATGATCAGAATTGTGTACATGCAAACAGCAAAGAAAAGTCGCGCAATCGCGATCGGAGCTACAGGGTATTCACAATAAGTAATGAAACACTGTGCGATGTAGGATTTCAACTGTACACAGTCAATGCAGCAGGCAAATACCCATCGGGAGCACACAGGTCCAGTGAGCTACCCGATGCTGTAGCCTGCGTCACTGGGACCAGAGTCATGCACCATGGAGTGTGGCCACAAGCAGCCAATACACACGAGCTGCAGAGAAAGCGACCTCAGGAGGGGAACGGCATCGGTATTGATACCCTGCCCCTGATCGGCTCCACCTCTCAGGCACCCGATGGCACCAACCGCCACGAGCCTGAAAGAGCAAACTGCGGTAAGGCGCAGCCCCCAGACACCATCGGACCATACCCGGGAACGTAGGGTCACCCGCAACAGTCCTCCAAAAGGGGACCGGGACCAGCCAGGATCCCAAACCAAACAACGCCCAGGCTAGCGAGTCAGCAGTTCCCTGTGCACTGCTAGACGACTGCTCCTCAGGGAGCAGCAGCGACCCAGGGCGTAAAGAAAGGACAGGGAGGTCACAGGCATCTGTGAACCTGCCCGACGCTAGGAGCAACGGCAATAGCCCCAAGAGCAGGCAACTTGAGCCAACCGAGTTCCCACTGCCAGCACTAGGCACCACGCCACCACCAGACTGCAGGGACACCATCCAGCAGTTCTGGAACTAGCTTGCCTTTACGCAATGGTTACAGATCCCCTAGTATGCATTGATAATGTATCTCACCAGTCTAATGTACTTGTCTCATAACTGAACCACAAATATAATGCAAACTTGTTTTTCTGGACTTGAATGTACATGAATGCAATTAGCCTCTGGCATAATCTATATGTGCTATATGTGGGTGGGGGGGAGAATGGAGTGATCAGGGACACACACCAACAGGAACCACCAGCACTCTTCTGCCAACGAAACACCAACCACTCACCCAAGATTGAAATGACCCGCAAAGGGTCAACCAGATAGAGCTAAGCCCAGAGCACAGTCAATGCAGAGACGATTTGCACTAAAGGCTTGGAGGAGAGTGATGTCATGTATCCTACATGGCTATTGTTTGTACTATCACAAGGTGTGCCACCAGAGGGCACAGCAGTGGGAGACTTGTAGGTTACCTGTACAGGTGTGCCTGGCCTTGTATAAAAGGCAGGCCACCAGGTGTGATCCTCATTCTGGAGTTATCAATAAAGGACTAAGGTCACTACAGTTCAAGTACAACACATTGCCTCGTGGAGTCATTATCAGAGCATCCAAGGACATAACAATATCCTCAGGACACTCGAAAGTGCTTCACTGCCAATGAAGTACTTTTGAAGTGAGGTCACTGTTTTAATATCATGAAAAGCAGCAGCAATATATGCATACAGCAAGGTTTCGCAATCATCAATGGGATAAATGAGCAAATAATCTGTTGACTGAGGGATAAACATTGGCCAGGACTCCCTTCTTCGCATAGTGCTATGGGATCTTTTATGTCCATCTGAGAGGGAAGACGGGGCCTGTACTCCACAGAAACTGCTCTGCTCCAATTTCAATGTCTACAGATTTTGTCAGCGTTTTATGTAAAAATAAGTGCAAAACGTATGACCTCAAAATGGGGAACAAATTCTGGGCCGAAATTGCCGCCGTTTCGAAAAGCCCGTTAGGAGGCGGTAACAGGACGATAAGGCCTTTTTGCCCGGGGCAGGCAGTGGAAGCGACCCGCCCTGAATTGGCCCCAGGATGGTGGCGGTGAAAACGGTGATGACGTCATTGGCGTGCGCCCCGACCCCCTTTACGCCCCGCGGGTGAAATTGCCCCGCTGGAGCGAAGTTGGCACGGGGCGATGCCACCGACAGCTTTGCTGGTGGCTGGGACGCCCCGTCTGCCCTTAAAGGTGAGAGCCTTGCCTGCGGCCGCCATCTTTTTCCGTCAGACGTCTTTACAGTCGGCCCAACAATGACGGTCGCTAGTTCGGCCGGGCCGCCAACAGGCAGCCTGGCACCCCCATTTTGGGTGCCAGACTGCTGGCCCAGCCGAAACCCTCCCTGGTGGCCCAGTGGGCACCAGGAAAGCAGTTATAAGGTTTGTAGTGGCCCTCCCCTTTACAAGAAGGGGAGGGACATTGTGACGCGTCAGTGTGATGTGGCATGACCGCATCGCGTGGCGTTTCCACTCCGCTACCGCCCAGTGGAGGGGAGTTACGCCTCCCATACTGCCCCGCAGAGTTTTTTGATTCAAAGACCCCAATTCTGGGACATTTAGGTGCCCATCTCGTCAGGCGCTAAATTTTCATTTAATTGAAATTGTGAGCCCCAAATGCGACGCCCCCTGTATCTGTGTGACCTGGTCCAATTATTCTGCCAAACCAACTCTACTTTGCCTGAAGATTACATTTCATTTTGATTCCTCCCACCTCACTGCCATATGCAACACCTCAGAAGATCGACTACCCTTACCTAAATCTGTTATGTGAGGGTATCCAGGGATAGGGAGCTAAGGGAGGTACATGGAGTTGAGGTACAGATCAGCCATGATCGAATTGAATGGCAGAGCAGGTTCGACGGGCTGAATGGCCTACTCCTGCTCCTATGTTGCGAGCATATATATCTTGCATTGAATGCCGATCCATTATAAATGTCCATCATGCAAAAAGATACTGCTTACTTTCTGGGGAACAGTTACTTCACTGTCTCTGAGCTCGTCGTTCCAGATCCTTTCAAAAGCCAAGGGTGTCCTCCCCCACTCATCACCTCAGTACCTTCCCCGCATGCTCTGGCTCACTCTAACAAAGCCCGAGGTGACTTTTCGTTGAATGTTAACAAGTTGTGCTCTGTGTTTTGCTATCGCAGAGGTGGCAGCCTGATTGCAGCACTGACAGGCCCCTTTTAAATGGCTGGTACGCCCACAAACTCCTGCATCTGTAGCAGCACTCACTGCGAGGAAATGACAAACTCATTTCTAGCAAAATCCTCCCTCTTCAACGTTTCTGTGAGAAAAAACGTGTTTTGGGCTCCGTTATCCTTACTTTCTGTTGGGTGAAATCTGAAAGACCGACAGTAGCAATCACTGAGACACACCGGCCCGGAGTGTCCTGGAATGGTCATTAATTACACTGTTTCGTGCCCCGATCTTCCCATTGCGAACTTACTCCAGAATTTCCTGGAAAAGTAATTTGAATACGCTGCCGCGAGTATAATGGCAAATCAGGGACCTTCGAAACAGCACAGCCAATGGTTCATCCCGTCTGTATCAATGAACAGGTCAATATTGCCATGACACAAGTCATAGAATACTGAATCTCAAATCCTTTCACAAAACGGAACTTACATAAGAACATAAGAAATAGGAACAGGAGTAGGCCATACAGCCCCTCGATCCTGCTCCGCCATTCAATAAGATCATGGCTGATCTGATCATGGACTCAGCTCCACTTCCCCGCCCGCTCCCCATAACCCCTTATCCTCTTATCACTCAAGAAACTGTCTATTTCTGTCTTAAATTTATTCAATGACCCAGCTTCCACAGCTCTCTGAGGCAGCGAATTCCACAGATTTACAACCCTCTGAGAGAAGAAGTTCCTCCTCATCTCAGTTTTAAATGGATGGCCCCTTATTCTGAGATTATGCCCCCTAGTTCTAGTCTCCCCCATCAGTGGAAATATCCTCTCTAAATCCACCTTGTCAAGTCCCCTCATAATCTTATACGTTTCGATAAGATCACCTCTCATTCTTCTGAACTCCAGTAGGCCCAACCTACTCAACCTTTCCTCATAAGTCAACCCCATCATCCCCGGAATCAATCTAGTGAACCTTCTCTGAACTGCCTCCAAAGCAAGTATATCCTTTCGTAAATATGGAAACCACAACTGCACGCAGTATTCCAGGTGTGGCCTCATCAATACCCTGTATAGCTGTAGCAAGACTTCCCTGCTTTTATACTCCATCCCCTTTGCAATAGAGGCCAAGATACCATTGGTCATTTGCAGAACAAAGTTTGAGTTATGGCCTTACTCAGCTGCCGTATTCCGTTTTCAGGAACAATCTAAGTTACAGATTTTTTTTTACCTTTTATTTAGAAGATAACATTAAGCTACCAAAAAAGTCTCAGATTAAACAAATGGGTGGGGGAGAGTGGGGGAAGAGAAATGGGGCCTCGTTTCACCTGTTTAGTCAGGTGTGCAATGGAGGGGTAAAACATTATCATTTCTTGGGGCCAGCTGTGGCAGGGACTGTGACTCTCGCATTGGACTGTTCAGCCACGTAAGGACTCATTCTAAGAGTGGAAGCAAGTCTTCCTCGATTCCGAGGGACTGTCTATGATGACACTGTTCCAATGAAGCTCAATGCAAGTTCGACAAACAGCACCTCATCTTTTGTTTTGGCGCTTTACAGCCTTCTGGATTCAACATCGAGTTCAGAGCATAACCGCTGCCCATCTTTGGCTCCCTTTCTTCCCCCCCCCCACCCCGAGCCTATGTGTTTTTTCTCTTTGTCTCCAATGGCAGCTGGTAATTATTCTGCCATTCACACCCTATCTAGACTAATCTTTTTCTAACTGCTGGCATTACCATTTCAATTCCCATCATCCCTTTTGTCCCTCTAATCTCTCCTACCTTCCACATTATCACAGACCTTCCCTTTTGTTCTTTCCTCTCCTCCCCCTTTCAGTGCTCCTTAAGAACCTGTTCTTTTTGAACACGCGCCAGTTCTGACAAAGGGTCGTCGACCCGAA
The DNA here is from genome assembly GCF_044704955.1 of Pristiophorus japonicus. Lineage (NCBI taxonomy): Eukaryota > Metazoa > Chordata > Chondrichthyes > Pristiophoridae > Pristiophorus > Pristiophorus japonicus. Next base: position 52,594,618 of record NC_091992.1, read on the forward strand.
ATGTTAACTCTGTTTCTCTCTCCACAGATGCTGCCTGACCCGCTGAGATTTCCAGCATTTTCTGTTTTTATTTCAGATTCCAGCATGTGCAGTATTTTGCTTTTGGATTTTGTAAAAACCCATCTGGTTCACTGATGTCCTTTAGGGAAGGAAACCTGCCGCCCTTACCCGGTCTGGCCCTGATGTGACTCCAGACCCACAGCAATGTGGTTGACTCTTAACTGCCCTCTGAAATGGCCTAGCAAGCCATTCAGTTGTATTCAAGAAGGCGGCTCACCACCACCAACTCGAGGGCAATTAGGGATGGGCAATAAATGCTGGCCGTGCCAGTGATGCCCACATACTGTGCATGAATGACAAATGAACTCACTAACGCCATAATCTCCTGGGATCTTTTTGCGTTGTCAAACGATCCCAACGCCGTAGATATGACGATACGACACCGGTCTCCAGAGAATTCTGGACCATAATACAGTGAAGTAAAGCTCAGTATTTGACTCTTCAGCTATTCAGCAGAGAAATTCAATAGATCCAAAGCCTACTTTGAAGTGGAACCCTCATCTCCGCTGTGAAATACTCGGTCATTTCTGGGTGGCTCAGTAATCTCGGGCTCCACTCTGCTTCGCTGCAGGGATTGGCAGAATCAAAGAACATTCAACATGCCACTTGACCCATTATGGCAACCCTTGCATTGGTGATCGGCACCTGGTGAATTACCACTACCGGCCATGCCCTCGGGTTCCCATTGGCAGAAGGTTCGAGAACCAGCGGGCACAGATTTAAGGTGATTGGCAAAAGAACCAAGGGCGATGTAAGAAAAATCTTTTTTACGCAGCGAGTGGTTGGGATCTGGAATGCACTGCCGAAAGGGTAGTGGAGGCAGACTCAATCACAGCTTTCAAAAGGGAGTTGGATAAGTATCCGAAGGGAAAAAAATTTGCAGGGTTACGGGGAAAGGGCAGGTAAGTGGGACTAGCTGAGAATCAGCACGGGCTTGACGGGAATGAATCTTAAAGATAGCTAATAACTGATTTAATTTGATTCAATTGCTCATTTTCTAATTTTAACTTAATTTATAATTATGGTGTATATTATTAAATTTTGTTTAATTATAATTAATCTTTATTATACTGATTTTACTATTGTATACTCTTTGTATTATTTACAATATAATTGGAATTTTTAAAAAAGTTTTTTCGCCTGAGTCTATCTGCGTGCGTTTTTGGCTGCTGCTTCGGACCCGAGCCTTTAGCCCCTGTTTACACGTCCTTCTCACGCTTTTCCTCTCTTTCCCGCAATGGTCAATATCTAACGTGTTGTAAAATTGTTGTGAAGCACCTTGGGACGTTTTACTACGTTAAAGGCGCTTTATAAATAAAAGTTATTATTATTATTATTATTCTGTGCTGTAACCATTCTATGATTCTATGATTCTAGGAAGAAGAATAAGCGGTGAACAGTCTGATTCTGTACAACTCGTGGAGCCAAGCTTCAATGGCAGACATGTTATGTAACATTCATTACATAAATGCTGCATCAGACTGCTAACGGAGGGCCATGATCTTATTGAATGGCGGAGCAGGCTGGAGGGTCCGTATGGCCTACTCCTGCTCCTATTTCTTATGTTCTAAGTTCTTCTGGCCCCACAAAGGGAAGTAAAAACCTTAGCGCTCAGGTCGGAGTTCAGTGCGATCGGGCGCGATCTGGATATTTACAGAAAGACCTCGCAACGTCTGATTTGGTGCCTGTGCCGCCTGCTTAGAAAAGCGGGTGAAAATTGAAGATGTGGGGTCCAGGCGGGTCATTGGCAGGTAAGTCACTTCATCACTTTTAACTGCCGATCTGGGCGGATAAGGTTAAAATCGACCCAAGAAGGATCGTAAAATAAAGAAAGGGGGAAAAAAATACTTGCATTTATATAGCGCCTTTCACATCCTCAGGACGTCTCAAAGCGATTTACAGCCAATGAAGTAATTTTGAAGTGTAGTCACTGTTGCAATGTCACCATCATCATAGGCAGTCCCTCGGAATCGAGGAAGACCTGCTTCCACTCCTGAAGTGAGTTCTTTGGTGACTGAACAGTCCAATACGAGAGCCACAGATTCTGTCACAGGTGGGACAGATATTCGCCGAGGGATGGGGTGTGTGGAACTGGTTTGCTGCACGCTCTTTCCGCTGTCTGTGCTTGATCTCTTCACGCTCTTGGCGTTGAGATTTGAAGAGCTCAACACCCTCCCGGATGCACTTTCTCCACCTAGGGCAATCTTCGGCCAGGGACTCCCAAATGTCAATGGTGATGCCGCACTTTATCAGGGAGGCTTTTTCCTTGCTATTGCAATGTAGTGTCAGCTCTGGCTCAGTGGGTAGCACTCTCTAGGTGGGAGGGGCGAGGAGTGAGCAGGTGCTGCTGATTTTGCAAAAAGTTGCCGATGTTTTTTTTTCAAATTTGAGGGCCTTTTTGGCCCATAAACCACAGCCAGATGATTGCTGACTCCAGGCCCCTCAGAGGTCAATGATCCTAGTGTGAATTTAATCAGAGGAGAGAATGGCTTGAGAAGGGAGAATTAAAGACCCAAAGATTTGGGCCGAGACCCTAGGAGGTTTGGAAAAGAAAACACGGTGGTGGTTCAGTACCAGGATAAGGAGATGCGAGTTTGGAATATTATCCAGGCGGTACACAAGGACTGCGGTGAGGGAAGTTGCTTTGCCTGCCAACCAAAGCCGAAAGTTGGATTCGAAGTGACGGTCAGTGGCCGAGAGGAGGTGGAAAGACTTTTACTGAGCTTGAAGGTTGGTGAGAAGGACTTGGATGTATCTACGCTGTATTCCGAAGAGGTGGTGGTCTCATTCTTAAGCCTGCGGGTTTATATTGAGGACGATGTGCTGATAAAAAGGTTGGAGTCATGGGACATTAACATTTGCTCAGTAATAAAGAGGAGATACTATCCAGGAACGCAAGTAGCCGATGGAACCTGTTATGTAAAAGTGCGGTTCCCAGAGGGGCTGAAGTCATTACCCTACAGCATGAAATTCCAGAGAGTGCAAGGAGTGCAGTACTTCCGGGTACTGCATGATAACCAGGTGAAGGTTTGTTATTACTGTCTTGGACACGACCATTTAGTAAGAAGCTGTCCAGACCTGTACTGTTACAACTATGGCAAGTCTGGGCACATCGCTCAGAACTGCAAGGCAGAGAGCTGTGCGGCTTGTCGCAAAGGCCCCACCCGCTGTGAGTGTGAGGCAGAAGGAATCTCCTTGAGTGATGAGGAGATGGGAGAAGGAGCAGGGGGTGTGAGTGAAGTGGCCAGAAGAGCGGAGCAGGCGGAGGACACAGCCGCCGAACAGAATGAGGAAACAGTGCACAAAGAGGCAGAAAACTGCAGAGCAGAAAACAGGATGGAGATGGTGGAAAACACATCAATTATGGTGGAAAAGGACAAAGTCAGTGGCGACATCACGGGTCAGGGACAGAGTCGAGCCATAATATGGCTCGCCTTCAGGTGTTCGTGGGGGATGCGGAGGTGGAGGCAGGTGCGGGGTGCGGGGTAAGTATAAGTACTCCAAAGAGAGACGGGGAGTCGTACATCTTGGGGAGCAGGAGGGGGCAAGACCAGGAGAGGGTGCAAGAGACAGGAGCCTTACAGGGGCAGCAGGACGGGAGCAGGGAGACAAAGACGCCAAAATGGAGCAAGATGGGTGGAGACGCGCCATTGTCCTAGAGAGAGAAGAAACTGGAGCAAGGGTCAGCGGTGGAGGTGAGGCCGAAGGGAGTGACACTGTTAGAGAAACCAGGATAGAAGGAAGACTCTCTAAGGAAGATTCTGTATCTGACAAGGAACAGGGACGGGAGATTACAGAAGAGCCCGAGGGTGAGGAGAAAGGAGACATGGAATTGGGGGGTGGGGTGGGGGGGCATCGTGTGGAAAGGGAAAGGTTAGTGAGAGGCAGAAGGAGGGAGAAGGGACAGTTCCGCGGTCTAAATTTAATGTAAGGAAGAGGCTGAAACTGCAGGGAAAGTTCAAACAGGAAGTGAAAAGGAGCCGAGGGCTGCAGGAGAAAGCAACAGCCGCCAAAAGGTGGGGAAGGAGCATGAGAGGAGGGAAGGGCCAGAGATTTAATGATGATGGGGGGGGGTTATCAGGCGCACTTCTTATATTAGGAGCAATAATTACATTGGTCTCGATAAATGTGAACGGACTGCGGGGGGAGAAGAAATTGTAGCAATTGTTGCAGTGTTTTAAAGGCACTGACTTGTGTCTGCAAGAAACCTTTTGGGATGAGGAAATCCTAGAAAGAGTTCGGAAGGTTTGGAAGGGAGAAGTGTTCGCAAGTTGCGCAAATAATAACCGTAGAGCGGTGGCTGTTTTAGTGAGTTCGTCCATAAAAGAGAATGTTGCATTGGTGGACAAGGACACTGAGGGGAGATTTTTACAGCTAAAGGTACAAATGGATGAATTGAATTATGATCTTTTTAATATCTATGCACCAAATGACCATTGCAAGCATTGTGAGTTTTTTCGGTGGTTATTCACAGAAGTGGCAGAGGCGGAAAACCCTTGTATAGTGGGGGATTTTAATGTATTTTTATCTCGGATGGATATTTCAGCCCAGATGACCTTTAAAGATGATAACTCCAGAGAGATGATTGTAAAAATGATGCCAAATTTAAATTTGAGAGATTTATGGAGGGATCGAAACCCATAAAAAGGGAATTCTCCAAAAGTTGCGTTAGTGATGTTTTAAAACAGAGCCGAATAGATTTTGTATTAATACGGGAAGGGTTAAGTTCTAAGGTGATGGAGAGTTATTATAAAAAAGTATTTTTTAGTGACCACTTGGCTTTGGTTCTTAAAATTAGGAGTAGCAGAATTAAGATCGGTCCAGGGGTGGATTTTAAACAATCAGTACCTGAAAGAAATTGCTTTTAAAGAAGAGATTTTAAATATAATAAAGAATGCTCAGAAGGAACCTTTATTCTTTGAAAGAAAAAAAGAGTTTGGTGGGACAATTTCAAATGAGGTAAAAGTTTTTTCGGTACGTTATGGGAAAGAAAGAGTGTTAAGAAGAGAATATAAACAGAAGGTTTACAGATATCTGTAAAGCAGTTGATGGAGGGAATAAGGGAGCAGAGACTAAGTGGACGGTTTTAAAGGAAGAGTAGGACTTATTGCAAGCTAAAAAATGCAAGGGGGCAATTCTCCACGCAAAAGCTAAAGATGCATTGGAGGGAGAAAGATGCTCGAGATATTTTCTAGAGCCAGAGAAGTTGCGACAAAGGATATCATTAATTGGAGAGTTGAAGATTGGGGAAAAGATCATTAATGAAAGTGAGGAGATTATGGAGGTGGCTAGTAGCTTTTATCAAAAGTTATTTACAAAAGAAGACATTTCCAAATTGGCGATGGAGAAGGTTAGTGCTTTTATTGAAGAGGGTTTAAAGGAGGATGAGAGAAACATGTGTGACAAAAAAGTGAGATTAGTGGAAATAAAAGTAGCAATAAGTGGAATGAAGGTGGGGGTGGGGCGGGAAGCCCAGGGTCTGCTGGACTAAGTGCAGAATTTTATAAAGAATATTTAGAGATTTTAAGTCCATTGGTCTTGGAGGTTTTTAAGATTAAAACTGAGGGAAGCCTGGTGCCATCTATGAGGAGTGGTATCATAAGCTTAGCTTATAAAAATAAAGGGGATAGAAGGGATTTTAAGAATTGGAGGCCCATCACATTATTAAATGTGTATTATAAGTTCTTGGCAAGGGTTATGGCAAATCGTATGAAGGAGGTGATGCCGCAGATAGTTTCGCCCTCTCAGTCCTATGGAGACGTAGGCTGGGACATCGCTGACTCTGTGGTCTCAATCCGAGATGCGATAGAACTCATGGAAGAGAGTGGGAGGGAAGATTATGTGCTAAAGATGGATCAAGAGAAAGCCTTTGATAGAGTCTCTCATGAGTTTTTATTGATAGTTTTGGAAGCATTTGGTTTTGGGAAAAATTTCATTGAGTGGATAAGGATTTTTTTATTCAAAGACATTTAGCTGTGTTAAATGTAATGGTTTTTTATCCAAGTATTTTGCAATACAGAGATCAGTGAGACAGCATTGTCCCCTGTCCCCATTGTTGCACACCTTGGTAGCAGAACCATTAGGTTACATGATGCAAAAGGAACACGGCGTAGTTGGGATTGCGGTTCCTAGTTCCGGGCAGGTGTCGGTGATACACCAATATGCATCCCGACTACGCCTTGTTCCTTTCGCATCATGTAACATTGAGAGATGGGGAGTCAGTGAGGAAAGCTATGGGAGTAGTGGAGGAGTATTGTAGAGCTTCAGGAGTCAGAGTAAATTATAGTAAGTCCCAATGCTTTGTTGTGGGAAGGATTAGGGAAGTTGTTGGAGGAAAGCCCTTTTAAGGTGGTGGAGGTTTTAGAAGTTCTGGGGAGTGCATATGGGATGTAAGAAGGATTGGGATGAAATGGATCGACTAAATTGGAAACCGAAGGTTATGAAAATTAAAAAGATTTTGGGAAGATGGGAAAGAAGTTGGTTGAAAGTGCAAGGAAGAGCGACAGTGGTATCAGCTCTCCTGCTAGCTAAACTATGGTGGAGGGTATTCTTGAGTGGGTGGAAAAGTCTAACCGAGAGGATTGTGTAAAGTTTTTATGGGAAGGGAAACCAGCCTCGGTTGCTTACAACACCATCATTGGACAGCGAAATCAGGGAGGTCTCAATTTCCCAGATATTGATTTGAAGAAAAAAATCCTTTAGAATTAAATGGGTGAAGAGATTTCTTCAGAAGTCAAATATAAGTTTTTGGAAGAGTTTCCAGCACTTTTTTTTAATTAAGTGGGATAGAAAGTCAGGGAGTATTTTATATGGAATACAACAAAGTTTTTGAAATCGATTAAACCTCTCCCTAGGTTTTATAAGGGGGTCGTAGACATTTGGGCTCAACTTTTTTAAAGTGTGCAGTTTATGCCCAAAGGTGCTGCGGAATTTTTAGAACAGCCCTTATTTTTGAGCAGGTGGATCAACATTGAAGGAGAGGTATTATTTAATCAAGCTTTTATAAAAGCTGGTATTATATATGTGAAAGATTAATTATATTAGGTAATTCCAGGTTGGTTGCTGGAAGCGGTAGTGAGGGATATGGTTTGGGACAAGGATCAGGAGGTGGAGGAAAAAGCAATTAAGATCATGTATGAGAAGATTGTGAGACCAATGCCACAGGATTGGATGGAAGAAATAAATAATAAAATCTCCAAAGGAGGTATAATGCGTCCTGCTTTTGCAAGCTTTCTGCTAGAGAAAGGGGAGGAGTTGGTCCAAGTTGACAACTGTAATACTCGAGATTTCTATGGGGTATTTAGAGAATGGAGATTTAAGACACCTGCTGGTCAGGAGTTTTGGCAGAATATATACCTGCAGCTAGACCTCAACAGGATTTGGAAGGGAATGTGGGCGAATTTTAAATGTCCAGAGTGGATTGAACTGGATTTCTAATTGGCTCATGACTGGATTTTTACCATGATAGTCTTATGTAAGATTGTGCGAGTGGAGGTGGCAACTTACCCAGTGTGTGGGACACAGGATGAGACTCTGTCTCATTTACTGGTGTTATGTCCACAGTTAAAGTCGGCATGGATTTATTAAGGGGAAGTCATGTTTGACAAATTTTTTGAGGATGTAACAAACGGTGGATAAAGGGGAACCAGTGGATGTGGCATATTTGGACTTCCAGAAGGCATTTGACAAGGTGCCACACAAAAGATTACTGCACAAGATAAAAGTTCACGGGGTTGGGGGTAATATATTAGCATGGATAGAAGATTGGCTGACAAACATAAAACAGAGAGTCGGGATAAATGGTTCTTTCTCTGATTGGCAATCAATAACGAGCGGAGAACAACTTGGAAGAGGAGACTGAGTGTCACGTAGCCAAGTTTGCTGATGATATAAAGATGGGAGGAAGGGCAATGTGTGAGGAGGATATAAAGAGGCTGGAGGAGGACATAGACAGACTAAGTGAGTGAGCAAGAATTTGGCAGATGGAGTATAATGTTGGAAAGTGTGAGGTCATGCACTTTGGCATAAAAAACAAAGAGCAAGTTATTATTTAAATGGAAAAAGATTGCAAAGTACAGCGGGATCTGGGATTACTTTTGCATGAAACACAAAAGGATAGTATGCAGGTATAGCAAGTGATTAGGAAGGCCAATGGAATCTTGGCCTTTATTGCAAGGGGGATGGAGTATAAAAGCAGCGAAGTCTTGTTACAGCTGGACAGGTTACTGGTGAGGCCGCACCTGGAGTACTGTGTGCAGTTTTGGTTTCCATATTTACGAAAGGATATACTTGCTGTAGAGGCATTTCAGAGAAGATTCACTTGGTTGATCCCGGGGATGAGTGGGTTGACTTATGAGGAAAGGTTGAGTAGGTTGGGCCTCTACTCATTGGAATTCAGAAGATTTTATCAAAACGTGTGAAATTACGAGGGAGCTTGACAAAGTGCATGCAGATCACCCCTCATCCTTCTGAACTCCAACGCGTAAAGATCCAGTCTACTCAATCTATCATCATAAGGTAACCCCCTCATCTCCGGAATCAGCCTAATGAATTGTCTCTGTACCCCCTCCAAGGCTAGTATATCCTTCCTTAAGTAAGGTGACCAAAACTGCACACAGTACTCCAGGTGCAGCCTCACCAATACCCTGCACAGTTGCAGCAGAACCTCCCTGCTTTTGTACTCCATCCCTCTCGCAATGAAGGCCAACATTCCATTCGCCTTCCTGATTACCTGCTGCACCTGCAAACTAACTTTTTGGGATTCATGCACAAGGACCCCCAGGTCCCTCTGCACCGCAGCATGTTGTAATTTCTCCCCATTCAAATAATATTCCCTTTTACTGTTTTTTTTCCCAAGGTGGATGGCCTCACATTTTCCGACATTGTATTCGATCTGCCAAACCTTAGCCCATTCGCTTAACCTATCTAAATCTCTTTGCAGCCTCTCTGTGTCCTCTACACAACCCGCTTTCCCATTAATCTTTGTGTCATCTGCAAATTTTGTTACACTACACTCTGTCCCCTCTTCCAGGTCATCTATGTATATTGTAAACAGTTGTGGTCCCAGCACCGATCCCTGTGGCACCCCACTAACATAGAAACATAGAAACATAGAAACATAGAAACATAGAAAATAGGTGCAGGAGTAGGCCATTCGGCCCTTCTCGCCTGCACCGCCATTCAATGAGTTCATGGCTGAACATTCAACTTCAGTACCCCATTCCTGCTTTCTCGCCATACCCCTTGATCCCCCTAGTAATAAGGACCTCATCTAACTCCTTTTTGAATATATTTAGTGAATTGGCCTCAACAACTTTCTGTGGTAGAGAATTCCACAGGTTCACCACTCTCTGGGTGAAGAAGTTCCTCCGCATCTCGGTCCTAAATGGCTTACCCCTTATTCTTAGACTGTGACCTCTGGTTCTGGACTTCCCCAACATTGGGAACATTCTTCCTGCATCTAACCTGTCTAACCCCGTCAGAATTTTAAACGTTTCTATGAGGTCCCCTCTCATTCTTCTGAACTCCAGTGAATACAAGCCCAGTTGATCCAGTCTTTCTTGATAGGTCAGTCCCGCCATCCCGGGAATCAGTCTGGTGAACCTTCGCTGCACTCCCTCAATAGCAAGAATGTCCTTCCTCAGGTTAGGAGACCAAAACTGTACACAATACTCCAGGTGTGGCCTCACCAATGCCCTGTACAACTGTAGCAACACCTCCCTGTCCCTGTACTCAAATCCCCTTGCTATGAAGGCCAACATGCCATTTGCTTTCTTAACCGCCTGCTGCACCTGCATGCCAACCTTCAATGACTGATGTACCATGACACCCAGATCTCTTTGCACCTCCCCTTTTCCTAATCTGTCACCATTCAGATAATAGTCTGTCTCTCTGTTTTTACCACCAAAGTGGATAACCTCACATTTATCCACATTATACTTCATCTGCCATGCATTTGCCCACTCACCTAACCTATCCAAGTCGCTCTGCAGCCTCACAGCATCCTCCTCGCAGCTCACACTGCCACCTAACTTAGTGTCATCCGCAAATTTGGAGATACTACATTTAATCCCCTCATCTAAATCATTAATGTACAGTGTAAACAGCTGGGGCCCCAGCACAGAACCTTGCGGTACCCCACTAGTCACTGCCTGCCATTCTGAAAAGTCCCCATTTACTCCTACTCTTTGCTTCCTGTCTGACAACCAGTTCTCAATCCATGTCAGTACACTACCCCCAATCCCATGTGCTCTAACTTTGCACATCAATCTCTTGTGTGGGACCTTGTCGAACGCCTTCTGAAAGTCCAAATATACCACATCAACTAGTTCTCCCTTATCCACTCTACTGGAAACATCCTCAAAAAATTCCAGAAGATTTGTCAAGCATGATTTCCCTTTCACAAATCCATGCTGACTTGGACCTATCATGTCACCTCTTTCCAAATGCACTGCTATGACATCCTTAATAATTGATTCCATCATTTTACCCACTACCGATGTCAGGCTGACCGGTCTATAATTCCCTGTTTTCTCTCTCCCTCCTTTTTTAAAAAGTGGGGTTACATTGGCTACCCTCCACTCCATAGGAACTGATCCAGAGTCAAAGGAATGTTGGAAAATGACTGTCAACGCATCCACTATTTCCAAGGCCACCTCCTTAAGTACTCTGGGATGCAGTCCATCAGGCCCTGGGGATTTATCGGCCTTCAATCCCATCAATTTCCCCAACACAATTTCCCGGCTAATAAGGATTTCCCTCAGTTCCTCCTCCTTACTAGACCCCCCGACCCCTTTTATAACCGGAAGGTTGTTCGTGTCCTCCTTCGTGAATACCGAACCAAAGTACTTGTTCAATTGGTCCGCCATTTCTTTGTTCCCCGTTATGACTTCCCCTGATTCTGACTGCAGGGGACCTACGTTTGTCTTTACTAACCTTTTTCTCTTTACATATCTATAGAAACTTTTGCAATCCGTCTTAATGTTCCCTGCAAGCTTCTTCTCATACTCCATTTTCCCTGCCCTAATCAAACCCTTTGTCCTCCTCTGCTGAGTTCTAAATTTCTCCCAGTCCCCAGGTTCGCTGCTATTTCTGGCCAATTTGTATGCCACTTCCTTGGCTTTAATACTATCCCTGATTTCCCTTGATAGCCACGGTTGAGCCACCTTCCCTTTTTTATTTCTATGCCAGACAGGAATGTACAATTGTTGTAGTTCATCCATGCGGTCTCTAAATGTCTGCCATTGCCCATCCACAGTCAACCCCTTAAGTATCATTCGCCAATCCATCCCAGCCAATTCACGCCTCATACCTTCAAAGTTAGCCTTCTTTAAGTTCTGGACCATGGTCTCTGAATTAACTGTTTCATTCTCCGATTTCCAGCCCGAAAAGGACCCATTTATCCCGACTCTCTGCTTTCTGTTAGCCAGCCAATTCTCGACCCATGCTAATACATTTCCTCTGACTCCGCGTACCTTTATCTTCTGCAGTAACCTTTTGTGTGGCACCTTATCGAATGCCTTTTGGAAATCTAAATACACGCATCCATCGGTACACCTCTATCCACCATGCTCGTTATATCCTCAAAGAATTACAGTAAAATAGTTAAACATGATTTCCCATTCATGAATCCATGTTGCGTCTGCTTGATTGCACTATTCCTATCAAGATCTTATAGAAACATTCAAAATAATTAAAGGGATAGACAAGATAGAGGCAGAGAGGTTGTTTCCACTGGTCGGGGAGACTAGAACTAGGGGGCACAGCCTCAAAATACGGGGGAGCCAATTTAAAACCGAGTTGAGAAGGAATTTCTTCTCCCAGAGGGTTGTGAATCTGTGGAATTCTCTGCCCAAGGAAGCAGTTGAGGCTAGCTCATTGAATGTATTCAAATCACAGATAGATAGATTTTTAACCAATAAGGGAATTAAGGGTTATGGGGAGCGGGCAGGTAAGTGGAGCTGAGTCCACGGCCAGATCAGCCATGATCTTTTTGAATGGTGGAGCAGGCTCGAGGAGCTAGATGGCCTACTCCTGTTCCTGATTCTTATGTTCTTATGATGCTTCCACTGGTGGGGGGAGACTAGAACTAGGTGGCATGATCTTAGAATAAGGGGCCACCCATTTAGAACTGAGATGAGGAGAAATTTCTTCTTTCAGAGGGTTGTGAATTTGTGGAATTCCCTGCCTCAGAGAGCTGTGGAAGCTGGGACATTAAATAAATAAATTTAAGACAGAAATAGACAGTTTCTTAAATGATAAGAGGTTATGGGGAGCGGGCAGGGAAGTGGAACTGAGTCCATGATCAAATCAGCCATGATCTTATTGAAAGGCGGAGCAGGCTCAAGGGGCCTTATGGCCTACTCCTGCTCCTATTTCTTATGTTCTTATGTTAAAGAATTTTAAGTACAATGTTCGACAGTTGTGTAAGGTTTTCTTGCTGGATAAGGACCGAAGAGCAAGAATGGGAATCCCGTGGGACTCAGTTTTGTGATGGAGATTGCAGCAGAGTCTGCCCGAGTCTAGCGGAGCGGCAATTAATTTAATGTTCAGTTTGGCTAGGTTTGTGATTATGCAAAGAAGGAATGCTCTGTTTTTTAAGGGGAGGAGAATAAACCTAAAAGAGTATTTTAAATATAAATTAAAAGATCATTATAAGGCTCTGTGGATGTTTTATTCAAAAAATAATTTAAAGATAGTATTTTATGATCAATTTGTAAAGTACAATAGATTAATATATGTGACAGAAGACAAATTAAACTTAAGGTTTTGATAATTTGTGTTGGAGGAACAGCTGTGCAGAGAGGTGGGATGGATTTGGATGATACAATTGAATGATCATGATGTTGTTAATGTTCAATAAATATATATATTTTTTAAAGTGGGGAGCACTCTCGCTTCTGAGTCAGAAGTCCAACTGCAGAGAATTGAGCACAAAAAAAATCTAGGCTGACACTCTAGTGCAGTGCTGAGGGAGTGCTGCACTGTCGGTGGTGCCGCCTTTCAGATGAGAAGTTAAACCGAGGTCCTGTCTGCACTTTCAAGTGCACGTAAAAGATCCCATGGCACTATTTTGAAAAGGGGAGTTATCCCCAGTGTCCTGGCCAATATTTATCCCTCAATCAACATAACAAAAACAGATTATCTGGTCATTATCACATTGCTGTTTGTGGAAGCTTGCTGTGCGCAAATTGGTTGCAGCGTTTACTACATGACAACAGTGACTACTCCAAAAGTACTTCATTGGCTGTAAAGCGCTTTGAGACGTCCGGTGGTGGTGAAAGGTGCTATATAAATCCAAGTCTTTCTTTTTTTTATATAGGAATGACAACCATTTTTCACACAGCAAAGTCCCACAAACAGCAATGAAACAATTACCACATAATCTGTTTTAGTGATGTTGGTTGAGGGATAAATATTGGCTAGAACACCAATTTCTCTTCTTAGAAATAATGCCACCTAAGAGTGCAGTTAGGGCCTCGGTTTAATGTCTCATCTGAAAGACAGCACCTCCGAGGGTGCAGCACTCCCTCAGTAATGCACTGGAATGTCAGCCTAGGTTATGTGCTCAGGTCTCTGGAGTGGGGATTGAATTTACAATCATCTGACTCAGAGGCACAGATGCTAGCACTGAACCACTGCTGCCACATTACGTGGACATAGGTGCAACAACAGCAGGTTCCTCATAATTAATGTCCTATTAATGTGGGACCAGGAGGTTTGTGATGCTGCTGAGTATGCTGGCTGAGTATCAGGGGGTTGGATGTCCTTGTCCATCTGTGTCGGAGGATTGTGCCGTCACCAGAAATGCCATTCTAGTATATTTCTAAAATAATGCCAGCGGCCTTTGAGGAAAAGGTCCTATCTCAAAACAGAAAGTGTTTGGAATTGACTAATTCCCTTGCAAAGGAGACACAGCAGCAAGGCTGGAGGGAACGAAGACGCGAGGTTGCAGTTTGCTCAAGGTAATGTGTTGTAGGCAGTTGAAGGTCACGTCTGTAAAGGAGCCGGGTGATACTATACCAGCAGCCTTCCTCCTAGCAGAAGCGCCATCAAACCTCTCCACATGATACCCAATTACCACGCAGCTTTCAGAAAGCTCCTCATCTCAGGCTCCAGCAATTTTCTCTAAATTATTAACACTGGCACCATTTGAACAAACCAGCGCTGTAGCACTATAACAGCACTAAATATCCACAATAGCATTTAGAAAATAACAATGTGAATAGGATCATTTGTGTGAAAATGTAATTGTGATCGGCGTCTAGGATAAGCCCTCTCTTTGGAATAGGTTTCAAAGGAGAACTCACACAGATGCCTTAAAGGGACAGTCCAGGTTCAACACAGCTCCACCAAACATCACAATTGTGTTCCACAGACTATCCCTGAACAACACGATCAGACATCTGCTGGTTTAATTTAAAATAAACAGAACAATTTGAATTCATGTAAGAAAGAAAAACTGGGATTTTTCTTTCTTACATGACCACCGGACATCTCAAAGCGCTTTACAGCCAATGAAATACTTTTGGAGTGTAGTCACTGTTGTAATGTGGGAAACGCGGCAGATAATTTGCGCACAGCAAGCTCCCACAAACGGCAATGTGATAATGGCCAGATAATCTGATTTTTTTGTTATGTTGATTGAGGGATAAATATTGACCAGGACTCCCCTGCTCTTCTTCAAAATATTGCCATGGGATCTTTTACGTCCACTTGAGAACGCAGACAGGGCCTCGGTTTAACATCTCATTCAAAAAGCGGCACCTCCGACAGCGCAGCGCTCCCTCAGCGCTGCACTGGAGTGTCAGCCTAGATTTATTTTGTGTTCAAGTCCCTGGAGTGGGACTTGAACCCACAACCTTCTGATTCAAAGGCGAGAGTGCTACCCACTGAGCCACAGCTGACACTGTAGCACCTTATCACATTTTCAGGCCATCGCTAAGTGCTTCACAACCAATGGATTACTTCTGAAGTGCAGTCACTGTTGTTATGTAGGCAAATGCAGCAATCAATTTGCACACAGCGAGCTCCCACAAACAGGATTAATGTAATTATGGAAAAGGATGAGGAAAAATTAAATGTGAAAATATTCAACTGGAGGAGGGATTATTTTAGTGAAGTGAAATGAGGATTGGGCCCAGGGGAATTGGAATCAAAGACTGGCAGGTAAAACGGTAAATGAGCATTGGGAGGTCTTCAAAGAGGAGATAGTTCGGGTACAAATTAGACACATTCTCATGAGGGGGAAAAGCAGAGCTAGAGCTCCCTGGATGAGTAAAGATATGGGCGCAGAAATTCGGGTCGTTAGTGCCTCCTGGGGCTGTTAACAGGGCTCAAACGACATTTCGCCTGGACACGGCGCTGCTAGCGACTCCCACTAAATTCGGCAGGCGTTTAGCGGCAGTGATAACCCATAGTGCCTCGCTCTGCTGCGCCGGCGATGCTGACGTTTTCATTGTGTGCAACGTTCCATTAGCACCCCGGACCCTAAATTGGGTATCGCCCCCCCGAAACTGCGCCGGGTGATGCCAGCGACAACTTTGGGGGGCGCATACCAGACAGCCGGCCGCTCGCGGGGCACAAGTTAAAGGGGAGGTGTGGGCCATTACACACAGAAACTCAGCTGATTTTGTCGAGTGCCCTGTTGGTGCTTTGACCGCGGGGTCCATGCCGCGATTGGTCGGTCCAGCGCTCTGCTTGAGTGCCGGGCTGTTGGCATGGCACCCCTGCTCCCCGGTGGTCCAGGGAGGCCCCTTTCATTACGACAGAGTTTGAAGCTTGGGCCCTAAAGAGCCCCTCCTACACAGCAGCGCTCCACGGCCCAGTGCGTAACGCTGCGCCCCACTCCCGATCCGAGGAAGTGGAGGGCGTTATTTTGCACTCCACTTCCTTTTGGGGCGGTGACCTGAATTTAGCGAGCGGGGCGGGACTTCTGCACCTGGTACTAAAGGTCCCGCCTCCTGGATGTTACCACCCCCAAATGGGCCGCAACTGAATTTTTCCCATCGAGATATTAGCGGTGAATATTAAAAAAAAACTAAAAGTCTTTTATAAACATATAAATATAAAAAGGTAATCAAAGCAAGGGTGGGGCTGATTAGGGACTAGAAAGTAGATCTTCTTGTGGAGGAAGAGGGCATGGGTGAGGTACTATACCAGTTTCCGTCCGTCTTCACTAGAGAAGAGGATGCTGCCAATGTAGCAGTAAAGTAGGAGGTGGTAGTGAAATTGAATAGGATAACAACAGATAAAGAGGAAGTACTTAAAAGATTGGCAGCTCTCAAAGTAGAAAAGTCACCCGGTCCGGATGGAATTCATTCTAGGTTGTTGAGGGAAGTAAGGTTGAAAATTGTGGAGGCTCTGGCCACAATCTTCCAACTGTCCTTCGATATGGGAGTGGTGCTAGAGAACTGGAAAACTGCAAATATTACACCCCTGTTCAAAAAAGGGGAGATGGATAAACCTGGCAACTACAGGCCAGTCAATCTAACATCAGTGGTGGGGAAAGTTTTAGAGATAATGGGCTCAATTTTCCCCAAAGCATTTTTTTGGCATACTTGAAGAGTTATGCCCAATTTTTTGGGGGCCTAAGTATGCCAAAAAAAAAATATTTTAAGTTTTCCCCATTGGATTTCTTCATTTTGCCATGGCCTAACTGGTCCTTTAGTTTTGAGGGTGGAGCCTTGATTTGCGCCAAAAAGATCAGGCTGCCATGGTAACCAGGGACACAATGCGACCTGAGGCTGGAAACTCTCTCTCTCTCCCACTCCGCCCCCCCAGATAGGACCGGACTGTGTGTGAACCGGGGACCGAGAATGGGACCGGACAGCCTTCGGGCGGGGTTGGAGGTAAGTTGCTGCCATGTGTTTTTTAATTCTTTCCGTGTGTCTGGGCGTCTGCTGTGACGATTTCCTTACCTGCGCCGATTTCCTTAACTCTAGGGAAGGTTTTTCAGGACAGGCCACATACGCTGGCCTAATCAGAACTGGAGTAACTCTCAGCTGGCCAAACTTCCCTCAATGACCAGAAGTGGCCGAGGTGGCTGGTTACGCCCACTTTGGCTGAAAAAAAAACTGACTTAAAAAATTTGTAACTAACTAAGTTACGCTGGTGCAAATTGATTGGGGAAACTAGGGATTTTTAACTTAGGCCAGAAAAAGCAGCCTGCTCCAAAAAAATGGTGCAAATACTGGGGAAAATTGATCCCAATAATCCAGAACAAAATTAATTGTCACTTGGAAAAATATGGGTTAATAAATGAAAGTCAGCACGGATTTATTAAAGGCAAATCGTGCTTAACTAACTTGATAACATTTTTTGATGAAGAAACGGAGAGGGTTGATGAGGGTAGGGCGGTTGATGTGTGTATATGGACTTTCAAAAGGCGTTTGGTAATTACCACATTACAGGCTGGTTAGCAAAACTGAAGCCCATGGGATTAAAGGGACAGTGGCTGCATGGATATGGAATTGGCTAATAGACAGAAAGCAGAGAGTAGTGGTGAATGGTTATTTTTCGGACTGGAGGAAAGTGTGCAGTGGTGGCCCCCAGGGGTCACTGTTGGGACCACTGCTCTTTTTGATATATATTAATGACCTGGAAGTTACCCTTATGAAGTGGAGTGCCAATTCTGCACAGTGCAGTCACTGTTGTAATGCAGCTAATGTGCACACAGCAAGGTCCCACAAACAGCAATGAGAAAAATTGAACTGATCATCTGTTTTAGATGTTGACCAGGACACTGGGAAAATTCCCCTGCTCTTCTGTGACTGGTATGGGATCTTTTACATCCACCTGAGATGGTAGACGGGGCCTTATTTTAACATCTGAACCGAATGACAGCACCTCCAACAGTGCAGCACTCCCTCAGCCTAGATTTTGCGCTCAAGTTTCTGGAGTGGAGCTTAACCCACGACCTTCTGACACAGAGGTAAGAGTGCTACCAACTGAGCCAAGGGATTAAAGTGGAATTCCCCCCCACCCCATTGGGACTACTCATTTTTGGCTGCCAAAGTAGTAGTGTCAACTGTGGCTCAGTAGGTGGCACACTTGCCTATGAATCAGAAGGGTGTGGGTTCAAGTCCTACTCCAGGGACTTGAACACATAATGAAATCTAGGCTGACACTCCAGTGCAGTGCTGAGGGAGTGCCATCTTTCAGATGAGACATTGAACCTAGGCCCTGTCTGCTCTCACAGGTGGAGGTAAACTATCCCATGGTGTCCTGGCCAATATTTATCCCTCAATCAACATAACAAAAAAAAACAACTGATTATCTAGTCATTATCACATTGCTGTTTGTGGGAGCTTGCTGTGTGTAAATCAGCTGCCATGTTTCCCACATTACAACAGTGACTACACTCCAAAAGTACTTCATTGGTGTAAAGTGCTTTGAGACATCTGGTGGTTGTGAAACATAGAAACATAGAAAATAGGTGCAGAAGAAGGCCATTCGGCCCTTCGAGCCTGCACCACCATTCAATAAGATCATGGCTGATCATTCACCTCAGTACCCCTTTCCTGCTTTCTCTCCATACCCCTTGATCCCTTTAGCCGTAAGGGCCATATCTAACTCCCTCTTGAATATATTCAATGAACTGGCATCAACAACTCTCTGTGGTAGGGAATTCCACAGGTTAACAACTCTCTGAGTGAAGAAGTTTCTCCTCATCTCAGTCCTAAATGGTTTACCCCTTATTTTTAGATTGTGTCCCCTGGTTCTGGACTTCCCCAACATTGGGAACATTCTTCCTGCATCTACCTGTCCAGTCCCATCAGAATTTTATATGTTTCTATGAGATCCTCTCTCATCCTTCTAAACTCCAGTGACTAAAGGCCCAGTCGATCCAGTCTCTCCTCATATGTCAGTCCAGCCATCTCGGGAATCAGTCTGGTGAACCGTCGCTGCAATCCCTCAATAGCAAGAACGTCCTTCCTCAGATTAGGAGACCAAAACCGAACACAATATTCCAGGTGAGTCCTCACCAAGGCCCTGTACAACTGCATTAAGACCTCCCTGCTCCTATACTCAAAATCCTTAGCTATGAAGGCCAACATACCATTTGCCTTCTTTACCGCCTGCTGTACCTGCATGCCAACATTCAATGACTGATGTAGCATGACACCCAGGTCTCATTGCATCTCCCCTTTTCCTAATCTGCCGCCATTCAGATAATATTCTGCCTTCGTGTTTTTGCCCCCAAAGTGGATAACCTCACATTTATCCACATTAGCCTGCATCTGCCATGCATTTTCCCACTCACCTAACCTGTCCAAGTCACCCTGCAGCCTCTAAGCGTCCTCCTCACAGCTCACACCGCCATCTAGTTTAGTGTCATCTGCAAATTTGGAGATATTACACTCAATTCCTTCATCTAAATCATTAATGTATGTTGTAAATAGCTGGGGTCCCAGCACTGAGCCCTGCGGCACCACACTAGTCATTGCCTGCCATTCTGAAAAGGACCCGTTTATCTCGACTCTCTGCTTCCTATCTGCCAACCAGTTCTCTATCCACATTACCCCCAATACCATGCGCTTTAATTTTGCACACCAATCTCTTGTGTGGGACCTTGTCAAAAGTCTTTTGAAAGTCCAAATACATCACATCCACTGGTTCTCCCTTGTCCACTCTACTAGTTACATCCTCAAAAAATTCCAGAAGATTTGTCAAGCATGATTTCCCTTTCATAAATCCATGCTGACTTGGACTGATCCTGTCACTGCTTTCCAAATGCGCTGCTATTTCATCTTTAATAATTGATTCCAACATTTTCCCCATGACTGATGTCAGGCTAACCGGTCTATAATTACCCGTTTTCTCTCTCCCTCCTTTTTAAAAAACATTAGCTACCCTCCAGTCCTTGGGTTTAACACTATCCTTAATTTCCCTTGTTAGACACGGTTGAGCCACCTTCCCCGTTTTATTTTTACTCCAGACAGGGATGTACAATTGTTGAAGTTCGTCCATGTGATCTTTAAATGTTTGCCATTGCCTATCCACCGTCAACCCTTTAAGTATAATTCGCCAGTCTATTCTAGCCAATTCACGTCTCATACCATCGAAGTTACCTTTCCTTAAGTTCAGGACCCTAGTCTCTGAATTATCTGTGTCATAGAAACATAGAAACATAGAAACATAGAAAATAGGTGCAGGAGCAGGCCATTCAGCCCTTCTAGCCTGCACCACCATTCAATGAGTTCATGGCTGAACATGAAACTTCAGTACCCACTTCCTGCTTTCTCGCCATAACCCTTGATCCCCCGAGTAGTAAGGACTTCATCTAACTCCCTTTTGAATATATTTAGTGAATTGGCTTCAACTACTTTCTGTGGTAGAGAATTCCACAGGTTCACCACTCTCTGGGTGAAGAAGTTTCTCCTCATCTCGGTCCTAAATGGCTTACCCCTTATCCTCAGACTGTGAACCCTGGTTCTGGACTTCCCCAACATTGGGAACATTCTTCCTGCATCTAACCTGTCTAAACCCGTCAGAATTTTAAACGTTTCCATGAGGTCCCCTCTCACTCTTCTGAACTCCAGTGAATACAAGCCCAGTTGATCCAGTCTTTCTTGATAGGTCAGTCCCGCCATCCCGGGAATCAGTCTGGTGAATCTTCGCTGCACTCCCTCAATAGCAAGAATGTCCTTCCTCAAGTTAGGAGACCAAAACTGTACATAATACTCCAGGTGTGGCCTCACCAAGGCCCTGTACAACTGTAGCAATACCTCCCTGCCCCTGTATTCAAATCCTCTCGCTATGAAGGCCAACATGCCATTTGCTTTCTTAACCGCCTGCTGTACCTGCATGCTAACCTTCAATGACTGATGTACCATGACACCCAGGTCTCGTTGCACCTTCCCTTTTCCTAATCTGTCACCATTCAGATAATAGTCTGTCTCTCTGTTTTTACCACCAAAGTGGATAACCTCACATTTATCCACATTATACTTCATCTGCCATGCATTTGCCCATTCACCTAACCTATCCAAGTCACTCTGCAGCCTAATAGCATCCTCCTCGCAGCTCACACTGCCACCCAACTTAGTGTCATCCGCAAATTTGGAGATACTGCATTTAATCCCCTCGTCTAAATCATTAATGTACAATGTAAACAGCTGGGGCCCCAGCACAGAACCTTGTGGCACCCCACTAGTCACTGCCTGCCATTCTGAAAAGTACCCGTTTACTCCTACTCTTTGCTTCCTGTCTGACAACCAGTTCTCAATCCAAGTCAGCACACTACCCCCAATCCCATGTGCTTTAACTTTGCACATTAATCTCTTGTGTGGGACCTTGTCGAAAGCCTTCTGAAAGTCCAAATATACCACATCAACTGGTTCTCCTTTGTCCACTTTACTGGAAACATCCTCAAAAAATTCCAGAAGATTTGTCAAGCATGATTTCCCTTTCACAAATCCATGCTGACTTGGACCTATCATGTCACCATTTTCCAGATGCACTGCTATGACATCCTTAATAATTGATTCCATCATTTTACCCACTACTGAGGTCAGGCTGACCGGTCTATAATTCCCTGTTTTCTCTCTCCCTCCTTTTTTAAAAAGTGGGGTTACATTGGCTACCCTCCACTCCATAGGAACTGATCCAGAGTCAATGGAATGTTGGAAAATGACTGTCAATGCATCGGCTATTTCCAAGGCCACCTCCTTAAGTACTCTGGGATGCAGTCCATCAGGCCCTGGGGATTTATCGGCCTTCAATCCCATCAATTTCCCCAACACAATTTCCCGACTAATAAAGATTTCCCTCAGTTCCTCATCCTTACTAGACCCTCTGACCCCTTTTATATCCGGAAGGTTGTTTGTATCCTCCTTAGTGAATACCGAACCAAAGTACTTGTTCAATTGGTCTGCCATTTCTTTGTTCCCCGTTATGACTTCCACTGATTCTGACTGCAGGGGACCTACGTTTGTCTTTACTAACCTTTTTCTCTTTACATACCTATAGAAACTTTTGCAATCTGCCTTAATGTTCCCTGCAAGCTTCTTCTCGTACTCCATTTCCCCTGCCCTAATCAAACCCTTTGTCCTCCTCTGCTGAGTTCTAAATTTCTCCCAGTCCCCAGGTTCGCTGCTATTTCTGGCCAATTTGTATGCCACTTCCTTGGCTTTAATACTATCCCTGATTTCCCTAGATAGCCACGGTTGAGCCACCTTCCCTTTTTTATTTTTACGCCAGACAGGAATGTATAATTGTTGTAATTCATCCATGCGGTCTCTAAATGTCTGCCATTGCCCATCCACATTCAACCCCCTAAGTATCATTCGCCAATCTATCCTAGCCAATTCACGCCTCATATCTTCAAAGTTACCCTTCTTTAAGTTCTGGACCATGGTCTCTGAATTTACTATTTCATTCTCCATCCTAATGCAGAATTCCACCATATTATGGTCACTCTTCCCCAAGGGGCCTCGCACAATGAGATTGCTAATTAATCCTCTCTCATTACACAACATCCAGTCTAAGATGGCCTCCCCCCTAGTTGGTTCCTCAACATATTGGTCTAGAAAACCATCCCTTATGGCACTCTCCATCTTAATAAAGAATTCTACCATATTATGGTCAATCTTCCCCAAGGGGCCTCGCACAACAAGATTGCTAATTAGTCCTTTCTCATTGCACATCACCCAGTCTAGGATGGCCAGCTCTCTAGTTGGTTCCTCGACATAATCGTCCAGGAAACCATCCCTAATACACTCCAGGAAATCCTCCTCCACCATATTGCTACCAGTTTGGTTAGCCCAATCTATATGTAGATTAAAGTCGCCCAGGATAACTGCTGTATCTTTATTGAATACATACTTAATTTCTTGTTTAATGCTGTCCCCAACCTTACTACTACTGTTTGGTGGTCTGTACACAACTCCCACTGGTGTTTTCTGCCCTTTGGTATTCCGCAGCTCCACCCATACAGATTCCACATCATCCAGGCTAATGTCCTTCCTTACTATTGCATTAATTTCCTCTTTAACCAGCAACGCTACCCCACCTCCTTTTCCTTTCTGTCTATCCTTCCTGAATGTTGAATACCCCTGGATGTTGAGTCCCCAGCCTTGGTCACCCTGGAGCCATGTCTCCGTGATGCCAATTCTATCATATTCGTTAATTGCTGCCTGTGCAGTTAATTCATCTACCTTATTATGAATACTCCTCGCATTGAGGCACAGAGCCTTCAGGTTTGTCTTTTTAACACATTTTGCCCTTTTAGAATTTTGCTGCAATGTGGCCCTTTTTGATTTTTGGGTTTCTCTGCCCTCCACTTTTACTTTTCTTCTTTCTATCTTTTGCTTCCTGATCTGTCTCCCTGGATAGGTTCCCATCCCCCTGCCATATTAGTTTAACCCCTCCCCAACAGCACTCGCAAACACTCCCCCTAGGACATTGTTTCCGGTCCTGCCCAGGTGCAGACCGTCCAATGAAAGGCGTTATATAAATGCAAGTCTTTCTTTTAGTGTGACCCCGCCCCCTTAACCTAGTGGACTGCAGAATAAAAATAAACTCTGCTTGCAAAACCCCTTAATGACTTTGCTGACACTATAAATAGGGCGCATCAGCTCTGAATCATCCAGCATTAATCCATCGCAAGGACATCCAGGAAGTGACTGGAGTAACAACATGTATACATCGAACAAGCTCAATAACTGATTCGATAAACTGAGGATGACTGCTTTAATCAGTGCTGAGCTCTAAACCTGAAAATCCCATCTTCTATCCAGGAAGCAACAGAATTAATCTAGCTTTGAGTAAAACCAGAAGCTGCCAAGACTGGTTTACGCCAACAAAGCTGTTTCATTTCCTGATTTTAAACTTGGGAAAAAAAGATTTGGCAATCCTTCTTAGAATGAAACACTCCTAATGTGGAATTAAAGTACTGATGTTCCTTCTGCTCCAACACAAAAAGAAATCTAATATATTTTTCAAAGCCACTAAGAAACATTTATAGTTTTAGAACCGATTATTAAATTGCTCCCATTTGTGTATCACAGTCACAGTTTCAAGAATATTTTGCAAAGAGGAAACTGAATGATGTCCTTTCAACTCTGGGGCCAGGTTTTGAATCCTGCCCAGAATTATAAGTTTTAAAAGGTGCCGTCTTTCGGGTGAAATGTTTAACAGAGGCCCTGTCTGCCTTCTGAGGTGGACATAATAGATCCCCCATGGCATTATTTTGAAGAAGAGCAGGGGAGTTCTGCCCAGTGTCCTGACCAATATTTATCCCTCAACCAACATCGCTAAAACGGATCATATGGTCATTATCACATTGCTCTTTATGGCACCTTGCTGTGCGGAAATTGTCTGCCGTGTTTCCCACATTACAACATGACTACACTTCAAAAGTTCTTCGTTGGCTGTATAACGTTTTGGGATTTCCTGAGGTCATGAAATGAAAGTCTTTCTTTCTAGCTGTTCGGGGTCAGAAATGCAGAATTGTTATGGAACATCTCTGGGCCAAAGCTATAATGCTGGATAGGTCATGAGTCAGACACACAGAGCTGGGCCATTGGGGAGTTCTCATTTTTGTGTTTCGCTGCTCCACTACAGCCCAGTAAATTTATTGAGCAAATAGCTAAGCCTTACAGACCAGGAAGACGGGAGGTTCAATTCCTGCTCCATGCTGATCTTAGTTAGTGTGGTAAAAACGCTACGGTAGGTCTCTGTGCCCTGTAATGGGGTGGAGGAAATTAGTCAGGGCTGAGATCTCGCTGATCACTTTGTTTCTCTGCTGAAACTGCTCCTGCGTGGACAGAATTGGGCTCCGTTAACAAGTAGCCTGTTGATGCTTGCTCTACAGTGTCCACTGTGGCTCAGTGGGTAACATCCTTGCCTCTGAGACAGAAGGTTGTAGGTTCTAGTCCCACTCCAGGGATTTGAGCACAAAAAAAAATCTAGGCAGGCAGTGCAGTATTGAGAGAGTGCTGCAGTGTCGGAGGTGCCGTCTTTCGGATGAGATGTTAAACTGAGGCCACGTCTGCTCTCTCAGGTGGGCGTAAAACATCCCAAGGCACTATTTTGAAGAAGAGCAGGGCAGTTATCCCCAGTGTCCTGGCCAATATTTATCTCTCAATCAGCATAACGAAAAAACAGATTATCTGAGCATTATCACATTGCTGTTTGTGGGCGTTTGCTGTGCGCAAATTGGCTACCGCGTTTCCTACATTACAACAATGACTTCACTCCAAAAGTACTTCATTGGCTGTAAAGCGCTTTGAGACATCCGGTGTTTGTGAAAGGCGCTATATAAATGCAAGTCTTTCTTTCATGAATAATGACCACTTGGGTGAGGTGCCAGAGGGAGACCAGAGTTATTTTTATTTATTTGTTTATGGGATGTGGACCCCAGCAGCAAGGCCAGTATTTATTGTCCATCCCTACTTGCCCTTGAGAAGAGCTGTTTTTTTTTATATAGTGGTTTGGTACAACTGAGTGGCTTGCCAGGTCATTTCAGGGGGCTGTGAAGAGTCAACCAGATTGCTGTGAGTCTAGAGTCACATATAGGCCAGACCGGGTAAGGACATTAATAATCCAGAGTCCATGGGACGGTACCCTATCACGTGAAGGGAAACGAGAATAATTGATGAGGAAAGAGATTCCGAGATGAACTGAGCCTGCAAGCCATCTGTCCACAACACAAAATTACCCAACGTTTTGCACAGGACCGCACTAAACCATTTCCCCTCACTGATATCATTCGAATAGTTCAGCACTAAGAATACTCTCTTCCCCCCTCCCCCCGGCAAAAACATTAATGGGGTAAATACTACAGTAACCGTGAAGGAGGTGGTAGGTGTTGTGATACTGAAACAGTGGCTGGAACGCAGTGGGCTATAAATCCATTCTGGGCAGTAGCTTGCCGGTAGTCCATTCTGCACTCCGCCCGATTTACTTTTCCAATGACTTCAGTCTTGACACATCGAAGCTAAACTCAGCCAAATGCCAATGATTCCGAGAAATTGGGAAGGGGCAGTTTAAAAGGAGATTGAAAGAAACAGCGAAACAGGAGTAGGCCACAGCAATTTCAGTCTTGAACGCCTCGCGTGTCCCCTGGCATCCACAGCCTTTTGGGGGAGTGAGTTCCAGATTTCCACTACCATATGTGTGAAATAAGCTTCCTTATTTCCCTCCTGAATGGCCTAACTTGAATGTTCAGATCCTTCCCTCTTGTTCTGGATTCCCCACCAGAGGAAATTGTTTCTCCATATCTACCTTATTGAATCCGTTTAAACACCCGATCAGAGTACTCCTCAACCTTCTAAACTCAAGGAGATACAAGACGAGTTTATGGAACCTGTCCTCATAATTTAAACCTTTAAGAACATAAGAAATAGGAGCAGGAGTAGGCCATACGGCCCCTCGAGCCTGCTCCACCATATAATATAATCTTGGTTGATCCGATCATGGACTCGGGTCCGCTTTCCTGCCTGCTCCCCATAACCCCTTATTCCCTTATCGGTTAAGAAACTGTCTATCTCTGTCTTAAATGTATTCAATGTCCCAGCTTCCACAGCTCTCTGAGGCAGCGAATTCCACAGATCCACAACCCTCTGAGAGAAGAAATTCTTCCTCACCTCAGTTTTAAATGGGCGGCTCCTTATTCTAAGTTCATGCCCTCTAGTTCTAGTCTCCCCCATCAGTGGAAACATTTTCTCTGCATCCACCTTGTCAAGCTCCCATATAATCTTATATGATTCGATAACTCACCTCTCATTCTTCTGAATTCCAATGAGTAGCAGCCCAACCTACTCAACCTTTCCTCATAAGTTAACCCCCCTCATTTACGGAATCAACCTAGAGAACCTTCTCTGAACTGCATCCAAAGCAAGTATATCCTTTCATAAATATGGAAACCAAAATTATGGCATAAGTTCTGGTATAATTCTGGTGAATGTGCACTGCAACCCCTCCAAGGCCAATGTAGCCCTCCTGAGGTGCGGGCCTCAAATCTGAATACTACAGTCCAGATGGGGTCTGACCAAGGCTCTGTACAACTGAAGCATCCTCACTTTTGAATTCCAGGCCCCTCGAGCTAAAGGCCAATATTCCATTAGCCTTTTTGATTGCTTTTCGTACCTGTTAACTAGCTTTCATTGATTCGTGTACAAGGACAGCTAAATCCCTTGGCTCCTCCACAGCTCCTAGTCTCTCACCATGAAGAAGATATTCTGACTCATCTCTCTCAGATTCAAAGTGGATGACCTCACACTTCCTCACGTTGAACCCGATCTGCCATCGTTTTGCCCACTCACTGAATCTGTCTTGTCTCTTTGTAGCGTTCCGCTCCCATCTACACAACTTATTATTTGCAAACTCGGATATATAACTCTATTACTACATAAAAATTAATATGCATATATATATGGTGAGAAGTTGAGAACCCAGCTTCTGATGGACCGTGGCCTGTCAGAGGAAACTGACATTAAATCAGCAATTGCACTCTGACCCCAGAAGGATGGCTGGTATGAGAATGGGAAAAGCCACCCAACTTCAGTCGGAGGTGCTGGTCTTGCACGTGGGGTAAAGTAAGAAAGACTTGCATTTGTATAGCACCTTTCACAACCACCGAATGTCTCAAAGTGCTTTACAGCCAATGAAGTACTTTTGGAGTGTAGTCACTGTTGTAATGTAGGAAACATGGCAGATAATTTCCACACAGCAAGCTCCCACAAACAGCAATGCGACAATGACCAGATAATCTATTTTTGTTATGTTGATTGAGGGATAAATATTCGGAGTAACTATTTGTACTAAGTTCTCCTGAGTTAGGACAAATATCTCCGACTCCATCCCGTCAATCCCCCAGCGCAATTCCTACTAACCCTTTTCTGTGCATGTGTCCCAACACCATGTTGCCTCCGATACATCCAGCAGCAGCCCAATACATTTGCCAAGCCTCCGAGCCATCGCAGCGCTGCAAGCATTTGCTTGGGGGGGGGGGGGGGAGGAGATGAGAGAGAGCAGTGCGGCAGAGAGAGAGTGAGGGGGGGGGAGAGAATGAGGGGGGGAAGAGAGAGTGAGGGGTGGGAGGGAGGGAGGAGGGACACACACACACAGGTCGGGGGTGGGGAGGGGGATCGGAGGGGAGAGAGGGAACTCAGAGAAGACGTATCACATTCTTCCTACCCCCTGGTGCGGGAAAGCTTGGTACGTGTGTTACAAGGGACATCATTGGGGTGGATGAAATCCAGAAGTCACAACACTGTCACTATTCACTTCATACCCAATAAACATGTTAACAATCCGCGCACAATGCCCCATCTATTGGGGGAGGGGGGGATTAAGGTAATGGACTTCAGCTGGCAGAGGGATTGCTGGGGTAAGGGTCTTCAGCTGGCAGAGGGATTGCTGGGGTAATGGACTTCAGCTGGCAGAGGGATTTTTATTTTTTTTATTTTTTTTTAAAATAAATTCGTAGCCAATCGTTTCCAATTCTTTGTCAATTTGGTGGAGGGATGCACTTGCGCTGGGGTAAGGGACTTCGGCTGGAACTTGGTGGCTTTTGGGGAGATCTATCCTCTGTGGCTTCTAAAGTCAAAATGGATCGAATTACAAATTGGAAAGCCACTCAGAACTTGGGCTGGGTGGTCCCAGTTACACATTCCAGAGAAACTTCAGGGTGTGGCTTATCCTCTGAGGTGACAATCAGCACTAGATCATGTGATAATGGAGAGCCAATCAGAGAAACGGCTGCCTTTCAGTTAGTACAAATAGACGCAGCCATAAATATTGGCCAGGACACCAGGAATAACTCCGCTGATCTTCTTTGAAATAGTGCCATGGGATCCTTTACATCCACCTGAGAGGGCAGACAGGGCCTCGGTTTAACGTCTCAGCTGAAAGACGACACTTCCAACAGTGCAGCACTCCTTCAACACTGCACTGGTGTGTCAGCTTAGATTACGTGCTCAGATTCCTGGAGTTGAACCCACGACCTTCTGACGCAGGGGCGAGTGTACTACCCACTGAGCCACAGCTGACACTGGGTAAATAGGAGCAGAGTGCTGGGAAGCCTGATTCTGTGGCTGGCTGTGCTACATCAAGCCCGGAAGTGCTCATCACCAACACCGGGTTTCCTGGCATGAAGCTACCGAGACTTTGGCAATAAATTAGCTCTGAGACATTCCGTTTCCAAGCTGGACCTTGATGAGCACAAATAAATTAATGGGATCCAGAGAAATGAACTTCTGAGAGAAATATTTATACCAGTTATTATTAAAAATATGATTTATTGTTGGAGGACAAACTAATACATTATAATTGTATTACCAGATCACGAGTTTTCTAATTAAATGTTTCTAAATTTCTAAAATCAGATAATCCATCAGAAATAGCTAGCCATTTAAAGGTCACCCTTTGCAATAGATTGTTAGTCAGTCTGTAATGGAGAAGCTTTTGCTATATGAATCATGAGAAAACAATCTTCACCCACAAAAGGACACATATTAAATAACAATGTAGTATTTCAAACATATGAGTGCCATAAATATCAGCACTCTGTTTACAGTTTTTATCGCACTAGCTCACTCCCCCACTTTGTGACTCATCGCAACATGGTGCATTTTAACCAGGGTGGGTGATATCTAAAGCCCCTGTGAGTGGAGCCAGACCTTTACATCACAAAATACCTCCATTTTGAGCCTCTAGCTCCTGTGCCTCATTGGAAGCTGCAACGGACCATGGAGGGGAGCAGGCACATGGGAATGGTCCCCATGACCCATCTCTTGTAAACAAAATGGCACCCATGTGAAATTCTACTATCCTGACTTGTGGAGTAAACATTTTGATGCAATGGATCTAATAGTGTTATTTTTGTTAGGCGAGGATATCAAGGGATATGGACGGGTAAATAGAGTTGAGGCAGAGATCAGCCATGATCTAACTGAATAGTGGAGCAGGTTCGAGGGGCTGATTGGCCTATTCCAGTTCCTATGCTCCAAGTTAGAACAGCTTTTGCATCATTGTGTTAAGGGAGATATTGGACCTCGTATGTTTCAGTCTGAAATGTCATCCTCTACCTCATTGCCAACGATAAGAACATAAGAATTAGGAGCAGGAGTAGGCCATCCAGCCCCTCGAGTCTGCTCCGCCATTCAATGAGATCATGGTGGATCTTCTACCTCAACTCCACTTTCCTGCACTTTCCCCATATCCCTTGATTTCCTTAATATCTAAAAATCTATCGATCTCTATCTTGAATATTAACGACTGAGCCTTCATAACCCTCTGGGGTAGAGAATTCCAAAGATTCACCACCCTCTGAGTGAAGAAGTTTCTCCTCATCTCAGTCCTAAATGGCCGAGCCCTTATTCTGAGACTGTGACCCCTGGTTCTAGACTCCTCAGCCAGAGGAAACATCCTCCCTGCATCTACCCTGTCCATCCCTGTAAGAATTTTGTATGTTTCAATGAGATCACCTCTCATTCTTCTAAACTCTAGAGAATATAGGCCTAGTCTACTCAACCTCTCCTCATAGGACAATTCCCCCATCCCAGGAATCAGTCTGGTGAACCTGCGTTGCACTTCCTCAATGGCAAATATATCCTTCCTTGGGTAAGGAGACCAAAACTGTACACAATACTCCAGGTTTGGTCTCACCAGGGCCCTATATAATTACAGTAGGATGTTTTTACTCTTATACTCAAATCCTCTTGTAAATAAAGGCCAACATACCATTTGCTTTTCTAATTGCTTGTTGTACCTGCATGTTAACTTTCAGTGATTCGTGTACAAGTACACCCAGGTCCCTCTGAACACAACATTGCCCAGCCTCTCACCATTTACAAAATGCTCTGCTTTTCTATTTTTCTTACCAAAGTGGACAACTTCACCATCCTCCAGGCCGAAAAACAACCGTTCACCACTACTCTCCGATCCCTGTCACTTAGCCAATTTTGTATCCAAGCTGCCACTGTCCCTTTTATTCCATGGGCTTCAACTTTGCTGGCAAGCCTATTATGTGGCATTTTATCAAACTCCTTTTGGAAGTCCATGTACACCATGTCATAAGAAGATAAGAAATAGGAACAGGAGTAGGCCATTCGGCCCCTCGAGTCTGCTCCGCCATTCAATAAGATCATGGCTGATCTGATCATGGACTCAGCTCCACTTCCCCGCCCACTCCCCATAACCCCTTATCCCCATATCGTTTAAGAAACTGTCTATTTCTGTCTTAATTTTATTCAATGTCCCAGCTTCCACAGTTCTCAGAGGCAGCGAATTCTACAGATTTACAACCCTCTGAGAGAAGAAATTCCTCCTCATCTCTGTTTTAAATGGACAGCCCTTTATTCTAAGATCATGCCTCCTAGTTCTAGTCTCCCCCATCAGTGGAAACATCCTCTCTGCATCCACCTTGTCAAGCCCCCTCATAATCTTAATACGTTTCGATAAAATTACCTCTGATTCTTCTGAATTCCAATGAGTAGAGGCCCAACCTACTCAACCTTTCCTCATAAGTCAAGCCCCCTCATCCCCGGAATCAAGCTAGTGAACGTTCTTTGAACTGCCTCCAAAGCAAGTATATCCTTTCGTAAATATGGAAACCAAAACTGCACGCAGTATTCCAGGTATGGCCTCACCAATACCCTGTACAGCTGTAGCAAGACTTCCCTGCTTTTATACTCCATCCCCTTTGCAATAAAGACCAAGATACCATTGGCCTTCCTGATCACTTGCTGTACCTGCATACTAACCTTTTGTGTTTCATGCACAAGTACCCCCAGGTCCCGCTGTACTGCAGCACTTTGCAATCTTTCTCCATTTAAATAATAACTTGCCCTTTGATTTTTTCTGCTGAAGTGCATGACCTCACACTTTCCAACATTATACTCCACCTGCCAAACTTTTGCCCACGCACTTAGCCTGTCTATGTCCTTTTGCAGATTTTTTGTGTCCTCCTCACACATTGCTTTTCCTCCCATCTTTGTATCGTCAGCAAACTTGGCTAGGTAACACTCAGTCCCTTCTTCCAAGTCGTTAATATAGATTGTAAATATTTGGGGTCCCAGCACTGATCCCTGCGGCACCCCACTAGTTACTGGTTGCCAATCAGAGAATGAAACATTTATCCTGACTCTCTGTTCTCTGTTAGTTAGCCAATCCTCTATCCATGCTAATATATTACCCACAACCGTATTGCCCTCATCAACCCTCATCAAAAAACTCGATCAAGTTAGTTAAACAGGATTTGCCTTTAACAAATCCGTGCTGGCTTTCCTCAATTAATTCATACTTGTCTAAGTGACTATTAATTTTGTCCTGAATTATCGTTTCTAAAAGCTTCTACACTACCGAGGTTAAATTGACTGACTTGTAGTTTCTGGGTTTATCCTTACACCCTTTTTTGAATAAGTGTTTAACATTTGCAATTCTCCAGTCCTCTGGCACTACCCCCTTATCTAAGGAGGATTGGAAGATTATGGCCAGTATCTCTGCGATTTCCTTCCCAACTTCCCTTTCGTGCCGGCTCTCTGCAAGAATACTTCAGCTAGTCCCACTCCCTTGCCTTTTCCCTGTAGCTATGCAATTTCTTTCCATTCAGGCACTTATCCAATTCCCCTTTGAAAGCCACGATTGAGGCTGTCTCCACCGCCCTTTCAGGCAGTGCATTCCAGATCCTAACCACTCGCTGCGTAAACAAGTTTTTCTCATGCCGCCTTAACTTTCCTTCACGTCCTGATGCAGTATCACTCTGCAGGTGCGATACAGTGTGCCTTTCATGTAGATTTTTATGGATGGTACAGAATTGCCACATCTAAGGAAATCTTTCATCATCTTTAGCTATGCATTTTGTTATGTAATCTTCACTTCGTGGGCTATTCTTTGGCTTTCCTTGTGAATGACATTAGTCTGCTTGCTGTGGAGTTGAATCAATGCAATCTGTTTTATTAAGTGGCAAGGGCACTGTCAGAATAATTAATTTTCTTTGCGATTTGTTAATCGAAATGCAAGCAGCTATTAAAATCTTATTAAAGACAATTAACTCTTACAGCGCTGTAGAGTGCTGTCGGCTCCGGATGCTGCTCATTTAACAAATTTGTTTGATGACCAGATTCAAGACCGTCCCAACCTCTGTCGTCGAGCTACAGTACGCGGACAACGCTTGCATCTGCGCACATTCAGAGACTAAACTTCAAATCATAGTTAACATCTTTACTGAGGCATACGAAAGCATGGGCCTTACACTAAACATCCATAAGACAAAGGTCCTCCACCAACCTGACCCTGCCACACAGCACTGACCCCCAGTCATCAAGATCTACGGCACGGCTCTGGACAACGTGGACCACTTTCCATACCCCGGGAGCCTATTATCAGCAAGGGCAGACATTGACAACGAGGTTCATCACCGCCTCCAGTGCGCCAGCACAGCCTTCGGCCGCCTGAGGAAGAGAGTGTCCGAAGATCAGGCCCTCAAATCTGGCACCAAGCTATGGTCTACAGGGTTGTAGTGATACCCACCCTCCTGTAAAGCTCAGAGACGTGGACCATAGACAGTAGACACCTCAAATAGCTGGAGAAATACCACCAACGATGTCTCTGCAAGATCTTGCAAATCCCCTGGGAGGACGGACGCACCAACATTAGTGTCCTCGATCAGGCCAACATCCCCAGCATCGAAGCACTGACCACACTCGACCAGCTTTGTTGGGCGGGCCACATTGTTCGCATGCCTGACACAAGACTCCCAAAGCAAGCGCTCTACTCGGAACTCCTACACGGCAAGTGAGCCTCAGGTGCGCAGAGGAAACATTTCAAGGACACCCTCAAAGCCTCCTTGATAAAGTGCAACATCCCATTGACACCTGGGAGTCCCTAGCCAAAGACCGCCCTAATTGGAGGAAGAGCATCTGGGAGGGTGCTGAGCACCTCGAGTCTCATCGCCTAGAGCATGCAGAAAACAAGCGCAGGCAGCAGAAGGAGCGTGCGGCAAACCTGTCTTCCCGTCCACCCTTTCCTTCAACCATTGTCTGTCCCACCTGTGACAGAGACAGTAATTCCAGTATTGGACTGTTCAGTCACCTGAGAACTCACTTTTAGAGTGGAAGCAAGTCTTCCTCGATTTCGAGGGACTGCCTATGATGATTGACGAAGGCCCCTTTAAGAGTCTGAATATTCAAACCATTTAATGGGGGTTTATTTTCTTCTCTCATATCTCCAATTACATTTGAAGAAAGATGTGAGAAAGAAAGATAGATACCTACATACACACATACATACATATATGCATACATGTATATAATGCCTTTCATGATCTCTGGTTGTTCTGAAGTGCTTTACAGACAATTAAGTAGTTTTGCTAAATTAAGTACTTCTGAATTGTTGAATGTAGGAAAAGCAACAGCCAAATTGTGCATAGTACTGTCCCACAAACAGCAATGTGACCAGATAATCTGTTTTAGTGATGCTGGTTAATGGATAAATATTGGCCAGGACACTGGGGAGAAATCCCCTACTCTTTAAAATAGTGCCACGGGATCTTTTATGTCCACCTAAGAGGGCAGGCAAGGCCTCGGTTTAACGTTTGATCTGAAAGATGGCATCTCCGACAGTACAGCGCTCCCTCAGCACTGCACTGTAGCGTCAGCTAAGACTTTATGCTCAAGATTCTGGAGTGGGACTTGAACCCACAACCTTCTGACTCAAAGGCAAGAGTATTGCCCACTGAGCCATAGCTGACACCTATATGTTTGAGATTGCAACAGACTCCACGACCAGCAGACACAGGCTCAAGTTTAGAAGATAGAAGACGCACAGACAAATTAGATATAACTACTTTGCGCAGAAGGATAGTAAACGTGTGAAGTAATGCCTGGGAGGCAGTGAGGCAGGCTATGTGGAGAATGTGATGGAGAATTGGATGCATAGTTGAGGAAGTTTGTGTGTGGGAGAGATTAGTTTTTGGGTCTGGTCAAATGTACCATAGAGTCTTTTCCAGTCTTTTTCCCTGTATAATGATGAAATATTATGTATTTAAAAATAATTCATTCTCAGGTTCTGGGTGTCGCTGGCAAGGCCCATCACCCTAAGAGGCAGTTAAGAGTCATATATAGGCGTGTCTGGGTAAGGACGGTAGGTTTCCTGACCTAAAGGGCATTTGGGTTTTATGACAATCCGAAAACTTCAGGGTCACTTTTACCGAGACCAGACACAACAAGGAAGATTCAATTTCTCAGGATTCCCCATTATCTCAGCATTCTTATCATCAGCAGTGTCAAAGGTTAATTTTCTGTCGATGTTTCAACTGCATCATTGGATCTTCCCCAACTGGAGCATAATTTATCAGCCATGATCTTATTGAATGGCGGAGCAGGCTCAAGGGGTCAAATGGCCGACTCCTGCTCCTATTTCTTATGTTCTTATGTTCTTAATTGAAAATGCCAGGCAGCTGTGGCGATCGGGTATTTATCATAATGCTGTGTGGACGAGGTGTGAACAGACCTCTAGCCCGATTATGGAGCATTAATCTGTCCGCTGAGTGCTTGGTTGATGATTTAGAGGTACTACACTATCTCTGTTATAAAGGACTCAATTTTGGCCAGGATTTGCTGCGTTTTTTTTGGAGCAACTCGATTTTTCTGGCGTATCTTAAAAATCCCCATTTTGCACATTCAATTTGTGTAAAGTGAGTTAGTTAGGATTTTTTTAGTTTTGTTACCAGCCACCTATGCCAGTTTTGGCCATTTAGGTCACTTTGGCCAGTTAATAGTTACTCCAAATCTACTTTGGCCAGCTTATGTGGCCACTTCAGAAAACCCTTGCGGAGAGTTAAGAAATCAGTGCAGGTAGGTACATTGGAGGCCATTCGGCCTGGGCTAGGGGCGGGAAGGGAAGTGGAGAGGACCTGCACCTAAAGCACCAAGACTTACAAAGCACCAAACAAAGTGCAAAAAGTACTAAGCATTCAATAACAAATAAAAAATAGAAGAAAGTCCTACCTTCATCTGAAAACTTGGCCCAGGAAGGCAGCAGGCCGGACAGTTCGGGAGGCCACTCGGCCTGGGATAGGTGCGGGACGACAACACACCGGGAGACCACTCGGCCAGGGATAGGGACGGGAGTAATTGAACTGCCGACATCAGAGCACACATAGCGGCTGTAGGATTTCGGCACTACTGCGCATGCGCGGACATCGCGACACGACTCCAATGCGCATGTGCAGACATTCCAGCACTGTTTTCAGCACAGGATGCTGGCTCCGCCCCCAACTCGACTGGCCACGCTGCGCGACGACCGAGGAGAGGCCGGACAGGGGCCAAAGTGGGGAGGAAATTTTTTGGCGCAATTCTGAACAGAAAACAGCGGCACATCTCTGGTAAGTGCACCGAAAAAAGGAGTGGGCCAAAATTGAGTCCAAAAAAATTTGATCCGGTTTACTAATCTTTTCATGTTACATTTTATGTAGGATTCTGAGAAAGTCATTGCAGTCTACATCTCATTATAATATTCAAAATGCTGGCCTCCTGCATTGTGATGAGAGTGCAGTATATATACACCCACCTTTAAGAAAGTAATATATGCTGCAAAGTTGCACCGTACTCGGTTAAGAGAAAAATAAGATGAAAATCTCTCTCTTGTCTTTCAAATCACCCAAACATTATTTACTCGTCTTGGCACATTTTCTACTCCAATGTACGTCATCCACAATAATTCCCATTTCTAAATGAACAGACTTAAAATACAAAAGAAGGTTCCATTGGTGTTAATTGAGGAAATATTTAATAATGTAGTCCACTTAATTAAATAGCCCATTTGTCAGCAAAATGTATTCACTTATCCAGACTATCTCCTAAACACTCTTCCCATTTTTCCATTGCTTGAAATAAATATTATCACAAAATGAAGTTGCTTTAAATCTCCACAGCAAACAGACCAGTGCAACATCTCCATCCTCAGCCCCCTACACTGTTCCAATGAAGCTCAACGCAAGCTCGAGGAACAATACCTCATCTTTCGTTTAGGCACTTTACAGCCTTCTGGACTCAACATCCAGTTCAACAATTTCAGACCATAACCTCTGGCCATCTTTGGTTCCCTTTCCTCCTTTTTTAACTGCACCCCACCACCCCCTGACCTTATGTAATTTATTTCTCTGTCTCCCATGGCAGTTGGTAATTATCCTGCCATTCACACTCTATCCATACTAATCTTTTTCTAACTTCTGCCTTTACCATCTCAAGTCAGCCCATCATCCCTTTTGTCTTTCAAATCTCTCCTGCCTTCCACCCTATCACAGACCTTCCCTTTTATTCTTTCCTCCCCTCCCCCTTTCAGTGCCCCTTAAGAATCTGTTCATTTCGAACATTCGCCAGTTCTGACGAAGGGTCATCGATCTGAAACGTTAACTCTGTTTCTCTCTCCACAGATGCTGCCTGACCCGCTGAGATTTCCAGCATTTTCTGTTTTTAGACCAGTGTAAGAGTTTGAAAATCACACCACTCTAGCTGAATCACCGGCCGGCCAGCCAGATGTGCTGCTCCATCTTACACCAATTGCTTCTGCTCGAAGAACTTGTCAACTAGATGTTGACTTTGCTCAGTGATATCATTTGCCTCCGGTCAGAAGATTGTGGGTTCAAGTCCCAGAGTTAAGCTAGGCTGACATTTCAGTGCTGTATTTGGGGGGTGCTGTTTTTTGGTTAAGACCTTAAACTGGCCCTATCTGCATGTTCAGGTGCATGTAAAAAAATCCCATGGCACTATTTAAAGAAGAGCAGGGAGTTTTGGCAATCATTCATCCCTCAACTAGCAAACTAAAATCGATCAACTGGTTATTCCTCTCATTGCTACTTGAGAGACTTCGCTTCATGTGTCTACAGACATCAGTGGCTTTGAAAATGCAAGTTAATTCTTTCTGCATGGTACTTCCCTGGGAATGGGCGCCGCTCGCAAGATTCTCCTCGGGGGTTTTTCCGGCGGTCCCACTTCTGCCCCGCTGCTGCCAAATGCTACAAAATGCATCATCAAAGCACGCACCTCCGGTCTCCTGCCTCATCAGCAAAATTCACCTAAAAATATCTTGTGGTCGCTGCATGGTGCCCCCGACAGTTTTTTCTGTCAGTGCGCTGTGTTTGCAGTGTGTGCAAAATAACGGAGTGTCCGCCATTAAAAGGGAGGGCGCTCGGCCGTGGCTGCCATCTTATTTTTTTTTTGTCGGCCGGCAATGATGGCCACGGGTTCGGCCGGGCCGCCAACAAGCAGCCTGGCACCCCCTTTTGGGTGCCAGGCCACTGGCCCGGCCGAAACCCTCCCCGGTGGCCCAGTGGACAGAACTTAAAGAATCGCAGAGTTTGCAGCGGTCCTCCCCTTTAACCGAAGGGGAGAGTGATGTGGTGACACGCTGGCACTGATGACTGACAGCGGCGGACACTCTGTCCCGCCCCCACTTCCGCCCCACTAGTATCGGCCACTTCGCACCAACCCCACTTCCGCCCCGCTGGGAAAAAACCCACGAGAGCTGAATTGCTACGGATAGGCCGCTGCATCCATTGCGGCGGCCAGAACACTTCAAAAATGGTCGGTGCGCCCCGTTTCCGGCGGAGGTGAATTTCTACCCCAAGTTCTCTAAACTGATGCAAGTTGTCAAGGCAGAACCAATGGATGTGGATGGAACATCAGAGCAGGTGCTCATTAAGCAATGACATTGCAGCTTTGGTTCTCTGATTGACTGGCTATGCTTAGCCTTCAGCTGAGGGCTGATGGAACAGAGGGTTTGAGGCTTTAGAATGCCGTCTACTCCTGATAATATAACTCATTTTTGCATTAAAAATGGATTATCCAATAATTTTTATACCTGAAATATTCACTCCCTCCACCACCAGTGCATTATGGCTGCAGTGTATACTATCTATAGGAAGCACTGCAGCAACTCGCCAAGGCTTCTTCGCCAGTACCTCCCAAACCCGTGACTTCCACTGCCTAGAAGGACAAGGGCAGCAGGAGCATGGGAACACCATCATCTCCAAGTTCCCCTCCGGATCACACACCAACCCAACTTGGGAGATATATTGCCGTTCCTTCATCGTTGCTGGGTAAAAGTCCTGAAACTCTGCCTAACATCATAGGCGGTCCCTTGAACGAGGATGACTTGCTTCCACGAGTTCACAGGTGTTTCGATGAAGGACCCGATGTTTCAGTCCTGAACTCCAATTGAGGGGGTGGAAGATGCCTGTGCATGGATTTTTTTAACGTGTGGTGGTCGTTGCACAACAGCCACCACACGGGCTTGACAGAGCTAGGCCTTTATCCAATGGAAAGGATTAACCAGGACGACTGCTGCACAGACCTAATGAGCACACATATCACAGTGTGGGCTGGCCCGTGCTGCCCTGGGCCCTCGGCTCTTCTGGGTCCCGTACCCTCATCTGTCGCACCTCCGCCACGATCTCTCGCTGCTTCTCCGTCATAAACATTCACCACATCTCGCCACAAACACTCGCCGCTCCTCCGCCCCGACCTTCCCACTCCTCTGTACCTGGACTCTGCCGATGTTCCTGCCCACGCTCCAAAACAACACCAGGGTTTTGATGACCTCGCCCAGTCGCTCATCTCAAAGTCCTTGGAGCAGCTTGTGCTGGAGTTTGAAGTGATACGCCGCTCCAGCTCTTTTATAGCCCGAGAAGCGGAGCTGTTCTCTTGCAGGTCGGGGGGCCCTAACAGCACTGTGGGAGTACTTTCATCACATAAATTGCAGCGGTTCAACGAGACATGCTCAACAGCTTCTCAAGAGCAATAAATACAGGCCTTGTCACAGACGCCACAGCCCGAAAATGAATTTAAAAAATTGAATTAAGCAATGTAGATGATGCAGCAGAGTGGAAATTTTGTACAATAAATTGAATTATGAGATGATTTGAATTATGAGTAGACTGCAGTGTTCAGATTTTCTGATCAACATTTTTGTAACAATGGCAGTAGTCCATTTTATTTTACGTAACTCTAATCCAAAAACTAGGCTTGTTAAAG
Source organism: Pristiophorus japonicus (assembly GCF_044704955.1). Classification (NCBI taxonomy): domain Eukaryota; kingdom Metazoa; phylum Chordata; class Chondrichthyes; family Pristiophoridae; genus Pristiophorus; species Pristiophorus japonicus. Next base: position 52,634,661 of record NC_091992.1, read on the forward strand.
GGCCTTATTTGCATTTGAATTGCACGTAATCAGGTTTAATGACCCATGTGCTGTTACTAAATGACACTTTGAATGGGCTAATCATAATTGCAGCTTAACTCCTTTTAACGTACTTAAATGGGCCCTGGAACTCAGTTAGAGATCTGGATATCATGGGAAATACAAACTGTTCCTTTCTTTCCTTCGTTCTTTCAATATGGGCTCAGCTGTTAATTACTTCTCCTTGACCTCTAGTCCAGTGGTTCTGAAACTTTGAGGGACAAGGGGAGAATGATTTTAGATCTAAAATGAATAGGATAGAACATACGAACATAAGAATTAGGAGCAGGAAAAGGCATTTGGCCCCTCGAGCCTGCTCTGCCATTCAATAAGATCATGGCTGATCTGACCTTGGCCTCAACTCCACTTACCCTCCCCATAACCCCTGACTCTGACTATTAATAATAAAATGAAGTCCTTTTCAGTTCTGCAATTTTTTTCTAATTCAGCAGATTCAGCAGCATTAAGAAAATCAGAGGAATTGTTGTTAGCGTGTCCAACCATCCTTAAATGTCTGGGCGTCTCCTGGAATCAACGATTGATCTTTTGGGAGAAAAAGCGGCAGCTTCTAGTTGCAGCACAAAACCCTTTGTCCCCCAGGGTGGCGAAGGGGAGGTCACGAAAGGCTCCGCCCCCCCCCCCCCCCCCGTTGTGGTGGAGTCAACACTGTCCAATGGCACGAGTGCGGCCGCCAAGCTTGGATCATCCAAAACAGGACAAGAGGTGAGATGGATTCACAACATATACTAAGCCACAAATAAAGGTTTAAACAAATTTTAAAAACAGAATTAGCATCAAACTATATTTCTTAACAAAAATGTATTGTACAAATAGAATACAAAGGAACACAAGCATAACCACTGGACTGCACTCTTCTATTGTATTCTCCATTTAAAGCACTGGGTAAAACTAGGAATCTTCAACAACTATCTTCAAAACAACAACATCTTGGGATAAAATTCGGTGACGCCGATGTTGCTGCGGTAATCCAGGCGGAGCTGTAAATTTTGCACTGGCAAATGGTTTGCATCTGCTGCCACAAAATTCATGAGTTGGGCCCGGAGTTTGGGGCGTGGCACTAAGGGAGGCGTTGCACACCTCTTTAGGGCGCTAGGCCGGCTGGGCAAGTGAAAATCCCGAGCTAAACAGCGACCTAAGAGGGAAAAAAAATCTGAAAAAAACCCACCAAAAACATTCCCAATAAATAACTCTCACTACCACAACATAAATCGCAGAAAGAAATAAATCAATTGCACTTACGTCCGGGCGACATTTCTTATCTCACTGCGGCCGCTACAGCTTTGAAATGCCCGATTCCACAGGCGTTCCCACCAGGACGCGCGACGGAGTGTTACAGGTCGGGTCGCGATCCAAATATCAAGTCAGTGTCGTTGCACACCGGCTCGCCACTTCCGGGCAGTACTGCTCCGTGCCCCGTCAATACCAGCACCGAATGTCCCGGCGGGGCACTGGAAGCTGGCCACCTGGCCGGAAGTGCTTACCGCCGCCATTGCCGCCCCTTCGGGGCGCTAACAGGGGCAGCAGAAGACAGAAAATCCAGCCCCTTTTTTAAAAATAGCGTCTTTAACATAATAAATCATCCAAAGGCGCTTCACAGGAGCATGATGAAGCAACATTTGACACTGAGCCACATAAGGAGAGATATGGGCAGATGAAAGAGGTAGGTTTTAAGGAGGGTTTTAAAGGAGGAGAGTATGGTAGAGAGGAGGAGAGGTTTAGGGAGGGGATTCCAGAGTTTCGGGCCCAGGCAGCTGAAGGCACGGCCGCCAATGATGGAGCTATTAAAAAAACGCCATCTGAAATAAAATTCAGTCGGCATGAGCCCTTTGTTTTTCAATAACTGTACAAATAACATGTACAACAATAAATTAATGAGCATCGGAGACAAAACTGGACCATTTCATGATTTTCTTTTCTAAATAAACTGCTATAAAACCAAGTACATAACTCATATCTTCTACATTTAGAGAAATGACTTGGACTGATGCAACTTCTAAGTTTTCCAAAAGAACAAGCCCAACAATGCAGGTGCGTCTTATAAATCCTGACTTTGCAGTAGATAAGATGGCTACAAAAAAAGACAAATTACATGACAGTTGAATTCCACACAAAATATATAGCTATTCTTGTCATTTTTCTTAAAAACACTGTCGTGCGCAAGTAAAGACACTCAGCTACAGGGGACCCAACCGTAAAAAGGTAAATGCAAAAAAACATTTGCAAACTGCGGACAAATGTCAAGCGATCAAATGTCACATGGTTAAATGTCACATGGTCAAATGTCACATGAGCAAACTGCCAGGAATACGTCTAACCAGAGTTGGCAATTCTAATGTTTGTTTAGATTGAAAAATCACCCTGTAGATATGTAAATGTGTTCTTTGCGTGGGAGAGGTCTGGCAGGCGGACGTGTCACCAAGTGGGAAGCAATCAGTAAAAGAAAATCAGATTTATGCAAATTTTTCATACATTTAAAACATTACTTTTTTAAAAAATTCTGGAAATAAAAAGCTGGTATCATAAAAAATAACCAAGAAGTTGTTGGTTTGTTGTTAAAAAAAACCCCAACTGGTTCCCTAATGTCCTTTAGGGAAGTAAACCTGCCGTCATTTGTACATCCCTGTCTGGCGTAAAAATAAAAAAGGGAAGGTGGCTCAACCGTGGCTATCGAGGGAAATCAGGGATAGTATTAAAGCCAAGGAAGTGGCATACAAATTGGCCACAAATTGGCCAGGGGACTGGAAGAAATTTAGAACTCAGCAGAGGAGGACAAAGGGTTTGATTAGGGCAGGGAAAATAGAATACGAGAGGAAGCTTGCAGGGAACATTAAGACGGACTGCAAACGTTTCTATAGATATGTAAAGAGAAAAAGGTTAGTAAAGACAAACATAGGTCCCCTGCAGTCAGAATCAGGGGAAGTCATAACGGGGAACAAAGAAATGGCAGACCAATTGAACAAGTACTTTGGTTCGGTATTCATTAAGGAGGGCACAAACAACCTTCCAGATATAAAAGGGGTCAGAGGGTCTAGTAAGAAGGAGGAACTGAGGGAAGTCCTTATTAGTTGGGAAATTGATGGGATTGAAGGCCGATAAATCCCCAGGGCCTGATGGACTGCATCCCAGAGTACTTAAGGAGGTGGCCTTGGAAATAGTGGATGCATTGACAGTCATTTTCCAACATTCCATTGACTCTGGATCAGTTCCTATGGAGTGGAGGGTAGCCAATGTAACCCCACTTTTTAAAAAAGGAGGGAGAGAGATAACAGGGAATTATAGACCAGTCAGCCTGACATCAGTAGTGGGTAAAATGATGGAATCAATTATTAAGGATGTCATAGCAGTGCATCTGGAAAGAGGTGACATGATAGGTCCAAGTCAGCATGGATTTGTGAAAGGGAAATCATGCTTGACAAATCTTATGGAATTTTTTGAGGATGTTTCCAGTAGAATGGACAAGGGAAAACCAGTTGATGTGGTGTATTTGGACTTTCAGAAGGCTTTCGACAAGGTCCCACACAAGAGATTAATGTGCACAGTTAAAGCACATAGGATTGGGGATAGTGTGCTGACGTGGATTGAGAACTGGTTGTCAGACAGGAAGCAAAGAGTAGGAGTAAATGGGTACTTTTCAGAATGGCAGGCAGTGACAAGTGGGGTACCGCAAGGTTCTGTGCTGGGGCCCCAGCTGTTTACATTGTACATTAATGATTTAGACAAGGGGATTAAATGTAGTATCTCCAAATTTGCGGATGACACTAAGTTGGGTGGCAGTGTGAGCTGCGAGGAGGATGCTATGAGGCTGCAGAGTGACTTGGATAGGTTAGGTGAGTGGGCAAATGCATGGCAGATGAAGTATAATGTGGATAAATGTGAGGATATCCATTTTGGTGGTAAAAACAGAGAGACAGACTATTACCTGAATGGTGACAGATTAGGAAAAGGGGAGGTGCAACGAGACCTGGGTGTCATGGTGCATCAGTCATTGAAGGTTGGCATGCAGGTACAGCAGGCGGTTAAGAAAGCAAATGGCATGTTGGCCTTCATAGCGAGGGGATTTGAGTGCAGGGGCAGGGAGTGTTGCTACAGTTGTACAGGGCCTTGGTGAGGCCACACCTGGAGTATTATGTACAGTTTTGGTCTCCTAACTTGAGGAAGGATATTCTTGCTATTGAGGGAGTGCAGCAAAGGTTCACCAGACTGATTCCCGGGATGGTGGGACTGACATATCAAGAAAGACTGGATCAACTGGGCTTGTATTCACTGGAGTTCAGAAGAATGAGAGGGGATCTCATAGAAACGTTTAAAATTCTGATGGGTTTAGACAGGTTAGATGCAGGAAGAATGTTCCCAATGTTGGGGAAGTCCAAAACCAGGGGTCACAGTCTAAGGATAAGGGGTAAGCCATTTAGGACCGAGATGAGGAGAAACTTCTTCACCCAGAGAGTGGTGAACCTGTGGAATTTTCTACCACAGAAAGCTGTTCAGGCCAATTCACTAAATATATTCAAAAAGGAGTTAGATGTAGTCCTTACTACTTGGGGGATCAAGGGGTATGGCGAGAAAACATGAATAGGGTACTGAAGTTGCATGTTCAGCCATGAACTCATTGAATGGCGGTGCAGGCTCGAAGGGCAGAATGGCCTACTCCTGCACCTATTTTCTATGTTTTCCATGTTTCTATGTCCTTACCCCGGCCTGACTGTGACTCATCCACAACAGAGTGATTGACTCTTAACTGCCCTCTGAAGTGGTGCAGCAAACCATTCGGTGGTTCAAGAAGCACAGCAAGTGTTCGAGGCGGAGGAGCATTGAGGGATCGTGGCTGAGATTCGGTGGGTGATCGTGGCGGAGGTTCAGCGAATGTTTGGTGTGGAGCTGTGGTGGGAGATCGTGGCGGAGATGCGGCGAATGTTTGTGGTGGAGGAGCAGCTCGAGATCGTGGCGGAGTTGCGGGCACAGGGCTCAGAAGAGCCAAGGGCCCAGGGGCAGCACGGGCCAGCCCACACTGCAATATGTGTGCGCACTAGGTCCATACAGCAAAGTAGGTCTCCAGTCATCCTGGTTAACCCTTGCCACTAGATAAAGGCCTAGCTCTCGAGCCCGTGGTGGCTGATGCGCAATGGTCACCACACGTTAATAAAATCCACGCACAGGCATCTTCCAGCCTTCGATTGGAGTTCAGGACTGGAACATCGGGTCCTTCGTTGAAACATCTGTGAACTCTTGTGGAAGCAAGTCATCCTCGTTTGAGGGACTGCCTATGATGATGGGTTCAAGAAGGTGGCCCACCACCACCTTCTCAAAGCCAACCAGGGATGGGCAACCAATGCCGGCTTTGCCAGCGATGCCTACATCCAGAGAAAGAATTTTTAAAAGTAGGTCGGCGGCAGCATGCAAATGTCTCCATTTTTTTTCTTCTATGGGAATTACTACTTCGTGTTTCCTTTCTGTCTTGTGTTCGTTAATATTTTAACTTAAAAATTCACCATAGGACCAATATGTGTCATCTTGTGGTATTGAAGGAAAGTGGAGGAGCTCAGCATTGTCTCGACTAGCTTTAAAAGAGAAGTTTGTTTGGAGAGAGGGAGCTGATGTTTAGGTGGGGAGCTGAGGGCTTCTTGTGGGCCGTTAGACACACTTCTACTCAGAATTCCTACACGGCAAGCGAGCCCAAGGTGGGCAGAGGAAGCGTTTCAAGGACACCCTCAAAGCCTCCTTGATAAAAGCAACGTCCCCACCAGTACCTGGGAGTCCCTGGCCGAATACCACCTTAAGTGGAGGAAGAGCATGCAGGAGGCGCTGAGCACCTCGAGTCTCGTCGCCGAGAGCACGCAGAAATCAAGCGCAGGCAGCGGAAGGAGCGTGATGCAAACCAGTCCCACCCACCCTTTCCTTCAACGACTGTCTGTCCCACCTGTGACAGAGACTTTAATTCCCGTATTGGACTGTTCAGTCACCTAAGAACTCATTTTTAGAGTGAAAGCAAGTCTTCCTCGATTGCGAGGGACTGCCTATGATGATGATTCTATTTGAGATACGGGAAGCACAAGGTTCAGCTTTCGGGATGACTGGATAGCACAAGCAGTATGAGAATCAACGACAAAACAAGGAGCAGCTATTCCATCAAACCTATCATACTGTGACCTCGACTCACAATCCCCACCACCTCCCCCCTCCCCCATCAGCCGGTCCAGCACCTGGTGCGAGACATCGCTCAGGACTTCAGGACTGACCTGCACTTCCAGAGCTCGGCCTTCATGGCCCTGCAGGAGGCCAGTGAGACTTACCTGGTGGGGCTCTTTGAGGACATCAACTTGTGCGCCATCCACCCCAAGTGAGTCACCATCATGCCCAAAGACATCCAGCTGGCCTTATCCACGGAGAGCACGCCTAAACCCAGCTTCAGCACCAAGTACAACAACAGCTCTTCAAAGAGCCACAAAATGGGCAGAGGGAAGAGCTGCGGCCACCTGAAACTGACGCGTGTTGCTCATTAACTTGGGGTGCGTGCACATGTTTTATGTGGTGCCACACAATTTTACTTAAAGGGGTGCGGCACTGATATCTGATCTCGAGTTCCAAAACCGGCAGTATTGCATACATTGCTGTTCAGCAGAAAAACTTCAGATCAGCCATGATCTCATTGAATGGCGGAGCCAGCTCGAGGGGCCAAATGGCCGACTCCTGCTCTTATTTCTTATGTTCTTAGACCCCACTTACCAACCAAGCCATTTTCTGGGATTGGCAAAAAAAAGAAAAAAATATCCGTAGCCCAATTTAGGAAACCAAAACTGGGAAATTCCTCTCTGACCTCCAGTCAGAAGGCTTTTACTCAGCCTGGGCCACTTAGAAGCAGATTGTGGAGCATTGCCGGCCATATATAAGGCCCTATTAATTTGACGATAACTTCAGTTGCTGATGCTAACAGATCTTGGTGTTCTGATTTAGGATTTATCCATTGACAAGGTAGCAGAATTAGAAACAGCCCTTCCAAACTTCCAAGACGCACAAAATTCGAGCAAGAGAAGCCAGCAAGTAGGAAAAAGCAATAAATTACCCGAAGTTGATTTGGCTTCGAGGGCTGCCAGAGTCCACAAGATCTAGTTTGGGGACCCCTGATGTAAATCGCCTGTTTTGTTTTTGGATACCATGTCCATCACTCTAAATTCAATCTCTTGCAATGTGCAATTTGAATAGGAAGCTCGCAGAATTCTTTGTGCTCTGGAAATGAGGGAATTGCTCTTTTAGAACTTTGGGGGCTGGGTTTTCCTCTGTGGAGGGGTTACTGCTGGAGGTTCATGTGGACCCACCTGGCAGAATGACCCCACTCTGACCCCAGTAGATTTATTGGGGTCAGGCAGGTTAAAATATTCATGGCGGGCTGCCAACATTGATATCACTTTGGGTTGAGGATGGGGCAGAGAGAGAAGAGAGAGGAAAACAGCTGTGGTCCCTACGGCCCCATAGCATAGCTGGCAATACCAGCTGGTCAAAAATAATTTCTTTGCACCATTGACTTGCACCATACTGAAGGACATTCTGAAATGGGAGGGAGAACAGCCAGTTGTCGTGGTGCACATTGGTACCAACGACATAGGTAAAAAAAGGGATGAGGTCCTACGAAAAGAATTTAAGGAGCTAGGAGCTAAATTAAAAAGTAGGACCTCAAAAGTAGTAATCTCGGGATTGCTACCAGTGCCACGTGCTAGTCAGAGTAGGAATCGCAGGATAGCGCAGATGAATACATGGCTTGAGCAGTGGTGCAGCAGGGAGGGATTCAAATTCTTGGGGCATTGGAACCGGTTCTGGGGGAGGTGGGACCAGTACAAACCGGATGGTCTGCACCTGGGCAGGACCGGAACCAATGTCCTAGGGGGAGTGTTTGCTAGTGCTGTTGGGGAGGAGTTAAACTAATATTGCAGGGGGATGGGAACCTATGCAGGGAGACAGAGGGAGACAAAAATGAGGCAAAAGCAAAAGACAGAAAGGAGATGAGGAAAAGTGGAGGGCAGAGAAACCCAAGGCAAAGAACAAAAAGGGCCACTGTACAGCAAAATTCTAGAAGGACAAAGGGTGTTAAAAAAGCAAGCCTGAAGGCTTTGTGTCTTAATGCAAGGAATGAATTAACTGTGCAAATAGATGTTAACAAATATGATGTGATTGGGATTACGGAGACGTGGCTCCAGGATGATCAGGGCTGGGAACTCAACATCCAAGGGTATTCAACATTTAGGAAGGATAGAATAAAAGGAAAAGGAGGTGGGGTAGCATTGCTGGTTAAAGAGGAGATTAATGCAATAGTTAGGAAAGACATTAGCTTGGATGATGTGGAATCTATATGGGTAGAGCTGCAGAACACTAAAGGGCAAAAATCGTTAGTGGGAGTTGTGTACAGACCTCCAAACAGTAGTAGTGATGTTGGGGAGGGCATCAAACAGGAAATTAGGAGTGCATGCAATAAAGGTGCAGCAGTTATAATGGGTGACTTTAATATGCACATAGATTGGGCTAGCCAAACTGGAAGCAATACAGTGGAGGAGGATTTCCTGGAGTGCATAAGGGATGGTTTTCTAGACCAATATGTCGAGGAACCAACTAGGGGGGAGGCCATCTTAGACTGGGTGTTGTGTAATGAGAGAGGATTAATTAGCAATCTCATTGTGCGAGGCCCCTTGGGGAAGAGTGACCATAATATGGTGGAATTCTGCATTAGGATGGAGAATGAAACAGTAAATTCAGAGACCATGGTCCAGAACTTAAAGAAGGGTAACTTTGAAGGTATGAGGCATGAATTGGCTAAGATAGATTGGCTAATGATACTTAAGAGGTTGACTGTGGATGGGCAATGGCAGACATTTAGAGACCGCATGGATGAATTACAACAATTGTACATTCCTGTCTGGCGTAAAAATAAAAAAGGGAAGGTGGCTCAACCGTGGCTATCTAGGGAAATCAGGGATAGTATTAAAGCCAAGGAAGTGGCATACAAACTGGCCAGAAATAGCAGCGAACCATGGGACTGGGAGAAATTCAGAACTCAGCAGAGGAGGACAAAGGGTTTGATTAGGGCAGGGAAAATGGAGTACGAGAAGAAGCTTGCAGGGAACATTAAGGCGGATTGCAAAAATTTCTATAGGTATGTAAAGAGAAAAAGGTTAGTAAAGACAAATGTAGGTCCCCTGCAGTCAGAATCAGGGGAAGTCATAACGGGGAACAAAGAAATGGCAGACCAATTGAACAAGTACTTTGGTTCAGCATTCACTAAGGAGGACACAAACAACCTTCCGGATATAAAAGTGGTCAGAGGATCTAGTAAGGAGGAGGAACTGAGGGAAATCTTTATTAGTCGGGAAATTGTGTTGGGGAAATTGATGGGATTGAAGGCCGATAAATCCCCAGGGCCTGATGGACTGCATCCCAGAGTACTTAAGGAGGTGGCCTTGGAAATAGCGGATGCATTGACAGTCATTTTCCAACATTCCATTGACTCTGGATCAGTTCCTATCGAGTGGAGGGTAGCCAATGTAACCCCACTTTTTAAAAAAGGAGGGAGAGAGAAAGCAGGGAATTATAGACCGGTCAGCCTGACATCAGTAGTGGGTAAAATGATGGAATCAATTATTAAGGATGTCATAGCAGCGCATTTGGAAAATGGTGACATGATAGGACCAAGTCAGCATGGATTTGTGAAAGGGAGATCATGCTTGACAAATTTCTGGAATTTTTTGAGGATGTTTCCAATAAAGTGGACAAAGGAGTACCAGTTGATGTGGTATATTTGGACTTTCAGAAGGCTTTCGACAAGGTCCCACACAGGAGATTAATGTGCAAAGTTAAAGCACATGGGATTGGGGGTAGTGTGCTGACGTGGATTGAGAACTGGTTGTCAGACAGGAAGCAAAGAGTAGGAGTAAATGGGTACTTTTCGGAATGGCAGGCAGTGACTAGTGGGGTACCGCAGGGTTCTGTGCTGGGGCCCCAGTTGTTTACATTGTACATTAATGATTTAGACGAGGGGATTAAATGTAGTATCTCCAAATTTGCGGATGACACTAAGTTGGGTGGCAGTGTGAGCTGCGAGGAGGATGCTATGAGGTTGCAGAGTGACTTGGATAGGTTAGGTGAGTGGGCAAATGCGTGGCAGATGAAGTATAATGTGGATAAATGTGAGGTTATCCACTTTGGTGGTAAAAACAGAGAGACAGACTATTATCTGAATGGTGACAGATTAGGAAAAGGGAAGGTGCAATGAGACCTGGGTGTCATGGTACATCAGTCATTGAAGGTTGGCATGCAGGTACAGCAGGCGGTTAAGAAAGCAAATGGCATGTTGGCCTTCATAGCGAGGGGATTTGAGTACAGGGGCAGGGAGGTGTTGCTACAGTTGTACAGGGCCTTGGTGAGGCCACACCTGGAGTATTGTGTACAGTTTTGGTCTCCTAACTTGAGGAAGGACATTCTTGCTATTGAGGGAGTGCAGCGAAGATTCACCAGACTGATTCCCGGGATGGTGGGACTGACCTATCAAGAAAGACTGGATCAACTGGGCTTGTATTCACTGGAGTTCAGAAGAGTGAGAGGGGACCTCATAGAAACGTTTAAAATTCTGACGGGTTTGGACAGGTTGGATGCAGGAAGAATGTTCCCAATGTTGGGGAAGTCCAGAACCAGGGGTCACAGTCTAAGGATAAGGGGTAAGCCATTTAGGACCGAGATAAGGAGAAACTTCTTCACCCAGAGAGTGGTGAACCTGTGGAATTCTCTACCACAGAAAGTAGTTGAGGCCAATTCACTAAATATATTCAAAAGGGAGTTAGATGAAGTCCTTACTACTCGGGGGATCAAGGGGTATGGCGTGAAAGCAGGAAGGGGGTACTGAAGTTTCATGTTCAGCCATGAACTCATTGAATGGCGGTGCAGGCTAGAAGGGCTGAATGGCCTGCTCCTGCACCTATTTTCTATGTTTCTATGTTTCTATATATCTCCCCTGTTACCTAGAGCGGAATGGCTTCCCATCACAATTCCCATTCACAGCCACTGGGGAACCTTTCCAAAAGGGGTGGGCATATGAAGGGAAATCCAGCCCTCCATCTTTCCTCAGGCGTTCACAGCCGAGAATGATTTGCTTTGCGGATTATGGTGGGTGCCCTGGTTGGAATGTGATCCAAACCCATGGACTTTGTGCTTGCACCATGGTAGGAAGAGGACCAGTGACTCAATGCCCTTAGTCAACTCACTGGGTGGATGAACTTAACCACAAGGAAACATTTGAGAGAGAAAGAGTCAACGCAAATCATAAGAACATAAGAAATAGGAGCAGGAGTCAGCCATTTGGCCCCTCGAGCCTGTTCCGCCATTCAGTAGAACCATGGCTGATCTGATCTTGGCCTCAACTCCACTTCCCTGCCCGGTCCCCATAACCCTTTATTCCCTTATCATTCAAAAATCTGTGTATCTCCACCTTAAATATATTCAATGACCCAGCCTCCAAAGCTCTCTGGGGTAGAGAATTCCACAGATTCACGACCCCTGAGAGAAGAAATTCCTCCTCATCTTTGTTTTAAATGGGTGACCCCTTATTCTGAAACTATGCCCTCTCGTTCTAGATTCCCCCACGATGGGAAACATCCTCTCTGCATCTGCCCTGTCAAGCCCCCTCAGAATCTTATACATTTCATTTCTCCTGGTCTTCACAGCAATTAGCTGTTGGGCAATATTTAGTGACATTTACAGCAGGTTGCCTAGGAACAGTTTACCTGTTGCACTGGGCCATTAAATATCACTCATTACATGTTTATGAAAACCTTAACTTTGAATATAGATATTTAATGCTGCATTTTGACATTTTGTTGAACTGTGTAGTTTAATCTGTCTTCAAACTGCATCACTCAGCTGCAATTTCATATTTCCAGTGAGAGTCAACCATCAGCGGAAATACATTGAGAATTCCTAGAAATTGTGTATATCGAACTTAAGCTGCAGTACATTATTCAATGGGAAACAGAGCTTGACGAGGGGAGGGGCGGCATGAATACTTCCTGTTCAAAACACTCGAACATGGGCAAATATACATATTCGGCGCGATACTGAGAGAGTGCTGCACTGGTGGAGGTGGCGTCTTTCAGATGAGGCGTTAAACCGAGACCCTAGCTGCCCGCTCAGATGGATGTAAAAGATCCCATGACACCATTCGAAGATGAGCAGAGGAGTTATCCCCGTCTCCTTGTCAATATTTATCCCTCAACCAGCACCATCAAAACAGGTGATCTGGTCAGTTATCTCACTGCTGTTTGTGGGATCTTGTTGTGTGCATTTCGCTACATTGCACCAGTGGCTACACCTCAAAGGTACCTCATTGACTGTAAAGCACTTGTGGATGTCCTGCGATTGCGAAAAGTGCTATATAAATGCAAGTACGTCTGATCTTTCCTGGGCTTCCATACTAGGCTGATCCATCCCATCCTTAACGAGCCATTTCTATTAAGACGGTACACAGATCCACCAGGGATGAGGTGAAATATCAAAGTCAAAGCTTAAGCGATCAGTTAAGGGGGCACATAATTACATTTCATGCAGTGGATCCTTGTTCTTATACTGCGGCGAAGGAAAATGAGCAGCTTTTGAGGTTCATTACGAAATCAGTGGAGCGTCAGGCAAGATAAAAATAAAACAGTAAATACTCAGCATGTCCTGGCAACCAGGCCTGCTAAGAATGGTCTGCAAAACACACTACAGACATATTAAACGCACTATACTCAGTGCTGCACAGTAGACACACAGCCACAGAATCCCCAGATCCAACCCAATTGCACCACATTTGAGCTATTTAAGTGAATAACCACCTGTGGAACCCAGAAATAGGTTTATGGAAAGGATCTACTGACAAGGAGTGGATATTGGTAAATCTAGTACTTACTCTCGCACTTAATATTGCTATAGGGGAGAGACACCCCATTCGCATGTATTTACCTCGAGGACTGAGGCACACAATTTTCTGATTCAGAGAAGAAAGCATTAGAACTGAGCCAAGGCTTTAGAGGGTAAGGACCTGAAATGTATACATTTACCCTACGTGGATTCTTCAGTATAATGATAAAGACATCATTTCCATAGTTACGACTACACCAAAGGATATTATAAATAAATGCCCATCATTTCTGGTACTTACATTTAGAGGGAAATACCCATCATTTCTGGTATTCTTTTTGGGATAAATACCCCATACTGTCTGCTTGTCTCAGTGATGGCATTCTTGCCCCTCAGTCAGAAAAGTTGTGAGTTCAATCTACTAAAGGACTTGAGCACACAATTTAGGCGGTCATCAGTGCAGTAACTGAGGGAGTGCCGCGTGTTGAAGATTTGTCTCCTTCCATCTATTCAGGTAAGTACCAGAAATGAAGATCCTTTTCTTTTTGAAGAAGAGGAACAGAGAGTTCTCCTGGCCAACATTCAACAACAACAACAACTTGCATTTATATAGCATTTTTAACTTAGTAAAACACCCCAATGTGCTTCACAGGAGCGTATTCAGACAAAAATTGACACAACTAATGAATGCAGACATTGAGATAGATGACCAAATGCTTTGGTAGGTTTTAAGCAGAGTCTTAAAGGAGGAGAGAGGTGGAGAGTCGGAGGGGTTTGGGGAGGGAATTCCAGGCCTTATGGCCTAGATGGCTGAAGGCACGGCCGCCAATGGTGGGGCAATGGAATGCACAAGAGGCCAGAGTTGGAGGAACGTAGAGTACTCGGAAGGTTGTAGGGCTGGAGAAGGTTACAACCCACAACTAACCTCACCAAAAAAAGAAAACAGGCCATTCATCCTCTGCTATTTGCGGTACCTTGCGGTACACAAATTGGCTGCTGCATTTGTCTATAAAACAGTGACGGCACTTCAAAAGTAATTCATTGGCTGTGAAGTGCTTTGGACATCCAGAGGATGTGAAATGTGCTGCGTCAATTTCTATACTACAGGATTACTGTAGGGATAACTACACACCATTCCTCGTATTTACCCCTACATTAAATGCACACGTGGGATGAACACACGTATCCTTGGGCATATCGCTGTATTTCTCATGAACTTTTTTCAACCGACATAGAGGATCGGTGACTCCAAGTTTGTGTATTTCTGCCACTGTTTTCTGCTCTTCACCCCTGGACTATGTTCCCATCACATGCAAGAGCTTATTTTCAAAAGGCCTTTGATAAAAGAAAGACTTGGATTTATATAGCGCCTTTCACGACCATCGGACCCGCTGAGGTAGGGGAAATCGCAGCAGTATTTTCAGTTTGCTAAGCACTCAAGGAGCAGCTGAATGTACCCAAGACCGTGCTGTCAGATACCAAATCCGAATCGGAATCCAGACTCCGAATTCTCGGGCAATTTCTCTTCACTAGTTCATTCCATCTGGTGGGCAGTAACAGTGACGTGGCAGAAATGGAGAGAAAGCACGACAAAATCCAGTGACTGTTTGCAGTGTGCCCGTTTTCAACTGGTGCTAGCATTAGCCCTACTCCAGAGGTACATTTACAAGCATGACTGATACCAAACACCACCCTCTTCACACAGTCGGAAGGTAGATTGTTTGTTTACTGGGCATTGCTGGCAAGGCAGGCGATTATTGCCCATTGCTAGTTGCTCTGAGAAAGTTTAATAGAACGGAGTTGCTAGGCCATTTCAGAGGGCAGTTAATAGTCAACCACGTTGGTGTGGGACTGGAGTCACGTATAGGCCAGACCGGGTAAGGACAGCAGGTCTCCTTCCCTAAAGGATGTCAGTGAACCAATTGGGTTGTTATACTCCGACAGCTTCATCATCACTACGACTGATATCGGCTTTTCAATTCCAGGTTTGTTTCAAATTCTCAAACAACCATGGTGGGATTTGAACTCTGGGTTACTCATCCAAGCTTCTCTCCAGTAACATAACCCCTGAGCTACAGTATCCAGTACTATGGTAGCACAGTGGTTATGAAAGAAAGAAAGACTTAATTTATATAGCGCCATTCACGACCACCAGACGTCTTAAAGCGTTTTACAGCCAATGAAGTACTTTTGGAAATCTCAGCAGGTCAGGCAGCATCTGTTCTGACGAAGGGTCATTGACCCGAAACATTAACTCTGTTTCTCTCCACAGATGCTGCCTGACCTCCTGAGATTTACAGCATTTTCTGTTTTTATTCCAGATTCCAGCATCCGCAATATTTTGCTTTTGTGTTGAAGTACTTTTGGAGTGTAGTCACTGTTGCAATGTGTGAACGCAGCAGTCAATTTGTGCACAGCAAGCTCCCACGAACAGCAATATGATAATGACCAGATAATCTATTTTTTTTATATTGATTGAGGGATAAATATTGGCCAGGACACCGAGGCTAACTCCCCTGCTCTTCTTCGAAATAATGCCATGGGATCTTTTATGTCCACCTGAGAGAGCAGACGGGGCCTCGGTTTAACATCTCATCCGAAAGACGGCACCTCTGACAGTTCAGTGCTCCCTCAGTACTGCACTGGAGCGTCAGCCTAGATTTATGTGTTCAAGTTTCTGGAGTGTTATTGGACTAGGCAAACACTAAAATCTTCAGTTGCTGCAGTAACCAAGCTGTTAGTTCCATGAATGCCATTTCTGATGTGCACCCATCGGTATTACACGGGGATCATTTACATGAGCCTTTTAATGAGCCCACTAGCTGTCCATATTGTCCACTGATTCACAGTTCTGGAGCAAAGCCCAGCATTTCAAAGAAGTTGCAGACAGCCTCTGCTGCAAGTTGAAGCAGAGAAATTTCAAGTCTGCTGACAAAGATCGAATAGTTGCTCTAGATGATGGTCTCTGAGTTACGACGAGTGAATGTTTGCAGTGAACACAACCTTTCATAATTAACAAACACACAGCCATTGAGAGCCTGAGTGTGCAAGGGAACAGGGGGCAGGAATTATTTACTCAGATGGAGTTCTGAGACCAGAGTGGATGGTAGGTGTGCCAGAGTTCTCCCCACAGCCACCTCGACATTCCCAATCCAAACACAATCCTTGCATTTCCCAGATTTCTCCATGCTTCTCTATGTAAAACCCAGGCAGTTTTACAAAAATTCATTCTAAGAATGTGGCCATCGCTGGCAAGGCCGGCATTTGGTGCTGATCCCTAGTGGCCCAAAGCGCTTTGATAAAACAAAGTGGCTCGCGATGGCCACTTTAGAGGGCAGTTAAAAGTTGGTGTGGGACTGGAGTCACATATAGGCCCAGACTGGGTCAGGACGGCAAGTTTCCTTCCCTAAAGGACATTAGTGAAACCCGTTGGGTTTTTATGAGAATCCGACAGTTTCATGGTCACTTTGACCGATCCCGGCTTTTTATTTCCAGATTTTTTACTGTTCATTCTGTTGGAAAAACAAGTACAGCAACAAAAAAAAACCACTTGGCCGACCCAAGTTCGTCCTTTCACAGACCATGACAATCCACCCTATCACAGCCTGTACTGCATGCAGTGTAAGTCTTGTGGCTGATACTGTAAGTGAGGTGGGCAGGAGAGTACACACAAGGGCAGTGTCAATTAAACAGATCGTCAAACGCTTTTTCATGAAGGCCTTGCCCCTTTAAGAACAAATGCCCATGTGGTTTGCTTGGTAGCACTCGGGTCATGTTTTTAATCATTAGATACGCGGTACATACTAAACAGGACAGAAGCTTATTGCTGTTTTAAGAGTGCTTTATATTAAACCCTGTCACAAATTGCATCAGAAAAACCCTCGATGCAAACAGTTTATTTCAATTAAATAAGGTAGGTAGGACCAGAGGGCACAAACTTAAGTTGTATAAGGCTAGATCTAAGTTAGATGTCAGGTGGTCCTTTTCCCAGAGAATAGTAGACCTCTGGAACAAACTGCTCTCTCATGTGGTGGACGCAGACTCACTGAATTCCTTCAAGCAAAAGCTGGATTTGTTTCTGGCTGTGGTGGAGATCACCTCTTACAGAAGGTAGGCTGAAGGGAATTTAATGGCCAGAGTGATCTCCTGGATTATTTTCGATCGCCTAGATGGGTCAGAGAGGAATTTCCCAGAATGTTTTTTCCCAAATTGGCCTGGGTTTTTAATCTGTTTTGTTTGCCTCTCCCAGGAGATCCCATGGTTTGAGGTGGGGTGGAGTGTATATGTTGTGATACACAAAGTATCGCAATTGTAAGGGACAGGCTCGATGGTCCAGGTGTTCTCTACCTGTCCGCCATTGTTCATATGTTCATATATTCTGTAGCTTTGAAAAAAGTACTGAATCAGGCACCAGGACGGTAAAGCAGACGTACACCCCACGGCTCACTGTGATAGTTTCCACATGGTTCAGTTGATAGCACTCTCACTCCCAAGTCAGAAGACTGTGGATTCCTGAAACTTGAGCACCAAATCTAGGATTACACATCAGTGCTGTACTGAGTGCTGCACTGTCGGGGGTGAAGCTCAAGAATGAGATGAAGACCAAATCCCCTGCCTGTTCAGATGGATGTAAAAGATCCCATGGCTCATTTTCAAAGAAAAGAAGGGAGTTCTTCCGGACCAACATTCCTCCCTCAAACACCACCAAAACAGATTAACCAACCATTCTTTTCATTGCTGTTTGTGGGACTTTGATGTGTGCAAATTGACCTGCTGAGTTTGCGCACAGAACAATGGTGACTAGGCTACACAGCCAATAAATTACTTTTTAAAGTGCTTTGGGACATCCTGAACCATGAAAGGCACTACACAAAAATACATTACTTTTATTATTTCATTGAAGCATTGACCATGCTTGATCAGCTCCAATGGGCGGGGTACATCATCTGCACAGTCGACACGAGACTCCCAAAACAAGCGCCCTACTCGGAGCTCCGACACTGCAAGCGAGCACCAGGTGGGCAGAGGAAATGTTTCCAAGGCACCCTCAAGGCCTTCTTGAAATAATGTAACATCCCCACCGACACCTGAGAATCCCTGGTCCAAGATCGCTCAAAGTGGAGGAAGGGCATCCGGGAAGGCGCCGAACACCTCGAGTCTCTTCGCCGGGAGCAAACTCAAACAGCGGAAAGAGTGCCCGACAACCCACCCATCTCTCCAACCACCGTCTGCCCCACCTGTGACAGAGATTGTAGATTTCGCATCGGACTCATCAGTCACCTGAGAACTCATTTTTAGTGTGAAAGCAAGTCATCCTCGACTCCGAGGGACTGCCTAAGAAGAAGAACTTTTATTACTATTGTAAGATTCCAAAATTCGTGGAAGCCCCCCAGTGTTTGGACTCACTGAAAAACAAATTCGATTTGAGACTATTAAACAGAAAGTTTGGGATCCTAAAATGCCCATGGAAGAAATCTACGAGTTTTAACCATGTTTGGGATTTTAAAAAGGTGCATGTTGGGTCTGTGAGAAAAGGGCTGCAAGAAAAGGGGTGGGTTCAACAACCTCTGAAAAGCCAGTTTGGATATTGGAGCTAATCAAATTGTCTGGGGAACTGTTTACCCTCAAAACCTGCTCCCTATAAGACATTTATATTTCAACAATCAATCAAAGGAAGTACAGTTTCAATCCAAGCACAAAACCCATCCAACACATGAATAATGCTAATCACCTTTCCGGCCTGCATAGAAAGCTCGGACCCAGGCAGACAACTCGACACCAGAAACTAACTTTAACAATTGCGACTCGAAACCAAAGGATAATTTCAACAATTGAGCTCGTCAGCTCAGAAAAGTCTATCAACGCCAGATTAAAACATTTAATCAAGTTTCAGTTAGCTGGGCAGCAAAACTTAAACAAAGGAAACGTTAGATTTGGCGCAAAGATTAAGGAGCCTCTCAGAGTATAATTGGGGGCCTATCGTGCCAAGAGAACTATTCTCTATTCTGACCATCACAGAAAGAACTATTCTGACCAGCATTTCGGAACAACACGACCGAGTGCACTCGGCGAGAAACCACAGGAAGAAACATCGCGACATCGGAGAAAAGCACTCGCCCCAACTGGCTTCAATACGCAGCAGAGGTCTTCTACCATGCCCGGAGTACAGCAAGGCAAAACGGCTATAACCAAAGAACCCCGAAACCGCGAAACAGCCCTAACTGTCAAAGGAAGCATTATCCCTATTGCCCTAGAGTCTAACTTAGCTAGAGAGTAAGTAGGAGGTGGGAGGAATTTTCTGTTGTGTTCATTATCTGTAATAAAGTATTTCCCATTGTTTAGAACCTTTTGGAAGATTTTACAGTTTTATTGGAGTGTATTTGTGTTATTTGCTTTCTTGAATAAAACCCATACCTTCTTTGTACAAAACAGTTGTCTGCTGCACTTTATCACACCCTGATTAATAAATCCAAGCTCGAGAACCAGAGAGTGGGAGCGACTCGCAACCACTCTGGTCAGGAAGGCAAGCTGACAGACCCACCACCTCCTACACTACAGAGTGATTCTCAAACTGGGGTCCACGAACTCCTTGGGGGTACGTAGAGACATTCCAGGGAGACCGCAAACAAAACCCCAATCGGTGATGGGGAACGAGCCGTGCGGAGCGGCCGGGCACTGCTGAATGGGTCGGTGAATGGATACCATGGCGGCAACAACAGCGGCTGTATACTGCCAGAAGATAGAAGAGGAGAGGAGGGAAGGCAAAAGACTGCGGGCCAACAGATGCTTGATTGACAGCTTATCGGCTGTAGGATTCTTTGATTGACAGCTGTTAACAGGTCTGGCAGTTAATTGGCAGCAGAGGGAACCAATCGCAAAGCGAAGCGACAGGGAGCAGCCAATGGAAGAGCAAGGAAGGTGGTTCCGCGGCCGCCATTTTGTGAATCAGGGGCAGCTGGAGTCGGGTGGTGGCTTTGCGTTTCTCCCTCCCCGGGTCGAGCTGTGTTGTGACGGGACTGATCATCCGCGAGCACGGCGAGTGTGGTGAAGCGCTCCGTGGGGGAGTGGCCCCCGGAGGTGCGGCGGGGCAAGGTCCAGCCGTTGTTCGAACAGTTCGGCAGAATCAGCGAGAACGATCTGGTGATGGTGAGGGGGAGGAGAAATGGTGGAGAGTGACAGGGAGATGGAGTACAGAGAGAGGAATGGGAGAAAGTGGAGGTAGAGAGAGAGCGAGGTTGGGAGAGAGTGACAGGGAGAAAGAGATGGAGGCTCAGAGAGAGAGAAAGAGAGAGATAAGGCAACAACAACAACTTATATTTATATAGCGCCTTTAACGTAGTGAAAAGCCCCAAGGCGCTGCACAGGAGTATTATGCGATAAGAATTTGACACCGAGTCGCATAAGTAGAAATTAGTGAAGGTGTAAAAGAGGTATGTTTTAAGGAGCATCTTGAAGGAGGAAAGAGAGGTAGAGAGGCGGAGAGGTTTAGGCAGGGAGTTCCAGAGCTTTAGGCCCAGGCAACACAAGGCACGGCCGTCGATGGTTGAATGCTTATAATCAGGGATGTTCAAGAAGGCAGAATTAGAGGAGCGCAGACATCTCGGGGGGTTGTGGGGCTGGAGGAGATTACAGAGATAAGGAGGGGCAAGGCCATGGGGGATTTGAAAACAAGGATGAGAATTTTGAAATCGAGGTGTTGCTTAACCGGGAGCCAATGTAGGTCAGCGAGTACATGGTTGATGGGCGAGCGGGACTTGGTGCAAGTTAGGACACGGGCAGCCGGGTTTTGGATCACCTCTAGTTTACGTCATCATCATAGGCAATCCCTTGGAATCGAGGAAGACTTTCTTCCACTCTTAAAATGAGTCCTTAGGTAGCTGAACACTCCAATACGAGAGCCACATTCCCTGTCACAGGTGGGACAGATAGTCGTTGAGGGTAAGGGAGGGTGGGATAGATTTGCCGTACGCTCTTTCCGCTGCCTGCACTTGATTTCTGCATGCTCTTGGCATTGAGACTCGAGGTGCTCGGCGCCCTCCTGGATGCACTTCCTCCACTTAGAGTGGTCTTTGGCCAGGGACTCCCAGGTGTTGGTGGAGATGTAGCACTTTATCAGGGAGGCTTTGAGGGTGTCCTTGTAATGTTTCCTCTGCCCACCTTTGGTTCGTTTGCCGTGAAGAAGTTCTGAGTAGAGCGCTTGCTTTGGGAGTCTCAGTTGATGAGCTGAGGGAAGGGCGGAGGCGAGCGATGTTATGGAAGTGGAAATAGGCGGTAGAGAGAGGAGTAGACACTGAGGACAAGGTACAGTGAGATACAGAGAAAAGAGGAAGGGTGGGGGGGAGACAGAAATGAAAGAAATAAACTGAGGTAGTGGGAAAAAGATTGAGAGAGACTGGGAGAATGATTGACAGAGCGATGTGAGGAAGAGAGAATGGAAAGAGGGGCCAGAATAGAGAAACCAGAGGGGTTGGGGAGTGAGACCAGAGGCAAGGGGAGAAAGAAAGGGCAGAGAGACAAAGGGGGGAGAGGAGAGAAGAGGAGACTGATAGATGGATAGGGAGACAGGAAAGAGAAGGGCCATGAGGACGATTCAAGTTTTTCGACTGCACTAGATGGTTTTCTTGAGTCCGGTGTCAAAATACTCACCAAGGCTTCTTCGGCAGCAACCTCCCAAACTCGCAAGCTCTACCACCGAGAAGGACAAGGGCAGCAGGTGCATGGGAACACCGGTAATGTAGCATTGCCCATAGTTAATCAGAACACTTTTTTGTTGTAATTTACTAATTGGATCTGACAGCAGCTCTCCCATGTACTTGGAAAATGGAAGAATAATCCAGTGGTTCTCAAACTGCGGTCTGCGCAGACAGGTTGGGAAACAGCAGAGGGGGAGGAAGAATACCCTGAAACACTCAGCGGTTGAGCAGTGAGTCGGCAGACAGTGGAGGGTTACAGCTGAAATGGTGCCTGTTTTCCCAACGGGCCACCGAGCCTAATCCCACTCCAGGAAGAGCAGGGAGGTGTCGTTTGGTGAAGTATTCAACAGGCATGTTGCTAAACCTGTAGGGTTGTCTTTTAGCTGAATGGAAAATGAACGTTTTCACATCACCAATCACCTCGGTGTTCACTATATTGGACATCCATGGCAAAATTTCATGCAAATCCCTTCAACAGAACACCGGTGAAGTTTACACTCAGAACTATAAATGTGCAAGGAGTTTACAGTATAATTTAGATGGGGGGGGGTCCGTGACTACTAATCCATTTGCAAACAGGCCCTTCAACCAAAAACGTTGGCACAGACCTGATGGAAAAGTTGGCTAAACTGTTTTTTTGCCCTTTTACAAATGCACGATGCAATATCATCAAAGGTATTCCATAAGTGATGGCTTAGGAGCATGTAACTGCAACATAATGTTCAGTGCTAAAGACTGCCTAACCTGCTTTGAGTTTTGTTCTTGTAAAGTCCTGTCCCCTCAGTACAGATTCACACGAGGTATGTAGTGAAGTCAAGGTCACTCTGGACCTGCACCTTTATTTCACAGCTCTGGAATGCTGCACTTGCCTGAGACCTGTCCTTATATACCTGTCTCTTGCAAGTGCACCCCTGGTGGTAAGATATGCTGGTGGTTACAGGTCATATCTTATTACAGTCATGTATAGCATGTTAGGATACAGTTATATATAATAATGTAAGATACATGACATCACCCTCCACCAAGGTCTTATTGTCTTTATAGGTTCAGTCTCTCAGGTGGTCTACGCTCTCGCGTGGCGCGTCTGAGTTGTGGTTCAGTTGTTTGCCTTGGTGTCTGTTTTTCTTTGGGTGTGGTTGCTGGTATCTCGCCTGGGCGGTCTGTTTCGATTGGTGTGATTGTTGTTGACTCGCCTGGGCTGTCTGTTGGTATTGCCCTTTCCTCAGGTTGTTCCCTCTGTCTGTCCACCAGGTGTGGTGCGAGTTCCACATTGTAGTCTGCCTCTGGTTCTGCAGTGTTGTTGGTAAATCTGCTTTTGATTTGGTTGACATGCCTCCGGCAGGTTTTGCCATTATTCATTTGTACTAGCAGTAGCCTGTTTCCTTCCTTGCCCGTTACTGTCCCTGCAAGCCATTTGGGACCCCTGCCATAGTTTTGTACAAACACTTTGCCCCCTATCTCATTCCATCTCCCCCTCTAATTTCTGTCATGGTACTCAGTCAGCTTACGGCGCTTTGCCTCAACTATTTTGTGCATGTCTGGGAGAATTAATGAGAGCCCTGTCTTTAAAGTCCTTTTCATCAACAGTTGCGCGGGGGGGATCCCAGTCAATGAGTGCGGACGAGATCTGTATGCCAGCAGCAGTCGCGACAGGCGACCCTGCAGTGTGGGACCTTGGATTTTAAGCATGCCTTGTTTAATGATTTGCACTGCTCTCTCCACCTGGCCATTGGAGGCCGGCTTGAACGGTGCCGTCTTGACGTGATTTATGCCGTGGTCAATTATAAAATCTTGGAATTCTGCGCTGGTGAAGCACGGACCATTGTCACTGACCAATAGGTCAGGGATTCCGTGCGTTGCAAACATGGTTGTGAGGCTCTCCACAGTGGTGGAGGTTGTGCTCGAGTTTAAAATGGTGCATTCGATCCACTTTGAAAATGCATCTACAATTACGAGGAACATTTTGCCCATGAATGGGCCCGCATAGTCTACGTGCACCTGCGACCACGGTTTGGTAGGCCAGGGCCAGGGGCTCAGGGGAGCCTCCCAGGGGGCGTTGCTGAGTTGGGCACAAATGGTGCACCTTCAGACGCGGAGCTCCAAGTCCGCGTCAATACCAGGCCACCAGACGTGGGATCTGGCTATGGCCTTCATGAGAATGATCCCCGGGTGCTCGCGGTGGAGCTCCCGGACAAATGCCTCTCTGCCTCGCAGAGGCATGACTACTTGGCTGCCCCACATCAGGCAGTCTGCTTGTAGTGATAGCTCATGCATGTGCCTGTGAACGGGTTTTAATTCCTCAGGGCAGGCATTGCGAGCCTCTGCCCAGTCACCGGTTAGGACACATCTTTTTACTGAGGATAACGTGGGGTCGCTGGCCATCCAGGCTCTGATTTGGCGAGCCATCATGGGCGTACCTGTGGACTCAAAGGCATTGATTGCCATGACTATCTCACAGTCCTGTTCGTCAGACCCTTCTGTGGTCGCCAGGGGTAGCCTGCTGAGCGCGTCGGCACAGTTATCTGTGCCTGGTCTGTGTCTTATGGTATAGTCGTAGGATGCCAGCATGAGTGCCCACCGTTGAATTCGCGCCGAGGCGTTGGCGTTTATTGCCTTGCTCTCGGATAGGAGGGACGTGAGGGGCTTGTGGTCGGTTTCTAACACGAACATTGCCCCGAAAAGGTATTGGTGCATCTTTTTGACACCGTACACGCACGCGAGCGCCTCCTTCTCCACCATTCCGTACCAGTGCTCCGCCCACGAATGTGACCTGGAGACATAAGCTATGGGTTGTAATTTGCCCGCACTATTGACATGTTGCAAAACGCACCCGACCCCATACGTTGACCCATCGCATGTGAGAACTAGCTTTTTACCTGGATCAAAGAAAGTCAAAACACTGTTGGAACACAGAAGGTTGCATGCCTTGTTGAAGGCGCGTTCCTGGGCATCCCCCCAAAACCAACCACACCCCTTCCTGAGTAGCTCCAGCAGCGTGCTTAAGTTCTGCATAAAGTTCCCAAAGTAATTGAGTAGCCCGAGAAAGGCGCGCAGTTCTGAGACATTCCGGGGCCTGGTTGCTAGGCGAATTGCTTCTGTTTTGGACTCTGTTGGCCGGATTCCATCAGCGGCAATCCTTCCGCCCAAAAATTCAAACAGGCACTTGGATTTCTTGGCTCGTAGGCCTACCTGATCCAACCGCTTTAGTACTTCCTCCAAATTACGGAGATGGGAGTCGGTGTCCCTGCCCGTGATAAGTATGTCGTCTTGAAATACAACCGTCCCCGGGATGGACTTGAGCAGACTCTCCATGTTGCACTGGAATATGGCAGTTGCCGACCTGATGCCAAATAGGCATCAATTATACATGAAAAGGCCTCGATGTGTGATGATGGTGGTGAGTAGCTTGGATTCCTCGGTCAATTCTTGCGTCATATAATGCAATAGTTAGGAAAGACATTAGCTTGGATGATGTGGAATCTATATGGGTAGAGCTGCAGAACACTAAAGGGCAAAAATCGTTAGTGGGAGTTGTGTACAGATCTCCAAACAGTAGTAGTGATGTTGGGGAGGGCATCAAACAGGAAATTAGGAGTGCATGCAATAAAGGTGCAGCAGTTATAATGGGTGACTTTAATATGCACATAGATTGGGCTAGCCAAACTGGAAGCAATACGGTGGAGGAGGATTTCCTGGAGTGCATAAGGGATGGTTTTCTAGACCAATATGTCGAGGAACCAACTAGGGGGGAGGCCATCTTAGACTTGGTGTTGTGTAATGAGAGAGGATTAATTAGCAATCTCATTGTGCGAGGCCCCTTGGGGAAGAGTGACCATAATATGGTGGAATTCTGCATTAGGATGGAGAATGAAACAGTAAATTCAGAGACCATGGTCCAGAACTTAAAGAAGGGTAACTTTGAAGGTATGAGGCATGAATTGGCTAGGATAGATTGGCTGATGATACTTAAGGGGTTGACTGTGGATGGGCAATGGCAGACATTTAGAGACCGCATGGATGAATTACAACAATTGTACATTCCTGTCTGGCGTAAAAATAAAAAAGGGAAGGTGGCTCAACCGTGGCTATCTAGGGAAATCAGGGATAGTATTAAAGCCAAGGAAATGGCATACAAATTGGCCAGAAATAGCAGCGAACCTGGGGACTGGGAGAAATTTAGAACTCAGCAGAGGAGGACAAAGGGTTTGATTAGGGCAGGGAAAATGGAGTACGAGAAGAAGCTTGCAGGGAACATTAAGGCGGATTGCAAAAGTTTCTATAGATATGTAAAGAGAAAAAGGTTAGTAAAGACAAACGTAGGTCCCCTGCAGTCAGAATCAGGGGAAGTCATAACGGGGAACAAAGAAATGGCAGACCAATTGAACAAGTACTTTGGTTCAGTATTCACTAAGGAGGACACAAACAACCTTCCGGATATAAAAGTGGTCAGAGGGTCTAGTAAGGAGGAGGAACTGAGGGAAATCTTTATTAGTCGGGAAATTGTGTTGGGGAAATTGATGGGATTGAAGTCCGATAAATCCCCAGGGCCTGATGGACTGCATCCCAGAGTACTTAAGGAGGTGGCCTTGGAAATAGCGGATGCATTGACAATCATTTTCCAACATTCCATTGACTCTGGATCAGTTCCTATCGAGTGGAGGGTAGCCAATGTAACCCCATTTTTTAAAAAAGGAGGGAGAGAGAAAGCAGGGAATTATAGGCTGGTCAGCCTGACCTCAGTAGTGGGTAAAATGATGGAATCAATTATTAAGGATGTCATAGCAGCGCATTTGGAAAATGGTGACATGATAGGTCCAAGTCAGCATGGATTTGTGAAAGGGAGATCATGCTTGACAAATCTTCTGGAATTTTTTGAGGATGTTTCCAATAAAGTGGACAAAGGAGTACCAGTTGATGTGGTATGTTTGGACTTTCAGAAGGCTTTCGACAAGGACCCACACAGGAGATTAATGTGCAAAGTTAAAGCACATGGGATTGGGGGTAGTGTGCTGACGTGGATTGAGAACTGGTTGTCAGACAGGAAGCAAAGAGTAGGAGTAAATGGGTACTTTTCGGAATGGCAGGCAGTGACTAGTGGGGTACCGCAGGGTTCTGTGCTGGGGCCCCAGCTGTTTACATTGTACATTAATGATTTAGACAAGGGGATTAAATGTAGTATCTCCAAATTTGCGGATGGCACTAAGTTGGGTGGCAGTGTGAGCTGCGAGGAGGATGCTATGAGGCTGCAGAGTGACTTGGATAGGTTAGGTGAGTGGGCAAATGCGTGGCAGATGAAGTATAATGTGGATAAATGTGAGGTTATCCACTTTGGTGGTAAAAACAGAGAGACAGACTATTATCTGAATGGTGACAGATTAGGAAAAGGGAAGATGCAATGAGACCTGGGTGTCATGGTACATCAGTCATTGAAGGTTAGCATGCAGGTACAGCAGGCGGTTAAGAAAGCAAATGGCATGTTGGCCTTCATAGCGAGGGGATTTGAGTACAGGGGCAGGGAGGTGTTGCTACAGTTGTACAGGGCCTTGGTGAGGCCACACCTGGAGTATTGTGTACAGTTTTGGTCTCCTAACTTGAGGAAGGACATTCTTGCTATTGAGGGAGTGCAGCGAAGATTCACCAGACTGATTCCCGGGATGGTGGGACTGACCTATCAAGAAAGACTGGATCAACTGGGCTTGTATTCACTGGAGTTCAGAAGAGTGAGAGGGGACCTCATAGAAACGTTTAAAATTCTGACGGGTTTGGACAGGTTGGATGCAGGAAGAATGTTCCCAATGTTGGGGAAGTCCAGAACCAGGGGTCACAGTCTAAGGATAAGGGGTAAGCCATTTAGGACCGAGATAAGGAGAAACTTCTTCACCCAGAGAGTGGTGAACCTGTGGAATTCTCTACCACAGAAAGTAGTTGAGGCCAATTCACTAAATATATTCAAAAGGGAGTTAGATGAAGTCCTTACTACTCGGGGGATCAAGGGGTATGGCGTGAAAGCAGGAAGGGGGTACTGAAGTTTCATGTTCAGCCATGAACTCATTGAATGGCGGTGCAGGCTAGAAGGGCTGAATGGCCTGCTCCTGCACCTATTTTCTATGTTTCTATGTTTCTATGTGAGGTCTAGTTTTGAGAAAAGTTTACCTCCAGCCAATGTGGCAAATAATCCTCTGCTCTGGGCAGCGGGTACTGGTCTTGTAGGGAGACTCTGTTTATGGTAGATTTGCAGTCCCCACAGATTTGTACGGATCCATCAGGCTTCATGACTGGGACGATGGGACCTGCCCAGTCGCTAAATTCCACAGGTGATATAATGCCTTCCCGCAGAAGCCTGTCTAGTTCGTGTTCAATCTTTTCCCTCATCACATAGGGTACAGCTCTGGCCTTGTGATGGACCAGTCTAGCATCCTGTGTGATGTAGATTTTGACTTTGGCCTCTTTGAAAGAGATGTTCAAATCACTTTATAACTGTTGAGCAGGAGGTCCGTTTCTCTAATGACATGGCATGGACATCGTCCCATTTCCAGTTTAGTTTTGCCAGCCAGCTTCTCCCCAGCAGTGCTCCGGGGACAATCCACAGGGGAAGTCGGTTCACTGTCCCTTTGTGTGTGACAGAGAGCTAGTCGCTGCCGAGGACTGGTACGATTTCTTTGGTATAGGTCCTTAGTTTGGTGTCGACCCTTGTGAGTGTTGGTCTGTCTCTTTTATGCGGCCACAGTTGTTCAAATTGTTGCGCGCCCATGAGAGATTGACTCGCTCCCGTATCCAGCTCCATGTTGACAGGTAACCCAGTTGAGTCGGACCCTCATCATTATAGGAGGCGTCCTGTTGTAGGAGCAGCGGCCATTGATCGTGTTGACCTGCTGTACATCGGTGTCCCGGGTACTGTCCCCACCGTCTTCTGGTCCGCTTTCCGACCCATCCGATTCGTATACCAGCCGAGCTGCCGTTTTTTTGCACATGCGGGCCAAATGCCCTGTATATTCACAGTTCCTGCTAACAGCCTGCTGAAATCGACATCCCCTTGACGAGTGCCCACCCCCACACCTCCAGCACAGGCTGCTTGCAAAGAATGAGTTGCGTCTGGCTGATCTCTCTTGAGCTTCTCTCAGTTTGTAGTTGATTGCTTGCATTGTGGGTTGATGTAGGTGTGAACGGCCGTTCCTGTGGCCCTTGATGGCTTCTGACGCCACTGCCTGCTGTTGAGAGCCTCTTCTCCTGGTTTTGTCTGTGTGTGGGGGTAGCAGCTTGTTTAATGCTTTGAACTTCTTGTTCCGATATTTCGTTAGTTGTTGGACCTGCATTGTAAATCAACCTTGTTTCTTCTTCCCCTACCAAGAATGTCTGTGCAACCAGTGCTGCTGCCTCTAAGGTCAGGTTCTTGGTCTCTATGAGCTTTCGGAATATGCCTGCGTGGCCTATGCCTTCAATGAAAAAGTCTCTCAGCATTTCTCTCCTCAGTTCATCGGAGAACTCACATAAACTAGCCAACCTCCGAAGTTCCGCCACGAAGTCAGGTATGCTCTGGCCCACACAGCGCCTGTAGTTGAAGAACCTGTGTCTGGCCATGTGTAGGCTGCTCGCTGACTTCAGGTGGTCTCTTACCAATGTGCTCAATTCTTCAAACGATTTGCTTGCTGATTTCTCGGGTGCCAGCAGATCCTTCATTATAGCGTATGTTTTCGAGCCACCGATGGTCAAGAGATGGGCCCTTCTCTTGTCTGCTTTGTCGTCTCCTAACCAGTCTTTGGTTACAAAGCTTTGCTAGAGCCTTTCTATAAAGTCTTCCCAATTGTCTCCAGCATTGTATTTTTCATCTGATCCGTTGTTCGTCATTCTGTGGATTCTGTAATCCCGTAACTCGTCGCCACTGTAAAGTCCTGTCCCTTCAGTACAGATTCACACGAGGCATGTAGTGAAGTCAAGGTCACTCTGGACCTGCACCTTTATTTCACAGCTCTGGAATGCTGCACTTGCCTGAGACCTGTCCTTATATACCTGTGTCTTGCAAGTGCACCCCTGGTGGTAAGGTATGCTGGTGGTTACAGGTTATATCTTATTACAGTCATGTATAGCATGTTAGGATACAGTTATATATAATAATGTAAGATACATGAGAGTTCTGGTGTTTTAGAGAATCAGGAGAATTACATTCCAGCCTTAAACACACTGACAGCCATGGACCTGCGACACCTCCACCTCAGTTATTCTTTCTTCTTCCCGAGGTAACGCGCCGTGCGCACGTCAAGAAGCTGAACGCACGTCTCTTTCCTCTATTTTGTTTAGTGTCGATTGTCACCCTACCATTATGAGATGCACAGAGACAGCCCGGGGCTGCTTCCTGCTCCATCTTTGAGAAAACACCTTGTTCTTCTCGACATCTCATCTTGTGCCACAGCCAAGATCAGGAATCAGGTTTTTCCAGAAATAAATTGAAAAGCATGTGAGGGCTTAAAAAAGGAACTATGCCCAGTGGGAGTGGGTAGGGCGGATTATGGGCTATTTCAGACAGACAAAAGCCAAATTCATTTTGGTTCTCTAGAGCAAAGGTGTCCAAACTTTTCCCTTTATGGGCTGCATAAAGGCTGAGTACGAGCCAGATTAAGGAGCCGAAATTGCCCTGCGTCCCGTCCGGGGGCAGTAACCTCCCAGGTCGTGGTCAGATATCGCCCGGGCGGGAAGTCCCATCCCCGGGCATGGAATTGCCCCTTGCACCACTCAAATGAGGCGGAGCGGTGTCCCAGGCGCTCCTGAGGCATCAGCGCAGGGCTGAGGTCGGAAGAGTCAGCCGACAAAACAAAATGGCAGCCCAGGCGCACACAGCCTCCCCTTCAAGGGATGCTCCTGGCAGACGTTCGCATCCCGTGGAGCAATTTCCCCTGCGGAGCACAAAGGGGTTGGTGTTCGGCGACAATGTCATCGCCGGGTGCGCACCGGCTCGCCGACGCTAAAGGGGTGCAAATTTCGGCCTCTAATGTTTAAATCCCTCTTTCCGTTAATTTGTGTACATTTTTAATTTGTTGATATGAACAAACCTTGGTGTCCTGATTTAGCATTTTTCCATCATTGAGACAACAGAGCTAAAAACAGTCCTTTTCGAACCTCCCGACAGGAGTGGGCACAACCTCTGGTCCTGAGGCAAACTGTTTTAATTTTTTAAGCTTGTCGTTGTTCATTGGTCGTTTGTTATTAACTTTGACAATAAATGTGAGTAAACTATCATTTGCTACAAAAGTTCAAAGTCATTAATGAGCCTCTCAGAAAAACATAAACACCTCACTGTTGGTCCTTCTCTATCTAAAACTCGGCAGCCCGCGTCCTAACGCGCACCAAGTCCCGCTCACCCATCACCATAGGCAGTCCCTCGGAATCGAGGAAGACTCGCTTCCACTCTTAGCATGAGTTCTTGGATGGAATCCCTGCTGAGGCACTGAAGTATGGCGGAGAGGCACTACTGGCGCGAATACACAACCTCATCTCTCTCATCTGGAGGGAGGAGAGCATGCCAGGAGATCTTAGGGATGCAGTGATCGTGACCATGTTTAAAAAAGGGGACAAGTCCGAATGCAGCAACTACAGAGGAATCTCCCTGCTATCAACCACTGGAAAAGTCGTCGTTAGAGTCCTCCTCAACCGTCTTCTCCCCGTGGTCGAGAAGCTCCTCCCAGAGTCGCGGTGTGGATTTCGTCCCCTCCGGGGCACAACGGACATGATCTTTGCAGCACGACAGCTGCAGGAAAAATGCAGGGAACAGCGCCAGCCCTTATACATGACCTTCTTCGACCTTACAAAGGCCTTTGACACTGTCAACTGTGGGGTCTATGGAGCGTCCTCCTCCGTTTCGGATGCCCCCAAAAGTACATCACCATCCTCCGCCTGCTCCACGACGACATGCAAGCCATGATCCTTACCAACAGAACCATCACAGAACCAATTCACGTCAAGCAGGGCTACGTCATCGCCCCAACCCTCTTCCCAATCTTCCTCGCTGCCATGCTCCACCTCACAGTTGACAAGCTCCCCGCTGGAGTGGAACTAAACTACAGAACCAGTGGGAAGCTGTTCAACCTTCGCCGTCTCCAGGCCAGGTCCAAGACCACTCCAACCTCCGTCGTCGAGCTACAGTACGCGGACAACGTCTGCGTCTGTGCATGCACAGAGGCTGAACTCACCCATGACCCCAGTGCTCGCCGACCTACATTGGCTCCCGGTTAAGCAACGCCTCAATTTCAAAATTCTCATCCGCATTTTCAAATCCCTCCATGGTCTTACCCCTCCCTATTTCAGTATACACAATGCAATATCGCAATTGTAATCTCTGTAACCTCCTCCAGCCTCACAAAAGGAGATATCTGCGCTCCTCAAATTCTGCCCTCTTGAGCATCCCTGATTATAATCAAGCATCGGTGGCCATGCCTTCATCTGCCTAGGCCCTAAGCTCTGGAACTCCCTCCCTAAACCTCTCTGCCACTCTTTCCTCCTTTCCCACATTATAAGAGTGACTACACTCCAAAAGTTCTTCATTGGCTGTAAAGCGCTTTGAGACATCCGGTGGTCGTGAAAAGCGCTATATAAATGCAAGTTTTTCTTTCTTTCTTTATGACGCTTCTTAACATCTACCTCCCTGACGAAACTTTTGGTTATCTGACCTAATTTTTCCTTTTGCGGCTCGGTGTCAAATTTTTGTCTTATAACACCCCTGTGAAGCGCCTTGGGACGTTTTACTATTTTTTCGAGGCGCTATATAAGTACAAGTTGTTGTCGTTGTTATCTTTGGGACAATAAATCAGTCTTCAGCTCTTGCAACTGCCAACAGATAACAAGTGACGAGGGGGGGAGAAATTCAGCTGCTTTGCTCCTCCGGTTAGCACCTGCGGGGGTTACCGACCGGGCGCGCCAAATTCGGCGACGCCCGCGAACATCCCTGGCGGTTTTGCACTGGCGCTAACACTTACCACCTCGGTCTCTAGTGCCCCGTAGATCATGACATCGTCAAGTGCGCAGCGCCCTTGTTACTGCCCCGGATCGGAAATTCGCTCCCGCCCCCTGCAGCATCGCTGGGCTTCAACAACGGTAGCAACAGGAGGCGCTGTCACCTCGGCTGGCCGCTTGGGGAGCGATAATTAAAGGCAGTGGGGATCATGTAGGCCAAACTTTATTCTTCGCACCAGTCTGGTGGCTGCTGAATGTTTTTGACGCCTCATTGCTGCGAGATGCCTGTGCCCTCCCCTCTCTGAGAGCGATCGGGGCTGTAATGGGACTTGCGCTGGTCCCCTGGCCCCACAGAAATAAGAATAAGAATGTTGCAGCCCATCGTTGGTCTTTCCCTTTAAGTGAGGGAGGGCACCTCTAATGCTGGCAGCGCCGCACAAAACATGCTTCAGCGCTCTGCCGCTACCGCGCCTCTCTCACATTTCAGCGCCATAAGAGCAGTGGTTAGCGCTTGAGTCAGCGCTCTACTTCCCTCTTGCAGTGCTAAAGCTGAAGTACTCGGGATCAAAAGAGGATTATCACCTGGCGATACTTTTCTCTGATTTCAAATGTTATCGCCACAATCGGGACGTAATGGAATTTCTAGCCCGAGGTTTTAGAGGAGTCAGTCACAAAGTTCATGAAGTAGTAACAAAATGCCAGCTGTGAGGAACCAGGTAAGGTTGCAACATCCTTCATCTGATAGACTCATTTGTTGAATTAGATTTTTTAAAATAAGGCGGGTTTGAAAAGTGATAATTGAAGTGAATGATTGGAAAACCTCTCAAACCCATGACCTCCAGAAGGCCCAGCACCACTTTTTCTAAGGCAACCAGGGATGGGCAATTAATCCCAGCCTTGCCAGCAACACCCACATCTCAAGAATGAATTTTAACAAATGCAAAATGACCTACCCACCTTTTCCTTTTGCTCCTTGGCCTTCTCACCCCTTCACTCAATGCAACATCTATATCCCTCTCCCTCTTTCTCTCCCTTTCTCGGCAGAACCATTTCTGAGTATAATTGCACAGTGCTTGAAGAAGGTAGGCCGAGATTTTCTGGGCGTCAGCAGGTGCAATCAGTGGTGGGTTGGGTGGGAAAGTGTTTTTTCCCCCCACTGTCAACCAGCCACCATGCGCCTTTACCAAATGTCGGGACTGCCAGCGCTGAGCAGATCTGACAGGCAGCGGCGGGGGAGGAAATTAAAATCATTAGCAGCTTGTTTACAGCCACTTAACAATGCCCTTTTCCCAGCTTTTTAAATTTAACAGGTCGCCCACCCATTTTCCTTGTCTGTGAAGCTGAGGCAGGAGGTCACTAGCCATTGTTTCAGCTGATGAGTTGACAGCTTCAAATGTCAAGTCAAAGCTCCCAGTTGATTGAGAAATGTTCCCTTGGCCACTAGCTTCTCTAAACTGCATTTCCACTACAGATTCAGGATGCTACAAGTCTTTACACAGGTCTCCATCCAGTCTGACCTCATTAACTCTTCCACCATTGACAGATCGCTTCTGACACCTCTACTTCACCTGCCATCTATAAACTGCCCTTCATATTCTCTCAAATGTCAAATTAAAGTTGACCACAGTTCCTTTAAGGAAGCCGGTTGATGACGCATTGTCAAATGACGTCATCAGACCCGCTTCTTCTAATTGGCCGGGAAACACGCTGGGCGGTCTTAACAAGCCCAATCAAGGGAAATTCATTCTACACAGAGGGCTGGAGATTGCCGCGGGGCTGGGACCCACCACCGACATCGCTCGCCACAGACTCACCAAGGTTCGTAAAATTCAGCCCTATGAAGGAGCCATGCTTGTGGACTTCTGAAATGTATATTTTTGTTATGTTTCTAGTAAGCCCTGCTATGCTGCTGCAGAAAGAGTCGGGCTATTGCACTGTACTGGTACTTTACTTTTAATCAATTCCTTTTCCGATTCATTTAAATTGGTTGCCTGTAGCGCACCGGTTTTCCAACTGGAGACTTATGAATTAATTTCTCTTATCAAAATTTGAAAAGCCGCACTGTCAATAAATGAGCCTGTGGTCATATCAGAAATAGTCTCTCCCATGACATGTTTTTTTAATTAGCTCGCAGACAGCTCACAATCTGCTGGAGATCAGAGAGGATTTCAGTAATGCATTCAGGAACACATGCACCATAGAGTCAGCAGCCAATTCTCCCCATTCACCATAGTGTTCCGGTTGGCACACCGCCCTTTGATCAGAGCTGTGCCACAAGGACGTTGGCGTGCACCTCTGAACAGAAGCTGGGTGTCTTCTTCCAATGATAAACCTTGCATATTATCACAGGCTGAGTACAAAATAAGCCCTTCAAAATCCCATCCTTTTTCCACTTAAACTAACACTACGGGCAGATGAAGCTATCCCGCTACAGTTATCCCGCATAAATGACTATAATGTACAACCATGGATCCAGAACCCTTCTGTTTATGTCAGTATAATGCGGCATTTTTAAAGCATGGAGTTTTCCAACCCACAGAAAATCCATTCGCTATTCTCTGACTTCCAACTCCTCCAGTGAAATATTTAAATGTTGCACAAAACGCAAAAGGACAATATTTACGATATAATATTTGAAACGCTTGTTTTTCCACACAGTGATAGCTATCAGTTCATCTCTCCTTGCTGCTGAAACTTGTAGAGTGAGGAGGGGAAGGAAGGCAGGGGAGAGTCATTTTGCAAGGTACAAGGTGCAGATCCAGTGAATATTCTGCTGTTTTCCCTCAATTTCATAAGAACATAAGAATTAGGAGCAGGAGTAGGCCATTCGGCCCCTCGAGCCTGTTCCACCATTCAATGAGATCATGGCTGATCTTCTACCTCAACTCCACTTTCCTGCACTGTCCCATGTCCCTTGATGCCCTTAATATCAAAACATCTATCGATCTCTGTCTTGAATATACTCAAAGACTGAGCCTCCACAGCCCTCTGGGGTAGAGAATTCCAAAGATTCACCACTCTCTGAGTGAAGACGTTTCTCCTCATCTCAGTCCTAAATGGCCGACCCCATATTCTGAGATGCGACCCCTGGTTCTAGACTCCCCCAGCCAGAGGAAACATCCTCCCTGCATTACCTCAGGAAATCAGGGGGGTTTTAGCTGTAACTTTCCCTCAGGAGAATACACGTAACTTGTAGAGTCCTTGGGGCTGAAATTGCTCCTCTCCTTAGGACCTGTTACCACCGCAAATCGGCAGCCATGCTGCGGAGTGCAGTGGCCGGCGACTTTTCGTGGAATGGCCACCGATAGCCCAATTGCCCTTCCGAGGTTTCCCGACGGTGCCCCAATCCCCCCCCCCACCGCTCCGCTACTGCCCATCCATCTTAAGTGCGGCATCACCGTGTGCACCGCTGATCTAACCGCACCCCCCTCCATCCCCGACGGTGATATTCCCCTCTGAAAATCTTCAGTCTGCCTGGCAGTGTCAAAACCTGTTTTTTCCCGGTGGTCCAATGAGGCTGTGGCTTTCTGCAATGGCAGAGCGGCTTCCCTTAAAGGGGAGGACGTACTGCCGCTGCCGCCATGTTCTTTTTTTAGTCAGTCGACTGCCATGTTGGCCCAGCAATAATGACCCTGGGTTCAGCCGAGCCTCTTGGGTGCCAGGCCACTGGCCTGGCCGAAACTCTCCCTGGTGGTCCAGTGGACCGAAGTTTTAAAATCGTGGAGGCTCTCCCCTTTAAGTGAAGGGGAGAGCCGTGGTGACACGGCGCCGTGATGACATCACAGCGGTCACTCCGCACCGCCCCCAACTTCCGCCCCTCAGGTGTTGACACCGCCGCCTATCTGGCCCTCTTGTGTAGTCACCGCCCCCATTAAGAGCGACTTCTGGATCCCAATTAAAAAATAACAACAAAGAGCAGAATTTCGGTCAAGATACGACCTCAGTCACAGCTGCGATAAAAACCATTGACCCGGGGTGCGTGACCATGTTTCGGGCGGGAGGCAATTTTAGCCCCCTTGAATCTGCACAGTCTGTGCAATGAGAAAACCTGATGGACTGAATGGCCTTGTTGAATTCTTGCATCAGATAACCCACTTGTTGATGGGCGTGACCTCTCTACACCACCAGGTCTAACGGCTCTCCTTCAAAACCCACTAAACGACAGTCAGACTTTGCAGATCTTTGGCAGTGACAAAACCTCTCTGGAATTCATAGAAAGAGCCCTAGTTAAAGTTTAATATGAAAAGATACAACCATGACCAGCTCCACCTCTGGCCTCTTCAAATGAAGGCCGAGGGAATTACTCAATCCAAGCCAGAATATGTCGGTCATCAAAGGGGCCTGCCAATTGTATTGGGCCAATTGGTCTCATTGCTGGTTTGCAGTGTGTGACTTTAGGTTACCTCCCAGGAATGGCACCTATTCCCTCTTACATCTCTCCTTCCAGGCAGGAGCGTAACTAATGATCTGCTCGCGCAAGACTGAACTAAAAGCCACCTGCGGTGCTGCAGCTGAGCAAAAAGAACCATCAGTAAAGACTAGCCATTTTTGGCTGAAGTAACTGCTGACATTTGGGATGAGCAACCAGTAAATGACTTTATCTCCAGAGGGTTCACCCTTTTAACCTCGACAACAAGATCAAGTGAAATCCACAGAAGGTCACAATCAATGTTAATGATTGATGCAACAGTGGCACCTATCATCGTTTTGGGAGCTTCGTTGTGTGACTCATATAAATATGAATAGATGAAGTGCGGCAAGCTGAACAGCAGGGATCGACACACTGAAGTCTATCAGGTTCAACACTCCATCTCCATACAGAGTTCACCACTGCAGCCCCCCAAAGTAGGCAGCAGATTTCAATCAATGAAGTCACGGGCATAGAGATAAATTAATCCCTTTCCCTCTCACCACAGAAGTCTCGCTACATTCAGACAAGAAAACTAGTTAACTGAGAAAAAAAAAGAGTCAACTCATTAATGCACAAATTCTCCACAATGCAAAGCCTGGTAGTTTTGAAAGATATTTTTTTTTTAAATCAAAATCGAACAAAAGCCCTTTCTCCAACAGAACTATGAACACGCACATTATGGTCTCTGCAGCTACCATGGCAACGGCTGAGAAACATCTGCTTTGCAATCTGCTACCAGGAGACCCTTTTCCTTGTAGTTTTGCCACTTACTGCTCAATTTCTCCTGATACTCTCCTTACAAAATTTACAATCCAAGCCCAGGGCACAATGACAGCATCACACGCTCGATAATGTCGGTACATGTTCAGGGTGACAAGTCACTTAAAGGAGGATGATGCTCTGGGAGAGATACTCTACAGTTCGCAACCCTCCTACTGTATGTTTCCCATTTTAAAAAGGCACAAGTAAATGTATATTACATTAGGAGGGAAAAGAGAACGTTGTACAGGATGTTGTTACTCAATTCGGCACAAGTAGGGTAGGGTGGTGTAGGCGACAAATCTTCCGTTTTTACTATTCTGAATGACTGCTGTGGTTGCACCACATGTTATTGCTTCAATCTGCCTCTTCTTGTCCTTGTTCCACCCAAGCCACTTCCCTTCTTTCCCTCTCCTGCTTCATTTATCTCTTCATGTCCTTTTCCCAACCGGCCTCCTTTCTCTCTCTCTCCTGTCTCATCTGCCTCCTTCTTGCTCCTCAAATATCTTTTTCTTGAATTAACTGACTCCATCGGTCCAAGATAAGGGTAGCGATAGCTGTGGCTGATAAACGCCACAGGATGCTGATAAAACTGAATGCATCCTCAAGCAATTGGGACTTGGATTTCTGAATCCTGCAGAGGAGTATTCCCAGGAATAGGAACAAGGGAATTGCACAGACTAAAAAAGACTACGGTCCATCTAGTTCATCACCACCATCCAGCTAGGTGCATGTACAACGATAATGGAGTTGTTGACAAATCATGGCAATCAATGTCTATCAGTGGGCTAGATCTTGACTTTGAGTTATTATGTCTGTCGTGTACTTATGAATGACTTCACGAGGCAATGTGTTGTACTCAAACTGTAGTGACCTTGGTCCTTCATTCCTAACTCCAGAGTGAGGCAGCTGCATGGTGGCTCCCCTTTTATACAGCCCCTGCCACCAGGCAGGAAACCCCGGTGTCCACCAGTTGCACCCTCTAGTGGTGCCAGCATATATATACACGGTGTAAACCTGATTGATAGTATATCAGGTAAACAAGACTCCATCTTATGCAACTATACAGTGACTACACAGAGTGTATAACTATAGTCTACATATATAACATCACTCTCCCCCACGTCCTTTGTGCCAATTACCTTTGCACTATGTGCTCTGGCTTAGCTCTCCCCAGACTTAAGTGCCAATAGCCCTTGCACCTTGGCTGTATTTTGGCTTGGCTCTCTCCCTGTTAACTCCCAAGTCCTTTTGCCACAACGTTGGGTAGTGTTACCAGTTTGGATGGTTCAATGATGCAGTGGAGGTTCCAGTGGGTTCTGGGTGTGATCCATGTGTGTGTCCATGGCTACATACAACTATACAGTGACTACACAGAGTGTATATCTATAGTCTGCATATATAACATGTGTGTTGGTGTAAAACGGGTGATAGTGAGTTGGTAGTTTGTTTATCATCTCTCCCAGAGATCTAAAATGGGTTGCCAATTCATTAACACTCATTTTTCACCAACACACAAAGTCAAGATCGACTCCAATTAATCTACAATTGGGGAGAACAGTGGCAAATGGAATTTAATCCATAGAAGTGTGAGGTAATGCATTTGGGGAGGGCTAACAAGGCAGGGGAATATTGAGAAGTGTAGAGGAACAAAGGGACTTTGGAGTGCATGTCCACAGATCCTTGAAAGTAGCAGGCCAGTAGATAAGGTGCTGAAGAAGGCATATGGAATGCTGGCCTTTATTAGCCGAGGCATAGAATACAAGAGCAGGGGGTTTGTGCTTGAACTGTATAAAACACTAGTTAGGCCACAGCTGGAGTACTGCGTGTAGTTCTGATCACCGCATTACAGGAAGGACATGATTGCACTAGAGAGGGTATAGAGGAGATTTACAAGGATGTTGCTGGGAGTGGAGAATTTTAGCTATGAGGACAGATTGGATAGGCTGGATTTGTTTTCCTTGGATCAGAGGAGGCTGAGAGGAGACCTCATTGAGATGTATAAAATTATGAGGGGCCTGGATAGGAAGGGCCTATTTTCCTTAGCAGAGGGGACAACAACCAGGGGGCATAAATTTAAAGTAATTGGTAAAAGGTTTAAAGGGGATATGAGGGGAAATTTCTTCCCGCAGAGGGTTGTGGGGGTCTGGAACTCACTGCCTGAAAGGGTGGTAGAGGCAGAAACCCTCACTACATTTAAAAAGTACTTAAATGTGCACTTGACATGCAGGAACCTGCAGGATTACGGACCTAGAGCTGGAAAGTGGGATTAGGCTAGATAGCCTCTTGTTGGCTGGCGCGGACACGATGGGCCGAAATGGCCTCCTTCCGTGCTGTAAACTTCTATGATTCTAAGATACAACAGACCGAGACATGAGGCGAAGAAACCCCCAGTAGTGGAAAACTTTGGGAACCATAGGTCTAAAGTCACTTGTTGCTCTTAAACATGCTGCACTTACCATAAGTCATGTCTCAAATTGCTCATAGAAACATAGAAACATAGAAACATAGAAAATAGGTGCAGGAGTAGGCCATTCGGCCCTTCTAGCCTGCACCGCCATTCAATGAGTTCATGGCTGAACATTCAACTTCAGTACCCCATTCCTGCTTTCTCGCCATACCCCTTGATCCCCCCAGCAGTAAGGACCTCATCTAACTCCTTTTTGAATATATTTAGTGAATTGGCCTCAACAACTTTCTGTGGTAGAGAATTCCACAGGTTCACCACTCTCTGGGTGAAGAAGTTCCTCCGCATCTCGGTCCTAAATGGCTTACCCCTTATCCTTAGACTGTGACCCCTGGTTCTGGACTTCCCCAACATTGGGAACATTCTTCCTGCATCTAACCTGTCTAACCCCGTCAGAATTTTATATGTTTCTATGAGGTCCCCTCTCATTCTTCTGAACTCCAGTGAATACAAGCCCAGTTGATCCAGTCTTTCTTGATAGGTCAGTCCCGCCATCCCGGGAATCAGTCTGGTGAACCTTCGCTGCACTCCCTCAATAGCAAGAATGTCCTTCCTCAGGTTAGGAGACCAAAACTGTACACAATACTCCAGGTGTGGCCTCACCAATGCCCTGTACAACTGTAGCAACACCTCCCTGCCCCTGTACTCAAATCCCCTTGCTATGAAGGCCAACATGCCATTTGCTTTCTTAACCGCCTGCTGCACCTGCATGCCAACCTTCAATGACTGATGTACCATGACACCCAGGTCTCTTTGCACCTCCCCTTTTCCTAATCTGTCACCATTCAGATAATAGTCTGTCTCTCTGTTTTTACCACCAAAGTGGATAACCTCACATTTATCCACATTATACTTCATCTGCCATGCATTTGCCCACTCACCTAACCTATCCAAGTCGCTCTGCAGCCTCACAGCATCCTCCTCGCAGCTCACACTGCCACCCAACTTAGTGTCATCCGCAAATTTGGAGATACTACATTTAATCCCCTCATCTAAATCATATACCGCATCCCAAAATGTTAAAGAAATCTATTTAATTTGCATGAATGAATCAACACTATTGGCTTCCAGCGTCTCCTGCGGGAACCCATTCCATAGATTGACCACTCGCTCACTGAACTGTTGGCCCTGAAATTGTGGCCTCTCCAGGAGTGTACGATATGCCCATGCTCCCGAAGAGGCCCCGCAAGCTCTGAGTTTAGATGCACGAAGCGCATGCGCCTGAACCTGGCACTTGGGAGCTGTCAAATTTGCCCAACTCCTGCCCAGCAAATGTCCTTCAAACTCTTACACCTGGTAAATGCAGGTATAAGGCCTGCTTTTACCAGCGCAAGAGTTTTAATAGATAGAAAAAAAATAAATGTTATTACTTACTTTTATATTAAAAACTCTGTCTATGAAAGCAAGCTTATTTTTAAACACTATTAAAACATTTTTTTTAATTAATTAAAAAAAATTCTCTAAAACATTTAATTTCATGTAATTTCTATTAATTTTTTAAAAATTGAAGTTTAAAAATAATGTATGTTTGTGTTTTATTTGATTGTGGGGTACTGTCATTGATAGTAATGGGATCTCGGAGCTCGGAGCTCCTATTACTATGAATGAGAATACTACATTGTGATTAGTGGTCCTGGCCCATGTGACCCCAGGATGTGCTTACGCTCCTGGAATACATGGGCCTCTGTGCTGGGCTGTGCAGCGAGGCCTCGGAGCGCAAGTTTTGCCCCATTGTTTCCACGGATTGGTTTGGCATTTACCTCCCTTTAAATGCAGGCCGTGACCTCTGCTTCTACTGATCTGGACAAGGTGAAATAGCTTGTCATGGTCTACATTATCTAGTCCCGTTAGAATCCTAAAAAAATAGCAATGACAACACCTCTCAAGTCTCAACCGCTTTTCCAGTGAGAACATGCCCAATGTACACAATTGCTCCTCATAATCCAACCCTTCCATCTCCTGGATCATTCTGTGTCCTCTCAATAGCTGCGATATCCATTCTGTAATGCGGTGACCAGAACTGTACCAGGATTGTAAGTGCAGTCGCACCAATGGCTGGATTGCCTCACTATTTCAGCGCAATACTGACCTTTTAATACATCCTAACATCTCACTTGCTTTACTCACTGCCACTGTTACAAAATGGCACTTCATATTTTCCACTTCTAGCACGGAGCTTTGCCGGCACGCACTGGGAAATTGAGCACACACGTGGAACTTTCCTCCTGTTATCCCTCATGGAGGTAAATGGGGATGCACTTCCCACATCGGAATTCATTCGTTTCAGACCTATTCACATTTCTCTGCAGCTCACTGGCTGTGACATACTTGTGGACATCCGGAGGATGTGAAAGCCTTTCATGTATTTGTCTTAATCCAATTTGGATCCGTTTGAATTAGACAACAGGCTCCATCCACTCCTAATCGCTATACTCTCCTTTGTGGGTAAAGTATAAGAAAAGTAGATATGATTAAATAGATGGTGAAGACCAGTAGAAAGTCATTGGGACCGAAATTGCCCTACGCCTCAAATGGTGCGCACTTTTCGAAATGAATGATTATTCTCTTAGAGGCAGTAATGAATCTTAAGGAGGGGAGAAATTTGGGCCCCATTTTCTCTATCGGCACTTTGCTCCCTTGCCAAAATATGTCAGCCCAGCAGGAAAAAAATTGGTCTTTAACAAGAATGTACTGGGCCTCAATGAGCAACGAAAAGAAAGTCGTGCAGTTTTGCTCAGGCTGGGCTAATAGGAAGGACTGAGGTTGTTACTCAGTCACACTGGGGGTTCGTTTCGCAAAGGTAGGTGACGATATCAAAGTTTAACAGGAGCACTGAAAGGGTTTTTGGGGGGTGTTATGGGGGAGCAAGATGCAGTCACATCCCCCTTAATAACGTGACCAAAATTGTAAGCCGTGCCCTGACCCGCATTCCATTGGGCAACCCTCCCTTGACCCAACTCCCAGTGGCAACGTTAACACCCAAACGAACCGACTTACAGCTGACAAGTCTGTCGCTCTTAACCTGATGAGGATCGATTCATGTGCAAGTTGAGGTTATAAGTGTCAGTACTTTTGAATGAAATAAACAAAATACATACTTAAATAAATAGAATGGTAAAAGAAGGCAGCTTGGAAAAGGGTAAAAGTAATTCCGAGGCCTGGATTAATTATCTAGAGAACGTGGGGGCAATTTTAACTAAAGCCGCCCATCGGGAAACTGATGAGATTGGGTGCAACCCGAGTTTTACAGCCTGCCTGATTTGAAGTCAATGGAGAATAATATTTGCCAGAGTGTAAAACCAGCATTCCACCCGATCCCGTGGGTATCCCGCCTGGTGAGTTTGCTTAAAATTACCCCCCATCAATTCAAATCCCACCATGGTAGTTGGAGAATTTGAATTCATTTTTTTTTTTAAGTCTAGAAATAAAACACTGGGATCAGCCAAAGTGACCATGAAGGTGTTGGATTGTCGTAAAACCCCAACTGGTTCACTAATGTCCTTTACATTACATTACATTACAACAATTCCTACATTACAACAGTGACTACATTCCAAAAGTACTT
Source organism: Pristiophorus japonicus (assembly GCF_044704955.1). Lineage (NCBI taxonomy): Eukaryota > Metazoa > Chordata > Chondrichthyes > Pristiophoridae > Pristiophorus > Pristiophorus japonicus. The sequence goes on from NC_091992.1 coordinate 52,678,427, forward strand.
CATTGGTTGTAAAACACTTTGAAACGTCTGGTGGTCTTGAAAGGCGCTATATAAATCCAAGTCTTTCTTTAAAGATGACCATTTCCTTGTTTCGCCCTCGACCCATATCCCCCTTCCCCAATCCAAACCTACTTCCTTCTGCACCGCCCCTGGAAAAAAACTCTCTCCAAACTCTCTTAAAATTGCACTTATCAACTCAAAACTGTCAAATCTTTGGCCCTCTTTTAACAATGACATTTCTGCAGCCACCTATCTGCTCAACCACACCCTCACCACCACCTTTGATTCCCTAGTCCCTATTAAAAAGATTACTCTCTCCCATGCTGGCTGTTCCCCCTGGTACAGCCCTCATCTTTGCTCCCTCAAGTCAAAAGGGCGCAGACTTGATCAGATGTGGCGGACAACTGGTTTAGCCATTCACCGCCAGATCTGGCTCGAACACATAAAACATTACCGGTTGCTACTCTTGTCTACAAAAACTGCTCACTATTCCAGGATCATCCGGGCTACTATTCTCTACTGCTAACCGTCTCCTTAAACCCCACTACCCTGTCTCCACCACATGCACCTCCAACAACATGTGTGAGGAGCTCATGGACTTCTTTGTCTCAAAGATCGAGACCATCCGATCAGCTGCCTTTGCGAGTTTCCTTCCTTCCCCTAGCCCACAGGGCCAGACTTCAGCTGAGGCTCCCACCTGCCCTAGCCCTAAACTCGCATCTTTCTCTAGTTTCTCTTTGATCTCCGCTCTTGATCTCTCTAAGCTCATCTTGTCCATGAGACCCATTTCCTGCTCCAATGATCCTATTCCCACTAAACTGCTGATCACCCAACTTCCTTTTTTGGCTCCCATGTTAACCTACATTGTTAACGGTTCTCTCTCCTCAGGTACTGTTTCCCTCTCCTTCAAATCTGCCGTCATCACCCCACTCCTCAAAAAAACAACCCTTGACCCCATTTTGCTTGCTAGCTACTGCCCCATCTCCAACCTCCCTTTCCTATCCAAAGTACTTGAACATGTTGTCACCTCCCAAATCCATGACCATCTTTCCATGAATTCAATGTTTGAATCCTTTCAATCTGGTTTCGCCCCTATTACAGTACCGAAACGGCTCTCATCAAAGTCACAAATGACATCCTTTGTGAGTGTGACAAAGGTAAACTATCCCTCCTCGTCCTTCTGGACCTGTCTGCAGCCTTTGACAAGTTGACCACTCCATCCTCCGCCAAAGCCTCTCCACCGTCGTCCAGCTGGATGGGACTGCACTCGCCTGGTTCCATTCTTATCTATGTTTCTATCTAATTGTAGCCAGAAAATCTCCTGCAATGGCTTTTCTTCCCATTCCCGCATCGTTACTTCTGGTGTCCCCCAAGGATCTATCCTTGGCCCCCTCCTATTTCTCATCTATATGCTGCCCCTTGGCGATATCATCCGAAAACACAGAGTCAGTTTCCACATGTACGCTGATGAAACCCAGCTCTACCTCACCATCACTTCTCTCGACCCCTGCTTGGTATCTAAATTCTCAGATTGCTTGTCCGACGTCCAGTACTGGATGAGCAGAAATGTTCCCCAATTAAATATTGGGAAGACTGAAGCCATTATCTTTGGTCCCCGCCACAAACTGCGTTCCTAACCACTGACTCCATCCCTCTTCCTCGCAGCAATCTGAGGGTGAACCAGACTGTTCGCAACCTAGGTGTCATATTTGACCCAGAAATGAGTTTCCAGCCACATATCCACGGCATAACTAAAACCGCCTTTTTCCATCTCCATAACATTGCCCGTCTCCGCCCATTCCTCAGCTCATCTGCTGCTGAAACCCTCAATCATGCCTTTGTTACCTCTAGACTTGACTACTCCAACTCACTCCTGGCCGGCCTCCCACATTCTATACTATGTAAGCTTGAGGTCATCCAAAACTCAACAGCCCGTGTCCTAACCCACACCAAGTCACAATCACCCATCACCCCTGTGCTTTCTGACCTACATTGGCTCCCAGTTAAACAATACCACGATTTCAAAATTCTCATCCTTCTTTACAAATCACTCCATTGCCTTGCCCCTTCCTATCTCTGTAATCTTTTTCAGCCTCACTACCGCACAAGATGTCTGCGCTCCTCAAATTCTGGCCTCTTGAACATTCCTCATAACTGCTCAACCATTGGTGGCTTTGCTTTCAGCTGTTTGGGCCTCGCTACCTCTCTTTCCTCCTTTAAGACGCTCCTTAAAACCTACCTCTTTAACCAAGCTTTTGGTCATCTGCAGTAATTTCTGCTTTTGTGGCTCGGTGTCAAATTTATCTGTTTTGTCTTGTAACACTGCTGTGAAGCGCCTTGGGATGTTTTACTACATTAAAGGAGTTATATATGTAAAGCTGTAAATACCTTGTTTAACCACCAGCGGGCTCATCCCCTGGAGCACCTGTACTTAAGGAGGCCTCACAGGCTGGAGAGGCACTCTGGAGATCTGCAATAAAAGACTACGGTCACACTTTACTTTGAGCTCGCAGTATCTGGTCAGACTTTTTATTCGTACACTACAACTGGCGACGAGATACAGATATCGAACCCCACTGCAATGATGCAGAGAACAGTGGGCATCCTGGAGAAATTTTCAGAGTGAGATGATTGGAAAACCTTCGTGGAGCGACTCAACCAATACTTCGTGGCCAATGAGCTGGAAGGAGAAGTGAATGCTGCCAAACAAAGGGAGATTCTCCTCACCGTTTGTGGGGCATCAACATATGGCCCCATGAAAAATCTTCTTGCTCCAGCGAAACCCACTGAGAAATCGTATGATGATTTGAGCACACTGGTCCGGGAGCATCTTAACCCAAAGGAAAGCGTTCTGTTGGTGAGGTGCCGGTTCTACATGTGCAAGAGGTCTGAAGGCCAGGAAGTGGCGAGCTATGTCGCCGAGCTAAGACGCCTAGCAGGACATTGCGAATTTGAAGGACATTTGGAGCACATGCTCAAGGACTTTGTTATACATGGCATTGTCCATGAGGTAATATTTGGCAAACTTTTGACTGTAGAGACCCCAACCTTGAGTAAAGCCATAGCGATAGCCCAGGCGTTCATTGCCACCAGTGAAAATACCAAGCAAATCTCTCAGCACACAAGTGCTGCTACAAGCACTGTGAACAAAGTAATGTTGTTTTCAAATCATAACGTACAGGGCAGGCCTCACATGCCTGCAGCTGCACATCCGCAGATGTCTCAGAGTCCACCATCAAGGGTGATGAATGCTAGGCCATTAACACCTTGTTGGCGGTGCGGGAGTGATCATTGTTTCCATTCATGCCGCTTCAAAGGATACGTTTGCAAGGGCTGTGGAACAATGGGACATCTCCAACATATGTGCAGGCGAGCTGCAAACCCTGCTAATCCTGAAAACCACCATGTTGCAGAGGAGGACAGATCCACAGCGGATCACAACAAACCAGAGCCTCAGACTGAGGAGGCAGAAGTATATGGGGTGCACACATTTACCATAAAGTGTCCCCCGATAATGCTGAAGGTTGAATTAAATGGTGTCAATGGAGCTGGACATGGGCATGAGCCAGTCCATTATGAGCAAAAAGACTTTCGATAAATTGTGGTGCAGCAAGGCCTTAAGCCAGTCCTGACTCCCATTCGCACTAAACTGAGAATTTACACAAACGAACTGATTCCCATAATCGGCAGTGCTACTGTAAAGGTCTCCTACAATGGAGCGGTGCACAAGTTACCACTCTGGGTTGTACCGGGTGATGGCCCCACGCTGCTCGGCAGGAGCTGGCTGGGGATGATACGCTGGAACTGGGAAGACGTCCGAGTACTCTCGCCTGTCGACAACATTTTGTGTGCCTGGGTCTTAAACAAATTCCCCTCGCTGTTTGAACCAGGCATCGGGATGTTCCAAGGAGCAAAAGTGCAGATCCACCTAATTCCGGGGGCTCGACCCATCCATCACAAGGCGAGAGCAGTACCGTACATGATGAGAGAGAGGGTGGAGATCGAGCTGGACTGGCTGCAACGAGAGGGCATCATTTCGTCGATCGAATTTAACGAGTGGGCCAGTCCGACTGTTCCAGTCCTCAAGGGAGATGACACGGTCAGAATCTGTGGTGATTACAAAGTAACTATCAATCGTTTCTCCCTGCAGGATCAATACCCACTACCAAAGGCAGATGACCTTTTTGTGACACTGGCGGGAGGAAAGACGTTCATGAAGCTGGACTTGACCTCGGCCTACATGACGCAGGAGCTGGAGGAATCATCGAAAGGCCTCACCTGCATCAACACGCACAAAGGTCTCTTCATATCCAACAGATGCCCGTTTGCGATTCGATCAGCCGAGGCGATATTCCAGAGAAACATGGATAGCTTACTGAAGTTGGTCCTGCGCACCGTGGTCTTCCAGGACCACATCTTGGTTACAGGTTGAGACACAGTCGAGCATTTGCAGAACCTGGAGGAGGTTCTTAGTCAGCTTAATTGCGTGGGGCTCAGGTTAAAACCCTCAAAGTGTGTTTTCCTGGTGCCTGAAGTGGAGTTCCTGGGGAGAAGAATCGCGGCAGACGGCATCAGGCCAACCGATTCGAAGATGGAAGCAATCGAGAATGCAGCGAGGCCACAGAACATGATGGAGCTACGGTAGTTTCTAGGACTCCTGAACTACTTTGCTAAGTTCTTACCGGGTCTCAGCACACTGTTAGAACCACTTCATGTCTTACTGCGTAAAGGAGACGAATGGATATGGGTAAAAGCCAAGAAAATGCCTTTGTAAAAGCTAGAAAACTGTTATGCTCAAACAAATTGCTTGTGTTGTATGATTCATGTAAGCGTTTGGTACTAGCATGTGGTGTGTCATCATACGGTGTCGGGTGTGTATTGCAACAAGCTAATGAATCTGGGAAATTGCAACCGGTTGCTTATACATCCAGAAGTCTGTCGAAGGCTGAGAGAGCCTACAGCATGATTGAAAAAGAAGCGTTAGCGTGTGTTTATGGGATAAAGAAAATGCATCAATATCTGTTTGGGCTAAAATTTGAATTGGAAACTGACCATAAGCCACTGATATCCCTCTTTTCGGAAAGCAAGGGGATAAATATGAATGCATCGGCCCGCATCCAGAGATGGGCGCTCACGTTGTCTGCATACAACTACGCCATCCGCCACAGGCCAGGCACAGAAAACTGTGCCAATGCTCTCAGTAGGCTGCCATTGCCTTCCACGGGAGTGGAAATGGCACAGCCCACAGATTTAGTTATGGTAATGGAAGCATTCGAGAGTGAGCAATCACCTGTTACCGCCTGAAAGATTAGAACCTGGACGAACCAGGACCCCTTCCTATCCTTAGTAAAAAAAACTGTGTGCTTCACGGGAGCTGGTCCAGTGTCCCATTAGAAATGCAGGAAGAAATAATCCGTACCAGCGGCGCAAAGATGAAATGTCTATACAGGCAGACTGCCTTCTGTGGGGTAATCGGGTAGTGGTATCCAAAAAGGGCAGGGACACTTTCATTAATGATCTCCACAGTACCCACCCAGGCATTGTAATGATGAAAGCGATAGCCAGATCCCACTTGTGGTGGCCCGGTATCGATGCGGACTTAGAGTCCTGCGTGCACAGATGCAACACATGTTCACAGTTAAGCAATGCACCCAGGGAGACGCCGCTAAGTTTATGGTCTTGACCCTCCAAACCGTGGTCTAGGGTGCATGTCGACTCTGCAGGCCCGTTCTTGGGAAAAATGTTCGAGTGGTTGTAGATCCATACTCTAAATGGATTGAATGTGAGATAATGTCGGCAAGCACGTCCACTGCCACCACTGAAAGCCTTCGAGCGCTCCCGGGGCGGTAGAGCGGTGCTGTGTCCAATGCCGCATGGAGCAGGCCAGCGCTACACGGATGCTCCGTGTGACACAGATTAAAGGAGCGGGCCGCTGCCCACTCTGCATGGCCCTTTGGTGGCCGTCACTGTGCCACCAGGGCCAGCAACCCGCCACCCAAAACGGAGTGCCGGGCTGCGTGATGGCGGCCTGGTCGACGCGAGGGACGCCAATGGCGGGCGGACCCCAGAGTCGGCCAACAAATAAAGATGGCGGCCTGGGGCGCTAAAGGCCTCCCCTTTAAGCGTCGCGCTCGCCGCAGATGTCCTCCAGCCTCGTGGCCCACTCGGCAATTTCCTCCGCGGGGCGTTAAGGGGTCAGCGAGGGGCGGTGAGGGGTCGGCGTGCATCGCTGATTACGTCATCGCTGGTTGCACGCCGGCTCAAACCGCTAATCGCGTGGTACGTCGCGGCGCTGCCGGGACAGCAGCGTCCAAATCTCCGGGGCAAATTCTTGGGAGGCAGTAGCATCCCCCTCCTCTGGGCAAAAAAGTCATTGCGCCCCGTTAGCAGCGTCCGGAGGCACTAACAAGGCTATAAAAAGGGTCAATTTCGGCCCCAATATATTTAGATTGATATCAGAATTGAGAATAAATTAAACCAGCTGAAACATGAAGTTTTAAAATCCTGAGACTCAGGTACAAGTCCTTTATAAACTCAAATGATCAGTTTTCCTGTGAAGAATGAGGAAGGCACTGGGATGGAAAGTGGAACAGGAAGGAGATAGTACAGAACAGGATGGGGACGATGCCTTCAAGATTTAACAATAGATCAATTTGGGATGGGAGGGAAATATAACACTATTAGCAAAATAAACTGCAGGTTCCTAGCAATTAATGAGGCAAGCACTGGGATTGGGGCAGGATGGGAATGGGATACGGGCCTGAAGCGCAAGGCCCAATACGAAGGTGGTGGAGGTTATCAAAAGCAGCAGATGTGGTTCACCAGATGGGTTTGAGTGGATGGTGTCAGAGGCCTTGAATTGGGCAGATGGTGATGAAGGAAAGTGGTGTCCAAGGCTTGACAGGAATGACAGATGACTCCACAGTGTGAGGGTGTGGCAACATTGGGGAAGAGCAGTAAACAGCAACCTTATGGCGAGAGGAGGTCCAAACTGCCCTTGGCATCTTTCAAACCATGAGGCTTCAAACCCCCATTGCGTCCCCATCCACCAGCCTCCCTCTCTCAGGTTTCCGTGTCCCACCACATTCCCCATCGGCAATCCGTTCCTGTCTTTAAGTTCCTGTTTTAAAGCATTTAAAGGTAAATTTTTCTGCTTCGTAAAATGAATTGATGGAAAATCACAGGCTGGGAGTTCATCGTTTGCTGATTGTCTCTTCAGGAATGCTCTAGGAGTGCAGAATAGTACATCTTACCCTTTAGTTTACTCTATAAACAAAAAAAAAACTTTTTTTGTGACTGTTAATGGCTTCAGATATTGTCCAACAACTGCAAGTCTGCAAGGTGGAAGCAAACTTGAGCTACTCACTCACTTTTCATGTGCCTGTAGTTAACTGTTAGGTGTGTCACTTGGCTTAATTCAAAAATCACGTGATAGTAAACCTTTTGTGGGATTTCTTTTAACCTGTATCACCTCCCCTTCCTTGTTTTTAGGTTCTAAATAGACTGCTGGTCGTAACGCAAAAGTTTAGTAAAAGTATTTTTTTGGTTGTGTTTTTACATTGTAAGTTTACCGATTTAATTAACATAAATTTCAATAAACAAAGAAACATTACCTTATAAAATGCTCAAAAGTTCAGTGTTTAAGCAGTTATCAAGTTCTTACTGTAAAGAAATTCCTAAAAAAATGGTTCAGATGAGAGATTGTGAACTGAATTTTCAACAGCAATAAAGAGGCGACAGACAGTATAAAAATCCATTCTGAAAACAAGGCAATGAAGGCCCAATCACAGATGCTGTTAATTACAGGTGCTGTGAGCAGTTCATAATGGAAAATAGTATTTTTACAAAATACCATCTGTCTAAAATAAAGTTTGCAACCTGAATAAAGCTTGCAGAATTCAATCTCCAGTTTTCTTGAAAGTCTTTTGGAAACAGCAAAAAAACAAATGCTCAAATACTCAGAGTATGAGAGGACCCTTCATCCCTTCAACTCAGGCTGCTGCACAGATTGCACGTTGAGAAATTCAGCCATGCGCACTTGCTCAGAACTGGTTGAAAGCTCAGTCTGATGGATATAAAAACGCCCAGTCAAAGCGTCGGCTTGTCAGAGAGGCTGAGGCCTTGAAGTTAAACTCGAATAGATAAATTAAAAGGCACAGAAAGATGATTTAATGGGTGAAGTTCATCATGTTAATGAGAAATATGTAGTTCTTTGAATGTTTTAAATTTTGTTTAAAACTTTATTTTGGCCATTGGACATTTGGTAGTGAATAAAAAAATGGCAAAAGTTCTTTTTTTTATCAAAAAAGCATTCAATTGATTCAAAACAGTGTGACCACAACACACTGTGGCAAAATATCGATGTATTTAGATCGGGTTTTATAAATCCTTTCGATTGCAAAACATTCTCTTCTAATGATGCAGCAAATAGGGCATGTGCACAGCAAGTATGCGCCATATGTAACATTTTTAATATACAGATAGATGGGTAACTAGCCCTTGATTCAGGAAAAAGAGCAAAATATTGCCCGGAATTTGGTAGTAGCTACACTTTGCCAGATCACACATGAAATGATTTTTTAAGCTGACTGTTCTGCAAAGAAATCACAATCAGAACATCAAATCCAAACCTGCTTTGTGAAAATCAACCCACTTGAGACAGATTTATAGGCAGAAGTATCTGAGGCAAATCATTTATGCAGGCTTTATTTTTCAAAATGTGCTTTAATACTTCTAATGGGGCAAACATCACTGCCACTAGAATATCAAATTGTCTTTGTTCAATCTCCTCCTTTCATGTCTTCAAACCTTACGGAATATATGAACAATGCTGAACTTGATTGTAATTAAGGAAGCAGCAACTTGACTTCTAATTTTAACAGAGTAAACACACGCTGATTAATTCTGGATTTTTTCCCAGTCAGCCTGATGCCTATCAGAATGGGCATCACTCATGCCCGACTTGTCGAATCGAATCTCTATATCCTTTCACGGTAAGCTAAGTGACTTGTGCCATCAGTGATGAATTACAATTAACAGGTGATCACTGCGAGATTTGTAAAGTCTAAAGTGGTGCGTCTTCAATAGCGAGAAATATACTGGACAAAATCTGCTCTTTCTACTGCTCCCACTGCAGTGACTCAACTAAGTTACCTGAAGCTTACCATCTAGGAGATGCCTAGCGGGAAAGGTCAGAGCAGACTGCAATGACCCAGAGTATTGAATCACTAGACTCACAAACGTGTAGGATTTGAATTGTATTTTATCGCATATCCATTAGTCACCATCTTGAACTCAGGCCCAGAAGGATTTTTTTTAGACAGTTTAAAACACTATTTAAAATTAAAATTCAAATAATGGATGAATCCACAGAAAGACAGCAAAACAGAGCGAGTAATAAATACCCTGGGCTGGAAATTCAGTTGGTTGCCACTGCTGTTCACACCCCGGAGGGGCGGTAATGGCGGCAGAATTGATTTCCAGGCGGGCGGCCAGCTTCCAGCGCCCCGCCGGAACATTCGGGGCCGGGTTTGCGCGGGCGCAGAGCAGTACCGCCCCGGAGAGGCGGGCCGGTGTGCAACTCCCCCGGCTGCGACATCGTTTTGAAACTTGTTTTCTGGGGGACCCGTAGCGCCCCCTAGCGGGACCGCCTGGGAAAGCGGGTGGTCCGAGCTGTTCCGGTCACGTTGAGGGAAAGCATGAATACCTCAGGTAAATGTGAGGTTTTTTTTGTTGAGATTTATATTTATGTGGGGGGAGCAAGGTATTGGGAATGCTTTTGGTGATTGCTTTGCCGATTTTATTTTTCACAGAGAAGCCTCGCTCTGATGCCGGCTCTTTAGCTCGGGATTTTCAGTTGCTCACCCGGCCTAGCGCCCTAAAAGATGTGTGCAATGCCTCCCTTAGCGCTCCGCCCCACACTCAGGGCCCAGCTGATGTATTTTGTGGCTGCCAATGCGAACCATTTACCGGCGCAAAATTTACCGCCCCACCACCATTAGCGCCTGAATTAGTCTCCAACCGAATTTCCAGCCCCTGCACCTCATTCAGCGCGGGCAATAGCTTCTCCAATGAGGCGATCTTGGATCAAATATTAATAAGCCAAACGTTCAAAAATAATTTAAGGGTAAATTTTCCAATTGTTGCATCCTGCCATATCAGAAACTGGTCATTGGAAAATTCACCCTTAAATTGCCAGTGATACAAGTGAAATTTCTAAAACATCTTCATAGAGAAGGGTTTTAATCGTACGATTGGCCCTCAAAGGCTGACATCGTTACTAAATGGTGGGTGGAGGGGGGGTGCTGCATGGTTATGGTAAGAGCTCGCAGTCGGGTTAAATAATTACCGTAAGGATTTAGAGAGGCCAAAGTGTATGGTGAACATTACGGGATTTTGGAAGAGTTGTAAAACAGAATTTTCATATCCAAGCCTCTACAATGAAGGCGGCACTTTGAAATACCTCTCCAAAATCAATACAACTCCACTTCCCATATCAATAAGCAGCAGCTTCCTGGTTACAAGCAAAATAAAAGCTTCCTGCCTTTAATTCAGGAAACTCATTTGTATGCACATACAACACACACACTCACATTCACACACACTCTCACACACACTTGCACACACACTCGCACACACCCTCGCGCACACTCACACACACATACACTCACACATTCGCGCACGCACACACTTGCATACACTCACACACACACATTCACACTCACACTCGCACACACACACAACACTCATACACTTGCGCACACACACACACACACACACCAACACAGTAAACTCATACACACACACAACACACAACAGACACACATACACACAACACACAAACCAAAACACAACAATTTTTTGACTGCAAGCACAAGTTGTCTCAGTCCTTATTTGACACAAAGCTTTTGCACTTCAAAGTTTTTATACATCTGTACTTCAAAGTCAGCTGTCCCATGGGAAGGCCTATCTGTGAACATTGTTTACAAGCGGCTTCTCGAATGGATATTCCAACTGCACAAGAGCTCAACAGGTCAGCCCACAAACACTTCCTTTATTTCACACTCCTTACCTTGCTTCGAACACGTGGCAACGCAGCTTTCGTGCCAAGCTGTCTCCGCAGATCTCGATCTGAAGGTGGATCTCCCCTTGGACCTCCTCGTCTGGGTCAATTTCACTCAGACACATCCAGCTGTCCACACCTAGACAGCAAAGAGAAGTTTCAGCGAGTTCACGATTTAGGAAAAACAAGGTGCACAGCTCATACAGGAGTAGGCCCTTCAGCCCCTCAATTAGATATGGCTGATCTGCACCTCAATTCCACTTATCCACCTTAACACCATATCTCTTGATGCCCTTACCTAACAAAAAGCTATTGCTCTCAGTATTGAAAGTTACGATTATCCCAGCATCCACAGTCTCTTGGGGAGAGAATTCCACATTTCTACTACCCTTCGTGTGGAAAAGTGTTTCCTGATTTCCCTCCATAATGGCTGAGCTCTAATTTCAAGATTGTGTCCCCTCATTCTTGATTGCCAAACTAAAGGAAATCGTTTCTCTGTATCTACCCTTTCTAACACCTCAATCAGATCACCCCAGCCTTCTATATCTAAGGGAACACAAACCAATTCCATGTAACCTGTCCACATAGTTTAACCGTCTCAACTTCAGTATTGTTCTCGAGAGCCTTCGCTTCCTCCCTTCCTCCCTTCAAGTTCATCATATCCTTCCTGATGTGTGGTTCCCAGAATGAAGGCATGCTCTCAAGGCTTGATACAACTATACAACAAGCATAACTTCCTCTCCTTTGTATTCCAGCCCCTTGAGATAGAAGCCAACATTCCGTTAGCCTTTTTAATTGCTCTTTGTACCCGCCGACTAGCTTTTAATGATTTGTGTACTGGGACTCCCAAATCTCTTTGCTCCTCGATAGGTCCCAATTTCTCACCATTTAAAAAATAATCCAATTTATCTTTCTTGGGTTTAAAGTCACACTTGCCCACTGTCCCAGATCCTACAGGCACTATCCAAACCCTTCTCCAAACAATTCCTCTTTCCAAGCTTCAGTAGAACACTATTCTACCAGATACAGGTATCGGCAATTCCATTTAGAGATGGGCTCAGGTCAGCGGGATGGTGATGGAGCTGCTGGAGTAATCGATGTGTTCACTGCATAGAAGCACACTATATATCACATCCAATCATTCATTGTAAGAACAGGGAGCCAGTGGTTCTTTGGGACCTGGAGCCCTTCTGACTGCCGTTCTCCATTTCCAGGGCTGTGCCCATGATTCCACCTCTGGTTCCCCGTGCAAGATCCTGAAGATGCACTCAGGCCAAGACACCAATATTGGGGCATAGCAGGCCAGACAGCAGAATGCACTGCCGCCTGGTTTCACCTGTCCTGGTGGGGTAGGAGGGGGGAGGAAATTTAGAGCCATAAATGTACTTCTAAGGGGCAAAATATGTATTCTCCAGCACTGATGATCCTCACAAGAGAGCTGTATGAGAATTGTTAAGGTGTCAGGGATGTGGTTGGCAATAAAATATGTCAGGACTTACATCAGTGGGTTAGGTCTTGGAATTTCCTGAGCTTGTGGTTGCAGTGGGGGGTGTCAGTGGGGGATACCGTGGGGGGTGACACTGGGGGATACCACTGGAGGTGTCAGTGAGGGGTGTCACTGGGGGATACCATTGGGGGTGCCATTGGGGGGTTACCATTGGGGGTGTCAGTGGGGGGTACCACTGGGGGTGTCAGTGTGGGGGTACCAGTGGTGGGGTACCACTGGGGGTGCCAGTGGGGGGTACCACTGGGGGTGCCAGTGGGGGGTGCCAGTGGGCTATACTTGAAACTTGTGGCTCTGTCTTCTTCTGGCTTTTAACCTTTGCTCTAATTATTTCTATCTATGGCTCTCAGACTTTTTCTCCCATTGTTCCCGGTATCTCCTCAATTCCTTTTTGCTTTGCAATTTCTCTTTCCTTCCATCTCCTCGTCTCTGTATGTCTCCCACACCCCCTGTCCGTCCTGGCTGTCTGTTTCTGTTTCACTCTCACATCCCGGAATCTTTACCCGGCGACAGGCCACGTCGTGGGTCACCATCCCAAACTTTGCAACAGCGCATTCTGCACTGCGCATTAACTCAAGTGCACCAATTGAAAGAGTTTCCCAGCCCATTTAAATGGAGCGGATCTGATGGCGCTTCCGATGACTTGTTTTCAGCACAGATATTTAAAGCAGACATTCCAGTTAAAGGTTGTTGTCAGAGAGATCAGGGTGTTTGGGAGAGCTACAAATTGCTGCATATTATTGAGATTTCTGTGGGTCATGATACACAGATAGAGGGCTGTGCCAAGATTCCCTGGAAGGGCTGGTCCAGGGAGTCAGAGCATGTGGAAAGGTCCTCTTCCCTCGGATGGCCGAAAAATACCAGCGACACCAAGAGGCATGACTAGAGATTGCAAAGGTGGGCAGCAGCAAGGATGTGGTGAGGAGGTCGTGGAGCCAGTGCAGGAAAAGATTCAATGATCTCATGAGGTCAGGAAAAGTGTGCAATGCCACACTCACCCACATCCGAATGTGCCTGTCACCCCAACCTCATCACTCTGCCTTCCCAAGCTTTCTCCTGCACATCATTCCTCACACCAACCTACCTTACAGGTGCACCCATTCCTCTGTCTATGCACCCATGTACATCTCCATCTGACTAACCACCCTTAACAGTCACCCTTATCCTAATGCAATCATAGCAATTAACAGCACAGAAGGAGGCCATCTGGCAATGTCACACCACTCCCTCATAGTCACCCTCTACAGATGTAACCCATGCATTACTTACACTCATTCCATCACTCTCACTCAAACTTCTCTTCTTTCCCCCCTTGCAGGAGAAGAGAGCCCACAACAACGCGAGGCAGAGAACCGGAGCTGGCCCTCCAATATTCACGAATTGGACTCCAGCAGAAGAGGAGGCCTTAGATATCTCTGGAGTTGGGGAGCTGCTGGTGGTGGGAGACGGAGAGAACGGGACCTCCCAGCAACCTGGTGACAGAATTACATCTCTTACAGCCACATGGTCTACAACAGTCACTCATGGTGACTGATGTCAGCAACCAGTGAAATGCCATCATGTGCATAATGGTAACGTTACCCATTCTTATCATAAGACTTCTAATTCATCATTTTACTCTCCTACAACACAAGTGCGCCCCGCCACTGTCCAGTGGAGGAAGAAGATGACACCTCAGAGGAAGCTCTAGCATCTGAGGGTGCACGGTCAGCAGACCCAAGCACAGCCAGCACCAGCGCAGATACTCCCAGCTCGCTGGGCCCTGTGTGAGATATAATAGTGTTGTCACCTGGTGCCTCACAATTCACAAGTGAGCAAGAGCAAGTGGTGTTGACAGGGACAGCAGTGGAGACTCCTCGCTGGCGGGGGGGGGGGGGGGGGGGGGTGGATGGCGCGGGGGTGGGGGGGGGCGCGCAGGACCCTCCAAGTTCTGCTGAGCTACATGCAGATGCTGAGCCTCGGGGGCCATTGAGAAAGGTGGTGATCTTGGAGGGGTAACAACAATTGCATGAGGCTCTGGCAGCTTTTGCAACCGCGATGTCTACACATGTGCAGAGAATGGAGGAGTCCAACTCCAACAGGGGCACCACCATGTCGCAGGCGATGGCGACGATATGTTGTTCCAGGGAAAGGATAGCCACCTGCATGGAGCAGGTACCGCACCGGTCCAACGACAACATGCTTGCTGTGAACAACAGATCGCAGACACACATTGACCTCATCTCGTGGAGAAATGCTAACATTGACTTGGGCCTTCAGCACTCCACTGCTGTGCAGCAAGGTGCTCTCCAGCAATTTGCTGGCATGGACGTGCTGGGGGGCCCATGAGGGAGATGATGGTGAGAGGGGACATGGAAGTGGGGGCTCCTCTCAAAGCGTTCCCACTTCTCCCCTGTTGCCTCCCCCTCAGTCAGAGCCCCAGACGCTGCCTCGGATCACGACGGCCGAGTCTGTCCCTGCACAGTCACAGGAGGAGCAGACTTTGGCGGGACCCTCACAGGCTCCAAAACCCAGAGGACGTCCGTCAAGATTGTCTAAGCAGTCGCAGCAGGGCAGTGATCAGTCTGCCTCTACCTCTGCTGAAGCCACAGGGGTTGCACCTCGTAGAAGCACGCGGAAAAGAAAAAAGACACAATCCTAGATGCACATGGATACACACATGACAAAATGTTAATGTTAAGTTTCAGTTAGATTTATGATGCACATAAATGTATTTCTTTGCACAACTTGCTAGTCTTGTCCATTTCTGCCTGCTACCTGGGAAGTGGCCTTGTCACTTGGAGTGAATGGTGAGCCATTACTTAACCTCGAGCAATGGGGATTTGGGTGACAGGAATGGCTTGGTCATTGTCGGGCTGCTATGTGGTACTGTTGAGGGGGAAATTATTGCAGCATCTGGCAGTCACTTGTGCAAGTTATGTAAATCTGGCCATTATAGAAACATAGAAAATAGGTGCAGGAGTAGGCCATTTGGCCCATCGAGCCTGCACCACCATTCAATATGATCATGGCTGATCATGCAACTTCAGTACCACATTCCTGCCTTCTCTCCATACCCCCTGAACACTTTAGCTGGAAGGGCCACATCTAACTCCCTTTTGAATATATCCAACGAACTGGACTTAACAACTTTCTGTGGTAGAGAATTCCACAGGTTCACAATTCTCTGGGTGAAAAAGTTTCTCCTCATTTCGGTCCTAGATGGCTTACTCCTTATCCTTAGACTGTGACCCCTGGTTCTGGACTTCCCTAACATCGGGAACATTCTTCCTGCATCTAATCTGTCTAACCTGTGAGGCCATCCCGAGCCTTTCGGGCAATAATGAGCAGCGCTGTTAGTGCCATCTCCACCCCAGGTTCCTATTCCTCCTCAGGTACCACTTGTTCTTCCTCCTCCTCCTTGTGTTCCATTTACTCCTCCTCTGAAGAAGAAAAGAAAGAAAGATGCATTTATATAGCGCCTTTCACGATCACTGGACGTCTCAAAGCGCTTGGCAGCCAATGAAGTACTTTTGGAGTGTGGTCACTGCTGTAATGTGGGAAACACAGCTATGTGCTCTGCGCCTTGCTCCTCATGCAGCGCTAATCCTAGCTGCTGCGCTATGTTGTGCAGCGCACAGCAGACCACGATGATTATGGAGACCTTGGCTGGTGCGTACTGAAGGGCTCCTCCAGATCTGTAAAGGCATCTGAAGTGCGTCTTCGTCATGCCGATTGCTTGCTCTATGACACATCTGGTGGGCATGTGGCTGTCATTATAACGTTGCTCGGCCTCATCGCTTGGCCTCTTCAAAGGTTATCATGAGCCACGTCTTCAGTGGCTAGCCTTTGTCTCCAAGCAGCCAGTTGGTAAGTCTGTGTGGAGGTGCAAAGAGCTGAGGGAGGGTGGACTGGCGCAGCACCAAAGAGTCATGGCAGCTGCCAGGGGATCTGGCGCACACACGTGCACGATGATTATTTTATGGTTGCAGACGAGCTGCACATTGAGGGAGTGGGAGCCCTTGCGGTTCACAAACACTCCTGGGTGATGTGGGAGTGTGCTGATGGCCACATGTGTGCAATCGATGATGCCCTGCATCTGTGGGAAGCCAGCCAGAGCCACAAACCCGATCGCCCACTCAGTAACACTGGCTTCATCAGTGGCAACGTTTACATCATTGGCTGACTTGTGAAACATGGCATCGGTCACCTGGGTGATGCATCTGTGGACAGCCGACTGTGAGATGCTGCAAATGTCTGCTGCAGATCCCTAGAAGGAGCCCTGAGGCAAAGATGTTGAGGGCGTTGTGACTTTGACAGCCACTGGAAAGGCTTGTCCACCAGGTCCTCTGGGTAGCAGGTTTTGTTCCAGCAGGCTAGAAATGTCTGCGACGGCCTGGCGCAATAGCCTGAGCCTCCTGAAGCATTGTTGCTCAGTCATGTCCAGGAAGCTCATCCTCTGCCTGTATACCCTGTGTTGTGGGGTATTGCATCTGGTGTAGTGCAGCCATGTGCTGACCCCCTCCTGTGGAGCATCAGGTCATTGAGGAGAAGGATGGTGTTGTGCTGGCTGCTGTTGCTGGTGTTGTTGGTGTTGGGGTTCATCTTGGTCTGATTCTGAGGTCCAAGGTGAGACAGCATAAGCGGCACCCATGCTGATCTAATAGATCGCGGGTAAGTGGAGATCAGAGATCAGAGGCCCAATCCCTCAATATACTGATGGTGATGAGCAAGGTGGTGAGAGTGGCTTCCGAGGTTTCAAGAAATGACCGTAAAATTACTGACAGCTAAATCTCTGCACAAAATGGTGTCAACAGGAAGCAGGTGTAATGTGGGAATATTTATGTGTTTTTTCCAGCTGTCACTTAATGGATTCGCACATTAGCCACTTCCGCCTGCCCTTCACAGGCGAGGTTCCCAAGGTGCATGAATCCTGTGCGCGACAAGTTAAAGCCAAAACCTGACGTTAAAAAGGCAGCTACGGGTCTCTGAATGAGCAGTCAGTGAGATCGTTCGACTCTGCCAAGCAGGTCCATGGCGCGCCTCGAAACGCGCCTGGATTAAATGCGGAAGTCGGTGGGATGGAGGCGGATTCCCGCCGCGCGGTCCATTTCCACCCTTTTAACTGCCGCCCCACCCCCAAACCGCACACTCAGCACTGGGACTATCAGCCACACTCCCTATCTCTCCGTCTTGATTTCACTCTTCCTCTTTTTCCCAGAGTCTCCTCCATGTCACCCACTCTCACCACATGCTTCATTTTTATTCACGTCATTTCATAGCGATGATGTCAATTTGACAACAGACAGCACAAGCACTCCACAATCCACACCTCAGTACTGTTCCCACTTAAAATTAACATTTATAACCAGATTTTATCATTTTAATTTTGATTTGTTCATGCAAAATCATCATCGTCATAGGCAGTCCCTCGGAATCGAGGAAGACTTGCTTCCACTCTTAAAATGAGTCTTTAGGTGGCTGAACAGTTCAATACAAGAGCCACAGTCCCTGCCACAGGTGGGGCAGATAGTTGTTGAGGGAAGGGGGTGGGTGGGACAGGTTTGCCGCATGCTCTTTCCGCTGCCTAAGCTTGATTTCTGCATGCTCTAGGCGATGAGACTCGAGGCGCTCAGCGCCCTCCCGGATGCACTTCCTCCACTTAGAGCGGTCTTTGGCCAGGGACTCCCAGGTGTCAGTGGGGATGTTGCACTTTATTATGGAGGCTTTGAGGGTGTCCTTGTAACGTTTCCTCTGCCCACCTTTGGCTCGTTTGCTGTGAAGGAGTTCTGAATAGAGCGCTTGCTTTGGGAGTCTTGTGTCTGGCATGCAGACAATGTGGCCTGCCCAGCGGAGCTGATCAAGTGTGGTCAGTGCTTCAATGCTGGGGATGTTGGCCTGGTCAAGGATGCTAATGTTGGTTCGTCTGTCCTCCCAGAGGATTTGTAGGATCTTGCGGAGACATCGTTGGTGGTATTTCTCCAGCGATTTGAGGTGTCTACTGTACATGGTCCATGTCTCTGAGCCATACAGGAGGACGGGTATTGTTACAGCCATGCAAAATGTGGTGTAAATAGATTACACAAAGCAATCCGTATCACACACACCAACTTGAGACTTGTTGTTTGCCAGTTATCAAGTCAGCCCATTAATGGGATACAAATCACACTCTACTGCTCCCGATCATGGTGACTCTGGTGTTCACAGGGAGTGCTGTCCCAGAGATTGCGGTCCCGTAATGCCTAATTCTCCACCTATTTCAATTAGATTGCCTTGGAGTCAGAAGGTTTTGGGTTCAAGTCCCACTCTGGAGATTTGAGCATATAATTCAGGCTGACACTCCAGTGCAGTGCTGAGGGAGTGCTGCATTGTTGGAGGTGGCGTCTTTCAGATGCGACGTTAAACCGAGGCCCCGTCTGCCCTCTCAGGTGGATGTAAAAGACCCTGTGGCACTATTCGAAGAAGAGGAGGGGAGTTATCCCCAGTGTCCTGGCCAATATTTATCCCTCAACCAACAGCACTAAAACAAATTTTCCAGTCATTATCTGTTTGCTGTTTGTGGAACTTTGCTGTGTGATAATTGGGTGCCGCATTTCCTATATTACAACAGTGACTACGCTTCAAAAGTACTTGAGTGGCTGTTAAATGTTCTGGGACATCCGGAGGTTGTGAAAGGCGCCATATAAAAGCAAGCTCTTTTTTCTGGTCTATCCTGAGTTTAACCTGTCCCTTCAGGCACTCCCACTGTGTTGACCAATGAGAGGAGAGTGAGTATAGTAAAGATGTACTGGGAGCTGACAGGCACTGGTCTGATCATGAAAGTTGTCTTCAGTTGGGATTATGAACTGAGGTACTACGATGCTAAATTTTACCAGGCCTGTAAAGGCATTCCCCTTTGGAACTCACCCAAACCAAACACACTCTTGGAAAACATTAGTCAGCAACAAAGCATCTGTTTAGTGCCGAGCGAAGAAATTGTGCAGTGTAGGGAAGGGGGCAGGGGGAGGTGATGGGCAAAAATGGGGAGTCAAAGACAGAATACATTTGATAGTCTACTCCTGTAAATGAAAAGTCACAAGAAATGATCCAATAATTTGAATTAATCAAAGGAAATAACAGTAGGGATTTAATGCTGAAATAATTCCAAATGAATTGAATCGAGCAACTTTGAATTCTGAAGGATTGACTATTTTAAAGAGTTCCCTACCTTAGTAAGAGTGCCTATTAAGCTTCTTGTAGTGAGAGTGTAGGACAATCACCCCGTGTGAGAAAGTATCTTGAACCATATAATCAGTATTGGCAGAAAAATCAAAGGTGGCATAGGGGAAAAACTATTTAATGCAGCGAGTGGTTAGGATCTGGAATGCACTGCTTGAAATGGTGGTGGAGGTAGACTCAATCGCGGCTTTCAAAAGGGAATTGGAAAAGTACCTGAAGGGAAAAAATTGCAGGGTTACGGGGAAAGGGTGGGGGAATGGGACTAGCTGAGGTACTCTTGCAGAGAGCCGGCACGGGCTCGACGGGCCGAATGACCTCGTGCGGTAATCATTCTATGAGTCTATGAATTATCAGCTGATGGTAACCTAAAAGATATCTAGAGGCACGACTTCTTCTTTAAAGTAATCCCCCATATCTTGGAAATAGTGGATGCATTGACAGTCATTTTCCAACATTCCATAGACTCTGGATCAGTTCCTATGGAATGGAGGGTAGCCAATGTAATCCCACTTTTAAAAAAAGTAGGGAGAGAGAAAACAGAGAATTATAGACCGGTCAGCCTGACATCGGTAGTGGGTAAAATGATGGAATCATTTATTAAGGATGTCATAGCAGCGCATTTGGAAAGAGGTGACATGATAGGTCCAAGTCAGCATGGATTTATGCCTGACAAAACTTCTGGAATTTTTTGAGGATGTTTCCAGTAGAATGGACAAGGGAGAACCAGTTGATGTAGTGTATTTGGACTTTCAGAAGGCTTTTGACAAGGTCCCACACAAGAGATTAATGTGCAAAGTTAAAGCACATGGGATTGGGGGTAGTGTGCTGACGTGTATTAAGAACTGGTTGGCAGACAGAAAGCAAAGAGTAGGAGTAAATGGGTACTTTTCAGAATGGCAGGCAGTGACTAGTGGGGTACCGCAGGGTTCTGTGCTGGGGCCCCAGCTGTTTACATTGTACATTAATGATTTAGATGAGGGGATTAAATGTAGCATCTCCAAATTTGCGGATGACACTAAGTTGGGTGGCAGTGTGTGCCGCGAGGAGGATGCTATGAGGCTGCAGAGTGACTTGGATAGGTTAGGTGAGTGGGCAAATGCACGGCAGATGAAGTATAATGTGGATAAATGTGAGGTTATCCACTTTGGTGGTAAAAACAGAGAGACAGACTATTATCTGAATGGTGACAGATTAGGAAAAGGGGAGGTACAACGAGACCTGGGTGTCATGGTACATCAGTCATTAAAGGATGGCATGCAGATACAGCAGACGGTTAAGAAAGCAAATGGCATGTTGGCCTTCATAGCGAGGGGATTTGAGTACAGGGGCAGGGAAGTGTTACTACAGTTGTACAGGGCCTTGGTGAGGCTACACCTGGAGTATTGTGTACAGTTTTGGTCTCCTAACTTGAGGAAGGACATTCTTGCTATTGAGGGAGTGCAGCGAAGGTTCACCAGACTGATTCCCGGGATGGCGGGACTGACATATCAAGAAAGACTGGATCAACTGGGCTTGTATTCACTGGAGTTCAGAAGAATGAGAGGGGACCTCATAGAAACGTTTAAAATTCTGACGGGTTTAGACAGGTTAGATGCAGTAAGAATGTTCCCAATGTTGGGGAAGTCCAGAACCAGGGGTCACAGTCTAAGGATAAGGGGTAAGCCATTTAGGACCGAGATGAGGAGAAACTTCTTCACCTAGAGAATGGTGAACCTGTGGAATTCTCTACCACAGAAAGTTGTTGAGGCCAATTCACTAAATATATTCAAAAAGGAGTTAGATGTAGTCCTTACTACTAGGGGGATCAAGGGGTATGGTGAGAAAGCAGGAATGGGGTACTGAAGTTGCATGTTCAGCCATGAACTCATTGAATGGCAGTGCAGGCTCGAAGGGCCGAATGGCCTACTCCTGCATCTATTTTCTATGTTTCTATGTTTGTCTGAAAAAAATATAAAGGCAGACATTGTACACCATGAAACAATTAACGGAGTTATTGTTTTTGTTCTCGGGGCGTGGTGACATTTATTGCCCATCCTGAGAACTGATGAGCCTTCTTGAAGCAATTGTTTTACAATTGAATGGCTCACTAAACCACATCAGACGGTATCAGAAGTCACACGTAGGTCAGACCATGCAAATAAAGGTGGCCATTGCGGTAAAGGACATTAGTGAGCCAGATGGGTTTTTGCTTTCCTGACCTGCAACAGGGCAGGTCATCCAATGCAGTGTCATCATGGCCAGCGCCTCTTCAGTGCTCAATGGCCATTTAAAGCCCTGAGGCAGGACACGGGAATTCTGCAGCGGTTAACTCGTTTCCTTCACGGCAAACGAGTCAATGGTGGGCAGAGGAAACGTTACAAGAACACCCTCAAAGCCTCCCTGATAAAGTGCAACATCCCCACTGACACCTGGGAGTCCCTGGCCAAAGACCGCTCTAAGTGGAGGAAGTGCATCCGGGAGGGCACTGAACACCTCGCGTCTCATCGCCGAGAGCATGCAGAAATCTAGCACAGGCAGCGGAAAGAGTGTGCGGCAAACCTGTCCCACCCACCCTTTCCCTCAACGATTATCTGCCCCACCTGTGACAGGGACTGTGGTTCTCACATTGGATTTTTCAGCCACCTAAGGACTCATTTTTAGAGTGGAAGCAAGTCTTCTTTGATTCCGAGGGACTGCCTATGATGATAATTTCCTGCAGAATAGAGAGATTACTAAGCAAAGGAAAACCAGAACATGAGCTGGACAGGAGAATGAGAAAGAAGAAAGGATATATGTCAGGGGTGGGCACCTCCTCCAGAGGTTGGAAGGTTCAATGTGATCTCCTGAACACAGAGGACCTGGCAGGATGCAAGAAAGGTCAGATCTCAGGAAACCTGCCCTGGAACTGAGAAGCATGAGAAGCACCTGCCAGAGACAGGCATGTAAGAAAGTCAAACTTCGATTCCTTGCCTGTTCGAACACGAACATCAAGTATGCTGAAGTTCATGCCCCTTGGATTTGAGGGATTGAAGATGGAGGCCATACCAATGGAGAACAAGTGGGACTGGTTGCTGGGGACTGGTTGAGCAAATCAACAGCTGCAGAGACAAATGGAGGGCCAACAGCAGTTAAGACCGTGCAGTTGTTAGCAGCTTGGGTGAAGCTTTTTGCCCGGGGAAGATACTGAAGGAAATGGGGTTGAAAGAGTGTGGGAAGTTGTGGAAGCTGAGGGAGGCAAGGAAGTGGCAGGAAACGACCAGGCCAGTTATTGGCCTCAGGATGTAGAGAGTCCATGGGCAATGAAGAGGTCTACTCCCATTATTTTCGTAGTGATTTCAATGACATTATTATCTCAGCTGTGCACACTGGTCTAAATAGCCCTGTGCCGAATGTTGGACCCACAATGCAGTTTATCGGCAGGTTGGCTGCACTAGGTGTTGGCTGTGGCTCAGTGGGTAGCACTCTCGCCTCTGACTCAAGAGGTTGTGGGTTCAAGTCCCACTCCTGAGACTTGAGCACAAAATCTAGGCTGATGCTCCAGTGCAATACTGAGGAAGTCTTCTTCTTAGGCAGTCCACTGGAGTCGTGGATGACTTGCTTCCAGACTAATATCAGTTCTGAGGTGATTGCTGAGTCCGATGCGGGATCTACTGACTCTGTCACAGGTGGGGCAGACGGTTGGGTGGGGTGCTTGGTTTGTCGTACACTCCTTCTGCTGTTTGTACTTGGCTTCTGCGTGCTCCCGGCGAAGAGACTCGAAGTGTTCGGCGCCTTCTCGGATGCGTCTCCTCCACTTTATTCTGGTCTGGGGCCAGGGATTCCCAAGAGTCGGTGGGGATATTACATTTTTTCAGGAAGGCTTTGAGGGTGCCTTTGAAGCGTTTTCTCTGCCCTTCTGGGGCTCGCTTGCCGTGGTGGAGCTCGGAGTAGAGCGCTTGTTTCGGGAGTCTAGTATTGGGCATGCAGACGATGTGGCCCATCCATCGGAACTGGTTAAGTGTGGTCAATGCCTCAATGCTGGGGATGTTGGCCTGAGAGAGAAAACACTAATGTTGGTATGCCTGTCCTGCCAGTGGATTTGCAGGATTTTGTGCCAGGTTTGAGATCATCGTCTGCACTGTCGGAGGTGCCATCTTTCGGATGAGACGTTAAGCCAAGGCCCGTTTGCCCTCTCAGGTAGACAGGAAACATCCCATGGCACTACTCAAAGAGCAAGGGAGTTCTTCCAGTGTCCTAGCCAAAATTTATACCTCAACCAACATCACTAAAAAAAACAGATTATCTGGTTGTTATTACGTTGTTGTTTGTGGGAGCTTGCTGTGTGCAAATTGGCTGCCGCGTTTCCTACATTACAACAGTGACTACATTTCAAAAAAACTTAATTGGCTGTAAAGCACTCCTGATGTTACGAAAGACGCTATATAATTACAAATTCTTTCTTTCGTTTTAGGAGCACCTCAATTAGGTCTGTCTCCCAGGATCTAGGCTGCAACGTCAAAGCAGTTTCATTAGGTCCGTTCAGTTTCACGTTTCAAACCAATTCCCCACGCCATCGGACATAGTGGGGTGATTCCATAATCCGGCACAGCCAGGAGAGGAGCGCATCTCAGGAAACGGCAGGTGAGCGAACACCAATGATCCGTCTTGAAAATGGTGGGCTGCGTGCAGGTGATTTTCCGAAAGGCCCCTTTCTGTGACCAGCAGAACGTGGAAACACACCAGCTGGCCAGCGGGTGAGATGGATGCAACTTACACCCTGCTGAGCAGCTGGCACGCCAGCTGTGCCAATGTTCAAACCCGAGCCTGGAGACATCTGTGGTTAGCACGGTCACTACCATTCCATTCTCATGACCTGGAACACATCATGCCTAAAAGTCCAATTGCACATGACCAATTTCATTCTGTGGGAAAAGTTCCTGCAGTGCAACGGAGGTCACAGGTGTTGGAATCCCCCTGTCCCTGCTTGCAGATACCATCCACTGAGTGTTCAATAAACAGATGAAAATACATTGCTGCACAATGGCATCGAGAAGAAAGAAAAACTTGCATTTAAATAGCGGCTTACACAAAGTCAGCACTTCCCAAGTCACTTTACAGCCAATGAAGTACTTTTGGGAAGTAAAGTCATTGCTGTAATGTAGGAAACGCGGCAGCCAATTTGAGCACAAACAGCAATGCGAAAATGGCCAGATCATCTGCTTTTATAGTGATGTTGGTTGAGGGATAAATATTGGCCAGGACACCAGGAAGAACTCCCCTGCTCTTCTTTGAATAGTGTCCACCTGAGAGAGCAGAGGTTTTAATGTCTCATCCAAAATACGACACCTCCGACAGTGCAGCGCTCCCTCAGCACTACTCTGGAGTGCAGCCTAGATTTTTGTGCTCAAGTCCCTGGAGTGGGACCTGAACCCACAACCTTCTGACTGAGAGGCGAGAGTGCTGCCCACTTGTCATAGCTGACAAAAATTTCAGGACACATTTTAACTATCCTCTCAGAGTGGATATTTCAGAATGTCGAGGGGCTGTTGAATGAGCAAACACTGAGATGAGTGATTAACTGGTTGATACGTATTATGGGTAAATAACAAGAAGAAAATTTATTGAAGCACAACCTCAGGAATTTCTGGCTGGCAAAGCAGAAATTCCTACCATAAACAATCAGTCTCTTTGTTTGGCAGTGTTCAAACACCTGGCAATTTCTCACAGTCTGTTTAAATTGTGTCGTGCTCATGTTAGGATGTGAATCCTGCACTGTTTAAAGTGCACCGTTGTGTTATTGGGAAAGTGATAATGGAATGACAGCCGACACCATTGCTAACGGCAACACCATTACAAGCTGCCAAAAACCAAACTCCAATCACTGACCTGCTCCCACCCACTACGACCCATTTAATAAACGAAGAGGCCCACTACAAAACAGGACAAAAGTAGTCGTAGTATCTGGAATTCTCTTCCCCAAAAGGCTATAGATGCTTGGGGGGCAATTGGAGCTTTCAAGACTGAGATAGGTAGATTTTTATTGGGTAACCCCACTGTACTGTATTTGCTTCATGGGTTCTTTGCTTAAGAATTCCTAGCAACACATTGCTATTAAGAACTAGTTGGTTTATTAACAAAGGTTTAACAATCACATCACACATTACCAGTTCATCCACCAGGCTCACAACCACCTGCCTATTCGTGGATGACCTAGACTCAACTGGCTGGGGTTTTATTGAGTCTTGTGAACATCACATGACTGGCTAAGCCATTCACAATGCAACAGCTCTACAAACATGTGAGCATATTTACAGGCACATACATTTCACCCACTGCTGTATGCAACACCACAGAAGATTGACTACCCTTACCTATATTTGTTATGTGAGAGTATCCAAGGATATGGAGCTAAGGCAGGTAGATGGAGTTGAGGTACAGATCAGCCACGATTAATTAAATGGTGGAACAGGCTCGAGGGGCTGAATGGCTGACTCCTGTTGCTATGTTCCTAAAGTATTTGCTCCAGAGGCAGGCAGTGATAAAAATGGCAATATTTCTTGCTACCTAGTGCTGGGATGACTATTACGGATGGAGCTGGTCGCAGTACGAGAACCTGGCTCCGAAATAACTACTAAGAGATGTGGAAAGCCAGTTCTGATTGGACTGTCAGGAATGTGGGAACCCAGTTCTGATTGGGCTGCTGGGAATCTGGGAACCCAGTTCTGATTGGGCTGATGGGAATGTGGGAACCTAGTTCTAATTGGGCTGATGGGAATGTGGGAACCCAGTTCTGATTGGGCTGCTGGGAATGTGGGAACTCAGATCTGATTGGGCTGATGGGAATGTGGGAACCCAGTTCTGATTGGGCTGATGGGAATGTGGGAACCCAGTTCTGATGGGGCTGCTGGGAATGTGGGAACCCAGATCTGATTGGGCTGATGGGAATGTGGGAACCCAGTTCTGATTGGGTTGATGGGAATGTGGGAACCCAGTTCTGATGGGGCTGCTGAGAATGTGGAAGCCAGTTCTGATTGGCTGCTGGGAATGTAGAAAGCCAGTTCTGATTGGGCTGCTGAGAGCAGAGGAACCCAGCTCCATCAGGGCTGGTGGGATCATGGGAACCCAGTTCTGATTGGGCTGCAATGACCAGTGATTTTCAAGCGCTGGTCAGGTGCCAGTGTTTCTCCCTGAAAGTCTTGTTTTTGGTGCTCTCAGCTTCCCCATCTAAAACCCATCCCAGGACACTCTGAAAGCTGTTTGCGAGCATGCGCTGACTCTTGCACATGTGTGAGATTTGGAGAATTGCCTGCCACTGTTGCGGGTCCCACACTGGCTTATCTTGACATTGACCAGCCTGCCTAGAGAAACCTAAAAGCTGCTATGGTATTTTAGACCTATTAATACACACTAAAATTTCACTAAAGAACAATACTGCAATCCCCTCCCTCTACATTTCAATTGAGCATCAGTTAAAAGTAGTTACCCCAGTTTCAGTTATAAAAGTGCTTTTGTTCACTTTTCATAAATTTTTCTAATAACTCGTCACTTTATCATTTATATTTTGTTAGCAAAGACAGCCCTTTCGATCCCTCTGACACAAATCATGTTCTTTTTTTGCTACATAATGGTCATAATTGGAAAAAAAAAATTAATGTAAAAAGGAAACAAAGGGCTTGTATTTATACAGCACCTTTCACAATGTCAGGATGTCCCAAAGCGCTTTACAGCAATTAAGTATATTTAAAGTGCAATCACTGTTGTAATGTAGGAAACGTGGCATCAATTTGCACACAGTTAGTTCCCATAGCAGAGATAATGCCCAGATAATCCGTTTTAGTGATGTTAGTTGTGGGATTAATATTGGCCAGAACACTGGGGAGAACTCCCCAGCTCTCTTTGAATAGTGTCATGCGATTTTTTACATCCACCTGAGGGAGCAGATGGGGGCTCGGTTTAACGTCTCATTTGAAAGACAGCGCCTCCAACAGCCAATACCCTGCTCAGCTGCCTCCCGAAATGAAGATCGGGTCCTTCATGGGACTCCTATTTGCATTATAAAAGGGTCTACTGCCTCAAATAGGTCGGTGCTCCGTTATGTTGTGTCAATTTGTAAATCGGGAGCAGAAATGGAGTGGGAAGTTTTCTGTACGGTTTTTGGGATGCTGTCCCAGCATCGTTCTGCCAGCCAGTGTTGTGTTCATACTCTATTTGTTTGTTACAGATCACAGGATGGGCATTAGGACCCTGCGGGAGCTATTCACAGTTGCTGTACTCATGCTGGTTCATGCCGGGTTGGGACTCCATTTTGGGTTGTGTAAAAGCACAGTTAAGTTAAGTTACATTACTCCTGGCTCAGTTTGTCAGTTATTTACGTGTACACAACAGTCTGGGCTAGTGAAAACCTCCTCCCATGTTTCTCGAGCATCTGTTCCTCAGTCTGCCAAGTGAGCCACCATCGCCAAGAGTCAATTGTATGTCAGGCACAAAGATATTGATGAATAAATCCTGAAGCACAATGTAATAAAAAGAGGTGTGTAACTTGGTCAATTGCTTTGAAACTGTGGCCTTGGTCAGAAGCCTTTATTCAGGGACTGGTTTTCAGCTCTATCTTCTATGAGTGTCAGATTTTGTGATGTTTTGTAGGTTCTTGTGTAGGGAGAACCAACGACTGTGTAGGAATCCAGTTCTGGAAGGTCTACTGGGAATATTGGAATGTGCCGGTGTCAGAGCTGCACTACTCCTCCTCAGCAACATTGCTTAAAATCATTGCTGAATAACGGACTGTGCCAATAATTGGACAATGCTTCCAACGCAAGCCTCATGACTGTAATGGGGAAACACTTGTGTGTCTAATTTCTTCTCAGGCTGCATCTTTTTGCCCCAGTGTTTCACAGGCTAGTAAAGGACATGGCCGCAAACCAAACATATGGGAAAAGAAGCCCTGTGAAATATTGGTTGTGTTTTAAGAAAGGTCCCAGATGACGCACGTGTCCAAATAAATTGTCATTATGTTTGATAGCTGCTGGAGTGCTCAGGAACTGTTTATGTGAGGGTGTCAGGCTCGTTCTGTGGCCTCCTCCATGTTTAATAGTGATTCACTCCCCTGAGATTCTCTCTCACTCTTAGGCTGAGTACATGTCGCACTGTTATTCCTGCCCATAAATCACAAACCCAGCTCTGTCTCTATCCTGTGCATGTTTAAATAACAGCTCAGCACTATTTCCATGAATCTCGACCAAAACAAGCCTGTTTTCCATTGAATGTGTCCAAGAATAATAGTTCACATTGGGCATATTTATCACCGGTGAAATACATTGCAAAGGCAGGGAATTATTCATTTGAAAAACAACAACTCACAGTGCTGGTGCAATCAGTCTAAATGATGGCATTTTCATTAACTCAGTAACAAATTAAGTATCCTGGCGATAGGTTCCCCGATGACCTAGTGGGTAAAGGTGCTGCCCCCGCCCCCCACCCATCCGCCCCCATAGTACTAAACGAGATGGTTACAGCTTTGATCTCCAGCTTGTTGAGTAAGGGAGCTGCAGTCAATGCTCCCCGGCAAACATAGAAATATAGAAAATAGGTGCAGGAGTAGGCCATTCCGTCCTTCGAGCCTGCACCACCATTCAATAAGATCATAGGTGATCATTCATCTCAATGCCCCTTTCCTGCTTTCTCTTAATACCCCTTGATCCCTTTAGCCATATCTAACTCCCTCTTGAATATATCTAACGAACTGGCATCAACAACTCTCTGCGGTAGAGAATTCCACAGGTTAGCAACTCTCTGAGTGAAGAAGTTTCTCCTCATCTCGGTCCTAAATGGCTTACCCCTTATCCTTAGAGTGGACTTCCCCAACATCAGGAACATTCTTCCTGCATCTAACCTGTCCAGTCCCGTCAGAATTCTATTTGTTTCTATGAGATCTCCTCTCATCCTTCTAAACTCCAATGAATACAGGCCCAGTCGATCTAGTCTCTCCTCATATGTCAGTCCTGCCATCCCGGGAATCAGTCTGGTGAACCTTCGCTGCATTCCCTCAATAGCAAGAACGTTCTTCCTCAGATTAGGAGACCAAAATTGAACACAATATTCCAGGTGAGGCCTCATCAAGACCCTGTACAACTCCAGCAAGACTTCCCTGCTCCTATACTCAAATCCCCTAGCTATGAAGGCCAACATACCATTTGCCTTCTTCACCGCCTGCTGTACCTACATGCCAACTTACAATGACTGACGTACCATGACACCCAGGTCTCGTTGCACCTCCCCTTTTCCTAAGAAGAGAGGGTGATAAAAATGAACATTAGCTAAGGCTGCCATTCCTGACCCCTGCTGGAACGTGCACTAGTGTCGAGTTGGGGAAATAGACAGGACGCTGCCCATCTATAAAGCATTCCAAGACCAAATATTCACTCTTAAAACTTACACATCAAATGTGGCCACTTGAGTGAGGCAACTGTAGGAGACTGGTGCCCGTGGGACTGTACTCAACAAAGGCTGCCCAACAGAGGGGACTAGAGAATGCACTGTAATATGTGTTGTCTATCATGGGGCACAAGAATTAGGAAGCTATGAGTCAGAAGGGAAGCAATGCTGAAGTTTTTCATAGCTTTACCCCTCACTATCTCTATATCTAGCTCACTTTGTTTTCCCAATTACACCTCTGTGAAACGCCTTGAAATGTTTTTTTCTAAGTTAAAAGCACATAAATCTAGGCTGACATTCCAGTGCAGTGCTGAGGGAGTGCTGGACTGTCGGAGGTGTGGTTTTTTGAATGAGACGTTAAATTGAGACCCGGTCTGCCCTCTAAGGTGGATGTAAAAGATCCCATGGCACTATTTTGAAGAAGAGCAGGGGAGTTATCCCCGGTGTCCTGGCCAATATTTATCCTCAATCAACATAACAAACACAGATTATCTGGTCATTATCACATTGCTGTTTGTGGGAGCTTGCTGTGCGCAAATTGACTGCCGTGTTTCCCACATTATAACAGTGCCTACACTCCAAAAGTATTTCATTGGCTGTAAAGCGCTTTGAGGCATCCAGTGGTCATGAAAGGCGATATATATATTTAAAAAAATGCAAATGCAACCTCTACAAGCTTTACAGCCCCACCTTAAGAACTCTCTTGTTATTGACTTTGGCCTCATGTATTTCCCCACCATTGGTGGCCATGCCTTCTGCCATTTAGGCCCCATGTTCAGGAGTTCACTCCCTAAACCCCTCCGTGTCTCGACCTCCCTATCTCCCCCTCTTTCTATAAGGCCCACCCCTCTTTGACCAAGCCTTTGGTCACTCCTCCTAATAGTTGGCTCGTCATTCACTTTGTTTTCCCTAATTACACCTCTGTAAAGCGCCTTGGGATGGTTTTTTCTAAGTTAAAGGCGCTATACAAATGCCAATTGTTGTTATTTTCAAGGGACAATAAACTTGTTGAATAAGGGAGGATTTTTACGTGGATAGCAAAACAGGTTCAAGACAAAACGATGAGTTTCTGGGAGACAGGAGAGATTGAAGGAAGCAATAAATCACCACCATTAATACACAACTCCTCACATGAAAGAATACCTCAGAGCACTTTACGAAGTGAGAGATAAACCATCAGCATGAAATAAAGGAATTTAAGGGAGAGACCAAAGATAAGGTCAAGGAGATGTTTTTAGACGGTTTAAGAACATAAGAATTAGGAGCAGGAGTAGACCACTTGGCCCCTCGAGCCTGCTCCGCCATTCAATGAGATCATGGCTGATCTTCTACCTCAACTCCACTTTCCTGCACTATCCCCATATCCCTCGATGCCCTTAATATCCAAAAGTCTATTGATCTCTGTCTTGAAAAACTGACTCAAAGACTGAGCCTCCACAGATCTCTGAGGTAGAGAATTCCAAAGATTCACCATTCTCTGAGTGAAGAAGTTTCTCTTCATCTCAGTCCTAGTTTTTAAAAAGACAAACTAAGTGCGAGAAAGAGATACAAGAGAGCACGCAACTGAGAGAGCACATGTACACAATATAGAGAGAGCGAGAGATGGAAATAGTTGAAAGGTCAGCGTCTGATGACGAATTGGGGAGAAAACAGCAACTCGGAGGTCAAGGAACAGTTGGTGGAGGGTGGGATGTGCAATTGGAAAAGATTTGCTTGTACAGTGGGCGAGGCCGTGTGGTAGGGCAGGGGGATGAGGATCCTGAAGTAATTTCTCTGTGGTACAGGGAGCCAATGACGATGGACGACAGCAATGGGCACACCAGGAGAGGGCAAAGTCAGGGTCAGGACCCAGATCAGGGCCAGGGTCAGGGCCAGGATCAGGGTCAGGGGCCACGTCAGTATCAGGGTCAGGAGGAGGGCCAGGATCAGGGTCAGTGTCAGGGTCAGGAGGAAGGTCAGGAGGAGGGCCAGGATCAGGAGGAGGGTCAGGACCAAGGCTAGTTGCCAGGGTCAGGGTCAGGAAGAGTGTGAGGATTAGAGTCAGGCCCAGGGTCAGGAGCAGGGTCAGGAGGAAGATCAGGATTAGGGTCAGGGCCAGGGTCAGGAGGAAGGTCAGGACTCGGGCCAGGATCAGGGTCTGGGTCAGGGCCGGGGTCAGGACCACAGAGTTCTGAATTAGGATATGATAGGAAGACAAATAGGTCAGGTTGAGATCTAAAACAAACACACACTAGTGAATCTCCCAGGCCATTGCTTGTGGTGAGTTAGAGGGAATGCTGTTTCCTGTTACATAACACAGTAGTGTCAGAGCCATTGATTTATGACGACTATAAAAAACCACAATTATTCAGAGTGTTGTAGGAGTGATATATTTTGGGCTCGAATTCTATGGTTACGTGCATATTTCCTTGGAAACTGTAAATCGGTAGACTCGATTACTGTTAAATATTCACTTCACTATGTAGTTAATGTAATCTCTTATCTCTTAAAAACTCAAGATGTAAAAGAAGATGCCTGTGGAGATGGTTAGATAGTTGTATGATGGTTGTACGAATTGTATGTAGCAACAGTGGGGTGGAGGGGGTCATGGAGATTGAAACATAGGAACATGAGTAGGCCATTCAGCCCCTCAAGGCTCTTCTACCACTCAATTAGATCATGGCTGATCTGTATCTTAACTCCATTTACCCATCTTTGTTCAATATCCCTTGATGCCTACAGCCAATACAAATCTATCACTATCAGTCTTGAACATTTTAATTGTCCCAGCATCCACAGCCTTTTGGGGAAGCGAGTTCCAGATTTCCACTACCCTTTGTGCGAAGGGAAGTGCTTCCCGATTTCATTCCTGAACGGCCTAGCTCTAATTTTAAGTTTATGCCCCCTTGTTTTGGGTTCCCCCATCAGAAGAAATAGTTTCTCTGTACCTATCTTATTGAATCCCTTTACCATTTTAAAACACTTTGATTAGATTACTCCTCAACCAACTCAAAGGAATACAAGCCAAGTTTATGTAATCTGTCCTCATACCTTAACCCTTTACGCCCTGGTATAATTCAGGTGAATCTGCTCCCTCTCCTCCAAGGCAAATATACTCTTCGTGAGGTTTGGTGCTCAAAACTGAACGCCGTACTCCAGATGGGGTCTAAACAAGGCTCTGCTCAACTAAAGCACCGCTTCCGCACTTTTGAATTCCATAGTGGGTACCCTTAGGTTTGGAAGCAGGTACAGCATATGATCAGTAAGGCCAATCTTATCTTGGCTTTTATTGCAAAGGGGATGGAGTATAAAAGCAGTGAAGTCTTGCTACAGCTATATAAGGTATTGGTGAGGCCACACCTGGAATACTGCGTGCAGTTTTGGTTTCCATATTTACGAAAGGATATACTTGCTTTGGAGGCAGTTCTGAGAAGGTTCACTAGGTTGATTCTGGGGATGAGGGGATTGACTTATGAGGAAAGGTTGAGTAGGTTGGGCCTCTACTCATTGGAATTCAGAAGAATGAGAGGTGATCTTATTGAAACGTATAAGATTATGAGGGGGCTTGACAAGGTGGATGCAGAGAGGATGTTTCCACTGATGGGGGAGACTAGAACTAGAGGGCATGATCTTAGAATAAGGGACCGCCCATTTAAAACAGATGAGGAGACATTTCTTCTCTCAGAGGGTTGTAAATCTGTGGAATTTGCTGCCTCAGAGAGCTGTGGAAGCTGGGACATTGAATAAATTTAAGACAGAGATAGACAGTTTCTTAAACGATAAGGCGATAAGGGGTTCTGGAGAGCGGGCGGGGAAGTGGAGCTGAGTCCATGATCAGATCAGCCATGATCTTATTGAATGGCGGAGCAGGCTCGAGGGGCCGTATGGCCTACTCCTGCTCCTATTTCTTATGTTCTTATGTCATGGGTGGTTGTGATGTTTGGCAGCACTGAGAAGGGTACCAGGTTTTGGTAGAACGGGACAGGGATCTCAGGGTGAGAGAGCACCGGGCAGGAGATTGCTGGGTGGCACTGTCAAAAGCTTGGTGCTAGTGGTTTTCTTGGAGGCAGGTTGGCAGGTGGGGATAAAATTATGGGATGGGGTGGGGAATGGATGCCAAAGAGATTTGAGGGGGAGGGGAGTCCAGGTACATAGATCATTAAAATATCATGAACAGGTACAGAAAATAATCAAAGAGGTTAATGGAATGCTGGCCTTTATATAAGAACATAAGAAATAGGAGCAGGAGTAGGCCATCAGGCCCCTCGAGCCTACTCCGCCATTCAATAAGATCATGGCTGATGGGATCTTGGCCTCAACTCCACTTCCCTGCCCACTCCCCATAACCCTTGACTCCCTTATCATTCAAAAATCTGTCTATCTCCACCTTAAACATATTCAATAACCCAGCCTCCACAGCTCTCTGGGATAGAGAATTCCAAAGATTCACGACACTCTGAGCGATGAAATTCCTCCTCATTTCCGTTTTAAATGGGCGATCTCTTATTCTGAAACTATGCCCCCTAGTTCTAGATTCCCCCATGATGGAAACATCCTCTCTGCATCTGCCCTGTCAAGTCCCCTCAGAATCTTATACGTTTCGAAAAGATCCCCTCTCATTCTCTTAAACTCCAATGAGTATAGGCCCAACCTGCTCAACCTTTCTTCATAAGACAACCCCTTCATCTCAGGATTCAACCTCGTGAACCTTCTCTGAACTGCCTCCAATGCAAGTATATCTTTCCTTAAATAAGATGACCAAAACTGTACGCAGTACTCCAGATGTGGTCTCACCAACGCCCTGTACAATTGTAGCAGGGCTTCCCTACGTTTATACTCCATCCCCCTTGCAATAAAGGCAACATTCCATTTGCCTTCCTAATTACTTGCTGTACCTGAATGCTAACTTTTTGTGTTTCATTTACAAGGATCCCCAGATCCCTCTGTACCACCGCATTTTGTAATCTATCCCCATTTAAATAATAATTCACTTTTTTATTTTTCCTACCAAAGTGGATAACCTCACATTTTCCCACATTATACGCCATCTGCCAAATTTTTGCCCACTCACTTAGCCTATCTATATCCCTTTGCAGATTCTTTGCGTCCTCCTCACAACTTGCTTTCCCACTTATCTTTGTATCATCAGCAAATTTGGCTACATTACACTTGATCCCTTTATCCAAGTCATTAATATAGATTATATAATATAGTTGAGGCCCCAGCACTGATGCCTGAGGCGCCCCACTAGTTACAGTTTGCCAACCTGAAAATGTCCCATTTATCTCGACTCTCGGTTTTCAGTTAGTTAGCCAATCCTCTATCCACGCTAATATATTACCCCCAACCCCGTGAGTTTTTATCTTGTGCAATAATCTTTTATGTGGCACCTTATCGAATGCCTTCTGGAAATCCAAATACACAACATCTACTGGTTCCTCTTTATCTAGAGGACCAGAATACAAGGAGATAGAAGTTAGACTGTAGCTATACAGAACCTGGTACCAAAAGTACTGAGAGCAGTCCTTAGGAAGGATATATTGGCCTTGGAGGGAGAGCAGTGTAAGTTTATCAGAATGATACCAAGACTTCAAGAGTTAAGTTACGAAGAGAGATTACAAAAATTAGGGCTGTATTCCCTAGAATTTAGAAGCTTAAGTGGTTATCTAATTTAAGTTTTCAAGATATTAAGGAGCACAGACAGGATAGAGATAAACTATTCCCGCTGGTTGGGGAGTCTAGAACATTGTCTAAAAATTAGAGCCAGACCAAGTGTGAGATTAGGAAACACTTCTACACACAAAGGGTGATAGAAGTTTGGACTCTCTTCTGTAAACAGGAATTGATGTTAGATCAATTGTTAATTTTAAATCTGAGATTGATAGCTTTTTGTTAACCAAAGCCCACTGATTCCTGCAGCTCCCCGCTGGAGTGGAACTAAACT
Source organism: Pristiophorus japonicus (assembly GCF_044704955.1). Taxonomy (NCBI): domain Eukaryota; kingdom Metazoa; phylum Chordata; class Chondrichthyes; family Pristiophoridae; genus Pristiophorus; species Pristiophorus japonicus. The sequence goes on from NC_091992.1 coordinate 52,714,502, forward strand.
ATAGAACCAATGGGAACCTGTTCAACCTTCACCACCTCCAGGCTAGATCCAAGGTCGTCCCATCCTCTGTCATCGAATGAGCCTTGGGCCAAAGTTAGGTCACAGATCAGCCCTGATCTCATTGAATGGCAGAACAGGCTCAAGGGGCTAAATGGACTACTCCTGTTCCTGTGTTCCTATAAATAAGCGTGACACTTACAGAAAGTGTGCGCATACACAAGACTTTTAATATGTTACAGATTACATTTTCTCTTTGCTAATTCTGTATTTTGCAACTGCATGATCTTTCAAACTCAGAACTAGAAAGGAACTGACTGTCATCTTTTTTTACCTATTAAATATATGTTTGAGAAAATCTCTGATTTAAAATATTCTATGCTACATGTGAATCTATATATTATGAAACCATTTTTACATTCAGATGTGTGAATGTGCACTGCGTATAATATACAATGGCTTTATAAAATATAAATCTAAATGTAATTTCTTGAGAATCCAATAAAAACAATATTGAAAATCAGGAATCTTCCATCCTGACTGACTGAGGACTGGTGACAGCCTCTATAGTTCATGCATTGTCTTACATATATTTAGAATCACTGCTTAAAACATAAAGGGTCACATCTGCATTGACATTACTCTGTGAAATTATATATTTGTTCACATAATTTAGATATATTTTTATACCAAAAACATGTTTTGATTAAAATAACTTATGAAGTTTTCCCTTTCTACTGCTACAAAAGAAGAAAGCATTTATGGAAGAAAGCCTTGCATTTATATAGCTCCTTTCACAACATCAGGGCGTCCCAAAGCGCTACATGGACAATAAAATACTTTTGAAGTGTAGTCCCTGTTATAATGTAGGGCTATGCGGTACACAAGATCCCACAAACAGAAATCTGATAATGACCAAATAATCTGTTCTAGTGATGTTGGTTGAGGGATAAATATTGGCCAGACTACCAGGGTGAACTCCCCTGCTCTTCTTAGAAATAGTGCCTTGGGATCTTTTACATCACCTGAGCGGGCCTCAGGTAACGTCGCATCCAAAAGACGGCACCTCTGACAGTGCAGCACTCCCACAGCACTGTAGTGAAGTATCAGCCTGGGTTATGTGCTCAAGGAAACTTGAACTCACAATCCGCTAAGGGAGTGGAGTTGTGAATAGTCTTTTCCTAAGCTGCTGGATGAACCAAATGATCGTAATAGCAATGCCTGTTCTGATTGCTGATGTCATGGCTTTGGGAGATGGAGCTAAGGAGAGTGATTGACAGTTCCCTCAGCACTGATAACAAGTCGAGTTGGACCAGGCTTAGGAAAACAGATACTATATACAGCCAACTCAAGAAAGGCTGAGAGCACAAAAAGACGAGAGAGAGGAAAGGGGGCGATCAGTGCTTGGGAAGTCCAAGAGCCACTAAAGTACCTAGCTAGATATGTTGACATTAAATCCCACCCAACTTGATGCTAGTGACTAAGACCACATAAAACACGGATAAATTGAGATTGAAGACTTCTTTGTGCAGGGCACAGAGAAGAACAAGACCAATTCAAGTATAAAGGGAAGAATTATGATGAAAGGTTCGAGATGCTTAAATCTTACAATCGAGAAATGGGGTGGTTAATGGAAGATCTTATTGAAGTATATGAGATGTTAAATAGCATAGAGTAAACCTGCATAATGACTTCAAAGCCTTACATAATTACATTAGGAACAGAGAACAAAATTAGAAATTAGGAAAATGTAAATTTGAAGCAGATTTGTTGGGAAAATGTTTATACTCAGTGTGTGAAATAGTTGGAATAATCTGACACAACCATAGATTGAAAAACACTGGGGTGTTTCAAAATACAGCAGAATGCTGTGATGGGAGAGTTCAGGTACTCGAGGAATGGACTGAAGCTTTTTTTTTGTCTCTGACTGTTTTCATGTATGAATAACACGTAGGATATTTGACATATTTTTATTGTTATTACGAATATTATTTTGTGGAAGGCCCATTTATATAGTACTTGTTCGCAGCTCGCAACTTCTTAAAGTGCCTTACATGCAATGAATGAATTTGAAGTGCAGCAACTGGTTCTCTAGGTAGGATGGACGGCCACAACAAGATCCCATAACAGCAACGAGATGGATGAACAAGTGATACCTGCAGTGGGTTGGGTTGAGGGAGGAACCTTAAGTCAGTGCGGTGGGATTTTCTGATATCCACTAGAACAGACAAATCCTTGGTTTAACACCCCATCTGTAGGACAGTGCCTTCAACAATACACCTCCAAGTTCCCCTCCAGGTCACACACCATCCTGACTTGCACATATAATGATGTTCCTTCATGGTCAGTGTCCTGAAATTCCCTGCCCAACACCATTGCGAGAACTGCATCAGCAGAAGTACTACAGAGATTCAAGAAGGCCCATTACCGCCATCTCAGTATGGCACTAAAGCATCAGCAGAGACTGTGTGCTCAAGCCCTGGAATGGAATTTGAAGCCACGACAGCCTTCTGATTCAGGAGGTTGAGAGTGCCACCAATGGGGCCAAGCGGAGACCGTATTGCAATAAACTGGATCTGTCGAGTGACTTTACTTTGTGAAGACAGTGCATCAGTTTGAGCCAAAGCATATAACTCACATTCTGTTGTGCAGCTTCAACCCCAGGCATGGGACAGTGTTATTTTTCTGGTTAGCCCAGTGCTGCTCCATATATCAGCTAGTCTTACTAAAACAGGAGGAAACTCCTGTCGACAACAAATCACAGACTTCTAGGAAACAGAAGGATCCAAAGAAAATCTGACGGCATGAATTTCAGGCAAGGATCAGCAATTGCTTGAGTCTCTTTTTGTAATTACTTTATCACTGAAGGTTTTCAGAGACGGTATAGAATGCAAGATAAACTTATTGAGCGGGCAGTTTTCACAAATATAACTGGCATTGTACTTTCTGAATGGGTTTCTTTCTGTTGTACAGCATGCGCTGTGTAAATCTCGCACCGTGCCCTGAGCCACACAAGGATCATAATCGTGTCATAATGAGCCTGTAGGTCACTTGTATATGTCCTAATTCGGCAGTGTGGCGGCATACCACTGCAAGGTACAGCGTGAGCTGGTGCAGGAGGGCGGCGACAGCGAATAGGGACGTCATCAAGGTCCAAGTCCCTGATTGGAGCGTGGGCAGATACAGCAGGGGCGGCGAGGTCGGGGCGAAGGAGCGGCGAGAGAATGCAGAGGGATGTGATCGGGACCCGGGAGTGCGTGAGTTCGGGGCCAAAAGAGGCGAGGGCCCAGGGGCAACATGGGCCAGCCCACACTGCGATATGTGCGCGCACTGGATCCGTGCAGCAGAGCTGGTCTCCAGTCGTCTTAGGTAATCCTTGCCACTGGACCAAGACCTAGCTCTGTCAAGCCCGTGTGGTGGCTGTTGTGCAACGGCCACCCCACGTTATAAAAATCCACGCACAGGCATCTTCCACCCTTCAATATGTAGTTTGAGATCTGGAATATTAGGTCCTTCATTGAAACACCTGTGAACTTTTTGACGTGGAAGCAAGTCATCCTCGATTCGAGGGACTGCCTATGATGAATTCGACAGCACCTCCCAAACACTGCGACCTCTACCGCCTAGACGGATAAGGGCAGCAGGCGCATGGAATACCGCCACTTGCAAGTCCCACTATCTCTATCACCATGAAGAGCGAGAGGCAGCAAGAACATGGGAGCACCAAAACCTCCAAGTTCCCCTCCAGGTCATAAATCCTGACTTGCACGTTCATGGTCAGTATCCTGAAATTCCCTGCCCAACACCATTGTGGGAACGGCATCAGCAGAAGTACTACAGAGATTAAAGAAGGCCTATTTACCACCATCTCAGGCCAACACCAGGTGGGCAATAAATTGTGGTCCTGCCAGCTTCACCCACATCCCATGGACAAAAAAACGGTTGGGTTTTCCAGCCACGGGTGAATCTCTGTGCAAAACCAGCAACAGATGTTCTGAACTCTCATTTTATTGTTACTTCCTGTACTTTATTTCTGTCAACCACATTCACTTCAACCCAAGGCCCAGGTATACATGAACTAGAAGTGAATGCTTGTGTTACACTGGAATACTAAGATAGAAGCACATGGACTTTTAATCAGTCTGATTCCAGTCCTGTTAACCTGGAGCTAGCTTGATCCTTCTAAGATCTGCATCATTACAGCAGTGTCAGATCAGTAATATATTATGGGGGAGAAATTGGGGCCGTTTGCGCCTCCTGTTAGTGCCTGGTGGGAGTTTAGTGGCGGCGGTAACCAGTAGCGCCCCGCTCCACTGCGTGGTAATGATGTCATCATCGTGCGCAGCGCCCCGTTCTCTCCCCGGCCCCTAAGTTGGTTATCAACTCCTGAAGCTGTGCCGTACGATGACAGCGACAGCTTCACGGGACGTGAACGGGGCGCAAGAGGCTCGTGGGCGCTACTTAAAGAGGAGGTGGCGGCCACCTTGGAGAAAAATGTCAGCACTTTGAACGTGGGGTCCGTGCCACGATCTGACAGCCTGACACTCTGCTTGAGTGCCGGGCTGGTGGCATGGCACCCCCGCTCCCCGGTGGTTCAGGTAGTTCCCCGCAGAGTTGGCAGCTTGTGCCCTCCCCTTTAATGAAAGGAGGAGCGCCCCCCCCACCTCCCCCCCCATGCGGCAATGCTCCGCGGCAGAGTGTGCAGCGTTGGGCCCCGCTCCCGATCAGTCGGCCCCATTAGCACCCCAGACAGCAAGTGGAGCGCGTTATTTTATGTTGCACTTCCTCTCGGGGGCGGTAACCTCAATTTCGCGAGCGGAACGGGACATCCACACCTGCCGCAGGATGTTACTGTCCCCAAAAGGGGCAAACGGAATTTCTCCCCCAACATATTTTGGTGACAATAATGATCGCCTGGTCATCTACTCATTCTTATCTCAGAATGTCGATGAAACTTAGGATACTTGCTGGCTGGGTTGCACCTTTCCCAGTTTGAGGTGAAACCAACAGACTGTTTAAACACAAATCAACAGTAACATGTCACAATCTTCCATTAACAGTTCTACATCTGGGGAAGATGGTGCTTAACAAGGTGAGTTAACATTGCTCGCTCCCATTGTCAGCACCGGGCATGGAGTCCAGCACAGCACAGTTAAACGTGGAGGAAAGTTCTCGCTACTCAGCCCCAACCTCAATGAAATATTCTACTGCACCACTGTCACTTTTCCATTTGCCACAACAACCATTTATTGGCCTCTCTGAGCGAGAGTGTCAGTTTTGGCCCGTAGCCCCAGAGCCACTAGGCATGTGTTGGGATTGCTGAATCTCATTCCCAATAGTACCCTCGCAGTCAATAGATAGATAACTTTTATCTCATCTCCCCTGGGCTAGATTCAGGCCCGTGGAAGACTGTGCTAAAAGGTGCTTACCTTTTGGGTTGGCAGTAAGAATGTCCTTAGCTACAGAAACTTTCCCAATGACATCATCGCGGCTAAATATAAACAATAAAGATTCATAGTTAGCGAGGCCACTGCCATTTTAAACACGGGTTTCGATATTTATTGACACTGCAAGAATCAGCATTAAGATGGGAGCTGATGTTAAAATTACCTGATCGCGTCCTCATCCATCACATAAAAGGAGATGGAGTGAAAGGTGCTGGGAAGGTGGACGTTGTACTCTTCGCCCCAGAACGGAGACAGAGTCTTCCATATTGTTGCAGTTCTGCGGAAAGAAATATTACATGAATACTTTTTACAAAACGCTGCCATTCCAAACCTTATGGCTTTGCTGCTCTCTGGTATACGACTCAGTAAGCCTCTATTGACAATTAGGGTAAGGCCATTGCAGCTCTTTTCCCCTCCCTGCTGGGGTACGATTCGCTAGTTACATGATGCCCTCCATGTGACGTCATCAAGGTCCAGGTTGGTGATTGGAGCATGGGCAGATGCAGCCAGAGACTGTGGAGGGGTGTGATCAGGGCCCAGGAGAGGTGTGAGTTCGGGGCCAGGGGCCCAGTGGCAGCATGGACCAGCCCACACTGCGATATGTGCGCGCACTAGGTCCGTGCAGCAGAGCAGATCTCCACTCGTCTTGGATAACCCTCGCCACTGGACCAAGACCTAGCTCTGTCAAGCCTGTGTGGTGGCTGTTGTGCAACGGTCACTACACATTAAAAAAAATCCATGCACAGGCATCTTCCATCTTTCAGGATGTAGTTCGGGATCTGGAATATTAGGTCCTTCATTGAAACATCTGTGAACTCATCCTTTTTTGGCGTGGAAGCAAGTCATCCTCGTTTCGAGGGATGATAACATGATGCCCTCCAGCACCTCACCCACTTGCGTGTCAGTCTGGACCCTGAGTGTTGGCAGCTGATCAGCTGACTCGGCTCAGACTGCAAATTGAACCCAAGGCCTTCTGGTCGATGAGGCTCAGCCAATCACTGGCTTTACCCACTGAGCCATCTGTGGGGGGGGTGGGGGGGGGGTCGTAGGGGCGGGGCGACAGCTTTCCTCTCTCTCGCTCTCTCATTTTTTTTTTAAAAGCTACTTTATTTTGTGCTGCTGAGAGGATCGGAGGTTGGGGGAGTGGGGGGTGTGGAAGTTAGGGTTGCCAACCCTCCAGGATTGTCCTGGAGTCTCCAGGAATTGAAGATTAATCTCTCGGACACTGCCGGGAGAAACCCAGAATTATTGAGGGATTTAAATAAATATTCTTTGAACATTTTTAAAGTTGTAAAAGTGTTGGAGATTGGGAAAAGGCTTTTTAATTGACGGTCAAAAATCATCCAATCAGGCAATGAAGAGTCAATTGCTTTCCGAATTGGCTGGGTAGGGAGTCCGCTGCGAGAATGGACATGTTGGGCGACCATTGGGGGGAGCAGGGACGGTTACAGGGTGGAGGTCATGTGACAAAACCTCCAGAAATACATCCAGCTAGAGTTGGCAATTCTAGTGGAAGTCGGGATGGGAAAGTGGTGGAAGGGGGGAACAAAATGATGTTCTCAACGAGCCTGACCATCTGAGAGTAAAATCAAATTTAGGCAGTGCCACAGCACAGAAATGGCCCATGAGTTAGTATCCAATTGGCTGTGTCACTCAGGTAGCAATGGACAAAAACAAGCAGGATGTCAGGTTCTGGTGCCAAATTAGCTGAGCTCAAATCCTCAGAGACTGCACCGGAGCTGGGCAGTGCCCTGATCCAGGCCGCACCAGTCGCCGTGACGATGGAACCACCCAGGCTCTAAAGGCAGTGCAGGACAGCAGTGTGGCTGATCTGTGGGAAGAGCTATGACGAGCAAATTGAGGAGCAAGGGCTCTTCAGTCTCAAACAAAAAGGCAACTCAAAGGTGATTTTATAGGGGTATTGAGGTATTTCATGCGATCGAAGAGCTAAACAGGAAACAATACTTGCAGATGCACCAGGTCATGTGGACAAGAGGGCACAGGGTCAGGGCAAGTTTAGCAAGAAGTATTTCTTAACACAAAGGGTGATCAACAGTTGGAATGGATTATTGGGGAAAGTGGCGAAGGCCAGGGCTAAAAGCATTTAGCAACATGATGCTGTAATGGGGACAAAATGGGTCGAACCGATCTTGTGATTGTCTCTGAGCCTTTTTCGATTCCACCAAGGATTCAGCTGTCCCAATACTGCCACATCTCCCAGCACTGACAGGCACCCTCTTCCCCAAGTGGTCCTAGCCACCAGATCCCAAAGCTCTACTTTTCCCTGGCTCCAATTCCTCCTCGACATGCATAGGTTGTGCTTCTCCAAAGTGCTCCCAGTTCCACTTTGTGCTGTCAGGCACCAGGCCATTCACTTCACTCCCAAACCTCGCCCTAATCCCATTCCCTCCCAGCCCCAAAGTACTCTCCCCTTCAGAGACATTTGCTCCCCGTTAAGTGTGGTAAATAAATCCATACATGAAGACTTCCTCTGTGCAGCCCGGAAGACAGCCTGTTCAGTGAAAAGCCCAGGGTTGCCTCCACTTTCCAGCCCGATCAGAAGTATCATTTGATGGGACAGTCGGTTTGAAGGGTCATTGTCGTCTAGCCTGTCTGATCCTGAGGGACTCTCCCTGAAAGTGTTATCCCTGAAATGTAAATCAGCTGCAGCAGATAACTGCGGAGGGGGAAATACCGATTTTGGCTCACAGCAGCAATGTTTTGTGTTTTGAGCTGGACAGAGTGGTGACACTATTTTAGGGAGACTTGTCACACAAAGAAAGTTTTTCAGAAGAAGCACAATTTGGGTCATGTATATTTAACAGTCAGACCATCATATTCAGAACATAAACACAATTGTAAAAGCTTAGGTCATGTTTGTTTGTGACTCCTATTTTCCATTTCAACATATTAAAAGCTGAATGTTATGAAAGAGTTTGAAGTCCTGTCAACACTTCAAGTTTGGCTTGCTCCTCAAATGTTTTGAAGATGTGATGTGTGACTTTAAAATGATAAAGCCCCATTTTGTTTGATTTAGGAATTTAGTTCCTCACATAATATCACTTCTCGATAAAAGTAAAGATCAAGTGGTGGGAGTATTATGTGATCAGACTTGGAGAGTGTGTGCATGAAATCAGACTGAGTGAGTGTGTGAACTGTGGCTGTGTGTGTCTGGGGATTGATGCCATTCTCTAGTAGATACAGGTGTGTGCCTGGGGAGTGATGCCATTCTCTAGTAGATACAGGTGTGTGTCTGGGGAGTGATGCCATTCTCTAGTAGATACAGGTGTGTGCCTGGGGAGTGATGCCATTCTCTAGTAGACACAGGTGTGTGTCTGGGGAGTGATGCCATTCTCTAGTAGATACAGGTGTGTGTCTGGGGAGTGATGCCATTCTCTAGTAGATACAGGTGTGTGCCTGGGGAGTGATGCCATTCTCTAGTAGACACAGGTGTGTGTCTGGGGAGTGATGCCATTCTCTAGTAGATACAGGTGTGTGTCTGGGGAGTGATGCCATTCTCTAGTAGATACAGGTGTGTGCCTGGGGAGTGATGCCATTCTCTAGTAAATGCAGGTGTGTACAAAAGCAAAATACTGCGGATGCTGAACTCTGAAATAAAACCAGAAAATACTGGAAATAGTCAGTGGGTCAGGCAGCATCTGTGGAGAGAGAAACAGAGTTCATGTTTCAGGTCAATGACCCTTTGTCAGAACTCAAGATGAAGGTTCATCGACCTGAAACGTGAACTTTGTTTCTCTCTCTCCACCGATGTTGCCTGACCTGCTGAGTATTTCCAGTATTTTTGTTTTTAGATACAGGTGTATGTTCGGAGAGTGATGCCATTTTCTAGTAGATACAAGTGTATGTCTGAGGAGCGTAACCATTCTCTAGTAAAGTACATTTTCAGGACACCTCTGTTTCTTTTTTTGGCAAAGGCATTAAATCCGATTTGAAATGGGTGAATGCCTGTGTTAAATAGCAGACCGAGGAGATATTAAAAGCTCAGTCACTTGTATCAGCAGCAATATCCAGCCTGTATTAATTTGGATTTTTCAACATCACTTTTCTGTGGATGTCTACCTTCACAAGAGATGAATAGATACCCAACTGAGTCAAATCCGTTCGATAGACATACCAACCCTGTGGCATATTTGTATTCCACAAGGGACTCTGTAAACCAACTTACGCCATCCACATGCTCGTAGACCTGGGGCACATTTTCAAGGTGCATGTCATGCACTCAATGCCTTTGAATGCACGGCCAGTGACGCATATTTCTTCAATGTTAGAGGCATCATCCTTTCTGTGATGTAGGACGATATTTGCTCCCAGTACCGGCTGAGCGGAACAAGAATTCATTGGATGCAGTTCCTGAGCTGACTTCAGTTAGTTGGGTGCTCAGAGATGAGTGACTGAGGATTCACTGGTATGTCAGATATAGCTTCAAGATATCAAATCCAAAAGGCGGTGTAATGCAGGCTTGACCTTATTTCCTTTGCAGAACCGGTGCCAGTGTAATTGATTTTAGTACCTTAATCGTCATCCTCACTAGGGCCCACTGGGATCTACTCAATTTCCCCAGTATATGTGCACATTCTACCTCAGATTCACTAGGACTGTAACAGATTGAATAAGTAGTACACAGAAAGTGAACATTATCAATTAAATAAATCAAAATAAAGTGTCAGCTGAGGCTCAGTGGGCAGCACTCTCACCTCTGAGTCAAACGGTTGTGGGTTCAAGTCCCACTCCAGGGACTTGAGCACAAAATCTAGGCTGACACTCCAGTACAATACAGAGGGAGTGATGCACTGTCGGAGACGTTAAACCACGGCTTCGTCTATCCTCTCAGGTGAATTTAATACATCCCATGGCACTATTTGAAGTAGAGTAGGGGAGTTCTCCCCAGTGTCCTCACCAATATATATCGCTAAAACAGATGATCTGCTCGTTATCACATTGCAGTTTGAGGGACCTTGCTGTCGCAAATTGGCTGCTCCATTTCTATATTATTATACTTCACTGGCTGTAAAGTGTTATCAGACATCTGTAGATCATGAAAGGCGCTATATAAATGCAAGTACTTTCTTTCTTTCTTCCACATTTGTGCCACCTGATCTAGTTTACTGATCTTTAGCTCACGCAGTAGCCTCATTTTCTCGTTAAGATAGGTCTTCCTATTTTTCTCCCTGGTTTTGGATTCACCAGACTATGCCCCCAATGGTTGAAAGGCTGGGCGACAGCCTGCTTCTAGGCCTCAGCTGATAGCCAGTGGGCTATCCACTTCAAGAGGAATTATCCGCCCAATGTCCCATCCCTCTCTCTCCCTGGAATATGGCATGAGGTCTTAGCTGCACATCTCTACAGAGTGCGTTCGTCACTTGGAAGAAGCACTGATGTTAACAAGGACATAAAATGTATAGTAATGGAGAATAACAGGAATGAAGAAAATAACAGCACTAAAGAGTGACAAATCCCCAGGGCCAGATGGTTTACATCTCAGGATTTTAAAGGAAGTAAGTGAGCACATTGCAGATGTCCCAACTATAATCTTCCAAAGTTCTCTCAATTCAGGAACCGTTCCATTAGATTGGAAAAATGCACACGTTACTCTGCTATTTAAAAATGGTGAGAGAGGAAAATCAGGGAATTATAGCCTAACACCTGTTGTCGGGAAATTGCTATAATTAAGGATAGGGTGACTGAACACCTTGAAAATTTTCAGCTGATCAGAGAGAGCCAGCATGGATTTATGAAAGGTAGGTCGTGTCTGACAAACCTGATTGAATCTTTTGAAGAGTTGGCTAACGTAGTGTACAGGGGAATGGCTATGGATGTTATTTATATGGACTTCCAGAAGGCATTTGATAGAGCTCCTCATAAGAGACTGTTAGCTAAAGTAGAAGCTCATGGAATTGAAGGCAAATGATTGAGCTGGTTAGGAAACTGGGTGAGCGGCAGGAGACAGGGAGTGGGGATAATGGGCAGGTACTTTCATTGGCAGGATGTGACTAGTGGCGTCCCGCAGAGATTTGTGTTGGGGCCTCAACTATTCACTATTTATGAATAAATGATGGGATAGAAAGTTATTTATCCAAATTTGCCAATAACGCAAAGATAGGCGGCATTGTAGGCAATGTAGATGAAAGAATAAAATTATAAAGAAATATTGATAGATTAAAGGAGTGGGAAAACTGTGGCAAATGGATTTCAATGTAGGCAAATGCAAGATCCTCCACTTTGGACCTAAAAGGGATAGAACAGGGTACTTTCTAAAATGGTGAAAAGCTAAAAACAGTGATGGCCAAAGAGACTTGGGGGTCCAGGTACATAGGTCATTAAAATGTCAAGAACAGGAACAGAAAATAATCAAAAAGGCTAACAGAATGCTGGTCTTTATATCTAGAGGACTAGAGTACAAGGGGATAGAAGTTGTGCTCTTCTTCTGAGGCAGTCCCTCAGAGTCGAGGAAGCTACAGCTATACAGAGCTCTGGTTAGACCACACCTGGAGCACTGTGAGCAGTTCTGGGCACCACACCTTAGGAAGGATATATTGGCCTTGGAGGGAGAGCAGCGTAGGTTTACCAGAATGACAGCTGGACTCCAGGGGTTAAGTTATGAGGAGAGATTACACAAACTAGGGTGGTATTCCCTAGAATTTAGAAGGGCATGGGATGATTTGATCGAAGTTTAAGATATTAAGGGGACAAGATTGGGTAGATAGAGAGAAACTATTTCCGCTGGTTGGGGAGTCTAGGGCTAGGGAGCATCTTCTAAAAATTAGAACCAGATCTTTCAGGAGTGAAATTAGGAAACACTTCTACACTCAAAGGGTGGTAGACGTTTAGAACTCTCTTCCGCAAATGGCAATTGATGCTAGATCAATTGTTAATTTAAAATCTGAGATTGATAGAAATTGTTAACCAAAGGGATATGGGCAAAGGCGGGTATATGGAGATTGGTCGCAGATCAGCCATGATCACATTGAATGGTGCAACAGGCTCGAGGGGCTAAATGGCCCAATCCTGTTCCTATGATCCAACTCGGGGTGGGGGACTTCAATGTCCATCACCAAGAGTGGCTCGGTAGCTCCATTGCCGACCGAGCAGGACGATTCCTGAAGGACGCAGCTGCCAGACTGGGACTGCAACAGGTGGTGAAAGAACCAACACGAGGGAGGAGCCTACGTGACCTGGTCCTTGCCAATCTACCTGTCTCAGATGCACCTGTCAAAGTTGCAACCCACCACTGCAGGGCACTGCACATCGATTCTCCACCAGGTTCTCTATTCTATATTATTCCTCCTGAACAGAGTGATCATGAGTGCAGTGAAACCGGTATAAATGGCCACTCACATAAAACAGACACCCGTACAAAACTTATTGACAATCCCAAATCACTTGCATTGTAACATATACATGAGGAGTATAATGTAGGACATCGGAATTCGGAGGACAGCAGGAGATCGAAGGATAGGGGGAGCCCAGAGGTCGGAGGACAGCAAGAGGTTGCAGGACAGCGAGAGGTCGGAGGACAATCAGAGGTTGGAGGTCAGCGAGAGGTCGGAGGACAGCAGCGGGGTCATCATCCATGCCATGACAGGAGTTGACGACTGCTGGACGGACCACCACCTAATTCGCTCTGTCATCACCATCAACATTGCCCGAAAACAGCGACGGCAGCAGAAACAATGCTGCAGGAAAATCAACACCGGTGCACTCAAAGAAAGCCCTATTCAGCCAGCACCTCGCTACCAAGCTAACGACTCCCAGTAACCCAGAGACGCAGAGTGTCCACAGTGCCTGGTCAACACTCAAGGCTTCCATAATCAGCACCTGCGAAGAGACGCTCGATCACTCAACCAGGAAACACCAAGACTGGTTCAACGAAACCAACCAGGAGATCCAGGAGCTAATATGCCGCAAGCGCAAGGCATTCTTGGACTTGAAGCAGCAACACAACTCTAGGGCAAGAAAGCAGCTCTACCGATGTCTGAAGGCTGAAGCCCAACAGAAAAGAACAGATGGTCGGTTGAGAAAGCATAAGAGATCCAGCAACTAGGCGACAACCACGATGTGCAAGGATTCTTCAGCGCAATCAAGATGACCTACGGCCCAAGCACCCAAGGCCCTACCCCACTACTGGCCAAGAACGGAGAGGTGCTCATCAAGGACAGAGAGGCAGTCAGTGCCCGCTGGAAGGAGCACTTTGAGGATCTTCTCAACCAAGTGTCATCGACTCCATCCCGCAGCATGCTACCCACCATCACCTCAGCACAACCCCAGCCCAGCACGAGGTTGAAAAGGCCATCCGACAACTGAAGAACAACAAGTCATTAGGAGCAGATGGAATTCCCACCAAAGCACTAAAACATGGCGGAGAAGCACTATTGGCGCGGATCCATGACCTCATCTCTCTTATCTGGAAGGAGAAGATCATGCCAGGAGATCTGAGAGACACTGTAATCATGACCATTTTCAAGAAAGGTGACAAGTCCGACTGCAGTAACTACAGATGAATCTCCCTGTTGTCGACCAGCGGGAAAGTCATCACAAGAATCCTCCTGAATTGCCTTCTTCCTGTGGCTGAAGAACTCCCAGAGTCGCAATGAGGTTTCTGCCCACTAAGGGGCACAATGGACAGGATCTTCACCGCGCAACAGATTCAAGAGAAATGCAGGGAACAGCACAACCCATGTACATGGCCTTCTTCGACCTCACAAAGGTCTTCGACACTGTCAACCGTGAGGGATTATGGAGCATTCTCCTCAAATTCGGCTGCCCTGAAAAGTTTGTCACCATTCTCCGCCTGCTCCATGATGACATGCAAGCTGTGATCCTGACCAATGGATCCACCACAGACCCATTCCGCATTCGGACCAGGGTCAAGCAGGACTGCGTCATCGCACCAACGCTCTTCTCGATCTTCCTTGCTGCAATGCTCCATCTCACCCTCTGCAAGCTCCCCGCTGGAGTGGAGCTAAATTACAGGACAACCGGGAATCTGTTCAACCTCCGCCACCTCCAGGCCAGATCCAAGGTCGTCCCATCCTCCATCATCGAACTACAGTATGCAAACGACGCTTGCGTCTGCGCACACTCGGAGGCCGAACTCCAAGCCATCGTCAACACCTTCACCGAGGCGTACGAGAGCATGGGCCTTACACTAAACATCCGTAAGACAAAGGTCCTCTACCAACCTGCCCCCGCCACACAGCACTTCCCCTCAGTTATCGAAATACACGACGAGGCCTTGGACAACATGGACCATTTTCCATACCTCAGGAGCCTACTGTCAACAAGGGCAGACATCGACGACGAGGTCCAACACTGCCTTCAGTATGCCAGTGCAGCCTTCGGTCGCCTGAGGAAGAGAGTGTTTGAAGACCAGGACCTCAAACCCGGCACCAAGTCTACAGAGCAGTGGTAATATCTGCCCTCCTGTATGGCTCAGAGACATGGACTATGTACAGCAGGCATCTCAAAACACCGGAGAAGTACCATCAAAGCTGCCACCACAAGATCCTGCAAATCCATTGGCAGGATAGGCGTACCAACATCAGTGTTCTCACTCAGACCTATATCCCCAGCATCGAAGCACTGACCACACTTGATCAGCTCCGTTGGATGGGCCACATCGTCCACATGCCTGAGATGAGACTCCCAAAACAAGTGTTCTACTCGGAGCTCCGACACGTCAAGCGAGCCTCAGGTGGGCAGAAGAAGCACTTCAAGGATACCCTCAAAGCCTCCTTGAAAAAATGTCACATCCCCACGGACACCTGGGAATCCCTGGCTCAAGACCACCCAATGTGGAGGAAATGCGCTGAACACCTCGAGTCTCTTCGCCGAAAGCCAGCTGAAACCAAGCGTCGACAGCGGAAGGAGCATGTGGCAACCCAGGCCCCCACCCACCCGTTCCTCCAACCACCGTTTGTCCCACCTGTGACAGGGATTGTAGGTCCCGCATTGGTCTCTTTAGTTACCGGAGAACTCATTTCTAGTGTGGAAGCAAGTCATCCTCGACTCCGAGGGACTGACTATGATGATGATGATGATGAAAATGTGGAAAAATGTGAGGTTATCCACTTTGGCAGAAAATATAGAAAAATAAATTATAATTTAAATGGAGAAAAATTGACAAGTGCTTCAGTGCAGAGGGACTTGGGGGTCCTTGTGCATGAAACACAAAAAGTTAGTATGCAGGTACAGCAAGTAATCAGGAAGCCAAATCGAATGTTGGCCTTTATTGCAAGGGAGATGGAGTATAAAAGGAGAGAGGTCCTGCTACAACTGTACCAGGTATTGGTGAGGCCACACCTAGAGTACTGCATACAGTTTTGGTCTCCGTATTTAAGGAAGGATCATCATAGGCGATCCCTTGAACGAGGATGACTTGCTTCCACGAGAGTTCACAGATGTTTCAATGAAGTACCCGATGTTCCAGTCCTGAACCCCAGTTGAGGGGGTGGAAGATGCCTGTGCGTGGACTTTTTTAACATGTGGTGACTGTTGCACACCAGCCACCACACGGGCTCGACAGAGCTAGGCCTTTATCCAATGGCAAGGATTACCCAGGACGACTGGAGACCTGCTCTGCTGCACGGACCTAGTGCGCACACATATCGCAGTGTGGGCTGGCCCGTGCTGCCCCTGGGCCCTCGACTCTTCTGGGCCCAGCACCCTCATTCGCTGCACCTTGCTACGATGTTCCAGGGCCCGGCGCTCCAGCTTTATTTATAGCCCCGAACTGCGGTGGTGTTTTTTTTTTTGAAATTCGTAGCCAATCGTTCCAATTCTTTGTCAAATCACAAACGCCAGAGGTCACCTTGCACACGCCAAGGATCACTCTGCGCCAATGCTCTTAGCCAAAAGGCCTAGAGCCACTGCACCGTTCCTGGAAGTACTGCAATACCAGGTTCGTGCCATGGAGGTGGATGGGTCAGGTCCCCCACACACCTCCGTGGAGGTGGATGGGTCAAGCCACCCCACTGCGGTGGTGTTCTCACACAGGTCAGGGCGGCCCGCGATGTTCCAGGGCCCGGCGCTCCAGCTCTATTTTAGCCCCAACCTGCAGTGGTGTTCTCACACAGGTCAGGGCGGCCTGCGATGTTCCAGGGCCCGGCGCTCCAGCTCAAGGAAGGATATACTTGCATTGGAGGCTGTTCAGAGAAGGTTCATTAGGTTGATTCCGGAGGTGAAAGGGTTGACTTATGAAGATAGGTTGAGTAGGTTGGGCCTATACTCATTGGAGTTTAGAAGACTGAGAGGTGATCTTATCAAAATATATAAGTTAATGAGGGGGGCTCAACAAGGTGGATGCAGAGAGGATTTTTCGATTCAAATGGGAAACTAAAACTCGGGAGCATAGTCTCAGAATAAGGGGCTGCCCATTTGAAACTGAGATGAGGAGAAATTACTTTCTCTCAGAGGGTTATAAATCTGAGGAATTCTCTGCCCCAGGGAGCTGTGGAGGCTGGGTCATTGAATATATTTAAGGCGGAGATAGACAGAATTTTGAGCAATAAGGGAATAAAGGGTCATGGGGAGCAGGTAGGGAAGTGGAGCTGAGTCCTGATCAGATCAGCCATGATCGTATTAAAAGGCGGAGCAGGCCCGAGGGGCCAAATGGCCTACTCCTGCTCCTATTTCTTATGTTCTTATGTAGGCGCTCTGAAACCACGGACACTCACAAATTACGAACTAGCACAGCCTTCAATGCACCAAGCTCTTTTACACTTTAAAACACGAGAGACGTCACACTTGAAAATGTTCAAAGTACACACTGTATCAGAGTCTGAAGATCGTGATGACCAATGGATTGTTACTGGATTCCTTTTTGTCCCTGCTTCCGTAAGTAGCCGTGCTGACAACGCACCCAGACAATGCGCATACCAGGCCCAACGTGGACCCAGAAGGTGCGCAGAATCCTGACCCCACACCGACCCAGACGCTGCACACACCAGGCCCCACGTGGTATGTTTGGCCGTCATCTGAGAGCTTCGCTAGGAACAGCTCCCGCTGTACAGCTACTGGACTTGCAACATCAGTTTTGATGTTACATCTGCTTCCAAACTTTAATACGTAGCATTGTTGTAGCTGATTCGGTGCCGATCATAATCTCAGCTGGTTCTTCAAAATTGTTGAGAATATTTTTATGGAATATACATTAACCACTTTGCTTAGCTGTCTGTCTTACAGGTTTCACTTTAGTTCAAGGGGGGAATTATTACAATCACCAAGAAACATCCTGACCTCCAGATTGTATTACGGGCAGATTGTGCTAGTACTGTGTAAAGGCAGCCGGGAATTTTTCTTTCACACAAATCAGATTGGAATAATAGATCACAAAGAATAACGCATGCCCAGGAACAGTTTCAAGGCTGTAATCTGAGCTTCAAAGATGGTTACAAATTACTTGAGCCTTCTTCTGCCTTTGTTTGAGTTTAACCTCATGTTGTTGCAAAAGACTCCAGATTTAATAAATAAAACGTGACGGTCGATCATCTGTTTAAGACAGTAAGCAGCCGATTCCTGGTTCTATGTCTAGTCTGCATGAAGCAGGGGCAGTGACAGCGACAGGGGCGGCGACTGGGGCAACAAGGACAGCGACAGGGGCATCACTGTTACCATCAGTGCTGCTGGGGTAGGGAAGGGCAGGGAAGAGAGAAAATCAGCCCGGGGTCCCAACACTGACTGCTGACCAGGGACCCCTGCTGGAGGTGCCTGTGTGTGCATGTTGGGTGGAGACAGCATTGGGCTCAGACATGATGACCATTCCCCTTGACCCAATAACCCAGCTGTGCTATCTGTGCTAACACACGGAGTATCTCACTCACAGGTGCTGCCCAGAGAACCATGCCCCAACGTGGCACCAATGCTGGTCAAAGCAGAGGAAAACTGCCAGAACAAAGGATAATAAAATGGATGTATCTGTCTATTTAGCAATTTTGTAAAACAAAAATGAGTCCCTTACCTGATAATTGTCTCATTGTCGATTCTTACGATGCAGTATGGATCGCTGCTTCCCGTTCTGCAAACAGAGGGAGAACAGATCTGAGTATTTCTTGTCTACCTTCCCTTCTCTATCTACAAGGAGGCTGACTATTTAGTATGATGCTCACAGGTGAAATAAGTAAGTTCTTTTCATCACAAGTTGCCAATAGAAAAAAAGATTTGTATTCATATAACACCTCATCATCCCTCTCAACCATTTCAGAAGAAGCTCAGAGATTGAATTACACCATGCTGCTATTATGTGGGTAAAAGTGGGGGGCATTCTGGACACAGCAAGATACCACAAACAATGGGGTGAATGAGCAGTCAAATCATTTTAGCATCCACCCAAAGACTGGAAATGGCAGACAGAGTCTAAGGACTGGATTTTACAAACCTTGGCGGGTCCATGGCAGGCGACATTGGTGGCTGATCCCAACCCCAGTGCTGTTTCCATCTCACCCTCTGAAATGAATTTACTGTGACAGTGCTTGTCCAGCGAGTTTCCTGGCCAAATAGAGGAAGTGGGTCTGGTGACAACTTTTGATGATGCGTCATCAACCAGTTTCCTGAAAGGGACCAGGTCCAACTTTCTTTTGACAGTTGTGCTGTCAGTGTTCTATAGCACTGAGGTGCTGCAAACACTGACAAACACTGCACAGAGGTGCACGGCTGCACCCAGGCTCTCCCATCACTCACTCCATATGCTTAAGTTGAGCTTAAAACCGCAACCTTCTGGCTCAGAGGCAAGAGTGCTTCCACCAAGCCAAGCTGAGAATACAGGAAGCGGTACAGCCGAGGTTGCTCAGTGTGAGAGCCCAACAGCACAATCACCTCCCTGGGGCGGATACTTTCAAATATAATAAAATCCACATTTAAAATGAAGACCTCTCCACATGATTCTTGTATAAACAATCAGCAATTGCCTAGATCCATTGTTTGAGTGACAGTTACTTAGGACCATGCCCAGGTTTGTAGTGACTTTTTCCTCATTTAAAAGCACTTAAATTTTTGCTTTACATTCAGCTTACTGAAAATATTTAAATAACTACCGGGGCTCCTGGACATTGCCTGCGGTGAGTCAGGTGATTTATATAAGGAAAAGAGTTCACACCATATAATGCACGCTGGTATTATTCTACTGCTAAGGTGCAAATGTGCTTAAGTTAATCTGTCCCTTTTTCAGGCCACAAAATCTAATTGGTGCACATAAGCATAAGCTTGAGGTCATCTAGAGTGTAATTGCTTCTTACAAAAGGGCATCTGCAGATTGTCCGGCAAGTGTAAAATTCTGGCTCCTGGTCCATCTGCAAACTCTCACCCAACAGTAAATAACGCGCGATGCACCTTGGCATGAAACAACTGGATTTTTTGTAAGATTAATTGTGATTTGTTGGGGTTTTATGCAAAGCTTGCCATCCGGAGTGTGATATACACCCTCAAGACTAAGATATAATCTCAGAGAGACGGATAGATGTACTAGATCAGCGTGAAGGTTGGAAACAGAGCTGCAACACTGTAGCCCCAATCCTGTGGCCTAGTCTTGCTTCTAGTCAAGGCTCTGTTCCAGCACTGGATCCTGACAATTTCAGCCCTGTTAGGCTTAAAATCCACAGGTCAATAGCACTGTAGTAACAGTACAGCACAGTAGGAGGCCATTCGGTCCATCAAGTCTGCACCAAAATAGTACAAAATGGTTGCTGTGCTTAATGGAGGAATTTATGCTGTATATTAAAACATACATGCTGAATGCATGGTGGTTTTATTGACCCATGTAAAGAGAGTTGACAATTCAGTGGTGAGAAGGGAGTACAATCATTTGCTTTACAACAACTTGGACTTAAATAGCGATTTGAATGTAGAAAACATGTAAGGGATATGAGGAATGAGTGGGGGAGTGGGACTAACTAGATTGCTCTACAAAAGAACCGGTGCAGACTCGATGGGCCCAACTTTGCCCACCACTTTTTTCGGCGCACTTTGATCGCTGGAAACGGCGTTGGAAAAAAGTCTCCCCATCCTGGCCACTCTTCGGAGTCCCCAGAGTCCCAGCATGGCGTGCATTCTGAAATGGGGCGCGGAGCAACATGCCAGCGCCGAAAACAGTGCCGGCACCTGCGCGCATGCGCAATTAAGGCTGCGCGCATGCTCCTGCCCTCCCAGTGTGTCCTGTGGGCTGTGAGCAGGACCTGATGCTTGCAGCCCCTATCCCCGGCCGAAGGGACACCCCGATCTTGCCACACCCTATCCCCGGCCAAGTGGCCTCCGGCACCAGCCGGCCGGCCCGCTGAGCTCCCGGGCCGAGGTAGGACTTCAGTTTTATTTTTTATTCACTGATGGTTGTGCTTGAGAGCTTTGATTGGAGGGGGGAGGAGGAGAGTTTTGCGGGGGGGAGTGTGTTTTGTGGTGGGGGAGAGAAAGACTATTTTGGCGGGGGCGGAGAAAGAGTGTTTTGTATACCAGAATCTCTCTCTCGCTCTCTCTCGCTACCACACCACCCCCCCCCCACCGGTGACATCGCGGCCAGCAGCTCGCATTTCACCGGTCACTCTAGACTCCCAGTGCACATCTTCCCTCCCCTATCCCAGGCCGAATAGCCTCATGCACAGGCCGGCCCGCTGCCTTCCCAGGCCGACTTTAAGATAAGGACTTACTTCATTTTTATTAGTATTTTAATTGTTTGAGCTCTTCCTTGCAATGTTTGGTGCTTGGTTGTTGAGGTCCTTTCCAGTTCCCTTCCCTCCCTCCGCTATCCCTGCCCTAATGTCTGCCGAATGTGCGCTGCTTTTTCTTCACTGCCCGCAAGGTTTTTCAGAGCTGGCCACATACGCTGACCTAAGTCGATTTGGAGTAAATTTTTGCTGGCCGAAGTTGCATAAATGGCCAAAACTGGTGTCAGTGTCTGGGAACACACCCTTTTGAAAAAAAACTGACCTAAAAAAAATCGTACCTAACTGACTTCCTCTGGAGCAAATTTTGGGGGGGAAATGGCATTTTTTAACTTACGGCAGAAAAAACAACTTACTCCAAAAAAATTGCAAGTCATGGACAAAATTGGGCCTGATGGGACGAATGACCTCCTACTGTGCTGTACTATTCGATGATTCTATGAGAACATCCCAAGGCACTATGTATAACATGATGAGGAGCCTAGATAGAGTAGATAGTAAGGACCTATTTTCCTTAGCAGAGAGATCAATAACCAGGGGGCACAGACTTAAAGTAATTAGTAGAGGGATTAGAGGGGAGTTGAGGAGAATTTTTTCCGCCCAGAGGGTGGTGGGGTCTGGCACTAACTGCCTGAAAGCATGGTAGAGGCAGAAACCCTCAGCGCCTATATAAAGTACTTGGATATGCAAGTTAAGTGCCGTAACCTGCAAGGCTATGGACTAAGAGCTGGAAAGTGGGATTAGACTGGATAGCTCATTTTCAGCTGGCACAGACACGATGGGCCAAATGGCTTCCTTCTATGCCATAAATTTCTTCTATGATTTACACAGGGAGAAAAAAAATCAAAACAGACAAACGGCATAAAGGAACCAACAATGAACCATGGTGCAAGGGATAGGAGAAGTGACCAAAAGCTTGGTTGAAAAGATGGGCTTTGAGAAGGTATTTTAAAGAGAGTGCAAAGGGAGAGAGAGGCCGGGATTTTGCTTACCTTAGCGGGTCTGGGGCGGGCGACATTGGTGGTGGTCCCACTGCTGGCTCCATCCCACTCTGTGAAATGATTTCCCCTTGATGGGGCTTGTTAAGCCCGCCCAGCGCATTTCCCGGCCAATTAGAGGAAGCGGGCCGGGTGACATCATTTGATGACGCATCATTAGCCGGTTTTCTTAAAGGGACCATGTCCAAATTTATTTTGACATTTGTGCTGTCAGTGTTCTACAGCATTAAGGTGCTGCAAGCACTGCACAAAGGTGCACAGCTGCACCCAGGCTCTCCCATGACTCCCTACCGATGCTTATGGAGGAAGTCACAGCACACAGGAAGGATCTCTTCCCTTCCACTGGGAGGGAAGAGACCACCCCAGGAGATTAACACTGCCTGCTTTCACATTGCACAGGAGGGCACAAGCCGGGATGTGGTCAGGAGGACCAAGCTGCAGTGCCACAAACAGTAGATCACGAAACGTTATTGCAAAGCCACACTCAACCTTATCCTGCTGTGCCTCTCATCACATCTCCATCACTCTGCCTCCCCACCCTACTCCTGCACATCCTTACTCACACCAACTTACGTTGTACCTCCACCCATCCCTCCCTCTCTATCTACATTATCACATCCCCATCTCACTAGCCACCCCTCGATGCTTTATGGTGCCGGTTTGGGGTGATGCCCACCTGGCGCATCATGTGGCAGCCATAGTGTACAGTGTCAAGTGAACTAAATCTGGGCATGGTGAGGCCATCCCTGGCATCCCAAGCAGTAATGGGATCGGGTGCTAATGCCCTCT
Source organism: Pristiophorus japonicus (assembly GCF_044704955.1). Classification (NCBI taxonomy): domain Eukaryota; kingdom Metazoa; phylum Chordata; class Chondrichthyes; family Pristiophoridae; genus Pristiophorus; species Pristiophorus japonicus. Next base: position 52,737,398 of record NC_091992.1, read on the forward strand.
GTCCTGTGCAGCATCAGTTGATTGCGGAGAAGGTTGGTGTTGCTGTTGGTGCTACTGGTGTGCCTGGTGCTGCTGGTGTTGGGGCTGATCGTGGTGGAATTCTGAGGACCAAGGTGAGAGAATATAAAAGGCACCCATGCTGATGGAATAGATGGCAGGTGAAGTAGAGATGATCGAAGCGATCTGTCAATGGTGAGAGAGGTAATGAGGTCAGACTGGATGGAGACTTGTGTAAAGACCTGCAGCATGCTGAATCTGTTGTGGAAATGCAGTGAGGAAATGCATGTGGCTGCGGGAAGACATCTCTGTAATGTGAGAGCTTTGACTTGACATTTGAAGCTGTCAACTCATCCGCTGATTCAATGACCACTGAACTCCCACCTCAGCTTGACAGTCATGGTCCAGGACCAGCGTGGACTGCGTGGGTGTGCTGTCAAATGCAAAAGGTAAGCTGAAAATCATTTTTAAGTGGCTCTAAATAAACCACTAATTACCTGAACCGGGTGCCTGCCCTTGCCTGTCGGGTCTGCTCTTATCCTATGATCGGGTCTGCTCAGCGCTGACAGACCCGACATCGGGAAAGGCGCGTGTGAGTGAGTTGGCAGTGGGTTCCCGACCCTCTTTCAAAAATATCAAATTTCCACCCGCCCCGTCACCAATCTCACCCGCTTACCCTGGCCAGAGTGGAGGCTGAGGACTTTCAGTAAGGAATCCCAGAGAATAGGGCTGAGGCAGTTTTAAGGAAATAAATGTAGCAGAAACACAGTCTCATGCCTGTGAAAGGAGAAGCTGTTGGCCTTCACATATTATTCACATGCTCTCCTCAGAAAGTAACTTTGAAACAGCAGCTCCATAAAGTTCAGCTTTGTTAGTTAAAGGGGTACTGGTGACAGGGAGGCTCATTTACATTCCAGCAAGTCACACATTCCTGGCGTGAACAACCTACTTGCTGGGAAGTAACACATACTGCAGTGGCCATGTATTATTTTTAAAAGGGTGCTATTTTAAGACAAGAGTGAAGTATTCATATAAACACGGAGGATTTAAAAGATCACTGAGAAATAATAATTAGATGATTGTCTATGAGTGAAGCTTCGCAGTGTTGCGTGAACGCGCTACTCCGATTCTGATGGACAATCAAGGGTCAAACGTGCAGCCGAGGTTGTAGGTAGAGGAGAGCACTTAAGGGCCTCCAGGTGTAGCACATGAGCTGTTTCCTTGGTTACAGATGTCGGTGGTGTCCTCTGGTGATGTCATTCTGGTTTTATGCAAATGATGTCTACCCAAAACAAAAAAAATAATTGGAGCAGATATCTGAGAATCAACTATCCCACCAACAGTGCTTTGCGCTGTGGATAGTTTTCTCTCCACTGATAGATCAAAGTCAAAAGTGTAAGATACACTGAGGGACTCAGTGGTTTACTGCAAAATAAACTGAGTGACATCACCACATAGCAGGTGAATGGGTTACTTTACTTGTTTCAGTTTTAGATTTTTTAATCACCACTGTATTGCAGATCTGCGCTCTGTACGGTACAGAGTACTTATACACATGTGTAGGCCTGGCCCCTTCTTGTTTCTTAGCCACAAAGTCATGTGCAAGCCCTACTACTCCAGGACTTGAGGACCTAATCTAGGCTACCACTCGAGTGCAGCGTAGAGGGAGTGCCGCATTGTCGTAGATCTTGTCTTTCAGGTGAGGATGTGGTTATTTGAAGTAGTGTGTGGCCACAAAGGCCATAGAATAAACGGGAAAGAAAAACAGGATCAGATTAGTTGAGAAAAAAATTACCATGAGAATAAAATACCAGCAGGAGAATGATCAAAGTGGCTGTGAAGGACACAAAGGATGGACAAATAAGAAAATATATTAAAAAAAATTGTAAGTACTTAATGGAATGGAGATTTGTTCTATCTAGTTATTAATTTAATGTTAGTATAAGAACTTAAGAATCAGAAGCAAGAGTAGACCTTTCTGACTTTTGAGCCTGCTCCATTATTCAATGAGATCATGGCTGATCTTCGACCTCAATTCTACTTTCCTGCACTATCCCCATATCCCCTGATTTCCCCATGAGTCCAAAAATCTATTTATCTCAGCCTTGAATATATTCAACGACTCAGCATCCACAGCCCATTTGGGTAGAGAATTCCCAAGATTCAGAACTCGCTGAGTAAAGAAATTCCTCCTCATCTCAATCTTAAATGGTCGACCCCTTATCCTGAGGCTATGCCCCCTAGTTCTAGACTCTCCAGCCTGGGGAAACAACCTCTCCAGAACTAACCTGTCAATCGCCCTCAGAATCTTATATGTTTCAATGAGACCACCTCTCATTCTTCTAAACTCCAGAGAGTATGGGCCCAATCTATTCAATCTCTCCCCATAGGACAATCCTCTTATCCCAGGGATCAATCGAGTGAACCTTCGTTACACAGCCTCTATGGCATGTATGTCCAATATATGTTGTACTTCAAAAGGCTGTTGCATCCTTTAAGATGCTGCTTAAAACCTACTTCTTTGACCAAGCTTTTAGTCACCTGTCCTAATATCTCCTGCTGCAGCTCAGTGTCCAATTTTGTCTGATAATGCTCCTGTGGAGGGGAGTTATACCCGGTGTCCTGGCCAATATTTAGGACGCGTTTATTTGTACTGTAAAAATGTCCGTCCTTTGTCTCTGATTGGTCCTCTTGGAGATAAGCCACACCCTGAAGTTTCTCTGGAATGTGTAACTGGAACCGCCCATCCCAAGTTCTCACTGACTTCGCAAATTGTAACTCGATCCACTTTGACTTCCAGAAGCCACAGAGGATAGATCTCCCCAAAGACACCAAGTGCCTGCCGAAGTCATTTACCCCAGCACAAGTGCGTCCCTCACCCAGCCAAAGTCCCTACTTACACCAGCGCAAGTGTATGACCTTACCTCTACCCCCCCCCCCCTCCCCACTCCACCATAGATGGCGCATTGTGTACACATTGTTAACAAGTTTATTGGGTATGAAGCCCTTGTAGGGGGGTTGTAAGAATGTGATCCGTCTTCCTTGAGTTCCTTCACTCCCCTCCAATCTCCCCCACCCGTGTCTCAATCTCTCTCTTCCTCCCATGGCTCTCTCTCTTCACCCCCTAGATTCTCCCTCCCACCCCAGGCTCTCTCTCTCCCACCCCGCAGACTCTCTGCCCCCCCCCCCACCCCACTCCCCCCTACATTCTCTCTCTCTTCCCCACCCCGCACTCTCAGTTGCCCGCCGGGTCTGGGCCACTCGGCGCTCGGGGCCACTCAAGGGTCGGGGCCACTTAGGTGTCGGGGTCACTCAGGGGTCGGGGCCGCTCAGGGGTCGGGGCCGCTCATGGGTCGGGGCCGCTCAGGGATCGGGGCCGCTCAGGGATCGGGGCCGCTCAGGGATCGGGGCCGCGACCGCTCAGGGGTCGGGGCCGCTCAGGGGTCGGGGCCGCTCAGGGGTCGGGGCCGCTCAGGGGTCGGGGCCGCTCAGGGGTCGGGGCCGCTCAGGGGTCGGGGCCGCTCAGGGATCGGGGCCGCTCAGGGATCGGGGCCGCTAAGGGGTCGGGGCCGCTCAGGGATCAGGGCCGCTCAGGGATCGGGGCCGCTCAGAGTTTGGGGCCGCTCAGGGGTCGGGGCCGCTCAGGGGTCGGGGCCGCTCAGGGGTCGGGGCCGCTCAGGGGTCGGGGCCGCTCAGGGGTCGAAGCCATTCAGGTGTCGGGACCACTCAGGGATCGAGGCCATTCAGGGGTCGGGTCCGCTCAGGGGTCGAGGCCATTCAGGTGTCGGGACCACTCAGGGATCGAGGCCATTCAGGGGTCGGGTCCGCTCAGGTTTCAGGTTCGCTCAGGGGTCAGGGTCGCTCAGGGTTCGGGGTCGCTCAGGGTTCGGGGTCGCTCAGGGGTCGGGGTCGCTCAGGGTTTGGGGTCGCTCAGGGGTCGGGACCGCTTGGCTCTCGGGCCTGCTCAGTCGGGGGCTCAACGGGCAACATGGTCAGAATGATTCAGGTTCGGGGTCGCACTTCTGGCCCGGCACTTCCGGTTCGGGTGGGAGAATTGGGGGCGGGGACTCCACAGCAAAAGCACAGTACAAATAGTCACTTCGACTTTTTATCCCTCAATCAACATTACAAAAAAGAACAGATTATGTGGTCATTATTACATTGCTGTTTGTGGGAGTTTGCCGTGCGCTGGTTGGCTGCTGCGTTTCCCACATTACAACAGTGACTACACTCCAAAAGTACTTCAGTGGCTATAAAGCGCTTTGAGATGATCGGTGGTGATGAAAGGCGCTATATAAATCCAAGTCTTTCTTTCTTTCTGTGTAGCAGCGCCTTGGGACGTTTTGCAATGGTAAAGGCGCTATATAAATGCAAGTTGTTGTTGTAGTTGTAAAACATGTCTGTTCCCCTCACCCACCAAGGTGAATGATCACAGGGTCTGACTGCTTCGCCTGACCTGTGGCCTGTGGGAAGCAGTGCACCCGGAACAATTATTTTCAGCTTTCTCGTGAAAGGACCAAGTGAAAATATCTCGTGTATATTAAAATGTCATCTACTGCATGCAGCTTGGTGGTGAGAGCAAACCACAGCTAGCAGAAGTACAAGCCCTGGTCACATCATTTACAGGAACTGCTGACTTACAAAGTCAACTCACCGTCTATTTTACCTTTTTTTTTTCCTGCTCTTTATATAATCCTTTTGAGGTATATAAAGTAAATACATGCATGAAACACAAGCAGATTAAAAGGGTGAGAGAAAAAAAAGACGATTAGCTTCATTAATGCTCAACCTCGCTGTAAGATACTACAACCTCATACATTACCCATCCTCAACCACGAGTTATGCAAACCCCCAGGGAGAGAGAAATACAGAGAAAAGAAATTGGCCAGTTTCAGCAAAAATATTGGAAAATTCTTCCCCGAATCCATCAGCAACCTCTAGGGGACCATGGTTACACACGATGCATCACTAGACAGCCTTAACTAACTCCATTTCACTCTCCCCTTATAAGTCCAAACTATTCACGAGGTTGTACATCCATCAGACAAGTCCCAAAGGTGCCCCACTTTATCTCTTGTACCCACCGAGAGCTCTGTCCACCAATAATGCTTCCATCACTCCCTTCAAATTCCTAAAACTATCTACTTCCCTGACCTCCTGGGTAAGCTATTCCACATATGGACCTAGAGCTGTAATTGGGATTAGACTGGATGACCTTTTGTTGGACGGCGCAGATATAATGGTAAATACTGCAGGGAATAGAATACGGCCAGGGTAATCTCCTGGACTAGTTTCGATCGCCTGGATGGGTCGGAGAGGAATTTTCCCAGATTTTTTCTCCCTAAATTGGCCTGGGTTTTTATATGGTTTTGGCCTCTCCCAGGAGATCATGTGGCTCTGGTTGGGGTGGAGTGTAGAATGTTTCAGTATAAGGGGTGCCGCAGTTGTGTGAGACGGACTGATTGGGCTGGGCGCTCTTTGCCTTTCCGTTATTGTTCATGGGTTTGTATTTAACCTTTAAGGCTGCTGACCAAAGGCCGTGCGGCTCTTTGTCGGCCGGCATGGACACGATGGGCCGAAATGGCCTCCTTCTGCGCTGTAAATTTCTATGTTTCTATATTCACCATCTTCAACATGAAAGAGTTACACCGTTGGTGGCAGAGCCTTCAGCTGGCCAGACCTTGCTCTCTGAACTCCTCCTTAAACGCTACCACTTCTGATTTTTCTCCCTTTAAAATCTTCTCAATTCCCATTTTTTGGGGCCAAGCTTTCATTAACTCTCTCATTAACTCGCCAACCCTTGGCTCATTTCCCATTCCTCTATTCTTTTTATCTATGTCCCACTCCAGGGATTTGAGCAGAAAAAATCTAGGTTGACACTCCCAGTGTAGTACTGAGGAAGTGCTGCACTGTTGGAGGTGCCGTCTTTCGGATGAGACATTAAACAAACCATCTGCTCTCTCAGGACGTACATGATCCCATAGCGCCAGTTCAAAAAAGAACAGGGGAGTTATCCCCGATGTCCCGGCCAATATTTATCCATCAATCAACAGCACTAAAACAGATTATCTGGTCATTATCACCTTGTTGTTTGTGAGAGCTTGCTGTGCGCAAATTGTCTGCCGCGTTTCCCACATTACAACAGTGCTTACACTTCAAAAGGTACTTCATTCGCTGTAAAGTGCTTTGGGACATCCGGTGTTGGTGACAGGTGCTATATAAATGCAAGTCTTTCTTTTTATGTCTGTTTCCTACCCTCCTGCTACAAAGCAATTTCCATATTAAAGGTGTTATGGCAATGCAAGTTATTAATGGTGTAGTTATCTTCTCTCAAATAAGCCTGAAGGCATGCACCCTTGTCCCAAAGCTTGTATTAATACTGAACACCATACTGGGATCCAGTATATCCATTCCCTTTTAAAACCTTAAATAGCTCAAGAAGATCACCTTCCAGCCACCATTTCCAATATAAACATCTCTCACAGATGAGATATTTTCCCTCAAGGTACAGCTGCCCAATCCTATTTATCAGTTTAGTTGTCCTTCATACTCCCTCCAAATAAAACAGAGATGCTCTCCTCCCAGTGCCATTTGTGATTTAATTTAAATTTAGTTGGAATATGAGTATTAAACACAGGAGTGAATATGAAGACTTGCATTTTTATAGCACTTTTCACTACTTCAGGACATCGTAAAGCACTTTTCAACCAATGAAGTACTTTTGAAGTGTAGTTACTATTGTACTGTAGATAGCAGTCTATATACGCACAGCAAACTCCCACAATCAGCAATGGGATATTGACCAGATAATCTGTTTTACTGATGGTGATTGAGGGATAAATATCGGCCAGGACATTGGGGTGTAGTCTCCTGCTCTTCCTCAAATAGAGCCATGAGATCTTTTCCGTTCACCTGAGTAGGTAGACGGGGCAGCGGTTTAACGTCTCATCTGAACGACAACACCTCCGACAGTGCAGCACTCCCTCAGCACTACACTGGGAGTGTCAACCTAGATTTTGTGCTCAAGTCTCTGGAGTGGAACTATAATTCAAAGTAATTTAACTTAATTTAATTAAAAGTATTTTAATTCATCGCGATTCCATAGAATGGGAGTGAATGGAAAATGGTTTTCTCCATTGGAATTCTATGATTAGTTCACAGTTAAACATGTTTTGGCTACACTTTTGTTCAAAATCTCCAGTGAGTTGTGGTTGTATTGGGCTACTTGGACATCGTGCTGATGGTGATTCCAAGGATAGCTCTGGTGTGACTATTTTGGGGGGAGGGGGTAGGCCATACCACCCCTTTGTACCAGAGTAAAATATTCCATGGTGATTTCGCGGAGTCCCCCGTGAAATCGGTAGAAGTAGCCATTTTCAGCCGGTCTCCCGCTAGAGTTATGACAGAGCCTGGTGGAGCCCACATGAAATCTCAACCCCACTGCTGTAAGTGCTCCACCAACACCTGAAAAATCAGACAGTAAAAAGAAAAATGAAATCTAGCTGTGTGCATCCAAACCCAATGAGCACCGCAGGGAATAGTGTCCTATTGACACTGATGACAATATTATGATTTCGTTGATAAGATTCCTGTTGGTTTTGATGGGACTTTGTTGCTTATTTTGACATCTTTTACTTTGAATGCACCACATGCTTGTTTATTATATTAGTGGTGCTGATTCACAAGCTCTCTCACCTCCTTTAAGACGCTCCTTAAAACTTACCTCTTCGACCAATCTTTTGGTCAGCTGAGCGAATATCTGCCTATGTAGGTCGGTGTCAATTTTTTTTTGATGAAGCTCCTGTGAAGTGCAATGCGAGAAAAGGGACAGAGAGAAAGTGGTGGAGAGAGAGAAAAAGGACGGATAGAGAATAAAGGGACAGAGAGGGAAAGGGGGTAGAGAGAAAAAGGGGGAGAGAGGGAATAGGGTTGGAAAGAGAGTGTAAAGGATAGAGAGAAGGGGAGAGAAAGAAAATGGAAGAGAGCGGCAGAGTAAAGGGGCAGCGAGAAAAGGGGGAGAGAGCGAGAGCAAGAGGGAGTGAAATAAATAATTAGAAATAGAAAACAGAGTTGGAGGGGGGGTTAAAGACAGAAAGGAGAACGATCCCAGCAATCCTCAAAGTGTAGACATGAGAATCTGGGTTTTGAATGGATACCTGTGAAAGGTGCCGGGGTTGTGGTGTATTGGGCTGGGGAAGGCAGTCTGGCGCACGGTGTCCCGATGAGTATGAGCAGGAATGTACCGGGAGCACAGCCCGGTGCAGGAGCAGCGTCGCACGGAACATGGCCGCAGCATAAAGCCCCTTCTCATCTCCGGAGTCCTGTCCCAACACCGTGACAATATTAACCGGGATCCGGATCAAAGGTGCTGCAGGAGAGGGCGTCCAGGCTGGGTGGACAGAGTCTCTCCACCAGCCCATAACTGACCGGGCACCAGGTACAGGTCACATCACCATCAGCAGCCTCTGCTCCGGGCACCTCCTCACCGGTTTACTGGCAATGTACCGAATGATACCGATTATTGCAGGAAATCACACAGCGTCCTCGTGAAATGTGCAATCTCTCGGGGAGAAACCCCATGGGCATGGACCGAGCCCAACCAGGCTCATCCCGAGTGATAGACCAACCCGGACTAAATGTAACAGTAATGTACCAGACCAACCCATACTAAATATCATAGTAATATACCAGACCAACCCGGACTAAATCTTGACACTAATGCACCGGACCGAACTAAATCCCATTGATACACCGAACCTAACCAAGTTGAGCCTGGAATAAATCCCAAATTATGTCGAATAAACTTTAGTATTTCTGTCCATCTGCATTATGGATCTGGATTTCCAGCTCCAGCGGGGTTTGTTAAAGGGAAATAGCAGTTTTTACCTTCACTGTAAAGATTGTGGAACAATTATTGAATCAAATGCCACCGCGCTCTGAATTAAAGTAATGAACCACAGCAGCTCAAACTGACGGGAGGCAATGAATAAAACCAACTGTCTCATACTCACAGGTCTTTGGCTGGTAATTTTTTCCCTTCAATGATCCGAAGGAATAAGGAGCTGCGCTTTGCCATAGCGAGTTCCGAACAAACTCGAAAAGGTTTAAGAGCTAAAAGTTGGGGGTGAGACGCCGGCCGGCTCCGGGTGCTGTGTGTCCGGGGAGAAGGCTCGGGTCCCGGCGGATGGACAGCTCGCTGTGCCTCTGTCACAGCCCCCGAGCTGTGATCGGACCTCTGCCGCCTTGTGCAACCCTCACTGGAGTCACCATGTGGAGCTGAAGCCCACTGCTTTCATCGAGGCTTGGGCGGCGCCACGGGGTAGGTGAAGGAACTGTGATTGGTCACAGAACGTCTCGGGGAATGAAAACAGGAGCAAGTCACGCCTTTAAAAAAGAACCTTTATGTCAATAATGGAGACCAGTCCCAAGTCAGTTGGATATTGTGTAGATTTCACAGGCCAGGTGGTTTCGGCTCAGTTTTTATTTCACCAGTACAGGTTCCCACTTTTAATCTTTTCTTCAAAAGAAACTTTGGAACTAAACGAATCCAATTGTAGAAGATAAAGAAGTGGAGCATTACATTGCTGGAACACAGTACGGTGAAAATTATATGAATAGCTCTTTAGTAGGAATATTTGCCATTGAAATTGTTTTAATAAAGATACAAGTTGTGAATATTTGGAATTCTCTGCTCCAGAGGTTTGTGGGTGCTCGGTTGTTGAGTATTTTCAACCTGAAATCAATAGATTTTTGGATAATGAGGGAATCAAGGGGTTTGGAGATAGGGCGGGAAACTGCAGTTGAGCTAAAAGCTCAGCATGATCTTATTGAGTAGAGGTACAGGCCTATTCCTGCTCCTATTTCTTACGTTCTTATACATCAGCCACCGAGGTTCCCCTGTGAATCATGACTCAGGGTCTGTCTGAGCAAAGCAGGTTCCAAGTTTAGCTCCACCCTTTTCGTTCTCAGTTACCTGACCTCAGATGGAGTACTCAGACACCGAGCTGATATCCCACAGCTCAATGCCCCGGGCTTGGCAGAGGAACTGAGCCAGAGTTAACCCCACCTGTAGCTACCCAGTGTAGCTCAGTGGGTAGCACTCTCAACCTCTGAGGAGAGAATGTTGTGGGTTCAAGTCCTACACCAGAGACTTGAGCATAAAATCTTGGCTGACACTTCAGCGCTGCACAATGGGAGGTGACGTTTTTCAGATGAGAGGTTAAAGCAAGGCTCTGTCTGCCCTCTCAAGTGGCCATGAAAGATCCCATGGCTCTATTTTGAAGAAGAGTAGAGTTCTCCCTGCTGTCCTCGCCAACTTCACTAAGACAGATTACTTGGCCATTGTGGTTTGTGGGACTGATTAGATTTGTGTGCAACTTGGCTGCCGCATTTCTTACATTACAATTGTGATTGCACTTGAAAAGTACTTCATTGCTGTAAGGCACTTTGGGATGTCCGAAGGTAGTGAACGGCGCTATAGAAATGCAAGTCTTTCGGTGACCACTGTTGGAAGCGCACTTTGTCCGGATGCAAGGTAGGGACTAAATCAAGTCTGCTTGTCCCCTCGGTTGAACAACACACTGACTGTCAAGGGTCTAACTGGTTCCTGTGGGACCAAATCCCAATAATGAGTGGATGAGGGTAGATGTTAACGCACTGTAAAACTGGTGATGCCCGAGTTTAATTTCTGTTGATTATAATTGAGAAGATAATCGGGCGGTTTCTATAACGGGCGGCCAAACCGCAACCCCTGGGCGGCTAATTAAAAATCTACTCCAGATTTTATAGCGGACGAAAGGACAACGTTGGAAGAGCAAAAGAATGAGGCGCAAAGAAAAATTGCAGGAAATCCGGCTCCTTCTCCGTGGAGCCTAGCTGGAAGTAATACATGAAAGTGGAGGGTGGGGGAGGCAATCGTAGATTCATCCTCCTCCTGGCCCCACAAAAATCTCTACACCATGAACGTATTTACCATTTTCTGAGCAGCCAGAAGCGGTCCCTTTAAGGAACTCTAATGAGGCAGCTCAACGCCGGGTGCCGACGGGCGGTATGTGCGTCTCTCACTCCGCCCATTGGTAACTTCGCTGTGTCAGCAGTGGCTCAGTGGGTAGCACTCTCGCCTTCTGAGGTAGAAGATCGTGGGTTTAAGTCCCACTCCAGGAACTTGAGCATGTAAATCTAGGCTGACTTTCCAGTGCAGTGCTGAGGGAGTGCTGCACTGTCGGAGGTGCCATTTTTCGGATGAGATGTTAAACCGAGGCCCTGTCTGCTCTCTCAGACAGACGTAAAAGACCCCATGGCAGTATTTTGAAGAAGAGCAGTGAAGTTATTCCTGGTGTCCTGGCCAATAGTTATCCCTCAATCAATATAACTAAAAACAGATTATCTGGTCATTATTACATTGCTGTTTGTGGGAGCTTGCTGTGCGCAAATTGGCTGCTGCGTTTCCCACATTACAACAATGACTACACTCATTGGCTGTAAAGCGCTTTGAGATGTCTGGTGGTTGAGAAAGGCGCTATATAAATGCAAGTCTTTATTAAAATTGCTGCGGGATCCTATGTACGTCATAGGACTCCGATTACAATGTACAAAAAAGATATCCGCTTAAAACAGGTGGGTGTCACTGCCTGGGTCTAGTGTTCCTAACTCTGGTTTGACCTATTCCTGGAGGTTTCGTCAGTTGCCCTCCCATCTCCCGCTGCAACACCTCCACCATTATTCTACCAACACATCCATGCCTTCCCACATCTATTGAGACTTGAACAGACTGGATGATTCTCAACTTCAGTTAAACTGTCTTGTCCCCATCTCCAATATTGTTTTTTTCAACTAATAAGCAAAAGTGTTCAAATTTTTTTTTTAAATGGAATATCCTGATGATTTTTCTCCAGGATTGCTGGCAGCAGTGCCCTGGAGATGAATCTTTAATTCCTGGAGGTTCCAGGACAGTCCTGGAGGGCTGGTAATGGTAACCCTACCTGGGACACCCATGTGAACACCCCAAATGAAAATGTCAATGATCTTACTAGAAGTGGGAATGGGATGGCAAGTGCTGTACTATCATATTTCACCATGACCAGTGCATTCCCGCTGGGCCGCAGCCATCAAAATCACCCCATTTTGTCCGCTATGAGGAACTGCCTGTGGTTCTTACCATCAACTCTTCGCTTTTCTCAGAATTCAGCAGGATTGCTGAAGACTCCATTTTAAGGACACCTTCCTGTAATTTTAGGGAATTTTTCTTCCAATGGTCAATTCAGAATTACTGTGTTAAATTTATTTCTGGTAATGATGTGACCCATTGGAATAGTTTGTAAGGAGTGTGGAGGAAATACATATGAATATAAGGGTGTTCTGTCATTGCATCACATGTTCATAAACCTTTTGTAAAATTCAATTTTGTCTTAAGTTCATTGATGTACCTGACTGGAATTAGATGCTTTCAGTTGTGAAATTAGCTCAAACAATAGGCTAACCTCTATAAAAGTTGGGGAGGAGCGGCAAGGCCTATAAAAGGCCCAGCGACAGCATGGCGCAGCGGCAGTCGGGGAGGGGCGGAGAGCCCAATAAAAGGCCCAGCGGCAGTGAGGAGCAGCAGCAGTCGGGGAGGGGCGGAGAGGCCTATAAAAGGCCCAGCGGTAGTGAGGAGCAGCGGCAGTCGGGGAGGGGCGGAGAGGCCAATAAAAGGCCCAGCGGCAGTGAGGAGCAGCAGCAGTCGGGGAGGGGCGGAGAGGCCAATAAAAGGCCCAGCGACAGCATGGCGCAGCGGCAGTCGGGGAGGGGCGGAGAGGCCAATAAAAGGCCCAGCGGCAGCGAGGAGCAGCGGCAGTCGGGGAGGAGCCAGCTGCTGCAGCAGGGTCAAAAGTAAGAAAGAAGTAAAAAGTAATCGAAGTGTGACGTTACAGCCAAGAGGGTAAGTGATTGGTTGGTTGATTGGTGAGTAGTTTTCTTTTTCCTTATCTTTTTACTTTTTCTTAACAGTAAGAAGCCTTGTCACTGTTGCCAAATTAAGAATTTAAGGGTTAAGTCATGGCAGGAGAGCCCAGATCTGTGTTATGCTCCTCCTGTGCTATGTGGGAAATCAGGGATGCTTCCAGTGTCCCTGACTACTATGTGTGCGGGAAGTGTATACTGCTGCCGGTCCTGACAGACTGCATTGCAGCACTGGAGCTGCACATGGATTCACTCTGGAGCATCCGCGATGCTAAGGATGTCATGAATAGCATGTTTAGTGAGTTGGTCGCATGCAGGTAAAGGTTACACAGGCAGATAGGGACTAGGTGACCATCATGAAGAGCAGTGGAAGGAAGGTAGTGCAGTGGTCCCCTGCGGTCATCTCCCTCCAAAACAGATATACCACCTTGGGTACTGTTGGGGGAGATGGCCAATCAGGGGAAGGCAACAGCTGCCAAGTTCATGGCACCATGGGTAGCTCTGCTGCGCAGGAGGGCAGGAAAAAGAGTGGGCGAGCTATAGTGGTAGGGGAGTAAATGTGAGGTTATCCACTTTGGTGGTAAAAACAGAGAGACAGACTATTATCTGAATGGTGACAGATTAGGAAAAGGGGAGGTGCAAAGAGACCTGGGTGTCATGGTACATCAGTCATTGAAGGTTAGCATGCAGGTGCAGCAGGCGGTTAAGAAAGCAAATGGCATGTTGGCCTTCATAGCAAGGGGATTTGAGTACAGGGGCAGGGAGGTGTTGCTACAGTTGTACAGGGCATTGGTGAGGCCACACCTGGAGTATTGTGTACAGTTTTGGTCTCCTAACCTGAGGAAGGACATTCTTGCTATTGAGGGAGTGCAGCGAAGGTTCACCAGACTGATTCCCGGGATGGCGGGACTGACCTATCAAGAAAGACTGGATCAACTGGGCTTGTATTCACTGGAGTTCAGAAGAATGAGAGGGGACCTCATAGAAACATTTAAAATTCTGATGGGGTTAGACAGGTTAGATGCAGGAAGAATGTTCCCAATGTTGGGGAAGTCCAGAACCAGAGGTCACAGTCTAAGGATAAGGGGTAAGCCATTTAGGACCGAGATGCGGAGGAACTTCTTCACCCAGAGAGTGGTGAACCTGTGGAATTCTCTACCACAGAAAGTTGTTGAGGCCAATTCACTAAATATATTCAAAAAGGAGTTAGATGAGGTCCTTACTACTAGGGGCATCAAGGGGTATGGCGAGAAAGCAGGAATGGGGTACTGAAGTTGAATGTTCAGCCATGAACTCATTGAATGGCGGTGCAGGCTAGAAGGGCCGAATGGCCTACTCCTGCACCTATTTTCTATGTTTCTATGTTTCTATGTAAGGGGAATAGATAGGCGTTTCTGCGGCCGCAAACGAGACTCTAGGATGGTATGTTGCCTCTCTGGTGCAAGGGTCAAGGTTGTCCCGGGACGGCTGCAGGGCATTCTGGAGGGGGCGGGTGAACAGCCAGTTGTCGTGGTGCATTTAGGTATCAACGATATGGATAAAAAACGGGATGAGGTCCTACAAGCTAAATTTAGGGAGCTAGGAGTTAAATTAAAAAGTAGGACCTCAAAGGTAATAATCTCAGGATTGCTACCAGTGCCATGTGCGAGTCAGAGTAGAAGTAGCAGGATAGTTAAGATGAATATATGGCTTGAGGAATGGTGCAAGAGGAAGGGATTCAAATTCCTGGGACATTGAAACCGGTTCTGGGGGAGGTGGGACTAGTACAAACTGGACGGTCTGCACCTGGGCAGGACTGAAACCAATGTCCTGGGGGAGTGTTTGCTAGTGCTGTTGGGGAGGATTTAAATTAATAGGGCAAGGGGCTAGGAACCTATGCAGGGAGACATAGGGAAATAAAAGTGAGTCAGAAGCAAAAGGTATAAAGGAGAAAAGTAAAAGTGGAGGGCAGAAAAATCAACGGCAAAAATCAAAAAGGGCCACATTACAACATAATTCTAAAAGGACAAAGAATGTTAAAAAAACAAGCCTGAAGGCTCTGTGTCTTAATGCTAGGAGTATTGCAATAAGGTGGATGAATTAACTGCGCAGATAGCTGTTAACGGATATGATGTAATTGGGATTATGGAGACATGGCTCCAGGGTGACCAAGGCTAGGAACTCAACAACCAAGGGTATTCAATATTCAGGAAAGAAAGACTGAAAGGAAAAGGAGGTGAGGTAGTGTTGCTGGTTAAAGAGGAGATTAACGCAATAGTAAGGAAGGACATTAGCGTGGATGAGGTGAAATCTGTATGGGCAGAGTTGCGGAACACCAAAGGGCAGAAAACGCTAGTGGGAGTTGTGTACAGACCACCAAACAGTAGTAGTGAGGTTAGGGATGGCATTAACAGGAAATTAGGGATGCATGCAATAAAAAGGTACAACAGTTATCATGGGTGACTTTAATCTACATATAGATTGGGCTAAACAAACTGGTAGCAATACGGTGGAGAAGGATTTCCTGGAGTGTATTAGGGACGGTTTTCTAGATCAATATGTCAAGGAACCAACTAGAGAGCTGGCCATCCTAGACTGAGTGTTGTGTAATGAGAGAGGATTAATTAGCAATCTTGTTGTGCAAGGCCCCTTGGGGAAGAGTGACCATAATATAGTAGAATTCTTCACTAAGATGGAGAATGACACAGTTAATTCAGAGACTAGAGTCCTGAACTTAAAGAAAGGTAACTTTGACGGTATGAAATGTGATTTGGCTAGGATAGACTGGCGAATGATACTTAAAGGGTTGACAGTGGATAGGCAATGGCAGACATTTAAAGATTACATGGATGAACTTCAACAATTGTACATCCCTGTCTGGCGTAAAAATAAAATGGGGAAGATGGCTCTACCATGGCTTACAAGGGAAATTAGGGATAGTGTTAAATCCAAGGAAGAGGCATATAAATTGGCCCAAAAAAGCAGCAAACCTGAGGACTGGGAGAAATTTAGAATTTAACAGAGGAGGACAAAGGGTTTACTTAGGAGGGGGAAACTAGAATATGAGAGTAAGCTTGCAGGGAACATAAAAACTGACAGCAAAAGCTTCTATAGATATGTGAAGAGAAAAAGATTAGTGAAGACAAATGTAGGTCCCTTACAGTCAGAATCAGGAGTATTTATAATGGGGAACAAAGAAATGGCAGACCAATTGAACAAATATTTTGGTTCTGTCTTCACTAAGGAAGATACAAATAACCTTCCAGAAATACTAGGGGACCGAGGGTCTGGCAAGAAGGAGGAACTAAAGGAAATCCTTATTAGTCTGCAAATTGTGTTCGAAAAATTGATGGGATTGAAGGCCGATAAATCCCCAGGGCCTGATAGTCTGCATCCCAGAGTACTTAAGCAAGTGGCCATAGAAATAGTGGATGCATTGGTGGTCATTTTCCAACATTCTATAGATTCTGGATCAGTTCCTATGGACTGGAGGGTAGCTAATGCAACCCCACTTTTTAAAAAAGGAGGGAGAGAAAACACGGAATTATAGACCGGTCAACCTGACATCGGTGGTGGGGAAAATGTTGGAATCAATTATTAAAGATGTAATAGCAGCGCATTTGGAAAGCAGTGACAGGATTGGTCCAAGTCAGCATGGATTTATGAAAGGGAAATCATGCTTGACAAATCTTCTGGAATTTTTTGAGGATGTAACTTGTAGAGTGGACAAGGGGAGCCAGTGAATGTGGTGTATTTAGACTTTCAAAAGGCTTTTGACAAGGTCCCACACAAGAGATTAGTGTGCAAAATTAAAGCACATGGTATTGGGGGTAATGTATTGATGTGGATAGAGAACTCGTTGGCAGACAGGAAGCAAAGAGTAGGAATAAATGGGTCCTTTTCAGAATGGCAGGCAGTGACGAGTGGGGTACCGCAAGGTTCAGTGCTGGGACCCCAGCTACTTACAATATACATTAATGATTTAGATGAAGGAATTGAATATAATATCTCCAAGTTTGCAGATGACATTAAGCTGAGTGGCAGCGTGAGCTGTGAGGAAGATGCTAAGAGGCTGCAGGGTGACTTGGACAGGTTAGGTGAGTGGGCAAATACATGGCAGATGCGGTATAATGTAGATAAATGTGAGGTTATCCACTTTGGTGGTAAAAACAGGAAGGCAGAATATTATCTGAATGGCGGCGGATTAGGAAAAGGGGAGGTGCAACGAGATCTGGGTGTCATGGTACATCAGTCATTGAAAGTTGGAATATAGGTACAGCAGGTGGCGAAGAAGGCAAATGTCAAGTTGGCCTTCATAGCGAGAGGATTTGAATATCGGAGCAGGGAGGTCTTACTACAGTTGTACAGGACCTTGGTCAGGCCACACCTTGAATATTGTGTACAGTTTTGGTCTCCTAATCTGAGGAAGAACATTCTTGCTATTGAGGGAGTGCAGCGAAGGTTCACCAGACCGATTCCTGGGATGACAGGAGTGACATATGAAGAAAGACTGGATCAACTAGGCTTATATTCAATGGAATTTAGAAGAATGAGAGGGGATCTCATAGAAACATATAAAATTCTGACGGGATTGGACAGGTTAGATGCAGGAAGAATGTTCCTGATGTTGGGGAAGTCCAAAACCAGGGGTCACAGTCTAAGGATAAGGGGTAAGCCATTTAGGACCGAGATGAGGAGAAACTTCTTCATTCAGAGAATTGTGAGCATGTGGAATTCTCTACCACAGAAAGTTGTTGAGGCCAGTTCGTTAGATATATTCAAAAGGGAGTTAGATGTGGCCCTTACGACTAAAGGGATCAAGGAGTATGGAGAGAAAGCAGGAATGGAGTACTGAAGTGCATGATCAGCCATGATCAAATTGAATGGTGGTGCAGGTTCGAAGGGCCGAATGGCCTACTCCTGCACCTATTTTCTATGTTTTCAATGGTTTCTATGTTTGCTCTGGAGGGAATGAAGATATTTTGAAAATCAGTGAGGTGTAAATCAGTGAATTATCTGATAGTGGGAATTGTCAAACAGAGACTTCAACAGCAGAATCTGCATCCAGCGTCAGGTTTGGAGTCCGTCACTTATAATACCAGAGGCCAAAGGGGTTATGCAGCCATTACAAATATGAAATATATAACATAATATATATTTACCTTTATTGTTCTGGGGTGATGTCTGTTTCCTGAGGATTTGATTCACCTCAGGTGCCAATCCCAGCCACGCTGGAGAAAACATTGGTGGGAAACTGATTGCTGGCTGTGTTGTGCCCAGATTGGGAGCAGATTGATAAGAACATAAGAAATAGGAGCAGGAGCAGACCATTCGGCCCATCGAACTTGCTCCGCCATTTAATAAGATCATGGCTGATCATCTACCTCAACATCCACTTTCCCGCCCGATCTCCATATCCCTCGATTCCCCTAGACTTCTTAGTCTCCAGTGGCTGGCATGACCATGGGTACTCTGAGAGGGGAAGGAACATAATTGCGAAGAAAGATACAGTGAGAAAGGACAAGTGATGAGGAGATGCATTGATGCCATTGGAAGTGCCAGTGTCTTGTAAGGTACATGCAATTTCATGTTTCTACACTAGTGTTAAACACTGCTGGTGAAGCTCTCCCCACCCCACCGCCCCCCCCACCCCCCCACGTCCTCACAATCTAGCTATTGTTGCCCTGCTCATTTCCTGGCCACCTGCCCTAAGGTCCTTCATAACCAACTGCAGTTAAATGGATGACGGTGCTTCAGCTTGACCTGTCTCTAACCACCGCAGATACGTGCCTCTGGTGGCTATGGGTAATCGCCCCCCCCACCTCCCCCCGCCCCCAACATATAGATTATGGGAGCCCATAAACTCGCCTATCGTTTAGAACAAACAGGAAAGCAATTTCAATGTTCCATTTTTCAAGTCAGCATATAGGCTGCATTTGACACAACTGCAATAATCACAGTTAACCCTTTAAGAAGTACAAGATGCGATTCCCGATCTCTGTAAATTACCAGGCAAGAAAAATGCTACCAAAGCTTATGGAGAATGCTAACCATCCCACAAAGATTCACAGAACTTGAGGGTTGTCCTGATTATGGAGGTATTCAAGGTCTTTACTGTTCAGACCTGGCATGAACTCTTCATCCTCTGAGGGGGATGGGAAGCTGGGAGCAAGTTGCAAGATGGCTGAATATATTCTGCAGCACTAAGAAGAACTAGCAGCAGATCAGGAAACAGTCAGTCCATAATGGAAGGAAAACCACCAACTGAAGGAACGTTCGGATTGTGAAGGAGGCACGTACTCAGCCTGGTAAGGTCTTCTGCCTGGAAAGACCGAAGGCATAAATATTACTGATATGAAAGCCTTCACTATTGACTCTACTTTCAATCTCTTCCCACATCTTGGAAAACATTGCACCATCATGATTCATGCTAAGGGAAAGAAAGCATGTGCATAATATCAGGACATTCCAAGGTGCTTCACGACCAATGAAGTACTTTTGATGTGTAGTTACTGGTGTAATGTAGGGAAATGCAGCAGCCAATTTACGCACAGCAAGCTCCCACAAATCATCATCATCATCATTGGCAGTCCCTCGGATTCAAGGAAGACTTGCTTCCACTCTTAAAATGATTCAAGATCCATGGTGCGGCCCTGGACAACGTGGACCATTTCCCATACCTCGGGAGCCTCTTATCAACAAGAGCAGACATCGACAATGAGATTCAACACCGCCTCCAGTGCACCAGTGCAGCCTTTGGCCACCTGAAGAAAAGAGTGTTTGAAGATCAGGCCCTCAAAACTGTCACCAAGCTCATGGTCTACAGGGCTGTAGTAATACCCGCCCTCCTGTATGGCTCAGAGACATGGACCATGTACAGTAGATACCTCAAGTTGCTGGAGAAATACCACTAACGAAGCCTCTGCAAGATCCTACAAATCCCTTGGGAAGACAGATGCACCAACATTAGCGTCCTCTACCAGGCCAACATCCCCAGCATTGAAGCACTGACCACACTCGATCCCACAAATAACAACAAGGTAAATGACCAGATAATCTATTTTAACGATGTTGATTGAGGGTTAAATATTGGCCTAGACACTAGGAGAACTCCCCTGCTCGTCTTTGAATTCTGCCATGGGATCTTTTATGTTTGTTATGCCTTTGATACACTTATGAATGAATCCATGAGGTCTAGTATTGTACTTGAGCTGTTGTGACCTTGGTCATTTATTGTAACTCCAGAGTGAGGCACAAGCATGGTGGGCAGCCTTTTATACTGGGCCCTGCACACCTATGCAGCTGACCCTCAGGTCTCCCACCACAGTGCCCTCTGGTGGTACATCTTATGTGACTATACAGTTAGTATACATGGTCTACATACATGACATCACTTCCCCCCCAAGTCTTTAATGCAAATTGACTCGTACATTGACGGTGACCTGGGCTTTGCTCTTCCTGGTTGACCATTGGAGGGTCACTTCTAGTTTGGGTGGGTTGGTAGTGAGATTTGTTGCCAGTGGAGGTCCCAGTGGTTTCTGGTTGTGAGTCCATGACTACTCCATTCTCCCCCCCCTGCCCCCACACAGAGATCAGGCTAATGGCCCATTACATGCAAGTTGCATTCAAGTTCATCACATGGGTTTTACATTTACATCTTGGTACATTTGGGTGGATTACAGTTGTGTTTCTTTTTGTGTGGTACATTTACATGATCAGTACAGGTATATCAGTACAGGTACACAAGGACAGTCTAGTTCCAGCACGGCCGGATGAGATCTGGGCCGTCTGGTGGTGGCGCAGCGCCCCATGCTAGTGGGTCTGTGGGCGAGGTGAGCTCATTTTGCTCGAGTTGCCAGAGCTCAGGGCTCTTGCTGTTACTCCTAGTGTCGGGCAGGCCCAAAGACAGCTGATGTGTCTGTGACTTCCCTGACCTTTTCGTTTGCACAGTGTCACTGCTGCTCCCTGGGAAGCGGTCTGAGCGAGTGAGCGTTTCGTCTAAGCAACGGTGGGGCTGCCTCGTCTTGTCTAGCAGTTCACAGGGGACTGCTGACTCACTTTCCTTGAGGGCACCGTTGTGAGCACTCTCTAGTTTGGGATCCTGGCTGGTCCCAGTCCCATTCGGAGGAGCCGCTGCGGGTGACCCTTCGCTCTTGAACATTGCCATGATGGAGAGTGGGTTTGTGGGCTGCGCCTTTTCCACCCGGTTGGTGGGTGACGGTAGCCGACTGCGACTGTTTCTGGCCTGTGGCGGTTCATGCCATCGGGTGACGGCAATGTTAAACCGATCTGAGGCAGGGTATCGCTACCGGTGCCTCTGCTCTCCGGGGATCATTTACTCTGCGGCTTGTCTACTTCTGTCAGCTGTAGGGACACTTTATGATACATCGTTCTGGTCCCGGGGATGCAGGCCAGTCCGCTGGATCTATATACGACCGTTAGGTGTTCGCCCGCTATATTGCAATTTGCACCCGACATCGCTCAACAACATCTTGCTCGTTACTAGGCAGTGACTAGTGGGGTACCGCAAGGTTCTGTGCTGGGGCCCCAGCTGTTTACATTGTACATTAATGATTTAGACGAGGGGATTAAATGTAGTATCTCCAAATTTGCGGATTACACTAAGTTGTATGGCAGTGTGAGCTGCGAGGAGGATGCTATGAGGCTGCAGAGTGATTTGGATAGGTTAGGTGAGTGGGCAAATGAATGGCAGATGAAGCATAATGTGGATAAATGTGAGGTTATCCACTTTGGTGATAAAAACAGAGAGACAGACTATTATCTGAATGGTGACAGATTAGGAAAAGGGAAGATGCAACGAGACCTGGGTGTCATGGTACATCAGTCATTGAAGGTTGGCAGGTACAGCAGGCGGTTAAGAAAGCAAATGGCATGTTGGCCTTCATAGCGAGAGGATTTGAGTACAGGGGCAGGGAGGTGTTGCTACAGTTGTACAGGGCCTTGGTGAGGCCACACCTGGAGTATTGTGTACAGTTTTGGTCTCCTAACCTGAGGAAGGACATTCTTGCTATTGAGGGAGTGCAGCGAAGATTCACCAGACTGATTCCCGGGATGGTGGGACTGACCTATCAAGAAAGACTAAATCAACTGGGCTTGTATTCACTGGAGTTCAGAAGAATGAGAGGGGACCTCATAGAAACGTTTAAAATTCTGACGGGTTTAGACAGGTTAGATGCAGGAAGAATGTTCCCAATGTTGGGGAAGTCCAGAACCAGGGGTCACAGTCTAAGGATAAGGGGTAAGCCATTTAGGACCGAGATGAGGAGAAACTTCTTCACCCAGAGAGTGGTGAATCTGTGGAATTCTCTACCACAGAAAGTAGTTGAGGCCAATTCACTTAATATACTCAAAAGGGAGTTAGATGAAGTCCTTACTACTCGGGGGATCAAGGGGTATGGCGAGAAAGCAGGAAGGGGGTACTGAAGTTTCATGTTCAGCCATGAACTCATTGAATGGTGGTGCAGGCTAGAAGGGCTGAATGGCCTGCTCCTGCACCTATTTTCTATGTTTCTATGTTTCTATGTTTCTATTACAGCTGGACTTTTACATTGGTTATCAATTTCAAGCAGTTCGTTCAAAAATGGCGGGTTGCTGGCCTCCTTTAAAATGGCCAAACTACTTTTACCCCAATCGTCTTCCTTGCATGGAACCACGTGTCGTTGCTCCATTAGCGCTGCACCTCATGGTTTGGATGCCATCTTTACCCTGTCCATGATATTGACTGCCGCAATCTTCTTTCCCAGGGATTCTGCCACTGAAGCTGGGAAGGCGCCCTCAGATCCAATCTTCCTCCCCAGGAGTCCTGCCACTGAAACCGGGTCGTCTCAGCCGGATCATCGCCACGCAGTCGTGATGAGCGGTCTGTGCCTCGGGGGCTGCGAGGATCTGCTCTCCGGTACCTGGTCCAACTGAAGGTGGGGGCTTGCTCTGCCTTTGAGCACGGGGGACGTCGATCGCTGGAGGGATGAGGTTTTCCCAGTTCCAATGAATCTTCCCCATCCATCTTCTTCCAAGTAGCATTGGTCCATCATCTGAAACAATCTACAATGGTAAATTGTGCACCGCGCCATCATGGGATACACTTACATCCGCACTATCAACAATTGATATCAGTTCCTTGGTGTAGGTGCGCAGGACCACCTTGGGTTGTTCAGCTTGATCATTCCATAACCTCTCATAGGCTTCATGGTCATTACTGACTGACTCGTCCCCGTGTCCACTTCCATGAAGACTGGAACGCCATTTATTTTGACTTCCATTATCACTGGAGGACTATCTGTGGTGCAGGTATATACTCCATACACTTTGTCCTGGGACTGAGCTGTCTCTCTAGCCATCTCCTCGTAATCTGCGCTGGATTCACAGCCGTCTGCTGACTCCTCTTCCACGTGAGTCACAACTCTTTTGCACATTCGCTGGAGGTGGCCCTTTGTGCTGCAGCCTTTGCACACATAGTCTCTGAGCTGACACTGATGAGCCCTGTGATTACCTCCACAATGCCAGCATGGTGCTACTCGACTTACATTTTCACCCCTCGGCGGACTTTGAGTTGAAGGACTTGGGGGCCTATACCCTCTGTCCTGGGCAGATTCACGTTCAACAGTTCTGCCTGTGAAAGTCGGCATTCTATTTGCAGTACTTGCCGAGTTTGAGTCCTGAGAGTGAGTCATCATCTGCTTGGAGCTGCAGCTTGAGGTCATGAACGCCTGGCTGATGCTGATGGCCTTCTGCAGAGTGATGGTGGTTTTGGCAGACTGTAGCCTGTGAAGAAGGGCCTCATGACTGATGCCACTTACGAAGACGTCCCGTAATGCATCGGCGAGGGATGCGTTGAATTCACACGGTCCTGCCAGCCTCCTGAGGTCGGTAGCGTACTTCGCGATTTCCTGGCCCTCGGAGCGGCGGTGTGTATAAAATCAATGCCTGGCCATGTGGATGCTCTCCTTCAGTTTGAGTTGGTCCCGAATTAGCACTTTCAGCTCCTTGAATGACTTGGTCGTTGTTTTCTCTGGTGCCAGCAAGTCCTTGACGAGGCCGTAGACCGCAAGCCCACAACTGGTCAACAGGATAGCTCTGCGCTTATCTGCCAGCGTGGCTGGATCATCGCCTACCAGGTTGTTTGCTACAAAATATTGGTCGAGCCGCTCCGTAAAGGCTTCCCAATCTTCACCCTCTGAGAACTTTTCTAATGCACCAACGTTAGTGATTTTTGCGTGAAAGTTCGTAATCTCGTTGCCAGTTGTTATGTCTTTGATACTCTTATGAATGACTCCACGAGATCAATATTGTACTTGAGCTGTTGTGACTTTAGTCCCATTTATTGTAACTCCAGAGTGAGGCACAAGCATGGTGGGCAGCCTTTTATACTGGGCCCTGCACACCTATGCAGCTGACCCTCAGGTCTCCCACCGCAGTGCCCTCTGGTGGCACACCTTATGTGACTATACAGTTAGCATACATGGTCTACATACATGACAACGTTCACCTGAGAAGGAAGACGGGGTCTCAGATTAACATCTCATCCAAAAGGCAGCACCTACAATAGTGCAGCACTCCCTCAGCACTGTACTGAAGTGTCAGCCTGGATTATCTGCTCATGTCTCTGGTGTGGGGCTTGAACCCATGATTTTTGCCTCAGAGGCGAGGGTGCTCCCACTGAGCCACAGCTGACACCAAGGAGTGGGGAAAAATAGAAAAACTTGACAGAAAAAGGGGCAAAAAAGAAATTTTGCAAGTAAGATTTAGTAAAAACAAAGATGTTGTTTAAAAAAAAAATTGTAAAGGGAACATAATGAAAAGAAAGACTTGCATTTATATAGCACCTTTCACGATCTCGGGACATCCCAAAGCATTTTACAACCAATGAAGTAACTTTGAAGTGTAGTCACTGTGTGATGTAGGAAACGCGGCAGCCAATTTGCGCACAGCAAGCTCCCACAAACAGCAATGTGATAATGACCAGATAATCTGATTTTAGTGATGTGGATTGAAGGCTAACTACTGGCCAGGACCCCAGGGAGAACTCCCCTGCTCTTCTTTGAAATAGTGCCATGGTCTTCATATTCCCATGTTAATTTATTGCCAGTGTTAACCCAGTTAACATAATGGATTAATCTGGCATTAAAACAACACTGATTGATAAATCTATGCTCAGCTGTTGCTTTGTAAGCCGGGACTCAGCGTCTGATTCAGAAAGTTATGGGTTCAAATCCGGGTATCCCACTGGTGGCATTGGATGGGCAGTGAGGTCACTCCAAGCCCATTGGTTGGGCAGTGAGGTCACTCCGAGCCCATTGGATGGGCAGTGAGGTCACTCCGAGCCCATTGGATGGGCAGTGAGGTCACTCTGAGCCCAGTGGATGGGCAGTGAGGTCACTCCGAGCCCATTGGATGGGCAGTGAGGTCACTCCAAGCCCATTGGATGGGCAGTGAGGTCACTCCGAGCCCATTGGATGGACAGTGAGGTCACTCCGAGCCCATTGGATGGGCAGTGAGGTCACTCCGAGCCCATTGGATGGGCAGTGAGGTCACTCCGTGCCCATTGGATGGGCAGTGATGTCACTCTGAGCCCATTGGATGGGCAGTGATGTCACTCTGAGCTCATTAGATGGGCAGTGAGGTCACTCTGAGCCCATTGGATGGGCAGTGAGGTCACTCCGAGCCCATTGGATGGGCAGTGAGGTCACTCTGAGCCCATTGGACGGGCAGTGAGGTCACTCCGTGCCCATTGGACGGGCAGTGAGGTCACTCTGAGCCCATTGGACGGGCAGTGAGGTCACTCCGTGCACATTGGACAGGCAGTGAGGTCACTCTGAGCCCCTATTCACCCGCCCTGATTTCACGACCTGAAAATCGATCCAGCCACATCCCAGTTTTCTTTTCATTGATAACGGAAGGCTGGACGGTAAATTTGCAGCACACTAATCAGGATGTGAATGGTTGCCCGCATACCAGCCGACTGCCCTTTTATACAGCAAGATCTGCAGGTGAGCTGACTGCTGACTCACCATCTAATAGCAAAGTGGAGTGGGAGTGAGTCAGCAAAACCGCCCTAGTTTGACAGATCCCTGTGCTATAATTTGGTTGAACACTGCTGTGTGATTAGCAGTATTATACATGCCTGTCCAAATATTCCAACTCTAGGATATCAATCTGATTTGCAAATTGTTTAAAGTGATGATTTCAGCAGTAGTTGGCTCCATTATCTTTTCCATTCCTCCCCATGTAACTACAACTTCATGTAGCCATCCACCATTAGCGTCAATAGAAAATGGATATTGGTAAACTATTCAACTGTGGTGTGCAGCATGCCCTAGCCAAACTTCCCCGAAGATTTCACCCTCACCCCCTCTTCCCCCAGCATGTCCTGAACTCACATTTTTCTCTAGTTTCTCTTTTATCTCTCCTCCTAACCTCTGTGAGCTCATCTTGTCCATGGCACCCACCTCTTGCTCCTATGACCCTATTTCCACCAAACTGATGACTGCCCAATTTCCCTTCCTGGCCCCATGTTAGCTGCTATTGTTAACGGTTCCCCCTCCTCAGGTACTGTTCCTTACCCCGCTTCCTCAAAAAACCTACCCTTGACCCCTTCGGCCTTGCAAACTACCATCCTATCTCCAAGCTCCCTTTCCTCTTCATAGTCTTAGAAAGTGTTGTTGCTTCCCAATGTCATGCCCATCTTTCCCGCAACTGCACGTTTGAATCCCTCCAATCAGGTTTCCGCCCATGCCACAGTACTGAAACGGCTCTCATCAAAGTCACAAATGACCTTCTATGTGACTGTGACTATGGTAAACCATCCCTCCTCATCCTTCTCTACCTATCAACAGTATTTGACACGGTTGGCCATACCATCCTCCTCCAACGTCTCCCCTTTGTCATTCAGCTGGATAAGACTGCCTTCACCTGTTCCAGTCATATCTGTTCAGTCATAGCCAGAGAATCACGACCAATGACTTCTCTTCCCACTTCCGCACCGTTACCTCTGGAGTCCCCCAAGAATCTATTCTTGGCCTCCTTCTCTGAAAATAAATCAGATTCCACATGTATGCTGATGACACCCAGCTCTACCTCACCACCACCTCCCCCGACCCCTCCAGTGCCTCTGAGTTGTCAGACTGCTTGTCCGACATCCACTATTGGATGAGCAGAAATTTCCTCCAATGAACTATTGGGAAGAGCAAAGCCATTGTCTTTGGTCCCCACCTCTGACTCCATCTCTCTCCCTGACACTATCTGATGTTGAATCAGACCATTTGCAACCTTGGCATCCATGTTCTCTCCATATCCTCTCTATCACCAAGACAGCCTACTTTCACCAATCTCCACCTCCGGCTCAGCTCACCTGCTGTTGAAACCCTCATCCTTGTCTTTGTTACCACCAGACTCAACTATTCCAAGTTCCGTTCACCCATCAGCCCTGTGCTCGCTAACCTACAGAGACTCCCGGTTCAGCAATGCCATGATTTTAAAATTGTCATCCTTATTTTCGGGTCACTCCATGGCCTCGCCCCCTCCTTATCTCTTTAGCCGCCTCCAGCCCTACTACCCTCCGAGACTGCTGCGCTCCTCAATTCTGGCCTCTTGCACATCCCCGATTTTAATTGCTCCACCATTGGCGGTTGGGCTTTCAGTTGCTTAGGCCCTAAGCTCTGGAATTCCTTCACTAAATCTCCCTGCCTTTCGACCTCTCTATCCTCCCTTTAGTCGCACCTTAAAACCTGCCACTTTGACCAAGCCTGTCCTAATATCTCCTTGCGTGGCTTGGTGTAAAATTGTGTCTGAATACGCTCCTGTGATGTGCCTTGGGACATTTTACTATGTTAAAGGTGCTATATAAATGCAATTGTTCTTCTTCAACCTTACCTTCACCAGGTGTAGCAGACCTACTGCCACTGGCGAAGCTCAGCTAACCTCAGCACAGCGCAAGGAGGGACCGTCCTAGTTGGTGGAGCTAAGTTCAACACTGGACAGCACATAGGTTGAACCATCAAGGAAGCCTGGATTTAAAAGCTGTAAACCCTGTTGACCTTTCACAATCTCTCTGCTCAGCCTTATAATGGCTTCAAGTTCAGTCAATGAAAATTAATACTGCAAACATTCAACAGGATACAACACAAACTGGTTGCACAAGATAAAAAATGTAAGAATGTTTTTTCAACCAACCGTGGTAAATATTGAATAAAATTAGCTAAAGGAAGCCTAATACACTAGCCTCCCTGATAAAGTGCGACTTCCTCACTGACACCAGGGAATCCCTGGCCCAAGACTGCCTTAAGTGGAGGAAATGCATCCGAGAGGGCGCTGAGCACCTCGAGTCTCAACACAGAGAGCATGCAGAAATCAAGCGCAGACAGCGGAAAGAGCATGCGGCAAACCAGTCCCATTCACCCTTTCTCTCAACGTCTATCTGTCCCACCTGTGACAGAGTCTGTGGCTCTCGTTTTGTACTGTTCAGCCACTAAAGAACTCACTTCAGGAATGGAAGCAAGTCTTCCTCGATTCCAAGGGACTGCCTATGATGAATACACAGCTCTAAGTTGGAACTGATAATGTTCAACTCAGAGGCCCATTCAGGGTGGGGGTGGCGGAGGCAGGCAGGGGGGTGCACAGACAGATGGAATGGTGTGATATCGGGTAGGAAACGAGGAAGAACTTTCAGCGTGTTTGCCTGTGGTATTTTAACGCAGCCACCTCATTATAATTTTACTTCTGGATTTGGCGATGAATGCACAGCAGCGGGTGTGGCCTCACATGACACGATCGCAACTCCAGTGTTTAAAGAGCCAGTTCAAAGATGGAATTGGGAGGTTTGGCACAATGACAGCAATTGCAGAAGATGGACTCAGGACACTCAAAAGGCTGCACCCTGCTTTAACAATATCCCCCTTGATGAACTGCTGGGCACAGTGAGGAGCCAGGAGAGATACATTTCACCAGCAATGGGAGGAAGAAACCTGCTGCTGTTACAAAGAAAGCATGGCTGGAGGTGGCCCTGGAGGTCAGCAGCAGGAGCATTGTGCCACACTGCTGGATTCAGTGCAGGAAGTGCTTTAATGACCTAACCAGGTTAGGAAAGGCGAGTACAGTTGCACATTCACCTACATGTGCACATCACCCCACCCCCTCACTCTGCTTTCTCAAGCTTACTCCATCACATCACTCCTCATACCCATTTACCTTGCAAGAGCACCCATCCTTCCTCTTCCTCACATCCCCATTGATCCATCCACCACTGCCACACCCTCATTCTTGTACAATTTGATGCCTGATAGTCACCCTCACCAAATGCACTGCATCCATCGGGTGACACAGGCCATTACAACCAATCATAGCAATCATAGATCTGTTCTTGTAGAAGAGAGGGAGAGAACCAGAGGGAGAGGGAGAGAACCAGAGCTAGTCCTACACAGTATAAAAAAAAATGTTCCTGGGATGTGGGCGTCACTGGCAAGGCCAGCATTTATTGCCCATCCCTAATTGCCCTTGAGAAGGTGGTGGTGAGCCACCTTCTTGACCCGCTGCAGTCCTTGTGGTGTTAGGGAGATTGTTCCAGGATTTTAGCCCAACGATGATGAAGGAATGGCGATATACTTCCAAGTCAGGATGGTGTGTGACTTGGAGGGGAATGTGGAGGTGATGGTGTTCCCATGCGCCTGCTGCCCTTGTCCTTCTGGGTGGTAGAGGTCGTGGGTTTGGGAGGTGCTGTCGAAGAAGCCTTGGTGAGTTGCTGCAGTACATTTTATGGATGGTACACACTGCAGCCACAGTGTGCCGGTGGTGGAGGGAGTGAATGTTTAAGGTGGTGGATGGGGTGCTAATCAAGCGGGCTGCTTTGTCCTGGATGGTGTCGAGCTTCTTGAGTGTTGTTGGAGCTGCACTCATCCAGGCAAGTGGAGAGTATTCCATCACACTCCTGACTTGTGCCTTGTAGATGGTGGAAAGGCTTTGGGGAGTCAGGGGATGTAACACTCGCCACAGAATACCCAGCCTCTGACCTGCTCTTGACAACTGCAGAGGAGGAAGTGCGGGAGAGGAGGAGGAAGTGGTTTTTCATTCTTATTGTTCCTACTTTGTCAGTACTAATTCATAGCGTTTCTCTCTGCCAGGGCCTTCATACATGCATCAGGAGGAGGACAAATCCTCAGAGGAGCTGATTAATTCTGACGGTGCACCATCACAAGACTCGTGCATACCACGCACCAGCTCAGATACTTGCACTTCGGTGGGCCCAGTTAGACCGATAGTTGGGTTTTCACCTGGTGTCTCACATTTCACAAGTGAGCAAGAGCAGATGGTGGAGAATCTGCATCGGAGGGCGACGAAAAGGATCATCATTGAAGGGGCAGCAGTAAATCTGGGATGGACTGACAGGTCTTCCACACACACTATCCACAACTGCAGAGAGAATGGAGAAGTCCACCTCAAGCATGAGTGGTTTGATGTCGCAGGACATTGTGGCGCTGTCTTTTTCCATGGATAGAGTGGCCAACTCCGTGGAACATCGGTTACGGCAATCAAACGAGTTCTTGCCGCATTGACCATGGCCGTGCCAACATGTTTGGCGCCTTAAGCAGGATGACAGATACCTTAGCTTTGGTCTTACAGCACATCACTGATTTGCAGGATGAAAGCATTATTTCAGCTTCCCGGGAATCTGACACACACCTGTATAAATCTTTCTTGTGGTCGCACACCCATCATCATCATCATCATCATAGGCAGTCCCTCGGAATCGAGGAAGACTTGCTTCCACTCTTAAAATGAGTCCTTAGGTAGCTGAACAGTCCAATATAAGAGCCACAGACTCTGTCAGAGGTGGGACAGATAGTCATTGTGGGAAAGGATGGGTGGGACAGGTTTGCCGCACGCTCTTTCCACTGCCTGCGCTTGTTTTCTGCATGCTCTCTGCGCCGAGACTCGAGGTGTTCAGCGCCCTCCCAGATGCACTTCCTCCACTTAGGGTGGTCTTTGGCCAGGGACTCCCAGGTATCACTTTATCAGGGAGGCTTTGAGGGTGTCCTTGTAATGATTCCTCTACCCACCTTTGGCTCGTTTGCCGTGAAGGAGTTCCGAGTAGAGCGCTTGCTTTGGGAGCCTCGTGTCTGGCATGCGGACTATGTGGCCTGCCCAGCGGATCTGATCAAGTGTGGTCAGCGCCTGGGGATGTTGGCCTGGTTGAGGACACTAATGTTGGTGCGTCTGTCCTCCCAGAGGATTTGTAGGATCTTGCCTAGGCATCGTTGGTGATATTTCTCCAGCAACTTGAGGTGTCTACTGTACATGGTCCATGTCTCTGAGCCATACAGGAGGGCTGTTATTATTACGGCCCTGTAGACCATGAGCTTGGTGGCAGATTTGAGGGCCTGGTCTTCGAACACTCTTTTTCTCAGGCGGCCAAAGGCTGCATTGGCGCACTGGAGGCAGTGTTGAATCTCGTCATCAATGTCTGCTCTTGTTGATAAGAGACTCCTGATGTATGGGAAATGGTCTCTCTCTGCCCCCCTCTCTCTGCCCCCTCTCTCTGTCCCCTCTTTCTGCCCCCTCTCTCTGCCCATCTCTCTGCTCCCCCTCTCTCTGCTCCCCTCTCTCTGCTCCCCTCTCTCTGCCCCTCTCTCTCTGCCCCTCTCTCTCTGCTCCCCTCTCTCTGCCCCTCTCTCTCTGCCCCTCTCTCTCTGCCCCCCTCTCTGCTCCCCCCTCTCTGCTCCCCCCCTCTCTGCTCCCCCCCTCTCTGCTCCCCCTCTCTTTGCTCCCCCTCTCTTTGCTCCCCCTCTCTTTGCTCCCTCTCTCTGCCCCCTCTCTGCTCCCCTCTCTCCCTGCCCCCCTCTCTCTGCTCCCCTCTCTGCCCCCTCTCTCTGCCCCCCCCTCTCTGCCCCCCCTCTCTGCCCCCCTCTCTGCTCCCCCCCTCTCTGCCCCCCTCTCTCTGCTCCCTCTCTCTGCCCCCTCTCTCTGCTCCCCTCTCTCTGCCCTCTCTCCCTGCCCCCCTCTCTCTGCCCCCCTCTCTCTGCCCCCCTCTCTCTGCCCCCCTCTCTCTGCCCCCTCTCTCTGCCCCCCTCTCTCTGCCCCCTCTCCCTGCTCCCCTCTCTCTGCCCCCTCTCCCTGTCCACCTCTCCCTGCCCCCCTCTCTGCTCTCCTCTCTCCTCTCTGCTCTCTGCTGCCCTCTCTGCCGCTTCCCGCTCTGTAACCCCCTTCTCTGCCGTTCCCCGCTCTGTACCCCCCTCTCTGCTCCCCGCTCTGTACCCACCTCTCTGCCGCTCCCCGCTCTGAGGTTCAATCTAAGGCAGCCAAGGTGCCACCCATCCTGATCATAAGTCTCAAAATCTTAAAAATGCCGAAATCAGCCTCTCACACAAGTATTCTAAACAAACACTTTCCCAGTGGGAGGTAAGGACGCAGCTGTGAGCACTGAGTCTTTATTGCTGTATTTGCCTGACTTTAAATGAGCCTCATGAATTGCCATTCTGTTCTCGCTTGTCTTCAATGGTGAGCTTCAGGAAGCCCGGGAAACCCATGGCGGGAGGGGGTGACTATTAAATTTAAATGGCGGTTGAAATATCACTGAAATTCATTGATTTACATTTTCAAATCACTAACCGGCCTCTCCGGAGGGTTTTACACAGCCGAGCATGTTGTGTATGCAAATTGTATGTACTGTAACATTAAACCACTGAATGTATCCTCACACTGTACACACCATACCTGTACCACCAGAGGGTGCTACTGGTGGAGACCCAAGGGTCACCTGCACACTGCAGGTAACCAGGTATAAAAGGGAGCTCACCTCATTGTACCCTCACTCAGGAGCTGCAATAAATGGACTAAGGTCACAACAGTTCAAGTATAATACCTTACCTCGTGGAGTCATTGCTAGAGTGCTTACATATATAACATCTGGCGACAAGATTACGAATTTCCACGCACAACATGGCTAACCTAAGCAACTTTCAACAATTCGCTGATGGAGAAAATTGGGATGCATTCATGGAAAGGCTCGAACAACCTGGCTGGAGACACACCAACCTCACTGGCTCATAAACGCAGAGCTATCCTGATCAGCAGTTGTGGGCCCACCGTCTATGGCCTCATCAGGGACCTGCTAGCCCCAGCGAAGATGACAACTAAAACGTACGCGGAGCTCGCAACAATAATACAGGAACAGCTCAAACCTAAAGAGAGTATCCTCACAGCCAGACACCAGTTCTACACCCACCGGTGGCCCAAAGGCCAAGAAATCGCAAAATATGCTGCAGACCTCTAGACGATTGGTTGCACCATGCAATTTTGGCAACTACCTCACTGAAGCACTGAGGGACATCTTTGTTATTGGAATCGGCCACGAGGGCCTCCTCCACAAGCTGCTCTCTGCGGACAATACGGTCACCCTGCAGAAGGCAATTAAAGTGAGCCAGGTCTTCATGATTTCGGCCTGCGATTCCAAGAGGATGATGCCTTACCCCCAGCACTCTAACCCGACAAGTACCGTGAACCGAATGGTGCCTTTCAAAGGCAAGGCTGCTACCCTGAGTCCCGCAATCCTGAGTCCGCCACATGGGGCCAACTGGCTAGCCCCATGCTGGTGCTGTGGAGGAAATCACAGGGCCCACAGTGCCGATACAGAGACTGTACTTGCAAAGGCTATAACACTAATGGTTATCTCCAGCGAATGTGTAGAAGAAATTTTACTCACTGAGTTGCTGAAGAATTGGCCGATCACCCGGGCTCCAGCACTGATGAAGACGAAGAGAGAGTCTATGAAGCAGCTCAGCCCCAGGAAGAGGTGTAGGGAGTGTATACCTGCTCCACTGAGAGTT
This sequence comes from Pristiophorus japonicus, assembly GCF_044704955.1. Taxonomy (NCBI): domain Eukaryota; kingdom Metazoa; phylum Chordata; class Chondrichthyes; family Pristiophoridae; genus Pristiophorus; species Pristiophorus japonicus. The sequence continues at coordinate 52,771,144 of NC_091992.1, forward strand.
CCCCGTGGAAAATGGAAGTGGAAATCAATGGTGCTCCAGTCTCGATGGAGGTCGACACAGGGGCGAGCCAATCGCTGATGAATCAGGCGGCCTTCGAGAAACTCTGGGACAATCCTGCCGAACAACCTAAAATGCTCCCGATCCAGGTGAAGCTGCTCACTTACTCAAAAGACACCATCCCGGTCGTTGGCAGCGTGAATGTCCGGGTGTCCTATGGCGGCGCGATGCACAAGTTATCGTTGCTGGTGATGGTCCAATGCTGCTGGGAAGAAGATGGATGAAACAAATCCAAATCTGTTGGAGCTGGGAAAGCCTCCAGGCCCCGGCAATCGACGTCCTACGCGGCCCCAAATTTGGATCCATCACAGTACCTGAAAATCCTACTGTCCAATTCGACTGCGTGGCGACGACACAGACTGCACAACTCAACGGCAAGATGATCCAACCCAAACATCCAGAGCTCACCTTCCGGGCCCCAGTGGCAGGACTCCGAAGGAAGAAGATCAGCACAGAAGGTAAATTCCCGGCTTCCGTGGCAGAACCTGGGGAGAGAAGGATCACCGCAGCCTACCTCGTGGAGAGAAAGAATATGGCACCTGCACCACGAGGTGAAGCACTTGAAATCAAGATGGCCACGACCAGACCACACGAGGGGCAACGTTGAGGGAGCAACACGTGATGCCGAGCAGCGAACTGGATTGGAGTAAAGATTTTAAAGGAGACTGGCAACCCAGAACAATTAAAGGGACAGTTCCACTCTTCGCACAGCGATGCCGATGACACTAATGTAAAAGATGTAATCAACAAATGCAAGTATCTAAATGTACCGTTGAACAGGGATGCTGGTGATACTAATGAAAAAGATGTAATTAACAAAGGCAGGTATCTAAATGTAACCTTGCACAGAGATGCTGATAGTACACAAGAAAGTGATGTAATTGACAAATGCGAATTTGTAAAGACAACTAACACTGTAGAGTCGGCTGTTTGCGGAGCCAATGTATCATGAATGCCAATGATGAAATGATATGTGATGCCGAGTTCTACATGAACGCCGACAAAGCTAAGGGCAACCTCCCGTGGGAAGCACCCAGCTCCAGCGGGCTACCCGATCATGTAGCCTGCACCTTCAGGACCAATGTGATGTCCCAGGGAGGGCGGCCACACACACAGTGGGAGCTTACCCACTGCAGGGCCAGCGATCAATGGACGGCACAGGCACCACCACTGGCGCCCTGCCCCAGATCGGCCCTACTCCCCCCTGGCCACCAGGGCCAGCACCGGGAGCAAGAGGCCAGCACCGACGGGAACTGGGATGACCAGACTCCCACCACTGCTGAAGGGCAGCAGGGAGATCCTGCAACCCTCAAAGGAGGACAGGGAGACCACACATTCTGCTGGCTCTGCCCACCACTAAGCAACGGCAAAGGCCATGAGACACAGCCAGGTGAGCAATCTGAGCCCACCCAGCTGGAACGAGTGGCCTCACCCACCTGCACCCACACCCCAGGGGCAAGACTGTAATACCACGTATGTACCTTACCTGTAACATTTATTTGTTCCACCACTGCTGAACTCAAAAACAGTGATATAACTAATCCTATCAGTCATTCTCTGTACATGAATGCCAGTGCAGATGTCGAGCCCCACATGGTTTATGTATGGGGGGGGGGGGGGGGAATGGATGTATGTAGCTATGGACACACATGGATCACACCCAACCCTCACCACAACCTCCAACCGTCCACTGATGACCATTTCCCAATGTTGTGGCAATAAGGACTGGGGGGGTCTACAGGGAGAAAGCCATTCCCAAGCACAGACAAAGTGCAAGGGCTTTAGGCACACAAGTCGAGGGCCAGAGCACACAGTGCAAAAGCCAGTGGCACAAGACTTAGGGGGGAATAATGTGGTGTATGCATAATGTATGTACTGTAATATTAGACCATTGAATGTATCCTCACACTGTACACACCATACCTGTACCACCAGAGGGTGCTACTGGTGGAGAACCAAGGGTCGCCTGCACACTGCAGGTAACCAAGTATGAAAGGGAGCTCACCTTACTGCATCCTCACTCAGGGAGCTGCAATAAATGGACTAAAGTCACAACAATTCAAGTACAATACCTTGCCTCGTGGAGTCATTACTAGTGTGCTTACATATATAACAGAGCATGCCCGAGTTAACCCCACAAGTTGCCACGTTAGTGCGCTGACATTTTGCCAACTTTAATCCCCCAGTGGCACCGAAACCCATGCGATCCTCAATGTTACAATTTCCCCATTAACTCCCCCTTATCTGCTGCTAAATAGATAAACAAATCCATTAATGTCTACACCACCCATCTCATCTCTATGATCAATAATCTAAATTATGCAAATTGTACTTAAAACTTATAAATAATGTTTCAACAACATGCTTTTACTTGAAGTTTCCTAAAAACAGACCCCTTCCCACTGCCCCGAAGCAGTGGAGCTCTGAACTCGAGATTAGGAAGCGGTGGTTGGGGGGAGACATGTCTAGGTGGGGGTCCCAACCTGCCGACTCTTTTCCAGTTCCACTTGCAGTCGCCACATGGCACAATGAGAGCTGTCAGAACGAATGCGAAGGAGAGAAGAGGAGAAGGAGGTAGAAACACAGCAGCAAGAAAACAAAGGAGAAGTAGGGAAAGTGAAAGGGAAAAAAAACAATGAGAGAGAACCAAAAGTGAGTGAAGAGAGAGAAATAGATGTAAAGGAGGAGAAAGGCAGAAAGGTTCGACAGGGTCAATGCAGAGAGGATGTTTCCCCTTGTGGGGGGATCTAGAACTAGGGGGCATAGTTTCAGAATAAGGGTTCACCCATTTAAAATGGAACTGAGGAGGAATTTCGTCTCTCGGAGGGTCGTGAATCTTTGGAATTCTCTGCCCCAGAGAGCTGTAGAGGCTGGGTCATTGAATATATTTAAGGTGGAGATTGACAGATTTTTGAGTGATAAGGGAGTCAAAGGTTATGGGGAGCAGGCGGGGAAGTGGAGTTGAGGCCAAGATCAGATCAGCCATGATCTTATTGAATGGCGGAGCAGGCTCGAGGGGCCGAAAGGCCTATTCCTGCCCCTATTTCTTATGTTCTTATGTAAACAGATGTGACGAAAGTGAGAGAAAGAGGGAACAGCAAGATTGACAGTAATGTAAGCTTTGCAGATATGATTTCCCAGTGCCAGTATCTATAGTGACTTGTGGTGAGATGTGAGAATTTTGATTTTGTGTGGGTGACCAACCCAAGTATGTTTAAGAACTGCTGCGGTAAACCATCAACACTAGGCTCAGATCCCAGTCTGCGCTCTGAGATCTCAACTGGAGCATAAGTTGGAACCTTATAATTCACCTCAGCAACCTGGGTTAAGGAGAGGAAAAGTGGACCAGGATTCCTATGTCAGTTCACTATCCAGTGCTTCCTGCTGAACCATAGGTTTTGCAGATGCCGCTCGAGAACAAGATCAGATTAGGCTGTGACGCCCTCGATTGTTGAATAGCCCGCTGACGCTGTCTAGGGCCTCGGATATAGAATGGCCACTTCGGTGAGATATCGGATGTCAGTGCCTATGAAATGGCGCTTGAACAGAAGTCATTGCCTTCAGAAGAGAATTGGGAAAGTATTGACAAGAAAAATAAAGGTTTGCCACAATCACACTGTCGCCCACAAGATACTAAATTAAGTAGAAAAGGTCAATCCTCAGCACGACTTCTTGACTGCAGGATAAACTGGTCAAAGGAAAGTGTATGACTAATGGCAGTGTCAGGAAGCACTTCCTCATTACAAAGAATATCTAATATCTGGAATGGGCTCCCAGTTGCGGTGGTGTGGGCTATAACTCTGGACTTGTTAAAGAGGCAGTTAGATGGAGCGATGGGAGGGATCCTCTGTTTTTATGGCAGGATGAACTTGATGGGCCAAATGGCCTCACTCATCAGCTGCTTATCTTTGTGACAACCAAATCCCACAATGGACTGTCACAAAGGACAAGCAAGTCAGACTAACAACCTGCCACTCCCTGGAATCAGGGGCCGGGACCATTCAAAACCAAAGCCACTCAGTAAAGCTCAGTCACTTGCACAATGTATCACGGGAATAAAAGGAGCTGTACTGACAGCGCATGATAAAAGGTGTTATGTATGTGAACCTAACCTATGTGTCAGACTTGCCACTAGGGGGCACACCTGTGGGAGACCTATGGGTCACCTGTGTACCCTGGAACAAGCAGGTATAAAAGGCAGCCCACCACGCTGCTGCCTCACTTTGGAGTTATATTAAAGAGACCAAGATCACAATGGTTTGAGCTTACAACACAGCCTCGTGGAGTTTTTCTGAACTTAACAACTGCCGACGAGTTACAGATCACTAACTTTCACAAGGAAATGGCTGCCGTTGGTATTCTTGAGAGATTTGTTGAGGGTGATGATTGGGAAGCCTTCGTTGAGCATCTCGACCAGTACTTCGTGGCTGGACACGGTTGAGACGGAGACCAAGCGCAGGGCGATTCTCCTCGCCGCATGTCGGTATATGACCTCCTCAAAAATCTACTGGTCGCAGCCAAACCAACGGACAAGACTTACACAGAGCTGGGTGTGCTGGGCTCAGGAACACCTCCAGCCAAAGGAGAACATGTTAATGGCCAGGTATCGCTTTTACACGCACCATCGCTCCGAGGGCCAGAACGTGGCGAGTTTTGTCGCTGACCTAAGATTCCTTGCGGGACAGTGCGAATTTGCAGGATCTTTGGGGAAATGTTGCGGGACTTTTTCATGCTGGGAATTGACCACGAGGCCATCCTCCGCAAACTATTGTCTGCCGAATCTCTAGATCTGAGCAAGGCCATCACGATAGCCCAGGCCTTCATATCCACGAGTGACAACACGAAACAGATATCTTCACAGAATAGAAGCTCACCGGCAAGTACTGTGCATAAAATAATGCCTTCAGCAAGCAGAACTGTACATGGTAGGGCACACACGACTGCAGAGGCCAGGCCTAGGGTGACTCAGAGGCCGCTGGGGAGTGCTAATGCAAATCCATTAACACCATGCTGGCACTGCGGGGGCAGTCATAGAGCCCATCAATGTCAATTCAAGCACTACGTGTGCAAGGAACAATAGGGCACCTCCAGCCAATGTGCAAGTGACCTCAGACTCACCACGTGGCAGAATCAGCAGAGGACGATCGATCCAACGCGGATCACGCTGAACGAGCAGGAGAGGCAACTCAACTGGAGGTTGAGGAGGAAGTGTATGGTGTACACACCTTCACCACCAAAAGTCCTCCGATAATGTTAAAAGTTAAACTTAACGGCATTCCAGTCTCCATGGAATTAGACACGGGGACGAGTCAATCGATTATGAGCCAGAAGGCTTTTGAGAAACTGTGGAGTAACAAGGCACAGAGGCCAAAACTAAGCCTGATTCACATTATGCTGTGCACTTACACCAAAGAACTCATACCTGTTATCAGCAGTGCGGCAGTGAAAGTATTGTATGACGGAAGGGTGCATGATTTACCACTATGGATTGTACCAGGCGATAGTCCAATGCTGTTCAGCAGGAGCTGGCTAGGCAAGATCCGGTGGAACTGGGACGACATCAAAGCACTGTCCTCGGTGGATGATGCCCCGTGTGCCCAGGTGCTAAACAAATTCCTGGCGTTATTTGAGCCAGGCATCGGCAACTTCACAGGCGCCAAAGTGCAGATCCATCTTGTTCCTGTGGCACGGCCCATTCATCACAAGGCCCAAGCAGTCCCATATATGATGCGAGAGAAAGTCGAAATCGAGCTGGACAGACTTCAACGAGAGGGAATCATATCGCCAGTCGAGTTCAACGAGTGGGCCAGTCGAATCATGCCGGTACTAAAGGGCGATGGGATGGTCAGAATCTGCGGGGACTACAAGGTAACGATCAACCAAGTCTCATTACAGGACCAGTACCCACTACCTAAAGCAGAGGACTTATTCGCAATGCTAGCAGGGGGAAAGTCGTTCACCAAGCTAGACCTAACCTCCACTTAAATGACACAGGAGCTGGCTGAACCGTCAAAGAAGTTGACGTGCATCAACATGCACAAAGGACTGTTCATGTACCACGGATGCCCCTTTGGGATTCACTCGGCTGCGGCCATCTTCCAGAGGAACATGGAGAATCTGCTGAAATCGGTTCCATGCACCGTGGTGTTCCAAGATGACATATTAATCACTGGTCGCAACACCACTGAACACTTGCACAACCTGGAAGAGGTTCTAAAGCGACTGGACAGAGTGTGACCCAGGCTGAAACGCTCCAAGTGTGTTTTCCTGGCGCCAGAGGTCGAATTTCTGGGAGGAAGATCATGGCAGACGGCATCAGACCCACGGATTCCAAGACGGAGGCCATCAAGAACGCACCCAGACCACAGAATGTGACAGAGCTGCGTTCGTTCCTGGGACTCCTCAACTATTTTGATAACTTTCTACCGGGGTTGAGCACACTGCTGGAGCCCCTGCACCTATTGCTATGCAAGGGTGATGACTGGGTTTGGGGTAAATCGCAAGAGACAGCCTTTAATAAGGCCAGAAATCTGCTATGCTCTAACAAGCTACTTGTATTGTATGACTATGTAAACGTTTAGTACTAGCATGTGATGTGTTGTCGTACGGGGTCAGTTGTGTGTTACAGCAAGAAAATGTGTCAGGCAAACTGCAACCGGTGGCATATGCATCCAGGAGTTTATCCAAGGCTGAAAGAGCCTACAGTATGGTTGAAAAAGAAGCGTTGGCTTGTGTATACGGGGTTAAGAAAATGCACCAATATCTATTTGGCCTCCGGTTCACGCTCGAAACCAACCACAAACCTCTCACCTCACTGCTTTCAGAAAGCAAAGGTATCAAAACCAATGCTTCGTCCTGCATCCGGAGATGGGCACTAACATCGTCTGCCTATGACTATGTAATCCGCCACAGACCAGGCACTGAGAACTAAGCTGACGCTCTCAGTCGGCTGCCATTGCCCACCACTGGGGTGGAAATGGCGCAACCCGCAGACCTGCTTCTGGTAATGGATGCTTTCGAGAGCGAGGGGTCACCCATCACGGCTCACCAGATCAGGATCGGGACTAGCCAAGACCCTGTGCTATCACTAGTAAATGGGAGCTGGTTGGCGGTTCCCGGGGAAATGCAAGATGAAATCAAGCCATTTCATCAACGCAAAGATGAATTGTCCATCCAATCAAATTGTCTCCTATGGGGGAATTGCATAATCTTGCCCAAAAGAGTCAGGAAAACGTTTATACGCGACCTACACAGTCAGGTCGCACGTCTGGTGGCCCGGCATTGACTCCGAATTGGAGTCATGTGTACATCAATGCAACACTTGCTCACAGTTGAGCAACGCATCCAGGGAGGCTCCCCTGAGCCTGTGGTCATAGCCCTCCAAGCCGTGGTCCAAGGTCCACGTATATTTTGCTGGCCTCTTTCTAGGGAAGATGTTTCTAGTAGCAGTGGACGCTTACTCAAAATGGATTGAATGTATAATAATGTCATCATGTATGTCCACTGCCACCATTGAAAGCCTTAGGGCCATGTTTGCCACCCATGGTTTGCCCAACGTCCTTGTCAGTGACAATGCACCATGTTTCACCAGCTCGGCATTCAATGAGTTCATGACCCGCAATGGCATTAAGCATGTCAGGTCTGCCCCATTTAAGCCCGCATCCAACGACCAAACAGAACGGGCAGTCCAAACCATCAAGCAAAGCCTGAAATGTGTAACAGACGGCTCCTTGCAGACCCGGTTATCCAGGATCCTGCTCAGCTACTGGACGCGCCCCCACTCACTCACCGGGGATCCCCCTGCAGAATTGTTAATGAAGAGAGCACTCAAAACCAAGCACTCCTTCGTCCACCTGGATCTCAATGATCATGTAGAAACCCAGCGGCACAGGCATAACGTGTACCATGATCGCGCGGCGGCATCGCGTGACATTGAGGTTAATGATCCGGTGTTTGTTCTAAATAATGGTCACGGTCCCAAATGGATTGCGGGCACTTTCTTAGCCAAGGAGGGGAATAGAGTGTTTGTTGTAAAATTGTTGAATGGACAAACGTGCAGAAAGCACCTGGATCAGACCAAACTGCGATTCACGGACAACCAAGAACAGTTTGAAGAAGATCCTACCATCTACGATCCACCAACACACACCCAACCAGCAATCGACCTCGCTGTCAACCACGAGGATGGACCCACCATGCCTGACAGTCCAATCAGACCAGCCGCGCTGCCGTGCAGCAATGATCCGACCGACTCACCCATGCCAGGACTTCAACTCAGGCGATCGACCCGGGAACACAGAGCTCCAGATCACCTCAACCTGTAAATAACTTGTACATAAGACTTTGGGGGGGGAGTGATGTTATGTATGTGAACTTTGGGGGGTAGTGATGTTATGTATGTGAACCTAACCTATGTGTTAGACTTGCCACTAGGGGGCACACCTGTGGGAGACCTATGGGTCACCTGTGTACCCTGGAGCAAGCAGGTATAAAAGGCAGTCCACCATGCTGCTGCCTCACTTTGGAGTTAGATTAAAGAGACCAAGGTCACAATGATTTGAGCTTACAACACAGTCTCATGGAGTTATTCTGAACTTAACAAAAGGAACTTTTCCAAACAGCACCAACCAACCTGTGAGTGAGAGAAGTAAAAATAAATCAAAGCGTCATGTCACAGGAAAGCAGGGAAGTGATTGGTTGGTCAGTATTTCTTCCCTTTTTCTTGGGCATTGGTTTAAATTAAGAGCCGGGATTAAAAACTAAACATTAGTAACTTAATTAAATAAAATATATTCAAGATGGCAGAGAAGGCTGCTGCAACATATGGGAGCTGGTGGACACCACTGAGGTCCACGGCAACCACATCTGTAGTAAGCATTGGCAGCTCGAGGAACTTCAGCTCCGTATTGATGAGCTGGAGTCCGAGCTTCAAACACTGCGACACATCAGGGAGGAGGAAAGTTACCTGGATGCTGTGTTCCAGCAGAGAGTCCCACCCCTTAAGTTAAATCATGCAAATTTGGTCGGTGGTCAGGGACAGGAGGGTGTGACTACGAGTGAGGCAGGTATGGGGACCCAGGGTGTAGTGTTGGAGGAGCCTCAGCCCTTGCTCATGTCCAATAGGTACAACGTACTTGTGCCCTGTGTGGACAAGAGCAGGGACTGCGGGAGGATGAGCAAACTGACCACAGCACCGTGGTACAGGAGGCCATTCAAGTTGGGGGAGTAAAAAGAAATGTGGTAGTGGTAGGGGACAGTATATTTAGGGGGATAGATACTGTTCTCTGCAGCCGAGAGCTTGAGTTCCGAAGGCTATGTTGCCTGCCCAGTGCCAGGGTTAAGGACATCTCTTCTGGGCTGGAGAGGAACTTGGAGTGGGAGGGGAAAGATCCAGTTGTCATGGTCCACTTGGGTACCACTGACATAGGTAGGACAAACTAAGAGGTTCTGCTGAGGGAGTGTGAGCAGCTAGGGACTAAATTAAAAAGCAGAACCACAAAGATAATAATCTCTGAGCCACGAGCAAATTTTCATAGGGTCAATAAGATCAGAGAAATGAACGCATGGCTCAAAGACTGGTGTGGTAGGAATGGGTTTCAATTCATGGGACACTGGCACCAGTATTGGGATAGGAGGGAGTTGTTCCGTCGAGACAGACTTCATTTGAACCAGGCTGGGGCCAGTGTCCTGGCGAATCGAATAACTAGGGCTGCAGAGAGGGCTTTAAACTAAATAGTGGGGCGGGGGGGGGGGGGTTGGGGGGAGGGATCAGGCGAGCTGAAATTTAAAAAGTCAAAGGGAGAGGAGAAGTCAAAAGTGCAGGGTAGCGATAGGGGTAATGACAACCAGAGTGTGACAGGAAGGGACAGAGCGTATACACATAAGACAAAATTAAAAGTTCTATATCTGAACGCACGAAGCATTCGTAGTAAGATAGATGGGTTGACCGCAGAAATAGAAATAAATGGGTATGATCTGATTGCCATTACAGAGACGTGGTTGCAAAATGACCAAGGCTGGGAATTATATTGGTTCAGAAGATTAAGATGTACAATCAGTTGGGTAGAGATAAGAAATAATAAGGGAACAAAGTCACTGGTGGGAGTGGTCGACAGGCCCCCAAACAGTAGCCACACTGTAAATCAAGAAATAATGGAGGTTTGTAAAAATGGTACGGCAATAATCATGGGCGATTTTAATCTTCATATTGATTGGACAAATCAAATTGGCAAAGGTAGCCTTGAGGAAGAGTTCATAGAGTATATGCAGGATGGTTTCTTGGAACAAACCAGGGTGCAGACTATTTTGGATCTGGTAATGTGTAACAAGTGGATTAATTAATGATCTCGTAGTGAAGGATCCTCTTGGGAAGAGTGATCATAGCATAGTAGAATTTCAAATTCAGTTTGAGGGTGAGAAAGTTAGGTCTCAAACTAGTGTCCTGAACTTAAATGAAGGTAATTACAAAGGTATGAAGGCAAAGTTTGTTAAAGTGGACTGGGAAAATATATTAAAGGGTAAGACTGTAGAAAAGCAGTGGCAAACATTTAAGGAGATAATTCATAACTCTCAGCAAAGATATATTCCAGTGAGAAACAAAGGCCCTGATTTTTATGAGCTGCAAGGCCCACCTATTTGCTGCCCAAAGGACTGCCAATGGCCGCCGAGAGACCGGGCGGTACTTTGCCTGAAAGGTTCCTCTAAAAGAGGTGGTGGTACCGACTGGCGGCAAAATAACGGCTTACGCCGTCAATCTGGGTGTCAGCGGGCGGGAGCTCTCAATCTCAACGGCAAATGAGCTGCCGCCCAAGTGCCGCTGAGGATGGAGTCGGGCCCAAGGAGGGGGGAACTCCAATGAGTAAAAAATATTACCAAATAAAAACAATGGAACACCTCCAGGGGACCCCATCTAGGTAAGTCGCTGTAAAAAAAATGTTTTAAAGATGTTCACTAATCTTTTCTTTCAGATCTTCATACCCACCATCGGGGTTAGAACAGCTTTCATGTCGCGGTCCTTCCCCCTGCTGGCGTCAACTCCCGCCAGCACCAATCTGGCATCTCGGCGGGCGGGAGACCACTTACACCACTTGACTGCCAGAGAACATCAGCGGGTGGTTCCCAGTGGTGCGCCCCTCCCGCCCACTCCAGCCCAAGTGGAAACTGGGAGAGAGAGGAAAATGGCAGCCAAACTCGGCGGCAGTCAGTGGCAGCAGGCGGCAGTGGGCGGTAAGGCAACCAACATCGGGGCCAAAGTCTCTAAGAGAAGGATGAACCATCCCTGGATAGCTAAGGAGGTAAAGGATGGTATCAAATTGAAAACAAAGGCATATAATGTTGAACAGTGGAAGGCCAGAGGATTGGGAAATTTTTAGAAACCAACAAAGGATGACTAAAAAAATGATAAAGGCAGAGAAGATAGCATATGAGAGTAAACTAGCAAGAAGTATAAAAACAGACAGTAAGAGCTTCTACAAGTATATAACAAGGAAGCGAGTAGCTAAAGTAAACATTGGTCCCTTAGAGGATGAGACTGGGGAATTAATCTGGCAGAGACTTTGAACAAATATTTTGTATCAGTCTTCACGGTAGAAGACAATAAAAATATCCCAGTAACTGATAGTCAAGGAGCTAGTGGGGGGGGCGGGGTGGGGAGACTAAAGATGAAGTACTAGGCAAACTAATGGGACTAAAGGTGGACATCCCCTCGACCTGATGGCCTGAATCCTAGGGTCTTAAAAGAAGTGGATGCATTGGTTGTAATCTACCAAAATTTCCTGCATTCTGGAGAGGTCCCAGCGCATTGGAAAACCGCAAATATAACGCCCCTATTTAAGAAAGGAGGGAGATAGAAAGCAGGAAACTATAGACCAGTTAGCCTAACATATGCTGTTGGGAAAATGCTGGAGTCCATCATTAAGGAAGTAGTAGCAGGACATTTAGAAAATCAAAATGCAGTCAAGCAGAGTCAGCATGGTTTTATGAAGGAGAAATCATCTTTAACAAATTTTCTGGAGTTCTTTGAGAATGTAACGAGCAGGGTGGATAAAGGGGAACCAGTGGATGTGGTGTATTTGGATTTCCAGAAAGCATTCGATAAGGTGCCACATAAAAGGTTACTGCACAAAATAAGAGCTCACGGGGCTGCAAGTAATATATTAATGTGGATAGAGAATTGGCTAGCTAAAAGAAAACAGAGAGTCGGGATAAATGGGTCATTTTCAGGTTGGCAAACTGTACCTAGTAGGGTGCCACAGGGATCAGTGCTGGGGGCTCAACTATTTACAATTTATATTAATGACTTAGATGAAGGGACCGAGTGTAACATAACCAAATTTGCTCATGATACAAAGGTAGGTGGGAAAGCAAGTTGTGAGGAGGCCATAAAGAATCTACAAAGGGATATAGATAGGTTCAGCGAGTGAATAAAAAATTGGCAGATGGAGTATAATGTGGGAAAGTGTGAAGTTATCCATTTTAGGAGGAAAATAAAAAAAGCAAATTACTATTTAGATGGGGAGAGATTACAAAATGCAGAGGTACAGAGGGATCTGGGGGTTCTGGTACATGAAACACAGGAAGTTAGCATGCAGGTACAGTAAGTAATCAGGAAGGCAAATGGAAAGTTGGCCTTTATTACGAGGGGGATGGAGTATAAAAGCAGAGAACCCCTGCTCCAACTGTACAGGACATTGGTAAGACCACACCTGGAGTACAGTTTTGCTCTCATTATTTAAGGAAGGATATTCTTGCATTGCAGGCAGTTCAGAGAAGCTTCACGAGGTTGATTCCTGAGATGAAGGGCTTGTCATATGAAGAAAGGTTGAGCAGGTTGGGCATATACTCATTGGAGTTTAGAAGAATGAGAGGTGATCTTATTGAAACATATAAGATTCTGAGAGGGCTTGACAGGGTAGATGCAGAGAGGATGTTTCCCCTCATGGGAGAATCTAGAACTAGGGGGCATAGTTTCAGAATAAGGGGTCGCCCATTTAAGCCAGAAATGAGGAGGAATTTCTTCTCTCAGAAGGTTGTGAATCTTTGGAATTCTCTACCCCAGGGAGCTGTGGAGGCTGGATCATTGAATATATTTAAGGTGGAGATAGACAGATTGTTGAATGATAAGGGAGTCAAGGGTTATGGGGAGCAGGCAGGGAAGTGGTGTTGAGACCAGGATCTTACTGAATGGCGGAAAAGGCTCGAGAGGTCAAATGGCTTACTCCTGCTCCTATTTATGCTCTTATGTCCCGTCTGCTCTCTCAGGTGGCTATAAAAGGTCCAATGGCATTATTTCGAAGAAGAGCAGGGGAGTTATCCCCAGTGTGCTGGCCAATGTTTATTCTTCAATCAACATAACATAAAAAACAGATTATCTGGTTATTATCACATTGCTGTTTGTGAGAGCTTGCTGTGCACAATTTGGCTGCCGCGTTTCCCATATTACAACAGTGAATGCACTCCAAAAGTACTTCATTGGCAGTAAAGCGCTTTGAGACATCCGGATGCTATATAAATGTAAATCTTTCTTTACTGTTGAGAGAGCTGCACATCAAACGGCCAGTGACTCAGAAGAAGTGGCTGTATAGGAGCAGTTGACCATTTTCATTACTTACGTTATCCAGACAAACCATTTAAGAGACAGTGAATGGTTGTGATAGAGATTACTCAATAGAAGGCCCTCCACTACGTTGGTAAGGTCAACTGGGGACGGGCAATTAATGCCGGCTTTGCCAACGATGTCCACATCCCGAGAATGAAATTAAAATAAAGCAATTGTGCCACAGATATTTCCCATCCTACTTCTATCCTGCACATGCACTGGGATATCATTTTGAGCACCCAAGAGTGATTTGAGGTCTGAAATCTCATCATGGAGATGTACAACTCCTCCATGAGATTTATAGCCTTTTAAACACTCAGAGCTCTCCATTATTAAATGGAAAACACATAGGCTTCCTCGGTTTCCCGGCAATTTCTACTCCCCACTGATCAGTGTATAAATCAGATCTGTTGAACTCTCCAGTGATGCGCTGCAGTTATCAAGAGTGGGTCATTCACTGTGGAATTCCCTGTGTCAGTAAAATGGGAAAAGTGGGAAAAGCATACAAATTAATCAGTCTGAAATACTAATAACAACACTCAGAAATCTTCGTACGAGGACGCAGTTAATAGCCCTTAATGTGCATTGCTGACAGGGACAGTATTGTACATTACTGACAGGGACAGCAATCCAAGCTTCACATTATCAACACTGCAAAACAGTCATTACCATACATTACTGTCAGTGGGGAAGTGCTTTACAACATGGGCAGTGAGGCCTTTTACAAACTGTTCCAATATTTGAAATGAAACTGTCCAAATATTACGCAAGTGGGCAATCAGCATCAGACCAAAGTTTTGTTCAATATTTTGACACGGCAGGATAGAGCAAGGCAGTTTGGTTTAAATGGATGCAAGCGCTATTATAACATTATAGCAACGGTAGCATAGTGGTTATCTTACTGGACTAGTAATCCAGATCCTGGACTAATGATCTGGAGACACGAGTGCAAATCCCAGCTGGGGAATTTAAATTCAGTTAATTAAATAAATCTGGAATACAAAGCTAGTATCAGTAAAGGTGACAATAAAACTATTGGATTGTTGTAAAAACCCATCTGGTTCACTAATGTCCTTCGGGAAGGGAATCTGCTGCCTTTTCCTGGTCTGACCTCTATGTGACTCCAGACCCACAGCAATGTGGTTGACTCTTAACTGCCCTCCGATTTGCACTCGTGTCTCCAGATCATTAGTCCAGGATCTGGATTACTAGTCCAGTAAGATAACCACTATGCTACCGTTGCTATAATACTATAATACCACTTCCATCCATTTAAACCAATCTGCCTTGCTCTATCCTGCCGTGTCAAAATATTGAACAAAACTTTGGTCTGATGCTGATCTGAAATGGCCCAGTGATCCACCAGCCGTCACAAGACACAATAATAAGAATAAAACCGGACAGTCCACCCGGCATCGATCTCGGCTCCAGCCTCAGACAATGGCACAACCAGTCCAGTCCGCCCGGCAAAGTCTTCCTCACTAACATCTGGGGGCTTGTGCTGAAATTGTGTAGTCGCTGTTGTAATGTGGGCAACACGGCAGCCAATTTGTGCACAGCAAGCTCCCACAAACTGCAATGTGTTAATGACTAGATAAACTGTTGTTTTGTTATGTTGATTGAGGGATAAATATTGGCCAGGACACAGGGAATAACTCCCCTGCTCGTCTTCAAAATAAAACATGGGATCTTTTACATCCTCCTGAGAGAGCAGATGGGAACTCGGTTTAACGTCCATCTGAAAGACAGCATTTCTGACAGTGCAGCACTCCCTCAGCACTGCACTGGAATGTCAGCCTAGATTTATGTGCTTAAGTCTCTGGAATGGGACTTGAACCTACAACCTTCTAACTCAGAGGCAAGTGTGCTACCCACTGAACCACAGCTGACTTTGCAGCAACTCGCTAAGGTTCCTCCGGCAGCACCTCCCAAACCCGTGACCTCTACCACCGAGAAGGACAAGGGCAGCAGGCGCATGGAAACACCACCACCTGCAAGTTCTCCTTCAAGTTACACACCATCCTGACTTAGAAATATATCGCCGTTCATTCACCATTGCTGGGTCAAAATCCTGGAACTCCCTCCCTAACAGCACTGTGGAATACCTTCACCACACGGACTGCAGCAATTCAAGAAGGCGGCTCACCACCACCATCTCAAAAGCAATTAGGAATAGGCAATAAATGCTGGCCTTGTCAGCGACGCCTACATCCCAGGAACAAATGAAAGCAAAGCACAGAAAGACTCCCCCGCACGCTCTTCCCTGCCCGATTTCTCTGTATTTGCTCTATGGAAGCAATCCATTACCCCCAAGTGAAACCGGAAAATCTATTCCAGTGTGTCTCCTTCAGACTGGTAATAGAGCAAGGAGGTACAGTGTGTCTCCCCAGACTCCCATCAAAAGACCCATCCTTGACCCCTATGTCCTTGCAAACTACCGCCCCATCTCCAACCTTCCTTTCCTCTCCAAAGTTCTAGAGCTTGCAGTTACCTCCAAATCCATGCCCATCTTTTCCGCAACTCCATGTTTGAACCTCTCCAATCAAGTTTCTGCCCCGTCACTGCACTGAAATGGTTCTTATCAAAGTGCCCACAGATGACATGCTTTGGAAGTGTGATCATGGTAATCTATCTCTCCTTATCCTTATCCTTCTCGACCGGTTTGCAGCCTTTGATGCAGTTGACCACACCATTCTTCTCCAACATCTCTGCTTCCTTGTTCAGTTTGGTTGGACTGCACTCGCCTAATTCCACTCCTAACCAGTTGTAACCAGAGGATCACCTCTTCTCATCTTGCACTGTTACCTCTGTCCCCGTAGGATCTATCATTGGCCCCTGTAAAGTCCTGTCCCTGCAGTACAGACTTACACGAGGCACATGCTGAAGTCAAGGTCACTCAGGACCTGCACCTTTATTTCACAGCTCTGGAATGCCACACTTGCCTGAGACCTGCCTTTATATACCTGTGTGGTACAGGTGTGCAGTGTCTCCTGCAAGTGCACCCCTGGTGGTAAAGTATGCTTGTGGTTACAGGTCATATCTAGTTACAGTCATGTATAGCATGGTAAGATACAGTTATATACAGTGGTGTGAGATACATGACATCACCCTCCCCCAAGGTCTTATTGTCTTTATAGATTCAGTCTCTCTGATGGTCTACGCTCTCGAGTGGAGCGTTTTAGTTGTGGTTCAGTTATTTGCCTTGGTGCCTGTTTTTCTTTCAGTGTGATTGCTGGTATCTCGCCTGGGCTGTCTGTTTCGTTCAGTATGATTGCTGGTATCTCGCCTGGGCTGTCTGTTGAGACTGCCCTTTCCTCAGGTTGTTCCCTCTGTCTGTCCACCAGGTGTGGTGTGAGTTCTACATTGTAGTCTGCCTCTGGTTCTGCAGTGTTGTTGGTGAATCTACTTTTGATTTGGTCTACATGCCTCCGGCAGGTTTGGCCATTGTCCATTTGTACTACCAGTAGTCTGTTTCCTTCCTTGCCTGTTACTGTCCCTGCAAGCCATTTGGGACCCCTGCCATGGTTTAGCCCAAACACTTTGTCCCCTATCTCATTCCACCTCCCCTCGAATTTCGGTCATGGTACTCAGTTAGCTTCCGGCGCTTTGCCTCAACAATTTCATGCACGTCTGGGAGGATTAACAAGAGCTTAGTCTTTAAGGTCCGTTTCATTAATAGCTGCGCGGGAGAACCCCAGTCAACGAATGCGGACGAGATCTGTATGCCAGCAGCAGTTGCGACAGGCGGCTCTGCAGCGTGGGACCTTGGATTTTAAGCATGTCTTGTTTAATGATTTGCACTGCTTGCTCCACCTGGCCATTGGAGGCCGGCTTGAACGGTGCCGTCTTAACATGATTTATGCTGTGGTCAACTATAAAATCTTGGAATCCTGTGCTGGTGAAGCACGGGCCATTATCACTGACCAATATGTCAGGAATTCCGTGCATTGCAAACATGGTCCTAAGGCTCTCCACAGTGGTGGAGGTGGTGCTCGAGTTTAAAATAGTGCATTCGATCCACTTTGAAAATGCATCGACGACTACGAGGAACATTTTGCCCATGAATGGGCCCGCATAGTCTACGTGCACCCGCGACCACGGTTTGGTGGGCCAGGGGCTAGGGGGGCCTCCCTGGGGGCATTACTGAGTTGGGTACAAATGGTGCACCGTCAGACGCAGAGCTCCAAGTCCGCGTCAATGCCAGGCCACCAGACGTGGGATCTGGCTATGACCTTCATGAGAACGAACCCCGGGTGCTCGCGGTGGAGCTCCCGGACAAACGCCTCTCTGCCTCGCAAAGGCATGACTACTCGGCTGCCCCACATCAGGCAGTCTGCCTGTAGTGATAGTTCATGCATGCGCCTATGGAAATGTTTGATCTCCTCGGGGCAGGCATCGCGAGCCTCTGCCCAGTCACCAGTTAAAACATATCTTTTGACGAAGGATAACGTGGGGTCGCTGGTCGTCCAGGCTCTGATTTGGCGGGCCATCATGGGCGAACCTGTGGACTCAAAGGCATTGATTGCCATGACCATCTCATAGTCCTGTTCGTCGGACCCTTCCATGGACACAAGGGGTAGCCTACTAAGCGCGTCAGCACAGTTGTCTGTGCCTGGTCTGTGCCTTATTGTGTAGTCATCAGACGCCAGCATGAGTGCCCACCGTTGAATGCGCACCGAGGCGTTGACGTTTATTGCCTTGCTCTGGATAGCAGGGACATGTGGGGTTTGTGGTCGGTTTCTAACGCGAACTTGGCCCCGAAAAGGTATTGTTGCATCTTTTTGACACCGTACGCGCACGCGAGCGCCTCCTTCTCCACCATACCATACCCGCGGTCCGCCCGCGAAAGTGACCTGGAGGGATAAGCAATGGGTTGTAATTTACCCGCACCATTGACATGCTGTAAAACGCACCCGACCCTGTACGCTGACGCATCACATGTAAGAACTAGCTTTTTACCTGGGTCAGAAAAAGTCAAAATACTGTTGGAACATAGAAGGTTGCATGCCTTATTGAAGGTGCATTCTTTGGCGTCCCCCCAAAACCAATCGCACCCCTTTCTGAGTAGCACGTGGAGAGGCTCCAGCAGTGTGCTCAAGTTCTGCGTAAAGTTCCCAAAGTAATTGAGTAGCCCGAGAAAGGCGCGCAGTTCCGAGACATTCCGGGGCCTGGGTGCCAGACAAAATGCTTTGGTTTTGGATTCTGTTGGGCGGATTCCATCAGCGGCAATCCTTCTGCCCAAAAATTCAACCTCGTGCGCGAGAAACAGACACTTGGATTTTTTAACTCTTAGGCCTACCCGATCCAATCGCTTTAGTACTTCCTCCAAATTGCGGAGATGGGAGTCGGTGTCCCTGTCCGTGATGAGTATGTCGTCTTGAAACACAACCGTCCCTGGGATGGACTTGAGCAGACTCTCCATGTTGCGCTGGAATATAGCAGCTGCCGACCTGATGCCAAATGGGCATCGATTGTACATGAAAAAGCTTCAGTGTGTGTTGATGGTGGTGAGTAGCTTAGACTCTTCGGTCAGTTCTTGCCTCATATACGCAGATGTGAGATCTAGTTTTGAGAAAAGTTTTCCTCCAGCCAATGTGGCAAATAGGTCCTCCGTTCTGGGCAGTGGGTATTGGCCCTGTAGGGAGACTCTGTTTATGGTAGATTTGTAATCCCCACAGATTCGTACGGATCCATCAGGCTTCATGACGGGGACGATGGGACTTGCCCAGTTGCTAAATTCCACGGGTGAGATAATGCCTTCCCGCAGAAGCCAGTCCAGTTCATGTTCAATTTTTTCCCTCATCACATAAGGCACAGCTCTAGCCTTGTGATGGACTGGTCTAGCATCCTATGTGATGTAGATTTTAACTTTAACCCCTTGAAAGTGCCCACACCTGGCTGAAAGAGATGTTCAAATCGACTTAGAACTGTTGAGCAGGAGGTCCGTTCCTCTGATGACATGGCGTGAACATCATCCCATTTCCAATTTAGTTTTGCCAGCCGGCTTCTCCCCAACAGTGCTGGGAGATCTCCAGGGACAATCCACTGGTGAAGTCGGTTCACCGTCTCTTTGTGTGTGACTGAGAGCATGGCGCTGCCAAGGACTGGGATGATTTCTTTGGTATAGGTCCTCAGTTTGTTGTCGACCCTTGTGAGTTTTGGTCTGTTGCTTTTGTGCGGCCACAGCTGTTCAAATTGTTGGACGCTCATGAGAGATTGACTCGCTCCCGTGTCCAGTTCCATATTGACGGGTATCCCGTTGAGTAGGACCCTCATCATTATTTGAGGCGTCTTGTTGTAAGAACGGTGGACATTGACCATGTTGACCCGCTGTACCTCGGTGTCCCAGGTACTGTCCCCACCGTCTTCTGGTCTGCTTTCCGACTCTTCCGATTTGTATACCAGCCGAGCTGCTGTTTTTCTGCACATGCGGGCCAGATGCCCTGTATAGTTGCAGTTTCTGCAAACGGCATGCTGAAATCGACATCCCCTTCATGAGTGCCTGCCCCCACATCTCGAGCACCGACCGCTTCCATTGTTTCCGAAGGATGAGCTGCGTCTGGCTGATCTCTCTTGAGCTTCTCTCAGTTTGTAGTTGATTGCTCGCATTGTGGGTTGATGAGGTGTGAACGGCCGTTCATGTGACCCTTGATGGCTTCTGGCGCCACTGCCTGCTGTTGAAGGCCTGTTCTCCTGCCTTTGTCTGTGTGTGGGGGTAATGGCTTGTTTCACGCTGTGAACCCCTTGTTCCAATGTTTCGTTAGTTGTCGTACCCGCACTATAGATCAACCTCGTTTCTTCTTCTCCTGCCAAGACCAGTGCTGCTGCCTCTAGGGTCAAGTTCTTGGTCTCTATGAGCTTTCGGAATATGCCTGCGTGGCCTATTCCTTCAATAAAAAAGTCTCTCAGTGCTTCTCTCCTTAGTTCATCGGAGAACTCACATAAACTAGCCAGCCTCAGAAATTTGGCCACAAAGTCGGGTATGCTCTGGCCCACACAGCGTCTGTAGTTGTAGAACCTGTGTCTGGCCATGTGTAGGCTGCTCGCTGGCTTCAGGTGGTCTCTCCCCAGTGTGCTCAACTCTTCAAACAATTTGCTTGCTGGTTTCTCGGGTGCCAACAAGTCCTTCATTAAGGCGTATGTTTTCGAGCCACAGCTGGTCAAGAGATGGGCTCTTCTCTTGTCTGCCTTATCATCGCCCAACCAGTCTTTGGTTACAAAGCTTTGCTGGAGCCTTTCTATAAAGTCCTCCCAATTATCTCCAGCATTGTATTTCTCATCTGAGCTGTTGGTAGCCATTGTATGGGTTCTGTGATCCCATAACTCGTCGCCACTGTAAAGTCCTGACCCTGCAGTACAGACTTACACGAGGCACATGCTGAAGTCAAGGTCACTCAGGGCCTGCACCTTTATTTCACAGCTCTGGAATGCCACACTTGCCTGAGACCTGCCTTTATATACCTGTGTGGGACAGGCGTGCAGTGTCTCCTGCAAGTGCACCCCTGGTGGTAAAGGTCATATCTAGTTACAGTCATGTATAGCATGGTAAGATACAGTTATATACAGTGGTGTGAGATACATGACAGTCCCCTCCTACTTCTCATCTGCAGGCTGCCCTTCGGTGATATCATCCAAAACACAGCGTCAGTTTCCACATGTATGCTGACGACACCCATCGTACTGCACCACCACCTGTCTTCACTCCTCCAGTGCCTCTGATTTGTCATGCTGCTTGCCAACACCCTGTATTGGATGAGCAGAAATGTCATCCAATTAAGTATCGGGAAGACCGAAGCCATTGTCCTCAGTCGTCCGCCACAAACTCCGTGCCCTAGCCACCGACTCTGTCCTTCTCACTGGCCACTTTTGGAATCTGAACCAGCCTGGTCTCAACCTTGGTGTGATTTTTGACTGAGCTCACCTTCCAATCCCATATCCACTGCCTTCGTCCACCTCCATAATATCGCCCATCTCTGACCCTGCCTCAGCTCATCAATAACCACCTGTATTTATAAGAACATAAAAAATAGGAGCAGGAGTAGACCATACTGCCCCTTCGAGCCTGCTCTGCCATTTACTACGATCATAGCTGATGTGATCATGGACTCAGGTCCACTTCCCCGCCCTCTCCCCATAACCCTTTGTTCCCTTATTAGTTAAGAAACTGTCTATCTCTGTCTTAAATTTATTCAATGTCCCAGCTTCCACAGCTCTCTGAGGCAGTGAATTCCACAGATTTACAACCCTCTGAGAGAAGAAATTCCTCCTCATCTCTGTTTTAAATGGGCTGCCCCTTATTCTAAGATTATGCCCCATATTTCTAGTCTCCCCTATCAGTGGAAACATCCTCTCTGTATCCACCTTGTCAAGCCCCCTCATAATCTTATATGTTTCGATAAGATCACCTCTCATTCTTCTGAATTCCAATGAGTAGAGGCTCAACCTACTCAACCTTTCCTCATAAGTCAACCCCCTCATCCCTGGAATCAACCTAGTGAACCTTCTCTGAACTGCCTCCAAAGCAAGTATATCCTTTCATAAATATGGAAACTAAAACTGCACGCAGTATTCCAGGTGTGGCCTCACCAATACCCTGTATAGCTGTAGCAAGACTTGTTTTTATACTCTATCCCCTTTGCAATAAAGGCCAAGATTCCATTGGCCTTCCTGATCACTTGCTGTACCTGCAAAGTAACCTTTTGTATTTCATGCACCAGTGCCCCCAGGTCCCGTTGTACTGCAGCACTTTGCAATTTTAAATAATAACTTAAACTTAAAGTATTAAAACATCCCAAGGCGTTATAAAACAAAATTTAACACCGAGCCACATAAGGAGATATTAGGGCAAATGTCCAAAAGCTTGGTCAAAAATGTAGGTTTTAAGGAGCATCTTGAAGGAAGATAGAGAAGTAGAGAGGTGGAGAGGTTTAGGCAGGGAGTTCCAGAGCTTGGTGCCTAGGCAGCAGAAGGCACAGCCACCAATGGTTGAGCGATTATAATCAGGGATGCTCAAGAGGCCCAAATTAGAGAAGCACAGGGGGGTTTGTGGGGCTGGAGAAAATTATAGAGTTAGGGAGGGGCGAGGCCATGGAGGAATTTGAAAACAAGGATGAGATTTTAAAATTGTGGCATTGCTTAACCAGGAGCCAATGTAGGTCAGCAAGCACAGGGGTAATGGGTGAACAGGACTTGCTGCAAGTTAGGACTCGGGCAGCAGTGTTTTGGATGACCTCAAGTTTATGGAGGATAGAACATGGGAAGCTGGCCAGGAGTGCATTGGAATAGTCAAGTCTAGAGGTAACAAAGGCACGGGTGAGGGTTTCAGCAGCAGGCACTGTATACTTCGCTCCAGTCTGAAAAGCAACCATTCTCTCTCCTTTATGTCCATTAGCCAATTTTGTATCCACGTAGCCAATGTCCCTTTAATCCTATGGGCTTCAATTTTACTAACAAGTGTATTATGCAGTATTTTGTCAAACGCCTTTTGAAAGTCCATATACACACCATCAAGATCAATCCTCTGGAGCTGTGGCAGTGGTGCCCACCTCAGCCCAGCACTACTGTCGTGTTGGTGTGTCAGCCCATGAACCCTGGGGTCCGACTGATTGGGGGAGAGTGGGCAAAAGCTGCCCCACACTGGAAAAGAGAAACCTGAGCGGTAACCCGATCGGGGTCTTTAAGATTGCGAAGGGGTTTGATCGGGTAGACGTAGAGAAGATGTTTACACTTGTGGGGGAGACCAGAACTAGAGGCCATAAATGTAAGATGGTGACTCATAAATCAGATAGGGAATTCAGGAGAGTCTTCTTTACCCAGAGAGAGATGAAAATGTGGAACTCACTACCACAAGGAGTTGTTGAGGAAGTTAGATAAGCATGAGGGAGAAAGGAATAGAGGAATTGTTGATTGGGTTAGATGAAGCGGGGTGGGAGGAGGCTCGTGTGGAGCATAAACACTGTCATGGACCAGTTGGGTCGAATGGCCTGTTTCTGTGCTGTAGACTCGATGAGCTGAGGCAGGGGCAGAAACAGGCAATGTTACGGAGGTGGAAATAGGCGGTCTTAGTGATGGTGCGGATATGTGGTCGGAAGCTCATCTCGGGGCCAAATATGACACCAAGGTTGCGAACAGTCTGGTTCAGCCTCAGACAGTTGCCAGGGAGAGGGATGGAGTCAGTGGCCAGGGAACGGAGTTTGTGGCAGGGACCGAAGTCAATGGCTTCAGTCTTCCCAATATTTCGTCGAAGGAAATTTCTGCTCATCCAGTACTGGATGTTGGCCAAGCACTCTGACAATTAAGAAACCGTGGAGGGTTGAGAGAAGTGGTGGTGAGGTCGAGCTGGGTGTCGTCAGCGTACATGTGTTTTCGGATGATGTCGCCAAGGGGCAGCATGTAGATGAGAAATAGGAGGGGGCCAAGGATAGATCCTTGGGGGACTCCAGAGGTAATGGTGCGGGGGGGCGGGGGGGGGGAAGAGAAGCCATTGCAGGTGATTCTCTGGCTACGATTAGATAGATGAAAATGGAATCAGGCGCGTGCAGGCTCACCCAGCCGGATGATTGTGGAGAAGCGTTGGAGTAGGGTGATGTGGTCAATCTTTGTCAAAGGCTGCAGACAAGTCAAGAATGACGAGGGGGTATAGTTTATCTTTGTCACAATCACACAGGATGTAATTTGTGACTTTGATAAGAGCTGTTTCGGTACTGTGGTGGGGTGGAAACCTGATCTGCTGCTGAAACCCTCATACATGCCTTTGTTACCTCTAGACTCGACTATGCCAATGCTCTCCTGGCTGACCCTTACTTTGCACCTTGCGTAAACTTGAGCTCATCCAAATCTCTGCTGCCCATATCCTAACTCGCACCAAGTCCCGTTCACCCATCACCACTGTGCTCGCTGACCTACAATGGCCCCAGGTCTAACAATATCTTCATTTTAAACTTCTCATCCCTCCGTGGCCTTGACCCTCCCTATCTCTGTAACCTCCTCCAGACCTACAACCCTCCGAGATCTCTGCACTCCTCCAATTCTCTTTCGCATCATTAATTTTAATCGTTCCACCATTGGCGGTCGTGTTTTCAACTGCCGAGGCCCTAAGCTCTGGAATTCACTCCCTGAACCTCTCCGCATCTCTACATTTCTCCTCTCCTTTAAGACGCTCCTTAAAACCTACCTCTTTAACCAAGCTTTTGGTCACCTGCCTAATATCTCCTTATGTCAGTCGGTGTCAAATCCTTGTCTGATAACGCTCCTGTGACGCACTATGGGACGTTTTACGATGTTAAAGGCGCGATATAAATGAAAGTTGTTGCTGTTGTTGTTGTAATAGTGCCGAGAGGTACATTGGGTTATTTTGGTCAAATGGTGAAAATAGGCGGTAAAGGGTACTGTGCCAATAAGACGCGCCTGTTTGAAAGTTTGGATTCAGCCCACAGTTCTGGTCCTAATTGCTGATCACCATTATTTGAACTTGCCTGGAGGTGTTAAAACCGACACCTGCAGGTTTAGCACTCAAGTGCTGATTAGATGCAATTTTCGTGGTACAGTTATATGTGGGTTCTTCGCACCCACTTCCGCTGAAGGTGTGACATACAGCAACACATTGCAGGATGGCTCAGGGACTGCGCACAGGTTCTCGGATGCGGCACTGGAGGTCCCGGTGGAGGAGGTCCAGAGGACCTGCCTGGCCTCGTGTCCTCCTCCCATTCCTCCTGCAGACCAAGGGGGACCCCGAGCAAGATGCCCATGACCCAGCACTCCCTTTCTCCTGGTGACTCCTATGAGGTGTCCAATAAGGTGGAGTAGCACAGCATGCACTCTTTCTAGGTGAAGTCCTCAGAGAATTTCCAGAATAAATGTTGATGAAGTGTTGGTGAAGTCTTGACAAAGTGTCCCAGAAAGTTTCGCCATGTGTTTCAGAGGTCCTCCTCACAGCTCCAGCAGCAGGGGAGCATCAAATGGTGAGTATCCCTTTAAATGGTGAGTATCCCTTTAAATAGTGCTTGAAATCCACATTAGCACCTTGTTTACTCCCAGTCAGCTGGTCGCTGTTAGGAGAGAGCGTTAGGACAAGCGCTGGCCACCAAAATGTGTGCAGTCTTTTTAATAACTACTAGCAGGGAATTTAAATGCCAATCATCCCCGTAACAAGGCTTCAACTCCTTTATACCAGACAGCATCTTGCACTAAACGCAGGCTAAACCGGTGTTTCAGATCAAGACCCCATCTTGGCCACCTGGGAGGCTTTTTAGTGCCTGAATGCGCTGCCAAGAATCGCCCCCATTGTGTCCCCCCCAGACTGGTAATAGTGCAGGGAAGTTTAAAAAATTGATGAAGCATTAGCAGATAAGATGTAACATGGCAGTGGAATTGCAGAGCAGATAGGCTTAAAGCAGTTACAATTAACAGACGGATCAGTAACACAGGGGTTTATTTATTCATTCCCTCTGAATACTCTCACACCCACTGTTGGATTATTTCACAGTAAACCCTCGTCGTTGGCTATCCTACACAGCAACATTTATCAGTCTCTATCCAACATAGCACAGTATAATCCTGCAGTTTCTCTCGGATACGTCTCCCTTTACTCAGGACCTAATCTTCAGGCCTCCATCCCAGATTGACCCACACAGGCCTTGTGGCCTGAATTGTTATATAAAAATCATAGATGTGAGTAAACTGGTAAGGAACACGGATAAACAAACTTAAAGCTATGCCCTTAGAATGTGTACTCATCGCTTAAAGTGCTGAAAGGCTAATAAAGTATGGGGGGAAATCAGTAAGGGTGTGCTAACGGCACTTTAATGCCTCTGAATGGTCTTGTTAGTGAAATGGTGAGAAATATGCAGCATTGCACAGGGAAAGCTTTTCAGAGGGAAGACAATGAAGTCCCCTCATACAAAAGCAAAATACTGCGGATGCTGGAACCTGAAATAAAAACAGAAAATGCCGGACATCTCAGCAGGTCAGGCAGCATCTGTGGAGAGAAACAAAGTTAACGTTTCAGGTTGACGACCCTTCGTCAGAACTGGCGAATGTTCAAAAAGACTGAAGGGGGGAGGGGAAGAACAAAAGGGAAGGTCTGTGATAGGGTGGAAGGCAGGAGAGATTAGAGAGACAAAAGGGATGATGGGCTGACTTGAGATGGTAATGGCAGAAGTTAGAAAAGGGTTAGTCGAGATAGAGTGTGAATGGCAGGATAATTACCAACTGCCATGGGAGTCAGAGAGAACATTTCTATAAGATTGGGTGGGGGGGGGGTGGGGGGGGGGGGCGGTTGGGGGGGGGAGGGGTGTTAAAAAAATGAGGAAAGGGAGCCAAATATGGGCAGCGGTTATGAAGTCCCCTCTCCTGGAGCATAGAGCCTCTGTGACTTCCCGGTTGCAGGGCTGGATGATAAACAGTGAGATGTTAGTTATGTTGCTTGCTTCAGCCTGGAAGAATCCACTGCCCAAAAAGTTCAGGGCCATGGTCACCTTGAGGGCCACTGGCAGCGTCGTCATCGCCCTGCTTGAGGCGGCAGGTCTGGGGCCAAGAGGTGGCAGAGTTCTGTGACCACCTCCTTGATGAAGCAGAGACTCCAAATACACTGCTCCTGGCTTAGATGCAGGTTGGAGAAGTGCTCCCTGAAAACCCTAGGTGGGTGAGGCCTCCTGCTCCCGCTCCTCCCCCTCCTCCTCCTCCCTCTGCGTGCAGCTTGTCTTTGCTGCCTCTGTTCCATCTCCCTGTCATGCTGCAGCATGAGGGGTCTACAACTCGAGCCCCCATGTCTGTGAGGACGTGGTGTAGTCAGAGGCCTTCCTTAAAGAGCCAGTGCCTTCCCAACATCCACCTGCACTTCCTGCACACTTTAACAACTTTTTAAATGTCTTACACAAAGGCACTACTCACATAAACAGGAACCAGTACAAAAGTAAATAACAACATACCTCAAAGTTGCATTGTGTCTCTTTAAATATCGCTGGTGGGGGCGGGGGGCGGAGTGTTGTCATGCAGCTGAATGCACGTCTATGCGTGTTTAGAAGAGGATATATAGTGGACAGTTGCGTCTAAAATGGCAGACTGTGATTGAAATGTATGCATCTGCAAGTATGCTCACAGGTTTGTAGAGCTGGTGCCACCGGAGGGACTGGAGTGCATCATCACCTCTGGCAACCAAATTTTAATTTGATTTGTCAAGGTTCCCTTTAACGTTTATTGAGATCTAGTCAGTGTGTCCCTTGAACAAGGGTAACTTGGTGTTGTTTGTTTAATTTAAGATAGTTGTAGAGCTGTTAAGTTGGGCTTAGCCAGTCACGTGATGTTCACAGGACTCAATAAAACCCCAGTCAGTTGGTTCTAGGTCATCCACGATGAGGTACGCAGTTGTGAGCCTAGTGGATGAACTGGTAATGTGTAGTGTGATTGTTAAACCTTTGGCAAATAAACCAACTACTTCTTAATAGCAATGTGTTGCTATGAATTCTTAAGCAATGAAGCAAATACATTACAGTGACGTCAATCAGCGTGTAACCGTTTAATTGCTTCGGGTGCTGGCAGACAACGGGCGCACTATCAGCCTTCTCAAGATGGCGACCAGCGCGAGCCACGCTGGAAGTCTACGGAAGCGTGGCGAGCGCTATTTTTTCATTCAAAGCGGCCATAACAGCCAGCGCTAAGGTGCCGAATTTCACTGTGCATGTACTTACGTCACCACGACTACAACATACCATACTGCTGTAGAAAGGTTGCTATGCCTGCTCCATAAAGGTACTTTGTACGCCGTGTCTGTGCATTACCTGTCAAACTTCAGCTCACAGCCGGGAGTTCAGAGGTCAGGTTGTGATGATATGTGCTTGTACAATCTAGCCATGCGCCACGAGTTTAAACTAAACACTGTACAGAGAACAGATTACCTCAGTCTCCAGCAAATGTTTTTTCTTTAAATTTCATACAAAGAACCACTCAGTCCACCCTACCGAGTCTGCAGGACCCAGGAGTCTCCCACACACCCAGAAAGGTTCCAGCTACCCTACTGGGCACCTCCTGTGTAGATGCCATAGAGTAAAAAGTCTTTCCTTCCCCCTCTCCCCACCCCCTCCCCTTGTTCTTGCAACACATGCTGACTCCATGCACTTGGCTTGCTCTTCTGTGAAGACTCCTCATTGGCACTGTGTTTCCCAGCTCTTTCCACTCCAGCTTGGTCACGCTCCACCTTTCAGTCCTGGATCATAAGAACATAAGAACACAAGAAATAGGAGCAGGAGTAGGCCATATGGCCCCTTGAGTCTGCTCCGCCATTCAATAAGATCATGGCTGATCTGATCATGCACTCAGCTCCATTTCCCTGCCCGCTCCCCATAACCCCTTATTCCCTTATCATTTAAGAAACTGTCTATTTCTGTCTTAAATTTATTCAATGTCCCAGCTTCCACAGCTCTCTGAGGCAGCGAATTCCATAGATTTGCAACGCTCTGAGAGAAGAAATTCCTCCTCATCTCTGTTTTAAATGGGCGGCCCCTTATTCTAAGATCATGTCCTCTAGTTCTAGTCTTCCCCATCAGTGGAAACATCCTCTTTGCATCCACCCTGTCAAGCCCTCTTATAATCTTATATGTCTCGATAAGATCGCCTCTCATTCTTCTGAATTCCAATGAGTAGAGGCCCAACCTACTCAACCTTTCCTCATAAGTCAACCCCCTCATCCACAGAAACAACCTAGTGAACCTTCTCTGGACTGCCTCCAAAGCAAGTATATCTTTTCCTAAATATGGAAACCAAAACTGCACGCAGTATTCCGGGTGTGACCTCACCAATATCTTATATAGCTGTAGTAAGACTTCCCTGCTTTTATACTCCATCCCCAATAAAGGCCAAGATACCATTGGCCTTCCTGATCACTTGCTGTACCTGAATAATATCCTTTTGTGTTTCATGCACCACAAGTACCCCCAGGTCCCACTGTACTGCGGCACTTTGCAATCTTTCTCCATTTAAATAATAACTTGCTCTTTGATTTTTTTTCTGCCAAAGTGCATGACCTCACACTTTCCAACATTATACTCCATCTGCCAAATTTTTGCCCACTCACTTAGCCTGTCTATGTCCTTTTGCAGATTTTTTGTGTCCTCCTCACACATTGCTTTTCCTCCCATCTTTGTATTGTCAGCAAACTTGGCTAGGTAACACTCAGTCCCTTCTTCCAAGTCGTTAATGTAGATTGTAAATAGTTGGGGCACCCCACTAGTTACTGGTTGCCAACCAGAGAATGAACCATTTATCCTGACTCTCTGTTCTCTGTTAGTTAGCCAATCCTCTATCCATGCTAATATATTACCCCCAACACTGTGACCTTTTATCTTGTGCAGTAACCTTTTATGTGGCACCTTGGCAATTGCCATATACAGGTCCATATACACCACATCCACTGGTTCCCCTTTATCCACCCTGTTCGTTGCATCCTCAAAGAACTCCAGCAAATTTGTCAAACATAATTTCCCTTTCATAAATCCATGCTGACCAAATTGTGTTTATCCAAATGTCCTGCTACTGCTTCTTTAATAATGGACTCCAACATTTTCCCAACCACTGATGTTAGGCGAACTGGTCTATAGTTCCCTGCTTTTTGTCTGCCTCCTTTTTTAAATAAATGTCTCGGTTTCATGGGACAACCAACTGGACTTCAGTCAGCTCCAAATCAGCAGTTTTACAAGCTCACACTGAAAGTGCACGAGTGGGGCTGGAGTAGCTGATGTCTGCGCAGAACCGCAGACTGACAGGGACGCACAGACTGGGAAACACAGGGGCCAATGAGAAGTCACACATTTCAGGAGAGTAAGCCAAGCGCTTGAGGTCAGCATGTGTTAGAAGAGCAAGGAGAGGGGATGGGAAAAGGGGGAGTGAGGCAGAGTGATAGAGAGGTAAGGGAAATAGAAAAGCCACTAACCAATGTTGATGATACCATGTCTTATAGCCATATCAGTTTGACTCAATGGTAGCGCTCCCACCTCTACGTCAAAAGGTGGGCTGTTCAAGTCTGACTTCAGCACTTAGGGGTTGAAATTCGATTGCTAATGCCTACTGATAACGCCAGTGTTAGGTGTTAACTGGGAGTTAGGCATTTGGGAGTGGCGCTCGGTGCTGTTCATGTCTGATGTGAAATTCGATGGTAATTTTTTATGGGCGTTAAAACGTTACATCCCGCCGGCTAACGCCATGGAAATCATGACTTCAATACGTGTGCAATGCCTCCTTGGCACTCCTATCGCGATATTTAGTTTGTACGGCTGCAGTACCAGCAGACGGCCGTACAGCCTGAAAACAGTGGTGGTTAAAAAGCGGAACTCGGGCAGAATCGGCCAGAGAGCAAGGTCAGTTTTTTTCTTTCCTTATTTCTTCATTTTTTCATTAGTTGTAACAGTGGGGAAGATTGTGCGTGGGTCAGAGAAGTTAGTGCATGGGTCGGAGAAGTTTGTGAGTGGGTCGAAGAAGTTTGTCTGTGGGTCGGGGAGGTTTGTGTGTGGTTCGGGGAGGTTTGTGTGTGGGTCGGAGGAGAAGTTTGTGTGTGTGGGTCGGAGAAGTTTGTGAGTGGGTCGGAGGAGAAGTTTGTGTGTGTGGGTCGGAGAAGTTTGTGTGTGGGTCGGGGAGGTTTGTGTGTGGTTCGGAGATGTTTGTGTGTGGGTCGGAGGAGAAGTTTGTGTGTGTGGGTCGGAGAAGTTTGTGTGTGTGGGTCGGAGAAGTTTGTGAGTGGGTCGGAGGAGAAGTTTGTGTGTGTGGGTCGGAGAAGTTTGTGTGTGGGTCGGGGAGGTTTGTGTGTGGTTCGGAGATGTTTGTGTGTGGGTCGGAGGAGAAGTTTGTGTGTGTGGGTCGGAGAAGTTTGTGTGTGTGGGTCGGGGAAGTTTGTGAGTGGTTCGGAGAAGTTTGTGAGTGGGTCGGGGAAGTTTGTGTGTGTGGGTCGGAGACGTTTGTGAGTGGGTCGAGGAAGTTTGTGTGTGTGGGTCGGGGAAGTTTGTGTGTGGGTCAAGGAAGTTTGTGTGTGTGGGTTGGGAAGTTTGTGTGTGGGTCGGGGAAGTTTGTGTGTGGGTCGGAGAAGTTTGTGTGTGGGTCGAGGAAGTTTGTGTGTGGGTCGGGGAAGTTTGTGTGTGTGGGTCGGGGAAGTTTGTGTGTGGGTCGGGGAAGTTTGTGTGTGGGTCGGAGAAGTTTGTGTGTGGGTCGAGGAAGTTTGTGTGTGTGGGTCGGAGAAGTTTGTGTGTGTGTCGGAGAAGTTTGTGTGTGGGTCGAGGAAGTTTGTGTGTGTGGGTCGGAGAAGTTTGTGAGTGGATCGGGGAAGTTTGTGAGTGGGTCGGAGAAGTTTGTGTGTGGGTCGAGGAAGTTTGTGAGTGGGTCGGGGAAGTTTGTGTGTGGGTCGAGGAAGTTTGTGTGTGTGGGTCGGAGAAGTTTGTGAGTGGGTCGGAGAAGTTTGTGTGTGGGTCGAGGAAGTTTGTGTGTGTGGGTCGGAGAAGTTTGTGAGTGGGTCGGAGAAGTTTGTGTGTGGGTCGGGGAAGTTTGTGTGTGTGGGTCGGAGAAGTTTGTGAGTGGGTCGGGGAAGTTTGTGAGTGGGTCGGGGAAGTTTGTGTGTGTGGGTCGGAGAAGTTTGTGAGTGGGTCGGGGAAGTTTGTGTGTGTGGGTCGGAGAAATTTGTGAGTGGGTCAGTGAAGTTTGTGTGTGGGTCGAGGAAGTTTGTGTGTGTGGGTCGGAGAAGTTTGTGAGTGGGTCGGAGAAGTTTGTGAGTGTGGGTCGGAGAAGTTTGTGTGTGGGTCGGAGAAGTTTGTGTGTGGGTCGGAGAAGTTTGTGTGTGGGTCGGAGAAGTTTGTGTGTGGGTCGGAGTCGTTTGTGTGTGGGTCGGAGAAGTTTGTGAGTGGGTCGGAGAAGTTTGTGTGTATGGGTCGGAGAAGTTTGTGTGTGTGGGTCGGAGAAGTTTGTGTGTGTGGGTCGGGGAAGTTTGTGTGTGATCAGGGAAGTTTGTGTGTGGGTCGGAGAAGTTTGTGTGTGGGTCGGAGAAGTTTGTTTGTGGGTCGGAGAAGTTTGTGTGTGGGTCGGGGAAGTTTGTGAGTGGGTCAGAGAAGTTTGTGTGTGAGTCGGAGAAGTTTGTGTGTGTGGGTCGGAGAAGTTCGTGTGTGTGGGTCGGGGAAGTTTGTGTGTGGGTCGGAGAAGTTTGTGTGTGTGGGTCGGGGAAGTTTGCGTGTGGGTCGTGGAAGTTTGTGTGTGGGTTGGAGAAGTTTGTGTGTGGGTCGGAGAAGTTTGTGTGTGTGGGTCGGGGAAGTTTGTGTGTGGGTCGTGGAAGTTTGTGTGTGGGTCGGGGAAGTTTGTGTGTGGGTTAGAGAAGTTTGTGAGTGTGGGTCGGAGAAGTTTGAGGGTTTTTTTCTTTCCTCCCTGTTCTTTCTGTTTTCCAGCTTGCGTGGTGACAACCTCCTGTTGCGAAATTCAATCGGCCTCCTGAGCTTCCAAGGATGAGTGTGCAACGCCACATTTTAACGCTGCTCTCTCACCTTTGAGCATGAAAACTGAATTTGGTAGTTGGAGCCTGCACCTAACGCCTGGCGGTAAAATCAGCACACATGCGGTGACACCGCCTCAAACACAGCGGTACCGAATTTCGAACCCTTAAATACCTAAGTCTAGAGCCTGACACCTCACAGTAGAACTGAAGGAGTGAGGCATTGGTGGAGTTGTAGTTTTTCCAATGAGATGTTAAACCAAGGTCCAGTCTGCCATTTCAGGCGCACATAATAGATCTCAGGACACCTTTGAAGAGCAGGGAGTTCTCCCAGTGTCTGAGCCAATATTCATTCCCCGCCAAGAAGTTTATCTGGTCATTAATTCATTCATTTGCTGTTTGTGGATCCTGCTGTGTGCGATTCACAACAGTGAATTGTAAATTGTTTTGCGATATCCTGACATGGAAGAGCACTGTATATATTCTAATAAGGGTGGTTTGTGTGGAGAGCCGATGCTGTATAATGCTGGAGCACAATGTGGAATATGTTTACATGAATACCCAGGCACTTCAGAAACAGCATGCTGTTACTCAGTTATAAATATCTCAACACATGTTAAACCCACTGATCCTGGATCACCACAGATAGGAACTGAATTATGCAACATCAGGCACAAACCATCTGATGCGTTAAGTGACAGTGCTCCAAATGAACAACCCGTCAGTTTAACAGGCCAATCATTGGCAGCAGGCAGCATCCAACATTCATGTACTTGATGTCCTGGAACTTAATTCATGCTTTATAAATCCCAAACAGGAAATCATTCTTCACTGTTAAAGGGTCCTTGTCTACCCGATATAATCCACCATTGTTAAAGAGGTCCTGTCTCCCTGCTGTAAACTGATGCCATTGCAGGGATTTGATGGTCCTGGTAAAATCAGGCATCGTTACAGGCATCTCAACATCCTGAAGCAATCCTTCACTGCTGAAGGGGTTAGGTGTTGGGAAAGACCATTGCAATAGAGAACTGGTCAGTGAGTATCTGGGTGACACTGCTTCGAGGTAAGGACAGTTGGTTGTTGGCTAGCACATTGTAGTGTGGACTCTCCGTTGGCTCAGTCTGCTAGATTATGCTGCATTCTTTGTAGCTGGTTGACTCTTTTGATGGCTTTACTGTTCAACACATTCTTGTGTTGTATTTTGCAGCTGGCATTTGTGCCTCTGTGGATTCGGTATTCCCTGAATTGTATTCTCACTCCCTGGCCTGCTCTAGCTCGGGGATTGGTGCTCATTGTTTACTATTTTAATGTTGCAAGGACTTTCTTCCTTTAAAATGAAGTGAAAATCCTGTGGCTACGCGCTACAATTGTGTAAATATCTGCACTGAGGCACAGCTAGTTATTAAATCTACCCAAATATTTAGTAAAAAAGCAAGCCGACAGGTTCCTCACAGCTGAGCAGTGTTGCGTAGCTTCAGTTCGGCTTCTCAATCTTGTGCTCTCCCTGATTCCCAGTTATTTAATGGGTGCCTGTGCCACAGGACAGGCTGGCACGAGTTGACCCCTCCACGGTCTGATTTGTCAGACTGCTTGTCCGACATCCAGTACTGGATGAGCAAGAATTTCCTCCGACTAAATATTGGGAAGACTGAAGCCATTGTCTTCAGTCCTCGCCACCAACTCCGTTCCCAAGCCCCTGACTCCATCCCTCTCCTTAGCATCTGTCTGAGGCTGAACCAGACTGTTCGCAACCTTGCTATAGTATTTGAGCCCGAGATGAGCTTCCAACCACATATCCACACCATCACCAAGACTGCCTACTCCCACTTCCGTAACATTGCCTGACTCTGTCCCTGCTTCAGCTGATCTGCTGCTGAAACCCTCACCCATGCCTTTGTTACCTCTAGACTTAACTATTTCAATGCTCTCCTGGCCAGTCTCTGAGCTTCCAGACCATAAAGTTCATCTCATCCAAAACTCTACTGCCCATATTCTAACTCGCACCAAGCCTCGATCACCCATCATCTCTGTGCTCACTGACTTACATTGGATCCTGGTCTGGCAATGCCTTGATTTTAAAATTCTCATCCTCATTTCCATGGCCTCGCCCCTCCCTATCTCTGGAACCTCCTCCAGCCCCGAGATCTCTGCGCTCCTCCAATTCTGGCCTCTTGCACATCCCTGATTATAAATCGCTCCACCATCGGTGGCCTTGCCTTCAGCTGCCTAGGCCCCAAGCTCTGGAATTCCCTGCCTAAACCTCTCCACCTCTCCCTCCTCCTTTAAGATGCTCCTTAAAATCTACCTCTTTGACCAAACCTTTGGTCACCTGTCCTAATATCTCCTTATGTGACTCGGCGTCAAAGGTTGTTTGATAATCGCTCCTGTGAAGCGCCTTGGAACATTTCACTATGTTAAAGGCACTATATAAATGCAAGTTGTTGTAATAAGCTAACATGGCAGGCTGGCCTGACACTAGTAATAAATTAACGCTATATACTGTTAAACACTAAAAGCAGAATTTGTGATTTTTAGCATTTCATGAGCATCATGGTTTAATTCAAAAAATTCTGATTGCTTTGCAAAGTTTAATCTTACGCTTGTAATCTATCTCCTGAGTTCATGTCTTTGGCATAAAGTGAGCAGTTGTCTGTTCTATCCACCATCATCATTACAAGCAGTCCCTTGGAATCGAGGAAGATTTGCTTCCACTCCCAACGTGAGTTCTTTGGTGGCTGAACAGTCCAATACGAGAGCCACAGACCCTGTTACAGGTGGGACAGACATTTGTCGAGGGAAGGGGTGTGTAGGGCTGGTTTGCCGCGCGCTCCTTCCGCTGACTGCGCTTGACCGCTTCACACTCTTTGAGTTGAGACGCCCTCCCTGATGCACTTTCTCCACCTCGGGCGGTCTTCGGCCAGGGTCTCCCAGGTGTCAGTGGTCATGTCGCACTTTACCAGGGAGGCTTTGAGGGTGTCCTCGTATCGCTTCCGCTGCCCACCTTTGGCTCGTTTACCATGAAGGAGCTCCGCATAAAGCATTTGCTTAGGGAGTCTCGTATCTGCATATGAACTATGTGGCCTGCCCAGCGAAGCTGATCGAGTATGGTCAGTGCTTTAATACTGGGGATATTAGCCTGGACGAGGACACTGATGTTGGTGATCACTATCTACTTAACTACTTGAGAAGTGTGAAAGGAGTATTATTACAGGAGCGCTGCGATTGGCCGGGTTTCTGCCGTTCCCACTGACAGATTTCTATGGCATGAATTCATGCACAGAAAAAGTTTGAATAAATAACAGCACGTTAGTTTGACTTCCGACTATTCTAACCCAATGAAATAAAGACCGTCAGTCATTTATTTATGAAATGAGCAAAATATCTCCCTATATCCACAATCATCATGGATCCTTCACAATGTAAGTCGGCATCAAAATAGCTTCCCAGCGTCATCATCACCACAATACAATCATTTGAGCTTGTTGCAAATATTGATTTCTGATTACTTTTAAAATAACCCTACTGAGTTATACAGATGTGACTCGACATAGTAATTAAGCATTGTCGGTGAACACAGAAATACATCAATGCACCATCTCTGAGACTATTCCATTTTTTACACTGCCCGAGGTGAGTTTGAAAACCATTTCCTACATCAACCCTACATCTTGTGGGGTAAATTAGAGGAAATGATTTCACACAAATGGTTATATTTATTCATTCTTGGGATATGGGCGTCGTTGGCAAGAATGGCATTTATTACATAAGAACATAAGAAATAGGAGCAGAAGTAGGCCATTCGGCACCTCGACCATTCAATTAGATCATGGCTGATCTTCTAACTCAACTTCACTTTCCTGCACTGTCCCCATATCCCTTTTAATATCCAATTTATTGTTCTTTTTAGTCATTGAGAAGGTGGTGGGCCTTCTTTAACCGCTGCAGTCCATGTGGTGAAGGTCATCCCACAATTATTATAATATTAGAACGTGGAAAGCTTGGCCACAATTGGCTAGTGAGGCAGAGACTTTAACACTATATAAAACGGAATTGGATAAGTATTTGAAAAATAAGGATACGGGGAAAAGACAGGGAAATAGTATTAAAGTAGATGGCTCCAATTGGAGAGCTGATACTGGACCACATATAATAGGCCAAATGGTCTCCCCCTATGCTCTGATTTCTATGGTTCTATAAACAGGGACAAGAAGGGAGAATGGCTATCCTTAATGGCAGTACTTCCAGGTACACCTGGAGTTGTCCTGTTATCTTCTGTCCCAGAACATTTGAATCTTCCCCTGGTACACCCAGCGATAGTACAGGGAGGACTGCCAATATGGTTGTGCAGACACCATGACGGATAGTTCTTGTTTTGTTGAGTTGTGTCATTTGGCGGCATTCAGCATTAATATCCTCCTCTGTCATTGAAGATGGAGAAATGTTTCCCTTGGGGATGCAGTGGCCACGCCTTTTATTCACACGTTCTTTAATCCGCTTTTCTTCACATGCTCTCACACAGCCTATGTTAGCAGGGAAGACGGGAAACTCGCTTACAGATTCAACCAATGTTCTCAGTTGGACAACCTGAGGCCAAAGAGCTGGTGACAACTATTTTCATTGGTTGTAACAGTGGGGAAGTGTGTGTCTGGGTCGGAGAAGTTTTAGTATTTTTTTCTTCACGTTTTTTCTACCAACATGCCAGCAGCCTCCCGCGTGAAATTCAGTCGGCCTCCTAAGCTCCCGTTGGCACCTGAGGATAAGTGTGCAACGCCACTTTTTAGCGCTGCTCTCTCATCTTTGGGAGTAAAAACTGAATTTGGAAGTTTGAACCTGCACGTAACGCCTGGCGGTAAAATCAGTACTCAGGCAGTGACACCGCCTCAAAAACGGCGGTACCGAATTTCGACCCCTAAGTGTTGCCTTTCAATAACAATGTTGACCGATTGGCAGCATATTGGTAACAACCGGCTCGTCTATAAGATCACATTTGGTCCTTTTGCGAATGGAAATGATAGCAGTTTGGATCTAACAGGGAAATATTATACACCAAGCCTCGAAGGCCAATCATTACTCAACATACAGATTTATGGATACAATTGTTTTTATATTAGTCACAACAGAAACACACAGGAAGAGGGCAGGAGGAAGGCTGTGTAAGTACACGGAGCTCCATCAGAATTGCTCAGTCCATAGTCAGATATTGCATGATCCATCCTGCAGACAACAATCCGAACAGAAGTAGCGTGTAGGCCACCAACAGGAAGCCAAGGAGCTCCTGGACCACTCGCAGAAACGTAGCCAGGGTCACTCCAGAGGTTGACTTGACCATGTTGGGATGAATCTGAAGATCGGCCGCACTAGTTGTGTCTGGAAGGGAAAGGCGATTGTCTGTCTAAGGAGAGAGAGCAAAGGTGGTGTTAAATTCAGCCTCACCACTAAGAGTCAGGAATGTAGTGCGGAGCAATAAACACAATAGCACTTCAGTTACACCACTGTGGCAGAAGCCAGTGACAAAAGTGTTCAGTTTGCAGCAATGAGGAGGCCACCTTCTCGCAGTACACTTCCAATATAGGCTCTCTGATAGGATGGTCTGAGAAATTGGCCAACAGCCGTGCTAATTTGCGGTGATAGTTCCAGGAGTGTACACTCTAGTCTACAAGGGTTTCAGTTAACTTTGGCTAGCAGCTCAGACGGGGCAATGAAGATATGTTGGACAGTACCAGAGAGACTAAAGCACCAAACCCAACAACTCTGTCCCAGGAAAATAAAGTGGCAACTAAAGAAGTTTAGTCAACTTTTGGAGATGCCAATGCCATGACAAATTGGCTTAATTTGGATGATGCGTTTTGGGCGCATTCAGCATTAATATTCTTCTCTATAATTGAATATGGATGAACGTGTCCCTCAGTGATGCATTGCCCATTCCTTTTATTTACACGCTCTTTAACCTGCCGTACCCAGGTTTGGGCATAAGGGTGCCTCATTATCACTCCTCTGACTAGATCTTCTCTATTGGACTGTATTAATTTAAAGTCAAAGTGGAAATCTGGATGTGATGAGTGCCTGAGAGTGGATCTGAGCTTTCATCCTCGAGAATGGGTTTCAGAGCCAGTTCCAAAATGGAAATTATTCTTGTCAATCTATTAATATTCAGATGACACGTGAGAACAGTGGAACAAATCTTAAACTCAGCTTCTATGAATGAAGATCGGATGGCATTAAAGAATTAAAGAGGAGGTAAGAAAAATAAATCTTTACACAGAGGGTGATTAGAATGTGAAATTCTCTGCTACAAAACATTGCACCTGAATTCGGGGCCACTACGGGTGTGTACGAGGTGTGCATGCCCGTGGGATCCCCGCAAGTTCCAGGTTTAGGTACGCGAAGCACAAGCGCCTAAACCCGGAACTTGAGATCTGTCAAGAATTCTCTTGCCAGATCGCACGCCTCCGGAATGAAATGGCCTCTGCGGGCGGAGAGTTGAGCTATTTGCCCAACTCCTGCCCAGCGAATGTCCTTCAAATTCTTACAACTGATAAAAGCAATTTGCCACCGAGAATGGGAGCTACTGCCCGCTGCTGCCCAGATTCGGCGCGTAAGTCCCATTTTTGGCGCCGGGCGGTCTTTCCCAGATTTTTCATGAAACCTCCGCCAAAGTACCGTCAGGATCTCAGCAGTCCTTTGTACGATACATGGGCGGAACTTAGCTTTCACCAATTTCGGGCCCTATATTTCTAAGCAGGAGCTTCTGCCTTGAGGAAGTGGCTGAAACTTCAGGAAGTGCAGCTCAGAAGGGCCCACGTATTTGCTGGGGTGATCCATGTGGTGTCTAAAACCATGCTGTCATGTATCCTACATGCCTACTGTTGATACTATCACAAGGTGTGCCACCAGAGGGCACAGCAGTGGGAGACTTGGAGGTTACCTGTACAGGTGTGCCTGGCCTAGTATAAAAGGTGTGATCCTCACTCTGGAGTTAACAAGTAAAGGACTAAGGTCACTACAGTTCAAGTACAACACTTTGCCTCATGGAGTCATTATTAGGTCATCCAAGGACACAACAATTGGCGACGAGATTACGAACTTTCACGCAAAAATGGCTACCCTTGGTACATTGCAGCAGTTCGCCAATGCTGATGATTGGGATGCATTTCTTCACAGCAAACGACCTGGCAGGAGACAACCCGGCCACACTGGCTGATAAGCGCAGAGCTATCCTGCTAACCAGTTGTGGACCCACCATCTATGGCCTCGTCAGAGACTTGCTGGCATGAACGAAGACAACAACCAAGACATACGAGGAGCTCGTAACCCTGATCCATGAGCAACTCAAGCCCAAGGAGAGCACCCTCACAGCCAGACACCAGTTCTACACCCACCGATGGCCCGAAGATCAGGAAATCGCGAAATATGCCGCAGAACTCAGAAGGCTTTCGGCACCGTGTGATTTCGGCGACCACCTCAACGAAGCACTGAAGGTCGTTTTTGTCATTGGAATCGGCAATGAGGGCCTTCTTCATAAGCTACTGTCGGCAGATACCACAGTCACACTGCAGAAGGCCATCTCTGTGAGCCAGGCATTCATGAGCTCGACCTGCGGCTCTAGGCAGATTACTCACCCGCAGGACTCAAACCCGGCAGGTACTGTGCACCAAGTGGCGCCTTTTAGAGGCTGGACTGTAGAACACGAACCGTCTCAGGAGAGAGAGAAGAGGCCCCTGAGTCCCTTAACTCAGAGTCCGCTGAGGGGGGCTAATCAAGTAGCTCCATGCTGGCGTTGTGGAGGGAATCACAGAGCTCACCAGTGCCGTTTTAAAAACTATGTATGCGAGGGCTGCAGCACAAAGGGCCACCTCCAGCGAATGTGTAAGAGAAATATGACTCACTGTGTTGATGAAGTGTCTGCAGATGGCTATGAATCCAGCGCCAATTATGAAACGATAGGCAAAGAGGCAGCTCAGCCCCACAATGAGGTATATAGCATGTTTACCTGCACCACCAAGTGTTTCCCGTTGAGGATGGAAGTCGAGATAAATGGCGTTCCAGTCTTCATGGAAGTGGACAGGGGGGCGAGCCAGTCAGTAATGAATCAAGAAGCCTTTGAGAGGCTATGGGACAATCAAGCTGAACGACTCAAGTTGGTCCCGGTTCAGGCAAAGCTGCGCACCTACACTGATGAACTTATCCCAGTCGTTGGTAGTGCGAATGTAAAGGTACTCCATGATGGCGTGGTGCACAAGTTACCTCTGTGGATTGTTGCAGGTGAAGGACCAATGCTGCTCGGCAGCAGGTGGATGGAGAAGATCCATTGGAAGTGGGAAGACTTCATCCCTCCAACGATCGATGTCCTCTGCGTTTGGAGGCACAGCAAGCCCTCACCTGAGGGTGGACCCAGCACCAGAAAGCAGACCAGCACAGCACCCGAGGCACAGACCGCTCAGTACGACTGCGTGGAGATGATCCAGCTGAGACGACCCGAACACACCTTCCAGGCTCCAGTGGCAGGACTCCGGAGAAAGAAAATCAGATCCAAAGGTGACTTCCCAGCCTTGGTGGCAGAACCCAGGAAGAAGAGGATCACCGCAGTCGACATCGTGGATGGAGGAAAGATGGCGCCCAAACCACGAGGTGAGGCGCTGAAGAAAAAGATGGCCGCGGCCAGACCACGAGGTGCAGCGCTGATGGAGCAATACGTGGCACCAAACGGAGAAGAGGATTGGGGTAAAGATAGCAAGGCTCTCTTAAAGGAGGTCTGCAACCCACCACAATTAAAGGGACAGTTCCACACACTCAAGCAATGTAATAGCAACTGCAAGTTAGAGATAAAATGTGTAACTGACGATCAGAGTTGTGTATATGCAACCAGTGAGGAAAAGTCATGCGATCGCGATCGGAGCTACAGAGTATCCACAATAAATAATGAAAAGTTGAGCGATGTAGGATTTCAACTGCCCGCAGTCAATGCAGCGGGCAGACACCCATCGGGAGCACACAGGTCCAGCAAGCTATAGGGGACCAGAATTATGCACCATGTAGAGAGGCTACAAGAGCCAATACACATGAGCTGCAGAGCAAGCGATCTCAGGAGGGCAATGGCACGCACCAGTATCGATACCTTGCCCCTGATCGGCTCCGCCTCTCAGGCACCTGATGGCACCAACCGCCACGAGCCTGAAAGAGCAAACTGTGCTAAGGCACAGCCCCCACATCCCATCGCCACCAAGGCCATACCCGGAAATGAAGAGTCACCTGCTACATCCCCCCAAAAGGGACCGGGACCAGCCAGGATCCCAAAGCAAACAGTGCCCAGGCCAGCGAGTCAGCAGTTCCCTGTGCACTGCTAGACGACAGCTCCTCAGGGAACAGCAGCGACCCAGGGCGTAAAGGAAGGACAGGGAGGTCACAGGCATCTGTGAACCTGCCCGACGCTGGGAACCACAGCAACAGCCCCAAGAGCAGGCAACTTGAGCCAACCAGGTTCCCACTGCCAGCACTGGGCACCGCGCCACCACCAGACTGCAGGGACACCATCCAGCAGTTCTGGAACTAGTTTGTACTTACGCACCGGTCACCGCATCGATAATGTACCTCACCAGTCTAACGTACTTGTCTCACAATGGAACCACAAATGTAAGGCAAACTTGTTTTTCTGAACTTGAATGTATATGAATGCAATGAGCCTCCGGCATTATCTATATGTGGAAGGGGCGGGGGAGGGTGGGGTGGTGGGGGCAGGGAGAACGGAGTGGTCAGGGACACACACAAACAGCAACCACTAGCACTCTACTGCACCCACCACTCACCCAAGATTGAAACGACCTGCCAAGGGTCAACCAGATAGAGCCCAGATAGAGCTAAGCCCAGAGAGCAGTCAATGCAGAGGCAATTTGCACTAAAGGCTTAGGGGAGAGTGATGTCATGTATCCTACATGGCTACTGTTGGTACTATCACAAGGTGTGTCACCAGAGGGCACAGCAGTGGGAGACTTGTAGGCTACCTGTACAGGTGTGTCTGGCCTAGTATAAAAGGCAGGCAACCAGGTGTGATCCTCACTCTGGAGTTAACAAATAAAGGACTAAGGTCACTACAGTTCAAGTACAACACATGGCCTCGTGGAGTCATTATTAGAGCATCCAAGGACACAACACGTGCAACAGAGATTAATGCCAGATATGCTGTCAGAGTACTGCAAAAAATTCAATGCCTTCACCAGAAAGGGTAAAGGCATATTTATGAATCCAGAGCTGGAAGGAAGGAGGGAGGGGATGCCATTTTAAAATAGCCTCCCTCAGTACTACACTTTCAGCCTAGAGTTTTTGTGCTCAAGTCCTTGGAGTGGGACTTGAACAAACAACCTTCTGAACCACAGCTGACAAATTGGGAACTGTTGTGTCCTTACACACTACTGTAAATCAACATGAGGCACATTCTGCAGACAAGGTCACTCTGTAACCCTACTCTTTTATTCACAGGACCAAAAAGTGATGACCCTGCGTGGGACTTCCCTTTATATACCTGGATGACCAGGTGAGGAGTGTCTCCCACAAGTTCACCCCCTGTGGTCAAGGTGTGCATTTCTTAGGTGTATACAGTGTACAGTGTTGTTACATGAAGGTTACAGTTACATGAAGGTTACATATATGACAGGAACGCAAATGGGACATCCCCTGGGACGGTGGGAGCTTGGAAATCCCCAACCGACCTTGGAAGCTTCTGCCCACAGAGCAGTCCTGCCAAAGCAGCAGACTTTAAAATTTTCCTCAACCCAATGAATAAAGATCAGTTCCTCGCTTTCTATTCCAGTTGCTGTCTATCAGCATTTCGAGCACAGCGTTAGGAAACTGAACACCCAGTTGATACAGGGGCAGCCTGCACTTAATCTGCGACCAACAGGAACCCATTCATGGGTCACCATGATGCTACCTAAGGTCTGTTAAATCTCATTTAGATAGAAATGCCTGTTCTTCAATCGCCCCAAGGAATTCTACCAGTTCTAAGCTCCTGGGAAAGACTAACCTGGGGTTGGAAATTGTGTGACAAATCTTAACCAACACTGCGAGTGCACAGGAAGGAAGGACAAGAGAGACCCCCCCCTGAACATAAAAAACATCACAAAATAGGGAAAAGATAAATGGATTGTAACAGAGAGAGAGAGAGAAAAGGGAACGAGAGAGATGGAGAGAGAGAAAGAGAGAGCCAGAG
Source organism: Pristiophorus japonicus (assembly GCF_044704955.1). Lineage (NCBI taxonomy): Eukaryota > Metazoa > Chordata > Chondrichthyes > Pristiophoridae > Pristiophorus > Pristiophorus japonicus. The sequence goes on from NC_091992.1 coordinate 52,815,454, forward strand.
AGAGAGACAGAGAGACAGAGAAAAAGAGTGACAAAGAGAGAGACAGAAACAGAGATAGAGAAAAGAGAAAGAAAGTGAAAAAAGAGAAAGATGGAGAGACAGGTAGATAGAGAGATCGGTTGGAGACTATTGGGGAGTTCTACACGCTCACACTGCCAATGGCACAGCTTTGCAGCATGTCATAAATGCGAGCACCACTATCTGTGATTCCCAACTATTCCGAAAATCGTGAGTCTTGCCATTTTCAAACTATTACACAAACTAGGGTTGTATTCACTGGAATTTAGACGGTTAAGGGGTGATTTGATCGAGCCTGTCAAGATATCAAGGGCAACAGGTAGGGTAGAGAGAGAAACTATTTCCACTGGTTGGGAATTCTAGGACTAGGAGACATAGCCTAAAAATTAGAGCCAGGCCTTTCAAGAGTGAAATTAGGAAACTTCTGCACACAAAGGGTGGTAGATGTTTGGCACTCTCTTCCGCAAACTGCCGTTGATGCTAGGTCAATTGTTAATTTTATATCTGTGATTGATACATTTTTGTTTACCAAAGGTATTAAGGGATGTGGGGCAAAAGCAGGTAAATGGAGTTAGGTCACATTTCTGCTATAATCTCACTGAATGACAGAACAGGCTCGAGGGGCTAAATGGCCTACTCCTGTTCTTATGTTCCTATCATCATCATCATAGGCAGTCCCTCGAAACCGAAGAAGACTTACTTCCACTTTAAAAATGAGTTCTCAGGTGACTGAACAGTCCAATACGGGGATTACCGTCTCTGTCACAGGTGGGACAGGCAGTCGTTGAAGGAAAGGGTGGGTGGGGAGTCTAGTTTGCCGCATGCTCTTTCCGCTGTCTGTGCTTGGTTTCTCCATGCTCTCGGTGATGAGACTCGAGGTGCTCAGCGCCCTCCCGGATGCACTTCCTCCACTTAGGGCGGTCTTTGGCCAGGGACTCCCAGGTGTCAGTAGGGGTGTTGCATTTTATCAAGGAGGCGTCGAGGGTGTCCTTGAAACGTTTCCTCTGTCCACCTGGGGCTCGCTTGCCTTGTAAGAGTTCCGAGTAGAGCCTCGATCAGGCTAACATCCCCAGCATCAAAGCACTGACCGCACTTGACCAGCTCTGCTAGGCGGGCCACATTGTTCGCATGCCTGACACAAGACTATGTTCCTATAGACGCTGCAGGCACACAAGGCTCCTGACAGGCAGCACTGACTCCTAAGCATAGCCCATGGAAGTAAGAACATAAGAAATATGAGCAGGAGTAGGCCATACGGCTCGCTCCTTATGCCTGTTCCACCATTCAATAAGATCATGGCTGAAGTTCTACATCAATTCCACTTTCCTGCCCTATCCCCATAACCCTTGATTCCCTTAGTTTCCAAAAATCGATCGATCTCTGCCTTGAATATACTCATCGACAGAGCATCCAAAGCCCTCTGGGGTGGAGAATTCCAACGATTCACAACCCTCTGAGTGAAGAAATTTCTCCTCATCTCAGTCCTAAATAGCTGACCCATTATCCTGAATCCATGACCCCTGGTTCTAGACCCTCCAGCCAGAGGAAACATCCTCCCTGCATCTACCCTGTCAAACACTCTAAGCATTTTATACGTTGCAATGAGATCACCTCTCATTCTTCTAAACTCCAGAGAATATACGCCCATTGTACTCAATCTCTCCTCATTGGACAACCCTCTCATCCCAGGAATCAGTCTAGTGAACCTTTGTTGCAGCCCTTCAAAGGCAAGTATATCCTTCCTTAGGTAAGGGGACCAAAACTGTGCACAGTGCTCCAGGTGTGGTCTCACCAAAGTCATATATAATTGTATACTGATTGCCTATAGGGGCCAAGAATTTTCTTGTATCCTGTTCAGAGATACAAAATATATATTTTTTATATGTAAATATAAGCTGCAGCCCAGGCCACTTAAGCTGTTCTGATTACACTGCTGTATCCTGGATGATCTAAAAACAGAAAATGTTGGAAGCATTCAGCAGGTCAGGCAATATCTGTGGAGTGAGAAACAGAGTCAATGACCTTTCGTCAGAACTGGAAATGTTAGCGATGTAACAGGTTTTAAGCAAGTGCAGAGGCAAGGAAAGGGGTGGGTGGGGGTGAGGTGGGGGTGAGGTGGGGGGGGGGTGGCGGGGGGAGGGTGAGGGGAGGAAAGAACAAAAGGAAACTTCTGAGTTAGGGTGGAAGGAGAGATTAAATGACAAAAGGGATAATGGTGCAAGGTGAAAGGAGCTGGTAATGGGACAAGTAAAGAAACAAAAGATGAGCTACAAATAGCAATAGCAGAATCATTACCTGCACTTGCTATTTGAAAAGATGGGAGCAGTGGTTATTGATACGCCCTTACTATACAGTATAAATGCACACGAGGCCCATGCTTGAGAGAAGGTCAGTCTGTGACCTATCCTTTATTTCTTAGCACTCAAGTGATGAAAGTGGGTGGAGCTTCCCCTTTTATACCTGAAGGTCCAGATTAGGATGCCTTCCACAAGTTCACCACCTAGTGGTCATTGTTCTCACAGTGTACAACTTAGGTCAGTTTATACATGGGTTACAATGCTGGTTGAATACGTGACATCACCTCCCCCCCAAAGTCTTATTGGGATCACAGGTTGAGTCTCTCTGGTGGTTTACGCTCTCTTGTGGAGCGCCTGAGTTGGGGCTCCGGTTGTTGGGCGCTGGCCTGAGTGTCTGCTGTTTGCGGTGCCTCAGGTCTGTCCGGACTGCCCACAGTGACTGGGCTCTCCTCCACTTGGTTCCGGTGTTCGGTCACCTGTGGTGGAGTGAACTCTACGCCGTGTTCTTCCTCTGCTTCTTCTATGGGGTTGCTGAACCTCCTTTTTGTTTGATCCACTTTGCAGCAGAGTTGTCCATTGGTAAGTTTAACTACCAGAATCCTGTTTCCCTCTTTGGCAATCACAGTGCCTATGAGCCATTCAGGCCCTGCAGCATAGTTGAGGACAAAAACAGGGTCATTTACATCGCGCCCTTGCATTCCTGTCATGGTAGTCATATTGTGACCGGCGCCTGCTCTCGACAATTTCTTTCATGGTGGGGTATATAAGGGATAACCTGGTTTTGAGCATCCTTTTCATTAGCAGCTCTGCGGGTGGAACCCCTGTGAGCGAGTGTGGTCGGGATCTGTAGGCCAACAGGAAGCGTGATAAGCGGCTTTGTAGGGAACCCCTTTGGATTCTGAGCATCCCCTGTTTGATTATCTGCACTGCTCGTTCTGCCTGGCTGTTTGAGGCCGGCTTGAACGGTGCCGTTCTGACATGGTTAATTCCATTGCCTGCCATGAAGTCCTGGAATTCAGTGCTTGTGAAGCACGGGCCATTGTCGCTGACCAAGATGTCCGGTAGACCGTGGGCAGCGAACATTGCCCGTAGACTTTCTACCGTGGCAGAGGATGTGCTTGAATTTAAAATGTCACACTCGATCCATTTGGAGTAGGCGTTTACTACAACCAAAAACATTTATCCCATGAAAGGACCTGCGTAGTCCACATGGATGTATGACCAAGGCTTGGCGGGCCATGGCCAGGGGCTAAGGGGGGCTTCCCTGGGCACATTGCCCAGCTGGGCACACGTGTTGCACCTGCGAACACAAAGTTCCAGATCTGCGTCTATCCCTGGCCACCAAACGTGTGACTTGGCAATTGCCTTCATCATGACAATGCCCGGGTGCTCATTGTGGAGTTCTCTGATGAACACCTCTCTGACCATCTGGGGCATGACTACGCGGTTTCCCCACAGTAGGCAATCGGCCTGAATCGAGAGTTCATCCCTGCGCCTGTGAAATGGTTTAAATTCCTCAGGGCATGCCCTGTACGTGGCTACCCAGTCCCCATTCAGGACACATTTCTTGACTAGAGACAATAGCGGGTCTCTATTTGTCCCGACTTTAATCTGACGGGCTGTCATGGGTGAGCCTTCGCTTCCGAAAGCTTAAAAGCCATGACCATCTCAGCACCATGCTCGGTAGCCCCTTCAGTGATGATTAGTGGGAGCCTGCTGAGTGCATTGGCGCAGTTTTCGGTGCCCAGTCTGTGCCGAATTGTATGGTCATAGGCGGCTAACGTGAGTGCCCACCTCTGTATGCGGGCCGATGCGTTTGCATTTATGGCCATGCTGTCGGCCAAAAGGGACGGTTAGGGGTTTGTGATCTGTCTCCAGCTCAAATTTCCTGCCAAGCAGGTACTGGTGCATTTTCTTTACCTCATATACACATGCGAGCGCCTCCTTTTCTACCATCCCGTAGCCCCTTTCTGCCTGGGACAGACTTCTGGAGGCATAAGCTACCAGCTGTAACTGACCCTTGGCATTGCCATGCTGCAACACACACCTGACACCATAGGACGACGCATCGCACGTTAACACAAGTTTCTTCCATGGGTCATATAGCGTTAACAGATTGTTGGAACATAACAAATTGCATGCTCTATTAAAAGCCCTTTCCTGGCTGTCCCCCCAGACCCATTCGTGACCTTTGCGTAGGAGCACATGTAGCGGTTCTAGCAGCGTGCTCAATTTGGGAAGAAAGTTACCAAAATAGTTCAGGAGCCCCAGGAACGAACGCAGCTCCGTCGTGTTACGGGGTCTGGGTGCTCTCTGGATCGCTTCCGTCTTGGACGCAGCAGGGCTGATCCAGTCTGCTGCTACCCTCATCCCCAGGAATTCTACCTCTGGAGCTAGGTAGACGCACTTCACCTTTTTTAGTCGCTGACCTACCCGGTCCAGTCTGCGTAGCACCTCCTCCAGGTTGTGGAGGTGTTCTTCAGTATCGTAACCCGGAATGAGGATGTCATCCTGAAAAACCACCGTCCCTGGAATCGACTTGAGAAGGCTTTCCATATTTCGTTGGAAGATCGCGGCGGCCGAGCAAATCCCGAACGGACATCTGTTGTACTCAAACAGCCCCTTGTGTGTCGTGATGGTGGTCAGCTTCTTCGACTCACTCGCCAGCTCCTGGGTCATGTAAGCTGAGGTCAGGTCCAATTTTGAAAAAAGTTTGCCACTGGATAGCGTCGCAAAGAGGTCCTCCGCTCTCGGTAGCGGGTACTGGTCTTGGAGTGACACCCGATTGATGGTGGCCTTGTAATCACCACATATCCTGACCGACCCATCCGCCTTGAGCACCGGCACGATCGGGCTCGCCCAGTCACTGAATTCGACTGGCGAGATGATGCCTTCCCTCAGCATGCGGTCCAATTCGCCTTCTATCTTTTCCCGCATCACGTACGGCACCGCTCTGGCCTTGTGGTGTACTGGCCTGGTGTCCGGGTTTATGTGAATCACTACCTTGGCCCCCATGAAAGTGCCAATGCCGGGTTAAAATAACGAGTCAAATTTGTCCAGGATCTGTGAGCATGATACTCGCTCCACAGAGGAAATTGCATTGACATCGCCCCATTTCCAGTTCATGACAGCAAGCCAACTCCTCCCCAGTAGTGCGGGACCATCCCCTGGGACAATCCAGAGTGGCAACCTGTTCTTTGAATCTTTGTGGGTCACGACTACCGTGGCGCTGCCTAGCACCGGAATGATCCCCTTTGTGTAAGTCCATAGCTGTGCGTCAATCGGCGATAATTTTGGCCTCCTGGCCTTGGACGCCCACAACCTTTTGAACTGTTTGATACCCATCAGGGACTGGCTGACCCTCGTGTCTAGCTCCATTGATACTGGGATACCATTGAGGAGCACTTTCATCATTATCGGTGGCGTCCTGGTGTATGAACTGTATACATGCTCCACATGAAGTCGCTGAACTTCAGCTTCCAGAGATTTCCCCCAGCGTTCATTTCTGCAATTTCTGCAGGTATTTTGCTCATCTCTGCAAACTCTGGCTGAGTGTGTGCCTCCACGCTTCCAACATGAGCTGTTGTTGGAAACAAAAGGTCCCTTGCCAGTCAATCGTCCCTGACTGCCCCTGTGTGCGCCATTAACAGGTGTTGATGGCCCCATTACTGTCCGCATTGTCCCTTGCAATGGCGTGAATCACCGTTCAGCTTGCCATTGTCTCTGTCGAACTCCCCCTCTGGGTTCGACTAAATGTTGGGGCATGCCTGACTGCCCTTGTCTGCCTGGAGAACTGTGTGCTGCTTTAACAATGTTGAATCTCTGTCCCAACCATTCCTTAACACAGTACCTCTCGTCTGTTCTGCTAGTGGCCATGCTCGCGTGGTTTAAATCCCAGTTTCTCGTCACCATTGATACGTCCTTACTATACAGTATGAATGCACACAAGGCCCATGCTTGAGAGAAGGTCAGTCTGTGACCTGTCCTTTATTTCTTAGCACTCAAGTGATGAAAGTGGGTGGAGCTTCCCCTTTTATACCTGAAGGTCCAGGTTAGGAGTGTCTCCCACAAGTTCACCACCTAGTGATCATTGTTCTCACAGTGTACAACTTAGGTCAGATTATACATGGGTTACAATGCTGGTTGAATACATGACAGTTATGATCTGAAATTGTTGAACTCGATTTTGAGTCTGTAAGGTTGTAAAGTGCCGAATTGAAAGATAAGGTGCTGTTCCTTGAGCTTCCGTTGAGCTTCATTAGAACAGTGTAGGAGGCCGAGGACAGAGAGTCAGTCGTAAACTTAAAATGATGACCAGAAGCTCAGGGTAACTCTTGCAGACTGGACTGTTCAGCAAACCATCCAATCTGTGTTTGGTCTCCCCAGTGTAGAGGAGATCGTATCGTGAGTAGCTAACACAGTATACTAACTTGGAAGAGGTACAAGTAAATTGCTGTTTCACCTGGAAGGAGTGCTTAGGGCCCTGGACGATGGGAAGGGAGGAGGTGAAAGGGCAGTGTTGCATCTCCTGCGTTTACACGGAAGGTGCTGTGGGAAGGGGACGGAGTGCTGGGGGTGATGAAAGAATGGATCAGAGTGTCGCGTTTGGTGGTGGCATCGCACTGGAGGTGGCGGAAATGGCGGAGGATGGGCAGTTGAACGTGGAGGCTGGTGGGGTGAAAGATGAGGACAAGGGGAGCCCTATCGTGATTCTGGGAGAGGATTGAAGGGGTGAGAGCAGAAATGCAGGAAATGGGACGGACATGGTCGAGGACCCTGCCAACCACAGTGGAGGCGAATCCTTGGGTGAGGAAAAGGGAAAACATATCGGAAGCACTGGTGTGGAAGGCGATATCGTCAGAACAGATGCGACAGAGACAGAGACAGAGACACTAGGAGAATGGAATAGAGCTCTTACAGGAAGCAGAGTGGGAGGAAGTTTAGTCAAGGTGGCTGTGGGAGTAAGTGGGCTGATTGGTAGACAGCCTATGCCCAGAAGTCGAGGAAGGGAAGAGTCAGAGATGGACCATGTGAAGGTGAGAGAAGGGTGGAAATTGGAAGCAAAGTTGATAAAATCTTCCCGTTTGGGACGAGAGCAGGAAACAGCACCGATACAGTCATCAATGTACCAGAAAAGGAGGTGAGGAAGGGGACCCAAGAAGGACTGGAACAAAGAATGTTCCCCCACCCTATCCCACAAAAAGACAGGCATAGCCAGAACCTGCACAGGTTCCCATAGCAACAGCATTTATTTGGAGGAAGTGAGTGGAGTTAAAGGAGAAGTTGTTCAATGTGAGAACAAGTTCAGCCAGGCGGAGGAGGGTGGGGTGGATGGGGACTGGTTGGGCCTCTGCTCGAGGAAGAAGTGGAGCGCCCTCAGGCCCTCCTGGTGAGTGATGGAGGTGTAGAGCGATTGGATGTTCATGGTGAAAAGGAGACGGTTAGGGCCAGGAAACTGGAAACTGTTAAAGTGGCGGATGTAGGGAGGAAGAGAGTGGACAAGAGGAGAAAAAAGGAGTGGAGATAGGAAGAAATAGGTTCCGTGGGGAATAACAGGCTGAAATGATGGGTCTTCCAGGGCAGTCTGTTTGTGGGTCTTGGGAAAGAGGTAGAGGCGGGCTGTGCGAGGTTGGGGGATTATGAGGTTGAAGGCTATGGGAGAGAAGATCTCCAGAGGAGATGAGGCAAGTCCTGGCCAATATTTATCCCTCAATCAACAGAACAAAAAAACAGATTATCTGGTCATTATCACATTGCAGTTTGTGGGAGCTTGCTTGTGCGCTAATTGGTTGCCGCGTTTCCTACATCACAACAGTGACTACACTCCAAAAATCATTAATTGGCTGTAAAGCGCTTTGGGACATCCCGTGGTCGTGAAAGGCGCTATATAAATCCAAGTCTCTCTTTCTTTTAAGTGACGGCCTGGGAAATGATGGCTTGATGTTCGGTGGTGAGGGTCGTGGTCCAGGGGGAGGTAGGAGGAGGTGTCGGAGAGTTGGCGTTCAGCCTCCGCAAGGTGGAGGTTGGTTCATCAAACAGCAACAGTGTCGCCCTTGTCAGCAGGTTTAATGACTATGGTAGGGTTGGATCTGAGAGAACGGAGTGCTGCAAGTTCAGAATGAGGTAGGTTAGAGTGAGTGAGGAGTGTAGAGAAATTGGGACGGCTGGTGTCACGCCAGGAGTTCCCAATGAAAGGATCAAGAGAGGGCAAGAGGCCAGAGGAGTCCAGGTGGATCGAGAATTCTGAAGATGGAAGAAAGGGGGAAGACTCATGGCCAAAGAATTGGGCAAAGAGACAGTGGCAACGGAAGAGGAACCAAGCATTGTGTCGCACTCGAAATTCATTGAGGGGGGTCTTTGCTGATCGTTCGAGGTCAGAGAGGGGAAGGTCAGAGGGGATTGCGAAAGCATGGCAAAAGGTGAGATTGGAAGAAGGGATGGGGTCGGGGGAAAGTGAAAGGGAGAAGGATCCAGAGGGATATTGGTATCCAAGAGTTGTTGAAGCTTGCGATCCTTGACACCTGAAAGGAAGAATAAAGGTTTTGTTAAAGCACCAGCTCTGAGGTAGAGTGAGTCGGTGCTGCTGAAGCGAGAGGTGGGGAGTGTGCATGTGGTGGCACATGGCGTTGAGCGTGGATCTCGGGAAGCAGCGAGAGCAGTGGTTCAAGGAACGCTGAATATCTCGGAGATATCTGTAATCATTGGTGGATGCGAAACGTGAAGGGTGGAATTTAAGTTGGAATCCACGTGGAATAAGTCGAAGCTGGAGACAGTTGCTGAGGAAAGAGATGTGGCTGTGAAAGCGACTTTGATGATCTTGTTATCTATGCAACCCCAGGCAAATGTATAATATCGCCACCAGAGGGCTTACCTGTTGGAGTCCCAAGGGATCCCAGCATCCCTTGGGAGCACTGTATATAAGCAGACCTCCCACGCTGTACCAGCACTCTGAAGTCTGAATAAAGGAGTTAAGGTCACACTTACTCATTGTCTACAGTACTCAGTTGCATTACTTTATTATGAGTACAACAATTGGCGACGAGATAACGAACAACCAAGCGAAAATGCAGAGAACTGTTGGTACCCTGGAGCAATTCTCAGAAGGGGATGATTGGGAGGCTTTCGTGGAGTGACTCGACCAATACTTCGTGGCCAATGAGTTGGAAGGGGATGAGAACGCTGCCAAACGAAGGGCGATCCTCCTCACCATCTGTGGGGCAACAACCTATGGCCTCATGAAGAATCTTCTCGTTCCGGTGAAACCAACAACCAAATCGAATGAAGAACTGTGTACGCTGGTCCGGGAGCACCTAAATCTGAAGGAAAGCGTTCTGATGGCAAGGTATCGATTCTACACGTGTCAGCGGTCTGAAGGCTAGGAAGTGGCGAGCTACGTCGCCGAACTAAGGGCCTTGCAGGACATTGCGAATTCGATGGATTCCTGGAGCAAATGCGAAGGGGCTTTTTTATGCTTGGCGTTGGCCATGAGGTTATCCTTCGCAAACTACTGACTGTTAAAACATGAATCTGAGCAAAGCCATAACGATAGCCCAGGCATTTATGTCCACCAACGATAACACCAAACAAATTTCGCAGCATAACGAGGTTTCGGCCAGTACTGTACACAAAGTAATGTCGTTTTCAGGCAGGAAATCATATTGCAGAACGTACACACCGGCAGCAGCATGACCTCAGAGGACCCAGAGTCTGCTATCAATCATTAATGCGAGATAGTTAACACCTTGTTTGCACTGCAGAGGTGATCATTGAGCCCATCAATGCCGCTTCAAACACTATGTGTGCAAAGGCTGTGGAACAATGGGACACCTCCAGTGAATGTGCAGACGAGCTGCAAACCCTGCAAACCACCATGGCGGATCAGACTGAACTAGAGACTCGAACCGAGGAGGCAGAAGTGTACAGGGTACACACCTTCACCACGAAATGTCCACCGATCATGCTAAAAGTCGAACTGAACGGAATTCCAGTATCCATGGAACTGGACACGGGTGCGAGTCAGTCCATAATGAGCAAAAAGGCCTTCGACAGGCTGTGGTGCAACAAGGCACACAGGCCCAAGCTTAGCCCCATTCATACCAAGCTAAGAACTTACATTAAAGAGCTGATCCCTGTAATTGGCAGTGCAGCAGTAAAGTTCTCCTATGATGAAGCAGTGCATGAACTCCCACTATGGATTGTACCAGGAGATGGCCCCACACTGTTCGGCAGAAGCTAGCTGAGAAAAATCCGCTGGAACTGTGACGACATCCGAGCGCTCTCGTTCGTTGACGATGCCTCATATGCCCAGCTTCTGAGCAAGTTCCCGTCATTGTTTGAGCCAGGCATTGGAAGTTTCTTGGGGGTGAAGGTGCAGATCCACTTGTTTCCCGGTACACGACCCATCCACCACGAGGCACGGATAGAACCATATATGATGCGAGAGAAAGTGGAAATTGAGCTGGACAGGCTGCAGCGAGAAGGCATCATCGTGACGGTGGAGTTCAACGAGTGGGCCAGTTCTATTGTTCCGGTTCTCAAAGGCGACGGCATGGTCAGAATTTGTGGGGACTATAAAATAACGATTAATCGTTTTTCACTACAGGACCAGTATCCGCTACCCAAGGCAGATGACCTATTTGTGACCCTGGCTGGAGGAAAGACGTTCATCAAGTTGGACCTGACCCCGGCCTACATGATGCAGGAGCTGGCGGAATCTTTGAAAGGCCTCACCTGCATCAACACACACAAAGATCTGTTCATCTTCAATAGATGCCCGTTTGGGATTCGATTGGCCGCGGCAATTTTCCAAAGGAACATGGAGAGTCTGCTAAAGTCGGTTCCGCGCACCGTGGTTTTCCAGGACAACATACTGGTCACAGGTCGGGACACTATCGAACACTTAAAGAACCTGGAAGAGGTTCTAAGTTGGCTAGGTCGCGTGGGACTCAGGTTGAAACGCTTGAAGTGTGTTTTCCTGGCAGCAGAGGTCGAGTTCTTAGGGAGAAGAGTCGCTGCAGATGGCATCAGACTCACCGACGCCAAGACGGAGGCCATCAAGAATGCACCAAGACCGCAGAACGTGACGGAGCAGCGGTCATTCCTCAACTATTTTGGTAATTTCCTACCCGGGTTAAGCACCTTGCTAGAACCTCTACACATGTTGCTACGCAAGGGAGATGACTGGGTATGAGGGAAATCACAAGAAGCTGCCTTTGAGAAAGCCAGAAATCTGTTATGTTCCAACAAACTGGTTGTCTTGTATAACCCATGTAAACGTTTAGTGCTAGCTTGCGATGCATCTTCATACGGGGTCAGGTGTGTATTACAAGAAGTTAACGAAACGGGAACATTGCAACTGGTCACCTATGCGTCCAGGAGTTTGTCCAAGGCTGAAAGAGCCTCCAGCATGATTGAAAAAGAGGCTCTGGCGTGCGTTTAAGGGGTGAAGAAAATGCACCCGTACCTCTTTGGTCTCAAGTTTGAGCTAGAAACTGACCATAAGCCGCTCATATCGCTATTTGCAGAGAGCAAAGGGATTAACACCAATGCGTCTGCCCGCATCGAAAGATGGGCGCTCACGCTGGCTGCATACGACTATGTAATCTGCCACAGACCAGGCACAGAGAACTGCGCTGATGCTCTCAGTCGGCTACCATTGCCCACCACTGGAGTGGAAATGGCACAGCCTGTAAACTTGCTCTTGGTGATGGATGCATTTGAAAACGAAAAGTCACCCGTTATGACCTGCCAGATCAGGACCTGGACCAGCCAGGATCCTTTATTGTCCCTTTTAAAAAGCTGTGTCCTCCATGGGAGCTGGTCCAGCATCTCAGCGGAGATGCATGAAGAGATCAAGCCATTCCAGCGACGCAAAGACGAAATGTCCATACAGACAGACTGTCTTTTGTGGGGTAATCGCGTGGTTTTGCCTAAGAAAGGCAGGTAAATGTTCATACATGATCTATACAATACCCACCCAGACATAGTAATGATGAAAGCTACAGCCAGATCCCATGTGTGGTGGCCCGGCATCGACTCAGACTTAGAGTCATGCGTGCGCCAATGCAACACTTGCTCTCAACTGAGCAATGCACCCAGAGAGGCACCGCTAAGTTTGTGGTCGTGGCCCTCCAAACCGTGGTCGAGGATCCACGTTGACTTTGCTGGCCCATTTCTCGGCAAAATGTTTTTGGTTGTTGTGGATGCTTATTCAAAATGGATTGAATGTGTAATAATGTCTGTAAGCACGTCCACTGCCACCATCGAAAGCCTACGAGCCATGTTTGCCACACACGGCCTGCCCGATGTCCCTGTCAGCGCCAACGGGCCATGCTTCACCAGTGCTGAATTCAAGGAATTCATGACCCGCAATGGTATCAAGCACATCACGTCTGCCCCGTTCAAGCCCGCATCCAATGGTCAGGCAGAATGGGCAGTCCAGACCATCAAGCAAGGCTTGAAACATGTGTCAGAAGGCTCCCTGCAGACCCGCCTTCCCGAGTCCTGCTCAGCTACTGCACCAGACCCCACTCGCTCACCGGTGTTCCCCCAGCCAAGTTGCTCATGAAAATGGTGCTCAAAACAAGGCTCTCTCTTGTCCACCCTGGTCTCCATAATCACGTTGAGGTGGCATCAAAAAAGCATGTACCATGATCGTGCCAACTTGTCACATGACATTGAAGTCAATGACCCTGTATTTGTACTCAATTATGGACATGGACCCAAATGGCTTGCTGGTACTTTCATAGCCAAAGAAGGGATTGGGGTGGTTCAGGTCAAACTTGCCAATAGAGTGACTTGCAGAAAGCATTTGGACCAAACCAAACTGCGATTCACAAACAGCCACGAGCAACCCGATGAGGATACCACCAACTTCGACCCTCCGATACACACACAAGTGGTAAGCGACATCACGGTTGACACGAAACTGAACTCACCATCCCCAGCAGCCCGACAAGGCCAGCTGCCCAGCTGCCCAGCTGCCCAGTGAAGGCCCAACCAACTCACCCACACCTGCATTTGTACCGAGACGATCGACAAGGGAGTGAAAAGCCCCAGATCGTCTCACCCTGTAAATAAGTGTACTATTGACTTTGGGAGGGAGTGATGTTATGAATGCAACCCCAGGCAACCTGTATAATACTGCCACCAGAAGGCTTACCTGTTGGAGTCCCAAGGGATCCCAGCATCCCTTGGGAGCACTGTATATAAGCAGGCCTCCTATGCTCTCTGGAGTCTGAATAAAAGAGCTAAGGTCACAACTTACTCATTGTCTACAGTAGTCAGTTGCATTACTTTATTATGAGTATAACAGATCTCATCCACTGCAAAAAGCATGCGTCAAAATGACACTTTTATCAAGACAATGCCTCCTTAAATTGTGTAGGTGTTCAAGGTGAATAACAAGCCACCTCCCCCATCAACGTTTGTTATGGATTCCTACCTGAGAGAGCTTCATTGTACTGTACGCCCACGTGAAGCCTAATTGTGCCAGCGCAGATCTCGCTGCATGGTACAATCTACCAGTCGAGTGCCGCAGCTAAACGGGCAAGGTTCATTTTTATGGATGTCAGGCCGTATAAAACCTACTTTGTGCGAGTAGCAGAGAGGGACAATCATTGCCTGAAGCACTCAGCTGCCTCGGCGCTCTCCAACTGACTTCTCCCGCTGCTCCATAATTGCTCGGCTGAAAATGGTGCGGTACATATATAATTACAGGAAATGTGCTTTCCTAATTCAATGACTCTCAGGCACAGATGGGATCATTAAGCAATTATCTGTATGTATCTTAACTGAAACGGGGATTAATTGGTGAAAAGCCTTTGTGAGTCTGTAAACAAATGGGCTGCTTTATCAATTAACAAAAAAACGTTCTCGTCTCAGCTTATAGGTTTTCATTGTTAATTCACTAAAAAGACTGCACATGAACATTGTGAAAAGTTTTGATTTTCAAATTATTCAATTGTCCTCATCTTCTTCATAAGAACATAAAATAGGCCATACGGCCCCTCGAGCCTGCTCCGCCATTCAATAAGATCATGGCTGATCTGATCTTGGCCTCAACTCCACTTCCCTGCCCTGCTCCCCTTGGCCTCGACTCCTGTTCCTCCTCCTCTTCTGCATCATTCCACAACCGAGAGATCAGGCAGTGGGCTGCTCACAGATTCTCAATGACATGGTCAGCAGATGGCTGGGGAGAAAGGGCCCTGCCTCTGGTTAATGCATTGTCCCAACAGCCTGGTCTAGATTGGGAGCTTGCAGCCAATGCATCATCATCATACTTCATTTTTAACGTTGTACTAGAGCTCCCCCTAGTGGACTACAGCTCCACCTAGTGGACTACTGTGGTGATGCAACTACTGATGTAAATACAATAAAGGTCATGTGGCAAAGTCACATGATAACAGCTTCCGTCTTAGAGCCATCTTGTGTAGCGTGCTTCTTAGTGGTGACGTAAAGCTATATCACAAACGTATCCAAGCAAAAGTTCCAAACCAGCACACAGCTCGGACTAGAAGCAATGCACAAATATTTCAAATGAAAACAGAAAACGCTGGACACTCTCAGCAGGTCAGGCAGCATCTGTGGAGAATTCTAGGTCTGTGACGAAGGGGCGAGAGCGGAAAGGGTCACCCTACATTCCTCTCTCCACAGAAGCTGCCTGGCCTGCTGAGTGTTTCCGGTATTTGCAGCTTTTATTTCCGATTTCCAGCTCCCGCAGTATTTTGTTTTACTGTACAAGAATATTTCATTTCCTCACGATGTTGTTTGCTGCCTAATCCAGGCTGGATTTCAAGAATTTCAAGAATTTCAAACCTACTTCCAGCCAGCCAGCTGCCCCAACCCCTAAAAAGAAAAAAGACTTGCTATTATATAGTGCCTTTTATGACCACTGGACGTCTCAAAGTACTTTACAGCCAGTGAAGTACTTTTGGAGTGTAGTCACTGTTGTAATGACCCCTTGGCCCTATTGGAACATTTCACTATGCTAAAGGCGCTATATAAATGCAAGTTGTTGTTGTGGTCCCCAGTGCAAGTCGAGTCACATCGAGAAACCTGAATGGATCAGCGCCTCCCCTTCTACCAGCACTGTGTAATCAAGCTGTACAACGGCTTCCTAAAATATGAGTATATTTATCCTGACCAAAGAATTTTTTTAAGTTTTAAAAATAGCTCACGTTGCCCACACTGTCAGCTGTGGCTCAGTGGGTAGTATTCTTGCCTCTGAGTCAGAAGGTTGTGGGTTCAAATCCCACTCCAGGAACTTGAACACAAATTCTAGGCTGACACTCCAATACAGTGCTGAGGGAGTGCTGCACTGTTGGTGGTGCTGTCTTTCAGATGGGATGTTAAAGTGAGGCCCTGCCTGCCCTCTCGAGTGGCTGTAAAAGATTCCATGGCACTATTTCAAAGAGCAGAGGAGTTATCCCTGGTGTCTTGGCCAATATTTATCCCTCAACCAACGTCACTAAAACAGATTATCTGGTCATTTTCACATTTTTGTTTGTGGGAGCTTGCTGTCTGCAAATTACAACATTGACTTCAAAAAGCACTTCATTGGCTGTGAAGCGCTTTGGGACGTCCCGAGGTCATGAAAGGCGCTATATAAATGCAAGTTATATAAATGCAATTTTTTTTGTTCTTTTTTTCATTTACACATAATAATCAGCTATTGCAACACAATTTGAGTTTGCAAAAGGGTTTGGTGCTTGGCCTGTAACTTATGCTGACGCCTTATCCTGCTCTTCAACTAAGGTCTGAATAGGTAGTTTTTTGTGTTTCCCATTAATCGGGGACTGTGCGGCCCCGATGGGGTACAATGGCCAGTTATCAGCCCTTCATGTCTCAACAGCACCCTCTACTGTACACGTGCAGTATTCCAATTCCCAGCAAATTGCTCACAGACTGGACTTCACTCAGCACAACACTAGAGAAGCTTTCCTTCATGCCTGACGCTGTGTCTCTTACACCCAAAGATTCTTAGCCACAAAAGCACATAGCCAGCCTGGCGATAATGTCATCCATGCACTCATTCCCTGCTTTCCCCACCAAAATCCTGAAAATCCGGTGATATAACTTCAGTACAGACAGAGGTCTATATTCATAGCACCAGTTTTCCACATGGCACTTACTCACATTTTAACTTTGTTTTATTTAACGTTTCAAATGCCGACTGTCCCAGTTGGCATTTTTAAAAATTGCGCAAGAATTCCAAAACTCAATAAATGCATATTGTTTTAGAACAAGTGGAATATAACAGGCTATCTTAGATCTGGTCCTGTGTAATGAGACAGCGTTAATAAACAATCTCCTAGTAAAGGATCCCCTCGGAATGAGTGATCATAGCAGGAGTGAATTTCAAATTCAGATGGAGGGTGAGAAAGTTGGATTTCTAACCAGTGTACTAAGTTTAAATAAAGGAGAGTATGAAGACATGAGGGCAGAGTTGGGTAAAGTGGACTGGGAAAATAGATTAAAGGGCAGAATGGTTGATGAACAGTGGTGTACATTTAAGGAGATATTTCACAACTCTCAGGAAAAATATATTTCAATGAGAAGGAAAGGGTGTGATAGAAAAGATAGCTATCCATGGCTAACTAAAGAAATAAAGGACGTATCCAATTAAAAACTAGGGCATACAAAGTGGCCAAAACTAGTGGGAGGATAGAAGACTGGGAAGCTTTTAAAAGCTAGCAAAGAACAACTAAAAAATATGAATAAGTAAGGGAAGATAGACTATGAAAGTAAACTAGCGCAAAATATAAAAACAGATAGCAAGAGTTTCTATAGGTATATAAAAAGGAAAAGGGTGGCTAAAGTAAATGTTGGTCCCTTAGAGGACGAGACCGGGGAATTAGTAATGGGAACATGAAGCTGGCAGAAACTCTGAACAAATATTTTGTATCAGTCTTTACGGTAGAGGACACTAACAATATTTCGACAGTGAATAGCCTAGGGGCTATAGGGGGGGGAGGAACTTAACACAATCACAATTACAAAGGAGGTGGTACTCAGTAAGATAATGGGACTTGTCATGTATGTAGACCATGTATACTAACTGTATAGTCACAAAGGTGTGCCACCAGAGGGCACTGCGGTGGGAGACCTGAGGGTCACCTGCATAGGTGTGCAGGACCCAGTATAAAAGGCTGCCCACCATGCTTGTGCCTCACTCGGGAGTTACAATAAATGAGTTACAATAAAAGGTCACAACAGCTCAAGTACAATACTAGACCACGTGGAGTTATTCATATTAAAGACATAACAACTGGCGACGAGATTTTGAACTTTCACGCAAAAATGACTAACGTTGGTGCATTAGAAAAGTTCTCAGAGGGTGAAGATTGGGAAGCCTTTACAGAGCGGCTCAACCAATATTTCATAGCAAATGACCTGGTAGGCAATGATCCGGCCACATTGGCAGATAAGCGCAGAGCTATTCTGTTGACCAGTTGTGGGCCCGCGGTCTACGGCCTCGTCAGGAACTTGCATACACTGTGGACCTGCACTCCAAGGTCACTTTGTTCCTCTACACTTCTCAGTGTCCTACCATTTATTGTGTATTCCCCTGCCTTGTTTGCCCTCCACAAATGTATTACCTCACACTTTGCTGGATTGAATTCCATTTGCCACTGTTCTGCCCACCTGACCAGTTCATTGATATCTTCCTGCTGTCTACAGCTTTTTTCTTCATTATCAACCCCATGGCCAATTTTAGTATCATCTGCAAATGTATTTTTCATGTCCCCTACATTTAAGTCTAAATCATTAATATATACTACAAAAAGTAAGGGACCGAGTACTGAGCCCTGTGGAATCCCACTGGAAACAGCCTTCCAATCACAAAAACTCCCCTCAACCATTACTCTTTGCTTCCTGCCACTGAGCTAATTTTGGATCCGATTTGAACTCTCCCTTGGGTCGCATGGGCTTTTACTTTTTTATCAGCCTACCATGTGGGACCTTGTCAAAAGCCTTGCTAAAATCCATGTAAATTACATCAAATGCACTGCCCTCATTGACCCTCCATGTTACCTCCTCAAAGAATTCAATCAAATTAGTCAGACACGACCTTCCCTTAACAAATCCATGCTGACTGACGTTGATTAATCTGTGTCTTTCTAAATGAAGGTTTATACTGTTCATCAGAATTAATTCCACTAATTTGCCCACCACCGAGGTTAGACTAACTGGCCTGTAATTGCTCGGTTTATCCCTTCCTCCCTTTTCAAACAATGGTACAACGTTAGCAGTTCACTGACGATCTATATTTACCCCAAAGTTAAAAATGACCCCTCCCCCCTTTGATTCCATAAAAAGTGCGCGGCCCGGTGTGGAATTCAGTTCTAAAGACCAAGGAAAGAGAAAAATCCAGCAAGGTTCCTGATCCTGATGACTATCTGATGACTCCTGGGCATCAGGTGAGAAGAGGATTGAGTTTGGCTGTGGCGCCCTCTGTGTCAGATGGTGTGTAGACACTTTGCCGCCCAGGCTCACAATGGAACTTTGGGCTAAAGTCCCAAACATCAGCTGGCACCCACGTAAACCCTCTCCCTTTTTATTTTTATTTTTTTCTGTTTCCCATGGCAGCTGGTGATGATTCCGCCATTCCCACCCCATCTAGACTCATCTTTTGTTTCCTAACTTGTGCCATTACCATCTCAATTTGGCCCATCATCCCTTTTCTCTCTCAAATCTCTCCTGTCTTCCATAAGAACATAAGAAATAGGAGCAGGAGTAGGCCACCTGGCCCCTCGAGCCTGGTCCGCCATTTAATAAGATCATGGCTGATCTGATCATGGACTCAGCTTCACTTCCCTTTACGCTCCCCATAACCCTTTATTTCCTTATCACTCAAAAATCTGTCTATCTCCACCTTAAATATATTCAAAGACCCAGCCTCCACAGCTCTCTGGGGCAGAGAATTCCATAGATATACAACTCTCCGAGAGAAGAACTTACAACTCATCTCAGTTTTAAATGGGCAGCCCCTTATTCCAAGACTATGTCCCCTAGTTTTAGTTTCCCCTATGAGTGGAAATATCCTCTCTGCATCCACTTTGTCAAGTCCCTTCATTATCTTATTAGTTTCGATAAGATCACCTCTCATTCTTCTGAACTCCAATGAGTATAGGCCCAACCTACTCAACCTAAGTCAACTCCCTCATCTCCAGAATCAACCTAGTGAACCTTCTCTGAATAGCCTCCGATGCAAGTATATCCTTCCTTAAATACGGAGACCAAAACTGTACATGGTACTCTAGATGTGGCCTCACCAATATCTTGTACAGTTGTAGCAGGACTTCTCTGCTTTTATACTCTATTCCCCTTGCAATAAAGGCCAACATTCCATTTGCCTTCCTGATTACTTGCTGTATCTGCATACTAACTTTTTGTGTTTCATACACAAAGACCCCCGGGTCCCTCTGTACTGCAGCACTTTGCAATTTTTCTCCATTTAAATTATTATTTGCTTTTCTATTTTTTCTGCCAAAGTGGATAACCTCACATTTTCTCATGTTATACTCCATCTGCCAAATTTTTGCCCACTCACTTAGCCTGTCTATATCCCTTTGCAGATTTTTTGTGTCCTCCTCACAATTTGCTTTCCCACCCATCTTTGTATCATCAGCAAACTTGGCTACATTACACTCGGTCCCTTCATCCAAGTCATTAATATAGATTGTAAATAGTTGAGGCCCCAGCACCGATCCCTGCGGCACCCCACTAGTCACTGTTTGCCAATCGGAAAATGACACATTTATCCTGACTCTCTGCTTTCTGTTAGTTAACCAATCCTCTATCACAGACCTTCCCTTTTGTTCTTTCCTCCCTTCCCCTTTCACTGCCCCAGCACTTCATTAAGAATCTGTTACATTTTGAACTTTTGCCAGTTCTGACGAAGGGTCACCGACCTGAAACGTTAACTCTGTTTCTCTCCACAGATGCTGCCTGACCTGCTGAGATTTCCAGCATTTTCTGTTTTTGTAACCCATGTTCTTCATGGCAAACGAGCCAAAGTTGGGCAGCAGAAACGTTAATAAGGACACCCTCAAAGCCTCCCTGGTGACGTGCGACGTCACCACTGTTGCCTGGGAGACCCTGGCCGAAGACCGCCCTAGGTGGAGAAAGTACATCCGGGAGGCAGTTGAGCTCTTCGAATCTCAACACTGTGAGCATGAAGAGGTCAGGTGTAGGCAGCGGAAGGAGCGTGTGGTAAATCATTGCCTCTCGCCCCTTCCCCTGATGAATATCTGTCCCGCCTGTGATAGATTCTGTGGCTCTCGTGTTGGACTGTTCAGCCACCAAAGAACTCACTTTAGGAGTGGAAGCAAGTCTTCCTTGATTCCGAGGGACGGCCTATGATGACTGTGCCAGATCCCAAGTCAGTGCCTTCAAGGCAATGCAGAAAATCAGCGGAGGGAGAGGACAAAATGTAAATAGTAAAAGAACTGCATGTATAATAGGTGCTCAGCTGAGGTTACTTCAACTCCCCTGCACTGGCTGCACCAGTAACTTCTCCAAGCCAATAGTCATCATCATATCATGGATTGGACAGAAAATCGAATCACTTTTTGCAGCCTTTTGGGGGAGTTTATCTCAAAGAGATGGGGTGACACGCAATGCTTACCTCGGTTACACATCAACAACAACAACTTTTATTTACATAGTGCCTTTAACGTAGTTAAACGTCCCAAGGCACTTCACAGCAGTGTTATAAGACAAAACAAATACATTTCACAACGACCAACATAAGAAATTACAGCAGGTGAACAAAAGCTTGGTCAACGAGGTAGGTTTTAAGGAGCATCTTAAAGGAGGAGAACAAGCCCCAAAACATGTTCAATCAAACTCCAAGTTACTTTTTTGAAACACCATCTAGCCACTGTGAATTCAAAAAAACGACTTCTGTGATCTGTAGTGCCAGGGGAGAACCGCACTTCCCAATAAGTCGTGCCTCTTGAGAAATCCTGAGCCTCAGTCGATGGGAATCCCGGGGGGAAACATAGAAACATAGAAAATAGGTGCAGGAGTAGGCCATTCAGCCCTTCGAGCCTGCACCACCATTCAATAAGATCATGGCCAATCTTTCACCTCAGTACCCCTTTCCTGCTTTCTCTCCATCCCCCTTGATCCCTTAAGCCGTAAGGGCCATATTTAACTCCTTATTGAATATATCCAATGAACTGGCATCAACAACTCTTTGAGTGAAGAAGTTTCTCCTCATCTCAGTCCTAAATGGCTTATCCTTTATCCTTAGACTGTGTCCCCTGGTTTTGGACTTCCCCAACATCGGGAACACTCTTCCTGCATCTAACCTGTCCAGTCCCGTCAGAATTTTATATGTTTCTATGCGATCCCCTCTCATCCTTCTAAACTCCAGGGAATAAAGGCCCAGTCGATCCAGTCTCTGCTCATATGTCAGTCCAGCCATCCAGGGATTAATGTCTGGTGAACCTTCGCTGCACTCCCTCAATAGCATGAACGTCCTTCCTCAGATTAGGAGACCAAAACTGAACACAATATTCCAGATGAGGCCTCACCAAGGCCCTGTACAACTGCAGTAAGACTTCCCTGCTCCTATACTCAATCCCCCTAGCTATGAAGGCCAACATACCATTTGCCTTCTTCACCACCTTCTGTACCTGCATGCCAATTTTCAATGACTGATGAACCATGACAACCAGGTCTCATTGCACCTCCCCTTTTCCTAATCTGCCGCCATTCAGATAATATTCTGCCTTCGCATTTTTGCCCCAAAAGTGGATAACCTCACATTTATCCATATTATACTGCATCTGCCATGCATTTGCCCACTCACCTAGCCTGCCCAAGTCACCCTGCAGCCTCTTAGCGTCCTCCTCACAGCTCACACCGCCACCCAGTTTAGTGTCATCTGCAAACTTGGAGATATTACACTCAATTTCTTCATCCAAATCATCAATTTATAGTGCAGCACCCCACTAGCCACTGCCTGCCATTCTGAAAAGGACCCATTTATCCTGACGCTTTGCTTCCTGTCAGCCAACCAGTTCTCTATCCATGTCAGTACATTGCCCCCAATACCATGTGCTTTAATTTTGCACATCAATCTCTTGTGTGGGACCTTGTCAAAAGCCTCTTGAAAGTCCAAATACACCATATCTACTGGTTCTCCCTTGTCCACTCTACTAGTTACGTCCTCAAAAAATTACAGAAGATTTGTCAAGCATGATTTCCCTTTCATGTTCACTTGGACCGATCCTGTCACTGCTTTCCAAATGCGCTGTTATTTCATCTTTAATAATTGATTTTAACATTTTCCCCATGACTGATGTCAGGCTAACCGGTCTATAATTACCCGTTTTCTCTCTCCCTCCTTTTTTAAAAGTGGTGTTACATTAGCTACCGTCAAGTCTATAGGAACTGATCCAGAGTTGATAGACTGTTGGAAAATGATCACCAATGTATCCACTATTTCTAGGGCCACTTCCTTAAGTACTCTGGGATGTAGACTGTCAAACCCCGGGGATTTATCGGCCTTCAATCCCATCAATTTCCCTAATACAATTTCCCACCTAATAAGGATATCCTTCAGTTCCTTCTTCTCACTAGACCCTTGGTCCCCTAGTACTTCCGGAAGGTTATTTGTGTCTTCCTTCGTGAAGACAGAACCAAAGTATTTGTTCAACTGGTCTGCCATTTCTTTGTTCCCCATTATAAATTCACCTGAATCTGACTGCAAGGGACTTACGTTTGTCTTCACTAATCTTTTTCTCTTCACATATCTATAGGAGCTTTTGCAGTCAGTTTTTATGTTCACGGTAAGCTTCATCTTATACTCTATTCTCCCTCTCCTAATTAAACCCTTTGTCCTCCTCTGCTGAATTCTAAATTTCTCCCAGTCCTCAGGTTTGCTGCTTTTACTGACCAACTCTTCCTTGGATTTAACACTATCTTTAATTTCCCTTGTTAGCCACGGTTGAGCCACCTTCCCCATTTTATTTTACTCCAGACAGGGATGTACAATTGTTGAAGTTCATCCATGTGATCTTTAAAGTTTGCCATTGCCTATCCACTGTCATCCCTCTAAGTATCATTTGCCAATCTAGTCTAGCTAATTCACATCTCATACCATCGAAGTTACCTTTCCTTATGTTCAAGACCCTAGTCTCTGAATTAACTATGTCACTCTCCATCTTAATAAAGAATTCCACCATATTAAGGTCACTCTTCCCCAAAGGGCCTCGCACAACAAGATTGCTAATTAGTCCTTTCTCATTACATACTACCCAGTCTAGGATGGTCAGCCCTCTAGTTGGTTCCTCGACATATTGGTCCAGAAAACCATCCCTAATACACTCAAGGAAATCCTCTTCCATCGTATTGCTATCAGTTTGGTTAGCCCAATCCAATTGTAGATTAAAGTCGCCCATGATAACTGTTGTACCTTTATTGCACGCATCCCTGATTTCTTGTGTGATGCTGTCCCCAACCTCATTACTACTGTTTGGTGGTCTGTACACAACTTCCACTAGCGTTTTCTGCCCTTTGGTATTCCGCAGCTCCACCCATACCGATTCCACATCACACAAGCTAATGTCCTTCCTTACTATTGCGTTAATTTCCTCTTTAACCAGCGACGCTACCCCAACTGCTTTTCCTTTCTGTCTATCCTTCCTGAATGTTGAATACCCCTGGAGGTTGAGTTCCCAGCCTTGGTCACCCTGTAGCCATGTCTCCGTGATGCCAATTATATCAGATTAATTAATTGCTGCCTGTGCAGTTGATTCATCCACCTTATTACGAATACTCCTCGCATTGATGCACAGAGCCTTCAGGCTTGTCTTTCTAACACACTTTGCCCTATTAGAATTTTGCTGCAATGTGGCCCTTTTTGATTTTTGCTTTGTGTTTCTCTGCCCTCCACTTTTACTTTTCTTCTTTCTATCTTTTCCTTCTGCCCCTATTTTACTTCCCTCTGTCTCCCTGAATAGGTTCCCATCCCCCTGCCATAGAAACATAGAAACATAGAAAATAGGTGCAGGAGTAGGCCATTCGGCGCTTCAAGCCTGCACCACCATTCAATAAGATCAAGGTCGATCTTTCACCTCAGTACCCCTTTCCTGCTTTCTCTCCATACCCCTTGATCCCTTTAGCCATAAGGACCACATCTAACTCCCTCTTGAATATATCCAACGAACTGGCATCAACAACTCTCTGCGGTAGGGAATTCCACAGATTAACAACTCTCTGAGTGAAGAAGTTTCTCCTCGTCTCAGTCCTTAATGGCTTACCCCTTATCCTTAGACTGTGTCCCCTGGTTCTGGACTTCCCCAACAACGGAACAATTCTTCCTGCATCTAACCTGTACAGTCCCATCAGAATTTTATATGTTTCTATGAGATCCCCTCTCATCCTTCTAAACTCCAGTGAATAAAGGCCCAGTCGATCCAATCTCTGCTCATATGTCAGACCAGCCATCCAGGGAATCAGTCTGGTGAACCTTCGCTGCACTCCTTCAATAGCAAGCATGTCCCTCCTCAGTTTAGGAGACCAAAACTCAACAGAATATTCCAGGTGAGGCCTCACCAAGGCCCTGTACAACTGCAATAAGACCTCCCTGCTCCTGTACTCGAAAACCCTAGCTATGAAGGCCAACATACCATTTGCTTCTTCACCGCCTGCTGTACCTGCATGCCAACTTTCAATGACTGATGTACCATGACACCCAGGTCTCGTTGCACCTCCCCTTTTCCTAATCTGCCGCCCTTCAGATAATATTCAACCTTCGTGTTTTTGCCCCCAAAGTGGATAACCTCATATTTGTCCACATTATACTGCATCTACCATGCATTTGCCCACTCACCTAACCTGCCCAAGTCACCCTGCAGCCTCTTAGCGTCCTCCTCTCAGCTCACAACGTCACCCAGTTTAGTGTCATCTGCAAACTTGGAGATAATACACTCAATTCCTTCATCAAAATCATTCATGTATATTGTAAATAGTAGGGATCCCAGCACTGAGCCCTGCGGCACCCACTCCTCAGTGCCTGCCTTTCTGAAAAGGACCCATTTATCCTGACTCTCTGCATCCTGTCTGCTAACCAGTTCTCTATCCATATCAGTACATTACCCCCAATACCATGTGCTTTAATTTTGCACACCAATCTCTTGTGTGGGACCTTGTCAAAAGCCTTTTGAAAGTCCAAATACACCACATCCACTGGTTCTCCCTTGTCCACTCTACTAGTTACATCCTTTAAAAATTCCAGAAGATTTGTCAAGCTTGATTTCCTTTTCATAAATCCATCATGTTGACTTGGCCCGATCCTGTCACATGCTTTCCAAAGGCACTGTTATTTCATCTTTAATAATTGATTCCAACATTTTCCCCACTACAGATGTCAGGCTAACCGATCTATAATTACAGGTTTTCTCTCTCCCTCCTTTTTTAAAAAGTGGTGTTACATTAGCTACCCTCCAGTCCATAGGAACTGATCCAGAGTCGATAGACTGTTGGAAAATGATCACCAATGCATCCACTATTTCTAGGGCCACTTCCTTAAGTACTCTGGGATGCAGACTATAAGGCCCCGGGATTTATCGGCCCTCAATCCCATCAATTTCCCTAACACAATTTCCCACCTAATAAGGATATCCTTCAGTTCCTCCTTCTCACTAGATCCTCGGTCCCCTAGTACTTCCGGAAGGTTATTTGTGTCTTCCTTCGTGAAGACAGAACCAAAGTATTTGTTCAACTGATTTGCCATTTCTTTGTTCCCCATTATAAATTCACCTGAATCTGACTGCAAGGGACCTACGATTATCTTTACTAATCTTTTTTTCTTCACATATCTATAGAAGCTTTTGCAGTCAGTTTTCATGTTCTCGGCAAGCTTCCTCTCATACTCTATTTTCCCCCTCCTAATTAAACCCTTTGTCCTCCTCTGCTGAATTCTAAATTTCTCCCAGTCCTCAGGTTTGCTGCTTTTTCTGGCCAATTTATATGCCTCTTCCTTGGATTTAACACTATCCTTATTTCCCTTGTTAGCCACGGTTGACCCACCTTCCCCGTTTTATTTTTACTCCAGACAGGGATGTACAATTGTTGAAGTTCATTCATGTGATCTTTAAATGTTTGCCATTGCCTGTCCACCATCAACCCTCGAAGCATCATTTGCCAGTCTATTCTAGCTAATTCACGTCTCATACCATCGAAGTTACCTTTCCTTATGTTCAAGACCCTAGTCTCTGAAGTAACTGTGTCACTCTCCATCTTAATAAAGAATTCTACCATATTATGGTCACTCTTCCCCAAAGGGCCTAGCACAACAAGATTGCTAATTAGTCCTTTCTCATTACACATCACCCAGTCTAGGATGGCCAGCCCTCTAGTTGGTTCCTCGACATATTGGTCCAGAAAACCATCCCTAATACACTCCAGGAAATCCTCCTCCATCATATTGCTACCAGTTTGGTTAGCCCAATCTATATGTAGATTAAAGTCGCCCATGATAACTGCTGTACCTTTATTGCATGCAGCCCTGATTTCTTGTATGATGCTGTCCCCAACCTCACTGCTACTGTTTGCTGGTCTGTACACAACTCCCACTAGCGTTTTCTGCCCTTTGGTATTCCGCAGCTCCACCCATACAGATTCCACATCATCCAAGCTAATGTCCTTCCTTACTATTGCGTTAATTTCCTCCTTAACCAGCAACACTACCCCACCTCCTTTTACTTTCTGTCTATCCTTCCTGAATGTTGAATACCCCTAGAGATTGAGTTCCCAGCCTTGGTCACCCTGGAGCCATATCTCCGTGATGCCAATTATATCACATCCATTAATTGCTGCCTGTGCAGTTAATTTGTCCACCTTATTACGAATACTCCTCGCATGGAGGCACAGAGCCTTCAAGCTTGTCTTTTTAAAACACTTTGCCCTTTTAGAATTTTGCTGCAATGTGGCCCTTTTTGATTTTTGTCTTGGGTTTCTCTGCCCTCCACTTTTAGTTTTCTTCTTTCTATCTTTTGCTTTTTTGCCATATTAGTTTAACCCCTCCCCAACAGCACTAGCAAACATTGGTTCCGGTCCTGCCCAGGTGCAGACCGTCCGGTTTGTACTGGTCCCACCTCCCCCAGAACTGGTTCCAATGTCCCAGGAATTTGAATCCCTCCCTTCTGCACCTCTCCTCAAGTCACGTATTCATATGAGCTATCCTGCGATTCCTACTCCGACTAGCACGTGGCACTGGTAGCAATCCTGAGATTACTACCTTTGAGGTCCTGCTTTTTAATTTAACCCCTAGCTCCCTAAATTCAGCTTGTAGGACATCATCCCATTTTTTACCTATATCGTTGGTACCTATATGCACCACGACAACTGGCTGTTCACCTTCCCCCTTCAAAATGTCCTGCACCCGCTCCGAGACATCCATGACCCTTGCACCAGGGAGGCAACGTACCAGGTGGTCGGGTCCAGCTGGCTCCTGTCCGGAGCAGCGGGTCGTGGATTCACACCTCCCGGGGGCAACACCTTGCTGATTCCCATTAGATTCCACCCAATGAGGAATGCCAGCAGCAATTGCAATCCTTATTTTACTTAATTACTTTTAATTTACTTCATTGAAATCGAGCCACTATGCTTTTTATGATCAACAAGAAGTATTTGAGCAAAACATCTTACGTGTCTTGATGGGGCCAGTTTGCAAGCGGCTGTGTCCCAGGCTGTGTCTCTGTCTCTCTCAGTCCCAGGCTGTGTCTCTGTCTCTCTCAGTCCCAGGCTGTGTCTCTCAGTCCCAGGCTGTGTCTCTGTCTCTCTCAGTCCCAGGCTGTGTCTCTGTCTCTGTCTCTCAGTCCCAGGCTCTGTCTCTGTCTCTGTCAGTCCCAGGTTGTGTCTCTGTCTCTCTCAGTCCCAGGCTGTGTCTCTGTCTCTCTCAGTCCCAGGCTGTGTCTCTGTCTCTCTCAGTCCCAGGCTGTGTCTCTGTCTCTCAGTCCCAGGCTCTGTCTCTTTCTCTCTCAGTCCCAGGCTGTGTCTCTGTCTCTCTCAGTCCCAGGCTCTGTCTCTATCTCTGTCTCTCTCAGTCCCAGTCTCTGTCTCTGTCTCTCTCAGTCCCAGGCTGTGTCTCTGCCTCTCTCAGTCCCAGGCTGTGTCTCTGTCTCTGTCTCTCTCAGTCCCAGTCTCTGTCTCTGTCTCTCTCACTCCCAGGCTGTGTCTCTGTCTCTCTCAGTCCCACACTCTGTCTCTGTCTCTCTCAGTCCCAGGCTGTGTCTCTGTCTCTCAGTCCCAGTCTCTGTCTCTGTCTCTCTCAGTCCCAGGCTCTGTCTCTGTCTCTCTCAGTCCCAGGCTGTGTCTCTGTCTCTCTCAGTCCCAGGCTGTGTCTCTGTCTCTCTCAGTCCCAGGCTCTGTCTCTGTCTCTCTCAGTCCCACACTCTGTCTCTGCCTCTCTCACTCTGTCCCCTTTGAGTCTGGTGCATATTGAGGAACCGCCAACCCCTCCCCTTCCTCTGATTTATATCCCTCTTGTAAATAAAGTCTCCCATTCCTATTATAAGTTTAATAAATGGGGTTTGCATCGCTCACAGTGACATCACTGCAAACATTGCGGATCTGTGTCTGGCCTCCTTTCCCATCACGGGCTGGTATTAACATAAGTGATGAAAGCATTAGCTTTAGATTAATGCCTGAGGGTGTCAGTACTGGGTAACATCTTGTCACATTATTTCTCTATCTGGGCACCGAGCACTCTGAGTTGGAGGAAGAGCAATGTCCCTCCAACCTCTGTTTCAGTGTCAACTCCACCCACAGGGAGCGTGTCTCCGATAACCAGCAGTCTCCGGTAGGGGTGCCACCCCTCCCTGGCACAGGGGAATGGGGGCAAGGAGAGAGTGAGACTGGGAATGGGGGTCAGGGGAGAATGAGACTGGGAATAGGGGTCAGGGAGAGAGGGGGAATGGGGGTCAGGGGACAGGGAGACTGGGAATGGGGATCAGGGAGAGAGGGGGAATGGGGTCAACGAGAGAGAGAGGGGGGGAATGGGGTCAAGGAGATACTGTGAATGGGGTCAGGGAGAGTGAGACTAGGAATGGGGGTCAGGGAGAGAGGGAAAGTGGGGGATAGGGTCAGGGAGAGTGAGATTAGGAATGGAGGTCAGGGGACAGGGAGACTGTGAATAGGGATCAAGGAGAGAGGGAGACTGGGAATAGGGATCAAGGAGAGAGGGAGACTGGGGAATGAGTTCGGGGAGAGAGGGAGACTGGTGTCGGGGAGAGAAGGGGAGGCCCAGAATTTCCTGCAGAGCCCCGAGCAGCAGCAGCAGTGTGGTGAGCGGGAGCGGCATCGAGAGAGGTATTCACCCTCGCCAGTAAAGGGGCGAGTGAAACCTTGGGATCTCACTGTCGATAAACAGGGAAAGATTGTTTCCACTGTTGGGCGAATTGGAGAACAGAGACCGAGGTTCTAACTGGAAGAACCAATTGGGAAAGAAGGTTCTTGAACTGAGGGCTATTAGGCCATGGGATGCTCCATCACAAGTAGCTATTGAGGTAGAGACTAGAACATCATTTAAAAGGGAATGGAATAAATATTTGAAAAGGAGGAATATAAAAGGATCTGGAGAATAGGGTTACAGGAGAGAGCGCCAAGCTACCAAATGGCCTCCTCCTGTTCTGTAATTCTGATCATTCAATGAAAATTCTCCTTTATTGAGTGATTTAGAAATGTTGTTGCTGCTGAACTGTGTTTAGGGCAATGTGACTTGTGAGAAATACCCCAAACACTGAGCCCACTGCCCTTTGTGCGATCTCTTGATTTGGTTCAGGTCGGCCTAAGTCGCCCGGTTTTGATGTGTGAAGTCCAAGTACAGATCAGCTCTGACTGAGGCTCAAAGTTCAGAGTTGTCACTTTCAAACAGAACCAAAGAAATGGGGACAGGAATTGGGCCTGGCCAGACCTTGTACAGTGCAGGGGATTATGGTTACGGTTTGAGGATAAGTATCAGCAGGTTATAGGATTAGTACTGGTTACAGGTGTGATATCTGGGCATGACACCTATTACTAGCACTTAGTGAGTTATTATTACTGTTGGTTATGAGGGGAATCAGAGTGATACCAGTTGTAATGTATTTTTAAGAATCTCATTATAGTCCTACTGGGTGCCTTGTGACGTTTCACTACATTGGAGGCGCTATATAAATACAAGTTGTTGCGGTTGTTGTTGAGAGTTGGAAAGAACACGGGTTTATGAACCCCCAATTGTGTATCAGGATATTCCTGGTTTAATATGGTAAACCCACCCTGCTTGCTACCACAGAGCTCTGCTGAGCTTCCTGCTACTTGCCGAGCCAGGACCACCCTATCCATTGTAGTTCCCTGACGCTGAGTGGGAAAGCTTCCAGTCCCCAGTGACGGGCTTTCCTCCAATTCCCCCAGGTCCCATCAATGAGCCAGACCAATCATTAACAGCTCCCCAGGAGTACAGTTGGTCTGCTTGACTCTGGTATCATATTACCAGGCCTGTCACAGAGGATCAACTCGATCCTAGTCCCGTATTACTAGTCCTGACATCTTAGAATCAATCTGATCCCAAAAGAAACTATGGGGGTGAAATCGGTCTTCAACGGTAACAAAAGCAGGCAATAACAAATCAGCAGCCCGTATGACACTGCGGCCGAGGTCAATAGGGAAATAAAATCGTCCGCAATGTAAAATGGGCTGCCGGTTCTGTCATGTATTCAACCAGCATTGTAACCCATGTATAAACTGACCTAAGTTGTACACTGTGTGAACACTGACCACTAGGTGGGAGACACACCTAACCTGGACCTTCAGGTATAAAAGGGGAAGCTCCACCCACCTTCATCATTTGAGTGCTAAGGAATAAAGGACAGGTCACAGACTGACCTTCTCTCAAGCATGGGCCTCGTGTGCATTTATACTGTGTAGTAAGGACGTATCAATGGCGACAAGAAACTGGGATTTAAACCACGCGAGCATGGCCACTAGCAGAACAGACGAGAGGTACTGTGTTAAGGAATGGTTGGGACAGAGATTCAACATTGTTGAAGCAGCACACAGTTCTCCAGGTAGACAAGGGCAATCGGGTATGCCCCAACATGTAGTCGAACCCAGAGGGGGAGTTCGACAGAGACAATGGCAAGCTGAACAGCGATTCACGCCATTGCAAGGGACAATGTGGCCAGTAATGGGGCCATCAACACCTGTTAATGGTGCACTCAAGGACAATAACAGGGGCAGTCAGGGACGATCGACTGGCAAGGGACCTTTTGTTTCAAACCGCAACTCATGCTGGAGGCGTGGAGGCATACATTCAGCCGGAGTTTGCAGAGATGAGCAAAATACCTGCAGAAATTGCAGAAATGGACACTGGGGGAAATCGCTGGAAGCTGAAGTTCAGCGAGTTCATGTGGAGCACGTATACAGTTCATACACCAGGACGCCACCGATAATGATGAAAGTGCTCCTCAATGGCATCCCAGTATCAATGGAGTTAGATACGGGTGCCAGCCAGTCCCTGATGGGTATCAAACAGTTCAAAAAGTTGTGGGCATCCAAGGCCAGGAGGCCAAAATTATCGCCGATTGACGCACAGCTACGGACTTACACAAAGCAGATCATTCTGGTGCTAGGCAGCGTCACGGTAGTCGTGACCCACAAAGATTCGGAGAACAGGTTGCCACTCTGGATTGTCCCAGGGGACGATCCCGCACTACTGGGGAGGAGTTGGCTTGCTGTCATGAACTGGAAATGGGGCGATGTCAATGCAATTTCCTCTGTGGAGCGAGTATCATGCTCACAGGTCCTGGACAAATTTGACTCATTATTTCAACCCGGCATTGGCACTTTCATGGGGGCCAAGGTAGTAATTCACATAAACCCGGACGCCAGACCAGTATACCACAAGGCCAGAGCGGTGCCGTACGTGATGCGGGAAAAGATAGAAGGCGAATTGGACCGCCTGTTGAGGGAAGGTATCATCTCGCCAGTCGAATTCAGTGACTGGGCGAGCCCGATTGTGCCGGTGCTCAAGGCGGTTGGGTCGGTCAGGATATGTGGCGATTACAAGGCCACCATCAATCGGGTGTCACTCCAAGACCAGTACCCGCTACCGAGAGCGGAGGACCTCTTTGCGACACTATCCGGTGGCAAACTTTTTTCAAAATTGGACCTGACCTCAGCTTACATGACCCAGGAGCTGGTGAGTGAGTCGAAGAAGCTGACAACCATCACGACACACAAGGGGTTGTTTGAGTACAACAGATGTCCGTTCGGGATTCGCTCGGCCGCCGCGATCTTCCAACGAAATATGGAAAGCCTCCTCAAGTCGATTCCAGGGACGGTGGTTTTTCAGGACGACATCCTCATTACGGGTTACGATACTGAAGAACACCTCCACAACCTGGAGGAGGTGCTACGCAGACTGGACCGGGTAGGTCTGCGACTGAAAAAGGCGAAGTGCGTCTTCCTAGCTCCAGAGGTAGAATTCCTGGGGATGAGGGTAGCAGCAAACGGGATCAGCCCTACTGCATCCAAGACGGAAGCGATCCAGAGAGCACCCAGACCCCGTAACACGACGGAGCTGCGTTCGTTCCTGGGGCTCCTGAACTATTTTGGTAACTTTCTTCCCAAATTGAGCACGCTGCTCGAGCCGCTACATGTGTTCCTACGCAAAGGTCGCGAATGGGTCTGGGGGGACAACCAGGAAAGGGCTTTTAATAGAGCACGCAATTTGTTATGTTCCAACAATCTGTTAACGCTATATGACCCATGTAAGAAACTTGTGTTAACGTGCGATGCGCCGTCCTGTGGTGTCGGGTGTGTGTTGCAGCAAGTCAATGCCAAGGGTCAGTTACAGCCGGTAGCTTATGCCTCCAGGAGTCTGTCCCAGGCAGAAAGGGGCTACGGGATGGTAGAAAAGGAGGCGCTCGCATGTGTATATGCGGTAAAGAAAATGCGCAAGGATGAACTCTCGATTCAGGCCGATTGCCTACTGTGGGGAAACCGCGTAGTCATGCCCCAGATGGGCAGAGAGGTGTTCATCAGAGAACTCCACAATGGGCACCCGGGCATTGTCACGATGAAGGCAATTGCCAGGTCACATGTTTGGTGGCCAGGGATAGACGCAGATCTGGAACTTTGTGTTCGCAGGTGCAACACGTGTGCCCAGCTGGGCCATGCGCCCAGGGAAGCCCCCCTTAGCCCCTGGCCATGGCCCGCCAAGCCTTGGTCACGCATCCATGTGGACTACGCAGGTCCTTTCATGGGGAAAATATTTTTGGTTGTAGTAGACGCCTACTCGAAATGGATCGAGTGTGACATTTTAAATTCAAGCACATCCTCTGCCACGGTAGAAAGTCTACGGGCAATATTCGCTGCCCACGGTCTACCGGACATCTTGGTCAGCGACAATGGCCCGTGCTTCACAAGCACTGAATTCCAGGACTTCATGGCAGGCAATGGAATTAGCCATGTTAGAACGGCACCGTTCAAGCCGGCCTCAAACGGCCAGGCGGTACGAGCAGTGCAGATAATCAAACAGGGGATGCTCAGATTCCAAGGGGGTTCCCTACAAACCCGCTTATTACGCCTCCTGTTGGCCTATAGATCCCGACCACACTCGCTCACAGAGGTTCCACCCGCAGAGCTACTAATGAAAAGGACGCTCAAAACCCGATTATCCCTTATACACCCCACCATGAAAGAAATTGTCGAGAGCAGGTGCCAGTCACAATATCACTACCATGACAGGAATGCGAGGGCGCGATGTATTGATGTAAATGATCCTGTTTTTGTCCTCAACTACGCTGCAGGGCCCAAATGGCTCGCAGGCACTGTGGTTGTCAAAGAGGGAAATAGGATTCTGGTAGTTAAACTTACCAATGGACAAATCTGCCGCAAACATGTGGATCAAACAAAAAGGAGGTTCAGCAACCCCATAGAAGAAGCAGAGGAAGAACACGATATAGAGTTCACTCCACCACAGGTGACCGAACACCGGAACCAAAGGGAGGAGAGCCCAGTCACTGTGGGCAGTCCGGACAGACCTGAGGCACCGCAAACAGCAGACACTCAGGCCAGCGCCCAACAACCGGAGCCCCAACTCAGGCGCTCTACAAGGGAGCGTAAACCACCAGAGAGACTCAACCTGTGATCCCAATAAGACTTTGTGGGGGGGAGGTGATGTCATGTATTCAACCAGCATTGTAACCCATGTATAAACTGACCTAAGTTGTACACCGTGAGAACACTGACTACTAGGTGGGAGACACTCCTAACCTGGACCTTCAGGTATCAAAGGGGAAGCTCCACCCACCTTCATCACTTGAGTGCTAAGGAATAAAGGACAGGTCACAGACTGACCTTCTCTCAAGCATGGGCCTCGTGTGCATTTATACTGTGTAGTAAGGACGTATCAGGTTCCTTATCGCCGTCTTCACTACCGCTGAAGATTAATTTCACACCTTTTTGTCATATCGGAAGAGTCACAAGTTTGAGTTCCAGCTTTCAACACATTGGTATTTCTTGGTCAGCATCGTGGGCCACCCCGACCTGTGTGAGAACACCACCGCAGGTCAGGGCTATAGAAAGAGCTGGAACATGCCACTGCAACTTCCAGTGCAAGCCGCTCCAAGTGTGTGCGACGGCTTCGAGGTGGGCGACTGAGTGACGTCATCAGGACCCAGGTCACCTTTTGGAGCGTGGGCAGGATCATCGGCTGGGCCCTGGTAAAGCAGAGGAGTGGTAAGGTTGTGGCGAAATTGCGACGAGTGATCGGGGCGGAGGAGCGATGAGGGATCGTGACTGAGATTTGTTGGGTGATCGTGACGGAGGTTCGGCGAATGTTTGGCATGGAGATGTGGCTGGAGATCGTGACGGAAGTGTGACGAATGTTTGTGGTGGAGGAGCGGTGAGGGATCATGGTGGAGGTGCGACAAATGAGGGTACGGGGCCCAGAAGAGCCAAGGGCCCAGGGGCAGCACGGACCTGCCTACACTGCGATATGTGTGCGCACTAGGTCCATGCAGCAGATCAGGTCTCCAGATATACTGGTTAACCCTTGCCATTGGATAATGGCCTAGCTCTGCCAAGCCCGTGTGGTGTTTGATGTGCAACGGTCACCACACGTTAAAAAAATCCACGCACAGGCATCTTCCACGCCCTCAACTGGAGTTCAGGGCTGGAACATCGGGTCCTTCATTGAAATATCTATGAACTCATGTGGAAGCAAGTCATCCTCGTTGGACGGACTGCCTATGATGATGATGCACTTTTGAGTATGCTCACAAGTTTGTAGAGCTGTTGAATTTCTGCAGTCTGGAGGAGTCCGTGTTCCATGTGTATGTTCAATGTGTGAGGTTGCAGCTCTTCTTCCATTTGAAGGGGCTGCTCCTTGATTCTGGGTTGCACTTCAGTCCCACGCTCCTGATCTTTGGGCACCCTGTGTGGAGGGGAGCGGGCAGGTCGGAAGGCCTCCTCATAGGACTGCTCCTGGGCATGGCCAAGGGGGCTATTAAGCGGTCCAGGCAGCGTGCGGTCGAGGGGGTCGTTCAGCCCGATTGCTGTCCTTTCTTTCGCGGATACATTCGAGCCAGGGTGTCCCTGGAGAAGGAACACGCGGTGTTCACCGGTACGCTCGAGGCCTTTCGCGAGAGGTGGGCACTGGAGGGACTGGAGTGCATCATCACCCCCAGCAACTATTTTAATATGACCATTTAAGGTTCACAAAGTTTAATTTGTTAATTTGGTGGTTCTAGTGCCCTGTCATGAAGGGAGCTCTTGGCTTTATAGTTTAACTAAAATGGTTGTAGAGCTGTTGAGTTGGGAGTGACTTAGCCTGTCACCCAACTTGAGAGAGAACAGGGGATATAAGGAGGAGCCAGCCACTGCAGGAAGCAGCGCGAGCTCGTCTAGGAGTATGACGGCTTTGAGGAGGCGACTGGATTGATGTCACCAAAATCCAGGTCGCCGATTGGAGCGTGGGGGGGACCATCGGTGGGGTCAGGTGCAGGAGGAGAGACGGCGAGCAGCAGAGGACCGACGAGGTCGGGGCCGAGGTGAGGAGCGGTGGGGTCGTGGCCCAGGAGCGGCACAGCAGAACTTGGTCTCCAGTGATCCTGGTTAACCCTTGCCACTGGACCAAGGCCTTGCTCTGTCAGGCCCATGTGGTGGCTGGTGTGCAACGGCTCCACACATTAAAAAAATCCACGCACTGGCATCTTCCACCCTTCAAGATGTAGTTCATTGAAACATCTGTGAACTCATCTTTTTTTGGTGTGGAAGCAGGTCATCCTCGACACGAGGGACTGCCTAATACTATACTACTGATCTACACAAGGCTCAATAAAACCCCAGCCAGTTGGGTTCAGGGGATCTACGATGGCTGTGAGCCTGGTGGATGAACTGACAAATACATTATACCAGTATAACTATTAGTTATCTGTGCAATTTTAGTGAATTACCATTGGTTACTGGAGGAGTCAAAGTTCCTCCCACCTCTGGTTTCCCCTCTGCAAATCGCTCCACATAATAGACTCACAGGGATACTCGCTGCCTCTGTCCGAAAAACAACCGTTCATCACTACTCTGTTTCCTGTCACTTAGTCAATTTCCTATCCATGCTGCCACTGTCCCTTTTATTCCGTGGGCTGCAACCCATTTGAAGAATGGCATGGGATCTTTCACCTGAGAGAGCAGACAGTGCCTCAGTCTAACATCTCATCTGAAAGACGGCACCTCTGACAGTGCAGCGCTCTCTCAGAACTGCTCTGGTGTGTCAGCCCACATTTTGTGCTCAAGTCTCTGAAGAGGGATTTGAATCCACAACCTTCTGTTACCCACTGAGCCACGGCTGATACCTGTACAAATTAATAAAGGGCACATTCAGGACTGGTGTCAGGAAGCACTTATATTGTTAGGGTAATGATTAAAAACGCTGGAGTCACAAGGACAACAACAACTTGTATTTATATAGTACCTTTGGCATAGTGAAACATCCCAAGGTGCTTCACAGGAGTATTATGATAAAAAATTTGACACCAAGCTGTATAAGTAGAAATTAGCGCAGGTGACCAAAAGCTTGGTCAAAGAGGTAGGTTTTAAGGAGCGTCTTGAAGGAGGAAGAGAGGTAGAGAGGCGGAGAGGTTTAGGGAGGGAGTTCCAGGCCTAGGCAACAGAAGACATGGCCACCAATGGTTGAGTGATTATAATCAGCGATGCTCAAGAGGGCAGAATTAGAGGAGCGCAGACATCTCGGGGGGTTGTAGGGCTGAAGGAGATTGCAGAGATAGGGAGGGACGAGGCCATGCAGGGATTTGAAAATAAGGATGAGAATTTGGAAATCAAGGTGTTGCTTAACCGGAAGCCAATGTAGGTCAGCAAGCACAAGGGTGATGGGTGAGCGGGACTTGGTGCGAGTTATTCAAAAAGCAGTTAGATGCTGTGATGGGGGGAGTATAGGATTCTGTGGAAGCATGAGCTAGATCACCAGTTCATCGCATGAGCTAGGAGCAGTAATCTGTTCTATTGTGACACTGAACTGTGCCCCCTCCAATTAGTAGTATTAGGCACTAAAGTCCAATAAATGAGGGAGTGAGGTCCATTGCTATAGATGTACAATGCTTGTCCGGTACAGTGACAGAATTTATTGAAATAATGATTTGAAGTGAAATTATAAAGTGTAAATAACTTACAAGTCCTGGCTGCTGCTTTACCTTCTTTTGACTTTGAACTTACCTCCTCTAAGCTAAGTTCTCAGGTTCAGTTGTTAATGACCCTGCCCAGTGTGGAATCAACCCAAACATCAAAAGATCCTGCTCGATCTCAGGTCTGTGGTGAGTTACTTTTTTTCTGAGGAAGAGAGTGTTCGAAGATCAGGCCCTCAAATCTGGCACCAAGCTTATGGACTACAGGACTGTAGTGATACCCGCCCTCCTGTATGGCTCAGCTCTTAGAGGAGCGCCGGGTCCCTGCAACATTGTGGGCCGCCCCGACCTGCGAGAGGACACCACCGCAGGTCGGGAGTATAAAAGCTGGAACATGCCACTGCAGCTTCCAGGGCGAGCCGACACAAATGTGCGATGGCTTTGAGTTGGGCAACTGGGTGACGTCATCAAGACCCAGGTCGCCATTTGGGGCGGGGGCAGGAGCATCGGTGGGTCCCTGGTACAGCGGCGGAGCGGGAAGGTCATAGCGAACTTGCGTCGGGGCAGAGGAGTGATGAGAGATCGCGGCTGAGATTTGGTGGGTGATCGTGGCGGAGGTGCGGCGAATGTTTGTGGCGGAGGAGCGGCGAGAGTTTGTGGTGGAGGAGCAGCAAATGTTTGTGGCGGAGGAGCGGCGAGAGTTTGTGGTGGAGGAGCGGCAAATGTTTGTGGCGGAGGAGCGGCGAGAGTTTGTGGTGGAGCAGCGGCAAATGTTTGTGGCGGAGGAGCGGCGAGAGTTTGTGGCAAGGGTGCGGCAAATGTTTGTGGAGGAGGAGCGGCGAGAGTTTGTGGTGGAGGAGCGGCAAATGTTTGTGGCGGAGGAGCGGCGAGAGTTTGTGGCAAGGGTGCGGCAAATGTTTGTGGCGGAGGAGCGGCGAGAGATCGTGGCAGAGGTGCGGCAAATGAGGGTATGGGACCCAGAAGAGCCGAGAGCCCAGGGGCAGCACGGACCAGTCCACACTGCGATATGTGTGTGCACAAGGTCCCTGCAGCAGAGCAGGTCTCCAGTCGTCCTGGTTCAACCCCTGCCACTGGATAAAGGCCTAGCTCTGTCAAGCCCGTGTGGTGGCTGATGTGCAACGGTCACCACACGCTAAAAAAATCCACGCACAGGCATCTTCCACCCTTCAATTGGAGTTCGGGTCCTTCATTGAAACATCTGTAAACTCATGTGGAAGCAGGTAATCCTCGTTCGAGGGCCCGCCTATGATGATGATGAAGGATAGAATAAAAGGAAAAGAGGTGGGGTAGCATTGCTGGTTAAAGAGGAGATTAATGCAATAGTTAGGAAGGACATTAGCTTGGATGATGTGGAATCTATATGGGTAGAGCTGCAGAACACCAAAGGGCAAAAAACGTTAGTGGGAGTTGTGTACAGACCTCCAAACAGTAGTAGTGATGTTGGGGAGGGCATCAAACAGGAAATTAGGGGTGCATGCAATAAAGGTGCAGCAGTTATCATGGGTGACTTTAATATGCATATAGATTGGGCTAACCAAACTGGAAGCAATACGGTGGAGGAGGATTTCCTGGAGTGCATAAGGGATGGTTTTTTCGACCAATATGTCGAGGAACCAACTAGGGGGGAGGCCATCTTAGACTGGGTGTTGTGTAATGAGAGAGGATTAATTAGCAATCTCGTTGTGCGAGGCCCCTTGGGAAAGAGTAACCATAATATGGCGGAATTCTACATTAGGATGGAGAATGAAACAGTTAATTCAGAGACCATGGTCCAGAACTTAAAGAAGGGTAACTTTGTAGGTATGAGGCGTGAATTGGTTAGGATAGATTGGTGAATGATACTTAAGGGGTTGACAGTGGATGGGCAATGGCAGACATTTAGAGACCGCATGGATGAATTACAACAATTGTACATCCCTGTCTGGCGTAAAAATAAAAAAGGGAAGGTGGCTCAACATTGACTATCAAGGGAAATCAGGGAAAGTATTAAAGCCAAGGAAGTGGCATACAAATTGGCCAGAAATAGCAGTGCACCCAGGGACTGGGAGAAATTTAGAACTCAGCAGAGGAGGACAAAGGGTTTGATTAGGGCAGGGAAAATAGAGTAGGAGAGGAAGCTTGCAGGGAACATTAAGACGGACTGCAAAAGTTTCTATAGATATGTAAAGAGAAAAAGGTTAATAAAGACAACGTAGGTCCCCTGCAGTCAGAATCAGGGGAAGTCATAACGGGGAACAAAGAAATGGCAGACCAATTGAACAAGTACTTTGGTTCGGTATTCACTAAGGAAGACACAAACAACCTTCCGGATATAAAAGGGGTCAGAGGGTCTAGTAAGAAGGAGGAACTGAGGGAAGTCCTTATTAGTCGGGAAATTGTGTTGGGGAAATTGATGGGATTGAAGGCTGATAAATCCTCAGGGCCTGATGGACTGCATCCCAGAGTACTTAAGGAGGTGGCCTTGGAAATAGCGGTTGCATTGACAGTCATTTTCCAACATTCCATAGACTCTGGATCAGTTCCTATGGAGTGGAGGGTAGCCAATGTAACCCCACTTTTTAAAAAAGGAGGGAGAGAGAAAACAGGGAATTATAGACCGGTCAGCCTGACATCGGTAGTGGGTAAAATGATAGAATCAATTATTAAGGATGTCATAGCAGCGCATTTGGAAAGAGGTGACATGATAGGTCCAATTCAGCATGGATTTGTGAAAGAGAAATCATGCTTGACAAATCTTCTGGAATTTTTTGAGGATGTTTCCAGTAGAGTGGACAAGGGAGAACCAGTTGATGTGGTGTATTTGGACTTTCAGAAGGCTTTCGACCAGGTCCCACACAAGAGATTAATGTGCAAAGTTAAAACACATGGGATTGGGGGTAGTGTGCTGACGTGGATTGAGAACTGGTTGGCAGACAGGAAGCAAAGAGTAGGAGTAAATGGGTACTTTTCAGAATGGCAGGCAGTGACTAGTGGGGTACCGCAAGGTTCTGTGCTGGTTTAGACGAGGGGATTAAATGTAGTATCTCCAAATTTGAGGATGACACTAAGTTGGGTGGCAGTGTGAGCTGCGAGGAGGATGCTATGAGGCTACAGAGCGACTTGGATAGGTTAGGTGAGTGGGCAAATGCATGGCAGATGAAGTATAATGTGGATAAATGTGAGGTTATCCACTTTGGTGGTAAAAACA
Source organism: Pristiophorus japonicus (assembly GCF_044704955.1). Classification (NCBI taxonomy): domain Eukaryota; kingdom Metazoa; phylum Chordata; class Chondrichthyes; family Pristiophoridae; genus Pristiophorus; species Pristiophorus japonicus. The sequence continues at coordinate 52,856,619 of NC_091992.1, forward strand.
GAGAGACAGACTATTATCTGAATGGTGACAGATTAGGAAAAGGGGAGGTGCAACGAGACCTGGGTGTCATGGTACATCAGTCATTGAAGGTTGGCATGCAGGTACAGCAGGCGGTTAAGAAAGCAAATGGTATGTTGGCCTTCATAGCGAGGGGATTTGAGTACAGGGGCAGGGAGATGTTACTACAGTTGTACAGGGCCTTGGTGAGGCCACACCTGGAGTATTGTGTACAGTTTTGGTCTCCTAACTTGAGGAAGGACATTCTTGCTATTGAAGGAGTGCAGCGAAGATTCACCAGACTGATTCCCGGGATGGTGGGACTGACCTATCAAGAAAGGATCAACTGGGCTTGTATTCACTGGAATTCAGAAGAATGAGAGGGGATCTCATAGAAACATTTAAAATTCTGATGGGTTTAGACAGGTTAGATGCAGGAAGAACGTTCCCAATGTTGGGGAAGTCCAGAACCAGGGGTCACAGTCTAAGGATAAGGGGTAAGCCATTTAGGACCGAGATGAGGAGAAACTTCTTCACCCAGAGAATGGTGAACCTGTGGAATTCTCTACCACAGAAAGTTGTTGAGGCCAATTCACTAAATATATTCAAAAAGGAGTTAGATGTAGTCCTTACTACTAGGTGGATCAAGGGGTATGGCAAGAAAGCAGGAATGGGGTACTGAAGTTGCATGTTCAGCCATGAACTCATTGAATAGCGGTGCAGGCTCGAAGGGCCGAATGGCCTACTCCTGCACCTATTTTCTGTGTTTCTATGTTTCTATGATGGCTCAGAGACGAGGACCATATACAATAGACACCTCAATGCCACCAGCGCTGCCTCCACAAGATTCTGCAAATCCACTGGGAGGATAGACACACCAGTGTTCTTGATCAGGCCAACATCCCCAGCATCGAAGCACTGATCACACTCGACCAGCTCCGTTGGACGGGCCACATCCAACATGACACGAGACTCCCAAAGCAAGCACTCTACTCGGAACTCCTACACGGCAGGCGAGCCCCAGGTTGGCAGAGGAGACATTTCAAGGACACCTTCAAAGCCTCCCTGATAAAGTGCAACATCCCCACCGGTACCTGGGAATACCTGGCCCAAGACCGCTTAAAGTGGAGGAAGAGCATCCGGGAGGGCGCTGAGCACCTCGAGTCTCGTCGCCGAGAGCATGCAGAAAGCAAATGTAGGCAGCGGATGAAGCGTGCGGCAAACCAGACTCCCCACCAACCCTTTCCTTCAACGACTGTCTGTCCCACCTGTGACAGAGACTATAATTACCATATTGGACTCCTCAGTCACCTGAGAACTCACTTTTAGAATGGAAGCAAGTCTTCCTCGATTTCGAGGGACTGCCGATGATGATGATGGTGAGTTAGCTGACGTTCTGAGCTGGGCCAGTACAGCTTCCTCAGGACACCAGGGGTGAGGAGGAATAGAAATACAGCAAGAGTTCCCACTCCTGATTGCTGTCCAGTCAATCCTGATAGAAACACACTGGCTGGAAGTCAGGAGGGTACAGGATCTAGCTCCTCTGTGACGACGCACTCCCCACCCAACCCCCCTTTCCCATGATGACAAACCCTGACTCCCTGTCCGCAACCACGCAAGAAGAATGGCCATCTGAACAAGCCCCGAAGAGGCAACAAGAGCCTATGGATCAGTACATCAGGGTGAGTCGAGGCCTTCGAGTGATCATCAGCCTCACTGAGCTCAGTAAAAACATCTTGTGAAGAACTGTCGATGGACTGTTGTTTCATCTTTCACTCGGGGAGCATGTTCTATATTTAAGCCCTCGTCATCAACACAGGGAAGTGCTGTTTTGTTATCTGAAACTTTTTTGACTTTACTTATAGTTCGGAGAGCTTCTTCTAATATTGGGGAGGGGGGTCTTCGAACTTTCAGCGAGTTGTGTGGGCAGTTACAGGCTATGCTGTATTGCCATCTGACAAGCCTTCATGTGTCAGACGGTCCGACATGGATATGAATTCATACAGATCTGTCTCGAGCTTCACGTGTCTCCTTATCATTGCTTGTCCAGCTATCCTGTGTCCTTTGCATCACTGTTAGACAAGGACTATCAGCACTCTGCAGTCTAATGGGTCATTAGCCCATTCACTATGCTGCCCTAAATCACATCGTAATTCATACCTTTTCAGCAAATGTAATCAGCACTGTGTTCCAATGCAACGATCCATCAAATGAACAACGGCATCATCATCATCCTCATCCACAGGAAATGGGCCTTGGAGCTCGGGCTTGTGTTTAATGATAATCCTGCAGCACGAAGCTGGCTATCCTGATGACAGACGCAGTAAACTAATTAAATCAACAGGTTTGAATCGAGGCAGCCTGCTGCATTCTCGAGTGAGATAAGAGCTGGGTGACTGCTGGCTTCAATGGGATTGGAGCCAAACGCCGATTATTGCTTCAGTTATGAGGGAAAATGACTTGAGATCCCAGCACCACTCAAGATTTATGGACGAGCATCATGTTATATACCTGTCATATTGCAACACAAACGTTGCTGAACCCGTCGAAGCTTGATTGAAAGTCTAACAGAGGAGTCATTACAACAACAACCATTTGCATTTGTATAGCGCCTAAAACGTAGGAAAACATTCCAAGACGCTTCGCAGAAATGTAATAAAACCAAAATTGACACCGAAGCAAAGGAGGAGATGTTGGAACATTGGACTGAAAGCTTGGTCGTGGAGGTAGGTTCTTTCAGGAGCGACTTAAAGGAGAAGAGAGAGATGGCGAGATGAAGAGGTTTACGGAGGGAGTGTCAGAGTATAGGGTCTAGATAGCCCAAGGCACAGCCGCCACCAAGAGTGGGACAAAGAGAGTGGAGGATGTACAAGAGGCCAAAGTTAGAAGAATGTGGAATTCCTGGAGGGTTGTAGAGCTAGAGGAGGTTACAGAGAAAAGGAGGGACGAGGCCATGGAAGCTTATGAGGGTGGACATTAGGAGGCCGGCCAGGAGAGCATTGGACTACTCGGGTCTGGATGTTGCAAAGGCATGGATGAGACTCTTATCAGCAGATAAGCTGAGACAGGGGTGAGAGGTTATGGGGTCGGAACTCAGTTCAAGTTCAGATGGGATGCCAAGGTTGCAAGTAGTCTGGTTCAGCCTGAGACAATGGCCAGGGGGAGGGATGGAATCAGTCGCAGGGAACGGGAACAGAACAAAAGGAATTTGGTTTTCCCAATGTTTAATTGGAGCAACTTGCAACTGAGCCAGGAGCAGATGTGGGACAAGTAGTTTGACCACACAGAGCCATCAGAGAGTTGGTGGTGAGGTAGAGCTGAGTGTCATCAGTGTACATGTTGAACCTGACATCATGTCTTTGGATGATGTCGCCAAAGGTCAGCTTGGAGATCAGAAATAGGATGGGACCAAGGATAGATCCTTGGGGGACTCGAAAGGTAACAGTGCGGGGCCGAGAAGAAGGCATTGCAGGTGATTCTCTGGCTGCGACTGGATAGTGGAACCAGGTGAGGCCGTCCCACCCAGCTGGACAACGGAGGAGAGGCGCTGAAGGAGGATGGTGTGATCAACCGTGTCAAAGTCTGCCGACAGGCGTAGAAAAGAAGGAGGGAGGATAGTTCACCACAGTCACCATCACATCGGATGTCATTTGTGACTTTGATATGGGCGGTTTCAGTGCTGTGGCAGGAGCGTAAATCTGATTGGAGAGTTACAAATGTGGAGTTGCAGGAAAGATGGGCATGGATTTGGGAGGCGACAATATGTTCAAGGGTTTAGGAGAGGAAAGGGAGGTTGGAGATGTGGCGGTAGTTGGCAAGGCCAGAGGATCAAGGGTTATAATGGAAATTCTTATCTCCCTCTATGAATAGTAAGCAGCCACAATTCAGGCTTCCATACAGTAGATGGCACTGTGCCAGCTCACCTGTCTCTTCAACACCTGGGCCTCTCCTCTGTCCTGCTGCTGTCCCTCCTTCTTAAGGTAAGTTCTGAATTTTTTGAACCATTTTTTGAAACCTTTGTGATTGATTTTTAATATATTATCTGCATTCTTGTCCTTCAAATTTCCCTTTCATTTTTATCTGGTACTCTGATCTTCACCAAGCCCTATATATAGATATAGACCTATATTTGTGTCCAGTGAGCTCTCGTGAAGTAAATCAAATTGGTTGGACTCTCACATTGATGGGGAGGCAGAGTAGGGTCATCTATTCAACACTTCAATCATGTCTCTTTACCTCAAGTGCTGAACTCCACCGAAGGTGAGGATAGAAATGTTATTGGAGCCTCCTCCGACTGTTAGCTAACCTTGTTAACGGTTCTCTTTCCTCAAGTACTGTCACCCTCTCCCTCAAATCTGCCATCATCATCCCTCTCCCCAAAAAACAACTCTCGACCCCTTCATCCTTGCAAACTACCACTCCATCTCCAACCTCCCTTTCCTCTCCAAAGTCCTTGAACGTGTTGTCGCCTTTCCAATCCGTGCCCATTTCCTGCAATTCCATGTTTGAATCCCTCCAATCCAGTTTCCGTGCCTGTCACAGTACAGAAACAGCTCTCATCAAAGTTACAAATAACATCCTCTGTGACTGTGACAAAGGCAAACTATCCCTCCTCGTCCTTCTCGACCTGTCTGCAGCCTTTGACACGGTTGACCACTCCATCCTCCTCCAACGCCTCTCCACCGTCGTCCAGCTGGGTGGGAGTGCACTTGCCTGGTTCCATTCTTATCTATCTAATCGTAGCCAGAGAATCACCTGCAATGGCTTCTCTTCCCGCCCCCGCATCTTACCTCTGGTGTCCCCCAAGGATCTATCCTTGGCCCCTCCTATTTCTCGTCTATATGTTGTCCCTTGGCGACATCATCCGAAAACACAGCGGCAGTTTCCACATGTACGCTGACGACACCCAACTCTACCTCACCACCACTTCTCTCAACCCCTCCACGGTCTCTAAATTGTCAGATTGCTTGTCCGACATCCAGTTCCGGATGAGCAGAAATGTTCTCCAATTGAATATTGGGAAGACCAAAGCCATTGATTTCGGTCCCCACCAAAAACGCCATTCCCTAGCCACTGACTCCATCCCTCTCCCCAACCTCTGTCTGAGGCTGAACTATACTGTTCGCAACCTTGATGTCATATTTGACCCGGAAATTAGCTTTTGACCACATATCCGCAACATAACTAAGACTGCCTATTTCCATCTCTGTAACATCGCCAGTCTCCACCCCTGCCTCAGCTCATCGGCTGCTGAAACCCTCATTCATGCCTTTGTTGCCTCTAGACTTGACTATTCTAGTGTACTCCTGGCTGGCCTCTCACATTCTACCCTACATAAACTAGAGGTGATCCAAAACTTGGCTGCCCGTGTCCTAACTTGCCCCAATTCCCTCTCACCCATCACCCCTGTGCTCGCTGACCTACATTGGCTCCCGGTTAAGCAACATCTCGATTTCAAAATTGTCATCCTTATTTTCAAATCCCTCCATGGCCTCGCCCCTCCCAATCTCTGTAATCTCCTCCAGCCCCACATCTCCCCCGAGATGCCTGTGCTCCTCTAATTCTGCCCTTTTGAGCATCCCTGATTATAAACGCTCAACCATTGGTGGCCATGTCTTCAGTTGCCTGGGCCCTAAGCTCTGGAATTCCCTGATTATATACCTCTCTGCCTCTCTACCTCTCTTTCCTCCTTTAAGACGCTCCTTAAAACCTACCTCTTTGACCATGCTTATGGTCACCTGCCCTAATTTCTCCTTATGCGGCTCGGTGTCAAACTTTTTATCTCTGAACACTCCTGTGAAGCGCCTACTGACGTTTCACTTTGTTAAAGGCGCTTTTTAAATACAAGTTGTTGTTAGTTGCCTAGTTGTCCAGCACCATTCTCGACTGGATGTGGTAAGGGCACAGAGCTTTGCTCTGGTCTGTTGGTTGTGGGACCACTTATCTCGACCTATAAGCTGCTGCTTTTGATGTTTAGCATGCAAGTAGTCTGCAGCAGTAGCTTTTATCAGGTTGATGCTGTGTTCTATGCCTGGCATGCCTTTTGAACCAGTGTCTCCAGACTTGATGGTGATCAAGGATTGAGGCATGTGCTGGTTCGAGATTGTAAAAAGCAAAATACTGCGGATGCTGGAAATTTGAAATATAAACAGAAAATGCTGCAAATTCTCAGCGGGTCGGGCAGCGTCTGTGGAGAGAAAAACAGAGTTAACGTTTCAGGTCGGCGACCTTAGTCAGAACTGGAAAAGTTTAGAGATGTAGCAGGTTTTAAGCAAGTGCAGAGGCAGGGAGAAGGAGGGAGGAGAGGAATGAACAAAAGGGACAGGTCTGTGATAGGGTGGAAGGCAGGAGAGATTAAATGAAGAGCAGAATCATTACCAGCATCTGCTGTCCGAAAATATGGGCAGAGGTTCTGGTCTGAAATTGTTGAACTCGATGTTGAGTCCGGAAGGCTGTGAAGTATCTAATCAAAAGATGAGGTGATGTTCCTCGAGCTTACGGTGAGCTTCATTGGAACAGTGTAGGAGACCAGTGACCGGAATCAGAGCCACGCTTGCATTTGGTCTCCCCATTGTAGAGGAGACCACATAGTAAGCAGCGCATACAAATTGAAAGAAGCACAAGTAACTCGCTGTTTCACCTGGAAGGAGTGTTTGGGGCCCTGGACGGTGAGAAGCGTGGAGGTAAAGCACAGGCTCCCTGTGCATGCTCCCCATTCCCCCCTTCCTTGCACACTATCGCAGACCTTCCCTTTTATTCTTTTCTCCCCCAACCCCCATCCTTTCCCTGCCTGTGCACTGGCTTAAAACCTATTACACCTGTAACGTTTTGCAGTTCTGAAAAAGGCCACAGACCTGAAGCATTAACGCAGTTTCTATCTGCACAGATGCTGCCTCACCTGCTGAGTATTTCATAGAAACATAGAAACATAGAAAATAGGTGCAGGAGTAGGTCATTCAGCCTTTCGAGACTGCACCACCATTCAATAAGATCATGGCTGATCATTCCCTCAGTACCCCTTTCCTGCTTTCTCTCCATACCCCTTGATCCCCTTAGCTGTAAGGGCCATATCTAACTCCCTCTTGAATATATCCAATGAACTGGCATCAACAACTCTCTGCGGCAGGGAATTCCATAGGTTAACAACTCCCTGAGTGAAGAAGTTTCTCCTCATCTCAGTCCTAAATGGCATACCCCTTATCCTAAGACTATATCCCCTGGTTCTGGATTTCCCCAACATCAGGAACATTCTTCCCGCATCTAACCTGTCCAGTCTCGTCAGAATTTTATACGTTTCTGTGAGAACCCCTCTCATCCTTCTAAACTCCAGAGAATAAAGGCCCAGTTGATCCAGTCTCTCCTCATATGACAGCCCAGCCATCCCTGGAACCAGTCTGGTGAACCTTCGCTGCACTCCCTCAATAACAAGAACGTCCTTCCTCGGATTAGGAGACCAAAACTGAACACAATATTCCAGGTGAGGCCTCACCAAGGCCCTGTACAACTGCAGTGAGACCTCCCTGCTCCTATACTCAAATCCCCTAGCTATGAAGACCAACATGCCATTTGCCTTCTTCATCGCCTGCTGTACCTGCATGCCCACTTTCAGTGACTGATGAACCATGACACCCAGGTCTCGTTGCACCTCTCCTTTTCCTAATCTGCCAACATCTAGATAATATTCTGCCTTCGTGTTTTTGCCCCCAAAATGGATAACCTCACATTTATCCACATTATACTGCATCTGCCATGCATTTGCCCACTCACCTAACCTGTCCAAGTCACCCTGCAGCCTCTTAGCGGCCTCCTCACAGCTCACACCACCACCTAGTTTAGTGTCATCCGCAAACTTGGAGATATTACACTCAATTCCTTCATCTAAATCGTTAATGTTCGAGCATTTTCTGTTTATATCTCAGTTACAGAGTGTGGGTGGGTCTGCAATCTGTGGCTCAGTGGGTAGCATGCTCACTTCTGAGACAGAAGGTTGTGGGTTCACATCCCACTCCAGGAACTTGAGCACAAAAATCTAGGCTGACACTCCATTGCAGTGCTGAGGGAGCGCTGCACTGTCGGAGATGCCGTCTTTCGGATGAGACGTTAAACTGAGGCCCCGTCTGCCCTCTCAGGTGGATGTAAAAGATCCCACGCCGCTATCTTGAAGAAGAGCAGGGGAGTTATCCCCAGTGTCCAGGCCAATATTTATCCCTCAATCAACATAACAAAAATAGATTATCTGTTTATTATCACATGGCTGTTTGTGGGAGCTTGCTGTGTGCAAATTGGCTGCCGCGTTTCCCACATTACAACAGTGAATACACTCCAAAAGTACTTCATTAGCTGTAAAGCACTTTGAGACGCCTGGTGTTCGTGAAAGGCGCTATATAAATCCAAGTCTTTTTTTCTTTTTACCCTTCAGTTTTCAGTCCTGATGTAAGGTTATAGCCAATAATGTTATCCTCTCTTTACGGATGCCGAGAGACCTGTTCTGTGTTTCCAACATTTTCTGTTTGTCTCAAGTATCGAGCATTTGCAGTTTTCTTTCAATCAGTTTGATTGGCAGAAGCAGTGGCACAGACCGTTGATGCACTTACTACTCTACGGTGCTGTGCCGTCAGAGGGAGGCCGTGGGGAGTGTGCCCCTTGCCTATTGACCAGCAGCTGGTAATAGGCCATGATTGGTCAGGACTTGAGGGCAGGTTTCCTGGGCAACCTTTGGCCCAGAATATGATGTATGACTTAAAATATAAGCAAATTACAAAACAAATAGCAGGTCTACTGCCAGAGACTGCCCCCACCCCATGAAAGTTGGAAGGGGAGAGGAGGGTCTTCTGAGGCAGTTGGAAAATCCTTGAACATACAAACTCTTTTCCACATCAGAAAAACTGCAAAGTCACTGAGGGAAATATCTGAGTTTGAAAGGCGTGGTGAATGTTGTGTGACTTACTGAGCCGCTCCCTGACGACGTTGAAGTGTTTTCTGCCGCATGTGAAAGGAATTTGCGACAACCAGTTGAAAAACAGGATTGGTGATGAACACTGTCTTTCATCAATCAACAGCTTCAGGCAGCTCTGCCAAACATTTAAAGAGAGACTCCCAGTATTTTGATGTAATCACGGTTTTATCAAATTTGTTCACAGGATGTGGGCAATGCTGCAAGCAAGATGCTTTTATTGTCCATCCCTAGTTGTATTGTGAAGGTGCTGGGCATCTTGTAGAATCACTCCAGTTCTTGTGATGATGGTGCTCTGACAATTTGCTGTTGTTATGTCATCATAGGCAGTCCCTCGGAATCGAGAGAAGACTTGCTTCCACTCCCAAAGTGAGTTCTTTGATGGCTGAACAGTCCGATACGAGAGCCACAGACTCTGTTACAGGTCGGACACACATTCATCGGGGGAAGGGGTCGGTGGGGTTGGTTTGCCGCGCGCTCCTTCCGCTGCCTGCGCCTGGTCTCTTCACACTCTTTGCGTTGAGACTCGAAGATCTCAACTCCCTCCCGGATGCACTTTCTCCACCTCGGGCAGTCTTCGGCCAGGGTCTCCCAGGTGTCAGTGGTGATGTCGCACTTTACCAGGGAGGCTTTGAGGGTGTCCTTATAACGTTTCCGCTGTCCTCCTTTGGCTCGTTTACCATGAAGGAGCTCCACATAAAGCATTTGCTTAGGGAGTCTCGTATCTGGCATGCGAACTTTGTGGCCTCCCCAATGAAGCTGATCGAGTGTGGTCAGTGCTTCAATGCTGGGGATGTTAGCCTGGTCGAGAACACTAATGTTGGGGCGCCTGCCTCCCAAGGGATTTGCAGGATGCACACTGCAAGCTCCCTCAAACAGCAGATGAGATGGTAGTGGTGACTGAGGGAGAAATGTTGGCCACAAGGCCAGGAGAGATCGCTGCTCTGGTTTGAATAGTATCAAGGTGTCAGCCGTGGTAGCACTCTCCTCTCAGAATCAGAAGGTCGTGGTTCAAGCCCCATTCCAGGGACTTAAGCACTTAATTAGTCTGATATTTCAATGCAGCACTCATGGAGTTGAGGGTTGACTCCCAGATGAGATGTTAAACTCAAAGACTATCTACCCTCTCAGTTGGACATTTATAACAAACAAAATCCATGGCATTATTAAAGACGAGCCGGGGAGTTCGCCCAATGTCCTGGCCAACATTTATACCTCAACTAACATTACGAAAACAATTTACATTTTCATTCTCTCGTTGATGTTTGTGGGATCTTGCTGTGTGCAAATTGGCTGCCAAATTTCCTATATTACAAGAGTGACCATACTTCAAAAGTGCTTCATTGGCTGCAAAGTACTTTGGGACATACTAAGGACATGAAAAATGCTTTATAAGTTCATTTTTTGAAGGGGGTATAGAATCTATTCGTCATCATCATCATCATAGGCAGTTCCTCAAAATCGAGGAAGACTTGCTTCCACTCTTAGGTGATTGAACAGTCCAATACGGGAATTACAGTCTCTGTTACAGGCAGGACAGACAGTCGTTGAGGAAAAGGGTGGGTGGGACTGGTTTTCCGCAAGCTCTTTCCGCTGCCTGCGCTTGCATTCTGCATGCTCTCGGCGATGAGACTCGAGGTGCTCAGCGTCCTCCCGGATGCACTTCCTCCACGTGGCCAGGGAGTCCCAGGTGTCAGTGAGGATGTTGCATTTTGTCAAGGAGACCTTGAAATATTTCCTCTGCCCACCTGGGGCTCGCTTGCTGTGTAGGAGTTCCGAGTAGAGCGCTTGCTTTGGGAGTCTTGTGTCTGGCATGCGAACAATGTGGTCTGCCCAATGGAGCTGGTCAAGTGTGGTCAGTGCTTCAATGCTGGGGATGTTGGCCTGATCGAGGACACTAACACTGGTGTGTCTGTCCTCCCAGGGGATTTGCAGGATCTTGCGGGGACATCGTTGGTGGTATTTCTCCATCTAAAAGACAACCTTTCTGACAATGTAGCACTCCCTCAACAGTGCACTGAAATGGCAGTGTGGATTATTTGTCAATTCCTGGATTGGGCCTTGGACTCAGAAGCAAGGGTATTATCTGCTGAGCCGAGCTGACAATCGATAAGGAGCAGAAACCTTGACTGACTTTTCCTCTCCTAGCCCAGATAGATTTAGTTTGTCATTGGGACTCTCTGATACAAGACAGATCAGATGGGCGCTTGGATAGACTAAACCTTTTTCTAAGTTTGGCATTCTCAGATGCAAGGTAAAGCTCCTTTTACTCTGCACCAAAACCTCAGTATCTCCTCCTACACTAATATGACATTTTACTTTTCCACAACCATCTTTTTAGGCCTCTATTTTCCACTTGCTGGATTTTTGGCGTCCGCGCATGTTAACATACGGTGTTTTTTTGTACATTTGCGTCAGAAAAGAAAATTGGAACTGTCGGCAAACAAATATTTGAATTTGAATTTGGTGCTGTGCTTTCCGAAGTTGTCTGGGGGGGGCGGAGCTTCAAGTCTGTGCGAAAAAAGAAACTTCCTGGTCTGGATCATCCCTTTGTGATCAGATCGTACTGGCTGGATCTTTCTGCAATTTTGAGCGTTAAAACCTGCAAAACATGGCTGAGAGGGAAGTGGAAGAGGAATTCGAAGGAGGAGAAGGAAGGGCCGTTCAATTTCTCCCACACGAAGTGGTATCCCTGGTAGATATCATCGAGAGGAAATGGGATCTGCTGGCAACTCGGGGAAAAGCAAAAAAAAGTAAAAGCTGCCACAATGGCTCAACTTTGGGATGATGTTGCTATAGAGTACAATGTAGTCACCATCACCCGAGAATCAGCGGGCAGCTGAAAAAGAAGTGGCAGGACCTAGGACAATTCGTTAAAGTAAGTATGCTCTGCGATGACATTTGTAAATGTGTGTGTGTGTGGCCACCACACAAAAGGACCCTCTCTTTAAAAATTTCTATTTTCATCTTTGCAGTTGAAGAATGTAAAGACCAGGAACCACAGGAGTCGTACTGGTGGGGGTCCACAAGTAAGCTGCAATTGAATCAGCAGGAACAAAGGATCTCTGATCTGATTAAAGCTCACCGGAGAAGATCCACCACCAATGTGGACGCTGGGCCCAGGTCAAAGAGACGGGGTAAGCCCTGCAATTTGCTCTGTTGGTTGGCTAAATACTGCGTGGGCTAGCTCGGCTTTAATGGATGTTTTCAATATGTTTTACAGCAGAGGTAGACCGTGATCCAGAAGGACAAGCAGAAGTAGCACCCAAAGGACATCCAGAAGAGAGACCAGAATTGTTTCCTGATTTTGAGCAGGACGATCTGGATGAAGACCAGGAAGAAGATCCCCCCACTGATCAGGTGGCCATATTGGACCTGCAGCCGGTGGAGCCCATGGATCAGGATGTGGGTCCCAGTATGGTCCAGCAACGCACACCTGTGCGAGGGAGGCCCAATAGGGTCGAGGAGCAAGGCACAGGTGGGAGACAGCGAAGGAAGGTGGAAAGGATAGCTGAACCACAAGCGCAGGTAGACATGGTACAGCTCATCGGGATGAGTGGGGAGCGTATGCAGCTAACCAGGTCACTCCTGGACACCATGGGTGAGGTGAGGGTAGAAATTGCGGGACTGTCAGGAGAAGTAGCAACACTGTCTGGAGGAATAGGACCACTACTGGCGGGGCAGATTAGGGAGGGAATGGTAGATGCACTTGATGCACTGTCGGGACAGCTGATGGGGAAATTGTCTGACACATGTGACGGAAATTTGCAGGTAGCTGCTGCAATAAGGGAACACGCCCAGGTTATCATTCAACAACACCAATTGGCGGCATCGACTGCTGTCACTCAACTCATCCCCAGACCACCCTCAGGGACTGTGCCGCAGGGTAATTCACAGCTTGAAAAAGAAGACGAAGATGAACCCGGGTCTTCCAGAAAGGTGTCTACTCGGTCTGCCCCTGTCCAAACCCACCAACAAAAAACAAAAAAATATAACCTTGGGCTCACCGGGGGGCCGTGGAAGTCTGTTGCGCCAACAGACAGGGCTAAGAGTAGAGGCACCAGGGTGGGCAAAAGGGGCACTACGCGCTAGTGGTCATTGAATAAGGGGGAGGAGAGATATTTGTATCTTGCTGTTACTTGTTTTGTTAATAGAAAAGTTTGATTCAATAAAGTTTTGTTAATTGAAAATGTTTAAGTTTGCGAGAAGTTTAAAGTTTGATACATGTTACAGGTGTGACATCCGAAATCCGGGGGGGGGGGGGGAATCGGTCGGGCCGAGGCCGGGGGCAAGGGGGGGGCGGTCAGGTCACCGGAGGTCAGGAGGGTCAGTCGGGCCGAGGCAAGGTGGGGGTGGGGGGGTCGGTCAGGCCGCTGAGGTCAGGGGGGGTCGGTCGGGCAACCATAGTGGGGGGCTAAGTCAGGGGAGTCCGGATTCCGGCACAGATTGGCCCGGTGTCCGGATTCCGGAGCATTCCGGATTCCGGAACTCCGGATTTTGGACAACGCACTGTAATTGAAAATTTTAAAGTTTGATATTTTTTCATTGAAAAGTTAAAAGTTTGATACAAAATGTTTTATTAAAGTTAAGTACAAATGTACAAATGTTTAATAAATCTATTGTTTTAATTTAACCAGAGTCTGTTATGTATGTAAACATTGTAACTGTGTAAGACTTGCCGCCAGAGGGCACAACTGTTGGAGGCCCAAGGGTCACCTGCGCACCTCGTGCAAGGGAGTATAAAAGGTTGTCTGCCATGCTGCTTAGGCACTCTGGAGTTGTATTAAAGGGGCCACGTTTCGGCCTGAGTTGCTCCTGATTTTTTGGAGCAACTGGTTTAGAATGGAGTATCTTAGAAATTTGAATTCTCGGCATTTAGTTTGCTCCAGTTCTAGTCAGCGGGGGTGGGGGGAGAGGTGGAGGGGGAGGTGGGGGGGAGGAGGAGGAGCGGAGGTGGGGGGGGAGAGGTGGAGGGGGGAGGTGGGGGGGAGGAGGAGGAGGGGGGGGTTGGCGGTGGGGGAGGAGGAGGAGGAGGGGGGTTGGGGGAGGAGGAGGGGGTCAGAGGAGGGGGGTAGGGGGAGAGGAGGGGGAGGGGGGGAGAAGTGGGGGGAGAAGGAGGTGGGGAGAGGGGGGAGAGAAGGGGGGAGAGGAGGGGGGGGAGAAGGGGAGAATGGAGAGAGGATGGAGGGAGGGAGGGAGGGAAGGAGGCTGAACGGCCGGGCCCAAGACTTCGGGCTGGATTTACAGATAGGTGGCGTCGGGTCTCGGTGGGGGGGGGGGGGTCGCGGAGGTCCGGGGGTGGGGGGGGGAAGAGTCGCGGAGATCCGGGGGGGGAAGAGTCGCGGAGGTCCGGGAGGGGGGGGGAGTCGCGGGGGGGGGGGGAGGGGGAAGAGAGAGAGTTGAGTCGCGGGGGGGGGGGAGGAGCGGAGGTCGGGTCGCCGGGGGGTGGGGGGCGGGGGGAAGCAGAGGTCGGGTCGGGTCCGGTCGGGTGGGAGGAGCCTTATCCACGCAGCCCCAGTGAGGCCATTCGGCCAGGGCTAGGGGTTGCGTGCTTCGGGCCCCTCCCACAGTTTTGGGCGCCTGGAGCTACTGCACATGTGCGCCCACTGTAGTGCGCATGTACAGAGGTCCCGGCACTGTTTTCAGCTCAGGGACCTGGCTCTGCCCCCAACAGCTCGTGCTGCGCCGCGCCCAGCTCCAGAAGACCTGCAGGGAGCCGGAGAATAGGTAAGTTTTTTTTAGGCGCACTTTGTGGCGCGAAAAACGGGTGTCCAGGTCCGGGCTGCGCCGTTTTAGGCGCGGCCTGAAACTTGGGCCCAAAGAGACTAAGGTCACATCAGTTTTAGCTCACAGTACTCAGTCTTGTGGAGTTCTTCCATACTTAACAGAATTAGTGCATTAATTTGTGAATTGAACCATCAGTATATATTAGACCAACACAACATTATTAAAAGTGTAAACAGTCAACATGATGCGACACTATAATCAAATGTGCCTCAGTTTAGCCTTCAGGCAGAAAAACATTCACGGATTAGCCGCAAGTCTCTCGCAATGGCTATAGGTCCCCTTGGTCGCCCCACCCTCCTCCGCTGTTGATCTGCGGCTTGAGGTGGTTCCTCCTCCTGCTGTTGGTCCTCCTCCTCCTCCTTGTCAGCTTCCTCCAAATCTTCATTCTTCCTTCTCCCCTCAGGAGGATCTTCAATGTCCAGTACCTGTCCCCTCACGATGTACAGCATGCAGCACACGACAGTGAACTGAGCGACGTGGTGAGGGGAGTATTGCAGGTAGCCTCCAGAGTGGTCCAGACATCGGAAAAGCTGCTTTAAAATGCCAATTATCTTCTCGATGATGCTCCGTGTCATTATGTGGGACATATTGTACTGACGCTCTGCCTCAGTGCGGGGTTTGCTTGGGGTCATAAGCCAGGTGGCGAGCCCGTAACCTTTGTCCCCGAGCAACCAGCTCTGCTCTTCTGGCAGCTCCGGAAACATCGCAGATATAATGCGCTCACGTAGTATGAAAGCATCATGGTTGCTACCGGGATATTTGGCATCCACTGCCATGAACAGCTGCAGATCGTCGCACACCAGCTGCACATTTAGGGAGTGGAACCTTTTCCTGTTGCGGTCAACTTCGGAATCTTGCAAGGGTGCTCTCAAGGCGATGTGGGTACAGTTAACGGCACCCTATACCCTGGGGAAGCCAGCAATTCTGGAGAAACCCATAGCCCTGTCTCTCATTGCCTGCGTGGTCATCGGGAAAGTGATGAACTGGTCCCTTTAGGCATAGGGTGCAGCAGTCACCTGGCGAATGCAGCAATGGGTGGCGTGCTGCGAGATCGAGCACATGTCCCCAGTTGAAGTTTGAAATGATCCCGTAGCATAGAATGCAAGTGCCACTGTTACCTTTACTTCTACAGGTAGGGCAGTCCTCCTTCCACTTCTTGGCCGTATGTCTGCCCTGATTAGTTGGCAGATCTCAGCGATTACCTCGTTTCTGAATCGCAGCCTGCGAACGCAGTCTGCCTCACTCAGTTGCAGGTTTGAGCGCCTCTCCCTATAGACTCGCTGAGGGTAAGGCCTCCGCCCCATTAATCTGTCTCCCCGATATGGCCAACGCCCTTATCACATCAGGCATGCTAAAAATTGCACCCATTATTATTGTTATTATGCAGATAAATACTTCAATCACTGACACCTTTCCTCTCCGTTTTGCTCCACAAGGCTGGGTGACGCCCTAGATCGGACCACACCCTGATCTGCGCCTGCATTTGTTTGTTTGTACAGTGATTCTCTTGGGTCACCTGTGAAAAATGCTGATTTCTAGCTTGCTGCTGAGCCTGTGCACAAAACATCCCGTTTCATGAGAACAATAAGAACATAAGAAATAGGAACAGGAGTAGGCCATATGGCCCCTCAAGCCTGCTCCGCCATTTAATACGATCATGGCTGATCTGATCATGGACTTTGCTCCACTTCCCTGCCTGCTCCCCATAACCCCTTATCGCTCAAGAAACTGTCTATTTCTGTCTTAAATTTATTCAATGTCCCAGCTTCCACAGCTCTCTGAGGCAGTGAATTCCACAGATTTAAAACCCTCTGAGAGAAGAAATTCCTCTTCATCTCTGTTTTAAATGGGCGGCCCCTTATTCTAAGATCATGCCACCTAGTTCTTGTCTCCCCCATCAGTGGAAACATCCTTTCTGCGTCCACCTTGTCAAGCCCCCTCATAATCTTATACGTTTTGATACGATCACCTCTCATTCTTCTGAGCAATGAGTAGAGGCCCAACCTAATCAACCTTTCCTCATAAGTCAACCCCCTTATCCCTGGAATCAACCGAGTGAACCTTTTCTGAACTGCCTCCAAAGCAAGTATATCCTTTCGTAAATATGGAAACCAAAACTGCACGCAGTATTCCAGGTGTGGCCTCACCAATCATCAATCATAGGCAGTCCCTCGGGATCGAGGAAGACTTGCTTCCACTCTTAGCATGAGTTCTTAGGTGGCTGTACAGTCCAATACGAGAACCACAGTTTCTGTCACAGGTGGGACAGATAGTCATTGAGGGAAAGGGTGGGCAGGGAGCCTGGTTTGCCACACGCTATCGGCGACAATAGTCGAGGAACACAGCGCCCACCCGAATGCACTTCCTCCACTTAGGGCAGTCTATGGCCAAGGATTCCCAGGTGTCAGTGGAGATGTCACACTTTATCAGGGAGGCTTTGAGGGTGTCCTTGTAACGTTTCATCTGCCCGCCTTTGGCTTGTTTGCCATGGACGAGTTCCGAGTAAAGCGCTTGCTTTGGGAGTCTCGTGTCTGGCATGCGAACTATGTGGCCTGCCCAGTGGAGCTGATCAAGTGTGGTCAGTGCTTCAATGCTGGAGATGTTGGCCTGGACGAGGACGCTAATGTTCGTACGTCTGTCCTCCCAGGGGATTTACAGGATCTTGCAGAGACATCGCTGGTGGTATTTCTCCAGCGACTTGAGGTGTCTAATGTACATGGTCCACGTCTCTGAGCCATATAGGTGGGAGAGTATTACTACGATCCTGTAGACCATGAGTGTTATGTATCTCACACTATTGTACATAACTGTATCTTACCATGCTATACATAACTGTAACTAGATATGACCTGTAACCACAAGCATACCTTATCACCAGGGATGCACTTGCAGGAGACACTGCATACCTGTCCCACACAGGTATATAAAGGCAGGTCTCAGGCAAGTGTGGCATTCGAAAGCTGTGAAATAAAGGTACAGGTCCTAAGTGACCGTGACTTCAGCATGTGCCTCGAGTAAGTTTGTACTGCAGGGTCAGAACTTTACAGTGGCGATGAGTTACGGGATCACAGAATCCGCAGAATGGCTACCAAAGGCTCAGATGAGAAATACAATGCTGGAGATGATTGGGAGGTCTTTATAGAAAGGCTCCAGCAAAGCTTTGTAAACAAAGACTGGTTGGGCGATGATAAGGCAGACAAGAGAAGAGCCCATCTCTTGACCAGCTGTGGCTCGAAAACATATGCCTTAATGAAGGACCTGCTGGTACCCGAGAAACCAGCAAGCAAGTCGTTTGAAGAGTTGAGCACACTGGTGAGAGACCACCTGAAGCCAGCGAGCAGCCGATACATGGCCAGACACAGATTCTACAACTACAGACGCTGTGTGGGCCAGAGCATACCCGACTTTGTGGCGGAACTTCGGAGGCTGGCTAGTTTATGTGAGTTCTCCAATGAACTAAGGAGAGAAGCACTGAGAGACTTTTTTATTGAAGGAATAGGCCACGCAGGCATATTCTGAAAGCTCATAGAGACCAAGAACTTGACCCTAGAGGCAGCAGTACTGGTCGCACAGACATTCTTGGCAGGAGAAGAAGAAACGAGGTTGATCTATACTGCGGGTACGACAACTAACGAAACATCGGAACAAGGGGTTCACAGCGTGAAACGAGCCGCTACCCCCACACACAGACAAAGGCAGGAGAGCAGGCCTTCAACAGCAGGCAGTGGCGCCAGAAGCCATCAAGGGCCACATGAACGGCCGTTCACACCTCATCAACCCACAATGCGAGCAATCAACTACAAACTGAGAGAAGCTCAAGAGAGATCAGCCAGACGCAGCTCATCCTTCGGAAACAATGGAAGCGGTCTGTGCTGGAGATGTGGGGGAAGGCACTCATCAAGGGGGTGTCGATTTCAGCATGCCGTTTGCAGAAACTGCAACTATATAGGGCATCTGGCTCGCATGTGCAGAAAAACAGCAGCTTGGCTGGTATACAAATCGGAAGGGTCGGAAAGCGGACCAGAAGACGGTGGGGACAATGCCCAGGACACCGAGGTACAGCGGGTCAACATGATCAATGTTCACTGTTCTTACAACAAGACGCCTCCAATAATGATGAGGGTCCTACTCAACGGGACACCCGTCAACATGGAACTGGACACAGGAGCGAGTCAATCTCTCATGAGCGCTCAACAATTTGAACAGCTGTGGCCGCACAGAAGCAACAGACCAAAACTCACAAGGGTCGACACCAAACTAAGGACCTATACCAAAGAAATCGTCCCAGTCCTTGGCAGCGCCATGCTTTCAGTCACACAAAAAGGGACAGTGAACCGACTTCACCAGTGGATTGTCCCCGGAGATCTCCCAGCACTGTTGGGGAGAAGCTGGCTGGCAAAACTAAATTGGAAATGTGATGATGTTCACGCCATGTCGTCAGAGGAACGGACCTCCTGCTCAACAGTTCTAAATCGATTTGAACATCTCTTTCTGCCAGGTGTGGGCACCTTCAAAGGGGCTAAAGTTAAAATCTACATCACACAGGATGCCAGACCAGTCCATCACAAGGCTAGAGCTGTGCCTTATGTGATGAGGGAAAAGATTGAACACGAACTGGACCGTCTTCTGCGGGAAGGCATTATCTCACCCGCGGAATTTAGCGACTGGGCAAGCCCCATCATCCCCGTCATGAAGCCTGATGGATCCGTACGAATCTGTGGGGATTACAAGTCTACCATAAACAGAGTCTCCCTACAGGACCAATACCCGCTGCCCAGAGCGGAGGACCTATTTGCCACATTGGCTGGAGGAAAACTTTTCTCAAAACTAGGTCTCACATCTGCGTATATGACGCAAGAACTGACCGAAGAGTCTAAGCTACTCACCACCATCAACACACATCGAGGCCTTTTCATGTACAATCGATGCCCATTCGGCATCAGGTCGGCAGCTGCTATATTCCAGCGCAACATGGACAGCCTGCTCAAGTCCATCCCGGGGACGGTTGTGTTTCAAGACGACATACTCATCACGGGCAGGGACACCGACTCCCATCTCCTCTTTTTGGAGGAAGTACTAAAGCGATTGGATCGGGTAGGCCTAAGAGTTATGAAATCCAAGTGTCTGTTTCTCGCGCCCGAGGTTGAATTTTTGGGCAGAAGGATTGCTGCTGATGGAATACGCCCAACAGAATCCAAAACCAAAGCAATTCATCTGGCACCCAGGCCCCGGAATGTCTCGGAACTGCACGCCTTTCTCGGGCTACTCAATTACTTTGGGAACTTTATGCAGAACTTGAGCATGCTGCTGGAGCCTCTCCACGTGCTACTCAGAAAGGGGTGCGATTGGTTTTGGGGGGACGCCCAAGAACGTGCCTTCAATAAGGCACGCAATCTTCTATGTTCCAACAATATTTTGGCTTTTTTTGACCCAGTTAAAAAGCTAGTTCTTACATGTGACACGTCAGCATACGGGGTCGGGTTCGTTTTACAGCATGTCAATGGTGCGGGTAAATTGCAACCCATTGCTTATGCCTCCAGGTCATTTTCGCGGGCGGAGCGCGGGTACGGTATGGTAGAGAAGGAGGCGCTCGCGTGCATGGACGGTGTCAAAAAGATGCACCAATACCTTTTCGGGGCCAAGTTCGCGTTAGAAACTGACCACAAACCCTTCACGTCCCTGCTATCCGAGAGCAAGGCAATAAACGCCAACGCCTCGGCGCACATTCAATGGTGGGCACTCATGCTGGCGTCTTACGACTACACAATAAGGCACAGACCAGGCACAGACAACTGTGCCGACGCGCTTAGCAGACTACCCCTGGCGACCACGGAAGAGTCAAGAGATCAAACCTTTCCATAGGCGCATGCATGAACTATCACTACAGGCAGACTGCCTGATGTGGGGCAGCTGAGTAGTTATGCCTTTGCGAGGCAGAGAGGCGTTCGTCTGGGAGCTTCACCGTGAGCACTCGGGGCTTATGAAGGCCATAGCCAGATCCCACGTCTGGTGGCCTGGCACTGACGCGGACTTGGAGCTCTGCGTCCGGCAGTGCACCATTTGTGCCCAACTTAGTAATGCCCCCAGGGAGGTCCCCCTGAGCCCCTGGCCCACCAAACCGTGGTCGCGGGTGCACGTAGACTATGCGGGCCCATTCATGGGCAAAATGTTCCTCGTAGTCGTCGATGCATTTTCAAAGTGGATCGAATGCACCATTTTAAACTCGAGCACCACCTCCACCACTGTGGAGAGCCTTAGAACCATGTTTACAACGCACGGAATTCCTGACATATTGGTCAGTGATAATGGTCCGTGCTTCACCAGCGCAGAATTTCAAGATTTTATAGTTGACCACAGCATAAATCACGTTAAGACGGGCACCATTCAAGCCGGCCTCCAATGGCCAGGCGGAGCGAGCAGTGCAGATCATTAAACAAGGCATGCTTAAAATCCAAGGTCCCACGCTGCAGAGCCGCCTGTCGCGACTGCTGCTGGCATACAGATCTCGTCCACATTCGTTGACTGGGGTTCCCCCCGCGCAACTATTGATGAAACGGACCTTAACGACTAGGCTCTCGTTAATCCTCCCAGACATGCATGAAATTGTTGAGGCAAAGCGCCGGAAGCTAACTGAGTACCATGACCGAAATTCGAGGGGGAGGTGGAATGAGATAGGGGACAAAGTGTTTGTGCTAAACTATGGCAGGGGTCCCAAATGGCTTGCAGGGACAGTAACAGGCAAGGAAGGAAACAGGCAATTGGTTGTACAAATGGACAATGGCCAAACCTGCCGGAGGCATGTAGACCAAGTCAAAAGTAGATTCACCAACAACACTGCAGAACCAGAGGCAGACTACAATGTGGAACTCACACCACATCTGGTGGACAGACAGAGGGAACAACCTGAGGAAAGGGCAGTCTCAACAGACAGCCCAGGCGAGATACCAGCAATCATACTGAACGAAACAGACAGCCCAGGCGAGATACCAGCAATCACACTGAAAGAAAAACAGGCACCAAGGCAAACAACTGAACCACAATTAAGACGCTCCACGCGAGAGCGTAGACCACCTGAGAGACTGAATCTATAAAGACAATAAGACCTTGGGGGAGGGTGATGTCATGTATCTCACACCACTGTATATAACTGTATCTTACCATGCTATACATGACTGTAACTAGATATGACCTGTAACCACAAGCATACCTTACCATCAGGGGTGCACTTGCAGGAGACACTGCACACCTGTCCCACACAGGTATATAAAGGCAGGTCTCAGGCAAGTGTGGCATTCAAAAGCTGTGAAATAAAGGTGCAGGTCCTGAGTGACCTTGACTTCAGCATGTGCCTCGTGTAAGTCTGTACTGCAGGGTCAGGACTTTACAATGAGCTTGGTGACAGTTTTGAGGGACTGATCTTCAAACACTCTTTTCCTCAGGCAGCCGAAGGCTGCACTGGCGTGCTGGAGGTGGTGTTGGATCTTGTCGTCAATGCCTGCTTTTTTTGATAGGAGGCTCCCGAGATAGGGGAAGTGGTCCACGTTGTCCAGGGCCATGACGTGGATCTTGATGTTTGGGGGCAGTGTTGTACGGCGAGGACTGACTGGTGTAGGACCTTTGTCTTACTAATGTTTAGCGTAAGGCCCATGCTTTCCTACGCCTCGATAAATACGTCGACTAGGTCCTGGAGTGCAGCCTCTGTGTGTGCACAGACGCAGGCATCGAACGCGTACTGTAGCTCGCGACAGAGGTTGGAGTGGTCTTGGACCTGGCCTGGAGACGGTGAAGGTTGAACAGCTTCCCACTGGTTCTGTAGTTTAGCTCCACTCCAGCGGTGAGCTTATCAACTGTGAGGTGGAGCATGGCAGCGAGGAAGATTGAGAAGAGGGTTGGGGCGACGACGCAGCCCTGCTTGACCCCCGGTCCGGACGTGAATTGGGTCTATGATGGATCCATTGGTAAGGATCACGGCTTGCATGTCGTCGTGGAGCAGGCGGAGTATGGTGACCTACTTTTGGGGGCATCCGAAACGGAGGAGGACGCTCCATAGACCCTTGCGGTTGACAGTGTCAAAGGCCTTTGTAAGGTCGAAGAAGGCCATGTATAAGGGCTGGCGCTGTTCCCTGCATTTTTCATGCAGCTGTCGCACTGCAAAAATCATATCCATTGTGCCCCGGAGAGGACGAAATCCGCACTGCGACTCTGGGAGGAGCTCCTCGGCCACGGGGAGAAGACGATTGAGGAGGACTCTAGCGACGACTTTCCCAGTGGTTGATAGCAGTCGGACTTGTCCACTTTTTTAAAGATGGTCATGATCACTGCATCTCTAAGAACTCCCGGCATGCTCTCCTCCCTCCAGATGAGAGAGCTGAGGTTGTGTATTCGCGCCAGTAGTGCCTCTCCGCCATATTTCAGTGCCTCAGCAGGGATTCCACCCGCTCTCGTAGCCTTGTTGTTTTTTAGCTGTCTTATGGCCTTTTCTATCTCATGCAGTGTTGGGGTTTCACTGAGGTGGTGGCGGTTAGCATGCTGCGGGATGGAGTCAAGAACATTCGAGTCAAAGGCAGAGTCTCGGTTGAGGAGATCTTCGAAGTGTTCCTTCCAGTGGGCCCTGACTGCCTCGGTGTCCTTGATGAGTGTTTCCCTGTTCTTCACCAGGAGTGGGGTGGGGCCTTGGGTGTTTGGTCCATATGTGGCCTTGACTGCAGTGAAGAATCATCGCACATCATGGCTGTCGGCCAGTTGCTGTATCTCCTGTGCATTCTCCATCCACCACCTGTTCTTTAGGTCCCGGGTTTTTTGTTGGACCTTAGCCTTTAGCCGTCTTTAATGCTGCTTTACTGCTCCCGAGTTGGGTTGCTGTTTAAGGCTCAGAAATGCCCTGCGTTTGCAGTCTATTAGTTCTTGATTCTCCTGATCATTCTCATCAAACCAGTCCTGGTGTTTCCTGGTTGAGTGACTGAGCGTCTCCTTGCAGATACTGGGTATGGAGGCCTGGAGGGCAAACCAAGCGCTGTGGGCATTCTGCGTCTCGGGGTCATCTAGGCACGCCAGGTTATCTGTGAGGCGCTGGCTGTAAAGGACTCTCTTAGCTGGGTCCTTAAGTGCTCCGGCATTGACTTTTTTGCGACACTGCTTCTGCAGCCCCCTTCGCTTTGGGGCTATGTTGATGTCAATGATGGATCTGATTAGGCGGTGGTCCGTCCAGCAGTCGTCAGCTCCTGTCATGGCATGGTGATGTGCACATCCTTGCGATCCCTGGCTCGGACGATGACGTAGTCGAGCAGGTGCCAGTGCTTGGAGCGAGGGTGTTGCCACGATGCCTTGTATTTGTCTCTCTGGCGGAACAAGGTGTTGGTGATGACAAGTTCATGCTCTAGACATTTTGTCAGAAGTAGGGTACCGCTGGAGTTGGCTTTCCCCACCGCCTCTCTGCCAATCACTCCTTCCCAGAGGTCTGTGTCCCTGCCGACCCTGGCGTTGAAGTCGCCGAGGAGGATCAGTCTATCGCCCGCGGGAACGCAGGTCAGGGATTTTTCGAGGTTGAAATAAAAACCCTTTTTGGCCTCAGCTGTTGCATCGAGTGTTGGGGTGTAAGCACTGATGACTGTGGAGCACTGGTTCCGGGATAGGGTGAGTCGAAGTATCATGAGGCGTTTGTTAGTCCCGCAGGGAGAGTCTTTGAGGTGGTTGAACAGCTCGTTTTTGATGGCGAAGCCGACTCCGTGGAGGCGGCGTTCTGCCTCTGGTTTCCCTTTCCAGAAGAAGGTGTAACCTCCACAATGTTCCTTGAGCTGGCCTTCCCCTGCCCACCGGGTCTCGCTTAGGGCTGCGAAGTCGATATCAAAGCGTCTAAGTTCCTGGGCAATTATGGCGGTGCAGCGTTCCGTTCTGTCGCTGTTGGGGTTGTCCATGAGGGTCCTGACGTTCCAGGTCCAAAACTTCATATTAGAGGAGTAGAAGATGCCTGTGCATGATTTCTTTTAACGTGGGGTGATCGTTGCATGCCGGCTACCACACGGGCTTAGCTGAGCGAGGTCTCCATTACCTTGTATAGCTGTAGCGAAGCTTCCCTGATTTTATACTCCATCCCCTTTGCAATAAAGGACAAGATTCCATTGGCCTTCTTGATCACTTGCTGTACCTGCATACTATCCTTTTGTGTTTCATGCACAAGTATCCCCAGGATGCTGACCAAGCTCCAGGCACAGGTTCGAGGTGTGCCGGTCAGGCAGGATCGCAAACTCGACCGGACACAAGCACAACAACCCGACGCTCGGCTTCAAAAGCAGCCCGGCTCTGGTGCCTGTGCCTGGCCGAGCCCGCGACCATGCCCAGCCGGCATTCCCCGACTCGTGCCTGGAGCCCGGCCAGCAACGATTGTGTTGGGGTGGCCAGTCGCGATTTGGGTGAAAAAGAACCCAGCAACTTTATTGCAGTTCCCGCCGAAAAAATTATTTTTTTACATTGTCTCACTCCAAAAACTCAGAAATTACTTTCCGAATTAGTTTCAGAGAACCCTGTAAAAAAAGATCCATGCATTTGTACTTTATTCTGTCTTCGTATGGATAGAGGATTGGCTAACTAACAGAGAACAGAGAGTAGGGATAAATGGTTCATTCTCTGGTTGGCAAGCAGTAACTAGTGGGGTGCCGCAGGGATCAGTGCTGGGACCCCAACTATTTACAATCTATATTAACGACTTGGAAGAAGGGACTAAGTGTAACGTAGCCAAGTTTGCTGACGATACAAAGATGTGAGAAAAAGCAATGTGTGAGGAGGACACAGAAATCTGCAAAAGAACATAGACAGGCTAAGTGAGTGGGCAAAAATTTGGCAAATGGAGTATAATGTTGGAAAGTGTGAGGTCATGCACTTTGACAGAATAAATCAAAGAGCAAGTTATTTTTTAAATGGAGAAAGATTGCAAAGTGCCGCAGTACAGCGGGACCTGGGGATACTTGTGCATGAAACACAAAAGGTTAGTATGCAGGTACAGCAAGTGATCAGGAAGGCCAATGGTATCTTGGTCTTTATTGCAAAGGGGATGGAGTATATAAGCAGGGAAGTCTTCCAACAGCTATATAAGGTATTGGTGAGGCCACACCCAGAATACTGCGTGCAGTTTTGGTTTCCATATTTACGAAAGGATATACTTGCTTTGGAGGCAGTTCAGAGAAGGTTCACTAGGTTGATTCCGGGGATAAGGGTGTTGGCTTATGAAGAAAGGTTGAGTAGGTTGGGCCTCTACTCAATGGAATTAAGAAGAATGAGAGGTGATCTTATCGAAACATATAAGATTATGAGGGGGTTTGACAAGGTGGATGCAGAGAGGATGTTTTCACTGATAGGGGAGACTAGAACTAGAGGGCACGATCTTAGAATAAGGGGCCGCCCATTTTAAACAGAGATGAGGTGAAATTGCTTCTCTCAGAGGGTTGTAAATCTGTGGAATTCACTGCCTCAGAGAGTTGTGGAAGCTGGGACATTGAATAAATTTAAGACAGAAAAAGACAGTTTCTTAAACGATAAGGGGTTATGGGGAGCGGGTGGGGAAGTGGAGCTGAGTCCATGATCAGATCAGCCATGATCTTATTGAATGGCGGAGCAGGCTCGAGGGGTCGTATGGCCTACTCCTGTTCCTTTTTCTTATATTCTTTTGCCTGACCCCAATGTCCTTTTGTGCGCTGTGCCGACTTACCTTAAGTTCACCGAAGGGTTTTTTTGGGGGGCTTTTGGGCAGTGTGCACTGTGCTGTAAAAAATCGTGGGCGGCCAAAATCGCCTAACTGCACAAAAACGACGCCCAAGCCCGTTTTCACTCATGTCTGCGGCAAAAAATGTTAAGCTGCTGCATATGGTTGGTGCCGGCGTACAAGCATGGGCAAAAGTTGGAAATGGAATATTTCACGCCAAAAGACAGCACACACTAATTGTGAAGAAAATAGGGGCCATAACCTCTCAGCTTTAATGTTGGTTTGAAACTGAATAAATGTTACCGATAAATCTCACCACCAGAGTGTTACTGAATTGTAAGCAGGAGTGGGAAGCCGACCTGATTATCCTAGCGGCACTGAGGCCAGTTATAGCAACATGGGAATCAAAGCTGGGACCTATTGCTCTATAGAGCTAAGTTGCCCGTGACCTTTACGAACTGACCTTTGTGGAAGTTGAAGTATTAATGCTGATGGTGAGAGCTGTAAAATGGAAGTCACTAAAGATGTGGCATAAAATAGAGAATCCATCCAACCCAATAGAGAGAAACTATTTCTACTGGTAGAAGGGTTGATAAACAAGAGACAGAGATTGAAGATAATTGGACAAAGAACCCGTGGGAAGATGAGAATTTTATTTACACAGCGTGTTGTTATGATCTGTAACGAACTGCCTGAAAGGGCGGTGGAAGCAGATTCAATAGTAACTTTCAAAAGGCAATTGAATAAATACTTGAAAAGGAGAAATTTGTAGGACTATGGAGAAAAAACAGGCGAGTGGGATTGATTGAATAGCTCCATCAAAGAGGCACAATGGGCTAAAGGGAGGGTTTAATACCCAGGTTATTGTCATTAGCACGACCAATTGGGATGGCGATAACCATCAGACGCATATCAACAGGCTGAGGAACAGGAAACTCCTCACAACATTCCTGAAGCTCCACCAAGAGGTAGGTGACGTCGGGTGTGACAGCTTGCCATTTAAAACACGTACATATCAATCTTAGAATTGCTACTTACTATACATGAAACAATCTTTCCATTATCCATGATTCCCGCTTAAAGGCAACACTGTCATTTGCTGGTTCAGAACTGAAATCATAGAATCTTAGAAAATTACGACACAGAAGGATGCCATTCAGCCCATCATGTCCATGCCGGTCGAAAAAGAGTTACCCAGCCGAATCCCACCTTCCAGCACTCGGTCTGTAGCCCTGTGGGTTATGGCTCTTTATTTGTACATCCAAGTACCTGTTAAATGTGATGAGAGTTTCTGCCTCTACCATCCTTTCAGGCAGTGAGTTCCAGACCCCCACCACCCTCTGGGTGAAGAAATGTTTCCTCAACTCCCCTCGAACCCTTCCACCAACTACTTTAAATCTATGCCCCCTGGTTATTGACCCCGCTCTGTAAGATTTCTAAACCTCTGGCATTAAATTGACAGCATGACGATTCTTTTAAAACAATTTGGAATAGTTTATTAAACGCACACACATGCACGTCTATCAGCAGTCGTCAGCTATCCTATGGATCTACAATAATGATTTATAAAAAGTGTCGTCACTTCCCTCTGGCAAAGCACACGGCCTGCTTCTTGGTCTGTAGGGGAAGGTCCTGCTTTTGCTGTGTGCTTAAGAAAAGAGAGAATGAAGACAGCCAGCAATCTTTGTTTGGGTTATTCATCATCATTATAGGTGGTCCCTCAAACGAAGATGACTCGCTTCCACACGAGTTCACAAATGTTTCAATGAAGGACCCGTGTTCTAGTCCTGAACTCCAGTTGAGGGGGTGGAAGATGCCTGTGTGTGGATTTTTTTAACGTGTGGTGACCGTTGCACATCAGCCACCACCCGGGCTTGACAGAGCTCAGCCTTTATCCATTGGCAAGGGTTAACAAGGACGACTGGAGACCTGCTTTGCTGCACAGACCGAGTGCACACACATATTGCGGGGTGGGCTGGCCCATGCTGCCCCTGGGCCCTCGGCTCTTCTCGGTCCCTTACCCTCATTTGCCGCTCCTCTGTCACGATCTCTCACTGCTTCTCCGCCACAAACATTCGCCGCAACTCCATTACAATCTCTCGCTGCGCCTTTTTTATACCTTTTAAGGCCATAGTTTCTCAGAAAGCCTCAGGATTGGGTCTTGGATCCAGGACCATTCCTGATTGGCTTCTCCTCATACATGTGTCTGTCTGAGGGCCGGTGCCATTCCTTGATTAGGTTAATGGCTTTCCAATTAACACCTTTTCTAGTTTGATTAATTTCAAAGCCATGCTTCCTTTGTTCCTGCCCAGCCAGGAGACATGATCTTGGGGAAGTCATCCGTTTTGTTTGTTTCAACACTGTAGCCTTTCCATGTAATCTACAATCCCTCTGTACTGCAGCATTTTGTAATTTCTCACCATTTAAATAGTAATTTGCTTTGTTATTTTTCATACCAAAGTGGATAACCTCACATTTTCCCACATTATACTCCATCTTCCAAATTTTTGCCCACTCATTGAGCCTATCTATATCCCTTTGTAGATTCTTTGCGTCCTCCTCTAAATTCTAAAGGGACAAAGTGCGTTAAAAAGACAAGCCTGAAGGCTCTGTGCCTCAATGCGAGGAGTATTCATAATAAGGTGGACGAATTATCTGCGCAGGCAACTATTAACGAATATGATGTAATTGGGATTACGGCGATATGGCTCCAGGGTGACCAAGGCTGGGAACTCAACATCCAGGGGGATTCAACATTCAGGAAGGATAGACAGAAAGGAAAAGGAGGTGGGGTGGCGTTGCTGGTTAAAGAGGAAATTAATACAATAGTAAAGAAGGATATTAGCTTGGATGATGTGGAATCTGTATGGGTAGAGCTACGAAATACCAAAGGGCAGAAAACGCTAGTGGGAGTTGTGTACAGACCACCAACCAGTAGTAGTGAGGTTGGGGACAGCATCAAACAAGAAATTAGGGATGCATGCAATAAAGGTACAGCAGTTATCATGGGTGACTTTAATCTACATATAGATTGGGGTAACCAAACTGGTAGCAATACGGTGGAGGAGGAGTGTATTAGGGATGGTTTTCTGGACCAGTATGTCAAGGAACCAACTAGAGGGCTGGGTGATGTGTAATGAGAAAGGAATAATTAGCAATCTTGTTGTGCGAGGCCCTTTGGGGAAGAGTCACCATAATATGGTACAATTCTTTATTAAGATGGAGAGTGACACAGTTAATTCAGAGACTAGGGTCCTCAACTTAAGAAAAGGTAACTTGGCTGGTCTGAGACGTGAATTGGCTAGAATAGAATGGAGAATGATACTTAAAGGGTTGAAGGTGGATAGACAACGGAAATATTTAAAGATCACGTGGATGAACTTCAACAATTGTTGTAGGGGAGGACGAAAACCCCCTCATTTTACCCAGAAGGAAAAGGGCTGTGGGATCTGTCTGTGCTGTGAATTGAAACCGAGACGGTTTGACCTTAGCAGAGCAGTGATTGGACGGGGGAGGACACCGGAGGGCCAATGGTGGGACAGAGTCAGCCCGAAGCATGGGGCTTTCAAGCCAATGGGAGAGCACTTGCTCGAAAACTGTGGGACTGACTCATCACCATTATCGGGCTATTGTCTTCCCCATGTTTACACTATGGAAGGAAATTATGCAGACCTTCAGAAAACTAGGGAACCCAAAACAAACCAAGGGCCTAAACAATGGCTACAGGAGGCCAATGCAATCAACACCCACTCAAACCTTGAGTAGGTTACCATCAGTGGAAAAAAAACCCCGCAATAATCTAAAACTGCTGCATTTTTCAAAATCACAAAGCCCACCAATGGGAAGGATCGATTTCAGCAGGAGAGGCGGACTGAATAATCTGACTATAAAAAGGGGTTTCTGATGCATTGTGTGTGGTTCCCTGCTCTCGTGATCCAACAACCAGCAAGCCTCTCGACACTGAAGGAAAACCAGTGTCCGAAGACAGCGAAGATAGAAGAAACAAACCACCAGACTGCAGAAGGCACAGTAGTCAGTATAACGTCTGGTCCCCGGAACTCCCAACTCAGTTAGGCCAGAAAAGGTGGGAGGTTGGGCATTGTACTGCTAAACTTGTGTAAAGATTTTCGTTGTGTCCGTTTAGTGGGATTTAGGGGGATTGTTTTGTTGGTGTATTGCTGTTTGTTGAGATACACCTTGTCAAATAAATTGGAAGCCTAAGTTCCTCTTGGAATCACCATGTCTCAGTTCTATTGTATTACATCTCCTGATCGTGAGTCTTATGCCAGAACAGTGTAAGAGAAGCTAGGAGCGCCTCAAAAATGCTCAACTGTGTGTCACAGGCTGGGGAAGAAGGGGTTAGGAGTGTTTGACACTCACAGGTGCCTCACAGGCTAGGCATAAGCTGTGGGGACGCACGAGTCTCAAAACCCCCTTCATAAGCTGTAGACAGTCTCTCCAGGGGTGCTCTTGTAGCACTCAGGGTACCTACCTCACAGGCCAGGCATAAGCTGTGAGGGCAGAAGCCCAGAGAGAGACACCCACGGCACAACAACACTCCCTGAAAACCCCCTACAGAACATGGTGACCGCGGCAGGACATAAGCAAACAGGAGATGTTAATATAACAGATGAGGTGATAAGAGAGGAAACTAAAATGGAGGAGAGAATTTCCTCATACATTTTTGGCAAGGTGAACCTCACCAAACCTTGGGTGCAAGCCCTCACTCGGGCAGAGCGCCCAGTGGATGCTGCTGCCCAGTGGACAGCAGGAAAGGACCACATCCACAGGGTGGAAAAGGCCATCTGGCTTATCTGCTTCACCCGCCAAGTCCGAAAGTTCAACCAGCGGGTGAAGGACTTGGAACAGAGTCTTCAGAAATCAGAGGAGCTCTCTGCTATCCGGGCTGCGGTTGGGGACAACCTGCTGGCCGAATTAGCTGAGGAGCAGCAAGGGAACCAGCAGTTGGAGGAGCCTTCCGAAATAGCCGGGACTATCTTCAGTGTCAGGTCACTGAGGCCAAGGGTACTGAGGGGTCCCTCCGGGAACAGAACTCTCGGTACACCCAGAAAATTTGAGAACTAGAGAATAAATTAAAAGACGTACAGGTTGCCTATAAAGTGGCCAGTAGCAGTGAGTTTGCAGATCACGGTCCCTGCCAGGAGAGAATTAAAACTCTCACCCACACTCTATCCCAGGCAAAGGGGATGGTCACCCTGATAGGACCTGGAGGGTCCACAGGGGACAAAGGAGAGTATTGGGGGGTAGAGGAGAATCCAAAGGCAAGAGACGCCCGACCACCTCCTGAGGCACCGGTGGTTTGTCCGGTGGGGTACCAGGAGGAGCAGGGCGCGCGGGTAGTAGCATACCCAGGGCTGGGGGCAGGACCAATGTGTCCCGCTCGGCAACAGGGATGTGAGGCTCCTGCTGAGGGTCAGTTAAGGGCTGGATCAGGTGACCAGGCACTGTCTGCTGCACTAGGTATGGTGGGACAGCCGGGGGTAGAGGGACCAGCGCAGAAAGATCCTGAACCAGGGCGGATGTGCCCGGTCAGGCAGCGCAAATATGGTCCTCCACAGGCAGGTGGCCAAGGTCGGGGAGCGCTGGAGAGCGACTTTATTATTTCCCATGGAGTTCAATCACTCAGGGCCATGGTGGCCCATTTGGCCAAACTCACTCGCAGCGGGGACCCGTCTATCCACTTCATGGAGGTGATGCAGGCAGGGGAAATTAATGGGTGCGATGAGGAAGAGTCTCTGGACAGCAAATTGTACCAGGCCCTACCGGCAGAATGCCGAGGGGGCAGCGCACATTTACTGAGGTCCAGAGGGCCATCCTTGAGGCTATGGGCTTCGATGACGGCAGTCCTTTCAAACGGGTCGAAAGGCAGCTCGCAGGGGAAACCCCGCAGGCGTTTGCGGACAGGATGTGGGTGGTATACCACGCAGCCTGTGGGAAGTTCCTCGATCAGGCGAATCTTTCCGTGGTACAGACTGGCCGCTGGCTGAGGATGCTGGTGGCAAACAGCTTGCCCCGGCTCAAGGCCAGGGCAGAACTATGGTTCGATTCCCGGGACCACAACCTCACCGAGGAAGCAGCGGTCAGGCAACTGGCACTGGTCCAACAGAATGGAGGAGGAGAAAACCTCCAAAGGTCGGGTAAATGAAGTAAAACCCAACTCGATTTCCAAAAGGGAATGGCACCAGGAGGGTGGCCGCTCGTCTGATAAGGAGAGAGTGTGCTATGGGTGCAGGAAAGCTAGGTATTTTAAAAAGGATTGCAGGAGCCCAGTAAAGAGATATGGGGGGAGAAGTCCTTCAGGAGCCGCCCAGAGTTGGGGAATTGGAGGGAGCTCCTCACCATTCCTTGATGAGATAGTAGCTGCAGTGAGGACAGCGCTGGAGGGGACTGGGAATGTAGCCACGGCAACAGGCAGGGAAGCACCAGCAACCCTGCCAGTACAGAGGCCATGACTAGCTCAGACCCAGCCTGCATACCTGTGCCCACTAGAATACGACCCCTGGGGACGACCCTGGGTCAAGATGGAGGTTGAGGGTAAATTGGGTACTTACCTTTTGGACACTGGTGCTTCCAGCACGATAGTCCATTCGGAGGACCCCGCAACCTCACCTCTATCAAACGGGGTGCCGTATCAACTGGTTGGGTTCACAGGAAATGAGAAGGCTGGGTTTTTCTCAGTCCTGCTCGTAGTTCATTTAGGAGCACTCCAAACACAATGCAATTGCGTCCTGATGAACTGGGAGCAGGTGGGAAAAGGGATCTTGGGGGCTGATTTCATCATCGCTCGCCAGATCCTAGTAGACTTGAGGAATCACTGTCTATGGGGCGCAGTGGGCACGGGAGCAGAGAGAGAAGTCATGGTTATTGATAAGAAACAGGGAAAAGGGACTCTGTGTACAATGAAGCCAAAAGGGGGTTACGACCTGGAGGTTCTGGTCGGTAACACCCCGACCGAGTACCGGGCCTATGTGCAAGCAAATCTTGCAGCATTTGCCACCCATAAACACGATTGTGGGAGAGTCACAGGAGTGGAGGTTAGAATAGATGGGGATCCCATGTCCTGCCCGCAAAAGCAGTATGGCTTTCCCCGAGAGGCAGAAGCAGACTTGGAGACAGCTTTAAGCTCGCTTGTCGAGCAGGATGTTTTGAGACCCATAGCCACCCATGTCAACTCCCCGCTTTGGTTAGTTAGGAAACCGGACAATTCTTGGAGGGCTACGGTGGATTATAGGGTGCTCAATAAAAACATCCCAGCTTGTGCTCCCACAGTAGCGGCGGTTGCGGATCTGATAGGGGAAATCCCTGCATCCGCAACCATGTTCATAGTGTTGGACATATCCAACGGGTTCTGCTCTATCCCTGTACGGAGGGAAGACCAGTACAAGTTTGCCTTCACCTTCCGAGAACAGCAGTATACATGGAGCTGCCTCCCACAGGGCTTTCATAATAGTCCCAGCATCTTTCACCAATGCATGGCGAACTGCTTAAAAGGCTTCAGCCAACCACACTAGCTGGTCCAGTATGTGGACGACCTGTTGTTGTTCACAGACAGCACTGAGGAACACGGTCCACTGCTGGCCGAACTGCTGGTCTTACTGAAGGAAGGGGGTTTTAAAGTTAACTCCAAGAAAGCCCAGATAGGTCTAGGAGAAGTAAAATTCCTCGTCCTGACGATAAGGGCAGGAGAAAGGGCCATCGATGAGGCTAGAAGAAAGGCAGTGCAGGAACTCCCTGTCCCTAGGGATGTGTCGGGGCTAAGGTCTTTCGTGGGAATCACTGGCTACTGTAGGGACTTCATCGAGGACTATGCAGCCACTGCCGCCCCTCTGCTCAGACTCCTACATAAGGGGGTCGAGTGGGAATGGGACGAGGGCTGTGAGGCTGCATTTGCCCGTCTTAAGAGAGACATGCAGGTAGCACCAGCCCTAGGGGCAATTGATGGGGGGGAGGAATTCTTCCTGGAGGTGGCAGCCAGTGGCGACAGCTTAAGTGCAGTGTTGCTCCAGGAGCGAAACGGTCAGCTGAGACCAGTGGTGTACTCCTCCAGGGTCCTCACGGAGATAGAAAAGGGATACTCCAATTGTGAAAGGCACTTGCTGGCCACCCACTGGGCAGTAAAGAGAGCTCAGATCTTTACCGGAATATCCCCCATTACACTCCTCACCCATCATACCCCGACGCAGATGTTGTTGGACAGGAGGATTAAGGACAGGACAGTGAGCAGTGCTAGAATCACTCGCTGGACCCTCCTCCTCTCCCAAATGACTTTAAAGGTCAAGGGCCTCTGCGTGCCCAGGCTCGCAGCAAATTTAATCTATCCAGGGCAGCCGCATAGATGCTCTGTGGAGGGGGTATGGGACATCAACTTTGGATTTCGGGCAGGCCACGAGATCTACGTTGATGGCTCCAGTTCAGTATCCGCGGGTACAAGATTCACGGGCTGCGGAGTTTGGGATCCCAAGGCAGGAATTGCCTTGGCTCTTAAACTCCCATGCACCCTGAACGCCCAGCAGGCGGAACTCTCGGCGGTGATGTATGTGGTCACACATCGCGAGGAATTCCCTACCCCATACACGATTTGCTCGGACAGCATGTTCACTTGCAATTTATGTACAGAGTTTCTGGCGATTTGGTCACACCGGGGGTACACCTCTGCGGATGGGAAGCCCCTTGTGACCAAACCCCTGCTAGAAAGGATCGTGGCTGCAGTGGGAGAAACCGAGGATGTATATATCCATAAGGTAAAGGCCCACTCCAAAACTGAGCCACGGGGGGAAGGTAACCAGCAGGCAGACCTGCTGGCAAGGGAAGGTGCTCGTACAGGTCACCCATGGGCAGGCAGGATAGCAGCAGCAAGAAGCAAGCCAGGGACACAAGGGAGCATAGGGGCGGCTGCGGCCCCGGACCTTAAAGTAGTCCAGATGCAGGATCCGGTCCTGAAGGCTGCCTTGGCTGCTATCAAAAAGGGGGAAAAGGTGGAGGACCCATACAGTGCTGCAGATATTGCTGTGCGGGAAGGCATGTTGTTTAAAGGGGGCAAATGGGTAGTGCCGCCACAACACCGGAGGGAATTCCTCAGCTGGCCCATGAGGGTCCAAGTGCGGGACACCCTTGGCCGGAATCTACCTGGCCACGGGTAGAAAAGGCAGGGTGGTGGCCAGGCCGCCGGGAAGATGTCCGCGACTTCTGTGCGGGCTGTCTGGTTTGCGCTGCAAACAACCCAGACCCTCAGAAAAGGAAGGTGTCTATAGGACACGTCAGGCAGGTAGAGGGACCATGGCAGTCAATCTAGATCGACTACATTGGACCCCTACCGGCCGCCCAGGGAGGTTATAAATACTGCCTCGTCCTGGTGGATGTGTTTTCCAAGTGGTGGAAGCCTTCCCTTGCCGAACAGCTACCGCGGTGGGGACTGCAAAAATCCTGGTGAGGGAGGTGTTCTCTCGGTGGGGTCTACCTCAAATCGTGGAGTCCGACCAGGGAAGCCACTTCACCGGCCAGGTGATGCAGGCCACTCTAAAGGTGCTGGAGATAAGAGCCAAATGACATGTCGCCTACAACCCTCAGTCCTCAGGCCCTGTAGAACGCCTGAACCGGACCCTAAAGGAAAGGCTGCGCAAGGAGACGGGAGACTCACCGAACAAGTGGGTGGAGGTCTTACCGTTGGTCCTCATGGGAATCCGGGCCAGTCAGTCAAAGAGCACAGGGTACTCACCCCATGAGCTATGACTGGCCGGATCATGAGAACCCCAGTGCATGTGTTGCCGCCGGTTCTCACCGAAGGGCAGCTTTGGGGGGGGGGAACCGGGACCGCTTCGTCAGGATTCTGTTTGAACAGCTTCAACAGATTCACTGGCAGGCGGCCAACAACATGGGTAAACAGCACCGTGCCAATCGGCTGCTGCTGGAACCCCGCAGTCACCATGATTGGGAGGTAGGCGACCAGGTGATGGTGAGAAGCTTCGCCCGGGTCGGGGTATTTGAACCACTGTATATGGGACCATACAGCATAGTCGACAAGGCTAGCCCTATGGTCTATGCGGTTCAATTGCCTCGCCGGGTGAAGTGGTATCACATTAATCAGTTTAAATTGTTTGACCCCAAAAGAGGTAAAAAACAGAGGGGACGAGCAAGGGAAGGGAATCAGGCACTGGGGGAAGAACAGGCCCCGGTGGATTTGGAGGCTCCGGAAGCTCTACAGCCAGGGCTGGTTCACTGCTCCAGTAAGGCTATCCCACCACTGGTAGAGGTGCCCAGCCCACTAACAGAAGTAGGGAGAAAGGCTCTACCATTAGCAAGGTCCGAGGGGAAGTTGAACCTCCCATGGTGGATCAGCTGGGGCTAGCCCAAGAGGTGGAGGAGATAGCATTGCAGCCCATAACGTGGGACTCTGCACCGACAGTAAGGAGGAGTGACAGAGTGCCACAGCCCAGGGTGCCATGGTTCCCTGTTTACTCAGCTCTCCGCCCCAGACCGAGAAGGCAAAAGACAACAGGGATGGTGCTCTGTTGCGCTAGCAAAGGTCTCCCACCGATTATCCGGGGCTCGGGAGGGCCTTGGAGGGCAGCACCAAGATTAATTAAGGGGGACTATACGAGCCCCTCAGTGGAGGGCATCCTGGTCCCAAGGGTACGGTCAGCCGAGTGGTCGACGACGCCTGTACAGTGACAGGATGTAGCCTGGCCACCCGGGGACGGGTGGCGGTGTATATATTTTCCCTTCCTGTTTTGTTACTTTGTGTTGTGTGTATATGTGTTTAGGTAAGGCAGTGACAGTTGGGTACAGCATTTTTGTGTTTGGAACATGTTAAGTGGACCGAGCCTGGAGAGGTCTCTCAAGGCAAGGCCATGTTCTTCTTGCTTTTCAGATTTCAACACCTCCCTACTGGACGTTAGTGATGCTGGTATCGCTAAGGATCTGCACCGGGCACCGAGGGGACACCGAGGACTCCCTGGTTTTTGGATGCTCTGGGGGCAGAGCGCCGACAGTGACCACAGGAGAAGGGACTCCGGCGGCAGATGGCCGGGTCACCTACTCCCACGAGGGGAGATGGCCTGGGTGGTTGGGATTGAACTCCACCAAGTACTCCAACTATAAGGACTTTACCTACGGAGAGGCCTCCATCCCCTGCCCGGAGATCACTGTGGCCACTTCCAGAGTGAGAGTGACAGACTTGTATAAACAGTGGGATAGGGCCGAACCGGGCAGGCAGAGGCATGGCACTTTAAATAACATTTTCACGGGGTTTAACACTGGGGCGCCGCCATAAACAGTTTGGATAACATGCAGCTGGCCCTCAGATAAATGGGTTAAAAAATCAGCTGCGCAAAATCCTGGGGGACGAGAATACCGTAGTGGGATCCATGCTGAACGAAGAGGTGGCAATGACAGTTCACTTAAAGGAGATTATCTCTCAATTGGAGGCACAGGCCAGAGCTGTAAACGCCTTGATTCGGGAGGATAGAAACGCCTCCGATCAAGCCGCCCAAAATGAGGTGTGCGTGCTCTATGGGGCCTCGTTGCTGGGAGAGGGACAGAGTAACCTCTAGGATCTGAGACAGGGACAGGTCCCCTCCTGGATCAGCAACCAGCACTTAGCAGCACTGCACCCTTATGATAATGTTTTGAGTCCTTGCCAACTCCGTGTAGCGTCGGAAGCCTACCCGGTACCGGTGGACTGTGGAAAGTCAAACCATACCATCATGGGTGTGGTGGTCAGGATGCCCGTGATGGGGGCATCCCCATGACCAGCGCCCCTGTACCGAGTGGAGAATGTGGGAGTTATTCGTGGAGGGGTGCATGTTCGATTCCAAGAGGTCCCACCTTATGTCACAATGTGGGAGCACACTGTGACAGGTACAGATCTCTCGGGTTGTCGGAGCAGGGGAGCACAGATAATCCTGTGCCCCCAGCACTTGAATGCTTTTGCAAGGCCACAATGCGGGTTCAGCACTGCTGGGGCAGAGCCTATCAATTGCACAATGGAGGTAATGGCCCCTAACCACATGCCTCCACAGGTAGCATATGTAGGCGGTGGGACATATTGTGTCAACACAAGTGCCCAACGGTATGAACACGGACCGGGAAGGTGGTGTCCAATACTGTACAGCAGCTTTTGCTTTAAACCCAGGGCAGAGGTTCATGGGGCACACACCAGAATCACACCCATCCCTGAACCTTCCACGATTCACCTCATGGTACAAAACAACCTCAGCCACCTACAACAATATGTCGCCCATTTTGGCTATCCCATTGCACCACTACCTGAGAAACTTACAGCCCTCCTCCAGGCAGTAGATTTGTCTCAAAAACATTTTTACACCATGGAGTAGAAAACTGAAATTCTAGCAGGGGAGATTGCCCAGTTTAAACCCCCAGCATGGTGGGATTTGGGGATACGGGCAGACATACCTGCGTGGATCCGGGTGGGATCGCATGCCTTAGTAATCAGCCAACTCCTGATTGTAGCTTATCTGCTAGTTACAAGCTGTAAGCTCATGAGAAAAGGAAAAAGAAAGCAGTTCCTCAGGCTACTACACAGACAGGAGAGCCGTTGCTAAACACTCAAGGCGTGTAAACAAAGCTTGACCGCGACACTTAGGCGGTTTTGTTATTCCCAGGGATGACTGCGTTTTCATAAATGCCCCCTGGGGAGTTTTCAGGGCAGGTTTCTTTGTTTTACAGTTAAGACTGAAATGAGACTCAATGTACAATTACTGCTGTAACCTTAAGTACATATATGTATATTGCTGTCGTATATTGTAACCTGTTGGATTCTGTGTTTTGTACCGCATTAAAAGGAATTACAATATATATCAACGGGATCAGTTTAGAGTTAAACTGGGGAAAGTTGGGCAATTTGGGAGACCAAGGGTTTTCTCACCACCCTGAACTTTGACACACTCGAGTGGTGTCTGACTGTGTCAGATGGGGGATTATGTAGGGGAGGATGAAAACCCCCTCATTTTACCCAGAAGGAAAAGGGCTTTGGGAACGGTCTGTGCTGTGAATTGAAACCGAGATGGTTTGACCTTGGCAGAGCAGTGATTGGACGGGGGAGGACACTGGAGGGCCAATGGTGGGACAGAGTCACCCGAAGCATGGGGCTTTCAAGCCAATGGGAGTGCACTTGCTCGAAAACTGTGGGACTGAACTCATCGCCATTATCGGGCTATTGTCTTCCCCATGTTTACACTATGGAAGGAAATTATGCAGACCTTCAGAAAACTAGGAAACCCAAAACAACCCAAGGGCCTACACAGTGGCTACAGGAGGCCAACGCAATCAACACCCACTCAAACCTTGAGTAGGTTAACATCAGTGGAAAAACATCCCGCAATAATCTAAAACTGCTGCATTTTTCAAAATCACAAAGCTCACCAATGGGAAGGATCGATTTTAGCAGGAGAGGCGGACTGGATAATCTGGCTATAAAAAGGGGTTTCTGGCGCATTGTGTGTGCTTCCCCGCTCTCGTGATCCAACAACCAGCAAGCCTCTCGACACTGAAGGAAAACCAGTGTCCGAAGACACCGAAGATAGAAGAAACAAACCACTAGACTGCAGAAGGCACAGTAATGAGTATAACCTCTGGTCCCCGGAACTCCCAACTCAGTTAGGCCAGGAAAGGTGGGAGGTTGGGCATGTACTGCTAAACTTGTGTAAAGATTTTCGTTGTGTCCGTTTAGTGGGACTTAGGGGGATTGTTTTGTTGGTGTATTGCTGTTTGTTGAGATACACCTTGTCAAATAAATTGGAAGCCTAAGTTCCTCTTGGAATCACCTTGTCTCAGTTCTATTGTATTACATCTCCTGATCGTGAGTCTTATGCCAGAACAGTGTAAGGGAAGCTAGGAGCGCCTCAAAAATGCTCAACTGTGTGTCACAGGCTGGGGAAGAAGGGGTTAGGAGTGTTTGACACTCACAGGTGCCTCACAGGCTAGACATAAGCTGTGGGGATGCATGAGTCTCAAAACCCCCTTCATAAGCTGTAGACACAGTCTCTCCAGGGGTGCTCTTGCAGCACTCAGGGTACCTACCTCACAGGCCAGGCATAAGCTGTGAGGGCAGAAGCCCAGAGAGAGACACCCAAGGCACAACAACACTCCCCGAGAACCTCTTACATTGTACATCCCTGTCTGGAGTAAAAATAAAAAGTGGAAGGCGGCTCAACCGTGGCTAACAAGAGAAATTAGGGATAGTGTTAAATCTAAGGAAGTGGCATAGAAATTGGCCAGAAAAAGCAGCAAACCTGAGGACTGGGAGAAATTTAGAATTTAGCAGAGGAGGACAAAGGGTTTAATTAGGAGGGGGAAAATAGAATATGAGGGGAAGCTTGCTGGGAACAAAAAAACTGACTGCAAAAGCTTCTATACATATGTGAAGAGAAAAAGATTAGTGAAGACAAACGTAGGTCCCTTGCAGTCGGATTCAGGTGAATTTATAATGGTGAACAAAGAAATGGTAGACCAATTGAACAAATACTTTGGTTCTGTCTTCACGAAGGAAGACACATATAACCTTCCGGAAATACTAGGGGGCCGAGGGTCTAGCAAGAAGGAGGAACTGAAGGAAATCCTTATTAGTCAGGAAATTGTGTTTGGGAAATTGATGGGATTGAAGGACGATAAATCCAAGGGGCCTGATAGTCTGCATCCCAGAGTACTGAAGGAAGTGGCCCTCGAAATAATGGATGCATTGGTGATCATTTTCCAACAGTCTATCGACTCTGGATCAGTTCCTATGGACTGGAGGGTAGCTAATGTGACACCACTTTTTAAAAAAGGAGGGAGAGAGAAAACGGGTCATTATAGACCGGTTAGCCTGACATCAGTAGTGGGGAAAATGTTGGAATCAATTATTGAACATGAAATAGCAGCACATTTGGAAAGCAGTGATGGGATCAGTCCAAGTCAGCATGGATTTATGAAAGGAAAATCCTGCTTGACAAATCTTCTAGAATTTTTTGAGGATGTAACTAGTAGAGTGGACAAGGGAGAACCAGTGGATGTGGTGTATTTGGACTTTCAAAAGGCTTTTGACAAGGTCCCACACAAGAGATTGATGCAAAATTAAAGCACATAGTATTGGGGGTAATGGACTGACGTGGATTAGAACAGGTTGGCAGACAGGAAGCAGAGAGTAGGAATAAACGGGTCCTTTTCAGAATGGCAGGCAGTGACTAGTGGG
Organism: Pristiophorus japonicus; assembly: GCF_044704955.1. Taxonomy (NCBI): domain Eukaryota; kingdom Metazoa; phylum Chordata; class Chondrichthyes; family Pristiophoridae; genus Pristiophorus; species Pristiophorus japonicus. Next base: position 52,898,259 of record NC_091992.1, read on the forward strand.
GTGCCGCAGGGCTCAGTGCTGGGACCCCAGCTATTTACATTATACATTAATGATTTAGATGAAGGAATTGAGTGTAATATCTCCAAGTTTGCAGATGACACTAAGCTGGGTGGCGGTGTGAGCTGTGAGGAGGCCGCTAAGAGGCTGCAGGCTGACTTGGACAGGTTAGGTGAGTGGGCAAATGCATGGCAGATGTAGTATAATGTGGATAAATGTGAGGTTATCCACTTTGGTGGCAAAAACACGAAGGCAGAATATTATCTGAATGGTAGCAGATTAGGAAAAGGGGAGGTGCAACGAGACCTGGGAGTCATGGTACATCAGTCATTGAAAGTTGGCATGCAGGTACAGCAGGCGGTGAAGCAGGCAAATGGTATGTTGGCCTTCATAGCTAGGGTTTTTGAGTATAGGAGTAGGGAGGTCTTATTGCAGTTCTACAGGGCATTAATGAGGCCTCACCTGGAATATTGTGTTCAGTTTTGGTCTCCTAACCTGAGGAAGGACATTCTTGCTATTGAGGGGGTGCAGCGAAGGTTCACCAGACTGATTCCAGGGATGGCAGGACTGACATATGAGGAAAGACTGGATCGACTTGGCCTGTATTCACTGGAGTTTCGAAGGATGAGAGCGGATCTCATAGAAACATATAACATCCTGACGGGACTGGACAAGTTAGATGCAGGAAGAATGTTCCCGATGTTGGGGAAGTCCAGAACCAGGGGACATAGTTTAAGGATAAGGGGTAAGCCATTTAGGGCTGAGATGAGGAGAAACTTCTTCACTCAGAGAGTTGTTAACCTGTGGAATTCCCTGCCGCAGAGAATCGTTGATGCCAGTTCATTGGATATACTCAAGAGGGAGTTAGATATGGCCCTTACAGCTAAAGGGATCAAGAGGTATGGAGAGAAAGCGGGAAAGGGGTAGTGAGGTGAATGATCGGCCATGATCTTATTGCATGGTGGTGCAGGCTCGAAGGGCCGAATGGCCTACTCCTGCACCTATTTTTTATGTTTCTATACTTCTATGTTTCTTTCTCACTGGAATATATCTTTGCTGAGTGTTTTGAAATAGCTCTTTAAATGTTTGCCACTGCTTTTCTATAGTCTTACCCTGTAGTATATTTTCCCAGTCAACTTTAACGAACTCTGCCTTCATACCTTTGTAATTGCCTTTATTTAAGTTCAGCACACTAGTTTGAGACCTAGCTTTCTCGCCCTCAGACTGAATTTGAAATTCTACCATGCTATGATCACTCTTCCCAAGAGGTTCCTTCACTACGAGATCATTAATTAATCCAGTCTCGTTGCACATTACCAGATCTAAAATAGTCTGCTCCCGGGTTGGTTCCACAACATATTGTTCCAAGAAACCATTCCACATACACTCTATGAACTCTTCCTCCAGGCTACCTTTGCCAATTTGATTTGTCCAATCAATATGACGATTAAAATCGCCCATGATTATTGCCATACCTTTCTTACAAGCCTCTATTATTTCTTGATTTATACTCTGTCCTACAGTGTGGCTACTGTTTGGAGGCCTGTAGACTACTCCCAACAGTGATTTCTTTCCCTTGTTATTTCATATCTCCACCCAAACTGATTCTACATATTGATCTTCTGAACCAATATCATTTCTCACTACTGCACTGATCTCATCCATTATTAACAGAGCTAGCCCACCTCCTTTTCCTTTCTGCCTATCCTTACAAAATGGCGAATACCCCTGAATGTTTAGTTCCCAGCCTTGTTCACCTTGCAACCACCTTTCAGTAATGGCTATCAGATCATACCCATTTATTTCTATTTGTGCCGTCAACTCATCTAATTTATTACGAATGCTTTTAATTTTGTTTTATGTGTATATATATTTCATCAGGTCCTGGTGATTTATATACTTTCAAGGATGCTAAACCCCTTAAAACTTCCTCTCTTACTATGTTTATCCCGTCCAATATTCCACTATCTTCCTCCTGAACTTCAACATCGGCATCGTCCCCCCCTCTTGTGAAGATAGCCGCAAAGTCTTCATTAAGTACCTCCGCCTCCACACATAGAACATAGATCACCATTTTGGTCCCTAATAGGCCCTACTCTGTCCTTCGTTATCCACTTGCTCTTTATGTAATTGTAAAACATCTTTGGGTTTCCTTTGATTCTACTTGCCAGTATTTTTTCATGCCTTCTTTTTGCTTTCCCAATTTCCTTCTTAATTTCACCCCTGCACTTTCTATACTCTTCTAAGCTTTCTGGAATATTGAGCTCGTGATATCTGATATAGGCTTCCTTTTTTGGGGGGGTTAAAGAGAAATGCAATCTCTTGATTCATATTGGTTTTTTCACAATTCTCTTTTTCAATCTAATCACGCGTTCCAGGGTCATCGGTAATTGATAAGTTCATAATAAAGGATGAAATTGAGTACTGTGAACAATGAGTAAGTGTGACGTTAGCTCCTTTAATAAGACTCCAGAGTGCAGATACCGTGTGGGAGGCCTGCTTATATACAGTGCTCCCAAGGGATGCTGGGATCCCTTGGGACCCCAACAGGTAGGCCCTCTGGTGGTGGTGTGATACAGGTTGCCAAGGGTTAAATACATAGCATCACTCCATCGTAAAGCCAATAGTACACTTATTTACAGGGTGAGATGATCTGGAGCTTTTTGCTCCCTTCTCGATTGTCTCAGTACAAATGCGAGTGAGTTGGTTAGTTCTTCACTGGGTTGCTGGGCAGCCGGCCTTGCTGGGCTGCTGGGGATGATGAGTTTGGCTTCGTGGTCAACCATGATGTCGGTTGCCACTTGTATGTGTGTGTGTGTGTGTGTGTGTGTGTGTGTGTGTGTGTGTGTGTGTGTGTTGGAGGGTGGTGTCTTCTTTGGGTTGTTCGTAACAGTTGGTGAACCGCAATTTGATTTGGTCCAAATGCTTTCTGCATGTTAGTCCATTGGCCAATTTGACCTGAAACACCCTACTCCCTTCTTTGGCTATGACTGTGCCAGTGAGCCATTTGAGACCATGTCCATAATTGAGTGCAAACACAGGATCATTGACCTCAAATATCGTGTGACAAATTTGCGCGGTCATGGTACACAGTTTGTTGATGCCGCCTGCCCTACTCGTGATCATGGAGATCAGGGTGGACAAGAGAGAGTCATGTTTGAGCGCCCTTTTCATGAGCAGCTCGGTTAGGGGAAACCCGGTAAGTGAGGGGGGTCTTGTGCGGTAGCTGAGCAGCCGGGTCTGCAGAGAACCTTCCAACACACGTTTCAAGCTTTGCTTGATGGTCTGATCTGCCCGTTCTGCCTGGCCATTGGATGCGGGTTTGAACGGGGCAGATGTAACGTGCTTGATCCCATTGCGGGTCATGAATTCCTTGAATTCAGCACTGGTGAAACACAGCCCATTGTCGCTGACTAGGACATCAGGCAAGCTGTGCGTGGCAAACAGGCTTGTAGGCTTTCGATGGTGGCCGTGGATGTGCTTACAGACATTATTACACATTCAATTCATTTTGAATAAGCATCTACGACAACCAAGAACATTTTGCTTCGAAATGGGCCCGCATAGTCCACGTGGATCCTCGACCACAGTTTGGAGGGCCACGACTACAAACTTAGCGGTGCTTCTGGGTGCATTGCTCAGCTGAGAGCAAGTGTTGCACTGGGGCACGCATGACTCTAAATCTGAGTCGTTGCCGGGCCACCACATATGGGATCTGGCTATGGCTTTCATCATTACAATACCTGGGTGGGTGCTGTGTAGGTCACAAATGAACGTTTCTCTACCTTTCTTGGACAAGACCATGCGATTACCCCACAACGGGACACGGGTGCAAGTCTCACCATAAAGGCTTCCCAATTGTCCCCTTCTGAGAACTTCTCCAGGATATCAACTGTTCTTTGCATTTTCGCGCGGTTGTTCGTTATCTCGTCGCCAATTGATAAGCTCATAATAAAGGATGAAACTGAGTACTGTGTATAATGAGCAAGTGTAACCTTAGCTCCTTTAATAAGACTCCAGAGTACAGGTACATCGTGGGTGGCCTGCTTATATACCGTGCTCCCAAGGGATACTGGGATCCCTTGGGACTCCAACAAGTAGGCCCTCTGGTGGTGGTGTGATACAGGTTGCCTAGGGTTAAATAAATAACAGTAATCACCCACACAGAATCTGCCGCCACAACCGGTGCATTACCCAGTGAGCAGAGAGACAGCAGTCAGTGCATTACCCAACTCGCAGAGAGACAGCAGTCAGTGCGTTACCCAGCGAGCAGAGACAGCAGTCAGTGCGTTACCCAACTCGCAGAGAGACAGCAGTCAGTGCGTTACCCAGCGAGCAGAGAGACAGCAGTCAGTGCGTTACCCAGTGAGCAGAGAGACAGCAGTCGGTGCATTACCCAACTCGCAGAGAGACAGCAGTCAGTGCGTTACCCAGTGAGCAGAGAGGCAGCAGTCAGTGCATTACCCAGTGAGCAGAGAGACAGCAGTCAGTGCGTTACCCAGTGAGCAGAGAGACAGCAGTCAGTGCGTTACCCAGTGGGCAGAGAGACAGCAGTCAGTGCGTTACCCAACTCGCAGAGAAACAGCAGTCAGTGCGTTACCCAGTGGGCAGAGAGACAGCAGTCAGTGCGTTACCCAGTGGGCAGAGAGACAGCAGTCAGTGCATTACCCAACTCGCAGAAGAGACAGCAGTCAGTGCGTTACCCAGTGAGCAGAGAGACAGCAGTCAGTGCGTTACCCAGCGAGCAGAGACAGCAGTCAGTGCGTTACCCAACTCGCAGAGAGACAGCAGTCAGTGCGTTACCCAACTCGCAGAGAGACAGCAGTCAGTGCGTTACCCAGTGAGCAGAGAGACAGCAGTCAGTGTGTTACCCAGCGAGCAGAGAGACAGCAGTCAGTGCATTGCCCAGTGAGCAGAGAGACAGCAGTCAGTGCGTTACCCAACTCGCAGAGAGACAGCAGTCAGTGCATTACCCAACTCGCAGAGAGACAGCAGTCAGTGCATTACCCAGTGAGCAGAGAGACAGCAGCCAGTGCGTTACCCAACTCGCAGAGAGACAGCAGTCAGTGCGTTACCCAACTCGCAGAGAGACAGCAGTCAGTGCATTACCCAGTGAGCAGAGAGACAGCAGCCAGTGCGTTACCCAACTCGCAGAGAGACAGCAGTCAGTGCATTACCCAGTGAGCAGAGAGACAGCAGTCAGTGCATTACCCAGTGAGCAGAGAGACAGCAGTCAGTGCATTACCCAGTGAGCAGAGAGACAGCAGCCAGTGCGTTACCCAACTCGCAGAGAGACAGCAGTCAGTGCGTTACCCAGCGAGCAGAGAGACAGCAGTCAGTGCGTTACCCAGTGGGCAGAGAGACAGCAGTCAGTGCATTACCCAACTCGCAGAAGAGACAGCAGTCAGTGCGTTACCCAACTCGCAGAAGAGACAGCAGTCAGTGCGTTACCCAGCGAGCAGAGAGACAGCAGTCAGTGCGTTACCCAACTCGCAGAGACACAGCAGTCAGTGCGTTACCCAGTGAGCAGAGAGACAGCAGTCAGTGCATTACCCAACTCGCAGAAGAGACAGCAGTCAGTGCGTTACCCAGTGAGCAGAGAGACAGCAGTCAGTGCGTTACCCAGCGAGCAGAGAGACAGCAGTCAGTGCGTTACCCAGTGAGCAGAGAGACAGCAGTCAGTGTGTTACCCAGCGAGCAGAGAGACAGCAGTCAGTGCATTACCCAGTGAGCAGAGAGACAGCAGCCAGTGCGTTACCCAACTCGCAGAGAGACAGCAGTCAGTGCGTTACCCAGTGAGCAGAGAGACAGCAGTCAGTGTGTTACCCAGCGAGCAGAGAGACAGCAGTCAGTGCATTGCCCAGTGAGCAGAGAGACAGCAGTCAGTGCGTTACCCAACTCGCAGAGAGACAGCAGTCAGTGCATTACCCAACTCGCAGAGAGACAGCAGTCAGTGCATTACCCAGTGAGCAGAGAGACAGCAGTCAGTGCGTTACCCAATGGCAGAGAGACAGCAGTCAGTGCGTTACCCAGCGAGCAGAGAGACAGCAGTCAATGCGTTACCCAGCGAGCAGAGAGACAGCAGTCAGTGCGTTACCCAGCGAGCAGAGAGACAGCAGTCAGTGCGTTACCCAGCGAGCAGAGAGACAGCAGTCAGTGCGTTACTCAGCGAGCAGAGAGACAGCAGTCAGTGCATTACCCAGTGAGCAGAGAGACAACAGTCAGTGCGTTACCCAGTGAGCAGAGAGACAGCAGTCAGTGCGTTACCCAACTCGCAGAGAGATAGCAGTCAGTGCGTTACCCAGCGAGCAGAGAGACAGCAGTCAGTGCATTACCCAGTGAGCAGAGAGACAGCAGTCAGTGTGTTACCCAGTGAGCAGAGAGACAGCAGTCAGTGCGTTACTCAGCGAGCAGAGAGACAGCAGTCAGTGCGTTACCCAGCGAGCAGAGAGACAGCAGTCAGTGCGTTACTCAGTGAGCAGAGAGACAGCAGTCAGTGCATTACCCAGTGAGCAGAGAGACAGCAGTCAGTGCGTTACCCAACTCGCAGAGAGATAGCAGTCAGTGCATTACCCAGTGAGCAGAGAGATAACAGCCTGAGAAAATCCACAGGAAGAGGTATGTCTGTTACCAGATGGAGGAGGCAGATGCAGGGACACATCACTTTCTGTAGCTTGAGAATTTATTGTTAGCTTCATATGTTTTTATCAAAATCTACTCGCTGCTATGTTAATGGAGGCAGTCGTTCTTTTAAAATAAACTGGCTTATATCTGGCATTCTCGTGAAATGCAGTATCATCCACAAACAGGCTTTGCCACGATCAACAGTAGCCAGTTTGAGTGACGGGACTGGTAAGCTCACTGGTCAGTTTTTCCTTGTAATTTGACTTCAAACAGATGCCCTCTTCCGCCTTACGTGAAGCTGAAGACTTTCAGGCCTCCCCCAAGATGACAAGTGTGTACAGTAGCATAAAGGTTATGTGACTGGACTCGGAATCCAGAGGCCTGGACTAATAATCCAGAGACGTGAGTTCAAAAATGAATTAAATTAATTAAATACATCTGGAATAAAAAGCTAGTATCAGTAATGGTGACTATGAAGACAAACCCAACTAGTTCACTAATGTCCTTTAGGGAAGGAAATCTGCCCACCTTACCAGGCATGGCCTATATGTGACTCCAGACCCATGGCAACGTGGTTGATTCTTAACTGTTCCTCTGAAATGGCCCAGCAAGCCAAGTTGTACCAAACTACTACAAAAAGGTATTATAAGAACAACTGATGGATGGACGGACCTAGGAATCGGATTCGAACATGACAAAGGCACACCCAGCCCAGTCCACCCTGGGCACTTGTGCTAAAGTTGGGATAACTGTCCCACAGACTAATCAAGCAACAGCCTGACATAGTCATACTCACAGAATCATACCTTTCAGCCAATACCCCAGATTCCTCCATCACCATCCCTGGGTATGTCCTGTCCCACCGGCTGGACAGACCCATCAGGAGTGGCGGCACAGTGATATACAGACAGGAGGGAGTGACCCTCAGTCATCAACATTGACTCCGGATTCCATGAAGTCTCATGGCATCAGGTCAAACATAGGTAAGGAAACCTTCTGCTGATTACCAGCTACCGCCCTCCCTCAGTTGATCAATCAGTACTCCTCCATGTTGAACACTACTTGAGGAGTCGTTCAGCCCGACTGCCTGCCTCTCTTCCACGGTTACATCTGAGCCAGGGTGTCCCTGGAGATGGAGCACGCGGTGTCCACCAGTACACTCGCGGCCTTCCGCAAGAGTTGGGCACCGGAGGGACTGGAGTGCATCATCACCCCCGACAACCAAATTTTAATTTTGACCGTTTAAAGTTTAAAGCTTAATTTGTTTAAATTGCCGGTTTTCATGCCCCTTTAATAAGGGGCATTTGATTTACAGTTGATTTACAGATGCAACGAAAATAGTTGAACACCACTTGAAAGAAGTACAAGGGTACAGAGTCTACTCTGGGTGGGGGACTTCAATGTCCATCACCAAGAGTGGTTCGGTAGCACCACTACTGATCGAGGTGGCTGAGTCCTGAAGGACATAGCTGCCAGACTGGGCCTGCAGCAGGGGGTGAGAGAACCAACACGAGGGAAAAACCTATGTGACCTCGTTATCACCAACCTACCCGTCACAGATGCAACTGTCTATGGCAGTATTGGTAGGAATAACCACAGTACAATCTTTGTGAAGACGCAGTCCCACCTTTGAACAAATATTTTGTATCAGTCTTTACGGTAGAGGACACTAACAATATTCCAACAGTTGAGAGTCAAGGGTCTATAGGGGGGGGAGGAACGTAACACAATCATAATCACTGAGCAGGTGGTACTCAGTAAGATAATGGGACTAAAGGCAGATAAATCCCCTGGACCTGATGGCTTGCTTCCTAGGGTCTTAAAAGAAATAGCGGCAGGGATTGTGGATGCATTGGTTGTAATTTACCAAAATTCCCTGGATTCTGGGGAGGTCCCAGCAGATTGGAAAACTGTAAATGTAACACCCCTATTTAAAAAAGGAGACAGACAAAAATCAGGAAACTGTAAACCAGTTAGCCTAACATCTGTGGTTGGGAAAATGTTGGAGTCCATTATTAAAGAAGCAGTAGCAGGACATTTGGAAAAGCAAAATTTGGTCAGGCAGAGTTAGCATGGATTTATGAAGGGGAAGTCATGTTTGAAAAATTTGCTAGAATCCTTTGAGGATGTAACAGACAGGGTGGATAAAGGGGAACCAGTGGATGTGGTGTATTTGGACTTCCAGAAGGCATTTGACAAGGTGCCACATAAAATGTTACTGCACAAGATAAAAGTTCATGGGGTTGGGGGTAATATATTAGCGTGGATAGAGATTGGCTAACGAACAGAAAACAGAGAGTCGGGATAAATGGTTCATTCTCGGGTTGGCAATCAGTAACCAGTGGAGTGCCACAGGGATCAGTGCTCGGACTCCAACTATTTACAATCTATATTAACGACTTGGATGAAGGGACCGAGTGTAACGTAGCCAAGTTTGCTGATAATGCAAAGATGGGAGGAAAAGCAATGTGTGAGGAGGACACACAAAATCTGCAAAAGGACATAGACAGGCTAAGTGAGTGGGCAAAAATTTGGCAAATGGAGTATAATGTTGGAAAGTGTGAGGTCATGCACTTTGGCAGAAAAAAATCAAAGAGCAAGTTATTATTTAAATGGAGAAAGATTTCAAAGTGCTGCAGTACAGTGGGGCCTGGGGGTACTTGTATATGAAACACAAAAGGTTCGTGTGCAGGTAAAGCAAGTGATCAGGAAGGCCAATGGAATCTTGGCCTTTATTGCAAAGGGAATGGAGTATAAAAGCAGGGAAGTCTTGCAACAGTTGTACAGGGTATTGGTGAGGCCACACCTGGAATACAGCGTGCAGTTGTGGTTTCCATATTTACAAAAAGATATACTTGCTTTGGAGGCAGTTCAGAGAAGGTTCACTAGGTTGATTCTGGGGATGAGGGGGATGACTTATGAGGAAAGTTTGAGTAGGTTGGGCTTCTACTCATTGGAATTCAGAAGAATGAGAGGTGATCTTATCGAAACGTATAAGATTATGAGGGGGCTTGACAAGGTGGATGTAGAGAGGATGTTTCCACTGATAGGGGAGATTAGAACTAGAGGGCATAATCTTAGAATAAGGGGCCGTCCATTTAAAACTGAGATGAGGAGAAATTTCTTCTCTCAGAGGGTTGTGGATCTGTGGAATTCGCTGCCTCAGAGAGTTGTGGAAGCTGGGACATTGAATACATTTAAGACAGAAATAGACAGTTTTTTAAACAATAAGGGAATAAAGGCTTATGGAGAGCGGGCGGGGAAGTGGACCTGAGTCCATGATTGGATCAGACATGATCGTATTAAATGGCGGAGCAGGTTCGAGGGGCCGTATGGCCTTGTCCTGCTCCTATTTCTTATGTTCTTATGTTCCAACCTATCACATTCTTTCTTCCCCTCCCCTTTTCAGTGCTTGTTAATAATCTGTTCTTTCCGAACACTCTCCAGTTCTGAAGAAGGGTCATCAACTCGAAATGTTAACTCTGATTCTTCTCCACAGATTCTACCTGACCCGCTGAGATTGGCAGCATTTTCTGTTTTTATTCCAGATTCCAGCATCTGCAGTATTTTGCTTTTGTATTAGTGCTATCAAGCATCATTTACTCACCAGTGACCCGCTCACTGATGCATAGTTTGGGTTCCATCAGGACTACTCGACTCCAGACCCAAATACAGCCTTGGTACAAACATAGACAAAAGAGCTTAATTCCAGAGATAAGATGAGAGTGACTGCCCTTTACATCAAGACAGCATTTAATTGAGTGTGGCAGTAAAGAGCCCTAGTAAAAATGAAGTCAGTGGGAAGCAGAGGAAAAACGCTTCACTGGCTGGAGTTGTACCTAGCACAAAGGAAGATGGTTGTGGTTGTTGGAGGCCAATCATTTCAGCCCCAGGACCTTTCTGCAGGAGTTCCTCAGGGCAGTGTCCTAGGCCCAACCATCTTCAGCTGCTTCATCAATGACCTTCCGTCCATCATAAGGTCAGAAGTGGGGATATTTGCTGATGATTTCACAGTGTTCAGTTCCATTCGCAACTCCTCAGATAATGAAGCAGTCCATGCCCGCATGCAGCAAGACCTGGATAACATCCAGGCTTGAGCTGATAAGTGTCAAGTAACATTTGCGCAACACAAGTGTCAGGCAATGACTATCTCCATCAAGAGTGGGTGTAACGATGTCCCTTGATACTCAACGGCATTACCATCCTTAAATCCCACAACATCAAATCCTGGGGGTCATCATTGACCAGAAACTTAACTGGACCATAGACATAAGTACTGTGGCAACAAGAGCGGGTCAGAGGCTGGGTATTCTGCAACAACCATCTACAAGGCACAAGTCAGGAGTGTGATGGAATACTCTCCACTTGCCTGGATGAGTGCAGCTCCAACAACATGCAAGAAGCTCGACACTATTCAGGACAAAGCAGCCCGCTTGACCAGCACCCTAACCACCACCTTCAACATTCACTCCCTCCACCACCAACGTACCAGGGCTGCAGTGTGTACCATCTACAAGATTCACTGCAGCAACTTGCAAAGCCTCCTTCGACAGCACCTTCCATATGTGCAGCCTGCACCAGCTAGAAGGATAAGGGACACCACCACCTCCAAGTTCCCCTCCAATTCGCACACCATTGTGACTTGGAAATATATTGCCGTTCCTTCATCAGCAGTGGGTGACATCCTGGAACTCCCTCCCTAACAGCACTTTGGAAGTACCTTCACCGTACGGACTGCAGCGGTTCAAGAAGGTGGCTCAGCACCACCTTCTCAAGGGCAATTAGGGGTGGGCAATAAATGTTGCCCTTGCCAGCAACACCCACATCCCAGGAATGAATAAAAAAAAAAAATTATATAGCACCTTTAAAGTACTAAAATGTCCCACGGCGAATCACAGGAGCATTATCAAACAAAATTTGACAGAGAGCTAGATAAGGAGATGCTTGGTCAAAGCGGTAGGTTTTAAGGTGCGTCTTGAAGGAACTGGAGAAGGGGGAAGGTTTAGGGAGGGACTTCCAGAGCTTATGACCTAGGCAGCTGAAGTCATGGCCGCCAATGGTGGAGTGATAAAAATCATGGAAATGCAAGAGGCCAGAATTGGAGGAGTGCAGAGATTTCGGAGGGTTTTAGGATTTTAGGAGGTTACAGAGATAGGGTAGTGGGGGAGGAGATGGTTCGAGTGAGGCCATAGAGGGATTTGAAAACAAGGATGAGAATTTTTCAAATCGAGGTGTTGCCAGACTAGTAGCCAATGTAGGTCAGCGAGCACAGCGTGATGGGTGAATGGGGCTTGGCGCGAGTTAGGATACTGGCAGCAGATTTTGGATGAGCTCAAGTTTACAGAGGGTACAAGGTGGGATGTCGGCCAGGAGAGCATTGACGTAGTTGAGTCTAGAGGTAACAGAGGTGCTTTCAGAAGCAGATGTGCTGAGGCAGGGGCGGAGACAGGCGATGTTACGGAGGTGGGAAAGTAGCCAGGCTTGGTGATGGAGCAGAAAGGAGGTTGGAAGCTCATCTCAGAGTCAAATAGGAGGCCATGGTTTTGAATGGTCTGGTTCAGCCTCAGTGGCCAGAGTGAGGGATGGAGTTGGTGGCTAGGGTATTCAGTTTGTGGTGGTGACTGAAGACAATGGCTTTGGTCTTCCCAATATTTATCTGGAGGAAATTTCTACTCATCCGGTACTGGATGTCAGACAAGCAGTTTGACAAACGTCTCAATTAGATCACCCATGAATCTTCTATATTCAAGGGAATATAAGCCTAGTCTATGCAACCTATCCTCACAACTTAACCCTTTTAGCCCTGGTATCATTCTGGTATATCTGCGCTGCATCCACTCCAAAGCCGATATATCTTTCCTGAGGTGCGGTGCTCCAGAACTGAATGCAGTACTCCAGATAGGGTCTAACCAGAGCTCTGTACAGTTGTAATAGTACACCCCTTTTATATTCCAACCCTCTTGAGATGAAGGCCAACATTCCATTGGCCTTCTAAAATTATTTTTTGTATCTGTGCACTAGTTTTTAGTGATCCCCTTCAGTCTTTTTTTTATTTATTGACTCTTGGGATGTGGGCATCACTGGCAAGACCAGCATTTATTTTCCATCCCTAACTGGCCTAGGGAAGATGGTGGTGAGCCACCTTCTTGAACGGCTGCAGTCCGTGCGGTGAAGGTACTCCCACAGTGCTGTTAGGGAGGGAATTCCAGGATTTTGACACAGTGACGATGAAGGAACAGCGATATATTTCCAAGTCAGAATGGTGTGTGACTTGGAGGGGAACTTGCAGAAATGATCTCCAATGAAATGTTCGGAAGACCGAAGCCATTGTCTTCAGTCCTTTCCACAGACTCCGTTCCCTAGCCACCGATTCCATTCCTCTCCCTAGTATCTGTCGGAGGCTGAACCAGACTGTTCGCAACCTTGGTGTCATAATTGACCCTGAAATGAGAGCTTTCGACCACATATCCGTAGTATAACTAAATCCGCCTATTTCCACCTCCGTAACATCGACCATCTCCGCCCCCACTTCAGCTCATCTGCTGCTGAAACCCTCATCCATGCCTTTGTTACCTCTAGACTTGACTATTCCAATGAATTCCTGGTTGACTTCTCACGTTCTACCCTACGTAAACCTGAGGTGATCTAAAACTATACTGCCTGTGTCCCAACTCGCACCAAGTCCCATTCACCCATCACCCTGTGTTCACTGACCTACATCGGCTCCCGGTTAAGCAATGTCTCGATTTTAAAATTCTCAACCTTGTTTTCAAATCCCTCCATGGACTTGCCCCTTCCTATCTCTGTAATCTACTCCAGCCCCACAACCCCCCACCCCGCCAGCCCCCCCACCCCAAGATATCTGCATTCCTCCAGGTCTGTCCTCTTGAGCATCCCTGATTTTAATCACTCAGCCGTTGGTGGCCGTGCCTTCAGTTGCCATGGCCCTAAGCTCTGGAATTCCCTCTATGAACCTCATCACTGCTCTACATCTCTTTCTTCCTTTAAGACTTTCCTTCAAACCTATCATCTGCCCTAAATTATCCTTATGTGGCTTGGCGTCAAATTTTGTTTTACAACACTCTTGTGAAGCGCCTTGGGACATTTATAAAAGGCACTATATAAATACAAGTTATTTTGGTTGTGGTGGTGTTCTCATGCGCCTGCTGCCCTTGTCTTGCTAGGTGGTAGAGGTCGTGGGTTTGGGAGGTGCTGTCGAAGAAACATTGGCGAGTTGCTGCAGTATGTCTTGTAGATGGTACACACTCCAGCCACGGTGTGTCGGTGGTGGAGGGAGTGAATGGTTAAAATGGTGGATGGGGTGCCAATCAAGAGGGCTGCTTTGTCCTGGATGGTGTCGAGCTTCCTGTGTGTTTTTGGAGCTGCAGTCATGCAGGCAAGTGGAGAGTATTCCATCACACTCCTGACTTGTGCCTTGTAGATGGTGGAAAGGCTTTGGGGGAGTCAGGAGGTGAGACACTCGCCGCAGAACACCCAGCCTCTGTTGTTGTTGTTTAAGATGATTAAACGATTTGATTGGGTAGAGAGGAGCTATTTCCTCTGGTGGGGGGAGTCCAGAACAAGGAGGTATAACCTTAAAATTAGAACTCTCCTCCGCCCATCCCCACCCCACCACTACCAAACAAAACTATCCATTGAAAATTTTAAAACTGAGATTGATAGATTTTTGTTAGGCAAATGTATTCAGGGTTACGGAACCATGGCGGGTAGACGGAGTTAGGATACAGATCAGCATGATCTAATTGGAGGGTGGAACAGGCTCGAGGGGCTGAATAGCCTACTTCTGTTTCCTAAGTTCCTAATTAGATCATGGCTGATCTGTACCTCAACTCCATTTACCCACTCTAGCTCCATATACCTCGACAGGATGCAGGAAGAATGTTCCCAATGTTTGGGAAGTCCAGAACCAGGGGTCACAGTCTAAGGATAAGGGGTAAGCCATTTAGGACCGAGATGAGGAGAAACTTCTTCACCCAGAGAGTGGTGAACCTGTGGAATTCTCTACCACAGGAAGTTGTTGAGGCCAATTCACTAAATATATTCAAAAAGGAGTTAGATGTAGTCCTTACTACTAGGGGGATCAAGGGGTATGGCGAGAAAGCAGGAATGGGGTACTGAAGTTGCATGTTCAGCCATGAACTCATTGAATGGCGGTGCAGGCTCGAAGGGCCGAATGGCCTACTCCTGCACCTATTTTCTATGTTCTATGATACTCTTACCTATTAAATATTGTGGGGGGGAGAGGGGAGTGGTTTTATTCATTCACGGGATCTGGGCATCATAAGAAGATGGTGGTGAGCCGCCTTCTTGAACCGCTGCAGTCTGTGTGGTGAAGATGTTCCCACAGTGCTGTTAGGGAGGGAGTTCCAGGATTTTGGCCCAGCGATGGTGAAGGAACGGTGCAAAAAATGCTTCCTGATATCCTAAATGGCCTGGCTCTAATTTTATTAAGTTCTCTGGCTCTTGATTCCCCCCCACCAGAGGAAATCGTTTCTCTCCATCTACCCTGTTGAATCTTTTGAACATTTTGAATGCCACACAATGATCATATTCTTTTGCTGGAATCTGACGAAGGGTCATCGAGCCGAAACGTTAACTCTGCTTCCTCTCCACAGATGCTGCCTGACCCGCTGAGATTTCCAGCAGTTTCTGTTTTTATTCCAGATTCCAGCATCCGCAGTATTTTGCTTTTATATTCTTTCGCTTTTGTTTTGTTATATTCCTCAAGTTAATTTTTTCCTTTCACGATTGCACTACTGATCTTGAGGCAATGGAAGCGACCGATTTTTATTCCCATCGAATGGACGTGAACAATCGGGCGAGTTCCAGAACAGGTGAGCAATTCGCAATCCCAGTTGTACGCCCGGCAGCACGTTAAAAATCTACCTTCCACCCCAGAGTCGCCAACCCTCCAGGATTGGCCTGGAGTCTCCAGGAATTAAAGACCTATCTCCAGGGCACTGCTGCCAGCAGACCGGGAGAAACATTATAGGGGGCAGTAAAAAATGTTTTTTTTAAATCTTTCAACACTTTGTTTATGAGTTATACCGGAAACAGACTGATAGGCTGATAGACAAGAATCATCCAATCGGGTAATGAAGAGTCAGATGAGGAAGCAAACTGGGGAAGAGGGCAGTGGGAAGTGGAATATTCTGATGGAAAGCAGATTTCCTCCACTCCCCTATCCCTGGAACGTGCACAGCTTGTTACAGAAAGCCCGCAGGAGAATGGGAAGGATGAGAAGCATCAACGGCAAGTGGGAGTGGCTGTTTCCCACCTGTCCATAGATAAATTCACAACCAAACTTGAACTGCTTTTTCATATTTTATTATTTGATATTAGGAATAAGCTTATATTCTTCACATGCTATAATCCCCACAGCATTCAGATTGGTCAAAAGATACACGATAATATAACAATACTATACAAAAGTAATAGATACAATATTAGTCTAAAGAAATAAGATCTTTTGAAACCGGACTCTTCTCCTGACACCTCAATCTACCACATATCCGAAGTTGGTAATTTCCACTGCCGACGTATTATACAGGCCGGTTTAACATGTTTATTTTCAATGGGTTCATGTCTTCAGGAAGCACTGAGCACTCACATGATAACAATTGCAGACAGCAACTTCCCAGTGTCTGTGTTTGTAATGTATACACCTGTGACTATGCTCACGTGCTGTTCGCAAGACTCAATAAAACCCCAGTCTGTTGGGTCTAGGTCATCCACGATGAGGTATGCAGTTGTGAGCCTAGTGGATGAACTGGTAAGGTGTAGTTTGATTGTTAAACCTTGTTAATTAACCAACTAGTTCTTAATAGAATTCTTAAGCAAGAACCCATGAAGCAAATACATTACAGTATTCAACGAGCTCTCAAGGCACAATATATATATGGTGTAAAGGGCTTTCTAGAACTCATGCAGCGTTGCAGCTTGTCCTTTAATCAATGCACGAGACAACAAATTCCTCCAGCAGACTCCTGGGCCACCAAAGCTTGCTCTGCTTTTTCCATTTTCCATATTTCCCTTTTGAACTAGCTGTCTTTCGCTATTTGTGCACTCTCTGTCTCGTATATGCCTTTGATTTCAGTCATAAGCCCTCTTTTTATCTACTGCTCACATCTTGTCTGTCATTCATTCACCTCCTGTCCTCCAGCCAAGAACATCGCAGATCATTGCATTACTTTTACTGTGTCTATTTCTTGTTAACCACCCTCCCCACAACACCCCGATTCCCCTTCTCCTGTTCTGTTTTAAATGCTGTTCATTTGTAATATTTCCCAGTCTAGAAAGGGCCATCAGTTTGAAACAGTGACAGCTGGCTGTCCAGCATCTGTGGTATTTTGGAATTTTTTTGCTCTTTACGAAAGGATGGTGTTTGGATGGTAACACTATTGACAAAGCTTCTTGAGGGTGGGCTTCTTCGAAAGACATGTTGGATAAAACCATGGGGCATGCTTTGCTGATCTGAAATTTATCCCCTGAAGTCCTCAATACCCCCGACAGGTTGACCTGTCTTTCTCTCGATGCTGACCAACTGGTTGAGTGTTGCTGACACTTGCTGTTTTTATTCATTTTATCATTCTTGGGGACACTTCTTCAGTTTTTGCTACTGTTAGAATCTATTTTCTCCCCCTCTAGGTTCCCGCCAGGTGACTATGTGTACATTCCCCGGAACAAAGGAACAGCTCCGAGTGACTCTACCTCGGATATTCTCTCCTTCGCTGTGGGGATGGAGGCTGGCCTGTGCTAACTATCTGCTGTGGGTGACACAGCTGACTAAGTTTACTTTGTAGGAAGGTGTGGATGCTAACACACGTTCTACCACTGTTAGAACACCAAGGCCCCTCATCAATGGCACAGGAATTCTTAAGAAGAGTATGAATGTAAAGCTGGGCATGTTAGTTACAGAACTCTTTGGAAAGTCAATCAGACTTGACACATAATGTGGACTCCTGAATTCACGAGCTTCCAATGTCGACGTATAAATGCTCAGAGAGATGCTGCCATACTGATATTGTGCTCATGCCATAAATATATACAGGAATATAGGAACAGGAGTAGTTCATTTAGCCCCTCGAGCTTGTTCTGCCATTCAATGAGATCATGGCTGATCTGTGACCTAACTCCGTATACCCGTCTTTGCCCCATATCCCTTAATACCTTTCGTTAACAGAAATATATCAATCTCAAATTTAAAATTAACAATTGATCTAGCATCAATTGCCGTTCGCGGAAGAGAGTTCCAAATTTCTACCACCCTTTGTGTGTAGAAGTGTTCCCTAACTTCATTCCTGAAAGGCCTGGATCTAATTTTTAGAATATGCCCCCCTAGTCTGAGGCTCTCCAACCAACGGAAATTGTTTCTCTCCATCTACAACAACTTGTATTTATATAGTGCCTTTAACGTAGTAAAATGTCCCAAGGCGCTTCACAGGAGTGTTATAAGACAAAACATATAAATTTGACACCAAGCCACATAAAAAGAAATGACGACAGATGACCAAAAGCTTGGTCAAAGAGGCAGGTTTTAAGGAGCATCTTAAAGGAGGAAAGAGAGGTAGAGAGGCGGACAGGTTTAGGGAGGGATTTCCAGAGCTTGGGGCCCAGGCAACAGAAGGCACGGCCACCAATGGTTGAGCGATTATAATCAGGGATGCTCAAGAGGCAGAATTGAATCTACCCTGTCAGTTCCCCTTAATATCTTGAAAACTTAGATCAAAGTGTAGTTGGAAGTTCAAATGTATCCTCACTTTACAGCATTCAGCAAGGGTTTATCTGAGATCAATTGCAAAAGGTTTAAGAACAAAATGGAAACATGGAATGAGTAAAGGTGCTTGCCTTCCACAGACCATACACAATCCACTCTATCATAGTCTCTGCCCAACTCACTGAATGGGAATCAAAACTCCATAATATCCATTTGGTCGTCGATCCTTCTTTATTCATTCTTGACCCATTGCCTTGCTTGAGATGCAAAGACCCATACATTCAAAACTCCAATCTGCAGCTTTTTCCCAGGCATTGGAAAACTGGAGAGCACCCTCAACAGCTAGAACCATTTGCTCTGAATTTAGAGTAATGGTCGATTTTACAATCTGTCATTGCCTAGCCTAGAGCTGCATGTAATCGGAGCACGGGGGTGGGAGTCACCAGGCCTGATTCGCAGCCCGCTGAGATTTCCATCCCAAACTCCCAATATGTACTCCGGTCACATGGAGCTCTGTACCAGCAGTGTTTCATTGAGATTAACCTCTTGATGTGGCAGCATAATGTCTCAAACAAAATCTAAAGGACACTTTAACTGTTCAGAAAATATTTCAAGTGGAGGAAATAAAACCCCCAAAAAATCACAAAATAATTAAGCTGGGAGGGAATGGGGCCGGCAGTTAAATGTTTTATACATGCAGTGCAGCGTGCCTTTAGTTCGCAAGGCTTCAAGGAAAAGAACAACTGAACTGAACTGAACCCTCGCCTTGGCACAATGGCCCAGACACAAAAGGAACGTCATCTGGGCTCCAGGCACTGGGGGAAGTGAAAGACTTGCTCTAGAATCAGCGAGCAATGTATTGGTCCATTTACCTGCCCTGCTGCTTAGGAAAGGTAGCGTCTCGGATATGCCGAGAGGGCAGACTGGGCAGCAGCTTTAGTAATTAGTAAAACAACCCCTCTACTTGGTTAGGCAGTGCCAAACGTTAGTCCAGTCGAGGGCACGGGAAGAAAAGAAAGAGATTATAAGTCAAATGATTCTCAACTCTCGGGTCATAAATTATTGTTTCATTTGGAATCTAAACCAATAGGAGGAAGGACCAATCCTGTAATCATGATGTTGGTTTCCCCCTTGGTGTAAGAGTTGAGATGATGCCTGAAGCCAAAATGGCAGCTAGTGCTGGAGTGGGGAAGGGTGAGAGGCTTAAAAGAATTGCTCCTCTACTGCAAACAAAGATTTTCTGTCGCTTTGCATTGTATTTATGCTCAGAAAGAACACTATTTAAAGGTGGAAAAGTTAATCCCAGGGGTTCCACTCAATGTCTGGATCATCGGCATAAGGACGCTTCATCTTTCCAAACACTAACACATCAAAGTTACATGGCTGTTTCACCGTAAATGTGAAATCAGGTAGTAGATGAGGTTCACAGGGAGGAAGGAGGCAGCTTGATTCCTGCACAGTCCATGGCTGCACCACACAGATTGCCTTAGATCTTGTCCTTTTGAACATTGATGTCCTATTTTTTCTGCAAGCTGTGGGTGTGGTATTGGCGGAGGGAGCCGAATGTATTTACAGGTTGAACGAAATTTGTCGAGGCAGATTTTTTGCAACTGTAATGAAAAGGAACATATGTGAAAGTCAGTTTGTGTTGATACATGAATCCATTGCACTCCATAACATGGCATCAAATCTGAAACAGTCTGGCATCCGAGAAAAACATTGTTTTTTTAAAAGTGTTTATACTTTCTAATTTTTTCCTAAAGATGCTAACTCACACCAGTGTTACAGATCTCAGTTACCCTCATGTATCTTAGCCAAACGACCACTCTTTGAATGGGAGTCTAGACAAGTGAGTATTGGCGCGCCATTTTGAGGGTCATCACAGCCATGCTCACCTATGATCTATCTTGATGAGCATACACTGATCACCAAGGTAGCAACCAAGAGCAGGACCCTTGGCTGTTTCTTTTTCCTTTCTCTAGCTTGGCAGCAGTGAGCGATTTCATAGGGGGCTTTATCGTCACTCCAACTGAGAGCAGTAGGATGGAGCATGGAGCTTCTGGTCTCTGTGGCTCAGTTCCACACTCAGTACTGCACTTGCTGACTGACCCATGGGGGCTTTTGCAAGGAAACCATTCCGTCCAATGAGCAGCTCAGCACGGTGTGGGACCAGGAACTGGGACTCAACCTGTTTGTCACTGTTTCGGGTGGACCATGTATGTTTTTCCACTCTCACTGACTTGGGGTTGGCAACCCATCCAAGTCTGTACCGGAATCCCCAGGAATTATAGATTCATCTCCAGGACACCGTCATCCAGGAGCAAATCATAGGAGCATTCAACAAATTGTGTCGTATTTTTTAATTTTCTTTGAAAACTTTTGTATTATTATTTATAAAAGTATAAGAGTTGGGGGGAAAAAAGGTTGTTTGCTTGACAGTCAGAATTATCCAATTGAGTCAGGAAGAGTGTTTGCTTTTCAATTGGGGTGGGAAGATGGTGTGCGATGAGGATGGGCGTGTTTGGCGACCAATGGTGTGAGCGTGGTGTGAGTGCGGTGTGAACGTGGTGTGAGTGCGGTGTGAGCGTGGTGTGAGTGCGGTGTGAGCGTGGTGTGAGTGCAGTGTGAGCGTGGTGTGAGTGCAGTGTGAGTGCAGTGTGAGTGCAGTGTGAGTGCAGTGTGAGTGCGGTGTGAGTGCAGTGTGAGTGCGGTGTGAGCGTGGTGTGAGTGTGGTGTGAGTGCGGTGTGAGTGCAGTGTGAGTGCGGTGTGAGTGCAGTGTGAGTGCAGTGTGAGTGCGGTGTGAGTGCAGTGTGAGTGTGGTGTGAGTGCAGTTTGAGCGTGGTGTGAGTGCAGTGTGAGTGCGGTGTGAGTGCAGTGTGAGTGCGGTGTGAGTGCAGTGTGAGTGCGGTGTGAGTGCAGTGTGAGTGTGGTGTGAGTGCAGTTTGAGCGTGGTGTGAGTGCAGTGTGAGTGCGGTGTGAGCGTGGTGTGAGTGCGGTGTGAACGCGGTGTGAACGTGGTGTGAGTGCGGTGTGAGTGTGGTGTGAGCGTGGTGTGAGTGCGGTGTGAGTGTGGTGTGAGTGTGGTGTGAACGTGGTGTGTGAGTGCGGTGTGAGTGTGGTGTGAACGTGGTGTGAGTGCGGTGTGAGTGCGGTGTGAGTGTGGTGTGAGTGTGGTGTGAGTGCGGTGTGAGTGTGGTGTGAGTGTGGTGTGAACGTGGTGTGTGAGTACGGTGTGAGTGTGGTGTGAACGTGGTGTGAGTGCGGTGTGAGTGCGGTGTGAGTGTGGTGTGAGTGTGGTGTGAGTGCGGTGTGAGTGCAGTGTGAGTGCAGTGTGAGTGTGGTGTGAGTGCGGTGTGAGTGCAGTTTGAGCGTGGTGTGAGTGCGGTGTGAGCGTGGTGTGAGTGCGGTGTGAGCGTGGTGTGAGTGCGGTGTGAGTGCGGTGTGAGCGTGGTGTGAGTGTGGTGTGAGTGCAGTGTGAGTGCGGTGTGAGCGTGGTGTGAGTGCAGTGTGAGTGCGGTGTGAGCGTGGTGTGAGTGTGGTGTGAGTGCGGTGTGAACGTGGTGTGAGTGCGGTGTGAGCGTGGTGTGAGTGCAGTGTGAGCGTGGTGTGAGTGCGGTGTGAGCGTGGTGTGAGTGCAGTGTGAGTGCGGTGTGAGTGCAGTGTGAGTGCGGTGTGAGCGTGGTGTGAGTGCAGTGTGAGTGCGGTGTGAGCGTGGTGTGAGTGTGGTGTGAGTGCGGTGTGAACGTGGTGTGAGTGCGGTGTGAGCGTGGTGTGAGTGCAGTGTGAGCGTGGTGTGAGTGCGGTGTGAGCGTGGTGTGAGTGCAGTGTGAGTGCGGTGTGAGTGCGGTGTGAGTGTGGTGTGAGTGCAGTGTGAGTGCGGTGTGAGCGTGGTGTGAGCGTGGTGTGAGTGTGGTGTGAGTGCGGTGTGAACGTGGTGTGAGTGCGGTGTGAGCGTGGTGTGAGTGCAGTGTGAGCGTGGTGTGAGTGCGGTGTGAGCGTGGTGTGAGTGCAGTGTGAGTGCGGTGTGAGTGCGGTGTGAGTGTGGTGTGAGTGCAGTGTGAGTGCGGTGTGAGCGTGGTGTGAGTGCGGTGTGAGTGCGGTGTGAGTGCGGTGTGAGTGCGGTGTGAGCGTGGTGTGAGTGTGGTGTGAGTGCAGTGTGAGTGCGGTGTGAACGTGGTGTGAGTGCGGTGTGAGCGTGGTGTGAGTGCAGTGTGAGTGCGGTGTGAGCGTGGTGTGAGTGTGGTGTGAGTGCGGTGTGAACGTGGTGTGAGTGTGGTGTGAGCGTGGTGTGAGCGTGGTGTGAGTGCAGTGTGAGTGCGGTGTGAGTGTGGTGTGAGTGTGGTGTGAGTGCGGTGTGAACGTGGTGTGAGTGTGGTGTGAGCGTGGTGTGAGTGTGGTGTGAGTGCGGTGTGAGCGTGGTGTGAGTGCGGTGTGAGTGCAGTGTGAGTGCGGTGTGAGTGTGGTGTGAGTGCGGTGTGAGTGCAGTTTGAGCGTGGTGTGAGTGCGGTGTGAGCGTGGTGTGAGTGCGGTGTGAGCGTGGTGTGAGTGCAGTGTGAGTGCGGTGTGAGCGTGGTGTGAGTGTGGTGTGAGTGCAGTGTGAGTGCGGTGTGAGCGTGGTGTGAGTGCGGTGTGAGTGTGGTGTGAACGTGGTGTGAGTGCGGTGTGAACGCGGTGTGAACGTGGTGTGAGTGCGGTGTGAGTGTGGTGTGAGCGTGGTGTGAGTGCGGTGTGAGTGTGGTGTGAGTGTGGTGTGAACGTGGTGTGTGAGTGCGGTGTGAGTGTGGTGTGAACGTGGTGTGAGTGCGGTGTGAGTGCGGTGTGAGTGTGGTGTGAGTGTGGTGTGAGTGCGGTGTGAGTGTGGTGTGAGTGTGGTGTGAACGTGGTGTGTGAGTACGGTGTGAGTGTGGTGTGAACGTGGTGTGAGTGCGGTGTGAGTGCGGTGTGAGTGTGGTGTGAGTGTGGTGTGAGTGCGGTGTGAGTGTGGTGTGAGTGCGGTGTGAGTGTGGTGTGAGTGTGGTGTGAGTGCGGTGTGAGTGTGGTGTGAGTGTGGTGTGAGTGTGGTGTGAGTGCGGTGTGAACGTGGTGTGTGAGTGCGGTGTGAGTGCGGTGTGAACGTGGTGTGAGTGCGGTGTGAGTGCGGTGTGAGTGTGGTGTGAGTGTGGTGTGAACGTGGTGTGAGTGCAGTGTGAGTGTGGTGTGAACGTGGTGTGAGTGCGGTGTGAGTGTGGTGTGAACGTGGTGTGTGAGTGCGGTGTGAGTGTGGTGTGAGTGCGGTGTGAGTGCGGTGTGAGTGTGGTGTGAGTGTGGTGTGAGTGCGGTGTGAGCGTGGTGTGTGAGTGCGGTGTGAGTGTGGTGTGAGTGTGGTGTGAACGTGGTGTGAGTGCGGTGTGAGTGTGGTGTGAACGTGGTGTGAGTGCGGTGTGAGCGTGGTGTGTGAGTGCGGTGTGAGTGTGGTGTGAACGTGGTGTGTGAGTGCGGTGTGAGTGTGGTGTGAACGTGGTGTGTGAGTGCGGTGTGAGTGTGGTGTGAACGTGGTGTGAGTGCGGTGTGAATGTGGTGTGAACGTGGTGTGAGTGCGGTGTGAGTGCGGTGTGAGTGTGGTGTGAGTGTGGTGTGAACGTGGTGTGAGTGCAGTGTGAGTGTGGTGTGAACGTGGTGTGAGTGCGGTGTGAGTGTGGTGTGAACGTGGTGTGTGAGTGCGGTGTGAGTGTGGTGTGAGTGCGGTGTGAGTGCGGTGTGAGTGTGGTGTGAACGTGGTGTGAGTGCGGTGTGAGCGTGGTGTGTGAGTGCGGTGTGAGTGTGGTGTGAGTGTGGTGTGAACGTGGTGTGAGTGCGGTGTGAGTGTGGTGTGAACGTGGTGTGAGTGCGGTGTGAGCGTGGTGTGTGAGTGCGGTGTGAGTGTGGTGTGAACGTGGTGTGTGAGTGCGGTGTGAGTGTGGTGTGAACGTGGTGTGTGAGTGCGGTGTGAGTGTGGTGTGAACGTGGTGTGAGTGCGGTGTGAATGTGGTGTGAACGTGGTGTGAGTGCGGTGTGAGCGTGGTGTGTGAGTGCGGTGTGAGTGCGGTGTGAGCGTGGTGTGTGAGTGCGGTGTGAGTGCGGTGTGAGTGTGGTGTGAGTGTGGTGTGAGTGCGGTGTGAGTGCGGTGTGAACGTGGTGTGAGTGTGGTGTGAGTGTGGTGTGAGTGCGGTGTGAGCGCGGTGTGAGTGTGGTGTGAGTGTGGTGTGAACGTGGTGTGAGCGCGGTGTGAGTGTGGTGTGAGTGTGGTGTGAGTGTGGTGTGAACGTGGTGTGAGTGCGGTGTGAGTGCGGTGTGAGTGTGGTGTGAGTGTGGTGTGAGTGCGGTGTGAGCGCGGTGTGAGTGTGGTGTGAGTGTGGTGTGAGTGTGGTGTGAGTGTGGTGTGAGTGCGGTGTGAGTGCGGTGTGAACGTGGTGTGAGTGTGGTGTGCAGTGAGGATTGGCATGTCAGGCGACCAATGGTGTGAGCGTGGTGGCTGGGCAGTGGGAGATGGGATTTCATGGAATGAAACCTCCAGGAATGCATCCACCCAGAGATGGCCACCTTACATTGACTCCCCTACGTTTATTTAATCTCCCGAAGGAGGGAGTTACCACAAGCAAACATTCCTGAGATTGTAAAAAAACCGACAACTCCTCCTTCGCCCTGGGAAAAGAAAAGCTGGATTTTCGGCGTTGCTGATTTCGGGGCGATAATGGCGGAGGAGCGGTAAAGTTAGCGCCCGGGAACAGTTTGCGCCTCAGTCAGTAACATTGGTCAGCTGGGCCCTGAGTCAGGGGGCGCAGCACTAAGGAAGACGTTGTACACCTCTCTTGGGATGTTAGAATGGGAAACTCCCGAGGTAACGACACGGGCCGGGAGTACTCCGAAGATGCCTGGGGAGAAAAAAAAAACCTGGGAAAAAAACACCGCTGCAAAACTGGCCCCGAAACTCCCCCACCCCACCCCTGGGTGCTGGAGGCTGACCGCTCGCCATTGCCGCCGCTCCGGGGGTGAGAAACGGAGCACAAAGGACCGGAAACTCCGGCCTAATGATACAGGATTCGGGAGGGAGGAGGGAAATCACTTTCTGCCACTGGGACATTACCCCGGATAACTTGACATTATTCTGCATCTTCCATGGGCAGAACGGGACTGAGGTCCCACAGCGCTTAACTTACCAAACCAGGGCGAGCATGGCTGCAAACAATGCCAACAGCAGGAAGAGCAGAATGGCGAGTATTGTCGTCAAGACAACCATCCCCCCGGTGCGACGTCCAGGCCGGGTGCCAATGACACCGGGATCCACAGCTGGAGATAAAAACAGTGAAAATGTTTAAAACCTTGCTCACGGATCCACTCCCACACCCCAGCCCCCCGCCCGCCCAGAAGATTCTGGAAATACCCAACCGAACTGTCGAAGTATTTAGATCTGAAAACAAGAAACTATGGATACACTTTTTCAGATGCTGATGGATCGTTTCTGTTTTTATTCCAGGTTGTTCAATGTTCCCAGCTTGTAACCTCTGCATCTTTTACAGAAAATGATGTCTCATTTTTAAATTGGCTTCAACACAACTGGCTATTGAGGTAGCGACTAAAACACAATTTAAAAGGGAATAAGATAAATATTTCAAAAGGAGGAATACAAAAAGATCTTTGAGGAGAATGGGGTTACAGGAGCGAGCACCTCCTGTGCTGTAATTTCTGACATTCTATGAAAAGAAATACCACCAACGATGTCTCCGCAAGATCCTGCAAATCCCCTGGGAGGACAGACGCACCAACGTTAGCGTCCTCGACCAGGCCAACATCCCCAGCATCAAAGCACTGACCACACTGGATCAGCTCCGTTGGGCAGGCCACACAGTTCGTATGCCTGACACAAGACTCCCAAAGCAAGCGCTCTACACGGCAAGCGAGCCCCAGATGGGCAGAGGAAACGTTTCAAGGACACCCTCAAAGCCTCCCTGATAAAATGCAACATCCCCACCGACACCAGGGAGTCCCTGGCCAAAGATTGCCCTAAGTGGAGGAAGTGCATCCGGGAGGGCGCTGAGCACCTCGAGTCTCATCGCTGAGAGCATGCAGAAACCAAGCGCAGGCAGCGGAAAGAGCGTGCGGCAAACCAGTCCCACCCACCCTTTCCTTCAACCACTGTCTGTCCCACCTGTGACAGAGACTGTAATTCTTGTATTGGACTGTACAGTCACCTAAGAACTCACTTTTAGAGTGGAAACAAGTCTTCCTCGATTTCGAGGGACTGCCTATGATGATGCATTCTATGACAACTCTCCTTTATTGAGTTTAGGGCAATGTGCCCTGGGAGAAATGCTCCAAACACTAGGCCCACTGCCCTTTGTGCGATCTCTCAGTTTGGTCCAGGTCGGTCTGTGCTGGTGAGTTTTGACGCGTGAAGTCCAAGTACAGAGTGGTTCTGATTGAGCTTCCAGTTTGGAGCTGGCGCCTTCACACAGAACCAGAGTGGACCTGAGTCGATGATCGGATCAGCCATAATCGTGTTAAATGGCGGAGCAGGTTCGAGGGGACCTATGGCCTACTCCTGCTCCTATTTCTTATGTTCTTATGAGATCGTGAGAGAGATCGGGAGAGAGATTGGGAGAGAGATCAGGAGAGAGATTGGGAGAGAGATCGGGCCTGTTAAAAGTGGCCAAATGAGGAGCCTGACTGCATTTTGTGCAGTGTAGGGAAATTCTGCTGGTAGTTTCAGAGTGAATATCTGTGTATTGAACAACAACTTGTATTTATATAGCGTCTTTAACATAGTAAAACGTCCCAAGGTGCTTCACAGGAGTGTTTTAAGATGAAACAAATAAAATTGACACTGAGCCACATAAGAAGAAATTACAGCAGATGACCAAAAGCTTGGTCAAAGAGGTATGTTTTAAGGAGCGTCTTGAAGGAGGAAAGAGAGGTAGAGGGGCAGAGAGGTTTAAGGAGGGACTTCCAGAGCTTGGGGCCCAGGCAGCTGAAGGCACGGCCATTGATGGTTGAGCGATTATAATCAGGAGTGCTCAAGAGGGCAGAATTTGAGGAGAGCAGACATCTCGGGGGTTATTGGGGCTGAAGGAGATTACAGAGATAGGGAGGATTACCACTAGTTACAGGTAGGATGTTAGGGACTTTCACCGATCACCAGTTACATATAGACTATCTCTGAGTTATTGTATCACTGTTGATTATGAGGGGAATCTGAGTGTTATCACTATTATTATTAGTTAATGGTGCAATTTTAGTGAGTTACTATTAGTTACTGGTGGAATCAAGGGAGTCGAGGGTTATGGTGAGCGGGCAGGGAATTGGAGTTGAGGCCAAGATCAGATCAGCCATGATCTTATTGAATGGCAGAGCAGGCTTGAGGGGCCAAATGGTCTACTCCTGCTCCTATTTCTTATGTTCTTATGAATCAAATTTCGTCCCACTCTGGATCCCCCCCCACAGTAAATTGCTCCTCCCCCCTCGGTTTCCCCTCTTCTCTCCCCTCGTTTCCCCTCTTCTCCCCCCTCGGTTTCCCCTCCTCTCCCCTCGGTTTCCCCTCCTCTCCCCCCTCTATTTCCCCTCCTCTCCCCCCCTCCATTTCCCCTCCTCTCCCCCTCTGTTTCCCCTCTTCACCTGCTCACGGGTCATCACCTGGTGCTCAGCACATCTCGCACAACAGATATGCTGGCATGAAGCCATGAGCAAAGATACTCAACTACAGGAGACCCAACCTTTATAAAGGTACACAAAGTATCATAGGCAGATGTCATGTGGTCAGACGTCCAGAGTTGGCACCCCAGCAACATGGAGTGAGTTCTATCTAATTAACTCATTTCATTTCACCCTCCCCACCCCTCCAACACAATCACCAGCACACTTTTAATTTACTGCGGAGTAAGGTTTATCGGCCTTACCGTCAAACAGCTTGATTTCACCCGACCAATTTGTTTCCCCGACAATATTGGCAGTCGCTCGATTAGGATTATGCAAAATATACTTCATTCTAAAAACAAAAACAAAAGTTTAATACTTAGTTATTCACCCTCGCCCCTTAGCACAAGCTACTTTAGTTGAGCAGACAACTTGACGTTCCTGGCGAGGAACAGAGCTCGCACGGAAACCGCAGGGCCGGAACATCCAGCCGCCATTTCCCATGTGTCCTGCCCCTAGTTGGGGATGTCCAATTTGGCCAAATGATTGGGCCCCATCAAATAGAGGGATGTGAAGGCTCAGTGGGTTGCGGTGCAGACTCACACAGGGGCCCCTGGCCCAATCGCTGCCTGGGCTGAGCTCGCCGATCTCGGCCAGAGCTTTGAGCTGGTGACGGCCGCTCTCTCGCCAGCCGTGAGTTGGGGTCATGGGCTGAATACTGTGGTGCTGGGATCGCAACTCACCACAGCCTGCAGCAGCATCTGACCCTCCCATAAGCCTTCCCGCTCTTTCCCGTCACTTCCCAGTGTCGCTTCAGCCTGGCTGCGGTTTGGAAGATCATCCCAAGGCAGATCACTGTCCCAAGCCCCAGCCCTTTTTGGGGGTTTTTTGGTTCATCAAAAATCATGCCCAGCATCTTCATGAGCGGAAACCGATGGAGTAAGAAAATGGGTCTCAAACCATGGAATACTTTAACTGGATATCAGTGACTGGGCAGCATAACCATCGTCTTGCCCAATTGCTTGAAGTATTTGCTTCAACGGTCTACTGACCCTTCCACATCCAGCAGGAGACTCGGGTGTGAGATTAAGATCTGCCTCTGGATCACAGTCTTTTCAGTGTGTATGTTGAAAAGTCCTGAGATGCCCCTTACTTTCTCAGGCTACAGAACGAAGGGGAAAGGGAGACAATGGAGCGGAGGCCATCCCAGAATGCACTGCATCATTTAACGCCCTCTTGCAGGCCCCATGTAATGGAGGCTTGTTCACTTGCTAGGGGTGCTGGGACAGCCTCGCCTCCATCTGGCTTTTTCTCTTAGCTCTCGCTCTGCAACGTGAGAGAACACTCAAACAGCGAGGCAGGATGTGAGGAGAACAAGAGAAAGAAAGAGGAAATGGAGAAAGATAATCTATGTTTGGATTTTTGCTCGAAGCCCATATTTTTATTGCACGTGAATGGCTTATAACTGTCAACCGCAGTTCATGGGCAGCACACTCGCCTCTGAAGGTTGTGGGTTCAAGTCCCACTCCAGAGACTTTAGCACATAATCCAGGTGACACTCCAGTGTAGTGCTCATGGAGTCTCTCGGATGAGATGTTAAAACCGAGGCCCGGTCTGCCCTCTCAGGAGGACGTAAAAGATCCTACGGCACTATTTTGAAGAGAAGGGGAGTTCTGTCCGGTGTCCTAGCCAATAGTTATCCCTCAACCAACATCTAAAAACAGATGGTCTGGTCATTCATTGTCACATTGCTGTTTGTGGGAGTTTGCTGTGTGCAAATTGGCTGCAGTGTTTCCTACATTACAACAGTGACTACATTTCAAAAAGTACTTCATTGGCTTAAAGTGTTTTGGGATGACCCGAAGTCGTGAAAAGTGTAAAAATGAAAATCTTTCTCTCTTACCCATGCTGTGCGTGTTCATATCTATTGCAACTTGAATAAAACAGACACCTGGGCATTCACTACTGTCTAGCAAAAGAAACCTGACTGATGAACATACTCTTGTGAATTTTCTTACCTGAATGTCCCACCAGTATGTAATGGTGCATTGCAATTCGGAGTTCTACAGGGCACTTCCGACCCGACTCGCAGTGTGGAGATCAGATTAGAAACTGTGGCTGTTGGGCAAACGTAATTGCCTCTTTCGGTTTTAACAGTGAAGTAAAAATTTTTCGGTCCCGTGACAGCATTTAGGAGGGTGAGTAGACTGGAATTTACCATACCATTTTTTATGCTCTGAAATTCCGAAACTCCTAGGTTTGAGAGGGCAGAAAACTGTCAATCAGTAAATTCATCCCTTTGTAAATACAGGATCCAGGCTACAATGAGATTGAGTTAAATCAAATATGTGCCATGGTATAAAACACTTCAGATAACAGGTTATGTTCACCATCCATTTCATGCTTCCATTCACTTCAATCATTTGCAGTTCATTCAAGAGTCATTCACAAAACATTAAAAGTAGCAACGCAAGTTAAGAAGGCCCTAAAAGTGCAAACAAAGCACTAGGGTTCATTTCTAGAGGAATAGAATTGAAAAGCAGAGAAGTTATGTTCAACCTGTATAAAACCTTGGTTAAGACCGCACTTAGAGTACTGTCTACAGTTCTGGTCTCCATCTCCGGGGATGAGGGGGTTGACTTATTAGGAAAGGTTAAGTAGGTTGAGCCTCTACTCATTGGAATTCAGAAGAATGAGAGGTGATCTTATCGAAAAGTATAAGATTATGAGGGGGCTTGACAAGGTGGATGCAGAGAGGATGTTTCCACTGATGGGGGAGACTTGAACTAGAGGGCATGATCTTAGAATAAGGGGCCGCCCATTTAAAACAGAGATGAGGAGAAATTTCTTCTCTCAGAGGGTTGTTAATCTGTGGAATTCGCTGCCTCAGAGAGCTGTGGAAGCTGGGACATTGAATAAATTTATGATAGAAATAGACAGTTTCTTAAATGATAAGGGGTTATGGGGAGGGGAAGTGGAGCTGAGTCCATGATCAGCCATGATCTTATTGAATGGCGGTGCAAGCTCAAGGGGCCGTATGGCCTACTCCTGCTCCTATTTCTTATGCTCTTATTACAAAAAGGATAAAAAGGCATTGGAGAAAGTGAAACATGTTTTACTAGTCTGATACCTTAACTGAACAGTAAAGACTGAACAGGCTGGGGTTCTTTTCTCGAGAAAAACGAGAAGATTGAAGGGTGAACTAATTGAAGTCTTTAAAATTCTGAAGGTGTTCGATAGGGTAGACGTAAGAAGATGTTTCCACTTGTGGGGGAATCCAAAACTAAGGGCCATAAATATAAGATAGTGACTAATAAAACCAGCAAGGAATTCAGAAGAAACCTCTACCCAGAGAGTGGTGAGAATGTGGAACTCGTGACCACATGGAATGGTTGAGGCGAATGGTATAGATGCCTTTAAGGGAAGCTATATAAGTACATGAGGGAGAAAGGAATAGAAGGATATGCTGATGGGGTTAGATGAAATAGAGTGGGAGGAGGCTTGAGTGGAGCATAAACACTGACATGGACCAGTTGGGTTAATGGCCTATTTCTGTGTAGTACATTCTATGTATTTATGCACAACTGAAAATAGCTATCGAAACAATGCAGGGTTGTAATTAGGGTTTCAGTGGAACATGCAGCTGGGCATGTAGAATCTCTGTGCCTTGTCCATTTGAACTGTGCAAGCAGCACAATTAGATTCCGTCCTTCCAAACATGTGTGTGTCTAGAGAGAGCTTCTTCAGCTCTGCTAACACTGCAGTGAGGGACCAGTTATAGCCTTGGTAGTGGTAGGAACAATTTGAGATGATGAACTAAAAGTGTTATACAAGAAGTGTATTGATTTAAGTGTGATTTTTTTTCCTATAACTTATTCGTACAGGTAGAGCATCCGAAATCCAGAAACCTCGGGACCAAGGCCGTTCTGGATTTTGTGTTTTTCCGGTTTTCGGAACGTCTTTACGATGTCCCGAATCCGGAAACGTTTTAGCCGAGGTAAGGTGGGGGTGGGGGGGGGGTGTCGTGGATAACAGTAAAATCACTAAACTTTTTTAGACAGAGTTCAATCCTGGACATATTATTATATCTCTCTTGTAACAGGCAGACAACCGATGTCAACAGTACTGCACAAATAACTCAATCTGCTGTTTCTGTAATTATACTCATGTCACTGCATACAATAGTGACTACCGAGCAAAATGGGTGGCGGGCGAGGGGAGGAGAGGTCCGAGTGGCGGAGCGGGCGGGGGGGTGGCAGCGGGTCCGGATTATGGAACATTTTCCGGATTCCGGACTACCCCACCATGGGTGGACCCGGTATCCGGATTCCGGAACATGCCAAATTTCGGAACTCCGGATTTCGGACGCTCAACCTGCATCACCACAGCGAATACACCTCGTGCCAACATTGCAGAGTACTGTTGACAAGGAATAATGGCTCATATTCCATGTGCTGTCGTCAACGCTATGAATTATTCACGAAGCTACCCATCCTGGTCCCTGCTGCGATTGGGAAGGAAAGACAATGTCACATTGTATGGACAGAGACACACAATCGGGATGATTCTCCTCGTCCGGTTCTACCCAGGTGTGGTGAAGAGAAAATGTGGGCAGAGACCTGTTTCTTCAGGTATCGGACCCCCCCCCCCCCCCCACAGCCCCATTGCCCCAAACTGAGCCACGGCCGATAGTAGGCACAGGCTCAAGACAAAGCTGGAAGTTTCAGCCTCCAGCCTCCAGCGCTCCAGGACAGCATAGCATGCCTGGGATCTCATGCATTCTCCCAAATTTCCAATACCCGGCCCCGGAACACAAAACTGTGCATCGGAAGCTGTGACACTCAAGATTAAAGTGTGGCCCCCTCTGCCTTTATACAACAGAAATTCCATGTATCCCCTTACCCAGGCACCCTGTGATGCAGAGATATTCGTTAGTTATTATAGTTTAACAATGAGTTTTCATCAATCATAAATAAAGCTAATTCCAGAAGCCAGCCTCTGATCTCACCATCCGCTCCCACTTGGCAGAAAGTGGCAAAGCCAGCTACCATGTACCAGCTAGCATTTGTGAAGAAAGGTCACTTGAGACTTAATGGCAAGATACTCACCGGTATTATTAGCCACAACCAACCAAACATCACAGTTTGGACAGCTCAGTTCGATGCGGTCGAACACGCAGAGGGGCTGTTCTAGTGCAACTGTTGTTTGAGTGATTCTCCCCGGTATTCTCTGCGGCACAATTTCAGGAATATAATCGACCATAGTTGGAACTGAAAAAAAAGAGTAAAGCCAAAATGAATATTGAGAGTGTTCAGGTGCACTCTAGTCAGACCCACCAGGTCGAAGATGCTCAGTAACTCACTCTCTGGGCCAGGGCTGCATTCACATATACACTGGCACTTCCATCATCATTGGTGAAGATGTAGTTGCAAGGTTTCTCTATAGCTTCTGCATCTCACCAACAAAACAGGTTTTGCCTGTCCCTTTTCCCCAAATCAAACACCTAAATATTTTCATAGAAACATAGAAACATATAAAATAGGTGCAGGAGTAGGCCATTCAGCCCTTCGAGCCTGCACCACCGTTCAATGATATCATGGCTGATCATTCCTTCAGTACCCCTTTCCTGCTTTCTCTCCATACCCCTTGATCCCTTTAGCCGTAAGGGCCATATCTAACTCCCTCTTGAATATATCCAATGAACTGGCATCAACAACTCTCTGCGGCAGGGAATTCCACAGGTTAACAATTCTCTGAGTGAAGAAATTTCTCCTCATCTCAGTTCTAAATGGCCTGCCCCTTATCCTAAGACTGTGTCCCCTGGTTCTGAACTTCCCCAACATCAGGAACATTCTTCCCGCATCCAACCTGTCCAGTCCCGTCAGAATCATATATGTTTCTATGAGATCCCCTCTCAAACTTCTAAACTCCGGTGTATAAAGGCCCAGTTGATCCAGTCTCTCCTCATATGTCAGTCCAGCCATCCCTGGAATCAATCTGGTGAACCTTCGCTGCACTCCCTCAATAGCAAGAACATCCTTCCTCAGATTAGGAGACCAAAACTGAACACAATATTCCAGGTGAGGCCTCACCAAGGCCCTGTACAACTGCAGTAAGACTTCCCTGCTCCTATACTCAAATCCCCTAGCTATGAAGGCCAACATACCATTTGCCTTCTTCACCGCTTGCTGTACCTGCATGCCAACTTTCAATGACTGATGAACCATGACACCCAGGTCTCGCTGCATCTCTCCTTTTCCTAATCTACCGCCATTCAGATAATATTATGCCTTCGTGTTTTTGCCACCAAAGTGGATAACCTCACATTTATCCACATTATACTGCATCTGCCATGTATTTACCCACTTGCCGAACCTGTCCAAGTCACCCTACAGCCTCTTAGCGTCCTTCTCACCGCTCACACCGTCACACAGTTCAGTGTCATCTGCAAACTTGGAGATATTACACTCAATTCCATCATCTAAATCATTGATGTATATTGTAAAGAGCTGAGGACCCAGCACTGAGCCCTGTGGCACTCCACTAGTCACTGCCTGCCATTCTGAAAAGGACCCGTTTATCCCGATTCTCTGCTTCCTGTTTGCCAACCAGTTCTCTATCCACGTCAGTACATTACCCCCAATACCATGTGCTTTCATTTTGCACACCAATCTCTTGTGTGGGACCTTGTTAAATACCTTTTGAAAGTCCAAATACACCAGATCCACTGGTTCTCCCTTATCCACTCTACTAGTTACAGCCTCAAAAAATTCCAGAAGATTTGTCAAGCATGATTTCCCTTTCATAAATCCATGCTGACTTGGACCAATCCTGTCACTGCTTTCCAAATGTGCTGCTATTTCATCCTTAATGATTGATTCCAACATTTTCCCCACTACTGATATCAGGCTAACTGGTCTATAATTCTCTGTTTTCTCTCTCCCTCCTTTTTTAAAAAGTGGGGTTACATTAGCTACCCGCCAGTCCATAGGAACTGATCCAGAGTCGATAGATTATTGGAAAATGACCACCAATACATCCACTATTTCTAGGGCCACTTCCTTAAGTACTCTGGGATGTAGACTATCAGGCCTGGGGATTAATCGACCTTCAATCCCATCAATTTCCCTAACACAATTTCCCGCCTAATAAGGATATTCTTTAGTTCTTCTTTCTCACTAGATCCTCGGTCCCCTCGTACATCTGGAAGGTTATTTGTGTCTTCCTTCGTGAAGACAGAACCAACGTTTTTGTTCAATTGGTCTGCCATTTCTTTGTTCCCCATTATAAATTCACCCGAATCCGACTGCAAAGGACCTACATTTATCTTCACTAATCTTTTTCTGTTCACATATCTACAGAAGCTTTTGCAGTCAGTTTTTATGTTCCCGGCAAGCTTCCTCTCATACTCTATTTCCCCCCTCTTAATTAAACCCTTTGTCCTCCTCTGCTGAATTCTAAATTTCTCCCAGTCCTCAGGTTTGCTGCTTTTTCTGGTTAATTTATATGCCTCTTCCTTGGATTTAACACTATCCTTAATTTCCCTTGTTAGCCACGGTTGAGCCACCTCCCCGTTTTATTTTTACTCCAGACAGGGATGTACAATTGTTGAAGTTCATCCACACGATCTTGAAAGATTTGCCATTGCTTATCCACCGTCAACCCTTTAAGTATCATTTGCCAGTCTAATCTAGCCAATTCGCGCCTCATACCGTCAAAGTTACCTTTCCTTAAGTTCAGGACCCTAGTTTCTGAATTAACTGTGTCACTCTCCATCTTAATAACCATGTTATGGTCACTCTTCCCCAAGGGGCCTCGCACAACAAGATTACTAATTAGTCCCTTCTCATTACAAATCACCCAGTCTAGGATGACCAGCTCTCTGGTTGGTTCCTCGACATATTGGTCTAGAAAACCATCCCTAATACACTCCATGAAATCCTCCTCCACCGCATTGCTACCAGTTAGGTTAGCCCAATCAATGTGTAGATTAAAGTCGCCCATGATTACTGCTGTACCTTTATTGCACACATCCCTTATTTCTTGTTTGATGCTGTCCCCAACCTCACTACTACTATTTGGTGGCCTGTACACTATTGTTTTCTGCCCTTTGGTATTCCATAGCTCCACCCATACTGATTCCACATCATCCAAGCTAATGTCCTTCCTTACAATTGCATTAATTTCCTCTTTAACCAGCAATGCCACCCCACCTCCTTTTCCTTTCTGTCTATCCTTCCTAAATGCTGAATATCCTTGGATGTTGATTTCCCAGCCTTGCTCACCCTGGAGCCATGACTCCATGATGCCAATCACATCATATCCGTTATCTGCTATCTGCGCAGTTAATTCATCCACCTTATTCCGAATACTCCTCGCATTGAGGCACAGAGCCTTCAGGCTTGTCTTTTTAACACACTTTGCCCCTTTAGAATTTTGTTGTAATGTGGCCCTTTTTGTTTTTTGCCTTGGGTTTCTCTGCCCTCCACTTTTACTATTCTCCTTTCTATCTTTTGCTTCTGACTCCATTTTATTACCCTTTGTCTCCCTGCATAGGTTCCCATCCCCCTGCCATATTAGTTTAACTCCTCCCCAACAGCACTAGCGAACACTCCCCCTAGGACATTGGTTCCGGTCCTGCCCAGGTGCAGACCGTCCGGTTTGTACTGGTCCCACCTCCCCCAGAACCGGTTCCAATGTCCCAGGAATTTGAATCCCTCCCTTCTGCACCACTGCTCAAGCCACGTATTCATCCGAGCGATCCTGTGATTCCTACTCTGACTAGCACGTGGCACTGGTAGCAATCCTGAGATTACTACTTTTGAGGTCCTACTTTTCAATTTAACTCCTAGCTCCCTAAATTCGTCTCGTAGGACCTCATCCCATTTTTACCTATATCGTTGGTACCCATATGCACCACGACAACTGGCTGTTCACCCTCCCTTTTCAGAATGTCCTGCACCTGCTCCGAGACATCCTTAACCCTTGCACCAGGGAGGCAACATACCATCCTGGAGTCTCGGTTGCGGCCGCAGAAACGCCTATCTATTCCCCTTACAATTGAATCCCCTATCACTATCGCTCTCCCACTCTTTTTCCTGCCCTCCTGTACAACAGAGCTAGCCACGGTGCCATGGACTTGGCTGCTGCTGCTCATTATTAAACAAGATGTGTTATCTTTATTTTGAATATTTTCCTGTTTTCTGTGCATTTTTTTCCCCTTCCTCTCCTGATGGTAATGATTGATACTGGGAGTAAAGTTCAATGTCATTGAGACCAAAATGTCACCATGTCAATGTCAGTTGAAAGCAGAACACCTGATGACAGGTCAATGTCACTTTGAATACAAAATACCATCAAGAGAATTCCAGCTGAAACCGCAATGCCAGTTACTAAGATCTCAGCGTCAAGTCATCATACATTTAGCAATTTTCATAACTCTTGGAAATATGCAAATTCTCTGAGAGATTCTTCTGGAATGAAGAGTGGGCACTTGGCTGAGGTACAAGAGGGAAGAATACCTCAAAGTAAACGTATCATAGAATCAGTAATTTGCAACACGGAAGGAGGCCATGTCAGCCCATCGTGTCCGCGCTGGCTGACAAAGAGCTATCTAGCCTAATCCCACTTTTCAGCTCTGGTCCGTAGCCTTGTAGGTTAGAGGGGAGATGAGGAGTGCACAGCCAAGTGCTTTTTAAATGTGGTGAGGGTTTCTGCCTCTACCACCCTTTCAGGCAGTGAGTGCCAGACCCCCACCACCCTCTGGGTGAGGAAATGTTTCCTCATCTCCCCTCTAATCCTTCTACCAATTACTTTAAATCTATGCCCCCTGGTTGTTGACCCCCTGCTAAGGGAAATAGATCCTTCCTATCCACTCTAGGCCCCTCATAATTTTATACACCTCCCTTAAATCTCCCCTCAGCCTCCTCTGTTCCAAAGAAACAAACCCAGTCTATCCAATCTTTCCTCTGGCTGGCTCTGCTGCACAGGAGGGCAGGAAAAAGAGTGGGAGAGCAATAGTGATTGGGGATTCAATGGTGAGGGGAATAGATAGGCGTTTCTGCGGCCGCAACCGAGACTCCAGGATGGTATGTTGCCTCCCTGGTGCAAGGGTCAAGGATGTCTCGGAGCGGGTGCAGGACATTCTAAAAAGGGAGGGAGAACAGCCAGTTGTTGTGGTGCACATTGGTACCAACGACATAGGTAAAAAGAGGGATGAGATCCTACGAAACGAATTTAAGGAGCTAGGAGCTAAATTAAAAAGTAGGACCTCAAAAGTAGTAATCTCGGGATTGCTACCAGTGCCACGTGATAGTCAGAGTAGGAATCGCAGGATAGCGCAGATGAATACGTGGCTTGAGCAGTGGTGCAACAGGGAGGGATTCAAATTCCTGGGGCATTGGAACCGGTTCTGGGGGAGGTGGGACCAGTACAAACCGGACAGTCTGCACCTGGGCAGGACCGGAACCAATGTCCTAGGGGGAGTGTTTGCTAGTGCTGTTGGGGAGGATTTAAACTGATATGGCAGGGGGATGGGAACCAATGCAGGGAGACAGAGGGAAACAAAAAGGAGGCAAAAGCAAAAGACAGAAAGGAGATGAGGAAAAGTGGAGGGCAGAGAAACCCAAGGCAAAGAACAAAAAGGGCCACTGTACAGCAAAATTCTAGAAGGACAAAGGGTGTTAAAAGAACAAGCCTGAAGGCTTTGTGTCTTAATGCAAGGAGTATCCGCAATAAAGTGGATGAATTAACTGTGCAAATAGATGTTAACAAATATGATGTGATTGGGATTACGGAGACGTGGCTCCAGGATGATCAGGGCTGGGAACTCAACATCCAGGGGTATTCAACATTCAGGAAAGATAGAATAAAAGGAAAAGGAGGTGGGGTAGCATTGCTGGTTAAGGAGCAAATTAAGGCAATAGTTCGGAAGGACATTAGCTTGGATGATGTGGAATCTATATGGGTAGAGCTGCAGAATACCAAAGGACAAAAAACGTTAGTGGGAGTTGTGTACAGACCTCCAAACAGTAGTAGTGATGTTGGGGAGGGCATCAAACATGAAATTAGGGGTGCGTGCAATAAAGGTGCAGCAGTTATAATGGGTGACTTTAATATGCACATAGATTGGGTTAACCAAACTGGAAGCAATACGGTAGAGGAGGATTTCCTGGAGTGCATAAGGGATGGTTTTTTAGACCAATATGTCGAGGAACCAACTAGGGGGGAGGCCATCTTAGACTGGGTGTTGTGTAATGAGAGAGGATTAATTAGCAATCTCGTTGTGCGAGGCCCCTTGGGGAAGAGTGACCATAATATGGTGGAATTCTGCATTAGGATGGAGAATGAAACAGTTAATTCAGAGACCATGGTCCAGAACTTAAAGAAGGGTAACTTTGAAGGAATGAGGCGTGAATTGGCTAGGATAGATTGGCGAATGATACAGAAGGGGTTGACTGTGGATGGGCAATGGCAGACATTTAGAGACCGCATGGATGAACTACAACAATTGTACATTCCTGTCTGTCGTAAAAATAAAAAAGGGAAGGTGGCTCAACCGTGGCTATCAAGGGAAATCAGGGATAGCATTAAAGCCAAGGAAGTGGCATACAAATTGGCCAGAAATAGCAGCGAACCCGGGGACTGGGAGAAATTTAGAACTCAGCAGAGGAGGACAAAGGGTTTGATTAGGGCAGGGAAAATGGAGTACGAGAAGAAGCTTGCAGGGAACATTAAGACGGATT
This sequence comes from Pristiophorus japonicus, assembly GCF_044704955.1. Taxonomy (NCBI): domain Eukaryota; kingdom Metazoa; phylum Chordata; class Chondrichthyes; family Pristiophoridae; genus Pristiophorus; species Pristiophorus japonicus. Next base: position 52,938,007 of record NC_091992.1, read on the forward strand.
GCAAAAGTTTCTATAGATATGTAAAGAGAAAAAGGTTAGTAAAGACAAACGTAGGTCCCCTGCAGTCAGATCAGGGGAAGTCATAACGGGGAACAAAGAAATGGCGGACCAATTGAACAAGTACTTTGGTTCGGTATTCACTGAGGAGGACACAAACAACCTTCCGGATATAAAAGGGGTCGGCGGGTCTAGTAAGGAGGAGGAACTGAGGGAAATCCTTATTAGTCGGGAAATTGTGTTGGGGAAATTGATGGGATTGAAGGCCGATAAATCCCCAGGGCCTGATGGACTGCATCCCAGAGTACTTAAGGAGGTGGCCTTGGAAATAGTGGATGCATTGACAGTCATTTTCCAACATTCCATTGACTCTGGATCAGTTCCTATGGAGTGGAGGGTAGCCAATGTAACCCCACTTTTTAAAAAAGGAGGGAGAGAGAAAACAGGGAATTACAGACCGGTCAGCCTGACATCGGTAGTGGGTAAAATGATGGAATCAATTATTAAGGATGTGATCGCAGTGCATTTGGAAAGAGGTAATATGATAGGTCCAAGTCAGCATGGATTTGTGAAAGGGAAATCATGCTTGCCAAATCTTCTGGAATTTTTTGAGGATGTTTCCAGTAGAGTGGACAAGGGAGAACCAGTCGATGTGGTATATTTGGACTTTCAGAAGGCTTTCGACAAGGTCCCACACAAGAGATTAATGTGCAAAGTTAAAGCACATGGGATTGGGGGTAGTGTGCTGACATGGATTGAGAACTGGTTGTCAGACAGGAAGCAAAGAGTAGGAGTAAATGGGGACTTTTCAGAATGGCAGGCAGTGACTAGTGGGGTACTACAAGGTTCTGTGCTGGGGCCCCAGCTGTTTACACTGTACATTAATGATTTAGACGAGGGGATTAAATGTAGTATCTCCAAATTTGCGGATGACACTAAGTTGGGTGGCAGTGTGAGCTGCAAGGAGGATTCTATGAGGCTGCAGAGCGACTTGGATAGGTTAGGTGAGTGGGCAAATGCATGGCAGATGAAGTATAATGTGGATAAATGTGAGGTTATCCACTTTGGTGGTAAAAACAGAGAGACAGACTATTATCTGAATGGTGACAGATTAGGAAAAGGAGAGGTGCAACGAGACCTGGGTGTCATGGTACATCAGTCATTGAAGGTTGGCATGCAGGTACAGCAGGCGGTTAAGAAAGCAAATGGCATGTTGGCCTTCATAGCGAGGGGATTTGAGTACAAGGGCAGGGAGGTGTTGCTACAATTGTACAGGGCGTTGGTGAGGCCACACCTGGAGTATTGTGTACAGTTTTGGTCTCCTAACCTGAGGAAGGACATTCTTGCTATTGAGGGAGTGCAGCGAAGGTTCACCAGACTGATTCCCGGGATGGCGGGACTGACCTATCAAGAAAGACTGGATCAACTGGGCTTGTATTCACTGGAGTTCAGAAGAATGAGAGGGGACCTCATAGAAACGTTTAAAATTCTGACGGGGTTAGACAGGTTAGATGCAGGAAGAATGTTCCCAATGTTGGGGAAGTCCAGAACCAGGGGATACAGTCTAAGGATAAGGGGGAAGCCATTTAGGACTGAGATGAGGAGGAATTTCTTCACCCAGAGAGTGGTGAACCTGTGGAATTCTCTACCACAGAAAGTTGTTGAGGCCAATTCACTAAATATATTCAAAAAGGAGTTAGATGAAGTCCTTACTACTAGGGGAATCAAGGGGTATGGTGAGAAAGCAGGAATGGGGTACTGAAGTTGCATGTTCAGCCATGAATTCATTGAATGGCGGTGCAGGCTAGAAGGGCCGAATGGCCTACTCCTGCACCTATTTTCTATGTTTCTATGTTTCCTTGTAGCTAAAAGTCCAGGTAACATCCTCGTAAATCTCCTCCATTCCCTCTCTAGTGCAATCACATCTTTCCTGTAATGCGGTGACCAGAACTGTGCACAGTACTCTAGCTGTGGCCTAACCAGTGTTTTATACAGTTCAAGCATAACCTCCCTGCTCTTGTATTCTGTGCCTCGGCTAATAAAGGCAAGTATTCCGTATGTCTTCTTAATCAGCTACCTGGCCTGCTACCTTCAGGGATCTGTGGACATGTACTCCAAGGTCCCTTTGTTCCTCTACACTTCTCAGTGCCCTACCATTTAATGTGTATTACCTTGCCTTGTTAGCACTCCCCAAATGCATTACCTCACACTTCTCCGGATTGAATTCCATTTGCCACTGTTCTGCCCACCTGACCAGTTCATTGATATCCTTCTGCAGCTTTCTTCTTCATTATCAACTACACAGCCAATTATTGTATCATCTGAAAACTTCTTAATCATACCCCCTATATTCAAGTCTAAATCATTGATATATACCACAAAAAGCAAAGGACCTAGTTCTGAGCCATGCAGAAGCCCGCAGTCACAAAAACGCCTACCAACCATTACCCTTTGCTTCCTGCCTCTGACCCGATTCTGGATCAGCACAAGCACAAGTGAACACCTTCAGGAAAGAACATTTCAATATGATACTAGTGCTAGGCATCTGGCACTCTCCTGCTCCAGTCCCCACCCTCCTGCCCCAGCACAGCACCCTCCTGCCCCAGCCCCCACCCTCCTGCCCCAGCCCCCACCCTCCTGCCCCAGCACTGCACCCTCCTGCCCCAGCCCCCCACCCTCCTGCCCCAGCCACCACCCTCCTGCCGCAGCACAGCACCCTCCTGCCGCAGCACAGCACCCTCTTGCCCCAGCCCCTACCTTCCTGCCCCAGCCCCCACCCTCCTGCCCCAGCACAACACCCTCCTGCCCCAGCACTGCACCCTTCTGCCTCAGCCCCCACCCTCCTGCCCCAGCACAGCACCCTCCTGCCCCAGCCCCCACCCTCCTGCCCCAGCCCTCACCCTCCTGCCCCAGCACAGCACCCTCCTGCCCCTGCCCCCACCCTCCTGCCCCAGCACAGCACCCTCCTGCCCCAGCACAGCACCCTCCTGCCCCAACCCCTACCCTCCTGCCCCAGCACAGCACCCTCCTGCCCCAGCCCCCACCCTCCTGCCCCAGCCCTCACCCTCCTGCCCCAGCACAGCACTCTTCTGCCCCAGCCCCTACCTTCCTGCCCTAGCCCCCACCCTCCTGCCCCAGCCCCCACCCTCCTACCCCAGCACTGCACCCTCCTGCCCCAGCCCCCACACTCCTGCCCCAGCACAGCACCCTCCTGCCCCAGCACAGCACCCTCCTGCCCCAACCCCTACCCTCCTGCCCCAGCACAGCACCCTCCTGCCCCAGCCCCCACCCTCCTGCCCCAGCCCCCACCCTCATGCCCCAGCCCCCACCCTCCTGCCCCAGCCCCCACCCTCCTGCCCCAGCCCCCACCCTCATGCCCCAGCCCCCACCCTCCTGCCCCAGCCCCCACCCTCCTGCCCCAGCACAGCACCCTACTGCCCCAGCCCCCACCCTCCTGCCCCAGCCCCCACCCTCCTGCCCAAGCCCCCACCCTCCTGCCCCAGCACTGCACCCTCCTGCCCCAGCCCCCACCCTCCTGCCCCAGCACAACACCCTCCTGCCCCAGCACTGCACCCTTCTGCCTCAGCCCCCACCCTCCTGCCACAGCACAGCACCCTCCTGCCCCAGCCCCCACCCTCCTGCCCCAGCCCCCACCCTCCTGCCCCAGCACAGCACCCTCCTGCCCCTGCCCCCACCCTCCTGCCCCAGCATTGCACTCTTCTGCCCCAGCCCCTACCCTCCTGCCCTAGCCCCCACCCTCCTACCCCAGCCCCCACCCTCCTGCCCCAGCACAGCACCCTCCTGCCCCAGCACTGCACCCTCCTGCCCCAGCCCCCACACTCCTGCCCCAGCACAGCACCCTCCTGCCCCAGCACAGCACCCTCCTGCCCCAGCCCCCACCCTCCTGCCCCAGCACAGCACCCTCTTGCCCCAGCCCCCACCCTCCTGCCCCAGCCCCCACCCTCATGCCCCAGCCCCCACCCTCCTGCCCCAGCACAGCACCCTCCTGCCCCAGCCCCCACCCTCCTGCCCCAGCACAACACCCTCATGCCCCAGCCCCCATCCTCCTGCCCCAGCACAGCACCCTCCTGCCCCAGCCCCCACCCTCCTGCCCCAGCCCCCACCCTCCTGCCCCAGCACAGCACCCTACTGCCCCAGCCCCCACCCTCCTGCCCCAGCCCCCACCCTCCTGCCCCAGCCCCCACCCTCCTGCCCCAGCACTGCACCCTCCTGCCCCAGCCCCCACCCTCCTGCCCCAGCCCCCACCCTCCTGCCCCAGCACATCACCCTCCTGACCCAGCCCCTACCCTCCTGCCCCAGCCCCCACCCTCCTGCCCCAGCACAACACCCTCCTGCCCCAGCCCCCACCCTCCTGCCCCAGCACAACACCCTTCTGCCCCAGCACTGCACCCTTCTGCCTCAGCCCCCACCCTCCTGCCCCAGCCCCTACCCTCCTGCCCCAGCCCCCACCCTCCTGCCCCAGCCCCCACCCTCCTGCCCCAGCCCCCACCCTCTTGCCCCAGCACAGCACCCTCCTGCTCCAGCCCATAGCTTCGTACCCCAGCCGCGGATATGGAGAAATTTTGGGCGTGTAGCCCCTGATTTTGTGATATGAACAGCTGGCAGTAGGCTCTCCATCAGCACATACTTGGACATTGGCTCTTTTGTCTCACCATAGCAAAGCCACACAACTGAGAACAAAATAGTCATTTCAAGCTAATTCTCCAATGTAGATTCTACCCCCCATAAAAAATTTTTTTATTGACTTTTCTATTCCTGTTCTTGCCTCTTTCTCTTGCATGCCCATTCTTTCGCTTAACATCTTCTGTCTCTCTCTCTCTCTCGATGCTTTTGATACGTTTTCATCATCATCTCTATCTCTGTCTCTCTTACTCACTCTCTTTCAATAAGTGTCTCCTTCCATCTGCCCTCTTTCTCCTATCTATACCTTTCAGTTTATTTACCCCCATCATACAACTCTTCCTTTATGTCTCCTCTCTCTATATCACTCACTCTTTCCTTTTCCTCAGCTACCGTGGAGACCTGGAGCCAAACAGGGCCCCTGGCCCTATAATACATAGGGACAGGAAACATTATCTATTGTCTCCCAGGGACTGCAGGCCAGAGCATTTCACCTATCCAAACTAACCCATGCTCCATCGCAGCAAGCAGATAGGCCGCAAGGGTTCAGCAGAGAGGTGATAACCTAGCTGGGGCCAGGAGGATGCGCTTGTGTGAAGGGCCTGGAGGGGGGAGGCATGCAAGTGGCCAGGGGAGTGTGAGGGCCTGAGTTGGCTCAGGAGGGAGCGGTACATCCCAGGAGTGAATTGCACAATGAGAGTCAGGTCAGTATCACGGTGAGTAATTCCTGGTACGCAAGTGATTATATATTAATAGTCACATGATTAGCACAACCAAATCAAATGCAAGGTTTAGCAGTTATGTGGTTCCCACAAACCAATCAGATTCCAGGCAAAGGATGAGCAGACATGATTTATTTAATTAAGTAGACTCCTTTGTTGCCCCAACAAGTAAACTTTGAGATATAACAGCAAAGGTGTAGGAGAGAAGCTGGCTGGCCACGATAAAGGTATGCCATCAACAACAAGGCGTCATATCCCTGTTATCGACCGCACGCATCGACCGAGACTTCCAGAGATCCAGCTGCATTAGCGAGCCATGCGGTCTTCACTTAAACCTAAACACAGGGAGCTAGATAGTTATTGGCTCCAAGCCTTGACTCCCAGGTTTCTGGTCTCCAATGGGAGGGGAACGCACGAGCGTGTGAGTGACATTCTTCCAGGACCACTAATTCAAATGGGAACATGCCTTCAGATTGGAAAAATAGAAATGGTCTGATTTTAAAGCTGGTGTTTTGGCATCGGCACCCCAACGTTTCTAATGTCTCTCCTTTGACCCCCAAAGACATTGATTCAGTGTGGCTCCAAGGGCATCATCAGCCCGAACAAATGCAGAGTGTTTGCTCCAGGCATGCCCCCAGCTGCACAAGACCCAAGCATCAGAAGCTGGCCACACTAACGCACCACAGAACTCAACATAAAAGAAACTAAAGTCGACCTCCTGACTCGGATTCTAGGGCCTTGACTCAGCTGACAATCCTCGGGCCTAGCTCAGGCCCCAGATGTCTGCAGAACCACCACCCCTTCCCCATTTACTGCAGGGTGGCTTCATCAACTTAAAAAGGAATGATGTAAACAATCGATGTGTTAGCAAAACGCCCAGGATCAGTCTGGGGATTTTAATATTTGGAGGTGTAAGTGATAGAACGAACCGGTCCAGGCAGCAGGCAGTCGAGGTGGTCATTCAGCCCGACTGCCTGCCTCTCTTCCGCGGTTACATCCGAGCCAGGGTGTCCCTGGAGATGGAGCACACGATTTCCACCGGTACGCTCGCGGCCTTCCGTGGGAGGTGGGACTGGAGTGCATCATCACCCCCGGCAACCAAATTTTAATTTGAACCATTTTTGTTAAAAAGTACATTTGTTTCATTTGTCGGTTTTAGTGCCCCTTTAATTAGGGGCACTTGAGCTTTTGTTTTACTAAAATAGATGTAAGTGATAGAACGTCAGGGGTTAGGGCCAGGGAAGAGATGCAAGGAGAGTGAGAGAAACATGTGAATAGCTCCCCCAAGTAGTTTGTTGGATAAGTGCACTGCAATCAACAAGCTCCCCGCTGGAGTGGAACTAAACTACAGAACCAGTGGGAAGCTGTTAAACCTACGCCACCTCCAGGCCAGGTCCAAGATCACCCCAACCTCTGTCATTGAGCACATTCTGAGGCTGAACTCCAGGATAAAGTCGATGTATTTACTGAGGCATATGAAAGCATGGGCCTTACGCTTAACATATGTAAGATGAAGGTCCTCCAACAGCCTGTCTTTGCCGCACAGCATTGCCCCCCAGTCATCAAGATTCACGGCGCGGCCCTCGACAGCGTGGACCATTTCCCATACCTCGGGAGCCTCTTATCAACAAAAGCAGACATCGACAACGAGATCCAACACCCCCTCCAGTGCGCCAGTGCAGCCTTCAGCCACTTGAGGAAAAGAGTGTTAGAAAACCAGGCCCTCAAATCTACCACCAAGCTCATGGTCTACAGGGCTGTAGTAATACCCGCCCTCCTGTATGGCTCAGAGGCATGGACGATGTACAAAAGACAACTCAAGTCGCTGGAGATATATCACCAACAATGTCTCCGCAAGATCCTGCAAATCCCCTGGGAGGACAGACGCAACAACATCAGTGTCCTCGTCCAGGCCAACATCCCCAGCATTGAAGCACTGACCACACTCGATCAGCTTCGCTGGGCAGGCCAAATTGTTCGCGTGCTAGACACGAGACTCCCAAAGCAAGTGCTCTATGAGGAGCTCCTTCACTCGAGCCAAAGGTGGGCAGCGGAAACGTTACAAGGACACTCTCAAAGTCTCCCTGATAAAGTGCGACATCACCACTGACACCTGGGAATCCCTGGCCAAAGACCGCCCTCAGTGGAGAAAGTGCATCCGGGAGGGCGTTGAGCACTTCAAGTCTCAATGCCGAGAGCATGAAGAGGTCAGGCGCAGGCAACGGAAGGAGCATGTGGCAAATCTGTCCCACCATCCCCCCCACTTCCCTCGGCGACTGTCTGTTCCACCTGTGAAAGAGTCTGTGGCTCTCGTATTGGATTGTTCAGCCACCAAAGAACTCACTTCAGGAGTGGTAGCAAGTCTTCCTCGATTCCGAGGGACTGCCTATGATGATGTGACAAACCGAGGTCTCGCCTGAAAGGTTCCCCCCAAGGTGTGCGGCTGCCGAGGCCACTGGAAAAGATACCACGCGGCAAATTTAAAGGGGCCGCGCACCCAAATAAAATTAGCGGGATCGTCAATCCTTGCCAACAATCATCTCTCAATTAAAATCACTAAAACAAATGATCTTGCTGTTTGTGGGACCTTCCTGTGCGCAAACTGGCTGCAGTGTTTCCCTACATTATCAGTGATGACACTTCAGAAGTACTTGTTGGTTGTGAAAGCTCTTTGGAAATCCTGAGGTTATGATTGGCACTGTAAAAATGTCACTGGACCAGGCTGACAGAGAAGGAAGGGGGAAGAGAAAAGGGAAACACAATAGACAAAGAAGGCCAGGCCTTTATAGCCCATTATACGGCTAGCTGGGGAGTGAAGGTTCATTGCTCAACAAATTCTAAAAACTGTACATTTGGCTTGATAGGCAGCTGTGGCATATATCCATGCTACATCACAGGTTAGTTCAGAACGTAGCAACAGGAGGGGAAAATATGTGGTGTATCTGGTTTTATTTGACCTTAAACAGATTGTAAAAACACAAGGGACTTTTATGAGCTCTAAATTTAAACTTCCAATTGTTTAAGGCAAAGTATCTCTGAATTTCGGCAGAATTAAAATTTCAATCACATTCATAATGTCAGTAGCTGCAAATAATACACCACTAGACATTAGAAGAGGCGGTGATTAACACTGGAGTTTGAATCACCAGTCCCCACAAACTTTTAGTATCTCACCCCACCAGTCAGATCACCCAAGTTGCTAATCTATTGCAAGTATCTGCCCACATTGCCACGATCCCTGCTCCTGATTATTTTACACTTTTCCTACCAAACTCAGGTAAGATCTAGTATAAAAGATATAATATCACAAAAAGGTGACTACCAGTGAGGGCGGCCATTTAGCACATCAAGCTCATTTATCCATAGGACTCTACAGTCCACCATCATAGCATCTAACTGCTTCTTGAATGATTCCAAAACGTTTTGGCTCTGCTACCCCACCCAGAGTCCATTGCAGATACCAATCACTCTTTGAGGGACGACGTGCCTGAAACTTTGCCTGAGCACTAGTTGGTCTGAGCACTCAGGGTTGCTGCCCCTGAGTACTATCTGGTGACCTATGCTGAAAAGTGACTCCCTGAATTGCCTATTACCAGTTTGTACTTCCTTATCCTGTGGGCATAGTTAAACTTGAAATGGTGCTGAGTGAAGCTTTTCTGTTCCAATATTTTACATAGCTCTACAAGATGTCCTCCTCTCATTCACCTCCTTTCAAGGATGAAGTGTGCAGGTTTCTCTCACCTAGTAGTACACCAGGGTACTGTAACTATGGGAAGCTGGAACCATGAAAACCAGCACAGTGTGGTATAGGTCCCTCGAGCCTGCTCTGCCATTCAATAAGATTGTGGCTGATCTGATCTTGGGCTCAACTCCACTTCCCTGCCCACTCCCCATAACCCCTTATGGCTCAAAAATCTGTCTATCGCCGCCTTAAATATATTCAATGACCCAGCCTCCACAGCTCTCTGGGGCAGAGAATTCCATAGGTTCACGACCCTCTGAGAGAAGAAATTCCTCCTCATCTCCATTTTAAGGTGATCCCTTATTTTGAAACTATGCCCCCTAGTTCTAGATTCCCCCTCGAGGGGAAACGTCCTCTCTGCATCTACCTTGTCGAGCCCCCTCATAAGCTTATACGTTTCAATAAGATCACCTTTCATTCTTCTAAACCCCAATGAGTATAGGCCCAACCTGCTCAACCTCCACAAGCCCCACTGTTGCTTTGTGACCAGAGGGAATGTTCTTTTGAGGCTACCGGAAAGGCTGACGTACTGATATTGGGTACCAAATGGTGAATCCCCTACACTGACATCCCTCACTGTTACAAAGCTCTTTATATCAAACTCCAACTGTTACATGCCTCCTGTACAACAAACTATTCTATTGTTGCAAATCTCTATGTAACAAACTAGCCGCCCTCCCCTTCCCCGTACAGATCATTTTCTCTGGTCCGAGGTAAATCATCATTAAAACTGGTAAATAAACTCGCACCTCAACAGAATGCTTCTCCGATTGGAAAAAAAACACCCTTGTTGGACCTCAGCAGTCTGTAGTAATAAGGTTCGATCCTCATTCAGGCTGGGCCAGCAAATCTCAACATGCGTAGAAACACTGCTTGGCCAGTGAGCCCGAAAACAATCAGACAGGATTCCTGCTCCAGTCACCCATACTGCAATGTGCGTGTGTGTGAGGACAAGGCGTAGCCATGATGCCCTTTGCAGTTGAATAGTATTCTGGTGCTCACACATGAAGAATGGCCATATGGGTGAAGGTGGGAGGGTGGGGAGTGGACTCTTGCAGCTGTACCCGGATGAGAGTTAGCACCCTCAGGAGAAATCATTTTAGGCTGGGAATTTCCTCCGAGCTGCTCCCGCTCCGTCGTTGTTAACGTCACTGCAAGTGCGGCAGAACTGCCCCGTTTTATGCCTGTAGATGGGCTTTTGTGCTGCACTCACAGTAAAGTTACGGCACTGGACAGAACAGCTCTGAGCAAATTCCCGGCCTTTAGACTGATTTATAAAGTATATACTGACCCAGTGGCACGTCCAATAAAGTTAAACATGTGATTATTTCAGATAAAAGTAACACAGAAATAACAAACCAACAATTAAAATGTCCACGTACCCCATGGAGTCAAGCACAAGCACTGATCTACCATTAAACAGTACTTCATTGGCTGCAAAGCACTTTGAGACATCTGGTGATCATGGAAGGCGCTATATAAATGCCAGTATTTTTTTAATGAACTGAGTCACCACAAACAATATGACATATGTCTGTATCCTATGTGACACCCTGGAGAGGAAGAAGAATCTGCCACTTATTTATTTTTCATTCATTTTTAATAACATATTTCCAAATTGAGCAATTAGTTTCCATTAGCTTTGGAGAGGATGCAGAGGGGTTTTGCCAGAATTATACCAGGGATGACGGACTTTAGTTATGTGGAGAGATTAGAGAAGCTGGAATTGTTCCCCTTAGAGCAGAGAGGGTTAAGGGGAACAGCAGCAACAATAACAACTTGCATTTATATAACACCTTTAATGTAGTAAAACGTCCAAAGGCGTTTCACAGGAGTATTATAAGACAAAAAAATTGACACTGAGCCACATAAGGAGAAATTAAGGCAGATGACCAAAAGCTTGGTCAAAGAAGTAGGTTTTAAGGAGCGTCTTAAAGGTGGAGTGTGAGGCAGAGAGGTTTTGGAAGGGATTTCCAGAGCTTAGGGCCGAGGTAGCTGAAGGGAAATATATTGCCGGTGCTAAAAATTATGAGGAGTTTTGATTGAGTAAATAAGGAGAAACTGTTGCCACTGGTAGGTGGGTTGGTAACCAGAGAACGCTGATCTAAGATAATTGGCAAAAGGACCAGAGGGGAGATAAGGAGACATTTTTTCATGCAGCCAGTTTTTATGATCTGGAATACACTGGCTGTAAGGGTTATGGAAGCAGATTCAATAGTAACTTTCAAAAGAGAATTGGATAAATACTTGAAAAGGGGAAAAATGCAAGGCTACTGGGAGTGGAAGGATTTAGACAACTCTTGGTACTGGCACGATGGGCCAACTGTGAGATTCCATGATTTTAGTCCCTGTACAAATGAAATAATGTGGATCCCACGCGAGAAAACAGCTTGTGGACCTCAAGAGAAATGAATGCCATTTTAACCTAGATTTATATTGGCGTTTGTTTTGTTTCATTAAGGAAGACCAGCATCCAGAAGCAGGCATGCGTTTGTTTTAATAGCACTAAACCGGGATTCCTTATCCCAGCAACCATTCACAGTCCCGTGGCAAACGCTGGGAGAAGGGAGGCGGATTTAGTGGTGTCAATCTTGGGAGCTGGCTCCATGGACACTATTCAGTGGGATCCAAAAGTGAACGAGCGTCAAATGTAAAAAAAAACATCCTGGCACACTCCAAGCTTCACCGCAGTGGGGCATTCTGGAGAAGGGGGGCCAGTCTTGCTCTGGAGTCAACCTGGTCCAATTTGCACAAGTTTAAGGCCACACCTTGAATATTGTGTACAGTTTTGGTCTCCTAATCTGAGGAAGGACATTCTTGCTATTGAGGGAGTGCACAAAGGTTCACCAGACTGATTCCCGGGATGGCAGGACTGATATATGAAGAAAGACTGGATCGACTAGGCTTATATTCACTGGAACTTAGAAGAATGAGAGGGGATCTCATAGAAACATATAAAATTCTGACGGGACTGGACAGGTTAGCTGCAGGAAGAATGTCCCCGATACTGGGGATGTCCAGAACCAGGGGTCACAGTCTAAGGATAAGGGGTAATCCATTTAGGACCGAGATGAGGAGAAACTTCTTCACTCAGAGAGTTGTGAGCATGTGGAATTCTCTACCACAGAAAGTTGTTACGGCCAGTTCGTTAGATATATTCAAAAGGGAGATAGATATAGCCCTTACGGCTAAAGGGATCAAGGGGTATGGAGCGAAAGCAGGAATGGGGTACTGAAGTTGCATGATCAGCCATGATCTTATTGAATGGTGGTGCAGGCTCGAAGGGCCGAATGGCCTACTCCTGCACCTATTTTCTATGTTTCTATGTTTCTAAAGCCATTGGAAAATGGAAACTGCTATCCAATTATATTACACTTGGGAAATGTAAAAGCGCCCTTGAACAGCAACATAACTAAAGTTAACAATAAATCAGGGGGTGGGGAAGACATTCAAAAATCTAACAGATATAACGCTGAGGTCTAAATAAACGGATTAGCGAGGGAAGGTGGTGAACCTCGAGTGTCACAGCTAACAATTTGGAGGCTATGGGCTGGCACTGTCCCCGCCCTGACAGGCACTGTCCCCGCCACTAATATTCCACAAACCCCTGGCTGTGTTTAGAAATAAAAAGGAAAACAATTTCAGAACTTTCAACAAAACATTCAGCTTTGGTTACCATCCTATTGTTGAACAAATCACCCAACCACATCGGAAACAAACGAGCAAAGTGATACACCACCCAGGAGAATATCAGACAGAAGGGGGTTTTTCCCCCCGATTTTTTTCGATCTAAAAACAGACTGGACACCCGGTTAATACTTCAGAACACATTGCCCTAAAATTGGTCTCGGAAATTAGGTTCCGTTTTACCTCCATAAGTAGAGCTGCACAAAACGCACAGGAACACAAACTGGACAAGTGATTCCATCTCCTCGATCTGGCGAACTGACTCGACTATCGCTGAGAGCAAGTAATTCCTTCTGCCCCAGTGTGGTTCGCTCAGGTTCTTTTGACTTGACAATCCCCCAGCAGATTGTGGCCAAACGAGTTGGACCTGTTACTGTGAGCCGTCCTCTTCCCAAAGGTGTGGTTTTCTCGGCAATTAACCAAAACAAAGGTGACACACACACATACGAAACTCACCCCGGCCGAGTTCAACCTTCAGGACTTGGATCATTTAAAAGCCGATCTCCCTATCCCAGTGCTCGGTTGTATTGGGCAATTTCAGGAATTCAAAGTCAGACAGCTTTTCGTTTGCAGACTATTGTGGGCGATCTTTATCGATTGTTTTCCAACCTGTTGGAGCTGACCAAATCGCAGGTACCTTTCCGTACAGTCTGAGCACTGGCTATAAAGAGAACTAGCGCTCGGATCACACAAGTCAGGAGCAATTTCACTGCCAGTAACGCCAGTCTTTCATCAATGACAGCAAGTTATGCCCCTCCCCCACCCGAAAGCCGAGCCAGTCTAATACAGATATTTATTCGTTCTAAATCGTCTCACGACCAAAACAGTTCCCTCGTTAAAACTGTAAAGGGCATTTACAATTACATTGCTGGTCATGGAATCTACATTTCGATTCCACCATTCTCTATCCTTTGAATTTCTTTCAATGCATTTGAATCCCTCAGCAATACACATATTTGACTGGGAATAATGGAAATCAGTCAAACTGAATTTAGGCCCCAGGACCTAATCTCACGTGATATTGGGCTGGGTGCAGGTGAAGTGCAACGTGACATTCAAAAAGTTCCTAAATGTTTTACCACTGATCCTTTCAAAAACTTCTATACGTCATTTTCCATCTTAAAGTTAGCAAAGAGCCAACTGAGTTCGTCACTAATGGCCCAGGGGGTAGCACCCTCGCCTCTGAGTCAGAAGGTTGTGGGTTCAAGTCCCACTCCACAGACTTGAGCGCAAAAATCTAGGCTGACACTCCAGTGCAGTGCTGAGGGGATGCTGCACTGTTGGATGAAATGTAACAACTCGATATACTGTAAACTAACACAGGTACAAACCTGCTCTGCTTTATTAGGGCACAAAGTGATTACATTACATGATGGCTTGCCTTTCGTACCTGGGCCGCACACACGTGCGTACAGCCCAGTGGCGCCATCTGGTGGCTAGTAACCCCAAGCATACATACATGACAATATCCCCCTTTAATATATTAGTAACAGTCTTTTTACCAATTGAGACGGTCCGGGGCTTTCTGATCCCGAGCTGATCGTCTCAGTTCAATTCCAGCCTTGTTCTGAGTCCGTTATGACTGGGACCTGGGTAGCCGATCTAATGGGAGTGGCAATGACCATGTCAGGGATTGAAAGCCCAGATTCATTGATGACAGCGGAGTCCTCCGATGACTGAGGGTAGATTGGTTGGTCACTGATTGTGTCTTCCTCAGACTGTTCCGGTTCAACCGTGTGCCGCAGCTTTATCTGATCAACATGTTTCCTGCATGTTTGCCCATTCTTGAGCTTGACGATAAACACTCTGTTACCCTCCTTGGCCGTAACAGTACCGCCGATCCATTTGGGATTTTGACCATAATTTAGTACATGCCCAGGATCGTTAACGGAAATGTCGCGTGACACAGCAGCGCTATCATGATACCACTGCTGGCTTTGACATCTGTATTTAACATGATCGTTCAAGTCAGGGTGGACAAGAGAGAGCTTGGTCTTAAGACCTCTCTTCATCAATAGTTCAGCAGGGGTGACCCCGGTAAGCGTGTGGGGTCTTGTCCTGTAACTAAGCAATATGCATGACAAGCGAGTCTGCAGTGAACCTTGAGTTACACGTTTCATACTCTGCTTGATGGTTTGGACAGCACGCTCTGCTTTACCATTAGATGCGGGTTTGAATGGTGCTGACCTCACATGTTTGATACCATTGAGTTTCATGAACTCTTGAAACTCCAGACTACTGAAGCAAGGCCCCTTGTCGCTTACAACAATGTCGGGCAGATCATGAGTGGCAAACATGACACGAAGGCTCTCAATGGTAGCTGTGGATGTACTGGATGACATGATTAAATACTCTACCCACTTGGAATATGCATCCACCACAACTAAAAATATCTTTCCAAAGGGACCTGCAAAGTCGATGTGGATCCTGGACCACAGACTCAGTGGCGATTCCGCTTGTACTTTACTTAGCTGCATGCAAGTGTTGCACTGATGCACACATGATTCCAGATCAGAGTCAATTCCAGGCTACCATATTTGAGACCTGGCAATGGCTTTCATCATGACAATACCGGGATGAGTGCAATGTAGATCATGTACAAATTTCTCTCTGCCTTTCTTCGGCATAACAACATGATTACCCCACAGTAAACAATCTGACTGAATGGATAGTTTGTCTTTGCGACGGTTGTAAGGTTTGGTCTCATCACCCATTTGCTTGGGTATGGCACAACGTTGCCATAACTAACGGAATAAATGGGTCCTTTTCAGAATGGCAGGCAGTGAGGACACAACGTTTCACAACCGATAATATTGGGTCCTGGCTGGTCCAGGTCTTAACTTGTTCAGCCGTGACAGGGGTTCCTTCACTTTCAAAAGCATCCATAACTAACAGTAGGTCTGCAAGTTGTGGCGTCTCCACTTCTGGTGTGGGCAATGGCAGACGGTTCAGTGCATCGGCACAATTCTTGATGCCAGGTCTATGGCGAATGACATAATCATAGGCAGATAATGTCAGCGCCCACCTCTGGATGCGGGACGATGCATTGGTATTGATACCTTTGTTTTCCGAAAACAATGAAATGAGTGGCTTGTGATCTGTTTCCAGTTCAAACCGAAGACCAAACAGGTACGAATGCATCTTTTTAACCCCATACACACAGGCTAATGCTTATTTTTCTACCATGCTGAAGGCTCTTTCCGACTTAGACAAAATTTTAGAAGCATAGGCAACAGGTTGTAGTTTACCCGACTCATTAGCTTGTTGGAGCACGCAACCAACTCCATATGAGTTTTTATGTTCCCTGCAAGCTTACTCTTACATTCTACTTTCCTTGGCTGCAAAAGCTTCGACAGATACGTGAAGAGAAAAAGATTAGTGAAGACAAATGTAGGTCCCTTACAGTCAGAATTAGGTGAAGTCATAATGGGGAACAAAGAAATGGCAGACCAATTGAACAAATACTTTGGTTCTGTCTTCACGAAGGAAGACACAAATAACCTTCCAGAAATACTAGGGGACCGAGGGTCTAGCGAGAAGGAGGAACTAACGGAAATCCTTATTAGTCAGCAAATTGTGTTAGGGAATTTGATGGGATTGAAGGCCGATAAATCCACAGGGCCTGATAGTCTGCATCCCAGAGTACTTAAGGAAGTGGCCCGAGAAATAGTGGATGCATTGGTGGTCATTTTCCAATAATCTATCGACTCTGGATCAGTTCCTATGGATTGGAGGGTAGCTAATGTAACCCCACTTTTAAAAAAAGGAGGGAGAGAGAAAACAGGGAATTATAGACTGGTCAGCCTGACGTCGGTGGTGGGGAAAATGTTGGAATCAATTATGAAAGATGTAATAGCAGCACATTTGGAAAGCAGTGACAGGATCGGTCCAAGTCAGCATGGATTTATGAAAGGGAACTCATGCTCGACATATCTTCTAGAATTTTTTGAGGATGTAACTAGTAGAGTGGACAAGGGGGAGCCAGTGGATGTGGTGTATTTAGACTTTCAAAAGGCTTTTGACAAGGTCCCACATAAAAGATTAGTGTGCAAAATTAAAGCACATGGTATTGGGGGTAACGTACTGATGTGGATAGAGAACTGGTTGGCAGAGAGGAAGCAGAGAGTAGGAATAAACGGGTCCTTTTCAGAATGGCAGGCAGTGACTAGTGGGGTACCGCAAGGTTCAGTGCTGGGACCCCAGCTATTTACAATATACATTAATGATTTGGACAAAGGAATTGAATGTAATATAGCCAAGTTTGCAGATGACACTAAGCTGGGTGGCAGTGTGAGCTGTGAGGAGGATGCTAAGAGGCTGCAGGGTGACTTGGGCAGGTTAGGTGAGTAGGCAAATACATGCCAGATGTGGTATAATGTGGATAAATGTGAGGTTATCCACTTTGGTCGTAAAAACAGGAGGGCTGATTATTATCTGAATGGTGACAGATTGGTAAAGGGGGAGGTGCAATGAGACCTGGGTGTCATGGTACATCAGTCATTGAAGGTTGGCATACAGTTGTAGCAGCTGGTAAAGGCAGCAAATGGCCTTCATAACGAGAGGATTCGAGTATAGGAGCAGGGAGGTCTTACTACAGTTGTACAGGGCCTTGGTAAGGCCACACCTTGAATATTGTGTACAGTTTTGGTCTCCTAATCTGAGGAAGGACATTCTTGCTATTGATGGAGTGCAGCGAAGGTTCACCAGACTGATTCCCGGGATGACAGGACTGACATATGAAGAAAGACTGGATTGACTAGGCTTATATTCAATGGAATTTAGAAGAATGAGAGGGGATCTCATAGAAACATATAAAATTCTGACGGGATTGGACAGGTTAGATGCAGGAAGAATGTTCCCGATGTTGGGGAAGTTCAGAACCAGGGGTCACAGTCTAAGGATAAGGGGTAAGCCATTTAGGACGGAGATGAGGAGAAAGTTCTTTACTCAGAGAGTTGTGGACATGTGGAATTCTCTACCACAGAAAGTTGTTGGGGCCAGTTCGTTAGATATATTGAAAAGGGAGTTAGATGTGGCCCTTATGGCTAAAGGGATCAAGGGGTATGGAGAGAAATCAGGAATGGGGGACTGAAATGCATGATCAGCCATGATCATATTGAATGATGGTGCAGGCTCGAATGGCCGAATGGCCTATTCCTGCACCTGTTTTCTATGACGAAGCATACAGGCCAATACTAGACACTTGCATGGATCATAATGTACCAGCAGCTTGTTAGAGCAAAGCTGATTAGTAGCTTTCTCAAAAGCTCTATCTTGAGATGCACCCCAAACCCAGTTGTCGCCTTTTCTGAGCGGCATGTGCAGTGGCTCTAATAAAGTGCTCAATCTAGGTAGGAAATTGAAGTAGTTGAGTAGACCAAGGAACGAACGCTGCTCCGTCACATTCTGAGGCTTGGGTGCATTTTTGATGGCCTTGGTTTTCGAGTCTGTAGGCCTGATGCCATCAGCAGCAATTTTCCTCCCCAGGAATTCAACTTCCAGTGCCACGAAGACGCACTTCGAACGTTTCATTCTGAGTCCAGATGATGTAGAACCTCTTCCAGGTTGTTCAGATGTTCAGCAGTGTTACGACCTGGGACCAGGATGTCATCTTGGAACACGACAGTTCTTGGGACGGATTTCAGTAGACCCTCCATGTTCCTCTGAAATATGGCTGCAGCCGAGCGAATTCCGAAAGGACACCTGTTGTAGATAAACAGTCCTTTATGAGTGTTAATGCACATAAGTTTCTTCGATGTCTCGACCAGCTCGTGTGTCATGTAGGCCGACATCAGATCCAGTTTAGTGAACGACTTTCCCCCGGCTAGCGATGCAAACAGGTCATCAACCTTCGGTAACGGGTACTGATCCTGTTTCGAAACTCGGTTGATCGTAACCTTGTAAGTCTCCACAAATCCTGACAGTGCCATCACTCTTCAACACAAGAACACTGGGGCTGGCCCATTCGTTAAATTCGACCGGTGATATGACCCCTTCACGTTGGAGTCTGTCCAGTTCGATTTCGACCTTCTCCCTCATCATTTACGGGACCGCCCGAGCTTTATGATGGACAGCTCTTGCATCCGAGTCCACGGGGATCTGCACCTTGGCTCCCGTGAAATTGCCGATGCTTGGTTCAAACACCGAGGGGAACTTGCTCAGCACTTGGGCACATGGAGTATCATCCTCCGACAACAACGCTTTGATATCGTTCCAATTCTATTTGATTTTTTCTAGCCATTCCTGACGAACAGCACTGGACCATTGCCTAGAACAATCCATAATGGTAAATCATGAACCGCACCATCATATGACACCTTTACTACTGCACTGCCAATCACCCTTATGAGTTCTTTAGTGTACATACGCAACTTGGCATTGACTGGACTCAGCTTAGGCCTCACAGCCTTACTATCCAACAGCTTGTCGAATGTCCTCTGGCTCATTATTGATTGACTTAAATCCGTGTCCAATTCCATTGGTACCGGCACACCATTAAGTTTCACATTTATCATTATCGGTTGGCTCTTTGTTAGGAACGAATACAGTCCATACACTTCCTCCTCTGGTATCTCGGATTGCACATTCAGATCTGCGCTATATTGATCATCATCCTCCCCTTCGTGTGTCGCAGCATACTTGCTTAGTTGCGGACACATGCGCTGGAGATGTCCCAGTCTGAACAGCCTTTACAAATGTACTGTTTAAACCGATACTGATGAGGCCGATGATTGCCCCCACAACGCCAACACTGTGAAATCGGATTAATTCCTGTTGGCGGACTTTGAGCAGCCACAGGTTTCGCATACGCAGTCGAGTAGGCCCTGCCATATGCAGCTCTGCCAAACAATGATACAATCTTGTTTACAGTACTTGCCGAGCTCCGATTTTTCGATGATATCTGCTTTAAGTTTTTGTCTGTTATCATGCATGCCTGAGCAATCGTGATGGCCTTGCTCAAATCCAGCATCTCTGCCGCCAGTAGCTTACGCAGGATCACCTCATGAGTGATGTCGATTAAAAAAGTCCTGCAGCATGTCACCCAACGTGTTTTCAAATTTACACGGTCCAGCTAGACGTCTTAGGTCAGCAACGAATTCTGACACATCCTGGCCGTCAGAACGAACGTGCGTGTAGAATCGATATGATGATGCCTTCTTCTGGTTTGAGATGGTCACTTACCAGAGCACACAATGCCTCATAGTCCTTGTCCGTTGGGCTTACAGGCAAGAGAAGATTCTTTATGAGTCCATAAATTTTCGGATCACAACTGCGTTAGTGGGTTCCTCCATTTTGTTGGCCACGAAGTACTGGTCCAGGCAAGCTACAAAATCTGCCCAGTCCTCTCCCTCCACGAATTTCTCCAGAATTCCAATTGTGCTCATTTTTGCATGCAAAGGTTCTTAAGTTACCTCGTCGCCAAATGTTACGTATGTAATAACTCGATAGATTTAATACTGTAAACTAACACAGGTACAAACCTGGCTCTGCTTTATTAGGGCCCAAAATGATTACCTTACATGGTAGCTTACCTTTTATACCTGGGCCGCACACACGTGCGTACAGCCCAATGACCTCAGACAGTGGCGCCACCTGGTGGCTAGTAACCCCAAGCATACATACATGACAGAGACATTAAACTCCGTCTGTCCTCTGAAGTGGACATAAAAGATCCTATGGCACTATTTCGAAGAAGAGATGGGGAGTTATTCACGGTGCCCTGAACAATATTTATCCCTCAATCAACGTCATAAAAATAGATTATTTCATCACTATCACATTGCAGTTTGTGGGAGCTTGCTATGTGCAAATTGGCTGCCGCATTTCTCACATTACAACAGTAACTACACTTCAAACAATACCTAACTAGCTGTAAAGCGCTTTGTAATGTCCGGTGGTCATGAAAGGCGCTATATAAATGCAAGTCTTTCTTTCTTACCATCTCTCCTCCATGGCCCGACTCCTAAGGAAACAACCTTACTGGTCTTCACTCCTACCTGTCCCAACATAGCCAGCAAATCTCCTGCAATGGCTTCTCCTCCTGTTCCTACAGGTCTGGAGTACACAAAGTACACAGAGACCCATCTCTGGCCCCACCTTTTGCTCGTTTATACGCTGCCCCTTAGAGCAAGCATGGGGTCAGTTTCTATATCTTTGCTGGTGATATGCAGCTTTACCTTTCCAGCATCACCTAGCGGGCATCACCATGGAAGAATCAGGTCTGTCACCATCTTATTGTACACCCAGCAAAAAAACTTTGTACCCCTGCCCCCAATTCCATCTCCTCTCCAGCTGCTCACTCAGATTGAACCAGAAGTTGTCCCGTTCAAGCCAGAGCAGAATTTAAAACCCAATATCCCATCTATCACCAAGATCATTTGTTTCAACTTTCACAATATTGTGCCCCTACTTCATCCTCATTACTACTGAAATGCTTATCCATGCTTTTGTTACCTCAAGACTTACAGAAAAAGCATCTTGTAATTGAAAATATCATAAAGAGTGCTCAGCCCAGATTTCAAAAGAGGTCATGCTTGACCAACCTTATTAAATTCTTTTTAAGAAGTAACAGAAAGTATCGACAAGGGTAATGCAGTAGATGCAATATATTTGGATATTCAAAAGGACTTCAATAAGGTACCGCATAGTAGATTCATGACTAAGGTCAGAGAATGTGAAATCAAAGGACAAGTAGCAATCTGGCTAAAAAACACAAACCAGAGAGTAGGGGTTAAGTGTAGCAACTCAGAATGGCAAAAGGTGTCAAGTGGTGTTCCACAGGAATTGGTGCTGGGACGACTGTTGTTCACAACTACGATAACGATTTGGACTTGGGAATCAGAAGGACAATTTCAAAATTTGTGGACAACACCAAATTGGGGGTAGAGTTAATACTTAGGAAAACTACAACAAAATCAAGAAGATATTAAGAAGACTAAAAAAAAATAAAGAGAGGGAAGATAGATTATGAGAGTAAACTAGCAAGAAATATAAAAACAGGTAGCAGTAAGAGCTTCTACAGATATATAAAAAGGAAGAGAGTAGCTAAAGTAAACATTGCTTCCTTAGGGGATGAGACTGGGGAATTATTAATGGGAAACAGGGAAATGGCAGAGATTTTGAACAAATATTTTGTATCGGTCTTCATAGGAGAAGACACTAAAAACATCCCAATAATGGATAATCAAGGGGCTATAGGGAGGGAGGAACTTAAAACAATCACTATCACTAAAGAAAAAGTACTCGGTACAATTATGGGACTAAAGGTGGACAAGTCCCCTGGACCTGATGGCTTGCATCCTAGGGTCTTAAAAGAAGTGCCTGCAGAAATAGTGGATGCATTGGTGGTAATCTACCAAAATTCCTTGGATTCTGGGGAGGTCCCAGTGGATTGGAAAACCGTAAATGTAACGCTTTTATTTAAAAAAGCAGGAAACTATAGACCAGTTAGCCTAATATCTGTTGTTGGGAAAATGCTGGAGTCCATTATTAAGGAAGCAGTAGCAGGACATTGGGAAAAGCGTAATACAGTCAAGCAGAGTCAGCATGGTTTTATGAAAGAGAAATCATGTTTGACAAATTTGCTGGAGTTCTTTGAGGATGTAACGAGCAGGGTGGATAAGGGGGAACCAATGGATGTGGTATATTTGGATTTCCAGAAGGCATTCAATAATATGCCACATAAAAGGTTACTGCACAAGATAAAAGTTCACGGGGTTGGGGTTAATATATTAGCATGGATAGAGGATTGGCTAACTAACAGAAAACAGAGAGTAGGGAAAAATGGGTCATTTTCCGGGTGGCAAATGGTAATTAGTGGAGTGCCACAGCTGGGGCCTCAACTATTTACAATCTATATTAATGACATGGATGAAAGGACTGAGTGTAATGTAGCCAAGTTTGCTGATGATACAAAGATGGGTGGGAAAGCAAATTGTGAGGAGGACACAAAAAATATGCAAAGAGATATAGACAGGTTAAGTGTGTGGGAAAAAATTTGGCAGATGGTGTATAATGTGGGAACATGTGAGGTTATCCACTTTGGCAGAAAAAATAGAAAAGCAAATTACAATTTAAATGGAGAAAAATTGCAAAGTACAGAGGGACCTGGGAGTCCTTGTGCATGAAACACAAAAAGTTAGTGTTGTGTATCTGTAAAGCATGTACTCCCATGTTCCGCCACCAAGGAGCGCATCCCCTGAAGTCCCAAGGGATCCCAGCATCCCTTGGGAACACTGTATATAAACCGGGACCCCTAAGGCCCGTTCCTCACTCTGGAGTGTCTTAATAAAGACTGAGGTCATGTTACTTTAACCTGTGTGCAGTCTCATCTGTGTTAGGAACTCAACAACTGGCGACGAGTATACGAATCCAACGCAAAGATGCAGCAAACTGTGGGCATCCTGGAGAAGTTCTCGTAGGGTGAGGACTGGGAAGCCTATGTCGAAGGGCTAGACCAGTACTTTGTAGCCAATGAGCTGGACGGAGAAGGAAGCGCTGCAAAAAGGAGAGCGGTCCTCCTCACGGTCTGCGGGGCACCGACCTACAGCCTCATGAAGAATCTTCTGGCTCCGGTGAAACCCACAGATAAGTTGTATGAGGAGCTGTGTACACTGGTTCAGGAGCATCTTAACCCGAGGGAGAGTGTGCTGATGGCAAGGTATCGGTTCTACACGTAACAGCAATCCGAAGGTCAGGAAGTGGCGAGCTACGTCGCCGAGCTAAGGCGACTTACAGGATAATGTGAGTTTGATGGCTACCTGGAGCAAATGCTCAGAGACTTTTTTGTACTGGGCATTGGCCACGAGACCAACCTACGAAAACTTTTGACTGTAGAGACACCGACCCTCAGTAAGGCCATTGCGATAGCACAGGCGTTTATGTCCACCAGTGATAACACCAAACAAATCTCTCAGCACACAAGTGCTAGCAATGTTCATAAATTAACTGGACCTGTGTTTGCGAGCAAAAATGTACAGAGCAGAAACCACGACTCTGCAACTGCCAGCATGCATCAGGTGACCCAGATGACTCAGAATCCACAACAAAGGATGAATGCAAGGCAATTCACACCTTGTTGGCGTTGTGGAGGCTTCCATTGAGCCTATTCATGCCGCTTCAAAGGGTATGTTTGCAACAGCTGTGAGCCAATGGGGCACCTCCAACGAGCTTGCAAACGAGCTGCAAGCTTTGCAAAACCTGCTAACCACCACGTGGCAGAGGAAAATCGGTCCATGGTGGATCAAAGCAATTTCGAGCCACAGAGAGAGGAGGCAGATGCTGAAGTATACAGAGTGCACACATTTTCGACAACATGTCCACCTATAATGCTAAAAATTGAATGCCTTACCCGTAGCCATGGAACTGGACACTGGCGCTAGCCAATCCATCATGAGTAAAAGATGTTTGAGAGACTGTGGTGCAACAAGGCATTCAGACCAGCCCTGAGCCCCATCCACACGAAACTGAGAACGCACACCAAAGAGTTTATCACTGTCCTGGGCAGCGCCATGGTCAAGGTCACCTACGAGGGCATGGTGCACGAACTGTCACTCTGGATTGTCCCGGGCGATGGCCCCACACTGCTTGGAAGGAGCTGGCTGGGCAAAATCCGCTGGAACTGGGATGACATCTGAGCGCTATCACATGTCGATGAGGACTCATGTACACAGGTTTTTAACAAATTTCCTTCCCTTTTTGAGCCAGGCTTTGGAAACTTTTCCAGGGCGAAGGCGCGGATCCACTTGATCCCAGAGGCATGACCCATTCACCACAAGGCGCGAGTGGTACCTCACATGATGAGGGAGAGAGTGGAAATCGAGCTGGACAGGCTGCAATGCGAGGGCATCATCTCCCCAGTGGAATTCAGCGAGTGGGCCAGCCCGATTGTTCCAGTACTCAAAGTGATGGCACAGTCAGGATTTGCGGCAATTATAAAGTAACTATTAATCGTTTCTCACTACAGGACCTATACCCGCTACCTAAGGCAGACGACCTATTTGCGATGCTGGCAGGAGGCAAGACCAGACTTCGGCCTGCATGACGCAGGAGCTGGAGGAGTCTTCGAAGGGCCTCACCTGCATCAACACGCACAAGGGACTGTTCATCTACAACAGATGCCCGTTTGGAATTCGGTCGACTGCAGCGATCTTCCAGAGAAACATGGAGAGCCTACTCAAATCAGTACCACGCACGGTGGTTTTTCAGGACGACATATTGGTCACGGGTCCGGCACCGTCGAGCACCTACAAAATCTGGAGGAGGTCCTCCAGCAACTGGATCGCGTAGGGCTGTGGCTGAAGAGGTCGAAATGCGTCTTCATGGCAACAGAAGTGGAGTTTTTGGGGAGATAGATCGCGGCAGATGGCATTTGGCATACAGATGCCAAGACAGTGGCTATCAGGAACGCACCCAGGCCACAGAACATCACGGAGCTGCGGTCATTCCTGGGACTCCTCAATATTTTGGTAACTTCCTACCGAGGTTAAGCACCCTCTTAGAGCCCCTACATGTGTTACTGCATAAAGGTGAGAACTGGGTATGGGGAAAAAACCAAGTAATTGCTTTTGAGAACATTTTATGCTCCAATAAGCTGCTTGTATTGTATAACCCATGTAAAATACTTGTGCTAGCATGTAATGCGTCGTTGTACGGAGTCGGATGTGTATTACAACAAGCTAACGTTGCGGGGAAGTTGCAACCTGTCGCCTATGCTTCCAGGAGCATGTCTAAGGCCAAGAGGGCCGACAGCATGATTGAGAAAGAGGCATTAGCGTGTGTGTTCGGGGTAAAGAAAATGCATCAGTACCTGTTTGACCTCAAATTTGAGCTGGAAACCGATCACAAGCCCCTCATTTCCCTGTTCGCTGAAAACAAGGGGATAAATACTAATGCCTCAGCCCACATACAAAGATGAGCACTCGCGCTATCAGCGTATAACTATACTATCTGCCACAGCCCAGGCACCGAGAACTGTGCAGATGCTCTCAGTCGGCTACCATTGCCCACCATAGGGGTGGAAATGGCGCAGCCTGCAAACTTGTTGATGGTGGTGCAGCCCGCAGACTTGTTGATGGTCATGGAAGCGTTTGAAAATGATAAATCGCCTGTCACGGCCCGCCAGATTAGGACTTGGACCAGCCAAGATCCTCTGCTGTCCCTAGTAAAAAACTGTGTACTGCATGAGAGCTGGGCCAGCATCCCCATTGAAATGCAAGAGCTAATCAAGCCGTTCCAGCAGCGAAAGGACAAGCTGTCCATTCAGGCAGACTGCCTGTTGTGGGGTAACCGTGTAGTGCTACCCAAAAAGGGCAGAGAGACGTTTATCTCGGATCTCCACAGCACACACCTGGGTATAGCAATGATGAAAGCGATAGCCAGATCCCACGTATGGTGGCCCGGTATCGACTCTGACTTAGAGTCCTGTGTACGGCAATGCAGCGTGTGTGCTCAGTTGAGCAACGCGCCCAGAGAGGCACCACTAAGTTTGTGGTCCTGGACCATGGTCGAGGATCCATGTCGACTATGCGGGTCCATTTGTCGGTAAAATGTTCCTGGTGGTGATGGATGCTTTTTCAAAATGGATTGAATGTGAAATAATGTCGGGAAGCACCGCCACCGCCACCATTGAAAGCCTGAGGGCCATGTTTGCCACCCATGGCCTGACTGACATACTGGTCAGTGACAAAGAGCCATGTTTCACCAGTGCTGAATTTAAAGAATTCATGACCCGCAATGGGATCAAACATGTCACCTCGGCCCCGTTTAAACTAGCCTCCAATGGGCAGTAAGAGTGGGCAGTACAAACAATCAAACAGAGAATCAAATGAGTCACAGAAGGCTCACTCCAAACCCGCCTGTCCCGAGTACTGCTCAGCTACTGCACGAGACCCCACTCGCTCACAGGGGTGCCCCCGGCTGAGCTACTCATGAAAAGGACACTTAAAACCAGACTCTCGCTGGTTCACCCCAACCTGCATGATCAGGTAGAGAACAGGCGGCAGCAACAAATTGTAAACGATGGTCGCGCCACTGTGTCACGGGAAATTAATCTGAATGACCCTGTGTATGTGCTAAACTATGGACATGGCCCCAAATGGATCACGGGCACGGTGATAGCTAAAGAAGGGAGTAGGGTGTTTGTAGTCAAACTAGACAATGGACAAATTTGCAGAAAGTACCTGGACCAAACGAGGCTGCGATTCATAGACTGCTCTGAACAAGCCACAGCAGACACCACATTTTTCGAACCCACAACACACACCCAAAGGATCAACGACACCACGCCGGACCAGGAAATCAAACCCATCACACCCAACAGCCCAGCAAGGCCAGGCTCACCCAGCAGCCCTGTAGGGCCAACAACATGCCAGCCCAGCAAGGGCACAGGCAACATACCAGAACAGACATTTGTACCGAGGCGGTCCACCAGGGAAAGAAAGGCTCCCGACCGCCTCACCTTGTAAATAGTTTTCACTTTGACTTTGGGCGGGGAGTGATGTTGTGTATCTGTAAAGCATGTACTCCCATGTTCCACCACCAGGGAGCGCATCCCCATGAAGTCCCAAGGGATCCCAGCATCCCTTGGGAACACTGTATATAAGCCGGCCCCTAAGACCTGATCCTCACTCTGGAGTGTCTCAATAAAGACTGAGGTCACTGTTACTTCAACCTCTCTGTGTGCAGTCTCATCTGTGTTAGGAACTCAACAGTTAGTATGCAGATACAGCAAATAATCAAGAAGGCAAATGGAATGTTAGCCTTTATCGCAAAGGGGATGGAGTATAAAAGCAGAGAAGTCCTGCTACAACTGTACAGGATATTGGTGAGGCCACACCTGAAGTACTGTCTACAGTTTTGGTCTCCGTATTTAAGGAAGGACATACTTGCATCGGAGGAAGTTCAGAAAAGGTTTGCTAGGTTGATTCCTGAGATGAGGGGGTTGACTTATGAAGAAAGGTTGAGCAAGTTGGGTCTATAATCATTGGAGTTTAGAAACATAGAAACATAGAAACATAGAAAATAGGTGCAGGAATAGGCCATTCACTAAATATATTCAAAAAGGAGTTAGATGAAGTCCTTACTACTAGGGGAATCAAGGGGTATGGTGAGAAAGCAGGAATGGGGTACTGAAGTTGCATGTTCAGCCATGAACTCATTGAATGGCGATGCAGGCTAGAAGGGCCGAATGGCCTACTCCTGCACCTATTTTATATGTTTCTATGTTTAATATGGCCCTTCGAGCCTGCACCACCATTCAATAAGATCATGGCTGATCATTCCTTCAGTACCCCTTTCCTGCTTTCTCTCCATACCCCTTGATCCCTTTAGCCGTAAGGGCCATATCTAACTCCCTCTTGCATATAGCCAATGAACTGGCATCAACAACTCTCAGTGGCAGGGAATTCCACAGATTAACAACTCTCTGAATGAAGAAGTTTCTCCTCATCTCAGTCCTAAACGGCCTGGCCTTTATCCTAAGACTGTGTCCCCTGATTCTGGATTTCCCCAGCATCGGGAACATTCTTCGCACATCTAGCCTGTCCAGTCCAGTCAGAATCTTATATGTTTCTATGAGAACCACTCTCATCCTTCTAAACTCCAGTGTATAAAGGCCCAGTTGATCCAGTCTCTCCTCTTATGTCAGTCCAGCCATCCCTGGAATCAGTCTGGTGAACCTTCGCTGCACTCCCTCAATAGCAAGAACATCCTTCCTCAGATTAGGAGACCAAAACTGAACACAATATTCTAGGTTGGGCCTCACCAAGGCCCTGTACAACTGCAGCAAGGCTTCCCTGCTCCTATACTTAAATCCCCTAGCTATGAAGGGCAACATACCATTTGCCTTCTTCACCACCTGCTGTACCTGCATGCCAACTTTCAATGACTGATGAACCATGACACCCAGGACTCGCTGCACCTCCCCCTTTCCTAATCTGCCGCCATTCAGATAATATTCTATCTTCGTGTTTTTGCCCCCAAAGTGGATAACCTCACATTTATCCACATTATACTGCATCTGCCATGTATTGGCCCACTCACCTAACCTGTCCAAGTCACCCTGCAACCTCTTGGCATCCTCCTCACTGCTCACACTGCCACCCAACTTAATGTCATCTGCAAACTTGGAGATATTACATTCAATTCCTTTGTCTAAATCATTAATGTATATTGTAAATAGCTGGGGTCCCAGCACTGAGCCCTGCGGCACTCCACTAGTCACTGCCTGCCATTTTGAAAAGGCCCGTTAATCCCAACTCACTGCTTCCTGTCTGCCAACCACTTCTCTATCCACATCAGTACATTACCCCCAATACCATGTGCTTTGATTTTGCACACCAATCTCCTGTGTGGGACCTTGTCAAACGCCTTTTGAAAGTCCAAATATACCACATCCACTGGTTCTCCCTTGTCCACTCTACTAGTTACATCCTCAAAAAATTCCAGAAGATTTGTCAAGCTTGATTTACCTTTTATAAATCCATGCTGACTTGGACCAATCCTATCACTGCTCTCCAAATGTGCTGCTATTTCATCTTTAATGATTGATTCCAACATTTTCCCCACCACCGATGTCAGGCTAACAGGTCTATAATTACCCATTTTCTCTCTCCCTCCTTTTTTAAGAAGTGGTGTTACATTAGCAACCCTCCAGTCCATAGGAACTGATCCAGAGTCGATAGACTGTTGGAAAATTATCACCAATACATCCACTATTTCTAGGGCCACTTCCTTAAGTACTCTGGGATGTAGACTATCAGGCCCTGGGGATTTATCGGCCTTCAATCCCGTCAATTTCTCTAACATAATTTCCCGCCTAATAAGGATATCCTTCAGTTCCTCCTTCTCACTAGACCCTCGGTCCCCTAGTACATCTGGAAGGTTATTTGTGTCTTCCTTTGTGAAGACAGAACCAAAGTACGTATTCAATTGGTCAGCCATTTCTTTGTTCCCCATTATAAATTCACCAGAATCCGACTGCAAGGGACCTATGTTTGTCTTCACTAATATTTCTCTCTTCACATATCTATAGAAGCTTTTGCAGTCAGTTTTTACGTTTCCGGCAAGCTTCCTCTCATACTCTATTTTCCCCCTCTTAATTAAACCCTTTGTCCTCCTCTGCTGAATTCTAAAATTCTCCCAGTCCTCCGGTTTGCTGCTTTTTCTAGCTAATTTGTATGCCTCTTATTTGGAATTAATACTATCCTTAATTTCCTTTGTTAGCCACGGTTGAGCCACCTTCCTCGTTTTATTTTTACTCCAGACAAGGATGTACAATTGCTGAAGTTCGTCCATATGATCTTTAAAGGTTTGCCATTGCCTATCCACCGTTAACCCTTTAAGTATAATTTGCCAGTCTAATCTAGCCAATTTACGTCTCATACCATCAAAGTTACCTTTCCTTAAGTTTATGACCCTAGTTTCTGAATTAACTTTGTCACTCTCCATCTTAATAAGGAATTCTACCATATTATGGACACTCTTCCCCAAGGGGCCTCGCACAACAAGATTGCTAATTAGTCCCTTCTCATTACACATCACCCAGTCTAGGATGGCCAGCTCTCTGGTTGGTTCCTCGACATATTGGTCTAGAAAACCATCCCTAATACACTCCAGGAAATCCTCCTCCACCGCATTGCTACCAGTTAGGTTAGCCCAATCAATATGTAGATTAAAGTCGCCCATAATTACTGCTGTACCTTTATTGCACACATCCCTTATTTCTTGTTTGATGCTGTCCCCAACCTCACGACTACTATTTGGTGGCCTGTACACAACTCCCACTAGCATTTTCTGCCCTTTGGTATTCCGTAGGTCCACCCATACCGATTCCACCTCATCCAAGCTAATGTCCTTCCTTACAATTGCATTAATTTCCTCTTTAACCAGCAATGCCACCCCGCCTCCTTTTTCTTTCTGTCTGTCCTTCCTAAATGCTGAATACCCTTGTATGTTGAGTTCCCAGCCTTGGTCTTCCTGGAGCCGTGTCTCCGTGATGCCAATCACATCGTAGAAGAATGAGAGGTGATCTTATTGAAACATATAAGATACTGAGGGGACTCGACAAGGTAGATGCAGAGAGGATTTTTCCATTTGTGGGGGAATCTAGAACTAAGGGACATCATTTAAGAATAAGGGGTCGCCCATTTAAAACTGAAATGAGGAGGAATTTCTTCTCTCAGAGTGTTGTAAATCTATGGAATTCTCTGCACCAGAGAGCTGTGGAAGCTGGGTCATTGAATATATTTAAGGTGGAGATAGACAGATTTTTAAAACGATAAAGGAGTGAAGGGTTATGGGAAGCAGGCAGGGAAGTGGAGCAGAGCCCAAGATCAGATCAGCCATGATCTTATTAAATGGCGGGGCAGACTCGAGGAGCCAAATGGGCTAACTCCTGCTCCTATTTCTTCTGTTCTTATGTTCTTAATAAGCTTGCAGATTCGGTGTGTAATTGTCAAATTAATTTCAATATAGATAGGTGTGAGTTGGTATATTTTAGTAGGAAGATTAAGGAGGCCACATACTGCTTGGAAAATAAGAGTCTTAATGGGGAAAAGCAAATCGAGCTAAGGGTCCAGATTGTCATATCACTAAAAGTAGCAACACAGGTTAATAGGATCTTAAAAAAGAAAGTAAATCACGACCTGGGATTTATTTTTGGAGGGATAGAATTAAAAAGTCGAGAAGTTATGTTAAACATGTACAGTACCTTGGTCAGACCACATGGAGTACTGTGCACAGTTCTGGTCACCATATTATAAAAAGGATATAGAGGCACTGGAGAAAGTGCAACATAGAGTCACAAGGATAATTCCAGAACTGAGAGGATATACTTATCAGGAAAGACTGAACAGGCTGGGGCTCTTTTCTCTAGAAAAGAGAAGGTCGAGGGGTGACCTGATCGAAGTCTTTAAGATTATGAAAGATTTTGATAGGGTAGACGTAGAGAAAATGTTTCCACTTGTGGGGACTCCAAAACTATACAAGATAGTCACAAATATATCCATTTCCTCTGTACGCTGCGCAAGGCAATTTTTGTGACTGAAGACTCAAAATCTTCTTCACGAAGGAAGTTGCAGAGGATCACATAAATAATCATATTACTGTTAAACGTAATAATCATGATAGAAACATAGAAACATAGAAAATAGGTGCACGAGTAGGCCATTCGGCCCTTTGAGCCTGCACCACCATTCAATAAGATCATGGCTGATCATTCACCTCAGTACCCCTTTCCTGCTTTCTCTCCATACATCTTGATCCTTTTAGCCGTCAGGGCCATATCTAATTCTCTTTTGAATATATCTAACGAACTGGCTTCAAAAACTCTCTGTGGTAGAGAATTCCACAGGTTAACAACTCGCTGAGTGAAGAAATTTCTCCTCATCTCGGTCCTAAATGGCTTACCCCTTATCCTTAGACTGTGACCCCTGGTTCTGGACTTCCGCAAATCGGGAACATTCTTCCTGCATCTAACCTGTTCAGTCCTGTTAGAATTTTATATGTTTCTATGAGATTCCCCTCTCATTCTTCTGAATAAAAGCCTAGTCGATCCAGTCTTTCTTCATATGTCAGTCCTGCCATCCCGGGAATCAGTCTGGTGAACCTTCGCTGCAATCCCTCAATAGCAAGAATGTCCTTCCTCAGATTAGGAGACCAAAACTGAACACAATATTCCAGGTGAGGCTTCACCAAGGCCCTGTGCAACTGCATTAGAAACATAGAAACATAGAAAATAGGTGCAGGAGCAGGCCATTCGGCCCTTCGAGCCTGCACCACCATTCAATATGATCATGGCTGATCATTCAACCTCAGTACCCCACCCCAGCCTTTTCTCCATACCCCCTAATCCCTTTAGCCGTAAGGGCCACATCTAACTCCCTTTTGAACATGTCCAACGAACTGGACTCAACAACTTTCTGTGGCAGAAAATTCCACAGGTTCTCAACTGTCTGGGTGAAAAAGTTTCTCATATCGGTCCTATATGGTTTACCCCTTATCCTAAGACTGTGACCCCTCGTTCTGGACTTCTCCAACATCGGGAACATTCTTCCTGCATCTAACCTGTCCAGTCTCGTCAGAATTTTATACGTTTCTATGAGATCCCCTCTCATTCTTCTAAATTCCAGCTTAGCCGATCCAGTCTTTCCACATATGTCAGTCCTGCCATCCCGGGAATCAGTCTGGTGAACCTTCACTGCACTCCCTCAATAGCAAGCACAACCTTCCTCAGATTAGGAGAGCAAAATTGCACACAATACTCGAGGTGTGGTCTCACCAAGGACCTGTACAACTGCAGTAAGACCTCCCTGCTCCTATACTCAAATCCCCTCGCTATGAAGGCCAGCAGACCATTTGCTTTCTTTACTACCTGCTGTACCTGCATGCCTTCCTTCAATGACTTATGTACCATGACACCCAGGTCCCGTTGCACCTGCCCTTTTACTAATCTGTCACCATTCAGATAATAATCTGCCTTCCTGTTTTTGCCACCAAAGTGGATAACCTCACCTTTATCCACATTATACTGCATCTGTCATGCATTTTCCTATTCACCTAACCTGTCCAAGTCCCCCTTCAGCCACTTAGCATCCTCCTCGCAGCTCGCACTGCCACCCAGCTTAGTGTCATCTGCAAACTTGGAGATATTACATTCAATTCCTTCGTCTAAATCATTAATGTATATTGTAAATAGCTGGGGTCCCAGCACTGAGCCCTGCAGCACCCCACTAGTCACTGCCTGCCATTCTGAAAAGGACCCGTTTAGTCCCATTCTTTGCTTCCTGCCTTCCAACCAGTTCTCTATCCACATCAATACAATACCCCCAATACCATGTGCCTTAATTTTGCACACTAATGTCTTGTGTGGGACCTTGTCAAAAGCATTTTGAAAGTCCAAATATACCACATCTACTGGTTCTCCCTTATCCACTCTACTAGTTACATCCTCAAAAAACTCTAGAAGATTTGTCAAGATTGATTTACCTTTCATAAATCCATGCTGACTTGGACCGATCCTGTCACTGTTTTCCAAATACGCTGCTATTACAGCTTTAATATTTGACTCTAGCATTTTCCCCACCACTGATGTCAGGTTAACCAGTCTATAATTCCCTGTTTTCTCTCTCCCTCCTTTTTTAAAAAGTGGGGTTACATTAGCTACCCTCCAATTCTTAGGAACTGATCCAGAGTCCATGGAATGTTGGAAAATGACCACCAATGCATCTACTATTTCTAGGGCCACTTCCTTAAGTACTTTGGGATGCAGCCTATCAGGCCCCGGGGATTTATAGGCCTTCAGTCCCTTCAATTTCCCCAACACCATTTCCTGACTAATAAGAATTTCCCTCAGTTTCCTCTTCTCGCGAGACCCTTGGTCCCCTAGTATTTTCGGGAGGTTATTCGTGTCTTCCTTAGTGAAGACAGAACCAAAGTATTTGTTCAATTGGTCTGTCATTTCTTTGATCCCCATTATGAATTCACTTGACTCTGACTGCAAGGGACCTGCATTAGTCTTCACTAATATTTTTCTCTTTACATATCTATAGGAGCTTTTGCAGTCAGTTTTTATGTTCCCTGAAAGCTTGCTCTCATACTCTATTTTCCGCCTCCTAATTAAACCCTTAGTCCTCCTCTGCTGAATTCTAAATTTCTCCCAGTCCTCAAGTTTGCTGCTTTTTCTCGCCAATTTATATGCCTCTTCCTTGGATTTAACACTTTCCCTAATTTCCCTTGTTAGCCACGGTTGAGCCACCTTCCATTTTTTTTTACGCCATTAAGGGATGTACAATTGTTGTAGTTCATCCATGTGATCTTTAAATGTCTGCCATTGCCTATCCACTATCAACCTTTAAGTATCATTCGCTAGTCTACCCTAGCCAATTCACGTCTCATACCATCGAAGTTTCCACTTTTAAATTTCAGGATCCTAGTCTCTGAATTAACTGTGTCACTCTCCATCTTAATGAAGAATTCTACCATATTATGCTCTTCCTCAAGGGGCCTTGCATGACCAGATTGCTAATTAATCCTCTCTCGTTACACAAGGCCCAGTCTAGGATGGCCTGCTCTCTAGTTGGTTCCTCGACATATTGGTCTAGAAAGCCATCCCTTATACACTCCAGCAACTCCTCCTCCACATTATTGCTACCACCTTGGTGGGGCCGGCCCCACGACGACCTCCTTGGTGGGCCCCAGATGGCCCGAACAGCTCCTCGGCAGGTACCCCACGCCCCCCTCCCCTTTCTGACATTCCGAAATCCGGAAATACCCGAACCTGTTTCCGGATTCGTGACATCAGAAAGACGCTCAAAATCCGGCAAAACACAAAATCTGGAATGGCCTCCATCCCGAGGGTTCCGGATTCTGCACTGCACCTGTATATCCTTTCTTAAATATGGAAACCAAAACTGTACGCAGTATTCCAGGTGTGGCTTCACCAATACCCTGTACAGTTGTAGCATGACTTCTCTGCTTTTATACTCTATTCCCCCGTGCAATAAAGGCCAACATTCCATTTGCCTTCCTGGTTACTTGCTGTACCTGCATATTAACTTTGTTTCATGCACAAGTACCCCCAGGTCCCACTGCATCACAGCACTTTGCAATTTTTCTCCATTTAAATAATAACTTGCTCTTTGATTTTTTTTCTGCCAAAGTGCATGACCTCACACTTTACAACATTATGCTCCATCTGCCAAATTTTTGCCCATCACTTAGCCTGTCTATGTCCTTTTGCAGATTTTGTGTGTCCTCCTCACACATTGCTTTTCCTCCCATCTTTGTATCGTCAGCAAACTTGGCTATGTTACACTCGGTCCCTTCTTCCAAGTCATTAATATAGATTGTAAATAGTTGGGGTTCCAGCACTGATCCCTGCAGCACCCCACTAGTTACTGATTGCCAACCTGAGAATGAACCATTTATCCCGACTCTCTGTTTTCTGTTAGTTAGCCAATCCTCTATCCATGCTAATATATTACCCCCAACCCCATGAACTTTATCTTGTGCAGTAACCTTTTATGTGGCCCATTGTCAAATGCCTTCTTGAAGTCCAAATACACCACATCCACTGGTTCCCCCTTATCCACCCTGCTCGTTACATCCTCAAAGACCTCCAGCAAATTTGTCAAACATGATTTTCATTTCATAAAACCACGCTGACTCTGCTTGAATTATGCTTTTCCAAATGTCCTGCTACTGCTTCCTTAATAATGGATTCCAACATTTTCCCAACCACAGATACTAGGCTAACTGGTCTATAGTTTCCTGCTTTTTGTCTGCCTCCTTTTTGTATATATAAATAGGGGCGTTGCATTTGCAGTCTTTCAATCTGCTGGGACCTCCCCAGAATCCAGGGAATTTTGGTAAATTACAACCAATGCATCCACAATCCCTGCCGCTACTTCTCTTAAGACCCTAGGATTTATTCGACTTTAGTCCCATTATCTTACTGAGTACCACTTCTTTAGTGATTGTGATTGTCTTAAGTTCCTCCTGCCCTACAGCCCCTTGACTATCTACTGTTGGAATATTGTTAGTGTCTTCTACCGTAAAGACTGATACAATATTTTTGTTCAGAGTTTCTGCCATCTCCATGTTCTCCATCACTAATTCCCCAGTCTTGTCCTCTAAGGGACCAATATTTACTTTAGCCATTCTTTTCCTTTTTATATACCCGTAGAATCTCTCGCTATCTGTTTTTATACTTCGTGCTAGTTTACTTTCATAGTCTATCTTTCCTTTCTTAATCATTTTTTCAGTCATTCTGTGCTGGCTTTTAAAAGCTTCCCAATCTTCTGTCCTCCCACTAGTTTTGGCCACTTTGTATGCCCTTGTTTTTATTTGGATAGCGTCCTTTATTTCTTTGGTTAGCCATGGATGGCTATCTTTTCTTTTACACCCTTTCCTCCTCACTGGAATATATTTTTTTTGAGTTGTGAAATATCTCCTTAAATGTACGCCATTGTTCATCAACCGTCCTCTACTTTCCTCCCTGCTCCTATACTCAAATCCCCTAGCTATGAAGGCCAACATACCATTTGCCTTCTTCACCGTCTGCTGCACCTGCATGCTAACTTTCAATGACTGATGTACCATGACACCCAGGTCTCGTTGCATCTTCCCTTTTCCTAATCTGCCGCCATTCAGATAATATTCTGTCTTCATGTTTTTGCCACCAAAGTGGATAACCTCACATTTATCCACATTATACTGCATCTGCCATGCATTTGCCCACTCTCCTAACTTGTCCAAGTCACCCTGTAACCTCTTAGCATCCTCCTCACAACTCACACCGCCACCTAGTTTAGTGTCATCTGCAAACTTGGAGATATTACACTCAATTCCTTCATCTAAATCATTAATGTATATTGTAAATAGCTGGGGTCCCAGCATTGAGCCCTGCGGCACTGCACTAGTCACTGCCTGCCATTCTGAAAAGGACCCGTTTATCTCGACTATCTGCTTCCTGTCTGCCAACCAGTTCTCTATCCACGTCAATGCATGATACATATTAAGTGCCGGTGATTGGTGCTGAGCTGTTTAAAGTGTTGGTTAAAGGATTTCTCCACCCTTACAAACTACCGCCCATCTCCAACCTCCCTTTCCCCTCTAAATTCCTAGAATGTGTTGTCGCCTCCCAAATCCATACCGATCTTTCTCGCAACTTCATGTTTGAACCTCTCCAATCAGGTTTCCGTCCCATCCACTGCACTGAAACAGCCATTATCAAAGTCACAGATGACATCCCACATGACTGAGACTGTCTGCAGCTGCTGACATGGTTGACCACACCATCCTCCTGCAACACCTCTCCTCCATTGTGAAGCTGGGTGGGACTGGCCTCTCCTGGTTCCATTCCTATCTATCCAGTCATAACCAGAGAATTTCCTGTAATGGCGGTTCTTCCCATTCTCCACTGATGACCTACATTGGTTCCTGGTCTGGCAACGCCACGATATTAAAATTCTCAACCTTTTGTTCAAATCTCTATGTGGCCTTGCCCCTCCCGCTCTATGTACCCTGTTGCAGCCGTACAAATCCCCGAGATATCTGCGCTACTCCAATTCTGGCCTCTTATGCATCCTCGAGTTTAATTGCTCCACCATTGGTGGCCATACCTTCAGCTGTCTAAGCCCTAAGTTCTGGAATTCCTTCCCTAAATCTCTTCACCTCTCTCTATCTCTCTCGCTCTCTCCCTCTCTCTCCCTCTTTAAGGCACTCCTTAAAACCTACCTCTTTGACCAAGCTTTTGGTCACATGTTCTAATATCTCTTTAACGGCTTGGTGCCAAATTTTGTTTGATAGCGCTCCTTTGAAGTGCCTTGGGACAATTTTTACTGTGTTAAAGATGCAATATAAATGCCAGTTGTTTTTGCTGTTGAGAAATGCTGATCTGTTCAATGGCTGTGATCGGCACTCCAAAACTATATCAGACAATGGAAGTCCTTTGGGCCACCGGGGCATCATTGTAATTGCATATTCTGATTCAGTGATCATTCTGTTAGAGTGATCATTTAGGAAGCCACCCAAATTGATTACCACAACAAGAATCGACTGTACTCCAGGTTTGTGGTGCAGTGAATCTGCCTTGAATCAGAAATGATTGGTGCACTTGGAATTGAAACCCTGGCAGATTGCTTACTTCAAATCAACACCTGTAGAAAAATAAACTCTTCTGGTTTAGGAATCATCTTGGCTTGAGTTCAGAGCAGCGATATCCAAACACCATGTCTGGGCTCACGTAGCTCAGGCAACTCAGTTCAATTTGTGTTTATAAAGGTGGATTATTATAGATTTAGCGCCAAATAGTGTCTCAAAAACAGTAACATTGGGTGTTAATTCCCCCTCCCCCACCCATTCTGTACCTGAACAACATTGCACCCAAACTTCCTGTTTGACATTTCAGGTGGCTGTACCTGACCGCATCTGATGCAGGCATAGCAACATAAATTACATGGAACTGAATGTCAGGTGGCCTAGCACATTCATTCTTTTCATTCATTCTTGGAACATGTGCAACATTGACAAGGCAATACTAATTACCTCGAGGGCAGTAAGAGTCAACTACCTCATCATCATCATAGGTAGTTCCTCGGAATCGAGGAAGACTTGCTTCTACTCTTAAAATGAGTTCTTAGGTGGCTGAACAGTCCAATACGAGAACCACAGTCCCCGTCACAGGTGGGACAGATAGTCGTTGAGGGGGGTGGGTGGGACAGGTTTGCCGCACGCTCTTTCCGCTGATTTCTGTATGCCCTCGGTGACGAGACTCGAGGTGCTCAGCGCCCTCCCGGATGCGCTTTCTCCACTTAGGGCGATCTTTGGCCAGGGACTCCCAGGTGTCAGTGGGGATGTTGCACTTTATCAGGGAGTCTTGAGAGCGTCCTTGTAACGTTTCCTCTGACCACCTTTGGCTCGTTTGCCGTGACGGAGTTCCGAGTAGAGCACTTGCTTTGGGAGCCTCATGTCTGGCATGCGAACTATGTGGCCTGCTCAGCGGAGCTGATTAAGAGTGGTCAGTGCTTCAATGCTGGGGATGTTGGCCTGGTCGAGGACGCTAATGTTGGCGTGTCTGTCCTCCCAGGGGATTTGTGGATCTTGCGGAGACATCGTTGGTGGTATTTCTCAGCAACTTGAGGTGCCTACTGTACATGGTCCATGTCTCTGAGCCATACAGGAGGGCGGGTATTACTACAGCCCTGTCGACCATGAGCTTGGTGGCAGTTTTCAGGGCCTAGTCTTCAAACACTCTTTTCCTCAGGCAGCCGAAGGCTGCACTGGTGCACTGGAGGCGGTGTTGAATCTCGTCGTCAATGTCTGCTCTTGTTGATTAGAAGCCCCCGAGGTATGGGAAGTGGTCCACATTGTCCAGGGCCGCGCCATGGATCTTGATGACTGGGGAGCAGTGCTGTGCGGCGAGGACAGATTGGTGGAGGAGCTTTGTCTTACGGATGTTTAGCGTAAAGCCCATGCTTTCGTACGCCTCAGTAAATACGTCGACTAACTATTGTGGGACTGGAGTCACATACGGGTAGGGATGGCAGGTTCCTTTCATGAAATAATATCAGTGAACCAGTTGGGTTTTGTTACAACAATCCAGCAGTTTTCATGGTCGTTCTGGTACCAACCCACGTGTATAAAATTATGAGGGGCCTAGATAGAGCGGATAGGAAAGACCTATTTCCCTTAGCAGAGGGGTCAATAACCAGGGGGCATGGATTTGAAGTAGTTGGTAGAAGAAGTAGATAGGAGATGAGGAACAATTTCTTCACCCAGAGGGTGGTGGGAGTCTGGAACTCACTGCCTGAAAGGGTGCTAGAGGCAGAAACCTTCACCACATTTAAAAGGGACTTGGATGTGCATTTAAAGAGCTGTAACCTACAGGGCTACAGACCAAGTGCTGGAAGGTGGGATTAAGCTCTTTTTCGACCGGCACAGTCATGATGGGCCGAATGGCCTCCTTCTATGTCATAATTTATTATGATTCTATGAACCCACAAATGACCAGATTTGTTAGAATTCAATTTCACAAGGTGCTCGTGAACTCTAGGTTGCTAGTCCAGTATCATAATCCCATGACAATTGTACAATACATAACTATCCTCTAACGCAAGGCTTAGATCAGGGACAAACTACTCCCATTAAAACCTAGCACTGTGGTTTCCAGAGTGCGTCGTTTAAGCGCTATGGGGGTAATTTTGACTTTGGATGAAGTCAATGGATAAAAAATTGGGAGAGATGTATCACAGATGGTTGAAACAATATCACCCACAGTCAAAATGATCCCCTATGTGTCTTAAGGGACATGCTGGTACTGTCAAGAAAAGTATCTCATTTTGACATTTGAATTAAAAAAAAATGGGTTTGCTGTTTCAGTATTTGTTCAAGAACGGCATCAGCCCACCTGCCTTTCGAGCCATAGATTATTTGGGACCAGACAAGGAGAAGCAATCATAAACCCCTTTAACAGCG
Organism: Pristiophorus japonicus; assembly: GCF_044704955.1. NCBI lineage: Eukaryota > Metazoa > Chordata > Chondrichthyes > Pristiophoridae > Pristiophorus > Pristiophorus japonicus. Next base: position 52,978,771 of record NC_091992.1, read on the forward strand.
GCTGATGAAATTCTCCAGAGCCACGAACAAATATTCCCATAGGACAGAACAAAAGTCACTCCTCGCCCTGATTGTGCCATCTGAAGGCACGGATGGTGCACTTTGCTCCATCGACTCCCCTCACAGCCCAACCAGTATCCCTCTCCTAGTCATGTGCCATCATTCTTTGTATCCGCACCTATTTGCCCTGTTCATCGGCTGCTGAAACCCTCATCCATGCCTTTGTTACCTCGAGACCTGACTATTCCAATGCACACCTGGCTTGCCTCCCACATTCTATGCTACGTAAACTAGAGGTGATCCATGGCTTGGCTGCACGTGTGCTATCTCGCACCAAGTCCCGCTCACCCATCACCCTCTGTGCTCGCTGACCTACATTGGCTCCCGGTTGAGCAACGCCTCGATTTCAAAACTCTCATCCTTGTTTACAAATCCCTCCATGGCCTCACTCCTCCCTATCTCAGTAATCTCCTCCAGCACCACAACCCCCCGAGATGTCTGCGCCCCTCTAATTCTGCCCTCTTGAGCATCCTTGATTATAATCATTGGTGGCTGTGCCTTCTGTTGACTAGGCCCCAAGCTCTGAAACTCCCTGTCTAAACCTCTCTACCTCTCTTTCCTCATTCAAGACGCTCCTTAAAACATATCTCTTTGGCCAACCTTTTTGGTCACCTACGCTAATTTCTACTTATGCGGATCGGTGTCAAATTTTTAATCTCATAATATTCATGTGAAGCGCCTTGGGACGTTTCACTACGTTAAAGGCGCTATATAAATACAAGTTGTTGTTATATTTGTTGTTCCACCAGCTACTGCTTGTGCTTTACCAACTTCCTCTAGGGTGCGCCTGCAGGGGAGGACAGACAATTGCTTGGGGTGCTGGTGCCAACCCAGCAATGGCACAGCAGCACCAACACATCTATACTTAATTAAACGTGAAGCCCAACAACATGTAAATTGCAGCTTCTGGCAAGCATAAACAGAATTAAACACTTACAGTTATCTTCAGAAACTGTCAGATGAAAATCCTGCTGCTACAAACTAGCGTTTTAGTGCATTGTCACATGTAATCGTGTAGCTATTTTTATTGCCAAACATGTGTGAAGGATAGAGCTGGTGGAGCGGGCTGATTGGAATTGATTGGAGGTCAGAATGGAACTGCTAGCATCAAGGAGGCAGGGCCCGGTGACGCGAAAGGAGCAATGACAGAGCCAGTGGAGGCTGTAGGCTGAGGAAGGACGTGAAGGCCTTAGCGAGGGTGCAGAGACGATTTACAAGAATGGTACCAGGGATGAGTGTCGACGAGTCGGTAGGCCCTGAGGTCGGCGGATCTGGAGTTCGGAGGCCAGGAGTTCGGAGGCCTCGGAGGTCGGTGAGGTGAGTTGGTAAGTAGCTCTCTTTTCTCTATTTCTTTTTAAGTAGGTCGGGAGTTCGGAGGCCGAGAGGTCGGGAGGCCACAGAGGTCGGTGAGTTTGGGACGCCACAGAGGTCAATGAGGTGAGTTGGTGAATAGCTCTCTTTTCTCTATTTCTTTTTAAGTAGATTTTAAACTAGATAAGGCTAACTAGAAGGATGGTAGTGCAGCTCAGTCCCATGGAGTGCACATCCTGCAGCATGTGGGAAGTCCTGGACAACCATGTGTGCAGGAGGTGTCTCCAGGTTCAACTGCTCAAGCTCCGCGTTTCGGAGCTGGAGCAGAGAGTGGAATCAATAAGGTGCATCCGCGAGGCTGAGAACTATGTGGATAGCACATTTCAGGAGGTGGTCACCCTGCAGCTTAACGACGTGCAGGTAGAGGGAAAGTGGGTGACCACCAGACGTAGTAAGTGTGCTAGGCAGGAGTCCCCCCATGAGTCCATCTCGCTTTCAAACCGATATTCACTTCCGAGTATCGGTAAGGACGATGGTGCCTCTGGGAAGTGCAGCCAGAGCCAATTCCAAGGCACCACGGGTGGTTCAGCTGCACAGGGGGGAGGGACGAAGAACAAAAGAGCCCTAGTGATAGGGGATTCTATAGTTAGGGGAACAGACCGGCGTTTCTGCGGCCATAGACATGACTCCCAAATGGTTTTGTGCCTCCCTGGTGCCAGGGTCAAGGATGTCACAGAGCGGACACAGGGCATCCTAGGGGCGGGGGAGGGGGGGAGCGAGGGGGCAGGGTGGGGGGGTGGAGGGTAAGCAGCTAGAGGTCGTGGTCCATATTGGGATCAACGACATAGGTAAAATGAGGGATGAGGTCTAACAGGAAGAATTCAGGGAGCTAGGTAGAAAATTAAAGGGTAGGATCTCAAAGGTAATAATCTCCGGGTTACTACCGGTGCCATGTGCTAATGAGTATAAGAATAGAAGGATAGAGAGGATGAACACGTGGCTGGAAAGTTGGTGTAGGAGGGAGGGTTTTAAATTCTTGAGACATTGGGACTGCTTCTGGGGGAGATGGGACCTGTACAAATCGGACGGTTGCACCTCCACAGTGCCGGGACCAATATCCTTGTGCTGTTGGGAAGAGTTTAAACTAGATGAGAACAGGAGAACGAAGTCAAAAGGGGAGGAAGTAAAGCAGAAATTGGATAGCAAGAATCTAGAAAGTGAATCTGTAAGACAGAGGAAATAGGGTTTAGTATGTAGTAAGCAAGGAGGTCTTCCTATAATGAATGGTATATACTTTAATGCAAGGAGTATAGCGAATAAGGCGGATGAGCTAAGAGCACAGGTAGACACTTGGGAGTATGATATTATAGTCATTACAGAAACATGGCTGAAAGAGGGGCAGGTTTGGCAGATCAATATTCCTGGCTACAGGATTTTTAGACAAGATAGAGAGGGGGGTAAAAAGGGGTTGCGGTTCTGATTAAAGAAACTATTACAGCGGTGAGGAGGGATGATATGTTTGAGGGATCATCAAATGAGGCCATATGGGTTATAATTGAAAACTAAAAAAAGGGCGATCACACTGCTGGGCGTGTATTATAGACCCCAAATCTGTGGGAGGGAGATAGAGGAGCAAATATGTAGGCAAATTGCTGTGAAGTCTAAAAACCATAGGGTAGTAATAGTAGGGGATTTTAATTATCCAAATATTGATTGGGACAAATTTAGTGTGAAGGGTATAGAGGATGCAGAATTCTTGTAATGCATTCAAGACAACTTTTTTAGCCAGTATGTGACAAGTCCAACACAAGATGGGGCGGTCTTGGATTTAGTTTTGGGGAATGAAGCTGGGCAGGTTGAAGGGGTATTAGTGGGGGAGCACTTGGGTGCCAGTGACCATAATTCAGTCAGATTCAAGTTGGTTATGGATAAGGATAAGAATAGGCCTGGAATAAAAGTTCCGAATTGGGGAAAAGCTAATTTTACTAAGTTAAGGAGTGATTTGGCCATAGTGGACTGGAAACAGCTACTTGTCAGTAAATCAGTGTCGGAACAGTGGGAGACATTCAAGGAGGAGATCCAGAAAGCTCAGGTCAAACATGTGCCCTTAAAGAACAAGACTAGGAAAAATAATTCTAGAGCCCCCTGGATGTCTAGGGACTTACAGGGGAGGATTAAGAAAAAAAGGGACACTTATGTCATATACCAACGGCTGAATACTTTAGAATCTTTAGAGGAATATAGAAAGTTAAGAGGCAAAATTAAAAAGGATATTAGGAATGCTAAGAGAGAGCATGAGAAATTCTTGGCCAGTAAAATTAAGGAAAACCCTAAGATGTTCTATAAATATATTAAGAGTAAGAGGGTAACTAAAGAAAGGGTAGGGCCTATTAGAGACCATGAAAGTAATCTTTGTGTGAAGGCGGAAGATGTTGGTAGGGTTCTTAACAAATACTTTGCATCTGTTTTCACAAAGGAAAGGGGTAATACAGATACTGCTATCAAGGAGGAGTGTGATATTCTGCATGAAATAAGTATAGCGAGAGAGGAAGTATTAAGGGGTTTAGCAACTTTGAAAGTAGATAAGTCCCCAGGCCTGGATGAAATGCATCCCAGGCTATTGAGTGAAGTAAAGGAGGAAATAGCAGAGGCCTTGACCATCATTTTCCAGTCTTCTTTGGATCTGGGCATGGTGCTGGAGGATTGTAGGACTGCTAATGTAGTACCCTTGTTTAAGAAGGGAAAAAGGGATAGGCCGAGTAATTAGAGGCCTGTCAGCCTAACCTCCGTAGTGGAAAGATTATTGGAAAAAATCCTAAAAGACATGATAAATCTGCATTTGGAAAAGCAAGTATTAATTAGGGACAGTCAGCATGGATTTGTTAAGGGAAGATCGTGTTTGACTAACCTGATTGAATTTTTTGAGGAGGTAACTAAGAGGGTCGATGAGCGTAGTGTATATGATGTAGTATATCTGGACTTTAGCAAGGTTTTGATAAGGTCCCACATGGTAGACTGGTCATGAAGGTTAAATCCCTTGGGATACAGGGCAAAGTGGCAAGTTGGATCCAAAATTGGCTTGGAGGTAGAAAGCAAAGGGTAATGATTGATGGATATTTTTGTGACTGGAAGAATGTTTCCAGTGGGGTTCCGCAGGGCTCAGTATTGGGTCCCTTGCTTTTTGTAGTATATATCAACGATTTAGATTTGAATATAGGGAGTATGATTAAGAAGTTTGCAGGTGACACTAAAATTGGCTGTGTGGTTGATAATGAAGAGGAAAGTCATGGGCTGCAGGAGGATATCAATCTACTGGTCAGGTGGGCAGAGCAGTGGCAAATGGAATGTAATTCAGAGTAGTGTGAGGTGATGCACTTTGGGAGGGCTAATAAGGAAAGGGTATACACATTAAGCGGTAGGCCACTTAATCGTACAGATGAACAAAAGGACCTTAGAGTGCTTGTCCACAGATCCCTGAAAGTAGCAAGCCATGTGGATAAGGTGGTTAAGAAGGCATACGGAATGCTTGCCTTTATTGGCAAGGCATAGAATATAAGAGCAGGGAGGTTATGCTTAAATTGTATAATACTTTGGTTAGGCCACAGCTGGAGTACTGCGTGCAGTTCTGGTCGTCGTATTATAGGAAGGATGTGATTGCACTAGAGAGGGTGCAGAGGAGATTTACTAGGGTGCTACCTGGAATGGAGAATCTTAGTTATGAGGACAGATTGGATAGGCTGGGTTTGTTCTCATTGGAACAGAGGAGGTTGAGAGGAGACCTCATTGAGCTATACAAAATATTGAGGGGCCTGAACATAGTGGATAGTAAGGGTCTATTTCCATTGGTGGAGGGGTCCATTACGAGGGGCATAGTTTTAAGGTGGTTGATGGAAGGTTTAGAGGGGATTTGAGGGGGGGCTTCTTTACGCAGAGGGTTGTGGGGATCTGGAACTCGCTGCCTAGAAGAGTGGTGAATGCAGAAACCCTCACCACTTTTAAGAGATGGTTGGATGGGCATTTAAAGTGCAGTAACCTGCAGGGTTATGGACCTAGAGCTGGTAATTAGGATTAGACTGGATGACCTTTTGTTGGACGGCATAGATATAATGGTAAGTACTGCAGGGAATAGAATACAGCCAGGGTGATCTCCTGGACTAGTGTTGATCACCTAGATGGGTCGGAGAGGAATTTTCCCAGATTTTTTCTCCCTAAATTGGCCTGGGTTTTTATCTGGTTTTTGCCTCTCCCAGGAGATCACATGGCTCCGGTTGGGGTGGAGTGTAGAATGCTTCTGGGGTTTCGCAGTTGTGTGAGGCGGACTAGTTGGGGTGGGTGTTCTTTGCCTTTCCGTCGCTGTTCATATGTAACCTTTAGGGCTGCTGACCAAGGACCGTGTGGCTCTTTGTCGGCCGGCGCGGACACAATGGGCCGAAATGGCCTCCTTCTGCGCTGTAAATTTCTATGTTTCTATACCGATTGATTAGAGGCAATAATTTCAACACTAAAAGACACCTACAGTAAAACCCAATTGTCCAGAGTCTGAAAAGATGCCTCTTGAGATGGTCACTTCACCTGAGAAGAACTCCAGAGTCAATCTAAACTCCCCCGAAGTTGTAAATATCTATGTTCCTATGTTTCTAGGTCATGGCGAATGGAGCGAATAGTGTGAGTGCAGCTACAGGGTGCAATGTAGGAGTCGATGGTTGGTTGGAGAGGCACTGGCCATGGATGGAATGAAACGGATGGGTGAGTAGAAGGGAGCTGATGGAGATAACTAACTAGTTCCCCTTTGAATTCACTCACTTCCTGCAAATAAAAGGTTTTGTTATGGAAACCTGTATAGGTCCTAGCTATGCCTGCCTTTTCGTGGGATAGGTGGAACATTCTTTGTTCCTGTCCTATTCAGGTCCCCTCCCTCACCTCTTTTTCCGGTACATTGATGACTATATCGGTGCCGTTTCCTGTTCTTGCCCCAAACTGGAACATTTTGTCAACTTTGCTTTCAATTTTCACCCTTCCCTCGCCTTTACATGCTCCATCTCCGACTCTTCCCTTCCCTTCCTCGACTTCTCTGTCTCCATTTCTGGGGATAGGCTATTGACTAATATTCACTATAAGCCCACTGACTCGCACAGCTACTTTGAATACACTTCCTCCCAATCCTCTTCCTGTAAGGACTCTATTCCATCCTCCAAGTTTCCCCATCCCATCAGTTCTGACAATGCCACCTTCCATTACAGTGCTTCCGATCTGTCTTCCTTTTTCCTCAACTGAGGATTCCCCACCACTATGGTTGACAGGGTCCTCCATTGTCTCACTTCCATTGCCCATACGTCTGCTCTCACCCTTTCTCTCCCTCCCAGAACCACGATAGGGTTCCCCTGGTCTTCAACTTCCACCCACTAGCCTCCACATTCAACAGATCATCCTCTGCTGTTTCTGCCACCTCCAGTGTGATCTCACCACCAAACACATCTTCCCCTCCCCTCCCCTGTCAGCATTCCAAAGGGACCGTTCCCTCCCCGACACCATTTCCCACGGCACCTTCCCATGCAAGCGCAGGAGATGCAGCATCTGCCCTTTTACCTCCCCCCCTTGCCACTGTCCAGAGCCCCAAACACTCCTTCCAGGTGAAACAGTGAACTACTTGTACTTCTTTCAATTTAGTATGGTATTCGCTGCTCACGATGCGGTCTCCTCTGCATTGGTGAGACCAAACGCAGAGTGGGTGACCACTTTGCGGAACACCTCAGTTCAGTCCGCAAGATTGACCCTGAGCTTCTCGTCACCTGTCATTTTAATTCTCTGCTCCACTCCCACTCTGAACTGTTCCAATGAAGCTCAACATAAGCTCAAGGAACAGCACCTCATCTTTCGACTGAGCCTTCCAGACTCAACATTGAGTTCAACAATTTCAGACCACAACCTCTGCCCCCATTTTTTGGGATGGCAGCTGCAGCTGATGATTCTGCCAATCCCATTTACAGCTCCTCTCGACTCATCTTTTGTTTCTTTACTTGTCCCGTGACAATTTCCTTTTGCCTCACACCATCACCCTTTTTGTAATTTAATCTCTCATAAGAACATAAGAACATAAGAATATAAGAACATAAGAAATAGGAGCAGGATAGGCCGTTAGACCCCTCAAGCCTGCTCCACCATTTAATAAGATCATGGCTGATCTGATCATGGGCTCAGCTCCACTTCCCCGCCCACTCCCCATAATCCTTTATTCCCTTATCGCTCAAAAATCTGTCTATCTCCGCCTTAAATATATTCAATGACCCAGCCTCCACAGGCCCTGAGGCAGAGAATTCCATATATTTACAACCCTCTGAGAGAAGAAATTCCTCCTCATCTCAGTTTAAAATGGGCGACCCCTTATTCTGAGACAATGGGCTAGAACCTCCACTTTATTGGCCTGCTTAACGCCCACTTAACGCCCATTTTATCGCTGAAATGACGTATAACGCCCATTTATCGCCCATTTTGCCACAAAATGGAAACTGGTGGACATTTTTCGGAAACTTACCGAATAAAACTATTACCGCCCACCCACTTTTTTTGGACGGAATCAGCAGGATGGGTGACTTCAACGCCCATAATATCGCCTAGCGTTACTTTCCGCATGGAATTAACGCCGAGATTCAATATTAACGCCCGGCGACTGTTTTTTGTCGTAAAGAGCATATTTACCCAAAGTAGCGGCCATGGAGATCGCCCATCGTCAATTTCATCACCTCGCATACATTTCGCCCACAATATCGCTCGCTCAAAAAACCGCCTACAAAAAGTGGAATTAACCGGGATGAATCAGAACGTCATGGACGCCGTGTTGTACATCACGTTGTGTCTTTTAAAAGGCTGCTGTGCTTCAACCTCGGCGGAGTTCGGATGTACTCTGCAGGTCGTTGGAGTTGATGTGAACGTCTCTAAAAACATCTTGACCGTACTGTGACCGACTGTGTTCATCGGGACATTCCTTGTTTATGTGCAATCGGGGGAAAACAGAGAACTACTGCAGTGGGGCCTGTCCTTTCTCACCCTCTCTTGGTGAACAAATACATGCAGCAGACTCGACATCACCGAAGGAACATTGCACTGCATTATGTGCCCAATGAAAAAAGTGACAGACAGATGAGGAGGACCAGACGTTACACCCCCCGCAAGTACAAGGAGAAGCATTCTTACCTCAACTTGCCTGACACCACCTGTCTTTGGAGACTGCGCTTCCACAAAAAGGTTATCACTGAGGTATGCCAGCTGATAAGGGAAGATCTGCAGCCTGCTAGCACCATCAGAATTGCACTGTCCATTGAGGTCAAAGTCAACGCGGCTCTGTCGTTCTACGCCTCGGGTTCTTTTCAGGCCACAGCTGGTGGCATTTGCGGACTTTCTCAGCATGCCACACATCCCCATTAGACAGGTCACTGAAGCCCTGCACACATGCAGGAGGGACTTGATCAGCTTCCCTATGACCAGGGAGGCACAGAGTGAGAGGGCTCTAGGATTCTCCAGAATTGCAAACTTCCCTAAGGTGCAGGGAGCAATAGGCTATACGCACATCACGATGCGAGCACCTTTTCAGGATGCTGAGATTTTCAGGAACCGCAAGGGATTCCACTACCTGAATGCCCAACTGGTTGTCGACCCCAAATTTTACTGGCAGTGAATGCTCAATTTCCGGGCAGCATCCATGATGCGCACATCCTGCGTGAGAGCACTGTGTCCGACTTGTTTAACAATGAGCCACAAGTTCAATGCTGGATGCTTGGGGACAAAGGATATGGCCTCACCACCTGGCTGATGACTCCCTTGCGTGGCACCCACACCGAGGCCGAGAGGCGATACAATGAGAGCCACAGAGAAACTCGCAATATCGTGGAGAAAATCATTGCAGTGCTGAAGCTGCGCTTCAGATGCCTTGATCATTCAGGAGGCGAGCTCCAATACTACCCTGAGCTGGTAGCTCAATTCGTGGTGGTCTGCTCCATGCTAGACAACTTGGCTATGAGGAGGGGACAAGAATTGCCTGATGAGTCTGACAGTCCACCTCACCAGAGAGAGGAAGAGGAGGATGAGGAAGCGGACACAGACATCGGCCCAATCAGGCTGACGCTGAAGCCATGCCCCACCCCCCTGTAGACCGCATGAAAGGGCCCATGGTGGCATGATAGCTGCAAGAGCCTTACCTCAGGAGCTCATCAATGATCGCTTTGCCTGAAAGAACACTGGTTTTATTTACAAGTCTGACACACTGTTGGGTGAGCAGGTCATACATCAATGGTGGGCATCACCTTGGTGACAGTTAAAGTTTAAGTTGATTGAAGTTAAGTGTGGAAAATTGTGTTCAGTTTTGATCTCCTAATCTGAGGAAGGACATTCTTGCTATTGAGGGAGTGCAGTGAAGGTTCACCAGACTGATTCCTGGGATGGCTGGACTGACATATGAGGAGAGACTGGATCCACTGGGCCTGTATTCACTGGAGTTTAGAAGAATGAGAGGGGATCTCATAGAAACATATAAAATTCTGACGGGACTGGACAGGTTAGATGCAGGAAGAATGTTCCCGATGTTGGGGAAGTCCAGAACCAGGGGTCACAGTCTACGGATAAGGGGTAAGCCATTTAGGATCGTGATGAGGAGAAACTTCTTCACTCAGAAAATTGTGAACCTGTGGAATTCTCTACCGTAGAGAGTTGTTGATGCCAGTTTGTTAGATATATTCAAGAAGGAGTTAGATATGGCCCTTGTGGCTAAAGGGATCAAAGGTTATGGAGAGAAAGCAGGAAAGGTGTAATGAGGTGAATGATCAGCCATGATCTTATTGATCGCTGGTGCAGGCTCGAAGGGCCGAATGGTCTACTCCTGCACCTATTTTCTATGTTTCTATGTTTATGTTTACCCTTTGATGTCAACGAATCACCAACGTTTGATGGTGCAGCTATCTGAGCCAATGTGCTGCACGGTTCTGTTAAATAAAAAACATTTAAACCGAACATTAGTCTGAAATCATCAGTATTTCTGTAAAAACCAACCCTTCATCACCCCCCCCCCCCCACTTCTCCTCTCCACCTCTACCCCTTACCCTTCCCCTCCTGACTCCAAGCCGCCTTGCCGAGGAGGTCCTCAGGCGATGCTTCATTGGGAGGTGGGGGGGTGACAGTCGAAGCGCTGCTTGGACGGTCCCGAGGTGGGAGCGTGCTCCGAGCCATAAGCAAGATGTTGCTGCTGGCTCTCATGTGTGGTTGGCAATGGGGGTGCGGCACCTTGGGGTGCAGTGCGGTGCTCCGGGACCACTGGGAGCCCTCTGCCACCAGTGTTCCTGGCTACCAGCTCTAGGGCCTCCTCCATTCCTTCCATTATATCTATTATTTGTTAGACAAAAATTCGGTGCCAAATATGTTCTTGGTGCTTTTTGCTGCTGTTGAATCTTCGTTGTTCCTCCCATAACAGCCAAACAAGCACACACCACAGCCACACACGCTTTCAGTGCCTCTGAGCTCCCTCTCTCTCTGTCTCCTCTTCTACGCATGTCATGATGACCCTTGACCTCCTGAATCGCGCGAATCAAGCGTTGCCAAGCTGTTGCTAAGGACGGCCACACTTTACGGCAGAAGGTCAGAAAAATTTAACGCTACCACCCATTTGATATCGCTCGCGGTAACGTCCATTTTCAAAAATGTAACATAGGTGTTTTAAGAATGAGTGAGAAGCCGGCGATCTGGAAACCCTTTTATACCGCCCACGCCGGAAAGAACGCCCATTTTTGGGTGATAAGCTCGATAGTGGAGGTTCTAGCCCTATGTCCCCTAGTTTTAATTTCCCCTATGATTGGAAATATTCTCTCTGCATCTACCTTGTCAAGCCACCTCATTATCTTATACGTTTCCATAAGATCACCTCTCATTCTTCTGAACTCCAATGAGTATATGCCCAACCTACTCAACCTATCTTCAAAAGACAAGCCACTCATCTCCGGAATCAACCAAGTGAACCTTCTCTGAACAGCCTCCAGTGGAAGTATATCCTTCCTTAAATACGGAGACCATATCTGTACGCAGTATTCTATATGAGGCTTCACCAATCCTCTGTACAGTTGAAGCAGGACTTCTCTGTTTTTATACTCTATCCCTGTTGCAATAAAGGCCAACATTCTATTTGCCTTCCTGATTACTTGCTCTACCTGCATATTAACTTTTTGTGTTTCATGCACAAAGGCACCCAGGTACCTCTGTATGGCAGCATTTTGCAATTTTTCTCCATTTAAATTATAATTTGCTTTTCTAAAGTGGATAACCTCACATTTTCCCAAATTATACTCCATCTGCCAAATGTTTGCCCACTCACTTAGCCTGTCTATATCCCTTTGCAGATTTTTTGTGCATTCCTCACAATTTGCTTTCCCCCATCTTTGTATCATCAACAAACTTGGCTACATTACACTCGGTCCCTTCATCCAAGTCATTAATATAGATTGTAAATAGTTGAGGCTCCAGCACCGATCCCTGCAGCACTGCACTAGTTACTGTTTGCCAACCCGAAAATGACCCATTTATCACGACTCTCTGTTTTCTGTTAGTTAGCCAATCCTCTATCCATGCTAATATATTACCCCCAACTCCGTGAACTTTTATCTTGTGCAGTAACCTTTTATGTGACATCTTATCGAATGCCTTCTGGAAATCCAAATACACCACATCCACTGGTTCCGCCTTATCCACCTTGCTCGTTACATCCTCAAAGAACTCCAGCAAATTTGTCAAACATGATTTCCATCTCATAAAACCATGCTGACTCTGCTTGATTGAATTATGCTTTTCCAAACGTCCTGCTACTGCTTCCTTAATAATGGATTCCAGCATTTTCGCAACGACAGATGTTAGGCTAACCGGTCTATAGTTTCCTGCTTTCTGTCTGCCTCCTTTTTTAAATAGGGGCATTACATTTGCAGTTTTCCAATCCGCTGGGACCACCCCAGAATCCAGGGAATTTTGGTAGATTACAACCAATGCATCCACTATCTCTGCAGCCACTTCTTTTAAGACCCTAGGATGTAAGCCATCGGGTCCAGAGGACTTGTCCGCCTTTAGTCCCATTATTTTACCGAGTACTACTTCTTTAGTGATAGTGATTGTATTAAGTTCCTCCCTCCCTATAGCCCCTTGATTATCCACTATTGGGATGTTTTTAGTGTCTTCTACCGTGAAAACCAATACAAAATATTTGTTCAACGTCTCTGCCATTTCCCTGTTCCCCATTATTAATTCCCCAGACTCATCCTCTAGGGGATCAACATTTACTTTCGCCATTTTTTTCCTTTTTATGTACCTGTAGAAACTCTTACTATCTGTTTTTATATTTCGTGCTAGTTTACTTTCATAATCTATCTTCCCTATTATTTTTTTAGTCGTTCTTTTAAAATTTTCCCAATCCTCTGGCCTCCCACTAGTCTTGGCCATATTGTATGTCCTTGTTTTCAATTTCATACCATTCCTTATTTCCTTAGTTAGCCACGGATGGTTATTCCTTCTCTTACAGTCTTTCCTTCTCACTGGGATATATTTTTGTTGTGAGTTAAGAAATATCTCCTTAAATGTCTGCCACTGCTCATCAACTGTCCCATCTTTGAATTTTCAAGTCTTCTTTAGCCAACTCTGCCTTCATACCTTTGTAGTCTCCTTTATTTAAGCTTAGGACACTGGTTTGAGATCCAACTTTCTCACCCTCCAACTGAATTTGAAATTCAACCATGTTATGGTCACTCATCCCTAGAGGATCCTTTACTAGGAGATCATTTATTAATCCTGCCTCATTACACAATACCAGATTTAAGATACATGAGAACATAAGAACATAAGAATTAGGAACAGGAGTAGGCCATCTAGCCCCTCGAGCCTGCTCCGCCACTCAACAAGATCATGGCTGATCTGGCCGTGGACCCAGCTCCACTTACCCGCCCGCTCCCCATAACCCTTAATTCCCTTATTGGTTAAAAATCTATCTATCTGTGATTTGAATACATTCAATGAGCTAGCCTCAACTGCTTCCCTGGGCAGAGAATTCCACAGATTCACAACCCTCTGGGAGAAGAAATTCCTTCTCAACTCGGTTTTAAATTGGCTCCTCCGTATTTTGAGGCTGTGCCCCCTAGTTCTAGTCTCCCCAACTAGTGGAAACAACCTCTATGCCTCTATCTTGTCTATCCCTTTCATTATTTTAAATGTTTCCATAAGATCACCCCTCATCCTTCTGAACTCCAACGAGTAAAGACCCAGTCTACTCAATCTATCATCATAAGGTAACACCCTCATCTCTGGAATCAGCCTAGTAAATCGTCTCTGTACCCCCTCCAAAGCTAGTATATCCTTCCTTAAGTAAGGTGACCAAAACTGCACGCAGTACACCAGGTGCGGCCTCATCAATACCCTGTACAATTGCAGCAGGACCTCCCTGCTTTTGTACTCCATCCCTCTCGCAATGAAGGCCAACATTCCATTCGCCTTCCTGATTACCTGCTGCGCCTGCAAACTAACTTTTTGGGATTCATGCACAAGGACCCCCAGGTCCCTCTGCACCGCAGCATGTTGTAATTTCTCCCCATTCAAATAATATTTCCTTTTACTGTTTTTTTTTCCAAGGTGGATGACCTCACACTTTCCGACATTGTATTCCATCTGCCAAACCTTAGCCCATTCGCTTAACCTATTTAAATCTCTTTGCAGCCTCTCTGTGTCCTCTACACAACCCGCTTTCCCACTAATCTTTGTTTCATCTGCAAATTTTGTTACACTACACTCTGTCCCCTCTTCCAGGTCATCTATGTATATTGTAAACAGTTGTGGTCCCAGCACCGATCCCTGTGGCACACCACTAACCACCGATTTCCAACCCGAAAAGGACCCATTTATCCCGACTCTCTGCTTTCTGTTAGCCAGCCAATTCTCTATCCATGCTAATACATTTCCTCTGACTCCATGTACCTTTATCTTCTGCAGTAACCTTTTGTGTGGCACCGTATCGAATGCCTTTTGGAAATCTAAATACACCACATCCATCGGTACACCTCTATCCACCATGCTCGTTATATCCTCAAAGAATTCCAGTAAATTAGTTAAACATGATTTCCCCTTCATGAATCCATGTTGCGTCTGCTTGATTGCACTATTCCTATCTAGATGTCCCGCTATTTCTTCCTTAATGATAGCTTCAAGCACTTTCCCCACTACAGATGTTAAACTAACCGGCCTATAGTTACCTGCCTTTTGTCTGCCCCCTTTTTTAAACAGAGGCGTTACATTAGCTGCTTTCCAATCCACTAGTACCGCCCCAGAGACCAGAGAATTTTGGTAGATTATAACGAATGCATCTGCTATAACTTCTGCCATTTCTTTTAATACCCTGGGATGCATTTCATCAGGACCAGGGGACTTGTCTATCTTGAGATCCATTAGCCTGTCCAGCACTACCCCCCTAGTGATAGTGATTGTCTCAAGGTCCTCCCTTCCCACATAGCCTGCTCCCTGGTTGATTCCACAATGTACTGTTCAAGAAAACTATCCCGGATACACTATGAACTCTTCCGCAAGGCTACCCTGGCCAATTTACTTTGTCCAACCAATATAAGGTTAAAATCGCCCATGATTATTGCCATTCCTTTTTTACAAGCCTCCATTATTTCTTGATTGATACTCTGTCCAACAGTATAGCTACTGTTAGGGGGCCTATAGACTACGCCCACCAGCGACTTTTTCCCCTTATTATTCCTTATCTCCACCCAAACTGATTCAACATCTTGATCTTCTGAGCCAATATCATTTCTCACTAACGCACTGATATTCTTTATGAACACCTCCTTTTCCTTTCTGTCTGTCCTTCCAAATTGTCAAATATCCCTAAATATTTGGTTCCCAGCCTTGGTCTCCTTACAACCACGTCTCTGTAATGGCGATCAGTCATACCCATTTGTATCTATTTGTGCCGTCAACTCATCTATTTTGTTATGAATGCTGCGTGCACTCAGATAAAGAGCTTTGACATTTGTTTTTTTACCATTTTTTCCTGCTTTGACCCCACTTTCTAATTCACCTTTATGTTTATACACTCTGTCCCTTCCTCGCACGCGCTGCTTTTCATTTCCCCCCGTGCTACCCTGTTCTATTGCCTTCTTATTTTTTTACTTTTTAAATTTTCGCTCACCTGAACCCTCGCCTCCCCACCGCCCCCACCCCCCCAGCACCCCCCTCACCCTCCATCCTATCACAGGCCTTCCCTTTTGTTCTTTCCTCCCCTCCCTTCTTTCTCTGCCTCTGTACTTGCTTAAAACCTCTTACATTTCTAACTTTTTGCAGTGCTGATGAAAGGTCATCGACCTTAAACATTGACTCTGTTTCTCTCTCCACAGATGCTGCCCGGCCCACTGAGTAACCCCAGCATTTTATGTTTTTATTTCAGATTTCCAGCATCCGCGGTATTTTCCTTTTGTAACCAGATGTTTTGTTCATTTGGCAGTTGGAGACTGTCACGCTGTTCCTTAATTGGCATCATTAGGTTCAACACTTTGTGCTAAGGTAATAAGGGTCATTGTACTGAATATTTTGCATATTAACCTTGATATTCAAAACAAGATGTAACTTGTGAAAATGGCCAAAGGGCGAATGGCCTGCTAACGTGTTAGACTCTCAACTAGGATGTATGAATCCCAGCTAACACCCAGGCCTCAAGCAAGGGTGCAAACCTATCAGCGTCAACCGGGTAAGAAAAGAAACACACAGCTGGGATGGGGCAGATTGAGTTCTTGCTGGTGCTGGGAACTCAAATAAGCAGCTCAAATGTTCGCAGGTGTTCTCAAGCTGATAAAAGCCACCTCCCGCCAGTTGCAGAATACAATCAATACGCACAAGATTTTTTTCCAATTGTGCCAAGCATTTATGGTTTTTACACACACGAATTAGTTGTGTAGTATTAGATAAATGCATTTGGCTCCCAACTCCTGGCCAATATTTATTCCTCAATCAACATAACAAAAAAATAGATTATCTGGTGATTATTACATTGCTGTTTTATGGGAGCTTGCTGTGTGCAAATTGGCTGCTGCATTTCCCACATTACAACAGTGACTACACTTCAAAAATACTTCATTGGCTGTGAAGCGCTTTGAAACGTCCAGCGGTCGCGAAAGGCGCTATATAAATGCAGGTCTTTCTTTTCTTTCTTTTTAACTCAAGAGGTCACAAGTTCAAATCCAGCCTAACTGATATTCAAAGCTTGCCTGCTCTCACCATGTCGGTGGCTGTGTGTGACAAGTGTGCCATTGCATAACGGAAGAGAAACAGCCCAAACTGGTCACGTCCTGCAAAGGGTCACTTCCTGTTCAACAAATGTCAAGCTGTTCATGGGACCAAGATAGGTCTACTGGCCAGACTGTTCAACCCTCCTGGGCAAAGGGCAACTCTGAAAGCAATAGGTGACCCAAAGAGTAAGGAAATGGGCAGCAGTAAACAAAACACACACACATTTAACCAATTCTTACATTCTACCAGATGATAAGTTCCTATTTCAAAATATAGAATTCGCGCCCTAAACATTCTCACCAAGGAGTGTGCTTCCTCACTACAGGATAATTTGTGAGCTGAATAAAGATATTGAATGTGGTTCAGCCACAGACATTATCAGTGGGACAGTCACATCAGGGCATTGAGGTCTAAGTTCGTAATTGGGTGAAATGGTTGGCACACATCTATTCACATGGGTTTAGAGCCTGCGCTAAATTGGTCCCCGTGCCAGCACTACCCATGTTCTTCATTGGTAGCTCGCCTAAGTGGGTTGGTGGGGGAGGGAGCAGACATCAATGGCGCCAATTAAAAACAGCCAGCACCAGAGCAGTTGCCACCAAGCTCATGGTCTACAGGGCTGTAGTAATACCCGCCCTCCTGTATGGCTCAGAGACATGGACCATGAACAGTAGACACCTCAAGTCGCTGGACAAATACCACCAATGATGTCTCCTCAAGATCCTATAAATCCCCTGGGAGGACAGACGCACCAACATTATTGTCCTCGACCAGGCCAACATCCCCAGCATTGAAGCACTGGCCACACTTGATCAGTTCCGTTGGGCAGGCCACATTGTTCGCATGCCAGACACAAGACTTCCAAAGCAAGCGCTCTACTCAGAATTCCTTCATGGCAAATGAGCCCCAGGTGGGCAGAAGAAACGTTACAAGGACACCCTCAAAGCCTCCCTGATAAAGTGCAACATCCCCACTGATACCTGGGAGTCCCTGGCCAAAGATCACCCTAAGTGGAGGAAGTGCATCCGGGAGGGCGCTGAGCACCTCGATTCTCATCGCCGAGAGCATGCAGAAATCAAGCGCAGGCAGCGGAAAGAGTGTGCGGCAAATCTGTCCCACCCCTTCCCTCAATGATTATCTGTCCCACCTGTGACAGGGACTGTGGTTCTCATATTGGACTGTTCAGCCACCTAAGGACTCATTTTTAGAGTGGAAGCAAGTCTTCCTCGATTCCGAGGGACTGCCTAAGATGATGATGATGATGATGCACTGTGGCTGCGATCAGCTTCATTCCGTGCACCAGTGTCATGGTTGGCGGAAGAGATACTAGAAGGGCTCCCACTTTTCAGATGCAGCTTTGGAGATGCTAGTGGAGGAGCTCATCAGGAAGAGGGTCCTTATCTTTTCACCCAGCATCCTGGTTAGCTTTCGGCAACAGTGGGCGGAGGTGAGCGAGCAGGTCAGGGTCAGAAGCATTGTTCCAAGGAACAATGAAGAAAAGATTTAAATGACCTTGGAAGGATGCTAAGGTGAGACTGCTGTTACTCTCTTTTTTGCCCTCCATTACCTGTAGCCTCCGCACACACAACCCTTTCCTACCACGCTCCTCCAATCATTGCAGCGCATCACTCCACCTCTTCCTGCTGCTACTGTAGTACTCTGCATCTGCTAATTTCCTTATTATCACTTCCCTCATCTCCTCACAGCTGTGCCACCAGCACACTATTCTATCCTGACATGAATATGAACATATGAAAAATGACAGACAGGAAAAACCTACTGGTCCCTCCAGCCTGTCCCATATAAGTCTGCTGTCTCATGTGTCACAATACATATACTCCCAACCCACCCGGACATCTCCACAAGACACCTCAGCACAAAGCACAAAATCGCCCAGGAGAGACAATAAAAACCTGGGCTAATTAAAGGAAAGAAAGAAAGACTTGCATTTATATAGCGCCTTTCACGACCACCGGACGTCCCAAAGCGCTTTGCAGTCAATGAAGTACTTTTTGAAGTGAAGTCACTGTTGTAATGTAGGCAACGCGGCAGCCAATTTGCGCACAGCAAGCTCCCACAAACAGCAATGTGATAATAACCAGGTTATCTGGGTTTTTTTAGTGATGTTGATTGAGGGATAGATATTGGCCAGGACACTGGGGATAACTCCCCTGCTTGTCTTCGAAATAGTGCCACGGGATCTTTTACATCCATCTGAGAGGGCAGACAGTTTAACATCTCATCCGAGAGACAGAAAAAAACGAGAGAAAAATGAGAGAATAAAATCTGGAAAATTCCTTTCTGATCTCCTTAGGCGATCAAAACTAGTCCAGGATACCACCCTGGCCATGCCTAATGTTATACAGTACCTACCTCTAGTACAAGGTGATCTCTGACCCAGCCAGAAACAGGTCCGCTCTCACTTTTTAGAATTCAGCAAATCCGCGTTCCCCACACGAGCCTGTTTCAAGGTCCACTATTCTCTGGGGAAAGAACCACCTCATAATATCTAACACACTTCTAGCCTTACATCATTTGAGATTGTTATCCGTAGTCCTTTCCTAACTTAGTTAGTTGAAAAACTGTCTATACAAACACAGTCTAATCTCTTCATCATCTTATAAACCTCGATCGAATCACCCCCATGTCTGTACTTCTCTAAAGTGTCTTTGCGCCTACCTTGGTAACATTTCACTGGGCTAACATTACACACGCCCTTCTTTCTTGCAGAAGCAGTTGGCACACAATAACGGTGAGCAGCCTGCCATAGAAGGAGACCAGGCATCGATAATTGTTCCCTCGCTCCTGGCAGAAACCATCATGGATATTGTGGGCGGGAGAGTAACTCCTGGAGAGGCTGGAGGAGAATTCCCACAGAGTGCTCAGCAATCTTGCCCTCCTTTCCTTTCTCACTGAGATCACCCTCACACACTGTGCATGGTAAAGGGCTGCTGCTTTCAGCAGTTCCTTATCTGTGATATGTGCGCGCTCTCGGTCGTGCAGCAGAGCAGCTCTCCAATCGTCTTCGTTAATCCTTGCCACTGGACCAAGGCCTAGCTCTGTCAAGCCCGTGTGGTGGCTGGTGTGCAATGGCCACCCCTCGTTAAAAAAATCCACGCACAGGCATCTTCCAGCCTTCACAATGTAATTCAGGATCTGGAATATTAGGTCCTTCATTGAAACACCTGTGACCTCATCCTTTTTTGGCGTGGAAGCAAGTCATCTGCATTTCGAGGGACTGCCTATGACGGATCTGTCTCTGTTTACATTTGCCACTAACTGCTAACCTTTGTCACCCTCTTACATTTTAGATCCTGAAACTCGAGCAGGCACTCCAGCATCACTCGACCGTACCAAGCACCAGCTCAGAGTCTGGCACCCCACATAGTGCCGATACCTGAAACGAGCAGGCGAAACTGAGGAGTTCAACGTGGAGAAGTGTGAGGTCATCCACTTTGGTTGTCATAAAAATAGATCGGTGTGTTTTCGAAATGATGAGAAGCTGGGATCTGTGGAGGATCAGAGAGATTTACGGGTCCATGTATAGGAATCACGAAAAGCTAGTGGGCAAGGCAAAATAATAATATAAAAGGCTAATGGGATGCTAACCTTCATCTCAAGGGGACTGGAACACAAAAGGGTAGAAGTTATGCTACGGTAACATAATGGTTCTGTTACTGGGCTAGTAATCCAGAGGCCTTGACTAATTATCGTGAGTTCAAATCCAACTGCGGCAGCTGGGGAATTTAAATTCTGTTAATTAAATAAATCTGAAATAAAAAGTTACTGTCAGTAATGGTGACCATGAAACTGCTGTTGTAAAAACCCATCTGCACTAATGTCCTTTAGGGAAGGAAATCTGCCATCCTTACCTGGTCTGGCCTATATGTGACAACAGACCCACAGCAATGTGGTTAACTTGTAACTGCCCTCTGAAATGGTGGCTTACCACCACCTTCTCAAGGGCAATTCGGGATGGGTAACAAATGCTGACTTTGCTAGCAACGCCCACATCCCAAGAATGAATTAAAAAAAGTAAATAAAGCTCTGATTAGGCTGCATCTGGAGTACTGTGGGCAAGTGCACCCCAGGAAGGATATATTGGGCTTGGAGGGGTTGTCACCAGGATTATACTTGGGCTAAAAGGGTTAAATTATGGGGACAGGTTGCATAGACTAGGCTTGTACTCCCTTCATCGAAGATTAAGGAGTGATGTCATTAAAATGTTTAAGAGGATAAAAGGATTTGTTAGGGTAGATGGAGAGAAACTATTTCCTCTGGTGGGGGAAGTCCAGAACAAGGGGGTGTACAAGGGGTTGTGAAAATCTAGAACACTCGCCCCCAAAAAGCTGTTGAGGCTAGGTCAATTTTAAATTTCAAAATTGAGATTGATAGATTTTTGTTTGGTAAGGATATTAAGAGATATGAAATCAAAGTTGGATAAATCGAGTTTAAAAAAAATTGTTCATGGGCATTTATTGTCCATCCCTAATTGCCCTTGAGAAGGCTATAATGAGCCGTCTTCTTGAACCGCTGCAGGCCGTGCGGTGAAGGTACTCCCACAGTGCTGTTAGGGAGGGAGTTCCAGGATTTTGACCCAGTGATGATGAAGGAACGGTGATATATTTCCAAGTCAGGATGGTGTGTGACTTGGAGGGGAACTTGCAGGTGATGCTATTCCCATGCGCCTGCTGCTCTTGTCCTTCTAGGCGGTAGAGGTCGCGGGTTTGGGAGGTGTTGTCGAAGAAGCCTTAGCGAGTTACAGCAGTGCGTCTTATAGATGGTGCACACTACAGCCACGGTGCGCTGATGGTGGAGGTAGTGAATGTTTAATGTGGTGGATAGGGTGCCAATCAAGCAGGCTGCTTTGTTCTGAATGTAGTCAAGCTTCTTGAGTGTTGTTGGAGCTGCACTCATCCAGACAAGTGGAGAGTATTCCATCACACTCCTGACTTGTGCCTTGTAGATGGTGTAATGGCTTTGGAAAGTCAGGACTCAGGAGATAAGTCACTCGTCACCCAGCCTCTGACCTGCTCTTGTAACCACAGTATTTATGTGGCTGGTCCAGTTAAGTTTCTGGTCAACGGTGACCCCCAGGATATTGATGGTGGGGATATGGCCATGATCTAATTGAATTACGGAACAAGCTCACGGGGCTGCATGATCTACTCCTGTTCATATGTTCCTAATTGCACTGGGGGGGCCTATTGTGCTTCGCACTCATGGCTTGAAACATACTGAGAGCTCACACCATGGGTGTGAGATGCCAGTGTGTTTCTGGAAAGTTTTACAGGCATATAATAAAATAATTAGTTGTGGATTTTACTGTAAACGATTTCACGGCAAACGAGCTAAAGGTGGGCAGCAGAAACCTTACAGGACACCGTCAAAGACTCTTTGATAAAGTGCGACATCTCCACTGACACCTGGGAGTCCCTAGCCAAAGACTGTCCTAAGTGGAGGAAGTGCATCCGGGAGGGCGCTGAGCACCTCGAGTCTCAACACTGAGAGCATGCAGAAATCAAGCGCAGGCAGCGGAAAGAGCATGCGTCAAACCAGTTCCGCCCACCCCTTCCCTCAACGACTATCTGTCCCACCTGTGACAGAGTCTGTGGCTCTCGTATTGGACTGTTCAGCCACCAAAGAACTCACTTCAGGAGTGGAAGCAAGTCTTCCTCGATTCCGAGGGACTGCCTATGATGATGATCATTGTAAGCATGGTTTCAGCATTGTCCCCAGTAAATACCCCCGTAACTCAACCCGTTTCATTTGTGTTTTAGAATTTCTTTTTCCAGAATACCAAAAGCAAGTCACCAAATGCCCACAATATAAAAATAAGTCACTTCATGGGCGGGGCCTGACACAATCTCGGCTAAAAATAGCTACAAACTGCTTCAGTCTAGAATCCCAAAGTAAAGTTGCAAATCACTAAGAAATGGAATAATTAATGAGCACACCAAGGCTGAGCCTGTTTCCCGCTCACTCACTCCTCTGATTGCCTCATTTTGTTTCATGCTCTCATCTCCAACCATTTTCTCCATCACGCTTTCTCACATCTCTCCATCTTGATTTACCTATATTGCTCACTCCATCTTTTTTCTCTTCGTGCCATTGATATAAGAATGGGAGAAAGGGGGTGTGGCAGGGTCGATGCAGAGAGGATGTTTCCCCACGTGGGACAATCTAGGGGGCATAGTTTCAGAATAAGGGGCCGCCCATTTAAAATAGAAATGAGGAAGAATTTCTTCTCTCAGAGGGTCGCGAATCTTTGGAATTATCTGCCCCAGAGAGCTGTGGAGGCTTGGTCATTGAATATATTTAAGGTGGAGATAGATGGATTTTTGAGAGATAAGGGAGTCAAGGGTTATGGGGAGAGGACAGGGAAGCGGAGTTGAGGCCAAGATCAGATCAACCATGATCTTATTGAACGGCGGAGCGGACTCAAGGGACCAAATGGCCTACTCCTGCTCCTATTTCTTTTGTTCTTAAAGTAGGATAGGAAAAGGCCCTAAGCTCCATCCTCTGCTAGACATGGTAAGAATTGCAGTATCGTAGACTCCGCCCAGGCCATTCCCCGAGGGAGGCGAGTAATCAAGGCTTATCTAACCAAGAAGAAAACATTCTTTGAAATTTCTCTTTGGAACCCAAGGCAACTCCAAAACAAGCCACCGGATACTGGTCTGACATCACAATCTATGTCATCGAACCCTGACCAGCTACATTCCGTGGATGATATTTGAGTGTCCCTGCAGAGCCGCTTAAAGGGACTGGAATGGACAGGAGGAATGCAAAACAACATTTTTGATGAAACATGTGTCTGTGATTCTCTGAAAATGCGGGGAACATAAATTAAATGAAAACGAGAAATACATTTCTTCCGAAGACTATAAATAAAGTGAAGCGGAAACACAGGGGTTCAGAGTTGAAAACTATAATTGAGATAATTTGTCGGTCTAAAACAAGACTATCTGTTGATAGGAGGCCCATACTGGTCTCCTGTCCTGAGCTGGCCTGCTGTAATCAGCATGAAATCACTTACTGATGAGCGCAGAAGTGGGAAACTCCATTTGTTCAGCAAATGGTGACCAATTACTTACAAATTCTTTTCCTTTTATCATTGTTACTGATGGCTATTTGTTGTACTTCCGTTTCATATTTCCTGTACAATGTGCATTACCTTACATTGATCAATATTGAAAGTTATCTGTTCGTCTTTCGCCAGCCTACTTTATTGTGTCTAGATCCCTTTACTTGCTGTCAATCCCACTACGTACAGAATAGCCAATTTGGTGCCAGTGCGTGACAAGACTTTGACGCACTGCAGTCCTAACATGGTCGGCACCATGTGTGCAGGCACCACGTGTGCAACGTTTTCAACAGCTACTTCTGTCAACTGAGCTCAGACAGACTGAAAACGGCCCGTGTAAACAGCATTCCCTGTGTTCTCCTGATGGTGAGGACATTAGCTGCCCCATTGTGGAACAGCAAGCTCCCAAATTTGATCCTTTGCCTGCTCTACATTAACAAACCTCAGCCTGGGCTGCAGTAAGGGTGCAACAGGTGGCCTTGGGGGCCAGGGAGAGTGCAGATAAAAAGGGACATAAGTTTGATGGTACAACAACAGCAACTTGAATTTATAAAGCACCTTTAAAGTGGTAAAACATCCCAAGGCGCTTCACAGGAGTGTTTTAAAACAAAACAAATAAATTTGACACCGAGCCACATAAGAAGAAATTACGGCAGATGAACAAAAGCTTGGTCAAAGAGGTAGGTTTTAAGGCATGTCTTAAAGGAGGAAAGAGAGGTAGAGAGGCAGAGAGGTTTAGGGAGGGAGTTCCAGAGCTTGGGGCCCAGGCAACAGAAGGCACGGCCACCGATGGTTGAGCGATTATAATCAGGGATGCTCAAGAGGACAGAATTAGAGGAGCACAGACATCTCAGGGTTGTGGGGCTGGAGGAGATTATAAACATAGGGAGGAGTGAGGCCATGGAGGGATTTGTAAACAAGGATGAGAATTTTGAAATTGAGGCGTTGCTTAATCAGGAGCCAATGTAGGTCAGCGAGTACAGGGGTGATGGGTGAGCGGGACTTGGTGCGAGTTAGGACATGTACTGCTGAGTTTTGGATCACCTCTAGTTTACATAGGGTAGAATGTGGGAGGCCAACCAGGAGTGCGTTGGAGTAGTCAAGTCTAGAGGTAACAAAGGCTTGGATGAGGGCTTCAGCAGCAGATGAGCTGAGGCAGGGGCGGAGGCAGGCAATATTACAGGGGTGGAAATACGCGGTTTTAGTTATGCTGTGGATATGCAGCCAGAGCTTATTTCAGGGTCAAATCTGACACCTAGGTTGTGAACAGTCTGGTGTAAAGGTAAACTTCTATATGATGCTTTCCCTCCTAGTTCTGTGTATTTCTGTTTCCTTTTTCCACTAACTTTCATCCACATCTATTCTTCTAAAAGCACAAGGCTACACTGGCTCACAGTGCCCTCGGCACTGGGAGCCCTCTGGTAACTTGCTCAAGTCCCCATTCTTTGTGAGTGAATCTAGACATAAAGGGACATGCCATACTCTGTCATTGAATGCAGACGACGCTTGTGTCTGCACACACTCAGAGGTTGAACTCCAAACCATCGTCAACACCTTCATTGAAGCGTGCGAGAGTCTGGGCCTTACATTAAACATCCATAAGACAAAGGTTCTCTACCAACCTGCCCTCGCCACACAGTACTGCCCCATGATTATCAGGGGGATCAAGGGGTATGGCGAGAAAGCAGGAAGGGGGTACTGAAGTGCATGTTCAGCCATGAACTCATTGAATGGCGGTGCAGGCTAGAAGGGCCGAATGGCCTACTCCTGCACCTATTTTTCTATGTTTCTATGCTCTATGTTTCTACCTATGACGAGGTCCTGGACAACATGGACCATTTTCCATGACTCGGGAGCCTATTGTCAACAAGGGCAGACGACGATGACGAAGTCCCACACCACCTTCAGTGTGCCAGTGCAATCTTCGGTCGCCTGAGGAAGAGAGTGTTTGAAGCCCAGGACCTCAAACTCGGCACCAAGCTCATGGTCTACAGAGCAGTAGTGATACCCGCCCTCCTATATGCTTCAGAGATATAGACTATGTACCACCAACGCTGCCTCTACAAGATCCTGTAAATCAATTAGCAGGATAGGCGCACCAACGTCAGTGTTCTCACTCAAGCCAACATCCCCAGCATCGAAGCATTGACCACGCTCGATCAGTTCCGATGGACGGGCCACATCGCCGATACTAGACTCCCAAAACAAGCACTCTATTCAGAGCTCTGACACGGCAAGTGAATCCCAGGTGGACAGAGGAAGCGCTTCAAGGGCACCCTCAAAGCCTCCTTCAAGAAGTGCAACATCCCCATCGACACCTGGGAATCCCTGGCCCAGAGCATTCAAAGTGGAGGAGAAACATCCGGGAGGGCACTGAGCACCTCGAGCCTCTTCGCCCCGGGAGCACGCAGAAGCCAAGTGCAAACAGCGAGAGAAACGCACGACAGCCCAAGCACCCCACCCACCCAACCCTCGAACCAGGGTTCTTCTTAGGCAGCCCCATGTCATTGGTCTCTTCCGTCACCTGAGAACTCATATTAGTGTGGAAGCAAGTCATCCTCGACTCCGAGGGACTGCCTAAGAAGAAGAAAGGGATATTATTTCCATGGCCATTTCCCGATCTTCCACCATAACTTTCACGGCCGATTGCCATTAAGCTCTGGAGAAACAGTGTAAACAGCCACGAGATTGCAACAACCTCCACGGAAATTACTGGCTGAAGTCTGGGCAGGCGATTCAATCACACCCACTCCTGTTTCACGCAATGTTCACGCTGCCCCCCCCCCCCCCCCCCCCCCTCACTGAGTGGCTGGATCAGAGTCAGGAGTGAGAAAGCCACTTGATTTTCACCTCCCTATCGTAACCTTTCTGAGGATATTTCCAACATTCCTACTTTACCTGAATGGAGATCAGCTAACACAGCAGAGACTGGGGATCAATCTGGGACCTCGCTGATCTGCCTTTCTCACATATTCACTGAATTACCAGCTGAGTAATCAGTGAAGCCCCAATGTACTTCCCTAGTCTTTTCTTACATTTTTCCCTCTCTACGTGTCTCTCTTCGGTCTTGGATTTCATGCTCTTTGTGGCATCTTTCTCTCTGTGCATCTCTCGTTTGTCTGTTTCTTTTCCTTTACTTTAGTGTCAGCTGTGGCTCAGTGGGTAGCACTCTCGCCTCCGAGTCAGAAATTTGTGGGTTCAAGTCCCACTCCAGGGACTTGAGCACATAGATCTAGGCTGACACTCCCAGTGCAGTGCAAAGGGAGTGCTGCACTGTCGGAGGTGCCGTCTTTCGGATGAGACATTAAACTGAGACCCCGTCTGCTCTCTCAGGTAGATGTAAAAGATTCCATGGCACTATTTCACAGAAGAGCAGGGGAGTTATCCCCGGTATCCTAGCCAATATTTATCCCTCAATCAACATAACAAAAACAGATTATCTGGCCATTATCGCATTGCTATTTGTGGGAGCTTGCTGTGCACAAATTGGCTGCCGTGTTTCCTACATTACAACAGCGACTACACTCCAAAAGTACTTCATTGGCTGTAAAGCGCTTTGAGGTGGTCGTGAAAGACATTATATAAATCCAAGTCTTTCTCTCTTTTACTGCTTTCTTATACCATTCTTTCTGTGTGTCGTTCTCATGTCTGTGAGTTTCTGTTCCCCTTTGTTACACCATTCTCTCTCTCTGTCTCTATTTCTGTCTCACTTTCTTAAACCTGGCTCTCCTTAGGGTTACTATCTTGCCAAAAGTGGACAGAGCTAGTGCATTAGTGCTGCTGAAAAACTTAATTGAAAGTTTCATGGGGCCCGAACTCGGTCAAAGTCAAGGCCCGCCCAAGGGCCGCCCAAAGTACCGCCGATGGCCACCGAGAAACCGGGCGGTACTTTGCCTGGAAGATTCCTCTAAAGGAGGTGGCAGTACCGCCTGGCGGCCAAACAATGGCTTACCCTGTCAATCTGGGCGGTAGCGGGCGGGAACTCTCAATCTCGGCGCAAAGGCACTTGTCGCCCTAGTGTCGCCGAGGATGGAGTCAGGCCCAGGAAGGGTGGAAAACCTGCAAATAAAAATCATAAGAAACAAAATAAAACACCGGAACACCTTCAAGGGACCCCATCCAGGTAAGTCGCTGTAAAAAAATGTAAATATTTTCACTAACCTTTTTTCCCTTCTTCGTACCTGCCGTCAGAGTTAGAACAGCCCCCTGCTGGCGCTGACTCCCGCCGAGTCCCGCCCGTACCAATCTGGCAGCCCAGCAGGCGGGAGGGCATTTACGCTACTTGGCCGGCAGAGGAAGTCAGTGGGTGGTTCCCAGCGGCACTCCCTCCCGCCCGTTCAAGCCCAAGTGGAAACTGGAGAAGAGAGGAAAACGGCAGCAAAACTCGGCGTCAGTCGGCAGCCGTGGGCGGTAAGGCCACCAATATCGGGGCCATGGACATTTAATAACCAATATCTCTGCATTATAACTTATAGAAGTAAAGCCATTGATCACGATCATCTCTGTCACTATTCATTCCTGGCTATCCCTGATTCTTTATGTCCCAGTTTGTCACTGTCTTTCTGTCTGATTCTATGTTATATGGTCCATTTCTGTATAGTTGTCTGTCTATTGTGGTCTGATTCTACCTGTCCCTTTGTCTCTCTGTCAGTCTATACAAATCTAGGTCTGATTCTCTCTGCCTTTACCTGTCTGTGCACTTCTTTCTGTCTCAACCTGTCTCTACCTGTCTCTGTCTTGACTTGTGTCTGGCCACCTCTATTTGTGTCTTTCTCTACCTGTATCTAGCCACCTCTAACTGTCACTGTCTCTACCTGTCTCTGTCTCTACCTATATCTAACAATCTCTATCTGTCCCTGTCTTTATCTGTGTTTGTCTCTTTAAGAACATAAGAACATAAGAAAAAGGAGCAGGAGTAGGCCATACCGTCCTTCGAGCCAGCTCCACCATTCAATAAGATCATGGCTGATCATCGGCCTCAACCCACTTTCCCGCCCGATCGCCATATCCCTTGATTCCCCTAGACTTC
This sequence comes from Pristiophorus japonicus, assembly GCF_044704955.1. Classification (NCBI taxonomy): domain Eukaryota; kingdom Metazoa; phylum Chordata; class Chondrichthyes; family Pristiophoridae; genus Pristiophorus; species Pristiophorus japonicus. The sequence goes on from NC_091992.1 coordinate 53,007,552, forward strand.
AAAAATCAGTCTATCTCAGCCTTGAATATATTCAGAGATTCAGCATCCACAGTGCTATGGGGCAGAGAATTCCAAAGATTCACAACCCACTGAGTGAAGAAATTCCTCCTTATCTCTGACTTAAATGGCCTATGCCTTATCCTGAGATTGTGCCCCCTAGTTCTAGACACTCCAACCTCCAGGGGAACCAACCTCTCAGCATCTACCCTGTCAATCCCCTTCAGAATCTTGTATGTTTCAATGAGACCACCTCTCATTCTTCTAAACTCGAAAGAGTATAGGCCCATTCTACACAATCTCTCATCATAAGACAGCCCTCTCATCCCAGGAATCAATCTCGTGAACCTCCATTGCACCACCTCCAAGGCAAGTATATCCTTCCTTAGATAAGACCAAAACTGCACAGTACTCCTTGCAATAATGGACAACATGCCATTTGCCTTCCTTATTGCTTGCTGTACCTGCATACTAGCTTTCTGTGTTTCTTGCACAAGGGCACCCAAATCTCTCTGAACACCAACATTTAAAAACTATTCACCATTTAAAAAATATTCAGTTTTTTTATTCTTCCTACCAAAGTGAATAACCTCACATTTCCCTACATTATACTCCATCTGCTGCCTTACTGCCCACTCACTTAGTCTATCTATATCCCTTTGCAGACACTTTGTGTTTTCCTCACCGCTTACTGTTCCACCTAGCTTTGTATCATCATCAAACTTAGAGACATTGCACTCAGTCCCTTCATTTAGGTCATTAATATAGATTGTAAATAGCTGAGGCCCCAACACTGATCTTTGCAGCTTCCCACTAGTTACAGCCTGCCAACCTGAAAAAGACCCATTTATCCCAACTCTGTTTTCTGTCCGTTAACCAACCCTCTATCCATGCTAATACATTACCTCAATCCCATGAGCCCTTATCCTGTGTAATAATCTTTTATGTGGCATCTTATTGAATGCCTTTTGGAAATCCAAATACACTACATCTACTGGTTCCCCTACTGGATTTATGAAAGTGAGGTCATGCTTGACCAATCTTCTGGAATTTTTTGAGGATGTAACTAATAGAGTGGACAAGGGAGAACTAGTGGATGTGGTGTATTTGGACTTTCAGAAAGCCTTTGACAAGGTTCCACATATGAAATTGTGTGCAAGATCAAGGCACATGGTATTGGGAGTAATGTACTGGCACGGATAGAGAATTGTTTGGCAGGCAGGAAGCAGAGAGTCGGGATAAACGGGTCCTTTTCAGAATGGGAGGCAGTGACGAGTGGAGTACCGCAGGGCTCAGTGCTGGGACCCCAGCTCTTTACAATAGACATTAATGATTTGGATGAAGGAATTGAGTGTAATATCTCCAAGTTTGCAGATGACACTAAACTGGGTGGTGGTGTGAGCTGTGAGGAGGATGCTAAGAGGATGCAGGGTGATTTGGACAGGTTAGGTGAGTGGGCAAATGCATGGCATATGCAGTATAATGTGGATAAATGTGAGGTTATCCACTTTGGTGGCAAAAACACGAAGGCAGAATATTATCTGAAAGGTGGCAGATTAGGAAAAGGGGAGGTGCGACGAGACCTGGGTGTCATGGTTCATCAGTCATTGAAAGTTGGCATGCAGGTACAGCAGGCGGTGAAGAAGGCAAATGGCATGTTGGCCTTCATAGCTAGGGGATTTGAGTATAGAAGCAGGGAGGTCTTTCTACAATTGTATAGGGCCTTGGTGAGGCTTCACCTGGAATATTGTGTTCAGTTTTGGTCTCCTAATCTGAGGAAGGACGTTCTTGCTATTGAGGGAGTGCAGCGAAGGTTCACCAGACTGATTCCAGGGATGGCTGGACTGACATATGAGGAGAGAGTGGATCAACTGGTCCTTTATACACTGGAGTTTAGAAGGATGAGAGGGGATCTCATAGAAATGTATAAGATTCTGACGGGACGGGACAGGTTAGATGCAGGAAGAATGTTCCCGATGTTGGGGAAGTCCAGAACCAGGGGACACAGTGTTAGGATAAGAGGTAGGCCATTTAGGACTGAGATGAGGAGAAACTTCTTCACTCAGAGAGTTGTTAACCTGTGGAATTCCCTGCCGCAGAGAGTCGTTGATGCCAGTTCATTGGATATATTCAAGAGGGAGTTAGATATGGCCCTTACGGCTAAAGGGATCAAGAGGTATTGAGAGAAAGCGGGAAAGGGGTACTGAGGTGAATGATCAGTCATGATCATGTTGAATGGTGGTGCAGGCTCGAGGGGCCGAATGGCCAACTCCTGCACCTATTTTCTATGTTTCTATGTTTCTATCCACTTGGCTCATTATATCCTCAAAAAATTCCAGTAAATTTGTCAAACGCGATTTTCCTTTCATAAAGCCATACTGACTCTGCCTAATCATTGTAATGTGTGTACGTAAGGTATGCCCACCACCAGGGGGCACTACCATCAGAGGTCCTGGGTCACAGGTACACTCGTGCTGGGCCTGGCATATAACCTGAACTTCATCTTTGTATCTTCACTTCTGGAAGCCATTCAAGACTGACCAGGTTACACGTGGTCACTGGCTCACAGTACGGAGTTCATTGTATCATTTCATACACTACAACTGGCGACGAGTCAAATATGAACCCACACAAAAGCACGATCAAGTACTGTTGGAATTCTCGAGAGATTCAATGAGGGAGAGGATCGGGGAGGTTTCACGGATCGTCTTGACCAGTATTTCGTGGCAAACAACCTAAACAAAGACAAGGATGCAGAGAAACGCAGGGCAGTTTTTCTCACCGTCTATGGCCCCACAATCTATGCACTCATCAAGAGTCTGTTCTCACCCACTCTTCCTACAGAAAAGAATTACGAAAAACTGTGTGTTCTAGTTCGGGAACACCTTAAACCCACGGAAGGAATCCTCATATCCAGATATCGCTTCTATATGCACGTTCGTCCAGAAGACCAGGACGTAGCGGCATTTGTTGCCGACCTGAGACATCTGGCAAGGCCTTGCAAATTTGGGCCTGCATTGGAAGACATGCTGCGTGACCTTTTCGTGATCGGGGTCAACCACGAGGCGATCTTAAGTAAGCTGCTGGCTGTGGAGACACCGGACCTCAGCAAGGTCATTACCATCGCCCAGGCTTGCATGTCCACGCAGAAAAGCATGAAGCAGATATCGTGACAAAACAGGAATTCCACGGCAAGTACTATGCACAAAATTGTATCGACGGCCGGCAGAGCTGCACATGGCAGGGCCTACTCGACTGCGTTTGCAAGACCAGGAGTTGCTCAAGGTTCGTTATCGAGGGCCTACTCGACTGCATATGTGAGAACGGGAGCCGCTCAAAGTTCGCCATCGAGGGCCTACTCAACTGCGAATGCTGCTCAAAGCCCACCATCAGGCGCAAATCCGAGCTCAAAGTGTTGACGTTGCGGGGGAAATCACTGACCTCATCAGTGCCGCATGTATGCAGAGGGTGTGCAAAGACAGGGCATCTTTAGCGGACGTGTCCACAACAGAGCAAGCGAGCTGCGATACACCACGTGGATGATGATCAATTCAACGTGGATCTGGCGATGCAGCCCGAGGCATTTGAGAGCTCCGAGGAGAAAGTGTATGGTGTACATGCATTCCTAACAAAGAGCCAACCGATAATGATGGAGGTAAAATTACTAACAAAGAGCCAACCGATAATGATGGAGGTAAAATTAAACGGTGTGCCGGTATCCATGGAATTAGACACTGGTGCGAGTCAATCGATAATGAGTCAGAGGACTTTCGAAAAGCTGTGGGAGACCAAGGCAAAAAGACTCAAGCTGGGTCCGACAAATGCGAAGTTGTGTACCTACACCAAAGAGCTCATACCAGTGATCGGTAGTGCAGTAGTAAGAGTGTCGTACAAGGGAGCGGTTCATGATCTACCGTTACGGATTATCCCAGGCAACGACCCATCGTTATTCGGCAGGAGATGGCTCGAGAAAATAAAATGGAAATGGTACGATATCAAAGCTTTGTCATCACAAATGAGGATTTGTGTGCTCAAGTGCTGAGCAAATTTCACTCATTGTTTAAACCGGGAATTGGCAGCTTCAAGACAGTCAAGGTGCAGATTCACCTAGGCTCAGACTCAAGGCCCATCCATCACAAAGCCAGGGCAGTCCCGCACATGATGAAAGAAAAAGTCGAGCTCGAATTGGACAGGCTACACCGCTCGAATTTAATGAATGGGCCAGCCCTATTGTTCCGGTGTTAAAGAGCGATGGCATGGTCAGGATTTGTGGAAACTACAAGGTCACAATCAACCAAGTTTTGAAACAAGATCAGTATCCGCTACCGAAAGCTGATGACCTGTTTGCAACGCTAGCCGGTGGGAAATCGTTCACCAAATTGGATCTAATGTCGGCCTACATGACACAGGAACTGGTTGAATCATCAAAGAAACTTACGAGCATCAACATGCACAAAGGACTGTTTATTTACATCAGGTGCCCTTTTGGCATTTGTTCGGTGGCAGCCATATTTCAGAGAAACATGGAGAGCCCATTGAAATCCGTCCCCAGGACCGTGGTATTCCAAGACGACATTCTAGTCACAGGTCGTGACACCACCGAGCACCTGCACAATCTGGAAGAGGTTCTGCATCGTCTGGACAAAGTGGGACTCAGGCTGAAATATTTGAAGCGCGTTTTCATGGCACCAGAGGTCGAATTCCTTGGACGAAAGATTGCTGCAGACGGAATCAGGCCTACAGACGCGAGAACAGAGGCCATCAAAAATGCGCCCAGGCCCCAGAATGTGATGGAGCTGCGTTCGTTCCTGGGTCTTCTCAACTACTTTGGTAACTTCTTACCCAAATTAAGCACAGTAGTAGAGCCTTTTCACAAGCTGCTCAGGAAAGGAGATGACTGGGTGTGGGGTGAACTTCAAGACAGAGCCTTTGAGAAGGCTAGAAATCCTGTTGTGTTCCCACAAGCTACTGGTACTGTATGACCCATGCAAGCATCTAGTTTTGACCTGTGATGCGTCGTCCAATGTGGTCGGCTGCGTACTCCAGCAAGCCAATAAGTCAGGCAAACTACAACCAGTTGCATAAGCATCTCGAAGCCTGTCCAAGGCAGAAAGAACAATGGCATGTGTTTATGGGGTAAAAAAAAATGCACCAGTACCTGTTTGGGCTTCGCTTCGAGCTGGAAACTGATCACAAGCCGCATATATCGTTGTTCTCGAAACATAAAGGTATCAATACCAACGTGTCATCCTGCATCCAGAGGTTGGCGCTGACATTATCTGCCTATGATTATGTCATTCGCCATAGACCAGGCACCAACAACTATTCTGATGCATTAAGCCAGTTACCGTTGTCCACACCGGAGCTGGAAGCACCAATGCCCGCAAAGCTGCTCATGGTCATGGATGCCTTTGAGAGTGAAGGGTCGCCTGTCACTGCTCAACAAGTTAAGACCTGGACCAACCAGGATCCGACCCTATCGGTTGTAAAATGTTGTGTTCTTAACGGTCGAACATCCCCAAGGAAATGGGTGATGAAACCAAACCGTACAGCCGTCGCAAAGATGAGCTTTCCATCCAGTGTGACTGTTTACTGTGGGATAATCATGTTGTAATGCCCATGAAAGGCAGGGCGAGATTTGTACGGGAGTTGCATAGTACGCATCCCGGAATGGTCATGATGAAGGCCATCACCAGGTCTCATGTTTGGTGGCCTGGCATTGACTCGGAATTAGAATCATACGTGTATCAGTGCAGCACTTGCATGCAGTTAAGCAATGCCGCAAAGGAAACTACGCTCAGTCTATGGCCATGGCATCCAAACCGTGGTTTAGAATCCACATCGACTTTGCAGGCCCCTTCCTCGGTAAAATGTTTTTTGTGGTGGTGGATGCATACTCCAAATGGATAGAATGTGTGATCATGTCATTCAGCACTTCCACTGCCATCATCGAGAACCTGAGAGCCATGTTTGCCACACATGGTCTGCCAGACATCGCTGACAGCGACAACAGACCATGTTTCACGAGCCTGGAGTTTCAAGAGTTCATGAAACGCAATGGCATAAAACGTGTGAGGTCAGCCCCGTTAAAACCCGCATCCAATGGTCAAGCGGAGTGGGCAGTTTAAACCATCAAGCAGAGTCTGAAACGCGTAACTCACAGTTCCTTGCACACATGCCTGTCACGCATACTGCTCAGTTACAGGACAAGGCTACACATGCTCACCAGCGGCCTGCCTGCGGAACTATTGATGAAGAGAGGCCTCAAAACCAGGCTCTCTCTAGTCCAGCCTGACCTTAACGATCATGTCGAAGCCCGACGTCAACGCCAGCAGTGGTATCACGACCGCACTGCAGTGTCATGCGACATATCTGTAAATGACCCAGTGTATGTACTTAACCATGGTCAAGGGTCCAAGTGACTCCCGGGCAATGTTATAGATAAGGAGGGTAATCGAGTGTATACGGTTAAGCTCAAGAATGGGCAGATGTGCAGGAAACACGTTGATCAAATCAAGCTAAGACACATTGACAAACCGGAACAGTTGGAAGAAGACACCACGAGCTTAGAAGACCAACCAACTCACGTACAGCCATCAGAAGAACCCCATGTGGCCAATGCCCAGCCCCAAGTCATGAGAGACTCGGCAAGCACTGGGATTGTACTGAGACGGTCAACCAGGGAGCAAAGGGCTCCGGACCGTCTAAACATATAATATGGACTTGTGCCAAGAACTGAGGGAGGAATGATGCAACGTATGTACATAAGGTCTGCCCACCACCAGGGGGCACTACCGTCGGAGGTCCTAGGATCACAGGGCCCGGTATATAACCTGAACTTCACCTTTGTATCCTCACTTCTGGAAGCCATTAAAGACTGACCAGGTTACACCTGGTCACTGGCTCAATGTACGGAGTTCATTGTGTCATTTCATACACCACGATCATGTTATGATTTTCTAAGTGCCTTGATACCACTTCCTTAACAATGGATTCCAGCATTTTACCAACGACTGATGTCAGGCTAATTGGCTGTAGTTCCCTGTTTTCTCTCTCCTTCCTTTCCTGAATAGCGGCGCTACATTTGCTACCTTCCAATCCACTGGGACCGTTCTAGAATCTAGACAATTTTGAAAGATCAAAACCAATGCATCCACTATCTCTGTAGCCACTTCCTTTAGAACCCTAGGATGTAGGCCATCAGGTCCAGGGGATTTGTTGGTTTTTAGTCCCTAGATTCTGTCGGACTCAAACCTGTTTCTCTGTTAATATATCTATTTGTTTTTAATCTACTGCGCTTTTTCAAGGCACACAGGGTTTTAAGTACAACATTGTTTGTCCTCACAACCAACCAGAGTAGTGTGTTACAGTAATGTGCCTGCTGCTATGACATGTAGGGTATTTTGTAAGCTTGGAACTTTCTTATGTGTTTGCCATCGCACCATTTACAACAACAACAACTTGTATTTATATAGCACCTTTAACATAGTGAAATACAAATATTTTGTGTTGGTCTTCATGGTAGAAGACAATAAAAACATCCCAATAGTGGATAATCAAGGGGCTATAGGGAGGGAGGAACTTAATACAATCACTATCAGTAATGAAGTAGTATTCGGTAAAATAATGGGACTAAAGGAGGACAAGTCCCCTAGACCTGATGGCTTACATCCTAAGATCTTAAAAGAAGTGGCTGCAGAGATAGTGGATGCATTGGTTATAATCTACCAAAATTCCTTGGATTCCAGTGGATTGGAAAACTGCAAATGTAATGCCCCTATTTAAAAAAGGAGACAGATAGAAAGCAGGAAACTATAGACCAGTTAGCCTAACATCTGTCATTGGGAAAATGCTGGAGTCCATTATTAAAGAAGCAGTAGCAGGACATTTGGAAAAACATAATTCAATCAAGTAGAGTCAGCATGGTTTTATGAAAGGGAAATCATGTTTGACAAATTTGCTGGAGTTCTTTGAGGATGTAACGAGCAGGGTGGATAAGGGGGAACCAGTGGATGTGGTGTATTTGGATTTCCAGAAGGAATTTGATAAGGTGCCACATAAAAGGTTACTGCACAAGATAAAAGTTCACGGGATTGGGGGTAATATATTTGCATGGTTAGAGGATTGGCTAACGAACAGAAAGCAGCGAGTTGGGCTAAATGGATCATTTTCTGGTTGGCAAACAGTGACTAGTGGGGTGCCGCAGGGATCAGTGCTGGGTCCTCAACTATTTACAATCTATATTAATGACTTGGATGAAGGGACCGAATGTAATGGAGTCAAGTTTGCTGATGATACAAAGATGGATGAGAAAGCAAATTGTGAGAAGGACACAAAAAATTTGCAAAGGAATATAGACAGGCTAAATGAGTGGGCAAAAATTTGGCAGACGGAGTATAATATGGGAAAATGTGAGGTTATCCACTTTGGCAGCAAAAATAGAAAAGCAAATTATAATTTAAATGGAGAAAAATTGCAAAGTGCTGCAGCACAGAGGGACCTGGGGGTACTTGTGCATGAAACACGAAAAGTTCGTATGCAGGTACAGCAATTAATCAGGAAGGGAAATGGAATGTTGGCCTTTATTGCAAGGGAGATAGAGTCTAAAAGCAGAGCAGTCCTGCTACAACTGTACAGGGTATTGGTGAGCCACAACTTGAGTACTGTATACCATTTTGGTCTCTGTATTTAAGGAAGGATATACTTGCATTGGAGGCTGTTCAGAGAAGGTTCACAAGGTTGATTCCGGAGATGCGGGGGTTGAGTTTAGAAGATAGATTAAGTAGCTTGGGCCTATACACATTGGAGTTCAGAAGAATCAGAGGTGATCTTATAGAAACATGTAAGTTAATGAGGGGGCTCGTCAAGGTAGATGCAGAGAGGATAGTTCCACTCAAATGGGAAACTAAATCTAGGGGACATCATCTCAGAATAAGGGGCCGCCCATTTAAAACTGAGATGAGGAGAAATTTCTTCTCTCAAAGGGTTGTAAATCTATGGAATTCTCTGCCTCAGAGAGCTGTAGAGGCTGGGTCATTGAATATATTTAAGGCGTAGATAGACAGATTTTTGAGCAATAAGGGAATAAAGGGTTATGGGGAGCGGGTAGGAAAGTGGAGCTGAGTCCATGATCAGATCAGCCATGATCTTATTAAAAAGCAGAGCAGGCTCGAGGGGCCAGGTGGCCTATTCCTGCACCTATTTCTTATGTTCTTATGTTCTTCTGTTCTTAAGTTACTTCACAGGCGTATTAGGAGATAAAAAATTGACACAGAACCACATAAGTAGAAATTAGCGCAGGTGACCAAAAGCTTGGTCAAAGAGGTAGGTTTTAAGGAGCATCTTGAAGGAGGAGAGAGAGTTAGAGGGGCGAAGAGGTTTAGGCAGGGAATTCCAGAGCTTAAGTCCTAGGTAGCAGAAGGCACGGCCACCAATGGTTGAGCGATTATAATCAGGGATGCTCAAAGGGCAGAATTAGAGGCTTCACACACCCCTAGAAATTCTTTCCACTATATATTCAGGAATGGACAAGGGGCAGGGAAATATAAAACAATGGCTTAAAGTAGGAGAAAATATACAGTTTAGAAAAGGTCTGATTCTGAAATGGCCTAGCCAATCTGGCAATCCAGCACTGGATTCCCAAACAGAGAGAGACTTGCATGATTGCTGACAGAAACTAACCTGCCGGACCAGTTTGGTACATTTGGGCGAGGAACAAGATAGTATTATAAAAGTTTCTATTCACTGGCGCAGCTATAGTTATAATTCATGCACGCTCAAATGCATCAATCACAGCCACACCTCAGAATGTGATGACACACTAATAGGAAGGGCACATGCCAGATGCTTACGGCACCTTCAGAATCCTGATTTCGTAAGAACTGACTCCCTGGTTAAAGGGCTGTTGCCATCTTCATACAATGATTGTGCGAGTGTAATCAGTGACAGGTGGGGCATGACAAAATGACACGATTACACCGTCAGCTGCTTACTGCAAGAATGAAAGACTTGCATTTATATAGCATCTTTCACGCTGTCAGTACATCCCAAAGCACTTTACAGCTAATGAAGGATTATTGAAGTATAGTCACTGTTGTAATGTAGGAAACACAGCAGTCAACTTGCGTGCAGCAAGCTCTGACAAATAGCAATATGATAAGAACATAAGAAATAGGAGCAGGAGTAGGCCCTACTGCCCCTCGAGCCTGCTCCACCATTCTATCAGATGATGGCTGATCACCGACCTTAACTCCACTTTCCCGCCCGATCTCCATATCCCTTGATTCCCCTAGACTTCAAAAATCTATCGATCTCGGCCTTGAATATATTCAGAGACTCAGCACCCATAGCCCTCTGGAGTGGAGAATTCCATCAATTCACAACCCTCTAAGTGAAGAAATTCCTCCTCATCTCTGTCTTAAATGGCCTACGCCTTATCCTGAGATTGTGCCCCCTAGTTCTAGACACTCCAGCCGGGGGAAACAACCTCTCAGCATCTACCCTGTCAATCTCCTTCAGAATCTTGTATGTTTCAATGAGATCATCTCTCATTCTTCTAAACTCCAGAGAGTATAGGCCCATTCTACACAATCTCTCATCACAAAACAGCCCTCTCATCCCAGGAATCAATCTAGTGAACCTCCGTTGTACCGCCGCCAAGGCAAGTATATCCTTCCTTAGGTAAGGAGACCCAAACTGTGCACAGTACTGCAGATGTGGTCTCACCAAGACTCTGTACAATTGTAGCTAAACTTCCTTACTCTTATACTCTAACCCCCTTTCATTAAAGGACAACATGCCATTTGCCTTCCTTATTGCTTGCTGTACCTGCATGCTAGCTTTCTGTGTTTCTTGCACAAGGACACCCAAATCTCTCTGAACACCAACATTGAAAAGTTACTCACCATTTAAAAAATATTCTGTTTTTCTATTCTTCCCACTAAAGTGAACCACATTTCCCCACATTATACTCCATCTGCTATCTAACTGCCCACTCACAGTCTATCTATATCCTTTTGCAGGCGGTTTGTGTTCTCCCCACAGCTTACTATCCCACCTAGCTTTGTATCATCAGCAAACTCAGTACATTGCACTCAGTTCCTTCATCTAGGTCATTAATATAGATTGTAAATAGCTGAGGCCCCAGCACTGATCCTTGTGGTATCCCACTAGTTACAGCCTGCCAACCCGAAAAAGACCCATTTATCTCTACTCTCTGTTTTCTGTCCATTAACCAATCCTCATACATTACCACCAATCCCATGAGCCCATACCTTTTATGTGACACCTTATCGAGTGTCTTTTGGATATCCAAGTATACTACATCCACTGGTTTCCCTTTATCTACCCTGCTAGTTACATCCTCAAAAAACTCTAATAAATTTGTCAAGCGTGATTTCCCTTTCATAAAACCATGTTGACTCTTTCTAATCATGTTATGATTATCTAAGTGCCCTGATACGACTTCCTTAACAATAGATTCCAGCATTTTCTTGATGACTGATGTCAGGCTAACTGGCCTGTAGTTCCCTGTTTTCTCTCTCCCTCCTTTTCTAAATAGCAATGTTACATTTGCTACCTTCCAATCCACTGGGGCCATTCTAGAATCTGAGAATTTTGAAAGATCAAAACCAATGCATCCACGATCTCTGCAGCCACCTCTTTTAGAACCCTAGGATGTAGGCCTCAGGTCCAGGGGATTTGTCGGCTCTTATTCCCATTAGTTACTAATGTACTTTTTCTCTACTTATATTGATCACATTAGGTCCTCATCCTCATTAGCCACTTGGTTCTTCACCATTTTGGATGTGTTTATTTGTACTAACTGAAAGGCAGCTGTTTCTCTGATTGGCTCTCCATTATCACATGATCTATTGCTAATTGGTCCTCTTGGAGGATAAGCCACACCTTAAAGTTGCTCTGGAATATGTAACTGCAACCGCCCAACTCCAAGTTCTGAGTGAATTTCCAATTTGTACTTCGATCCATTTTGACTTCAGAAGCCACAGAGGATAGATCTCCTCCAAAACCACCAAGTGCCAGCCGAAGTCCCTTACCCCAGCACAAATGCATCCCTCCACCAGCTGAAGTCCCTTACCCCAGCGCAAGTGCAGCCTCCGCCAGCCGAAGTCCCTTACGGAGCACTTTACGGTGTCGCTTGACTTGTCACGTACAGTAAACAGCTGCTGAGATAACTGGTAACTATGGAGAGCGCAGACTATGTAATTGGAGTGAAAACTGCTTCCGATTGGATGCACCAAATATACCTCGAGAAACTAACTGCCCCTGGCCACCCCGCTTCTCTCTCTCCCCGCGCCCCGCGTCTCTCTCTCGCTGCCGCCCCAGATGACCAGATAATCCATTTTGGGTGTTGGTTGAGGTAGAAATATTGGCCAGGATAACAGGAGAACTCCCCTGCTTTTCTTCAAATAGTGCCATGGGATCTTTTACACCCATCTGAGAGGGCAGATGGGACCCTCAGTTTAACGTCTCATCCGAAAGACAGCACTGGAGTGTCAGACTAGATGATGTGCTCAAGTCTCTGGAGCTGGACTTGAACCTACGACCTGGTGACTAGGGTTGTTGCCAACCCTCCGGGACTGCCCTGGAGTCTACAGGAATTGAAAATTAATCTGCAGGATATTGCTAGAAGCAAGCTGGGAGAATCATAGGGACATTAAATTTAAAAACTTCAACATTTTTAGTTATAAAAATGTTGGTGATGGGGAAGAAGAAGCTGTTCGACCAACAGTCAAGAATCATCCAATCAGGTAATGAAGAGTCTGTTCATTTTCCAATTGGTGCGGGAAAGCGGTGCGTCATGAGAACACGTTAGGCAATCGATGGGGGGGTGGGGTGGGTGGTGGGGGCAGGGCTGTTGGAGGGAGGGAGTCATATGATGAAACCTCCAGGAATACATCCAGCAAGAGTTGCGAATCTTACCACTGAGCCATGACTGACATTATCATCTTCATAGGCGGTCCCTCGAACGAGGATAACTTGCTTCCACATGAGTTCACAGATGTTTCAATGAAGGACCCAATGTTCCAGTCCTAAACTCCAATTGAGGGGGGTGGAAGATGCCTGTGCGTGGATTTTTTTAACATGTGGTGACCACTGCACATCAGCCACCACACGGGCTTGGACAGAGCTAGGCCTTTATCCAGACTGACATCATGTAGGCTACCAACGGCCTGTGCATCAAACAATCATGACATTAGGTGCTTGGAGTCTCTGTGCCTGAGCCCCCAACATGTGGCAGCACCTGGTAATGGAGACCCGCTATGATTCAACTTGATCTTGGCTGTGCTGCTGTGGTGGAGCCACCAGCACCTGTCCACAGGAGGGAGGGCAGATCAGAGAGAGAGTCATCCTTAGGTGCTGCCATCTAGTGCCTGGCTCACTCGCGGCATTGTCAAAGGCCTAGCAGCCAGTTAGTTGGCTACCCATCCTCTGTGCCAAAGTGGTGAGTACCCTGAGGAGATCTACGAGACTGGCGAGAAGAACAAGAGGTACACAGCAACATATCTATTATGTGTTCCCAGCAGTGTGCATTTTTCCTACCTTAATGAATCCAGCAAACCTAGGAGTTGCCGTGAACTATGTGAGACCTGTACATCAAGGGTCGCGAGCGCTAACATAGCATGTAACCAATTTAAGACCAGGTTGTTGTGTTCTTGTGTTTATAGGTGTGCATAGCTTTGTCACCCTGTTCCATCCATTACTAGCACCAGCTGAGAGGCTGCTCTGTCAGAACTTTTAAAAAATGTATTTATTCAGTCACAGGTTGTGGGGCGTTACTGGCAACGGCAGCATTTATTGCCCATTCCTAATTGCCCTTGAGAAGGTGGTGGTGAGCTGCCGCCTTGAACCGCTGCAGTCCGTGTGGTGAAGTGAGGATGCTATGAGACTTCATGGGCTCTGGAGTCAATGTTGAGGACTTCCAGGGCCACTCCCTCCCGACTGTATACCACTGTGCTGCCACCCCTGGTGGGTCTGTCCGGTCGGTGGGACAGGACATACCCAGGGATGGTGATGGAGGAGTCTCGAACAGCGACTCTGTGAGTATGACTATGTCAGGCTGTTGCTTGTCTAGTCTGTGAAACAGCTCTCCCAATTCTGACACACGTCCCCAGATGTTAGTGAGGAGGACTTTACTGGGTCACTTTGTCGTGTCCAATTTTAGGTCAATTTTATTCTTATTATACTTTTTGGGTACAACTTGGTGGTTTGTTAGGCCATTTCAAAGGGCAGGGAACCACACTGCTGTGGGTCACATATCGGCCACACAGGTAAGGACAGCAGGTTTCCTTCCCAAAAGGACATTGGCAAACCAGTTAGGTTTTAATGACAATACACTGGCTTCATATTCACCATTATTGATACCCTGTATTCGCTTTTTATTCCAGATTTATTGAATTAAATTCTCAAATGCAATGGTGGTATTTGGGATTATTAGTCCAAGCCTCTGGATTAACAATTCAGTAACATAACCACAATGATAATGTACCCGCTTTTGATGCTCCTGAATTAGGTGAATTAGAGCCTGGGGATGACTCAACACCAACAACTTGTATTTATATAGAGGTTTTAATGTAGTAAAACATCCTGAGGCGCTTCACAAGGGCGTTATCAGACAGAAATTTACACCCAGCCAAAGAAGGAGACATAAGGATACCTGACCAAAATCTAGGCCGACACTCCAGTGCAGTGCTGAGGGAGCGCCGCACTATCGGAGAGGCAGTACTGAGGTCATGTTAAAGGAGGAGAAAGAGGTGGGGCGGCAGAGGGTTAGGGAGGGAATTCCAGAGCTTAGGGCCTAGACACGGCTGAAGACACGGCTGCCAATGGTGGGGCAAAGGAAGTCGGGGATTCACATGGTCAGAATTGGAGGAATGCAGAGTTCTCGGAGGGTTGCAAGGCCGGAAGAGATCACAGAGATAGGGGTTGAGGAATAAGACCATGGAGGGATGAGAATTTTAAAGTCGAGGTGTTGGCAATGTAAGTCAGTGAGCATGGGGTGATGAGTGAACAAGATTCAGTGCGAATCAGGATACGGGCAGCGGAGCTGTGGATGAGCTTGTTTGTGAAAAGTGGAAGATGGGAGGCCGGCCAGGAGAGTGTTGGAATAGTCGAGTCTGGAGGTAACAAAAAGCATGGATGAGGGTTTCAGCCACAGATGAGCTGAGGCATAGGTCATCTTACAGAAGTGGGTGATATTACGAAGGTGGAAGTAGGCAGTCTGGGTGATGGCGAGGACATGGGGTCGGGATCTCAGCTCAGGGTCAAAGCTACCTTTAATTGACCCTGCCTCCCTCCCTATAGAAGAGGGATTTGCCCCCATTCAACCTCTCCCCAGGACAGTGTAGCTGAGGTCAAGATTCACCGTGTGGAGTATCGATCACAAGGACACAACACTTGGTTAAATCACTGCAGCTGTATATCCAGCACTAGCAAAGACAATGGAACATGAGTTCACTGTGTACCAGATATAATAGCAGGAGCTTCACTGCAGCACAAAAAGACAAAGATTCCATTACTAAATCTTTTCAAAGTTTTAATGTAATGGACGCACCCATCCTTTGTTACGAAGCATGTTGCTATGACAGCAGCCAGGTCCTGATATGCTGCAGTGACAAATCCAACTAGATTGGATGGAAAGAGATTACGTCAGAGCAACACCTTACATGATGATGATGATGACCTTACAATTTCAATGGAATGGGAGGAATTCACACCTGGAGTGACACACCTGGGGATGGGAAGTGTGCTGGCCTCATCCTGATTCAACAGCGCAAGCCCTCCTTGCTGGTTTCAGCTGTAAAATAGAACATGCAATGAGTTATGTGGGAGGGGAGACAATTACTGATCTTTTAAAACATTTCTATCTCAGGGCCTCAGCATATTGCAGGTAGGCACTGGTTTGAAACTGGCATCTGCATAGAGCAATACAAGGGCAGCAGATAGCTTTGCCAACTCTGGCTGGAGGCATTCCTGAAAGGTTGATTGGGTGATATTCTGACCACATGACATCTGCCCACGTGGCATCGAACCACGTGACATCTGTGAATGTTATTGCATCGACCTTATAACATTGGGGCCCCTGTGGTTGAGTATCTTTGCTCGTGCTTTCGTGTCAGAACCAGTAGGCTACTCGTGAGCAGGCGAAGAACGGAAATTGAGGGCGGAGAAGAGGGGAAAGCAAAAGTGGAGGCGTGATTTACAGAGGGAACATGGGAAGAACTACAATTCCATCAGAAACTGATAGTACCTTACTGAAATTTTACCGATAACTAATCGTAATCTTGGTCATAGTCAACATCTTCACTGAGGCATATGAAAGCATGGCCTTACACTAAACATCTGTAAGACAAATGTACTCCATCAACCTGACCCTGCCACATAGCACTGTCCCCCTGTCATCAAAATCCACGGCGCGGCCCTGGACAACGTGGACCATATTCCATACCTCGGGAGCCTGTTATCAGCAAGGGCAGACATCAGGCCCTCAAATCTGCCACCAAGCTCATGGTCTACAGGGCTGTAGTGATACCCGCCCTCCTGTATGGCTCAGAGACGTGGATCATATACAGTAGACACCTCAAATCGCTGGAGAAATACCACCAATGATGTCTCCGCAAGATCTTGCAAATCCCCTGGGAGGACAGACGCACCAATGTTAGCGTCCTCGATCAGGCCAACATCCCCAGCATCAAAGCACTGGCCACACTCGACCAGCTCCACTGGGCGGGCCACATTGTTTGCATGCCTGACCCAAGACTCCTAAAGCAAGCGCTCTACTCGGAGCTCCTACACGGCAAACAATCCCCAGGTGGGCAGAGGAAACATTTCAAGGACACCCTCAAAGCCTCCTTGATAAAATGCAACATCCCCACTGACACCTGCGAGTCCCTGGCCAAAGACCGCCCTAAGTGGAGGAAGTGCATCCGGGAGGGCGCTGAGCAGCTCAAGTCTTGTCGCCAAGAGCATGCAGAAATCAAGCGCAGACAATGGAAGGAGCATGCGTCAAACCAGATTCCCACCCTCCCTTTCCTTCAACCACTGTCTGTCCCACCTGTGACAGAGACTGTAATTCCGGTATTGCACTGTTCAGTCACCTAAGAACTCACTTTTAGAGTAGAAGCAAGTCTTCCTCGATTATAAGGGACTGCTTATGATGAATGCTCTGATTCCTCTCATAACAATCAGTAACACACTGGCTTGAAATGTACGGGGCCTATGAAGGCATACAGCGTACATTGTCGTAAGTGCTGTGAATGGCCTCGCAAGGTTCAGGTTTCCGCATGTGACGCGCATGCATGAAAACCTGGAACTTGCGATCTGGCAAGTTTCTCCTTGACAGATCCACCGCATCCGCTGTAAATTCACTTTCGTTGATGCAGAGCTGGGCCAATTGCCCAACTACTGCCTAGCGAATACCCACGAACTCTTACGCCTGGTAAAAGCAGGTATAAGGCCTTCTTTTACCAGCGTAAGGGTTAAAATAAATGTTAAAATAATTTTTTTTTTAATGATTTAAACATTCACTCACATTTAAAATTACTTAAGTGTATGTTGTCCTGTTTAAAAATGTTTACATTTATTTTTCAAAATATTAAATTGTTATTTTAAATATTTAGTTGAAAGGTATCATAATTAATTTTGAACCTGTGATCATTTAATTTTAGTGTTGTGAAATTTTATTTATTTTGTGATTTCTAATATGTTTATGGGGATTCTGTACGTAAATGGAATCCCCATCAACCTAATAGGAATCCTCCTTTGTCACTGGTTAGCCTGGCCCATGTGATCCCAGGGACGCTTGCGAACCGCCTGCTCCCCTGGGATCCGTGGGCCTTTACGCAGGCGAACACCCGCAGGCTCAGGACTGGAACAGTCCAACGCTCGGGAGACGCAAGGTAAGTACGGAGTTTCCTTTCGGTTTGGAGGCGTACGCGGGCGGCAAGCCTCCGACCGCAATTTCCAGGCCAATATCACTGATAGTCTATATGTTTTTTTTAAATTCATTCATGGGATATGGGTGTCGCTGGCAAGGCCAACATATATTGCCCATCACTACTTGCCCTCGTGAAGGTGGTGGTGAGCCGCCTTCTTGAACCGCTGCAGTCCGTGTGGTGAAGGTACTCCCACAGTGCTGTTAGGGAGGGAGTTCCAGGATTTTGACCCAGCGACAATGAAGGAACAGCGATATATTTCCAAGTCAGGATGGTGTGTGATTTGAAGGGGAACGTGGAGATGATGATGTTCCCATGAGCCTGCTGCCCTTGTTCTTCTAGGTGGTAGACATCGCGGGTTTGGGAGGTGCTGCCAAAGAAGGCTTGGTGAGTTGCTGCAGTGCATCTTGTAATTGGTACATTCTGCAGCCACGGTGCGCCAGTGTTGGAGGGAGTGAATGTTTAAGGTGGTAGATGGGGTGCCAATCAAGCGGGCTGCTTTGTCTTGGATGGTGTCGAGCTTCTTGAGTGTTGTTGGAGCTGCACTCATCCAGGCAAGTGGGGAGTATTCCATCACACTCCTGACTTGTGCCTTGTAGATGGTGGAAACGCTTTGGGGAGTCAGGACTCAGGAGGTGAGACACTCGCCACAGAGTACCCAACCTCTGACCCACTCTTGTTGCCATTGTATTTATGTGGCTGGTCCAGTTAAGTGACCCCAGGATGTTGATGGTGGGGGATTCGGCAATGGTAATGCCGTTGAATATCAAGGAGAGGTGGTTAGACTCTCGCTTGTTGGAGATGGTCATTGCCTGGCACTTGTATGGCACGAATGTTACTTGCCACTTATCAACCAAGCCTGAATGTCATCCAGGTCTTGCTGCATGCGGGCATGGACTGCTCCATTATTGAGGAGTTGCAAATGACATTGAACACTGTGCTGTCATCAGCGAACATTCCCATTTCTGACCTTATGATGGAGGGAAGGTCATTGATGAAGCAACTGAAGATGGTTGGGCCTAGAGCACTGCCCTGAGGAACTCCTGCAGCTATATCCTGGGGCTGTGCTGATTGGCCTCTAACTACCACAACCATCTTCCTTTGTGCTAGGTATGACTCCAGCCAGTGGAGACCCCCCTGATTCCCATTGACTTCAGTTTTACTAGGGCTCCTTGATGCCACACTCGGTCAAATGCTGCCTTGATATCAAGGGCAATCACTTTCACCTCGCTTCTGGAATTCAGCTGTTTTGTCCATGTTGGGACCAAGGCTGTAGTGAGGTCTGGAGCCGAGTGGTCCTGGCGCAACAAAAACTGAGCATCGGTGAGCAACTGTGGCAACAAGAGCAGATCAGAGGTTGGATATTCTGCGACGAGTAACTGGTAGTAATAGGTGTAATGCTACACTGGCGTAACCAGTCGTAATTCTGTACCCCATTGCTATTCACTCTTAAACTACAACCAGAATTCCCTGCATAGTGGGCAGGCTCCAAGGCCGATGCCACTTTTAACAAGCCCGATCTCTCTCCCTATCACTGAGGGAGGGCAGGGGAAAATGGGAGGAGGGACCCTATGATAGAATGGATTCTGAATGAGAGGTTTGGTGGGCCAAGTGGGCCTTTTCTCACTTCAGACTGTGAGTGGCAGGCCTGCTCTCACCAGGTATCTGAGGGAGATAATCAGTACCAGATGGGGCATGAATCATAAAGAGAATTATTCAATAAAAGGAATATTTAAATACACACTGGGTAAGAGTTCCATGAGGGACTAAAGCGATAGTATCCTATTCTAAAGATGAGTGTTCAGTGTAATGCTCTCCAATTCGAAAGAACTTGTCACTGCTCTTTCCGTATGAAGAATTTGCAGGGCAATGGGGTAGGAGCAGGCTGTGGGACTAATTGGACAGCTCTTCCAAAGAGCCGGCACGGGCACGATGGGCCGAAAGGCAGCCTTCTGTGCTGCATCATTCTATGACAACAGTGCTTTGATCTATACTGGCCTTTTCGAGCTTTTTGCACCTCCCAGAAGATTACAGATGTGGGGGTAGTTAGGAAGGGTCTAGTCATCGTGCCCCAGGCATCGCGATTGTGCGGCATTCTTCGTGGACCAGCTGATCCTTTCCTGCGTGTCATTCTCGTATGTTCGTACTGAACCTAGTCTGCTCACAACTCAGAAATATCCAGCCCTTCCTCACTGAGTCAAACTCACCAAACTGGTTATAGCACACACCCTGAGCCATTCCTCATAGTTCTCTAAAATTGCACTGTTGTTTTGACACAGGCACGGGGGTTCATTCTAACCTCCTGTTTTTGGCTGGCTTTGAATCTGCTGTGAAGTCAAGCGGAGAATTGGTAGGGGTTGGCTGGTCCAATGAACTAATATGAGAAAACAAACAGCAAGCAGGAAGCACAGGATATGTAACGGGATGGTGAACTCCCTCTTAACTCAGAGTGCTAGTGGTCCATCCGAGGCGACCAAATCCACCTCCTAGAGAAAGCTGCTACCTGGGTTTGGGACTATGGGTCCACGATCCCTATCCCACTATCACTCATCCTCACCATCCCACCATTCCCGATCCACCATCCCACTTACACTCTCCCCCTTTCACGTTTTCATAGTATCCCTCCAATGCCTTGGCCCCACGGCCATTTGTTATGCGTGAGCATTGACAGTGAGTGACAGCAGGTTATTCGGCTGCGAGTGGAATCACAGCCAGCACAAGCCTATCTGTATATGAGTATCACCCGATATCTATATACGGACACTTCCGGGGGAGGAGGGCGGGAAAGGTGGAGGTCAGTGAGCAGTGATCAGGAGTGGCAGCACCAGCAACATTTTTTCAGCCCATCCCAGGCAGGGAAAGGAACAGCAGCCAACCCTGGAGAGCTCCATGCACCTGATTCCAAAGCGACTCCATAGAGGCCTGGGGATAGGGAGGTTGCTGATCTCATCCACAGGGACATGACTGAACTCATTTTCCAATCATTTACAAAATAGTTGGGTGAATTTAAATAATAGTTGGCATGGGAATCTGAAGCAGCTATCTGGCTGTACCTATGGGAGTTGCAAGCTGTAATGGTGGGTGCTAGGTTGTGACCACTATTGTGTAAGCAGTTGGTTGCTGGGTGTGACTGAGTTTGCTGGTGTTTCACCACTTCCTGTTCTTATAATCTGAAGTGCTACTTAAAGTCCAGGGTATGAATGTACGACGCATAATTACCATTGCGCCAGTCGTTTTGTATGGAACAAAACTCTTCACTATTTTCCTCCTGGCGAATTGGTCACTTCCCATCGGTTTCGGCAGGATGGGACAGTCACCATCATCGGCAGTCCCTCGTATCGAGGATGACTTGCTTCCACGCCAAAAAGGGATGAGTTCACAGGTGTTTCAATGAAGGACCTAATATTTCAGATCCCGAACGACATCGTGAAGGGTGGAAGATGCCTGTGCGTGGATTTTTTTAATGTGTGGTGGCCGTTGCACACCAGCCACCACACAGGCTTGACAGAGCTAGGTCTTGGTCCAGTGGCAAGGATTAACCAAGACTAACTGGAGACCAGCTCTGCTGCACAGACCGAGCGCACACACATATCGCAGTGTGGGCTGGCCTGTGCTGCCCCTGGGCCCTCGCCTCTCCTGGGCCCCGGTCACTTCCCTCTATGGACTCTTGCTGCTCCTTCGCCCCTCCTGCTGTGCGTGCCCACACTGCAATCAGCGACCTGGCTTTGTAGCCGTCGCCCTCCTGCAGCAGCACGCGCTGCTCTCTGAAGTGGTATGTCGCCGCACGCTGCTGCCTCCAATGGCCCCGGCCTGCTGATGGTCTTGCCAGCCGGGACTGCGCCAATTTCCAGGCCGGGCCGCCACACAAACACACACAGAGAAACATGCACACACACAGAAACACTCACACACAGACAGTTAGACCTTCAGTGTCTGCACAGACCCCAGTGCTCCTGAGCTAGAGTGCCTCCTATCGCCACCAATATTCTCCTTTCCCCGAAGGCATGGATTCTTTCCTGGGGTAGCTATATAGCCACGGGCCGCACTCTGGTGGCTTGCCCGAATGAGACCTGTCCTCATGGGTGATCCCGGACAGTGAATTTCACAGGCAATTTGCCTGTGAGGGGCCTCGCAGCTGAGCCCAATCCTGTCATCGACGGATGTTCGCACACACTTCCTAGCAGGGGGTCACTAGACAGTGATCAGGTGTGACAGTCTTGGCTGAATTTCCCCTTTGTAATACAGGGGTGCTGAGGCCAATTAGGGTGCCCTTAATGCCGCTCAACTGTGATCAGGAACTCACCACATGCCAGGGATTGAACCTAGGGCCTTCATTGCCTGGGCGGCTCAGCTAATCACTTGATAAACCTGTTCAGCTATTAAGAAAGCATCTGTACTGCAAAATGAGGGGTGCAATAGCCTTATGATTATGTGACTGGCCTAGTAATCCAGAGGCCTGGACTAATAATCTGGAGATGTGAGTTCAAATCCTACCACAGCAGCTGGGGAATTTAAATTCAGTTAATTAAATAAATCTGGAATTAAAAAGCTAACATCAGTAATGGTGACCATGGAGCTACCAGATTGTGGGAAAAAACCCACCTGGTTCACTAATGTCCTTTAGGGAAGGAAATCTGCCATCCTTACCCGGTCTGGCCTATATGTGACTCCAGACCTACAGCAATGTGGTTGGCTCTGAAATGGCCTAGCGAGCCACTCAGTTGTACCAAACCATTACAACAAGTCACCACTGTGGGAGTACCTTCACCACACGGACTGCAGCGGTTCAAAGTGACGGCTCACCACCGCCTTCTTAAGGGCAATTAGGGATGGGCAACACATTTTTCTTTCTTTTTTTATTTCAAAAATATATACTTTATTCATATAAAATTTTTCACAGTACATTTGAAAACAGTTTAGTACATTTGGATGCTGTCAGCAATTCCATACAGTACATTTGATTGCATGAAATTTCAAGATACAGTTCAGTACAATCCACAAATCACGTTACATGTAGCACTATACAAATGAAAGTAGTACATAGAACTGATAAGAATAGATTTACATTACATTCCAAGATACTTTATAATACAGTCCACAAATCACATTACATATAGCACTATACTCTTGAAAGCAGTACATCATCATCATCATCATAGGCAGTCCCTCAAAATCGAAGAAGACTTGCTTCCACTCAAAGTGGCTGTACAGTCCAATACGAAAATCACAGTCTCTGTCACAGGTGGGACAGACAGTGGTTGAAGGAAAGGGTTGGTGGGGAGTCTGGTTTGCCGCACGTTCCTTCTGCTGCCTGCGTTTGTTTTCTGCTCTCGGTGACGAGACTCAAGATGCTCAGCGCCCTCCCGAATGCTCTTCTCCCACTTGGGGTGGTCTTTGGCCAGGGATTCCCAGGTGTCAGTGGGGATGTTACACTTGATCAAGGAGGCTTTGAGGGTGTCCTTGAAAAGTTTCCTCTGCCCACCTGGGGATCGCTTGCCATGTAGGAGTTCCGAGTAGAGCGCTTGCTTTGGGAGTCTTGTGTTGGGCATGCGGACAATGTGGCCCACCCAATGGAGCTGGTCGAGTCTGGTCAATGCTTCGATGCTAGGGATGTTGGCTTGATCAAGAACACTGACGTTGGTGCATCTAACCTCCCAGGGGATTTGTAGGATCTTGCAGAGACATCGTTGGTGGCCTTTCTCCAGCGATTTGAGGTGTCTAATGTATATGATCCACGTCTATGAGCCATACAGGAGGGCAGGTATTACTACAGCCCTGTAGACCATAAGCTTGGTGCCAGATTAGAGGGCCTGGTGTTTGAACACTCTCTTCTTCAGGCGACCGAAGTACAAGGAACTGATGAGAACCCATTTACATTTCTTACATGGAAATACAGTTCAGAAATTACATTATACATAGCACAACACAGATGATATCAATACATGGTGCTCTATTTACACAAACAGACTAACAAGTGCATGTTCACTATAAACAGTTCCTATGTCATACAGCCCGAGAGGGGTTTTATACTGGTTCTAACCCCTGGGTGTACCATGACAGAAGGGCCTTAAACTGTGGCCCTTCTCCATCGTGCCTTTGCGGCGGCTGCACCAATCTTCAGTGCGTTCCTCAGCACGTACTCCTGGACCTTGGATTGCGTCAGTCTGCAACACTCTGTCATGGACATCTGCTTGCTCTGGAAGACCAGTAAGTTTCGGGAAGACCAAAGGGCGCCTTTCACCGAGTTGATGACCCTCCAGATGATGCCTGTCTCGGTGTGTGTCCCTGGGAACAGTCCGTAGAGCATGGAGTCCTGTGTTACGGAGCTGCTCGGGATGAACCTCGACAACAACCACTGCAACTTTTTCCAGACCTTCTTTGCAAAGGCGCAATCCTGAAGGAGGTGGATGACAGTCTCGTCCGCACCACAGCCGACTCGGGGGCACCGTGCCGTGCTGCTGAGCCGTTGGCTGTGCATGAAGGATCTGACGGGTAGGGCCCCTCTCACCACCAGCCAAGCTACGTCTTGGTGCTTATGTGAAAGCTCCGGCGATGAGACATTCTGCCAAATGAGTTTGACAGTCTGCTCGGGGAACTATCCGACAGGATCCACCATCTCCTTCCGTAGGGCGTCCAGGATGTTACGTGCCGACCACTGCAAAGGTGTTTTTCTTAAAAAACTTTTCTACAAAGGACAGATGGTTCAACTGGTTGGGGCGTTCCGCGGCAGCCTGGCCAGACCCATCCTTCGCAACACCGGCGACAGATAGAACCTCAGCTCAGAGTGACACTTGGTGTTTGTGTACCGAGGGTCTATGCACAGCTTGATGCAGCCACACAAAAAGGTGGCCATCAGGATGAGGGCCACGTTGGGTACGTTCCTGCCTCCGTTGTCTGGAGATTTGTACATCGTGTCCCTGTGAACACGGTCCATTTTGGATCTCCAGACAAATTGGAAGACGGCTCGGGTGACTGCCGTGGCGCAGGAATGTGAAATGAGCCCAACTTGCGCTACGTAAAACCACACTGAGAACACCTCACTCCTGATGACCAGGTTCTTTTCTGCAATGGAGAGCGGGCGCTGCTGCCACAATCCCAGTTTCTGCTTTACTTTAGCGATACGCTCCTCTCGGTTTTTGGCACACGCCCCAGTCACACCGAATCATATTCCCAACACCTTTAGGGAATCTGACTTAACGGTGAAAGGAATAAAGGATCGGTCGGCCCAGCTCCCAAAGAACATGGCCTCGTTTTTTCTGCGATTAACCTTTGCCCCCGAGACCAGTTCAAACTTGTGAGCAATCTGCGGACCGACTGCGGATCTGTGCAAAAGTCGGCGACATGGTCCATGTACAGGGAGGCCTTGACCTGAGTGCCTCCGCTGCCTGGAATCATCACCCCTCTAATGCCGCATCCTTCCTGGACTCGGCAAAGGGCTCGATACAGCACACAAACAAGATAGAGGAGAATGGACAGCCTTGCCTGACGCCAGAACTGATTGGCAAGTTTTCAGTTTCCCACCCATTGATTAGAACTGCGCTACTGATGTCAGCGTAGAGCAGTTGGATCCAATTGCGGATACCCTCCCTGTTATGTATGTAACTATGTAATACTTGCCACCAGAGGGTGCGACTGCTGGAGTCCTAATGGTCACCTGCACACACATGCAGGGCCAGTATAAAAGGTTGGCTGCCATGTTGTTTAGGCACTCTGGAGTTGTAATAAAGAAGGCTAAGGTCACACTAAGTTTAGCTCACAGTACCCAGCCTCGTGGAGTTCTTCTATACACAGCAATTGGCGACGAGTAACAGAATACGAACCTTCATGAAACCATGGCTGCCGTTGGAATATTAGAGAGATTCATAGAGGGTGATGATTGGGAAGTCTTCGTCGAGTATCTCGACCAGTACTTCGTAGCCAACGAGCTGGAAGGAGACACTAACGCAGCCAAGCGCAGGGCGGTTCTCCTCACCGTCTGTGGGCCTAAAATATACGGCCTCATCAAGAATCTGCTCGCACCGACAAAACCAATGGAGAAGGAACATACAGAGTTGTGCACGGTTCAGGACCACCTCAAGCTAAAGGAGAGTATCCTCATGGCCAGATATCATTTTTACACGCACCATCGTTCCGGGGGCCAGGACGTGGCGGATTATGTCGGCGACCTGAGACACCTCGCGGGAACTTGCGATTTTGGAACTGCGTTGGGGCAAATGCTGCGGGACTTTATCATGCTGGGGCATCAGCCACGAGGTCATTCTTCGAAAGCTGCTGTCTGCCGAAATCCTAGGCCATCGCGATCGCCCAGGCATGCATGGCCACGGACAATAACACCAAACAGATATCTTCTCAAAATCGAAGCTCACCGGCAAGTACTGTGCATAAAATGACGTCACTAGCAGGCCGAACTGTATATGGTAGGGCCTATACGTCTGCGGCTGCAAGACCTGTGATGACTCAGAATCCGCCATCGGGGGTGAATGTGAATCCATTAGCACTGTGTTGGCGTTGCGGGGATAATCATCGGGCCCATCAATGTCGATTCAAGCACTATGTGTGCAAAGGCTGCGCTATGATGGGGCACCTCCAGCGAATGTGCAAACAGGCTGCGACATACCACGTGATCAATCCAGCATGGATCATGCAGCACAGGCAACTGAACCCGAGGAAAAAGTGTATGGGGTACATACCTTCACCACCAAGAGCCCTCCCATAATGCTGAAAGTCAAATTAAATGAGTTCCAGTATCCATAGAGTTGGCCATGGGTGCAAGTCAGTCAATAATGAGCCAGAAGGCTTTCGAGAAACTGTGGGGCAATAAAGCACAAAGGCCCAAACTGAGCCCGATTAATGCAAAGTTGCATACCTACACCAAAGAGCTCATACTAGTCATTGGAAGTGCGGCAGTGGAGGTATCGTATAATGGAGTTATCATTGTGGATTGTTCCAGGCAATGGCCCAACGCTGTTCGGCAGAAGCTGGCTAGAAAAGATTAGATGGAATTGGAACGACATGAAAGCACTATCTTCAGTGGATCACGCCTCGTGTGCTCAAGTGCTGAGCAAGTTTCCCTCGCTATTCAAACCAGGCATCGGCAACTTCACAGGCGCCAAGGTACAGATCCAACTAGGCCCCAATGCACGGCCCATCCATCACAAGGCTCGGACGGTTCCGTACATAATGAGGGAGAAAGTCGAGATCGAACTGGACAGACTCCAACGTGAAGGAATCATATCGTCAGTCGAGTTCAACGAGTGGGCCAGTCCAATTGTTCCAGTGTTGAAAAGCAATGGCACGGTCAGAATCTGCGGAGACTACAAGGTAACAATTAACCGAGTCTCACTACAGGGCCAGTACCCGCTGCCCAAGGCGGATGACCTGTTCGCAACGTTAGCGGGGGGAAGTCGTTCACCAAGTTGGACCTAACCTCCGCCTACATGACACAGCTGGCTGAATCTTCGAAAAGACTGACGCGCATCAACGTACAAAGGGCTGTTTATATACCACAGGTGCCCTTTCGCGATTTACTCGGCTGCAGCCGTTTTCCAGAGAAACATGGAGAGTTTGCTGAAATCTGTTCTGCGCACCGTTGTGTTTCAAAACGACATCCTGATCACTGGTCGTGACACCATCGAATATCTAAACAACCTGGAAGAGATTCTAAGTTGCCTAGACAGAGTGGGACTCAGGCTGAAACACTCCAAGTGTGTTTTCCTGGTGCCAGAAGTCGAATTTTGGGGGAGAAAGATTGCAGCAGATGGCATCAGGCCCACGGATTCAAAGACAGAGGCCATCAAGAATGCACCCAGACCACAGAACGTGATGGAGCTGCGTTCATTCCTGGGATTCCTCAACGATTTTGGTAACTTTCTACTCGAGTTGAGCACATTGTTGGAGCCTTTGCACATGTTGCTACGTCAGGGTGACGACTGGGTTGGGGCATATCTCAAGACACAGCCTTTGAGAAGGCCAGGAACCTGCTATGTTCAAATAAGTTACTTGTACACTATGACTCATGTAAACGTTTAATGCTAGTTTGTGATGCCTCATTGTACGGGGTCAGCTGTGTGTTACAGCAAGCCAATGTATCGGGCAACCTCCAAGCGGTTGCATACACGTCTAGAAGTCTGTCTAAGGCTGAGGGAGCCTATAGTATGGTCGAGAAAGAGGCGTTAGCATGTGTATATGGGGTTAAGAAAATGCACCAATACCTATTTGGACTTCAGTTTGAGCTTGAAACTGACTACAAGCTGCTCATTTCGCTGTTTTCAGAGAGCAAAGGTATAAATATCAATGCTTCATCCCGCATCCAAAGATGGGCACTAACATTATCCGCTTATGACTATGTTATCCGCCACAGACCAGGCACTGAAAACTGTGCCGGTGCTCTCAGCTGGCTACCATTATCCACCACTGGGGTTGAAATGGCGCAGCCCACAGACTTGGTCATGGATGCTTTTGAGAGCGAGGGGTCACCCGTCAATGTGGAGTCTAGAAAGCTGTAAAGTGCCGAACCAAAAGATGAGGTCCAGTTCCTCGAGCTTTCAATTTAAATATACTGTATTCGCTGCTCTCGTGCGGTCTCCTCTACATCAGGGAGACCAAACTCATTGGGTGATCGGTTTACGGAGCACCTCTGTATAGTCGGCAAGCGTGACTCTGAGCTTCCAGTTGCTTGTCATTTTAATTCTCTGTCCCACTTCTACTCTGACCTTGGCCTCCTACACTGTTCCAATGAAGCTCAACGGAAGCTCGAAGAACTGGACCTCACCTTTTGGTTCGGCACTTTACAGCTTTCTAGACTGGCATATCTGGCCATTGTTGAGTTTTACCACATTGACCCTATTCCCCTCTTTGTCAATTACAGTGCCCTCAAGCCATTTGGGCCCCATGGCATGATTGAGGATGAATACAGGTGAGGCCACACCTGGAGTATTGTGTACAGTTTTGATCTCCTAACCTGAGGAAGGACATTCTTGCTATTGAGGGAGTGCAGCGAAGGTTCACCAGACTGATTCCCGGAATGGCGGGACAGACCTATCAAGAAAGACTGGATCAACTGGGCTTGTATTCACTGGAGTTCAGAAGAATGAGAGGGGACCTCATAGAAACGTTTAAAATTCTGACGGGGTTAGACAGGTTAGATGCAGGAAGAATGTTCCCAATGTTGGGGAAGTCCAGAACCAGGGGACACAGTCTAAGGATAAGGGGTAAGCCATTTAGGACTGAGATGAGGAGGAATTTCTTCACCCAGAGAGTGGTGAATCTGTGGAATTCTCTATCACAGAAAGTTGTTGAGGCCAATTCACTAAATATATTCAAAAAGGAGTTAGATGAAGTCCTTACTACTAGGGGGATCAAGGGGTATGGTGAGAAAGCAGGAATGGGGTACTGAAGTTGCATGTTCAGCCATGAACTCATTGAATGGCGGTGCAGGCTAGAAGGGCCGAATGGCCTACTCCTGCACCTATTTTCTATGTTTCTATGTTTCTATGTTTCTATTTCTATACATCTCCCCCTTGAATTACGGTCATGGTACTCGTTTTGTGACTTGCGCTTGCCCTCAACTATGTCGGTCAGGACTGGGTGGATGAGGGACAACTGAGTTTGAGTGTCCATTTCATGAGTAACTCTGCGGGCGGGACCCCCGTGAGCGAGTGCGGGCGAGATCTATAGGCCAGCAGGAGGCGCGATAGGCGGCATTGTAGGGAGGGGCCTTAAATCCTGAGCATACCTTGCTTAATAATTTGGACTGCCCGTTCCGCCCGGCTTGAATGGCGCAGTCCTGACGTGGTTGATGCCATTGCCCAACATAAACTCCCAGAATTCATAGCTCGTGAAACACGGGCCATTGTCACTAACCAGGATGTCCGGCAAGCCATGGGTTGCAAAGATCGCACATAGGCTTTCCGCGGTGGTGGATGACGTGCATGAATTCAGGATGATGCATTCGATCCATTTCGAGTACGCATCTACTACAATGAGGAACATCTTCCCCATGAACGGGCCCGCGTAGTCAATGTGAATGCGTGACCATGGCCTGGTGGGCCAGGGCCACGGGCTGAGCGGGGCCTCCCTGGGGGCATTACCCAGCTGGGCACACGTTGTGCACCTGCGAACACAGTGTTCCAGGTCTGAATCAATTCCAGGCCACCAAACGTGTGACCGGGCAATGGCCTTTATCATCACAATGTCTGGGTGCTCACTGTGGAGTTCCCTGATGAATGCCTCCCTGCCCTTCTGGGGCATGACTACCCGGTTGCCCCATAGTAGGCAGTCGGCTTGGATGGAGAGCTCATCCATCCGCCTGTGGAACGGTCTGACCTCCTCAGGGCATGCTCCGTGTGCGGGCGCCCAATCCCCAGTCAGAACACATTTCTTAATCAAGGATAGGAGGGGATCTCTGTTTGTCCAGATTTTGATCTGGCGGGCTGTGATGGGGGAGCCTGCACTGTCAAAGGCATCGAAAGCCATGACCATCTCGGCACTTTGCTCAGCTGCCCCCTCGGTGGTGGCCAGTGGGAGCCTGCTGAGTGCGTCGGCGCAGTTTTCAGTGCCGGGCCGGTGCCGGATGGAGTAGTCATAAGCAGCTAGCATGAGGGCACACCGCTGTATGCGAGCTGATGCATTGGCATTGACTGCCTTGCTGTCTGACAACAGGGATGTGAGTGGCTTGTGGTCCGTCTCTAATTCAAACTTCCTACTGAAAAGGTACTGATGCATTTTTTTTACCCCATAGACACATGCAAGCGCTTCTTTCTCGACCATGCCATATGCCCATTCTGCTTGAGACAGCGACCTGGAGGCATAAGCCACAGATTGTAGCTGACCCTCAGCATTACCCTACTGCAACAAGTACCCAACCCCATAGGACGATGCATCACAAATCAGAATTAAACGTTTACGGGGGTCGTACAGGGTCAACAATTTGTTTGAATAAAGTAGGTTTCGTGCCCGATCAAAAGCCCGTTCCTGACAGTCCCCCCAAAACCAATCGCAACCCTTACGCAGGAGCACGTGTAGCGGCTCCAACAACGTGCTCAAGTTCGGTAGAAAGTTCCCGAAATAGTTCAACAGTCCCAGGAATGAACGCAGCTCCGATGTGTTGCAGGGCCTGGGTGCTCGTCGAATTGCCTCTGTTTTGGATTCGGTGGGCCGAATCCCATCTGCAGCAACCCTCCTGCCCAGAGACTCAACCTCAGGAGCTAAAAACACACATTTAGACTTCTTGCGTCGCAGGCCTACCCGGTCCAGTCGGCGTAGCACCTCCTCCAGGCTGTGGAGGTGTTCCTCGGTATCTCGACCCGTGATGAGGATGTCGTCCTGGAATACTATCGTTCCAGGAATGGATTTAAGCAGGCTTTCCATGTTATGCTGCAAAGTCGCGGCCGCTGGTCGAATGCCAAACGGGCACCTGTTATATGCAAATAGTCCCTTGTGCGTGGTGATGGTGGTCAGTAATTTGGATTCGTCGGCCAGTTCCTGGGTCATATAGGCTGAAGTGAGGTCCAACTTGGTGAACAGCTTGCCGCCTGCCAGCGTGGCGAAGAGGTCCTCAGCTCTTGGGAGCGGGTATTGGTCCTGTAGGGACACCCGATTGATGGTGGCCTTGTAGTCGCCACAGATCCTGACAGAGCCATCTGTTTTTAGAACGGGAATGATGGGGCTCGCCCAGTCGCTGAATTCAACAGGCGAGATGATGCCCTCTCGCAACAGCCAGTCCAATTTGCTCTCGATTTTCTCCCGCATCACATTCGGCACCGCTCTGGCTTTGTGGTGCACTGGCCTGGCGCCCGGGGTGATGTGTATCACCACTTTAGTGCCTTTGAAAGTCCCGATGCCAGGTTGAAATAGTGACTCGAATTGTTGTAGGACTTGTGAGCACGAACTTCGCTCCACCGAGGACATTGCATGAACATCCCCCCATTTCTAGTTCATCTCGGCTAACCAGCTCCTCCCCAACAGTGCGGGACCATTGCCCGGGACAATCCAGAGTGGCAGCCGGTTCACTAACCCATTGTGTGTGACAGCCATCATTGCACTGCCTAGCACCGGAATGATTTTCTTGGTGTGTCTGCAATTTTGTCTCAATAGGTTCTAATTTGGGTCTACTGGCTTTGAGTGGCCGTAGCTTCTCGAATTGCTGAACGCCCATGAGTGACTGGCTGGCCCCAGTGTCCAGCTCCATGCGTACTGGGATGCCGTTCAACAAAACCCTCATCATCATTGGTGGCGTTTTGGTGTATGAACTGTGAATATTCGCCACATGGACCCGCTGAACCTCGGCGTCCATCGATTTGCCCCAAAAGTCATCTTGCCTCACAGAACCCTCTTCTGGTCCTTCTGTCTCATATATCAGTCTGGTTGCAGGTTTTCTACACATTCGAGCTAAATGGCCACTGAGATTGCAGTTTCTGCAGACAAAATGTTGGAATTTGCAAGGTCTGGCTGAGTGTTTTCCCCCACACCTCCAGCATGAGTTAAAGTTTCCATTGTTGGGGACAAACGGACTATGGCCAGGAATTCCATGCTGATTGTCCCTTTGACTGCTCTTAAGTACCCTATTAGTGGGTGTCAATGGCCCCATCCCGGGTCGCATTGTCCACTGTGATGACGTGAACGTCCGTTCAGCCTGCCATTGTCTCTGTTGAGATCCTGCTCTGGGATCTATTGCTGCCTGGTAAATGTCAGACTGCCCCTGCCTGCCTGCGGGGCTCTGAGTAGCATTTATGATATTGACTCCCTGATCTATACCGCGTTAGAGGCAGAATTGCGTGCGTAAATCATTTTTGTCTCTTCCTCCCCCGCCATGAAAGTTTGAGCTAACAACGCTGCCGCTTCCAAGGTCAAGTCCTTGGTCTCAATTAACCTGCGAAAAATTCCCGCATGACCGATACCCTCAATGAAGATGTCCCTTAGCATCTCCCCCCTGCAGGCATCTTGAACTTACAGAGGCTGGCCAAACGCCGGAGGTTCGCTACAAAGTTCGGTATGCTCTGTCCTTTACGGCATTGATGGGTGTAGAATCTGTGTCAAGCCATGTGTATGCTGCTCGCCGGTTTGAGGTGCTCCCCGATTAATTTGCTGAGCTCCTCAAAGGTTTTGTCCGACGACTTTTCGAGTGCCAGTAAGTCCTTTGGCCTGCAGCTGGTCAGGAGATGAGCCCGTCACTTGTCGGCTACTGCATCCCCTAGCCAGTCTTTAGTTACGAAGCTTTGCTGAAGCCTCTCTACAAAATCGTCCCAGTCTTCCCCAACACAGTACCGTACCTCTGTGCTACCGGTGGCCATTCTTGTGGGTTATGAATTCCCGTTTCTCGTCGCCAATGTAAAGTCCTTACTCTACAGCATGAAACCACACGAGGCACATTCCAGGGACAAGGCCACTCTGTGACCTTAGCTCTTTATTACAGGACTCCAGAAGTGATGACCCTGCATGGGACCTCCCTTTATATACCCATGTGATCAGGTAAGGAGTGTCTGCCACAAGTTCACCCCCTGTGGTCAAGGTGTGCATCTAAGTTGAATGTATACAGTAGTACAGTGGTGTTACATTGTAGTTACAAACATGACAATAACCACTGCCCCATTTTTTTAGATCCTCTTGGAGCAGATCACATCAGTCGTGTAGTCAGCGTGATGGATCATGACAGGAACGGAATTTTCCTATTGAGTACTTGTGTCACCCTGCCTAGCCATGAAAAGGAATTTGGCATTTAAATGTTGCTAAACAAACTGAACTAAGTTGTTATGGAATGTGATGTCACCAGACTCGAAACTAGAAAATCAAAATGTCAAATCTAACTCCGCCTCCATTAAATTTCAAAGACAGAGTGCGTACACTAGTACATCTGTAGAAAGACCTATCCTATATCAACACACACACTTATGCATGCAGATAGAAGTAGCTGGACCCTGATTATTACTGCAGCAGCTCTCTGCAGGGTAGGAGCCAGGAGGTGAATACCACCCGAGGGTGGCACTGAGCTGGTGCAAGGCGGGAGGGTCCCATGGTTGATCGCTGGCCTGGGCTAACTAACGTCTCAGTGGGCATGTCTTTACATGTTGATAAAGAGACAACAACTGCAAGTTTGGGAGTGCTGGATCTTTCACTCCCTCTAAAACCAGTCTGATGCTTTTCTCAGTGTTTATCTATTCAGGCAAATCATCATCATCATAGGCAGTCCCTCGGAGTTGAGGATGACTTGCTTCCACTCTAAAAGTGAGTTCTCAGGTGGCTGAAGAGTCCAATGCAGGACCTACAGTCTCTGTCATGGGTGGTTGAAGGAAAGGATGGTCGGGGAGCCTGGGTTGACGCATGTTCTTTCCGCTGTCTACGCTTGGAATCTGTTTGTTCTCAGTGATGGGACTCAAGGTGCTCATTGCCTTCCTGAATGCTCTTCCTCCACTTTGGGCAGTCGTGGGGCCAGGGATTCTCAGGTATCGGTGGGGATGTTGCACTATATCAAGGAGGCTTTGAACGTTTTCTTTGCCCACTTGGGGCTGGCTTGCCATGTCGAAGCTTCGCGTAGAGCACTTGCTTTGGGAGTCTTGTGTGGGACATGCGGACGATGTGGCCCGCCCAACGGATCAGATCGAGCGGGGTCCGTGCTGGGGAAAAGCGTATCAATCGCTAACTAGACCAGATGTAACAATTCTAGAAAATTCTAAATACACTGCGGCTGAGTGCAGGCACTCCTTCCATCAGCTGCAGTCTGTACAATGAGTCAAGGGGTATCAGACATCCATCTAAAGGCGAGCCTTATAATCCTCTGGTGGGAGAAAGGAGCAACTTTAAGTAATATAAACATGGGCAGCTGATCATATGTGTTTGTTCTTTGTGGGGTCTTGTATAAAAATAGAACCCCATCCAGCTATAGTGGGTGGTTTCCCCAATCTGAATTGCTCCCCTGAAGCAAAAACTTGTATTTATATGACGTCTTTAACTAGGAAAATGTCCTGGGTTGCTTTTTAAGAGTACAGTATGAACACTAGTATAAACACCATTAGCCACTTGTTGGATATTATACTGAGTTAGCTGATCTCAGGCTAGTTGTAGGCGGGGGTGTTGCTACAATTGGTCGAAATCATTTGAGGCTAGGGAGAGAATTCAGCCATAGCTCCAACTTGTGATATTTTCTTAAAATCACTAACATAGCACACTACACAAGCTGCCTCCAGAACAGAAACTGTCATCATGTGACTTTGCCACATGACCCTTTTATTGCATTTACATCAGTAGTCCACTCGGTGGAGCAGTCACCCACTAGGGGGAGCTCTATTGCACCACTCCTGCTCAACAGTGACTGATGCTGACAGATTAGACTCAGTTATGTTTCTTCAGGAGCTACAGGATTAGGCTCCCTATGGTTAAACAGCCTGCTGACACCCACCGCCTAGGTTGGTACGTGGAGATCATCCACCTGGGCATCCGTGGATCTGCACTCCAGCAGGAGTCACTACCTTCAGGCAAAGAGGTTAGAAAATCGTGGGGATAAACCCACTGCAGCATTAGTTACATACCAACGAGTGACATGAGCGATGCAATGGTGGAGATTAATGGAGATAAACTTCCCGTGCCAATTGCCTGGGGGGGGATGAGCTTGCTTCAGGAAGGAAAGCTAAATATGACTTCTGGCTATTTTTTCTGGAGGTAGCTTCCTGTTATTTAGCCTTATTAAATGGTGCATGAAGGTGGAAGCAAAATGTCTTCCTGTAGTGTAGGCACTGGAAAGGATTGATTCTCAAAAAATACAATTCATTTTCTCTTTAATTTATTTGTTCAGGGCTCAGTTGGACATGCGTGGCCTTTCGATTTCCCCTGTCTGGAGAACCACCTGGCTTTAACTTGGTGATTCCCCATATTGGCATGGGCGAGATTGGAAGTAGTCTGTGTCAAGACTCACAGGCACAAACTAGTGTCATACCATTCTGAGCCACACTCACAGGCATGAACCACCATCCTACCACTCAAGTAATGCATGGGCCCGAACCAGCATCATAATTCCTTGGCAAAATCACAGACATAAACCAGCCTCTTAGCACTCTGTGAACCAGAGGAGAGGGAGGTGGAGGCGTTTAGGGTGGGAATTCCACAGTGGGGACCTAAGACAGCTGAAGGCACAGCTGCCAATGGTGGGGAGAAGGGAATGGGTGATGCACAGGAGACCAGAGTCAGAGGGGTGGAGAGTTAAGATGGGGGATGGTTGTAGGGATGGAGGAGGTTAGAGATAGGAACAAGGCCATGAAGGGATTTAAACACACGGATGAGAATTTTAAATTGGTGGTGTTGGGGGACCAGGAGCCGATGTAGGGCAGTGAGCATGGAGGTGATGGGGGAGTGGGATAGGATATGGACAGCGATGTTTTGAATGAGCTAATGTTTTTTGGAGAGAAGCTATCAGGAAATGAGCGTGCGCACATGCACACACACTGGCTGTTTCTTTGTGAATGTAGTGGAGAGAGATTACAGTTGCTAGAGCTGACCCAAAGAAACGGCCATTAGTTCAGACTCCCATGCTTTATTTCTGACTTAAAACTTCATATACTCTCACTCACTTAGTGTAGAATACAACAATTTCAGCTCGGAGTCTTGCTGCATAAAACAACAGCAACTTGTATTTATATAGTGCCTATAACGCAGTTAAACCTCCCAAAACTGCTTCACCTTTTTGTAATCAGATGCAGTCAGTTTCATAGAGTCATAGAATGATTCAGCACAGAAGGAGACCATTCAGCCCATCGTGCCTGCACCTCTTTCGCAGAGCTATCCAATTAATCGCACTTCCCTGCTCTTTCCCCATAGCCTGTAATTCTTGTTCATTCAAGTATTTATCTAGTTCTGTTTTGAATGTTACAATTGAATCTGCTCCCACCACCCTTTCAGGCTGTGCATTCCAGATCATAACAACTTGCCGTGTAAAAAAATGTTTCCTCATGTCACCTCTGGTTCTTTTGCCAAACACCTTCGATCTGTGTCCTCTGGTTACCGACCTTGCTACCACTGGAAACAGTTCTCCTTTTTATATTAATCAAAATCATTCAAGATTTTGAACACCTCTATCAAATCTTCACTTAACCTCTCTGCTCTAAGGAGAACAACCCCAACTTCTCCACATAACTGAAGTCCCTCATCCCTGGTACAATTCTGGTAAATCTCTTCTGCACCCTCTCCAAGGCCTTGACATCCTTCCTAAAATGTGGTGCACAAAATTGAAAACAATACTTCAGCTGAAGCCTAACCAGTGTTTTATAAAGGTTTAGAATAGCTTCCTTGCTTTTGTGTACTGTAGTCCTCTATTAATAAAGCCTAGGATCCCATATCTTTTAAACAGTCTTCCCAACTTGTCCTGGCACCTTCAAAGATTTGTCTACACACACTGCCAGGTCTCTCTCTTTCTACACCCCCTTTAAAATTGTGCTATTTAGTTCATATTGCCTCTCCTCATTCTTCCGACCAAATTGTTACACTTCAAATACAAGTTGCTGTTGTTCACACCTTGCTGTGTTAAATTTCATCTGCCATGAGTCTGCCTATGTCCTCCTGAAGTCTGTTACTATCCTCTGCATTGCTAATTACATTCCGAGTTGAGCAGTGATCCATTACCAACTCCTGGGGAACACCACTACACACTTTCATCCAGTCTGAAAAGCAAACGTTCATCACTACTCTCTTTCTGTCCCTCAGCCAGTTTTGAATCCATGCTGCCACTGTCCCTTTAATCCCATGGGTTTTAATTTTATTAGGAAGTCTATTATGTGGTATTTTGCCAAACGCTTGCTGAAAGTCCATTCTGGCAACATCAACCGCACTACCCTCATTGACCCTCTCCGTTACTTCATAAAAAAATTTGATCAAGTTCGTCAAACATGATTTTCTTTTAACAAATCGGGGCTAACTTTCACCTATTAGCCCAAACTTTTCCAAATGCCAATTAATTTTGTACCGGATTATTGCCTCATGTCTAAGACTGGGTACCACAGTGTGTTAGAGCTAGCATTTTCATCTGTAACTGGTTTGAATGTCACAAGCAGAGAGATCTTTCCCTACCCAAAATGAAGTTCGGCACAACATGAGCCTAAAGCCTGACCTGATGCTGCTAGTTTGCTGCAAAAGCACCAAAATGAAAATCAAATACCATTTATCAAATACACGCTTTATGGTAATACAATAATTGAAACAATTGTTTATCTGTCTAATATGTACATTTTGATTGGCTTTCATTTTGGATAAGCACATTAATGCAAGCATTTAACTCATAATAGCAAGATTGCACACACCCTTGTATAAAGACTGTGACTCTTTCGTTACAGTAAGAATGCCATCTAGGGGTCATTTCAGTATAACTTTAATGAATCTTGCAAGGCAGAGTAACTGGAATTGATTCAGTGAATTGTTCGATTTATTCCCTCCACTTTCTCCCCTTCTGTTCCCAATCATCTGCGAGGGTAATCTGATGCCAGGCGAAGTCAGGATGGGATCAGATACGACAGCCAGAGTTAAAAACAGCCCACCGACAAAGGCAGTCTAAACACACACATGAAATGCGGCTCAGCTGGCAGTGGCAGAGGGCTATTGGTACCCCAAAGGGGGAGAGAGAAATTCAGCAAGATCAAAATTACATCGGATATACGGCACATAAACAGGCCTTTCGGCCCAACCAGTCCATGCTGGCGTTTATGCTCCATTCGAGCCTCCTCCCGTCTTTCTTCATTTAGATCTGTCAGCATAAACCTCTATTCCCTTCTCCCTCATATGGTCATCTAACCACCGATTAAATGCATCTATACTATTTGCTTCAACCACTCCGTGGTAGCGAGTTCCACATTCTCACCACTCTTTGGGTAAAGAAGTTTCTTCTGAATTCCCTATTTGATTTCTTGGTAACTATCGTATATTGCTGGCCTCTAGTTTTGCTCTTCCACACAAGGGGATACACTCTGTATCTACTCTATCAAAACCTTTCAGATTTTTAAAGACCTCTCGTAGGTCATTACTCAGCCTTCTCTATTCAAGAGAAAAGAGACCCAGCCTGTTCATCCTTTCCTGATATGTATACCCTCGCATTTCTGGTATCATCCTTGTAAATCTTCTCTGTACCCTTTCCAGTGCCTCATAGAAACATAGAAACATAGAAAATAGGTGCAGGAGTGGGCTATTCGGCCCTTCGAGCCTGCACCACCATTCAATAAGATCATGGCTGATAATTCCCTCAGTACCCCTCTCCTGCTTTCTCTCCATACCCCTTGATCCCCTTAGCCGTAAGGCCATATTTAACTCCCTCTTGAATATATCCAATGAACTGGCATCAACAATTCTCTGCGGCAGGGAATTCCACAAGTTAACAACTCTCTGAGTGAAGAAGTTTTTCCTCATCTCAGTCTTAAATGGCCTACCCCTTATCCTAAAGACTGCGTCCCCTGATTCTGGACTTGCCCAACATGGGGAACATTCTTCCCGCATCTAACCTGTCCCGTCCCGTCAGAATCTTATATGTTTCTATGAGATCCCCTCTCATCCTTCTAAACTCCAATGTATAAAGGCCCAGTCAATCCAGTCTCTCCTCATATGTCAGTCCTGCCATCCCGGGAATAAGTCTGGTGAACCTTCGCTGCACTCCATCAATAGCAAGAACGTCCTTCCTCAGATTAGGAGACCAAAACTAACACAATATTCCAGGTGAGGCCTCACCAAGGTCCTGTACAACTGCAGTAAGACCTCCCTACTCCTATGCTCAAGGAACAAGGTGGAGATTACACCTTCTTCTGGAAAGGGAAACCAGAGGAAGAACCCTGCCTCCAGAGTCGGCTTCACCATCAAAATCGAGCTGGTCGACTGCCTCAAAGACTCTCGCTGCAGGATTAATGAACGCCTCATGACTATCCCGGAATCAATGCACCACAGTCATCAGTGCATATGCCCCAACACTCAGATGAGACCAAAGAGGGCTTTTACTCCCACTTCGAAAAATCCCTGTCCCGCGTCTCTGTGGACGACAAACTGATCCTCCTCGGTGACTTCAACGCGAGGGTCGGCAAGGACACAGCCCTCTGGGAAGGCGCGATTGGCAGAGAGAGGGTAGGGAAAGCCAACTCCAGTGTAGCCTACTCCTGACAAAATGTCTAGAACATGAACTTGTCATCACCAACACCTTGTTCCACCAGAGGGACAAATACAAGGCATCGTGGCAACACTCTCGCTCCAAACACTGGCACCTGTTCGACTATATCATCATTTGAGCCAGGGATCGCAAGGATATGCGCATCACCTGTGCCATGACAGGAGCTGATGACTGCTGGATGGACCACCGCCTAATCCGATCCATCATTGACATCAACTTAGCCCCAAAGCGAAAGGGGCAGCAGAAACAGTGCCGCAAAAAAGTCAATGGCGGGGCACTTAAAGACCCAGCTAAGAGAGCCCAAGATAGTCAGCGCCTCAAAACTAACCTGGTGTGCCTTGATAACCCCGAGGCGCAGAATGTCCACAGTGCTTGGTCTGCCCTCCAGGCCTCCATAACCAGTGCCTGCAAAGAGATGCTCGGTCACTCAACCAGGAAACACTAGGGCTGGTTTGATGAGAATGACCAGGAGATCTAAGAGCTCATAGATTGCAAGCGCAGGGCATTTCTGAGTCTTAAAGAACAACCCAACTCGGGAGCAGCAAGGCAACATTACAGACAGCTTAAGGCTGAGGTTCAATAAAAAACCCGGGACCTAAAGAACAGGTGGTGGTGGAGAAAACACAGGAGATACAGCAGCTGGCCGACAGCCATGATGTACGAGGATTCTTCATCGCAGTCAAGGCCACCTATGGTCCAAACTCCCAAGGCTCCACCCCACTGCTGGCCAAGAACGGGGAAACATTCATCAAGGACACCGATGCAGTCAGGGCCCACTGGAAGGAGCATTTCGAAGATCTCCTCAATCGAGACTCTGCCTTTGACTCGAGTGTTCTCGACTCCATTCCGCAGCATGCTACCCGCCACCACCTCAGTGAGACCTCAACACTGCACAAGGTAGAAAAAGCCATAAGACAGCTTAAGAACAACAAGGCTACGGTAGCGGATGGAATCCCTGCTGAGGCGCTAAAGTATGGCGGAGAGGCACTACTGGTGCGGATACATGACCTCAGCTCTCTCATCTGGAGGAAGGAGAGCACGCCGGGAGATATCAGAGATGCAGTGATCGTGACCATCTTTAAAAAAAGGGGACAAGTCCGACTGCAGCAACTACAGAGGAATCTCCCTGTTATCAGTCACTGGGAAAGTCGTCGCTAGAGTCCTCCTCAACCGTCTTCTCCCCGTGGCTGAGGAGTTCCTCCCGGAGTCACAGTGTGGATTTCGTTCCCTAAGGGGCACGACGGACATGATATTTACAGCACGACAGCTGCAGGAAAAATGCAGGGAACAGCAACAGCCCTTATACATGGCCTTCTTCGAGCTTACAAAGGCCTTTGACACTGTCAACCACGAGGATCTATGGAGGGTCCTCCTCCGTTTCGGATGCCTCCAAAAGTTCGACACCATCCTCCACCTGCTCCACGACGACATGCAGGCCGTGATCCTTACCAACAGATCCATTACAGACCCAATCCACATCCAGACCGGAGTCAAACAGGGCTGCGTAATCGCCCCAATCCTCTTCTCAATCTTCCTCGCTGCCATGCTCCACCTCACAGTCAACAAGCTCCCCGCTGGAGTGGAACTAATCTATAGAACCAGTGGGAACCTTTTCAACCTTCGCCGTCTCCAGACCAGGTCCAAGACTACCTCAACCTCTGTCGTCAGGCTACAGTACGCGGATGACGCCTGCGTCTGCGCACACATAGAGGTTGCACTCCAAGTCATAGTCAACGTATTTACTGAGGCGTACGAAAGCATAAGCCTTACGCTAAACATCCGTAAGACAAAGGTCTTCCGCTATCATACTGTCATGTATGTAACCTTCATGTAACAACACTGCAATACTGTATATACTTGAGAAATGCACACATTGACCACAGGGGGTGAACTTGTGGGAGACACTCCTCACCTGGTCATCCAGGTATATAAAGGGAGGTCCCACTTCTTGTTCCTGTGAATAAAGGTTCAGGTCACAGAGTGACCTTGTCCATAGAATGTGCCTCGTGTGGATTTGTGGTATTATGTAAGGACTTTACAGTGGCGACGAGAAACGGGAATCAATGACCCACGAGAATGGCCACCGGTAGCACAGAGGAATGGTACTGTGTTGGTGAGGA
Organism: Pristiophorus japonicus; assembly: GCF_044704955.1. Lineage (NCBI taxonomy): Eukaryota > Metazoa > Chordata > Chondrichthyes > Pristiophoridae > Pristiophorus > Pristiophorus japonicus. Next base: position 53,049,743 of record NC_091992.1, read on the forward strand.
CTGGGATGATTTCATTGAGAGGCTTCAGCAGAGCTTTGTCATGAAGGACTGGCTGGGAGATGCAGCGGCCGACAAGCGAAGGGCTCATCTACTGACCAGCTGTGGATCTAAGACTTACACGCTCATGAAAGACCTGCTAGCACCCGAGAAGCCGGCAGAAAAAACCTTTGAAGAGCTCAGCAAGCTAATCAGTGAGCACCTCAAACCGGCGAGCAGCATACACATGGCCTGACACAGATTCTATACCCACCGACGTCGGGAAGGACAGAGCATACCGGATTTTGTTGCGGACCTCCAGCACTTGACCAACCTCTGTAAGTTCACAGACGACTGCAGGAGGGAGATGTTAAGAGATTTCTTTATTGAGGGCATCGGTCATGCCGGGATTTTCAGAAAGTTCATCGAGACCAAGGACTTGACCTTGGAAGCGGCGGCGTTGCTGGCTCAGACTTTTATGGCGGGGGAGGAGGAAACCAAGATAATATTCGCGCTCAACCCTGACTCCAACGTGGTGATGGATTAGGGGGTCAATATCATAAACGCGACTCAGAGCCCAGCAGGCAGGCAAGGGCAGTTCGACACACCCCAGGCAGCAATAGACCCCAGAACAGGTTTTCAACACAGACAATGGCAGGTTGAACAGACATTTACGCCATCCCAGTGGACAATACGTTCTACAATGGGGCCATTGACACCCACTAACAGGGTGCTCAAGAGCAGTCAAAGGGACAATCAGCGAGGAATGCCTGGTAACAGCTCTTTTGTTCAGAACAATGGGAATCTCAGTTCATGCTGGAGGTGTGGGGGCAGACATGCTGCTAGGACTTTCAGGTTTCAACAGTTTGCCTGCAGAAATTGTAACCTCACTGGCCATTTAGCCAGAATGTGCAGGAAGCCTGCGACCAGGCTAATTTACAAGGCAGATGGACCAGAAGAGGGGTCTGCGAGGCAGGATGATGCGTGGGGCAAATCAATGGACGCTGAAGTTCAGCGGGTTCATGTGGCAAACATTCACAGCTCATATACCAAAACACCAACTATGAGGATGAAGGTCCTATTAAACGGCATCCCGGTACGCATGGAGCTGGACACGGGGGCCAGCCAGTCACTCATGAGCGTTCAACAATTCGAAAAGCTATGGCCACTCAAAGCCAGCAGACAAACTAGAACGCATTGAGACTCAATTACGGACGTACACCAAAGAAATCATTCCAGTGCTAGGCAGTGCAACGTTAGCTGTCACACACAATGGATCAGTGAACCGGCAGCCGCTCTGAATTGTCCTGGGCAATGGTCCCGCACTGTTGGGGAGGAGCTGGTTAGCTGAGATGAACTGGAAATGGGGGGATGTGCACGCAGTGTTATCTGTGGGGCAAAGTTCATGCTCACAGGTCCTACAGCAATTTGAGTCGCTATTCCAACCTGGCGTCAGGACGTTCAAAGGTACCAACGTAGTGATTCGCATCACCCCGGACGCCAGACCAGTGCACCACAAAGCCAGAGCTGTGCCGTATGTGATGCGGGAGAAAATTGAAAGCGAATTGGACCGTTTGCTGAGAGAGGTCATCATCTCGCCCGTTAAATTCAGCGACTGGGCGAGCCCCATTGTTCCCGTCCTAAAAGCGGATGGCTCGGTCAGGATGTGGCGACTACAAGGCCACTATCAATCGGGTGTCCCTACAAGACCAATACCCACTTCCGAGAGCGGAGGATCTTTTTTCCACGCTGGCAGGCGGCAAGCTGTTCACCAAATTGGACCTCACTTCAGCCTACATGACCCAAGAACTGGCTGACGAATCCAAACTACTGATCACAATCACCACGCACAAGGGATTGTTTGTTTATAACAGGTGCCCATTTGGCATTCGATCAGCGGCCTCGATCTTTCAAAGAAACATGGAAAGCCTGCTCAAATCCATTCCTGGAACGATCGTATTCCAGGACGATATCCCCATCACGGGTCGGGACATCGAGGAACACCTCCACAACCTGGAAGAGGTGCTACGCCGACTGGACCAGGTAGGCCTGCGACTCAAGAAACCTAAGTGTGTGTTTTTGGCTCCCGAAGTTGAGTTTCTGGGCAGGAGGGTTGCTGCAGACGGGATTCGGCCTACCGAATCCAAAACAGAGGCGATTCGACGAGCGCCCAGGCCCTGCAACACATCGGAGTTGCGTTCATTTCTGGGACTCTTAAACTATTTCGGGAAATTTCTGCTGAACTTAAGCACATTGTTGGAGCTGCTACACGTGCCCCTGTGTCAGGGATGCAATTGGTTTTGGGGGGACTGTCAAGATCGGGCTTTCAATCGGGCGCGTAACCTACTCTGTTCAAATAAATTATTGACCCAGTACAACCCCTGTAAAAAATTGGTTCTGACAAGTGATGCATCGTCCTATGGGGTAGGGTGTGCGTTGCAGCAGTACAATGCTGAGAGGCAACTCCAACCTGGGGCTTATGCCTCCAGGTCGCTCTCTCAAGCAGAACGTGGATATGGGATGGTTGAGAAGGAAGCACTCGCATGTGTCTATGGGGTGAAAAAGATGCACCAGTACCTTTTTGGCAGGACGTTCGAATTAGAAACGGATCACAAGCTGTTGTCAGACAGCAAGGCTGTCAATGCCAATACGTCAGCCCGCATACAGCGATGGGCTCTCACGCTGGCTGCGTATGACTACACCATCCGGCACCAGCCGGGCACTGAAAACTGCGCTGACGCGCTCAGCAGGCTTCTACTGGCCACCACTGAGGGGGCAGCGGAGCAAAGTGCTGAGATGGTCATGGCTGTTGATGTCTTTGACAGCGCAGGCTCCCCCATCACAGCCCGCCAGATCAAAATCTGGTCCAACAGAGATCCCCTCCTATCTTTGATTAAGAAAAGTGTCCTGACTGGAGATTGGGCACCCGCACACGGAGCATGCCCTGAGGAGGTCAGACCGTTTCACAGGCGGATGGATGAGCTCTCCATCCAAGCCGACTGCCTACTATGGGGCAGCCGGGTAGTCATGCCCCAGAGGGGCAGGGAAGCTTTCATCAGGGAACTCCACAGCAAGCACCCAGGCATTGTGCTGATGAAGGCCATTGGCCGGTCACATGTTTGGTGGCCGGGAATTGATTCAGACCTGGAACACTGTGTTCGCAGGTGCACGATGTGTGCTCAGCTCGGAAATGCCCCCAGGGTGGCCCCGCTCAGCCCGTGGCCCTGGCCCACCAGGCCATGGTCACGCATTCATGTAGACTACGTGGGTCCGTTCATGGGGAAAATGTTTCTCATCGTGGTTGATGCACTCAATCCATTTCGAGTACGCATCATTTTGAATTCGTGCACGACATCCACCAGTGTGGAAAGTCTACGTGCGGTCTTTGCGACCCACGGTTTGACGGACATCCTTGTTAGCGATAATGGCCCATGTTTCACTAGCTACGAATTCCGGGAGTTCATGTCGGGTAATGGCATTAACCATGTCAGGACAGCATCGTTCAAGCCGGCCTCCAATGGCCAGGCGGAATGTGCAGTCCAAATCATAAAGCAAGACATGCTCAGGATTTAAGGTCCCTCCCTTCAATGCAGCCTATAGGTTCTGACCGCACTCGCTCACGGGGGTCCCGCCCGTGGAGTTCCTTATGAAACGTACACTCAAAACTCGGCTGTCCCTCATTCATCCTGTCTTGTCCGACATTGTTGAAGGCAAGCGCCAGTCCCAAAATGAGTACCATGACTGTAATTCAAGGGGTAGATGTATAGAAATTGGTGACCCCGTATTTGTTCTCAATCACGCTTTGGGGCCCAAATGGCTTGAAGGTACTGTAGTAGACAAAGAGGGGAATAGGGTCATCGTGGTTAAACTTAACAATGGGCAGATATGCCGCAAGCATCTGGACCAAGTAAATAAAAAGGTTCAGCATGGACTCTGAGGAACCTGAGGAAGATCATGAGATGGTATTCACACCACCGCCAGTGAACGAGCAACAAGAGCATTCAGCAGCATGCACAGTCCCTGCGGTCAGCCCGGACAGGCCAGAATCACCACAGGGGACAGACACGCAGGCCAAGGCTCAACAGCCAGAGCCCCAACTGCAGCGCTCCACGAGAGAGCGCAGACCACCCGAAAGACTTAACCTGTGATCCCAATAAGACGTTGGGGGGAGGTGTTGTCATGTATGTAACCTTCATGTAACAACACTGCAATACTGTATATACTTGAGAAATGCATACATTGACCACAGGGGTGAACTTGTGGGAGACACTCCTCACCTGGTCATCCAGGTATATAAAGGGAGGTCCCACGCAGGGTCATAACTTCTTGTTCCTATGAATAAAGGTGCAGGTCACAGAGTGACCTCGTCCATAGAATGTGCCTCGTGTGGATTTGTGGTATTGTGTCAGGACTTTACATCCACTAGCCTGTCCTCGCCCCCAGTCATCAAGATCCATGGCGTGGCCCTGGACAACGTGGATCATTTCCCATACCTCAGGAGCCTCTTATGAACAAGAGCAGACATTGACGACGAGATTCAACACTGCCGCCAATGCGCCAGTGCAGCCTTCGGACGCCTGAGGAAAAGAGTGTTCGAAGACCAGGCCCTCAAATCTGCCAGCAAGCTGATGGTCTACAGGGCTATAGTAATAACCGCCCTCCTGTATGGCTCAGAGACATGGACCATGTACAGTAGACACCTCAAGTCACTGGAGAAATACCACCAACGATGTCTCTGCAAGATCCTATAAATCCCCTAGGAGGACAGATGCACCAACGTCCCCAGCATTGAAGCACTGACCACATTTGATGAGTTCCGCTGGGCGGGCCACATTGTTCACATGCCAGACACGAGACTCCCAAAGCAAGTGTTCTACTCTGAACTCCTTCACGGCAAACGAGCCAAAAGTGGGCAGAGGAAACGTTACAAGGACTCCCTCAAAGCCTCCCTGATAAAGTGCAACATCCCCACTGACACCTGGAAATCCCTGGCCAAAGACTGCCCTAAGTGGAGGAAGTGCATCCAAGAGGGCGCTGAGCACCTCAAGTCTCATCGCCGAGAGCATGCAGAAATCAAGTGCAGGCAGTGGAAAGAGCATGCGGCAAACCTGTCCCACCCACCCTTTCCCTCAACGACTGTCCCACCTGTGACAGGGACTGTGGTTCTCGTATTGGAATGTTACGCCACCTAAGGATCCATTTTTAGAGTGGAAGCAAATCTTCCTCGATTCCGAGGGATTGCCTATGATGATGAATATGAGAATTTGAATACTCTCTTTCCAATTCAGCCCAACACACAGCCACAAATAAAACTCTTGCAGAAAAATACTGAAAAGTATTTTTATATTTTTTAGCATCCCTCTTATTTGGTCTCCCTTGACAATGGGTCGATCCTGGGTAAGATGGAGAGCAGGTGAGCTGCTCCTAGGCTTTATCCTAGCTCTGTACATACTACTAAGGTGCAAAGAACTTAACAATCTTGATAAACTTGCTGATCAACAGTCATCAATAGCTACTCAGTTTGCAAATAACGTAGCACTACTGCACACTGCCCGATGACTAAGTTGGTAATGGCTGCGAGTGACCAGCAAGATCCCAGATTCCATCGTGTCTATCCTGAGTCACCTGATGTCACAAGTGCTACAATTGGCCTCAATTGCATTGGGCTTGCTTGGTGGAGAAGGGGGGAGGGGGGGGGGGGGTGGAGTGTGGAGTGCATTCCAGATCTTAACCACTCGCTGCGTAAAAGTTTTTCCTCATGTCGCCTTTGGTTCTGCTGCCAATCACCTTAAATCTACGTCCTCTGGTTCTCAACCCTTCCGCCAATGGGAACAGTTTCTCTCTACTCTGTCTAGATCCCTCGTGATTTTAAACACCTCTATCAAATCTCGTCTCAGCCTTCTCTGCTCCAACGAGAATAACCCCAGCTTCTCTCATCTATCCACGTAACTGAAGTCCCTCATCTCTGGAACCACTCTTGTAACTCTCTTCTGCACCCTCTCTAAGGCCTTCACATCCTTCCTAAAGTGCAGTGCCCAGAATTGGACACAATAGTCCTGTTGAGGCCGAATCAGTGTTTTATAAAGGTTCATCATAACTTCCTTGCTTTTGTACTCTATGCCTCTATTTATGAAGCCCAGGATCCCGTATGCTTTTTTAACCGCTTTCTCAACCTGCCCTGCCACCTTCAACTACTTGTGCACATATACCCCCAGTCTCTCTGTTCATGCACACCCTTTAGAATTGTACCCTTTAGTTTATATTGTCTCCTTGTTCTTCCTACCAGAAACACTTTGCAATTTTCTGCATTAAAGTTACTCTGCCACGTGTCCACCCATTCCACCAGCCTGTCTATCACTATCCGCATCACTTTTCACTTCCAAGTTTTGAGTCATCTGCAAATTTTGAATTTGTGCCCTGTACACCCAAGTCTAAGTCATTAATATGTATCAAGAAAAGCAGTGGTTCTAGTACCGACCCCTGGGGAACACCACTATCTACCTTCCTCCTGTCCGAAAAAGAACCGTTCACCACTATTCTCTCGTTTCCTGTCACTTAGCCAATTTCCTATCCATGCTGGCACTGTTCCTTTTATTCCATGGGCTTCAACTTTGCTGGCAAATCTATTATGTGGTACTTTATCAATGACTTTGGGGAGTCCATGTACACCACATCAACCACATTGCCCTCATCAACCCTATTGCCTTATCGAAAAAAATCAATTTAAACACAATTTGCCTTTAAGAAATGTTAAAGCTATGCTGGTTTCCATAATTAATCCACACTTGTCCAAGTGACTGTTAATTTTGTTCCGGATTATCGTTTCTAAAAGCTTCCCCATCACCGAGGTTAAACTGACTGGCCTGTAGTCGCTGGGTTTATCATTACATCCTTTTTTCAACAAGGGTGTAACATTTGCAATTCTCCAGTCCTCTGGCACCAGCTCCGTATCCAAGGAGAATTGGAATATTTCGGCCAGTACCTCCGCAATTTCCATCCTTACTTCCCTCGGCATCCTAGGATGCATCCCATCCGGTTCTGGTGATTTATCTACTTTAAGAACAGCCAGCCTTTCCAGTACATCATCAATTTTTATCCTATCCAGTATCTCAACTACATCCTTGTTCACTATGACTTTGGCTTCTTCCTTGGTAAAGACAGATGCAAAGTACTCATTTAGTACCTCAGCCATGCTCTCTGCCTCCATGCATAGCTTTCCTTTTTGGTCCCTAATTGTCCCAATCCCACCTCTTATTACCCGTTTACTATTTATATGCCTATAGAAGACCTTTGAATTCCATTTTACGTTAGCTGCCAATCTATTCTCACTCTCTCTTTGCCCTTCTTATTTCCTTTTTCACTTTTCCTCTGAACTTTCTATATTCAGCTTAGCTCTCTTGTATTTTCAGCCTGACATTGGTCAAAAGGCCCCTTTATCTGCTTCATCTTGCTCTCGAACTCTTTCATCATCCAGGGAGCTCTGGCTTTAGTTGCCCTACCTTTCCTCTCGTGGGAATGTACCTGAACCATCTCCTCTCTAAAGACAGCCCATTGTTCGATTACAGTTTTGATTCCAATTTTTACTCTAGATTACTCCCTGTCCTTTTCCATAGCTAATCTAAACCTTATGATACTGTGATCACTGTTCCCAAAATGTTCCCCTCTGTCACTTGCTCTACTTGACCCATCTCATTCCCGAGACCCAGATCCAGCAATGCTTCCTTCCTCGTTGGGCCGGAAACATACAGATCAAGAAAGTTCTCCTTAACACATTTAGAAATTCTTCCCCCTCTCTGTCCTTTACATTATTGCTGTCCCAGTCAATATTAGGATAGTTGAAGTCCCCCATTATCATTACTCTATAGTTCTTGCACCTCTCTGTAATTTCCCTGCAAATTTGCTCCTCTATAACCTTCCCACTAGTTGGCTGCCTATAGAATACACTTAGTAGTGTAATGGCATCTCTATTGTTTCTCAACTCTAACCAGAGATTCTATCCTTTACCCCTCCAGGACATCCTCTCTCTCCAGCACTGTAATATTCTCCTTAATCAATACTGCCACTCCACCTCCTTTATTTCCTTCCCTACCTTTCCTGAACTCCTTATATCCAGGAATACTTAATACCCAATCCTGCCCTTTTTTGAGTCAGGTCTCCATAATCGGCACATCATATTCCCATGTGTCTATTTGTGCTTGCAACTCACCAACCTTATTTACCATACTTCGTGTATTCATACACATGCACTGTAAACCTATCTTGGACATTCTCGCTTAGTCTGACCCCACCTAATACCGTACTATTTCTTACTCTAGTGCTATCTGTCTCTCCTAATCCTTTGTGCACCTTGTTTCTCCTTTCTAATGCGACAGCCTGGTGCCCATTCCCCTGCCAAATTAGTTTAAACCCTCCCCAACAGCATTAGCAACCCCCCCCTCCCCCACGAAGACATTGGTCCCAGCCCTGTTGAGGTGCAACCCTTCTGGCCTGTACAGGTCCCACTTCCCCCAGAACCGGTCCCAATATCCCAGGAATCTAAAGCCCTCCCTCCTGCACCATCTCTCCAGTCATGTATTCATCTGCTCTATCCTCCTATTTCTATACTCACTAGCTCGTGGCACCAGGTGTAATCCGGAGTTTACGACCTTTGAGGTCCTGGTTTTTAATCTGTTTCCTAGCTCCTAAAATCTGCCTGCAGGACCTCAGCCTTCTTTCTACCAATGCCATTGATACTAATATGGACTATGACCTCTGGCTGTTCACCCTCCCCCCTCAGAATGTTCTGCAGCTGCTCAGTGACATCCTTGACCCTGGCACCAGGGAGGCAACATACCATCCTGGAATCACATCTGCGGCCGCAGAAACACCTGTCTGTTCCTCTATCACTATTGCTGTTATGTTCAGAATAACTCCACAAGACTGTATATCTTAAGCTCAAACTGTTGTGACCTTGGTCTCTTTATTGTAACTCCAGAGTGAGGAAGCAGCATGGTAGACTGCCTTTTATACCTGCTTGCCCAGGGTGTGCAGGTGACCCTTGGGTCTGCCACAGGTGCGCCCCCCCTGGTGGCAAGTCTTACACATTGGTAATGTTTACATACATAACAATTGCTTTCCCAATCTTCCTCCTTCCCCCCCCCCCAGCCCCCCCCATACAGCTGAGCCACCCATGGTGCCATGGACTTGGCTCTGGCTGTACTTCTCAGAGGAACCATCGCCCTCACAATACTGGTTGGAGAGTGAGATGCACTCAAGGGCCTCCTGCACTACCTGCCTGGTCCTCCTTTACTGTTTGACAGTCACCCATTCTCTCTCTGTCCACACACTTTTAAGCTGTGGGGTGATCACCTCTAGAAAAGTGCTATCCACGTAGCTCTCAGCCTCACTGATGCACTGCAGTGACGCCAGCTGCTGCTCAAGCTCCAAAGCCTGGAGCTTGAGCTCCTCCAGCTGATGACACTTTCTCCACATATGGTTGTCCAGGACATGGGAAGCATCTTGGAGTTCCCACATGACACAAGGTCTGCATTCCATGGGACCGAGGTGCCCTGCCATGCCTCTACTTAATAGACGATTAAGTAACTTAACAGAAATAAACTTAAGACTTAAAAAAAAATCACCAACTACTCACCAATCCCTTGTGATGAGGTCACTTACCCCGCTCCCTGACACTCATGCTCTCTCCAGGCTCTTGGGCCTACTTTTATCTGCAGCTGCTCCTCTTGCTCTCCTGCAGGTCTGTTCTCGTGTCCGTTAACTGAGAGACCTTGGGTTCTGTGGCTCCACTCCTCCTTTTCAGTCAGACGTCTCAACCACCTTCCTCCTCTCCACCGAATTCCTGCGCTCATAAAATTCCTCCACTCTGCTAGCGATCCACTCAGTTTATGTTCTTGCAGCTCTGTACCAGTACCCCCATGCTTTATCACTATTAGCTGACCCCTGTCGGAAAGTACCATATATATGGACACTAGGTGCAAACAGGATCAAGCTTGGCATTGATGCTTCCCTGTGTAACCTGCTTGGACACAGTAATAGACAGCACCATGGAAGTACTATGTAACATGACTCAGTGCCTTGAAGGAAGATAGAATATTGGAGGGAAAGAAATAAGTCAAAAAAGATAGCAATACCTTTAATGGTCACCCACCCAGTTTCACATAAATGGCAGAATAGGGTACATCATGACATTGAAACATGGCTAATAAGGCAGGAATGACAGTATCTGTAGTAAGTTTCCATTCTCCTACACTTCAGTTTATCTCCTACACCACAATCTCTGAGATACACAGCACAGCCAAAACCAGTCAATCATCAGACAGTCTTCGATTTCCAATTTAAGATCAGATAGACAAAGAAATGTTATCACTTACACAATCATGCACACCTTAAATCAGTGAGTGCTCAGCAGGCTTTCTGAACTTCTATTCTGGTTGATCGTGGACAACAATATATTCCTGGATAACAGGAATGTTGGTTCCAATAGTTTTTTCCCCTCTCTTCCAAGAGATAGGCCTGTATTAAGTCAGATATGGTACATTGCATCAGAGAGACCACTGTGTAGTTTGTTAGTAAATCGGACCATAAATTCAGTATTGCAACTGTACAGAAGAACTTCATTTCAGCCTGAAGAAAAGCCTTTCCAGCATCAAGAAATTCTACAGCAACAGCACAATATAATTGAAAGAGCAAAATACTGAAACACCAGGTTGCAAACTTTGCTAGGAATTTGAAAGCCGATTATGCAAAATTAAAAAGTTTAACATTTCACCAGTAAGCCACCCTTGCTGACTCAAGTCTACAGGGAAGTGAATCTCCAATCTGCCCAATGGCACAGTTCCCAAGTCTTCGGGTTTACACCACTTCCCAACATTTTGTCGTCATCTACTTAATTTGGAAAGGTTGTTTAAAGGTCAGACATTGAGCAAAGAATAAGTGAAGAGGCAAAAAATAGGCAGATGGATGCATGGTGAAGGTTTAAGTAAATGATGATAAAATTGGCACAATTTTGATATCAGGATCACTTGTTAAAGGAGAAATGCAACTCTACAGAACCAGGGGTCACAGTCTAAGGATAAGGGGTAAGCTATTTAGGACCGAGATGAGGAGAAACGTCTTCACTCAGAGAGTTGTGAACCTGTGGAATTTTCTACCACAGAAAGTTGTTGAGGCCAGTTCGTTAGATATATTCAAAAGGAAGTTAGATATGGCCCTTATAGTTAAAGGGATCAAGGGGTATGGAGAGAAAGCAGGAATGGGGTACTGAGGGAATGATCAGCCATGATCATATTGAATGGTGGTGCAGGCTCGAAGGGCCAAATGGCCTACTCCTGCACCTATTTTCTCTGTTTCTAATACTATCAACCAGAGGTATTCATCCGATCGCCTCCATCGCTTATAAAGGATGGAAAGTGTAGGAAAACAGCTATTTAAAAATAAATATCCCATTATTTGCCTTGGCACTTTAAAAATTCATGACTATATTATAAAATAGGTTTGTGTCAGGAGCAGGGTGCAACAACTTAATTTTGTGACATCATGGTGATGTTTCGGATAGGGAGAAGCGTGTGAATTGTTTTCGCAACAACTTAAAGAAAATCTGGATCTATTTTAAGTCTCTAGTTTGACACGATACTTAAAAGGTACACACTGGCGCATTCGCGTATGGTGTGCATACCTTGGTAATGGCACAGATACATAATTTGATGATGATCCTAGAGTTTTGGTTAAGTTAGCAAGAGCATTTCAAAAGCCTTGCAAATATAATTGTGGGCCCTGTAGGGCTCTGGCATTGCCCTTTGTGGAGCACTGGGGGTGGGAGTTTGCTAATCTATGATTTGGGGGGGGGGGGGGTGGGGGGGTGGTGGTGGTGGAGGAGTGGAGGGGAAGGGAGGTTGTGAACCAGACATGAAGCTTTAGTAACTAGTTGTATCATTAGGAGATGCTGCTGGCAGTAGTTGTGCATTTCTGTTTCCATTCCTCCTTTAATCTGGTATCAGAGGTTTCATCCCGAGCTCTTTTTTTATATATACGAAAAGGCTTTTCGTGTTATCTTTTGATCCGGAAGTAAATTTAGTACAAAGTGAGGAGAGGGGTTTACGGTGTAGTTACGTTCTTGGGAGGTTGATAGTTGAGAGCACGACTGGGCGGAGGAAGAAATGTTTAATTCGGATTTGGCAGAATAGGTTATGCTGGGTCAGCTGGAATTATGCATCAGTTGAGGAGCTGACTTAGTCTGGTGATGCCTTGGTCAAGCTAGGGTCATAAGCCATCCATGGCAAATTCCTGAGAGTTCCACAATGTACCAAACTGGGGAAAGGGCCAGATAGGTTCAAGGGATTTTCAGAGAGATGCAGACCTCTGTCCAGGAATATAGACCTGGCTATTAACAGGGACAGGTTATGCAGGCCTAGGGGACCTTGATAGGTTCCCCGCCCAGACGTCAGCCTGATTGACAGGCTTGGTTCCTTATCAGGAGGGGAGCAGGACCAGGTAGGTCCGATCTACAACCCTGGGGGAAGGGGGTGGTGGAGAAAGGGGGCGGGGGGGAGGAAAAGAGAAAGCACTCCTCCTGGCCCATAAGCACTTACCTTCTCCGCGAAGCTGTCCTTGTTTCCCTTCAAGCTGCCAGGTTTCCAGCGTTCTGGGAAATCCAGCCAACCAGGGTTAAACTTGCAAAGCAGATTAAATCAGAGGCCGCCAACCTCATTAAAATAGTTAAATTGTCAACACCTGGGAGTGGCTGGTTGCTCATCCTCTAACCTCCAGAAGTGAGTGGGTTGGAGTCGTGGTTGAGATTTTAATAGTTAAACCTCTGATTCGACCCTAACCCACCTGTTTTTAGGTGCTAAAATCCAGCCCATAATCTGGACCCCTGGCAGCTTTTCCTTTAAGGTCTATGAAGATAAGATTGTGTACAGGGGTTGTTTTGAAGGCCCTGGTCTTCATACGAAACAAAAAGAGTTGCAGCATGTTGAGTAACAGAGGCATCAGCTGTTTCTGCTGCATTGTTTAGAGCCGCAAGATCCTGCAAATCCCCTAGGACAGACGCACCAATAATAGCGTCCTCGACCAGGCCAACATCCCAGCATTGAAGCAATGACCACACTTGATCAGCTCCACTGAGCAAGCCACATTGTTCGCATGCCAGACATGAGACTCCCAAAGCAAGCGCTCTACTCGGAACTCCTTCACCACAAACAAGCAAAGGTGGGTAGAGGAAACGTTTCAAGGACACCCTCAAAGCCTCCCTGATAAAGTACAACATCCCCACCGACACCTAGGAGTCACTGGCCAAAGACCGCCCTAAGTGGAGGACGTGCATCCGGGAGGGCACCGAGCACCTTGCGTCTCGTCGACAGCATGTTGAAATTAAGCGCAGGCAGCGGAAAGAGTGTGCGGCAAACCTGTCCCACCCACCCCTTCCCTCAACGAATGTCTGTCCCACCTGTGACAGGGACTGTAGATCTCGTATTGGACTGTTCAGTTACCTAGGGACTCATTTTTAAAGAGTGGAAGCAAGTCTTCCTTGATTCCGAGGGACTGCCTATGATGATGATGATGCTTAGAGCTTTGATACCCGATTGCCAGTATGATATTAACACATTGCCAAAAGATCTCACTGTGTCAAACTAATAAGTGGTACCAAGAACCCCTTAAAAAAAAGGGGGGAGCCAGGCAGGATTTCTGTGGTAACTTCCCATTTTCTATAGTTTTCTTCCCCTTCAATTTACTGCCTTTTTGAAAAAAATTACTTTACAAATTAAGTACCTATAGTCATCCATTTTCTACTTAAAGTGGGATGGACAGACAGACTTGGTTAATCCAGAACAGGTATTATGGATATATTTACTAAACCCCAAGAAACCCCTGCACCCAGTCAATTTTGCCATACAATTGCATCCCAATTTAAATGGAGGAAAATACTTTGTACAAAAGCTGCAGCTATTTTATCCGTGTGCTTAAATTTTTAAAAAGTGCAGAAGATATTTCTCTTCCTGTCCCCTGTAATAATTTTCTGTTGTGTTCTCCTATGGACAGTGAAACAAGGGATACCTGGTCTACAGGAATCAGCAGACTTCTGCAACTGTAACCATGTAGTTAACTACTCTAACCTTTCTTCAATTAGGAGGCCAGCAGACTATGTGGCAATTTTGGGGGTGGGGGCTTAAGGGTGCATATTTTAGTGCCAATATTGTGGCTAACTGCTTTAAAGATTAAAAATATGGAATCTTCGAATATAACCCCCACTTCCAAATATATGGTTACCCAACAGAGCTTTTTGATTGTCATTATAGGCAGTCCCTCGGAATCGAGGAAGACTTGCTTCCACTCTTGGCAGGAGTTCTTAGGTGGCTGTACAGTCCAATACGAGAACCAGTCTCTGTCACAGGTGGGACAGACAGTGGTTGAGGGGAAGGGTGGGCGGGGAGCCTGGTTTGCCGCACGCTCCTTCCGCTGCCTGTGCTTGATTTCTGCATGCTCTCGGCAACAATACTCAAGAAGCTCGGCGCCCTCCCGGATGCACTTCCTCCACTTAGAGCGGTCTTTGGCCAGGGACTCCCAGGTATCAGTGGGGGTGTTGCACTTTATCAGGGAGGCTTTGAGGGTATCCTTGTAATGTTTCCTCTGCCCACCTTTGGCTCGTTTGCCGTGGACGAGTTCAGAGTAGAGCGCTTGCTTTGGGAGTCTAGTGTCTGGCATGCGGAGCTGATCAAGTATGGTCAGTGCTTCAATGCTGGGGATGTTGGCCTGGACGAGGACGCTAATGTTGGTGCGTCTGTCCTCCCAGGAGATTTGTAGGATCTTGCGGAGTCATCGCTGGTGGTATTTCAATACTGTACATTGTCCACATCTCTGAGCCATACAGGAGGGTGGGTATTACTATGGCCCTCTAGACCATGGTGACAGTTTTGAGGGCCTGATCTTCAAACATACTTTTCCTCAGGCGGCCGAAGGCTGCACTGGAGGTGGTGTTGGACTTCGTCGTCAATGCCTGCTCTTGTTGATGAGAGGCTCCCGAGATAAGGGAAGTGGTCCACGATGTCCAGGACTGTGCCGTGGATCTTGATGTATGTGGGGCAGTGCTGTGCGGCAAGGACAGGCCAGGTGTCACCGGAGAAGCAAGGCAAAAAGTGGGGAGGACCTCCAGCAACCAAATTTTAATTTGATCCTTAATGTCTAAAGTTTAATTTGTTCAAGTTTGTCGGTTTTAGTGCCCCTTTAATAAGGGGGCACTTGTATTAACGTTTCAACTTAAAAATAAAAAAGTGGGGAGGCGGAACTAAAATAACTGGTACCACAGCAACTTAATAGAATACAATTCAGTCCAATCATTTTGCTAGTGAAAGACTTTATTACATGGAAATAATTGTTAATTATTCAGCCTCCCTGAGCACAATAGAAACCAGTAGAAAAGTGAATTTATTGATTGCAGAGGACACCGCCTTGTTGCCAGTATGAAACAGGCTACATCGATGGACACAAAAGTACACACAATTTGTGACCAAAGTTGAACAGTAATGCACACAAGATTCCACAGCTTTGCCACCAGGAGCAGATAGTGCACATGCTTGAAGGTTCCACTGTCTCACCTTTCTATGATCAGATAGTAGTGAACATGCTATAAAAGGTTCCATTGCCTGCCCCATTTCGATTAGATAGAAGTGCACATGCTACAAAGTTCGACTGTCTGTCCCCATGTGGATTACAGATACTATTTTATTTTTAATGCTTACGGCTGAAAGACGAAGAAACCAGGAGAAGGATGCACACAAGAATTAGAGGTACGACAGTCTCCAACATCGCTGCTGTGGTAAAATGCAACACGACAGACAATGTGCAAGAAACTGTGCAACCAAACCAGATTCAATTTGTTGAAGTCCTTGCTGGCTAATGCTGTGCTTATGTAAACATGGTACTGGAGATGTTCCAAAGTGTCAGAAAAGGGACTGGGGCAGGGGGAGGGGGACAAAGTGAAACATGCGAGTCCAGCTCAGCTAGATCTGGCTTTGAATGGAGCATCACCTCCTCCAGCATCTACCAGTGCGGCGATTGCAAACATCAGGGCTTTGGAAGATGCAGCCTGTGCATCCTCGCTGCAGCGTTCACAACTGTGGGGATTGATGCTGCATTACAAAGGAGGAAAATTAAAAACACAGCTAGCACTCAAAGTGCAAAAGACGGGAGGCTCTCGAGAGGCAACACTGGATTGAAAGGCCTTTCCAAAATACATTTAGCTATTGTCGAAGACAGTTCTCTCGGACACCCTGAGCTGCCAGCTCTCCAATGACATTGTCCAGATAGTTGGGGTCAGGGAATCCGTGCCCCGAGACGTTGGACCCCATCTCTGTTTTATGGTGAATTTCATTCCAAACCACTGTGTCCGTTTCTCCGGTTGTGTTTGACGTTCCCACAGTAAAAATCAGCCGTCTGTTCCATGCTACTTTCAGCAGCTCCAGAACCTGAAATACATGATTCAATTCGGTTTGTATTCATTCCTGGGAGGCTGTACGTGCATGGCTTTACAGTGAGAGCATTGATAAAATGGAAGTTAAATAGTGTCCTGGGATTGATCCCCTTTCTGTGCTGTTAGCCAATCTCAGCAGCAGGAGCCCTACAAAAGGCCTTAGCAGCCTTAATTAAAAGGGAGAGAAAAATCAGCTCTGGCTTTTAATTCAGATTGGTATCTTGTGGCCTCTATTGGCAGTGCATATTTCTGAATACTAGGTGAAGATCTGATCGCTTGGCTATGCGCCCCCCCACCCCACCACCCAACCAGTGAAGCAGCCTGCTCACCCACTCACTGTCACGACTCACAAGTGAGTAACAGTCATTTGGTACGAGATACTGGAGGGCACCTAGTACCCTTGAGACGCTACTCCAGCAAAGAGTCAGCACCTTCAGGAGAGATGGTTTCAGTGGAAGGGGCAAATTGTAAAGTAAAAAAAAAGGCATATTCAGTGGTGCGCCACGCACACAGGGTTAGCCAAGACTAGCAAAGGTGCCCAGCAGCACAGCGCATCGCACTGCAGCACCCAGCAGAATGCAGAAACATGCTGCCTTCACGGAGCGAGCGATTAAAATGTTTTTTTAAATAAAACAATGCGTTCTATGGTCCCTCACTAAGGTCGCATTCTTGTAATCAACTTCAATTCACACATTGTGAAAAATCTAGAATACCAAAGTTAGCATAAGTGGCAATCAGAACTATTACAACATTTAATTGTTAAATCAGTTTAATCCGCTCTGTTACACTCTATTACCTGTTTGCCCTTTTCGCTGTACGGCAGGTAGCAGTGCCTGGGGAAGCCACGGGCAGTGTATGGTTTGCCTGGGTTCGGGTGCTCTGGACCCTGTGAGACATCAGAAGGGTTTGTTAATTTCACTAAAAACATGACTAAACAGAATCCTTCAGCTGCAATTCCCGATTGGGACATTCACAGCTCTTCATCCTTGACTACATTTCCAAAGAGGTTTGTTTTTAATATAGAAATTATTACAATAATGAGATAAACACAAGATAAGCTCTCCAAATGTCTTCGAGACCAGTTGGTGCAAGACTGATCCATACAGACCAGGCAGACTCCAAGTTATTAGCCGAGGCATAGAATACAAGAGCAGGGAAGTTATGCTGAAACTGTATACAAATTAAGCCACAGCTAGAGTACTGCGTGCAGTTCTGGTCACTACATCACAGGAAGGATATAATTGCACTAGAAAAGGTGCAGAGAAGACTTACGAGGATGTTGCCAGGACTGGAAAACTTTAGCTATGAGGAAAGATTGGATAGGCTGGGGTTTTTTTTCCCTTGGAACAGAGGAGGCTGAGGGGAGATTTAATTGAGGTGTATAAAATTATTTTTATCTCGCAAGTTGTGGCCCCCGACCTGCGAGAGAAGAGCTTCGCAGGTCGGGCTATAAAAGAGCTGGAGCGCCGGGCCCTGGAACATCATGGCCCCCCCGATCTGCGAGAGAACAGCTCCGCAGGTAGGGAAGTAAAAGAGCTGGAGTGGCGTACCACTTCAACCTCCAGTGCGAGCTGCTCCAAGGATTTTGAGATGGGTGAAATCATCAAAACCCTGGTCGCTGTTTTGGAGCATGGGTAGGAATATCGGCAGGGCCCAAGTACAGAGGAGTGGGAAGGTCGGGGCGGAGGAGCGGCAAGTGTTTGTGGCGGAAGTGCAACAGAGGAGGGTACGGGTTCCAGAAGAGCCGAGGACCCAGGGACACTGCGATGTGTGCGCACGCTCGGTCCGTGCAGCAGAGCAGGTCTCTAGTCATCTTGATTAACCCTTGCACTGGACCAAGACCGAGCTCTGTCAAACCCATGTGGTGGCTGATGTGCAACGGTCACCACACACTCAAAAAAAAATCCACGCACAGGCATCTTCCACCCCCTCAATTGGAGTTCAGGACTGGAACATCGGGTCCCTCATTGAAACACCTGTGAACTCATGTGGAAGCAAGTCATCCTCGTTCGAGGGACTGCCTATGATGATGATGATAAAATTATTAGGGGCCTAGATAGAGTGGATAGGAAGGACCTATTTCCTTTAGCATAGATTTAAAATAGCTGAAAGTAGTATTAGAGGGGAGATGAGGAAACATTTCTTCAGCCAGAGGGTGGTGCCTGAAAGGGTGGTAGAGGCAGTACATTTAAAAAGCACTTGGATGTGCTCTTTAAGAGCCGTAACCTACAGGGCTACGGACCAAGAGCAGGAAGGTGGGATTAGGCTGCGTAGCTCTTTTCGATCAGCATGGACACGATGGCTGAGTGGCTTCCTTCTGTGTCGTAATTATTCTATGATTTTTGTATGAAGTTTAATCAGCAAGCTGTGTAGAATTAACGGATCTCACCAGGAGCGGCTGTTGTGCTGCTGTAGTTGGCCTCAGCGCTGTTGTGTTAAGCCGGGTGGGAGGTGTAGGGAGGGTTGGAAGCCAGGGGGTCAAGGTCATGTTATTATCCAGTGATCTGACTGGAAAGGGAGATTGTGATTACTAGGTGAGGATTGGACTGAGCACACTTGGGAAGTCCTTCATAGTTGGACAGCCTCCAGTGCTCACTGTCTAAACTCAGGTAACCATTTGGACAGGGAAGTTTGGATTTCAGGTTTCAAGACATTTTAACGATAGTCATGTCCTACGCTAAATGAATCTCACCCTCTGCTGTCCCCCACATGGCAGCACCCAATGCCAACACTGAAAATGGCATCCGAATATAATGGGAGTCCAAGGGCTGGTGCTAAACCACAGTGGCTTAAAACACCAAACACATTAGTCTGCTCTGGATATTCTTACCCAAAACTTCACAGCGTCAAAGTTTCTAGCAAAATCCCAACAAATTAGGAGTGGGAGCAATTTCAAACAAATGGTGATCAATGAACTCAGACTGAGCCTCAATCTTTCTTCACTGGGCACTCTGATTGTTATAAAGTCAAACTGAAGTTGAACTTCCATCACCCCAACTGTATGCCCAATACCTCATCTCTACAAACACAGCCAATCAATTGGTACAATGCAAGTATGGATGGACAAGCATTAATTGTTCATTGATGAGCATTGAGGAATCAAATTAAACAGATTATATCCACCTGCAGCATGCATTTAGATCAGATACAGCTACATACACAGAATGTAGATCATTGCGAAAAAATATTGGCTTCTCCAACAAACTGTTAATTAACCTTAATCTGAATCTTCAAGAAGTATAATTTCTATCGCCATAAATGGCTCAGGAGTAAAAACAGAAAATGCTGGAAATACTTATCAAGTCAGGCAGCATCCATGGAGAGAGAAATGGAGTTAATATTTCAGGTCGATGACCCTTCGTCAGTACTGAGGGTCATCGACCTGAAACGTTAACTCTGTTTCTCTCTCCACAGATGCTGCCTGACCTGCTGAGTATTTCCAGCATTTTCTGTCTTTATTTCAGATTCCAGCATCTACAGTATTTTGCATTTGTAATAATGACCCAGGAGTGGTTACCTGAATACCATGAGGAATATTATACACAATTTGTATACATCCAGAGTCTGGATATCCTGGCAGTGATTGCGGTAATAAATAAATGTCCATCTTTCCTTTTGGCTGGGTTCCAGTTTTTTCACCATAGATTGTCTTGCATGAAGGGCACTGTAAACTGCCATCCTGAAAAATAAATCAATTCAGTTGCTTAACACACGTTTAACCTGGAAACCCTTGGGACCGAGACTGTTCCGGATTTTGGAACTTCTGTCTGACATCAAAACCCGGAAACACCCGAGCCCAGGTTCGGGTATTTCCGGATTTTGGAACGTCAGAAAGGGTGGGGGGGGGTACCTGTCGAGGAGCTGTTCGGGCCGTCCGGGGCCCGCTGAGGAGGTTGTCGTGGGGCCAGCCCCGCCAAATATGTTGTCGGGCGGGCCGCCAGGGCCCGTCGAGGAGGTCGTCGTCAGGCAGGACCCCGCCGAAGCAGCTGTTGGGCCAGTGGGCCCCGCTGAGGCAGTTGTCGGGTAGGGCTCCGTCGAGGAGGTGTTTGGGCGGGCCGGCGAGGAGGCCCTGAGGTCGGGCAGGGTCACCCCGTCCGGATTCCGCACGACTTTGCCACGAATCGTCCCGGAATCCGGATTTTGGACGCTGCACCTGTACTACAATTTTCCCTGCCCCAAATGAAGCCACCAATAATTGTCCATTGATACACTGTACATGTATCACACAATGTTCAAAGGGTACTCCTATACGCTATACAGTACTGAGCGAGGCAGACCAGGTTTTGCGGTGGAAAAACTACATTTGACCTTAGAGTTGTTCCTTTAGCAACCGATCACAATCACTAGTAAGTGTTCACTAAAAAGAGTGAATGTTTAGGGGAAAGTATGAATGACAGTTATGTGGCACTTTAGAAAAAAAAGTCTAAAAATATCCCGTTGAACTGATCTAGAATAAATGCTTACCCGTCACAATATCTCCCTGTCCAATAAATCTTCCTCCCCTTTAGGGAAGGCGGCAATGTCACTTAAAAACAAACACTGTTGCACTATTGCTGGTTATATTAGATATGAAGTGGGACAATTTTGTGTACCTTGTTCCCATTTTCATACATGGCCATCATACATAGCAAGTGGAAGACATGGCCACATCTTGTGAACTTCCCCACTGCACTTGACTGAATGGTTCTCGTCCTGGACAGTCCATCATACCCAGACAAGGCACTCAGCTTCTCCATGCAAATGATACAGTCCTAAAACACACAAAACAGGAGCAATATTTAGCTTCCAAAGCTTAACATTTAGTGATTTTGAGCAGAATACACACCATGGTGATATTCAGTTCAGAGTCTGTACAGTAGAGTGCAGAGGGAGAATGAGCAGTATTGCACCACGGTCCTGAAACACACTACTTTGGAAACTGTACACCACTGGATTCCATCTGTGCTAGTAAATTAAGTTGGCTGAAGCATTCAACCAGTGGTCTCTATTCAAATTTATCCACAGATCCTCAGATCCCCTGTAAAATGCAGACTATCTGACCGTGTTAGCTGGTTCAGTTGGTAGCATTTTCACTACCAACGGTGTGCGTTCAAATCCTACTCTAGACTTGAGCAGATAATCTAGACTGACAATTCAGTGCACTACGGAGGGAGTGCTGCATTTTTGTTTTCTCCTGGTGATTTAGCCAACGTTCCCCCTCAGCCACACCACCAAAAAAGTTATCCATTCATTTGCTGTTTGTGGGATCTTGCTGTGGTAAATTTACCTACATAACAGTGACTGCACTTCAAAAGTAACCCCCTAATTGTAAAGTGCTTTGGGAAGACCTGAGGATATGATTAAATGTGACATTAATTCAAGTTTTAAAAAAAAACTTAATTACAAAACATAATGAACAGTTCTAACCCCAATCGAAGATAGAATGCTTCTAGTAATGGGAAGACCATTAAAAGATTTAGTGAATAAGGTGACACACCCAACTCTAGCCGCAACACCCAAAACATTCATTCCTTTTTCACCCCATTCCAACTTGTTGCTGCATTACGAATAGGCCGATAGAGAATTCAGTCCATTTAAACAAATGGAAAATGTTAACATGTCAAATCAATGCTGGAAACTTTAACAGATTAATAGGCAGAATTTATTGCCAGGCTACAATGAGTAAATGCCTTTTAAGTTCACGTATATTTTAGATTTCAGTGTAATCATTACAGTTTTCAAAGTCACAAATACAGATCCAGGAGATACTACTATGGACACCTCAGGACAGGCTGCAGTCTCAACTCCTGCAAGCACCTTGCTTTGTCTCAGTGCAGGACCATCCCCTATGGCCAAGCCCCCGACTAGATATGATCTCATTTAGCCAGGTGGAAGTGTAAAACTGTTCAAAACCCTCAAGGCTTGTATCTGCAAGTGTTCTGTATTATTGAATGATCGGTGTAAAGATAGTGTACAACACAGTAATCAAATATATTTATCAGAATAAATGAGTAGCTAGTGGAGGATAACAGTACAGTCTGTGATTTAGAAATGTTCGGACACTCCCGTGTGGTCACAACAGTTGCTTTTAGATCACAATGTGTGCTTTGCTTTGGTCCCATTTTGGGAAAGTTTTTTTGGCCCTTTTCATCAGAGCTCCCTGGCCACTTAGTAAAGACGTGCTCCCAGAGCTCTGCCAACTGTAAAAAATAGACTTGGATTTATACAGTACCTTTCACGACCACTGGACGTCTCAAAGCACTTTACAGTCAAAGTACTTCTTTTTGGACGGCACCTTTGATTGCAGCACTCCCTTAGTACTGCAATGGGAGTGTCAACTTATTTTGTGCTCAAGTCCCTGGGGTGGGACTTGAACCCACAACCTTCTGACTCAGAAGCAAATGTGCTACCCACTGAGCCACAGCACCAATTATTTTCCTCAAACAATACACTCCACCCACTCCAGTTCTGGCAGAACTGAAAGTGGTACAGTGAATAAAAGAACCACATAGCACTTTAGAAAAATTAAATGACAAAAATAGATGGTTTTCAAAAACAATGGCATTCTCCTGACAGTGGAGGGGGAGGGGGGGGTGGGGAGGGGTTAAAAATAGAATTATTATTTTAGTCCTTTTAGAAGATCCATATTACGCAAGTGCGGCAGGCCAGACTAAAACTGGAAAGAGGAAACCTCTGCCTTGGAAGAACTTCCTGATTAAATATTGTGATGTTTAATCACAAAATTACAGACACTCAATCAATAATACTTTGACTTCACCTCATCTGGATGCACCTCCATTCTCATCATGTACTTCTTTACCACCTCCTCTGGGTCCTTTACCATTTCTATAATGGAAGAATAAATGGAAAGATGACGACAGTTAGATAATGATATGACTGATAAATACCCCCTACCGCTGGCAGCTCAATGTCCACTCCAGACAATTGTAACAGATGTATATGTTTAATCAGAAACTCTGGGCATTGAAACTAAATCTGAAACAGAAAGGTCAGTAAATAATTGAAGTTCTGCAAAAAATACCTGCTGTGCTCATATTAAAACTATTTAAATTCATACTACTGGATAAGTTGAAACTTTATCCAAGCTTAAAAATGACTTTAAATGAACAGGAATACACTAGTATCCAGCTGAGAAATGGTGAACTCATTCAGGCTGGGTAGGTGTATGAACCTCAGTAAAGGCTAGGAATCACACCTATTCTCCCTGTTTCAAGAGAGACAATGACCTTGGGATGGGGAAGGGCAATTTGCACATAATATTGAAAAACATAGTAGGTTCTTGCTTTTATCATGTTTATGTTACATATCAGATAGGAAACAGAGAACATGAGAGGGCACACAGTTCTTGGAGATAAAATCCTCAAGTTCTGGAACAAAATTATATTGTTATATCTGTATCTCTGCAAGCAGCACCTTTTATTTCCCTGAACTTTCCTTTAACTAACTGGTTGATTGATGAGGTCCAGTACAATGAAAGCTATTTTTTGTGATTAAATGAACCCAACAACAGCGCTCCCCCTCCAAAAACAAAGTGCCTCAATTTCCTGGGACTGTTTATTGCCAATCTGTTTCTACCGTCACCGGCTTCACCAGATTTGGAATTAGACATCCTGGGGAGTTTGGATCGGATCTCGTGAAATTATTCAGCTGCACTTGGAGCATTCCAAATATTCATTAATATACCATAGAGTCTATGACATTTCCCTCTATTCTCTCACTACAATAGTCTAGCCCATTTCACTTCACTCATACTATAATAATAGACCATCTTTGTTCATCCCATGTTCGTATCCCCCCACTGTAATACCATGCTGCACAATTCCATGCCCTTGCATGGTGCTCAGCTGCCTGGGCCCCAAATTCTGGAATTCCCTTCCTGAACATCTTCACCTCTCTACCTCTTTCTCCTCCTTTAAGATGCGCCTTAAAACCTACCTCTTTGACCAAGCCCCTGGTTTAATATCTCCTTATGTGGCTCAGTGTTAAGCTTATCTCTTATCTGCTGGTATATCAGAATTCACATGAATTGTGACACCCATGGAGGCAGAGTGGTCTTAAAATGTCAGCAGAATAAAGCAGATGCAAGAGTGTGAGTAGGCCTGACGACATGAGCACAAGGGCACACAGGAAAGCTTGCAGACAGGAGAGCAGCCATAACAAATGGGTAAAAGTGTCAGCACAGCAAGAACGAGCTTGTGACTAAGCAATGGCCACAGTAGCGTAGTGGTTAGGTTATTGGGCTAGTAATCCAGAAAAGGAGTGTTCAAATTGCACCATGGCAGTTTGAGAATTTGAATTCAATCTAAAAAAATACTAGAAATAAAAACTGGCATCAGTAAGTAACTAAGGAACTGCTGGAATGTCAAAAAACAACTGGCTCACCAATATCCTTTGGGGAAGGAAATTTGCCATCCTTACCCATCTGATCTATATGTTGACTCTTAACTGGTTAGAGTGGCCTAGCAAACCACCAACAGTGTTTGAAGGCGGCGGTCCAACGCCACCTTCTCAGGGCAACTAGAGATGGGCAATAAATGCTGGCCTTGCCAGCCACACACTCATCCCAAGAATGAACACAAAAAAAATCCTTCCTTCGTGCCCTGTGCCAAATAGACGAATAAGATTTTTTTAACAATATGGACCACGGAAATTATTCAGAAAGCAATTAAAACATAAGAAAAATGAACAGATAAGCAAGAATTAGCACCTTTGGGAGAGAGGAGAGGAGAAAATAAACAAACAATAAGCTTTGCACTCGGTGAGCTTATCCGTTGAGTAACTGAACCATACCCTGGTTCAATTCCCAAGTTACATTAGCCGATCTTAGCCGAGGTGGACAGGGTCTTTTCATATCAGGAGACATTCCTGGCAGCATTCCTGCTCATCGCTCTCCCTTACATCAAGAGACGGGGAGCACAAAGCTATCCCTATTAGCTGCAGCAAAAATTTATCTACATTGTTGCACTTAGCTTTTGATTCCCGATGTGCGAGAACCTGACTAAACTCTCAATAGCCATTTTGTATGGGTGAGATTAGTGCATCACATATGATGCATTGACAGAAGCTGTATAGCCTTCCCCATGTACCAACAATGACTGGATTTGCATACCAAATAACCTCATTGCACAGAGTGCACACTAAGCTGAAAAGCCCTGCATTGATTGGGACTGGTGCTCAGCAGCTGGGATGCACACAAATCTCAGAACCCCCCCCAAGATTGTTTCCTACTCTCCAATCGCCACTGGTGTAATTCATTACAGCAACAGCGATTTCTAAGCTTAAGCAGCTTTCTTTTTAAAGCTTGTGATATGAAATAGTCTGCAACCTAAGCAATGTCTTGTACCCTTTACTGCTCACTCCAGAATACACACTGACTCAGAGTTGAGTGGCAGCAATCATTCTCCTAGCTGGTCATGAGTGTATCAACATTTTAATAGTACTAAAAAGCTCATAGTGCTCTTATAATGTTGTACCAGTCATTAACATTCAGAAAATCAAAGCATTAATGTTTATTTTTCTCTGTACAACTCACACGTGTAATAAGTCACCTGGGAATTTATTACATGCCTGAACAGTTTATGGAAATCATTCTGATGCTGAGACTGTGCTATAGTCTTGTGACACTCATGTGAGTTTTAATTGAGTTTTGTAGCAGATGCACCAGAAAATGTATGTATTTAATTGTTGAAGTTGAAATAGCAGCGAATCTGAGGAGCTAAGGGGATGACAGTGAATGGAAGCCTAAGTATGAGCATAAGGGACTGACTGAAGTGTATTCAATAATATAATTTATGGGAGTCATATTAGCACAGATAATTTGTATTAGATATTAAATTGTCAAGTACAGTGTTCAAATTTAAGACAGAATAATGGATGTCTGGAAGTGTGTTACAAGACTAAGCTGAATGACGAGTTCAGAGGCCTTAAACTGCAAGAGCAGATACCAGGATGTGCGTGGATGCCACTAGAACCCTACAATTGGGCTACAGGCTTGCCTCGCTCCCAGCTACTGTGTGTGTCCAGTCACCATGTTGTCAAATAAAATGAGATGCAAGCCACCAAGTGTTACCATTCTCAGTACTGTGAATCTTGTCTAAACTGTATACCTTCCATTTTAATTAGGACAGGAAATGAACCATTTTTGTTTCAAGCTACTCATAATTTAAACACTTGACAAGTTATCAAATCATAAAATTAGGAGTTTCAGTCTCTGGAAAAGGCTATTGGGTTTAATTTGTTTCATTCCTGGACAGTTCTTTATCTATGAAATGAAGTGAGAACACTCAGGATAGGTTCAGAAACTCCATTCTAACACAACTAATACGGTCAGAATATACACCTCTTATTTCCTGCCAGTAAAAGGCAATTTGTTGCCCTCGCACAGGCTGCATTAATGACGTCAATCAGGCTTGATAGTCAAGCGCGAAAGTTGGCAGCTATTTCATTCGATAGCCATTTGATTTTTTTTTTAAAAACAACCCTTTTGACAAGGTCCTCACAAGAGATTGGTGTGCAAAATAAAAGCACATGGTATTGGGGGTAATATACTGACGTGGATAGAGAGCTGGTGGGCAGACAGGAAGCAGAGAGTCGGGATAAACGGGTCCTTTTCAGAATGGCAGGCAGTGACTAGTGGCGTGCCGCAGGGCTCAGTGCTGGGACCCCAGCTCTTTACAATATACATCAATGATTTAGATGAAGGAATTGAGTGTATTATCTCCAAGTTTGCAGAGGACACTAAACTGGGTAGCGGTGAGAGCTGTGAGGGGGACGCTAAGAGGCTGCAGGGTGACTTGGACAGGTTAGGTGAGTGCGCAAATGCATGGCAGATGCAGTATAATGTGGATAAATGTGAGGTTAACCACTTTGGGGGCAAAACGCAAAAACAGATTATCTGAATGGCAGCAGATTAGGAAAAGGGGAGATGCAACGAGACCTGGGTGTCATGGTTCATCAGACATTGAAAGTTGGATACAGATACAGCAGGCGGTGAAGAAGGCAAATGGTATGTTGGCCTTCATAGCTAGGGGATTTGAGTATAGGAGAGGGAGGTCCTACTGTAGTTGTACAGGGCCTTGGTGAGGCCTCACCTGGAATATTGTGCTCAGTTTTGGTCTCCTAATCTGAGGAAGGATATTCTGGCTATTGAGGGAGTGCAGCGAAGGTTCAGCAGACTGATTCCCGGGATGGCTGGACTGACATATGAGGAGAGACTGGATCAACTGGGCCTTTATACATTGGAGTTTAGAAGGATGAGGGGATCTCATAGAAACATATAAGATTCTGATGGGACGGGACAGGTTAGATGCAGGTAGAACATTCCCGATGTCGGGGAAGTCCAGAACCAGGGGACATAGCCTTAGGATAAGGGGTAGAACTGAGATGAGGAGAAACTTCTTCACTCAGAGGGTTGTTAACCTGTGGAATTCCCTGCCGCAGAGAGTTGTTGATGCCAGTTCATTGGATATATTCAAGAGGGAGTTAGATATGGCCCTTACGGCTAAAGGGATCACGGGGTATGGAGAGAAAGCAGGAAAGGGGTACTGAGGGAATGATCAGTCATGATCTTATTGAATGGTGGTGCAGACTCGAAGGGCTTGAATGGCCTACTCCTGCACCTATTTTCTATGTTTCTATGTTAACTCTAATTATCCAGACT
This sequence comes from Pristiophorus japonicus, assembly GCF_044704955.1. Lineage (NCBI taxonomy): Eukaryota > Metazoa > Chordata > Chondrichthyes > Pristiophoridae > Pristiophorus > Pristiophorus japonicus. The sequence continues at coordinate 53,077,843 of NC_091992.1, forward strand.
ATAAAAATAATAATTTTATAATATCACCCAAACTGTGTCTAATAAGTATATACAGCTTTTTAAAAAAAGGGAAAGTTGGGGTTGGGCCAGATATTCATTAAACTTTGGGATATCTAAAAGGTTCCTTGAACTTTACTCCCTGCTATTTAATATGGCTAGTAGTTGACAACAGATATACAGACATTCCTTTCAGATGTTTGTATTTAGTTGATATTCTCTAATATGATGACAAGTGAGACATTTTTTTTTGAGCACAGGAAAAATAAATAATTGACAGGTATGTGTAACACTCAACATATATAAGTTGTCAGCTTTCTCACTTCCTACTGCCGTCACACTGGAGTTGTGTGAAAGGGCCATAAGGTACTTGTGAGCAAAGACTTTTTCGAGCCTGCAGGTGCTAACTTTTGCTGGCAGTCCTTTTAATATCTTGCCCAAGTGGCCGTTCTTCATGCGTGAGCCCAGACAGCAGATGTTGGCAGGATATTCCACCATCAATGGATCACACACCTGCTCTTCCAGTAAGGGATCATAAGGGGCTGATTTTCCTCTCCCCAGCACAGAGGAATTGAGGTTAACTGTAGAACTCCTACTGCTGCCTGGCTAAGATGTACTGCATTGAGTAATTGTGCTGCCACATACCATCACTGCATTCACACTCAGAATAAATGTCTCACTTTTCATCTCTTACATGCCAGAAGACTGATACATGGAAAGCAAAATGCACTTTTTATAACCTGTGCTTACCTGTTTACATAATTAATACATCATGCAATGAGCAAATCTGATAAATGTAAATACTTTAAGACCACATATGGAACAGACAGGATAAACAGCAGTGAAAATATATCCTGGGAGAACTGGAAATGACACACTTAGATAAGAAAACCATCAGATACAGCATTGCACAACTCAATCGCATGCATTATGAAGCACTTATTTTAATGCTGAAAAATCCCAATAAATTAGGAGTTGTAAAAAAAAAAATCAAATGGCTATTCACTCAAAAGGATGGGAAAAGCAACTTGCTGTCAGCAGCATAACTTAAAAAAAATGTGTTCCTGGGATGTGGGTGTCGCTAGCAATGCCAGCAATACTGCCCATCCCTAATTGCCCCGAGAAGGTGGTGGTGAGCCGCCGCCTTGAACTGCTGCAGTCTGTGTGAAGGTACTTCCACCTCAGTGGTGTTACGGAGGGAGTTCCAGGATTTTGACTCAGTGACGATGAAGTAACAGCGATATATTTTGAAGTCGAGATGGTGTATGACATGATGGGGAACTTGCAGGTGATGGTGCTCTAATGCTCCTGCTGCCCTTGTCCTTCTAGGTGGTAAAGGTCACTGTTTGGGAGGTTCTGTCGAAGAAGTCTTGGCGAGTTGCTGCAGTGCATCTTATAGATGGCACACTGCAGCCACGGTGTGCCGGTGGTGGAGGAAGTGAATGTTGAAGATGGTGGATGGGGTGTCAATCAAGTGGACTGCTTTGTCCTAGATGGTGCGGAGCTTCTTGAGTGTTGTTGGAGCTGCACTCATCCAGGCAAGTGGAGAATATTCCATTATGTTCCTAACTTGTGCTTGGGGTGGAAAGGCTTTGGGAATCAGGAAGTGAGACACTTGCCACAGAATACCCAACCTCTGGCCTGCTCTTGTTGCCACAGTATTTATAGTCCAGCTAAGTTTCTGGTTAATGGTGACCCCCCCAGGATGTTGATGGTGGAGGATTCCGTGATGGTAATGCCATTAAATGTCAAGGGGCGGTAGTTAGACACTTGCTTGTTGGAGATAGTCATTGCCTGGCACTTGTGTGGCGTGAATGTTACTTGCCACATTAGTCCAACCCTGAATGTCGCCCAGGTCTTGCTGCACGTGGGCATGGACTGTTTATTATCCGAGGAGTTATGAATGGCACTGAAGACTGCAATCATCAGTGAACATCCCCACTTCTGACCTTATGATTGAGCGAAGGTCATTGATGAAACAGCTGAAGATGGTTTTTCACATTGTCGGATTGCACTTGAACAGATTGGCTAGTGGCGCTGCTAGTTCTGGAGCACAAGTCTTCAGCACAACAGCCAGGAAGTTATCGAGGTTCATAGCCTTTGTTGTATCCAGTGCGCTCAGCCGGTTCTTGATATCACGTGGAGTGAATCGAATTGGCTGAAGACTGGCTTCTGTGATGGTGGGGACCTCAGGAATGGCCGATATGGATCATCCACTCGGCACTTCTGGCTAATGATAGTTGCAAACGCTTCAGCCTTGTCTATTGCACTCACGTGCTGGGCTCCGCCATCATTGACGATAGTTGTTTAACGGTCCACCACGGTTGTATCCTGCCTTCAATGTGAGAATAGGGCCTTTATAGGATAACGGATTGATAAATACCGTGTGTGTGAGACAAATATAGAAACATAATAAAACATTGAAGTAGGAGTTTTGACCTCTAAACTTAATAGTCAACATGCAAACATTCACAGATCACTTACCTGTACAAAAGAATGTATTGACCCACAGACAAAGATAAAGTTTTGGTACCTTAGCTGGAACACAGGAGAGCCTGGAAATAGAAAATGCCAGAAATGCACTTGAAAGGGAGAGACAGGTTCATGTTTCAGGCACACTCCATCAAGGTCTTACCCGAAGCATCAAACCTTTCATTCACTTTCAAATCCTAGTCAACCTGCTGTGCGTTTCCAACATTTGTGGTTTCACTTTTTAAAAATCGCACAGAAGTTAGTGCGTCACACTTGGCCCGATACCTGCAATCCATCCTCGGTCCCAAAACTGCATTGGTCGAGAAGGTGATTAAAATTCAGAATTATTTCAAGGATTAGTTTGGAGCGTAATATAGGAAAAGCAAAAAAAAAGCATGCCATAGTAACCAAACTTGAAACTTCTCCCCACTGGGCAACAGAAAACAGATTAACACTGGAAGTAAATAGGAAATGTCTTTTTTTAACTACCTTTTCTGGACACTTTCTTCGATCTCCTAAATGATTTATCTCGGGCAGTGCTGAGTTTTTTATCGCTTTTTCTTGAGTCGGGATTGTGTACGGGTTTAGTTGCGCGGGTGAAGCACACAGGCAGTCCAGCAGCACACATCAGAATTGCAGTCATGCCTACAGGTTCAGTGGTCATCAGCATGCACAGGGGTAACGGTAAAAAAATAAAGCACACAAAAGTAAATTTAAAAAGAAACTGGAGAAAATAAAAGGAAGGAAGTCAACAGAACTAAATAAAATCCAAATCACCAAGTGACAAAATTAATTCATTCGACAAAAAAGTGGAAGTGCAATTAGTTTCAGGCATTGTAGGCCCCTTCACCTCACCAGTGACTTGAAAGCACCGAGTGAACAAAACCTCACAGAATAAGCAATAAGGGCAGCAGGCCTGTGTAAATACCATGGCAACAGCAGCATTTTCTGAAACACTGGGATACTGTTTAGGGAATATTCCAGTTCTACAGCAGCACAGAAAGAATTCTAAAATGAAATAACCACACAGAATTTGCAATAAAGAGCATGAAAGCATCATTGCCAAGCAGTTCCGATACTGGTGTTCAGATTATCGATGTCGTCCCGTGGTGTGCGCTCTCTTTAAATGAGTGAACAGCATTCACTTTTTGGAAAATAAATCACTTCATCCTTTTTATTTGGTGTGAGGGCTCTCTATAGGACTGTTCTACTCCCTTCCCCATTCTGATACACAATTGGAAATTTGTCGAGGGGGTGTTACGTACAATTTCCTCTCCCAAAATTGACTGGATCCAAATTTATCTACGGAGAAGGTTGAGATTTCTCTGAATGCTAATCTGCGCCAAAGAAGATTTTCCCATTCTTTTATGGTCTTGGCTTGTAACTTTGTACACAAGAAGGAACCCGAGATTGTCAACCAGGATAAGGGGATAGACAAGAGGAATCAAACTGGTGTTGTGTCCCCTGCTGCTGTGATGCCCATGCATAGGTGATCCAAAATGTCATCTACCGAGCTCAGGATGGTTAATGAAGTCAGTGTTCATAGAAGCACAGATGAGCAGACAGAATTTATACACAGTCTCAAAAGTAATTAGATCATAAAGTTTAGGAGGTGAAATTTAGTATCAACAGACATATGCTTGGGTTTCCATAAAACCCTATTTTCAAAATAAATGTAAGCGCTTAATCTTTGAAATTTGATAGGGTACCACAGGTCTTTAAGAGACGACCCAAGTGAAAGAATCAAAGAACGAACAATGCGAGTGACTTTAATCAAATGCTGTTTTTAATGGTTTAAAAATGGTTGGTTAGTAGAAGAGTCTATAAAGATGCACCAATGAATCACAACGAGTCTAAACTTGGCCCTTTCCATGTTAAGACAGTGTGGAAGAGCATTTAAAAAAGCAACTAGGAATGTCGGTGTACAAAGCCAAACAATATAAATCTGCTGAGGCTATGCAGGGACTTATAATAGTGCATTGGTCAGATGAGTGTATGGTGTATAGTTCTGGCCACCACACTTCAAAAGGGACAGCCATGCATGGGAGAAGGTGCGATGAAAAGCAACGAGACTGATTTTGAATGTAGAGAGAATGAGTTATTAGGAAAGATCACAGAAGTTTGGAACTGGGCACAGCAACTAGGTTTTTCTCTGTCAGTGTAAGTTGGTGCTCTGCTGGCTCCTTGAATTAGACTAGCAATGGTTCCCAACTGTGAAAGTCAGCCCTGGGACAGGAACTCAACCATCTGGATTGCTTTTTGGTGCCATCAGCAGTGTTACCAGGCTGCCCTGAGACTGTGCATATGCTAATCAAACATCCAATTTCATTTTCAGATGTCATTCCCCTCGACGGCAGGCAACCAATTAGCCGTCAAACTTAAAATTTACCCCAGGTCATTGTCCACATCTGGAATGGTTGTTTCCACTCATGATTTTTACAGTTAATTTTACAATTTCATACTTTTACAAAAGGTTGCACATATTTGAAGAGCAAAATTGTAATCTTATGGCTAAATTATGAGCAATATAAAAACCAAATCGGTTTCTCCAATCCCCCAATATTTAACAGTGCCGTGTGATCTTCAGATAAGATCGGCCAGCAGTGGGACATAACGGGACCCACACATCAGTGAAACAATCCAAAGTGATGCTTACAGAACTCTAGACAGCACTGCAGAAAACTCTTCCACGATGCACATTTTAAATTGGTAACTGTGTGCAATCCCTTCTGTGCTGAAGTGGGACTTTTGTGATTTGTGGAACAATTAAACAAATTGAATTTGTGCTGAATTTCCATTGTTTCCCTGCAAATACCTTCACCACAACCATTTATGAGGATGGCTGTTTACTTATTTAGTCAAGTCACCAGGCTACTAATCCAGGGAACCTAGGACCTGAAATTACACCTCATGATAAGCTATGAATGTTTAGCACGTTTGTCGACTTTATAAAAAAAAACAGATTTTAACCCATTTAAAATAAGTGGATTACTGCCTCTGCCAATAGAGAGGAGAGGGAAATTACAAACATGTTAAGCTTTCATACGGTAGTATCCCTCAGAGTAATTTTACAGCACAGCTTCTTAAATGGATCAGCAGATTTCTAGCTTTCTGAAAGCAAACAATACAGGATAACTGGCAAACTGGGCAAATGATCCGGTCATGAAGAACAGCAAATGGAAAATTTTAACCGTGTTCAATTTCAGGCAAATTCAGTGGGGATAAAGTCCAGGAATAGCAACTTCAAAAGGAGGATGTAGAGACACTGCAGAGTAAGAGCATCATTGTAGAAAACGAAGACTAACTTTCTTAGTAGTCAGTGATACTATCAAGCATTATGAAAATAAGGTATAACAGAGACAAAATGCAGTGAAGTGCACCCTCAATAATGACTGAACAATCTGCACCCACTCCCATCTTAACAGCAGACTCTACTGGCCCATTGTTACTTATTTCCCACACTCTCTGATCTTTACTGTCTTCTGAGCAGATGATGGAAAGTGTTGATCCATGGTCTTATCTCCACTGGAAGCTAGACTGAGATCACCTAGACTCTTCCCATCGGGATACCTGGGTATGACAGGCGATGCTCTTTTCCCCCTCTTCCTCATTGTATTTTCTTCTCCTAACAGTGCAGATTCATACTAGATATAAATGTAGTATTGCAGAATGAAGGTCCGTTGAGTTAGAGGGCACTGTACTTTCATTTCTTGAAACCCATATTTAGCACATACGAGACAAAGTATTACCTTTCAGGTTCCCCCAATGGCTTACTGAGCCAATGAAAATATGATACTGAGCCATATAGGTCAAAGTGGCACCTCACACAAATGAGCATTCATTACATGAATGTTGACAGGCTCCTTGACTATACAAGTGAGTCTGACTCTGTCCCTCCCCGACATCCATGTACGTGTACATACTAGAAAGGATCAGGAATCAAAAGGAATCCTCGTTTATATTTCCATTCCCTAATCTTGATTTGCTGAAGCTGACTGTAGTAGCCCTATCACAGGCCTGGCTGAGACGAGCCAACTAAGCACTCACTGGGTACCGGGTATTGGACTGTTCTCGTTTGTATGGCTTGGTATCACATTTGCAAGCACTTGGTGAACTATTGGGGCAAATTGAGAGACAATACTTTGTCTCCTGTGCCTAGGTTACATACTACATATGGGTTTCAGGAACTCACTCGAACTTCCAATCCCCAGTATTGAGAAGATTCTTAAACCTCTGCTTTACAACATCAAAAGTTTTTTTAACAATGACATCTAATCTGGAACTTCAGGTATCATTTTACTGAACATTTACACATTATTAATAGATCATATGATTACCTGCAAATGCTGGGAATACATTGTTTGGACCATTCAGCTGTATCGGCAATGTTGGAATGCTGACGGAAAAATAAAACAAATTCAGTACAAGTTACCGGGATTGAAGATAAATAGTAATTCCTCTAAATAGCCACTTATACTTCTCAAGAGTCGCAGACACCTTTGACATCCCAATTTTAGTGGTGAGAGATACTTGCTCAGCTGCACAAGGAAAGAATGAAACTTGCATTTCTATAGCACCTTTCACATCCTCAAAGGGCTTGAATCACCTTTGACACGCAGTGACTGTTGTAATGTAAGCAAATACAGCAAACAACATGTAGACAAACAGCAATGAGGTCAATGACCAGCTAATCTGTTTTGGTGGTTTTGGTTGAGGGATTGCTGGGTTGGCCTGCACACCTGGAGAACTTCCCTGCTCTTAACTGAATAGCGTTGTGATCTTTTACATCCATCTGAACAGGCAGCTGGGGCCTTGATTTAATCTCATCTAAAATACAGAACTCTGACACTTGAAGTGCTGCAAATGTCAGCCTATCTTATGGTTCAAGTCCTATAGTGGAGCTTTAAAAAAAAATAGAATTTTACAGTACAGGAACTGGCCATTCAGCCCAACTGGTGTTTATGCTCCACACGAGTCTCCTCCCTCCTTAAGCGATCAACAATTATTTCATGTTCTGTTGAAACCAGTGTGAACATTATAGCATCCTTTGGTGCAAGATGACAATTACTTCCCATAAGCTATTCACAGCCATCAATACATCACTTGGGAGCTAACAAAGTACTTTAAACCTACTCGTTTAACTGCAAGGAAATGATGATCTGCTCATCATTGAAAGCAGAAGAGCCACTATTCAAAATGCTTTTGGCATAACAATTTTTAAAATATAAAACAGACCATAATTTTTCTTTTCCCCTTTAGTGTTTCATATTATGTTACAAGTCAGTGCACTTGCTCTACTGAATTGTCACATCATGTATGCTCAACCAGTTAAACCAAAGAGATTACAAAAATACAAGTTATTTTCCTTCAGAGTCATAGGATAACTAGTACGCTGTACTAAATAGATTATTGGTACTACTAACACCTCTCCATTTTTATAAATTTCAGATGTCAAAGACTATCCGACGTGCCATATTTATTTTTCTAGTTAGGTCATAAGCAACATGCAAGAGTATTTCACATAAACCCTCAAGTTTTCCAGGTTCAACATATTCTGTCCACATTATTTTATACATTTAAGAAGAGTGTTATTCTAAATTTCAAATAGTTGGAGGGTAGGAGTGGGGGAGAGGGCAGGGCTTTGAGCAATAGAGCAACCAACTATATCATAATTCCCTGCCCTTTCTTCCAATCTCTTAACTCTGCTAGTTCTTAAGTAAGTCCCTGTTACACTTTTAAATACTTCAACTGATTCTGCATCTATTGCCTTTAGGACAGTGCACTCCACATTCTCATTTTTGTGTTGAGATTTTTTTGGCTTGCCTTAGTTAGAACTTTAAGATATGACCGCTTGTTTGCAATTCCCATGTGCAGTTTTGGAGTTTACAATTTATACAGAGGATTGCGAAACTGTGGAATGCACCAATGGAGCTAGTGATTGGAACAGAGACCATGTCAACAATTAATAGGTGAGATAGGTGGTTGAAAGAAAAGGGATAAAGGGATAAAGGGATATGGGAACAGAACAGACACATGATATTAGGACTACTGCTCATTTGGAGGATAAACACCAGCACAGACTTGTTGGGCTGAATGGCCTGCTGCCATTTCTATGTAATTCTATAGAGAGGAATGAGTCTATCCTGAGCCAGTGCTGGGAACTCTGTTTCCAGAGATGAATAAATACTAGCACCGATGAATAAAAATTGGCACCGATGCATAAAACTAGAATTAAAATTCTGTTTTAACTCTTCCAATTCTGACCTCTTGCACATTCCCAATTTTCATCACTCCACCATTGGTGGCCTTCAGCTGCCTCGGCCCCAAGCTCTGGAATTCCCTCCCGAAACCTCTACGCATCTTTAGCTCTCTCGCTCCTCCCTTCAGGTCAGCCATGATCATATTAAATGGTGGATCAGGGTCGCGGGGCCAGGTAGCCTACTCCTGCTCCTATTTCTTATGTTCTTAAGACACCCCTTAAAACTAACCTCTTTGACAAAGCTTTTGGTCACCTTTCCTAATAGCTCATGTGGCTCATTGACAAATTTTGTTTGATAACACACCTGTGAAGCACCTTGGGACAGTTTACTACATTAAAAGGTGCTTATATAAAAGCAATTTATAGTTTTAGTAAAACACCGAGCCAGTAATGTGCAAAAGTTGAAACACACAAAAGGGGCAAAAATAAATGTCACTACAGAAAAACACAACTGACATTTACTCCAGATATTTTAAAAAACTATTCTTACATTGACATGGTCTTTGGTTCAATCGCTAATTCTGTGCATTCCACAGCTTCAGAACACTGTGTAAAGAGGTTTCTCCTGCTCTCTGTCCTAATTCCAAACATCGAATCACTCTCACTTGGGAGGGCCAGTGTTGCCCTGTGTTATGTGCAAGGAGAGATACCCAGATGTAATTCATCAGGCTTATTGTTTCCCAGGGACACAGCCAAAAGGAAGTGCTCTCTGTCCAAGACAGTCTTTTTTCCAGATGCCTCCAAACAGGAAGCATTAACAGCACAGAGTTTTTAGACAAAAGGACACATCCGAAAGTAATAGCTCAAAAGTCTCGAAGACAATCCAGAGGAAGAGCTAACTTTAGCAGCTATTTATTCACAATCTCCTTTCATAAAAATAGATCCTAAATGGAAAATATATGAATAATTTGGCTCCAAAACTTACTTTGCGGTTTGGAAAGACTGCACTAGCAAGATAAATGCCTTTTAGAGCAGGTGTATTTATAACCAGTTAGTGGGGGGGGGGGGGAGAAGCCGGGGAGGAGGAGATGAGTGATACAATGGAAGGGAGAATTTTGTTTTACTTGTAAAACACACGTCAGGTGAGAACGGGATCAGCTGTAATGCCTGCAAAGAGCAATATGGCTGATTATCTTCATGCAAACTTACAACAGAAGTCATTGGACAACAATCAAGAATGGGAACCTTGGCCGATTTTGACTATCCATAGCTCAGAGGCAGCTTTGGATTGTCTTCGAGACTTTTGAACAATTCCTTTTGTCTAAAAACTCTGTGCTGTTAATGCTTCCTGTTTGGACGCATCTGGCAGTGTCCCTGTGAAACAATAATCCTTATGAATTGCATGTGGGGTAACTCAACTCCAGGTGAGAGCAGCCAACACAGCAAAAACCTTCCTGGTTTAGTGCTATGCCCAGGGGGGGCTCAATATTCTGCAAGTAAGTGCTTCAGCTAGATAAATTACATCACATGGCTGAGTCACACAGAATCCACGGTCACTAATGACCATGCATTATACTGGGCATTACAGCAACTGTAATTCGTTACCACGTTTATCCTTTTACTCACCGCACTTTCAGCAGACTTGGATTAGCGAAGCCTAAATAAACCCTGCTCATTTTTAACACCTTTATTTGGTCTAGCTGGGAGCCATGCCTACGATAGGACAGGAACCAAATGTCTGAATAATAAATTTCAACTTACATAACCAAGTACTTTATCTCCATATATTTCCTGAAAACCTGGTATCTATACATCAGAACTTATTTGGTGACTTTTGCATATCCAACGCCTATAGCCATCTAATGTTCGTGGCATGAAACCCTTTGTTCTTCACTGCTAATGGTCACCAACATGTGCTATCTGCTCACTCAGCTAAAATACTGGGTATTTTTCCATGACAGAAATTGGGGGAGGTAAAGAGAAAAAGTACAGTACTATGCAAGGCCACAGGTAGCATGGGGCAAAATAGCGAGAAGCATGACCACTTTTCAGGCCTGTATTTACACGGAAGCTAAACTAGAGAGGGAATGCATTTGATGTATCCATTCGCCCATATGGGTATTTAGCATAATAATATGAACAGAGTACATTTACACAAGGTAGTCCATTCAGTTACAAACTAGGACCCTGTAACAGCTGAACACAAATAAAGAACCCTGCTCAGCCAGGGTCCTGCAATTGGGCTCAGCATCATGTTATTGGGCTGGGTAAGGAGAAAATAGACCAGGGCTGCAATTCTTGTTCACGGTCCATCAAATTGTGTTGTGAAGCATGCAGGCATGGGTGTTGGATGAGGACAGAATTGAGCCCTCCCTTGACTCACTGTAAAGAATGGCCACTTGGTCAAGATGCCAGACTGCAACCTGTGGCCTTCTACACCCAGCCAGGAGCAAGCAAATTCAGGACAGCAGAAAAATACGGGTGGGGGAAAATGATAGAATAGTACACACTGTGGTACTAACTTAAAACGTTGTGTTGTGCTCGGTTGCACTTGCGCCACTTCTTCCAAGTGATAAAAAAATCTGGATTTCTCTTCCGTTTACATTTTTGCAGGAATGGAACTCTGCTATAGGGATTGTGACAATAGGGAAGGAGAGCTCACTACGATTGCTTTTAATAGCAGGACGTTTGCCATTCATGTTTTAGTACAAGGCGATAAAAGACAATAAGTAAAATTGTCTAACAAAGGGTCAGCGACCCGAAACGTTAACTCTGTTTCTCTCTCCACAGATGCTGCCTGACCCGCTGAGATTTCCAGCATTTTCTGTTTTTATTCCATATTCCAGCATCCACAGTATTTTGCTTTTGAACTAAAATTGTCTAGTGTTATTATTGAAAAGGACCGATACACAAGTGTACCAAGCTGAAATGTTAATTAATGGAAGCTATGAGTATCTCTGCCCTGCGCCACCACCCCCACCCGCCCCCCCACCCCACCCCCACAATCATCTTTTCTCATTTCCCAACGCACTCACTGATGCTGGTATATAGAAATATAGAATAATAGAAACTAGCAGCACAAAGAGATATCATTTGGCCAGTCGTGCCTGTGCTGGCTCGTTGAAAGAGCAGTCATGCTTCGTCCCACACCCCTGCTTCTTGCCCGTACCCCGTAAGTTCCTCATCCCCAAGTACCTATCCAACTCCATTTTAAAATCATTTATGGACTCAGCTTCCACCACCTTTTCAGGTAGCGCATTCCAGATCCTGCCAACAACAGCAATATCTCAATACACCAGAGTGAAAATATTCTCAGTGCAATGTACATCTGCATGAAGCAGGCATCCATTATTTGCACAGGGGGGGTGGAGGGAAGGGAGCCGACGAACGCGAGGGGGGGGGAGGGAGCCGACGAACGCGGGCGGGGGCCGACCGAACGCGGGGGGGGGGGGGGGGGGGGGAGCCGTTCCAGACCGCTGGTGGGAAAGAGAGAAGGCTGCAGGAAGCCTCAGAAATTGAGGAGCCATTTCCCGACGGCAAAAGGCGGAGGTCGTCGGGAAACGGCTGCCTCAACTTTGAGGCTTCCTGCACCCTTCTCACTGCTACAAGAAGCCTCTGTGCTGATGGCAATGTACTTTTATTAAAAAAATTAAAAAAAACTAAACAGCTACAAAGAACTACAAAAATCTTCGAGTGCCAATGTTTTTTTCACACTGAGCATGCGCAAACACTCCAACGCGCACGTGCAGCGTTGCCGGCAGGAAAAAAACTAATTTAAATAGTCCCCCCCCCTCCCACTTACAAAATCGGCGCGAGTGTAGGCTCCGCCCCCCTGCACACCGCGCCAGGCAGACAAGGAGCTGCAGAACGCTCCGGAATCGCGATTTCTTTTTTAGGCGCGAAAAACGGTTGCCCAGCTCGGAGGGGCGCCCGTTTTTTTTCTTGTGGAAACTTGGGCGCAGTGTGTCTCAACACAAGCCTCAAAAGGACAGGAGCTTTACATAAGTATACTCCACACAATCAATGCCAGAGATCAGCACCATTTCAATAAATGTATGAATTGGCTCTACATGCAATTTGTGTCATAATAATTGAAAATAGCTGTCAAAACAAGTGATGAGTTGTAAACAGTGTTATATAGGTTCACTCATTCATCATAGCCAAAGCTATGGAAACAGGTCATTTCAATGCTCTCACCTCCCCCACCCAGGATGTTTTTTTGGAACAATACATTGTGGAACAAACCAGGGAGCAGACTATTTTAGATTTGGTAATGTGGAATGACTCTGGATTAATTAATGATCTTGTAGTGAAAGATTCTCTTGGGAAGAGTGATCATTGCATAGTAGAATTTCAAATTCAGTTTGAGGGTGAGAAAGCTAGTTCTCAAACTAGTGTCCTGAACTTAAATAAAGGCAATTACAAAGGTATGAAGGCAGAACTGGTTAAAGTGGACTGGGAAAATAGACTGTAGAAAAGCAGTGGCAAACATTTAAGGAGATATTTTATAACTCTCAGCAAAGATATATTCCAGTGAGAAAGAAAGACTGAGAGAAGGATGAACCATCCGTGGCTAACTAAGGAAGTAAAGGATGATATCAAATTGAAAACAAAGACATACAATGTTGCGAAGAACAGTGGAAGGCCAGAGGATTGGGAAATTTTTAGAAATGAGCAAAGGATGACTAAAAAGAGAGAAGATAGCTTATGAGAGTAAACTAGCAAGACATATAAAAACAGACAGCAAGAGCTTCGATGGGTACATAAAAAGGAAGAGTGTAACTAAAGTAAACATTGGTCCCTTAGAGGAAGAGACTGGGGAATTAATAATGGGAAACGGCAGAGACTTTGAACAAATATTTTGCATCAGTCTTCACGGTAGAAGACACTATAAGCATCTCAATAATTGATAATCAAGGGCTATTTGGGGGCAGGGGGGGTGAAACTTAAAGCAATCACTATCACTGGAGAAAAAATACTCAGCAAACTAATGGGACTAAAGGTGGACAAGTCCCCTGTACCTGATGGCCTGCATTCTAAGGTCTTAAAAGAAGTGGCTGCAAAGATAACGGATGCATTGGTTGTAATCTACCAAAATTCCCTGCATTCTGGAGAGGTTCCAGCGGATTGAAAAACCGCAAATGTAACACCCCTATTTAAGAAAGGAAGTAGACAGAAAGCGGAAACTATAGACCAGTTAGCCTAACATCTGTCATTGGGAAAATGCTGCCGTCCATTATTAAGGAAGTAGTAATAGAAAATCATAATGCAGAGTCAGCATGGTTTTATGAAAGGGAAATCATGTTTGACAAATTTGCTCAAGTACTTTGAGGATGTAACAAGCAGGGTGGCTAAGGGGGAACTAGTGGATGTGGTGTATTTGGATTTTCAGAAGGCATTCAATAAGATGCCACATAAAAGGTTACTGCACAAGATAAGAGCTCACGGGGTTGGGGGTAGAGGATTGGCTAATTGGCAGAAAACAGAGTCGGGATAAATGGGTCATTTTCAGGTTGGAAACTGTAACTAATGGAGTGCTACAGAGATCAGTGCTGGGGCCTCAACTATTTACAATCAATATTAATGACTTTGTTGAAGGGACAGAGTGTAATGTAGTCAAATTTGCTGAGGATACAAAGATAGATGGGAAAAAAAAGTTGTGGGGAGGACGCAAAGAATCTGCAAAGAGATAGAGATAGGTTGTGAGAGTGGGCAAAAATTTGGCAGATGGAGTATAATGTGGGAAAATGTGAAGTTATCCACTTTGGTAAGAAAAATAAAAAAACAAATTATTTAAATGGAGAGTGATTACAAAATGCAGTGGTAGAGAGGGATCTGGGGGTCCTTTTACATAAGACAAAAAGATAGCATGCAGGTACCACAAGTAATTAGGAAGGCAAATGGAATGTTGGCTTTTATTGCAAGGGGAATAGAGTATAAAAGTAGGGAAGTCTTGCTACAACTGTACAGGGCATTGGTGAGGCCACACCTAGAGTACTGCGTATAGTTTTGGTCTCCTTATTTAAGGAGGGATATACTTGCATTGGAGGCAGTTCAGAGAAGGTTCACGAGGTTGATTCCTGAGTTAAAGGGGTTGTCATGTGAAGAAAGGTTCAGCAGGTTGGGCCTATACTCATTAGAGTTTCAAAGAATGAGAGGTGATCTTATTGAAACGTATATGATTCTGAGGGGGCTTGACAATGTAGATGCAGAGAGGATGTTTCTCTTCGTGGGAGAAATCTAGAACTAGGGGGCAGTTTAAGAATAAGGGGGTCACCCATTTAAAATGGAAATGAGGAAGAATTTCTTCTCTGAGAGGGTTGTGAATCTTTGGAATTCTCTACCCCAGAGCTGTGGAGGTTGGGTCATTGAATATATTTAAGGTGGAGATAGACAGATTGTTGAATGACAAGGGAGTCAAGGGTTATGTGGAGAGGGCAGGGAAGTGGAGTTGAGGCCAAGATCAGATCAGCCATGATCTTATTGAATGACGGAGCAGGCTCAAGGGCCCAGATGGCCTAGTCCTGCTCCTATTTCTTATGTTTTGTTCAAAAAAAACATTTAAAATAAACTATGAGATAAAAATAAACTTGAAAACTTCAAATATATTTTATTTAAAGGCTGTTTTGTCGTACTATAGAACAATATCGAGCATGTAGAGCAATCATGCATGACCTTAATATCGATACACATTCATACCATGCATACATAACTTGCAAGATGGGTCAGGTTGTAAAATGTTTTACCTCGTCAGACTCTAATATCCATTTCTATACTTTTGGTTTCCTCACTGTGGGGAATTTCCACAAGGTCATAGACAGCTGCACAACTTCGGGTTCTACAAAGGAAATCTATTCACCTATAACCAATCCACAGAACTTTACTTAGAAAAGCGCATAATGAGTCAACAAACCACCACTCCACTTTGTGATACGCGAGTGATCCTCATCTCCTGGGTAGAAAAGACAGACTTGAATTTATATAGTGCGTTTCACGACCACCAGATGTCTCAAAGCGCTTTACAGCCAATGAAGTACTTTTGAAGTCTAGTCACTGTTGTAATGTGGGAAATGCAGCAGCCAATTTGCATACAGCAAGCTCCCACAAACAGCAATGTGATAACGACCATCTAAAGATGGTGTCTAAAACTAGATGCTAGGTAAGCAGCAGGATGTATCTGAGGCAGTGGAGGAGTCGAGAGAGGTGGTGGTTATGTTTTTGTTTTTATGTTAATTGAGGGATAAATATTGGCCAGGACACCGGGGATAACTCTCCTGCTCTTCTTCCGAATAGTGCCATGGGATCATTTACATCCACCTAAAAGACGGCACCTCCGACAGTGCAGCACTCCCTCAGTACCAAACTGGAGTGTCAGCCTAGATTTAGGTGCTCAAGTGCTTGGAGTGGGACTTGAACCCACAACCTTCTGACTCAGAGGAGAATGTGCTACCCGCTGAGTCACAGCTAACACTAGAAGTTAGCTATTTATTTTAAGACTGGCTAAAGAGTGTGATAGGAAAGAAAGGACTTGCATTTATATAGCACCTTTCAGACCTCAGGGCAGCCCAAGACATACTAGATGTATGCAATTACACTGAGATTTACTTCTGCAATTACTTCTCTTCCCATTACTTTGCTTCTGGAATCCCCCAAGGATCTATCCTTTGCTTCCTCCTATTGCCGATCTACATGCTACCCCTAGCGTCAATCATCGAAAAACACACCACCGGTTTCCACTCGTACACTGACGACACCCACCACCACCACCTCTCTCGACTCCTCCACTGCCTCAGATACGTCCTGCTGCTTACCTAGCATCTAGTTTTAGACACCATCTTTAGCTGAACCAGAATATTCGCAACCTCAATGTCCTACTTGACCCTGAGCACTGAGCTTCTGACCACATATCCTATCACCAAGACTGCCTACTTCAACCTCCGTATCATCGGTCTCCACCCCTGCCTCAAGCTCGCCTTCTGCAGAAACACTCATCCATGACTTGGTTACCTCCAGACTCATATTCCAATGTTCTCCTGGTCAGCCTCCCACTTTCCACCCTCTAAATTTGAGCTCACCCAAAACTCTGTTGCCCATATTCTAACTCGCACCAAGTCCTGGTGCTCGCTGGCCTACATTGACTCCCGGCACGGCAAAGCCTCTAATTTAAAATTCTCATCCTTGTTTTCAAATCCTTCCCTGGGCTTGGCCCGCCCTATCTCTAACCTCTTCCAGCCTCCAACCAACGTTCCTGTTAAGACGTAGGTCCCGTGCAAGCCGTTCAGTGGCCTTTAAATGGAAAATAAACACGTATGGGCGAGAATATGAATGGGCTGCGCACCCAAAAAAAGTTAGAGGGAACATTGCCTGCAAAGCTCCGCGATCTCTGCACTCCTCCGATTCTGGCCTCCTGTGCATCCCCAATTTTCATTGCTCCACCATTGGCGGCCATGCCAATAGAAAGGTGTGCGTGGGTAGATAATGGGTGAATAATGGGTGAGGACAGGAGTCGGACCCCACTGTGTTGCCCTCCGAGGCCAAATACCCTGCCACTCTTGGCGTCTAGGCTCACATGAAGGCGGCGATTTGGGAAGGCCATCAGGTAGCTGTGAAATTTCACTTCAGCAGGAGAGGGATGGAGAAAAGTGGAAGAAAAGAAACATTAAAAGCAAGAGTCAATCACAGTTTCTAACTCCAACCTCTACAGTGATGGGTCTTTAAGGTGCAATGTTACAAAACTCCATTAGTGTTTTTTTTTTAAAAACCTTGCCAAGCTGTCTGAGGGTTACAAAACTGCTGGTATTATTGATGATTTTGTACTGATGGCATGACTGGGTCTGCCAAGCACAACATTATCTGTGCAGAGAGAGATTACAGAGCTTCTGCAGGGATTTATCTTGTCTCTTTAGTGATTGACATGTTATTGAAGTCAGGAACTTCATGTTGCAATAGAGATTTTATTTATTCGCACAGAAAACATCTGAAAACCTCCGCCCTCGGCAATTTTCTTCCTCTCTCCTGAAGGAACCTGTGGTACAGTTCTACAAGCGCGGGTAGATCTGCAGTAGCTTGTTCAGGTGACCACGAGCAAGACTTCACAAGCTGTTCTGATTGCTATCTCGGCAACTCCCTGCTGAACATGTGCACGCAGGGACATAATGCTTTGATTCTCTCCTTGGTCAATGCAGGCAGTTCCCGGTGGAGCGATCAGAAACAGGAACACTGGCTGCATTTTTTTTTGTGTACATTTTCAGTCTAGCCTCTATTGCTGTTTTAGCAGAGACCAGTTCACTCAACAGAGACTGGGGACCAAAGCTAGGATCTTCTGGGCCGAGTGGTTTACCTGGTGATATTTTTATCTATATCGGGGGAGCTGAACTTGCCTCCAGCCTTTTGAAAAATTACAAACTGTTTCTGGCTTGCATGTTTACTTGTTTTCCCTCAACTGAGTTTCTTCCTTTCTGTCCCAAAGGTCTAATTATGACAGTCCATCCCACTCACTAGCATGGATTTTCACAGCAAGTATCTTCAGACTATTTGACAGTGAGGGGATATCACGGCTGAGCCAATCCTATTCAGAGTCCACACTTGCACTTGAGTGGGCGTTTCCTTCCGAAGACTTCACAGTGAATATCGGCAAGCTCTTTGATCAAGAAGAGCATCAAAGCAGAACTTCTCCACTTACTTTCATCGATGACTGGATTGGGGGGGGGGGGGGGGGAAAGGAGAACATTCGGGTTTGGCTCCTAATCACTACCTAGCATGGGTATCTAGTCGTGTCAGTAGTGTCAGCTGTGGCTCAGTTAGTAACACCCGAACTTCTGAGTCAGAAGGTTGTGGGTTCAAGTCCCGCTCCAGCACAAAAGAAATCTACAGACACTCCCAGTGTTGCACTGTCAGAGGTGTGCCATCTTTCGGATGAGATGTTAAACCGAGCTGCTGTCAAGTGGAGCAAAAGATCCCATGGCACTATTTCAAAGAAGAACAGAGGAGCTATCCCTGGTGTCCTGGCCAATATTTATCCATCGATTAACATTAAAAAAAACAGATTATCTGGTCGTAATCACATTGCTTTTTGTGGGAGCTTGCTTGCGCGCAAATTGGCTGCCGCATTTTCATTACAACAGTGACTACACTCCAAAAAGTACTTCATTGGCTGTAAAGTGCTTTGAGACGTCCGGTGATCATGAAAGGCGCTATATAAATCAAGTCTTTTTTTAAAGTGAGGACAGAATTATGCTCAGCTGTGATGCCCCAAACTAGGGTTGGCAATGAAGAACAACCACAGTATTGTAGGGCTGCTGGTGTCTATAAGACTGTACACAACATGATACACAACATCCCCCCGAGAGATGGGGTGAAATCAGAACGAAAACAACTCAGTCCTATACAGTACCACAGCTAGGTGAAATACAGTATGATGGAAAAAGGGTAGGCAGGCTACGTGTATACTTTATTGAATGATATATGAAGTAGTAGGTTATGCATGTAGCACAAGAACTACAGGAAATGCGTGGCACAGCTGCTATTCACAGCTTTGCTTTTACTGGGTCTGCAGCCAATGTGAAAAACCTTTAATTGGATCACTTATAAACTTGATTAATTCGAAGGCTTTCCCCCAGAGCAGCTGCTTGTATTGTCCATGCTTTCTTGACTATTTAACAGATTCCAAAAATCAGTTGATGCAACACCGTTTTTTCCCCAGTCAGGGAAATGCGTGTGGGAAGACGCAGCCTACAGCTCCAATAAAAAACCACTGACTTTCCCCCTCAGTAACCTCAAAAATACTCGCTGACTGAAGGATATTTCCGGATTCTCGCCCACCGTGCTGGTAACCACAGTAGACTCTGTTATCTGGATCATCAAGTGCTGGTGTCTGCTGCAGGTCAATCAGGCAAGATAAGGATATGGTAGAAACAGAACCAAAGTGTAGGTCAGACAATAGCGACAGTCAGGCTACAGTTTTGGTTTCCATATTTAAGAAAGGATATACTTGCTTTGGAGGCAGTTCAGAGAAGGTTCACTAGGTTGATTCCAGAGATGAGGGGGTTGATTTATGAGGAAAGGTTGAGTAGGTTGGGCCTCTACTCATTGGAATTCAGAAGAATGAGAGGTGATCTTATCGAAATGTATAAGATTATGAGGGGTTTGACAAGGTGTATGCAGAGAGGATGTTTCCACTGATAGGGGAGACTAGAACTAGGGGGCATGATCTTAGAATAAGGGGCCGCCCATTTAAAACCGAGATGAGGAGGAATTTCCTCTGAGGGTTGTAAATCTGTGGAATTCGCTGCCTCAGAGAGTTGTGGAAGCTGGGATATTGAATGGATTGAAGACAGAGCTAAACAGTTTCTTAACTGATAAGGGAATAAGGGGTTATGGGGAGCAGGCAGGGAAGTGGAGCGGAGTCCCTGATCAGATCAGCCATGATCGTATTAAATGGCGGAGCAGGCTCAAGGGGCCGTATGGCCTACTACTGCTCCTATTTCTTATGTTCTTATGTTATCTGTGGGCAAACAGAAGACTGTCAGTCAACATTTCAGGTCCAACAGTCCTGAGATAAGGTCTTAGACCGGAACAGTCAACTGACTGACTTCTGTTTCCCCACAGATGCTGCCTCAACTGCTGAGTATACCCAGTTTCTTCTGCTTTGTTTTCAGATTTCCAGCATATGCAGTGTTTTGCTTTTAGGTAGTTTTCCTGTTTGATTCTTAATCTAATTGCATTTGAGACAGGTGGGAGAGTCTAAGATGGATACAGAGCAGCAGAAGGTTAGAGGAGGCTAAAGGGATACGGACAGGCAGTAAGTAACCACACAAAGGGTCCAAGTTTCCACAAGATTTGCGCCTGATCTTTAGGAGCAACTGGTGGAGAACGGACTATCTTAGAAATCGCAATTCTCCACATTTTTTTTTCTGCAGTTCTAGTCAGTTAGAACAGTTCTACTTTGGAACAGAATTTTTTCTTCAAAAGGGGGCGTGTCCAGCCACTGACGCCTGATTTCAAAGTTTCCACAGTGAAAACGTACTCCAAACTAAGTTAGAATGGAGCAAGTGAAGATTTTTGTAGAACTAAAAAAACCTGTTCTACACATTAAAAAATCAGGCGCAGATTACAAATTAGGCGTCCAGAACGAGGTGGGGTGGGGGGGAAGGGAACTCATTAAATTCTACAATAAATCCTTATTTACACTTCTACAAATAAATCCAACCTGAATAAACATTTATAAGCAAAGAAAAGATTAAATAAACCATCTTCCTACCTGTGTGAAAGTGCTTCAGGCACGGAGAATGCTGCAGGCGTTCGTTCCCGCGGGGGGAGGGGGGGGGGGGGGAGGAAGGGAACAGCCGTTTCGTTCCCGCGGGGGGAGGGGAGGAGACAGTGAGAAGGCTGCAAGTGCTGATGGCAATGTGCTTTTATTAAAAAATGTTCAAAAATTAAACAGCTACAAAGAACTACAAAAATGGCCGAGTGCCAATGTTTTTTTCACACTGCGCGTGCGCGAATGCTCCAACGCGCACGCGCAGCGTGGCCGGCAGGAAAAAAACTAATTTAAATAGTACCCGACCCCTCCCACTTACAAAATCGGCGCGAGTGTAGGCTCCGCCCCCCTGGGCGCCACGCCAGGCAGACAAGGAGCTGCAGAACGCTCCAGAATCGCGAGGTTTTTTTTAGGCGCGAAAAACGGGCGCCCAGCTCGGAGTGGCGTCCGTTTTTTATCGTGTGGAAACTTGGGCCCTATATGACAGGGATGAGCAAACAGATAAAGCAGAAATAATTTTTTGGCCGAAAATAGGGGCAGTAAGGAGAGAAAGAGCTCAGAAATAATTTGGTTAGCATAGAATTAAATAAAGTTGTGTTGTATAAAATGTGTGCGCCATTTTGATTAATAAAATGAATATTTAAGCCAATAGCAATTAAAACCAGCCAGGAAATGGCCCAATATAGAAACCTGAAAATGTAATATACTGCAAAAGTTAATAGTGGGAAGAGGGGAGAAGAGTGTCCCCCACAAGCAACCTTGCCTACACTGTAAAAATATCTTTCAAAATTAAAGGTGGAAAAATAAATTAACACTTTGAAGGTTTAACCTGTAACTATCTTCTGGAGCATTTACAGCCTTTACATTACAGGCAAAGACCCCCCCCCCCACCACCAGCCACTACCGTACAGGCAATGATACTTCACAAATAAGGGAAAAAGCCTGATGAATCGCACAAATGTGACAAAGTTTCAACCTGAACAAGCTTATCTATTCTGCAGCATTTTCCTTTTTGCTAATAACTCTTAATTATGGACAGCTTGGCAGAGCTGAGCAGAGCAGATAAATATAACCAGGCAGGCAGGAAGAACAGGCTTGGCCATCATCATCGTGAGGAGGAGGAACCTCATGGTGCCTGGCAACTGTTATCCAGTATGAATTCAAGAGAATTCAACATTTATTTTTAAAAGAAAAAAAGTTAGCTGAAAGTTTTCTATTTTTCAAATACAGTTCCTACCTTGTTGTTCAAGCGAAGGAGAGAAAAATGACACTTTATTTCCAGTAATTTCCTGACCTTGGCTGACAGGGGTTGCGAAAGCTGAGATAAAGGCTCAGCCGCAAAAAACTGCAGTGGGACTGATCTTGTGTTCAAAAATGAGCGGTGAATTTGTTTTTGGTGGCATTTGTTCAGTGGCACCTTGAAACAACCTGTATAACAGGTCAGGACCCAGGTCTCCACCCATTGCAAAATCCTTCCACACCTCCCCAACAGTAACACTTTAGGCATAACTCTCACCAAGAACCACAACTGGAGCGTTTTACTCTCATTTGGAAAACATGACAGTGGTCACACTCCTGATGTCCCCTAGCGCACAGCAGCACAGAACTACCCCACCTGCAGTACATGCTGCTCTGCCCGAGTGGAAGAATACCA
Organism: Pristiophorus japonicus; assembly: GCF_044704955.1. Lineage (NCBI taxonomy): Eukaryota > Metazoa > Chordata > Chondrichthyes > Pristiophoridae > Pristiophorus > Pristiophorus japonicus. The sequence goes on from NC_091992.1 coordinate 53,100,424, forward strand.
AGTTCCCTCGCTCAGCCTCTGGCAGATCCCAGCTCCAACATTTCGTTTCAAACTGAAGTCAGAGATTGATGAGTAGAACACCAAGTGATTTAACTCCATCATCATTTGATTTTAAGATAAGCCATCTCCGTGACCTCTGGCATCAAATAGGGTTCCATCTGCCTCTTCACCCCCCCTCCCCCAGAAGGACATGATTCATTTAAAACCATTTAACAGCCAACCAAAGGTTTCTCAAACTGAACTAGAGATGACGACCCGACAGATGAAAGGCTTCAATCAGTGTCAAGCCATGTGCAAGCAACTGTACACTACTGTACTCAAGACTTTTGTTTATTTAAAAAAATCCAAATACAATTCTGTGGCTATACTCAAGAACAGGTGAAATAGGAACAGGAGTAGGCCAGGCAGTCCATCGGGCCTGCCACCAGTCAGTAAAATTATGGCTGAACTTCTACGTCAACTCCACCTTCCCGCCCTATCCCGCCTTAACTCCCTTGGTGCCCAAAAATCTATCAATCTCAGTCTTGAATATACTCATCGACTGAGCAGCTACATCCCTCTAGGATAGAGAATTCCAAAGATTCACAAACCTCAGAGTAAAGAAATTTCTCCTCATTTCAGTCCTAAATGGCCTTTCTTCTCCCCCACCCCACCACCAAAACACACAGTCTGCGCCTCTACAGATGGTGCAGTAAAAGATTTTAATATATAATGACTATATAATTATGTGGTCCTTTAATCTACAAAGTCAATAAAATGAACTTGTTACATTCTACCTGCTCATATTCTCGCCACTGCCTCCCAAACAAAACATGCATTTATATAGAACCTTTGACTTTGGGACTATCTGTCCCACTTGTGACAGGGACTGTGGTTCTTGTATTGGACTGTACAGCCACCTAAGGACTCATTTTGAGAGTGGAAGCAAGTCTTCCTTGATTCCGAGGGACTGCCTATGATGATGATTCTTCACGACTTTGGGATGTCCTAAACACTTTAGAGTCAATGAATTACTTTTGAAATGTAGTCACTATTGCAATGTAGGAAAAGTCGGCAGCCAATTTACACACAAAGGTCCCATAAACAGCAATGGTATAAATGACCAGGTGATCCGTTTTTAGTGATGTTAATTGAGGGAAAATTGTTGGCTAGACACCGGATGAACTTTCGTGTTCTTCTTCGAATAGTGTCATGGGATCTTTCTCATCCAACATGCTTTCTTGTTGTACATTAATAAATATTTTCCTGCAACAATTGGTTAGGTTATGGTCCCCCCCCCCACACCCAGTGTCTCTACACTTGCATCAATCCCAAAGTTGGAATATCCTAACTAGGGAGGCAGAAAACAATCTTGATATTGTATTTGACCCCAAGATGAGCTTCCGACCAATATCTGTGCCATCACCAAGACTGCCTACTCCCACCTCCGTAACACTGCCCAATTCGGCCCAGTCTCAGCTCATCTGATGTTGGAACCCTCATCCATGCCTTTGTTACCTCTGGACTTTACCATTCCAAAGCACTCCTGGCTGGCCTCCTATCTTCCACCCTACATAAATTTGAAGTCATCCAAAACACTGTTGTCCGTGTCCTAACTTGCAAGTCCCACTTACCCATCAACCTTGTGCTCGCTGGCCTACGGTGGCTCCCAGCAACACCTCAATTTTAAAATTCTCATCCTCATTTTCAAATCCCCCCAGTGCCTTGCCTCTCCCCACCCTAGAACACACCAAAATCTCTGCGCTCCTCCAATTATGGCCATTTGCATATCCCTGATTTTCATCGCTCCACCATTGGCAGCCATGCCTTCAGCTGCCAAGGACCCAAACTCTGGAATTCCCTCCTGAAACCTCTCTGCCTCGTTAAGGATGCTCCTTAAAATTTCCTCTGGCCAAGCCTTTGGTCATTTGTCTTAATAATTGTCTTATGTGGCTTGGTGTCAAAAAAAATTGTAATGCTCCTTTGAAGCGCCTTGAGATGTTTTGCTACGTAAAGGCACTGTATAAATGTTGTTGTTAAATTCAGGTTGGTTTAAACCAGATCTAGCTCAAAGGCAGAGTTTTTTGCTATTTAGACATTACAATACAACTCCTAGGGCACACTGAAGCTGATATAGTACACTCACATAGTTTGCTCCCAAAGTTACAAAATAGAAAAGAATTTTGGCGGGGGGGGCCTGGGCAGACACATACATGGGGCAAGGAGAGCACCAACATTTATGTGTCACTGCTCCATTGAGTGCATCCAATACAACCACTGCAGCTCTAGTTATTCACGCTCAGTATTTCTGTATATGGAGCCTAGATTAAGCCAATGGGTTCCATATAATTGAGGAATCAACGTCAGTTAAACTACAGGTGAACGTACTGCATTGAGGTTTAATACTGTACCTTGAACCATTGATGAAGTGTGAGCCAGAAGCTGTAGATAGATTTGTAGCAGTTGCTGCAGCGCCAGGCCAATTAGAACTTGCGATGGGCATTGGACCCATAGATGTCGGCCTCTTGCTATAAGGGGAGTATCCATGGTTAGGAGACATCATTAGAGATGGCCTGTTAGAAGTCTGTTGAGTAAAAGGGCTTGCTAAGTTGTAGACAGTGTGTCGACTACGATTTAAAATGGGCCCAGAGGCAGTATAAGCCAGACACTGATGGCAAGAGCAGATTTGACCTCTGTGCATCGGTCCATAAGCAGCTAATGGATAGGGTGCATCAGAAAATCTTTGAATTCGTCTCCGGAATCCAGTGATTTTATTTATCTGACACGAGCTGGCCAAATCCACTACGTAGTTGTAACCAAAGTGCCCTAAATCGGCGACCTGCTGCCTTCCATTGCAGCAATCCTCGATGAAAATGGAGATGTTCGTTTCATAGGCTGTCCAGCCACCTTCATCGTTTTCCCATTGCCATAACAATCCTTGCCCTGGTGCAGATGACTGAGCATATAGCTGCCTTCTAACTCTTCGCATTCGTCCTGTAAAGAAGATTGGAAAATTGGGAAACAAATTAGAATTTACAGGAAAACACATGGTTCATGATCACACAGTAAGGAATATGGAAGATAAACAAGAATCGACACCTTTCATTGGAATACTTTGCCCAGTAACTTAAGGGTGCTGCATCCTCTCTTTCCCCATAGGGTTTTGCAAGTGGGCTAGATAATTACCAAAACAGGGCTCAAGGCATGTTCACGCTGCTCATCTCTTCTGCCTTCCCAAGCCTACTTAGATTTCACCCAGAAATACTATTCTTCACAAGTGTCTGCTTGAGACTTCAGAAATAGAATGACTTTGTAGCAAAAATAAAGGTTTGTATATGCAGTTCCTCACTTTCATGTGTAATGAAAGGTGGACTGTTTTCCTCAAAGAATGGAGGCGCGAGAGTTGCCATGACCCCCAACTCATCGGCATCTTCAGAGTTAGTTACAGGAATGGCAGGATCTGGGGATAACTCACTTGCCTATCCTCTCGGCTGGGGATTGACCCTGCAGGCACTGGGAATAATCTAAATGAAGAAAGATTTTTTTTTTAATAATTGAAAAACTGAACAGGCAGCAGAATGTCCTACAGGACCTGTCCATCACATAAACTAATGTACCAGTTTGGAAACACTTACTGCACAGTAACACGTGACATGTCTTTGGAGATAGTTCAGTTAACCTGCATATTTTCTTCGGTCAACTCAACACACAGCCAAGTAATTCACACATTCATTTCCCAATGTGAAAAGCTGTGAAACGTAGATGCTGTCGCTGAAAAAACACACACACAGAGACAGACAGACAAACAGACAGACAGACCGGTCTGGTATTTGCGGTTGTAATGACGGCAGAACGGTCAGCGCTCGCCGTCATTGCCACTGTGAATCCGACAGCCACTTCTGAAGTATCATCTTCTTCTTAAGCGGTCCCTCGTATCGAGGATGACTTGCTTCCACACCAAGAAGGGATGAGTTTACGGTGTTTCAATGTAGGGCCTGATATTCCAGGTCCCGAACTACATGCTGAAGGGTGGAAGATGCCGGTGCGTGGATTTTCTTTTAACATGGGGTGGCCGTTGCACACCAGCCACCAACGGGCTTGACAGAGCTCGGTCTTGGTCCAATGGCAAAGATTAACCAAAACGACTGGAGTGAGTTATCTGAAGTATGCATATGCATAGTTAAACGTGGAAATACAGAAGTTGCGGTCAGTCATTCCCTGCTCCTTCACCACCATCCTCAATTAGGTTCCTCCCACCCAATTAAGAAATTCCGATGATTCTAAAACTTTTCCCAAATATTCAAATCTTCCCAATGGGCTTGTTGCTGCACTATATCTACAAAACCGCAACTACAGTTCAGAAATGATCTATCCGAGGCGCTCTTTGGGATGTCCTGATGACGTGAAGGATGCTATATAAATGCAAGTTCTTTCTTTCACCTATATAGCAATTTACAAATCAATTATTAGCTAATAAGGACCACTGTAAAATGGCAAAAAAGGCTAAGCTAGAACTTGCTGGCCTTTCCAGTCTATTCTGACAGCAGTAAAATTTACATCCTTCATTTCAGTTGCACAAAGCTTCTTATATCACGAACTCCACTAACCAACTCACGAGAAACTTGCAATTCATTATCCAATTGTCTACCATACAAAACAACTGAAATGTAGCTGAACCATTCTGTGGCTGCAACAATCACCTCTGCATACAAAGGTTTCCTGTTATTCTTTCTGACTTCCTGTGAAGGCCACTGTGTCAGTGTGCAGACAGCTATTAAACCAGTTTGTACAATCCAGTCCACGCGTCTGTCAAAGAGTATTTTAACTATACTTCCGAACAGCCCATCCTGTTGCTACCCCAACAATTTAAACCCCTTCTCCCACTTCAACTGACTGCCCATGAAATGACTTGTAGATGAACATTTTTCATAGCATCTGGAAAATAAATCAGGGTTAAATAGGGAGTTTCACCAGGTACTGGGTGCCACTTAGGTAAGCATATGGTCCGTTCACCTCTCGGACTTGGAATCAAACAGAAAGCAAGTCTCCTTTTTGACAACTGCAAATCTGTGCTACATGAAGATTTCCCAAACCAGTCCCTACTGGAGAGTCCAACGGGGAAAATGGCCAATAATTCAGTAGAAATTGGTGCTCTCACTTCGAGGTTCTAAGGATGGCTGGTGCTTGAGATGCTACACTTGTGGTCAAAAGTTCTGGTTGTCTTAACTCAACAGGACGTGCCTGATCCAGACAATGGATACCAATTTGGAAGTGTTCCGTTCTTTAGCATTAGCACCCCAATGCCTTGAAATTCATCCAAAAGCTCTTCTGATTTTGTTTAGAACCTTCCCTTCCATCTATGCATGCAGCACCTTGGGACATTCTTCGGCTTAAAGACAATACATAAACCAGCAACAAGTACAGATTATTGTTGCGGCTCCCAAAGTAGTAAGAGCTGACCTCAGGCTTACTGAAATAGGAAGAAATGGAGCAGAAGGCAGGTGCTTTCCCAGAATGGGAGTTTGGTAAAGAAGGAAGAAGTAGTGAGAAACTGTGCCATTCTCATTCTTCACTTGGCCTTCAGCTGTGGAGAGCAGCAATGGCCTGGGAGCACGTCTTTACCAGGCTGTTTAGGGAGACACCATCAGAATTTCTGGATATCAGAAAGCTGGATCTTTCTCCCCCAAAAAACTGTTGAGGCTAGGTTCATTGAAAATTTCAAAAATGAGATTGGTAAGATTTTTGTTAAGCAAGGGAATAAGGGTTACAGAACCAAGGTGTGTAGGTGGAGTTAAGATACAGACAAGCCATGATCTAACTGAATGGCAGAACAGGTACGAGGGGCTGAATGGCCGATTCCTGTTCCTATGTAAAAGGGGATCAAAGTCAATACATATCCAAAATGTAAAACTTGCAGACTATTAATGGTGGACTTTAAAAAGGATCTTAATTTGACATGACTCAGAAAAGAACTGCAAAGAATCTTTAGGGCTCAACACTAGAGCGGTGATTACACCACCACTTTCATTCTCATGGTTTTGAATGCCCATTTTTATAAAAGCAGCTGTATAAACTCAGGCGTTAGAACCCGTCAGATACCTGAACGCACCAAAGCCAAGCGGTGAGAGACCTCCTAATGCCATGTGCTTTAAGACCAATGACAGGAAGCCATCCTACACCAGTTTTGAGTTCACAATGACTGCAGTTTGATTCAAAATAGCCTTGGTGGTCCACTGGACTCCCTGGGCATATCTGAAGCTGGAATCTTTCAAACATTGTCACATTTTTGCCCAACTCTGATTTGTTCACAGTATTTGTTACCTCTAGACAACACTATTCCAACGCAATCCTGGCCGGCCTCCCACATTCTACTCTATGTAAACTTGGTGAGCCAAAACTCAGCTGCCCATGTCCTAACTCGCACCAATTCCAATTCACCCATCACCCGTGTGCTCGCTGATGTACATTGGCACCTAGTTTTTCATCCCTCCATGGTCCCTCCCTATCTCTAATCTCATTCAGTCTTTCACATCCCCCCTCCCCCGAGATTCCTGCACTCTAATTCTGCCCTCTTGAGTATCCCTCATCATAACTGCTCAACCATTGGTGGCTGTGCCTTCTGTTGCCTAGGTCCCAAGCTCTGGAATTCCCTGCCTAAACCTCTCCACCTCTCTTTCCTCCTTTAATATGCTCCTTAAAACCTATCTCTTTGACCACGCTTTTGGTCACCTGCCCCAATTTCTCACGTGGCTCGGTGTCAAACTTTGTCTCACAATACTCCTGTGAAGTGCCTTGGGACGTTTTACTACATTGAAGGTGCTATATAAATACATGTTGTTGTTGTAATTTCTAAAACTTGCATTAGAGTGGCCTCTGCACAAGTGCCGTATCAATGGCAAATCTGATCTCTGGGCATGGTCACAGAAACATTTCAAGCATCAAATAATCAATAAGTGCCAAACCCCGACCACAATTTCAGTGAAGTTTATCTGATTTGAGCAATTCAAAAAGCATTGGCAATATATTTGGAATACCGTTTAGTCCATTTAAAACTGCTTTGGGGTTCTTACTAAGAAAAGTAGAAGTCCATGTTTTGCTGCTGATCTTGTATTTTTCTCCTCTTGGTGCATGTGGGTAATTAAGTGAATTATTTTGAGAAATTCTGGATTATCAACCAATCAACAGGACACTGCAACAAACTTGATTTTCACCTGAAGGAACTCTTTCACAAGTGCACAAATGTATTAATTTGTCTCGTGTCCTAACTTTTCTTTTTCCAATTCAATTTCAGGGCAATTTCATAAATTCACTTTTAAACGTTCACTGGAAACATGTCGTCACTGAGCCCATGAAATGATTTCCATGAAGGATTTTATAAAACAAAGGGAATTTACCCGTACTCAAATGAGGCAATATTATAGCATAGAGTTATCGTGCTAATACAGGGCTTCCAAATTCTACTTGCTGGCTATCCGGATATGAATTTCTTTCCAACTTTAGTGTGGCTGAAAAGCAAAGCAGCTCTCCCGCTTGTGGACAACATTATTGTGTTAATCCCTCCATCTCCAATCCGTAGCATCTTGTTTTATCCTGAACAGGTTTAAAACATCCTCCCCGACTGCGTTTTCCATCTACAGCACCCCCTCCTTCCACTAACTCTATTTCTCCTGCCCAAATGATCGACTGCTCCATGCCTCATTCGCGTACCCCTGCTGCTCTGCAATGCCCTTCCTCAGCACGTCATCCTTCCTCTTTTCCTCCCCACTCCACCACTGCTTCCCGTACCCTTCATTTGCCTTTTCCTCCTCCTCCTCCCACACCTCCCCTCCTTTCTTCAGCATCCCCTTCCCTCCTCTCCCACACTGATTTCATTATTTGCCCCACCCTCTAAACCTACTTGATCTCAAAACTTCAAATTGGCCTTGACTACTCATGTATAAACACACTTGATCAGCTCTGCTGGACGGGCCACATTGTCCGCATGCCAGGCACGAGATTCCAAAAGTAAGCGCTCTATTCGGAAATCCTTCACAGCTATCGAGCCAAGGTGGGCAGAGGAAACGTTACAAGGACACCCTCAAAGCCTCCTGATAAAGTGCAATATCCCCACTGACACCTAGGAGTCCCTGGCCAAAGACCGCCCTAAGTGGATGAGTGCATCCGGGAGGGTGCTGAGCACCTCGAGTCTCATCACCGAAAGCATGCAGAAATCAAGCGCAGGCAGCGGCTAATCTGTCCAACCCTCCCTTATCCTCAACGAGTATCTGTCCCACCTGTGAAGGGGACTGTGGCTCTCGTATTGGACTGTTCAGCCACCTAAGGACTCATTCTAAGAGTGGAAGCAAGTCTTCCTCGATTCCGAGGGACTGCCTATGATGATGTTAAACACAGGAGATTAACCAGATTCTTGTGATTTTGAATAATGATCATTTATATCGTTCAGAAATGTCCCAAACTACGTTGCATATAATTAATTGCTTTGAAATGCAGATTAATGTTAAGTGGAGGCATGTGGCAACTATTTTGCACACAATGATGCACAAAGAGCAAGGAGATAAAGGACCAGTTATACTATGTTTGGTGCTGTTTGAGAGAGAGATGTTGGTCAGGACATCAGAAGAGCACCCTGCTCTTCTTCAAATAGTGGCATGGGATCTTTAACATCTGAACAACCAGAACGGGTGTGCAGGGCTTTAGTTTAGTGTCTCATTTGAGTAGCGGCATCTCAATATTACACTGAAGCGTGGCTTCAATTTAGTGCTCAGGTCCTGGTGTGAGGTTTCCACAAGCTTCTGACTTCTACCAACTTACATCAGATCCTTTAGAAACAAAGTAAAATAGTTTTGCTGTATAGAAAACTGGATCACAAGACACATTCCGATCTTGTGTCCAAAGTGTAAGTATAGTGCCATGTGGAATTTAATTTATTTCAGCTGCAGAAAACCCTACAAGTCCGTTGTGCTGACTTATTAGCACATTCCTGTGCTGTTGGTTAAAAGCATTGCTTAGAAATTATTTTAGACTCGCTATGAGGGTACAGAAACAATGGTACCTATTATTTTGTCGATAGGATGTTTAGCCAAACGTGTGGGTGCGCGGCTGCGGGCGATAACAGTGCCTCAGGTACCATGCAGCACTGCTGCTAATTTTGGAAAGACCGAAGCTATTGTTTTCAGTCCCCGCCACAAACTCCATCCCTCTCACCAACTTCTCTCCAAGGCTGAGCCAGACTGTTCACAACCTTGGTGTCATATTTGACCCAGAAATTAGCTTTCGACCACATCGACAGGATAATTAAGACTGCCAATTTCCATCTCCGTAACATTGCCCGATTTCAAAATTTCCGTATCCCTCCATGGCTTCGCCCCTCCCAATCTCTAATCTCCTCCAGCACCACAACCTCCCGAGATGTCTGCGCTCCTCTAATTCTGGCCTCTTGAGCACCCCGGATTATAATCACTCAACCATTGGTGGCCGTCCTTCTGTTGCCTAAGCCCCAAAGCTCTGGAACTCCCTGCTTAAATCTCTCCGCCTCTCTTTCCTCCTTCAAGACGCTCCTTAAAACTTACCTCTTTTGGACATGTGCACTAATTTCTACTTATGCAGCTCAGTGTCAAATTTTTTATCTCAGAATACTCCTGTGAAGCGCCTTGGGACATTTCACTACATTAAAGGCACTATATAAATACAAGTTGTTGTTATTGTAGTAATATCTGGGCTGAATAGCAAATATGTCAAACAAACTGCAAGTATCCTAAAGCAGGGCCTGCAACATGGAGTTTCTTTTCTCTTTGCGAATAAACCCCGTGTTTCCAACATTTTCTGCTTTTATTTCTGATTTCCAGCACGTTGGATGAAATTTAATATGAAGAAATGCAAGGCAATACATTTTGAAAGATCAGAGGAAATATAAACTTAAATGGCAAAACTTGAGATCGCGGGGTTCAGATGCACAAAGTTGATAAAGTTGGAAAAAATACAAGATCTCAGGCTTGATAAAAAAATGGAAGAGAGAGCCATATGGATTTGTATAGCTCCTTTAACATAAGGGAACATCTCAAGGCACTTTACTGATGAGCAATGGAAATACATCCTAAACCAGGAAGAGATTAGAAGAGGGTGACAGACTTGGCTGGAGAGAATGGATTTTGAGGTATTTAAAGGTGGAAGCAGCAGAAAGGTCTAGAAATGGAACTCCAGAAAGTAGAACCAAGGCTGCTGAAGGCTCTCACACCAATGAAAAAATGAAAAGGAAAAGGATGTAAATGGAAGCTCAGAATCAGAGGAAAGGAATGTTCCACAAGGATTTAAAAGAACTGGAGAAACCTGCAGAGGTTGGGGTGGAAAAGACCATTGAAGGATTCATGGTCTAAAGGGTGAGGATTTTTAAACTTAATGCAAGAAATGAAGGCGAAGAGCTAATGTTCACCAATACACAAGAACATAAGAAATAGGAGCAGAGCCATTTGGCCCCTTTAGCCTGCTCCACCATTCAACATCATGACTGATCTGATCTTGGCCTCAACTCCACTTCCCTGTCCACTCCCCATTGACTCCCTTACAATGATACAAATCGTTAGTAACATTAGTACAGTATACAAATCATTGCTTCCTGTTTTGGGTTCCCCCAACTTGAGGAAGGGCATCAAGGCCATAGGAAGAAATACAGGAGAGACTTGCTGAAATGATATCAGGGATGAGAAGCTTTGGTTATCAGAGACTAAAGGAAGTCTGATAGGAATCAAATTTGAGAGATTTTGATATGGTAAATCAGGAGTTAATAACACTAGTTGGTGAGTCAGTAACTAGAGGACAAAAAATTTACGATAATGGCCTAAAGAACAAAGGGAGGTTAGGAATGTTTTCTTTTTTTAAATGAGAGCTTTTAGGACATGAAATTCCCTACTAGGAACAGCTTAATGCTGGAGGCTGGATTACAGCCAATTTCAGACACTGAAATTGGCCCATTAACCACCATGACACACCTCTTACAAATGCACAAATAAGGTGAGTCATGTTGGTTAATGGGGCAATTTCAGAACCCGAAATTGGCTGTATTTCAGCCTCCAACATCAAACTTATGGGCTAATTCCAAGGAGCCCAAAAACAGCTGCTTTCCAACCTCCAGCATGAACATGGAAAAAAAATATTTTGGAGTGTGACCCCCACCTTGCAGGGGGCATTTGTTTAAAGTGCACAACTAAAATAGTTGAACATGGGCTGAAAAAGCTGATGTCTATGCAAAAAGTGGAGAGTTGGCATGTTACCAATGTCTAAACTATATTGGGAACATAAATATCTCAATTGGTTTCAGGACAAAGACAAGCCACAGCTCTCAATCTAAAATATATGCCCCAGCAATCGATGAACTCCTCCTGCATGGTGGAATGCCAGAGGCTGCATTTGTCCTCCGCAAGTTCCAGCAGTGATTTGAGAGTTTACTGGATTGGTGGCTAATCGGCTCCTATATTCCTACCAAAAACAGTGTCAGCACCCTTTATAGAACCGGTAGCCCAGTCAGTGTCAACTTGGTTTAGTGGCAGCACTTTCGTTTCTCAAAATCAGAAAACTTTGGGTTCAAGCCCTACAAGCAGAACTTGAGCACATAATCTAGGCTGACAATCTGGTGTAGTACTGAGAGAGTATGGCATTGGCAGAGGTGTTGCCTTTCGACGAAGACGTTAAAGAGGGAAAGTCAAGGCCTCGGTTTAAGAACAGGGGAATTCGTCCGGAGTCCTAGAAAATATTTATCCCTGGGGCACCACCAAAAGTAATCAACAGGCCATTTATCTCATTGCTGTTTGTGGGACTTTTCGATGTGCAAATTTGCTGCCCTATTTGCCAACAAAAATAACTACATGCCAAAAATAATTCACTGGCTGCAAGATGGCCATGAAAGGTGCTATAGAAATTCAAGATCTTCCTTGCAATCTAACACCTCAGTAAAGCAGACCTAATCTAATAACACAGTCCGTTAACTATTTCACACTTGATAAGTATGTTACTATCAACATTGCTGATCTTAAAGAATGCTGAATAAAGCTAAACTTTTAAACTACAAAATTTATTTCAATATAAAATGGAGGAAAATTAAGACAATCGTATCTGGTTTTTCTCATCCCCAGAAACAACCTGCATGCATAAAGCTCAGTAATTGAGGTTGCTTGTTTGTGCCTCCTGGTTTATTGGGTAAGCAAAATAATTGGTCACCTGCCTGATTCCAATATTGACATGAAGCTATAGAAAAAAATACCTAAGCATTGCAGTTCTGTCATGATATACGCAACTACTGTGCCCGTTTGCTGCAGGAAGCACACAACTTTCGACAGCCAGCTTTAAAGTAGAGCACACATTCAGTTGCCTGATTCATGTACAGACAACTGTACAAAGTTCCACTGGGTAGGAGGCAATGATTGTACATCTTGACTCCCTTTAGACTTGTATTTTGTGAAGACAGCTTTGTGAAAGCTCATCTTAATATCAAGTGTTTGATTCAATCCTTCACATTGTTTTGCTGATTATAGATCTAAAGTTATCCATTTGCAAATATTGGGTCTTATTTTTGTCTAGAGAAAGCCTTAATTTCTCAAATCGATTTCACTTGCTTCTTTTCTGACATGAAAAACCCTTGAAAATAAAAATCATTATTGTGTTACTATTTTAGCAGGTTAAAAGATCTCCACTGCACCATAATATCTCAGAACTTTCTGCTCTCAGTTGCACTTCTATAGGGAAGCACTGAATACAGTGCTCCAAATAGGGAGAGGGAGATCATAGAGGAAACTAAAACTAGGGGGCATAATCTCGGAATAAGAGGCCGCCCATTTAAAACTGAGATAAGGAGGAATTTCTTCTCTGAGGGTTGTAAATCTATGAAATTCTCTGCTCCAGAGAGATAAGGAGGCTGGGTCATTGAATATATTTAAAGGCGGAGATAGACAGATTTTTGGGCAATAAGGGATAAAGGATTATGGGGGGGGCAGGGAAGTGAAGCTGAGTCCATGATTAAATGGCGGAGCAGACTCGAGGGACTAGGTGGCCTACTCCTGCTCCTATTTCTTATGTTCTATGTTATGCCAAATGTAAATCCCTATAAACTACACTGACAAATACGCTTAGAATGGCAACCATCACCAAGGCAAAAATCAGGAGAAATAATTAGTCTTTTACACCTATTAAATATTCATTTTAGAATAAAATCCATGGGTACATTTTAGATATTCAAATTAACAGCGGTGCTGTGAAAAACTTTTAACCTCAAAAAATACTAACACTAATGTTTAGTTTCATTTTTTGGACAAAGTCAGGTGAAATGAGCTTCGAAGAAATACTTTTGGGTTAAAAATGAAACACAGTTTCTGATATAAAAACCCAAGGTTTAATTCAGCAAAGCAATTTAGAAAAGGAAATCATTTATTTTAAGATTTGCACCTGGAGTAAATATTTCGTTACAGATAATGAACCATTAATAGACAATATCAAATAATGCGTTTTCATTAAAATGAAGAATGTTAATGAGAAGTATGTTATGGATAGGGATGAGTGTGGTGCCAATGAATGATGCTAGTGGGTGGGTGACAGTCCCTACCTGTGTCCTGGCGGAACTGGGTGAGTGTGGGGATGTCGATGATATAGGGTGCCAGCCAGGGGTCGGCCATGCCCAGCGAGATGCTGTTGGTGCCTTTGGCGGCCGCCGCCGCCGATCCGTGCAGCTGCTGGAGGCTGCGCTCGACGTGCTCGCTCACCCGACTGCTGTAGGGCCTCCAGCGGCCCGTCTCGTCTTCCCATTCCCACACGGCGACCAGCGGCCCCGGGCCTCCGGGAGAGACGGCCGCCGCCGCGCCGGGCAAAGGCAAGGGAGCTACGGGGAAACTCGAGCCACCGCCGGCTCCAGCAGCTGCCCCTCCGCTTCCGTGAGCCGAGGCTGCCATGTCGTCCTCTCCGCCTTGCGGGGTTAATGGTGAGGGGCGGGGGGTGGGGGGGAGAACACAAATAAACGCCGATAACTTTCGGCTACAAACTCCTCCCTCACAGTATTTTCCCCGTCTCCAGGGTGGCGCCGCGCGCGCGCTGCCTTCTGGGAACTGTAGTTCCTTCCGGCTGAGGTGGCCAGGGGCTTGATATCCGGTTCGCCGGTGCGCGGACTACAACTCCCAGGAGGCGCCGCTCCGGCCAGCACCCTCTGCTGACGGCTCGCGTCAGGTGCGAGGGTAACAGAAACGAAACTTTAGTGAGCAAAACTTTTTGTTTTTGTTTCGCGGGGAGAAGATTTAGCTGCGCACAAATAAAACTCTGCGATTATAAAGATTAGGAAAAAAATTAATAAACGCAAATCTGAAAAAAGAAAATGCACAGCAGTTTATCAATGAAGAAACGACCTCCCTGGACGCTGTAATTCATGCTCTTGTCAAAGTTGTTTCGGAGCAATATACTGACTCAGGGGACGTTCTGTTTCACAATTTAATAACTGTAACAACTAGTTGATAGAAACGTTATGTTCTGAAGACAGTGCTTAGGGAAATCACTGTAGTAGTTGAATTGGCTGCTGCGTTCACGAAGAACGTGCACTCTAGTACAGGGCAGAGCAGACAGATCCGAACACATTATGTATCGCTCCAATCGTGGAGAAAAAAGGCCGAGTTCCCGAGGTGAGGTGAGGCGAGAGCCCATGACATCAAGGCATCATTTGACTGAGTGCGGCATCAAAGAGCCCGAGTAAAATTTAACTCACTGAGAATCAGGGGGAAAATTCTGCACTGGCTGGAGTCATATTGAGCATAAAGGAAGATGATTGTGTTTGTTGGAACCCAATCATTTCAGCCCCGAGCCATTGCTGCAGGAGTTCCTCAGGGCAGTGTCCTAGGCCCAACCATCTTCAGCTGCTTCATCAATGACCTTTCCTCCATCATGTCAGAATTGGAAATGCTCACTAATGATCGCACAGTTCCATTCGCAATTCCTTAGATAATGAAGCAGTCCGTGCCAGCATGCAGCAAGACCTGAATGGCATTCAGGCTTGGGCTGCTAAGTGGCAAGTTACATTTGCACCACACAGGTGCCAATAAGAGATTAAAACTACCGCCCCTTGACATTCAACAGCATTACCATTGTCAAATCCCCCACCATCAATATCCTAGGATCACCATTGGAGCTGGGTATTCTGTGGCAAGTGTCTCACCTGACTCCCAAAGCCTTTCCACCATCTATAAGGCACAAGTTAGGAGTGCGATGGATTACTCTCCACTTGCCTGGATGAATGCAGCTCCAACAATACTCAAGCAGCTCAATATCATCCAGGACTAAGCAGCCCACTTGATAGGCATCCCATCCACCACTTTAAACATTCACTCCCTCCACCACTGACATATGCTGCAGTGTGTACCATCTACAAGATGCACTGCAGCAACTCGCCAAGGCTTCTTCAACAGCACCTCCCAAACCCGTGACCTCTACCACCTAGATGGACAAGGGCACCAGGCACATGGAAACACCATTGCCTCCAAGAAGGTGGCTCACCACCATCTTCTCAAGGGCAATTAGGGATGGGCAATAAATGCTGGCCTTGCCAGCGACACTCACATCCTGGAACGAATAAAAACAAGTCACACACCATCCTGACTTGGAAATATATCACCCTTCCTTCATTGTTGCTGGGTCAAAATCCTGGAACTCCCTCCCTAAAAGCACTGTGAGAGCACCTTCACCACACAACTGAGCAGTTCAAGGCAGCACCTTCTCAAGGGCAATTTAGTGGTGGGCAATAAATTCTGGCCTAGCTAGCGACGCCCACATCCCATGAACAAATAAAGTCAATGGAGGTAGATTCATACTCTTGCAGGAAATGTGGAATGGTGAAGGGGATCGAGCGAGGGACAGGTGTTATAAATGTGCAGGGTAATAAACAATTCTCAAATTGGAGTGAAATCACTGCGGCATTATTCTGCAATCAGGCTTCTGTTTTTTTTTTAAGAGGGAAGGCAACTTTCTCTGGGAAATAGGTTAATGATTTATCCAAGTGTATTCTGTTGCAGCTTTATAGTTGGTTATGTCCCTCCACCTCATCTTTCTAAACAGCTTCATTTGACACCATTATTCCATTACACTCCTGGCTGGCCGTCCACATTCTGCCCTACATAAACTTGAGGTGATCCAAAACTCGCTGCCCGTGTCCTAACTCGCACCAAGTCCCGCTCACCCATCACTCCTGTGCTCACTGATCTACATTGGATCCCGGTTAAGCAATACCTCGATTTCAATATTCTCATCCTCATTTTCAAATCCCTCCATGGGCCTCGCATCTTCCTATCTCTGTAACCTCCTTCAGCCCCCTAATCCCTTCTGTCCTCTTGAGCATTCTTGATTATAATCGTTCAGCCATTGGTAGCTGTGCCTTCTATTGCCTAGGCTCTAAGCTTTGGAACTCCTTGCCTAAACCCATCTGCCTCTTTGTTCCCTTTCCTTCTTTAAGACGCTCGATAAAACTTACCTCTTTGACCAAGCTTTTGGTCACGCCCTAATTTCTCCTTATGCTCGGTGTCAAAATTTTTGTCTCATTATACTCCTGTGAAGCGCCATGGGACATTTTGCTATATAAATACAAGTTGTTCTTGTTATTATTAAATCATTACTTGAGCCATATAAATTTCAGACATCTTCATATTGGTCCATGTTGCCTTATTATAAGTTTAGTTTTAATGTCACATTTGTCCCTGCAGTTATTTATAAATTTAATACAGTACTGGGGAAGTTACAGAGCTGCTGTCTTTCAGCTGGGACATTAGAAGACTTGCATTTATATAGTGCCTTTCACAACCACAGGGCGTCCCAAAGCGCTTTACAGCTAATGAAGTGCCTTTTAAGTGTAGTCATTATTATAATGTAGGAAATGCGGCCGCCAGTTTTTTTTTTTTTTTACATAGCAAGGTATCACAAACAGAACTTTTAACATTGTTATTACCAGTTTAAGTGTATCTAAGGGTTAAGACATGGCAGGAGAGCTCGGTCGGGTGTTATGCTCCTCCTGTACCATGTGGGAACTCGGGGACACTTCCGGTGTCCCTGACGACTACGTGTGCGGGAAGTGTATCCGCCTCCAGCTCCTGACGGTCCGCGTTACGGAATTGGAGCTGAGGGTGGATTTACTCTGGAGCATCCACGATGCTGAGAATGACGTGAGTATCACGTGTAGTGAGTTGGTCTTACCGCAGGGAAAGGGTCCACAGCCAGATAGGGAATGGAAGACCAGCAGGAAGAGTAGAGCAAGGAAGGTAGTGCAGGGGTCCCCTGCGGTCATCCCCCTGCAAAACAGATACACCGCTTTGGGTACTGTTGAGGGGAATGACTCATCAGGGGAGGGCAGCAGCAGCCAAGTTCATGGCACCGTGGCTGGCTCTGCTGCACAGGAGGGCAAGAAAAAGAGTGGGAGAGCGATAGTGATAGGGGATTCAATTGTGAGGGGAATAGATAGGCGTTTCTGCGGCCGCAACCGAGACTCCAGGATGGTATGTTGCCTCCCTGGTGCAAGGGTCAAGGATGTCTCGGAGCGGGTGCAGGACATTCTGAAATGGGAGGGAGAACAGCCAGTTGTCGTGGTGCACATTGGTACCAACGACATAGGCAAAAAAAGGGATGAGGTCCTACGAAACGAATTTAAGGAGCTAGGAGCTAAATTAAAAAGTAGGACCTCAAAAGTAGTAATCTCGGGATTGCTACCAGTGCCACGTGATAGTCAGAGTAGGAATCGCAGGATAGCGCAGATGAATACGTGGCTTGAGCAGTGGTGCAGCAGGGAGGGATTCAAATTCCTGGGGCATTGGGACCGGTTCTGGGGGAGGTGGGACCAGTACAAACCGGACGGTCTGCACCTGGGCAGGACTGGAACCAATGTCCTAGGGGGAGTGTTTGCTAGTGCTGTTGGGGAGGATTTAAACTAATATGGCAGGGGGATGGGAACCAATGCAGGGAGACAGAGGGAAACAAAAAGGAGCCAAAAGCAAAAGACAGAAAGGAGATGAGGAAAAGTGGAGGGCAGAGAAACCCAAGGCAAAGAACAAAAAGGGCCACTGTACAGCAAAATTCTAAAAGGACAAAGGGTGTTAATAAAACAAGCCTGAAGGCTTTGTGTCTTAATGCAAGGAGTATCCGCAATAAGGTGGATGAATTAATTGTGCAAATAGATGTTAACAAATATGATGTGATTGGGATTACGGAGACGTGGCTCCAGGATGATCAGGGCTGGGAACTCAACATTCAGGGGTATTCAACATTCAGGAAGGATAGAATAAAAGGAAAAGGAGGTGGGGTAGCATTGCTGGTTAAAGAGGAGATTAATGCAATAGTTAGGAAAGACATTAGCTTGGATGATGTGGAATCTATATGGGTAGAGCTGCAGAACACCAAAGGGCAAAAAACGTTAGTAGGAGTTGTGTACAGACCTCCAAACAGTAATAGGGATGTTGGGGAGGGCATCAAACAGGAAATTAGGGGTGCATGCAATAAAGGTGCAGCAGTTATAATGGGTGACTTTAATATGCACATAGATTGGGCTAGCCAAACTGGAAGCAATACGGTGGAGGAGGATTTCCTGGAGTGCATAAGGGATGGTTTTCTAGACCAATATGTTGAGGAACCAACTAGGGGGGAGGCCATCTTAGACTGGGTGTTGTGTAATGAGAGAGGATTAATTAGCAATCTCATTGTGCGAGGCCCCTTGGGGAAGAGTGACCATAATATGGTGGAATTCTGCATTAGGATGGAGAATGAAACAGTAATTTCAGAGACCATGGTCCAGAACTTAAAGAAGGGTAACTTTGAAGGTATGAGGCGTGAATTGGCTAGGATAGATTGGCGAATGATACTTAGGGGGTTGACTGTGGATGGGCAATGGCAGACATTTAGAGACCGCATGGATGAAGTACAACAATTGTACATTCCTGTCTGGCGTAAAAATAAAAAGGGGAAGGTGGCTCAACCGTGGCTATCTAGGGAAATCAGGGATAGTATTAAAGCCAAGGAAGTGGCATACAAATTGGCCAGAAATAGCAGCGAACCTGGGGACTGGGAGAAATTTAGAACTCAGCAGAGGAGGACAAAGGGTTTGATTAGGACAGGGAAAATGGAGTACGAGAAGAAGCTTGCAGGGAACATTAAGGCGGATTGCAAAAGTTTCTATAGGTATGTAAAGAGAAAAAGGTTGGTGAAGACAAACGTAGGTCCCCTGCAGTCAGAATCAGGGGAAGTCATAACGGGGAGCAAAGAAATGGCGGATCAATTGAACAAGTACTTTGGTTCGGTATTCACTAAGGAGGATACAAACAACCTTCCGGATATAAAAGGGGTCAGAGGGTCTAGTAAGGAAGAGGAACTGAGGGAAATCTTTATTAGTCGGGAAATTGTGTTGGGGAAATTGATGGGATTGAAGGCCGATAAATCCCCAGGGCCTGATGGACTGCATCCTAGAGTACTTAAGGAGGTGGCCTTGGAAATAGCGGATGCATTGACAGTCATTTTCCAACATTCCATTGACTCTGGATCAGTTCCTATGGAGTGGAGGGTAGCCAATGTAACCCCACTTTTTAAAAAAGGAGGGAGAGAGAAAACAGGGAATTATAGACCGGTCAGCCTGACCTCAGTAGTGGGTAAAGTGATGGAATCAATTATTAAGGATGTCATAGCAGTGTATCTGGAAAATGGTGACATGATAGGTCCAAGTCAGCATGGATTTGTGAAAGGGAAATCATGCTTGACAAATCTTCTGGAATTTTTTGAGGATGTTTCCAGTAAAGTGGACAAGGGAGAACCAGTTGATGTGGTATATTTGGACTTTCAGAAGGCTTTCGACAAGGTCCCACACAAGAGATTAATGTGCAAAGTTAAAGCACATGGGATTGGGGGTAGTGTGCTGACGTGGATTGAGAACTGGTTGTCAGACAGGAAGCAAAGAGTAGGAGTAAACGGGTACTTTTCAGAATGGCAGGCAGTGACTAGTGGAGTGCCGCAAGGTTCTGTGCTGGGGCCCCAGCTGTTTACATTGTACATTAATGATTTAGACGAGGGGATTAAATGCAGTATCTCCAAATTTGCGGATGATACTAAGTTGGGTGGCAGTGTGAGCTGCGAGGAGGATGCTATTAGGCTGCAGAGTGACTTGGATAGGTTAGGTGAGTGGGCAAATGCATGGCAGATGAAGTATAATGTGGATAAATGTGAGGTTATCCACTTTGGTGGTAAAAACAGAGAGACAGACTATTATCTGAATGGTGACAGATTAGGAAAAGGGAAGGTGCAACGAGACCTGGGTGTCATGGTACATCAGTCATTGAAGGTTGGCATGCAGGTACAGCAGGCGGTTAAGAAAGCAAATGGCATGTTGGCCTTCATAGCGAGGGGATTTGAATACAGGGGCAGGGAGGTATTGCTACAGTTGTACAGGGCCTTGGTGAGGCCACACCTGGAGTATTGTGTACAGTTTTGGTCTCCTAACTTGAGGAAGGACATTCTTGCTATTGAGGGAGTGCAGCGAAGGTTCACCAGACTGATTCCCAGGATGGCGGGACTGACCTATCAAGAAAGATTGGATCAATTGGGATTGTATTCACTGGAGTTCAGAAGAATGAGAGGGGACCTCATAGAAACGTTTAAAATTCTGACGTGTTTAGACAGGTTAGATGCAGAAAGAATGTTCCCAATGTTGGGGAAGTCCAGAACCAGGGGTCACAGTCTGAGGATAAGGGGTAAGCCATTTAGGACCGAGATGAGGAGAAACTTCTTCACCCAGAGAGTGGTGAACCTGTGGAATTCTCTACCACAGAAAGTAGTTGAGGCCAATTCACTAAATATATTCAAAAGGGAGTTAGATGAAGTCCTTACTACTCGGGGGATCAAGGGTTATGGCGAGAAAGCAGGAAGGGGGTACTGAAGTTTCATGTTCAGCCATGAACTCATTGAATGGCGGTGCAGGCTAGAAGGGCTGAATGGCCTGCTCCTGCACCTATTTTCTATGTTTCTATGTTTCTATGTAAATGTGATAATTAAATAATCTATTTTGTTACGGATGTCGAGGGGAAAGTATTGGTCAGGACACTGGGAGAACTCACCTGCTCTTCGATTAGCGCCATGGGATTTTTTACGTCCACCTGACCGGGCCTCGGTTTAACATCTCATCGGAAAGAAGACACCTCCGACACCCTCAATCAGCACCACTAAAAGCAGATTCGCTTGTCATTCAGTTCATTGTTTTTTGTGGGATCTTGCTTGTGCAATTTTGCTGTCACATTTACCTACACAAGTGACTACACATCAAAAAGTATTACATTGGATGTAAAGAGATTTGGGATGTCCTGTGAACAGAAATAACTCTATAAATGCAAGTTCTTTTATGTATCAAAGTATAGAAACATTTCAGGGAAAAAAAAAATCAGTTTTATACTAGATAGTCTCCAATATGCTAATGGTCTTTTCTATGCTCCCTCCCTCCCTCCAGGAATAAAATTCTGTTTGACCTTCATGTCAAAAAAAAAACTTAAGACTTGCTTGGTAGTTTGAAATTCATTTTTCCTTGATAATAGAAAGCAAATCAACATTTCTACTTAGGTGAAAATCTCCCAATGGTGGTGGTGGTGGCAGGAAGGGGGTGGTTTTGGCAAGTAACTGGCTGAGGCAAAGCTGAACTATCAAAGAAAAAAATTAACTTGGCTCAGACAGAGGCTCGAGAAGCACAAAGAAATTTACGTTCAGCCAGACAATGGACGGAGAATGGGCTGAGCAATTCAAAACATTCAATGGGGGGGGGGGGGGGAGCGAGCAGAGAAGAGTGGCCCAAGAATTGAGAGAGAATATTTGAGGGGGGAGGGGGGGATAAAGGTATTACCATTTAACAAATAAAACATTAAAATGTTAAAGAACTGAAAAATAGCTGTTATTTTTCACAAAGTAAAACCAATACAGCTATGAATTGAGCTTCAGGAAATAAAGCTCTGCAGAGGCACCTCGAGGCTAGAGCCCGCAATTGTGCACAGACAACAACCTGTATTTATATAGCACCTTTAATGTAGTAAAACATCCCAAGGGCGCTCCACAGGAGTATTAAGAGACAAAATATTTGACACCGAGCCACATAATTGGGGCAGGTGGCCTAAAGCTTGGTCAAAGAGGTAGGTTTTAAGGAGTGTCTTAAAGGAGAAAAGAGAGGTTTAGACAGGGCATTCCAGAGCTTGGGGCCTAGGCAACAGAAGGCACAGCCACGAATGGTTGAGCGATTATAATCAGGGATGCTCAAGAGGGCAGAATTAGAGGAGCGCAGATATCTCGGTGGGGAGGGGGCAGGGGGGTTGTGTGGCTGAAGATTAGAAATAAGGAGGGACAAGGCCATGGAAGGATTTGGAAACAAGAATGAGAATTTTGAAATCAAGATGTTGCTAAACCGGGAGCCAATGTAGGTCAGCGAGCACATGGTTGATGGGTGAGCGGGACTTAGTGCGAGTTAGGGTACGGGCTGCTGAGTTTTGGATGACCTCAAGTTTACATAGAACATAGGGAATATGGTACATCTCAATTGTGAGGGAATTTTGAGAAATGAACAGCCTGTAGGTGACATTGTAATTTGATTTCAATCGGATGTTACAGCCTTCACATGGTCTGTCACAATGTTCGTGTCTCATTAAAGCCTACTATTTTATAGTGAGTACAAAAAAACTGCGCCCATTAAATATTGGGAAGACCGAAGCCTTTGTTTTCGGTCCTCGCCACAAACTCCGTTCCCGAGCCACTGACTGCATCCCTCTCCCCAACTTCTGTCTGAGGCCGGCCAAGAGTGCGTTGGAAAAATCAAGTCTAGAGGTAATAAAGGCATGGATGAGGGGCTTCAGCAGCGCATGAGCTGAGGCAGGGGCAGAGACGGGCAATGTTATGGATGTGGAAATAGGCGGTCTTGGGTATGTCACGGCTATGTGGTCGAAAGCTCATTTCTGGGTCAAATATGACATTAAGGTTGCGAACAGTGTGGTTCAGCCTCAGACAGAAGTTGGGGAGAGGGATGCAGTCAGTGGCTCGGGAACGGAGTTTGTGGCGAGGACCGAAAACAAAGGCTTCGGTCTTCCCAATATTTAATGGGCGCAGTTTTTTTGTACTCACTATAAAATAGTAGGCTTTAATGAGACACGAACATTGTGACAGACCATGTGAAGGCTGTAACATCCGATTGAAATCAAATTACAATGTCACCTACAGGCTGTTCATTTCTCAAAATTCCCTCACAATTGAGATGTACCATATTCCCTATGTTCTATGTTCTCAAGCTGATGGAGTGCAGTGCTGAATCTCATTGGAGATGAATCAATATTGTCAATGTATATGAGGGTTGGAAGTTAATATCAGGAAGGAGGGTTAAGTTTGTTTGATTTTTAATCAAAAGCCAATATAATTAATTTAAATGCATAGAAACTGAAAATTCTTGGAACACTCAGTATGTTGGGCAGCATCTGTGGTGAAACATAAGGTTAACTTTTTAGGTCAATGACTTTTGGTCAGAACTCAAAGATATTACAGATGAACAGCTTTTAAGCAGATACAAAACCAGGGAATAGCAGCAGGAAAAGAAAAAGGTCTGTGATTGGGTGGAGGACATGGGATGACCAAATGACTGAGGTGATGATAGTGTAAGGCAAAAGGAGGTAATAATGAGAAATTAAACAAAAGATGGGTCCTGAGGATGTGTGAATGCTTACAACAGAATAGCAGAGGGCGAAGGAAGCATGGAAAATCTGGCTCCCGTAGCCCAGGAATGTGGTGGAAGAAAGGCAGGCAGACCCCAGAGGTGCAGAACATAGGGGATCGCCACCCATATCAGCCCACACCTTCCCCATTTCCAGTTGAATTACATAGCATTCACACCATGAATCTCTGGATCGCTTCTCGGCCTTTTGGCTAAGATCATGCGTAACTGACCTGACAGGGGAGTAGCCACCATGACCTCCGGGTGGTTCTCCCTGGATCAGGAAGGTATATGCTTGCTTTTTTGGAAACAGGAGGTGGGTGGGGTGGCTTGACCCATCCACCTCCACGGAGGTGTGTGGGGGACCTGACCCATCCACCTCCATGGCACGAACCTGGTATTGCAGTACTTCCAGGAACGGTGCAGTGGCTCTAGGCCTTTTGGCTAAGAGCATTGGCGCAGAGTGATCCTTGGCGTGTGCAAGGTGACCTCTGGCGTTTGTGATTTGACAAAGAATTGGAACGATTGGCTACGAATTAAAAAAAAAAAAAAAAATTTCCAGTTTCTCTCTCGGCCTTTTGGCTAAGATCATGCGTAACTGACCTGACAGGGGAGTAACCACCATAACCCCAAGGTGGTTCTCCCTGGATCAGGAAGGTATATGCTTGCTTTTTTGGAAATAGGTGGGTGGGGTGGCTTGACCCATCCACCTCCACGGAGGTGTGGGGGGGGCCTGATCCATCCACCTCCATGGCACGAACCTGGTATTGCAGTACTTCCAGGAACGGTGCAGTGGCTCTAGGCCTTTTGGCTAAGAGCATTGGCGCAGAGTGATCCTTGATGTGTGCAAGGTGACCTCTGGCGTTTGTGATTTGACAAAGAATTGGAACGATTGGCTACGAATTTCCAAAAAAAAAAAAAAAAATTTCCAGTTTCTCTAGTGCACCCATTCGATATTACCAACTGCTGTGGGAGAGAATATGGTAGCGGTGGTTACAGTTTAATTAGGGCCTGATTTTCGGCTTTCGGGGTTTTTTTTGGCAAAAACAGTCACGATACGTCAAACTTACCGTTTTTAGACTGAATTTTTGGCTTTACGTCAGTGCCAGGGGTGCATCGGTATGGGAGGTGTTGCACAAGCATTCGCGGCACAAACTGCGAGTTTCGGCAACTTTAGTCTGGGGCCGGTAGCGCTGCGCAGTGTCTTAGAAGGGAAAAAAAATTCCAAAATACATTTACAAGACCCTTAACTATGTAATCGCTGCAAAAAAATTAAAAAATAAAATCTTTAACTTATTTTTTTTTCAGGTTTTCATACTTACTGCTGCTGGCAGGACTGCACCAATAGGTTTGACCTGTCGCTATTCTGGCAGCGGCATACAGGTTGGAGAGTGCCGAAACTCGGACGCAAACGCAATCCGGCACATCTCTCCCCGGCGGTACTTGAAAGCATCATCGCAAACAGGTACCCGAGGATCTCGCCCGAGCTTTGCGACTGGGTTGTCAGCGTGGAGGGGCAAATCGTGGCGAAAACCTGCCGAAAATCCGGCCCTAAAGTTGTTAAAGTCAATGTTAAAGCCAGAAGGCTGTCAAGTGCCTAGTAGAAAGATGAGGTGCTGTTCCTCAAGCTTACGTTGAACTTCATTGGAACAGTGTAGGAGGCCAAGAACAGAGAGGTCAGAGTGGGATAGGGACAAAGAATTAAAGTGGCAAGTGACCAGAAGCTCAGGGTCACGCTTGCAGATAGAATGGAGGTGTTCAGCAAAGCGATCACCCAATCTGCATTTGGTCTTCCCAATGTCAGTGAAACCACACTGAGAGCTGCAAATTCAGTATACTACATTGGAAGAAGTACAAGTAGAACACTCTCACTTGGAAGGATTGTTGGGGCTCTGGAAAGTGGCAACAGAGGAGATGAAAGAGCATGTGATACACCTCCTTTGCTTGCATGGGAAGGTGTTAAGAGAAGAACAGGTGTTGAGGGTGATGGAAGAATGGACCAGGGTATCAGAGGGAATGGACTGGGGAAGAGAAGGGATTGGGAAGATTGGTTGGGTGGCAGAACCATGCAGGAAATGGCAGAAAACAACTAGTCGAATGCAGAGGCTGGCAGGTGAGAACAAGAGGGATCTTATTATGAGAGGGAGGACGAGGGGTGGGGCGGAAGAGTGGGAAATAGTATGGACATGGTCGAGGGCCCTCTCGAGAAATTTGGGGGGGGGGGTGGGAAGAAGTGGGTGGAGGTTGCAGGAATCCTGGCTGAGGGGATAAAAAGGACACTTTAGAAACTCTGGTGTGGTAGGTGGCATTGTCCAAGCAGATGTGATGGAGATGGAGAAACTTCCATCACTTAATTATCTCCAATCCTTCACCCAATCAAATACCTCCTTTTTTCTTTTCCCTGGCTCTGCACCGAAGTGGTTCATTTGCAACATCTTCCAGTTTTGTCGAAAGGTTATCAACCTGAAACATTAATTTTATGTTCCTCTTTCAACAGATGTTGTTTGATCTGCTGAGTGTTCCCATATTTCGTTTTTATTTTAGATTTCCAGCATCAGCAGTACAGGTTGAGCGTCCAAAATCCAAAGTTCTGGAATCTGGGGCGATCCGTGGCAGATTCGTCCGGGATCTGTAAAATGTTCCGGAATCCGGACCGGGTGACCCTGCCGACCTCGGGGCCTCACCACTGCTTGTCTCACCACCCTTACCTCGGGCCCTCCTTGTCAGCCCACCCGAACACCACCTCGGTGGGGCCCGCGAGCCCGACGACGACCTTCTCGGCGGGGCCCGCCCGAACACCTTCTTCTTGGCGGGGCCCACTCGAACACCTCCACGGCGGCGGGGCCCCGCCCGAACACCTCCTGGACGGGGCGGCCCAAACAGCTTCTCAGAGAGCAGCCCCCCACCCTTTGACGTTCCGAAATCCGGAAATACCCAAACCTGGGCTCAGGTGTTTCCAGATTGCGGACGTCAGAAACACGTTCTGACGTCCGGAAAAACACGAAAAACAGCTCGGCCTTGGTCCTTAGGTTGCCGGTT
Source organism: Pristiophorus japonicus (assembly GCF_044704955.1). Classification (NCBI taxonomy): domain Eukaryota; kingdom Metazoa; phylum Chordata; class Chondrichthyes; family Pristiophoridae; genus Pristiophorus; species Pristiophorus japonicus. The sequence goes on from NC_091992.1 coordinate 53,127,152, forward strand.
TCGGGACGTTCAACTGTATTTTAAATTTTTCATTTAAATGTATGCTTAATATTACCTTTCAGGAATTTAAGAGCTTTCGTTTGCTGCATGAATATATGCTGAGAAATTCAACTTTTTTTGCACCCAGTATAAGCCCCCCCCCAGGTCAGGAAAAACAGCAAAGCTCCCCAAATGGTACGGGGGAGGCAATGCTGCTGATCCCATTAATCTGGGCTGGACACAAACCCAAGTACCTTCGGTATAGTTTCTACCAGAAGAACATTGAGAAATTATTGAAACTAACATTTGAATGATTGTAACTATTAAGAAATTCCAGTTGGCCATGCTCGAAGGAGTATAATATCACTTGGTACGGATCACAGGACAAAGATTGGAGTTCATGTTTATGTTTCTTCTGCTGGGGCAAATCCTGTTTAATCATGTTCCATTCAGCAACTTTCTCCACTGTAGAGTCTTCCAATCTAATTACAGAGGTAGGATTGGGAATACAGACAGGAACATTTGAAATAAATAGATTAAATGGGGGAGAATGTTGAGTTTTAAAATATTGACTTTGCCCATGAGAACACATGAACCAGTACTCACTTCTCATCTCCCCCATTTATTTGACCATTCTGTTATAAATGGTATTAGGCTGTACAGACTGTCAAACTTAGCTAAAACTATTTCCAGTTACGGTATTTCTTTTGAACTAATTTTCGTCCTGTAATACTCAAAATGAGAACAATGCAAAATATCTATCCAGCTCATCAATTTCCTCATCTTCATAAATCACCTGGCCTAATATTTTATTTATAAAAATTGCTGATTTATTCCAGCACAGAAATCAGTCTTTCAAGAATTGAAATAAAAATACCATACAAAATAAAAAAAACTGTAATTTCATGGAGTTCCAATATCAAAACTAGATACAAACTTGATAAAATGTCACTCATTATCCCATTCCAAACTAGCTGATATATTACAACACACTAGTTTAAAATGTCTTTAAACTTAAGCTTATTCAGTAACAGAATTTCCAAAAAACGAACTTTAATCACTCTGACATAATATTCAAAAGTCACATTTGAACACACATTTCATTTCCAATATATTAAAATTTATTTAAACCAGAATCTAAATATTTGAAAGTCAAACAGATCAACCATCACTACCTTGGTGGAGAAAAGCAGAACCAGTAGTTTCTGAGGAAACAATTTGATGGTTGGAATATTTGAATTGTGTGCTCAGTTCACTAATTAACAATAGGATAAGCCTTCTCCCAGCAGGTCAATACCTACACTCAAAACATCACCGACTTGCAGTAAATTTGGATAGAGTTGATTGCGGACTCTCTGATTGAGCATACTTAATTTATTACTTCTCTCACTAAAACAGCCTTGTTACGGCTCATGTCCACAGTGTATTGGTAGACAACTGTGTCATGGCATGATTTTAATCCAATAATTTCCCCCAAAAGGAGAGTTCCTGATTTTGGTATGATTATGGGTGCAAGATCTGGAGTGGAGAGCAGCTTTTTCCCCAATGGGGCAGCAGGAAAAGTCAGAAGAAGAATCTCACTACACTTGCATATCTTCCATCAGACATTTGTAAAGCTGCAGAGGCCTGGAGGCAGACCGGCACGCCCATTGCATCCTTTTTTACCCAGGCCAGAGCATCGGGACATAGGGCAAAATAACTTAAATACAGGTTGAACCTCCCTTATCCATAACTCTCGGGACCTGACCTGTTCCGGATAAGGGATTTTTCCAGATGAGGGGTGGTCACGTTAAATAAATTGGATGGTACAGGTACTGAGCAAGGGGATATCGGGGCTGGCTGGCTTGGGGTTGGGAGTGCGGCAGAGAGATAATGGGGGAGGGGGAGGGGGAGGGGGGGGCAGGGTATCGCGGAGTCGACAGCGAGGAAGGACTTCAATTCGTTTATGTCGGAGTTCTGCACACGTGCCACCCGGTGGCCGGGGTGGTTCTGGATAAGGGAGTTATCGATGAGGGAGGTTCAACCTGTACCATGTTTTTTGTAGCTATCCCAAAGCTGGGTTTATATTGAAGATCACATGCCCTTGATGCTTCAGAGCAGTAATTTTACACGGGAACACCCTGAAAACTCAATGCTATATCCAAGAGCTCTTTCCCCAGTGCCTCTTGTTTCCCTCCATGGCTGAACTCTTCTGATAGCTCCCTAAAAGTACTGCATATCCGCCTTGAATTGATGTCTTGCCTGTAAATGCCATGTTTCCATTTATAGCGTGCATCCCCATACAAAACAATTAAAGATCTCCTTGGCATACGGATGGCTACCTCGACATCCTTGTAAGGGACTGGCCTTTGACCTATGTCACTAGTCATTTCCACACCGTCGTTGCCTGTGCAATGAGTATTATCTCCATTGAAATTAAAAATGCTCTCTGAATTACCAGTTACTGGATCATATGACTGTGCATTGCACACCATTTCAGTATGATGTAGCTGGATGAAATCCTCGGAGTCGCAAGACATTGATAATATGGTTTCAGACAGCAGATTGACACTGACCAGGCGCTCACCCCACAACCACCAGTCATCAAAGTGTGGGTCAATGGCAGAGCCTTGTTCTGGTCTGTAATCCAGGTTACACTGCTCGACAGGAAGAAAGTCTTTCAGCACAGGGTGTTGCATCATTCGGTCTATGAGCAGATGGCTGAAGCATGGCAGGCCACTGAAACGTTCCACTTTCAACTTGTGCTTTTTAAAATTCACCTTTGGGCCATAGTCCTGTATGTTGACAAAGAAACAGATGAGTAAGATTGGACTAAAAAAAAACAAGGAAATTAACTACAGTATTTCATACTGTAGTTAATGAAATAACAATGAAAATTTAAAAAGCCAATTTTCACAGGTGTAACATTACAAGGACAACACAGTATAAAGCAGCTTTAGTTGATATTCTCAAGATAAAAATGCTATTTTTTCCACCAGAACGAAATGCACCAAGTATTGTAAATCAAATTTATATAGAGAAAGTGCTGCAATGTTGGAAGTGCCGTCTTTCAGATGAGACATTAAAACCGAGACTTCCATCTGCCCTCAGGTGAATCAGAATGATTACAGCACGGAAGGCGGCCATTTGGCCTTCGAGTCTATGCTATCTCTCAGCTAGTCCCACTACCCTGCCCATCCCCCGTAGCCCTTCAAATTATTTTCCTTCAGATACTTATCCAACTCCCTTTTTAAAGATAATGGGAACAGTTTCTCTCTATCTACTCTATCCTGAACCCTCATGATTTTGAACACCTCTATCACATCTCCTCTCAATCTTCCCTGCTCCAAGGAGAACAACTCCAGCTTCCCCAGTCTTATCAACGTAACTGAAGTCCCATATTCCTGGATTCATTCTGCATCTTCTCGAAGGCCTTCACATACTTCCTAAAGTGTGGTGCCCAGAATTGGACACAGCACTCCAGTTGGGGCTGAACCAGTGTTTTATACAGATTCATCATAATTTCCACACTTTTGTACTCTATACCTCTATTTATGTAGCCCAGGATCCCAAAAGCCTTTTTAACTGCTTTCTCAACCTGCCCTGCCACCTTCAATGATTTGCGCACACATACCCCCAGGTCTCTGTTCGCGCATCCCCTTTAGGATTGTACCATTTAGTTTATATGTCTTCTCCTCATTCTTTCTACCAAAATGTATCACTTCACACTTTTCTGCGTTAAACGTCATCTGCCACGTCTGCCCATTTCACCAGCCTGTCTGTTTTTCTGATGGATGTAAAAGAAAAGAACCAATAGTACTATTCAAAGAAGAGCAGGAGAGTTCTCCCAGTGGGCCAACAGTTAGCCTTCAATCAACATTACTAAAGTGAGATTATCTAATCATTAATTACTGTTTGTCAGATCTTGCTGTGCACAAATTGGCTCCCTCATTTCCCTATATTACAATAGTAACTACATTTCAAAAAGTATTTAATTGGCTGTGAAGTGGTTTGGAATAGCCTGAGGATGTGAAAAGTGCTATATAAATGCAGAATTATATATATAAATTTCATGATACGACAAACATTTCAACTCGCAAAACTGACCACAAATCCCTTCACTTCCCTCATTATCTGGCCAGCCTCACTCACTGACATTTATGAGACCTCAATGCCAGCCACGATCCACTCATCAGCTCCTGTTAAAAAAATCTATTTCCCATGTAAGTTTACTTTGAATTTGTTCTGATAAGAAATTCAAATATTCTTTTCTACAAATTGATCCCAGAATGGAAATATACAAATGCCAATGTGATATCAGGCAATAGCACCGAGGGATTTAAATGACATCCAAAATAAATAGAATGTCCAAACACCTTTGGCTAGTGATTGTGCACCACTGTGGTGTTTGCTTGTAGTTGCGTAACTCCTTCAACTCAATTAATTGTTTAAACAAAAATATTCAGCCAAAAAAAGTGAAAACTCAATGGGAGTGCTTCTGGTTGGCCAGTATGGTGTTCATCGTCATGTCCCATGAGATTCTGAGTGAACTTCTAAACCAGGAAACTTGAAATGATCAGTGTAAGTATGAATGCTTGTTTTTAATTCCAATTTTGTTGCTTTTTAAAAAAGGTGACAGGTTACTTTAGAATCCCAAATTTAACTTGCATTAGAGAACCCTTTGTAAGTCAACAGCACATAGCTTATCATTTACTGTCACACATTAGTTTCTACAATGTAACTGAGTGATGTAATGCATTAGCACCACAATGCATTGTGCCACAAAGTGACAGAAAGTGAGTTTGTAACAAGGCCAGACTCTATCAAACAAGGAGATTAAATAATATTAATGGTTACTACCTCTAGTCACTCATAAAATAACAAAAACTTCAAATTCTGTCATTCCCATGAAAAATAAGTGCTGTAAAGCTGGAATTATAAACTGATCTCCTCCGCGACGGGAAAATCTAACCTGTTTCTTTCGTCCAGATTGTGAGGGTTTCCACTCATTGCTGTCCATCCAGTTCACCAGCTCTGTTTCCTCCTCTTCATTCACAAAATTGTCTGATAAAAATACACCAGGAAATGGAAAAGTACAGCCACTCAGACTAGAGGAGTCATCCCCCACTGCCAAGCCCGACGAGGGATGGTAAGAGAAGTTGTACTTTCTCTGTGGAAAGAGTATTTAACAACAATGTGTTTCAATTCTTAATGTAATCTTCAAGACCACTTTGATAAAATGACCATTTAGCACAATACCAATCGCTGGAGAAACACCACCAACGATGTCTCTGCAAGATTCTGCAAATCCCCTGGGAGGACAGACACACCAACGTCAGTACTCTCGATCAAGCCAACATCCCCAGCATCGAAGCATTGACCGGACTCGACCAGCTCCATTGGGTGGGCCACATTGTTCGCATGCCCAACACAAGACTCCCAAAGCAAGCGCTCTACTCAGAACTCCTACACGGCAAATGATCCCCAGGTGGGCAGAGGAAACGTTTCAAGGACACCCTCAAAGCCCCCTTGATAAAATGTAACAGCCCCACCGACACCTAGGAGTCCCTGGCCAAAGACCGCCCTAAGTAGAGGGACAGCATCCGGGAGGGCGCTGAGCACCTCAAGTCTCATCGCCGAGAGCATGCAGAAAACAAGTGCAGGCAGTGGGAAGAGCGTGCGGCAAACCAGACTCCCCACCCACCCTTTCCCTCAACAACTGTCTGTCCCACCTGTGAGTGTAATTCCCGTATTGGACTGTACAGTCACCGGAGAACTCACTTTGAGAGTGGAAGCAAGTCTTCCTCGATTTCGAGGGACTGCCTATGATGACTGCAGGCAAGGGGGTTGATTCATATACATGCAATAAAATCGGAGATCTAATTTTGATTTGTTGGTACAAAGGATACAAAAAAGTCCAAAATTCAAGAAATTGAAATACTGTGGGACAAGATATAGTGTAGAGCCACAATGCTCCAAATGCTGTGTCCCATGTGTCAGCTGTTTTGTTGTACGGAGGTGTTTAGCAGAGGCCAAACGAATGGGATGCTGTGTTATGTGGTCATATTTGACCCTGAAATTAGCTTTTGACCACATATCCGCAGCATAACTTAGACCGCTTATTTCTACCTCTAACATCACCCGTTTCAGCCCTTGCCTCAGCTCATCCGCTGCTGAAGCCCTCATCTATGCCTTTGTTACCTCTAGACTTGACTATTCCAACGTACTCCTGGCTGGCCTCCCACATTGTACCCTACGTAAACTAGAGGTGATCCAAAACTCGGCTGCCCGTGTCCTAACTTGCATCAAGTTCAGCTCACCCATCACCCCTGTGCTCGCTGACCTACATTGGCTTCCAGTTAAGCAATGCCTTGATTTCAAAATTCTCATCCTTATTTTCAAATCCCTCCATGGTCTCGCCCCTCTCTATCTCTGTAATCTCCTCCAGCCCCACAATCACCCCACCCCACCATGTCTGTGCTCCTCTAATTCTGCCCTCCTGAGCATCCCTGATTATAATCGCTCAACCATCGGTGGCTGTGCCTTCTGTTACCTGGGCTCCAAACTCGAACTCCTTGCCTAAACTTCTCCACCTCTTTCCTCCTTCAAGATACTCCTTAAAACGTACCTCTTTGACCGTCACCTGCGCAAATTTCTACTTATGCAGCTCGGTGCCAAATTTCTATGGTATAATACTCCTGTGAAGCACCTCAGGATGTTTCACTACGTTAAAGGTGCTATATAAATACAAGTTGTTGTTGAAACTACCAAGATGGAAGGAGCTATTAAAATAAATTGCTAAAGATATTCTGTGGAATATCAGAAAATATATATTGCAGTGTGGTTTTACAAGGCACTTAAGATGGGCCATATCTTATTGCTCATAATAGAATTGATAACATTACCATTTCACCACCAATCTACATTATGTTTTAAAGTGAATGAGAAGTGGAGAAAGCATTGCTACTTCAGCAGAACAAACATTTTGAAGTTAGGTGATGTGAGGGCACAGTTGCCATTTGTACCATAGGAACTGTGAGGGTACAGGGCCCAGAAGAGCCGAGGGCCCAAGGACAGCATGAGCCAGCCCACACTTCGATACGTGTGCGCGCTAGGTCCGTGCAGCAGAGCAGGTCTCCAGTCATCTTGGTTAATCCTTGCTACTGGACCAATGGCAGTGTGAGCTGTGAGGAGGATGCTAAGAGGCTGCAGGGTAACTTGGACAGGTTAGGTTAGTGGGCAAGTGCATGGCAGATGCGGTATAATGTAGATAAATGTGAGGTTATTAGCTTTGGTGGTAAAAACAGGAAGGCAGAATATTATCTGAATGGTGACAGATTAGTAAAAGGGGAGGTGCAACGAGACCTGGGTGTCTTGGTACATCAGTCATTGAAAGTTGGCATACAGGTACAGCAGGCGGCAAAGAAGGCAAATGGCATGTTGGCCTTCATAGCGAGAGGATTTGAGTATAGGAGCAGGGAGGTCTTACTACGGTTGTACAGGGCCTTGATGAGGCCACACCTTGAATATTAAGTACAGTTTTGGTCTCCTAATCTGAGGAAGGACATTCTTGCTATTGAGGGAGTGCAGCGAAGGTTCACCAGACTGATTCCTGGGATGACAGAACTGAAAAATGAAGAAAGACTGGATCGACTATACTTATATTCAATGGAATTTAGAAGAATGAGAGGGGATCTCATAGAAACATATAAAATTCTGATGGAATTGGACAAGTTAGATGCAGAAAGAATGTTCCCGATGTTGGGGAAGTCCAGAACCAGGGGTCACAGTCTAAGGATAAGGGGTAAGCCATTTCGGACCGAGATGAGGAGAAACTTCTTCACTCAGAGTTGTGAGCATGTGGAATTCTCTACCACAGAAAGTTGTTGAGGCCAGTTTGTTAGATATATACAAAAGGGAGTTAGATGTGGCCCTTACGGCTAAAGGGATCAAGGGGTATGGAGAAAGCAGGAATGGGGTACTGAAGTGCATGATCAGCCATGATCATATTGAATGGTGGTGCAGGCTCGAAGGGCCGAATGGCCTACTCCTGCATCTATTTTCTATGTTTCTTTGCAAGACCTAGCTGTCAAGCCCATGTGGTGGTTGGTGTGCAACGGCTACCCCACGTTAAAAAAATTCACGCACAGGCATCTTCCACCCCCTCAGGTGGAGTTCAGGACTGGAACATAGGGTTCTTCATCGAAACACCTGTGAACTCGTGGAAGCAAGTCATCCTCGTTCGAGGGACCGCCTAAGATGATGAGGAACTAGAACTTTCTTCAGTTCAACATCTGCAAGACTGAAGCCATTCTAGTTGGCTCCCATCAGAATTTTGCACCAATTCCACTCCCTCACCAACTGTTTGCTCACAATAAACCCAACACTGAACCTTGGTGACTTGAGTTATGCTTTGATCATGACATCGAATTCATTTCCAAGACTACCCATGTCCACTCTTGGAACAACTCCCACCTAGCTCATCCTCACAATTGCTGAAACAATTGTCCTTGCCTTTGTTACATCACGTTTGATTTCTTACTGGTCTCCACAGCTCCACCATACACAAATATCAATCCATCCTGTAGTCTGCAGTCCATACACTATTCCGCACACAATCTACATACCCATCCACACCAACCTCCATTAGATCAGACTATTCCTCAATGTGTCAATCTCAAGATTATCATGCTCATCTTCAAATCCCTCAATGGCCTCACTCAAATCTTGTCCAGTCCTATGTCCCAGCATCTTCTCCCCTATCTCTTTCCCTTCCATCAAAACCCTCCCCAAAACTTACCACCAGTGCTTTCATACTACATAACGCCTCTCCTACTTTGTACCTATCACTCCTTGGAAAATGTTACTGTATGTTCAATACAAGTTGGATCCATAACTTTCTAAATAGCATTTAGTACAGTAGCAGAGATAGGTCAAAATTGTATGAAACTGGCCTCAAAATGGTCAGAACCAAATGATGATTTATGTAGGACTTCACCTTCTGATTATGCTCTTTAATTCCTTACTCATCCACGTACAAGATCCCATCCTACCTGGAGATAAATGTAAATTGTATATACATAGATAAAATGCATCAAGGGTACACACCCAAAGAGCATCATGCCCTGAATTTTTGCAGATGCTGACTGACCTGCTGCAAATGTCCAGATTTTTATAATTCCCTTTTTGCTTGAAGCCACAGCATTGCTAACATTTCTCTTACAGTGAGGAACAGGTTGCAGAATGCAGCCATTGGGGACTGGGAGAAATTTAGAACTCAGCAGAGGAGGACATAGGGTTTGATTAGGGCAGGGAAAATGGAGTACGAGAAGAAGCTTGCAGGGAACATTAAGGCGGATTGCAAAAGTTTCTATAGGTATGTAAAGAGAAAAAGGTTAGTAAAGACAAACGTAGGTCCCCTGCAGTCAGAATCAGGGGAAGTCATAACGGTGAACAAAGAAATGGCAGACCAATTGAACAAGTACTTTGGTTCGGTATTCACTAAGGAGGACACCAACAACCTTCCGGATATAAAAGGGGTCAGAGGGTCTAGTAAGGAGGAGGAACTGAGGGAAATCTTTATTAGTCGGGAAATTGTGTTGGGGAAATTGATGGGATTGAAGGCCGATAAATCCCCAGAGCCTGATGGACTGCATCCCAGAGTACTTAAGGAGGTGGCCTTGGAAATAGTGGATGCATTTGACAGTCATTTTCCAACATTCCATTGACTCTGGATCAGTTCCTATCGAGTGGAGGGTAGCCAATGTAACCCCACTTTTTAAAAAAGGAGAGAGAAAACAGGGAATTATAGACCGGTCAGCCTGACCTCAGTAGTGGGTAAAATGATGGAATCAATTATTAAGGATGTCATAGCAGCGCATTTGGAAAATGGTGACATGATAGGTCCAAGTCAGCATGGATTTGTGAAAGGGAAATCATGCTTGACAAACCTTCTGGAATTTTTTGAGGATGTTTCCAGTAAAGTGGACAAGGGAGAACCAGTTGATGTAGTATATTTGGACTTTCAGAAGGCTTTCGACAAGGTCCCACACAAGAGATTAATGTGCAAAGTTAAAGCACATGGGATTGGGGGTAGTGTGCTGACGTGAATTGAGAACTGGTTGTCAGACAGGAAGCAAAGAGTAGGAGTAAATGGGTACTTTTCAGAATGGCAGGCAGTGACTAGTGGGGTACCGCAAGGTTCTATGCTAGGGCCCCAGCTGTTTACATTGTACATTAATGATTTAGACGAGGGGATTAAATGTAGTATCTCCAAATTTGCAGATGACACTAAGTTGGGTGACAGTGTGAGCTGCGAGGAGGATGCTATGAGGCTGCAGAGTGACTTGGATAGGTTAGGTGAGTGGGCAAATGCATGGCAGATGAAGTATAATGTGGATAAATGTGAGGTTATCCACTTTGGTAGTAAAAACAGAGAGACAGACTATTATCTGAATGGTGACAGATTAGGAAAAGGGGAGGTGCAACGAGACCTGGGTGTCATGGTACATCAGTCATTGAAGGTTGGCATGCAGGTACAGCAGGCGGTTAAGAAAGCAAATGGCATGTTGGCCTTCATAGCGAGGGGATTTGAGTACAGGGGCAGGGAGGTGTTGCTACAGTTGTACAGGGCCTTGGTGAGGCCACACCTGGAGTATTGTGTACAGTTTTGGTCTCCTAACCTGAGGAAGGACATTCTTGCTATTGAGGGAGTGCAGCAAAGATTCACCAGACTGATTCCCAGGATGGTGGGACTGACCTATCAAGAAAGACTGGATCAACTGGGCTTGTATTCACTGGAGTTCAGAAGAATGAGAGGGGACCTCATAGAAACATTTAAAATTCTGACGGGTTTAGACAGGCTAGATGCAGGAAGAATGTTCCCAATGTTGGGGAAGTCCAGAACCAGGGGTAAGCCATTTAGGACCGAGATGAGGAGAAACTTCTTCACCCAGAGACTGGTGAACCTGTGGAATTCTCTACCACAGAAAGTAGTTGAGGCCAATTCACTAAATATATTCAAAAGGGAGTTAGATGAAGTCCTTACTACTTGGGGGGATCAAGGGGTATGGCGAGAAAGCAGGAAGGGGGTACTGAAGTTGCATGTTCAGCCATGAACTCATTGAATGGCGGTGCAGGCTAGAAGGGCTGAATGGCCTACTCCTGCACCTATTTTCTATGTTTCTATTATAAATACTGGGTCCTGAAGCAGTCACTATTGCTGCTAAACCGAGAATCTTGTCTTCCATCATCTACATTGAAAACCGACGTGCTAGACCGCAACTCAAGTCACCTCCGAACCTGCTGTGGTTGTCCAATCTCTCCCCACCCCCTCCCCCCCTCCCCTTTCTCTGGGAATGGTTTACTGGGTTAAAAATCGTATCTTATTATCTGGTCATTATCACATTACTGTTTGTGGGAGCTTGCTGTGCACAAGGTGGCTGCCGTGTTTCCCACATTACAACAGTGACTACACTCCAAAATTATTTCATTAGTTGTAAAGCGTTTTGAGACGTTCAGTGGTCGTGAAAGGTGCTATATAAATGCGTCTTTATTTCCATACGAGTATAAAGAATGCACCTTTCAGCTGCTGACTGATCGGCTCTGTATTTCCAAATCTAATTTCAGGCTTCCAACATATTAATGTCGTTGCTGTTCAGATTGAGGGACCCACCACATCTCTAAACCTCCCTCTCCAAGTCTGTCCTTTCTCACTAACCAGATGCCAATGTTTGGCTCATTCTTACCCGCTGGAACTTGGCTAATGCTTCCCCCGGGCGCCCGGCCCGCTCACAGCTCAGGCACGAACGGATCCCTTTGCAGCTACAGCTTAGCTGCGCAGCACTCTCCGCGGCCATGCTCACTCTTCCTCCCCGTTAGTGACAGCGAACTGTATCTGGAAGGCCACCATCTCACTCCCTTCGGGCTTCACTTCCCGAAAGCGCGCGCGCATCCGCCACCGGCCCTCGAACGAAGCGCGTGCGCACAACCACCGCCGACCCTCGAGTGATGCGCGCGCACGCACCCACCCACCACCGGCCTTCGAATGATGCGCGCGCAGCCACCTACCGCCAGCCCTCGAGCGAGGCGCACGCACCCACCAACCAACCGCCGGCCCTCGAGCGGTGGGCAGACTGAGCGGGGCGCGCGCGCTCGCACGTACGGCGTCAGGCGCGAGCGCGCTTTCCGCGGGAACCTTCGGACGGAACCGGCGACAAAGAGCGGTGAAAGTGTCCGGTGAGAGGCAGCCAGGATCGGCTAGGCACCGGTAGTGCGGTGCAAGTTAGTGACAAGTCTCTTCTGTCCATGGGTTAACCGGATGCGGTGGAGTTGGAGTGTTGTTTTAGACACGATCGGGTTTATGGCAGTTTTTGCGACGACAGCACGCGTGGTTCACTTAAGTTTCAGCCCAGTTACCCCTCTCCGCCTCGCTTCCCTCCTTGAAGACATTCCTTAAAATCTACATTAAAACCTTTTGGTCACCTGCCCTAATATTTCCTTCTGTGGCTCGGTGTCAAAAATGTTTTTTTTTTATTGATACCGCTCTTGTTAAGCACTTTGGGATGTTTTGCTACGTTAAGTGCGCTCTATAAATATAAGTTGTTTTGGAATTTGCTCCATTATCCAACAGCGCAGGATCTGCTCCGGTTCAGAAGCGACTTTGCAGTTAGTTGTGTCTGCACATCGGCGGGGGGGACTCTGCACTACATTCCTGGTTGGTATGTCTGGGCATCTTTTCAGTCACAGTCTGCCTGTGGCCACAATAAGATCGCAACTGCTGCAGCGAGTCATGTTTTTGTTAGCCATTTATTCAGCGCCTTTCACTGCCACCGGACATCTCAAAGTACTTTACAGTTAGTGGAGTACTTTTACAGCGTAGTTGTAATTTAGGAAACGTGGCAACCAATTTGTACCCAGCAAACTCCCACAAACAGCAATGTGATAATGACCAGATAATCTGTTTTAATAAAAAAGCAAAATGCAGCGGATGCTGGAATCTGAAATAAAACCAGAAAATCCTGGAAATCTCAGCGGGTCACGCAGCATCTGTAGAGAGAAAAAGAGTTAACGTTTCTGGTCGATGACCCTTTGTCATGTGTTTTAATAATATTGCTTGAGGGATAAATATTGGCCACATCGTGGGCCGCCCCGACCTGTGTGAGAAGACCACCGCAGGTCAGGACTATAAATAGAGCTGGAGGGCCGGGCCCTGGAACATCGTGGCAGAGGTGTGGCGAATGAGGGTACCGGGGCCCAGAAGAGTCGAGGCCCCAGGCCAACCCACACTGCGATATGTGTGCGCACTAGGTCCATGCAGTAGAGCAGGTCTCCAGTCCTGGTTAACCCATGCCATTGGATAAAGGTCGAGCTCTGTCGAGCCCGTGTGGTGTTTGATGTGCAACGGTCACCACACGTTAAAAAAATCCACGCACAGGCATCTTCCACCCCCTCAACTGGAGTTCAGGACTGGAACATCGGGTCCTTCATTGAAACATCTGTGAACTCTCGTGGAAGCAAGTCATCCTCGTTCGAGGGACTGCCTATGCACTGGCCAGGACACCAGGGAGAACTCCCCTCCTCTTCTTTAAAATAGTGCCTTGGAATCTTTTAAGTCCACCTGAGAGGGCAGACGGGGCCTCGATTTAACATCTCATCCGAAAGACGACAGCTCCAACAGTGCAGCACTCCCTCAGTATTGCACTGACATTGTGCTCAACTGAATGAAGTGGGACTTGAACCACACTGGCCCTGACTCAGAGGCAGAGATCGCCACAGCTTGTAGGGCTGGAGGAGGTTAGAGAGACAGGGAGGGAGGGGTGAGGTCATGGAGGGATTTAAAAATTGAGGTGTTGTCGGACCGGTAATTAGTGCAGATCAGCAAGCACAGGGATGACTGGGTGAAAGAGACTTGGTGTGACTTAAAATATAGGCTGCATAGTTTTGAATGATCACGAGTTCATGTTGGGTGGAAGATTAAATTCAATAAGTAATTCAACATTAAACACATTTACAACATTGACTGGTGTATTGCCTCTGTAGCGAGGAAACAAAATCTCCCCTTATTAATACTTTATTATGGTATTAACACTTAGAAAAATAAAGTTATTATTTGATCATTGAGTTGAACCTGTCTCCAGATGCTTACAGTTACATAGTCACATTTTGTTCATTTTATATAAAGTCATATGATAAAGTTGATTTAGCTCCCAAAAATGTAATTGATCAATAATTTGGAATTAAGCATTGTGAATAACACGAGTGGGTAATACGTTATGCGATTTCATTGTAGTAATGTTGAAAAATGGCAAAATTTTTCTATGGGCCCAAGTTTCCACATGATAAAAAACGGGCGCCCCTCCGAGCTGGGCACCCGTTTTTCGCGCCTAAAACGGCGCCGGAAAAAAACCGCGCGATTCTGGAGCGCTTTGCAGCTCTTTGTCTGTTTGGTGGCGCTCAGGGGGGCGGAGCCTACATTCGCGCTGATTTTGTAAGTGGGAGGGAGCGGGTACCATTTAAATTCGTTTTTTTCCTGCCGGCAACGCTGCGCGTGCGCGTTGGAGCGTTCGCACACGTGCAGTGTGAAGAAAACATTGGCACTCAGCCATTTTTGTAGTTCTTTGTAGCTGTTTAATTTTTGAACATTTTTTAATAAAAGCACATTGCCATCAGCACTGAGGCTTCTTGCAGCCTTCTCACTGCCTCCCTCCCCCGCTCCGTGGGAACGAACGGCTGTTTCCTCCTCCCCCCCCCCCCTCCCGCTCTGCGGGAACGAACGGCTGTTTCCTTCCCCACCCTCAGCGGGAACGAACGCCTGCAGCATTCTCCGTGGCTGAAGCACTTTCACACAGGTAGGAAGATGGTTTATTTAATCTTTTCTTTGCTTATAAATGTTTATTCAGGTTGGATTTATTTGTATAATATTTGTAGAAGTATAAATAAGGATTTATTGTAGAATTTAATGACTTCCCTTTCCCTCCCACCCCCCCCCCCCCCCACCTCGTTCTGGACGCCTAATTTGTAACCTGCGCCTGATTTTTTAATGTGTAGAACAGGTTTTTTCACTTCTACAAAAATCTTCACTTGCTCCATTCTAACTTAGTTTGGAGTACGTTTTCACTGTGGAAACTTTGAAATCAGGCGTCAGTGGCCGGACACGCCCCCTTTTGAAGAAAAAATTCTGTTCCAAAGTAGAACTGTTCTACCTGACTAGAACTGCAGAAAAAAAATGTGGAGAATTGCGATTTCTAAGATAGTCCGTTCTCCACCAGTTGCTCCTAAAAATCAGGCGCAAATCATGTGGAAACTTGGGCCCTATGTTTCTATAATTAGAACCTGCACTTGTCTGTAGTTCACATATAATTAACAATGGGCTTAATTTTGGCCAAAGCCGTTTTTTGGCATATTGCAAGAGTTACGGCCATTTTTCTAGGCCACAATTGTTCCAATAATAAATGTGCCAAGTTTCCCCGCTCTATTTTTTAAAATTGGCACCTGTCCTATAGCCTCGGGCGGTGGAGCCTAATGTCTGCGCCGAAATAACGATGTCGCCTCTTCTGTGCATTTGCAAAAAAACCCCAACGTTTTTGACATAATTCCTATGGGCAAGCATGCGCAGTACAGCTCCCGGTCTGCAATCGGCCATTTTTAAAGAGACAGTTGTGTGTGAGAACTTTAATTCTCAGTGGAAAAATCAGAGCTGCAATACAATATGCAACGCGGCACCAGGACCAAGAATTTCTTACAGGATGAAGTGGAGGCACTAGTTACTGTGATTGAGGGCAGATGGCACGAGCTGGACACTAGCAGAGGTCACTTAAAAATTCCATCCAAAGAAATGAAGAAACGCTGGAACCAACTTGCAGAAGATTACTGTGCAATGGTGACCACCCCGAGGTCTAAAGGCCAGTGCAAAAAGAAGTGGCAGGACTGTGGTCAAGTAGTTAGTGTAAGTAATATTTTCATTTATTCAATGGAATTGCAATTGTAAATTTGACCATCTGTATATGTCCCACCCAGCAGAAAGACACACTCTCTAAAAAGTTATATTTTCATCTTTTCAGAGGAAAGTGGCACACAACAAACGAGAAAGAACTCAAATAGGAGGAGACCCGGCAAATCTGCATCCACTGACACCCTTGGAAGAGAGGGTCACTGCTTTGATGGGTCCTGCCTGGAGAAAAGCAACCACCACTGCACAAGCTGGGCCCAATCTTGAGGGAGAGAGTAAGTCCTACAAATTCCAGTCTTGCTTTACTAAATGTTAAGTACTGCATGGGCTAGCCATGCTTCGGTTCTGGGGATGTCTCCGTCAGCTGCGCTTCGGTTGACGCAGTGTGCTATCATTCATTATGGTCCTTCAAATCAGCTGTGTGAGCCTATCTTGCCACCCACCCTGCCCCCTCCTCTGCTGCTAACAATTTGTTTTATTATATTTTTCAGAACTTGAGGCCAACCCTGATAATGCAGAAGAAGATTCCGATGAGGAAAAGCCTGTAGAGAAGAACATCTTCCAATCCTACCTTCCAGACCAAGAGCATGGGGGTGAGGGGGACGGGATGGATGGGCGAAGGCCCCACTGTCGTATTCCTTTGGAGGAGGTGCTAGCCCCTTCCCTGAGTCATGGTTTGAGTGTTGGTGGACATTACATGGTTTCCCACCGTCCGAGGCTGGGGATTCCGAGGCACACCCAGGGCCCCACCGTGTGAGGCTGCGGGTCCTAGTGGGATGCAGCAAGGCACATCCAGGACCCCACCGTCCCAGTGGATGCTGCAAGCCACACCCAGGGTGAGGAGGGGAAGGAGAGCTCGACCGTGCTCTCCTGAGGTGCAGGATCTAACAGATGTAATTCACATGATGGCAATGAGTGCAGAGAACATTGACCTTACCCGATCACTCCTGGACACCGTCAGTGGGGTGCGTGATGAGGTATCGGGATTGTCGGGAGAAGTAACAACGTTCACGAGAAATGGGGTCACTGTCCGGGAACATGAGGGAGGGAATATCTCAGTCAGCAGAAACAATGTCAGTGCACATGAGGGAGGAAATGTCGCAGGTAGCTGATGCGCTGTCAGTGAACATGAGGGAGGGAATGTTGCAGATAGTTGACACACTTTTGCTCAACATGAGAGAGGGCATGTCACAGGTAGGTGAGACAATGTTGGCAAACATGAGGGAGGGGAGGTTGGAGGTAGTTGAGATATGGTCAGGGCACACGAGGGAGAGAATATTGAAGTTAGCTGCTGCAATAAGGGAACACGCCCAGACCAAGTGCCCATTGACAGAATCAACTGATCAACTGCCATTCCCACGCTAATCCCGAGACCAACCTCTGAAGAGGTCCAAGCCGGGCTTTCCACATTATCGGCTGCCCACCGCCCGCCCTCCCCACCCCCACCCCCCCCCCCAAATCAAGAAGTACGCATTACCCAACCCAAGATGTTCGAAAGAATCAGCTTGGTACCAACCCGAGAAACGCTGTGCCGCCGCCTGCGGGCAGGGGTGAAGTCACCAAGACACAGTGCAGCGGGTGGTCTTAGACTAAGGTGGAGGAGAGATGGGTGCAGCCTTTCTTTGCTGCTGTTGTTGTTATTATTGTTGTTACTGTTCTCAAAAGTTTTTTGTAAGTTATGTAAATTCGCCGTCGTGCTCCGGGTTCAGGTAGTTGCATGGCTTCCTCGTCATCTGCATCTTCCTCATTATCATCAGCCAATCTCACCTCAGGTGGGTCTTCTATTACCAGCTGCTGCTGCCTCATGATGGCTAAGTTATGCAGCATGCAGCACACAAAAGTGAACTGACCAACAATCTCAAGGGAGTATAGCAAGTAGCCTCCGGAATGGTCCAGGCATCGGAAACGCCAAGATGCCAATGGTCCTCTCTATTATGCTGCGCGTCGCAATGTGCGACATGTTGTATTCCTGGTCAGCTTCCGTCCGGGTTACGCGTAGGGGCGTCATGAGCCAGGTGGCGAGGCCATATCCTTTGTAGTCATAAGAACATAAGAATTAGGAACAGGAGTAGGCCATCTAGCCCCTCGAGCCTGCTCCGCCATTCAACAAGATCATGGCTGATCTGGCCGTGGACTCAGCTCCACTTACCCGCCCGCTCCCCGTAACCCTTAATTCCCTTGGTTAAAAATCTATCTATCTGATTTGAATACATTCAATGAGCTAGCCTCAACTGCTTCCTTGGGCAGAGAATTCCACAGATTCACAACCCTCTGGGAGAAGAAATTCCTTCTCAACTTGGTTTTAAATTGGCTCCCCTGTATTTTGAGGCTGTGCCCCCTAGTTCTAGTCTCCCTGACCAGTGGAAACAACCTCTCTGCCTCTATCTTGTCTATCCCTTTCATTATTTTAAATGTTTCTATAAGATCGTCCCTCATCCTTCTGAACTCCAATGAGTAAAGACCCAGTCTACTCAATCTAGCATTATAAGATGTAAATGTGGATTCTTTTCCCTCAATCTGGTTCAGCAAAATTACTGAAACGAATACCGTTTGTGCTTTAAACAAAGCAAGCTTTTATTTAAAAAGCAAATCCCGATCGGGGACCTTATCAGACAGAAGGAATGCAACTCTGATAGAACGCACTCACTTCCTACGGACAAAAGTGACGTTACATTGTAAAGGGACGACGGTTATACATTTTCGGCAAAAGATAACAAGATAGGGCTAGAGTGACATCCTAGTTCAGCCTATCCCTTTTGATCCCTCTTTCCCTTTGTCCACTCATAAGCCGACCTAAGTATGGTCTGATTTTAAACAAAGACCTTCTGTTAATGTTTCAGGTTAATAACATGATTTAATAAGACCTTGAGGTTTTTCTGCAAGCTGTGGGTTTTGTTTCAATATGTGTTAGTGTTGTAACATTTCGCAGTCTCGAGTCTGAGATGTCATGGCTATTCCTCCATGAATTCTTTGTTAGCTTATACTGTCCCTATACAATTCCCACGTTCTCAACTTCAATGTCTCTATACATTTTTAAACATTCACATTGGTAACCCCCTCATCTCCGGAATCATCCTAGTGAATCGTCTCTGTACCCCCTCCAAAGCTAGTATATCCTTCCTTAAGTAAGGTGACCAAAACTGCACGCAGTCAGCTCTGCCCTTCTGGCTGCTGCTGAAACATGGCAGATATAAGGCTCTTGCGTAGGATGATCGCATCACGGGTGCTCCCAGGGTATCTTGCATCAACTGACATGATGCGATGCATGTTGTCACAAATGAGCTGCACAGTAATGGAGTGGAAGCCTTTTCTGTACCTGTACATCTCGGAATCCTCCAAAGGTGCTCGCTAGGTGATGTGGGTACAGTCAATGCAGCCCTGTACCTTTGGGAAGCCAGTAATCCTGGAGAAGCCTACAGCCCTCCCGGCATATAGTACAGCAGTCATCTGCCGAATGCAGACAGGTGTTGCATGTTGAGAAATGGCGCACACATCCCCAGTTGTAGCTTGGAACGATCCAGATGCATAGAATGAAAGTGCAGCTGTAACCTTGACTTCAACTGACAAAGCAGTCCTCCTAATGCTTCTAGGTTGCAGATCTGCTTTTACGAACTCACCGATCTCAGTTACAACTTCTTTGCAGAAATGCAACCATCTGACACAGTCTGCATCACTCAGGTGCAGGTACGAATGTCTGTCTTGATATACCCGATGTGGGTAAGGCCTCCTGCCCATCACCCTACGAGCTCTGAGGTTACTCATGCAAGAAGCTCAAAACAGCAGGCAGGCAGGACAAGTTTCTTTGCTCTCTCCTCACAATATCTGTATGGACCACACCCACGTCTGAGCAGGCGGAGTGATCGGGAACCTCCGCCCCCGGACTACATTTGATGCATAGTGCAGGCTTCTGATGTCTCCTGTATGCGTTCCACAACTTCCTCCCGCCCCCGCCCCTGGCTTCTTTTGCAGTCGAGCCCCTGTGTCCGGGCGCGGGACAGATTCTGCCGGCCGACGCACAACCCTCAAGCCCTTTTTGCAAATGTTCCCGGTGGTGGCGATCAGTTGAAAAAAAATGAAAACTTACAGAATTCCATCAAACTTCCATTTACTGTGTTATAAGGTAAAAAAATGTAATCTTTATTATGCATATTTGTGTTTCTGGCTCCCTCCAAAACTTCGCTGAGAAACAGTGGCACCTTTCTGCACTGATTTTTCAATTGGGATGCTTTTTAACTCACCAGAAGGTTTTTCGGGAGTGATTACATACGCCGATCTAGGAGAAATTTATTTTGGGCAAACTTATATAATTGACAAAAACTGGTGCAGACATCAGGTTACACCCCCAATGACACACAAAAAAACTAACCTAAAAAAATCGTAACTAACTGAGTTACGCTGGCACACATTCCTTGGGGAAACTTTTTTAGCTTCCGCCAAAAAAAGCGACGCGCGCCAAGAAAACGCGCAAATCACTGGGGAACATTGAGCCCACTCAGTTGTTGAATCAAATTTGATGGCTTTTGAAATTCTGAATTCCAGCATAATTTCTTCATTTTTGTGTTCCAAGCAAGCACCAAGGTGACATTCTTGACGCACCTGTTCTTGCTAGTCACCTGCAGCTGCAACATGTTATGCCTGCTAATACAAAGACAAATATGTATTTGAGTCAATCAAATAGAAGGCATTATCAAATTCAATAAAAGCTCGAGGAGCAGCACCTCATCTTTCGTTTAGGCACTTTATAGCCTTCTGGACTCAACATTGAGTTCAACAATTTCAGAGCATAGCCACTGCCAATCTTTGCCTCCCCTCCCCCCGAGCCTGTTTCTTTTTTTTCTCCTTGTCTCTAATGGCAGCTGGTCATTATTCCACCATTCACACCCTATCTTGACTAATGTTTCTCTGACTCCTGGCATTACCATTTGAATTTGGGTCATCATTCCTTTTGTCTCTCCAATCTCTCCTGTCTTCCAACCTATCATAGACCTTCCCTTTTGTCCTTTCTACCCCTCCCCCTTTCAGTGCTTGTTAAGAATCCGTTCTTTCCGAACACTCTCCAGTTCTGACGAAACTCTGCTTTCTCTCCACAGATGCTGCCTGACCCGCTGAGATTTCTAGCATTTTCTGTTTTTATTCAATAAAAGGACAAGTGATTTTTCAAGAAACTCTTTAAATTCTAATTTTTGATGTTAGTTATTGGTGTTATGTGCCACTAAATTATTAATACTCATTGGAATGCTTCAAATCACATTCCATGCAAATTTTGAGTGTTGCGGTCAATTCCGTCTGATATCAACACTGACGTTTTATGACGTTCTATTAAATACATTGTGAAGCTCGATCCTATTGTCCCCACACTAGTGCAGCAAATATTTTAGACTGGATTATAGTGAGTTCTACACCATTTACAACAAAGTTATCAGGAAATAGTAAGAATTTCAGTTCTTTAAAAAAATCATTATGTAGTGATTTAGTTGAAGTTGATTGATTTTCAGACTGGAACATTTGATATAGTCAAATAGTTTTAGGCTAGGCATTGCTTTACAAACCTGTCACAAGCATTGGTATATTTGCATTCTGTTGCACAGAATTCAGTGAGTGAAGGAACATAATCTGAATTGTGCCTTTTGTGGATTTTACCAAAGGATAGAAAACAAGTTAAAGAATGACCAAGATCATCACAAAAGAACTGTTGTTTGAAAAAGGAATCCCAAAACACTCAAATTTGGGACAAGTCAAGAAAATCAAGTAAGAACAATTGATACAATATTATAATTTTCTCATTTAACACCTATAATGCAGTGCTCGCAAGATGTACTATCAATTCTAAAAGTAATTTGTATTTCATATATGTACCTGTCAATAGAGACCATCTCAACACTATCTTAAAGATGATTGTTCTGGATTTGTTTCACTGTGTTAAAATAGAGTAAATTATAGTGGTATGTGTGATTCTGAGTTGACTTTCAGCCTCGGACTAAATTACCAGTGGCTTTATGTCTAGTCCCAGTATTTTTTTTATTCTATATACAATTCATACAAGATTTATTTTGTTATATGTCCGGAAGTAGGAGGGAGATGTTAAATGAGGTACAAAACTCTGGAACATTTTACTGTTACTTTGTAGAAGAATAAATTGCTGCTATTGATATATTTAATGTAACAGATTGGTAAAATGTGCAACGATGCTGTACTGGATTAAAGCACATTAAGCAAAGCAGTATTCAAAATAAGAACTGGTGTGTACAACCTGGGCAAATTACAGTGATATTAGGGTCAAGTTTCGGCCGCCCGCTAGAACGGCGCACATCGGAGAGGCCCGCCTAATTTATATAATAAAAATTGCGCCGAATACTTACCTTGCGATTCTCAGATAGCTGTAGGCCCATTTCCACCTCGGAGCTGCTGGGAGAGGAGCTACAGCCCTGCGCCGAAAACAATGCCGGCAGCTGCGCGCGTGCACAGTAGCTGCCGCATCCTGTCTCCGGGGCGATGACCCTATCTCAGGCGAAAGGGATGTTGCCCCTATCCCCGGCCGAGTGGCCTGCGCATCTTACCTCGGCGGCGGGGCCCGCCCACCCAGCCTCTCCCTGGGGACGGGCCCCGTCCGAAGAACTGGCAGCTGGTGTCGTCGTTGTCGTCGGCGGGGCCGGGCCTCTCGCTGGGGGGGGCGGGCCCCGCCCGAAGAGTCATTGGCCGGCGGCAGCCTGGCATCGGCTGCGTGCGGGCCCCGCCCAAAATCCTAGGCGGGGCCCGGCTTCTTCGTCGTTGGCGGGGCCCGCCCGCCCACATCTCACTGGGGTGGGCCCCGACCGAAGAGGCGGCAGCAGCTCGGCATCAGCTGCGTGCGGACCCCGCCTGAAGACCTCGGCGGGGCCCGGCTTCTTCTTCGTCATCTTCTCTCTTCCCCCCATCTTCCTCTCTTCCACCCCCCCCCCCCCCCATTTTCCTCTCTTCTCCCCCTATCTTCCTCTCTTCTCCCCCCATCTTCCTCTCTTCCCCCCCCCCCATTTTCCTCTCTTCTCCCCCATCTCCCTCTCTTCTCCCCACCCCATCTTCCTCTCTTCTCCTCCTCCCCCACCCCCCCCCTCCCCATCTTCTCTTCTCCCCCCCCCCCATCCTCCCTGGTGCTGCAGTAGATGAGTAGAAATAATTTTTTATTTATTGAGTGGTTTTTAATTTTTAAAATTTTTTTGGATTGATCTATTGATTTATTTATTGATTTATTTATCATTTATTATTGATGATGGCTCTTTATTTGTAAAAATGAAGTGTTTAATGTTTGTAAACCCCCCTCCCCCCATCTTTCGTTCCATACGCCTGATTTTTTCCAAGTGTAGGCAAGGTTTTTCTGAGCGTACAAAAATCTACACTTACTCCATTCTAAGTTAGTTTGGAGTAAGTTTTCGCTGCCTAAACTTGCAAAACAGGCATAAATGGCCAGACACACCCCCTTTTGAAAAAAAAATCTGTTCTAACTCACTCGAATTTCTAAGATACTCCATTCTAAACTAGTTGCTCCAAAAAAATAGGAGCAACTCAGGCCTAAACTTGACCCCATTGATACTGCAGTTGCCGTTCAGTCATGATATTTGGTTCGGATTTAATCCAGTCTAAGCTTGTTTTCTCATTTCTATTCAGTCTTTCCAACTTGAATTTGAAAGCAAGCGATTTGGATCCAAAATTATTTTCCCAACTACGGAAGTTGGAAGAACTGGATGTGTCTCAAAATCTGTTGACAGAAATCCCAAATAATCTGGGGCTTGTCAATCTGAAGCTTCTCAACTGTGCCAATAATAATATGGAGCAGGTTACATCACTGAATCAGTTTGAGAATCTCGAAGATCTCAACTGTGAAGATAATTTGCACTTGACAGTAAGTGATTGAAACCACATTATTGAGCGAAAAACAATACTGGTGTGATCAAGCTAGCATCTTTGGCATGATTAAAGCTGATTTGATTTGTGGAACATTCTGTTTATGGATCTACCGTATATACTCGCGTATCCTACGATCTCGCGTATCATGCGACCCCTAAATTTTCGTCCCCAAAACATGATTTTATCATATATCTCATGTATCATGCGAGTCACTTTTTTGAGATACCAGATGCCACTAGGCTAGGCTTTCAAACAAGTTTAACAAGTACCCAACACGTAATAAGTACCCTAACACATAACAACGATCGAATACAGACCTTAACAACTGAATCATGAAACATCGAGTGGATTCTGTTGTGAAAGCTGTTCGCGAATCGAACACCGATATAGCAATCATTCCAGCTGGCTTGACTAGCGTCGTTCAGCCACAGCCTCTACTGTGTTTGCGTGTAAAAGAAGCATGGGCTGAGATAGATGGAGCCTCTAATAATGCAGCAAACTTCAGAGGGAGTTGTGGGTGGCGATCTCTAGACCACAGCAAAGATACAGTACAAGTGACAATAGAGGCTGCAATCCAGCCCAGGAGATACCTGCCGAGATTCAGCGTGGATACGGTCTGCTTAACAGCCTAACAGCCTAATCTTGGCCAGCACTTCACACCCGCAAATTTTGTATCTCGCGTATCATGCGACCCCCCAAATTTAGGTTACAATTTAGGTCTTCAAAAGTCGCATGATACGCGAGTATATACGGTATATAATACAGTACTGAAAAAATACGTTTTCTACTCTTCTCTATAGATTTACGGGCCTCCCTCACTCCATGGCACAAAAACATTACCTAACTAATCAGAGTAGGCAAACTATCTGCTGCAACATCTGGCTATCTCTTGAGCCTGTTTTTAGGAAGTGAAGGAGAATAGTTCCAGGGTAATTCTTTCTGGAGAAGTAATCCCTGAAGACACTGCCAAGATTAGGCACTTGCTGTTAGATTTTCTGCTTTATCAACATCTTTATCTTGTGTTCATGCAAAAGGTGAGCATCAAAAGACAGAGTTTCCTATGAACTGAAGCCTGTGCCCTTTTGTATATTGTATGTGGAGTAATGTGCCCAGAATTAACAATTGGTTCCTATCTGCAGAATATAGTCATACACCTGAGATCTACATCTCATGTTCCCCTGATGTTTACAAAAGGTGAAAAATATCACACTTTTAAACCAAAATCTGCAGGCTAAATTAATAGATTTTACTTACAGGTTGAATAATGAATAGAAGCAGTGAAGCTCAGCAAAATAGTGGCATAGAATTTTTCCACAAGGGTTTAAAATACCTTTCTTCAAACTTGATTTGTGCACAAAAAAACAGAACATTCTGAAAGTATGCAGCAGGTTAGTCAGCATCCGTGAAGCATTGATTCTCACTTGATAGAACTTTCTTTAAAAACATTTTTCCTGGACTCTTGCCCCCAAACCTGCCACAATGCTGCTCTAAGTCACCGCAGTAAGACATAACTGACTCTGGGCCAACTTTATTTCTAATGTTTTCCTCCCATTCCTCTGGTAAGGTATCTAGAATCGATTTCGTGCCTCACCATAGCAACTCAGCTGTGACTGAGAACTTGGGTTGTGGAATGGGTTGAACCTGTGTTTATTACTGTAGTATCGCCAATCAGTGTTACACCGTGCTGGATCACAGCATGGCCGTCAGCATTATTAAAAATCTATATCTTTTCATCTTCAATTGAAAGGATGAAATTGGGCTTAGTTTTTTTTGGGTGGGAGCATTGTCTTTCTGCAAAACAAGCAAATCATATTTTACCATTTGGGTGCCTTATGCATTGCTGCTGCCTTTCTCATTGTACTACTAATGCTGCGATACCGTAAATTAACACAGGATGATTCAGAGGTATGTTTTATTTGCTCCTCCCTCCTTTATTTGGGTCTTATGCAGTATTCTATTGGGGAAAGGAAGGGCACCCAAAGCTAGAGCTCCCTAGATGACTAAAGAAATCGCGATTCAAATGAAACAGGAAAAGGAAGCTTGTGATAAATGTCAGGTTTATACTACAGTAGAGAATTGAGCAGAATATAGAAAGTACAGAGAACTGAAACTGTACGGGTGGTGGGTAGAGCCACTGTTTCACAGTGACTGGGTAAGTCCGATCCTATTTTAATTATGAGAGATATTAGGACTTTAACTGGTATTTTGGAGATCGCATTCCACAAATTATAAATGCAAAGCCACTTAGTAAATGAATAAGTTATTTCTGTTGTTATTACATGATAACTTGCAGCATTTTTACTGGTGCTTTGAGGATCTGTTACTATTGTGATTTCAGCCATTTTTCCACAAAAAGCTGAAAAATCTGTGATCTTGGTGATGGGAAATCCTAAAATAGTTCAGCAGACAGGAAAAAAAAACATAAAAGTAATCTCTTTTTATGTCTAGAATGTTTTTGGAATATTATTGCCTGGATAATATGTAAATCTTGATTACTTCTTTCCAGATTTGTGACACCTATAAGGTGATGTATCTGTTGCCTAATCTCCAGCGACTCAATGGCAAGGATATAACATCCAGTGCAAATCACCTGAGATTTGTCAACAGCCGGCATCTAATGTCTCATGTGAGTGCATGGTAATAGAGTAACAAAGATTTTGCTTGATCAATTTGTTTTAAATGGTAGCTTCTTCTGGCTCTTATGAGCTTTTTTTTTACAATAAAAGTCCTCACAATAAAATACATCAGAAAGAATGAAATAATGTGATGCTGTTTGTATAGAAACATAGAAAATAGGTGCAGGAGTAGGCCATTCGGCCCTTTGAGCCTGCACCACCATTCAATAAGATCATGGCTGATCATTCCCTCAGTACCCCTTTCCTGCTTTCTCTCCATACCTCTTGATCCCCTTAGCCGTAAGGGCCATATCTAACTCCCTCTTGAATATATCCAATGAACTGGCATCAACAACTCTGCGGCAGGGAATTCCACAGGTTAACAATTCTCTTGAGTGAAGAAGTTTCTCCTCATCTCAGTCCTAAATGGCCTACCTCTTATCCTAACACTGTGTCCCCTGGTTCTGGACTTCCCCAACATCGGGAACATTCTTCCCGCATCTAACCTGTCCCGTCCCGTCAGAATCTTATATGTTTCTATGAGATCCCCTCTCATCCTTCTAAACTCCAATGTATAAAGGCCCAGTTGATCCACTCTCTCCTCATATGTCAGTCCAGCCATACCTGGAATCAGTCTGGTGAACCTTCACTGCACTCCCTCAATAGCAAGAACGTCCTTCCTCAGATTAGGAGACCAAAACTGAACACAATATTCCAGGAGAGGCCTCACCAAGGCCCTGTACAACTGCAGTAAGACCTCTCTGCTCCTATACTCAAATCCCCTAGCTATGAAGGCCAACATACCATTTGCCTCCTTCACCGCCTGTTGTACCTGTATGCCAACTTTCAATGACTGATGAACCATGACACCCAGGTCTCGTTGCACCTCCCCTTTTCCTAATCTGCCGCTATTCAGATAATAATCTGTCTTCGCGTTTTTGCCCACAAAATGGATATCCTCACATTTATCCACATTATACTGCATCTGCCATGCATTTGCCCACTCACCTAACCTGTTCAAGTCACCCTGCAGCCTCTTAGCGTCCCCCTCACAGCTCACACTGCCACCCAGTTTAGTGTCATCTGCAAACTTGGAGATATTACACTCAATTCCTTCATCTAAATCATTGATGTATATTGTAAAGAGCTGGGGTCCCAGCACTGAGCCCTGCGGCACTCCACGAGTCACTGCCTGCCATTCTGAAAAGGACCCGTTTATCCCGACTCTCTGCTTCCTGTCTGCCAACCAGTTCTCTATCCACATCAGTATATTACCCCCAATACCATGTGTTTTGATTTTGCACACCAATCTCTTGTGTGGGACCTTGTCAAAATCCTTTTGAAAGTCCAAATACACCACATCCACTGGTTCTCCCTTGTCCACTCTACTAGTTACATCCTCAAAATAATTCCTCAAAAAATATGTTGGACTTTTCATGATTTGACGTGTATTTATCTGAGGCATACAATTAAATCGAGTCTATATAAAATAGAGCTCAGTATTGGCTACTTTTAACTGATTTTCAACGAACAATTCCTGTGTTTTTCCCCCTCTCACTTGATGCCCTCCCACAATTTTTCACTTTTTTTTTTGGCATTTCATATCATTCCATCTTTTTATATTTTCCCTGTATTTGAACTGCAAATAATGCTTTTGGCTTCCCAAAAACCCATATTCCTCACATCCTTAAATTCCAACTCTGAAGCAGTGTCACTTCTGCTACCTCAGATTGTCACAAGAAGATGGTGGAGGAGGATTTTTTTGAACCAAGCTTTGTAAAGAAGAAAGTGCCAGTATACATTTTTATCAAAGTACCCTGTATCCGTTTTTCATTTTGATTTTCTCCAGGTAACTACTTTTTGGGAGAAAAACTACAAGGCCCAGCTCTCAGAATCGCCTACAGCTGCTGAGATAAGTGCAGTTGGAAAAGACTTTGTGAGATCTGCAGTTGCTGAAGTTAAATATGGTCCAAACTCTCTGAGTGAATTTACGAAATGGAGAGTAAGTAGTTTTTTGGTACTTTCCACACCTGTTATTTTTGATTCTGGCACTTTTTTCATGTTAAGCAGTACGTCATGGTTCATAACTCCTAACATGAAGCCTTGCTTTGTCCCATTTACGAGGTCCAAGACTAGTAGACAAATGGGAAAAATAGTTGCAGGGAGGGAGTGCTGCAGCTTGCACTCACCTTTGTTCAGCATCCAGGGAGAGCCTCAAGGTGACTCGAGGACCCAGATGAAAAAGCTGGTGATGAGTATCCAGGTATCCAGCATTACATTTAGGTGTCTAGAATGTTAAGGTGGCTGGCACATGACAAACACACACTTGCCAATCTGAAGACCATTTAATGACTGTTCTCTATGGGGAAAGGTAAGCAGGGTGCGTGGAATCCAAGTGAACAGACAATTATATTGGAACCCAATGAGCCCTTTGTGGCAAACTCAGTAACATAGGGCAGGCTCGCTCATTATTAGGACCTGGACGGTGGTTACAAAGTAGGATTATATGAAAGTTCAGAATGCCAAATCGCTTAATTGGTGTTTTTCTGAATTAGCCTTATATTTGTAATCTTATCCATTTGAATCTATTGTGACCTAGGGTCCCTGTGGTTGGGAAAATGTTATTAAAGAAGCAGTAGCTGGACATTTGGAAAAGCAAAATTCGGTCAGGCAGAGTCAGCATGGATTTATGAAGGGGAAGTCATGTTTGACAAATTTGCTGGAATTCTTTGAGGATGTAACGAACAGGGCGGATAAAGAGGAACCAGTGAATGTGGTGTATTTGGACTTCCAGAAGGCATTTGACAAGGTGCCACATAAAAGGTTACTGCACAAGATAAAAGTTCACGGGGTTGGAGGTAATATATTAGCATGGATAGAGGATTGGCTAACTAACAGAGAACAGAGAGTCGGGATAAATGGTTCATTCTTTGGTTGGCAACCAGTAACTAATGGAGTGTCGCAGGGATCAGTGCTGGGACCCCAACTATTTACAATCTATATTAACGACTTGGAAGAAGGGACTGAGTGTAACGTAGCCAAGTTTGCTGACAATACAAAGATGGGAGGAAAAGCAATGTGTGAGGAGGACACACAAAATCTGCAAAAGGACATAGACAGGCTAAGTGAGTGGGCAAAAATTTAGCAGATGGAGTATAATGTTGGAAAGTGTGAGGTCATGCACTGTGGCAGAAAAAAAATCAAGAACGCTATTATTTAAATGGAGAAAGATTGCAAAGTGCTGCAGTGCAGTGGGACCTGGGGGTACTTGTGCATGAAACACAAAAGGATAGTCTGCAGGTACAGCAAGTGATCAAGAAGGCCAATGGAATCTTGGCCTCTATTGCAAAGGGGATGGAGTATAAAAGCAGGGAACTCTTGCTACAGCTATACAGGATATTGGTGAGGCCACGCCTGGAATACTGCGTGCAGTTTTGGTTTCTATATTTACGAAAGGATATACTTGCTTTGGAGGCAGTGCAGACAAGGTTCACTGGGTTGATTCCGGAGATGAGGGGATTGACTTATGAGGAAAAGCTGAGTAGGTTGGTCATCTACTCATTAGCGTTCAGAAGAATGAGAGGTGATCATCGAAACATATAAGATTATGAGGGGGTTTGACAAGGTGGATGCAGAAAGATGTTTCCACTGATGGGGGAAACTAGAACTAGAGGGCATGATCTTAGAATAAGGGGCCGCCCATTTAAAACAGAGATGAGGAGAAATTTCTTCTCTCAGAGGGTTGTAAATCTGTGGAATTCGCTGCCTCAGAGAGCTTAGAAGGTGGGACATTGAATAAATTTAAGACAGAAATAGACAGTTTCTTAAACGATAAGGGGTTATTGGGAGCAGGCAGGGAAATGGAGCTGAGTCCATGATCAGATCAGCCATGATCTTATTGAATGGCTCGAGGGGCCGTATGGCTTACTCCTGTTCCTATTTCTTATGTTCTTATGTGACATTTGAAGTTCTTACATCAGTATGATTTGCTTCATTATCATCCTCATCTTCATTTTCACTCCCCTCTGAGTCAGAGGATACCTGATTCTCATGCTGCTGTAGAGAGGCTACAAATTCTGCAGCTAACATTTCCACCTAGGAAGCAAATCACAGAAGTGATTTAACCCTTAGGGTTAAAAGGAATATATCAAACATCTTTCAGTTAACCTGCATCTTTATTAGCCCATAGAAACATCTTTTTGGAGAGAGTCTAGATCCTTTTTACCTGTTTACACTTCTGTGATTTGCTTCCTAGGTGGAAATGTTAGCTGCAGAATTTGTGGCCTCTCTACAGCAGCATGAGAATCAGATATCCTCTGACTCAGAGTGGAGTGAAAATGAAGATGAGGATGATAACGAAGCAAATCATACTGATGTAAGAACTTCAAATGTTTTTAAATATCATTTTATAAAAGTATTCCTCATTCTCTGCGTACCTCGGGAATAATCCCAAACTGAAGGAAAGTCACTGGGACAATATAATGTCCAGGAATTATGTACTCTGTCAAGTTGTGATGTTCTCCATCCCGTGCGGCACATGCACTCCGCTTGCAGATCTGTCCTTGGTTCTATTTCTACCTTCAGTGACAGCAAAGTCTTGATGTTGTGCTTTCAGTCGCAGAACGTTCTTGAAAGCCTTCCCCTCCCTCATCTTTTGAAATTGATGGATGACTACCATTGATATCTTCATATTGACTGAGCCACAAATATTTTTTCATGTTGCTGCATATAGATAATTAACATTTCCAATGTTAAGAAAATAGATTATAATCTTGCAAAAAGGAACACATTTTGGTTGAAAAATTAAAAGCGATCGCCTGTCCGGGGGGCTGTCCCAGAAACCAGTATTCATCTATAGCATCTTTGTTACTTTCCACTGAAGATCGTCTCCATCTCTCCAAAAGTGCTCCTCAAAACAACTGGTGATCCTTGTAGACTGAATGGCTTCACTTGATCGCCTGCACCCACCAGGAGCCGGTCTTAGAAATGGGTCCACAGATTACATCTGAAAAGTGCAGATGCTAATTCAATTTATTGTCCCTTTTCACTATTTCTAGGCATAGATGTATTGAGCCCAGACACTCCCCACACGAGAGGAGGGAGAATGCAACTTCTTGATGCACGTGATAGTGACAGCATTACAGATTGTGTCTCCTTTAAACACCGTAAGGATGTAGAGTTTATCTAACTGTCTTACACACTCCTGTTGTATGCAGGTCCTTCAGAGCTCTAGTGGAAGAAATGTGATGAGCTCTGGGTCCTCCATTGCACTGTCTTCAAGTAGAAACACCGGGCTTCAGGCTGCACAGGATATTGCCAAGAGTGCAAAACAAGGCATTTCTGGAAGAACTGAGGGGTCACAGAATGACACTGAAGTCACTTCCAGGAAGAGTATGAGAATTCAACTGGGGAAAGAAAGACAAACTGCTCTGATGGCTAACCACTCCAAGAAGGACAATAGTGTTGCAGTGAAAAAGGAAGCCAGGACTACAAAGAGAGATTGTTCAGCAACTCCAGTTGCAGTCAGTAAAGAAAGTACCCCAAGGAAGAAATCAAAGTACAAGGTAATTGGTTTGGAATTAAAGTACATCAGTTTCTTTTTCTTTCTACATTTTGAGATGCATGCTCCTTTATATAGAGCTTAAATTTTAACCTAAACCATACAAATAGTGGAATAAATTTGGGACTGTGTCTCTATTACATATTCAGATTTGCTGTAGGTAGCTTTTTGGGTCTCTGATGTCATTCGATGCCATAGTGGTCTGAACGTGTTGGTGTAGAAATTGCATTGGGCTGTGCCTGTTTTACAAGCGTAATGGGGCAACTTAAGGGTCCAAAAAGACGAATGGCATGTGCACGATCATTCCACACCCTTTGTACGCTGCCCGCTATATTGGATTCATCAACAAGAAACAACAGTATCACTACTGGAAAATGAATTTCTGGATAAAGTGCTTGCTTACAGAATTATCTGCACTTAGTTTTACAGAGAGCATTTATTTATTATACCAGCTCTTATTCTCTGCACCCCTCTTTTCAACAAGCAAAATCTGAAACCTATTACTTAGACTTTTTTTATTCATCTCCTTTCTGCTTCTCTGCCTCCTTCTCCCCCACCCCCCCATCCGCACTACAAAAAAAAGCATTTACTTCTGCTGCGATATGTTTCCATGGTTGCTGGTCGCTTTCTAGAACTTAATTTTTAGTAATTCTTCACTGTGTGAACAGAGATAATTGACTTGATAATAGAGCCAGGAAGGGGGGTGGTGGGTGGGGGGGAGGGGGGGGGTGGAGAGGGGGAGTATTTGGGGATGGGAAACCCGTAAATATGGGTTTCCCACAGGTCCTGTTGAATTTAACGCAGATCTGTTTTAAATTATCGCTACCGGTTTTCCAGCCCAACAGCCAGCCAGATTCATCGGCTGTCCGGCTGGAAAAAAGCCTGTGAGCAGATGGCAGGTAAGTCTGACATTGCAGGGGTGGTGGGGAGGGGCTGGAGGGAAGGCCAATCACGTTGGGGAGGTGGGTGCGGGTGGGGGGAGGCGGTCAGATGTTTAAAAAGTAAGCTTGGTGGGCCGGGGTTTGAAGGGGAGAAGCACTCCTGCTCCTCCTGGCCCACTGTCAGTGCAATAAAGGCACTTACCTCATGGTTCCAGCCCTTCTCGCCTCCTTTTACAAGCAGAAGTTCAAAATAAAACATGAATTAAAATGGAAACACGCAGCTTTCTTAAAATATTTTACTGACTGACTTGTCTCCTGAGAGCGTATTGGTCGACCGCCCCCAAGCCATTGCCGTTAAAACGAAGTGGGCGGGTTGGCAGGGTTGAGAATAATTTTTGTGCTGCAACTGATGCTAGCACTCTGAAACTATGATTTTAAAACCTGGTCTGTATCATACACGTTAGAGCTCTAACTGGAAGAATTCCTCATTCAAAGGGATCCAGTCTTTGCAAAATAAAGTGTCCAGCAAAGAATTTTAATTTGTTTACAAATGCAGTGACGTTATTCATACTGAAAAGCACATCATATCCACCCGATTATGTTCTGATGAAAATGATACATACTTCCTTTGGTGCTTCACCTCTTCCACACTAAAGAGGCTTGTCAGAAACATGTGGCTGGTGTGCCTTTTTTATTTAAAAAAATGTATTTTTTGATGGTTTCTCTACCCATATTGGGACTTACATAATTAGCTGTTCTAGCATACCTCCTAGTACCCGGCTGAAGATCCACACTTAGAATCAGATCCCCTCAGTGATGGAACATGACACAGGGTAGTGGCAAATGGCTTCTCTCAATAAGTGGAAAATAAAGCTGTTGAAACCTATTTTTCCAGTATGGATTGGATTTTTTGAAAGAGTGAAAGATTTTTGAGAGAACTTGGCTTCTCTTCTCCACCACAAATCATCTTAAACCACACTCCCCTGTCTCCTCTACCCTCACCTCCAACAACATGTGCGAGCGGCTCATGGACTGTTTTGTCACAAAGATCGAGACAGTCAGTTCAGTTGCCTCTGCCACTGCCCTCCCTTCCCCTTGCCCACAGGGCCAAACTTTCCTTAATGTTCCTCGCTGCCCTAGACCTGAACTCGTGTCTTTCTCTAGATTCTATCCCATCTCTAGCAGTGCTCTCTCCGAGGTCATCTTGTTCATGAGACCCAACCCCTGCACTCTCGATCCTATTCCGACTTAACTGTTGACCTTCCTGGGCCCCCTTTTCGCTAATATTGTTAATGCTTCTCCTCGGGTACTGTTTCTCCTGCCCCTTTCAAATCTGCTATCATCACTCCTCTCAAAAAAAACCCACCTTTGATCCCTCTGCCCTTGCAAACTACATGCTCGGCGACATCATCCGAAAACACAACACCCGGTTCCACAATTATGCCAACGACACTCGGCTCTTATCTCACCATCACCTCTCTGGAACCCTCTGAATTCTCTGATTTGGCACACTGCTTGTTCGATATCCAATATTGGATGAGTAGAAATTTCCTCCAACTAAATATTGGGAAGACTAAAGCCATTTGTCTTTGGTCCTAGCCACAGACTCTGTTCCCTGTCCACTGTTTCCATCCCTGGCAACTTTCTGAAACTGAGCCAGACTGTTCGCAACTTTGGAGTTGTGTTTGACCCTGAGATGAGCTTTCAACCACATATCCGCTCCATCACCAAGGCTGCTTATTTCCATCTCCGTAACATTGCCTGACAAAGACCCTGCCTCAATTCAGCTGCTGCTGAACCCTCATCCATGCCATTGTTACTCTAAACTTGACTATTCTAATGCTCTCTTGACCAGCTTCCCATCTTCCACCTTACATAAACTTGTGCTCATCCAAAACTCTGCTGCCCGTATCTTAACTTGGTCTAAGTCTTGTTCACCTATCACTCCTACATTGGCTTTCGGTCCGATAAAGCATCAATTTAAAAATCCTCATTCTTGTTTTCAAAACCGTCCATGGCCTCGCCGCTCCCGATCTCGCTAACCTCCTTCGGCCCTGCAATACTTAGAGATCTCTGTGCGCCTCCAATTTTGGCCTCTTATGCATCCCCGATTTTAATCGTTCTACTTTCGGCGACTGTGCTTTCAGCTGCCTTGGCCCTAAGCTTTAGAATTCCCTTCTTAAACCACTACGCCTCTCTACCGCTCTCACCACCTTTAAGAATCTCCTTAAATACTACCTCTTTGACCAAGCTTTTAGTCACCTGTCCTGACATCTTCTTCTGTGCCTCGGTGTCAAAAATGTTTTTATTGATATCGCTCTTGTTAAGTGCCTTGGGACGTTTTGCTACTTTAAATGCATTCTATAACTAAGTTGTTCAAATTCTTTTAATTAAAATGGAGTATGATAGCTTAGTGGTTATAGTACTCGACTAGCAAACCAAGGGGGCGAAATTGCCCCTTCTGATAAGGCCTCTAACTGCTTGAAAGTGGTGGCAGAATGGCCGCCGACTCTCCGTGGAGGGGCCGTCATTTTGTAACTTGCCCTTCCTCAGGAGCTTGGCGGTGTCCGGGACCACTCTGCCCGTTTTCCCGCTGTGGCGTGCATGTGCCGACCCCTTATCGTCTGGTGGGGACCACCTCGCGAAATTGCCCCTTACCTGAAATTGCCCTGCCGGAGCAGCGCTGCCGCCAGCCGGTGCCCCCCGACAGCTTTTGCTGTCGATGTACTCTCTGTGAAATGGCGGCACGGCCGCCCTTAAAGGGGAGATGGCACTGCTGTTGACGACATGTTTTTTTTGTCGGCCGACTGGGTGCCAGGCCACTGGCCCGGGTGAAACCCTCCCTGGTGGCCCAGTGGACCTATCTAAAATGAATGCAGTTTTTTGCAGCGGCTCTCCCCTTTAACTGACGGGGAGAGATGTTGTGACGCGCTGCGCGATGACATCATCAGTGCAGCACTGATGGCAGCGGCCACTCTATCTCTCCCCCACTTCTGCCCTGCTAGTGACGGCCACCCGCTCCGCCCCCACTGCCACCCCACGATGAGGCCATTTCACCCGCTGGGGAAAAAAAACATGAGCTGAATTTCAATGGATAGGCCGCTGCATTCATTGCAGCGACCAGAACACTTAAAAAGCGGTAGGTGCGCCCCGTTTCGGACGGAGGGCAATTTCTACCCCCAGGAGTCAGCATTTCAAATCACAGCACAACACGTTATGAAATTGAATTCAGTAAATGTTAATTTGTGAACTGGCAACAATAAAATAACCATGAAAGCTGATGGAATGTTGTAATGCCTAACTGGTTCAGTAACGTTTTTCAGATAAGGGAGCCTGCCACCCCTGTTCTGGCCGACACGTGACTTTTGTCCCACACTGTGGGTGACTCTTAATACCCCCCAGGTGGGGCACTAAATACTACATTGCCAGTGTCGCCCATACCCATCGAATAAATGGAACAAATTCCAAACACTGTCTGTTCCACGGCTATTCGCATTGGCTATTAAATACCACAGTGAAGAATCTAACCTTTTTAATATTGTTGTAGTACCTGCTATTATCACAATGTAGCATTACAACTTACAAGACTGTACTCCATTATATTGCCGATTCAGTTGCTCTGTAATGCTATGTCGAAAAGAGCAGTAAGCTTTTAATACAGTGAAAAGAGCTAAACAGAATGCAATTTAAATGCAATAATTAAGTGCCAAAAATAGATTGAAAAGAAAATTGAGACAAAAATGAGGTGGCGCAATGCATTGGTACACCAGTGAACTGTGCTGTATGGTCATATGTTTTGAGAAATGGTATGACAGAGGGCTGGGAGCGAGTGACCTGGTACCTTCTAAATTGGACAGTGTGGAGACCTAAAAACTAGGAACTAATATAAATAATAAAAAGTATGAGTTTTATAAATCTCGATTGACTGAAAGCAATGATACCAATATTAGAATGTAGCTGTAGGGATCCCCGTGGCTGATGTGATTATAGTACATTTGTCTTCCTTTACTTCCTTTACCCTGAGGCGTCCGGTGGTTGTGAAAGGCGCTATATAAATCCAAGTCTTTCTTTCTTTACTTATGCCTCATGGAGTACCTACAGGGCTCTGTGAAGGAGATCGCCAAAGGGTAAGGTTTCTTTTTCTAAATTATATTTGGAATTTTTTTTTTAAATGTCTGGATACCTCAGGAAACAATAATTCCTCCAGTGTTTAATTCCCCTCTATTGAATGCCAATAACACTGAAACCATGCATTCACTGTGCATTTTGAGTACTGAAAGCAAATTGAGTTGTGTAAGGGGTGGAGAGCTGCCACCCATGGGCTTGAACCCCATATGGTTTTCAGTTACTGGTGGGTCAACAGCCTCAGTTCCTGGCTTGATTGCTCAGTGAAAATAAGCTGTTGTTTCGTGAAGGGAAACTGGAACTGATGTTGCTCTGCTTCAGTCACACTTTCAGAGCTGATCTTAAATCAGCTCTTTTCTATGGAGAAATCATTGTAATTTTGCCTTCATAAATAGAAGGGGCTTATTGTGGCAAGCATTCCTAAGGGAAGACTTTTGAAAATATTATTTTGTTCAGATTAAAATGCATGTCTTGTATATCTTTCTAACAATGCACTTTCTCACCCTGTCTTTTATTTAAATTACATTTGTTGTTACCTTAACACCTCCTTAAGCCACCTGTACCACACATTTTTTTCCCCAACTGAGAATAGCTGGATACAATTTATTTTCAAACTCTTCCCTATGCGACTGTTGACCCATCTGTGAGCAATTCCACATGATAATTTACTCAATGATAGTTCCCAATTGCTCAGGGAGTATTGCTCAACATCTTGTCAGTTGATTGCGCTGAGATTGGAACCTTGCATTATGGGGAATCATGTTAAGGATAGAGTTAAGAAATAAGGAAATAGTATAATTTTTGGTCTGCACTACAGTCCATTAAATAGTGGAGATGGAACATTCGAGGTGGAGAGCTATCTGGAGCGCACTACTTGAAAGAGTAGTGGAATCAGATTCCATAGAAACTTTCTTGACGAATCGAATAACTAGGGCTGTACATGGGCTTTAAACTAAATAGAGGGGGGGAGAGATCCAATGAGTGGAAATGCAAAAAGAGAAAGGAGACGGCAAAAGTGCAGGGTAGCAATAGGGGTAATGAAAACCAGAGTGTGACAGGAAGGGACAGAGCGTATACACATAAGACAAAATTAAAAGCTCTATATCTCAACGCAGTAGCATTCGTAACAAGATAAATGCGTTGACAGCACAAGTAGAAATAAATGGTTATGATCTGATTGCCATTACAGAGACGTGGCTGCAAAGTGACCAAGGATGAGAACTGGATATTCAAAGGTATTTGCCATTTCATAAGGATAGGCAGAAAGGAAAAGAAGGTGGGCTAGCTCTGTTAATAAGGGATGAGATCAGTGCAGTAGTGAGAAATGATATTGGCTCAGAAAATCATGATGTAGAATCAGTTTGGGTAGAGATAAGAAATAATAAGGGTAGGAAGTCACTGGTGGGAGTGGTCGACAAGCCCCCAAACAGTAGCCACACTGTAGGTCAGTATAAATCAAAAAATAATAGAGGTTTGTAAGAAAGGTAAGGCAATAATTATGGGCCATTTTAATCTTTATATTGATTGGACAAATCAAATTGGCAACGGTAGCCTGGAGGAAGAGTTCAAAGAGTGTATGCGGGATGGTTTCTTGGAACAATACATTGTAAAACCAACCAGGGAGCAGACTATTTTAGATCTAGTAATGTGTAACGAGTCTGGATTAATTATTGCTCTCGTAGTGAAGGATCCTCTTGGGAAGAGTGATCATAGCTTGGTAGAATTTCAAATTCAGTTTGAGGGTGAGAAAGCTAGTTCTCAAACTAGTGTCCTGAACTTAAATAAACGTAATTACAAAGATATGAAGGCATAACTGGTTAAAGTGGACTGGGAAAATAGATTAAAGGGTAACTCGGTGGAAAAGTAGTGGCAAATATTTAAGGAGATATTTCATAACTCTCAGCAAAGATATATTCCAGTGAGAAAGAAAGACTCTAAGAGAAGGATGAACCATCCATGGCTAACTACGGAAGTAAAAGATGATATCAAATTGAAAACAAAGCATACAATGTTGCGAAGAACAGTGGAAGGCCAGAGGATTGGGAAATTTTTAGAAACCAGCAAAGGGCGACTAAAAAAATGATAAAGAGAGGGAAGATAGCTTATGAGAGTAAACTAGCAAGAAATATAAAAACAGACAGTAAGAGCTTCTACATGTATATAAAAAGGAAGCGAGTATCTAAAGTA
This sequence comes from Pristiophorus japonicus, assembly GCF_044704955.1. Taxonomy (NCBI): domain Eukaryota; kingdom Metazoa; phylum Chordata; class Chondrichthyes; family Pristiophoridae; genus Pristiophorus; species Pristiophorus japonicus. The sequence continues at coordinate 53,166,308 of NC_091992.1, forward strand.
AATGTTGGTCCCTTAGAGGATGAGACTGGGGAATTAATAATGGGAAACAGAGAAATGACGGAGACGTTGAACAAATATTTTGTATCGGTCTTCACGCTAAAAGACATTAAAAGTATCCCAATAATTGATAATCAAGGGGCTATTGGGGTGGGGGGGTGGGCGGGGGAGGAATCTTAAAACAATCACTATCACTAGAGATAAAGTACTAGGCAAACTAATGGGACTAAAGGTGGGCAAGTCCCCTGGACCTGATGGCCTGCACCCATGGGTCTTAAAAGAGATGGCTGTAGAGATACTGGATGCATTGGTTGTAATCGAGGAGGAGGCGACAGTCCGGGGTCGGATGCCTATAAAAAGGCCGCGAGTTCAGGAGTTAGGGCAGCATCGAGGAGGAGGCGACAGTCCGGGGTCGGAGGCCTATAAAAAGGCCACGAGTTCAGGAGTTCGGGCAGTGTCGAGGAGGAGGTGACAGTCCGGGGTCGGAGGCCTATAAAAAGGCCGCGAGTTCAGGAGTTCGGGCAGTGTCGAGGAGGAGGCGACAGTCCGGGGTCGGAGGCCTATAAAAAGGCCGCGAGTTTGGGCAGTGTCGAAGAGGAGGCGACAGTCCGGGGTCGGTGGCCGATAAAAAGGCCGCAGGTTCAGGAGTTCGGGCAGTGTTGAGGAGGAGGCGACAGTCCAGGGACGGCGAGAGGCCTATAAAGGCCCAGCTTGTGCAGCTACAGGGAGAAGGCAAAAAAAAGAAGTAGAAAGAAATAGAAAGGTGACATCACAGCCAAGGGAGTAAGTGATTGGGGGTGATTGGTGAGTAGTTTTTCTTTTTTCTCTTCTATAACAGTGAGTAAACTTTAGCATTATTGTTGCCAATTTAAGTGTATCTAAGGGCTAAGTCATGGCAGGAGAGCTCGGTCACATGATATGCTCCTCCTGTACCATGTGGGAACTCAGGGACACTTCCGGTGTCCCTGACGACTACGTGTGCGGGAAGTGTATCCGCCTCCAGCTCCTGACGGACCGCGTTGCAGATTTGGAGCAGAAGATGGATTCACGATGCTGAGAATGACGTGAGTAGCACATGTAGCGAGTTGGTCTTACCGCAGGTGAAGGGTCCACAGCTAGCTAGAGAATGGAAGACCAGCAGGAAGAGCAGTGCAAGGAAGGTAGTGCAGCGGTCCCCTGCGGTCATCCCCCTGCAAAACAGATACACCGCTTTGAGTACTGTTGAGGGGATGACTCATCAGGGGAGGGCAGCAGTAGCCAAGTTCATGGCACCGTGGCTGGCTCTGCTGCACAGGAGGGCAGGAAAAAGAGTGGGAGAGCGATAGTAATAGGGGATTCAATGGTAAGGGGAATAGGTAGGCGTTTCTGTGGCCGCAACCGAGACTCCAGGATGGTATGTTGCCTCCCTGGTGCAAGGGTCAAGGATGTCTCGGAGCGGGTGGAGGACATTCTGAAAAGGGAGGGTGAACAGCCAGTTGTCGTGGTGCACATTGGTACCAACGATATAGTTAAAAAAATGGATGAGATCGTACGACACGAATTTAAGGAGCTAGGAGCTAAATTAAAACATAGGACCTCAAAAATAGTAATCTCAGGATTGCTACCAGTGCTACGAGCTAGTCAGAGTAGGAATCGCAGGATAGCTCAGATGAATACATGGCTTGAGCAGTGGTGCAGCAGGGAGGGATTCAAATTCCTGGGGCATTGGAACCGGTTCTGGGGGAGGTGGGACCAGTACAAACCGGACGGTCTGCACCTGGGCAGGACCGGAACCAATGTCCTACGGAAGTGTTTGCTAGTGCTGTTTGGGAGGAGTTAAACTAATATGACAGGGGGATGGGAACCAATGCAGGGAGACAGAGGGAAACAAAATGGAGACAAAAGCAAAAGACAGAAAGGAGATGAGTAAAAGTGGAGGGCAGAGAAACCCAAGTCAAAAAACAAAAAGGGCCACTGTACAGCAAAATTCTAAATGGTCAAAGTGTAATAAAAAGGCAAGCATGAAAGCTCGATGCCTCAATGCAAGGAGTATTCGGAACACAGGAGAGGGCTCTGAGCTAGTTAGAGTGGGTGAGAGCTCAGATGAACAGGACCCCAAGAAAGAATGCAAAAGGCAGGAGGCAACAGAGCAGAGTAGCACTGGGGTAAGTGTAAACCACAAGGTAATAGGAAGGGACAATATGTATGAATATAAAGGGGCTGCAGGAGGGGTCAAAACTAAAAATCATGGTTTAAAAACTAGTATTAAAACACTCTATCTAAACGCATGCAGCATTCGAAATAAAGTAAATGAGTTGACGGCACAAATCATTACAAATGGGTATGATTTGGTGGCCATTTCGGAAACGTGGTGCAGGGGGGCCAAGACTGGGAATTAAACATACAGGGGTATCTGACAATTCGGAAAGATAGACAAGAAGGGAAAGGAGGTGAGGTAGCTCTGTTAATAAAGGATGATATCAGGGCAGTTGTGAGAGATGATATTGGCTCTAATGAACAAAATGTTGAATCATTGTGGGTGGATATTAGAGATAGTAAGGGGAAAAAGTAACTGATGGGCGTAGTTTATAGGCCCCCAAATAATAACTTCACGGTGGGGCCGGCAATAATCAAGGGAATAATGGAGGCATGTGAAAAAGGAACGGCAGTAATCATGGGGGATTTTAACCTACATATCGATTGGTCAAATCAAATTGCACAGTGTAGCCTTGAGGAGGAATTCAGAGAATGCATACGGGATTGTTTCTTAGAACAGTATGTTACAGAACCTACAAGGGAGCAAGCTATCTTAGATCTGTACCTGTGTAATGAGACAGCAATAATAAACGATCTCCAAGTAAAAGATCCTCTTGGAATGAGTAATCACAGTCTGGTTGAATTTGTAATACAGATTGAGGGTGAGGAAGTAGTGTCTCAAACGAGCGTACAATGCTTAAACAAAGGGGACTACAGTGGGATGAGGGCAGAGTTGGCTAAAGTAGACTGGAAACACAGACTAAACGGTGGCACAATTGAGGAACAGTGGAGGACTTTTAAGGAGCTCTTTCATAGTGCTCAACAAAAATATATTCCAGTGAAAAAGAAGGGCGGTAAGAGAAGGGATAACCAGCCATGGATAACCAAGGAAATAAAGGAGAGTATCAAATTAAAAACCAATGCGTATAAGGTGGCCAAGGTTAGTGGGAAACTAGAAGATTGGGAAAATTTTAAACGACACCAAAGAATGACTAAGAAAGCAATAAAGGAAAGATAGATTACGAAAGTAAACTTGCGCAAAACATAAAAACCGATAGTAAAAGCTTTTACCGCTATACAAAACAGAAAAGAGTGACTAAAGTAAATATTGGTCCCTTAGAAGATGAGAAGGGGGCTTTAATAATGGGAAATGTGGAAATGGCTGAGACCTTAAACAATTATTTTCCTTCGGTCTTCACAATGGAAGACACAAAAACCATGCCAAAAATTGCTGGTCATGGGAATGGGGGAAGGGAGGATCTTGAGATAATCACTATCACTAGGGGGGTTGTGCTGGATAGGCTAATGGGACTCAAGGTAGACAAGTCCCCTGGTGCGGATGAAATGCATCCCAGGCTATAAAAAGAGATGGCGGAAGTTATAGCAGATGCATTCGTTATAATCTACCAAAATTCTCTGGACTCTGGAGAGGTACCAGCGGATTGGAAAGCAGCTAATGTAACGCCTCTGTTTAAAAAAGGGGGCAGACAAAAGGCAGGTAACTATAGGCCGGTTAGTTTAACATCTGTAGTGAGGAAAATGCTTGAAACTATCATTAAGGAAGAAATAGCAGGACATCTAGATAGGAATAGTGCAATCAAGCAGACGCAAGATGGATTCATGAAGGGGAAATCACGTTTAACTAATTTACTGGAATTCTTTGAGGATAGAATAAGCATGGTGGATAGAGGTGGACCAATGGATGTGGTGTATTTAGATTTCCAAAAGGCATTCGATAAGGTGCCACACAAAAGGTTACTGCAGAAGATAGAGGTACATGGAGTCAGAGGAAATGTATTAGCATGGATCGAGAATTGGCTGGCTAACAGAAAGCAGAGAGTCGGGATAAATGGGTCCTTTTCGGGTTGGAAATCGGTGGTTAGTGGTGTGCCACAGGGATCGGTGCTGGGACCACAACTGTTTACAATATACATAGATGACCTGTAAGAGGGGACAGAGTGTAGTGTAACAAAATTTGCAGATGACACAAAGATTAGTGGGAAAGCGGGTTGTGTAGAGGACACAGAGAGGCTGCAAAGAGATTTGGATAGGTTAAGCGAATGGGCTAAGGTTTGGCAGATGGAATACAATGTCGGAAAGTGTGAGGTCATCCACCTTGGGGTGAAAAAAACAGTAAAAGGGAATATTATTTGAATGGGGAGAAATTACAACATGCTGCGGTGCAGAGGGACCTGGGTGTCCTTGTGCATGAATCCCAAAACGTTAGTTTGCAGGTGCAGCAGGTAATCAGGAAGGCGAATGGAATATTGGCCTTCATTGCGAGAGGGATGGAGTACAAAAGCAGGGAGGTCCTGCTGCAACTGTATAGGGTATTAGTGAGGCCGCATCTGGAGTACTGCGTGCAGTTTTGGTCACCTTACTTAAGGAAGGATATACTGGCTTTGGAGGGGGTACAGAGACGATTCACGAGGCTGATTCCGGAGATGAGGGGGTTACCTTATGATGATAGATTGAGTAGATTGGGTCTTTACACGTTGGAGTTCAGAAGGATGAGGGGTGATCTTATAGAAATATTTAAAATAATGAAAGGGATAGACAAGATAGAGGCAGAGAGGTTGTTTCCACTGGTCGGGGAGATTAGAACTAGGGGGCGCAGCCTCAAAATACGGGGGAGCCAATTTAAAACCGAGTTGAGAAGGAATTTCTTCTCCCAGAGGGTTGTGAATCTGTGGAATTCTCTGCCCAAGGAAGCAGTTGAGGCTAGCTCATTGAATGTATTCAAATCACAGATAGATAGAGTTTTAACCAATAAGGGAATTAAGGGTTATGGGGAGCGGGCGGGTAAGTGGAGCTGAGTCCACGGCCAGATCAGCCATGATCTTTTTGAATGGCGGAGCAGGCTCGAGGGGCTAGATGGCCTACTCCTGTTCCTAATTCTTATGTTCTTATGTACCAAAATTCCCTGGATTCTAGAGAGATCCCAGCGGACTGGAAAACCGCAAATATAACGCCCCTATTTAAGAAAGGAGGGAGACAGAAAACAGGAAATCATAGATCAGTTAGCCTAACATCTGTCATTGGGGAAATGCTCGAGTCCATCATTAAGGAATAGTAGCAGGACATTTAGAAAATCATAATGCAATTAAGCAGAGTCAGCATGGTTTTATGAAAGGGAAATCATATTTAACAAATTTGCTCGAGTTCTTTGAGGATGTAATGAGCAGGGTGGATAAAAGGGAACCGGTAGATGTGGTGTATTTGGATTTCCAGAAAGCATTCGATAAGGTACCACATAAAAGGTTACTGCACAAGATGAGAGCTTACAGTGTTGGGGGAAATATATTAGCGTAGATAGAGGATTGGCTAACTAACAGAAAGCAGAGAGTCGGGATAAATGGGTCATTTTCAGGTTGGCAAACTGTAAATAGTGGGGTGCCACTGGGTTCACTGCTGGGGCCTCAACTGTTTACAATTTATATTAATGACTTCGATGAAAGGACCAAGTGTAATGTAGCCAAATTTGCTGATGATACAAAGGTGGAAAAGCAAGTTGTGAGGAGGACACACAGAATCTACAAAGGGATATAGATGGGTTAAGTGAGTAGGCAAAAACTTGGCAGATGGAGTAAAATGTGGGAATATGTGAGGTTATCCACTTTGGTAGGAAAAATAATAAATATAATTATTATTTAAATGGGGAGAGATTACAAAATGCGGTGGTACAGAGGGATCTAGGGGTCCTTATTCAAGAAACACAAAAAGTTAGCATGCAGGTACAGCAAGTACTTAGGAAGGCAAATGGAATGTTGGCCTTTATTGCAAGGAGGATGGAGTGTAAAAGTAGGGAAGTCCTGCTCCAACAGTACAGGGCATTGGTAAGACCACACCTGGAGTACTGCGTACAGTTTTGGTCTCGTTATTTAAGGAAGGATATACTTGCACTGGAGGCAATTTGGAGAAGCTTCACGAGGTTGATTCCTGAGATGAAGGGTTGTCATATGAAGGAAGGTTGAGCAGGTTGGGCCTATACTCATTGGAGTTTAGAAGACGTAGAGGTGGCCTTATTCAAACATATAAGATTCTGAGGGGGCTTGACAGGGTAGATGCAGAGAGGATGTTTCTCCTCGTGGGGGAATCTAGAACTGGGGGGCATAGTTTCAGAATAGGGTCGCCCATTTAAAACGGAAATGAAGAGGAATTTCTTCTTTCAGAGGGTTGTGAATCTTTAGAATTCTCTACCCCAGCGAGCTGTGGAGGCTGGGTCATTGAATGTATTTAAGGTGGAGATAGACAGATTTTTGAAAGATAAGGGAGTCAAGGGTTATGGGGAGCAGGCGGAGAAGTGGGGTTGAGGCCAGGATCAGATCAGCCATGATCTTATTGAATGGTGGAGCAGGCTACTCCTGCTCCTATTTCTCATGTATTCAAAAGGCAATTTGAAGAGGACTAATTTGCAGGGTTATGGGGAAAAGGCTGGGGTGTGGGACTAAATTGAACAACTCTTTCAAAGTGCCAGCACAGGCATTATGACCAAATGGCCTTCTTACCGGTAAGACTCTGACAGTTGAGAGAGATATGGAAGAACAACAGGGTGATTTAACTATCCCAAGATGGACAACGGTACTGCATGTGATCAAAATAAGGAATTTGGAAGTAACAACTATAACATGGCTTCAATGTAAGAATAGAAAAGGACAATGAAGTGTCAAAGATAAGGGTGTCGGATTGAAAAAAGGTAAAGTTCACTGAAATAAAAGAAAATCCAGCACAAATTAACTGAGCAGCAGAGTAATCAAACAGGCCAATGACAGTGGGAAATTGTGAAGTATGAGATGTATAGAGTATAAAATAAATATACAGTATTGCTATACATCAAATAATGGGGTGCCTCAAAGTACAAAGTTCTGTGGATAAATAGAGATTAACGGTAATCTGAAACTTAGAAAAAAGAGACATGTTAAAGTTAGGGATAACAATACTAAAGAAAATCATGAGGAAAACAGAAAATGTAGTGGGGAGGTGAAAAAGATTAGACGGGCTAAAAGGGAATAAAAAAAGACAATCATTCTTTAACTTTTTATGTGCTAATAAAAGGCCTTACTATTTCTTTTATATAGAATGGATGTTAGAATGATGCTGTAACTATTCTATGATCCATTCTATATAAAAATAAATAATAAGGCCTTTTATTGGTCCCAAGTTTCCGATATCCGCTAGAACAGCTCTATGGGTGGTGCTTAAGGCCTGCGCCAAAAACTGATGTTGCCAGGGTAATGAGGGATGCGCTGAAGGGCTGATACTGGAAATGGAAACTGACCAAGGGCTGAGGCTGGGCTGGAAATGGAATATGACGCCGCTGCCACCCCGGGCCAAATGGCCTCCCCGTCTCCGGTGCCGCTGCCATCCCGGGCCGAAAGGACCCCGCACCGACCCGCACCTATCCCGGGCCGAAAGGACCCCGCACCGACCCGCACCTATCCCGGGCCGAAAGGACCCCGCACCGACCCGCACCTATCCCGGGCCGAAAGGACCCCGCACCGACCCGCACCTATCCCGGGCCGAAAGGACCCCGCACCGACCCGCATCTATCCCGGGCCGAAAGGACCCCACACCGACCCGCACCTATCCCGGGCCGAAAGGACCCCGCACCTATCCCGGGCCGAAAGGACCCCGCACCACCCCGTGTCTTCAGCTTGGCTGAAACAATGGCATCTTCTCTCTGCCGATTTTGTTTTCTTTGCGCCGATTTCCTTAAGTGTAGGAAAGGATTTTCAGAAGAGAAACATCTCCTTCCATCAAGTGTCATTCTTGAAAACATCAACCTGAAACTTGCAGTTATATAAAGTATTGCATAATGCATTGAGTATATTTAAAGAAGTGTTCAAATGATAATCCTTTCCTAATAGGTGTAAAATGACTGTCTTGAAGAAAACTGTATTTCTAAGGGGGAGTTAAACTGTTTTTAACTTGGCCCATCTCTTGTAGTCTGTACTGTCCGTGAAAGATCACGGTCCAGACGTCACGCTCCAGGCATTTCGCTCCTTGCATCACGCTCCCTGCATCACACTCCAACACTCCATGTATCATGCTGTATTTCAGATGCAAATCGATTTTACAATGCTGGTTGAAACTAACAACCACATTCCAATCTGCAAAGTGTCTTGGCCAAATAACTGAGCCTGCATGCCCTTAAAGGGACATGGCACTACTTTTGCAAATTATATATGAATGATGGGCAGAAAAAGATCAACTGATCCATCAAGCCTGCACCACACTCATAGTGGTTGGAGCATCATGACTAGACACTTTTTATTCTCTATCCCCCACCCCCGCTCCCAATCGCCATGTAACCTGCTGGGAGAGGTGTAAGAATATAGTTATGTTTTTACATTATTCTAATACAGAAAAATGTCATAACAGCTAATGTAGGAAGAATTGGTTTAAACTGTGCGCTCACAAATTCTATCTTTGCCCCTCAATGACACTGATAACTTTTGAGAAGGATGCATTTTGGAGACAAAGACATTGTACTCTGAGGATAGGCACATGTAGATTATTAAATAAGCAAGCTAGTTGGCATAAGTGATATATTAGGAAGCTTAAAGTGTTGTTCGGTTAATACACTGGCTTTTTTATCACAGCAGGGGAGAGTGTAAAAGAAAGAAATTACTGCGGTATAGATAAGGGAATAGATTCATTTCACTAGAAGTTGCAAGAGATAAGACGTCAAAGGCTTGTGCAACAAAGGTTATAGTTAATGTACCAAGTCCTAATTGTCCACCAATTATCTAAGGGTCATAAAACACCCAGTACAGTTAAGTCCAACAAAAACTAGACAATGAAAGAAAATAGTGTAAAAAGTCATACAATGTTTCACTTAGAAGGAACTTTGGCTACCTTCAAGATGAGACAGTGGTGGGTTAGGGTGGGTTACACCACGTTACTCTTAACAGTCAGTCCCTGCAAGTGGTACGTTAATGCCAAACAATTAGTTCTTACAAATGAGAGATAATCTAGTCCGAGGTGAATTATTCAAGTAATAGGTTGGACTAATGGGGTATGGTGTTTTCCGAAGGATCAACTTAGCCACAATTCGGTGTTGATGTGATGTGTTTAATGCTTTAGTCCTTTGTGTTTAATGCTTCCCAGTTGGTCTAATGGAGTATGATATTTTCTGAAGGATCAACTTAGCCACAATTAGGTGTTGATGTGTCTGCCTCAGCCGGGAGCCTACACTTGCTTATTTATAAAAAGGGAAACAACTGTCCTCACTCAGCAGATATAAGGCAAAATATAATCGCAAGAGGTTTTAGGCCATTTTAAGTGATGTGTTTAATGCTTTAGTCCTTTGTCCTTTAATGCTTCCCATCCCCTGTCTCTGGCTGTGCCTGCACTGAACTTAACTCTAGGTAAGGTTTTTCAGAACTTACAAAAGTGGACACTTACTTCGTTCTAAGTTAGTTTGGAGTAACCTTTCGCAGTTCAAACTTGCAAAACAGGCCTAAGTGGCTGGACACACCCCTTTTTGAAAAAAAAAACTGAACTAAAACGAAACTAAACTAACTCACTGAAACTGGAGCAAACTAAATACCGAGAATTGCGATTTCTAAGATACTCCAAGCTAAATTAGTTGCTCCAAAAAAATTGAAACAACTCCACCCGAAACTAGGGACCAATAGCACGTAAAAAGTAAAAGCATGATTAGAGAAGCTAGGAGTAGTTCTGGATGAAGGTATGGTGAAGATAATAAATAAATATTTTGTATCAGCTTTTGCAGATGATGGTGGAAGTGGGAATATAGGTGTACTAGAGCAGGATTTGGAACAATTTCTTGAATTAATTGCACACAAGTCACTGGACCCTGATTGCAAGAACGCTGCCTGTTGAAAGAAATCAAAGTCTGGAATTTTCCGGAGGGTCAGCGGGCGGGATCGGTGGCGGGTTGGGACTCCGCTGTCAACCCACCGCCATGTCCTTTCCCAATGTCGGGTCTGTCAGCGCTTAGCAGACCCGACAGGCAGTGGCGGGGGACCGAATTAATCTCAATAACATCTAATTGACAGATCATTAACAGGCATTTTTAATTTACCTTTTCTCTTTAACTTCATGGCCAGGGGAATGACGCTGTTCAGGGACCACAGCTGTCAACCTGAGGCGGGGGTTCAGTGACCATTGCTCCAGCTGATTGCTTGGCAGCTTCAAATGTACAGTAAAAGCTCCCATCTGACAGGTCATCACTTTCCTGAGCCATAAGCTGTTTCTCAGTCCATTTCCGGCACAGATTCGGCAGGCTTTCCACTTTTCACTCTCCTTCCAGTATCACCTCATTGGAAGAACTCTCTCACCATTGACAGAATACTTCTTCAATCTCTACTTCAGTTGTCATCTATTCCATCAACATGGGTGCCCTTTATACTGTCTCACCTTGGTCCTCAGAATCCGACTACGATCAGCCCCAACACCAGCAGCACCAGCAGCACCAACAACAACACCAACATTCTCTGCAATCACCTGATGCTGCACAGGACAGAGGGCATCAACACCTGATCACGTTGCTCCCGGGGAGGCCAGGGCTGGCCTTACCATGGCCAGATTTACTTCACTTGATGCTGTACACCCTGGCTGCCACATGATGCGCCAGGTTGGCACTACTCCACACCAACATCATAAAGCATCCCTACAGTGTCTAAGCCATTTCTTTCACCCTCACCACCATTGCGGGGGGGTGCTGTTATGTGTCTCCATTCACTGCAACTCATTAAGCCATTTCCAGAGGTGCACACAAATCTATCCAAGAACGCAAAGTGTTGAAAATAAAGATTTGAATGTTTGACAGCACATTAATAAAAACTTGACATAAACATTGGATAAAACACCCAAGTGGCTACCCTTGTGTGTTGTTAGTTGGTATGATTGCACTAGGATGAGGGAGAATGTGAGGGGTGGCTAGTAAGATGGGGGCGTGATAATGTAGATGGATGGAGAGAGAGGGATGGGTGGAGGTGCAAGGTAAGTTGGTTTTGAGTAAGGATGTGCAGAGGTAGGGTAGGGAAAGCAGAGTGATGAGAGGCACATCGGGATGCAGGTGAGTGTGACTTTGTACTAATGTTTCGTGATCTAATGAGATCATTAAAAAAGTTTGCACCACTGCATCCAGGTCCTCCTGACGACATCCCTGCTTATGCCCTCCTGTGCAATGTGCAACCAGGCTGTGTTGGTCTCCTGGGGAGGTGTCTTCCGCCCATCGGAAGGGAAGGGAACCTCCCTGCATGCTCTGATGGAAGGAGTCATGGGAGAGCTCTACGTGCAGCCCTGCACCTCTGTGCAATGCTTGTCAGTGTTTTCAGCACTTCAAAACTGTAGAACACTGACAGCACAACTGCCAAAATAAAGTTGACCATGGTCCCTTTAAGGAAACCAGCTGATGACGCGTCATAAAATGACGTCACCAGACCCGCTTCCTCTAATTGGACTGGCAAACGTGCTGGGCGGGTTAACAAGCCCTATCAAGGAAAAATTATTTTGGACAGCGGATGGAGCCAGCAGCAGGGGGGTCGGGACTTATCACCAACGTTGCCCACCCCGGACCCGCTGAGGTGAGCAAAATCCCGGCCAATGAAGAGATAGCAAAGGCTATGGCCACAATTTTCAACCCTCAGTCTCTGTCACAGGTGGGGAAGGGGTGGCTGGGACTGGTTTGCCGCATGCTCTTTCCACTGCCTGCGCTTGATTTCTGCATGCTCTCGGCAATGAGACGTGAGGCGCTCAGCGCCCTCCCAGATGCACTTTCTTCACTTGGGGCGGTCTTTGGCAGGGACTCCCAGGTGTCAGTGAAAATGTTGCACTTTATCGGGGAGGCTTTGAGGGTGTCCTTGTAACATTTCTGCTGCCCACCTTTGGCCCGTTTGCCGTGAAGGAGTTCCGAGTAGAGTGCTTGCTTTGGGAGTCTCGTGTCTGGTATGCGAACTATGTGGCCTGCCCAGCGGAGTTGATCAAGTGTGGTCAGTGCTTCAATGCTGGGGATGTTGGCCTGGTCGAGGATGCTAATGTTGGTGCATCTGTCCTCCCAGGGGATTTGTAGGTTCTTGTGGGGACATCGTTGGTGGTATTTCTCTAGCGACTTGAGGTGTCTACTGTACATGGTCCATGTTTCTGGCTGAGAAAATGATTGCTAAGAGAGTGCAGAAAGAGGTTTGGAGAAATATTATTACGGAGAAGGTTGTTTCACGGAGTTGTTGCGGCAAAGATCGTTAGAAGGCTATGGGAAGAGAGTAGGACTGTACTTTGCTCTAACAAAGAGCCAGCACAAACTTGATGGGCCAAATGGCTTTCTTTTGTGAACCAAAGAAGCAAAGGATAGTTGTGAATTGAATTATATCCTACCAGCATTCATGATGTATTTTTTTTTAATCCTCACTAGAATTCTGTTGTGCTAGAACCTCTACATTTTCTACAGAGCCACAGCAAGGATAACAACCCTGAGGATTTCAGCACTCAGCTCTGGGCCTGTGCTTTTGAACCGGAAGTCAAGAATTCCCAGATTCCAGGTGAAATAATACAATTGTAAAACAAAACAGCACATAGAATGTAGAGTACACACCTGTACAACCGGAGCAGTTTTTTTAACTAATTGTCTTGAAGTAAAAGAAAAAAGAAAGACTTGGATTTATAAAGCACCTTTCACGACCACTGGACATCTCAAAGCGCTTTACAGCCAATGAAATAAGGGTACTTTTTTTTTAAAGTGTCGTCACTGTTGTAATGTCAATGTTTAGCTACTTACTCACCTTAAGCGAAACAGTGCAGAGTACCTGCGATCACTGTGAGATTTATTTTATTTGCCTGGACCTTATTGTCAATGGAAAGTCTGTGTATCTGATGTATTTAGATTTTGGGAATGCTTTTGGTTATGTGCCACACCAATATTTAGTCCACAAGGTAAGAAGCCATGGAATAGAAGTCAAGCTTCTAAGATGAATTGAAAATTGGCTGAACCAAATAAGCAAAGGATGGTTGTGAGTCGAATTGCATCAACAAGGCAAGAGGGTAACTGGCACGATCAGTGGGGGGATTGATATTTATAGTGTATGCAAATGATTTGGAGCTGGAGATGGAAACAAAGCTAAGTTTGCAAATGACACCATGTTGGTGGGAATCTAAACCAATAGAGGGGAAACAAACCATGTGTAAACTGATGTGAATATGTTGGCAGGGCAGGCTAATGAGTGGCAAATGATATTTAATGTGGACAAATAGGAGATAATGAGACTAGGGATGTGAACTAGACAGTGGGAATGTAAATTAAATAACTCTAGACTACAAGACAGTGCAGGAGAGGGATATGGGGGTATTGATGGATAGTTTACTGAGACCAGCAGTAAAGATATTTAGGTCTGTATATGACACAGTTTTGGCTACACCTGGAGTATTGTATAGAATTCTGCATGGTGCACTACAGCAGGAAATCCAAGCATTAGAGGTAATGCAACCAAACTGTGATTGTTTATTCTGGAGAAGACTTAAGGGTGTTATTATTCAAATATTCAAGATGCTGTAGAGAATAAATACATCCGACTGTGCAGTACACCGCCACAAACTCTAGAACCAAGGGACATTGGGTCTAGCTTGGAAAATAGAAGATGTACAGACAAGGTGGATTTAACTATCCTCCACAGAGGAAAGTGAATATGCTGAACAAGAAGGCAGAGTATGTTGGGGGGATGGGGGGAGAAATCAAAGGAGAAATTGGACAGATATTAGAGACTGGCAAGGTTGATTTACTTTCCATTGTTCTGTCCATTATGTTGAAATTATCTTGTCTCCAAATTAAACTTGTTTTTCCTCATTGCAGTACCTGAGGAACTGTTCCCAGGTGCAGCCAAGAGGAAAAAGGGACTGAAGCCACTTACATCAGGTCTCTGCCCTCATTGTACCACTCTGGAGGTTCCCAAATAGGCTGTACTGGGGCCAGTTAATCATTCAAATAAGGCAAAAAGGCCATTGTGAACCTGCCTCCATATTTCTGTTGTCGTTGTTTGGTAGTTAGGTGTCCACGTGGAGCAGCGCCTGAAGAAATCAGTTATTGGTGTTGCACCAGGATCCCCATAGACCAGTTGGTCTGCAGGGATCCCAAATGGACAGTCTGAAGATGGATCCAGAAAAAACGGTTAATGCAATCTCTTAAATATTTCCCCCTTTCCGATGACCTTTGAACCTCAGGGTCTTTAGCTGCAGCTGCGCTCCTGTTTTGTGGTAGAGCAACTTATCAAAATTGAACCTAATACATTTTTGGAAGGGGATGCCCCCCTCATTCATCTCTTCCACCCCCAAATTCTGTTTTGAGAATCTCTGATTCTTAAAGTTTGAGTTATTTGTGATGCAAATTTCTTGTGGGATGTAAACAGAGATTTATTCTTTTTGACACAGCATTATAGTGAAGTATGATGCAGATCTATGTTCACAATGCCTTAATTCTGACCATGTCAAATTTTTGTAAGGAAGCACTGAGCACATCTCCGTTTCCTAGAAGAGACAGAAAGAAAATCGGTGTCATCAGCGTGCTACCCTCCTGCAGCTCCTAGTGGCTGGCGTAGAGGACTAGTAGTTAGAGGTGTGAGTGCAGGTTGTCCACTTTCCCATAAAATGTATAAGTCAGGGTTCCCAACTTGTGCCCAGCGAAGCCCCAGTTCCTCTGTTCTACTGCTATGGCAACTACAGTTCTGGGTTTTTAAATACAGGACTGATGTATTGGAAAAATACTGACCTCTTGTTGGTGGAACACAAATCAGAAACCACATCTATAATCCTTAACCATTTATTTTAAAATCCATAGCTATTAAACAAAAGAAAAACCTAACCACTTGATATTTCTGAGCTTGATTGAGCTTACAGGTGGCAAATCTAGAGCATTTGCATGAGAAGACATCTAGTTTGTGGGTGCCAAAGTAATATGAAAATGAACATTATAGTCCGCTCTGTGAGATAGTTGAAGGAGATGTTCTGCAGGATTAACTATAAAATAACTTCTGCAGATGACTTTAAAATTATTTTTGACCATAGAACTAAGAACATAAGAACACAGAAATTGATGCAGGAGTAAGTCATTCGGTCCCTCGAGCCTGCTTCATCACTCAATAAGATCATGGCTGATCTTCTACCTCAACTCCACCTTCCCGCACTTTCCCCATATCCCTTGATTCCCTTAGTATCCAAACATCTAGCAATCTCTGTCTTGAATATATTCAACGATTGAGCATCCACAGCCCTCTGGGGTAGAGAATTCCAAGGATTCACAACCTGTTGAGTGAGGAAATGTCTCCTTATCTCAGTTCTAAATGGCCGACCCCCCTAGTTCTAGACTCCCCAGCGAGGAGAAGCATCCTCCCAGCATCTATCCTGTCAAGCCCCTTAAGAATTTTATATGTTTCAATGAGACACCAATCATTCTTCTAAACTCTAAATGCCAGTTACTAGGGAGTATTAATGGGCCCAAGTTTCCACATGATAGAAAACGGGCGCCCCTCCGAGCTGGGCGCCCGTTTTTCGCGCCTAAAACGGCGCCGAAAAAAAAACGCGCAATTCTGGAGCGCCCTGCATTTCCTTGTCTGTTTGGCGCGGAGCCTACACTCGCGCCGATTTTGTAAGTGGGAGGGCGCGGGTACCATTTAAATTAGTTTTTTTCCTGCCGGCAACGCTGCGCGAGCCATTTTTGTAGTTCTTTGTAGCTGTTTAATTTTTGAACATTTTTTAAAAAAAGCACATTGCCATCAGCACATCAGCACTGAGAAGGCTGCAGGAAGCCTCAGAAAGTTGAGGCAGCCCTTTCCCTCCCCCTCCCCGCCCGCCGTCGGGAACAAACGGCTGCCTCCTCCCCCCTCCCCCGCAGGAACGAACGGCTTTCTCCTCCCCCCCCCGCGGGAACGAACGGCTTTCTCCTCCCCCCCCCGCGGGAACGACCGGCTTTCTCCTCCCCCTCCCACAGGAACGAACGGCTTTCTCTTCCCCCCTGCGGGAACGAATGGCTTTCTCCTCTCTTTCCCCCCCCCCCCTTGCGGGAACGAATGGCTTTCTCCTCCTTCCCCCCCCCCCCCCCCCCCCCCTCCGCGGGAACGAATGGCTTTCTCCTCTTCCTCCCCCCCCCCCCCCCGCGGGAACGAACGCCTGCAGCATTCTCCCTGGCTGAAGCACTTTCACACAGGTAGGAAGATGGTTTATTTAATCTTTTCTTTGCTTATAAATGTTTATTCAGGTTGGATTTATTTGTATAATATTTGTAGAAGTATAAATAAGGATTTATTATAGAATTTAATGACTTCCCTTCCCCCCCCCCCTCCCCCCCTACCTCGTTCTGGACGCCTAATTTGTAAACTGCGCCTGATTTTTTAATGTGTAGACAAGGTTTTTTCAGTTCTACAAAAATCTTCACTTGCTCCATTCTAACTTAGTTTGGAGTACGTTTTCACTGTGGAAACTTTTAAATTAAGCGTCAGTGGCCGGACACGCCCCCTTTTGAAGAAAAAATTCTGTTCCAAAGTGGAACTGTTCTACCTGACTAGAACTGCAGAAAAAAAAATGTGGAGAATTGCGATTTCTAAGATAGTCCGTTCTCCACCAGTTGCTCCTAAAAATCAGGCGCAAATCATGTGGAAACTTGGGCCCAATATGATTTTTGTGAGTAGTCTCTGGAGTATTTCTTTAACTATTTTCTAAAAATAAAATTAATCAGAGGTAGTAGAAAAAATATGTCTTGTTTAGCTTTGCATAAACCATGTATTTATATGTTCGTATTGGATGTAGGGCTGCAATCATCTCGAACTGTGGCTACATGCGGAGGAGATTCAGTTTGCTTCATTGACTGTGAAACTGGGATCGTCCATCACAAGTATAAATCAATTGGAGAGGTGAGTGCAGTTATTTGCATGCTTAATGCCCACTTAACGCCCATTTTACTGCTGAAATGACGTATAACGCCCATATATTGCCCATTTTGGCACAAAATGGAAACTGACGGGTATTTTTAGGAAACTTATCGCCGAGCGTTACTTTTCCCATGTGCTTAACGCCGCGAAAAAATATTACCGCCCGCCCACTTTTTGGGGGCGAAATCATAAGAATGGGTGAAATCAACACCCATAATATCGCCCAGCGTTACTTTCTGCACAGAATTAACGCCGAGATTCAATAATACCGCCTGCCCATTTTTTTTGTCGTAAAGAGGACATTTAGTGAAACTAATGCTCACGAGATCGCCCACTGTCACTTTCACCACCTCGCACACATATCGCCCACAGTATCGCTCGCCCAAAAAAACGGCTATAAAAAGTGGAACTGTTCTGAACTAACGCCAGCGGTGTGGCTGCCATTTTTTAAATCGCAGGTTGTTTCATTCAAAAGACTGCTTCAACTTTGGGAGAGTTTGCATTGACTCTGGAGTCCTTCTCAGGTGAAGTGACCATCTCAGCAGACATATTTTCAGACTCTGGACTATTGGGGGTTTACTCTAGGTGTATTTTAGTGAGGAAATCATTGCTTCTGATCAATCGCTATTATACTTTCAATGCAACGGGGCCAGCCATTTTTCAGCCTGCATCGATTAATACGCAGATGCTGCAGAGTGCAGATGGCTCAATGTGTGATGCACATCATTATGTCTCCAATTTAAGATGTGCAAGAATGAGGAGGAGGCCCAGACCATACACACCCCGCATGTACAAGGAAAAGAGGTCTTACCTCGATGTCTCCGACCACACCCGCCTTCGGAGACTGCGCTTCCACAATGTGGTGATCAATGAAACATGTGAGCTCATCAGGCCACATATACAGCCTGCCATCAGGACATCAGTGTCGGTCGAGGTCAAGGTCACCACGGCTCTGACTTTCTACGCGTCTGGTTCCTTTCGGGCCTCCGCGGTCGAGATTTGCCCTCTGTCTCACCATGCAACCCATCACTGCATTAGACAGGTCACGGAGGCCCTGTATGCGAGAAGGGTGGACTTTATCAGATTCCCCATTGTTATGTATGGAGAAAGAGTCAGACTGAACACTGTGAGCTCAAAGTAGTGTGACCGTAGTCTTTTATTGCAGGTCTCCAGAGTGCCTCTCCAACCTGTGAGGCCTCTTAAATACCTGTGCTCCCAAGGGATTATGGGATCCCTTGGGATTCCAGGGGATGAGCCCCCTGGTGGTTGTACAGAGTATATACGAGTTTACATATATAACAACACTCCCCCTGCCCCTCCCCAAAAAACAGTGTAACTATTTATAATGTGAGTCGATCTGGGGCCCTTGTTGCCCTGGTTGATCATCTCGGTGTGAAAGCTGGTATTGGTGAGTCAATTGTTGGGCCCTCGCTGGGCTGCTGTGCAGCTGGGCTGCCTGGTGTGATGGATCCTGCTGGGCTGCTGTGGATGATGGGTTCTGCTTCGAGGCCAACCGTGGTGCCGCTTGCCACTGGTGTGTATGTTGGGGGGGGTCAAAGAAGGTAGGGTGCAAAGTGGGTTGCTCAGGATAGTCCGTGAATCTGAGTTTGATTTGGTCTAAGTGTTTCCGGTGAATGAGTCCATTTGAAAGTTTGACCCGAAACACCCTGTTCCCTTCTTTGGCCATGACAGTGCCGGGAAGCCACTTGGGACCTTGTCCATAATTCAATACAAATACAGGATCATTGATTTCAATCTCGCATGACACATTTGCGCTATCATGGTATACACTTTGTTGAAGCTATCTGCTCTCTACCTGTTCATGTAGATCAGGGTGAACTAACGAGAGCCTTGTCTTAAGTGCTCTTTTCATGAGCAGTTCAGCAGGTAGGATCCCAGTGAGTGAGTGTGGTCTCGTGCGCTAGCTAAGCAGGACTCGGGGTAGGCGAGTCTGCAGTGAGCCTTCAGTTACCCTCTTCAAGCCTTGCTTGATGGTTTGCACTGCTCTCTCTGCCTGACCATTGGACGCTGGTTTAAATGGGGTAGATGTGACATGTTTGATCCCGTTGCGGGTCATGAATTCTTTGAACTCAACACTGGTAAAACATGGCCCATTGTCGCTCACCAGGACATCGGGTAAGCCGTGAGTGGCAAACATGGCCCCAGGCTTTCAGCAGTGGCAGCGGATGTGCTAGCTGACATTATCTCACATTCAATCCACTTGGAGTACGCATCTACAACCACAAGAACGGGCCTGCATAGTCGACATGCACCCTAGACCACGGTTTGGAGGGCCAAGACCAAAACTTAGCGGCGCCTCCCTGGGTACATTGCTTAACTGCGAGCATGTATTACATCTGTGCATGCAGGACTCTTAAGTCCGCATCGATACCGGGCCACCACACGTGGGATCTGGCTATCGCTTTCATTATTATGATGCCTAGGTGGGTACTATGGAGGTCACTGATGAAGGTGTCTCTGCCCTTCTTGGGAACTACTACTCGATTGCCCCACAGAAGGCAGTCTGCCTATATAGACATTTCATCTTTGTGCCGCTGGAACGGCTTTATCTCTTCCTGCATTTCCACTGGGACACTGGACCAGCTCCTGTGAAGCACACAGTTTTTGACTAGGGTCGATAAGGGGTCCTGGCTCGTCCAGGTTTTATCTGCCGGGCAGTGACGGGTGATTGCTCACTCTCAAATGCTTCCATAACCATGGCTAAATCGGCGGGCTGCGCCATTTCCACTCCCATGGTGGGCAATGGCAGCCGACTGAGAGCATCGCACAGTTTTCTGTACCCGGCCTGTGGCGGATGGCATAGTTGTATGAGCGCCCATCTCTGGATGCGGGCCGATGCATTGGTATTTATCCCTTTACTCTCGGAAAGCAGGGATATAAGTGGCTTATGGTCAGTTTCCAAATCGAATTTCAGCCCAAACAGATATTGATGCATTTTCTTTACCCCATAGACACACGCTAACGCTTCTTTTTCAATCATGCTGTAGGCTCTCTCAGTCTTAGATGCGGAAGTAACCGGTTGCAGTCTCCCAAAATCATTAGCTTGTTGCAATATACACCCGACGCCATATGACGACGCATCACATGCTAGTACCAAACGCTTACCTGGATCATACAACACAAGCAATTTGTTTGAGCATAACAAATTTCTAGCTTTTACAAAGGCATTTTCTTGGCTTTTGCCCATGCCCATTCGTCCCCTTTACGCAGTAAGACGTGCAGTGGTTCTAACAGTGTGCTGAGACCCAGTAAGAAGTTACCAAAGTAGTTCAGGAGTCCTAGAAACGACCGCAGCTCCATCACGTTCTGTGGCCTCTGAGCGTTCTCGATTGCCTCCGTCTTCGAATCTGTAGGCCTGATGCCGTCCGCTGCGATCCTCCTCCCCAAGAACTCCACTTCAGGTGCCAGGAAAACGCACTTCGAGTGTTTTAACCTGAGCCCCACTCGGTTGAGTCGACTAAGAACATCCTCCAGGTTCTGCAGATGCTCAACTGTGTCCCGACCTGTGACTAAGATGTCGTCCTGGAAGACCACGGTGCACGGGACCAACTTCAGTAAGCTTTCCATGTTTCTCTGGAATATCACCGCCGCTGATCGACTTCCAAACGGCACCTGTTATAAATAAAAAGACCTTTGCGTGTTGATACAGGTGAGGCCCTTCGATGATTCCTCCAATTCCTGCGTCATGTAGGCTGAAGTCAAATCCAGCTTCGTGAATGTCTTTCCTCCTGCCAGCGTTGCAAAGAGGTCGTCGGTCTTTGGTAGTGGGTATTGGTCCTGCAGGGAGAAACGATTGATTAGTTACTTTGTAATCGCCACAGCTTCTGACGGTGCCATCTCCCTTGAGGACTGGGACAATAGGACTGGCCTTCTCGTTGAACTCGATCGGTGAAATGATGCCCTCTCTTTGCAGCCGGTCTAGCTCAATCTCTACCCTTTCTCTCCTCATGTACAGTACTGCTCTCGCCTTGTGATGGATGGGTCGCGCCCCCGGAATTAGGTGGATCTGCATTTTTGCTCCTTGGAATTTCCCGATACTTGTTTCGAACAGCGAAGGGAACTTGTTTAAGACCTGGGCACACGAAGTGTCATCAGCGGGCGATAGCGCTCGGACGTCGTCCCAGTTCCAGCGTATCTTTCCCAGCCAGCTCCTGCCGAGCAACGTGGGACCATCGCCCGGTACCACCCAGTGTGCACCGCTCCATCGTAGGAGATCTTTACGGTAGCACTGCCGATTACGGGAATCAGTTCTTTTGTGTAAGTTCTTAGTTTCATACGAACTGGAGTTAAGAGTGGCCTTGAGGCGTTGCTGTACCACAATCTTTCGAAAGTCTTTTTGCCCATGATGGACTAGCTTGTGCCCGTGTCCGGCTCCATTGACACCGGGAGTCCATTTAGTTCAACATTCAGCATTATCGGGGGACACTTTGTGGTGAATGTGTGCACCCCATGTACCTCTGCCTCTTCAGCCTGAGGCTCTGGTTCATCGTGATCCTCCATGGATCTGTCCTCCTCTGCAACATGGTGGTTTGCAGGATTAACAGGGTTTGCAGCTCGCCTGCACATACGTTGGAGTTGTCCCATTGTTCCACAGCCCTTGCAAATGTACCCTTTGAAGCGGCATGAATGGAAACTATGATCACCCCTGCAGCGCTAACAAGGTGTTAATGGCCTTTCATTCATCACCCTTGATGGTGGACTTTTGAGACATCTGCGGACGTGCAGCTGCAGGCATGTGTGACCTGCCCTGTACGTTGCGATTTGAAAACAATATCACTTTGTTCACAGTACTTGTAGCAGCACTTGTGTGCTGAGAGATTTTCTTAGTATAGTCACTGATGGCAATGAACACCTGGGCTATCGCTCTGGCCTGACTCAAGGTTGGGGTCTCTACAATCAGAAGTTTGCGAAATACAGTTTCGTGGCCAGTGCCGAGTACAAAGAAGTATCTGAGCATGTCCTTCAAATTCGCAATGTCCTGCAAGGCGTCTTAGCTCGGTGACATAACTCGCCACTTCCTGGCCTTCAGACTGCTTGTAGGTGTAGAACCAGTACCTCGCCATCAGAACGCTTTCCTTCGGGTTCTAATGCTCCCGGGCCAGTGTACACAAATCGTCGTACGATTTTTCCGTGGGTTTTGCTGGAGTGAGCAGATTTTTCATGAGGCCATACGTTGGTGCCCCACAGACGGTGAGGAGAACCGCCCTTCGTTTGGCAGCGTTCTCTTCTCCATCCAGCTCGTTGTCTACGAAGTATTGGTCGAGTAGCTCCACAAAAGTTTCCTAATCATCTCCCTCCGAGAATTTCTCCAGGATTCCCACTGTTCTCTGCATCTTTGGGTTCATTATCTGTATCTCGTCGCCAGTTATGTATGGAGTCAGACTGAACACTGTGAGCTCAAAGTAAAGTGTGACCGTAGTCTTTTATTGCAGATCTCCAGAGTGCCTCTCCAACCTGTGAGGGCTCCTTAAATACCTGTGCTCTAGGGGTTGAGCCCTCTGGTGGGCTGTACAGAGTATATACAAGTTTACATATATAACACCCATGACCACGGAGGCTCAGACTGAAAGGGCTGGAGCATTCTACCGCATTGCTAAGTTCCCTAGGGTGCAGGGAGCTATACAGTGCACTCACATCGCTATGCGGCCACCTTCTCAGGACCCGGAGCATTTTCATAACACAAAAGGATTTCACTCCCTGAAGGTCCCAACTAGTTGTCGACCACAACCAGATCATACTGGCAGTGAATGCCAAATGTCCAGGCACCTTCGTTGAGCCTCACATCCTGTGTGAGAGTGCTGTCTCTGACATATTTAAGAGTCAGCCACAAGGACAATGCTGGATGCTTGGTTATAACCGATATGGCCTAGCCACTTGGCTGATGACCTCCCTGCGTGACATCCACACCGAGGCCGAGAAGCGATACAACCGGAGCCACAGAGACACACGCAATGTGGTCTAGAAAACAATAACTGCTTAAGCAGCGCTTCAGATGTCTTGACCACTCGGGAGGGGAGCTACAATACAACCCTGAGCAAGTAGGTAAATTTGTGGTCATGTGCTTGATGCTGCACAACCTGGCTATCAGGAGGGGCCAAGAATTACCAAAAGGCACTGATACTCCACCTCAGGAGAGAGAGGAAGAGGACAATGGGGGCTGGATGCTGACCTAGGGCCAGACAATCAGGCTGGCTATACAACCGTGCCCACGACCCCCTTCAGACCGCAGGAAAGGGCCCGTGGTGGCTACATAGCTGCAAGACTCTTACGTGAGGAGCTGATATCGGAACGATTTCCCTGAAAGAACGTTGATGTGAGTGACAACGCTGACACACTGCTGTGTGTGTGCAGCTCAGACATCAATGGTGCCCATCACCTTGATGCCAGTTAAAGTTTACGTTGATTGAAGTTAACATAGAAACATAGAAACATAGAAAATAGGTGCAGGAGCAGGCCATTCAGCCCTTCCAGCCTGCACCGCCATTCAATGAGTTCATGGCTGAACATGAAACTTCAGTACCCCCTTCCTGCTTTCTCGCCATACCCCTTGATCCCCCGAGTAGTAAGGACTTCATCTAACTCCCTTTTGAATATATTTAGTGAATTGGCCTCAACTACTTTCTGTGGTAGAGAATTCCACAGGTTCACCAGTCTCTGGGTGAAGAAGTTTCTCCTCATCTCGGTCCTAAATGGCTTACCCCTTATCCTTAGACTGTGACCCCTGGTTCGGACTTCCCCAACATTGGGAACATTCTTCCTGCATCCAACCTGTCCAAACCTGTCAGAATTTTAAACGTTTCTATGAGGACCCCTCTCACTCTTCTGAACTCCAGTGAATACAAGCCCAGTTGATCCAGTCTTTCTTGATAGGTCAGTCCCACCATCCCGGGAATCAGTCTCGTGAATCTTCACTGCACTCCCTCAATAGCAAGAATGTCCTTCCTCAAGTTAGGAGACCAAAACTGTACACAATACTCTAGGTGTGGCCTCACCAAGGCCCTGTACAACTGTAGCAACACCTCACTGCCCCTGTACTCAAATCCCCTCGCTATGAAGGCCAACATGCCATTTGCTTTCTTAACTGCCTGCTGTACCTGCATGCCAACCTTCAGTGACTGATGTACCATGACACCCAGGTCTCGTTGCACCTCCCCTTTTCCTAATCTGTCACCATTCAGATAATAGTCTGTCTCTCTGTTTTTACCACCAAAGTGGATAACCTCACATTTATCCACATTGTACTTCATCTGCCACGCATTTGCCCACTCACCTAACCTATCCAAGTCACTTTTCAACATCATAGCATCCTCCTCGCAGTTCACACTGCCACCCAACTTAGTGTCATCCGCAAATTTGGAGATACTACATTTAATCCCCTCGTCTAAATCATTAATGTACAATGTAAACAGCTGGGGCCCCAGCACAGAACCCTGCGGTACCCCACTAGTCACTGCCTGCCATTCTGAAAAGTACCCATTTACTCCTACTCTTTGCTTCCTGTCTGACAACCAGTTCTCAATCCACGTCAGCACACTACCCCCAATCCCATGTGCTCTAACTTTGCACATTAATCTCCTGTGTGGGACCTTGTCGA
This sequence comes from Pristiophorus japonicus, assembly GCF_044704955.1. Classification (NCBI taxonomy): domain Eukaryota; kingdom Metazoa; phylum Chordata; class Chondrichthyes; family Pristiophoridae; genus Pristiophorus; species Pristiophorus japonicus. The sequence goes on from NC_091992.1 coordinate 53,191,034, forward strand.
AAGCCTTCTGAAAGTCCAAATATACCACATCAACTGGTTCTCCTTTGTCCACTTTACTGGAAACATCCTCAAAAAATTCCAGAAGATTTGTCAAGCATGATTTCCCTTTCACAAATCCATGCTGACTTGGACCTATCATGTCACCATTTTCCAAATGCGCTGCTATGACATCCTTAATAATTGATTCCATCATTTTACCCACTACTGAGGTCAGGCTGACCGGTCTATAATTCCCTGCTTTCTCTCTCCCTCCTTTTTTAAAAAGTGAGGTTACATTGGCTACCCTCCACTCGATAGGAACTGATCTAGAGTCAATGGAATGTTGGAAAATGACTGTCAATGCATCCGCTATTTCCAAGGCCACCTCCTTAAGTACTCTGGGATGCAGTCCACCAGGCCCTGGGGATTTATCGGCCTTCAATCCCATCAATTTCCCAAACACAACTTCCCGACTAATAAAGATTTCCCTCAGTTCCTCTTCCTTACTAGACCCTCTGACCCCTTTTATATCCGGAAGGTTGTTTGTGTCCTCCTTAGTGAATACTGAACCAAAGTACTTGTTCAATTGGTCTGCCATTTCTTTGTTCCCCGTTATGACTTCCCCTGATTCTGACTGCAGGGGACCTACGTTTATCTTTACTAACCTTTTTCTCTTTACATACCTATAGAAACTTTTGCATTCCGCCTTAATGTTAACTTAATGTTAACTCAATCCGCTTTAAGTTGTATTCAACCCCTTCATGTTAAGGAATCATCAGTGTGTAACGGTCCAGCTATCTGAGACATTGCGCAACAAGTTGATGTTCAATAAAAAACATTTTATACCAACATTGGTCTGAAATCATAAGTATCACAGGCAATAACACCCAACCCCTGCCCACACCCCACTTTTTCCACCATTGACATCAATCAAATGTTCAACATGTCCAGCAACACAGAATACAAAGGCAAAGCAGGAGCATGGTCCTCAGCCTCCATACATTACAACAAATTGCATACACCCAGATGGAGATATAACACAGCCATCACCTGCGGACATGCACCTCACTTTCCTTCCCCCCTCCGCTTCTTCTCCCCACCTCTACCCCTTCCCCTCCTCGCTCCAAGGAGCTCCTCAGGCGGTGCTTCATTGGGGGGGGGGGGGGGATGAAGGCAGAGGCGGTGGTTGCACGGGTCCAGGAGCAGGGGCTGCCGAGGGGGCAGCATTCACTGATGCAGAAGCAGGATCTTGGTCCATGCTCTCATTTGTCGTTTGCAGTGGTGGTGCGGAACCTAGGGGTGGAGTGCCGTGCTCTGGGACCACTGGGAGGCCAGTGCCAGCAGTGTTCCTGGCTATTGCATCCAGGGCCTCTGCCATCCGCAGAATGTACTCAGTCATGGTGGCCAGCTGTCAGGATATGCCCCCCAATGTTTCGATGAGCTGGTCACCAATGTCTACAGTCCTCCTGGGCAACTGTACCATCTCTCCGCTCTCATGTGGCGGTCGGGGAACAGACCTGCCGCGTCCACAAGGCCTCCGCGGGGTCGGCGCCGACCTGGGGACAAATGGGGTTCCCTGTGGCGAGGTGCTTGGTGCCGGAGTGGAGGCGGGAATGACCGGAGGACCACTACTAGATGGCCTTGGGGTGGAATGGCTTCTGGAGCGCGGCGCGCAGATTCCTCGAAGTCTGTGCTCTCATCCGTGGAGAACAGACCCAGCGGATTGATGGGCGGGAATCGGAGCTCCTCAGCACCAGATGTAGGAGAGTCAGGACCCGCGCCCCCACCTTCTGGCCTCTGTGGTCTTGCCTGGGGCTGTGCTGCTGGCTGAGTTGCAAAACACAAATGAGGTTATTAGAGGAGAAGGGGGTGCTAGGGTCACAAGGTGAGTCCAGCGCCACACACAGCATATGTACGACAAAAACACCACCGCTCTCAAAATCATCACAGACATCACATTTCATGACCATCAACACATTTCCATTGCAATGATTTTCATTAGGCCAGCATTATTTCTATGACAATTTTAGAAATCTATCATATATGATTGTTCGGATATGAGTGGGTGTGGCATCTATTGACTTTACATTACGCAATGGTTTAGGCTTTACTCATATGGCATCACTTCAGGATCTGCAAATGCGTCCGTGGCTGTCCGGGTGTGCTTCCCCACGAGTGCGAGCACCCGCTCCTCCATCTCAGTGATGTCCCTGGGGTCTGGTGGCCCCCCCAACCCGTTCACCTCTGCACGGACCTCATCGTCGATAGCTTCTTCTGCAAAAAGTGACAGGATGACATGGCATGAGATCATTGTGTGATATCATTGCTATGTACTGTCACAGAGACTGATTCAACACATAACCGACAGATGTAATCATGATTATTATGAAAATTATGTTCTTTACCTAAAGACGTGCACTGTGACCGCAGACTTTGAGTAAAACATTCCCGGTAAAAGTGTAAGACCTCACATCTGCTGATAGTCACTCATAACTGTTACAACTCAAGTTATATAAATACATAAGTAAATCAATGTAAGACTTACCACAAGGTCGTTCCATCGTTTGCGGCATTGGTTGCCCTCACGAACCTCATTGGTCGCCGACGAGACCACCTCTGCTGTCTAGGTCCATATCTTCTGGTAGGCCTTTGGGGTGGGCTTCCCACGCCCTCCCTGTGTCAAATCACCCCTGCATAACTCGACCTCCTTCAGGAGGGAGGCCTCGTCCAAGAACCTCCTGGCTCTTTTGCGCCCTCCAATGGGCTCCTCTCCCACCTCACTGCTCTCTCCAGTGTCAGTCTCCACAGTGTGCTGTGATGCCTCCTCCTCTCCCTCCATTATAAGCCAAATTCGGGTAAATATGTGGCTGGAAACAGCTAATTTTTCTTTCCCTACTTGCTGTGAAGCTCTAAAATCTCCCTCCTTCCTCCCAAAGCAGCCACACCACACCCAGACACGCCTTCAGTCCCTCTAAGCTCTCTCTCTCTGTGTGTCTCCTCTTCTGTGCATGTTATGATGACCCTTGGCCTCCTGAATCATGGGAATCGACTGTTGCCATGCCGTTGCTAAGGACGGCGACACTTTACGGCAGAAGGTCAGCGAGATTTAACACTACCGCCCATTTCATATTACTCACGGGAACGGCCATTTTCAAAATGGAGACTGGGTGCTTTGAGAATGGGCAAGAAGCCGGTGATCTGAAAACCCTTTTTTTTACTGCTCATGCCAGAAATAATGCCCATTTTTGGGTGATATGCACAAAAGTGGAAAATCTAGCCCATAGTCTGTAGAATGTAGCACCCCTGGAGTTGTAGGATATTGCCCATGTCGTTTTTGCAAAGCTTCTTCTCGGTCCCTATGTTTGTGTGTCTCCATTTCTATTTTTCTCTCTTTAATATTTACAACAAATGTTTAATCTATCAGGAACTGGAGTAAACAGAAATTGGTGCTTCCTGAAATTTTGATCTGATGATACCACAGTAGTCCCCAATCGTGCACGCCAACAGGGAATATGGCTTAAACCAGTCTTTAAGTGTATTAAATGACTGGGTCGTGTACTTGACCCTGGTATTTCTTATGCAAAATATGAGATGCTCCTATTTTACCATAAATATTTGTAAGTGTGCAAATTAGAATTTTAAACTGTATAATTATGTGCACAAATTAAAATTGAACTATAATAGTTTAGTTTTTAAGATGGGTGAGATCTGAAATGGCACTGTCCATTAGTGAGTTAGCTAGTTCGTGCCAGAAAGTCTTCCCTTTCTTTAGAATTGACTTAGGAGCCATACATAAGATGTGAGCTAGTGATGGTCATACTGTACAGATATTCTGACATCCTTTTAATTGATCTATATTCTACCTAAGGTATTGGTGCATTAAGAATACAATTTCCATCTTGATCGTTTTGTATGATTTTCCTCAGGAATTCTTTTCCCTGGCCTGGACTACATTAACTGTGATTGATAAAGATCAGAAAAAAAAACTCAACATTTTAGCTGTGGGTGGCCGGATGGGTGACGTAAAACTGATTCATGCAAAGGTGAATTACTGCTATGGGAAGATAAAGGCTCACAAAAAATCAATATCTACTCTCTGCTTTTGTCCAAAACGGGAGACGTTTCTCTTCAGTAAGTATTAAACTTTGTATGGGGAGAGATGTTAAGATAATTTTATTGGGGTGAGGAAGGAGGAGAATAAGTTTAAAGTTTTATCTTGATTGAGGGTGAGGAAAATGCATTAATTGGTATTATTATAACCCTGAGCTGATGTAAAGAACAAGCTCTGCTAAAATAAGCCATAAGACTTGAAATGGTTGATGTATTTAAGAACTCTGAACGTTTATCGTACAGAAGGAGGCCATTCAAGCCAGCATTTCTGAACTAGCTCTTAAAGAAATTTCTTTTAACTTCTTTCTTCATTCCCGTAGTAATAATTCAAATTAACCCCTTAACCAGAGGAAATGATATTTCCCTATTCAAGCTGTCAAAACCCTTCATAATTTTAAAAAGCTCTTAAATCTCCTCGTAGTGCCTCGATTCCAGTGGAAATAGTCGCAGTATCTCAGCTCTCCTCGGAACTCATCTTTCCATTGAGTATTTCCTCTTTCCTCTCATTCCTTGGTTTTCTTGCCAAAATGTATTACTTTACATTTGCATTGAATGGCATCAGCCCATTCTGCCAATTGATGTGTCTTTTACAGTCCTCCGTTCCATTTTCCAAACCTATTTTTGTGACATTAATAAATGTTGTACTATATCTCATATTTGAAAATTTCCCACTGCTGATCGGTCAACCTGTTAACTCTTCTGCCTATACTGCCTCATCTCCTTGAACTTTCCCTTTTCCAGTCCAGCATCTTTATCTTTGACTCTTCATTACCCTTTTCTTATTTTTACATTGAGCCTAACTACATTATAGTTACTATTTCCTAATTATTCTCCTACGCTTACTTCAATAATTTGCACCATTTCATTTCCTAGAACGAAATCAAGTAGTGTTGCTTTCCTTATCAAACCAGAAAGATATGGATTTAGAGAGCAGTCCTGGATGCATTCTAAAAAGCATTCCCCACTCCCTTTTCCCCTTCCTATTGTTCATAAAAATGTTCGAACCAGAAATATTAACCTCCCACTCCTGTGCAAAACTAAGCCAGGTCATTTATACCTACTATATTGTACTCTTCCATAGCTACTAATGCATCTAACTCTCCTATTTTATTTTATATGCATTGTGCATTCAGATGCATATTCACTCAACCCTAACTCAATTCAACAAAAAATGTTTATCCTAATTTTGAGGTTTTTTTATATCCCTTGTCCCTTCTACAAGTGTTTTTTTTTTCTCTCACTACCTCAAAGCCCCTTTCCTTCCCTTTCTCCTCTGATATTCTCTTACTATTTCAGCCAAGTTTTATACTTCTATTCCAACAACTTTATTCATTCTGCTGTTTCTCTCTAGTCTCTCTAATTTCGTGATTATCTTGGAAGATTTACTGGTACTCAAAAATGGCAACCAAAATTTAAAACAAAACCAGGCGGCGGGCAGACCTTGCATTGAAAGCACTATCTCCTACATGGTCTCTGCCTTTAATGTTGTCTTCCTTTTAACTTAATTCAAAAAAATTGTGTTTCAGCCCCACGGTAGCCTTTTTTATTGATATATATATATTCTAATATGGCAACTCTCTTGGAATTTAATCAGAGATATTAATGAATCCTTGGTAATAAATAAAATTAAGTGGATTAATTACTTTATATATTCCTCGTAAATTGGACCTGACATACATAAAACTTTCTAAAATGGACTTGAATTAGTAACCTGAGATACCTCAATCCCATAGAAACATAGAAATCTACAGCGCAGAAGGAGGCCATTTCGGCCCATCGTGTCCGCGCCGGCCGACAAAGCAACATGGCCCTCGGTCAGCAGCCCTGAAGGTTACATATAAACCTATGAACAATGGTGGAAAGGTAAAGGGCATCCTGCCCAACCAGTCTGCCTCACACAACTGCGACACCCCCTGCACCACAACCCCACATTCTACAATCTACCCCAACCGAAGCCATGTGATCACCTAGGAGAGGCAAAAAAACAGATTAAAAAACCCAGGCCAATTGGGGATAAAAATCTAGGAAAATTCCTTTCCGACCCATCCAGGCGATCGAAACTAGTCCAGGAGATCATCCTGGTCGTATTCGATTCTCTGCAGTGCTTACCATCGTATCTGCGCCAGCCAACAAGAGGTTATCCAGTCTAATCCCACTTACCAGCTCTAGGTCCGTAACCCTGCAGTTTATGGCATTTCAAGTGCCCATCCAAGTACCTTTTAAATGTGGTGAGGTTTTCTGCATCCACCACCCTTCCAGGCAGTGAGTTCCAGACCCCCACAGCCCTCTGCGTGAAGAAGTCTCCCCTCAAATCCCCTCTAAACCTTCCACCAACCATTTTAAAACTATGCCCCCTCGTAATTGACCCTTCCACCAAGGGAAATAGGCCCTTCCACCCATTATATCCAAACCCCTCAAAATTTTATACACCTCAATGAAGTCTCCTCTCAGCCTTCTCTGTTCCAATGAGAACAAACCCAGCCTATCCAATCTGTCCTCACAGCTAAGATTCTCCATTCCAAGCAGCATCCTGGTAAAGCTCCTCTGCACCCTCTCTAGCAATCACGTCCTTCCTATAATACGGCGACCAGAACTGCACGCAGTACTCCAGCTGTGGCCTAACCAGAGTATTATACAATTTAAGCATAATCTCTCGTATTCTATGCCTCGACCAATAAAGGCAAGCATTCTGTATGCCTTTTTAACCACTTTATTCACCTGGCCTCCTACTTTCAGAAATCTGTAGACAAGCACTCCAAGGTCCCTTTGTTCATCTACACTTTTAAGTGGCCTACTGTTTAATGCGTATACCCTTTCCTTATTAGCCCTCCCCAAGTGCATTACCTCACACTTCTCCGAATTAAATTCCATTTGGCACTGTTCTGCCCACCTGACCAGTAGATTGATATCCTCCTGCAGTCCATGACTTTCCTCTTCATTATCAACCACACAGCCAATTTTAGTGTCATCTGCAAACTTCTTAATCATATTCCCTATATTCAAATCTAGATTATTGATGTATACCACAAAAAACAAGGGACCCAGTACTGAGCCCTGCGGAGCCCCACTGGAAACATCCTTCCAGTCACAAAAACATCCATCAACCATTACCCTTTGCTTCCTATCTCTAAGCCAATTTTGGATCCAACTTGCCACTTTGCCCTGAATCCCATGGGCTTTAACATTCATGACCAGTCTACCATGTGGGACCTTATCAAAAGCTTTGCTAAAGTCCATATACACTACATCATACGCACTACCCTCATCGACCCTTCTGGTTACCTCCTCAAAAAATTCAATCAGGTTAGTCAAACACGATCTTCCCTTAACAACTCCGTGCTGACTGTCCCGAATTAATTCTTGCCTTTCTAAATGTAGATTTATCCTGTCTTTCAGGATTTTTTCCAATAATTTTCCCACCACTGAGGTTAGGCTGACAGGCCTGAAATTACTCAACCTATCCCTTTCTCCCTTCTTAAACAAGGGTACCACATTAGCAGTCCTCCGGCACCATGTCCAAATCCAAAGAGGACTGGAAAATGATGGTCAAGGCCTCTGCTATTTCCTCTTTTACTTCGCTCAACAGCCTGGGATGCATTTCATCTGGGCCTGGGGACTTGTCTACTTTCAAAGCTGCTAAACTTCTTAATACCTCCTCTCTCACTATGTTTATTTCATCCAGAATTTCACAATCGTCCTCGATAGCAGTATCTGCGCTGCCCCTTTCCTTTGTGAAAACAGACGCAAAGTATTCATTAAGAACCATACCAACATCTTCCGCCTCCACACAAAGATTACCCTCATGGTCTCTAATAGGCCCTACCCTTTCTTTAGTTATCCTCTTGCTCTTAATATATTTATAGAATATCTTTGCATTTTCCTTAATTTTACTTGCCAAGAATTTTTCATGCTCTCTCTTTGCATTCCTAATATCCTTTTTAATTTTACCTCTGCACTTTCTATATTCCTCCAAAGATTCTACAGTATTTAGCCGTCGGCTAAATGACATAAGCTTCCCTATTTTCTTTATCATCCCCTGTAAGTCCCTAGACATCCAGGGGACTCTAGAATGGTTATTCCCACCCTTTTTCTTCGGCCTGAGCCGTCCGGATCTCCTCCTTGAATGCCTCCCACTGTTCTGATACCGATTTATCTACAAGTAGTTGTTTCCAGTCCACTGTAGTCGAATCACTCCTCAACTTAGCAAAGTTAGCTTTTCCCCAATTTGGGACTTTTATTCCTGGTCCTTATCCATAACTAACATAGGATCAGCTTACATCCTGCTCAGAATATTATTTTGTACCTCCGCAGTATTTGTACAATAAACTTCGTATAAAGTAATAAAAACTCCTATGAATGCTATGCTGGGAAAAGGGGGATATGTTTCAAAGTACCCATGTTTTCAGCTGTCTATTTATTTTGTCCACCAAAGTCATATTTCAGTTTTAGCTGTTCTAGTAAAATCATTGACCATGGGTTTTTAATTGCAAAATCTACTTTGAATGCTTGATTACCTGTTGTGAACACTAGAAGATGTAGTTCTTCTCCCAACAAAGTTTTGTGGACTGATAGTTTTTACTGACGGCAAGATTCCCTATCTAGCTAGCCTGCTGCCTCAATGGGAATTTACCCCATCACCTCCCTTATTATCACTTTAGCATAGTGGCTATCACTGTAGATGAGAAGAGAGAATGAATTAACATTAATGTATGCTTTGAGAACATTACCTGTTGGACAGTGGGTGTGAGGAAAGACCTAGATAATTGTCATGGCCCTTGTTTGGCATCAGGGTTTAGAATTTCCACCTACTGACTGACTCTAGTCTCTCCTTCTTAAAGGGTCATTGCTTCTGTGAGTTTCTTCCATTTACGGATGACTTTCTTTGTGTGGAGTTGAATATAAAAAACATATAAAGATTCAACTGAAGCTACTTATTTTAATATTGGAATCATAACAGAGCAGATCAGCCAGCAATACAATATACTGTAGTTGTTCACAAAATAACAGTAACAGAGGGGCCGAAACTAACTGTTGAAATAGATATGTCTTGGGATGCCTCATTCTCACTTGCATCATTTCAGATTATAATGTTTTAATTTATTTTCTTTAACCAGCTGGATCCTATGATAACACCATCGTCTTATGGGATATTGGTGTTCCAGATTGTGATTATAACTTCAGGGTGAGGTAAATTATGTGCAGACTTACTAAGTAAATAGAAACAGTCTTTTTAAACTTAACTCCATCTATTCATCCATTGCAATTTCAAAGGGGCACTCAATCTTTTGATTTGAGGATGGAACAGAATCATATTTTTCATCAAATAAGGGACACAACGATGTGTTTAGAAGCTTTTATCATCAACCAGCAGTAAGATTAAGCTTAGATGACCTTTCCATGGATTTTTGTTTTAGTATTTTGATGATCATTTTGCAATTATAGGAAAATCTACAACTATTATGCTGCAGGGAGGGTTCAAGCTGTAAGCCACCCACACTTGACAAAACTGGGAGGAAGTGAGTGGGGCGGGCTATCAGCCAAAGCAATCCAAGGCAGAAATTAGCCAGCAGGGTGACCACTGTGTGCCACCTGTAGGAGCGGCTGTCAGAGTTTTGAGCAGGGACCGGTCTCATCTTTCTCAAAGGACTCACTCCATAGCCAGCAACAGATCAGGTGGGAATTTGGAGGAAGCTGTGTTCCAGTGATGGCCCAAATCCAGCCGTGGCACATCCGACTGACCTAACGGGGACCAGCAGCGAGGGAGGGAAAAATGACAATAACCAATATATATATTATATAAAAATTTTAATAAATAGTAAATATACAACATATAATGTGTTGATATAAAATACAATAACTGGTAGCAGTGTTTTTTGGGCTCCAGCAGACATGGGAGGCCAGGCCAACAATAGACTTGAGAAAAATATTACCTGGAAGGGGGAAATCTAAATAAAGGTTAACAGCTAAATGCATTTAATATTTTTGAAACACATAACTAAAAGAAACTAACATAGCACCCCTTTGGAACCGAGGGAAATGTATTGCTCCATAGTGTCACTCTGGCCAAAGCTTACAACTTCATGCAGTATTTTGCCACATTTACTCTCATTGTAAAATACAGACATTGCATAACAGATAGAGCCATGACAGCTTTAACATTCAAAATACCTGTCACGGTGCCACCTATATATTAAAGGTAAATGTGGACAATTTTGTAATAAGATTTACCATAGAAAGAGCTTGTGATGGGACTGTTCAAGGCATTTTGAAATGGAATGCCATGCCCCAGTACCAAATTTAATCGATCTGAAGCACTTTGGGACCTCATGACAGACTTGATTAGGTGCTATAAATGTTTTCTTTCATTATGAATGTATTTAGATTTCTTGCATCTATGTTATTGATCTGATTACATATGTTAAACATAATTTCTAATATACGGGTGATATAATTATAGAAGGAATGAACTGTATATATATTATACAACATTGGTATTGAATAGTGAAGCATACTTAAACACTAATTGGTGGGCTACCGAGCCAAGTTCTAGAAGAGAGATTATATTTTTCTTGGGGAGAATAGAGACTTGTAACTACTCTTAACTAAATCAAACACTCTTTCAATAGTCAGTTGCTGGTTTTGAACGTTTGCTCAACCCCTTTGAAGATGAGTCTTGTCCCAACCTGCCCCAATCAATACCTTGTGGCTGCTTGTGAAGGAGGCTGTTTTGCCTGGGACATCACACTAACAAAACATGAGGGCAAAAGGTGAGCATTAGTATTTAATACATTTTTGGCCAGTTTGTGCCTCCCTCCTGAAATTTTTCACCCTTGTTGGGTGCCAGCCACCCTCCCTGTACTTCATTCAAATGCCACCCATGAATTCTACAGTCTCCTCCCGTCAATGTCCTAGCATGCACCCTTTGCTTTTCCAGTAATCTGTCTACTGTGTCTTCCCCTCTCCTGCTCCACTCTCAGTGGCAGATCATTCAGCCACCATACCCTTGCACTCTGCAAATCTCTTATGAAACCTCTCTCTCTGTCTTGCCACTTCTCTCCTGAAAAGCTGCCTCCTGAAAAGCTGCCTGTTTATTTTGTACGTTTGTTCACCTCCTGTAACTACTCTCCCACATCCTACTTGGTGTCTTGTGATTGCCAATAAAGCACCTTGAGACATTTGTTATGTAAAAGGCCAAATATAGTTTCAATCCTTGATTTATCATAAAATGTGCATTCCTTTAAACATAAGATAGTGATCATTTGGGAATTCTCGTGTTGCTATTAAAGGAAATGTCATACTTCTGTTTAATATAAAGAGAACAGCTTTAATATTGGGTTCCCAGCACCGATTCAATTACATTTCAACTGTACAGTAAAATTGAGATTTAATGGAAATGTTTTCACTTGAAATGGCCATTAACTGCTTTATGACATTATCATATATTCATATTCATAATATCATTAAATGTTTCTACTAATCTTTGCACAACAGTAAATGCAGCTTGTCAATAAAGGGAAAACATTTTTAGTCTGAGCTGAAGCTTTCAGAGTAAGAGGAGATTCTGCGGAGGGATGCCATAGAGGTCAGGCTGCTGGAGAAGTGCTGCCTGCTCTCCTGCTGGCGCTGGCACTGGCGCACCCCCCATTATGCAGAAGAAGGTAACATACCTCGCTTCGGCAGATGTTGTGTTGGCGGAGGCTTCTCTCGCCAAAGGAAGCTGCACCAGTATACCTGGTGACATCACTGAAATGTGAATGCTAACCATTTCTGCAAGTCCTGACAAACCTGCCTGGGAATCAGCAAGAGGACCTCTCTTTTCAGGGTCAGCAGCGAGGCAGATGCCAAGCTGCATCATTTATTGTTAAGACACCTGTGGCATGCAAAGCGCTTTGCACATATGCAGGAACAGTAATGGTCAGGTGTGGCCTGAATTTTCACTGCACCTTCTTGCAGTGCTGACTTATGGGATGGTGCTGTGGAGTAGCTCAGAAGGCAGCTCTCTGCACGAACAGCTCATTCTGCTCCATCTCAACCAGCAGCCACTTACAGGAATCCAGGTTCTGGCTGCACCATTATTTGTCTGCAGACATGTGCCTATGCCTGGGCCTACTTCTGCATCTGCTGCCCTTTCAGACTTGGAAAGGGTTTCTGATGGGCTTTATTACAGCTATCCAGAAGCTTTCTGAATTTTTGCTCTTTTTTTTCACCCCACTACTTCCAACCTCCCCATCATGACATTCCCATCCTGCCCAATGACATTTTCCTTCAATTGTCCTGTTAATTTAAGCTTTAACCAAAATCCATTTTTCCTCTCCTACCAGTGATGCCAACCCTCAACCCATCTGAGTTTGAACCTGGAGTTGTGAATAGTTATGCAAATGAACAAAAAGGAAATAAAAGGGTTTTGGGAACAGAGCAGGCACATGGGATTAGCACTATTGCTCGTATGAAACACAAATATCAACGTGGACTGGTTGAGCCAAACAGCCTTCTTCCTTCTTGCATCTTTTATGTAACTTAAACCAGAGAATTGAACGCTATTTGCACTTGAGATTCAGGCAGCTCTTAAAATGCTGTTAGAGTTGACATCTGAAGATTAAAATTGGCTCCCACTTCAGTTTTACAATCTTCTATCAAAAAGTTTAATCATTTGACATAAATTTCTGATGGTAATGATGTTCTGGTTATGAACAGGATAACCATTAAGTGTAGTATTTTGTGCAAATGTTACTTTTAAGTTAAGTACTCTTGGCCTTAGTCAGAGTGTCCCATGTTACACATTTGCCAAGTGATCAATGTCTAGTAACTTTTTCAACAACTACAATTTATCTAAACTTAAAAAAAATGTTTTATTTGAGATTAAATTTCTCTCCAATTTCTTTCGTGGGGTGAGAACAGCTGCCTGAGATGTTGAAAGCCAGTCATTGGAAGGCATGCACAAGAGCATCCAGGGGCCAATTTTCCCATCTTATGAGCAAGTACTTAGCTTTTACTCAATGCTAATATGGAGTGGCTGAGTTTGGGATTCAGCAGTGAAGGAGTAAAATCTGATTGCAAGTACTGCTGGGGCACCAAGACTGCTGCACTGTGCCACTTATTTTTACTTTATTAATTCGTAGTTACATTTCCTCACAAGTAGATAGGAATGTTGCACGAGGTACCAGAAATGGCAAATTACTGATCTGACGTGGAAATGAAGTGCATCCTTTGTATGCTACTGAGTGCAATGCTTCATTGTGAAATTAACACATGGTTTTCCTCCTGTACTGTTAGAAACATTGAGATGGAATTTCTGTTCCCAATTTACAATAAAGAAGATGATAATACTGATTATCATATTGTTGATTCGTTGGCCTTCTGCAATAATGACCTTGTAGGTAAGTGTACTAGGATTTGATGGAAATTATAGGAACATTCCACTTGGACCCAATTAAATTTGTGACGAGTTTACCAACTTGAACTGAATATGATGAGGGTTAGAATGCTGCTTTATCTGTATCCTAAGTTCATTACTCGCCTAATCTGATGGAATTAAAGCTTATTTCCTAAATAAACTGAATTTGGACAGTGTCAGTTTATTGTCCAATTTCCTACTTATGCCTCCAGCATAAAGTTACACTTTCTTATACTCGGTAGGGCACAATCATCCTAAAATAAAATGTTATGTAGTTTTGTTTTTAAAATCTAACTCCAGATGCCAAATGGTGAAGTTGCTGTGTAACCAGTTGTCATTGAGTAGAGATCATTCGTCTTTCTCAGATTGGAACATTCCGGTGCATTTTATTAGCAAGAAGGCAGTATAACTCACTCCTAAAATATCAGTTAAAAATTATTTATGTTCTACTTAACTTTAACTAGTGTTTATGTACAGCAGTAATTAAACCTTTTAGATTACTGAAACTTGTTTTTATACAGCTTCCAAAAGTTCCATGCAAGGCTCAATATACCTATGGAGCTGGAGCCAAACTTTAAAAAGATGGAAGAAACAGAATAAGAAGGTGCATGCAGAGATTCTGAGAGAGATGGAGTGGTCCAATGCAGAACAACCTTACATAGCACTTGCTGCTTGTCCAGGTTAGTGCACAAGATACGGATTTATAAGATCCATGTTCTTCTCCAGCAAAAACTATAGTTTCTGTCTCTTCTGCCAGGGTACTCAAAATTGTCTTGTTATGCTGCAGTAGAACAGTAAGCTGTTTTGAAGGAGTTTTAAGTTTTACTAAAGGACAAGCTGTATTCTACTAAATTATTACACAAACCTAAATAATATTTAATCACATCAAAACATATCAAAATGCTTCACAAAATGTTTTATTCCAAGTACGGTGATTATTATGTAGACAAAATGTTATAGGCAGAGAAGTACATAAGTATCAGGATTTGTTGGTGTTCTAGTTGTTCCATATTTACTGTGTTTTAATGGTAACTAGTCTGGTTGGGGGAAGCCACTTTATGAAACTTCTACTATGACATCACGAATGAGCTGCAGGCATGACAGTAGAACAGTGTATTCTTGGAGCCCTGTGATGTGTTAAGGTCTTGGATAGAGAAAACTATTCTTTGTAATACATATAAATCGAATGAGAGATTTTCCTATTTAGTACATGATAGATAGAAGTTGCAGTGCAAATGACCAGAAACCATGGAAGTCTAGCCTAGAGACAACTTTGTCATTAATCCTGGGCTGTCTGCAAATGGAATTACGCAGGCATTGGTTCAAGAGTTTTTGTTTACTTCTTTGATTTTTGGATTGTCTATTTAGGGTTGCCTAGGCAATGGCTTAAAGTCTTAGGGCTGGACTTTAGGCTTTTCTGTTTTCAGGGCGAAAACAGAGGTGGAACAGGAAAGTTACCAGCCAGGAATAGCTTGCGCTTTATTAAAGAATTTACGGCATCTGGGCCCTGCGCCAGGGCGCGAAGGGAGACATTGTACAACTTTTGAGACACAAAATTTGGAAACTCGCGAACTAAAGTGCCGGGCCTTGTGTGCTCCGAGAGAGGCCTTTGGGGCGCACTTAAAAATAAACCCACAAAAACATTCCCAAAACATTGCCCACACCACCACAACACAAATCACTAAAAAAAATTAAGAGAACAAACACTCGCACTTACCTTTACATCACTTTACCTTCCTCACCACCGCCGGCATGGCTGGGCCGCTCTGGTTTCCCAGGCAGTCATCGCGAGGCGCGATTTCAGGCGTACGGGTTGGGTTCGAGTCAAAACGAGAGGCATTGCACACCCAGTGCAGGTCTTCTCAGCACCACCGCAAAAGCAGACAGGAAGATCGCAAAGGGGAGCAGGAGACTTGAACGCTACTTTTCACAGGGCTCTGGGGCGAAACCCGGAGCGGAAACGATAGTCCCGACCTGGACGCCCGATTTTCGCGCCACAAAGTGCGCCTAAAAAAAACCTTCCAGATTCTCCAGCTCCTCCAGGTCGT
Source organism: Pristiophorus japonicus (assembly GCF_044704955.1). Taxonomy (NCBI): domain Eukaryota; kingdom Metazoa; phylum Chordata; class Chondrichthyes; family Pristiophoridae; genus Pristiophorus; species Pristiophorus japonicus. Next base: position 53,206,565 of record NC_091992.1, read on the forward strand.
TTGCAGCTCGGCGCAGCGCAGCAGGAGCTGTAGGGGGCAGAGCCAGGTCCCTGCGCTGAAAACAGTGCCGGGATCTCTGCACATGCTCGCTACAGTGGGCGCGCATGTACAGTAGCTCCAGGCGCCCAAAACTGTAGCACGCAGCCCCTAGCCCTGGCCGAATGGCCTCACTGGGGCTGCGTGAATAAGGCTCCTCCCATGGCCAGCTCCTGCTTCCTCCCGACCCAACTCGACTCCCGCTTCCCGCTTCCCGCCTCCGGACCCGACACCGACCCGACTCCCGCTCCTGGACCCGACACCGACCCAACTCCCGCTTCCCCCTGACCCCCCGCCTCTGGACCGGACCCGACACCGACCCGACTCCCGCTTCCCGCCCCCCGCCTCTAGACCGGACCCGACACCAACCCGACTCCCGCTTCCCCCGACACCGACCCGACTCCTGCTTCCCGCCTCTGGACCGGACCCGACACCGACCCGACTCCCGCTTCCCCCCTACCCCTGGACCGGACCCGACCCCGACACCGACCCGACTCCCGCTTTCCCCCCGCCCCTGGACCCGACCCGACTCCCTTCACCCCCCCCCCCCCCCCCCCCCCCCCGCTTCCGGACCGGACCCGACACCGACCCGATTCCCGCCCCCCGCCTCTGGACCGGACCCGACACCGACCCGACTCCCGCTTCCCCCCCACCCCTGGACTGGACCCGACACCGACCCGACTCCCACTTTCCCCCCGCCCCCGGACCCGACTCGACCCGACTCCCCTCCCCCCCCTGCCTCCGCACCGGACCCGACACCGACCCGACTCCCGCGTTCCCCCCCCCCCCATTCAGCCTCCCTCCCCCTTCTCCTTTCCCCCCCTTCTCCTTTCCCCCCGCACCCCCATCTCCTTCCCCCCCCCCATCTCCTTTCCCACCCCCATCTCCTTTCCCACCCCCATCTCCTTTCCCACCCCCATCTCCTTTCCCACCCCCATCTCCTTTCCCACCCCCATCTCCTTTCCCACCCCATCTCCTTTCCCACCCCCATCATCTCCTTTCCCACCCCCATCTCCTTTCCCACCCCCATCATCTCCTTTCCCACCCCCCCATCTCCTTCCCCCCCCCATCTCCTTCCCCCCCCCCATCTCCTTCCCCCCCCCATCTCCTTCCCCCCCCCCATCTCCTTCCCCCCCCCCATCTCCTTCCCCCCCCCCATCTCCTTCCCCCCCCCATCTCCTTCCCCCCCCCCATCTCCTTCCCCCCCCATCTCCTTCCCCCCCCATCTCCTTCCCCCCCCATCTCCTTCCCCCCCCATCTCCTTTCTCCCACCCCCCTCCCTCCCCATCTCCTTTCCCCCCTCCCTCTCCTTCTCCCCAATTACTCCCCCTTCTCCCCCATCCCTCCCCCTTCCCTCCCTCTGCTCTCTCCCTCTACCCCCCCTCCTCCCTCTCCCCTCGCTGTCAGAAACACAGACACTGACAGACAGAGCATGAGAGACACACACAGACAAACAGACAGAGAGATAGAGACACTGACAAAGACACACTGGGGGGGGGGGGGGGCATCCCAGCACGCTGTTGGAGGGCTCCCGGTGCTGCAGTCGGTAAGTAGAAAATGTTTTATTTATTGATTTTTTTTTTAAATTATTTTTTATTCATTTTTTTGATTGATTTATTGGTTGATTTATTGATGTTTTTATCATTTATTATTGATGATGGCTCTTTATTTGTAAAACTGAAGTGTTTAATGTTTGTAAACTTCCCTTTAAAACCCCCCACCCCCCATTCCCTACGCCTGATTTGTAACCTACGCCTGATTTTCTAAAGTGTAGACAAGGTTTTTTCGAGCGTACAAAAATCTTCACTTACTCCATTCTAAGTTATTTTGGAGTAAGTTTTCACTGACGAAACTTTGAAAACAGGCGTAAGTGGCCGGACACGCCCCCTTTTGGAAAAAAAAATTCTGTTCCAAAGTGAAACTGTTCTAACTGACTAGAACTGGAGCAAACTAAATGGCGAGAATTACGATTTCTAAGATACTCCGTTCTACATCAGTTGCTCCTAAAAATCAGGAGCAAATCATGTCGAAACTTGGGGCCTCTGAGTGAAGAAATTTCTCTTCATTTCAGTCCTAAATGGCCGGCCGACTCCTGGTTCTAGATTCCCCAGCCAGGGGAAACAATCTCCCTGCATCTACCCTGTCAAGCCCTGTAAGAATTTTGTATGTTTCAATGAGATCACCTCTCATTCTTCTAAATTCTAGAGAATATAGGCCTAGTCTACTCAATCTCTCCTCATAGGACAATCCCCCCCCCGCCCCCATCCCAGGAATCAGTCTGGTGAACCTTCGTTTCACTCCCTCCATGGCAAATATATTCTTCCTTGAGTAAGGAGACTAAAACTGTACACAATTCTCCAGGTGTGGTCTCACCAGGGGCCTATATAATTGTAGTAAAAAGAAAGACTTGGACTTCTGTAGCATCTTTCACGACCACCCGACATCTCAAAGTGCTTTCCAGCCAATGAAGTACTTTTGGAGTGTAGTCACTATTGTAATGTGGGAAACGCGGCACAAGCAAGCTCCCACAAACAGCAATGTGATAATGACCAGATAATCGTTTTTTTTTGTTACTTTGATTGAGGAATAAATATTGGCCAGGACACTGGGGATAACTCCCATGCTCTTCTTTGAAATAGTGCTATGGGATCGTTTACGTCCACTTGAGAGAGCAGACAGGGCCTCGATTTAACTCATCCGAAAGACGGCACGTCTGATAGTACAGCATCTTTACTCTTATACTCAAATTCTCTTGTAATAAAGGCCAACATACCATTTGCTTTCTTAATTGCTTGCTGTACCTGATGTTAACTTTCAGTGATTTGTGTACAAGGACACCAAGATCCCTCTGACCCAACATTTCCCAATATCTCACTGTTTAAAACATACTCTGCTTTTCTATTTTTCCTACTAAAGTGGATAATTTCACATTTCGCCACATTATATTCCATTTGTCATGTTCTTGCCCACTCATTTAGCCTGTCTATATCTTCTTAAAGCCTCTTTGCATCCTCCTCACAACTTACATTCCCACCTAGCTTTGTATCATCAGCAAACTTGGATATATTACATTTGGTCCCCTCATCCAAATCATTGATGAAGATTATAAATAGCTGAGGCCCAAGCACTGATCCTTGCAGTACTCCACTTGTTAAAGCCTGCCAACCCGAAAATGATCTATTTATTCCTACTCTCTGTTTTCTGTCCGTTAACCAATCAATCCTCGATCCATGCTAATATATTACCCCTAATCCCATGAGCCCTAATTATGTTCAATAACCTCTTGTGTGGCACCTTATTGAATACCTTCTGAAAATCCAAATATACCACATCCACTGGTTTCCCCCTTATCTATTCTACTAGTTACAACCTCAAAAACTGATTTGTCAAACATGATTTCCCTTTCATAAATCCGTATTGACTCTGCCCAATCCTATTATTATTTTCTAAGTATCCTGTTACCATAACCTTAATAATAGACTCTATCATTTTCCCGACTGCTGATATCAAGCTACCTGATCTTTAGTTCCCCTTTTTTCTCTCTCCCTCCTTTCTTAAATAGTGGGGTTACATTTACTACCTTCCAATCCATGGGAACCATTCTAGAATCTATGGAATTTTGGAAGATGACAAGCAATGCATCCACTATCTCTATAGCCACCTCTTTCAAGATCCTAGGATGGAGGCCATCAGGTCCAGGGGATTTATCGGCTTTCAGCCCCATTAATTTCTCCAGTACTATTCTTTTACTAATACTAATTTCTTTCAGTTCCTCATTCCCGCTAAACCCTTGGTTCTCCACTATCTCTGGCAAGTTTTTCACGTCTTCTTCCTTGAAAAGCAGATACACCGCTTTGAGTACTGTTGACGGGGATGACTCATCAGGGAGGAGCAGCAGCAGCCGCCAAGTTCATGGCACCGTGGCTGACTCTGCTGCACAGGAGGGCAGGAAAAAGAGTGGGAGAACGATAGTGATAGGGGATTCAATTGTAAGGGGAATAGCCGCAACCGAGACTCCAGGATGGTATGTTGCCTCCCTGGTGCAAGGGTCAAGGATGTCTCGCAGCGGGTGCAGGACATTCTGTAAAGGGAGGGTGAACAGCCAGTTGTCCTGGTGCACATTGGTACCAACGATATAGGTAAAAAACGGGATGAGGTCCTACGAGACGAATTTAAGGAGCTAAGAGCTAAATTAAAAAGTAAGACCTCAAAAGTAATAATCTCGGGATTGCTACCAGTGCCACGTGCTAGTCAGAGTAGGAATCGCAGGATAGCTCGGATGAATACGTGTCTTGAGCAGTGGTGCAGCAGGGAGGGATTCAAATTACTGGGGCATTGGAACCGGTTCTGGGGGAGGAGGGACCAGTACAAACTGGACGGTCTACACCTAGGCAGGACTGGAACCAATGTCCTGGAGGAGTGTTTGCTAGTGCTGTTGGGGAGGAGTTAAACTAATATGGCAGGGGGATGGGAACCAATGCAGGGAGACAGATGGGAACAAAATGGAGACAGAAGCAAAAGACAGAAAGGAAATGAATAAAAGTGGAGGACAGAGAAACCCAAGGCAAAAAACAAAAAGGGCCACTTGCAGCAACATTCTAAAGGGTCAAAGTGTATTAAAAAGGCAAGACTGAAGGCACTGTGCCTGAATGCGAGGGGTATTCGGAATAAGGTGGACAAATTAACTGTGCAGATAGCAGTTAATGGATACGATGTGGTTGGCATCACGGAGATATGGCTGAAGGGTGGCCAAGGCTGTGAACTCAACATCCAAGGGTATTCAACATTTACGAAGGATAGACAGAAAGGAAAAGGAGGCGGGGTGGCGTTGCTGGTGAAAGAGGAAATTAATGCAATTGTAAGGAAAGACTTTAGCTTGGATGATGTGGAATCAGTATGGGTGGAGCTACGGAATAACAAGGGGCAGAAAACGCTAGTGGGAGTTGTGTACAGACCTCCAAACAGTAGTAGTGATGTTGGGGAGGGCATCAAACAGGAAATTAGGGGTGCATGCAATAAAGGTGCAGCAGTTATGGGTGACTTTAATATGCATATAGATTGGGCTAACCAAACTGGAAGCAATACGGTGGAGGAGGATTTCCTGGAGTACATAAGGGATGGTTTTCGAGACCAATATGTCGAGAAACCAACTAGGGGGGAGGCCATCTTAGACTGGGTGTTGTGTAATGAGAGAGGATTATTTAACAATCTTGTTGTGCGAGGCCCCTTATGGAAGAGTGACCATAATATGGTGGAATTCTACATTAGGATGGAGAATGAAACAGTTAATTCAGAGACCATGGTCCAGAACTTAAAGAAGGGTAACTTTGAAGGTATGAGGCGTGAATTGGCTGGGATAGATTGGCGAATGATACTTAAGGGGTTGACAGTGGATGGGCAATGGCAGACATTTAGAGACCGCATGGATGAATTACAACAATTGTACATCCCTGTCTGGTGTAAAAATAAAAAAGGGAAGGCTATCAAGGGGAATCAGGGATAGTATTAAAGCCAAGGAAATGGCATACAAATTGGCCAGAAATAGCAGCGAACCCGGGGACTGGGAGAAATTTAGAACTCCGCAGAGGAGGACAAAGGGTTTGATTAGGGCAGGGAAAATAGAATACGAGAGGAAGCTTGCAGGGAACATTAAAATGGACTGCAAAAGCTTCTATAGATATGTAAAGAGAAAAAGGTTAGTAAAGACAAACGTAGGTCCCCTGCAGTCAGAATCAGGGGAAGTCATAACTGGGAACAAAGAAATGGCAGACCAATTGAACAAGCACTTTGGTTTGGTATTCACTAAGGAGGACACAAACAACCTTCCGGATATAAAAGGGGTCAGAGGGTCTAGTAAGAAGGAGGAACTGAGGGAAGTCCTTATTAGTCGGGTAATTGTGTTGGGGAAATTGATAGGATTGAAGGCCGATAAATCCCCAGGGCCTGATGGTCTGCATCCCAGAGTACTTAAGGAGGTGGCCTTGGAAATAGCGGATGCATTGACAGTCATTTTCCAACATTCCATTGACTCTGGATCAGTTCCTATCGAGTGGAGGGTAGCCAATGTAACCCCACTTTTTAAAAAAGGAGGGAGAGAGAAAACAGGGAATTATAGACCAGTCAGCCTGACCTCAGTAGTGGGTAAAATGATGGAATCAATTATTAAGGATGTCATAGCAGCGCATTTGGAAAGAGGTGACATGATAGGTCCAAGTCAGCATGGATTTGTGAAAGGGAAATCATGCTTGACAAATCTTCTGGAATTTTTTGAGGATGTTTCCAGTAGAGTGGACAAGGGAGAACCAGTTGATGTGGTGTACTTGGACTTTCAGAAGGCTTTCGACAAGGTCCCACACAAGAGATTAGTGTGCAAAGTTAAAGCACATGGGATTGGGGGTAGTGTGCTGACGTGGATTGAGAACTGGTTGGCAGACAGAAAGCAAAGAGTAGGAGTAAATGGGTACTTTTCAGAATGGCAGACTAGTGGGGTACCGCAAGGTTCTGTGCTGGGGCCCCAGCTGTTTACATTGTACATTAATGATTTAGACGAGGGGATTAAATGTAGTATCTCCAAATTTGCGGATGACATTAAGTTGGGTGGCAGTGTGAGCTGCGAGGAGGATGCTATGAGGCTGCAGAGTGACTTGGATAGGTTAGGTCTGTGGACAAATGCATGGCAGATGAAGTACAATGTGGATAAATGTGAGGTTATCCACTTTGGTGGTAAAAACAGAGAGACAGACTATTATCTGAATGGTGACAGATTAGGAAAAGGGGAGGTGCAAAGAGACCTGGGTGTCATGGTACATCAGTCATTGAAGGTTGGCATGCAGGTACAGCAGGCGGTTAAGAAAGCAAATGGCATGTTGATCTTCATAGCGAGGGGATTTGCGTACAGGGGCAGGGAGGTATTACTACAGTTGTACAAGGCCTTGGTGAGGCCACACCTGGAGTATTGTGTACAGTTTTGGTCTCCTAACTTGAGGAAGGACTATTGAGGGAGTGCAGCGAAGGTTCACCAGACTGATTCCTGGGATGGCGGGACTGACATATCAAGAAAGACTGGATCAACTTGGCTTGTATTCACTGGAGTTCAGAAGAATGAGAGGGGACCTCGTAGAAACGTTTAAAATTCTGACGGGGTTAGACAGGTTAGATGCAGGAAGAATGTTCCCAATGTTGGGAAAGTCCAGAACCAGGGGTCACAGCCTAAGGATAATGGGTAAGCCATTTAGGACCGAGATGAGGAGAAACTTCTTCACCCAGAGAGTGGTGAACCTGTGGAATTCTCTACCACAGAAAGTTGTTGAGGCCAATTCACTAAATATATTCAAAAAGGAGTTAGGTGTCGTCCTTACTACTAGGGGGATCAAGGGGTATGGCAAGAAAGCAGGAATGAGGTACTGAAGTTGCATGTTCAGCCATGAACTCATTGAATGGCGGTGCAGGCTCGAAGGGCTGAATGGCCTACTCCTGCACCTATTTTCTATGTTTCTAAGACAGGCACAAAGGGGCAGAAATTGCCCTCCGCCCAAAACGGGGCGCATCTCCCGATTTTTAAGTGTTCCGTCTGACCCAATGCGTGCGACGGACAATGCGCCGATTTTCAGCACTTTGTTTCTTGTTTCTGGTCGGAGTCGTGCTGGTGTCGGGAGAGTGGGGAGTCTGAACGGCCGTCGCTCCGTCACCTTCTCAGGACAACTGGGGATGGGCAATAAATGTGGCAATGCCCACATCCCATAAACAAATAAAGAAAGAACTGGCAGTTGTATAACGATATTCGCATTCTCAAAGACATCTCAAAATGCTTCACAACCAATGAAGTATTTTTGAAGTGTAGTCACCGCTGTAATGTCGGCTAATGCAGCAGCCAATTTACGCAGCATGGTCCCAGTGAGATAAATAACCAATAATCTGTTTTTTGTTTAGTGGTGTTGATTGAGTGATGTATTGTTCAACCAAGATACCAGAAGAACTACCCTGCTTTTCTCCAAGTAGTCCCTCATACTGCACTGTTAGCCTAGATTATATGCTCAAATCTCTGGGGTGAGGCTTGAACTCACGACCATCTGATTTAAAGGTCAGATTGCTGCCTCTGAGTTAAGGCTGACACTGTAAAAGTGTCTCTGCCTTGTCTAAAATCTCCTGGAGAATTTTCTTATAAGCATGGGAATGAAGCATTGGAAATGTTCTTTCAAAAATAGGCTGTAACAGAAAAAGTCAGGCAAAATCATTTGTTCTTAAAAATAAATTAGCAATATCTTATGGGTGATTTCTAAAATGTTTGCATGTATTGAGGTGCTTGCCAATCCTCCCTTTGTTTTAAATTCCTAAAATGTAGTTGTGAGGAGATGTTCTAGGATTAAGGGATACATATATCACGTGGGTAATTTTAACCTTACCCATCCGACCTGAAACTGTTTGGATTGGCCGCCCATTTTACACTCCGCTTGGTTTTACTTTCCATTGATCGAAAGTAAAATCGGGTAGTGTGTAAAATAAGTGGCCGATCTGATCCCGGCTGTTCCCTGCACTGTGATGATACGTGATAAGAAGGGCCAGTGATATAGAAAGATTTTTTTTTACCTTCTGATACTGGGTGTGCACATAATAGAATCTGTATATAGAATTTTATACTTTTTGTTGTACAATATTGTCTATTGCATGGTGGTGACATCCGCGTTATGGTAAATAGCCTTTTAAGCTATGACCTTACTTAGCCATTGTAATCATATGGTCTCAGTGTAGGAGCACTGTTCTTTGCTTTGGCTTTCATTGTCTAGTCCCATTACCTCCCTTTACCTGTTTTGGTAATATTTCAAACAGAGCCACAGTACAAATAATAAACTTTTAGATATGAAAGGTTAAAGAGTAAATGTGTAGTGTAATCCGGACAAACAACTACAATAGTTCCTGCAGGAGGGTCTACCTGACACTATTGCAGTAGTTAAACAGAGTGGATTCTTTCCGCAGATGAAAGCTATCTCCTATGCGGAGATGAGAAGGGAGACATTTGGATGTATGACCTGGATGAGTTCACCAATGAAAACGTGACTTCTGGCAAGAAGACTTCACCAACACAGGTGCCTCATACTGCAGCAAAATTAATGACAAAATAAACTTCTTTATAATGAGTCGAATAATTAACTGATTCTAGTTATTGTTTTTAAATGGTTTGTCAATTCATCTATATCTGCATATGCTATGGTATTCTCTTTAAATAGAATCTTAAGATAGTAAAAGTTTCTATGAACGTAAAATGAAATGTTATTTCATCCTCTTGTTCTCCATATATCTCTAAAGATTTAAAGCCAGAATGTCTAATACAGATGTTTTCAAGAGTAGTGCCTCTTCAAAATCAAAGTGCTTAATTCTGTCAGATGACTGTCACTTTTCCCATGGCCTACAAATTGCCGAAATGGCCTGAAATTTGTGGTCAGCGGCGAAGCGACGATGCTCACCACTGACCTCAAAGAAAGCTGCTTACAAAGATCTAGCGATCTCTGGCGTGAATTTCACCTTTCCCGACGTTAGTTTGAATCTGCCGCCAAATCAAGCGAATCTCCAGTGCCCAGCAACAGTGATGTTATCAAGCAAGCTAAGCAGCCAATCACATTGAATAATTCTCACAGACAGCAAACCAGGAAGTAAAATGCGCAGATTATAATTTACTTTTTATAAATTTTATGAGAGAGCAAAATAAAGATTGGGACATACATATAGGATTATGGTAGAAGCTGAAATATCATAAACTTTAATTTTTTTTATTACATTAAAAACCATGTAATTCTTAAACTAATCACAAAATTTGGCATTCCGCAAATATAAAGTTTGTTTTTCAGGGCCAGAACGGTTGTTCAGCTGTCAATATGCTGTTAAAAACCCAGTTACACCTCTTTCAACAAGGCTTAACTTTTTCAGAGGTTTTCAACAGTGATATTCCAGTGAACTACGGGAAGTTTTTGTCGGGAACTACATTTCAGTGTGATTTGAATTCATTGTGGGCTCCAGGAAGTTCCACAGTGCAACCTGTGGAGAAGTGTAGACACTGACAGTAACTTCTGGATTTCCACATTTATCTGCGCATGTGCTAACTCCAGAAGTTGCTGTCACTTTCAGAAGAGTAATGACGGCATTTCGCCGTCTTTACCACCACAAAATCCAGGCTATTGTCTTTTCTTTGCTCTATTTTCTTTCTTCAGTAGTTGCCAGTGGTTACATTCTCACTTGTTCCCAGTGGTGTGGAAAAGACCGAGCGATGCATCACATCTGTCTTCAGCTTGTGGATGATAATTAGTCCTTGTGTTCTGTTTATTTCTAGCAAGAATATAAAAATTCTAAGTATGGTTTAATGATTCAAGGATTATATTCGTATGAAATTCTGGCCAAGTTTTATCACTTTAAGTTGTTATTTTTGTTATTTGTTATCTCAGATTTATTTCTGTATATTTTTTCCCAACAAGGAGGCAATCTGTTGTCAAACCACATTAAACAGCTTAGGCACACAAGAGTGGCTTAAGTCTGACTCAGCATCTGGTCTACTCCCCCTCTGATGACCTAGCTGAGATTGTGAAACTCCACATGGAGAAATGCAGTAGTGCACACTGTGTGCTTAACATTCTGTGGTGCACACACTGAACTCACATGGCTCTCCCTAATTAGAATGTGGCTTCAGCTTTTTTTTAATGCTGAAACATGTCATTTTTTTTCCTTTCCCATGGGGAAAAAATTGCATTTTTAATGTGATGAATTTTGAAAATGCAGTACTTGATTTTTAGTAGCAGAGCTCAAGGGGCAGTATCACAACTTTGATATACTTCCACCACTGCTCATTCTGGTTTTCAGCTGATTGTAAAGGGGAAGGAAGGGAAATGCTGAATTCACAAAAACTATATTTCCAGTTGATTATCTTCACTGTGTGAATGTTTCAGGACAAATCACATTAGGAACTTGACCCTGTAGGTCAGCCCTAATCCAAGAGTAGGTGAGGTAGGAAGGGAGGGTAAAGCATTTGTGGGACACTACAGCTTCAGTGACAAGCATTGAATGATTATATACCTGCATTGTATCTGAGAACTTGGCATCTGTACTCATTAAATATTGGCTTCATTTGCTCACCTGACTCACATTCTTGTACATTTTGCAGATTCTCAAGTGGCCAGCCATAAAAACACAAGGGGAAATAATTGAAGGAACTTTGATAAATAATGTAACTACAGACCCCGAATTTAAATATCTTGTAGCAGCAACAGACAAAAACATCCTTGTTATTTGGAAAAGAACATAAAGTTTTCGGCAAGGGAGCAGAACAACAAGACATCCAGAGTTCAAATTTAAAGCCATCTTAACTTCAAGTGCAACTAAATGATGCTATATAGCATTCTAGTATTGTATTCAAAATAGTCTTTCATTTTATCTGAGAATCTGGAATCCCTTCTGCATGGGAAATGTGCCTTTTGAAGAAGTGGGAAAAGGTAAACGCGTCATTGAGCCAATGTAATATATACAGGTACTAGCAGATCACTTGTGGTGCTGCTCATGGTAAGTTGGAGGATGTGCTGTGTAATAAATAGAGGAGAGGTTATAGCATATAATGCACAATGCATTTTATTTCTAAAGTGTAGCTATGTGTGACTTGTAGTGTTTCTTTAAGAATATAAGATGTAATTGCTCTTCCTTCCTGTGGTCATTTATAGGCTCATTGCTTTTAAGATCTTCGGTTCAATCTGATTTTTATTTTTTTATATACTCCTCTCCCCCCTCCCGCAATGTGAGTTTTAAAATCAATTAGAAGCTACTCTCTCTTGCTGGAAAAGTTTATCTATACATTAGAAATTATTGGCCTTCTTTGTCTCTTTCTAATATACTTTAAAAAAAAATATTATATACAAATTTGTATGCATGGCACGAAGTACGATGGATACAGCTCAGAATTTATATCAAAGTAAACAGCATCATGTTGAGAAATATTTAAAAATACCTTATAATGTCTAGCACACATTTCCTGTCCATTACACTTCTGGTTTCATATCTGTCACCGTTAAATTTCTGTAACACGCTTCAAAAAAAACCAGAGGCAGTCATTTGACACACGAGCCAGAATGTGTCTATCCTCAGAGTAACCTTACCAAACACTTTTAAAAGAAAGGAAAAGCCAGAGTTGTGATCAGAGTTGAAGAGCCGTTAAACTTTGACTTAATTTCAACAGTAATTAAACCTTGTGTCCTTAGAGGGACACAGACCTTAACCTTAACAGGGACTTTAAAGGGAGACTAATACATGGTATAATATGGTCATTATATACATTAAGTCTTGTGACTAGGGAAAGTCTATCATACACCATACACTTTGCTACAGATGAAAAATATGTTTTTTTTAAGGTGAAAACTAATCATTGACCTGGAACTTAAAATTACAAGCACTTCCACACTGTAAATTTCCTTCATTAAACAACAATTAAACGCTCATTCATCTGAGGCTATGTTTACTTAACAGAAATTAAAGAGACAGAGTGCTGGCTTAGCTTCAGAATAATACTATTTGCATTACATTGTTTAACACTCCTGTTCTAAAATATCATCTGACTACCGTGAGCAATGTCATAGAAAATGTACTAGTAAATTACAAAAAAGTTGCGTGTGAAAAATGTGAAAGAATATTGATATTGGGCCTCTAGTATTGATTTTAACTTTGTGGCTTAGTGTTTTCTAGTTATCGTTTTACTCACTGGAAACAAAGCAATCATTATTAGAATCATAATACGTTGGGTGGGTGGGGGGGAAATTCACTATTGCCCCATTTGGGGCACTAATTTTTAAAAGTTTGAAAAGTTAGCACTAGGCGCTAACGATTTCAAACTTTAAAAAAATTAGCCGTTTTCAAGTGCTCCACTTCCTGTTTGGAGCACAATTGGCAGTAAGTGGAGCGGAGACTTCAGCAGCGCTGCACACTGGGCCATGCAGCGCTGCCGCGTTTAAAGGCTCCTTCCTTCCCTTAAAGGGAGGGGCCATCGCTGCAAGCTCTGCAATATAAAAGGTACCTACCTGGACCACCAAGGCAGCAACAATCCCGCACAATCAGCCTAATTGAACGATCACTAGCAGAAACCCGCAAAAAAAAACGGCAACAAGAAAGCTACGTTTTTTTTTACTTACCTTGGCCATCTTTCCTTTAATCATCGCGCCCAAAGTGACCGGCCACCCGATGCATACCTCCTACAGCAGTCGATGCTTTCGGCCGGTGCTGCTGCAAGGGATGGAAGTCACTTTCGAGTCCGGGGCACTACCGAGGTGATGCGCACGGCAAAGACGGTCACAGGAAATCGGGGCATAACACCATAGCACCACCGCAAGCTCCCCGCCAAATAAGGTGGGAGTCGATATCGGCGCCGTGCCCGGTCGCAACGCCATTTGTGCCCAAGGCGCCAATGGGAGGTGCAAAGGCACCCAATTTCTCCCCCGTTTTCTTTTATCTAATAATTGAATTTTAATCATGAATATGTGCCAGTTACTTTTTCTTTATTTTACTATTGCCTGTGAAATGTTTTTCTTTTCCAAATTATTGCAAATTATGCTATGTGTAGTCTTGATTTTATATTGACTGAAAAGGAATGTGTAAAATTAATTAAACCATCTACTGTCTATTGCATTGGCTTTCGTGTTTGTCTTTTTTAACTTTTATTTCTTTTAGAAATTTTTACTTAACGCAAAGTAGACTGGAACAGCTGGTATTGTTTGGTCATAGAAAGAAAGTAAAGGTCTTTCAGTAACGGAAGCGATTGTGAAGAGCTGCAGAACCAGAACTAAATGATGCTACTGCTTCACTGCCTTATTTCATATCTATTTGAAAATAAATCCTGGTTTACCGTCTTCACTGCTGTCAGCTGGTCATATACAACTGAATCCTGATAAATGCATATAGAATTTGCCATTTAATGTTTTATGCTTGAGGATTTTGATGATTTTGCCATTAATTCAAAAATGTAATTTGATCCAAAACAGAAACTACAAATGGAAATCTAGCAAATTTTAGCAAACTATCTTAAAATATCTTAGTGACCAATGATGCATCTTTCCTCCTTTCCCCGAATCACCCCATATATTATGCTGGAATTTGACTCTGTACCCACAGACCAATATTGCATCTTCTATTAGTTTGCAAAGTCAAATGTAATCCAAAAAGGTATGGTTTCTTTCCTTGTCTACTTAGTAGGTAGATTTGAATGAGATACTGGGCTGGATTTTCAGCTTTGCTCATTTCGGGGCGGTAGGCCGGCTGAGCAAGCGAAAATCCTGAATTCAGCAGCCGGTCTCAGAGCGCTCTGAGAGAGGCCTGGGGAGAAAAAAAAACCTGAAACAAAACCCACCAAAAACATTCCCAATAAGTACCGCACGCCACCACAACATGAATCGCAAAAAAAAACAATCACACTTACCTGAGGTCGACATTACTTACCTCACTGCAGCCGCTACAGCTCGCACCGCCCGCTTGCACAGGCAACCCCAGCACGGCGCTCTACAGATCGGGCGGGAGCCAAAAATTGAGCCGGTGTCGCAAGCAGGGGCATTGTACACCAGCTTGCCTCTCCGGGCGGTAATGTTCCGCGCCGCGCCGAAACCAGCCCCGAAAACCCCAGCGAGGCGCTGGCAGCTTGCCGCCTGCCTGGAAGAGCTCACCGCTGCCATTGCCGCCCCTCTGGGGCAAAAACCGAGGCAGCAGCAAGCAGAAAATCCAGCCCACTGTTTTTAGCATATTTAAAAGTCTGAAGTGGGGAAAAAAAGTTGTTTTGTTTGATCAAAGTCAGAAATGATGTTGAGTGTGCAGTGTTGGGGCAAACTAATGGTCAGCAGTTAATACAATAGAAATGCTGTTTGGGGCATTTCGCTTCTTTGCACATGTTATCTGTAATTGTCCATGTCCTTTTGCATTTTACACATAATTGGGATAAATTCATGTTATAAAGGGAAGAATCAAATGATTGATGACTTTTAAATGCTTTGAGCATTGGCTTCTTGCCTTCCATGGTAGAAAGTTCATATTGTTTAGATTCATATTGGTAATTTCTGCTGACAGCATAGTTTTGTCCAGATCTATCTAATTCACATCCCCAGCACATGGCAGCTATGATAATATTCCATTGGAAAATAGTCAAAAATTTCAGAACGTAACTGCTGCATAATGGTTGAAGTACCAAATCTACCATTGTGCCGAGAGTTCTTTATGATTCACCATAGCTATTTGCACATTATCTGTTGTATAATATGTTTTTGTACTACCATGCTTATTTATTGAATTTTATCTGCCACTGATTTACCCAATTTGCAATTTTATATAAGATTTTTGCAGATCTCTGGCTAATTTATCTATCTTATCTGGAATTCTCTACCCCAGAGAGCTGTGGAGGCTGGGTCATTGAATATATTTAAGGTGGAGATAAGACAGATTTTTTAACAATAAGGGAGTCAAAGGTTATGGGGAGCGGGCAGGGAAGTGGAGTTGAGGCCAAGATCAGATCAGCCGTGGTCTTATTGAATGGCGGAGCAGGCTCGAAGGGGCCATATGGCCTACTCCTGCTCCTATTTCTTATATTCTTATAAACACTTCCCCCACCCAAGTTTAGTATCAACTGCAAACTTGACCAGTTTGTATTGGGTGTCTGCATCTAAGACATTAATGCAGATTAGTAACACTACGGGCCCCAGCACTGCACCTCTGACGCTTTACTCCTGCTCCCATCCTGATGTGACTGTTTTAACAAATACCTGTTGTATTCTTTCCTTCATTCTTTATTGATGCTCAGATTTTACCTTAAATTTCAACTATTTTTAGCTTCAGTTATCAGTCTTTCATGAGGAATTTAATCAAAGGTTTTTTTGGAGATCCAAGTACCACATCATATCATAATAGTCTAAATGGGGTAGAGGAGCAAACGTTTTTAAGGGTGCAGGTACACAAATCGTTAAAAGTAGCAACACAGGTTAATAAGGCTATAAAAAATGCAAATAAAGCACAATGCTCATTTCTAGAGGGACAGAATTGAAAAGTTATATTACATTTGTATCGAACCATGGTTAGACCACATTTGAGTTTTTGTGCACAGTTCTGGTCTCCATATTATAAAAAGGATATTGAAGCACTTGAGAAGGTGCAAAAAAGATTAACAAGGATGATACCACAACTGAAAGGTTATACTTATCAGGAAAGATTGAACAGGCTGGGGCTTTTTCCTCTAGAAAAGAGAAGGCCGAGGGGTGACCTGAGAGAGATCTTTACGATTATGAAAGGGTTTAATAGAGTAGACCTAGAGAAGATCTTTCCACTTCTGGAGGAGACCAAAACTAGGTGCCATTAGATACAAGATAGTCACTAATCCAATACGGAATTCAGCAGAAAACTACTTACCTAACATGGTTAGAATGCAGAACTCGCTACCTCAAGGAGTAGCTGAGGTGAATAGTAAAGATGCGTTTAAGGGGAAGCTAGATAAACATATGAGGGAGAAAGGAATAGAAGGATAAGTTGATAGGGTTAGATGAAGTAGGGTGGGAAGAGGCTAGTGTGGAGCATAAACACCGGAATGGTCCAGTTGGGCCAAATGGCCTTTTTCTGTACATTCCATGTAATTTTATGTCATGGTTTTTCCCTATCCACTTGATGTCACAAAATCATAGAATGGTTACAGCACAGAAGGAGGCCATTTGGCCCGTTGAGCCAATACCAGCTCTCTGCAAGAGCACTTCAGCTAGTCACACTCCCCTGCCTTTTCCCCATAGCCCTGCAATTTTTTTTCCTTCAGGTACTTATCCAATTCCCTTTTTGAAAGCCACAATTGAATCTTCCTCCACCACTCTTTCAGGCAGTGCATTCCAGATCCTAACTACTAACTGCGTAAAAAAGTTTTTCCTCAAGTTGTCTTTTGTTCTTCTGCCAATCTCCTTAAATCTGTGTACTCTGGTTCTTGACCTTGCCGCCAACGGGAACAGTTTCTCTCTACTCTGTCCAGACCTATCATGATTTTGAATACCTCTATTAAATCTCCTCTCAACCTTCTCTGCGCTAAGGAGAAAAACCCCAGCTTCTCCAGGCTCTCCACGTAGCTGGAAGTCCCTCATCCCTGGAACCATTCTTGTAAATCTTTTCTGCACCCTCTCTCAGGCCTTCACATTCTTCCTAAAGTGCGGTGCCCAAAATTGGACACAATACTCGTTGAGGCCGAACCAGTGTTTTATAAAACTTCCTCATAGCTTCCTTGCTTTTGTACTCTATACCTCTATTTATGAAGCCCAGGATCCTGTAGGCTTTTTTAACCGCTTTCTCAACCTGTCCTGCCACCTTAAACAATTTGTGCATGTCTCTCTGTGTTATATATGTAAACTTGTATTTACTCTGTATGACCACCATAGGGCTTATCCCCTGGAGTCCCAAGGGATCCCATAATCCCTTGGGAGCACAGGTATTTAAGGAGGCTTCACAGGTTGGAGAGGTACTCTGGAGACCTACAATAAAAGACTACGGTCACACTTTACTTTGAGCTCACAGTGTTCAGTCTGACTTTCTCCATACACAACAACTGGCGACGAGATACAGATAGCGAACCCAAAGATGCAGAGAACAGTGGGCATCCTGGAGAAATTCTCGGAGGGAGATGATTGGGAAATTTTGGGGGAGAGCCTCGACCAACAAGCTAGATGGGGAAGAGAACGCTGCCAAATGAAGGGCAATCCTCCTCACCGTCTGTGGGGCACCAACGTATTGCCTCATGAAGAATCTGCTCGCTCCAGTGAAACCCACGGAGAACTCGTACGACGATTTGGGCACATTGGTCCGAGAGCATTTGAACCCGAAGGAAAGCGTTGTGATGGCGAGGTACCGGTTCTACACCTACAAACAGTCTGATGGTCAGGAAGTGGCGAGATATGTGACCAAGCTAAGACACCTTGCAGGCTATTGCGAATTTGAAGGACATTTGGAGCACATGCTGAGAGACTTTTTCATACTTGGCATTGGCCACGAAATCATACTTCGCAAACTTTTGACTGTAGAGACCCCAACCTTGAGTAAGGCCATAGCGATAGCCCAGGCGTTCATTGCCACCAGTGACCATACGAAGCAAATCTCTCAGCACACAAGTGATGTTGTTTTCGAATCGTAACGTACAGGGCAGGTCACACATACCTGCAGCTACATGTCCGCAAATGTCTGAGTCCACCATCAAGGGTGATGAATGAAAGGCCATTAACACCTTGTTGGCGCAGCGGGCGTGATCATCGTTTCCATTCATGCCCATTTAGAGTACATTTGCAAGGGCTGTGGAACAATGGGACACCTCCAACGAGTGTGCAGGTGAGCTGCAAAGCCTGTTCAACCTGAAAACCACCATGTTGCAGAGGAGGACAGATCCACGGAGGATCACTACGAACCAGAGCCTCAGATCGAGGAGGCAGAGGTACATGGAGTGCATACATTCACCACGAATTGTCCCCCGATAATGCTGAATGTTGAACTAAATGGACTCCCGGTGTCAATGGAGCTGGACACGGGCGCGAGCCAGTCCATCATGGGCAAAAAGACTTTTGATAAATTGTGGTGCAGCAAAGTCTCAAGGCCAGTCTTAACTCCAGTTCGCACGAAACTAAGAACTTACACGAAAGAACTGATTCCTGTAATCAGCAGTGCTACCGTAAAGGTCTCCTATGATGGAGCAGTGCACAAGCTACCACTCTGGGTGGTACCGGGCGATGGTCCCACGCTGCTCGGCAGGAGCTGGCTAGGAAAGATACGCTGGATCTGGGACGATGTCCGGGCGCTATCGCCCACTGACGACACTTCGTGTGCCCAGGTCTTAAATAAATTTCCTTTGCTGTTCGAACCAGGCATCGGGAAATTCCAAGGAGCAAACGTGCAGATCCACCTAATTCTGGGGGCGTGACCCATCCATCACAAGGCGAGAGCAGTACTGTACATGATGAGAGAAATGGTAGAGATCGAGCTAGACCAGCTGCAAAGAGAGGGCATCATTTTCCCAATCGAGTTCAATGAGTGGGCCAGTCCTATCGTCCCAGTCCTCAAGGGAGATGGCACAGTCAGAATCTGTGGCGATTACAAAATAACTATCAATCGTTTCTCTCTACAGGACCAATACCCACTACCAAAAGCCGACGACCTCTTTGCAACGCTGGCAGGAGGAAAGACGTTCACGAAGCTGGATCTGACTTCAGCCTACATGACGCTGGAACTGGGGGAATCATCGAAGGCCCTCACCTGCATCAACACGCACAAAGGTCTTTTTGTTTATAATAGATGCCCGTTTGGAATCCGGTCGGAGGCGACGATATTCCAGAGAAATATGGAAAGCTTACTGAAGTCGGTCCCACACACACTGGTCTTCCAGGACGACATCTTGGTCACAGGTCGGAACACAGTCGAGCATCTGCAGAACCCGGAAGAGTTTCTTAGCCGACTCAACCGCGTGGGGCTCAGGTTAAAATGCTCGAAGTGCATTTTCCTGGTGCCTGAAGTGGAGTTGCTGGGAAGGAGGATTGCGGCGGACGGCATCAGGCCCACCAACGTGAAGATGGAGGCAATCGAGAACGCACCGAGGACACAGAACGTGACAGAGCTGCGGTCGTTTCTGGGACTCCTGAACTACTTTGGTAACTTCTTACCGGGTCTCAACACACTGTTAGAACCATTGCATGTCTTACTACGAAAAGGGGATGAATGGGTTTGGGGCAAAAGCCAAGAAAATGCCTTTGTAAAAGCGAGAAAATTGTTATGATCAAACAAATTCCTTGTGTTGTATGATCCATGTAAGCGTTTGGTACTTCCATGTGATGCGTCGTCATATGGCATCGGGTGTGTATTGCAACAAGCTACTGATTTCGGGAAACTGCAACCGGTTGCTTATGCATCCAGGAGTCTGTCTAAGGCTGAGAGAGCCTACAGCATGATTGAGAAAGAAGCGTTAGCATGTGTCTATGGGGTAAAGAAAATGCATCAATACCTGTTTGGACTAAAATTCGAATTGAAAACTGACCACAAGCCACTTATATCCCTCTTCTCCCAGAGTAAAGGGATAAATACCAACGCATCGGCCCGCATCCAGAGATGGGCGCTCACATTGTCCGCATACAACGACTCCATCCGCCACAGGCCAGGCACAGAAAACTGCGCCGATGCTCTCAGTAGGCTGCCATTGCCCACCACGCGGGTGGAAATGGCGCAGCCCGCATATCTAGCCATGGTTATGGAAGCATTTGAGAGTGAGCAATCACCCGTCACTGCCCGGCAGATCAAAACCTGGACAAGCCAGGACCCCTTATTATCTCTAGTCAAAAGCTGTATGCTTCACGGGAGCTGGTCCAGTGTCACAGTGGAAATGCAGGAAGAAATAAAGCCGTTCCAGCGGCACAAAGGTGAAATGTCTATACAGGCAGACTGCCTTCTGTTGTGCAATCGAATAGTGATCCCCAAGAAGGGCAAAGACACCTTCATCAATGACCTGCACAGTACCCACCCAGGCATCGTAATGATGAAAGCGATAGCCAGATACCATGTGTGGTGGCCCGGTATCGATGCGGACTTGGAGTCCTGCGTGCACAGATGTAATACATGCTCGCAGTTAAGCAATGTACCCAGGAAGGCGCTGCTAAGTTTATGGTCTTGGCCCTCCAAACCGTGGTCTAGGGTACACGTCGACTATGCAGAGCCGTTCTTGGGTAAAATGTTCCTTGTGGTTGTAGACGCGTACTCCAAGTGGATTGAATGTGAGATAATGTCGGCTAGCACGTCCGCTGCCACTACTGAAAGCCTGCGGGCCATGTTTGCATTTCACGGCTTACCCGATGTCCTGGTGAGCGACGACGGGCCATGTTTTACCAGTGCTGAGTTCAAAGAATTCATGACCCATAACGGGATCAAACATGTCACATCTGCTCTGTTTAAACCAGCGTCCAGTGGTCAGGCAGAGAGCAGTGCAAACCATCAAGCAAGGCTTGGAGAGGGTAACTGAAGGCTCATTGCAGACTCGACTATCCCGAGTCCTGCTTAGCTACCGCACGAGACCACACTCACTCACTGGGATCCCACCTGCTGAACTGCTCATAAAAAGAGCACTTAAGACAAGGCTCTCGTTAGTTCACCCTGATCTACATGAACAGGTAGAGAGCAGGCGACTTCAACAAATGTGTCACATGAGTTTGAAATCAATGATCCTGTATTTGTATTAAATTATGGACAAGGTCCCAGGTGGCCTCCCGGCACTGTCGTGGCCAAAGAGGGGAGCAGGGTGTTTCGGATCAAACTTTCAAATGGACTCGTTCACCGGAAACACTTGGACTAAATCAAACTCAGATTCACGGACTATCCTGAGCAACCCACCTTGGACCCTACCTTTTTGAACCCCCAACATACACACCAGTGACAACCGGCACCATGGTTGACCATGAAGCAGAACCCATCATCCACAGCAGCCTAGCAGGGCCCAATACACCAGGCAGCCCAGCTGCACAGCGAGGGCCCAACAAATGATTCAACAACACCAGTTTTCACACCGAGACGATCAACCAGGGCAAGAAGGGCCCCATATCGACTCACATTGTAAATAGCTACACTATTGACTTTGGGGGTGGGCGGGGGCGGGAGTGTTATATATGTAATCTTGTATTTACTCTGTACTGCCACCAGAGGGCTCATCCCCTGGAGTCCCAAGGGATCCCATAATCCCTTGGGAGCACAGGTATTTAAAGAGGCTTTACAGGTTGGAGAGGCACTCTGGAGACCTGCAATAAAAGACTACGGTCACACTTTACTTTGAGCTCACAGTGTTCAGTCTGACTCTTTCTCCATACACAACACTCTGTTCATGTCCCCCTTTAGAATTGTACCCTCCTCATTCTTCCTACCAAATTGTATCACTTCGTACTTTTCAGTGTTAAATTTCACCTGCCACATGTCTGCCCATTCCACCAGCCTATCTGTCTTCTTGAAGTCCATCACTATCTTCCTCACTGTTCACTATACATTCAAGTTTTGTGTCAACTGCAAAGTTTGAAATTGTGCTCTGTACACCCAAGTCTAAGTCATTAATATATATCAAGAAAAGCAGTGGTCCTAGTACCAACCTATATTTGGACTTTCAGAAGGCATTTGACAAGATGCCACATAAAAGATTACTGCACAAGATAAAAGTTCACGGGGTTGGGTGTAATATATTAGCATGGATAGAGGATTGGCTAACTAACAGAGAACAGAGAGTAGGGATAAATGGTTCATTCTCTGGTTGGCAACCAGTAACTAGTGGGGTGCCGCAAAGGGGTTCAGTGCTTGGACCCCAACTATTTACAATCTATATTAATGACTTGGAAGAGGGGACTGAGTGTAACGTTGCCAAGTTTGCTTTTCCTCCCATCTTTGTATTGTCAACAATGTGTGAGGAGGACACACAAAATCTGCAAAAGGACATAGACAGGCTAAGTGAGTGGGCAAAAATTTGGCAGATGGAGTATAATGTTGGAAAGTGTGAGGTCATGCACTTTGGCAGAAAAAAAATCAAAGAGCAAGTTATTATTTAAATGGAGAAAGATTGCAAAGTGCTGCAGTACAGCGGGACCTGTGTATACTTGTGCATGAAACACAAAAGGATAGTATGCAGGTACAGCAAGTGATCAGAAAGGCCAATGGTATCTTGGCCTTTATTGCAAAGGGAATGGAGTATAAAGACAGGGAGGTTTTGCTACAGCTATAGTATTGGTGAGGCCACACCTGGAATACTGCATGCAGTTTTGGTTTCCATATTTATGAAAGGATATACCTGCTTTGGAGGCAGTTCAGAGAAGGTTCACTAGTTTGATTCTGGGGATGAGGGAGTTGACTTATGAGGAAAGGTTGAGTAGGTTGGGCCTCTTCTCATTGGAATTCAGAAGAATGAGAGGTGATCTTATCGAAACGTATAAGATTATGAGGGGGCTTGACAAGGTGGATACAGAGGGGGTGTTTCCACTGATGGGAGAGACGAGAATCAGAGGGCATAATCTTAGAAAAGGGGCCACCCATTTAAAACAGAGATGAGGAGAAATTTCTTCTCTCAGAGGGTTGTAAATTTCTGGAATTTGCTGCCTCAGAGAACTGTGGAAGCCTGGACATTGAATAAATTTAAAAAAGAATAGATAGTTTCTTAAACGATAAGGGGTTATGGGGAGCGGGCAGGGAAGTGGAGCTGTGTCCATGATCAGATCAGCCATGATCTTATTGAATGTCGGAGCAGGCTCGAGGGGCCGTATGGCCTACTCCTGTTCCTATTTCTTATGTTCTTATAACCCCTGGGGAACACCGCTGTATACCTTTCTCCAGTCCAAAAAACAAACTACTCTGTTTCCTATCACTTAGCCAATTTCGTATCCCTGCTGCCACCATCCTTTTTATTCCATGGGCTTCAACTTTGCTGGCAAGCCTATTATGTGGCACTTTATCAAAATTCTTTTGGAATTCCATGGACACCACATTAATCACATTGCCCTCATCAACCCTCTGTTACCTCATCAAAAAACTCAATCATGTTAGATAAACACGATTTGCCTGTCACTTCCTCAGACAAGGCAAGATTTGTCAGGCAGGATCTTCCCTTTCTAAAGCCATGTTGCTTTGCATTTATTCGATTATTCTCATGCAGATACATCTCGGGTTTTCTTCAAGTGATTGATTCCATTATTTTATCAGTTATCGATGTTAAACCAATGGGTATGTCATTGCTTGCATTAGATTTATCTCTTTATATAAATATAGGAATTACATTAGCTGCATTGGTATCAGCTGTAGCACTTTCACCTGAGGCAGAATCTGGTGGGTTCAAGTTCCACTCCAGAATGTTGAGCACAAAATCTAGGCTAACACTCGAGTGCAGTACTGAGGGCTGCACAGTCAGAGGTGCCATCTTTCAGATGAGATGTTAAACCGAGGACGCCATGTCTGCCCTCTTGGGTGAATGTAAGAGATCTCATCGCACTATTGAAAAAAGAGCAGGAGAATGCTCCCTGGTGTCCTGGACAATACTTATCTCTCAACGAACACCTAAAAATATATTATCTGGTCATTATTTTGTTGCTGTTTGTGGGACCTTGCTGTGCACTACATACAATGCTTACACTTCAAGAAGTACATCATTGGCTGTAAAGCACTTTGAGATGTCCTGAGGTTGTGAAAAATGCACTATAAATGCAAGTTCTTTTCTTTATATTTGAAGACATGTCTTCAATTTAAAGTTGTCACCAGGAAAGTGAGGAGAAAGCATGTCTTTTAATGCTTTGCCACAGGGAGGGGTCGTAGCAGCGATCGTTGCTCCTTTTAAGGAAAAATTGGATAAATATTTGAAGTAGAGAACAATACATGGTTATGAGGAGAGAGCGGAGCAATGGGATTAGATTTGGATTGCTCCAGCGATGTGCAAGTACATACATGATGGGCAATTGGCCTCCCTGTTCTGTCCAGTCGTCTTGGATCCCTTTGCCACTGGACCAAGACCTTGCTCGTCAAGCCCGTGTGGTGTGCAACGGCCACCCCACCTTAAAAGAATTCACGCACAGGCATCTTCCATCATTTAAAAAGAGTTCATCAGTCACCTGAGTACTCATTTTTAGTGTGGAATGAAGTCATCCTTGATCCCGAGGGACTGTCTATGATGATTGATTAATCTTCTATGGTTCTCAGTCAGGCAACATTTTCATTATTACTATTGAATTTCCTATAGCATTACGTATGTCAGATGACTGCTGGTTTATAACAACAGTTATATAATCTGCTGCTAAGGTAGAGTTCGCTTTGTGTTTTGTCCCTTTCGGGCCACAGTCTAATTACTGTAAATCCTGAGGTCAATTAAAGGCTGATTGCTGTTCATGAGAGAAAATTAAAAATTATAGATACTTTCAAATGTTCAGAATGATTGATTTGAAAGATTATTATTTGCAGATTTCAATCGCATCAATGAAAACTCAAAATGATGTGAATTTCTGTGCTTCTAGATCTCCATATTGGCAAATAAGTTTGAAAACAAATTTTCATTGAGATAATACCCAAGAACAGTACAATCTAACCAGGGGAATGGGTGGGTGTGGGCACTCCTTTTTCACTTCTGAGACTAGTTAATGTTCTCTGCTGCAGAACAATTAACCCTTTTTCTCCGCAGAGGCTGACTGAGTTTGTAACATTTTGTGATTTTTGTTTCAGATTTCCAGCATTTGCTGTTCATCCTTTCTATTTGCAGTGCTAAAGTGACTACGTTGACTAAACTGGACTTTGAAACGCTGGCTCTTTGATTGTAAAGGTAAAGTTCTCCGCTGTTCCTCAAGTATCTTGCACAAATATAGGAAATGCTGATTGCAAGATGAAGTAGTCGTGGCATCGTTGCTTGGAACTGTTGATATCCCAATTAACAGTGAACTGCAGGGATTTTTAACCAATACTGTTGCTTAAGTGCAGTATTTTAAGATGCATTTTTCGTAACTAAGGTTTAAATTTGCGGCAGTAGTGATGTCATTCCTTCTTGTAAACTTAACCCCAGTGAAACACAAAATTGATTTATCGTGACGTCTGCAGTATCCAACTGCTGTCGGGTAGATTCTTTCCGCCGATTGGTGCTGAGGTTATTAATATTTAAATTGAAGGCTGGAGCAGGCCAATGAGTGAGATTGGGCAGTTGTTGTTTGTCCTTGGGGACAGCGGCAGCAGTCGGCTTGCTGCATGACTGAAACGCACAAGCAGATACTCCAAGCTGGCGTTTGGCTCTCAGCTGCAAGATGGATATGGATCGCAAGGGCTGTTGGGCTGACCCAAGTAGGCAAAGTTGCCTGGAAAGCAAAGATCTAATGTGTCTGTTAATGGACTAAAACCAATAATAGGAAAGGGGTAAACCGACATCGGAAGGGTGAAAAAGGCAACAACAAAAAAGAGAGGGTTGCGTGCAGCCAGCAGGCTACTCCAAGGTGGAAATGATGGCCAACAGATCAGGAGGTCGAGCAGCCGTGCTGACCGTATTGTATGCCAGGGGTGGAGGATCCAGACTGTATCCACTCAGATTGCATCCATTCCCCGTTTCTCCCGTTCTCGGCGCCGCTGCAACCCCGCTGAGTCCTGCAGGCGGGTTCACCTCGAAGAGGTGGAGGTCCACTTCCTCCATGACAGGCTATTCTGAACTAGCCAGGGAACGATCTAAAACTGTCACCTCTTTCTACAATCAATCTGCGATTGATGCAGCAGCTGAAAAGGTCAAGATGATATATCTTTTGTCTTTTCCAAGCTTGTGTTTTTGCAGAGGTGGGGGGGGGGGGCATTTTTCAACACGATTATGGCGATAATTACTAAATAACACTTCACATATATAGCGAATAATGAACTCAAATCTCCGGGTTAGTGAATACTGACTGCATGGATTTCAAGTCCTGTTATTTGAATTTGAATAGGGGTGCAATTATTTAGGTTAACGTTAAGTATAGTCGGATCTGTATTTTAGGAATCTACAAATATTTTATTTGTGACAGTACTGAGTTCTAAGTTGGTGCATGGCGTTCGATAGGACACTGTTGTGACTGAACGTCTATCTTCCTCCCCCTCCCCCAGCTTGTTTACTACATGGTGCTTTTATATTTGCTCATAATATTTTTCAGTTGCCACTCTCGAGAAGCGAGAAACTAATTAATCGGTATTTCCTGTTTGTGCAACTGAGTAATGTCAATCCTATAATAAAAGGTGTTTAAATGTATTTTTAACTAACTGCTTGAAATAGCTGCCGGCGAGTGGAGCAATTATGTAACATCAGACGGAGGGGGGAGGGGGGCGGAACTCCACCAAGCCTGTGTGCAGAATAATAAAAAGCACATCATGTTTTCCGAATTAATGCCTGAACTGCCTGAACCAATTTTTGAGAGCTGTTGGAGGTGTAAATTTACCCCCTCTCATTTAGACTGGATAGGGATTACGGGTGCTGGTCACCTTCCCATTCCCAATATATATTTTTAATTGTCTTATCTCTCTCTTGGGATCTCCTCTGCACTATACACTAACCAATTGTCCAGTGGCCCTCTGTATCTGGCCACTAGGAGTCGGTGAGGGCAGCCAGCGGTAACTTCCATGCTATTTTGTCCCTCCCTCTGGACTGAAAATAAGATTTTTTTTTAGAAACAGGCAAAGTCCATTAGTTTCATTATTTTATAAATCTGCTGGTTTTAGATAGTGCTGAAATAGCAGAAAACTGTTTGACAATTTTAATTTCATTTGTTCGATTTTTCTTGGACACAAAGCCCTAGGAACAAGAAAGTGTTACTGTGCATCATTTGGATAAAGTCCCATTTCTCAGCCTAGTTTTGATATTTTCTATCAGAGTATGGTCCAATAGAAATCAGAGACCATTGTAGTCACAGGCACTAGTTTTAGTAAAAAACGCCTTACACACACTCACACCATACAAGTAAACGTACTTCATGTGTATATTTATTTAACAAATATCTACGACCATCAGCAAAGAAGTAAAATAATGGCAGCGATCAAAACACATTGGTACACTGCTTTTTTACCAACAAAAGCAAAAAAAAAGTACACATGCATATGCCATGCAAATATGAGTATTGAGATCATATACCCAATGATGGTGTCTGTACTCATTTATTTGCTTATCAGAAATGCAATTAGCCACATCTGGATTCCCATATTAGTCGCATGTGGCTAGTGGCTAATGTATTGGACAAAACTGCTCTATCACAGAAACCTTCATTGCCATGGTCCAGTGTAATACTGTACCAGATTGATTGCACATTGTGCTAACGTAGAGGCTGAAATTAAAAGAGCTGAGAAATTAATTACTTGCGACTGTCTTACGGAACCAGTATATTCTGCTTAACCACAGCCACATTGATTTCTTGACTGTTGTTGCATTCTCTTGTGAGCCAGCAGTTCAAAACAAACCTGTGCTGCCCAAAACATGTACTGACAAAGTCAACACTTGGCAATAAACTGAATTTTATGTTTACAAGACATGGTTTCCAAACAGGCTTATCTTAGATTCTGTGTGGATGACCCAAACTGCAAGAACATGTTCCATTAAATTCAGAATTCACTTACTGCACATTTAGCATGCAACTCAATAGTGAATAGGGTGTAGTTCTCACAATGCAAATGCTCCACAATAATAGAACATAAGAACATAAGAATTCGGAACAGGAGTAGGCCATCTAGCCCCTCGAACTTGCTCCGCCATTCAACAAGATCATGGCTGATCTGGCCGTGGACTCAGCTCCACTTACCCGCCCGCTCCCCGTAACCCTTAATTCCCTTATTGGTTAAAAATCTATCTATCTGTGACTTGAATACATTCAATGAGCTAGCCTCAACTGCTTCCTTGGGCAGAGAATTCCACAGATTCACAACCCTCTGGGAGAAGAAATTCCTTCTCAACTCGGTTTTAAATTGGCTCCCCCGTATTTTGAGGCTGTGCCCCCTAGTTCTAGTCTCCCCTACCAGTGGAAACAAACTCTCTGCCTCTACCTTGTCTATCCCTTTCATTATTTTAAATGTTTCTATAAGATCACCCCTCATCCTTCTGAACTCCAATGAGTAAAGACCCAGTCTACTCAATCTATCATCATAAGGTAACACCCTCATCTCCGGAATCAGCCCAGTGAATCGTCTCTGTACCCCCTCAAAAGCCAGTATATCCTTCCTTAAGTAAGGTGACCAAAACTGCACGCAGTACTCCAGGTGCGGCCTTACCAATACCCTATACAGTTGCAGCAGGACCTCCCTGCTTTTGTACTCTATCCCTCTCGCAATGAAGGCCAACATTCCATTCGCTTTCCTGATTACCTGCTGCACCTGCAAACTAACTTTTTGGGATTTAAGCACAAGGACCCCCAGGTCCCTCTGCACCGCAGCATGTTGTAATTTCTCCCCATTCAAATAATATTCCCTTTTACTGTTTTTTTCACCCCAAGGTGGATGACCTCACACTTTCCGACATTGTATTCCATCTGCCAAACCTTAGCCCATTCGCTTAACCTATCCAAATCTCTTTGCAGCCTTTCTGTGTCCTCTACACAACCCGCTTTCCCACTAATCTTTGTGTCATCTGCAAATTTTGTTACACTACACTCTGTCCCCTCTTACAGGTCATCTATGTATATTGTAAACAGTTGTGGTCCCAGCACCGATCCCTGTGGCACACCACTAACCACCGATTTCCAACCCGAAAAGGACCCATTTATCCCGACTCTCTGCTTTCTGTTCGCCAGCCAATTCTCTATCCATGCTAATACATTTCCTCTGACTCCGCGTACTTCTATCTTCTGCAGTAACCTTTTGTGTGGCACCTTATCGAATGCCTTTTGGAAATCTAAATACACCACATCCATTGGTCCACCTCTATCCACCATGCTCATTCTATCCTCAAAGAATCCCAGTAAATTAATTAAACATGATTTCCCCTTCATGAATCCATGCTGCATCTGCTTGATTGCACTATTCCTATCTAGATGTGCCGCTATTTCTTCCTTAATGATAGTTTCAAGCATTTTCCCCACTACAGATGTTAAACTAACCAGCCTATAGTTACCTGCCTTTTGTCTGCCCCCCTTTTTAAACAGAGGCGTTACATTAGCTGCTTTCCAATCCGCTGGTACCTCCCCAGAGTCCAGAGAATTTTGGTAGATTATAACGAATGCATCTGCTATAACTTCCGCCATCTCTTTTAATACCCTGGGATGCATTTCATCAGGACCAGGGGACTTGTCTACCTTGAGTCCCATTAGCCTGTCCAGCACTACCTCCCTAGTGACAGTGATTGTCTCAAGGTCCTCCCTTCCCACATTCCTGTGACCAGCAATTTTTGGCATAGTTTTTGTGTCTTCCACTGTGAAGACCGAAGCAAAATAATTGTTTAATGTCTCAGCCATTTCCACATTTCCCATTATTAAATCCCCCTTCTCATCTTCTAAGGGACTTTAGTCACTCTTTTCCGTTTTATATATCTGTAAAAACTTTTACTATCTGTTTCTATGTTTTGCGCAAGTTTACCTTCGTAATCTATCTTTCCTTTCTTTATTGCTTTTTTAGTCATTCTTTGCTGTTGTTTAAAATTTTCCCAATCTTCCAGTTTCCCACTAACCTTGGCCACCTTATACGGATTGGTCTTTAATTTGATACTCTCCTTTATTTCCTTGGTTATCCACGGCTGGATAATAATCTCCAGTAAATCACTGTGACACTGTATGGAGTCAGCCATCAATACAGCTGCAACCATATTGCTTTCCCTCCAGATGGCAACCATTGGCTCTTGCTAGGGTGCAGTTCCATGGGGAATGGCAGCCTTGCAGTTCTTTTTTGCTCAAGTCTTTATGTGTGAGCATGTCAGTGACTGTCAGCAGGCTATTCAACTATCCAATCCTGTCTTCACCCAACACTCGCATGCTTGTACTTTTGATCAGTGCTCATTGAGTAGCAATCAGGAGTGGGAATTCTCGATATATTTTTTTGCTTCGTAGCCCAGGCAGACTAAAGTACAAACCCCATTTGTGTTTACAGAACATCTGATACATAGATAGCAATCTCCCTGCCAATGATTCAGTAATTTTAGTCATTGAACCCCTAGGTCTGATCCCCAGTCCATGTTGGGTTAACTAGGGCAGTGGTAGAGGTACAATAATTGCATCAAATGCCCTGGGTTAGGGAAGGGTAAATGAGTCAGAGTTTCTCCTCTTTCCCCCATCCCATTTGATCTCTATCTAACAAGCCTTACTGGAAGTGTGCATTTGTGGATGTTGGATGAGGACAGGATTGGTGTCACTCTCTAGTTTCTCTCCTATCTCCCCTCATGCCCTCTCTGATCTCACCTTGCCCATGAGACCCACCTCCTGCTCTCTCGACCATATTCCCGCTAAACTTCAGACCACTCAACTTCCCTTCTTGGCTCCCTTGTTAGCTGATATTGTTAAAAAAGGTGAGCGGCGGCCTGGAGCAGCGTGGAGGTCCCGACCTGTGAGAGAGCATCAGCGGCAGGTCGGGGCCATAAAAGGAGCGATAAGCGGCGGCCTGGAGCAGTGTGGTGGCGTACCACTGCAAAGTACAGCGCGAGCTGGTGCAGGAGGTCGATGGCAGCGAAGAGGGCGCCTGAATTCGACGTCATCAAGGTCCAGGTCAGTGATTGGAGCGTCGGCAGGTACAGCAGGAGCAGCGAGGTCAGGGCGAAGGAGTGGCGAGTGATCGAAGAGCGACGCGATCAGGGCCCAGGAGAGGCATAGGCCCGGTGGCAGCACGGGCCAGCCCACACGGCGATTGTGTGCATGCACTAGATCCGTGCAGCAGAGCTGGTCTCCAGTCGTCTTGGTCAATCCTTGCCACGAGACCAAGACCTAACTCTGTCAAGCCCGTGTGGTGGCTGGTGTGCAACGGCCACCACACGTTTAAAAAAAGAAATCCATGCACAGGCATCTTCCACCCTTCAGGATGTAGTTCAGGACCTGGAACATTAGGTCCTTCATTGAAACACCTGTGAACTCATCCCTTTTTGGCGTGGAAGCAAGTCATCCTCGATACGAGGGACCGCCTACGATGATGATTGTTAATGGTTCTCTCTCCCCAGGTACCGTCCCTCCTTCAAATCTGCCGTCATCACCACTCTCCTTTCAAAAATAACCTTGACCCCCCCTCTGTCCTGTTAAACTACTACCCCATCTCCAACCTCCTTTTCCTCTCCAAAGTCCTTGAGCATGCTGTCATCTTCCAAATCCTTGCCCAGCTTTCCTGGAACGCCATGTTTGAATCCCTCCAATCAGGTTTCCGCCCCTGCCACAGTACTGAAACAGCTGTTATGAATGTCACAAATGACATCCAGCGTTAATGTGATAAAGGGAAACTATCCCTTCTCGACCTGTCTGTAGCCTTTGACACAGTTAATCACACCATCCTCAACGCCAGTCCACCATCATCCAGCTGGATGGGACTGCACTTGTCTGGTTCCATTCTTATCTATCTACTCGTAGCCAGAGAATCACCCACAACGGCTTCTCTTCCTGCTCCTGCACCATTATCTCTAGCTTTCCTCGAGGATATATCCTCGACTACATGCTGCCCCACGGTGATATCATCCGAAAACACAGCGTCAGTTTCCACATGTGCATTGACGACACCCAGCTCTAGCTCACCACCATCTTTCTTGACTCCTGCACTCTCTCTAAATTGTCAAACTGCTTGTCCAACATCCAGCAGAAATTTCCTCCAATTAAATATTGGGAAGACTGAAGCCATTGTCTTCAGTCTCCGCCACAAACTCCGTTCCCTAGCCACTGACTCCATCCCTCTCCCTGGCAACTTGTCTGAGGCTGCTGAACTAGACTGTTCACAACCTTAGCGTCATATTTGACCGAGTTGAGCTTCTGATCATATATCTGCACCATCCACCTCTGTAACATCGCCTGACTCTGCTCCTGCCTCAGCTCATCTGCTGCTGAAACTTTCATCCATGCTTTTGTTACCTCTAGATTTGACTGTTCCAAGGCATTCCTGGCTGACCTCCATGTTCTACCCTCCATAAACTTGAGGTCATCCAAAACTCGGCTGACTGTGTCCTAATTCGCACCAAGTCACGCTCACCCCTGTGCTCGTTGACCTTTATTGGCACCCGGTTAAGCAATGCCTCAATTTTTTAATTCTCATCCTTTTCAAATCTCTCTATGGCCTCGGCCTTGTCCCCGCCCTATCTCTGTAATTTCCTTCAGCCCTACAACCCTTCGAGATCTCTGCACTTCTCAGATTCTGGCACCTTGCGCATCCCCGATTTTAATCGTTCCACCCTTGGTGGCCGTGCTTTCAGGGAGTTTACAGTACAGTCACGGAGCATGCAATACACTCGGCGATTCGTATAAAACATTCAGGGAGCATTGCAGCAATCTCTTGGAATAGTGTAATACATTCTGGGATCCATACAGCACTTTCGGAATTAGTATAAAACATTTAGATTATGTAGCACACTTGGAATAGTATAACACATTCAGGGAGTGTGCAGCATACTCGGGAACTATATAACACATTCCGGGAGTAGTGCATCAAAAGCAGGGTTAGCATATCGCATTCAGGGAGTAGTGCAGCACACTTGATGATTAATGTAACACATTCAGGGAGTAGTGCAGCACACTTGATGATTAATGTAACACATTTAGGGAGTGTGTTGCACACTCGGATTAGTATAATTCGTTCAGGGAGTGTGCAACACATGGGGCTTAATATGACGCATTCAGGGACCGTACAACACATATGGGATTAGTGTAACATATTTCATGGAGTGCACCACACTTGGGAATGAGTATCATGCATTTAGAGAGTGTGCCACACATTTGGAGATTAGATTAACACATTCAGGAAGTGTTCAGCACACTTGGGGATTAGTATATCAGTCTCGTGGGGTTACAGGGCGCAATTTCGAAATTTGCACATTACAAGATATTTGGAAGTGTAGTAAACAGTTCAGAAGATAGTAATAGACATCAAGAGAACATAGACAAGCTGGTGGAATGGGTGGACACATGGCAAGTGAAATTCAAGTGTGAGATGATGCATTTTGGTTGGAAGAATGAGGAGAGACAATACAAGCTAAATGGTACAAGTTTAAAGGGGGTGCAAGAACAGAGAGGGGGGTGGGGAGTGTTTGTGCCAAATCTTTGAAGGTGGCAGGACAGGTTAGCAAAGCAATTAATAAAGCACATGGGATCCTGGGCTCTATAAATAGAGGCATAGAGTACAAAAGCCAAGAAGTTATGCTAAACCTAAATAAAACACTAGTTCAGCCCCAGCTGGACTATTGTATCCAATTCTGGACACCACACTTTAGGAAGGATGTGAAGGCTTTGGAGAGGGTGCAGAGGAGATTTACTAGAATGGTCCCAGGGATGAGGGATTACAGTTACCTGGATAGATTGGAGAAGCTGTGTTTGTGCTCTTAGAGCAGAGAAAGCTAAGAGGAGATTTGATAGAGGTGTTTAAAGTCATGAAGGGTTTCGATAGAGTAAATTAAGAGAAACTGTTTCCAATGGCTGAAGGGTCGATAACCAGAGGGCACAGATTTAAGGTGATTGGCAAACGAACCATAAGGAAAACATTTTTACGCAATGAATGGTTAGGATTTGGAATGCACTGCCTGATAGGGTGGTGTATGCATTAGTAGCCTTCAAAAGAGAATTGGATAAATACTTGAAAGAGAAACAAATGCAGGGATATGGGGAAAGAGCGGGGGAGTTTGGACTAACTGACTTGCTCTTCGAAAGAGCTGGCGCAGACTGGATGGGCTGAAAGGCCTCTTTCTGTGCTGTACTATTGTATGAATGGTAGATAATGGGTAAATAGTACAAATAGTGGGTGAGAAATTGGGCTTGGTGGCACCTTTTTTTTGGGGGGGGGGGGGCGCTATAAGCGGCCTTAGAGTTTCAAAATGGCATCCGAGGCACACACCCCGACTTGTGACATGAAGCGCATCGGACACCATCTTGGTACAGGCATTAGCGAGAGTGTGGTGAACGTCTGCTGGAAGTATGCACAGCAGGCAGATCATGATGTCAATCAGCATGCATCACTGATTTGACGCCAATGCTGCCTTTTTGCAGCTCATTAGTCCAGCCAATGCCCTCGCTTAACCTTGCATGGCTGAATATGTGGTCAGCAGCAGAAAGAATCCTCCACCAGAGCTATTTAAAGGGATCATCAACGAACAGGTTAGTTGCTGGTTGATTTCTTCTGGCTGCTGCTACATTTCTACCCGATTTTGCTGCTTTCCACAGTTGTTTCAAAAGCCTACAGGGAGTGGTGTGGCAGGTGCTGAAGGACTTGTTCTGACTTCAAGGCTTCTGCATAAACGAGTTGCTCCCAGACTCCCAAGAGGCCTTCCTCTTGGAATGGAACACGACTGGGAGAATGAGCAGAGGCCATGCAAAGCAGGGCAAGCTGCTGGAAGAGGGAGGAGGGGGAGAAGGGCTCTCGGCAAGAAATTCTCCTACCTGAACCTCAGCGAGGAGCAATGTGAGAGACGTCTACGCTTCACTAAGGAGGTCCTCACTGAAATCTGCCAACTACTGCAGCCACAACTCCAACCTCAGAGCAGGGCAAGGACCACATGCCAGCGACTGTGAAGGTGACCGAGGCGATGAAGTTTTATGCGTCTGGTTCGTTTCAGGCTGGTTCTGGAGATACTGGCAACATTTCGCAGTTTGCCGTCTACTGTTGCATAAGGATGGCTCTCTATTCAAAGAGAGCTAACTTAATTTCATTTCCCCTTGCCAGAGACAAGCAGGCGGAGCGAGCACGAGGGTTTGCTCGGATTCCAGGTTTCCGCATGGTGCAGGGTGCCATTGGCTGCACGTACATTACGTTGTGGGTGCCACATGTCAACTCTGCCATGTGCCGGAACCAAAAGGGATTCCACTCCCTCAACGTCGAGCTGGTGTGTGACCATAGGCAGCACATCATGCAGATCAATGCCCAGGATTCTGGCAGCAGTCACAATGCCATAATTCTGCAGCAGTCCGCTGTGCCAGCTGTATTTCAACCAGCACGGCAAATGAAACATAGAAAATAGGTGCAGGAGTAGGCCATTCAGCCCTTCGTGCCTGCAACACCATTCAATATGATCATGGCTGATCATGCAACTTTAGTACCCCATTCCTGCTTTCTCTCCATACCCTTTGATCCTTTTAGCTGTAAGGGCCACAGCTAACTCCCTTTTGAATATATCTAACGAACTGGCCTCAACAACTTTCTGTGGTAGAGAATTCCACAGGTTCACAATTCTCTGAGTGAAGAAGTTTCTCCTCATCTCAGTCCTAAATGGCTTACCCCTTATCCTTAGACATGACCCCTGGTTCTCAACTTCCCCAACATCGGGGACATTCTTCCTGCATCTAACCTGTCCAGTCCCGTCAGAATTTTATATGTTTCTATGAGATCCCTTCTCATTCTTCTAAATTCCAGTGAATATAAGCCTAGTCGATCCAGTCTTTCTTCTTATGTCAGTCCTGCCATCCCGGGAATCAGTCTGGTGAACCTTCGCTGCATTCCCTCAATAGCAAGAATGTCCTTTCTCAAATTAGGTGACCAAAACTGTACACAATATTCAAGGTGTGACCTCACCAAGGCCCTGTACAACTGCAGTAAGACCTCCCTGCTCCTATACTCAAATACTCTCGCTATGAAGGCCAACATGCCATTTGCCTTCTTCACTGCCTGCTGTACCTGCATGCCTACCTTCAAGACTGATGTACCATGGCACACAAGTCTCGTTGCACCTCCCCTTTTCCTAATCTGTCACCATTCAGATAATATTCTGTCTTCCTGTTTTTGCCACCAAAGTGGATAACCTCACATTTATCTACATTATACTGGGCGCCAGGGCTATCCGCATGGCTCATAACTCCAGTTCGCAGCTTGCATACAGTGAGAGCCATGCTGCCCTGAGAAATGTGATAGAGCAGACCAATGGTGTGCTGAAGCAACAATTCTGCTGCCTGGACCACCCTGGAGGAGCCCTGCTATACTCGGCAGAGCTTGTCTCAAGATTTGTGGTGGTCTGCTGCATGCTGCACAACCTTGCCATCATGAGGGCACAACCCTTGCCATCAGCTACCAGGCGAGAAACTGATGAGCAGGAGCACAACGTGGAAGAGGAGGACATGGAAAAGGAGGAGGCAGAAGAGGTAGGTAGGCAGCAACCCAGACAGCCCTTTTCTGCCCGGGCTGTACGTGAAGAGCTAATTCGAGTGTGATGCCAGTAACCACGACCTGAATTCCCCATTCACCAACAGTCCCACATTCCTTACCTTTGCCCTGCTACTGACCATCACAGCATCCGCTTGGCCACGATGCAAAAATAAAAGTCTTCACAAAATAAACATTCCAAATCAAATATATGCCATAATGCATACAAATGATCAGCCATGATGAATGGTGGTGCAGGCTCGAAGGGCCGAATGGCCTACTCCTGCACCTATTTTCTATGTTTCTATGTAACACCCCAGTGGCTCCAGCATGGCTGGTGGAAGGCTGCTAACTTTCAGTGGAGGATACTGCAGGTGGTTTTTGAGAACGACCTCGAGCAACTCTGGGCCTAGATGTCCTGGTTTCTGACTGCACCATCATGGCATGGGTGGCAGCTGGCTGACTGACAGGCAACAGTTGGTGGAGTGGCAGAGGTGGGAACATGAATGCTGTCATCCTGAGAGGGCAGCAGGCTCGTGCTCCGGGGAGCCACTGCCACTCCCCTGGGGCGGTGCCTCAGCAATCCAAGTAATCTTTTGGAAAATTGCTGGACTGCTGTGTCTTGGTCTCCAGTCATCTTGGTTAACCCTTGCCACTGGATCAAGACCTAGCTCTGTCAAGCCTGTGAGGTGGCTGGTGTGCAACGGCCACCCCGCGTTAAAAGAATCCATGCACAGGCATCTTCCACCCTTCAGTATGTAGTTCAGGACCTAGAATGTCAGGTTCCTCATTGAAACACCTGTGAACTCATCCCTTTTTGGTGTGGAAGCGGGTCATCCTCAATAGAGGGACTGCATAATACTAATACTGTGACACACTGCAAGCCTCTTTGCACACTGTAATCCAGAGCAATGCTGGCAACAGTCTGAGCTTGCATGGCAGCAAGCTGACCTTGCATGATTCAGTCTGAACTTTCTCTGCAGCACTCAAACTTTTGGTGGAAACTGCTTGTGGGCAGCTACAATGGAACTGAGACATCAGTGATCAGACACTGCATCATGGTTGGGTCCCCACAAGTGTGGTGTTGGAGTTGGCCACCATTTCCTTGCTGGAAAGGATGGGCTCCAAGCTCTGTGCCAAATTGGTGCCGGACTCCTCCATGCTACTTCACATTGAATGCAGGCTTTCTGGCAGGCTACCCAATACCCATCAGCTTTCTTCTATAGCCTGGCCCATTGAAGTCCGAGTCTGACTCCTCTGCAGCAGAACTCCTGTGCGACCTCTGAATGTTCTGACGAAAGGTCATCGATTAATATAACGCATTGAGGGAGTTTGCGGCACTCTTGAGGATTAGTATTAACGCATTCGGGGAGTAGTGCCGCTAGCATTGTGCAGTAAAATCAGGTCAGTAGTGCAAGACAGCACTAAAATTCAAAAGAGTAGGGGAGAAAATCAATTAAATCAAGTTGTGATTGAGTGACACAAAGGTCTGTAGACTATTGGAGTAAGGGAAGACTCAGAACATAAGAACATAAGAATTAGGAACAGGAGTAGGCCATCTAGCCCCTCGAGCCTGTACCGCCATTCAATAAGATCAGAGAACTGAGGAGACCACAGGTTGTGGTAGTTAAAGAATGCTGGCACCAGGTAATTGTTTACGCATGAAGGGGCTGAAATTGTCCTGTTCACCGCCTCCCTCCTGGGGCACTAATGGAGTGCAAAACTGTTTTTGCCTGGGAGGGCACTACCGGCTCCCACAAAATTGTGCGGGAGTTAGCGGAGGCGCGAACAGAGTAGCGCCGCAATCCGCAAGTAGCGTGCACGGCGACCCCTTTTCGCTCCACGGTGGAAATTGCCTAGCACCCCATGAGGCTGCCACGGGCCAACCCCCGCTTCTGGGGCGGAAGTTAAAGGGGAGGTGCTCTGCGCTGTGTGCTGCCATTTTATTTATTTGGCCGTCTCACCGATCAGCCTGTGCTCCATTGATGTCGCGTGGTCCGGGCCGCGATCGTGCAGCTTGGCACTCCATTTGGGTGACGGTCTGCGGCTTTGGCACCACGCCACCCTGGTGACCCAGTGGAGGCCGTAAGAGGCCCTGCAGAGTTCACAGCGGCCCTCCCCTTTAATAGAAGGGGAGGATCATTGAAATGTGTTTGCGCTACGTGGAGAAGCTGCATAGCGCTGCCGATCCCGCTCGTGTAGCGGCCCAGACACTGCTCCAACAGGAAGTGGAGCGCGCGACATTGCACTCCACTTCCTGTGAAGAGCGGTAACCCGAATATCGCGGAAGACCCGCCCCGACTAGGTTACCACCCCCAAACTGGACGTAACCCAATTTTGCCCTTTAAGTTCCCGATTGCAGTTGTGGCACCTGAGAAGAGATGGCAAATAGGGGTTATGGTGCATTTCCAGAGGAAGGCACCGTGCCACTTATGTGCCCTGCTCAAACGGAAATCGCATTTGGCTGGTACCCTGTAGTCTAATCACACTATCACCTCAGTAAGGCAAGACTTTGACGGTCAAAGATAAAGCGATATCAAAAACCGCTGC
This sequence comes from Pristiophorus japonicus, assembly GCF_044704955.1. Lineage (NCBI taxonomy): Eukaryota > Metazoa > Chordata > Chondrichthyes > Pristiophoridae > Pristiophorus > Pristiophorus japonicus. Next base: position 53,245,862 of record NC_091992.1, read on the forward strand.
AAGGGGCAGTACTGCAAGGCAATGGGGTGGTGCTGTTGCCTCCAGAGGTGGAAAGGGTCACACTGGGGAAGTAGTCCCAGTCCCACATGCAGCAGAGCCAGGTCAGAAGGTCACTGGCAACTTCGCATGCTGTTGATTTTTCTGACTACGGGCAGGCTGTACAGGCCTGCAGTTTGGTTTCTGCTTGTCGGGCTCTGCAGATCTTTCCAACTAGAGTTGAAAGTCACAAGCTGCAACATGCTGTGCCCCACAATGTAAACGGGGAATCGCCAGTTGCTCCAGGTAGAAGTGGCTCTGTAATGACTCTGATGCTGCTGTATGGCTGTGTTAGAAACTGGGGTTAAAAATACTTGAGTCGCCTGCCACCACCCTTGGCAAATCTGGCAAGTATATTTTCGAGTTGCCATTAGCTGCACAGGTCCCGCACGCTATGGGGTAGCAGCAGCTCAGCAATATAAAAACAACAATGGGATCAGAAAATCCTCCCCAGAGCATTCCTGTGCCTAATGATGTGAAAGAGCTGCATTAATTGGTGTGCAGCTGAAACACCCTTGGGTTAATAATTATATTTTCACATACTCAGTAACCATCAAGCCTAGACTCCCAACGATAACATTTACTGGTGAAATAAACAAGACCGGCACAAATAACTCTTCTCTTGTGTTTATATATGTCGCTGTTACAAACAAATTCGAATGTTAAGCTTTGAACTTCTGTGTACCTCAGTGCTGGAGGCTAACTGGTTCAGGGCTGTAACGCACTGTATTGGTGAGAATATCATTTGTATGTTCTTTACAAACAGCATGTAGTCTCCAGAAAAAGACTGATGTCAGCTTTTAACAGTGACATGCCATTTTTAAATGTGTTCCTTTACTCGGTTCTGCACAGTATTATGCCCCAGGATGAACAGAAGACCTGCCAGTGTTGCTTGGTAACTTGTGAGGAGTCCACCTGTGAGAATGAATCAGTCCATTTGGGTTTCCCCCGCCTCCTCCTCAAGGCTCCATCTAGGTTGGGATTGATAATTGGAGAAACTGTGGACTTAGTGCAGTACTCTGCTGCAGTTTATGTTGATCTCTTTTTATTTAAACATCCGTAAGGAGGGAAGAAATGTCAAGGAGGAGAACATAAGAAATATCAATAGGCCATTCCGCCCCTCGAGCCTGCTCTGCCTTTCAGTAAGATCATAGCTGATATGATCTTGGCCTCAACTCCACTTCCCTTCCATAACCATTGACTCCCCTGTAGTTCAAAAATCTGTCTGTCTCTCAGCCTTGAATATATTCAATGACTCAGCCTCCACAGCTCTGGGGTAGAGAATTCCAAAGATTCACGACCCTCTGAGAGAAGAAATTTCTCCTCATCTCCGTCTTAAATGAGCGTCCCTTGATTCTGAAACTGTGCCCCTAGTTCTAGATTCCCCCACGAGGGGAAACATCCTCTCAGCATCTACCCTGTCAAGCCTTCTCAGAACCTTATATTTTTCAATAAGATCATCTCCCATTCTTTTAAACTCCAATGAATATAGGCTCAACCTTTCCTTATAAGGCAACCCCTTCATCTCAGGAATCAACCTAGTGAACCTTCTCTGAACTGCCTCCAATGCAAGTATATCCCTCCTTAAATAAGGAGACCGAAACTGTACGCAGTACTCTAGGTGTGGTCTCGCCAACAATTGTATACTCCATCCTCCTTGCAATAAAGGCCAACATTCCATTTGCCTTCCTAAATACTTGCTGTACTTGCATGCTAACTTTTTGCTTCATGTATGAGGACACCCAGATCCCTCTGTACTGCAGCATTCTGAAGTCTTTCTCCATTTAAATAATATTGTGCTTTTCTATTCTTCCTACCAAAGTGGATAACCTCACGTTTTCCCACATTATACTCCACCTGCCAACTTTTTGCCCTCACATAACCTATCTATATCCCTTTGCAGACGCTTTGTGTCCTCACAACTTGTTTTCCCACCTATCTTTGTATCATTAGCAAATTTGGCTACAGTACACTCAGTCCTTTCATCCAAGTCATTAATATAAATTGTAAATAGTTGAGGCCCCAGCACTGATCTCTGTGATATCCCACTAGTTACAGTTTGCCAGCCTGAAAATGACCCATTTATCCTGACTCTCTGATTTCTGTTAGTTAGCCAATCCTCTATCCATGCTAATATACTACTCCCAATGCCGTGCGCTCTTATCTTGTGCAGTTACCTTTTATGTGGCACCTTATCGAATTCCTTTTGCAAATCCAAATACAGTACATCTACTGGTTCCCCTTTATCCCCTTTACCCCGCTCGTTACATCCTCAAAGAACTCTAATAAATTTGTCAAACACGATTTCCCTTCCATAAAACCATGTCGACTCTGCTTGATTGTCTAAATCTCCTGCTACTACTCCCTTAACAATGGATTCTAGCATTTTCCCAATGACAGTAGGCTAGCTGGTCTATAGTTTCCTGCTTTCCATCTCCCTCCTTTCTTGAATAGGGGCATTACATTTGCGGCTTTCCAATCAGCTGGGACCTTTCCAGAATCTAGGGAATTTTGGAAGATTACAACCAATGCACCCACTATCTCTGCAGCCATTTCTTTTAAGATCCTAGGATGCAGGTCATCAGGTTCAGTGGACTTGTCAGCCTTTAGTCCCATTAGTTTGCATAGTACTTTTTCTCTAATGATAGTGATTGACTTCAGTTCCTCCCTTCCTTTTGCCCCTTGATTATCTACTATTATTGTCTTCTACCGTGAAGACAGATACAAAATATTTGTTTAAAGTCTCTGCCATTTCCTTGTTCCCCATTATTAATTCCCCAGTCTCATCCTCTAAGGGACCAATGTTTACTTTAGCTACTCTCTTCCTTTTTATATACTTGCAGAAGTTCTTACTGTCTGCTTTTATATTTCTTGCTCGTTTACTCATAATTTATTTTCTCCCTCATTTTCTTTAAGTCATCCTTTGTTGGTTTCTAAAAAATTCCCAATCTTCTGGCCTACCACTAATCTTCGCAACACTGTATGCCTTCTCTTTCAATTTGATACCATCCTTAACGGATGGTTCATTCTTCTCGTAGAGTCTTTATCACTGGAATATATCTTTGAGAGTTATGAAATATCTCCTTAAACGTCTGGCACTGCTTATCTACCATGTTAACTTTTAATCTATTTTCCTACGAGAGCAAGTTTAAGCTGTAGTTAATATAGTCATCATCATAGGCAGTCCCTCGGAATTGAGGAAGACTTGCTTCCACTCTTAACGTGAGTTCTTAGGTGGCTGTACAGTCCAATACAAGAACCACAGACTCTGTCACAGGTGGGACAGATAGTCGTCGAGGGAAGGGGTAGGTGGGACTGGTTTGCCGCACGCTCTTTCGCTGCCTGCGCTTGATTTCTGCATGCGCTCGGTGACGAGATGCTCAGCGCCCTCCCGGATGCACTTCCTCCACTTCGGGCGGTCTTTGGCCAGGGACTCCCAGGTGTCAGTCGGGATGTATTTGTCTGTTACAACACAAGCTAGCCACAGCAGGCTGCTTCTAGCTTTCCAAAGAGCTTAGACTGTCCCGACACCTGAAAGGATTGACAATGTCAACTGTCGAGCTGCTCCATCTTATTGGCTTATGCCAAGAGCAACTAGGAGCTGGGGGAGTGTGAGGCGCAGCTTAGGATGCAGTTTGCTCTACTTTAATGTCATTAGGAAAGCTTGTAATCTGCTCGTGACCAATGGCGCTTTACTTGTAAGAAGTTCCTGTAATATGATCAAAAAAGTAGGATGCATACACAGAAGCTTAAGTGTTAAAGGTGAGGTGGTCATCTGAGCACTGAAAGAGGCCAGGGTTTCTGGTGGCAGAAGGCAGGCGGCAGGATTTTGGGAAAGATGGGAGTGATAAATGATAACTTTCAGGATACTTGTCACCTTTATAACTACAATTTAAAAACTACAATCCCACATTACATTGTACATTCATTGGCTGTAAAGCACTTTGAGACGTCCGGTGGTCATGAAAGGTGCTATATAAATGCAAGTCTTTCTTTTTTTTTACAATTGACTCCAGATAAACACGTAGCCTATCACGTTTCTGATCTAGGCCGAGAATGCCAATGAACTCAAGAAAACTCATTTATTCAAACAGCCCAAAACTCTTCCAGTGCTTTCATTAGATGGAACTCTTAGTGCAAACATAAATTTTTGTCCAATTCGCCATTTTTTTAATGCTTTGCACACAATGCAGTCAAACCATTGCCAAATTTCACCTAGTGACAGTCTGATCATGTTTGTTCAGTGTTCTCTGAGTATTTACATTGAACGAATTGCAAGCTGATGATTTCAATTTGCTGGTCTGCCCGCATCTGTTAATGGGAGACAGTGGTTAACAGTTCAGGTGGAAACCTTGGGCTGGATTTTCGGCTTTGCTCATTTCGGGGCGGTAATGGCGGCAGGTTGGTAAAGTTTGTGTCCGGTAACAGTTTGCGCATCATGTAGCAAAATTGGGCAGTTGGGCCCTAAGTGTGGGGCAGAGCGCTAATGGAGGCATTACACACCTCTCTTTAGGGCGCTAGGCCAGCTGAGCAAGCAAAAAGCTCTAATAGAGGCCCGGGGAGAAAAAGAAACCTGAAAAAACTCACCAAAAACATTCCCAATAAATAACTCACGACACCACAACATAAATCTAAAAAAAAAATCACACTTACCTGAGGTCGACATTACTTCCCTCACTGCAGCCGTTACAGCTTGGTCTATCCGCTTTCACAGGCGGTCCCCAGTGACACAACCAGGGGCGTTGCACATCGGATCACCTCTTCCGGGCGCTAATGCTCCGTGCCCTACCGAAACTGGCACTGGAGGCTGGCTGCCAGCCTGGAAGAATTTACTGCCACCATTGCGTCCCCTCCGGGGCGAAAACAGAGACAGCAACAAGCTGAAAATCCAGCTTCTTTCAGAACTGGAAGGTGGAAGATTAGCAGCCCAGTTTCCCGACCTGAACATAAGGTTGTGAAGTGGTGAGGAAGTGCTGGACTGCACAACAATCACCTCCGTCAGGCAGTGGAAAGTAATTAGAAAGACAAAAGGAGAGGGAACAAATAGGAGGCAGATGGGAGAATGGGGAAAAAGAAGAAAGAGGGAAGGTGGCTGGGCTCTTAAGTCGTTGAAATCAGTGTTTGTACAAGAGAGCTGCAGGATGCCAAGGAGAAAGGTGAGGTTCCGGATGAGGTGAAAGAGCTGTGAGCTCAGCCAGGCTGAGGCGGTAACTAGGACCGATGTTGTCAGTGACTCTGCTGATCACCTGACCAGGAAAGTACCTTGGCTGAGCACAAAAGGTCATTTCAAAAGCCCCTGTACACAAAAGATCATCAGAGAAAATATAGGAAACAGTGAGAAATAGGGAGAAAAGGAATGTAGTCTTTGTAGGAAGGAGGGTTGGAAAGAAACAATTTGAGTAGTTAGGGGGAATCTATGCATTTGTAATACAGTTTTGGTCTACTGTATTCAGGATATATTTGCCTTAGCGTAGGTACAAAGAAACATAGAAAATAGGTGCAGGAGTAGGCCATTCGTCCCTTCGAGCCTGCACCGCCATTCAATGAGTTCATGGCTGAACATGCAACTTCAGTACCACATTCCTGCTTTCTCGCCATACCCCTTGATCCCCCCTAGTAGTAAGGACTACATCTAACCCCTTTTTGAATATATTTAGTGAATTGGCCTCAACAACTTTCTGTGGTAGAGAATTCCACAGGTTCACCACTCTCTGGGTGAAGAAGTTTCTCCTCATCTCGGTCCTAAATGGCTTACCCCTTATCCTTAGACTGTGACCCTGGTTCTGGACTTCCCCAACATTCATAAGAACATAAGAATTAGGAACAGCGAGGGCCCAACAAATGACTCAACAATATCAGCTTTCACACTGAGACAATCAACCAGGGCAAGAACGGCCCCAGATCGACTCACATTGTAAACAGTTACACTATTGACTTTAGGGGGGAATGTTGTTATGTATCTGGACTTGTATATACTCTGTACAGCCACCAGAGAGCTCATTCCCCAGACTCCCAAGGGATCTCATAATCCCGGGAGCACAGGTATTTAAGAGTGCTACACAGGCTGGAGAGGCACTCTGGAGACCTGCAATAAAAGACAACGGTCATATTTACTTTGAGCTCACAGTGTTCAGTCTGACTCTTTCTCCATACACAACACTCATGTTCTCTAAAGATATTCTGGGAACTCATCAAATTGTTTGTTATTCTGGAAGAAGTTGGCATGGAGCTTTTGAATAGATTTGATCAACCTTTACTAGATTGATTCCTGGAATGAGAGGGCTGTTCTATGAGGAAAGATTAAGTAGAATGGGCCTGTACTCTCTGGAGTGTAGAAGAATGAGAGGTGATCTCATTGAAACATATAAAATTCTTAGAGAGCTTGATAGAGTAAACATAGAAACATAGAAAATAGATGCAGGAGTAGGCCATTCGGCCCTTCGAGCCTGCACCACCATTCAATATGATCATGACTGATCATGCACTTGAGTACCCCATTCCTGCTTTCTCTGCATACCCCTTGATCCCTTTAGCCGTAAGGGCCACATCTAACTCCCTTTTCAATATATCTAACGAACTGGCCTCAACAACTTTCTGTGGTAGAAAATTCCACATGCTCACAACTCTCTGAGTGAAGAAGTTTCTCCTCATCTCAGTCCTAAATGGCTTATTCTTAAACTCCTGTGACCCCTGGTTCTGGACTTCCCCAACATCGGGAACATTCTTCCTGCATCCATCCTGTCCAGTCCCGTCAGAATTTTGTATGTTTCTATGAGATCCCCTCTCATTCTTCTAAATTCCAGTGAATATAAGCCCAGTTGATCCAGTCTTTCTTATATTAGTCGTGTCATCCCGGGCGTCAGTCTGGTGAACCTTCGCTGCACTCCCTCAATAGCAATGTCTTCCTCAGATTAGGAGACCAAACACAATATTCAAGGTGTGGCCTCACCAAGGCCCTGTACAACCGTAGTAAGGCCTCCCTGCTCCTATACTCAAAGCCTCTCACTATGAAGGCCAACATGCCATTTGCCTTCTTCACCGCCTGCTGTACCTGCATGCCAACTTTCATTGACTGATGAACCATGACACGCAAGTCTCGTTGCACCTCCCCTTTTCCTAATCTGTCACCATTCAGATAATAATCTGCCTTCCTGTTTTTACCACCAAAGTGGATAACCTCACATTTATCTACATTATACCACATCTGCCATGTATTTGCCCACGCACCTAACCTGTCCAAGTCACCCTGCAGCCTCTTAGCATCCTCCTCACAGCTCAGACTGCCACCCAGCTTAGTGTCATCTGCAAACTTGGGGATATTACATTCAATTCCTTCGTCTAAATCATTAATGTATATTGTAAATAGCTGGGGTCCCAGCACTGAACCTTGCGGTACCCCACTAGTCACTGCCTGTCATTCTGAAAAGGACCCATTTATTCCTACTCTTTGCTTCCCGTTTGCCAACCAGTTCTCTATCCATGTCAATACATTACCCCCAATACCATGTGCTTTAATTTTGCATACTAATCACTTGTGTGGGACCTTGTCAAAAGCCTTTTGAAAGTCTAAATACATCACATCCACTGGCTCCCCCTTGTCCACTCTACTAGTTACATCCTCAAAAAATTCTAGAAGATTTGTCAAGCATGATTTCCCTTTCATAAATCCATGGACCGATCCTGTCACTGCTTTTCAAATGCGCTGCTTTACATCTTTAATAATTGATTCCAACATTTTCCTGACCACCGATGTCAGGCTGACCGGTCTATAATTCCCTGTTTTCTCTCTCCCTCCTTTTTTAAAAAGTGGGGTTACATTAGCTACCCTCCAGTCCATAGGAACTGCTCCAGAGTCCATAGAATGTTGGAAAATGACCACCAATGCATCCACTATTTCTAGGGCCACGTCCTTAAGTACTCTGGGATGAAGACTATCAGGCCCTGGGGATTTATCGACCTTCAATCCCATCAACTTTCCTAATACAATTTTCTGACTAATAAGGATTTCCTTTAGTTCTTCCTTCTTGCTAGACCCTCTCGCTTGATGCAGAGAGGCTGTTTCCCCCTGGCTGGAGAGTCTAGAACTCAGGGTCATAGACTCAGGATAAGGAGTTGGCCTTTTAGGACTGAGATGAGGAGAAATTTCTTCACTCGGAGGGTTGCATTGACGTCAGGAGTAGAGAATTCCCTCGGGTAGAGAATTCCTAAGATTCATATCCCTCCGAGTGGATGATCAGTTGTTGGGCATATTCATGACTGAGATAAGATAGATTTTTAGACACTAAGTGAATCAAGGAATATGGGGATAGGGCGGGAAAGTCAAATTGAGGTAGAAGATCAGCCATGATCTTATTGAATGGTGGAGTAGACTTGAGGGGATTATGGCCTACTTCTCGTCTTATTTCTTATGTTGTTATGTAATAGATGTTGTTGGATATTGTTATGTCTTGAATAAAGAGTCAAACTAAATACTGCAAGCTCAAAGTAAGGTGTGACGTAGTCCTTTATTACAGATCTGAGTGCCTCTCCAGCCTGTGAGGCCTCCTTATATACAGGTGCTCTCAAGAGATTTTGGGATCCCTTGGGACTCCAGGGGATAAGCCCTCTGCTGGTTAGACATGGTATTTACAGGTTTACATACATAACAGATAGCCCATTGCTAGAGATGAAGATAGAAAGAATTTCCATTTATACAGCACCTAACATTGACCTCAGGTCACCCCAAAGTGCTTTGCAGCCAATGAAGCACTTTTGAATTATAACAACTACTGTAATGTAGGGAAACACGTAGATAAGTTAAACACAGCAAGGTCCCACAAATAGCAATTTCATCATAATTTAAGTGTTTGTTTTTTAGTGATGTTGGTTTAAAGATAACTATTAGCCAGGACAGTGGGGAGAACTCCCTATCTCTTTGCATTGTACTCTGGGATAATTTACATCCACCAGAGAGGGCAAATGGAGCCTTGGTTTAACGCCTCATCCAAAAGACAGTGCAGCACTGCCTCAATACTACACTGAAGCTTCAGCCTAGATTATGTGCTCCAGTCTGTGAGGTAAGACTAGAACCCATGACCTTCTGACTCCGAGCTAAGGGTGCTACCACTGAGTCACGGCTGACTCTTTTTTGGCTGATGAAATTTATCAGACTTAGGACCAAATAGAAGGGAAAATAATATTATTTGCATGTTTCCTGAAACAAGAATGGATTACTTCACTTTCCTGTTGTGTTTTCCAGGCATCCGTACGTCTGACTCCCACTACCATGTTGTATTCAGGGAAAACCCCAGATGGAAGTCATGTCCTGGTAAGTTGCTTTGAATTTAGAGTCCAGTGGGGGTAGGGAAGGACCACGGTAAAACTGCAAATAGAAGCTGTTGTTCGTTGGCCCAACAACAACATCAGCAACTGCAACATGCATTTATACAGCACTTTTAATGTAGACAAATGTCTCAAAGCACATCACAGATGTATAATCAAAAGGATTGATCATTACGACACAGTATCAGCAGAGGAGTACAAAGTGGTCCCTCAACCAACTGCGAAGCTGTATTTTAATATAAATCTACAAGAAAATCTGCCCATTGAGACCTTCTTGATGGAAAACAAATTGCAAAGTTTAAGTATTGAATATTTAATTCCAAATCTTTGCCGTGTTCTCCACAATTGAAGGTGCAGTTCACCTCCCACGGGGTCACAGCAATGAGCGGATGTGATCTCCATTTATTGACGTAATATGGCATCCACTGCTTGAGGACCATGATAGTAGTAATGCATCATCAGTAAAGAGCGCTACCTTAATGGCCCAGTGAGAAAGTAAATTGCCAATGTGGTACTGAGCCATAATAGATCACAAAGGGCCCTGCATTGTGCCAATTTAACTGATTTCAGCCAGCATTGTGATTAGTGTTACAATTGGGTTCATAAGAATGTAAGAATTAGGAGCAGGAGAAGGCCATATGTCCCCTTGAGCCTGCTCCACTATTCAATAAGATCATGGCTAATCTTCGACCTCAACTCCACTTTGCCGCCTCTAGTGCCCCTAGACTTGTGGTGGTGAGTGTGGTTTTGTGTTTCGTGTTTCTGAATCCAAGTCATTGATGTGAATTAGAAGCAACAGTGGTTCCAACACCAATTCCCTGGGGCATCTCACCTGGTACTTACCCCTACTCTGAAATTAGTCCTCTAACTAGTTCCCATTGCTTTCCACCTTTCAGCCAGTTTCTTATCCAATCCCAAGATTTTCCTTTAATCCCCACAGCTTTAAGCTTAAGTAATACCTTTCTAAATAATATGCCGTTTGAAAGTCGAGGTACATCACATTGCCGGGCTTTGCTCAGTCCTGAAAGAGGTGGATGAGGTTGTTCAGGCGGGTTCTTCCCCTTCTGAATCCACGTTGACTACTGCCTACGAGGTACGAGAGAGTAGCCCTTTCAATATTGAGGTATTAGTTGTCACCTGAGTTATGCCAAACGTTGTTATATAATTTACTCAGAACTTTTTATTTTCTTTACCAATTCAGGTCAAGAGTACATATCCAAGGACAGAAATAATGCAATCATGCAGGTTTAAAAATAAATGTTTCATAAGATTTGAGATATTTTCAGTAAGGCAGTGAAAGTGGCTGAAAACATACCCGTCAGCAATCAGTGAGATTTGTTGAATTTTGCCTCAAGCGGGCTGCCCATACAGTGATGTATTTTCTCTGTGTGTTTGTATAATGTGTAGTTGTGTGTGGTTAGAGTCTGATGGGTCAAGGTTAGTATATCTTTTTGATTGTTACAGAGGAATGCCAGGTACCTGTATAACGAATTGCCTGTACGCATCGCCCATCGGATTAAGGGGTTTCGGACCCTTCCTTTCATCATCGGTTGCAATCCCACAATTCTGCAGGTGGTAAGTACAATGAATGAATGAGTGAATCCATTTTATTGCCGTTGCTAAATTGAGAAACCGATGTTTAAAGTACAGTAAGGGAATTTATGAGAAATGATTTTCTGACCATTTATGCACTGTTGTGGTTTTTACCATCAGGAAACTCTAGGGCTGTGTTAGAACATAAGAACATAAGAATTAGAAGCAGGAGAAGGCCATTTGGCCCCTCGAGCCTGCTCTGCCATTCAATATGATCATGGCTGATCTTCTACCTCAACTCCACTTTCCCTCCCGATCCCAATTCCCTTAATTTTCAAAAATCTATCGATCTCGGTCTTGAATACACTCAATGACTGAGCATCCACATCCTGTCCTTCGAATAGTGCAGTGGGATCTTTAGCTTCCACCTGACCAGACAGGGCCTCGTTTGGACAGGTCAGGCCCAAGATGTCCTTTGCTCGATGGCTGTGCTGCGGCACTTCTACATCCCACAGCACAATTCAGGCCTAAACAGGGTTTGAACCGAGGGGTGTCCGGGAACTTCAAGCTTAAATCACACCTCGAAATGTATGCAGCTAGAACTCAAAACCTTGTAATAATTCACTTATGAATTTAAATGAATAGCTTATACAAGGTCTGTGTGAAAAATAAACATTATATATAAATATTCAATATAGTTTGTACAGGAGAAATGTTAAATAAACAATCAATAAGAAATATAAACAGGCATATAGAAGAGAGACAACCCGAGAGATACAGAGAAAGGGAGATAGAAAGAAAAGGAACTGGTCGACAGATACAGGAAGAGAGAGTCACCGAGTTCTTTTTGTTTAGCCTATGAGCAATGCACGGAGCTTGACTATTGCAGCTTTGATTGTACTAGAAGCTGCAATGGCCATTATTTGCTACTTGGTGGTGTTGATGAATTAATCAGTCAAGCAAAAGGAAAAATTGGCACTGCTGAGGTTGAGTCATCGTGTGTTTATAGAAAGCCAGTTAATTGCATTACTGGACATGAAGATCAAACTACAGGGTGATCTCTCAGCTATACTCAGTAAAACCTCCTCCGAAGGAAATTACAAAACAACACAAGCAGCAGAGAGGAGTATAAGCATGCAAATTAGAGAAAAGGCCAGTGAGTTTCAAAAACAATGAACAATGAACCTTTAATATAATGTCACATGGCAATATTCTGATTACATAGAATATACAGCACAGAAACAAGGCGTTCAGCCCAACCAGTCCATGCCGGCGTTTATGCTCCACACGAACCTCCTCTCATTCTCCCTCATATGCTTATCTAGCCACCCCTTAAATGCATCTATACTGTTTGCCTCAGTAACACCCTATGGTAGTCAGTTCCACATTCTTGCCACTCTGGGCAAAAAAGGTTCTTCTGAATTCCTTATTTGATTTCTTGGTGACTCTCTTATATGGCTATAACTATTTGTAACACCAAAGTTCTGATTGGTCCCCTTGGAAGACAAGACACACCCAGCGGTTCGTCTGGAATGTGAATTAGATCCTGCCTGCCAGAGTAATCAAAATCTTTGCAATGTTTAATTTGATCCATTTATTGACAGCCAACTCCAGAGCTCACAGTGCTAACACTACGGCTCTCAGAGAACAGATTGGGCTCACCCTCCCGGGTTAAGAGCACTCGCACTTTCTGACTTCCTCGCTGCCAAAACGACAGGCAAAAAATCAGATTAAAAAAAAAACCCATGGCAATTTGGGGGAAAAAATCTGAGACGTTCCTCTCTGACCCATCTAGGCGTTCGAAACTAATCCGAGATCACTCAGCCCTGAATTCCTTGCAGTACCCACTTTCTGTAAAGGGTAATGTCCGCCCCAGCCAGAAACAGGTCCAGCTCTCGCTTGAATGAATTCACCGAATTAGCATCCACCACACGAGCCGGCAGCCTGTTTGAGAAGTCCACTATTCTCGGGGAAATGAACCACCTCCTGACATCTAACCTAGATTTGACCTTATACAACTTAAATTTATGACCTTAGGTCCTCCCTAACGTATTTTAAAAACTGAATTCAAATTCTCAGGCTGCCTTGGTGAAATTTGAACTCGCATTCTCTGGATTATTAGTGTAGGCCTCTGGATTACTAGCCCAGTAACATCCACGACACCACAGTACCCATGTAGTAGCTAAAGTGTGACAGAATACACACAATACACGAGCGAGTCTTCCATAGGGAGGGTACTCTGCTGCAAGGAAGGGTTGCTGGAAGGGGGGAGGGCTGCACATTGCCACTGAGAGAATTTGGAAAGAAGTTTACGAGCGATGTGCGCAGAAACAGTGAAGTGAGTGTTTTTTGATTGGTGTCTGGAAAAATTTGCGTTTCTCACCATTTGGGGCAGTAACCTTTGCGAGGCCGGACATTTTGCGTCTGGCGTAGAAATCCTGCCCCGGAATTGAAATTGGGCTTACCGTCCCCGAGAGGAAGTGGAGCGCAATGTCGGGTGCTCCACTTCCTGTCGGGGCTGGCTCGGGGCGCGCTACCCGAGCGAAAAATTGGAGCGCTACGCAGCCTCTCCACGTAGCCTTTCCAAGGGCCCTCCCCTTCCGTTAACGGGAAGGGCACGCTGCGAGTCTGCAGGGTTTTCAGGAGCCTACACTAGGCTACCGGGGATGCGGGGGGCCTTGGCCGCAGCCCGACACCGAAACGGAGTACCGGGCTGCACGATCGTGGCACAGACCCGGTGAATATCGGCACTGAGGCCGGACCGGTACGTTGGAGGGCAGCGCAAAAGGGAACCACTCACCTCCCCTTTAACTTTCGCCCCACGAGCAGAGTGCGACCCAGTTTGCAACCCGCAAGGCTGGCACTGACCACGGCAGCCTCACAGGGCGCTGCCCGATTTCTGCCGTGGAGTGACAAGGGGCCACCGCGCACGCCGATGACGTCATCGCCGGAAGCGCAGCGGTCCGAGGCGCTACCAGCGAGGGCACGGCACTACTGGTTTCGCGCTTCTGCTAACTCCCGTGCAATTTCACGGGAGCCGGTAGCGCTCTCTTTTCCCCCCCCCCCCCTCCTCCCGGATGAAAACAGTAACATTAACGCTAGCGGGAGGTGCACAGCAGTGGAATTTAGCCCTCGTAGTGTTTTCCTCTTTTTATTCGTTCATAGGATGTGGGCATCGCTGGCAAGGCCAGCATTTATTGGCCATCCCTAATTACCCTTGAGAAGGTGGTGGTGACCCACCTTCATGAACCACTGCACTCCCTGTGGTGAAGGTGCTCCCACAGTGCTGTTAGGGAGGGAGTTCCAGGATTTTGACCCAGCGCTGATGAAGGGAAGGCAATACATTTCCAATTCAGGATGGTGTGTAACTTGGAGGTGGTGGTGTTCCCATGCACCTACTGCCCTTGTCCTTCTAGGTGGTAGAGATCGTGGGTTTGGTAGGTACTGCCGAAGAAGCTTTGCAGGTGGATAAATAAAGAAATAAATCTTTTCTCCTTGCGTGTCACAGTTACATAAATAAATCAATTTGCATATGTCACAGGGAGGAGAAAGGGCTGAGGACTATGTTACTGTTTACAGTAGATTGGTGGTGTGCCAATCGTCTTGATTGCTGATCAGGTTTAGAAAGAATACGGAGAGGCCCAGGGCCGTCAGACACCTAAACTTGGTCTGCACATTGGGAGCAATGTTTCCTCTTAGTTTTTTTTTCATGCACGGCCCTTTAACTGGCAGCACCACCCATTCAAATGTGCATGCCTAGTTTCTTCCATATAAAAGCCGGTGAGCAGCCTGCGTGGGACCTCGAGACCACTACGTGGCTACGTAGCTTAGCGGGAAGGTTGATTGGGAGTAACCAAACTAGAGCAGTATCCTTGAGAGGGGGTGCCGTGGGACGAGTCTGTCTCTGTACTGTAACAGTAAATGGGTGACTGCTATAATAGACATAAAGAGCATCAAAACTCGAATTAACCATTGCTATTTATGTAATTGTTCTTGGCAAAGTACCTATGATAAAGTTTTAAAAGTTCATGCTATGCATTGTTTTGATACAGAAAAACAAATTCACAATTTAATTATATTCCAAGTGTCACTCACATGGTTATATTTTCAGTTAGCTGAAAAATCAGTTGAAACCAAGTTCACAATATTCGAGGACTTTTTTGATTC
The DNA here is from genome assembly GCF_044704955.1 of Pristiophorus japonicus. Lineage (NCBI taxonomy): Eukaryota > Metazoa > Chordata > Chondrichthyes > Pristiophoridae > Pristiophorus > Pristiophorus japonicus. The sequence goes on from NC_091992.1 coordinate 53,260,919, forward strand.
GTCCCTTTCTGCTACTTCGAATCATAGAATGGTTACAGCACAGAAAAAGTATCTTCTGGTTCTCGACCCTTGTGCCAATGGGAACAGTTTCTCTCTACTCTGTCCAGACCCCTCATGATTTTGAACACCTCTATCAAATCTCCTCTCAATCTTCTCTGCTCCATGGAGAACAACCCCAGCTTCCCCAGTCTTATCAACGTCAATGAAGTCCCTCATTCCTGGAATCATTCTCGTTAATCTTTTCTACACCCACTCGAAGGCCTTCACATCCTTCCTAAAGTACTTGACAGTTTAGGATTGTTGGTTTTGACAAAAATAAAACCTACCAATCTGATTGCTCACTTTTCTGCTGCTGACTCGTTCCTCATTGGTGCTTCCTGACTGACTCTAAGTGATTTGATTATGTTTAGTTGATTGGCAGAAATGCTTATTTGTTAAATTGCCAATCATTCATTTTTTCGTGTCACTCAGCTGTAATGACAGGAAGTGTGACACTTTTGGGATGTGACCCTGTTGTGACCACACTTTCAGGTGTGCCGCCTTCGAACGGCGGGACATAGAATGATACAGCACAGAAGGAGACCATTCAGCCCATCGTGACTGTGCCAGCTCTTTGGTAGAACTATCCAATTAGTCCCATGATGGATGTAAGCTAGGCACTGACTTTTAATTGTACAGGTCGATTTGTTAATTTGGTGCCTTTCTTTTTCCAGCACGAGCTGTACATCAGGGCCTTTCAGATGCTGTCTGATTTCCCACTAGTGAGTATAGCTGGAGTTTTCCCCAGCCCCCACTTCTTTAACTGTGGAGATGTTTTCAGAAAGTAAGATTTTATAAGCGTTGCACAATTCATGCAGGAAGATGGTGATTCCCTCTTCCCATTATTCCCGTAGATTACCGATGGGAAGTCAGAGACTCAGTACTGCAAGATGATTCGCCAGCTTTTAGACGACCACAAAGATGTCGTCACGATGCTGGCTGAAGGTTTCAGAGAATGCCGTAAGCATGTCCAGGTAGACAACCTGTCATTATGTGTATGTAAATATCATTTTAATGACGTGTTTAATTCATGGCTAAATGATCTCTCCCTCCATTGGACAGACACTTGCATACAGTTCCCTGCTGTTGCCCAAACTCACTGTAGGTTTGTAGACAGTTTGCGTAGTCGGTATTTAGTCACTACCATCGCAACAATTTGGTGGGACTTTTGAGTATTGAAAGAAAGTCGTCGACAAACGTTATGTTTCAGCTGAACAAACTTTATTTCCCGAAGTAGAATTAATTTCAAACGATTTCCCAAAGTAGAAATAAAGTACAAACAATGTATAAAATAGCACATAAGCCTCACTACTTGTGCGGGTATTACCCGTTAACAGAGGTGATCAGTCTCCGCCACTGGTGTCCTGCTTTCAAGCCCCTGGCCTAAGGTTCCTGTTTCTCGAGTGTTGCTCCAAGCTTCTGTGGGATTTCCCTTCCTGGTTTATACTCTGCGATAATCTGTTCCATCTCTCTGACTACACATTTGTCTGTGCGCTGGTGATTGGGTTATTCTAGTTACAATTTGTCCCATTTCCTTGATTACATTTTGTCTCTACCCTGCTGATTAGTATATTCTAGTTATTGGCGATGCTAAGGAAGCATGACTAATCAAATTTCAATTGGTAATTCATTTTATGTTCAAGGCACCTTAACCTTACTCTCAGGGGTCTTTACATTTTATGTTGTCATAGCCTGCATATTTCTACACTGCCAATCTTAGTTCTTCTTGATGATTGAAAGGTATTGGAACTGCATAAAGTAGTCCTCGGGCCCACCCCCGCCCCTGCTCCAGTCCCCCGCCCCTGCTCCAGTCCCCACCCCCGCCCCTGCTCCAGTTCCCAGGCCCACCACTGCTCTAGTCCCCAGGCCCACCACTGCTCCAGTCCCCAGGCCCACCACTGCTCCAGTTCCCAGGCCCACCACGGCTATAGTTCCCAGGCCCACCACAGCTCCAGTCCCCAGGCCCACCACGGCTATAGTTCCCAGGCCCACCACTGCTCCAGTCCCCAGGCCCACCACTGCTCCACTCCCCAGGCCCACCACGGCTCTAGTCCCCAGGCCCATCACTGCTCTACTCCCCAGGCCCACCATTGCTCCAGTCCTCAGGCCCAGGCCCACCATTGCTCCAGTTTCCATGGCCCCACCACTGTTCTCAGACCACCTAGAGCTACCTCTAACTATGTAAAATTTGGAATAAAATGAAGACACCTATCTATTGCAGGGATTTTAATAAAATTGGCAACAGAAATTTGTATTTTATGATGTGTTCTGGGGTTTTCTGCTGGATCAGAATGTAATCTTTTACATGGACACAGCCACTGTTCGAGCTTTCACTAAGAGGCAGGAAATACATTTCCCCACTTCAATTCGAGTTTTATTTTGCTGATGGATACAGGGAGCAGAGCCTCGAACAGGATGTGCGGAACTCTGATAACTGGTAGGATCCAGGAGTTCTATGCAAGTAGACTATGAAAGTAAACTAGCACAAAATATAAAAACAGCAAGAGTTTCTATAGGTATATAATAAGGAAAAGAGTGGCTAAAATAAATGTTGGTCCCTTAGAGGACAAGACCGGGGAATTAGTGATGGGGAACATGGAGATGGCAGAAACTGTGAACAAATATTTTGTATCAATCTTTACGGTAGAGGACACGAACAATATTCCAACAGTGGATCGCCAAGGGGCTATGGGGTGGAGAGACTTAACACAATCACAATCACTAAGGAGGTGGTACTCAGTAAGATAATGGGACTAAAGGCAGATAAATCCCCTGGGTCTGATGGCTTGCATCCTAGGGTCTTAAGAGAAGTAGCGGCAGGGATTGTGGTTGTAATTTACCGAAATTCCCTGGATTCTGGGGAGGTCCCAGCAGATTGGAAAACTGCAAATGTAACACCCTATTTAAAAACGGAGGCAGACAAAAAGCAAGAAACTATAGACCAGTTAGCCTAACATCTGTGGTTGGGAAAATGTTGAACTCCATTATTAAAGAAGCAGTAGCAGGACATTTGGAAAAGCAAAATTCGGTCAGGCAGAGTCAGCATGGATTTATGAAGGGGAAGTCACGTTTGACAAATTTGCTGGAGTTCTTCGAGGATGTAACGGACAGGGTGGATAAAGGGGAACCAGTGGATGTAATGTATTTGGACTTCCAGAAGGCATTTGACAAGGTGCCACATAAAAAGTTACTGCACAAGATAAAAGTTCACGGGGTTGGAGGTAATATATTAGCATGGATAGAGGATTGGCTAACTAACAGAGAACAAAGAGTTAAATGGTTCATTCTCTGGTTGGCAATCAGTAACTAGTGGGGTGCCGCAGGGATCAGTGCTGGGACCCCAACTATTTACAATCTATATTAATAACTTGGAAGAAGGGACTGAGTGTAACGTAGCCAAGTTTGCTGACGATACAAAGATGGGAGGAAAAGCAATGTGGGACACAAAAAATCTGCAAAAGGACATAGACAGGCTAAGTGAGTGGGCAAAAATTTGGCAGATGGAGTATAATGTTGGAAAGTGTGAGGTCATGCACTTTGGCAGAAAAAAATCAAAGAGCAAGTTATTATTTAAATGGAGAAAGATTGCAAAGTGCCGCAGTACAGCAGGACCTGGGGGTCCTTGTTCATGAAACGCAAAAGGATAGTATGTAGGTACAGCAAGTGATCAGAAAAGCCAATGGTATCTTGGCCTTTATTGCAAAGGGGATGGAGTATAAAAGCAGGGAAGTCTTGCTATAGCTATATAAGGTATTGGTCGAGGAGGCGGGAGCTCAGAGCAGCGCGAGTCCGGGGTCGGCGAGAGGCCTATAAAGGCCAGCGGGAGTCGAGCAGTCAGTCGAGGAGGCGGGAGCTCGGAGCAGCGCGAGTCCGGGGTCGGCGAGAGGCTTACTGGTGCAGCTACAGGGAGAAGGCAAAAAAGTAGAAAGAAACAGAAAGGTGACGTCACAGCCAAGGGGGTAAGTGATTGGCTGGATTGGTGAGTAGTTTTTCTTTTTTTCTCTTCTATAACAGTCAGTAACTTTTAACATTGTTGTTGCCAATTTAAGTGTATCTAAGGGTTAAGTCATGGCAGGGGAACTCGGTCACGTGATATGCTCCTCCTGTACCATGTGGGAACTCAGGGACGCTTCCGGTGTCCCTGACGACTACATCTGTGGGAAGTGTATCCGCCTCCAGCTCCTGACAGACCACGTTGTGGAATTGGAGCTGAGGGTGGATTCACTCTGCAGCATCCACGATGCTGAGAACGACGTGAGTAGCACGTGTAGCGAATTGGTCTTACCGCAGGAGAAGGGTCCACAGCCAGCTAAGGAATGGAAGACCAGCAGGAAGAGTAGTGCAAGGAAGGTAGTACAGGGGTCCCCTGTGGCCATCCCCCTGCAAAACAGATACACTGCTTTGAGTGCTGTTGAGGGGGATGACTCATCAGGGGAGGGCAGCAGCAGCCAAGTTCATTGCACAGGAGGGCAGGAAAAAGAGTGGGAGAGCGATAGTGATAGGGGATTCAATTGTGAGGGGAATAGATAGGCGTTTCTGCGGCCGCAACTGAGACTCCAGGATGGTATGTTGCCTCCCTGGTGCAAGGGTCAAGGATGTCTCAGAGCGGGTGCAGGACATTCTAAAAAGGGAGGGAGAACAGCCAGTTGTCGTGATGCACATTGGTACCAACGACATAGGTAAAAAAAAGGGATAAGGTCCTACGAAACGAATTTAAGGAGCTAGGAGCTAAATTAAAAAGTAGGACCTCAAAAGTAGTAATCTCGGGATTGCTACCAGTGCCACGTGCTAGTCAGAGTAGGAATCGCAGGATAGCGCAGATGAATATGTGGCTTGAGCAGTGGTGCAGCAGGGAGGGATTCAAATTTCTGGGGCATTGGAACCGGTTCTGGGGGAGGTGGGACCAGTACAAACCGGACGGTCTGCACCTGGGCAGGACCGGAACCAATGTTCTAGGGGGAGTGTTTGCTAGTGCTGTTGGGGAGGAGTTAAACTAATATGGCAGGGGGATGGGAACCAATGCAGGGAGACAGAGGGAAACAAAAAGGAGACAAAAGCAAAAGACAGAAAGGAGATGAGGAAAAGTGGAGGGCAGAGAAACCCAAGAAAAAGAACAAAAAGGGCCAATGTACAGCAAAATTCTAAAAGGACAAAGGGTGTTAAAAAAAACAAGCCTGAAGGCTTTGTGTCTTTATTCAAGGAGTATCCGTAATAAGGTGGATGAATTAACTGTGCAAATAGATGTTAACAAATATGATGTGATTGGGATTACGGAGACGTGGCTCCAGGATGATCAGGGCTGGGAACTCAACATCCAGGGGTATTCAACATTCAGGAAGGACAGAATAAAAGGAAAAGGAGGTGGGGTAGCATTGCTGGTAAAAGAGGAGATTAATGCAATAGTTAGGAAGGACATTAGCTTGGATGATGTGGAATCTATATGGGTAAAGCTGCAGAACACCAAAGGGCAAAAAACGTTAGTGGGAGTTGTGTACAGACCTCCAAACAGTAGTAGTGATGTTGGGGAGGGCATCAAACAGGAAATTAGGGGTGCATGCAATAAAAGTGCAGCAGTTATAATGGGTGACTTTAATATGCACATAGATTGGGCTAGCCAAACTGGAAGCAATACGGTGGAGGAGGATTTCCGGGAGTGCATAAGGGATGGTTTTCTAGACCAATATGTCAAGGAACCAACTAGGTAGGGAGGCCATCTTAGACTGGGTGTTGTGTAATGAGAGAGGATTAATTAGCAATCTCGTTGTGCGAGGCCCCTTGGGGTAGAGTGACCATAATATGGTGGAATTCTGCATTAGGATGGAGAATGAAACAGTTAATTCAGAGACCATGGTCCAGAACTTAAAGAAGGGTAACTTTGAAGGTATGAGGCGTGAATTGGCTAGGATAGATTGGCGAATGATACTTAATGATACTGACTGTGGATGGGCAATGGCAGACATTTAGAGACCGCATGGATGAACTACAACAATTGTACATTCCTGTCTGTCGTAAAAATAAAAAAGGGAAGGTGGCTCAATAGTGGCTATCAAGGGAAATCAGGGATAGTATTAAAGCCAAGGAAGTGGCATACAAATTGGCCAGAAATAGCAGCGAACCCGGGGACTGGGAGAAATTTAGAACTCAGCAGAGCAGGACAAAGGGTTTGATTAGGGCAGGGAAAATGGAGTACGAGAAGAAACTTGCAGGGAACATTAAGACGGATTGCAAAAGTTTCTATAGATATGTCAAGAGAAAAAGGTTAGTAAAGACAAACGTAGGTCCCCTGCAGTCAGAATCAGGGGAAGTCATAACGGGGAACAAAGAAATGGCAGACCAATTGAACAAGTACTTTGGTTCGGTATTCACTAAGGAGGACACAAACAACCTTCCGGATATAAAAGGGGTCAGAGGGTCTAGTAAGGATGATGAACTGAGGGAAATCCTTATTAGTCGGGAAATTGTGTTGGGGAAATTGATGGGATTGAACGCCGATAAATCCCCAGGGCCTGATGGACTGCATCCCAGAGTACTTAAGGAGGTGGCCTTGGAAATAGCGGATGCATTGACAGTCATTTTCCAACATTCCATTGACTCTGGATCAGTTCCTATGGAGTGGAGGGTAGCCAATGTAACCCCACTTTTTAAAAAAGGAGGGAGAGAGAAAACAGGGAATTATAGACCAGTCAGCCTGACCTCAGTAGTGGGTAAAATGATGGAATCAATTATTAAGGATGTCATAGCAGCGCATTTGGAAAGAGGTGACATGATAGGTCCAAGTCAGCATGGATTTGTGAAAGGGAAATCATGCTTGACAAATCTTCTGGAATTTTTTGAGGATGTTTCCAGTAGAGTGGACAAGGGAGAACCAGTGGTATATTTGGACTTTCAGAAGGCTTTCGACAAGGTCCCACACAAGAGATTAATGTGCAAAGTTAAAGCACATGGGATTGGGGGTAGTGTGCTGACGTGGATTGAGAACTGGTTGTCAGACAGGAAGCAAAGAGTAGGAGTAAATGGGTACTTTTCAGAATGGCAGGCAGTGACTAGTGGGGTACCACAAGGTTCTGTGCTGGGGCCCCAGCTGTTTACACTGTACATTAATGATTTAGACGAGGGGATTAAATGTAATATCTCCAAATTTCGGATGACACTAAGTTGGGTGGCAGTGTGAGCTGCGAGGAGGATGCTATGAGGCTGCAGAGTGACTTGGATAGGTTAGGTGAGTGGGCAAATGCATGGCAGATGAAGTATAATGTGGATAAATGTGAGGTTATCCACTTTGGTGGTAAAAACAGAGAGACAGACTATTATCTGAATGGTGACAGATTAGGAAAAGGGGAGGTGCAACGAGACCTGGGTGTCATGGTACATCAGTCATTGAAGGTTGGCATGCAGGTACAGCAGGCGGTTAAGAAAGCAAATGTCTTGTTGGCCTTCATAGCAATGGGATTTCAGTACAGGGGCAGGGAGGTGTTGCTACAGTTGTACAGGGCCTTGGTGAGGCCACACCTGGAGTATTGTGTACAGTTTTGGACTCCTAACTTGAGGAAGGACATTCTTGCTATTGAGGGAGTGCAGCCAAGGTTCACCAGACTGATTCCCGGGATGGTGGAACTGACCTATCAGGAAAGACTGGGCTTGTATTCACTGGAGTTCAGAAGAATGAGAGGGGACCTCATAGAAACGTTTAAAATTCTGACGGGTTTAGACAGGTTAGATGCAGGAAGAATGTTCCCAATGTTGGGGAAGTCTAGAACCAGGGGTCACAGTCTAAGGATAAGGGGTAAGCCATTTAGGACCGAGATGAGGAGAAACTTCTTCACCCATAGAGTGGTGAACCTGTGGAATTCTCTACCACAGAAAGTTGTTGAGGCCAATTCACTAAATATATTCAAAAGGGATTTAGATGAAGTCCTTACTACTAGGGGGATCAAGGGGTATGGCGAGAAAGCAGGAATGGGGTACTGAAGTTGCATGTTCAGCCATGAACTCATTGAATGGCGGTGCAGGCTAGAAGGGCCGAATGGCCTACTCCTGCACCTATTTTCTATGTTTCTATGGTGAGGCTACACCTGGAATACTGCATGCAGTTTTGGTTTCCATATTTACGAAAGGATATACTTGCTTTGGAGGCAGTTCAGAGAAGGTTCACTAGGTTGATTCTGGGGATGAGGGGGTTGACTTATGAGGAAAGGTTGAGTAGGTTGGGCCTCTACTCATTGGAATTCAGAAGAATGAGAGGTGATCTTATCGAAACGGATAAGATTATGAGGGGGCTTGACAAGGTAGATGCAGAGAGGATGTTTCCACTGATGGGGGAAACTAGAACTGGAGGGCATGATCTTAGAATAAGGGGCCGCCCATTTAAAACAGAGATGAGGAGAAATTTCTTCTCTCTGAGGGTTGTAAATCTGTGGAATTCGCTGCCTCAGAGAGCTGTGGAAGCTGGGACATTGAATAAGTTTAAGAAAGAAATAGACAGTTTCTTAAATGATAAGGGGATATGAGGTTTTGGGGGGAGTGGGCGGGGAAATGGAGCTGAGTCCATGATCAGATCAGCCATGATCTTATTGAATGGTGGATCAGGCTCGAGGGGCCGTATTGCCTACTCCTGTTCCTATTTCTTATGTTCTTATGCTGTGGCCACTAATGTTCATCTCCATCTGTTATACGGTTATTAAATTACATATTATTTTAAACTTCTGTCCACAAATATCTGCATAAAAGATCAACACCTCCCAAAGTTTTTGCATTTTTCCCTAAATTCTGACACTAAATATAAGTGGATCTGGACCAACTCCGTTCTGACACTCAGAAGTCCTGTACGAATGCTCTGGAATTTCCTTCCTATTCCCCTCCATGTCTCCACCACTCCTTTAAGGAAGAAAAAAGGGCTTGCATTTTTATAGCGCCTTTCATGCCCTCAGGACATCCCAAAGTGCTTTATAGAAGTCATAGAATCATAGAAGTTTACAGCACGGAAGGAGGTCCTTTCGGCCCATCGTGTCCGCGCTGGCCAACAAGAGGCCATCCAGCCTAATCCCACTTTCCAGCTCTCGGTCCGTAGCCCTGCAGGTTACGGCACTTCAGGTGCACATCCAAGTGTTTTTTAAATGTAGTGAGGGTTTCTGCCTCTACCACCCTTTCAGGCAGTGAGTTCCAGACCTCCAAACCATCTGCGTGAAGAAATTTCCCCTCAAATCCCCTCTAAACCTTCTATCAATTACTTTAAATTAATGCCCCCTGGTTGTTGATCCTTCTGCTAAGGGAAATAGGCCCTTTCTATCGACTATATCTCGGCCTCTCATAATTTTATACACCTCAATGAAGTCTCCCCTCAGCCTCCTGTGTTCCAATGAAAACAAACCCAGCCTATCCAATCTGTCCTCATAGCTAAGATTCTCCACTCCCGGCAACAGCGTTGTAAATCTCCTCTGTACCCTCTCCAGTGCAATCACGTCCTTCCTGTAATGCGGTTACCAGAAATGCATGCAGTACTCTAGCTGTGGCCCAACTCGTGTTTTATACAGTTCAAGCATAACCCACCTGCTCTTATATTCTATGCCTCGGCTAATAAAGGCAAGCATTCCGTGTGTCTTCTTAACCACCTTATCCACCTGGCCTGCTCCCTATAGGGATCTGTGGACATGCACTCCCAAGTTCCTTATTTCCTTTACACTTCTCAATGTCCTTCCATTTATTGTGTATTCCTTTTCCTTGTCCCCAAATGCATTACCTCACAATTCTCTGGATTAAATTCCATTTGCCACTGTTCTGCTGACCTGACCTGTTGATTGATATCTTCCTGCAGTCCGCAGCTTTCTTCTTCATTATCAACCACACAGCCTATTTTTGTATCATCTGCAAACTTCTTAATCATACCCACTATATTCAATAGCCAATTTATAGCCAGTGAAGTACTTTTGAAATGTAATCACTGTTATAATATGTAAATTCATCTCTTTCATAGAAACATAGAAAATAGCTGCAGGAGCAGGCCATTCGACCCTTTGAGCCTGCACCACTATTCAATAAGATCATGGTTGATCATTCACCTCAGTACCCCTTTCCTGCTTTCTCTCCATGATCCCTTTAGCCGTAAGGGCCATATTTAACTCTCTCTTGAATATATCTAAAGAACTGTCATCAACAACTCTCTGCGGTAGAGAATTCCACAGGTTAACAACTCTCTGAGTGAAGAAGTTTCTCCTCATCTCAGTACTAATTGGCTTACCCCTTATCCTTAGAATGTGACCCCTGGTTCTGGACTCCCCCAACATCGGGAACATTCTTCCTGCATCTAACCTGTCCAGTCCCGTCAGAATTTTATATGTTTCTATGAGATTCCCTCTCATTCTTCTAAACTCCAGTGAATACAGGCCCAGTCGATCTAGTCTCTCCTCATATGTCAATCCTGTCATCCCGGGAATCAGTCTGGTGAACCTTCGCTGCACTCCCTCAATAGCAAGAACGTCCTTCCTCAGATTAGGAGACCAAAACTGAACACAATATTCCAGGTGAAGCTTCACCAAGGCCCTGTACAGCTGCAGTAAGACCTCCCTGCTCCTATAATCAAATCCCCTAGCTATGAAGGCCAACATGCCATTTACCTTCTTCATCGCCTGCTGCACCTGCATGCCAACCTTCAATGACTGATGTACCATGACACCTAGGTCTCGTTACACCTTCCCTTTTCCTAATCTGCCACCATTCAGATAATAGTCTGCCTTCATGTTTTTGCCACCAAAGTGGATAACCTCACATTTATCCACATTAATACTGCATCTGCCATGCACTTGCCCACTCACCTAACCTGTCTAAGTCACCCTGCAGCCTCTTAGCATCCTCCTCACAGCTCACACTGCCACCCAGCTTAGTGTCATCTGCAAACTTGGAGATATTACACTCAATTCCTTCATCTAAATCATTGATGTATATTGTAAATAGCTGGGGTCCCAACACTGAGCTCTGCGGCACCCCACTAGTCACTGCCTGCCAGTCTGAAAAGGACCCGTTTATCCCGACTCTCTGCTTCCTGTCTGCCAACCAGTTCTCTATCCACGTAAATACATTACCCCCAATACCATGTGCTTTAATTTTGCACACCAATCTCTTGTGTGGGACCTTGTCAAATGCCTTTTGAAAGTCCAAATACACCAAATCCACTGGTTCTCCCTTGTCCACTCTACTAGTTACATCCTCAAAAAATTCTAGAAGATTTGTCAAGCATGATTTCCCTTTCAGAAATCCATGCTGACTTTTACCGATCCTGTCACTGCTTTCCAAATGTGCTGCTATTTCATCTTTAATAATTGATTCCAACATTTTCCCCACTACTGATGTCAGGCTAACCGGTTCATAATTCCCCGTTTTTTCTCTTCCCTCCTTTTTAAAAAAAATGGTGTTACATTAGCTACCCTCCAGTCCATAGGAACTGATCCAGAGTCGATAGACTGTTGGAAAATGATCACCAATGCATCCACTATTTCTAGGGCCACTTCCTTAAGTACTCTGGGATGCAGACTATCAGGCCCCGGGGATTTATCGGCCTTCAATTCCATCAATTTCCCTAACACAATTTCCTGACTAATAAGGATTTCCTTCAGTTCCTCCTTCTCGCTAGACCCTTGGTCCCCTAGTATTTCCGGAAGGTTATTTGTCTCTTCCTTCGTGAAGACAGAACCAAAGTATTTGTTCAACTGGTCTGCCATTTCTTTGTTCACCATTATAAATTCACCTGATTCTGACTGCAAGGGACCTACGTTTGTCTTTACTAATCTTTTTTTCTTTTCACATATCTATCTTTTGCAGTCAAATTTTATGTTCCCAGCAAGCTTCCCCTCATACTCTATTTTCCCTCTCCTAATTAAACCCTTTGTCCTCATCTGCTGAATTCACCCAACTTTTGATCACCTCTCCTAATATCTTCTTTGACTTGCCGTCCATTTTTATCCATGATTCTGCTCCTATGTAGCATTTTGGGATGTCTTTCTACGTCAGAAATCTCATCCTTGATTTCTAATCCCTCCATGGCCTCGCCCCTCCCTATCTCTCGAATGTCCTCCAGCCCAGCAACCACCCTAAGATAGCTGCACTCTTCTAATTCTGCCCTCTTGAGCATCCCTGATTGTAATCGCTCAACCATTGGTGGCCATGCCTTCTGTTGCATCGGCCCCAAGCTCTGGAACTCTCTGCCTATACCCCTCCACCACTCTACCTCTCCTTCCTCCTTCAAGATGCTACTTAAAACCTACCCCTTTGACCAAACTTTTGGTCACGCCCTAATTTCTGCTTGTGTGGCTCAGTGTCAAATTTTTGGTCTTATAACACTGCTGTGAAGCGCTTTGGGACATTTTACTACATTAAAGGCGCTATGTAAATTCACATTGTTGTTGTTAAAAGCACTAGGCAAATGCAAGATGTTGTTGATGAATGTGAAAATGCAGCCGGGGACATCCTGTTACAGAAGGATTTGTCTTTTAAACTACCATAGATGCATATGCTAAAATGGTAGAAAATAACGGGGCTGGTCGATATGCAGTCCACCCAGAGGGAAATTCTGGAGTGCCTTACGCCTTGCTTTACCCCGTGGAAATTTGTCTTGAGGCAGTTAATGTATGGAGCAGCATTAATCTGGCTGGTGCATGGTCTGTGTGCTTAACATCAAGACAGGAGATGCAGGTCAATTCGTACCTGAGAGAGCAAGTCAAGTTAACGATTGGGTGGGACTTTTCACAGAACTCCATATCGTGTTCTGACGATGGGTCACAGCAGGGTTTCCTGTTGTCATTTCAGATTTTAATTGCCCTATTTTATCTCTAACACTGAATGCAGTCAGTTTCAGTAGCAGGTTGTTTTTTTGGGGGAGAGGGAGGGAGACGATGATTTCACGCAATAAACTTCCAAACTGAATCTACCAGTTTCAGTGTTCTCAGTTTTCAATCTTTAATTTGTGTTAGAAACATAGGAATTGCTAGACCAAGGTGCATCTAGTTCACCTTCTACCACCCCAGTAGTTGCATAATACGATAATCGAGCTGTTGACTAATTATAGGAACCAATCTCTATCAATGATTTTACAACAGACCCAGACATGAGAAGAGCTTTGGGAACCTTGAGTCCAAATGCACCTGTTCCACCCAAGCATGCTGCACTTAACCACACGTCATATCTCAAATTACTCGTCTACTTCATCCCAATATATTGAAAGAAATCATAACTCATTTGCAATCCATTTATTTATCATTTGTTCCTTTTTTCTCCCTGAAGTCTCTCTGCCTGGCCTTTCCCAGCCGAAATGTAATCCCAGGCCTCTGGCGATGCTACTGTAAAGCTGGGCCTGCAGGAGGTGTACGACAGTGACCCAGGGAGACCTTGCTCAGTTTTCTTTCAAAGGGCCCTTTGCTCACTGTACTGCTACAAGTGCTACATATCCCGACACTCTGAGGCTGAGGTACAATCAGCACGTGGCCCTTTCTACTCTGTAATTTACACCATGGGAGCCTTGGAGCTGGGCACTCACTAATGGGCCCTTTTCCGTCACGCTTCATTGTAAGGAACTTCTCTGTCTTTCAGGATGAGTCATTGATCCGTTCTTTCCTGGACAACACACTGACCTCCCGGCTGGGCATCCGTATACTGGCGACGCATCACCTGACCCTTTACGAGGATAATGTAAGTGTACAATGGGATGATAAAGACCTTCAATAGATTGTTCAGGAAATCAGTGAAAAGTATGATGGTGTTTATTTGTATTTTTAAATGAACAGTTTATCACCCATCTTACACTGAGCCAGTCTCGGAAGCCGAAATTCCCTTGATAACGCCGGCGATGGGCGGCAAAGGCCTAACATCGGCGGTAAGCGGCCTCCACGCTTCTGTCGAAATTGAGTTGGTCTTTGGTGGGGGCGCCAAAAGGTATCTCTAACGCCACCTGCAAGGTGACATCATCCAGCATGCAACGCTCCCTTGGCGCTACTGTCGCACTATTGCGTTCCTATGGTGACTTACCGGCAGGCGTTCATACAGCCTGCAAAAAGTGATGTGAACATAGCGGATCTCGGGCGGAATCGCCCAGAGATCAAGGTAATTTTTTTCTTTATTTATTTCAACATTTATTTACTAGTTGTACTAGTTGTGTGGGTCGGAGAAGTTTTAGGTTTTTTTCCTTCCCGTTTTCCCAGCTCGCATGCCGGCAACCTTCCGTGCGAAATTGAGTGGGCCTCCTGAGCTCCCGCCCCGTTGGCACCCGAGGATGAGTGTGCAACTCCACTGTTAGCGCTGCTTTCTCATCTTTGGGCGTAAAAACTGAATTTGGTATTTTGAGACTGCACCTAACGCCTGGCGCTAAAATCAGCCCTTGGGCAGTGATGCCACCTCAAAAACGGCCATAACCAATTTCGACCCCTAGGTGTCCCCGAGAAACCAAACGGGAATTATCAAATAACTCATCTGTGGACTGCCCCATTACAACTCCCCACCACTTTAATGCTTTAGTACTGGTTTAGTTCAGTTCAGATTCTGCAAGATGGCCTGTCATTTACACAGCTATATCTGGCTCCATCATCTCACTATCCACCCAACTTTTCGGAGAAAGATAGTTGAAATGCCAGGTGCTGATTTATGACCAGCAGACTCCCAGGATCCAAATAAAATAAGCAGCAATCCAAGATCAGAAAGCAGAATGTGACTGGTTCTTGGAAATGAGGTTCTTGAAAGCAAGTTGCTTATGTCTTATGAAGAAAGGTGGAGCAGGTTGGGTCTTTACTCATTGGAATTTAGAAGAATGAGAAGTGATCTTATTGAAATGTATAAAATTCTGAGGGTGCTAAACAGGGTAGATGCAGAGAGGATGTTTCCCCCCCCCGTGGGGGAATCTAGAACTAGGGGGCATAGTTTCAGAATAAGGGGTCACCCATTTAAAACGGAAATTAGGAAGAATTTCTTCTCTCAGAGGGTTGTGAATCTTTGGAATTCTTTACCCTAGAGAGCTGTGGATGTTGGGTCATTGAATATATTTAAGGTGGAGATAGACAGATTTCTGAACGATAAGGGAGTTGAGGGTTATGGGGAGCGGGCAGCGAAGTGGAGCTGAGCCCAATCAGATCAGCCATGATCTTATTAAATGGCGGAGCAGGCTCGAGGGGCCAAATGGCCTACTCCTGTTTCTTATGTTCTTGTGACAGCTTCTTTTCAACTGGGGAAAAAACATGCGGAAACCGGGTGGGGAAGGGGGAGAGAGAATTACTTAAAGGGTAGCACCGACAATGGGTGTGAGGAAAATATCCCGTGGAACGAAGCCCGTATGTTGCAACTGCTGCTAGGAGCTAAGCAAACAGTGTGCTGTTCTCAGTGACTCCATCTAGATAAAATGCTGATCATATTTGTGATTACATTGCTACTGTTAGGTATGTAAACATTGTAACTGTGTAAGACTTGCCACCAGAGGGCTCAACTGTTGGAGGCCCAAGGGTCACCTGCACACCTTGTGCAAGGGAATATAAAAGTTGTCTGCCATGCTGCTCAGGCACTCTGGAATTGTATTAAAGAGACGAAGGTCACATCAGTTTTAGCTCAAAGTACTCAGTACACAGTACTTGTGGAGTTATTCCATACTTAACAGCTACCCACAGCAATCACAGTGTAGCAAAAAATACCCAAGAGCACCCGAGAGCTACTAAGTGACTGGTAGGAAGTGGAGGCGAGTTGTTAATGAGGGCAGAGTTCAGAGATGGGGAAGGACACTTATTTCAGGTTGAGTGTTGGTTTGGAAATTCCAAAATCCCCCTCCAGCTGCATTCAGGCAACTGATGGCCGATGGATTGTTTCCAGCTCTCTGATGAAGACAACAACAACAACTTGTATTTATATAAGCGCCATTAACGTAGTGAAATGTTCCAAGGCGCCTCACAGGACTATTATGCGTTAAAAATTTGACACCGAGCCGCATAAGTAGAAATTAGTGCAAGTAACCAAAAGCTTGGCCAAAGAGGTAGGTTTTAAGGAGCGTCGTGAAGGAGGAGAGAGAGGTAGAGAGGCGGAGAGGTTTAGGGAGGGAGTTCCAGAGCTTGGGGCCCAGGCAACTGAAGACACAGCCACCAATGGTTCAGCGATTATAATCAGAGATGCTCAGGAGGGCAAAATTAGAGAAGCGCAGACTAGTTAGAACGCCTCTGCTCTTCTCCATCTCTGAACTCTGCCCTCATTAACAACTCGCCTCCCCTTCCTGCTAGTCACTCAGTAGCTCTCGGGCACTCTTGGGTATTTGTTGCTACACTGTGATTGCTGTAGCTAGCAATTTAATCACAAACATTATCAGCACTTTATCTAGATGGAGTCACTGAGAACAGCACACTGTTTGCTTAGCTCCTAGCAGCCGTTGCAACACACAGGCTTTGTTCCACGGGATATTTTCCTCACACCCATTTTCGGTGCTACCCTTTAAATAATTCTCTCTCCCCCTTCCCCACCCAGTTTCCGCACGTTTTTTCCCCAGTTGAAAAGAAGCTGTCATAAGAACGTAAGTGCCAAGGGATCTTTTACTTCCACCTGAGAGTAGACGAGGCCTCGGTTTGACATCTCATCCGAAAGATGCCACCTCCGACAGTGCGGCATCCACTCCTGTGCAGTGCTGAGGATCAGCCTGGATTTTGTGCTCAAGTCTCTGGAGCGGGACTTGAACCCACAACCTTCTGATATATAGGCGAGGGCGATATCACTGAACCACAGCTGACACTGTCGGTCCTAAGGCCTTAGTCCTTCCATATTAATGAATGCTTTTGATTAATTATTTAGCTATGTGACGAATGGTTGGGGTGTAAATTCACATCCATAACTAGCTACAATGCAGTAAAACTAAGTGTGGGTGGAAAGGATGATCTCACTAGATTAGGGCGCCTCAGATTTACATAAGAACATAAGAAATAGGAGCAGGAGGAGGCCATTCCGCCCCTCGAGCCTGCTCCGCCATTTAATACGATCCTGCCTGATCCAATTTTATTAGTTTTGTTCCCTATTCCATCCATATTCATTATAGCCGGGATCAATGGTACACACATAACTGAACTAGGAAATGCCATTGGTCTCCTGATCCGGGACATATTCTGCTTCTTTAGAAAGATATGTTGATAGGATGAGATGACGTTCGGTGGATGGAGGCTCGTGTGGAGCACAAACATCGGCATAGACCTGTTGGACTGTTTTTGGGCTGTAATTTCCTTGTAACCTTGTTCCTGAATTACGTTCCTGAAGTCTGTTCTTCTATTTTCTTTCCGCAGCCTGACTTTGTGGGAATTATCTGCACACGACTGTCTCCAAAAAGGATCATTGAGAAATGGGTAGACTTTGCTCGGTGAGTCCTCCCCGGTGCTTTAATGGAAACTGGAGTTGGAAGAAGTGGAGAGGATGTTGGGGCTGATTCTCCGAGGCTGGGCTGGCAGTGCGACACTCCATCTGCTGGTGGATCGCCGACACTGCTGTCCGCGGATCTTCCGACCATCGAAATTGGCGGACAGAAAATTGGGGGCAGTGCACCAGTGATCTCCACAAATTCATGGCCGGTGGACAAGGGTCGACACCGCCAGCCCATGCTTGGAACATCCGCCTGATCTCTCAAACTCTTATCACACGTGTCCTTCTCCAACCGGTCACAGGTTCTAGAGTTGTGATCAGTGTTTACCTTCATTGCTTATCTCCCATGGGAAGGGGACGTGTAACAATGATTCTCTCCACCCCTCTGTCGCTCCACCCCTCTGTCGCTCCACCCCTCTGTCCCTCCACCCCTCTGTCCCTCCACCTCTCTGTCCCTCCACCTCTCTGTCCCTCCACAGTAAAATGACATCTACGCATAAAATAACTGCTGGGGCTTCACTGACTCCCCTTCAATTTTGTCCTCTTTAAAGTTCGGTTTTATTTTGATTATGTATGAAATTCAGTCTTGATTTAGTCAGTTTAAACATTAACGCAGTGTATTTAGGTATTAATGTGCTGTGGAAAAGGTAGGATGTAGTTTATTTGAAGCAAAAACGGAAAATACTGAAAACACACAGCAGTGGTTTTCCCCAGGGGTCGGTTCTGGGACCACTGCTTTTCTTCACATATTAATGACTTGGATGTGGGTGTACAGGGCACAATTTCAAAATTTGCAGATGACACAAAACTTGGAAGTAGAGTGAGCGGTGATGAAGAGAGCGATAGACTTCAGGAAGACATAGACAGATGGTGAAATGGGCGAACATGTGGCAGATGAAATTAACGCAGAAAAGTGTGAAGTGATGCATTTTGGTAGAAAGAATGAGGAGAGGACATATAAACTAAATGGTACAATCCTGAAAGGGGTGCACGAACAGAGAGATCTAGGGCTATATGTGCATAAGTCGTTAAAGGTGGCAGGGCAGGTTGAGAAAGCAGTTAAAAAGGCTTACGGGATCCTGGGCTTCATAAATAGAGGTATAGAGTACAAAAGTGTGGAAATTATGATGAAACTGTATAAAACACTGGTTCGGCCCCATTGGAGTATTGTGTCCAATTTTGGGCACTACACTTTAGGAAGGATGTGAGGGCCTTAGAGAAGGTGCAGAAAAGATTTACGAGAATGAATCCAGGGATGAGGGACTTCAGCTACGTGGATAGACTGGAGAAGCTGGGGTTGTTCTCTTTGGAGCAGAGAAGATTGAGAGGAGATTTGATTGAGGTGTTCAAAATCATGAGGGGTCTGGACAGAGTAGATAGAGAGAAACTGTTCCCATTGGCAGAAGGGTCAAGAGCCAGAGGACACAGATTTGAGGTGATTGGCAGAAGAATCAAAGGCGATGCAAGAAAAATCTTTTTTACGCAGCGAGTGGTTAGGATCCGGAATGCACTGTCTGAAAGGATGATGACGGCAGACTCAATTTTATCTTTCAAAAGGGAGTTGGATAAATACCTGAAGGAAAAAGCTTTTGCAGGGCAACGGGGAAAGGGCAGGGGAATGGGACTAGCTGAGAGTCGGCATGAGCTCGACGGGCTGAATGGCCTTCTGTGCTGTAACCATTCTATGAATCAAAGTCTTTCAGCATCTGTGGGGAGAACAGATCCGTCAAACATTTTCCGCTCGTATACGCTCTCAATAGTGTTTTCAGCATTTTGTGTTGTTGTTCAGCATCTGCAGTTTGTTGCTTTTTATTAGGACTTTGACTATGCCTGGTATTGTCTTCCATTCATTCCTAAATTGAGCATTATCAGGGAGAGACATCCTTAGGCAGATTGTATCACTCCTATAAAAAGAACCTGCATTTATATAATGCCCTTCACAGCCTCAGGATGTCCTTAAGCACGTTACAGCCAATGGAGTAATTTTGAAGTGTAGTCACTGTTGTAATGTAGGAAACATGGCAGTCAATTTGCGCACAGCAAGCTCCCACAAACAGCAATGTGATAATGACCAGATAATATGTTTTAATGGTATTGGTAAGGGATAAATATTGGCAAGTACACCAGGGAGAACTCCTCTGCTCTTCTCCGAAATAGTGCCTTGGGATCTTGCCTGAGAGGAAAGACGGGGGCCTCGATTTAACGCCTCATCCGAAAGACAGCACCTCCAACAGTGCAGCACTCCCTCAGTACTGCATTGGAGTGTCAGCCTAGATTTTGTTTGTGCTCATTTCTCTGGAGTGGGACTTGAACCTATCAAACATTTCTGACTCAGGCGAGAGTGTTACTAACTGAGCCATATAGAGGAGGTAATTGGAACAGCTAAGTCACCCAGTTGTTCCAACACACTTTTAGCAGGGGATTTAAAAGGAGTCTGGACAAGACCTGGGAGTAGGTTCTATTAACTGTGCCGTTTGATTTCAGATTGTCCTTTTTTATCAGGAATTGCTTGTAAATCCCAGATTGTAAATTTATATCTTTGTAAAATGTATCCTTTCCATCTTTAGGATACCCTGGGCACAGCCATATCTTACCTTCCTGTGTCTAGGTAGGGGTTTAGCCTGGTCTAATGCCACTTTCTAAACACAGTCGCTGGGGGCTGTGTGACAGCATACTGTGCTTCCGTGAGGATTGCTTAAGTCCTGATTATATTCTCGGACCACTTTGAATGGCAGTGCCTTCGCAATATGATCTGTTTGTCTGTATTCTGAATTTGCCCTCTTTATACTCTGAGGCAGATTTGGAGACAACTCGAACACGTGCCAATTTACATGGTGACCTCAGGACATCAATACAGGTGCACATCGACTTGATAACACTAGAACCATACACGTGCAAATGAAATGTCTAGTGAAAATGATTCCATAATACAAAAGGGTCAAAGTCTCCCACCAACAGATTGGGTTTGTAACTGGTTCCCGGATATTTGGGACCTCTGAGCAGGAAACTATGAGTGCAACTTATGCATTACCACTACCTGGCACCTTATCTGGACTGAATTTATTTTAAATGTTATTTTCTTTTAAATATACAACACTTAATCAGAAACCCTGGCTGCGTGATATTTTAGTCATTGAGCCATCAGCATTATCTGGGAGTGGATGGGTTACGATAAGAGGGAAAGGTATGCTGTGTGCGTGTCAATGAGCTGGCAGTTCCTGTGTGTGTCAAGGGCAGGGGAAAGTCTGACGTTCCTGCCATTGCTCTTTGTGTGATGCAATGCTTGTTAAAAATAAACACACAGCGGGGTCCTGCCAGTTAGAGACACCGTTAGAAACACTAATCCTGGAAATGAATCTAGTCGTTTTTTCTTCTTTGACTCATTCTCGTTATTTTTATTGTATCTCTGTCTATTAACTTTGTGAACAATGAGTGCTCGAAAACAGGCAACCCACCTGCAACTGTCCATGTGACCTTGCCCATCCTGGGAGCTACGAATAGAGGCAGAGCACTTCCCTACAAGGGCAGAGGGAAAATTGGACTTTTGATTGCTGTCTGCTAAACTATAGAGACCTGGGAATAGGTCCGCCTACTGGGTCTAGCAAGGGTGAGTAGCAGTCTGGATGGGGGAGGGGGAAATAAAGAAGGACGCGACAAATGTCCAACCTTGGTCTTTGGCCCCAGTTTTCTCCTTTCTGCTGAAGGCATTAACTCCCGCTTGGTGTAGGTTCCATGGGCGCCAACCGCCAACTATGCCCTAACTTTTCTCAAGTGGCCGTATAGGAACATTAGGGTCCTCGTCCAGGCCAACATCCCCAGCATTGAAACACTGACCATACTTGATCAGCTCCACTGGGCAGGCCGCATACCAGACACGAGACTCCCAAAGCAAATGCTCTACTCGGAACTCCTTCGCGGCAAATGAGCCAAAGGTGGGCAGCGGAAACCTTACAAGGACACCCTCAAAGCCTCCCTGATAAAATGTGACATTCCCACTGACATCTGGGAGTCCCTGACCAAAGACCGTCCTAAGTGGAGGAAGTGCGTCTGGGAGGGCGTGAGCACCTCGAGTCTCATCGCCGAGATCATGCAGAAATCAAGCGCAGGCAGCGGAAGGAGCGTGCGGCAAACCAGTTCCACCCACCTTTTCCCTCAACGAATGTGACAGAGTCTGTGGCTCTCATATTGGAATGTTCAGCCACCAAAGAACTTACTTTAAGAGTCTTCCTCGATTCCGAGGGACGGCCTGTGATGATGATGATGGATAGGAGCCCAGTCGGTGAGTATCGGCAGGCTCTTGACTCATGGAAGCTAAGCCTGTTCTCGCCTAACAATCCTACACTTGCACTTTCAGGCAGGTGTTACTGCATAGCAGTACGAGCTGGTAATCCAGGCTGATTTACCCCCTCACTCGTGCAGGAACAGTGAAGTCACGATCTGCCCTTGCTGAGAT
Organism: Pristiophorus japonicus; assembly: GCF_044704955.1. NCBI lineage: Eukaryota > Metazoa > Chordata > Chondrichthyes > Pristiophoridae > Pristiophorus > Pristiophorus japonicus. The sequence goes on from NC_091992.1 coordinate 53,282,760, forward strand.
CCATTAACTCTGCATGGAGCAGGAATCGAGCCTGGGGCCTCCCTGTTCTTTATATAGCAACTTTCATGTCTTAAAGATGTCTCAAACTGCTTCATAGCTAATGAAGAACTTTTGAAGTGAAGTCACTGTTGTTCTGTGGGCAAACCCAGCAGCCATTTTGTGCACAGCAAGATCCCACAAACAGCATTGCGGCGAACGACCTGTTAATGTGATTTGTTTGAGGGATGAATGTTGGCCGTGACACTGGGAGAACTCTCTGTTCTTCTTCAAAAAAGCAGAAATGCAGTGGGACCTCATATGTCCACCTGACCAGGTAGACTACATTGGGAAATGCATTTACCATCTGAGCCCTCCTGTGAGCTCCCTCTGCAGCTGTCAAGACACATCGAGGGCACCTCGTGGCTGCCAGTGTGATACAATAAATAAATCGGTGTTTCGAATCACAGCAGTTCAGGTCCATGAATCATTTAATATCCTGCCACAGCTCGGAGACTCAGGACGCATAATTTACGCAATGAACACACTCCGAGTTCTTACCTTCCTATTGTATGGGATGTGTTTTTATTTTAGGAATACATGTAGGTGTTTGAATGAAGTTTCTGTGTGAGTGCTATGTGTATGGAGAGTGGGAGCTGACTACACATTTAATGCCCAGAGCCTGCCACTGCTGTAACATATTACAAGTAGTACTCCGAACAAGATATGGTGTTACACTTCTGGGTTCACACACTGGTGAGACTGCTTTCAGTATATAAATAGAACAGTTTGAAACCTGTTGTACTGAGTGTGGAAATACAGATCATCAATTGCAATACCGAGTGAGCAACTAATCTCAACACTGCCATAGTTGCTGGGTAGAGGCCAGCTACTCAGAGAGGGCAGGAGATGGAGTGGATATGGGAAAATCAGATATTCAGTTATCTTAACCACTCACATGCACCTCCTGCTGGGTGGCAATAGAATTGCACTGGAGGAGACAGCGGAGCCGAAATTGCCCACCGCCCGAAACGAGTCACACCTACCACTCTTGAAGTGTTCCGGCTGCTCCAATGCATGGGGCGGCCAATCCACCGTGCTGATGATGTCATCTCGCTGGTGCGTCACAACGTCTCTCCCCTTCAGTTAAAGGGGAGGGCCACTGCAAACACTCTAACCACTTTAGTGGCAAACACTGGGCCACCAGGGAGGGTTTCGGCCGGGCCAGCAACCTGGTACTCAAGAGGGGGTGCCAGGCTGCCTGTTGGCGGCCCAGCTGAACCCACGGACATAAATGACAGCTCGACCTAGCAGTCGGCCAATATAAAAAACCATGGCGTCGCCGGCAGTGCCACTTCCCCTTTAAGGGCGGCCATGCCGCCAAGCCACAGAAAGGGTACCGACAGCAAAAGTTGTTGGGGGGTCACCGAACAGCCGCGGGGCAATTTCCCACGGGCCAATTTCGGGAGGGGGTCGCCACCGATCGGTAAGGGGTTGGCGCATGCATGCTGTGGCGGGAAAACGGGCGAGGCGGCCCCCTACAGCACTCCAAAAGTAAAGGAGGGCAAGTTATAAAATGGCGGTCCCTCCATGGTGACTCGGCAGCCAGTCCGCACTGACATGATGCCTCCGCTTTCAGGCAGCTACGGGCCTTATAGAAAGGGGCAATTTCGACCCCAACAGGTCTCTGTTTGTCCATTAGATGCAGGAGATGCTCGGCAGCGGGATGAAAACAGAAACAGCAAAATGAGTTACAGTACGGGAGAAACACTGCCTGCCTGGGCCTATCTATCCTTGGGTGTCAGCTTTGGTTCAATGGTAGTACTCTCCCCTCTTGAGTCAGAAAGTTGTGGGCCCCATTCCAGAGACTTGAGCTTAAATCTAGGCTGACACTCCCAGTGCAATGCTGAGGGAGTGCTGCACAGGCGAAGCTGTCTTTTGGATGAGACGTTAAACCGAGGCCTTGTCTGCCCCCTCAGGTGAATGTAAAAGATCCCATGGCACTATTTTGAAACAGCAGGGGAGTTCTCCCTGGTGTTCTCATAAAATCATAGAATCTTATCGCAAAGAAGGAGGCCATGCGGCCAATCATCTCACTCCTATGCTCTTTCCCCATAAACCAGCAACTTTTTCCTTTTCGAGTATTTGTCGAATTCCCTTTTGAAAGTTACTATTGAATCTGCTTCTACCACCCTTTCAGGCAGTGCATTCCACATCATAACATAAAAAATATCCCTCATCTCCCCCTGATTCTTTTGCTAATTATCTTAAACCTGTATCCTCTGGTTATCGATCTTCCTGCCAGTGGAAACAGTTCCTCCCTATCTACTCGATCACAAACCTTCATAAACCTGGCTAATATTCAACACTCATCTAAACACCATTAAAACAGATTATCTGGTCATTATCACATTGCTATTTGTGGGACCTTGTTGTGCACAAATTGGCTGTCGCGTTTCCTACATTACAATGACTAGACTTCAGAAGTATTTCATTTGCTGTGAAGCTCTTTGGGACATCCTGAGGTTGTGATAATCACTATACTAATGCGTTCTCAGACAGACCACAAGCTGATGGATGGAGTGCAGCGCTGCAGAGAGGAGGATCAATATTGCCAATGCAAGCCAGCAGCTTCATGATCACTTTTACTGGTGCCAGGTTTTTATTTAAAAACTGAATTCAAATTGTCAAATTAAAGAAAGAAAGACTTGCATTTATATAGCGCCTTTCATGACCACCGGACTTTCCAAAGCGCTTTACAGCCAATGAAGTACTTTTGAAGTTTAGTCATTGTTGAAATGCAGGAAACACGGTAGCCAATTTATGCACAGCAAGCTTCCACAAAGAGCAATGAGATAATGACCGGATAATCTGTTTTTATTTAGTGATGTTGATTGAGGAATAAATGCTGGCTATGACATGGGAGATAACACCCCTTGCACTTCTTCAAAATAGTGCCATGGGAGAGCAGACGGGGCCTCGGTTTAACATCTCATCCGAAAAACGGCACCTCCGACAGTGCAGCACTCCCTCAGTAATGGAGTGTCAGCCTAGATTTATGTGCTCAAATCTTGCAAGTGGGACTTGAACCTACAACCTTCTGACTCAGAGGCGGGAATGTGACCTCCTCAGCCAAGGCTGACTAGGATTTGAACTCTGGATTACTAGTCCAGTGACATAACCACAGTAAATATCCCCTCACTGTAAAGTGAGGAAAAGAAGGGAAAAGTGCTGGATACTGGCACCATGTTGTGACATTGACCCAGTGGGAACAAAGGCTGAGGGCAGTAGTTAAAGTAGGCCAGCTTGTGTCTTTTGGAACTATTATCTTGTCAGCCTCTTTGGAGAAAGTGGTGTTTGCTTCATTTTCAATGGCTTACATTCCACAGCACAGGATTAACTGCCAGGAAGTATTTAAAACATCTGCTCTTGCACAAGCACTCAACTTGTTTATCAAAATCAAGTTTTATGTTTATGAGGAGAATTGCAGCTTGAAGAGTTTTTTGTTTGTGCTATCTATACTTGGACCTGAAGTTAGAATTACCATGAGAAGCAACAATTTTATGCAAAGTGTTAAATGAATATAGATTGCATTACTGTAGATTTATTCACAAGGATAGAAGGAAAAGACCTTGAATTTATATAGTGTGTTATTACGTGTCTCAAACTTTCTCAAGTGCTTCATGTACAGTGACTTTTTTTTGAACTGCAATTGCTGTTAGGTAACAAAGCACGGCAGCTATTTTGCACACAGCAATGTCCCACAAACAGCAAATGTGTCAAATGTCCAGTTAGTGGCGTTTTGGCATTGGTTGAGGGAGAAATGTTAGTCAGGAGAACTCCCTGTTCTTCTTTGGATAGTGCCATAGGATCTTTAATGTTTAACTTCTCAACCAAACGGTTGATTATTGTAAGAATTAGATAAATGTTTTAAAATAACAATATTAAAGGGCAGAGAGAGAGAGAAGGCAGCAATGGCATTGGAGCAGATTTTTTTAAAATTTCAAAATATACCTTATTCATAAAAAAATCTGTACAGTACATTCAGAGGCATTTCAGTACATTTAGCTGTGGTCAGCAATCCCATACACTATGGGCCCAAGTTTCCACATGATTTGCGCCTGATTTTTAGGAGCAACTGGTGGAGAACGGAGTATCTTAGAAATCGCAATTCTCCACATTTTTTTTCAGGTAGAACAGTTCTACTTTGGAACAGAATTTTTTCTTCAAAAGGGGGCGTGTCCGGCCACTGACGCCTGATTTGAAAGTTTCCACAGTGAAAACATACTCCAAACTAAAGTAGAATGGAGCAAGTGAAGATTTTTGTAGAACTGAAAAAACCTGTTCTACACATTAAAAAATCAGGCGCAGGTTACAAATTAGGCGTCCAGAACGAGGTTGAGGGGGGGGGGTGGGGGGGGGGGGGGAAGGGAAGTCATTAAATGCTATAATAAATCCTTATTTATACTTATACAAATATTATACAAATAAATCCAACCTGAACAAACATTTATAAGCAAAGAAAAGATTAAATAAACCATCTTCCTACCTGTGTGAAAGTGCTTCAGGCAGGCCTTTCAGGACCGAAGGCTGAACGGGCCGGCCTGAGACTTCGGGCAAGGCCCGTCCCCAGCACCAGATTTACAGGTTGGTGGCGTTGGGTCGGGTCGGGTCGGGTCGGTTCGTTTCGGGGAGGGGGATGGGGGGGAGCAAGTGCGAGAGAGAGGGAGGGGAGGGGGGGAGGAGAGGGAGGGGGGGGGGAGGGAGAGGGAGGGGAGGGGGGGGAGAGAGGGAGAGGGACGGGAGAGAGGGACGGGAGAGAGGGACGGGAGAGAGGGAAGAGAGGGGGGGAGAGAGAGGGGGGAGGGAGAAGAGAGAGGAGGAGAGTGAGGGGGGGAGGGAGAGAGGGGGGGAGGGAGAGAGGGGGGGAGGGAGAGAGGGGGGGAGGGAGAGAAAGGGGGGAGAGAGGGAGGGAGGGGGAGAGGGAGAGAAAGGGGGAGAGAGAGAGAGAGGGAGGGAGGGGGAGAGAGAGAGAGGGAGGGAGGGAGGGAGCGAAAGGGGGGAGAGAGAGAGAGAGAGGGAGAGAGAGAGAGAGGGAGGGAGGGGGGAGAGAGAGAGAGGGAGGGAGGGGGAGAGAGAGAGAGGGAGGGAGGGGGAGAGAGAGAGAGGGAGGGAGGGGGAGAGAGAGAGAGGGAGGGAGGGGGAGAGAGAGAGAGGGAGGGAGGGGGAGGGAGGGAGGGAGAGAGAGGGAGGGAGAGAGGGAGGGAGGGAGAGAGAGGGAGGAGGGGGAGAGAGAGAGGGGGAGAGGGAGGGAGGGAGGGAGGGAGGGAGGGAGGGGAGAGAGAGAGAGGGAGGGAGGAGGGGGGAGGTCAGGTCGGATCCAGTCCGGGAGTCGGGTCGGGTCCAGTGGAGGGGGGGGGGGGGGGGGGGGCGGGAGCGCGGGTCGGGTTGGGTCCAGTCGGGGGGGCGGGGAGCGGGAACAGGAGCGCGGGTCGGGTCCAGTCGGGGAGGCGGGGAGCGGGAACAGGAGCGCGGGTCGGGTCAGTCGGTGGGGGGGGGGGGGGGGGCGCGGGTGTCGGGTCTGGTCCGGAGGCAGGGGGGGGCGCGGGGAGCAAGTGTCGGGTCTCGTCGGGGGGGGGGGGGGGGAGCAGGAGCTGGCCGTGGGAGGAGCCTTATTCACGCAGCCCCATTGAGGCCATTCAGCCAGGGCTAGGCGCCTGGAGCTACTGCACTTGCGTGCCCACTGTAGCGCATGTGCAGAGGTCCCGGCACTGTTTTCAGCGCTGGACCTGGCTCCGCCCCCCCACAGCTCGTGCTGGCTGCGCCGAGGGCCAGAGGACCTGCAAGTAGGTGGAGAATATTGAGGATTTTTTTAGGCGCACTTTGTGGCGCGAAAAACGGGCGTCCAGGTCGGGACTGCGCCGTTCAAGGCGTGTGTGGAAACTTGAGCCCTATATTTGGGTGCTGACGGCAGTTCTGTTCGTTACATTCCTTGTTTTCCAGTTCAAGTGCAATTCGGTACAATAAACGGGATACATTGTGGTACATTCATACAAATTACGTTTCATGTGTTACGATACAGTACACGGAATGGGTGACGGTACATTTACATTTTTCTTTTCAAACATGCATTTCGCAACAGACCTTGCATTGTACATGGCACGACATTGGTGTTTACAGATTTGGTGCTCTATGTACACAAAAAGTAAATGACAAATACTGCGCGAGGGGGGGGTTTGTGCTGATTCCTGCCCCCGGGTTTTCCGTGGCAGAAGGGCTTTAAACTGTGGCCCTTCCCCACCGTGCCTTTGCGGCGACTGCACCAATTTTAAGTGCGTCCCTCAGCACGTAATCCTGGATCTTGGATTGCGCCAGTCTGCAACATGCAGACGTGGACATCTCCTTGTTCTGGAAAACCAGCAAGTTTCGGCAAGACCAAAGGGCGTCTTTGACCGAGTTGATGGCCCTCCAGCAGCAGGTGATGTCTGTCTCGGTGTGTGTCCCTGGGAACAGCCCGTAGAGCACAGAGTCCTATGTTATGGAGCTGCTTGGGATGAACCTCGACAGCAACCACTGCATCTCTTTCCAGACCTGCGTTGCAAAGGCGCAATCCTGAAGGAGATGGGTGACAGTCTCGTCCGCCCCCCGAGCCGTGCTGCTGAGGCGTCGGCTGTGCATGAACGCTCTGACGGGTAGGGCCCTCCTCACCGCCAACCAGGCTATGTCTTGGTGCTTGTGTGAAAGCTCTGGCGATGAGACGTTCTGCCAAACGAGTTCGACAGTCCGCTCAGGGAACCACCCGACAGGGTCCACCATCTCCTTCTTTCATAGGGCGTCCAGGACCTTACGTGCTGACCACAGTTTTATGGCCTTGTGGTCAAAGGGGTTTCTTGTGAAGAACTTTTCCACGAAGGACAGGTGGACAGGCAGATTGCTATGATGCACAGCCACAGTGGGCCAACTGACCTCATCCTGTGCTGACATTTCTCTAATGCAATGAAGGTTGAGACACTTCACAGTTTGAATTGGATTTTGGAAAGTGTTCAAACCTGAGCGGGAGCGACGGCAGCAGAGGCAGAGGCGGAGAAGGCCCAGGAAAGAGCGGGACATGAGCAGGTGTGGCGGCAGCGGAGGAAGCATAAAGGGAGCTGAGTGATGATTCAAAGAAAACACAAGGGGTGATGTCACAGGATAGCTGGTAACTGATTGGTTGGTAAAGGCCATCTGTGTTTTTTACTTCAAGCTAAGGACATGGGTTAAATAGCTGGTTAGTAATAAAGCAGAAGCTTGGAGAGTAATAACTCTTAATGCTACATTAAATTAGTAACTTAATACTATATTCAGTTAGTAACTATATTGGTATATTATATTAATAACTTGAATTTGATGCATCATAGTCTTAAGTTTTTGTAAAGTTAGTTATTAGTCGAATAAATAAAGGCATGGCAGGGCAGCTCGGTCCAGTGGAGTGCATATCCTGCGCCATTTGGGAAATCCAGGATGCTTCCCGTGTCCTGGACAACCACATGTGTAGGAAGTGTCGTCAGCTGGAGGAGCTCGAGCTCCGGGTTTCAGAGTTTGAGCAGCAACTGGCATCAATGTGGTGTATCTGCAACGCGGAGAGAATCTTGGAAAACACATTTCAGGAGGTGGTCACCCCACAAATAAGGAGTGCGCAGGCAGAGAGGGACTGGGTGACCTCCAGACAGTAAAGGAGGACCAGACAGGAGGAGTCCCCTGAGTGCATCTCGCTTTACAACCAGTATTCTGTTCTGAGTACTGGTGAGGGAGTGCAGCCAGAACCAAGTCCATGGCACAACGGGTGGCTCAGCTGTATAGGGGGGAGGAAGAAGAAGAGTGGAAGAGCAATAGTGGTAGGGGATTCGATAGTTAGGAGAGCAGACAGGCATTTCTGTGGCCGCAGACGTGACTCCAGGATAGTATGTTGCCTCCCTGGTGCCAGGGTCAAGTATATCACTGAGCGGCTGCAGAACATTCTGAGGGGGTGGGGGGAGGGGAGAGGGTGAACACCCAGAGATCGTGATCCAACGCCATAGGTAGAAAGAGGGATGAGGTCCTGCAGGTAAATTTTAGGGAGCTAGGAAAGAGATTAAAAAGCAGGACCTCAAAGGTAGTAATCTCTGGATTACTCCCAGTACCATGTGCAAGTAGAGCAGATGAATGCATGGCTGGAGAGATGGTCCAGGAGGGAGGGCTTCAGATGGACGTTGGTGTACAGGACACAATTTCAAAAGTTGCAGATGGCACAAAACTTGGAAGTATAGTGAACAGTGAGGAGGAGAGTGGTAGACTTCAGGAAGACATAGACAGGCTGGTGAAATGGGCAGACTTGTGGCAGATGAAATTTAACATCAACAACAACAACTTGTATGTATAAAGTGCCTTTAACGTAGTAAAACGTCCCGAGGAGCTTCACAAGAGTGTTATAAGACAAAAAAATAATTTGATACCGAGCCAGGTAAGAAGAAATAAGGGCAGATGCTTGGTCAAAGAGGCAGGTTTTAAAGAGTGTCTTGAAGGAGGAAAGAGAGGTAGAGAGGCACAGAGGTTTAGGGATAAGGGGTAAGCCATTTAGGACCGAGATGCGGAGGAACTTCTTCACCCAGAGAGTGGTGAACCTGTGGAATTCTCTACCACAGAAAGTTGTTGAGGCCAATTCACTAAATATATTCAAAAAGGAGTTAGATGATGTCCTTACTACTAGGGGGATCAAGGGGTATGGCGAGAAAGCAGGAATGGGGTACTGAAGTTGAATGTTCAGCCATGAACTCATTGAATGGCGGTGCAGGCTAGAAGGGCCGAATGGCCTACTCCTGCACCTATTTTCTATGTTTCTATGTTTCTATGTTCCAGAGCTTAGGGCCCAGATAGCTGAAGACACGGCTACCGATAGTTGAGCAGTTATAATCAGGGCTGCTCAAGAGGGCAGAATTTGAGGAGCGCAGATATCTTGGGAGGGTTGTGAGGCTGAAGGAGATTACAGAGATAGGGGGTGGCGAGGCCATGGAGGGACTAACTCGGTGTGAAGTGATGCATTTTGGAAGGAAGAATGAGGAGAGGACATATAAACTAAATGGTACAATCCTAAAGGGGGTACATGAACAGAGAGACCTGGGGGTATATAGTGTGCATAAATCATTGAAGGTGGCAGGGTAGGTTAAAAAGGCTTACTGGATCTTTGGCTTCATAAATAGAGGTATAGAGTACAAAAATAATGACAAAACACTTCTTCGGCCCCAACCGGAGTATTGTGTCCAATTCTGGGCACCACACTTTAGGAAGGACGTGAAGACCTTAGAGAAGGTACAGAAAAGATTTCCGCGAATGATTCCAGGAATAAGGAACTTTAGTTACGTTGATAGACTGGAGAAGCTGGGGTTGTTCTCCTTGGAGCAGAGAAGATTGAGAGGAGATTTGATCGAGGTGTTCAAAATCATGAGGGGTCTGGACAGAGTAGATAGAGAGAAACTGTTCCCATTGGCAGAAGGGTCGAGAACCAGCAGACACAGATTTAAGGTGATTGGTAATAGAACTAAAGGCGACGTAAGAAAAAGCTTTTTTACGCAGCGAGTGGTTAGGATCTGGAATGCACGGCCTGAAAGGGTGGCAGAGGCAGACTCAATCTTATCTTTCAAAAGGGAGTTGGATAAGTATCTGAAGGAAAAAAAATTGCAGGGCTACAGGGAAAGGGCAGGGGAGTTAAACCGAGACCAGTCTGCGCTCTCATCTGGATGTAAATGGCATTATTTCAAAGTAGACTAGGGCGTCATGACTGACATTTATCCTTCAATCAACATCACTAAAACATTAATTGAGCTAGAAATTCGTTATAGTCAAGGAATGGGCAGTGTTTAGACTAAAAATGGTGAAGTAGTGCCACCTGAAAATCGTCAAGAATGCACGCAAAATTCGTCCTCACTCATTAAAATGATTGCAGTCATGATTCTCGTCTAAAAACCCAAGCTCATTGGTGTAACACTGAAAAAATTGACTAATATTGGGGGCAGTCTAAATGCAAGTCATGATTACCACAGTTTTTTTTTCACTGCTTAAAGGGGAGGTTCATTAATGCTACAACACCTCATTTTCAGCATTGTTGGGTATCCAGCTGCCTCAACAATCATAAGAAGGACAAGGAGGAAAAGCACTTATTTACAAATCCTGATGGCAGATCGCGCCCCAGGGAGAGAGCCTGCAGGTTTTCCAATGAAGCTTTGGAGGCATTGGCTTCAGCAGTGGAGAGAAGGTGCGCGGCTCTTAACCAATTGGCAGGAGGCCCTCGCCACAAGACTGCCAGACTATGTGGAAGGAGGTGGCACACCACGTCATGGGCAGCACTGTGGTCCCCAGGACCCACACACAGTGCAGGAAAAAGTTTAACAAGCTCACACAGGTGGTCAGGGTGAGAGAAGGCTTCAACAAATGCTACATACCACCATCTGTACCACAAAAAGCTTCACATATAACTCAAAGCACCCAGCACTCACCCAACAATCTCTAGCTAGCAACGCTCACACCCATATCTCACACCTTGCACACAATGGCAGCTATTCAACTATGGCAGGCACAAAGATCATTAGTTATTAGAATTCATATATGTGTGATAAGTTATAGATACATTTATTATTGTGTTTGGAATATTTTGTGGTCTGCCTCAATTGGATCTCAAAAATACCAGGTAAATTTGAAGAAAATTAGTAAAGAATCAGTTTTTATTTTGAACATAACTAAAACTCAAAAAAACATGCAAGTGACTTCAAAAAGTCATATCGCCAAGATAAATGACAACCGACAATTACTTGCACCATTCACAGGTAGGGCTCACCATCTCACTGAACCCCTAGATAGTTGGGGTTTTCTAATTGATAAGTAAATGCCTCAGTAACGTCTGATGGATGCAATTTGTGTGCAGCTCCAGAATGGAACTGGGAGAATTTTCAGGGGTTTTGTGCTCAAATCTGGGAGGAAATCTCTCCACCAATTAACAAGCCAAAGGAAATCCAGGAACGTATGGGTGGAATTCAATTTCAAAACTGGTTTTAACAGCGTGACCAATTCTGAGAGGATTAAATTGAGCTTTCCTCCACCTCCCACCTCTTCCGACAAACAGAGCATGAGCAGGTCACTGTTCACTGTGAAAATTAATCCGGGTTTCCTCCTTCCCTAGCCGACTGTGTGAACATCAGTACGGAAACTCCCCTCGGGTGCGGATAAATGGTCACGTGGCAGCGAGGTACCCTTTCATCCCCATGCCTCTGGATTACATCTTGCCTGAACTGCTGAAGAATGCGATGAGGTGAGTACTGTCTTCCCAGCCAGTGGAAGTGCTGATATTGTTAATGTGACCCCACCCAATAGCTGTTGAGGATGGTGCCAGTTGCATGATGAACTCGCGTGATACGGAGAGTCTTGTTGAGTCACAGTGCAGTGATCCAATGCACCCAGATACAACTGCAGGAAAATCTGCAGCTTGCTTTCTTCCCCAGGCCAAGCACCGCGTGCCAATCGGCAGCTCGGCTGAGATCGTGAACTCAACATTGTGAGAGTTCTGGGTGGGCTAGAATATAAAGGGGAGGACATTTTGCTACAGCTATACAAAGCCCACATACTGTTGCTTTTATTTAAAGAAACATTTAAAAAAAACAGGTGCACAAAAACCAGGGCAAAACTGTAGCAGATGGATTTCAAAGCAGGTAAGTGTGAAGTCATCCATTTTGGACCAAAACAGGATAGATCCGACTATTTTAAATGGTGAAAAGCAAGGAACAATGGAGATCCAAAGAGATTGAGGGGTCCGTGTACACATATTTCCCACATTATAACAGTGACTACACTCCAAAAGTACGTCATTGGCTGTAAAGCACTTTGGGATATCCACTAATCGTGAAAGGCGCTATATAAATGCAAGTCTTCTTTCTTTTCAGATGTCTAAAATGCAGTGGTCAGGTAAAAAAGAACAGCCAAAAAGGCTAAGGGAATGTTGGCCTTTATAACTAGAGGGCTAGAATATAAAGGGAGGAAATTTTGCTACAGCTATACAAAGCCCTGGTGCACTGTGTACAGTACTGGGCACCGCACCTTCGAAAGGATATATTGACTTTGGAAGGAGTGCAGTGCAGATCCACCAGAATTATATCAGAGTTCCAAGGGTTATATTAAATAAACTAGAGATTAAATAAACTAGGCCCGTAGCCCCTGGAATATAGAAGATTAAGTGGTGATTTAATTGATGCCTTTAGGATTTTGAAAGGAATGGAGAGGATAGATAGAGATAAACTTTTACTGCTGGTGGGGGAGTCTCGGACAAGGGCACATAATGTTAAAATCAGAGGCAGGCAATTCAACAGAGAAATTAGGAAGCATTTCTTCATAGCTGGAGTTAAATTAAAAAGTAGGACCTCAAAGGTAGTAATCTCAGGATTGCTACCAGTGCCACGTGTAAGTCAGAGCAGGAATCGCAGGATAGCTCAGATGAATACGTGGCTTGAGGAATGGTGCAAAGGGGAGGGATTCAAATTCCTGGGACATTGGAACCGGTTCTCGGGGAGGTGGGACCATTACAAACCGGATAGTCTGCACCTGGGTAGGACTGGAACCGATGTTCTAGGTTGAGTGTTTGCTAGTGCTGTTGGGAAGGGTTTAAACTAAAATGGCAGGGGGATGGGAATCAATGCAGGGAGGCAGAGGGAAGTAAAAAGGGGGCAGGAACAAAAGGTAGGAAAGAGAAAAACAAGAGTGGAGAGCAGAGAAATCAAGGGCAAAAATCAAAAAGGGCCACATTACAACATAATTCTAAAAGGGCAAAGAGTGTTAAAAAAACAAGCCTGAAGGCTCTGAGTCTCAAAGCAAGGAGCATTCGTAATAAGGTGGATGAATTAACTGCGCAGATAGCTGTTAACGGATATGATGTAATTGGGATTACAGAGACATGGCTCCAGAGTAACCAAGGCTGGGAACTCAACATCCTGCTGTATTCAATATTCAGGAAGGATAGACAGGAACGAAAAGGAGGTGGGGTAGCGTTACTGGTTAAAGAGGAGATTAACGCAATAATAAGGAAGGACGTGGATGATGTGGAATCTATATTGGTAGAGCTGTGAAACACCAAAGGGCAGAAAACGTTAGTGGGAGTTGTGTACAGACCACCAAACAGTAATAGAGAGGTTGGGGATGGTATCAAACAGGAAAATAGGGACGCGTGCAATAAAGGTACAGCAGTTATCATGGGTGACTTTAATCTACATATAGATTGGGATAATCAAACTGGTAGCAATACTGTGGAAGAGGAGTTCCTGGAGTGTATAAGGGATGGTTTTCTACACCAATATGTCAAGGAACCAACTAGAGAGCAGGCTATCCCAGACTGGGTCTTGTGTAACGAGAGAGGATTAATTAGCAATCTGGTCGTGCGAGGCCCTTTGGGGAAGAGTGACCATAATATGGTAGAATTCTTCATTAAGATGGAGAGTGACACAGTTAATTCAGAGACTAGGGTCCTGAACTTAAAGAAAGGAAACTTCGATGGCATGAAACATGAATTGGCTAGGATAGACTGGCGAATGATACTTAGAGGGTTGACGGTGGATAGATAATGGCAGACATTTAAAGATCACATGGATGAACTACAACAATTGTACATCCCTGTGCGGCGTAAAAATAAAAAAGGGAAGGTGGCTCAACCGTGGCTAACAAGGGAAATTAGGGAAAGTGTTAAATCCAAGGAAGAGGCATATAAATTGGCCAGAAAAAGCAGCAAACCTGAGGACTGGGAGAAATTTAAAATTCAGCAGAGGAGGACTAAGGGTTTAATTAGGAGGGGGAAAATAGAGTATGAGAGTAAGCTTGCAGGGAACATAAAAACTGACTGCAAAAGCTTCTATAGATATGTGAAGGGAAAAAGATTAGCGAAGACTAATGTAGGTCCCTTGCAGTCAATCAGGTGAATTCATAATGGGGATCAAGGAAATGGCAGACCAATTGAACAAATACTTTGGTTCTGTCTTCATGAAGGAAGACACGAATAACCTCCCGAAAATACTAGGGGACCGAGGGTCTAGCGAGAAGGGGGAACTGAGGGAAATCCTTATTAGTCAGGAAATGGTGTTGGGGAAATTGAAGGGACTGAAGGCCGATAAATGCCCAGGACCTGATAGTCTGCATCCCAGAGTAGTTAAGGAAGTGATCGGAGAAATAGTAGATGCATTGGTGGTAATTTTCCAACATTCCATGGACTCTGGATCAGTAGCTAATGTAACATCACGTTTTTAAAAAGGAAGGAGAGAGAAAACACGGAATTATAGACCAGTTAGCCTGATAGCGGTGGTGGGGAAAATGCTGGAGTCAATTATTAAAGATGTAATAGCAGCGCATTTGGAAAGCAGTGAAAGGATCGGTCCAAGTCAGCATGGACTTATGAAAGGGAAATCATGCTTGACAAATCTTCTAGAATTTTTGGAGCATGTAACTATTGGAGTGGACAAGGGAGAACCAGTGGATGTGGTGTATTTGGACTTTAAAAAGGCTTTTGACAAGGTCCCACAAAAGAGATTAGTGTGCAAAATTAAGGCACATGCTATTGGGGATAAGTATTGACGTGGATAGAAAAATGGTTGGCAGACAGGAAGCAAAGAGTGGGAATAAACGGGTCCTTTTCAGAATGGCAGGCAGTGACTAGTGGGGTGCCGCAGGGTTCAGTCTGGGACCCCAGCTATTTACAATATACATTAATGATTTAGACGAAGGAATTGAATGTAATATCTCCAAGTTTGCAGATGACACTAAGCTGGGTGGCAGTGTGAGCTGCAAGGAGGATGCTAAGATGCTGCAGGGGGACTTGGACAGGTTAGGTGAGTGGACAAATACATGGCAGATGCAGTATAATGTGAATAAGTGAGGTTATCCACTTTGGTGGCAAAAACAGGAAGGCAGATTATTATCTGAATGGTGACAGATTAGTAAAAGGGGAGGTGCAACGAGACCTGGGTGTCATGGTACATCAGTCATTGAAGGTAGGCATGCAGGTACAGCAGGCAGTAAAGAAAGCAAATGGCATGCTGGCCTTCATAGCGAGGGGATTTGAGTATAGGAGCAGGGAGGTCTTACTGCATCTGTACGGGGCCTTGGTGAGACCAAACCTTGAATATTGTGTACCGTTTTGGTCTCCTAATCTGAGGAAGGATTTGCTTCCTATTGAGGGAATGCAGCGAAGGATCACCAGACTGATTCCCGGGATGGCAGGACTGACATATGAAGAAAGACTGGATTGACTAGGCTTATACTCACTGGAATTTAGAAGAAAGAGAGGGGATCTCATAGAAACGTATAAAATTCTGACGGGACTGGACTGCATCACATGCAGGAAGAATGTTCCCGATGTTGGGGAAGTCCAGAACCAGGGGTCACAGTCTAAGGATAAGGGGTAAGCCATATAGGACCGAGATGAGGAGAAACTTTTTCACCTAGAGAGTTGTGAACCTGTGGAATTCTCTGCCACAGAAAGTTGTTGAGTCCAGTTCGTTGGACATATTGAAATGGGAGTTAGATGTGGCCCTTACGGCTAAAGGAATCAGGGGGTATGGAGAGAAGGTTGGGGTGGGGTACTGAGTTTGAATGATCACCCATGATCATATTGAATGGTGGTGCAGGCTCGACGGGCCGAATGGCCTACTCCTGCACCTATTTTCTATGTTTCTATGTTTCACGCAAAGGGTGGTAGAAGTGTGTAAATCTCTCCCACAAAGAGCAGTAGAACTACATCAATTAATAATTTTAAATCCGAAATCAATAGACTTATGGTAGCCAGAGGTATTAAAGGATCGGGAGCCAAGGTGGGTAAATGGAGTTGGGATATAGACCAGTCATGATCCTATTGAATGGTGGGACAGGCTCGAGGAGCTGAATGGCCTACCCGCATTCCTATGTTTCTATCAGCACATGATGAAGCAATTAATAGAATGAATTTGAATCTATTGGATATTAAGCTTCCTGAAGCAAACCATGATACTCAGCTTTTGCTGCTGCAACAGTTAGAGACAATCCAGTAAAAGGCAACTAAGAATGAGGTTCTGCTGAGGGAGTTTGAGGAGCTATGGTCTAAATTATTCAGCAGAACCTCAAAGGTAATAATCTCTGGATTCCTACCTGAGTCACGTGTAAATTGGCATAGGGACAAGCAGATCAGAGAGTTAAATGTGTGGCTCAAAGAGTGGGAGGAGGGGTTTCAATTCATGGGACACTGGCATCAGTACTGGGGAAAGAGGGAGCTGTTCCACTGGGACAGACTCCACTTGAATTGGCCTGGAACCAGTCTCCTGACGAATCGAACAACTAGGGCTATAGATATGGCTTTAAACTAAAAGGGGGCAGGTGAGGGGAAATTTAGTAATCTAAAGAGAAAAGTCAAGGCAATAGATCAGTGTAGTGAATTGGATAAAGATAAGTAGAGTGTGACAGGAAGGGACAGAGAGTTTAAGGGTAATAGTGCATCCGCGAATAAGGTGAAAGCAGGGAATAATGGTACAAAGTTAAAATTAAAGGCTCTTTACCTGAATGCACGAAGCATCCATAACAAGATAGACAAATTAGTGACAGAAATAGAGATAAATGGGTATGAACTAATAGCCATTACAGAGACATCATTGCAAGATGACCAGGGTAGGGAACTAAATATTTGAGGGTACTTGACGTTTCAAAAAAACCGGTAGACTGAAAGGGGGAGAGTAGCCCTGATAATTAAGGATGACCTAAGGACAGTAGTGAGAAAGGACCTTGGCTCGGAAGATGAGGAGGTAGAATCAGTATGGGTGGAGATAAGAGATGACAAGGTGGGAGTAGTATATAGGCCCCCTAACAGTAGCTATATCGTTAGACAGAGTATTAACCAAATAATAATCGCAGCTTGTAACAAAGATAATGCAATAATCACGAGGGACTTTAATCTGCATATAGATTGGGCAAATCAAATTGGCAAGGGTAGTCTGGAGGACGAGTTCATGCAATGCATTCGAGACAGTTTCCTAGAATATTATGTCCTGGAACCAACCAGGGAACAGGCTATTTTAAATCTTGTTTTGTGTAATGAGACAGGGTTAATTAGTAATCTTATAGTAAAGAATCCTCTAGGGAAGAGTGATCATGATATGATAGAATTTCACATTGAGTTTGAGAGTAATAACAAAGCCAATTACATAGATATGAGAGGGGAGTTGACAAAGGTAGATTGGGAAATTAGACTAAAAGCTATAATGGTAGGTAAGCAGTGGCAAACATTTAAAGAAATATTCCAAAATTCTCAACGAATATACATTCCATTGAGAAATAAAGAATCCATGGGAAAAGTGATCCATCCGTGGCTAACTAAAGAAGTTAAAGATAGTATTAGATATAATGTTGCGAAGAATAGTAGTAAGCCTGAGGATTGGGAGAGCTTTAGAAACCAGCAAAGGATGACCATAACATTGATAAAAAGGGAGAAGATAGAATGAGAGTAAATTAGCAAGAAATATAAAAACAGATTGTAAGAGCTTCTACAAGTATGTAAAAAGGAAGAGAGTAGCAAAAGCAACCATTGGGCCCTTAGAGGCTGAGACAGGAGAAATTATAGTGGGGAACGAGGAAATGACAAAGACTCCAAATCGTTAAGAACATAAGAACATAAGAATTAGGAACAGGAGTAGACCATCTAGCCCCTTGAGCCTGCTCCGCCATTCAACAAGATCATGGCTGATCTGGCCGTAGACTCAGCTCCACTTACCCGCCCGCTCCCCGTAACCCTTAATTCCCTTATTGATTAAGCCTCAACCGCTTCCTTGGGCAGAGAATTCCACAGATTCACAACCCTCTGGGAGAAGAAATTCCTTCTCAGCTCGGTTTTAAATTGGCTCTCCCGTATTTTGAGTCTGTGCCTCCTAGTTCTAGTCTCCCCGACCAGTGGAAACAACCTCTCCGCCTCTATCTTGTCCATCCCTTTCATTATTTTGAATGTTTCGATAAGATCACCCCTCATCCTTCTGAACTTCAACGAGTAAAGACCCAGTCTACTCAATCTATCATCATAAGGTAACACCCTCATCTCCGGAATCAGCCCAGTGAATCGTCTCTGTACCCCCTCCAAGGCTAGTATATCCTTCCATAAGTAAGGTGACCAAAATTGCACGGAGTACTCCAGGTGCGGCCTCACCAATTCCCTGTACAGTTGCAGCAGGACCTCCCTGCTTTTGTACTCCATCGCTCTCGCAATGAAGGCCAACATTCCATTTGCCTTCCTGATTACCTGCTGCACCTGCAAACTAACTTTTTGGGATTCATGCACAAGGACCCCCAGGTCCCGCTGCACCGCAGCATGTTGTAATTTCTCCCCATTCAAATAATATTCCCTTTTACTGTATTTTTTCCCAAGGTGGATGACCTCACATTTTCCGACATTGTATTCTATCTGCCAAACCTTAGCCCATTCGCTTAACCTATCTAAATCCCTTTGCAGCCTCTCTCTGTCCTCTACACAACCTGCTTTCCCACTAATCTTTGTGTCATCTGCAAATTTTGTTGCACTACACTCTGTCCCCTCTTCCAGGTCATCTATGTATATTGTAAACAGTTGTGGTCCCAGCACCGATCCCTGTGGCACACCACTAACCACCGATTTCCAACCCGAAAAGGACCCATTTATCCCGACTCTGCTTTCTGTTAGCCAGCCAATTCTCATTCCATGCTAATACATTTCCTCTGACTCCGCGTACCTTTATCTTCTGCAGTAACCTTTTGTATGGCACCTTATCGAATGCCTTTTGGAAATCTAAATATACCACATCCATCGGTACACCTTTATCCACCATGCTCGTTATATCCTCAAAGAATTCCAGTAAATTAGTTAAACATGATTTCCCCTTCATGAATCCATGTTGCGTCTGCTTGATTGCACTATTCCTATCTAGATGTCCTGCTATTTCTTCCTTAATGATAGTTTCAAGCATTTTCCCCACTACAGATGTTAAACTAACCGGCCTATAGTTACCTGCCTTTTGTCTGCCCCCTTTTTTAAACAGAGGCGTTACATTAGCTGCTTTCCAATCCACTGGTACCTCCCCAGAGTCCAGAGAATTTTGGTAGATTATATAACGAATGCATCTGCTATAACTTCCGCCATCTCTTTTAATGCCCTGGGATGCATTTCATCAGGACCAGGGGACTTGTCTACCTTGAGTCCCATTAGCCTGTCCAGCACTACCTCCCTTGTAGTCATTCTTTGCTGTCGTTTAAAATGTTCCCAATCTTCTAGTTTCCCACTAACCTTGGCCACCTTATATGCATTGGTTTTTAATTTGATACTCTCCTTTGTTTCCTTAGTTATCCAATGCTGGTTATCCCTTCTCTTACCGCACTTCTTTTTCACTGGAATATATTTTTGTTGAGCACTATGAAAGAGCTCCTTAAAAGTCCTCCACTGTTCCTCAATTGTGCCACCGTTTAGTCTGTGTTCCCAGTCTACTTTAGCCAACTCTGCTCTCATCCCACTGTAGTCCCCTTTGTTTAAGCATAGTACACTCGTTTGAGACACTACTTCCTCACCCTCAATCTGTATTACAAATTCAACCATACTGTGATCACTCATTCCGAGAGGATCTTTTACTAGGAGATCGTTTTATTATTCCTATCTCATTACACAGGACCAGATCTAAGATGGCTTGCTCCCTTGTAGGTTCTGTAACATACTGTTCTAAGAAACAATCCCGTATGCATTCTATGAATTCCTCCTCCAGGCTATCCCGTGCGATTTGATTTGACCAATCGATATGTAGGTTAAAATCCCCCATGATTACTGCCGTTCCTTTTTCACATGCCTCCATTATTCCCTTGATTATTGTCCGCCCCACCGTGAAGACACAGAAGACACAAAAAATATACTAAAAATAGTGGGGAAACAATGAGAGTGAGGAACTTAAAGTAATTAATATCAGTAGAAAAAAAAACACTTGAAGGAACTATTGAGACTAAAAGCTGACAAATCTGGTGACCGACCTCCTTGGGTTCTAAAAGAGGTGGTTGCATTGGTTCTGATCTTCCCAAATTCCCTAGATTCTGGAATGGTTCCAGCAAATTGGAAGGTAGTAAATGTAACCCCGCTATTCAAGAAAGGAGGGAGAGAGAAAATAGGGAACCGCAGGCCAGTTAGCCTGACATCAGTAGTCGGGAAAATGATAGGATCCATTATTAAGGAAGTGGTAACAGGGTACTTAGAAAATCATAATATGATTAAGCAGGGTCAGCATGGTTTTATGAAAAGGAAATCGTATTTGACAAATTCATTAGAGCTTTTGGAGGATGTTTTTGGAGGGTTGGAGTACAAGAGTAAGGAAGTCTTGTTACAATGGTACAGGGCTCTGGTGAGTTCTGGAGTTCTGTGCAGTTTTGGTCTCTTTACCGAAGGAAGGATATACATGCCTTAGAGGCGATGCAGCAAAGGTTCACCTAGATTGATTCCTGGGGAAAAAGAGGAGAGATTGAATCGATTGGACCTATACTCTGGAGTTTAGAAGAAATAGAGGTGATCTCATTTAAATATTTAAGATTCTGACGGGAATTGCTAAGATAGATGCTCAGAGATTGTTTCTCCTGTCTGTAGAGTCTAGAACTAGGGGTTGTAGTTTCAGGGTAAGGGATAGGCCTTTGAAGACTGAGATGAGGAGGAATTTCTTCACTCAGAGGGTTGTGAATCTTTGGAATTTTCTGCCCCAAAGGGCTGTGGATGTTGAGTTGTTGAGCATGCTCACAGCTGAGATAGATAGATTTTTTGGCTCTAGGTAAATCAAGGGATATGAGGATAGGACAGGAAACTGGAGTTGAGGTCGAAGATCAGCCAAGGTCTTACTGAATGGCGGAGTAGGCTCGAGGGGCAATATGACCTACTCCTGCTCCTAATTCTAATGTTCTTATGTAATAGAAAGTGCCAATGGCTGAGGTACTTTATGGAGAAAAGGTCTGTGACAGCCATTGACAGGACAGGGGCCTGGGATAAATTATTGGTAATTAATTATAAACTTTCTAGTAGTCTCTTTACACAGGAGCCAGATTGCAACAGGCCTGCAATCTGATTGAATTTGGCAGCTGAAGGGAGGAGATATCTGAAACCATCTGGCCAATTGCTTATACTTTTCCCCAGAAGAGTCAGTTTCTCTCCTGATCAGCATAAGCTCCCTGTTTCCTAGTTATTACTTTCTCCAAGTATCAGCATGTCTGAGGAAACTCCAGGCTCCCTGAGCTGGCTGTTTTTTACTAATATTTTCAGCTGTACGCCATGCCATTGAAAGAAATTTTACAGTGGTAAACCACACAAATGTTGGTACCTACACAAATATCCAAAATTAAAACAAAATTCATTTTTTAACACTTTTCCTTTTTCCTTTCATCCTCTGTTCTTCCCCATTCCTTTACGTTGACTTGATATCTATCTCTTCTAATCCAATCCTCCTTTCCTGATGTTTTCTTCTTCGTGAAGAAATGGGCCTCAAATTTCCTTGATTGTCTGCCGGACTTCTGCCAATACTCCAGTGGATTCTGACGGAATCCATTGGAAAAAGGCAGGGACCAGATTACATCGAGTCCCAACCAATTCTGGGATGTCCCAATCGGTCTAGTGTGGGGCAGAAGTTCAACTGGCCCCCGCCCAACCCCTTCACCAAGGCCTATGATGCAGAGACTGGGACTTCCTGGTTCATTAGAAAGAGAGATGATTGTGGTTGTTGGAGATCAATCATCACAGCCCCAGGACATCACTGCAGGGGTTCCCCAGGGCAGTGTCCAAGGCCCAATCATCTTCAACTGCTTCATCTATGACCTTCCCCGCATCATAAGGTCAGAAGTGGGGATGTTCGCTGATGCCTGCTCAGTGCCATTCACAACTTCTCAGATAATGAAGCAGTCTAATGCCCGCATGCAGCAAGACCGGGAAGACATTCAGGCTTAGGCTGATAAGTGGCAAGTAACAAATGCCAGGCAATGACTATCTCCAACAAGCAAGATTCTAGCCACTGCCCCTTGACATTCAACAGCATTACCATTGCCGAATCCCCCACCATCAATATCCTAGGGGTCACCATTGACCAGAAACTTAACTGACCAGCCACATAAATACTGTGGCAACAAGAGCAGATCAGAGGCTGGGTATTCTGCGGTGAGTTACTCACCTCCTGACTCCCCAAAGTCTTTCCACCTACAAGACACAAGTCAGGAGTGTGATGGAATACTCTCCATTTGTCTGGATGAGTGCAGCTCCAACAACACGCAAGAAGCTCAATACCATCCAGGACAAAGCAGCCCACATGATTGGCACCCCATCCACCACCTTAAACATTCACTCCCTCCACCACCCGCGCACCGTAGCTGCAGTTTGTACTATATACAAGGTACACTGCAGCACCTCCCAAACCAAACCTGCGACCTCTACCAGCTAGAAGTACACTATCTCCTGCAAGTCCCCTTCCAAGTTACACACCGTCCTGGCTTGGAAATATATCACTGTTCCTTCATCATCGCTGGGTCAAGATCCTGGAACTCCCTCCCTAACAACACTGTGGGAGTATCTTCGCCACAAGGACTGCAGCGGTTAAAGAAGGCGGCTCACCACCACCTTCTCGAGGGCAATTAGGGATGGGCAATAAATGCCAGTCTTGTCAGCAAAGCCCATACCCCCTGAACGAAAAATTAAAAAAAAAATGAGAGCCACGGTATATCACTGGAGGCTGATACACCGAGAGTGGGTCCCACTCAGGAGAGTCCAGGCGAGGGAAGTGGGCTGGAATTCCTCTCTGAAATAAAAGGGAAGATAGACAAGGGTCATGCGGAAGCACAGTGGGGCCTGTGAGAGGGGTTGTCAAGGGAAACCTTTCAATCTGAGGAGCTGCGGAATATTCCAGCTGAATGGGGCAGGCAGATGTCAGAGATGGGCCCATAGTGGTAGGGAGGCCTGCCGCCCCCGTGTAAATTAGATGTCCTCCCTCTGATCCTGCAAGCTCTAACGGGGGTCAACACTGGAGGACACCATGGGTGCATTCCTGGTGTAAGCTCCGGGATTGTGGCCTATGGACCTTTGGAGCCACCATCTTTGGTTAGCTGAAGCCCAGCTATAGAGGCCGATTTCCAGCCATTTGGATGCCAATGTGTAGCTTGACATGTTTGCATCATAAATGTAGCTAGGTCAATTTGATGTATAAACTTATATTAAATCAGGACATTAGCCCTTGGAATATAGTTGCACCCAGGTTGTTTTCATATCTTTGCGCTCTTCCCATGGAGAATGGCGTAAAGTAGTGGAGGATTCACAGACTGATTAACAGTCTGACAGGCCGCGACGTGAACAGGCCATAACCATCTTCACACCGGCCGATATAGGGTGGTTAGTCCTGTACAACGGGAGGGTTTATGGGCTCCCACAACCCGTGCAATGCGAGTATCTCGCTGGATGGCAACCCAGTATTCAGAGCCAAGGTTGCATGTCTCCACTCGCCGGGACTGTGTGAAGCGGGGTTTCAACCCTGCACCTTCTGACTGAGAGACAGGAATGCTGCCACTCAGCCGAAGGCTGGCTGCTGCACCCAGGTGAGATGATGTGGCTGCGGATCAACATGGTTAAGGAAAAAGAGCAAAAATTGTGAATGCTGGAAATCTGAAGTAAAAACTCGGATTGCTGGAAATACCACAGCAATTCTGACACCATCTAAGAACAGGAACGATTTTGGCATTTTGAGTTGTGGTGCTTTGTTAGAGCTGGCGACACTGACTCAAACCTGTGCCAGCCATGTTCTGTGCTGTGCTAAGCCCTGCTCGCCCATCATTTCCCATTCTCGTTGATCTATTCCGACTCTTTTCCCAGAGAAATGCCCTCGGACAAGATGTGACTTGGGATTATGGCTCTGGATAAGATGTCACGCCATCCAGGGCAGGTCCCTTGAGGTCGACCTTTCATTCGACAGTAGCTATGTTGTTCAATTTTAACTTTTGCTTGTAAAAAAAAATAGATTTGAAACAGTGTTTTGAGACAAAGTGCAATCTCAATGTTTATCAAACAGGAAGCAGCTGGTTGCCAGATACAGCTCCGACCCCTCCCAGCTCAGAACTGAATGTACTTGGCCCCAATCTCTGGCACGCTGACACATTGTTTTTAAAGCATAAAAGGAGAGGAGATTTTTTTTGTGTTGAAATTTCTTCTGTTATCACAGCAGTGAATTATGAATTCAGAAGAAACTTTTTTACCCAGAGGTGGTGAGAATGTGGAACTTGCTACCGCAGGGAGTGATTGAAGCGAATAGTATAGATGCATTTAAGGGGAGGCTGGACAAGCATATGAGGGAGAAGGGAATAGAGGGTTATGTTGATAGATTTAAATGAGGAAAGACAGGAGGAAGCTCGAGTGGAGCATAAACGCCAGCATGGACTGTTTGGCCGAATGGCTTGTTTCTGTGCCATATATTCTGTGTAATCCTTTATATCCAGTTCATCTGAAATGTGAGAATAAGAGCTGTGCAGGATCTTTCATTGTACAGTGTGACCGCTTATTGATTTGAAATCGACTATTTCAGGATTCTCTTTTTACAGTTGATTAAAAGCTGTCGGGAAACCGATCCAGGATACCAGATATGTAGAATTAGCTGAGAGTCTTTAGCTATCTAATTTATTTCTCGCACCACCAACTTTGAACATCAGAATGTTTTCGAACAGCTAAAGGCCATTAGCTCCACCGATTCCGTTCCTTCCTGGTGCATCAACCCCACTTTCCCCCTGTGATCAACATATCCCCAAACCTGCCTCTCTCCAACAAGGTGTCCTATTGCCTCTTTAGCCCAGTTTTAAGGGCCATTCCCAGTAACTTACGCCACAGATCTGTAACACTTTGGGTGAAAACATTTCCACCTGATTTCACTGACAGCTTCCTACTTTTTAACATTCGCTCATTGGATTGGATCAATTTTGTCAATCACTAGTAATCTTCCAAACTTCAGTTAGGTCACCTCAAACCTTCCTCTTTCCCTTGCCTTGCCTCTCCTCATAACTTCAATTGTGATACCTGTCCCATCCTTCACTTGTTTCCAGTACTACCTTGATCCAAACTGTCCATGTTTCACTCGCGAGCTTTTCCTTATTCTGTTTGTTCTTGCTTGACCTGCTGGAATCTGATCAATCCTTCTCTCCCATGACTCCGTTTGCTCCCTCTCTCAGCTTGTATTTATGCGGGCTGGATGCTTCGCTTACTGCCTATGATTAGGTACAAACAGCATGTCCAGATCAGTATCTTTTTGACAGCTAGTCTCTCATGAGGCACTTGCCCACCATCTTGATCTTTGATTCACGCAACCTTTCTCTATCATTAGAGATTTCTAGCTTTCTCTCTGGCCACGTGGCCTGTCTCTCCACAGAGCTTCTTGTGAACATCGTCATAAACAAACAGGCCAAGAGACTTAGTAGGAGCACTTCAAAACCATATTAAACCATGAACTCAGTTTAAAAAGAAAAGTCATTCTGCTTTACTGTGTGTGTGTGTCACATAAACAGAGAGTGCGGTGGATGCAGTGTATGTGGTATACAAGCCATTTGTCGTGTTGCAAACATAACTCAGTCGTGTCTGCATGACTAAGCCGAAGTGTTTGAGCTGTTTCCAGAATATTTTTCGCAACACTGCCTGTGGTACCGCAGCCTCTGCAACCACTGCTAGCTGCCGTTAACCCTGTAACTGCTGCAGAGTTGAATCCGGAGAACTGGGAAGAACAGACCTTCCTATTGAATAAGTGATACTAATTTACAGGACTTGAATTTCCTCTGCTCTCTGGGATTCTACATAAGCTGTTACCATTGTTCAGTCTCAGTGATGACCTACTTTTAACGTTGGTCTCCGTCCAGATCACACTCCATTGCCAAGTCTTTGGAGGCCGCTCTTTGCAAGCATTGCCTTCTGAGGTTTTCTGTTTCTTTTGTATATTTAGTTTATTTTCCCCCAATGCTTCAGATGTTGTTTTTCTCCTGTTATCTTCAAGTTTCCATTGGCAGAACACATGGCCTTGTACTGGGAGGGCAGTCTGTCCTGCCCTTAACCATTCAGTAGGAGGTTCCGTGTTACTTCTACCCCACCTGCAAGTGGATACCCTCCACTCCATAGGCCACCGGTCTGATGCCAAGACCCTCATCTTGTGGGAGAGCACATGAAGGATACTTAACAGACTGGCACAATGTAACAGCGCTGCGATGCACCGTGCCATCACACTGAGGGCCATGGACTAATTTCCCACTGCTTGTTACAGATATCTCTGGAATGTACACTTAAAGGAGCAGCAACACTGCCCAGTGAGTTTTTAGGTGGACATAATTTCCTGAGGTAACCAGAATCTGCGTGCGGAATGGTACTGATGTGAATTAGGTACAGTGGCCATGTTCAGACGGCACAATCCAAATATAGCTTAGTCATGGCTTCTGGGCACAAATATTAAGTCCAAGCCCAGGCTTTTGGCAGATAAAAACTTTAATGAAGACATTAAAAGACCCAAGAGACAGTTAAGTGGATAAACTTAATCATGTTACTATGAAATATGTAATTATACATTTTTTTGCTTAAACCCTTATTTTTGACATTAGACATTTCAGTTGAAGAAATATCCGAAAGTGTTTTGATGAATTATGGGAACCCAGTGACCAGATCAAAGCAACGGGTTTCCAGACTTTCCATGATAAATGGGGGCATAGCAATTTATAATGGAGAAAGTTGTCTGCAAGTGTGTGAAGATGCAAGATTTTAGATCTATTAGTAAAGATATAGAGTATGTTTGATATCTATTGTGTAAGTTATATAAAAGGGCATGTGTGTATATATATTATATGTATATATCTTATATTCCGGCAGCGATTTTAGACAGTGGTTGCATACATATTATGGGCTAGAATTTCCATTCTAGTGGTGCGATCAGACACTCCCGTCAGGGCTGCAGCGCTTTCTTCCAGTTCCGTCAATTCAACCCTCTTCGGCGGACCTCCGCCCGTTTTACGCAGCTCCGCCCTATTGCTAGCTAATTCTGCAGAGGTTTCAAAAAATGTGGAAACTAATTTCACAGCTACTATTATGGAACACAAACATATATAGGCAGACATCGCCAATTAACCATCCCCAGTCCTTTCATCAACGAGTGCACCATTTAAGTTCCATTAGGATGCAAGTGTTGCATGATGAACACATGAAAATACAGAAGACTAACACAATGAGATCGATGATGGGAAATAAAAATGACACTAAGCTTTACAACATAATGATTACTTAAGAGTAATTAGTCAGTGCATGATAAAAGTTATTACTTACTCTCGCCGACCCAACAACGTCATTCCAATGTTTGCGGCACTGGTTCGGCCCCCGCATCACGGGCGCGACAGACGACACTGCCTCTGCGATCTCGTCATATCCTTTGGTACACGTTTGGTGCAGGTTTTCCTCGCCCACGCGTGTCAATTGCTCCCAGCGAGCTTCCACTTTACGCACCAACAATTCCTGGGCTTCTTCACAAAAACGCACGGCCCTCCTCCTCCCACTTACCTCCCTCTCCACTTCCATATCTTATCTTTGCATCTTAATTATTTATTATTCATATTTATATTGATTAATTATTATTTCTTATTTTTTATCTTGTCTTATTATGTATTATATTATGAATTATAATAATGCTTTAAATCCTTTCAAAATACTTTTAAAATAACTCCTTTCTCTCTCTCTCTTTCTCTCTGCAGACAACAATTTCCACCTCCCCACTCAACAACCCTCTCTCACTTCTCTCCGCATGCGCAGGGCCATCTCTGACCCCGAAATCCCGGGAGAATGCCCGTGCATGCGCAGAGATAAAGAAAAAATACTTGTTGCTAGGGATCTGCTTGCCGTTACAAAGGCAAAGGCAAGCAGATCGCTGACTCCGAGGGACCACGCCACCACCCGCTCTGGTCCACTACCGCTGAATACCGCTATTGCCGGCAGTCAACACGCAAAAATCGCGGGAGCGCCTTAGCAGTATTTCAGCGGTTCTAAAGATGCAACCGCCGGAATACCGCTCAGATTCAGGCGGGAGGGATCTGGTAGGAAATTCTAGCCCCATAGAATCTATAGCACAGAAAGAGGACATTTGGCCCACTCGGTCCATGGCGGTGTTTATGCTCCACATGAGCCGCTTCCCACCTTACTTCATCTCTCCGTTTCAACAGCTTTTTCCCTTATTTACATTTATGCAATTCACAATCTATGATTCACGCCATGTGGTCGCGAATTCCACATTCTCACCACTCTGAGTGAAGAAATTTCTCCTAATGTTTCTCATGACTTCAGTTGCCTAGGTTCAAAGCTTTGGAATTCCCACCATAAACCTCTCTACCTCTCTATCTTTCTCTTCCTTTTAAAACATTCCCTAAAACCTAATTCTTTGTCCAAGCTTTTGATCTCCCGAAGTTTCCTGTGCCTTCAGCTGCCTAATATCTCCCTATGTGGCTCGGTGTCAAATTTTGTTTGATAACGTTCCTGTGAAGTGCCTTGGGATGTTTTTCTACATTAAAGGCGCTATATAAATTCAAATTGTTGATGTTAAATTCCTTACTGTATTATTAGTGAAAATTGAATCGATTAGTGACTATCTTATATTTATTGCCCCAAGTTTTGGATTGTCCCACAAGTGGAAACATCTTTACATGTATCCTATCAAACCCCTTCATAATTACCAATTGCAAAAGTTGCACCATTGTCCAAAAAAGGGTGTAAAGATAAACCCAGCAACTACAGGCCAGTCAGTTTAATCTCAGTAATTGGGAAGCTTATACAACAGTAATCAGGGACAAAATTAACAATCACTTGGATAGGGGTGGATTCATCAAGGAAAGCCAGCACGGATTGATTAAAGGCAAATCGTGTTTAACCAACTTGATCAAGTTTTTTGATGAGGTAACAGAGAGGGTCGATGAGGTCAATGCGGTTGACAAATGGATTTCCAAAAGGCGTTCGACAAAGTGCCACATAATAGACTTGCCAGCAAAATTGAAGCCCATGGAATAAAAGGGACAGTGGCAGCTTGGATACAAAATTGGCTAAGTGGCAGGGATCGGAGAGTAGTGGTGAACGGTTGTTTTTCGGACTGGAGGAATGTAGACAGTGGTTTTCCCTAGGGGCCGGTTCTAGGACCACTGCTTTTCTTGATATATATTAATGACTTGGACGTGGGTATATAGGGCACAATTTCAAAATTTACAGATGACACAAAACTTGGACGTATAGCGAACAGTGAGGAGGAGAGTGATAGACTTCAAGAAGACATAGACAGGCTAATGCAATGGATAGACACGTGGCAGATGAAATTTAACGCCGAAAAATGTGATGCATTTTGGTAGAAAGAATAAGGAGAGGACATATAAACTATATGGTACAATCCTAAAGGGGGTGCACGAACAGAGAGACCTGGGGATATGTGTGCATTAATCGTTGAAGGTGGCAGGGCAGATTGAGAAAACAGTTAAAAAGGCTGACGGGATCCCGGGCTTCATAAATAGAGGTTTAGTGTGGAAATTACGATGAACCTGTATAAAACACTGGTTCGGCCCAAATTGGAGTATTGTTCCAATTCTGGGCACCACACTTTAGGAAGGGTGTGAAGGCCTTAGAGAAGATGCAGAAAAGTTTTACGAGAATGATTCCAGGAATGAGGGACTTCAGTTACAGTTGTTCTCCTTGGAGCAGAGAAGATTGAGAGGAGATTTGATAAAGTTCTGGACAGGGTACATAGAGAGAAACTGTTCCCATTGGAAGAAGGGTCAAGAACCAGAGGACACAGATTTAAAGTAATTGGCAAAAGAACCAAGGGCGATGCAAGAAAAAACTTTTTTACGCAGCGAGTGGTTAGAATCTGGAATGCACTGCCTGAAAGGGTGGGGGAGGCAGACTCAATCACAGCTTTCAAAAGGGAGTTGGATAACTATCTGAAGGAAAAAAAATTGCTTTGCTATGGGGAGAGGGCGGGGAAGTGGGACTAGCTGAGAATTGGCACTGGCTCGATGGGCCGAATGGCTTTCTTCCATGCTGTAACCATTCTGTGATTCTACCTCAATCAGGTCACCTCTCAGTCTTTTTCTAGAGCAATGGGCCCCAGCCTTTTCACTCTTTCTTGACAGTTGTACGCTCCCAGTATTGGTGTCGTTCTTGTAAATCATTTTTGCACTTTCCCCAGTGCTTTTATATCCTTTTTGAACTATGGAGAGCAGAACTACGCGCAGTGCAGGTACTCCCAAGTGTGGTCTAGCCAAGGTTCAAGGTTAATCTCTGAATACTGTTGCTGTTTGTAAATGACTTGTACTTCACGTCTGTGGTTTACGATTTGAGAACTGCTGCCTGTAACTCCTTGCCAGCCACCAGATATCCCGGAGACACCTCTCAGCAGTTCAGTGGATTCTAATCTTTATCATGTTTGTTGTTGTGATTCATGAGGCCGATTTGTAGAATTGAAATGGCTCACACAGGGACGGAGTGGAGGTGAATGTGTCAATGCCGATGGGGACATTGCACCTCTATATGTCTCATGGGATTTAATTGTTTCTCTCCTTTCGCAGAGCTTCGATGGAGAGTCACCTGGACACTCCTAGCAATGTCCCTGACATTGTGGTCACCATTGCCAACAACGATACTGATTTTATTATCAGGTAAATCATTTCAAATCAAGTCTTAACACTGATGGGTAGCTCAACTTGTGCCGATTTCTTTGTGCTGACAGCCTCTTCCCCCTTACTTTTTGTGTCAACTGTGCAGTTTGCCAATTATCCTTGTTTACGCACAGGAACTGGGACTGTCTGGAAAGCAGCAGAGAAACGCGCTTATGTCAGCTTTTCCCCCCTGCCCTGTGAGCGACAGTTCGCCCCACAGCCCCTTTCCAGCTGCCTGTTTCTAAAACAGCCTGTCGATGCTGCTCCTTCAGTGATGCATGATCTGTTACCGTTTTTCTTCTACCCAGCTTACCCTCTCATAGGCCCCCATCCCGGACAAAACTCAACCACTTGGGCAAACCTGAGCAGGAATTTCAGTGAAGGCTGGGATTCAAGCACAGGTCTTCAGGTTGAAAAGCAACCGCTATCAGTTCCCAGATAACCTGTGGGATGATTAAAATTCACAGAGATGGGTGCTGCTGAGGATTGAAATGTACTGTTCAGCACTGCACAGTGGCAGAGCATTACGTTCAGTCCTGAGAAGGGTATCAGATCTGACACCAACTGCCTTCTGTTTCTCAGGAAATGCTGCCTAACCTGCTGAGCATTTCCAGTTCTTTGTTTTCAGATTTCCAGCAATCTGCAGTAATTTGCTTTTAAAAAAAAACGTTATATGGTTTAGCATATCTCCTCGCAACTGGCTGGAGAACAATTGTGGCTGGTGGCCAGGCCTGGCAGCAGACCTGCCCCATTGCTCTCAGCTCAGAAAAACAAGACTAACAAAAAAATCTCTGACACGGTTCAATGGACCACGTTGATAGTCTCTCATATAACACTTTAGCTCTGCCAATAATAGGGAAACAACTACAATTTGCACTTTAATGTAACATAACTGATTATAACTGCTTGACCATCGGTGGCCGTGCCTTCAGCTGCCTGGGCCCTAAGCTCTGGAACTCCCTCTCCGCCTCCCTACCTCTCTTTTCTCCTTTAAGAAGCTACTTAAAACCTATCTCTTTGACCAAGCTTCTTATGTGGCTCAGTGTCAAATTTCTTGTTTTGTCTTCACTTGCTGTGAAGCACCTTGGAACGTTTTACTACGTTAAAGGCGCTATATATATATAAAAGTTGTTGTTGTTGTACTGAAACGTCCCAAGGTGTTTCACCGAAACATAATTAGACACCGAGCCGTATATGAAGATATTTGGACAGGTGAACAAAAGAGATAGGTTTTAAAGGAAGAATTAGAGGTAGAGAGGCGATGAGGTTTAGGGAGGGAATTCCAGAGCTTGGGGCCTAGACAACTGAAGGATGGCTGCCAATGGTGGGGCAAAGGAAACCATATAAAACCACTCTAAAGCTTGCCACTCACATATCGCTGTTTTCTTTTGTATGAGCTCTTGAGAAGCACCTAACTCTAGCATAAGAACATAAGAAATAGGAACTGGAGTAGGCTATTCGGCCCTTTGAGCCTGCTCCGCCATTCAATAAGGTCATGGCTGATCTTCGACCTCTATTCCACTTTCCTGCACTATCCCCATATCGCTTAGTTCCCTTAGTATCCAAACATCTACCAATCTCTGTCTTGAATATGCTCAACGACTGAGCATCCACAGCCCCCTGAGGTAGAGAATTCCAATGATTCACAACTCTTTGAATGAAGAAATTTTTCCTCGTCTCAGTCCTAAATGGCTGCCTCCTTATTCTGAGGGTGATGTGTACAGAATTTCTGGAGTTGTTTTTAGTATTAGAAATAAAATGTTGGAATTATGGCTGTATGTTTCTATTGTAAATTTAGACATAACTGGCATCTCTGAACTTTGGTTGGAACATGGTGGTAGGCCACTCAGTCTCTCAAGCCTGTTCCACCATTCAATTCGATTATGGCTGCTCTGTATTAGCATGGTTGGATAATAGTGATGGATCTATAATGAAATTGAATGGGTACAAGGAATTCTGAAAGGATAGGATCACCAAGGAGGGCATATAGCTTTACTTGTTAAAGAGGAATATAATTCTGACAGTGAGGGATGATATTGGTCATCAGGAGGCAGGTGAAATGTTTAGGTGCAGCTGGATCATGCAGTTAAAGCTGATCCTTGGCACTATATGTTCTAGGTAGTGGTACTACAACACAGATACACTGTAGCTCAGTCTAAGAAAGTTTTACATCCAATAAATTGCTTTTAAAATGCAGTCATCCTTAAAGGTTAATCGTGGCAGCCAATGTGTACAGAGCAAGACCCCACAAACACCAAGTGAGATGAAGGCAAAAGCAAAATACTGCGGACTCTGGAATCTGAAATAAAAACAGAAAATACTGGAAATCTCAGCGGGTCAGGCAGCATCTGTGGAGAGGAAGCAGAGTTAACGTTTCAGGTCGATGACCCTTTCACAACAGTTCTGACAAAGGGTCGCAGACCTGAAACGTTAACTCTGTTTCTCTCTCCACAGATGCTGCCTGACCCGCTGAGATTTCCTATAATTATATAAGTGAGATGAAGAACCAGTTAACCAGTTTTCGATACTGTTGGTTGAGACAGGGATATTAGCCAGAACTATGTTCTTCGAATAATGCCATGGGATCTTTTACAATAACGCTCATTTACATAGTATCTTTAACCTAGAAAACCATCCTAAATATGTCCACCGAAACCACTGTAATAACCAGGTGATGTTTTCAATTTAACCTCTCATTAAAACGTCCAACAATTCAATATTTCCTCTGTGCTGCATTAATTCTGTACAGTTGTAATGTGGAAAACGCGGCAGCCAATTTGCACACACCAAGCTCCCACAAACAGCAATGTGATAATGACCAGATAATCTGTTTGTGTTATAGAAACATAGAAAATAGGTGCAGGAGTAGGCCATCGGCCCTTCGAGCCTGCACCACCATCCAATATGATCATGCCTGATCATGCAACTTCAGTACCCCATTCCTGCTTTCTCTCCATACCCCTTGATTCCTTTAGCCGTAAGGGCCACATCTAACTCCCTTTTGAATATATCTAACGAACTGGCCTCAACAACTTTCTGTGGTAGAGAATTCCACAGGTTCACAATTCTGAGTGAAGAAGTTTCTCCTCATCTCGGTCCTAAATGGATTACCCCTTATCCTTAGACTGTGACCCCTGGTTCTGGACTTCCCCAACACCGGGAACATTCTTTCTGCATCTAACCTGTCCAATCCCATCAGAATTTTATATGTTTCTATGAGATCCCCTCTCATTCTTCTAAATTCCAGTGAATATAAGCCTAGTCGATCCAGTCTTTCTCCATATGTCAGTCCTGCCATCCCGGGAATCAGTCTGGTGAACCTTCACTGCACTCCCTCAATTGCAAGAATGCCCTTCCTCAGATTAGGAGACCAAAACTGTACACAATATTCAAGGTGTGGCCTCACCAAGGCCCTGTACAACTGCAGTAAGACCGCCCTGCTCCTATACTGAAATCCTCTCGCTATGAAGGCCAACATGCCATTTGCCTTCTTCACCGCCTGCTGTACCTGCATGCCTTCTTTCAATGACTGATGCACCATGACACCTCGGTCTCGTTGCACCTCCCCTTTTCCTAATCTGTCACCATTCAGATAATATTCTGCCTTTCTGTTTTTGCCACCAAAGTGGATAACCTCACATTTATCTACATTAAACTGCATCTGCCATGCATTTGCCCACTCACCTAACCTGTCCAAGTCACCCTGCAGCCTCTTAGCATCCTCCTCACACCACCCAGCTTAGTGTCGTCTGAAAACTTGGAGATATTACATTCAATTCCTTCGTCTAAATCATTAATGTATATTGTAAATAGCAATTATGTTAATTGAGGGATAAATAGTGACCAGGTCACCAGGGATAACTCCCCTGCTCTTCTTCGAAATAGTGCCATGCGATCTTTTACAGCCACCTGAGAGAGCAGACAGGGCCTTGGCTTAAGGTCTCATCCGAAAGACGGCGACTCCGACAGTGCAGCACTCCCTCAGTACTGCACTGGAGTGTCAGCCTAGATTTATGTGCTCACGTACCTGGAGTGGGATTTGAACCCACAAAGAGGCGAGCGTGCTATCCACTGAGCTGATACTATAAAGCATTTTGAATGTAGAAAAAGTAGACACAAAGCACATCCCGTAGTGCGAGCTGTTGTGCCATCTAAGCAGTCAATCACAATGTAGAATTCTCACAGACTGAGAACCAGGAAGTGAAGAAGCTCTTTTTATTCAGACTTTTAAAAAATATTATAGAAAGCAAAATAAAGATTGGGGCTCTCACATGGGGAAAAGGTAAACCTGAAATAAAGATGAACAAACTTTTTTAAAAAGTTAACATTATTTTTAAAGTTTCTTAAAAATTATAATTTTTATTATAAAAGGAGAAATTTGACACTCCACAACATTAAAATTAATTTTTCAGGGCCATAATGTTTGTTTAGCTGTCAATACGCTGTTAAAACCCCAGTTACACCTAATCCATCAAGGTCTAACTTTTAATGGGGTATTTAACAGCGATATTACTGCGGAAAGCCCAAGTTTTCATTAGTTTCATTGATGATACTGCATGCCAGCTGTGGGATGGGTGGGAGGTGCCCACAGCGCAGCTAGTGTCGGAGCAGTGAATGACTGGCTGCAACTTCAGGATTTCTGTGTTCGGATGCGCATGCGCTACATCCTGAATCTGTGATCAGATTCAATGGGTTAATAACAGCGAACGCTGTTTGTTCACTGGTATTACCCACTACAAATTCCGGACCGATGTGTTGCCTTCCTGGTTCTGGGATGAAGTAGATTACGGAGATAAGTTTTGTTTGAAAATGATGCCAGTGGTGACTGAAGGGTCTACTGTCATGTATCCTACATGGGTACTGCTTGTACTATTACAAGGTGTGCCACCAGGGGCCACCTCATTGGGAGACTTGTGCGTTACCTGTACAGGTGTGCCAGGCCTTGTATAAAAGGCAGGCCACCAGGTGTGATCCTCACTCTGGAGTTATCAATAAAGGACTATGGTCACTACAGTTTAAGTACAACACATTCCCTAGTGGAGTCATTATCAGAGCATCTAAAGACATAACAATTGGCGACGAGATTATGGACCTTCACACGAAAATGGCTACCCTTGGTACGTTGCAGCAGTTCGCCGATGGTGATGATTGGGACTCCTTTGTGGAGAGGCTCGACCATTTCTTCACAGCAAACGACCTGGCAGGCGGCAATCCAGCCACACTGGCTGATAAGCGCAGAGCTATCCTGCTAACCAGTTGTGGGCCCATTGTCTATGGCCTCGTCAGGGTCTTGCTGGCACCAACGAAGACAATGACCAAGACGTACGAGGAGCTTGTAACGCTGATCCAAGAACAATTCAAGTCCAAAGAGAGCATCTTCACAGCCAGACACCGGTTTTACACCCACCGAAGGCCAGGAAAACGCGGAATATGCTGCAGACCTCAGGAGGCTGGCGGCACTGTGTGATTTCGGTAACCACCTCACCGAAGTGCTGCGGGATATCTTGTCATTGGAATCGGCCATGAGGGCCTTCTTCATAAGCTACTGTCTGCGGATACCAAGTCACACTTAGGAAGGCCATCTCCATGAGCCAGGCATTTATGACCTCAACCTGCGGCTCTAGGCAGATGACTCATCCTCAAGACTCAAACCTGGCAAGTACTGTACACAGAGGCTGGACTGTAGAACGTGAACTTTCTCAGGGAAGAGAGAACAGGCTCCCGAGTCCCTTAACTCAGAATCCGCCAAGGGGAGCTAACCAAGTAGCTCCATGCTGGCGTTGCGGAGGGAATCACAGGACTCACCAGTGCCGTTTTAAAGACTATGTGTGTAAAGGCTGCAGCATAAAAGGCCACCTCCAGCAAATGTGTAAAAGAAATATGACTCACTGTGTTGATGAAGAGTCTGCAGATGGCATGAATTGAGCGCGGATTATGAAATGATGGTCAGCGAGGCAGCTCAGCCCCACGATGAGGTGTATGGCATGTTTACCTGCACCACCGAGCGTTCCCCGTTGAGGATGGAAGTCGAGATAAACGGCGTTCCAGTCTTCATGGAAGTGGACACGGGGGCGAGCTGGTCAGTAATGAATCAAGAAGCCTTTGAGAGGCTATGGGACACTGAACGACCCAAGTTGGTCCCGGTTCAAGCAAAGCTGCGCACCTACACCGATGAACTTATCCCAGTTGTTGGTAGTGCGGAGGTAAAGGTACTCCATGATGGTGCGGTGCACAGGTTACCTCTGTGGACTGTTGCAGGTGATGGACCAATGCTCCTCGGAAGAAGGTGGATGGAGAAGATCCATTGGAGTTGGGAAGATTTCATCCCTCCAGCGATCAACGTCCTCCGCGCTCAGAGGCAAAGCAAGCCCTCACCTGAGGGCGGACCCAGCATCAGAGAGCAGACCAGCACAGCACCCGAGGCACAGACCGCTCAGCATGACTGCGTGGAGATGATCCAGCTGAGACGACCCGAACGCACCTTCCAGGCTCCAGTGGCAGGACTCCGGAGGAAGAAAATCAGATCCAAAGGCGACTTTGCAGCCTCGGTGGCAGAACCCGGGGAGAAGAGGATCACCGCAGACGACATCGTGGATGGAGGAAAGATGGCGCCCAAACCACGAGGTGATGCGCTGAAGAAAAAGATGGTGGCAGCCAGACCACGCGGTACAGCGATGATGGAGCAACACGTGGCACCAAACGGAGAAGAGGATTGGGGTAAAGATAGCAAGGCTCTCTTAAAGGAGGCCTGCAACTCACCACACTTAAAGGGACAGTTCCATACTCTCAGTCAGTATAAGAGCAACTGTGAGTTAGATGTAAAATGTACTATTGATGATCAGAGTTGTGTACATGCAGTAAGCAAAGAAAAGTCACGCGATCTCGATCGGAGCTACAGGTTATTTACTATGAGTAATGAAACGTTGTGCGATGTAGGATTTCAACTGCATACAGTCAATGCAGCGGGCAGACACACAGGTCCAGCGAGCTACCCAGTGTAGTAGCCTGCATCCCTGGGTCCAGAGTTATGCACCATGGAGTGTGGCCACAAGCAGCCAATACATATAAGCTGCAGAGCAAACGATCTCAGGAAGGCAACGGCACCGGTATCGATACCCTGCCCCTGATCGGCTCCACCTCTCAGGCACTCGATGGCACTAACTGCCACGAGCCTGAAACCGCGCTAAGGTGCAGCCCCCAGACCCTATCACCACCAAGGCCACACCCGGGAACGAAAGATCACCCACAACGGTTCTCCCAAATGGGACTGGGACCAGCCAGGATCCCAAACCAAATAACGCCCAGGCCAGCGAGTCAGCAGTTCCCTGTGCACTGCTAGATGACTGCTCCTCAGGGAGCAGCAGCGGCCCGGAGCACAAGGAAAGGACAGGGAGGTCACAGGCATCTGTGAACCTGCCCGATGCTAGGAGCAACGGCAAAGGCCCGGAGAGCAGGCAACTTGAGCCAACCGAGTCTTCACTGCTAGCACTGGGCACCACGCCGCCACCAGGCCACCTGTATATCATCCAGCAGATCTGGTACTAGTTTGCCCTCACGCACCAGCACTGATTCCAAGTATATATCAAGTATGTACCTCACCAGTCTTACCTCACAACTGTACCTCAAATGTAATAATGTACATGCAAACTTTTTTTTCTGGACTTGAATGTATATGAATGTAATGAGCCACCGGCATAATCTATATGTGGAGGGCGGGGGGAGAGAATGGAGTGGTCATGGACGCACAAACAGAAACCACCAGCACCTCCACTGCCAACGAAACACCACCTACTCACCCAAGATGGAAATGACCCTCCAAGGTTCAACCAGAGCACAGTCAATGCATGAAGGCGATTTGCACTAAAGGCTTAGGGGAGAGTGATGCCATGTATCCTACATTATCATTGCTTGTACTATTACAAGGTGTGCCACCAGGGGGCACCTCAGTGGGAGACTTGTGGATTACCTGTACAGATGTGCCAGGCCTAGTATAAAAGGAAGGCCACCAGGTGTGATCCTCACTCTGGAGTTATCAATAAAGGACTAAGGTCACTATAGCTCAAGTACAATACATTGCCTCGTGGAGTCATTATCAGAGCATCTAAAGACGTAACATCTACAGAGTAAATTAAGCGAAGCTGTGCTCCATTAGTAGACCCTCATTCGACTGTAATTGGCCTTCTGTATTGAAGAAGCTAACTGACTCATTCTCCCACTCTGTGCTGGGGGTGCTGCATCACTATATGCTTACGTGTGACCATTCCACACACGCAATGTAGTGGCACTACTCGAAGAAGACCTGGGCAGTTCTATCTGGTGTTCTGGCTAACCTTTATTCCTCAACCAACATCACAAATAAAAATTATCTGATCATATATCTCATTTCTATTTCTGGGACCTTGCTTTGAGCAATTTGGCTGACGCATTTCCCT
This sequence comes from Pristiophorus japonicus, assembly GCF_044704955.1. NCBI lineage: Eukaryota > Metazoa > Chordata > Chondrichthyes > Pristiophoridae > Pristiophorus > Pristiophorus japonicus. The sequence goes on from NC_091992.1 coordinate 53,321,879, forward strand.
CCATTACAACAGTGACCTCCACTCCAAAAGTACTTCATTGGCTGTGAAGTGTTTTGGGACATCCTGGGGTGATGGAAGTCACTGTATAAAAGCACGTTCTTTGTATCTCAACTTTCCTTCAGCAGCCAGCTGTCTTCATTTCTCTGAAAACCTTGAGTCAGTAGAGATCACTTTCATGTTCATCACAATGCTTCTGAAACCCGATGCATGAGTAAGCAAAATTCAGATCACAGCTGTTCATGGAGAATGTTCCAGTTTTAACTTGCCAAAATATTTCAAGCCATTGCTGTCATAATACATCCAGAAAGTGATGCCACTTACAGTATGCCATCTGATCTCATTCTTAGCGAAGTGTGAGGTGGTGAGAGGAATAAGGAGACCAACTATTTACAACCTATATTAACGACTTGGAAGAAGGGACTGAGTGTAATGTAGTCAAGTTTGCCGACGATACAAAGATGGGAGGAAAATCAATGTGTGAGGAGGACACACAAAATTTGCAAAAGGACATAGACAGGCTAAGTGAGTGGGCAAAAATTTGGCAAATGGAATATAATGTTGGAAAGTGTGAGGTCATGCACTTTGGCAGAAAAAAAATCAAAGAGCAAGTTATTATTTAAATGGAGAAAGATTGCAAAGTGCCGCATACAGCGGGACCTGGGGGTACTTGTGCATGAAACACAAAAGGTTAGTATGCAGGTACAGCAAGTGATCAGTAAGGCCAATGGAATCTTGGCCTTTATTGCAAAGGGGATGGAGTATAAAAGCAGGGATGTCTTGCTACAGTTATACAGGGTATTGGTGAGGCCACACCTGGAATACTGCGTGCAGTTTTGGTTTCCATATTTACGAAAGGATATACTTGCTTTGGAGGCAGTTCAGAGAAGGTTCACTAGGTTGATTCCAGGGATGAGGGGGTTGACGTATGAGGAAAGGTTGAGTAGGTTGGACCTCTACTCATTGGAATTCAGAAGAATCAGAGGTAATCTTATCGAAACGTATAAGATTATGAGGGATGCAGAGAGGATGTTTCCACTGATAGGGTGTCTAGAACTAGAGGGCATAATCTTAGAATAAGGGGCCCCCCATTTAAAACTGAGATGAGGAGAAATTTCTTCTGAGGGTTGTGGATCTGTGGAATTCGCTGCCTCAGAGAGCTATGGAAGCTGGGACATTGAATAAATTTAAGACAGAAATAGACAGTTTCTTAAACGATAAGGGGTTATGGAGAGTGGGCAGGGAAGTGGAGCTGAGTCCATGATCAGATCAGCCATGATCGTATTAAACGGCGGAGCAGGCTCCTCCTGCTCCTAGTTCTTATTTCTTGGAAGGAAAGAAACTAAATGGCATGGAGGAATAAAGAGATGTGGGAATGCAGATACATAAGCGGGAAAATTTGGCTTGTTTGCGCCCTCGGGGGGGTGATAACGGGGCATAAACGACTTTTCGCTCGGGCGCGGCACTGCTACCGACTCCCGCAAAATTTCGCCGGGGTTTAAGGGCAGCACTAAACGGTAGTGCCCTCTCCTGACAATGTCATCACTGTGCGCAGCAACCCATTTTCGCCCTGGAGCGACAGCTTCGCAGGGCGCGTACTGGGCTTGAGGCCACTCGCGGGGTGATTATCAAAGGATGTGTGGCGCTGAAAATTGTTGAAATGGCCGACTTACCAGTCTCCGCCTTCTCATCTTCATACTGCAGTGTCCGTGCCGCGATGTTGCAGCCCTGCACTCCGTCTTTATGCCGGACTGCTGCCACGGCACTCTGCTCCCTGGTAGTCTCGCGGTGGCCCCTTCTCCCTAATGCAGAGTCCGCAGCATGCGCTCCCCTTTAATGTAAGAGGAGGGCCCTGTGTTCCCGTCAGCGCTATGAGGTGAATGCCCCGGACCCGCCCCCAAGAGGAAGTGGAGCGCAAGATGTTGCAATCCACTTCCTCTCAGAGGCGGTAAGCCCAATTTAGCTGGTGGGGCGGGACTTTTGCACCTGGTTGATGAGGCCATATAGAGTGCAAACAAAGTACTGCAGTTCATTTCTAGAGGAATAGAATACAAAAACAGGGACGTTACAGTCAACTTTTATAAACCTAGGTTGGACCACACTTGGGGTAGTGTGTACTAAAGTGATATTGAGGCACTGGAGATAGTGCAGAAAAGAGTTACAAGAATTTAAACCAGAATTGAGAGGATGTAACTATCAGGAAGGATTGAGCAGGCTGGGGCTTTTTTCTGGAAGAGAAGGCTGAGGAAGCCTGATAGAGGCCTTCAAAGTTATGAAGGAGTTCGATAAGGTGGATGCGGAGAAACTCTTTCCACTTGTGGGTGAATCCAGAACAAGAGAGCGTAAATTAAGGAAGCCATTAACAGTTTAAATAAAGAATTTAGGAGGCATTTCTTTACACAGAGAGTGGCGAGAATGTAGAACTTGCAGTCACATGGAGTGCTTGAAGCAGATAGCTTGAGGGCGAAAGGAATAGAGGGAAAGAGGGACAGGCTAGAAGAGGAAATTAGAGTAGGAGGGGGCTCATGTGGAGTATAAACACCAGCATAGACCAGTTGGGCCGAATGGCCTGTTTTTGTGCTGTGTAATTCTATGGAACAATTCTGAATTTATAAACCTGCTTTCACATTTTTTTCTGCTTATCTCTGATTTGGGAAGTAGTGACCCAAGATAGCCTGAGAGGGCGCTGCTGGGATGGCAATTGTTTTTGTAACAGGGTGGCTTAACAGGCCACTGCAGAGGGCCTTAAGTAGTCAACCGCATAGTGTAGGACTGGAGTCACGTATCGGATAGGAGTGGCTGAAGGACATCAGTGAAACACGTGGAGTTTTTCTGGCCGACAAATGACCAGATTTATTGCATTTAATTTCACAACTTGCCGTGGTCGGATTTGAACTCACGACCTATAGGTTGCCGGTCCAGCATCTTACCCACTGCCCAACTGTAAGTCAATGGTCAACAAAGCCCCTCTTGCCTGAAAATATCCAAAATACCGGACAAAAGTGAACCTTCCTGCTCATGCATTTGAACAAACTTTATATCTGGTGTCTCAACCCATTGAAAAGCACGTCAACGGTGTAGTTATGGTAACCTTTTAGAATTAAACTTGGCAGCAGAAAGTGCCCTCTCTGTGTTTAAGATAATCCTACTTCGACAGTTTCCAGAATTTTTCCTTTAATTGGAGCAATTTCACAGAATTATTACATCATGGAGCACTTTACCGCAAGGAGCTGTCTTTTAAAAGGGAATGGCCTCAGTATTTGGGAAGGATACAGGAATGGTTCCACGTCCATTAATACCCTTGCCAAAAAAACCGAGCTATCTCAGTTTTGACATTTTCAATCAATCCAGCCTCCAGCTTTTTGGGGGGCGAGCGTTCCAGATTCCCACTCCCCTTTATGTGAACAATTGCTTTCTGGCATCACCCCTGAATGGATCTGCTCTAATTTTAAGTTCATGCTGCCTTGCTCTGGACTGCCAGAAATTGTTTCTCTCTCTCTGTCCTATCAACTGTTTTAATCATTTCAAACATCTAAAATAGATTGCCCATTAATCTTCTTATGCTCAAGGGAATACAAGCCGAAGCGACACAATCTGTCCTCATAACTTAACTCTCTTAGCCCTGGTATAATTCTGATGAATCTGCGCTGCACCGCCTCCAAGGCCAAAATATCCTTCCTGCGGTGCGTGCCCAGAACTGAACTCCAGATGGGGCCTAATTAGAGCTTTATAGAGCTGTAGCATAACTTTCTCCCCTTTGTATTCCAGACCCCTTTTAATAAAAGCCAGCATTCCATTAGCCATTTTTATTTTTAGTTTCTGAGGGAACAATAAGCAATGAATGTCACATTGAAGGTCTCAACGTTAGTGGGTGTGGCATGCTGCCGACTGCTATATTAGAGTTTACGATATCAGTGGATAAATGACAGAGTGTGAGCCAGCCTTCTACGGTAAGATGCAGCATGACCTGCAATAGCAGAAATTGTACTGCTTCTGTTTGAACGTGTGTCACAGTGGTCGGATTTCGAAAGCACGGTGTCGTTATTCACTGCAGTACAAGTACAGCTTTTAGGTGTCAGCCGTGGCTCAGTGGGTAGCACTCTCACCTCTGGGTCAGAAGGTTGTGGGCTCAAGTCCCACTAGGCTGACACTCCAGTGCAGTGTTGAGGGAGAGCTGCACTGTCGGAGTTGCTGTCTTTCGGATAAGACGTTAAACTGAGGCCCTGTCTACTGCCTCAAGTGGATGTAAAAGATCCCATGGCACTATTTCGAAGAAGAGCAGGGGAGTTATCCCTGGTGCCCTAGCCAATATTTACCTTCAATCAACATAACAAAAAAACAGATTATCTGGACATTATCACATTGCTGTTTGTGGGAGCTTGCTGTGCGCAAATTGGCTCCCACGTTTCCCACATTACAACAGTGACTGCACTCCAAAAGTACTTCATTGGCTGTAAAGCGCTTTGAGACATCCAGTGGTCGTGGAAGGCGCTATATAAATGCAATTCTTTTTCTGTAATAGCAGCGCATTTGGAAAGCAGTGACAGGATCGGTCCAAGTGAAAGGGAAATCATGCTTGACAAATCTTCTGGAATTTTTTGAGGATGTAACTAATAGAGTGGATAAGGGAGAACCAGTGGATGTGGTGTATTTGGACTTTCAAAAGGCTTTTGACAAGGTTCCACACAAGAGATTAGTATGTAAAATTAAGACACATGGTATTGGGGGTAATGTATTGACGTGGTTGGCAGACAGGAAGCAAAGAATGGGAATAAACGGATCCTTTTCAGAATGGCAGGCAGTGGGGTACTAGTGGGGTGCCGCAGGGTTCAGTGCTGGGACCCCATCTATTTACAATATACATTAATGGTTTAGAAAAAGGAATTGAATGTAATATCTCCAAGTTTGCAGATGACACTAAGCTCGGTGGCAGTGTGAGCTGTGAGGGGGACGCTAAGAGGCTGCAGGGTGACTTGGACAGGTTAGATGAATGGCAAATGCATGGCAGATGCGGTATAATGCAGATAAATGTGAGGTTATCCACTTTGGTGGCAAAAACAGGAAGGCAGATTATTATCTCAATGGTAACAGATTAGTAAAAGGGGAGGTGCAACGAGATCTGGATGTCATTGTACATCAGTCATTGAAAGTAGGCATGCAGGTACAGCAGGCAGTAAAGAAAGCAAATGGCATGTTGGCCTTCATAGCAAGAGGATTTGAGTATAGGAGCAGGGAGGTCTTGCTGCAGTTGTACAGGGCCTTGGTGAGACCACACCTTGAGTATTGTGTGCAGTTTTGGTCTCCTAATCTGAGGAAGGACATTCTTGCAATTGAGGGAGTGCAGCAAAGGTTCACCAGACTGATTCCCAGGATGGCAGGACTGACATATGAAGAAAGACTGGATCAACTAGGCTTATATTCACTGGAATTTAGAAGAATGAGAAGGTATCTCATAGGAGCATATAAAATTTTAACGGGATTGGACAGGTTAGATGCAGGAAGAATGTTCCCGATGTTGGGGAAGTCCAGAACCAGGGACCACAGTCTAAGGTAAGCCATTTAGGACTGAGATGAGGAGAAACTTCTTCACTCAGATAATTGTGAACCTGTGGAATTCTCACAGAAAGTTGTTGAATCCAGTTCGTTGGATATATTCAAAAGGGAGTTAGATGTGGCCCTTACGGCTAAAGGGATCACGGGGTATGGAGAGAAAGCGGGAGTGGGGTACTGAAGTTGCATGATCAGCCGTGATCATATTGAATGGTGGTGCAGGCTCGAATGGCCAACTCCTACACCTGTTTTCTATGTTTTTAAGTCAGTGATAGCTGATTGGGTGTTTGGCTGAAGGTAGAAGATTTGAAAATAAAAAGTTAATCTGGCAGTCAGCTGACCTTACATGTCAGTGTATGAATTGGGTACGTCGGAGGGAAATTTCAGATGAGCTTCCACGATTGCTGACATAACTGGTTTTGATTGGGGTTCTTACAGAAAGGACGGAGGGGTGTGGGCGAGGACCATCTCAATTCTCACAGCGATGTCATTCAGAGCTTCTCATAGGGAGCAGGTTGCTAATCCACCTTCTGCGCGTGTAGTAATAGAGAGGGATTGAAACAGGAGAATGTAACAATATAACAGAGATTTTAAAAGCAAGAAAAACATCAAGCTGCTGGCTCCTGATTCCTCCCTCACTCATTAGCTCAGTCCTGTTGACTGGATGTTTTCTGCTGTCATTTGCTGTTAAGCCAGTAAATTTTGCCAAAATTGTTAACTCCACTACTGAACTAAATTAATGTCATATGGACTGCCTGACTGTATGCCATGGATCAAAATATAATGCCAGTGAACTGGAAGCAGAGTCCGGGAAATAGGCCAAACAATTTATGAACCTGACTCCGGCTAAGACTTTGCTGAGCCACGCAGAAACCTGAAAACTCACACGTAGCACAGGAGGAGACAGCCCCATACAAAATATGACTTATCTGTAGTCAGTGCCGAAACAGAACAGCGCACAAGGGAAGGTGTGTTAGGTGAAATGGTCACTTGCAAGTGAACCATCCTGTGCTGTTTACTGTGCCCATATCAGGAAGCTCCAAAAAAGCAAAGTGCAGCATCGTTTAGTACCACGTGACATTACCGCACGAGGGCGGAGAGGTGGCTGCCGGCGCCGGTCGGCAAGGGGTCAGCGCGTGCCCGACTCAGCGGGAAAACGGGCGGAGTGGAAACCCGTTCCTGCAGTTTCCAGCCCGGGGGCAATTTCAGACTGATTGGCCAATCAGTTTGCTCCTGGTCGTAAGGCCCCTCTACTCCATTCCCACCTCTTAGTGTTAATGGAGCTTATGGAGAGGGGCAGTTTCGGTCCCCTAATGTCACTGAAGTCTGATGGCCCATCCCATGTAGCTGTTTGAATAAAGAAGGAACAAACTTGCATTTCTCTAGCGCCTTTCACAACCTCAGACCTCCCCTAAGTGCTTCACAGTCAATGTGTAGTCACTGTTGTAATGTAGGGAAATGCGGCAACCAATTTGTGCACAACAAGGTCCCACAAGCAACAATGAGACGTTAGCCCATTAATTTGTTGGTTGAGGGATAAATACTGGTCAGGAAATAACTTCCCTGCTCTCCTTTGAATAATGTCAATGGATCTTTCAATTTAAATTCTCACACAAAAGATGGCACCCATAACATGTGTCCCTTAAATGGGCTTTCACTAAAACAATGTGTCCTCTCACTAAATATGGTGATGGCTGTGAACACAATCACTGCAATCGGATCATCATGGTCACCACTTAACCAGATGGACCGATGAGATCAAACGGGTCCGCACAATGCTTTACCTGGTCGGGGTGCCGACTTAGCAGGTCTGAATCTTGCATTTGGGGAACAATAAGGCAGTGAGACGCAGTAAGTGGTAAAGTCTGCAGTTAATGAAGTGGGCAGTGGCAGCTCTCTACCTGATCTATCAGAACATAGGTACATAACACTGCCTCTACTGATAGAAGGCAAACATTGAAAGTGGGATAGCTGCAAGGTCACAGCGCTTGAGCAGAAAAAGCAGTATAAAGTGCAGTGTCAGAGAGTTGGAAAGCAAACATTGATTTAAACTGTGGCTGAGCTCATCAGTAAGACTTGAGCAGATTGCATTTGTAATTTTTAATGTAATGTTCAGTATCAGAAATGTTCAGAGAATTTCTGCAGCTGCTGCACATCACAATATGTGTACTATACATCGCAATATGTGTACTACACATCGTAATATGTGTACTATACATCGTAATATGTGTACTACACATCGTAATATATGTACTATACATCGCAATATGTGTACTACACTGCACATCACAATGCGTGTACTACACTGCACATCACAATGCGTGTACTACACTGCAGTGTAGGACACTGTAGGACACCCTGAAAGCCTTCCTGAAAAAGTGCAACATCCCCACCGACACCTGGGAGTCCCTGGCCAAAGACCGCCCTAAGTGGAGGAAGTGCATCCGGGAGGGCGCTGAGCATCTCGAGTCTCATTGCCGAGAGCATGCAGAAATCAAGCGCAGGCAGCGGAAAGAACGTGCGGAAAACCAGTCCCACCCACCACTTCCCTCAACGACTATCTGTCCCACCTGTGACAGGGACTGTGGTTCTCGTATTGGACTGTTCAGCCACCTAAGGACTCATTTTTAAGAGTGGAAGCAAGTCTTCCTCGATTCTGACTACACTGTACATCACAATGCGTGTACTACATTGCACATTACCTCTCTGCCTCCCACCTCTGCTTTAAATTCTCAACAACTTACATAAGAACGTAAGAAATAGGAGCAGGAGTAGACCATTTTGAGCATGCTCCATCATTCAATAAGATCATGGCTGATCTGATCCTGGCTTTCCTGCCCGCCCCCCATAACCCTTGAATCCCTTATTATTCAAACTTGTATTTATGTAGCACCTTTAACGTCAAACGTTACAAGGCGCTTCAAGGAGTATTATACGATAAAAATTTAACGTATCTACTCAGAAGTTACCTCGCACCCAACTGTTCGTCACCCTTGTCTGGCTCGGTTTCCGTTCTTGTCTGACTACACTCCTGTGAAGTGCCTTGCAATGTATTACTACATATAAGACGTTATATGAACTCAAGTTGTTGTTGCAAGGAGCTATATGGGAATGTCCATAGTGTCCTTACTGTGATGATGAACTAGGTTCGATGTAACCTGGTTTTTGTGGACTGTCCTACTTGCACCAATTCTGCCCGCCCCCAGTTCGATCGGAATTCAGCGTGTATTTTAGAATGGGTAGAACTCTAGATTATCGGAGTCTGCCTCAAATTTCAGCCGCTTTCAGCAGAATACATCACTGTTGTATCAAAAAAGATTGGTATTTCGAGCCTTTTGATTGTTCAGTTACATAATCACCTCGGTCAGATCTACCGAAACTGGTTTTACAACTAATCGATAACCATGCTGAACTTTTAATCAGAGTCGTGCCCGAATTTATTGACTCAGGAAGTCTACCTTTTCACAAGGATATTGGTGCTTAAAACCATTCACAGCTCTGCCTAAACCTTTCCCTCTCAGGTTATTCCTCTTTGCAGAAACAAGCCATAATATGGAGTGTGAACTGTCCACAGAATTGGCATTTCCTCAGATAAGGTTTGCAGAGAGGTCAGAGGATGCTGAGGTGGTAGTTTCATAGAATCATAGAAATTTACGGCATGGAAGGAGGCCATTTTGGCCCGTCGTGTCCGCGCTGGCCGACAAAGAGCAATCCAGCCTAATCCCATTTTCCAGCTCTTAGTCCATAGCCCTGTAAGTTAGGGCACTTCAAGTGCACATCCAAGTACTTTTTAAATGTGGCGAGGGTTTCTGCATCTACCATCCTTTCAAGCAGTGAGTTCCAGACCCCCACCACCCTCTGGGTGAAAAAAAAACTCCCCTCAAATCTCCTCTAAACCTCCTACCAATTACTTTAAATCAGTGCCCCCTGGTTGTTGAGCCCTCTGCTAAGGGAAAGTAGTTTGTGACACTCGTCGTGTTGTGTGATTTTTGCTGCAGGATCTCGGACCGCGGAGGCGGGATTCCTCACAATATTGTCGAGAAAGTGATGGACTATCACTTCACCACGGCCGAGGAGAGCACGCAGGATACCAGGATGAACACCTTTTATGGCCACATGCTCAACAGCGGGCCCCAGTCTGGACCGATGCACGGGTAAGGAAAGTGTGGGACAATAATGGGATCGATCCTGGGTCAGGAAATCCTTACAACACCAGGCATGGGTAATCATAGCTGGGTTAGGGAGCCCCTACTTGTGATTTTATGTGTAAAGAAAGAAAGCCAGGTTAAACTACACCCCGGCAGTTTGCACTGTGCAGAAGTGGCTTATAGTAAGTACAAGGCAGTCTCGCTGCCAGACATAGGAATATAGGAACAGGAGCAGGCCATTCAACCCCTAGATCATGGCTGGTCTGTTCACAACTCCATTTACCCATTTTAGTTCCAATGGTTTGAATGATGGACCAAATGTCATATATCCAAGTTTGCTGATGATACAAAGCTAGGTGGAAATGTAAGTTGTGAAGAGGATGTAAAGAGGCTTCAAGAGAAGATAGACAGGCTAAGTGAGTGGGCAAGAAAATGGCAAATGGAATATAATGTGGAGAAATGTGAAGTTATACACTTTAGTAGGAAAAATAGAAAAACAGAGAATTTTTTAAATGATGAGAGATTGGGAAATGTTGGTGTTCAGAGGTGTCCTTGTCCACAAATCACTGAAAGTTAACATGCAGGTACAGCAAGCAATTAAGAAAGCAAATGGATTTGAATATAAGAGTAAAAACATTTTACTGCAATTATATAGGGCCCTGGTGAGACCGCACCTGGAGTATTGTGTACAGTTTTGGTTTCCTTACCTAAGGAAGGATATACTTGCCACAGAGGAAGTGCAACGAAGGTTCACCAGACTGATTCCTGGGATGGGGGGATTGTCTATAAGAAGAGATCGAGTAGAATGGGCCTATATTATCTAGAGTTTAGAAGAATGAGAGGTGATCTCATTGAAACATACAAAATTCTTACAGGGCTTGCAGGGAGGATGTTTCCCCTGGCTGGTGAGTCTAGAACCAGACTGGGGGAGGGAGAGAGAGACTGACTGGGGGAAGGGAGAGGGAAAGAGACTGACTGGGATGGGGGGTGGAGGGGAGGGAGAGAGAGATTGACTGTGGGGTGGGAGTAGTGGGAGAGAGAGACTGACTGGGGGTGGGGGGGGAGAGGGAGAGAGACTGACTGGGGGGGTGGGGGAGGGGGAGGGGGAGAGAGACTGTCTGGGGGGGGAGGGGAGGGAGAGAGAGATTGACTGGGGGGGTGGGAGTAGGGGGAGAGAGACAGACTGGGGGGGAGGGAGAGAGAGACTGACTTGGGGGGGGTGGAGGGAGAGAGAGACTGACTGGGGGGCGGGGGAGGGAGAGAGAGACTGACTGGGGGGGGGGTGGAGGGAGAGAGAGACTGACTGGGGGGCGGGGGAGGGAGAGAGAGACTGACTGGGGGTGGGAGTAGGGAGAGAGAGACTGACTGGGGGGGGGGACGGGGAGGGAGACTGACTGGGGGTGGGAGTAGGGGAGAGAGACTGACTGGGGGGGGTGTTGGGGGAGAGAAACTGACTGGGGTGGGGGGAGGGGTAGAGAGAGAGAGACGAGAAGAAAGATGAATGTTTGATTCTGTTAAATCATAGCTTTTCCTGCTTTTTGTTTTTAATTCAGTGACACAAATTGTGTAAGTGTTTTTCTGCACTTGTGAATAAGTGCTGCATTTTTGACATGTTACATGGGGGTTGTGCTGGTTCAAGAAGACAATGTTTATTAATGGAAATGATTGAAGTTGAAAGTGCCGTAACCTACAGGGCTATGGATCAAGAGCTGGAAAGTGGGATTAGGCTGGGTAGCTCTTTGTTTGCTGGTACGGACAAGATGGCCTCCTTCCGTGCTGTAAATTTCTATGATTCTATGAATATTCTAATCACTTATATGGATATATGGACATACAGCACATCAGCGCCACAGGAAGGCTGCTGCTCCTGCTGCTTGTGCAGCCATTGCTATAGTGACATGAGGAATAGGCTAATACGTTGAAAACTTTAAAATGAATAGATATGCCTCTTTCAGCTCACCTTGAGTTTTTGGATGGTTTGTCGGTGCACAACCGTGTAACTGGGTGACATTTCTGAAGTGTTAATACATTATTATGCAGTTCTTTCATGTCCCAGTCATGTCTGACAAGTTTTTTATATACAGTTTGTCCATGACGAACTAAAAGCTTTTAATTCATTCTACAATAAACAAACTTGCAGAATGGGCATGTAAATGACAAATTAACTTCAATATAGAGGTGGTGCATTTTGGTAGGCGGAATAAGGAGGCTACATAATCTTTGGAAAATAAGAATCTAAATGGGGTCGAGGTGCAAAGGGATCTGGGTATAGATTGAGACGGTGAGCTGGTGATATGTCATTACTGTATATATGCTTTCAAGTGGTTGCTATTGTTGTAAAAGTTGTTTTTGTAAAAGTTGCTCACTAATGAAAAGGTCACGCTCCAAGGAGTTCATGGCCCACTCAGTACAAAAACAAATTAGAGGGAACATCGCTTTAGTCCCCTCTAAATCACAGTGAAAAAACCACGGGGCTTAGATTTAAATCATGTCATTCGATTCTGGGAGACTGCCTTAGATAGTTGCCTGCCATCATGTCCTGTGCTGAAATAACGTTGACCTCAGTGACCTCCAACTGCATGTACATGGTCACATGGTCCACAGAGTTTTAAAAGCTCTTTATCTGAATGCACGTAGCACTCGTAACAAAATAGATGAGTTGACGGCATAAATAGATACAAATGAGTATGATCTGATAGCCATTACAGAGGCATGGTTGCAAGGGGACCAGGACTGGGAACTAAATATTCAGGGGTATTTGACAATTTGGAAAGACAGACAGAAAGGAAAAGGAGGTGGGGTAGCACTGTTAATAAAGGATGAGATCAGTGCGCTAGTGAGAAACGATATTGGCTCAGAGGATTAAGATGTTGAATCAGTTTGGGTGGAGATGAGGAATAATAAGGGGAAAAAGTCACTGGTGGGTGTAATCTATAGGCCCCCTAACAGTAGCTACATTGTTGGACGGAGTATAAATGAAGAAATAATGGAGGCTTGTAATAAAGGAACAGCAATAATCATGGGCGATTTTAACCTTCATATTGATTGAACAAAGCAAATTGGCCAGGGTAGCCTTGAGGAAGAGTTCATAGCGTGTATCCGGGATATTTTCCTTAAACAGTACATTGCGCAAACAACTAGGGAGCAGGCTATCTTAGATCTGATCCTGTGTAATGAGACAGGATTAATAAATAATCTTGTAGTAAAGGATCCTCTAGGAATGAGTGACCATAACATGATTGAATTTCAAATTCAGTTGGAGGGTGAGAAAGTTGGTTCTAAGAAAGTGTCCTAATCTTAAATAAAGAAGACTACAAAGGTATGAAGGCAGAGTTGGCTAAAGTGGACTGGGAAAATAGATTAAAGGATGGGACGGTTGATGAGCAGTGGCAGACATTTAAGGAGATATTTCATAACTCTCAACAAAAATATATCCCAATGAGAAGGAAAGACTGTAAGAGAAGGGATAACCATCCGTGGCTAACTAAGGAAATAAGGGATGGTATGAAATTGAAAACAAGGACATACAATGTGGCCAAGACTAGTAGGAGGCCAGAGGATTGGGAAACTTTTCAAAGCCAGCAAAGTACGACTAAAAAAAAGATAGAGGGAAAATAGATTATGAAAGTAAACTAGCACGAAATATAAAAACAGTTAGTAAGAGTTTCCTCAGGTACATAAAAAGGAAAAGAAAATGTTGGTCCCCTACAGGATGAGACTGGGGAATTAATAATGGAGAACAGGGAAATGGCAGAGACGTATCGGTTTTCACGGTAGAAGACACTAAAAACATCCCAATAGGGGATAATCAAGGGGCTATAGGGAGGGAGGAACTTAATACAATCTCTATCACTAAAGAAGTAGTACTCGGTAAAATAATGGGACTAAAATCGGACAAGTCTCCTGGACCTGATGGCTTGCATCCTAGGGTCCTAAAATAAGTGGCTGCAGAGATAGTGGTTGCATTGCTTGTAATCTACCAAAATTCCCTGGATTCTTGGGCGGTCCCAGCGGATTGGAAAACTGCAAATGTAACGACCCTATTTAAAAAAGGAGGCAGACAAAAAGCAGGAAACTGTAGCCTAACATGTGTTGTTGGGAAAATGCTGGAGTCCATTATTAAGGAAGCAATAGCAGGACATTTGGAAAAGCATATAATTCAATCAAGCAGAGTCAGCATGGTTTTATGAAAGGGAAATCATGTTTGACAAATTTACTCGAGTTCTTTGAGGATGTAACGAGCAGGGTGGATAAGGAGGAACCAGTGGATGTGGTATATTTGGATTTCCAGAAGGTATTCGATAAGGTGCACATAAAAGGTTACTGCACAAGATAAAAGTTCACGGGGTTGAGGTTAATATATTAGCATGGATAGAGGATTGGCTAACTAACAGAAAACAGAGAGTAGGGATAAATGGGTCATTTTCTGGTTGGCAACCAGTAACGAGTGGGGTGCGGCAGGGATTGGTGCTGGGTTTCAACTATTTACAATCTATTTTAATGACTTGGATGAAGGGGCCGAGTGTAATGTAGCCAAGTTTGCTGATGATACATAGATGGGTGGGAAAGCAAATGAGGACACAAAAAATCTGCAAAGGGATATAGACAGGCTAAGTGAGTGGGCAAAAATTTGGCAGATGGAATATACTGTGAGAAAATGTGAGGTTATCCACTTTGGCAGAAAAATAGAAAAGCAAATTATAATTTAAATAGAGAAAAATTGCAAAGTGCTGCAGTACAGAGGGACATGAAACACAAAACGTTAGTATGCAGGTACAGCAAGTAATCAGGAAGGCAAATGGATTTTATTGCAAGGGGCTTAGAGTATAAAAGCAGAGAAGTCCTGCTACAACTGTACAGGGTATAGGTAAGGCCACACCTAGAGAACTGCATACAGTTCTGGTCTCCGTATTTAAGGAGCGTTATACTTGCATTGGAGGCTGTTCAGAGAAGGTTCACTAGGTTGATTCCGGAGATGAGGGGGTTGACTTATGAAGATAGGTTGAGTAGGTTGGGTCTATACACATTGTAGTTCAGAAGAATGAGAGGTGAGCTTATTGAAACATATAAGATAATGAGGGGGCTCGACAAGGTGGATGCAGAGAGGATATTTCCACTCGTAGGCGAAACTAAAACTAGGGGACATAGTCTCAGAATAAGGGGCCACCCATTTAAAACTGAGATGAGAAGGAATTTCTTCTCTGAGGGTTGTAAATCTATTGAATTCTCTGCCCCAGAGAGCTGTGGAGGCTGGGTCATTGGATATATTTAAGGTGGAGATAGACAGATTTTTGAGTGATAAGAGAATAAAGGGTTATGGGGAGTGGGCAGGGAAGTCGAGCCATGATCAGATCAGCCATGATCTTTTTGAATGGCGGAGCAGGCTTGAGGGCAAAATGGCCTACTCCTGTTCCTATTTCTTATATTCTTATTGCTGTCAGGTCACATGGTCCACCGTCAATGTCAGGTCACATGGTCCACCATCACCTACATCAGGCCACATGGTCCACCATCACCAATGTCAGGCCACATGGTCCACCATCACCACTGTCAGGTGACATGGTCCACCATCACCTCTATCAGGTCACATGGTCCACCATCACCTCAGTTCGGTCACATGGTCTGGCAGCACTGGAGTTCAGTCATGTGATTCAGTGGAATATATGTTTGTCCTAACTCGATCTATACACACCTGCCCAAAGAATAGCACAAGATAGTCACATCTCTCAGAGTAAAGCTGATGTTGGTAAATCATTTGAGTGTCATTTGCACTATTTCGGATCTCATCGGACCCATTTAAACTCTTGTTACCAAGTGATACTCTGCAACGTTTATCTTCCATATGTGTCACATCACTGAGTATCCGACATCTATTAATATATTGAAACTGTTTTGTCTGTCACCTTTTTCTGTGATAAATTACAATGTCCACATTTATAATGGAAACTGTCTGTATAAACTTGCCATGCTGTAATTACATCCTCCCGCCAGTGGAGGCAATATTGCAGCTCCTTCGCCTGTACTGCAGATAAACTCCTTCGTCTCGACTCACTATTTTTTGGCTTCCCAAATGACCATAAGTTATGTCAGAGTATTATATAAAAGTAAGGACAGAACATGTTACTTTAAAATAGGGACTGAAATCTATCTGCACAGCCCGCTCCGATTGCTCCCCACCCTCTAACCCCATTCACCTTGATGACTACACCTTGCCTTCGCTCCCCATGTGCAGCACCATTGGGGATATTTCATGTCAAGTATTTCATGAAAACATCCGTCTTTTATATCCCGTGCCCTTGATACTTTAGAGGGAGAACTGTGATCAGACAGGATGGTCCGTTTCCAGTTTCATCCTGGCCCCAGTGTGACCATGACTGGTTTCAGTGGGTGAGTCACACATTACCTGGGACGGTGGACTGAGTGGGCAGCCTGGCTCCTGCCAGTGGTTTGGCACAGTCTGAATAAGAACAAGAACTTTTAAAAAGCGTTATTAATGAGGGTGGGAGCACAGGGCTGTAACAGCAGATGTTGGGTGTAAGGCAGGAATGGGAACGGACTGATTCCTGGGAGGTGGGGATGAATGTAAACCAAAAAACATACCAGGCCATTCATCCCTCACTGACTGAAAGATTTGACATTGCTGTGAAATGAGCCTGTTTTCCATCACTTTCTTGAAAATTAAAGACTGTTAGTTAAAGTGATTTTTATGCTAATGTTTGGGAAACTTTGGACCAGCAGTTGACCAATGGGATGATATCGATTTTTGCTTTGCCATGACAGTGGATCATTGTCCAGTTTTCATAGTTCTTGTTTAGTTACCTGATCCACAACTGATTCTGCTCAATCAAATCACGAAAATGGTCACGTTAGTCTCTCTTTTGACTTTTGTTCATTAAATTGAATTTGTACCTTTGGAGCCTCTTGACCCCCATTTCCTGGCCACTGGTGGGATCGGAGACCACGGGCATTGCTTTGCTTTCTGAGAGTCGAACTCCATCACCAGGAAACAAGGTCAATGGAATCACTGCTAGGAGTTTCTCTCCAGTCAGTGAGGCACCCTGCCCCTCCCATCCCTGGAGATCCAGTGACCCACACCAACATCCCCTGCCCCTCCTACCTCTGGAGATCCAGTGACCCACACCATCACCACCTGTCCCTCCTACTCCTGGGGAACCAGTGACCCACACCAACATCTCCTGCCCCTCCCATCCCTGGAGATCCAGTGACCCACACCAACATCCCCTGTCCCTCGTACCTCTGGAGATCCAGTGACCCACACCATCACCCCCTGTCCCTCCTACTCCTGGGGACCCAGTGACCCACACCATCACCCCCTGTCCCTCCTACTCCTGGGGACCCAGTGACCCACACCAACATCTCCTGTCCCTCCTACCCCTGGAGATCCAGTGACGCACGCCATCACCCCCTGTCCCTCCTACCCCTGGAGATCCAGTGACCCACACCATCACCCCCTGTCCCTCCTACCCCTGGAGATCCAGTGACCCACAGCATCACCCCCTGTCCCTCCTACCTCTGGTGATCCAGTGAACCACACCATCAACCCCTGTCCCTCCTACCCCTGGAGATCCAGTGACCTACATCATCACCCCCTGACCCTCCTCTCTCTGGGGACCCAGTGACCCACACCAACATCCCCTGTAACTCCTACCCCTGGAGATCCAGTGACCCACACCAACATCCCCTGTAACTCCTACTCCTGGGGACCCAGTGACCCACACCAACATCCCCTGTCCCTCCTACCCCTGGAGATCCAGTGACCCACACCAACATCCCCTGTAACTCCTACTCCTGGGGACCCAGTGACCCACACCATCCTAAGACCACAAGAAATAGGAGCAGGAGTAGGCCATTCGGCTGATCTGATTTTGGCCTCAACTCCACTTCCCCATCTGCTCCACATAACCCTTGACTCCTTTATCGTTCAAAAATCTTATCTATCTCCACCTTAAATATATTCAATGACCCAGCCTCCACAGCTCTCTGGGGTAGAGAATTCCAAAGATCCATGACCCTCTGAGAGAAGAAATGCCTCCTCATTTCTGTTGTAAATGGGCGACCCCTTATTCTGAGACTATGGTCCCTAGTTCTAGATTCCCCCACGAGGGGAAACATCCTCTCTGCATCTACCTTTTCAAGCCCCCTCAGAATCATATACATTTTAATAAGCTCACCTCTCATTCTTCTAAACTCCAATGAATATAGGCCCAACCTGCTCAACCTTTCTTCATGAGACAACCCCTTCATCTCAGGAATCAACTTCGTCAACCTTCTCTGAATTGCATCACCGTGTCATCACCCAGTCCCTCCTACCCTTGGGGACCCAGTGACCCACACCACCATTCCCTGTCACTCCTACCCCTGGAGATCCAGTGACCTACACCATCACCCCCAGTCCCTCCTACCCCAGTCCCTCCTATCCCTGGGGACCCAGTGACCCACACCACCATCCATCCCCCTGATAGACAGGGGCACTTCAGGCAGTCGGTGTAATCATTCAGTTGGTGCGCGACTGGTGTATCCTCCTCTCCTGTGTGCTAGGTGTGTGAGCAGACTGCAGTGTATCCTCCTGTGTGCTGGGTGTGTGAGCAGACTGCAGTGTATCCTCCTGTGTGCTGGTTCAAAGTAAAAGACGGCGGAGGCCCAAAGTCTCAGAAACTGGAAATTCTACCAGAGCGTCGAAGTTGTGCTATAGGTGCCTGGGACAACACATTGCTCAAAGTTGTCCATACGTGAAGGCAGAGTGTTTCTTCTGCAGAAAGACTGGACATCTTGCGAAGGCATGCCGGCTGAAGGGTAAATCAGTTTTTAAAGCTATGATTCCATAGCATCAAAATCCACACAGATGTTGCGGGATTCAAGATACCAATGGAAATTGACACGGGTGCATCCGTGAGTGTATATACCGGAGTCACTATACCGCGACAAATTGCGTGATTTTCAACTGGAGAAATCCAAGATAGAGCTGCGAGGCTACTCGGGAGAGAAAATTCCTGTGGTAGGTCATATCACCGTACCGGTGAAATATAAAGATCAATTTCAGAACTTGCCTCTAATAGTAGTGAAAGGAGACAAGTCTGCCTTACTAGGAAGAAATTGGTTGAGCTCACTGAAGCTGATTAGAGTTAGATTTTCTGTGTGGAAGCGAGATTTTCATCAACGGATGAGGTTATCAAGAAGTATCCAAAGGTGTTCTTTGAAACGGCAGTCCGATCCAAGGCTTCAAGGCGGGTGTCCAGGTACAGAAGGACGCTAGATCGGTTTACTACAAGCCACATTCCATACCATATGCACTCAAGGAGAAAGTTGAGCAAGAACTCAAAAGACTAGAGACTGAGAACATTATTTGTAAGATACATCGATGTAATTGGACTACACCCATTGTTATACCTAAGTCTGTGGTGATTATAAAGTAACTGTAAACCAGGTTCTAGAGGGTAATATCCCCAATACATTGCCGAATATAGAAGATTTGTTCACAACACTGACAGGTGGTCAGATCTTCTCAAAACTGGATCTTACGAATGCCTACTTACAGCTTGAACTAGATGAGGAGTCCAAGTCATGTTTGACTATAAATACTCATCTAGGCCTATATCAATTTAATAGACTACCGTTTGGAGTATCTTCCGCCCCTGCCATATTCCAAGGGGCGATGAACCAGATTTTGCAAGGTATTGAAGGGGTAGTATGTTATTTGGATGACATACTAATTTCAGCACCAGATAGGCAAATTCATAATAACATATTGAATGAAGTCCTCAAACGGCTAGAGAAGCACAGAGTACGAGTGTCTGCTCGTAAGTGTGAGTTATTTAAAAACTCAGTGGAGTACTTAGGGTACAGAGTAGACAAAGATGGTTTACATCCAACCATGGAAAAATTGGATGCGATCAGAAATGCACCCATTCCCAGGAATGTCACTGAACTTCGTTCATTGTTGGGTCTTTTGAACTATTATGGGAAGTTCCTACCAAATTTGGCTACAGTATTACATCCACTGAATGAACTTTTGAAAAAACAGGTCCATTGGAAGTGGTCAAAAGAATGCGATACAGCATTCAAGGAGTGTAAAAGAAAATTGGTAGAGAGCACCATGTTAGTTCACTATGACATATCTAAGGAGATTAAGCTAGCATGTGATGCCTCTCCGTATGGAGTTGGGGCAGTGATCTCTCATGTATCTCGTAGTGGGGAAGAGAGACCAATTGCTTTTGCTTCACGCACTCTCAGTGCCAGTGAGAGTAATTATGCGCAAATTGAAAGGGAAGCTTTGGCATTAATTTTTGGGGTCAAGAAGTTTCACAAATACTTGTATGGTCATAAGTTTACCATCGTTACGGACCATAAGCCCCTAACAGCAATTCTCCATCCAAAGTCCCCAGTTCCAACATTAGCTGCAGCCCGAATGCAGAGATGGGCTTTGATTTTGTCAGCATATACATATGATATTGAATACAGATGATCAGCTGATGCAATGTCTAGATTGCCTTCCCCATCACAAGTTACACCCGATAGGGAAGAAGTGTTTTGTTTTTCATACATTGATGAACTACCAGTCACAGCTGAAGAGATTGGTAGAGCAACCAAACGTGACCCAGTGATGTGAAAGGTGTATGAGTATATTGCAAATGGATGGCCAAACCAGGTAACAGACAAAGATACACATCCATTCTTCATTCGTAGGAATGAATTATCAGTCGATAAAGATTGTATCATGTGGGGTGCAAGAGTGGTTATACCAAATAAATTCAGGTCCAAATTATTAGGAGACCTCCATGACCAGCACCTGGGAATGTGCTTGACCAAGAGTTTTGCACGCAGTTATTTATGGTGGCCAGGTCTTGATAAAGATATAGAGTACGTCGTGAGTCAGTGTACGACATGTCAATCAGTAAGCAAACAACCACCACCAGTACCATTACAGCCATGGAAATGGCCTCCCAGGGTGTGGCAAAGGCTACATATTGATTTTGCTGAGCAAGAAGGACAACAATTGTTCATTGTAATTGATAGCCATTCGAAGTGGGTTGAGGTGTTCCCAATGTGGAAAATAACAAGTAAAACATTGGACATTTTACGAAAATTATTTTCTTCATTGGCCTCCCTGAAGAAATTGTTTCGGATAATGGGCCACAATTTTGTTCAGAAGAATTTGCACAATTCACGAGCAAAAATGGTGTGAAATATACCAAGGTACCACCATACCATCCTGCTTCGAATGGTGCAGCAGAGCGCACTGTACAAATTGTAAAACATGCCCTTATAAAACAAATGTTAGATCCAAAACCAAGGAAACGACAGTTGTCATTGGATCACAAATAGGCTAATTTTTTTATTACGTATCAAAATACTCCTCATACAACTACTGGTAGAACACCAGCAGAGTTGTTTCTCAAACAACAGCCACGAACCAGATTCTCGTTGTTAAAGCCAAATTTGGCACAGTCCGTAGAAGAGACACAATTAAGACAGAAAAAGAATCATGATAGAGGTGGAGTAAAAGAGAGAAGTGTGAAATTAAACAAGAAGGTGAGAGTGAAGAACCATCACCATAAATGGGTAAAGTGGTTACCAGGAAGAGTGGTGAAGATATGTGGTCCTCACACATATTTGGTGAAGATGTTTGATAATGGACAGGTTAGGTTTGTTCATATTGATCATATTTTACCTACAGACATGGAAGGAGTTGAAGGTGGGAATGATTCAATTATTTCTGAATCATCAGATAGTTTTGATACACCAGTAGCAAATCCTAAATCCAATGTACTGGAAACAAATCCAGGAGAGAATCAGAATGAAAGTCAGAGTCCGAGTCAGGAAAACAAAGAGCCTGAAGTTAGAGTGAGTGCAAATGAAAATCAAGGAAATTCCATGGTGGAAAACATTCCTCAGGATGAGCCTCGAATGAGTGAAATCGACACCATGTTTGGAGGTTCTGTTCGAGAGTGAAGGTATCCTCTTCGAAACAGAAAACAAGTGGTAAAGTTAAATTTGTAAAAATAGGGGGAAAAAAGTTTATATCCTGTGTTATGTATAAACATGAAAGTTATGTATGATGTTTATTATAATAACTTCTTCATTAAGGAGGGAGAAGTGTAATGTCAGTAAGCTTGTAATGTTTGTAGCGCCACACTGTGGATGTGGACATATTGTGTACTGCAATTGCAGAGTTAATTATTAAACAGAACCAGGCAATTCCGGAGACTTCCGAGAGAGCTGCCTGCCATGTTAGAAGCTGTGTGTGCTTGTGCTCTGTGAATATATCACAACAGTGTATCCTGTATGCTGAGTGTGTGAGCAGGCTGCAGTGTATCCTCCTGTCCTGGGTCTATGAGCAGGCTGCAGTATATCCTCCTGTCCTGGGTCTATGAGCAGGCTGCAGTGTATCCTGTGTGCTGGGTGTATGAGCAGGCTACAGTGTGTCCTGTGTGCTGGGTGTATGAGCAGGCTACAGTGTGTCCTCCTGTCCTGGGTGTGTGAGCAGGCTGCACTGTGTCCTGTGTGCTGGGTGTGTGAGCAGGCTGCAGTGTAATATGTCCTTACTATACAGTATAAATGCACACGAGGTCCATACTTGAGAGAAGATCACTCTGTGACCAGTTACCTTTATTACCAAGACCTCAAGAGACAGACGGTTGGTGGAGCTTCCCCTTTTATACCGGAAAGTCCAGGTTAGGAGTGTCTCCCACAAGTTTGCCCCCTGTGTCTCAAGGTGTACAACTTCGGTCAGCTTATACATGGTTACAATGACAGTTGAATACATGACATCACCTCCCCCGCCCCCCCCCCCCCCCCGCAAAGTCTTATTGGGATCACAGGTTAAGTCTCTCTGGTGGTTTACGCCCCCTTTGAGAGCACCTGAGTTGGGGCTCCTGTTGTTAGGCGCTGGTCTGAGTGTCTGCTGTTTGCAGTGCCTCAGGCCTGTCCAGACTGCCCACAGTGACTGGGTTCTCCTCCATTTGGGTCCGGTCCTCCACTTGGTTCCGGTGTTCGGTCACCTTTGGTGGAGTAAACTCTACGTCGTGTTCTTCCTCTGCATCTTTTATGGGGTTGCTGAACCTCCTTTTAGTTTGATCCACGTGTTTGCGGCAGATTTGTCCATTGGTAAGTTTAAGTACCAAAACCCTATTCCCCTCTTTGGCAATCTCAGTGCCTGCAAGCCATTTGGGCCCTGCAGCGTAATTAAGGACAAAAACAGGATCATTGACATCAATACATTGCGCCCTCGCATTCCTGTCATGGTAGTCATATTGTGACTGACGCCTGCTCTCAACAATTTCTTTCATAGTAGGGTGTATAAAGGATATCCTAGTTTTGAGCATCCTTTTCATTAGCAGCTCTGCGGGTGGAACCCCTGTGAGCAAGTGTGGTCGGGATCTATTGGCCAACAGGAGGCGTGATAAATGGCTTTGTAGGGAACCTCCTTGGATTCTGAGCATCCCCTGTTTGTTGAGCAGGCTGCAGTGTATCCTGTGTGTGAGAGCAGGCTGCAGTGTATCCTGTGTCCTGGGTGTGTGAGCAGGCTGCACTGTGTCCTGTGTCCTGTGTGTGAGAGCAGGCTGCAGTGTGTCCTGTGTGCTGGATGTGTGAGCAGGCTGCACTGTGTCCTGTGTGCTGGGTGTGAGAGCAGGCTGCACTGTGTCCTGTGTGCTGCGTGTGAGAGCAGGTTGCTCTGTGTCCTGTGTGCTGGGTGTGTGAGCAGGCTGCACTGTGTCCTGTGTGCTGGGTGTGTGAGCAGGCTGCACTGTGTCCTATGTGTGAGAGCAGGCTGCACTGTGTCCTGTGTGTGAGAGCAGGCTGCAGTGTGTCCTGTGTCCTGGGTGTGTGAGCAGGCTGCAGTGTGTCCTGTGTGCTGGATGTGTGAGCAGGCTGCACTGTGTCCTGTGTGCTGGGTGTGAGAGCAGGCTGCACTGTGTCCTGTGTGCTGCGTGTGAGAGCAGGTTGCTCTGTGTCCTGTGTGCTGGGTGTGTGAGCAGGCTGCACTGTGTCCTGTGTGCTGGGTGTGTGAGCAGGCTGCACTGTGTCCTATGTGTGAGAGCAGGCTGCACTGTGTCCTGTGTGTGAGAGCAGGCTGCAGTGTGTCCTGTGTCCTGGGTGTGTGAGCAGGCTGCACTGTGTCCTGTGTGTGTGAGCAGGCTGCACTGTGTCCTGTGTGAGCAGGCTGCACTGTGTCCTGTGTCCTGTGTGTGAGCAGGCTGCACTGTGTCCTGTGTGCTGGGTGTGTGAGCAGGCTGCACTGCGTCCTGTGTGTGAGAGCAGGCTGCAGTGTGTCCTGTGTGCGTGAGCAGGCTGCACTGTGTCCTGTGTGAGCAGGCTGCACTGTGTCCTGTGTCCTGTGTGTGAGCAGGCTGCACTGTGTCCTGTGTCCTGTGTGTGAGAGCAGGCTGCAGTGTGTCCTGTGTGCGTGAGCAGGCTGCACTGTGTCCTGTGTCCTGGGTGTGTGAGCAGGCTGCACTGTGTCCTGTGTGCTGGGTGTGTGAGCAGGCTGCACTGTGTCCTGTGTGTGTGAGCAGGCTGCACTGTGTCCTGTGTGAGCAGGCTGCACTGTGTCCTGTGTGTGAGCAGGCTGCACTGTGTCCTGTGTGCTGGGTGTGTGAGCAGGCTGCAGTGTGTCCTGTGTGCTGGGTGTGTGAGCAGGCTGCACTGTGTCCTGTGTCCTGTGTGTGAGAGCAGGCTGCACTGTGTCCTGTGTGCTGGGTGTGAGAGCAGGTTGCTCTGTGTCCTGTGTGCTGGGTATGTGAGCAGGCTGCACTGTGTCCTGTGTGTGAGAGCAGGCTGCACTGTGTCCTGTGTGTGAGAGCAGGCTGCAGTGTGTCCTGTGTGCGTGAGCAGGCTGCACTGTGTCCTGTGTGTGTGAGCAGGCTGCACTGTGTCCTGTGTGTGTGAGCAGGCTGCACTGTGTCCTGTGTGCTGTGTGTGAGAGCAGGCTGCACTGTGTCCTGTGTGTGAGAGCAGGCTGCACTGTTTCCTGTGTGCGTGAGCAGGCTGCACTGTGTCCTGTGTCCTGGGTGTGTGAGCAGGCTGCAGTGTGTCCTGTGTGTGTGAGCAGGCTGCACTGTGTCCTGTGTGTGTGAGCAGGCTGCACTGTGTCCTGTGTGTGTGAGCAGGCTGCACTGTGTCCTGTGTGTGAGAGCAGGCTGCACTGTGTCCTGTGTGTGAGAGCAGGCTGCACTGTGTCCTGTGTGTGTGAGCAGGCTGCACTGTGTCCTGTGTGTGTGAGCAGGCTGCACTGTGTCCTGTGTGTGTGAGCAGGCTGCACTGTGTCCTGTGTGTGTGAGCAGGCTGCATTGTGTCCTGTGTGTGTGTGAGCAGGCTGCACTGTGTCCTGTGTGCTGGGTGTGTGAGCAGGCTGCACTGTGTCCTGTGTGTGAGAGCAGGCTGCACTGTGTCCTGTGTGCTGGGTGTGAGAGCAGGTTGCACTGTGTCCTGTGTCCTGTGTGTGAGAGCAGGCTGCACTGTGTCCTGTGTCCTGTGTGTGAGAGCAGGCTGCACTGCGTCCTGTGTGTGAGAGCAGGCTGCAGTGTGTCCTGTGTGCGTGAGCAGGCTGCACTGTGTCCTGTGTCCTGGGTGTGTGAGCAGGCTGCACTGTGTCCTGTGTGTGAGAGCAGGCTGCAGTGTGTCCTGTGTGTGTGAGCAGGCTGCACTGTGTCCTGTGTGTGTGAGCAGGCTGCACTGTGTCCTGTGTGTGTGAGCAGGCTGCACTGTGTCCTGTGTGTGAGAGCAGGCTGCACTGTGTCCTGTGTGCTGGGTGTGAGAGCAGGTTGCACTGTGTCCTGTGTGTGAGAGCAGGCTGCACTGTGTCCTGTGTGTGAGAGCAGGCTGCAGTGTGTCCTGGGTGTGTGAGAGCAGGCTGCACTGTGTCCTGTGTGTGAGAGCAGGCTGCACTGTGTCCTGTGTGTGAGAGCAGGCTGCAGTGTGTCCTGTGTGCGTGAGCAGGCTGCACTGTGTCCTGTGTCCTGGGTGTGTGAGCAGGCTGCACTGTGTCCTGTGTGTGTGAGCAGGCTGCACTGTGTCCTGTGTCCTGGGTGTGTGAGCAGGCTGCACTGTGTCCTGTGTGTGTGAGCAGGCTGCACTGTGTCCTGTGTGTGAGAGCAGGCTGCACTGTGTCCTGTGTGCTGGGTGTGAGAGCAGGTTGCACTGTGTCCTGTGTGTGAGAGCAGGCTGCACTGTGTCCTGTGTCCTGTGTGTGAGAGCAGGCTGCACTGTGTCCTGTGTGTGAGAGCAGGCTGCAGTGTGTCCTGTGTGTGTGAGCAGGCTGCACTGTGTCCTGTGTGTGAGAGCAGGCTGCAGTGTGTCCTGTGTGTGAGAGCAGGCTGCAGTGTGTCCTGGGTGTGTGAGCAGGCTGCACTGTGTCCTGTGTGTGAGAGCAGGCTGCAGTGTGTCCTGTGTCCTGGGTGTGTGAGCAGGCTGCACTGTGTCCTGTGTGTGTGAGCAGGCTGCACTGTGTCCTGTGTGTGTGAGCAGGCTGCACTGTGTCCTGTGTGAGCAGGCTGCACTGTGTCCTGTGTCCTGTGTGTGAGCAGGCTGCACTGTGTCCTGTGTGCTGGGTGTGTGAGCAGGCTGCACTGCGTCCTGTGTGTGAGAGCAGGCTGCAGTGTGTCCTGTGTGCGTGAGCAGGCTGCACTGTGTCCTGTGTGAGCAGGCTGCACTGTGTCCTGTGTCCTGTGTGTGAGCAGGCTGCACTGTGTCCTGTGTGCTGGGTGTGTGAGCAGGCTGCAGTGTGTCCTGTGTGCTGGGTGTGTGAGCAGGCTGCACTGTGTCCTGTGTCCTGTGTGTGAGAGCAGGCTGCACTGTGTCCTGTGTGCTGGGTGTGAGAGCAGGTTGCTCTGTGTCCTGTGTGCTGGGTGTGTGAGCAGGCTGCACTGTGTCCTGTGTCCTGTGTGTGAGAGCAGGCTGCAGTGTGTCCTGTGTGCGTGAGCAGGCTGCACTGTGTCCTGTGTCCTGGGTGTGTGAGCAGGCTGCACTGTGTCCTGTGTGCTGGGTGTGTGAGCAGGCTGCACTGTGTCCTGTGTGTGAGAGCAGGCTGCAGTGTGTCCTGTGTGCGTGAGCAGGCTGCACTGTGTCCTGTGTGTGTGAGCAGGCTGCACTGTGTCCTGTGTGTGTGAGCAGGCTGCACTGTGTCCTGTGTGAGCAGGCTGCACTGTGTCCTGTGTCCTGTGTGTGAGCAGGCTGCACTGTGTCCTGTGTGCTGGGTGTGTGAGCAGGCTGCACTGCGTCCTGTGTGTGAGAGCAGGCTGCAGTGTGTCCTGTGTGCGTGAGCAGGCTGCACTGTGTCCTGTGTGAGCAGGCTGCACTGTGTCCTGTGTCCTGTGTGTGAGCAGGCTGCACTGTGTCCTGTGTCCTGTGTGTGAGAGCAGGCTGCAGTGTGTCCTGTGTGCGTGAGCAGGCTGCACTGTGTCCTGTGTCCTGGGTGTGTGAGCAGGCTGCACTGTGTCCTGTGTGCTGGGTGTGTGAGCAGGCTGCACTGTGTCCTGTGTGTGTGAGCAGGCTGCACTGTGTCCTGTGTGAGCAGGCTGCACTGTGTCCTGTGTGTGAGCAGGCTGCACTGTGTCCTGTGTGCTGGGTGTGTGAGCAGGCTGCAGTGTGTCCTGTGTGCTGGGTGTGTGAGCAGGCTGCACTGTGTCCTGTGTCCTGTGTGTGAGAGCAGGCTGCACTGTGTCCTGTGTGCTGGGTGTGAGAGCAGGTTGCTCTGTGTCCTGTGTGCTGGGTATGTGAGCAGGCTGCACTGTGTCCTGTGTGTGAGAGCAGGCTGCACTGTGTCCTGTGTGTGAGAGCAGGCTGCAGTGTGTCCTGTGTGCGTGAGCAGGCTGCACTGTGTCCTGTGTGTGTGAGCAGGCTGCACTGTGTCCTGTGTGTGTGAGCAGGCTGCACTGTGTCCTGTGTGCTGTGTGTGAGAGCAGGCTGCACTGTGTCCTGTGTGTGAGAGCAGGCTGCACTGTTTCCTGTGTGCGTGAGCAGGCTGCACTGTGTCCTGTGTCCTGGGTGTGTGAGCAGGCTGCAGTGTGTCCTGTGTGTGTGAGCAGGCTGCACTGTGTCCTGTGTGTGTGAGCAGGCTGCACTGTGTCCTGTGTGTGTGAGCAGGCTGCACTGTGTCCTGTGTGTGAGAGCAGGCTGCACTGTGTCCTGTGTGTGAGAGCAGGCTGCACTGTGTCCTGTGTGTGTGAGCAGGCTGCACTGTGTCCTGTGTGTGTGAGCAGGCTGCACTGTGTCCTGTGTGTGTGAGCAGGCTGCACTGTGTCCTGTGTGTGTGAGCAGGCTGCATTGTGTCCTGTGTGTGTGTGAGCAGGCTGCACTGTGTCCTGTGTGCTGGGTGTGTGAGCAGGCTGCACTGTGTCCTGTGTGTGAGAGCAGGCTGCACTGTGTCCTGTGTGCTGGGTGTGAGAGCAGGTTGCACTGTGTCCTGTGTCCTGTGTGTGAGAGCAGGCTGCACTGTGTCCTGTGTCCTGTGTGTGAGAGCAGGCTGCACTGCGTCCTGTGTGTGAGAGCAGGCTGCAGTGTGTCCTGTGTGCGTGAGCAGGCTGCACTGTGTCCTGTGTCCTGGGTGTGTGAGCAGGCTGCACTGTGTCCTGTGTGTGAGAGCAGGCTGCAGTGTGTCCTGTGTGTGTGAGCAGGCTGCACTGTGTCCTGTGTGTGTGAGCAGGCTGCACTGTGTCCTGTGTGTGTGAGCAGGCTGCACTGTGTCCTGTGTGTGAGAGCAGGCTGCACTGTGTCCTGTGTGCTGGGTGTGAGAGCAGGTTGCACTGTGTCCTGTGTGTGAGAGCAGGCTGCACTGTGTCCTGTGTGTGAGAGCAGGCTGCAGTGTGTCCTGGGTGTGTGAGAGCAGGCTGCACTGTGTCCTGTGTGTGAGAGCAGGCTGCACTGTGTCCTGTGTGTGAGAGCAGGCTGCAGTGTGTCCTGTGTGCGTGAGCAGGCTGCACTGTGTCCTGTGTCCTGGGTGTGTGAGCAGGCTGCACTGTGTCCTGTGTGTGTGAGCAGGCTGCACTGTGTCCTGTGTCCTGGGTGTGTGAGCAGGCTGCACTGTGTCCTGTGTGTGTGAGCAGGCTGCACTGTGTCCTGTGTGTGAGAGCAGGCTGCACTGTGTCCTGTGTGCTGGGTGTGAGAGCAGGTTGCACTGTGTCCTGTGTGTGAGAGCAGGCTGCACTGTGTCCTGTGTCCTGTGTGTGAGAGCAGGCTGCACTGTGTCCTGTGTGTGAGAGCAGGCTGCAGTGTGTCCTGTGTGTGTGAGCAGGCTGCACTGTGTCCTGTGTGTGAGAGCAGGCTGCAGTGTGTCCTGTGTGTGAGAGCAGGCTGCAGTGTGTCCTGGGTGTGTGAGCAGGCTGCACTGTGTCCTGTGTGTGAGAGCAGGCTGCAGTGTGTCCTGTGTCCTGGGTGTGTGAGCAGGCTGCACTGTGTCCTGTGTGTGTGAGCAGGCTGCACTGTGTCCTGTGTGTGTGAGCAGGCTGCACTGTGTCCTGTGTGAGCAGGCTGCACTGTGTCCTGTGTCCTGTGTGTGAGCAGGCTGCACTGTGTCCTGTGTGCTGGGTGTGTGAGCAGGCTGCACTGCGTCCTGTGTGTGAGAGCAGGCTGCAGTGTGTCCTGTGTGCGTGAGCAGGCTGCACTGTGTCCTGTGTGAGCAGGCTGCACTGTGTCCTGTGTGTGAGCAGGCTGCACTGTGTCCTGTGTGCTGGGTGTGTGAGCAGGCTGCAGTGTGTCCTGTGTGCTGGGTGTGTGAGCAGGCTGCACTGTGTCCTGTGTCCTGTGTGTGAGAGCAGGCTGCACTGTGTCCTGTGTGCTGGGTGTGAGAGCAGGTTGCTCTGTGTCCTGTGTGCTGGGTGTGTGAGCAGGCTGCACTGTGTCCTGTGTCCTGTGTGTGAGAGCAGGCTGCAGTGTGTCCTGTGTGCGTGAGCAGGCTGCACTGTGTCCTGTGTCCTGGGTGTGTGAGCAGGCTGCACTGTGTCCTGTGTGCTGGGTGTGTGAGCAGGCTGCACTGTGTCCTGTGTGTGAGAGCAGGCTGCAGTGTGTCCTGTGTGCGTGAGCA
Source organism: Pristiophorus japonicus (assembly GCF_044704955.1). Classification (NCBI taxonomy): domain Eukaryota; kingdom Metazoa; phylum Chordata; class Chondrichthyes; family Pristiophoridae; genus Pristiophorus; species Pristiophorus japonicus. The sequence continues at coordinate 53,351,612 of NC_091992.1, forward strand.
GGCTGCACTGTGTCCTGTGTGTGTGAGCAGGCTGCACTGTGTCCTGTGTGTGTGAGCAGGCTGCACTGTGTCCTGTGTCCTGTGTGTGAGAGCAGGCTGCACTGTGTCCTGTGTGCTGGGTGTGAGAGCAGGTTGCTCTGTGTCCTGTGTGCTGGGTGTGTGAGCAGGCTGCACTGTGTCCTGTGTGTGAGAGCAGGCTGCACTGTGTCCTGTGTGTGAGAGCAGGCTGCAGTGTGTCCTGTGTGCGTGAGCAGGCTGCATTGTGTCCTGTGTGTGTGAGCAGGCTGCACTGTGTCCTGTGTGTGTGAGCAGGCTGCACTGTGTCCTGTGTGTGAGAGCAGGCTGCACTGTGTCCTGTGTGCGTGAGCAGGCTGCACTGTGTCCTGTGTCCTGGGTGTGTGAGCAGGCTGCAGTGTGTCCTGTGTGTGTGAGCAGGCTGCACTGTGTCCTGTGTGTGTGAGCAGGCTGCACTGTGTCCTGGGTGTGTGAGCAGGCTGCAGTGTGTCCTGTGTGTGTGAGCAGGCTGCACTGTGTCCTGTGTGTGTGAGCAGGCTGCACTGTGTCCTGTGTGTGTGAGCAGGCTGCACTGTGTCCTGTGTGTGAGAGCAGGCTGCACTGTGTCCTGTGTGTGAGAGCAGGCTGCACTGTGTCCTGTGTGTGTGAGCAGGCTGCACTGTGTCCTGTGTGTGTGAGCAGGCTGCACTGTGTCCTGTGTGTGTGAGCAGGCTGCACTGTGTCCTGTGTGTGAGAGCAGGCTGCACTGTGTCCTGTGTGTGTGAGCAGGCTGCACTGTGTCCTGTGTGTGTGAGCAGGCTGCAGTGTGTCCTGTGTGTGTGAGCAGGCTGCACTGTGTCCTGTGTGCTGGGTGTGTGAGCAGGCTGCACTGTGTCCTGTGTGTGAGAGCAGGTTGCACTGTGTCCTGTGTGTGAGAGCAGGCTGCACTGTGTCCTGTGTGTGAGAGCAGGCTGCACTGTGTCCTGTGTGTGTGAGCAGGCTGCACTGTGTCCTGTGTGTGTGAGCAGGCTGCACTGTGTCCTGTGTGTGTGAGCAGGCTGCACTGTGTCCTGTGTGTGAGAGCAGGCTGCACTGTGTCCTGTGTGCTGGGTGTGAGAGCAGGTTGCACTGTGTCCTGTGTCCTGTGTGTGAGAGCAGGCTGCACTGTGTCCTGTGTGTGAGAGCAGGCTGCAGTGTGTCCTGGGTGTGTGAGCAGGCTGCACTGTGTCCTGTGTGTGAGAGCAGGCTGCAGTGTGTCCTGTGTGCGTGAGCAGGCTGCACTGTGTCCTGTGTCCTGGGTGTGTGAGCAGGCTGCACTGTGTCCTGTGTGTGTGAGCAGGCTGCACTGTGTCCTGTGTCCTGGGTGTGTGAGCAGGCTGCACTGTGTCCTGTGTGTGAGAGCAGGCTGCACTGTGTCCTGTGTGCTGGGTGTGAGAGCAGGTTGCACTGTGTCCTGTGTGTGAGAGCAGGCTGCACTGTGTCCTGTGTCCTGTGTGTGAGAGCAGGCTGCACTGTGTCCTGTGTGTGAGAGCAGGCTGCAGTGTGTCCTGGGTGTGTGAGCAGGCTGCACTGTGTCCTGTGTGTGAGAGCAGGCTGCAGTGTGTCCTGTGTGTGAGAGCAGGCTGCAGTGTGTCCTGTGTACTGTGTGTGAGAGCAGGCTGCAGTGTGTCCTGTGTGCGTGAGCAGGCTGCACTGTGTCCTGTGTGCTGGGTGTGTGAGCAGGCTGCAGTGCTAACGATGTCCTTTCTGTTGATTGTCCAGGTTTGGCTTCGGGCTGCCCACCTCCCGCGCCTACGCCGAGTACCTCGGGGGCTCGCTCTCCATTCAGTCCATGCAAGGCATCGGGACCGACGTTTACCTGCGGCTCAAACACATCGATGGCAAGGAGGAAAGTTTCCGCATCTGAACTGCGAGCCGGCTCAGCTCAATCTCCCGAGGTGGAGATTATTACCGAGTGGTTGTTATAGCACTAAACCTAGGCTGCGAGTGAGTCCAGTGTCCACTGCCACCTGACATAAATGCCAATATTTCTGAAGAACTGCTTTTTGGATAACTCGAAAGTAGCAAACGTCGCTTGAATACTGGAGAGTGGAGTGAAGGAACACTGTTTGACGGTGAAAGGAGAACATTTACAGGACTAACACTCGTCACTCAGCAGCTTGACTGGGCTTTGAGTGAGAGTGGGCTCCGGTTGCCTGAACTGACCTGCAGACACAGCGCTCAATCCCTGGACAGCATCGCCCTCTGCCGCTTCCTACCTGCAATTACCTCCCCACATGGCAGGTTGATGCAGATTATTTCTTGAAATCGCAAAGAGAAAGCAGAAGGGGAAACCCACCCTCCACACACACAACGGAACACTTTTTAACTCTTTGGATGTAGAGAAACATTTTGTTACCACTGTTTAATACATGCATAGTACAATGATTTCTGAATTGTAATCTTTTATAAGGTAGGGATTGATGTTGGTAACTATTTGTGTTTGACAATCAAAGGTTGCTACTGAAACTGCAGTTGGTGCTGCATTCCAGAGATTTAAATGTTAATACTCGTCCTGTGTGTAGAACGAGAGGAAATACAGTTTTCATTCCAGATAATACCAAAAAAAAACAATTTAAACACTTCATTTATTTTGTTTGAAGTTGAGATTGCAGTATTTTTCAATGCTGGTGCTACCTATTTAGTCTAAAGCTGCTGCAAACTCTCAATAGTGTCTTTAGTTATCTGATGGCTATCCCCTGCAGGGATATATGTTCAAAGAATGTTTGGAATCAGGAGTCTAAAGCAGCCTGCTAACACATTCACAATCGCAGCGTAACTGTGACCCGCATGTTATTACAGATTCGTGATGTGTACATTCACTTTTTTAAAACCATATAAGCTGCCGCTACAGTTCAGCCTTGCGGGCTTCCTTCAGTTCAAGCTGTCTTCGACCATTTAAGGCACCGATCCTGCGACACTTTGACCTCCTGCGGCCCTTTGTCAGTGGCTTTATGTCGAGGTTGGGGCCCGTGCCTCGCATTACATCAACACACAGCTCTGCTCTGTGCACTTTCACCAGATCCTAGGGTTTCTGCTACCTCTTCCAACAAGCTTCCTGTCCCCCCACCTCGACTCTGTGCAACAATGAACACCCGATTACAGGACAGGCTTGCAGCTGCTGGATCGGGAGCTTGAAAGCCACTGGAAGCTGTGAAACATTTGAGATGCTCCGACCAATTGGTCTTGTGGAATCCCCATTCATTGCTTCTTATTGCAGTAGGCAAGATGAGATTCAGGTCAGATTTACCTTTAAGGAGGATGAGAAACAATGCAAACTGTTAAAAGATCATTTCTCCGACAACAGGGAAAAATACCTTAATTTGATCAGAATTTATGTTTTTGTGAATAACCCTATTCCCTTCCCTAACTAATAAAAACATGTCTAATATCTGAGGATGTTCATTTTTTTTCTCACCAGGTTAATTCTTGATGTGACTGCAGTTATTTTAAAGTTCAGAAAGTAGTTTTTAAAAAAACTTGGAACATTAGCCCGATTTACACAGTGATATTTTAATAACTTGCTCGCTTTCAAAATGAGTATTAATGTTTTTCAGTACAGGTTCAGCATTTTCCGTTGTGGTGACAGAGACCGATTTTCTACTAAAGGCGACTAGTTAGGCAGAGAGTTAGCGACTGTCTGTGTTTTTATGGTATTGAATATAGCGAATAATCAATAAATTGTCACAAAAATATGGAAATGAATGGTGCTATAAAATGACAAACTGTGGCCTTGATAATTGTACTTTTACCCAGATTCTGGGTGTAATTACCCGCTGTCAGGAAAAGTCACAAAACAGATGTAATTCAGAAAGCTGACTGAGAAAAATCCTTTCAAGCAATAGCAGTCTATAAGTAAATGGATTAAAAACTCAGTAATTCGAACATGTAAATAGCGACAGTAAAACCAGGGGAAGAAGTTTAAACCAACATTGCGTCAGTCCCCTGCCCAGTATGGTTTTGGTCTTTATAAATTCATGAGCTAGATCCCTTCCAGTAAAGGCCTTACTCATTTGTAGAAATGCCGATTCTATTCACTGATTTGCCCATGTTTCTTGAATCTTGCCTCCTGTAACCCATTCCAGACAGTGGTTGTATTGTATCTGTTGGAACTAAATCTCCTCTGATCAGGGGATGCACGCGTGATTGTGGATGAAATGTTGGGTTTAATAAAATGTAGTTTTTAATCTTGCTTGTGTTTGATACTGTGACCTTTCCTGTATTTGTGTAGTGCGGAGATGCTTAAGAAAGCTCCCATACAGATTGTTTTAACAGTTCTATCTAGTTAGTATGTGTTTAAATATTAGGAGTAAAAGCAATACCATCTTTATCTAAAATATATAATACGAAGTGTGTGGCATGTATTTACAGTAAGGTGCTGAATTGCCTGGCTGTCAGTTAGGCCGCAGTTACACGAGTTGAACCGGAAAGTTACACCATTCACCAGCATAAAACGTTACACGCACGTTTCCTCAGTAAGTTAATTTGCACATGAACAGGTGCAGGTTCTGGCATAATTCACATGTAAAGCAAGTGTAAGCAGCTGAAGCCCCAGGAAATGAGAGTGTAATAACGGTGTAACTGTTTAAAAGCCCTCTGCAGCCTCCTGCCTTCAGCACAACCCTGGGAGACAGACAGGTAGGGTTGGGGCGGGGCAAGGCAAGCAAAGCAAAGCAAGGCAAGGCAAGGCAAGGCAAGTGCGGTCCCTTTCTGTTCTGCATCTCCAACCCATACGTTTACTGCATGTTGGCAACAGCTTGGCATTGCAGGTGGCACCTATGCCCACTGGGCATCAACACAAGAGGGACAATGTGCTTCACTGAGGAGGATCCTGATGTGCTCTCAAGAGAGACGACACAATCTTTGAACTACACGTGTCCAGGTCTGGAAGAGTGGCACATTGTGCTGCACTGACTGCCAATTCCTCACCCACAGGATGACAGAGTAGTGCTGTAAGACATTCATTGACTTGACCAACGTTGGCAAGGTAACATTCACCCTTCCTTGTTCACCTTGGGCATCACCATATTCTTCACCCTCTTTTTAATCAGCTCTCTCACTGCACTCTGGTTAAAGAGAAAAACTTGCATTTCTATAGCGAATCTCATATGTTAGGACATTCCAAATCACTTTACAACCAATGAAGTACCTTTTTTGGAGTGTAGTCACTGTTGTAATGTAGGAAATCCAGCAGCCAATTTGCACACAGCAAACTCCCACAAATAGCAATGATATAAATAACCAGATAATCTGTTTGTGATGTTGGTTAAGTTCGCTGCTCCTCTTTGAATACAATCATAGAGTGATGTAGCACAGAAGGAGACCATTGGATGCATCGTGCTTGTACTGGCTCTTTGAAAGAGCCATCCAATAAATCTCATTCTGCTGCCCTTTCCCCTGCAAGTACTTATTCAATTCCCTTTTGAAAGTTACTTTTGAATCTGCTTCCACCAGGCTGTGTGTTCCAGATCATAACAACTCATTATTTTTTTTCCCTTATCTCGCCTCTGGTTCTTTTACCAATTACTTTAAATCTGTGTCCTTTGGATACCAACCCTTCTGCCACTGAAAACAGTTTTCCCTTATTTACTCTATATCAAAACTCTAATGATTTACTCCAACTAAATATTGGGAGGAGTGAAGCCATTGTCTTCGGTTCCCTCCACAAACTCTGTTGCCTAGCCACTGACTCCATCCCTCACCCTAGAGGTTGTCTGAGGCTAAACCAAACTATTCGCAACTTTGGTGTCATATTTGACCCTAAGATGAACTTTCGACCACATATCCGAGACATCACCAAACCACCTCCGTAACCTCGCCCGTCTCCGCCCCTGCCTCAGCTCATCTGCTGCTGAACCTTCATCCATGCCTTTGTTACCTCTAGACTTGATTATTCCAATGCACCCCTGGTTGGCCTCCCATGTTCTATCCTCTGTAAACTTGGTCATCCAAAACTTAGCTGCCTGTGCCCTAACTCGCACCAAGTCCCATTCACCCACCATCATCATAGGCAGTCCCTTGGAATCAAGGAAAGACTTGCTTCCACTCTAAAAATGAGTCCTGAGGTGACTGAACAGTCCAATACGAGAACCACAGTCCCTGTCACACGTGGGAGAGATAGTCGTTGAGGGTAAGGGTGGGTGGGACTGGTTTGACACACGCTCTTTCCGCTGCCTCCGCTTGGTTTCTGCATGCTCTCGGTGATGAGACTCGAAGTACTCAGCACCCTCCCGGATGCACTTCCTGCACTTTGGGTGGTCTTTGGTCAGAGATTCCCAAGGGTTGGTGGGGATGTTGCACTTTATCAAGGAGGCTTTGAGGGTGTCCTTGAAACGTTTCCTCTGCCCACCTTTGGCTTGTTTGCCATGAAGGAGTTCCGAGTAGAGCGTTTGCTTTGGGAGTCTTGTGTCAGGCTTGCGAACAATTTGGCCTGCTCAGCGGAGCTGATCAAGTGCGGTCAGTGCTTCAATGCTGGGGATGTTGGCCTGGTCGAGGACGCTAATGTTGGTGTTACTGACCTCCCAGGGGATTTGCAGGATCTTGGAGACATTGTTAGTGGTATTTCTCCAGTGACTTGAGGTGTCTACCGTACATGGTCCATGTCTCTGCCATATAGAAGGGTAGGTATTACTACAGCCCTGTAGACCATGAGCTTGGTGGCAGTTTTGAGGGCCTGGTCTTCGAACACTCTTTTCCTCAGGCAGCCGAAGGCTGCATTGGTGCACTGGAGGCGGTGTAGAATCTCGTCGTCAATGTCTGCCCTTGTTGATAAAAGGCTCCTGAAATATGGGAAATGGTCCACGTTGTCGAGGGCCGCACAGTGGATCTTGATGACTGGGGGGCAGTGCTGTGCGGTGGGGACAGGTTGGTGGAGGACCTTTGTCTTACGGATGTTTAGTGTAAGGCCTATGCTTTCGTACGCCTCAGTGAATATGTTGACTATGACCTACATTGGCTCCCGGTTATGCAACGCCTTGATTTTAAAATTCTCATACTTGTTTTCAAACCCCAGCAAGGCCTGATCCCTCCCTTTCTCCACAATTGCCTCCAGCCTAACGAGATTTCTGCGCGACTCCAATTCTGGCCTCTTGAGCATTTTGTTTCGAATCGCTCAGCCATTAGTGGCCGTGCTTTCAGCTGCCAAGACTCTAAGCTCTGGAATTTCTTCCCTAAACCACTCTGCCTCTCTTTCCTCCTTGTAAGACGCTCCTTAAAAGGAACTTGACTAAGTTTTTGGTCATCTGCCCTAATATTTCCTCATGTGGCTGAGTCAAATTTTGTTTAATAACGCTCTTGTAAAGTGCCTTGGGGCATTTTACTATAATAAAGGTGCATTATAATTACAAGTTGTTGTACCAATAATGTCATGAAATATTTTATACCCACCTGAGAGTGGAGATGGGGCCTCGGTTTAACATCTCATCTGATAGACAGCACCTCCGACAGTACAGCATTCCCTTAGTATTGCAGTGGGAATGTCGGCCTGGATTTTTGTGCTCAGCTCTCTGGAGTGGGACATGATCACACAACCATCTGTTTCAGAGGCGAATGAGTTACCACTGAGCCATGGCTGAACCTAAGGGCTTCTGCTAACTCCCTAGCCTGCACTATGGCCACATGCCTTCCCTAATGCACGTAAAATACCTTGTATAAGCCCCAAGATAACTTCCTCCATTCTAACATCTTCACACTGCAACATCTCTCACTTTGCCTCTCCCATCACACTCACTGTCCACACCTCCACTGCCAGAATCACCCTTATCTACTTATGTCATTGGAGGATCAACTCAAAACAGAGGCAGGACCCTGGAGGGGACATCTTTATATTGCGTCCCCTCAACCCCACATGGAGAGAAAACCATGAACCTAATGGGACACACTCTGCAGAGGTCAGCATCAACACTGCCCATTAATGCTGCCCTACCAGCCCAAGACATAGAAACATAGAAAATAGGTGCAGGAGTAGGCCATTCAGCCCTTCGAGCCTGCACCACCATTCAATATGATCATGGCTGATCATGCAACTTCAGTACCCCATTTCTGCTTTCTCTCCATACCCCTTGATCCCTTTAGCCGTAAGGGCCACATCTAACTCCCTTTTGAATATATCTAACGAACTGGCCTCAACAACTTTCTGTGGTAGAGAATTCCACGGGTTCACCACTCTCTGGGTGAAGAACTTTCTCCTCATCTCAGTCCTAAATGGCTTACCCCTTATCCTTAGACTCTGACCCCTGGTTCTGAAATTCCCCAACATCAGGAACATTCTTTCTGCATCTAACCTGTCCAATCCTGGCAGAATTTTATATCTTTCTGATATCACTTCTCATTCTTCTACACTCCAGTAAATATAAGCCTAGTCGATGCAGTCTTTCTCCATATGTCAATCCTGCCAACCCAGAAATCAGTCTGGTGAACCTTCGCTGCACTCCCTCAATAGCAAGAATGTCCTTTCTCAGATTAGGAGACCAAAACTATACACAATATTCCAGGTGAGGCCTCACCAAGGTCCTGTACAACTGCAGTAAGACCTCTCTGCTCCTATGCTCAATTCCTCTCACTATGAAGGCCAACATGCCATTTGCTTTCTTCACCGTCTGCTGTACCTGCATGCCAACTTTCAATGACTGATGTACCATGACACCCAGGTCTTGTTGCACCTCCCCTTTTCCTAATCTGTCACCATTCAAATAATATTCTGCCTTCCTGTTTTTGCCACCAAAGTGAATAACCTCAGATTTATCTACATTATACTGCATCTGCCATGCATTTACCCACTCACCTAACCTGTCCAAGTCACCCTACAGACTCTTAGCATCCTCCTCACAACTCACACCGCCATCCAGCTTAGTGTCATCTGCAAACTTGGAGCTAATACACTCAATTCCTTCATCTAAATCCTTGATGTATACTGTAAATAGCTGGGGTCCCAGCACTGAGCTCTGCGGCACCCCACTAGTCACTGCCTGCCATTCTGAAAAGGACCCGTTTATCCCGACTTTCTGCTTCCTGTCTGCCAACCAGTTCTCTATCCACATCAATATATGACCTCCAATACCATGTGCTTTAATTTTGCACACTAATCTCTTGTGTGGGACCTTGTCAAAAGCCTTTTTGAAAGTCCAAATACACCACATCCACTGGTTCTCCCTTGTCCACTCTACTAGTTATATCCTCAAAAAATTCTAGAAGATTTGTCAAACATGATTTCCCTTTCATAAATCCATGCTGACTTGGACCAATCCTGTCACTGCTTTCCAAATGCGCTGCGATTACATCTTTAATAATTGATTCCAACATTTTCCCCACTACCGATGTCAGGCTAACCGGTCTATAGCTCCCTGTTTTCTCTCTCCCTCCCTCCTTTTTTAAAAAGTGGTGTTACATTAGCTAACCCTCCAATCCATAGGAACTGATCCAGAATCTATAGAATGCTGGAAAATGACCACCAATGCATCCACTACTTCTAGGGCCACTTCCTTAAGTACTCTGGGATGCAGACTATCAGGTCCTGGGGATTTATTCGCCTTCAATCCCATCAATTTCCCTAACCGAATTTCTTGACTAATAAGGATTTCCTTCAGTTCCTCCTTCTCACTAGATCCTCGGTCCCCTAGTATTTCCAGAAGGTTATTTGTGTCTTCCTTTATGAAAACAGAACCAAAGTATTTGTTCAATTACATAGAAACATAGAAAATAGGTGCAGGAGTAGGCCATTCAGCCCTTTGAGGGGGGAAAATGTTGGAATCAATTATTAAAGATGAAATAGCGCATTTGGAAAGCAGTGACCGGATCGGTGCAAGTCAGCATGGATTTATGAAAGGGAAATCATGCTTGACAAATCTTCCAGAATTTTTTGAGGATTTAACTAATAGAGTGGACAGGGGAGAACCAGTGGATGTGGTGTATTTGGACTTTCAAAAGGCTTTTGACAAGGTCCCACACAAGAGATTAGTGTGCAAAATTAAAGCACATGGTATTGGAGGTCATATATTGATGTGGAACGGGTCCTTTTCAGAATGGCAGGCAGTGACTAGTGGGATGCCGCAGGGCTCAGTGCTGGGACCCCAGCTATTTACAATATACATCAAGGATTTAGATGACGGAATTGAGTATTATCTCCAAGTTTGCAGATGACACTAAGCTAGATGGCGGTGTGAGTTGTGAGGAGGATGCTAAGAGGCTGTAGGGTGACTTGGACAGGTTAGGTGAGTGGGCAAATGCATGGCAGATGCAGTATAATGTAGATAAATCTTAGGTTATTCACTTTGGTGGCAAAAACAGGAAGGCAGAATATTATTTGAATGGTGACAGATTAGGAAAAGGGGTGTCATGGTATATCAGTCATTGAAAGTTGGCATGCAGGTAGAGCAGGCAGTGAAGAAGGCAAATGGTATGTTGGCCTTCATAGCTAGGGGATTTGAGTATAGGAGCAGGGAGGTCTTACTGCAGTTGTACAGGGCCTTGGTGAGGCCTCACCTGGAATATTGTGTTCAGTTTTGGTCTCCTAATCTGAGGAAGGACATTCTTGCTATTGAGGGAGTGCAGCGAAAGTTCACCAGACTGATTCCCGGGATGGCTGGACTAACATATGAGGAGAGACTGGATCGACTGGGCCTTTATTCACTGGAGTTTAGAAGGATGAGAGGGGATTTCATAGAAACATATAAAATTCTGACGGGACTGGACGGATTAGATGCAGGAAGAATGTTCCTGATGTTGGACGTCCAGAACCAGGGGTCACAGTCTAAGGATAAGGGGTAAGCCATTTAGGACCGAGATGAGGAGAAACTTCTTTACTCAGAGTTGTTAACCTGTGGAATTCTCTACCGCAGACAGTTGTTGATGCCAGTTCGTTGGATATATTCAAGAGGGAGTTAGATGGGCCCTTACAGCTAAAGGGATCAAGGGGTATGGAGAGAAAGCAGGAAAGGGGTACTGAGGTGAATGATCAGCCATGATATTGAATGGTGGTGCAGGCTCGGTCTGCCCTTTCTTTGTTCCCCATTATAAATTCACCTGATTCTGACTGCAAGGGACCTACATTTGTCTTCACTAATCTTTTTCTCTTCACATCTCTAAAGAAGCTTTTGCAGTCAGTTTTAATGTTCCCTGCAAGCTTTCTCTCATACACTCTTTTTCCTCTCCTAATTAAACCCTTTGTCGTCCTCTGCTGAATTCTAAATTTCTCCCAGTCCTCAGGCTTGCTGCTTTTTCTGGCCAATTTATATGCCTCTTTCTTGGATTTAACACTATCCCTAATTTCCCTTGTTAGACACGGTTGAGCCACCTTCCCTGTTTTATTTTTACGCCAAACAGGGATGTACAATTGTTGAAGTTCATCCATGTGATCTTTAAATGTCTGCCTTTGCCTATCCACTGTCAACCCTTTAAGTATCCTTCGCCAGTCTATCCTAGCCAATTCACGACTCATACCATCGAAGTTCCCCTTCTTTAAGTTCAGGACTCTAGTTTCTGAATTAACTGTGTCACTCTCCATCTTAATGAAGAATTCTACCATATTATGGTCACTCTTCCCCAAGGGGCCTCGCTAATTGCTAATTAATATTCTCTCATTACACAACACCCAGTCTAGGAAGTGTCCCTGATTTCCCACATAGCACAGGAGTAGCATGATCTGGGTTTGGGCTCTCCTGCCATGACTTACCCCTTAAATTAACTTAATTTGGCAACAGTGCCAAAGATTTCTTACTGATAAGAAAAAGATAAAGAAAAAAGAAAAACTACTCACCAATCAACCAGCCAATCGCTTACCCTCTTGGCTGTGACGTCACACTTCGATTTCTTTTTACTTTTTTCTACTTTTGACCCTGCTGCAGCAGCTGGCCCCTCCCCGACTGCCGCTGCTCCTCGCTGCCACTGGGCCTTTTATAGGCCTCTCCGCCCCTCCCCGACTGCCGCTGCTCCTCGCTGCCACTGGGCCTTTTATAGGCCTCTCCGCCCCTCCCCGACTGCCGCTGCTCCTCACTGCCGCTGGGCCTTTTATAGGCCTCTCCGCCCCTCCCCGACTGCTGCTGGGCCTTTTATAGGCCTCTCCGCCCCTCCCCGACTGCCGCTGGGCCTTTTATAGGCCTCTCCGCCCCTCCCCGACTGCTGCTGGGCCTTTTATAGGCCTCTCCGCCCCTCCCCGACTGCCACTGGGCCTTTTATAGGCCTCTCCGCCCCTCCCCGACTGCCACTGGGCCTTTTATAGGCCTCTCCGCCCCTCCCCGACTGCTGCTGGGCCTTTTATAGGCCTCTCCGCCCCTGCCCGACTGCCGCTGCGCCTTTTATAGGCCTCTCCGCCCCTCCCCGACTACCACTGGGCCTTTTATAGGCCTCACCGCTCCTCCCCGACTGCCGCTGGGCCTTTTATATGCCTCGCCGCTCCCTCGACTGCATGCACGTACGAGCTGGAAACAGAACCTCTTTGTATTCATACATGTCAGCAGTTCTCCTGGCCTGGCTGCTCCTGTATCTCCTCCTGCATTGTGGAGAAAGTCATCCAGTGTCCGAAGTCAATTTGAGTGGGGAGTTTGGGCAATTCTGGGTCATTTTTTTTTATTCTGAAAATAGAGGACAGTACTTGGACAAACATGAGCTGATCAGATAGAGCCAACATGCATTTGTAATGGGAAAATCATGTCAAGCGAACCTAGGTGAATTGTTTGAGGAGGTAACCAACGTAGTAGATAAGGGAGGGAGGGAATTGATTCGGAGGTAGGAAACAGAGTGGAGGGATAATGGGTAGATATTCCAATTGGCAGGATGTGGCTAGTAGTGTCCCCCCAGGATCTGTACTGGGGCTTCAGCTTTTCACTGTATTTAAAATGACGTAGATGAAGGACTAGAGAGCGGCATATCCAAGTTTCCTGATGGCACCAAGGCACAGTAAATAGTATAGATGGGAGCAGAAAGTTTCAAAGGGACATTGATAGATCAAATGAATGGGTAAAAACTGTGGCAGATGGAGTTTAATGTGGGGAAGTGTGAGGTCATCCACTTTGAACCCAAGAAAGATAGATCCAAGTATTTTCTAAATGGGGCGAAGCTCAGAACTGTGGAGGAGCAGAGATTGTGGAATTCATGTACAGAAATCTCTAAAAGCAGGTACAAAAAAAAATTTAAAAGGCTAATGGAATGTTGGCGGATAATTTAACCTCTCAAAATGGGTGGGTGCCGGTAAGATTACACTCTCTGTCCCCTCACTCACTGTAAAAATGTTTTACATCTCAAACACGACCCCAACCCCCCCACTTCCGTATTAACAAAGGCAATACAGGGGACGGGCAGCCAACCTGCTCCCAGGAGGCGGGTTAGCTATTTAAATATTATACTGAGGCTAGGAGCCTTACATTCGACCTGCTTTGCAGGTTTAACTCTGACCGGCAGGGTTTCACAGGCCTCGGGAAGGCAAGTGCAGCTTTGGGGAGAAGGTAATTATCTTTACAGCTCTACTTGGAGGAGCAGGAACGATTCCCCTGGCACCCCCCCATGCTCCCACTAGCAGCTCCGGGCTCCCTACCTGTTCTACGGCCTGCTCCCCGTCCAACTGGAAGCTAAACTTTTCAATCCGGCTGACTTCCGGACGGGGATCCTGACAAAAAAAACGCACACTGGTGAAACCCCCCCCCCCCCACCCAGTCAATATTGGGGCTTTGGTCTTTATCTCTAGAGCGCTTGAATACAAGGGGGGTGCAGTTACGTTAGTTACATATAAAGCTTTGGTCAGACCCTATCTAGAGAATGGAGTTCAGTTCCAGGCACTGCACCTCAGGGTACAATGCAGATTCACCAGAATGATACCAGGGCTAAAATATGAGGATAAGTTGCATAGACGAGACTTGTATTCCCTCGAGTATAGAAGATTAAGGGGTGATCTAATTGAGTTGTTTAAGATGATTAAAGGAGTGAATGATTTCCTCTGGTTGGGGGGGGGGGGGGGGGGGAAGAGTCAGAGCAAGGGGGCGGGCACAACCTTAAATTTAGAGCTAGGCCATTCAGGGGTGATGTCAGGAAGCACCTTTTTATACAAAGAGTAGTGAACATCTGTAACTCTTCCCCCAAAAAGCTGGAGGCTAGGTCAATTGAAAATGTCAAAACTTTGTTTTTCGTGAGGCAAGGGTGTTAAGGGATGTGGAACCAAGGCGGGTAGATGGGAACTAAAATAGATCGGCTGTGATCTAATTGAATGGCAGAACAAGCCCGAGGGGCTGAAAGGCTTACTCCAATTCCAATGTTTCTAGCACTGTAAACTGAAGTCCAGGTGCCAGTGATTTAAAAAATGTGAAGGAAGGGGTTATATTCCTTGGAAGCCTGTACTCAGGCAGTGAAGTTGATGGCCTCTTCAACTCACCAACCACCTCATTTGTGTGACCGTTTTAATTTGGGTGTAAAAATTACACAATTGCAGAAGAAGGAAACTACCATGGACTTGAACAGTAGCTATGCAAATGAGTCCCAAGGCAGGTACCGAAATATGTCAAAATGCAAATTCTCTCAATCTTCCCAATCCAATAAGGGCATGACTAATATATGCTGCATAAATGGGTCTCTATTCTCTTGAAAATAAAAGTCTTTAAAATTATGAAAGGTTTTGATAGAGTGGATATAGAGAGAATGTTTCCACTTGTGGGGAAAGGCATAACTAGAGGCCATCAATATAAATTAGTCACCAAGAAATCCAATAGTGAATTCAGAAGAAAATTCTTTACCCAAACTTATTACTGCAGGGAGTGGTTGAAGCGAATAGTATAGATTCACTGGAGTTCAGAAGAATGAGAGTGGATCTCATAGAAATGTTTAAAATTCTGATGGGTTTAGACAGGTTAGATGCAGTAAGAATGTTCCCAATGTTGGGGAAGTCCAGAACCAGGGGGCACAGTCTAAGGATAAGGGGTAAGCCATTTAGGACCGAGATGAGGAGAAATTTCTTCACCCAGAGAGTGGTGAACCTGTGGAATTCTCTATCACAGAAAGATGTTGAGGCCAATTCACTAAGTATATTCAAGAAGGAGTTAGATGTAGTCCTTACTACTAGGGGGATCAAGGGGTATGGCGAGAAAGCAAGAATGGGGTACTGAAGTTGCATGTTCAGCCATGAACCCATTGAATGGCGGTGCAGGCTCGAAGTGCCGAATGGCTTACTCCTGCATCTATTTTCTGTGTTTCTATGCATTTAAAGGGAGGCGAGACAAGCATATGAGGGAGAAGGGAATAGAGGGTTATGCGGATAGATTTAGAGGAGGTAAGACAGCAGGAGGCTCGAGTGGAGCATAAATGCCGGCATGGACTGGTTGTGCCTTATATCCTATGTAATTCTATATAAAATGTTGAAATGAGGATATTCGGGGCTTAAATGTTTGATCATATCCTTCCGCGAGCCATGTTTCAAAAGTTGATATTTACAATGTTTCTCTTGCTCTGAACAGATTTAAAGTAGGTATTAGATGGATCTTCAAACTTCTGTTCAAATTTTTCTGTCAATTTGGGAGTTTTTTTAAATTTACATTCTCCTGGCTCTGCTCCATGTTTTTACCACAAACTTCTCTACAGCTATTGGTATCACTACTCCACATTGTCTGACCCAGTGAGCTTTCTGAGCGATGAATTGGTCTCTAATTCAAGGTTGTAAACTTAGCCATGAGAAGCTTCGATTTATTGAACAGTCAAGGTGGAGGTTCAGCTGGTATTTTGAATGTGAATTCAGCAATCGCAAGGCTCCTATAATTCTGTTTATATTTCCCTGTATCCTTAAAAATGTGACTGTTTAGATCTGTCAATCTACTGATTGTGCCTTCTACGTTCCAGAATCTCTGTTCTGGTGCTGCAGCAGTATTTGGAGTTAGAGGCTTTGGGCAGCTGGGGCCACATTCAGTTGACTCATTTCTTTCACAGAAGTTTCAAGTTCAGTTGTGTTTTGCAAATTCTACTTTTGGATGTGATGAGGCGTTGAGTTTCCTGCAGGTTGAGTGTTGAGTGTGATTGATGAGTTATTTAACTGATTTCATTCATTGCCCATCAACAGTAGTGGTTCTCAATTGTTCTAATTACAGCAAGGCAGCGCAATGCTTTGCTACACTAACAGTGATTACACCCTGGTCCATTCCACAGTCACCCCCAGCACCCCCTCCCCTTCCCACAGCACCTTCCCGTGTAAGCACTGGAGATGCAACATCTGTCCTTTTACCTTCTCCCTTCCCACTATCCAGGGCCCCAAATACTCCTTCCAGGTGAAATAGTGATTTACTTGTATTTCTTTCAATTTAGTATACTGTATTCACTGTTCATATTGGGGAGACCAAGCGTAGATTGGGTGATCGCTTTGCTGAACACCTCCGTTCAGTCCGTAAGTGTGACCCTGAGCTCGGTCGCCTGTCAGTTGAATTCTCCACTCCACTCTGATATCTCCATCCTCGGTCTCCTCCACTGTTCCAATGAAGCTCAATGCAAGCTCGAGGAACAGCACCTCATCTTTTGTTTAGGCACTTTACAGCCTTCTGGACTCAACATAGAGTTCAACAATTTCAAAGCATAGCTTCTGGCCATCTTTGGCTCCCTTCCCCCCACCCCCATATCTTATGTTTTTTTTCTCTCAGTCTAGAATGGCAGTTGGTCATTACTACACCATTCATACCCTATCCAGATTAACCTTTTACTAACCTCGATCATTACCATTTCAATTCGGCCCATCATCCCTTTTGTCTCTCTAATCTCTCCTGCCTTCCACCCTATCACAGACCTTCCCTTTGGTTCTTCCCCTCCCCCTTTCAGTGCTTAAGAATGTGCTGTTTTCGAACATTTGCCAGCTCTGACGAAGGGTCGTCGACCCGAAACGTTAACTCTGTTTTTCTCTTCACAGATGCTGCCTGACCCGCTGAGATTTCCAGCATTTTCTGTTTTTATTTCAGATTCCAGCATTCGCAGTATTTTGCTTTTGTCTTAGTGATGATAATGATTGATGGCCTGGGAGAGAAGAGAAATTTCCAGCAGTCGTGATACTCTCCTAAAGGTAAACAAAAAGAACACTTCTGGCCAGCATTACTCATGAACAATGCACTGCATAAAAGGAGTGAAATGCAGAGAACTGACCCTGGACAATAACTTACAACGGGAAATAATTGGTTTATTCAAAAAAGATCTTTCCCTCCCATTCCATTTGTAAGACTCTCTGGGTTGTACAGTTCCTGACCAAAATCTGACCTGACTCCCTCCCCCCTCCCCAGTCTCTACGCAAGCCATTCCAACTGGAGGTGCATAAGCAGAAGACAAGGTGAATCCACCTCTGATTTCCCTTCAGAGCTGGAGTCTGGTTGATCACCAGCTAATGGTGTCCTATGCTCCAGTGAGGCTCCAGGTCACTGAATGTAACATTCAAAATGTAGCAATTAGAACAGGTGAAAGAGCTTTAAATTTAAAGTAAAACTTTATTCAAGTATAATTGAGATTTCTGAAGTACAGCATGTTTTGTGCAGCTACAAATTCAAAATAAGGATCAGCGGTACAAGGATTAGGAACCAACCAGCCAAACGTTATTTACAAGTGGTATAATGCCTACAAAACATCAACTGAGAAATTACTCAAATCTTTACAAAATTCTGCATTTATTTTCTATTAACAAGGAGAACATCAGGAACAAAAATCACAACCTGAATTATTAGGCATCCCACATGAACTTGTGTGGCCCTCACTAAGTATTTTGGTCAATAAATATGCATACGACACATATACCCAACAATAAAACTCAAGTCTCGGGAGCTGGAGGGTCCCTTCAGCAGTCCCCTGCATTTGTTCTCACTCATTGTTTGAGGATCCTGAATGTACTTGGGTCAAATTGCTACACATAAAAATGGGCACAACCCTCCAATTTGCTGACTGTTAAGCCAGTTTAAACACTGCTGCCAAAACAAAGTGTGGTGTAACAACATGAAAGCATGAACATAGGTAAAACAGGCACGAACAAAAAAAAGTTAAATATTCTCCCTGCAGCATCAGTGACATAGTAGAGGAGTGATTACAAGGGTGGTGGAGTTGCAAAGCTCACTCATGGCTAAGCCAATCATCAGGTTTCACATGGGGTACGGGGTTAAGAGTTAAATTAATTCTTTAACAAACCTAGCCAATAGTGTCTGATTCACTTCAAATGCTGTGAACAGCTAAATTTAAAACCGAATTGCACCACAACCCAGAAGTCAAAACATACAGGAGTTCAACTTCCATGTATAAAACAAGCAATTTGAACGGGATCTGCTTTGCATATTCCACAATGCACTGTGCCAGAGGCAGAAATCCGAACCAGCAAGGAAACGCAATGGAAAGGGACAGGTTAAAATCAAAACGTGCGCCATAGTTGATTCCAATAACCTAGAGACACTTTCCCAGTCTTTTAAAGTGGCAGATGTAAAAAAAATAGCTGAGACACTCAAACAGTTAAGACCTTAATTTAAATTTAATTAAAACCTATTTGTTCTAATGTTTTGAGACAAGCCAAAAACTAAGAGTTTGGACAGCAAAGCAACACAATTTGACATTTTAAGTGGTTGTCATGCAGGTCACAGTATAGGATATTCCAACATGTGCATAGTGAGTACTCTGCTCCTAATAATTATTCCACCAGCCATAAACAGCAGAGATACCTTACACTGGAAATGGGCTCACGCCACTGGAACCTCTCTCTCTCTCTCTCTCTCTCCTGATTTTGAGTTTTTCTTAAAACACAATGAATATTTCACTTTTGATTGTCCTTCTATGAAGTTCTGTACACATTATAAACAGACCCTGGAGGGGCAATGGCTTAAGTGGTACTGTCGCAATGTTGCTTGTTCACTAGTCTCCATGACAGTTACAGAACTTGAAACTTTACAATTTCTTGGTACAGAAGCTCCACATGAAGATGACATTTTCGACAACTCAAGAAACTGCTGCAAAGCCTTAATCAATTTCACCCTGCTGCCATTTACGGTTCTCCCGAACCCACCATTTTGTTTTGCTCTATCAGCCAGCACCACCTTGCTATTACAGAAATTGCCGTTAACAATTGCCTTTAACATTTACAGACAATAACAACATGTTTGTTTAAAAAAAAACTTGAAATTATTTCCCAAAAGTGAGGATTAAGTGCACAACACAAGTTTTAAGCAACTGCAGTGCGGCTACCGTGAAAATTCGATAAATGCTGCAGCCATTAAACAAAGGCATCTCAATGTTTCTGGCTGGCAAGAGGATAGATGTTCTGAAGTGACCATCACAGGGACTGAAGCACACAGATTTTAAAAAAATTACAAATTCTGGTTTCGATGCAAAATGGTTTTGGGTGCGCATTGAGACGAGCGTGGCAGAATAATTAGAGTCAGATGCCGATCTGATTCCTGAGCTCGCTGGAGCCACCTGAGGAGAGGTCATGCCTTGGTGTTTCGGTTTCACACTAGGTGGAGTATAATCCAATCTAGTTTGGAGCCAGGCTTAAAGGAGTTGAGCTGGGGAGTGTAACCATAGCATCCAGTCTTTAAATTGAAAGGAAAGTAGCAAATGCTGCCACCTCCGCAGGAGGAGCAGAGATGTGCACACACCATTGCTGGTGGACAGGGCACACTGCCAGCCCGTGGTAGAATACCAGACATTCCAGCTGTGCAACTATTAGTCTCAGATCAGAGCTGTAAACACAACTTCGAAAGTGCGTTTTGGGAAGAGAAATGGTTTCTAGTACTCAAAGGCAGGTAAGCATTCAGACACGAGTTAGAAAGACCATTTTTCTTGGACAGTATTGACATTCAGATCACTGTGACAGGCACCACCTTAGCAGGTCCAAATGACTGTATTTGGATAGGAGCATATAGCTTAGTACATTCCCATGACATTCCTCTACTTGTTTTATTTTTAATACAAGTGTTAACCTGTCTATATTAAATGGTTAACGTCCCTGCTAAAATAGGTAGAGGAACCTCATGTGGACTCAAAGCATGTGTCCACAAATATCAGCAAGAGTCCTTTTTTAGGTTTATGTAATACACAAGCTGTAATTATTATGGGCACGGGCTTTAGTTTTATGGAACGCAGCAGCAGCCAGTTTGGCTCGAATTTAAAAAGAAAATTCCTTCATAAATGGGGTCACAGATACAGAAGGCACTATTCTAGTCAGCAAGTGCAACTCAACATCTTCTTTTCGTTTATCAAATATATTTGGAGGGATGCTTTAAACATAAACTAAACAGAACACAGCATTTATATAGCATTTGTCCCAGAGGGGAAACGCATTTCAGAAGGGGTCAGTTGGCAGATTTGACAGTGAAAGTGACAAAAAAGGGGCGGCTGATTGTTGAACATGTTGGGGTATGAATTTTCTCCACGTGTCATTAATAGCTCCTTTTATTAACATCCATTGAAAGCTACAGGAAGTAACCTTTGTGGGATGGCTATACACAAACATGTCAGTGCCCAATGGATGAAGAAATTAAATATAGAAAAATTAGAAATGGTCAGAAAGATTTAAAATGTTTTAAAATGGCCTGTCATCAGGAAAGGGCAGTTTTCCATTAATGGCAAGTAATTTAAAATGCAGAAAACTGCAGCATTCAAACAGGGTAGAACATTAGTACGAGGTTTGGGTTTCAGGAGGTTATCTTCACAAGGCTGGAGTTCCAATTTTGTTAGACAAGGACCACCCCCCCCCCCCCCAACAGAAAAATAATTCAAACTCCTTATAGCACATTATCTGAATTTGCCCAATTTAACCTGCCATTAACCATCAACGTGCCTTTTAAAAAAAAAAACAGGTTAATATGGTTCAAAGAGCACTGTTGAAATCTACCAACTAAATATGGGTGTCAGTAAATGGTTTAATTCTTAACTGCTTTGCAGACATTTTAAAAATGACCCGTAAAACAAGTTTAAAATGAACAAAACTGTCTTTCACTGGCGAGACCCCCAGGCTGAGCAGGTAGTGGTACTGAACGTCGGTAGAAATGTGGGTTCGCAAACAGAGCGTCCCCAGTTCGGCTAGTTAGCCACTTCTTAGCGAAGCTTTGAGGTGATCTATCATGCCATAGTGGAGCACAGCATCTCGAAGCTGTAATGCCCTGCAGTACACAAGGAAACTAAGCAGCCAGCACTGCCAGAGTGTGGACAGTCCAAACACAGTGAGGGGAGGTTGTGGGGGGAAGAAAGAGAGGAGTGGGTATGAGGAAAAAGGCAATACAATACCAAATAATGTATTTAAAAAAAATAAAACATTTTGACCATTCTAATTTCATTGCAAAAAACAGTAAAATGCTTTACTCAGTGAAATGACACCGTTGGTGGCAGAATTCAGAACACATTGTCATTTAGTTTCTTAGGAATAGCTTTATCCATAATTATATTACACTGTTAGAAATTCCGGAAAACAAATTGATACCCGAGTGAGTGAATAACCCTGCAAATTATGCAAAGAATAATAACACTCCCCTAAAGCCACCAATCCAATTAATTACCAATGTAACAAGGTGAATTGTATTCTACTGAGCGGGCAAGGGTGATGTGGGGGGCAGGGGGGAGGGGAAGAGGCAGAGGCCTGCCTTGTTGGATCTTCGCTACCATTACCTGCTCTTGTACTCTTTACCCAGGAAGTGACCCCTGACGTAGTCAAATAGTCCCATTTGTTCTATTCCCATTCTCCACCAGAAATAATGACAAGACAAAGACTGAAAATTCAGAGGGTGAGCCACCGTTCTGGAGCAAACGTACAACCATAAGGCAAAAGAATCTTCAATTAGATATAGAAGTGGGAGGGAGGCCTTGTGGCAGCCATGTAATTTTGCCATTTTTATCTCCCTTCCAATTGTAGCAGTGTCCTATAACTGATCCAAGTCGTCTCCCTTTGCAGTGAAGCTCTGTAGCATGAATGGGAGATGCAATCTAGATTTCTTAAAATGCCGAGAGGAATGAATAATGTAGGTCTAGGCAGGTTAGTTAAAGTGGAGTGCAAGTACAAAATTAAAGGACACAAATACTCCCTTCCCTGCCCCTCCCTTAGAGAGGGATGTGGAAAAGACTCCCAGATAAAGCACTAATGCTATATTAACCAACACCTTGAAGGTTGCTTTTACACTTAGTGCTTTGCAGCTTGGGTTGTGGGAGGCCAATGTCCATACATTTCTGTGAGCCTACCAGTCTGGTGCTGGGATGAAGGGAGATGGTGGATGGACATCGGGCTCTTGTGACCCAACTACAGGAGCAGCTGAAGAGCTGGATGGGTAGGAACGGGATGAAGGGTTATTAATTAAATAAAATATGATAGACTGCTGTGTGGAACACAACAGTTCTTGAGCTGCTGGCACTTCAGAAATGTCACAGCAAGGAAAGAAGCAGTCCAGTGTTAGTAGGTCGATGAATATTCTAGAGTTTACATCCGTTTTCCAGAAGAGAGGGAAGGCTAAGCAGCAGCAGGATTGCAGAACCTTTTTGTGTGTGAAGTTTGACAGGAGAGGGTTTGACAATCTCTCCCCCCCCCCCCACGGTTTTATGCTTTATCCATTTACTAATATCTGGAGAGGGCTTTATGGCAGGAAATTGGTCATGAACATATAACAACAACAACAACAACAACCAGACAGAAGCAGCAGAGCTGCTGAAAGGTGATACTGGACTGAGGTTAGTCCCACTCTCCTACAACCAGTACCTGTATCACTAACATAGCTCATACACTCCAGTGTACATTTTAAAGCACATTAGTAACATCTAGTGGTAGAATTGTTGAATTAAAAAAATAATGACAGCTGGTAGGTCTAAATAAACAGGAGATTTTTTTTTAAAACCTGTGTATTTAAAAACACCAGGCTCTTGCTGGCTACAGAATACAACCACAATTGTGGCTTAATATCTGCAAATGAAGATAAAAAATAAAAGTTTGCATTTGAGTAAAAAAAAAGCCTGAATTTAACTGTGCACCAATGTTCCCTCAAGTTTGTGTATGCATGGTTCCTCCCATTTAAAAGCGGTGAGTGGGCTGCGCGGGACCTCCAGAGCGTTGCGCGTCCGCACAGCTTAGCGGAAACATTGCCGTGGACTTACCCAGTCTGATGATCAGTCACACTTAGGTAATGCATCTTAGGGGGCTTCAGACCTCCACAACTCATTTGATTCGACCTTCCATTTTATTAGTAGGACCCAACTCTGACAAGTGGTACTGTACCATTTTCAGTGTTCATAAGCAAGTTCCAAATCATGGTTAATTGAGAAACACAGAGAATCAGATAATACTGAGCTACACAAATTAGGTCTTCACTGCGCAAAACCCAAGAGGGTGTCAAAAGATAAAAACAGTATATAAATTAACAACTATTTCAGACACCTCACGTTTATATACTTTACTGGCTAAATAATTTTCACAATTTTGCACATGCTGTTTCCATATAAAAGTTTTTTTATAGAAAAATATTCACATAACAGCTCTGACGGATTTATTTGAGTAAAGAGGTTTAAGAACAATGCAACTTTTTATAGGTTGAATTATTTTTGAATGGCAATATTCGCCTTTAGCAAACTGCAATTTCTTTTCATTTGAAATGAAATACTTTTGGGACCTAGAAAGGAGAACTGGTGATATTAGCAGACACATCTAGATGACATTGCCCTGCTGTCATTTATCGGAGCAATAGGTTAAAGCCTGCGATCAAACAGCAGACAAAGCAATGTCATACGAATGTGTTAAATATTGACAATTAATTTGGCAGCTGCCATTTCTAGGCCTGTGTGTCGGCAACTTTGTGCTGGCAACCAATCCACATTCTTAAGGTGAAAACACTGGAGGTTTTGGGCTATATAACTCAAACAATAGAATTAAAACAGTGTTCCTCTCTGGTTATACTTCAATGGACAGAACTGATGTTCCTCCAGCCAAATGCAATATTAGATGGTGCTTCAGCCAAGACACCCAGCACAGTTGACTCCTCTCAATACTGATACCATACGTTAAATCCAGTGACATGTTTCTCCATCTTGTTGAAATGAGCAGTGGCATAGCTTTGCCAAAAATCATTATTTAGATGCCACCTGTATTTAGCGAAGTTTTTTTTTACTGAATTTAACACAATTCTTTTTCATTTCAGTGACACTTTGAATTCTGTCAACAGTGTTTAAAGAAATACTCCAAACCTATTTCCCAGAGGCTCTGAAAGTGGAATAAGACAAACATACTAAAGACGACAGTTCAAGAGTATGAAAATAAACACGCACAATTTTTTTTTATAAAGTGAAAAAAACACAGGATTTAAGGACACACAAAAAAAAATAAAAATCGCTCATGAATTCTGCAGGATTACTTTGAGATATAAATTTACCAATTTAAAAAAGATATATATTTTTGAAGTTACATATCTTATATCTCCTGATTGGGATTTTCTTTTTAAAATAAAAACATTTTTAAAACTCTTCCAGATTAGCCTGAAGAGGAGAGGTTAGTTCCTGTTAGCTGCATTATCCTGGAGTATTTCTTTAATAAGATGTTAACGGTACAACAAAAACACTACTGTGGAAAATTTTGTCAGTTAATTTTATATTGGGTATGACAGTCGCAGAGAACAATATAACTCCGTCTAATGTAAAACCCTCTGTGAAACTGGTGTCAAAAGTGCTTTCATTCTAATTTCACACATGGAGCAAGCTTCCTTGCACCATTAGCTAAGTGTAAATAAATGCGCCAATGCGTATGCATATAAAATGTATTTATACACACAATTTGAATTCACTGAGTGCACACATGCAAGTGATAATCCACACTGAGCCAGCTTTCTACTGTGAATCATACACAGCACAGTGCCATTGGAACCAAAAGACAATCAGAGGCCAGGCAGTCAGAATTACAAGAACACAGTTTTGCTAAAATGAAAAGAAATAAGTCCATTGTAAAACCAGGAAGGATAAATCTCGTCTATGGACCTTTATAAGAAGCATTTATGTCAGGTGTTGTCAACCCCACTTAACCCCAAAAAGTCAACCGTAAACAACTGACTGATCAGCTTTGCATATTCAGATGTTCCTGTATGGAGCATAGTCTACTGACCAATGAGTTTATGAGCCTGCACTGCATAGAAAGGGAGAAATGCTGCACTGGTTAAGAGAGAAAAAAAAATGTTGTGCAACAGACCAAGCAATGTAAAATTTCTTCAGAATATCGTGCTGTCTTCAGCATTCTTCCCCCCCACCGATCTTTGGATCAAACAAAGCCGTCAAAGTTTTGGTTTTAGGTATAAATTTAAAATTACACACCCCTTTATATTTGAATCTATTTCAAACCCCACTGGAATGAACCCCCGCAATGCTTCCATAAAGCAGCAGGTGCTTCAGTATAATGCACAGACCTTTACAGCTGCTGCTATCTTGAATTGGTGCAGTCACAAGTACCGTCTACATTCTAAGGGGTGAAGATGTGCCAGATATTTAGTGCATTCTCATACAATGAATCAATTTTCTTTGTTTAGATGAGATATACAGAGCAGGTATTCTGTTTTATCCATAGGCAGCATGCTGTGGCCAATACTTGGAATGATTTACTGCTAATATTTGTAGTGAGGAAGCAAGGTACAGTAGAAGACAAGTAGCAGGTCTACATTGCTTTTGAAGCCAGACATCAATAAGCGAGGCTGTAAGGAAAGTTCTCTATTTATCAGACATCTACTCACCCTCTCTATCAATGCGCAGACTGATGACTGAAGCTTAAAGATGGGTGCAATGTGTTGGCATAACCAAAGTCATACTAGCATTGTATTGGGCTAGAGTTTCCACCGATTGGTTATGCATGGTGAGAAATTGAGCCCCACGTAAAATTTAAAAACAATACAGAACCAGAGAATCTTTGCTCGGAGGAAGGAAACACCTATAAATCAGATACTGTAATAAAGTGAGTGCAGCAAATATTCTGAACCCCAAAACTTTAACTCAGGCTGTCGAAAAACACAAATTAGGATGGGTATTCCAGAGCCGGTTCAGCTATTGTAAAGACTGCTCACCCTCAAGGTGAGAACAAACTAATTCACGTATAACAATCTATGGTAGTGGGCATATTTACCAGCAAAACCCCCCATCCAATGTTAATACAAGGCCACACCAGTAAAACAGGATTTGCTCAGTATATGGGGTTGGCAAACATGTAGGCAAAAGACCAGAATTTATATCAGCTGTTTTCTGAAATGTGATTTCTCCAGTGTTCTTCCTGTGGTGACAACTCAAAATGCTCATAGCATTTCCGTTTAGTTAAAAGTGCTTGGGAGCATTCTTAGATAAAAAATTATTTCTGCTGCTATCTACAGGCTAGATGTTACAGATCCAATTTAAAATCTTCCATATTTGGCAAACCAGTAATGTTTACAGTACAATAGGAACAAACTGTGTGTACTGGGTGAGCATGGTTATTTACAATGAAAGTTAATTATTAAAACTCAGTGCCTTACTCAACACGGATTCCTTAAAAAAAGACAACGCCAGTGCAAAAACAAGATAAGACAATGAACCTGGTTAGAATTCCCAGTACTGTTGTTCCCTGGCAGGAACTGTAGTGATGGAATATTACAAGCTGGTACAATAGGAGTCAAAAGTCCTACGTGTTTGTTTAGCTAATGGTCTAAAACAGTTATCCTGCTTCCATTTTCTTTGTCATGTTTAATGGGGACAGAAGGAAAAACTAATAGTGAAGTATTCCTTTCAGAGTATTCATTTTCTCTAAATGCAATTGCTGCATATTCCCCATTTATCTGATTAAAGCACTGTGTGATCACTTAATCAGGCCATTTGGGGTTGCCACTGTGCATTCTTAAATACTACGAAATATGAGCAAAATCATATCATTGCTGATCACTATTAAGTAAAGCACATCCTAACAATGCAGAATTTTGTTATAAAATGTGTCAGAGGAAAACAATATGTAGTCTATGAGGACTTTTTCACTTTACAGCACAACCTTTTCCCACAATTCTGAGCAGGACTTCAGTGTCATAGCAACCAATGTGACCTAAATAAATGAGCTAGTCTGTTTTGACCAAAGGAACAAGAAGTCACTGAGAAAAATCCATTGCAGGAATGAATGGAGTCTATTAAGGACCGGAATTATTTCACCAATGGCGTTTTGCAAACTGATTGAACTTGGTTTTCAGTATTAATGTGCTGATTCACCCACCACCTATTCATCATAGATTAGAAATGCAGTGCAGCAAAACTGAATGTCTACTGAAACATTGTACATTTCTGCAGAAGAAAAGTGTTATTAAAAATGTACTGTACTTATATTGGAAGTACAGGATATTACATTGGACTGTAATCAAATTTAGACAGACAAAATGGCTATTGTCTTTTCCAAAATTAAATTGCAGCCCATCTTTAAGCTTTCTTGTGTTTTTTTCCCCAAACATGCATAATATCAGATGTGATATGCATGTCTCCATGTTCTGTGTAGTTTTAAATATTCCCTAAATCTACAGTATTACCCTTTTGTATTTTAGGGGGCAAAGGAGAGAGGGGGAGGGGATTTACTACCAGAGGATAATGTTTAGAACCCTGTATTTGCAATACAAAAACATTTTTGTCCAAAACCATGCTTCATCTTCTAGGCCAAGACAATTACACTAGTAATTTCCCTCCAAAACTATACAACAGTCACTGGATCACTGACTTTACCGGCAGTGAAAGACATGATCGCCATGACAACTCCAGACTGTCACGGCATGGCCCACACACAGAGACCCCAAGCAGTGGGCGAAGGCAATATGTTGCATCTGCGCCGTCTCCATCAGGACTCAGGAACATTCCGGCAAAGGCTTATGGGCGTCCGTGAGGCTACTTTGTCAATTGTAAACTGCTTCTCTTTAACAGTTTGTCTTCTGAGAGTTCAAAGGGGGTGACAGCTGCCAGGCCTTCCACAAGCTGCTGACAGGCCTGGGGAGAAATCAGTTTGCAATTCCGAAGATCGATTCGAGTAAGGTTTGGGCAGTGTTTAAGCAGCAATAGGCACTGATCTGTTATTCGATGGCAACCTGAAAGGAGCAAGTTAAAATAAATGAACAAATGTCGCCAAATACTATTAATACAAGCATTTTCAGCAAATTAAAGCAGTTTTCATACTTGCCCCAGGTTTTAGGACTGCAATGCCAAGCTGACTTGTGCATTAATATAAAATCTGATTTCCTGTAGGCCCACAGGTGGCCAATTGGGAAATGAAGGGCCTGGTCTGCATGTGTGTATTAGACCAACTCTCACATTTTCCAAATTTTCTTCTTTTGACAGCCTTGCCGTACATCCTTCTTCTGATACACACACTTACTAACTAACTAAATATATATACAGAATGGTGCATCAATACTCCCCAAGACCATCATGAATCTGCCCTGGTACAAGAGAAATAGGTTATAATGGATACCCAGAGTGCTCTCTCCAATCAGTAATCTCATTTTGGGGCTTAGTTAATAACCTACTCTGATTCACTCCCATAGTTTATGACACTATTATTCACACTCCTTAAAGATTGCTGCCTTGTAATTATCACAAATGATCCCCAGTCTGTCACTGCAGTATGCAGCCCGTCATTTTGTCATTAGGTGCGATATTTGTTGATGGTGATTTTGCCAGCCAAAAACCGCAGAAAATGAAAATGAATGCGGTTTAGGCCAAGAGCTTTTAGCCACATTAACAGGCTTGGAAACACCCACATCATCAGCACATTCACAAGCATCTAAAGTGTGGCATCTCTAAGTTTTTAAAGGTGGAACCTCAACCGAGTTATTTTTAACGGGAATATGTTATGTTTTGGGAATTAATCTATCCTAACCCGATAACCAGTGAATTATGTAAAGATGGCAAGAACACCACTGGTCAAGTTGGCTAGACGCACAGGATCATATTCTTCCTGTCAAGGGTTCATAAGAAAACAAAGGATGTTGGAGAGATGTCAATGGCCTTTTACCTGAAAGGTTAATTTCAGTCAGTGTTTCCCGTACAGAAGATCCAGCAGCCGTCAGGAGGGCGATGGACTGATCGGTCACATGGTTACATTGGCTGAGGTCCAGCTTGTTCAGCATTGGCATGTGGCGGGTCATCAGTGCCAGAGAGCAGTCGGTGATGTCCAGACCCGCAAGGTGAAATTCGGTCAGGTTCCACAGTTTGCTCTGATTATTGTTCTGACCTACAGAAGACATGAAAAGAGCAGCTTCTTTCAAAGGGCATGTTAAAATTAGTTAGTGACTGCAGCATAATCACAACCAAAGAAATGCAAGGCATTTGCAAAAAAATAAACTCGAGGACATTGTGCAACAAAAAATATCAGCACATTGCCTATTAAAGCTGGCTTGTATGGACTCTCTCCTTCGCCACCTGATTGTCAAGCTTGGCGGGGAGAGGCACAGCAAGTTGATAAAAGTATAATACTGCTGTAAAAAATAACCGGCAAGTAAAACAAATAGTCTGACCCGAGAGGATGCTGGTTTTAATCTATTTTTGTATTTCTCATTTGAAAATACATATTTAATATGGCTTTCAGGTATTAACATGATAATATTATGTTGAAATGTCAGTCACAGTTAGTTAAAAGGAAACATACTACTAATATTATGGAACTGACTATTTGTACTGCCCTTTTTCTGTCCTTCTGCGCCTGCGTCCTCTCGAGACTCCGCCCCCCAATGCCTTCCGCTTGAAACCGGAACCAGAAGTGGGGCCCCAAACACATTCTTTCTGAAGCCTCCCACCTCGCCCCGATGGCTGGGGGAGGGCAGCGGCAAGTGAGAGAGAGAGAACATCTGGGGGGGAGAGAGATAGAGCTGGGGGAGGGTGGGGGAGGGGAAAAGGGAGGGGAGAGCTTGGGGAGAGGGGAAAAGGGAGGGGAGAGCTTGGGGGGGGGGGGGGGAAGAGATGGCGAGAGCTTGTTTGTGGGGTGGGGGTAAAGAGAGAGAGAGAGAGAGAGATAACATTTTGGAGGGGGGTGGAAGAGGTGGAAAGGGAGGAGAGAGCTGGGGTGGGGGGGGGGGGGAGGAGAGAGCTGGGGTGGGGGAGGGAAGAGAGAGAGAGAGAGAGAGGGGGGTTGGGAGGGGGTAGGGAGGAGAGAGAGAAAGAGAACTTGGGGTGGGGTGGTATGAGAGATAGAGCCAGCTTGGGGGGGGGGGGGGGGGGGAAAGAGAGCCTGGGGAGGGGTGGGGGAAAGAGAGAGACACGGGTGAGGGGGGTTCAGAGGGGAGAGGGTGAACTCAGGGAAGACAGATCACATTCTTCCAACTCCCTTTATACCCACCCCCAATTTCTCGGAAAGTTCGGTGCGTGTGTTACAAGGAACATCGTTGGGGCGGATGAAATCCAAAAGTCACGACACTGTCATTATTCACTCTTAACAATCCACAAACAATGCTCCGTCTATGGCCGGGCGAGGGGGGCGCGGTAAGGTCATGCACTTGCGCTTGGGTAAGGGACTTCAGCGGGGCGAGGCAGTACTTGCGCTGGGGTAAGGGACTTCGGCTGGCACTTAGTGGCTTTTGGCAAGATCTATCCTCTGGCTTCTGAAGTCAAAATGGATTGAGCTACAATTTGTGAAGTCAGTCAGAACTTGGGCTGGGCGGTTCCAATTACACACTCCACAGAAAATTCAGGGTGTGGCTTATCCTCCAAAGTGGACCAATCAGCAATAGGTATAGTGAAATTGGAGAGCCAATCAGAGACAAGGCGACCATTTTGGCAGTACAAATCGATGTATCCTAATTTTATTGCTTAAAAGCACAATTGCTGTTACAAATATTTTCACTATCATTGTTTCTTCCATTTCAGCAGCTAATGGTGAGGTGGATCCACTGTGAGGTAATCAACAGGTAGTCTGTTGTGATCCATCTGGTCTTGAAATAAATGAAGTGCCTTCCACTACCCATCTCTGCAGAGCATTGAAGAGAAGGATAGATGGGGAGGGGTAGGGGGAGGCGAGGTGCGGAAAGGCACGAGGATGGTGGAGCTGAGAGAGGAGGGTGGAGAGAGAGAAGTGAGAGCAGAACCTCGAGCATAATTTGTCCAATGTTTCAACCAATGGGCTTTGAATGCTCTTACAGAAAGGCTACTATTGCTAAGGGGTGATACCTTCAGGTCTCCTCAAATTTATTGTTCCCTCAACTAAGAATAAAATTGGCATATTCCACTGAACCCTGCGAACGCTTCATCATTCATATAGCCATATTCATTTCTGCACAAGCACTTCATTAGAATCACTTCCACAATATCCAACATAAACCTGTGAAGATTTTAGAGATTTACAATCCAGAAAATTGAATATTTGATAAAAATATTAAATCAGGGTAGAATTCTATAAATATCAATTGACCCATCATGTAACAAATATCTAGTCAGTGTGGGTCCTACTGGATTAAAATCCCAATGTTCTTCCATCATCTTGCTTGTTACTGTTCTCTGCATCTCTAGAGTTGGACATTTCTTTTAATGGTAGATTTATTCCAGTGTCATCGGCCCTTACACTTTACAATTGGCATTACGTGGAAGCCCATTCAATGCAGTTTCATCTTATTCCTTTTAAATCTACGCTGCTAAATATACCATTTGGAAACTGGGTGCCATTTTAGACATCCCCAGCTTCCAGGAGTCTGTGGAGAAAGTTACAGTGATGATTATTCTGGTTCAATTGTCTTTAGTGCTTTTTATTAGGGTATGACAAGATTTAATGTAATGTTCCAGTGACAGATCAGCACAACACAAACCTTCAATAAGCTGTTCCATTTGGATAATTTTAATCCTTTGCTACGTCACCTTACTGAAATATCAACTGTCAATGGAGACTTGGATATAGACCAAGATCTAATGCTGAGTGTGTAGTTCCTAATCTGAATCACTTTCACTTTCTTTATCAAGTCTCCCACGTCCTCATTTATTTCACTATCTGGGAATTGCCCTGTGTTTGTTTTGGAGCCGGGAGGGGGAGGGGGGTTGCGGTGCTGAAGAGACACCAGGGAGGGGGGAGGGGAGAGAGAGAAAGTATGGGGGGGGGGGGGAGAAAGAGAGAGAGAGAGAGAGAGAGAGAGAGAGGGGGGGGGAGGGAAATTTACTAAAAATTAATTTAATGCTAAACAAATTGATGATAGCTATACTGAAAGGGGATCTGAATATTTCAAAACACATGGGCAACCTTGCCCCATCTATTCAGAGGTGATGAAAGCAATTTTAACTTTTATAGCCAGTAAGTTGTTGAAGTGCTAGTGAAGAGTCACACCAGAAACACATTAAATGAATCCATCATCACTGTGCAAATGAAACTATGGACACAGTACCTTGCTGCAGTGAAGTAGACCATGATACTAAATACTTGCTAATGGATTATACATGTGTACTACTCTTTGAACTGACCTACTCTGCAATCTGTAGGCGGTGAAAGCAACTCCCTCATCTGCGAGTCTTTGAGATCCTCCACCCAACGAAGATCGAGCATGCGTAGAAGGGGGCAACTCGACGTACAAAGCGCAGAGATCGCACTCCAAATGCAACCCGCTAGTGCCAGGATTTTCAAATCTGTCACAAAAAAAAGTTACATTTAAATTCCATTTCATTTAAAAAGACAGATACAAATACACAATAGGCTGTCCAGTAATCCTTAGCCCATGAAACATCTGCAGACTTAAATTAGATAAACATTTAAGTGGCTATTAATTCTGTGTAATTATTCTTGGGCGTGCACACAGTGCCACTTAGAAACCAGAACACTGCACTGGGTGGAAAGGCCTCCATTCCAAGCAAAGCAATGAGCGAGCCTCGACTGCTCTCTTGGACGGAAGCAGCTTCTTAACGTGTTTTAAAGGGGAACAGCAGGGATAATTTACATTAACCCCAAGTACAGAAAGACCATTTGAACTTCCAGATACACAGATTTCAATTCCTTTTTAAATTGGCAAAAAAATTAGAGCCACAATATTGGTATCACAGCTGATGTTTACCTCTTGACGACTTATGAACATTACAACAGCAATGTAATGACGGGTATCAAATTGCATCATTAATGTTGTTGAGTACACGCCACCTCTATAAAAGTACCACACGCCAGTGCAACAGGATGAAAATCCATGCAGCGACTGACATTTCACTGCACTTGTATGATGCAGATGATGTTTTATTTGACAATATAGTTTCTGTTTTGTATGGTCACCAAAAATTAAGTATACAGGTTGAACCTCTCTGGTCCGGCACCCTCGGGACCTGACCGGTGCCGAAATAAAGAATTTTCCGAACCACGGGAGGTCAGTGCTGGTGATCACTGAGTGAGGGAGGAGAGGCGGGGAATGTTGGTAATTGGTCATTTCTCTGTCTGTCTCGGGTCTGACGCCCCTTCACTGCGCTGTCAAGTCCCACAATGAGGAAGCAGAATGAGATGCTGAGCACTTAACAGTGAGTTCCAAGCCCAGGAAACTAGCAGTTCTGCCACGGAAGCCAAACCACGGATGTTTCTGGACCAGAGAGGTTCAACCAGTATTAATTTTAATTCTAGTGGCTGTAATAAGAAAGCATATTGCAGTATTCTCAAATCCTGTAATTATCCCATGTTAGATAGAATCAAGGTGCAAAAAAAGGACTCTGTTATCCTGGAATAAACTATTAAAATTATCCCATTTATCCCAGTGCTATTATGGTCATTGAGAATGCAATGTACTTGGGTCAATACACTATTTCTCAGTTCTGTTGTATGAGGAGCTAACACCGTATTGGCTGCATAATAGCCTATGTGTTTGAGAGCACAGGTTCAGTACGTTGCACCAGCTAACATGCTAGTAAAGATCCACTATTTTCAATCATTATATTGTAAACGGAGAATTGTCCATTAGAATGAACTCGTCCTCTATTAAGGCAATACCTGAAATGTGCTGTGCAATTACAGCAGCCCTCAGTCACCACTATGAACATCTAGTATTTGTGCAACTAACAAATGGCATCATAAGGTCAAGTTAAAAGTAAGTTGTTCATCATTTGCATATAAAAGTTAAATCCACACATAATATCCAAATCTCGAAGGATATACAGCATGAACTGCTGAGTAACTTCAATTTCCAGGGCGTCAGTCAGAGAGCCATTAGAGATAGGGATCCAGTTTTATGGAAACAGGCCAATACAATTTGTTGAGATTAAAAGTGGCATTGCTGAATACAACCTTTCTTACACATGGTCCATAAATGACTGTACTAGTGTCCAGGGCAGGTAACAAACATCGTAATGACTGATGCAATTAGCTATTTGAAAGAAAACATTTGCTCCCCTTTTCTCTTCTGAAGGTGACTCATACTAGGGTGCAGTATATTTCTCAGGTTTCTCAGTACAATCAGTTCTAATCTAGCAGCATATTTCTCTCAGTTTCTCTACAATCTAATCCAGCAGTATATTTCACAGTTTCTCGCTTAAATTATTCATATCTCTCTCTGCCATTCAAGCTTTGCCCAATTAATTTAATTACAGGCAGAAGCAATCTCGGATATCAACTTCTTCATTTTCAATTAATTTTCTCTTATTTCAACAGAAAGCGCCGGAAATTAATTTATCCTTCAAACCAATTCAGCATCTTCCCAAAGGGCAGCCTCATTCACCTCAATACCATTAGCAAAAGTATAAATAGTTTTCGCCTGCTTCAAAATTTCAGTTGCAATTAATAGAAGCCACTCTTGATATAATCAAGTACTCAGAGAGGGGAAATGTCTGTAATATAACTGTGTTATGAAGTGATCTGTACCATACCAGCTTAATTCTGAAGGAAAGGGATGCCCCTCCTCCTCTTTCCTCCTCCTTCCCTTGCTTGATAGCATCAAAGACAAACAGCACAAATCTGTTTTTGTGAAAGGTGGAGGGGGGCGGGGGAGCGGATGGGGGCAGAAGAGGAGGGACATCCTGTTCCTTTAGAATTAAACTGGTACCGATTTGAAAGGTGCACACTACTATTCAAGGACACAATGTGCACAGTGCTTGGATTCACTAATCAATTTGAACTGGCATTGTTCAGATTAGCCAAGGATTACTGTATTCAAAATGAGGGTCACATTTTATAGTTACAATATACACATCTAAAAAGTGTTCTTATTTGAATTTCTTGGCTAATAGACACTTCAGGTTACATCTAATTTGCCTTGCTGCAATTACACTAACTGGAGTAGATGGATTTAGAGTTATTTGTAGGCATACATTCAAAAAATTAATGCATTAACTGAGCCAAACTACCATTTCTTAAGGGTGGAAGGCAGCCCTGCCCTTCCATTTTTCACTATGATACAACTGGTAAGCAGCACCATGGTCAGAGATACACTATACATGACTAATTGGTAGAATGGAAACCCAAGGCGATCATTCTTTGCAATGCAAGGCACCAATCCACATCATACAGTAAGGTGGAAGGAGGACATAAAAGACATAACCCATTACCAATCTGTGGTGTTCACAGAGGAGCTGCTGCGAGTCTTTTCTTCTCTTTGGGGTGTGGGCCAGCCATACGACGACTGTGAAGAGGGTGACTGGATTGGATGTCACCAAGGTCCACGTCGCTGATTGGCGCGTGGGCAGGTACAGCAGGAGCGGCGAGGTTGGGGCGCAGGAGCGATGAGTGATCGTGGAGCGACGTGATTGAGGCCCAGGAGAGGCGTGAGTTCAGAGTCCAGAAGAGGCGAGGGCTCAGGGGCAGCACGGGCCAGCCCACACTGCAATAAGTGTGCGCACTAGGTCCGTGCAGCAGAGCTGGTCTTCAACTGTCTTGGTTAAAACTTCCCACTGGACCAAGACCTAGTTCTGTCAAGCCCATGTGGTGGCTGATGTGCAATGGCCACCACTTGTTAAAAAAGTCCACGCACAGGCATCATCCACCCTTCAACATGTAGTTCGGGACCTGGAATATGAGGTCCTTCATTGAAACAGCTGTGAACTCATCCCTTTTTGGTGTGGAAGTAAGTCCTCCTTGATATGAGGGACCGCCTATGATGATGATGTTACAGTCTGTAATCTTGTGTACATGCAAAGGTTCATGGGGCTCAATCCATCTCAAAATCAAAGTGGCAGACCTAATAAGATGGCTACCGCTGGCAGCCAGTGATTCTACCTGCTGAGGAGCGTTTGGGGCTCTCTAGTGGCTTCTAGTGGCTCTCACTCCAGATCATTTAAAAAAATGAATTCAGGGGATGTGGGTGTCGCTGGGAAGGCCAGCATTTATTGCCCATCTCTAGTTGCCCTTGAGAATATGGTAGTGGCCAGCCTTGTTGAACCGCTGTATTCTTGTGGCGAAGGTATTCCCAACAGTGCTGTTAGGTAGGGAATTCTAGTATTTTGACCAAGCGACAATGAAGAAACAAATATTAATGCTTAAGGACACCCCCCAAAAGCATGTTTATTACCAGAGACAATTCTGTAAGGTAAAGGAGCATTAAGAGCACTGACTGGCTAAGTGGAAGCCTCACAATTACACGTTCACATGTTTTGGGGGGGCGGAAGCAGGAGATGGGAAGAAACTTATCAATAGTGCCAAGTGTATAACACTGAGAAACTCAGCTCCTCAGATTTCCCAAATGAAAGAAATCTGTAAAATTCAAAACTTCATGAATATTTATTCAGTCAGCTTAGCAGTTAGTGCTGGTCTCTGGAACAAAACTGAACTCCAATAAAAAATTAAACAGCAGTTAAAGCAGCATTATGCAATATTAAATAGAACTCCGTGTCAATCCAGTACTTTATTAATGGCTGATTTGTAAACCAACAATTTATGGGAGTTTTATAAACTACTCACTGAATATCCAAGGGTTTCCAATATAGTGCAGTCTCTACTTTATCCCTGCAGGATGGGATAGTTTGGCTAACACCCCATAGTATGGAATGAAGTGAAGAGCTACAACTGAAGCTGCTGAACATGCCATGCGGATTAAATATTAAGACTCTAAATAGTTTTAGACATGAGTAATGACTTTTTTTTCCATAAACACTACATAGAGTCCTAACATGGAAGGGGCTGGGGAAAGGGAATGAAGATCTGTGTAGTATGTGCATCAAAATCAGAAACTCATTTATAGAAAAACAGATTTACAACTTTACCAAATTTACCAAACATAGTAGCCAGGGGATAGACCCCTGCTCCCATTGCCAGTACTCGTATGATCCATACCAGTGCTCTACAGTTTTTTGGTTGAAAGTAAGAAGACCGTACCAACAAGTTCTGTTACCAAACAGTTGTACCACTTTAATCTTGATTTTAAACATTTTTTCCATTCACATTAATGCAAAATCAGTAAGATAATACATGGGTGTACTAAAGGATGGGTGAAGATCTACCTCGAGTATGGAGTCTCACACCTCTTGGATGTTGCGACAGTCGTGGAATAAATCCAGGCTGATGCAAAGTAAAATTAGGTAATCCAGTGGTTTACTCAGTGAGGTTCCTACCTGCACGCTCCCTCAGTGGTGCTGTTCAATGAGCATTAATTACACTGTGCCCTGCACTCTCCCTCAGTGATACTGTTCAATGAGCATTACACTGTGCCCTGCACTCTCACTCAGTGGTACTGTTCAATGAGCATTACACTGTGCCCTGCACTCTCCCTCAGTGGTACTGTTCAATGAGTATTACACTGTGCCCTGCACTCTCCCTCGGTGGTACTGTTCAATGAGCATTATACAATGCTCTGCATGCTCCCCGTGTTAATCACTAACCAGCCGAGAGCAGAGCACTGCACAGATGTGCTTATGTCCTAGCCAACATTTATCCCACAATCGAGATCACAACAAACAGATTATCTGGTCATTATCTCATTGGGGTTTGTGGGACATTGCTGCGTGCACATTTTCACATTTCCTACATTACAACAGTGACTACACTTCAAAAAGTACTTAATTGACTACGGTGCTTTGGGACATCCTAAGGTTGTGAAGGGTGCTATATAAATACAAGTTTGTTTTTTCTTTTGTGCATAGCTCCATTGTCACCGAACATAGTGCGATGCTCACTGAACAGCATCATTGAGGACTGCAGGCTGGCATCACTCTCTATGGTATATTGCTGAGCAGCATCTCTTAACAATTTTTGTGCTGGCTTCAAATTCGGTCACAAACTCCAACTCAGAGTGCACTATAATCCTTGAGATGGGAGCACAACAGCTGGGATGTCATTGCAATAGGTTTATTCAAAAATTATAAGCAGGCATTATATGTTTTTACATCCACGTGTATAAATCAACTGAGACATTTTATTTAACCTTCCTTCTACTCAAAAGGATAATATATTTATCAGTTATTCAGTTGGCCCTTCCTCTCAAATCTCAGACAGGATTTCCTATTCTGTTCCAGTCCATTCAAACAGCGAGAGTCTCTACAGTAATGTAGGCCAGATGCCCCTCCATTACAGTAAAACAATGCACTTGCAGCATCCTGCACACATTTTAATTTGAATCTTGAAGTGCCACAATCTTGGGATGCATTCCCACTCACACACTGGGTGTTGGCACGAAGCATGGACAGCAAACTCAGGAAAGTGAAGGCTTCCAAAACAGAGCAGAGTGAGACCCCCTCCTCCAGGGATGCTCATTTGGCTTTGCTCCAGGCCCTGACTCTGGATTCAGACTTCATCTAACTATAACTGCAGCAACCGTGCAAAGTGAAATCACTTCACATGGACATGACAGCTGTGGTGTAAATGTCCCTTTACACAACTCAAATCTTCGACACAAACAGGCTTTCATAGAAACATAGAAAATAGGTGCAGGAGTAGGCCATTCAGCCCTTCTAGCCTGCACCGCCATTCAATGAGTTCATGGCTGAACATGCAACTTCAGTACCCCATTCCTGCTTTCTCGCCATACCCCTTGATCCCCCGAGTAGTAAGGACTTCATCTAACTCCCTTTTGAATACACTTAGTGAATTGGCCTCAACTACTTTCTGTGGTAGAGAATTCCACAGGTTCACCACTCTCTGGGTGAAGAAGTTTCTCCTCATCTCGGTCCTAAATGGCTTACCCCTTATCCTTAGACTGTGACCCCTGGTTCTGGACTTCCCCAACATTGGGAACATTCTTCCTACATCTAACCTGTCTAAACCCGTCAGAATTTTAAACGTTTCTATGAGGTCCCCTCTCATTCTTCTGAACTCCAGTGGATACAAGCCCAGTTGATCCAGTCTTTCTTGATAGGTCAGTCCCACCATCCCGGGAATCAGTCTGGTGAATCTTCGCTGCACTCCCTCAATAGCAAGAATGTCCTTCCTCAAGTTAGGAGACCAAAACTGTACACAATACTCCAGGTGTGGCCTCACCAAGGCCCTGTACAACTGTAGCAACACCTCCCTGCCCCTGTACTCAAATCCCCTCGCTATGAAGGCCAACATGCCATTTGCTTTCTTAACCGCCTGCTGTACCTGCATGCCAACCTTCAATGACTGATGTACCATGACACCCAGGTCTCGTTGCACCTCCCCTTTTCCTAATCTGTCACTATTCAGATAATAGTCTGTCTCTCTGTTTTTACCACCAAAGTGGATAACCTCACATTTATCCACATTATACTTCATCTGCCATGCATTTGCCCACTCACCTAACCTATCCAAGTCACTCTGCAGCCTCATAGCATCCTCCTCGCAGCTCACACTGCCACCCAACTTAGTGTCATCCGCAAATTTGGAGATACTACATTTAATCCCCTCGTCTAAATCATTAATGTACAATGTAAACAGCTGGGGCCCCAGCACAGAACCTTGCGGTACCCCACTAGTCACTGCCTGCCATTCTGAAAAGTACCCATTTACTCCTACTCTTTGCTTCCTGTCTGACAACCAGTTCTCAATCCACGTCAGCACACTACCCCCAATCCCATGTGCTTTAACTTTGCACATTAATCTCTTTTGTGGGACCTTGTCGAAAGCCTTCTGAAAGTTCAAATATACCACATCAACTGGTTCTCCTTTGTCCACTTTACTGGAAACATCCTCAAAAAATTCCAGAAGATTTGTCAAGCATGATTTCCCTATCACAAATCCATGCTGACTTGGACCTATCATGTCACCATTTTGCAAATGCGCTGCTATGACATCCTTAATAATTGATTCCATCATTTTACCCACTACTGAGGTCAGGCTGACCGGTCTATAATTCACTGTTTTCTCTCTCCCTCCTTTTTTAAAAAGTGGGGTTACATTGGCTACCCTCCACTCGATAGGAACTGATCCAGAGTCGAGGATCATAGAAATTTACAGCACGGAAGGAGGCCATTTTGGCCCATCATGTCCACGCCGGCCGACCAAGAGCTATCTAGCCTAATCCCACTTTCCAACTCTTGGTCCGTAGCCCTATAGGTTACGGCACTTTAAATGCACATCCAAGTATCTTTTAAATGTGATGAGGGTTTCTGCCTCTACCACCCTTTCAGGCAGTGACTTCCAGACCCCCACTATTCTCTGGGTGAAGAAATTTCCCTTCATATCTCCTCTAAACCTCCCCCTAATTATTTTAAATCTATGCCCCCTGGTTGTTGACCCCTCTACCAAGGGAAACAGGTCCTTCCTATCCACGCCCCTCATATTTATAAGTTAACTCAATATAGTTCTAAACCAACTATTTTCTTTTGAATTGGACAAAAAAAGCCTAAAATCCAAATCATAATCAGACCTATATCCTAAAGCATTTTTTCCAAACTAGTTATATCAGAACCAAGGTGCCAGCCTTGGCTCAGTGGTAGCATTCTTGCCTCAGAGTCAGAAATTCATAGCCCCACTCCGGCAACCCAAGAACATAAGCCAGTGCTGCACTGTCAGAGATGCTTTCAAATGAGATGTTAACCGAGGCCCCATCTGCCCACACAGTAAGATATAAAAGATCCCATGGCACTATTCAAAGGAAGAGATGGGGAGTTTGATGAATGTCTAGGCCAATATTTATCCCTCAACCAACATCACTAAGACACATTATCTGGTCATTTATCTCATTACTGTTTATGGGACCCTGCTGTGTGCAAATTGGATGCTGCATTTCCCCACATTACAATAGTGACTACTCTTCAAAAAAATCTTTATTGGCCGTGAGGCGCTTTGGGATATTCGGAGGTTGTGAAAGGCACCATATAAATCCAAGTTCTTTCTTGAATTGGTGTCAGTCACACTCTGCAAAAGACACTATCTACATATGCAGCATTGCTGGGTTTCATCTTCACACACAGCATTTCTATGGTACAATTTTAATTGAAGTTCTCAATATGGTGAGTGCTCTTTAAAATTAACACCAAACTTAAATTAAATTAGTACCACGGTTATTTGACACTCCCGATATTTCAATATTACATATTAAATGAGACGGTTCTATTATCAGTCTTGTTCTAGAGACTGGTTCTAAATAGAGACTGATACAAACACAAGACATAGTGCACCTTTTCAGAATTCACATTTATATATATATATATGAAC
This sequence comes from Pristiophorus japonicus, assembly GCF_044704955.1. Lineage (NCBI taxonomy): Eukaryota > Metazoa > Chordata > Chondrichthyes > Pristiophoridae > Pristiophorus > Pristiophorus japonicus. The sequence continues at coordinate 53,393,034 of NC_091992.1, forward strand.
CAAATAAGTCTTACTTTGTAACTTGTTTATGAGCCAACTGAGTTGTTTTTTGGAGACGTTTGTCCAGCTAAGGTCTAGTATAATGGGCTGTCTTCTGATGATCCCACTCAGCATAGTTGGAGTGATCGATTTGCAGCGGCTCAGGTTGATTGTGGTCCACAGTCGCTTGTCACAACACCTGCAACCATTGAGGAAGAAAATAAGCCAGCCAGTGAAATCATGAAGTGGGCTAGTTAAAAGTTACCAAGTAAAAGCGTGTGCTTTGATAAAATGGCACCATTATACATAGACCCAGCAAATACAGGAGCACTCAAATTGCACCCTAAAAAGGGTGTCAATTCATTTTAGACTAGCAGATCTCCCATGGTGTGCTTACATGAGTCAGAGGTTACACTAAAGTACGACGGCTAAAATGTGACTGGAAGCAAGTGCGTGCTATGTGCAACTCTGGTTATACATGGTCTGCAGCTACCCACTGATTTTCTCCAAAGAAATTTGTATACAAAAGCCGTTTAATTGCACTCAACAAGATCACTGAGGAAATGTGGAATATACAGTAGAAACTCTGTTATCCAGTTACCTCAGGAAGGGGGTCAATGAAACTTCAGTATATACACAACATCACAATTTTTAAGTCCATAAAACATTCTGAATATAACGTCATGCTCATCAAAGAAACAAAATACAGCACTTTGTAAAAAAACACTATTACTGTATAAGCTCAGTTTAAAAACATGGTAATCATGACAGTAACTATTACAAAGTGCCCATAACTCTGATATTGTACTGTACGAAATGGAAACAGATTCTATCTCCATCTAAAAAATTTTACATGATGCAGAGTTAAGTACAGAAATTCAATTCAGTATACCTTCCATTTTAATAGTTTACATAAAGCTTACCCATGGACTTTAAATTCTGATTGTTCTGGCATTCCTCATTTAGGAGAGTATCATTAAACAGTAAAAAATGTACAGGTCAGGTGCACTTTAGAACTGCCCAGCCACAAAACTGGCTGATTCCTCAGCAAAATATCAGGCTGCTTCAAGCAAGTTTCCCTTCCACTTGTGCTGGTGTTTATATCTGCTGGCCAGAACTATACTAGCACAGCAACAGCTGTGCTTCAGTACTAAGCAACTAAAAAGGGAACTGAAGCTATTACTGTGCATTTTCAGTTTTGTAATTCTGCTCTAATGTTGTTTTGTAAGGATGAAGAGATGGTCAAAAAGACAGCCAGAATGCTGACCATGGCACCTTGGAGCAGGAGGAATGAGGAGGGGAAGTGTAATGTGGTAGTTGTAGGGCATTCAATAATTAGGGGGATGCACAGCATCCATTGTAAGCAGGATCGAGAGTCCCACATGGTATGTTGCCTACCTGGTGCCAGGGTGAGGGACATCTCAAACCAGCTTGAAAGAATATTGGAGAGGGGGGGAAGGATCCAGTTATTGTGGTCCATGTTAGGACCAACAACATAGGGAGGAATGGGCAAGAGGCCCTGTTCAGAGAGTACCAGGAGCTAATTGTTTAAATTTTATTTAAAAAAGACCTTGGGACCGAAATTGATGGCCTTGTCGCCGACTGCCACCAACATTCCTCCCCGAGTTGCGCCCAGTGCCAGTTTCCATTTGGTCCGGAGCGGGTGGGAGGAGAACACCATCGGGAACCGCCCGCTGACATCAGCGGGCAGCCGAGTGGCACAACCAACCTCCCGTCCGTCGATACGCTAGATTAGTGCGGGCGGGAATCGGTGCCAGAAAGGGGGTGGACCGCTGCAAGGAGGCTGGTTTATCCCCGCCAGTGAGTATAAAGAGCTGGAAAAAAAAGGTTAGTAAACAATTTTAATATTTTTTCTTTACAGCGACTTACCTGGATGGGGTCCCCTGAAGGTCTTCCGATGTTTTTTTTTAATGCTTTTTATTTGCAGCTCTTCGACCCTCCCTGGGCCCAACTTCATCCTCGGCAGCACTTGGGCAGCAAGTGCCTTTGCTGCCGAGAATGAGGGCTCCCGCTCGCTGCCGCCCAGATTGACGGCGCAAGTCTCTCTTTTGCTGCCGGTCGCCCTTTCAAGAATATTTTTGCCAAAAACTCCACCCAGAGTACCGTCAGGTATCTCGGCGGCCATCAGCGGTCCTTTGGGCAGCCCTTGCCCTTCACCAATTTCGGCCCCCTTAAGAGTTATAATCTCTGTTATTATCCAAGCCACGTGCAAATTGGCATAGGGATAAGAGGATTAGGGAGATGAACACATTGCGAAAGGAGTGGTGTGAGAAAGTGGTGTTCTATTTCAAGGGACATTGGTACTACTACTAGGACAGGAAGGAACTATTCCATTGGGATAGGTTCCACCTGAACCAGGGATGGGACCCGTCTCCTAGAGAAAAGGATAAATAGGGAAGTCACAAGGACTTTAAACTAGTAAATAGGGTGAAGGACTCGGGTGGAAAAGGTATTTTAAATAATAATTCAGAAACAAATGAAAAGGAAGAGTACAGTAATAAAAATTTGTGTTAGATACTACAGGTAAAGGGAAAACTAAAAGTTGTAAAATAATTAAATTGAGAGAGAGAAATAAGAAATATGTGAAGAAAAACATTAGAGCCCTTCTAGGTGGGCGAGGTCACGGGTTTGGGAGTTGCTGCAGTGCATCTTGTAGATGATGCACGCTGTAACCACGGTGTGTTGGTGATGGAGGGAGTGAATGTTTATGGTGGTGGATGGGGGTGCCAATCCAGCAGGCTGCTCTGTCCTGGATGATGTTGAGCTTCTCGAGTGCTGTTGGAGCTGCACTCATCCAGGCATGTGGAGAGTATTCCATCACACTCCGGACTCATGCCTTGTAGATGATGGAAAGGCTTTGGGGAGTCGGAAGGTGAGACACTCACCACAGAATATCCAGACTCTGTTCTTGCTGCCACAGTATTTGTGTGGTTGGTCCAGTTAAGTTTCTGGTCAATCGTGACCCCCAGGATGTTGATGATGAGTGTGATTCGGTGATGGTAATGCCAGTTGAATATCAAGGGGTGGTGGTTAAACTCTTGCTTGTTGGATATAGTCATTGCCCTGGCACTTGTGTGGCGCGAATGTTACTTGCCACTTATCAGCCCAAGCCTGACTGTCGTCCAGACCTTGCTGCATGTGGGCATGCACTGCTCCATTATCTGAGGAGTTGCGAATGGCACTGAACACTGTAGTCATCAGTGAACATCCCCACTTCTGATCTCATAATGGAGGGAATGTCATTGATGAAAGAGCTGAAGATGGTTGGGCCTAGGACACTGCCCTGAGGAACTCCTGTAGTGATGCCCTGGGGTTGTGATGATTGAGCTCCAACCACCTTCCTTTGTGCTAGGTATGACTCCATCCAGAGGAGAGTTTTCCCCCCGATTCCCATTGACTTCAGTTTTACTAGGTCTTCTTGAGGCCACACTCGATCAAATGCTGTCTTGATGTCAAGGGCAGTCACTCTCACCTCACCTCTGGAATTCAGCTCTTTTGTCCATGTTTGGACCAAGGCTGCAATGAGGTCTGGAGTCGAGTGGTCCTGGCGGAACCCAAACTGGGCATCGGTGAGCAGGTTTTCATCATATGGTTTTAAAGGAAGTAGGAGAGAATACTGTAGATGCCCTAACTATGATCTTCTAAAGTTCTCTCGATTTAGGAATGATTCATTTAGATTGGAAAATTGCACACATCACTCCGCTATTTAAAAAAGGTGAGGGGGGGAAATCAGGGAGCTATAGACCAATTAGCTGAACATCTGTTGTCAGGAAATTACTAGAGCCAATAATTAAAGATAGTGACTGAACACCTTGAAAATTTTCGGCTGATCAAAGAGGGCATGGATTTGTAAAAGGTAGGTTATGCCTGATGAATCCGATTGAATTTTGTGAAGAGGTAACTAAAGTAGTGGACAGGGGAATGTCTTTAGATGCTACTTATATCGACTTACAGAAGACATTTGATAAAGTCCCTCAGAAGAGACTGTTAGCTAAAGTTGAAGCTCATGGAATTGAAGGCAAATGATTGACCTGGTTAGGAGGTTGGCTGAGTGGCAGGGATAACAGGCAGGTACTCTAATTGGCAGGATGGCCTCAACTATTCACTGTATTTAGTAACTTAGACGATGGTATAGAGCCACATATCCAGGTATGTCGATGACACAAAGATAGGCAGCATTGTAAGCAGTGTAGATGGAAGCATACTATTATAAAGCAATAGATTAAGTGAATGAACAAAACTGTGGCAAATAGATCTCAACATATGCAAGAGTGACCAAAAAAGGATAGATCAGTGTACAATGTGAAAAGCTCGAAGCAGTGAAGGTCCAAAGTGGCTTAGGGGTCCATGTACATAGATCATTAAAATGCCATGGACGATAGAAAAAATCATCAAAAAAGGCTAATGGAATGCTGGCCTTTATATCGAGAATACAAGGGATTAGAAGTTATGCTGTAGTTATACAAAGCCTGGTTAGACCACACCTGGAGTACTGTGTTCAGTTCTGAGCACCATACCTTAGGAAGGATAGATTGGTTTTGGAGAGAATGCAGCGAAGATTTATTAGAATGATACCTGGGCACCAAGATTTAAATTAAGAAAATAACACACAAAATAGGGTTTAAAGGCCCAAGTTTCCGGTTCTGGCGAAAACGGCACACCTCTGAGACTTATGTGACCTGCCTGGGCTCGAAGGTGCACCGGAATCTTCTTGAGCAATTCTCCAGTCCTCTTGGAGCGTGGCGTGGCGCAGCGTAGTCTCCCTGGGGCGGAGCAAGCCGATCGCAGCTTGCAAGGGGGCGGGGCTAGGGATCAGCCTTCTTGTCAGTGCCGGCAGGGTTGAGCATGCGTGCCTGCACAATGGCTCAGCAGGGTGTTTTTCCCCCAGTCTGTGTTTGAATGGTGTGGGTACCGAGGAGGGATGGAAGAGCATGGGAGGGGGGCACTGGGGAGGTGATCGGTGGGGGAGGAGTGTGGCAAGGGATGGAGGGGGAGCATGGCAAGGGATGGAGGGGCATGGGTTGGGGGGCACTCGAAATGATCGAAGGGCCAGAGGAGAGAGCAGGGGTGCCTCCTTCTAGCCTCCCCCACCCCCCACACACATCCCCCCCTCCCCACACACAAACACCAACCCCCCCCCCCCCACTGTCAGATAGAGAGAGAGAGAGAGAGAGAAACACTGACAGAGATACCTTCCCTTCACATAAAGATAGGACTTCTATTTTCTATTGATTGATTGCTTATTACTTTGGTCTTGGTGCTTTAGGTGCAGGGTTCCTTCTATTTTTTTATTAATTAATTGCTTGGAATTGAGAAGATTAAGAGGTGATTTGATCAAAGTTTTCAAGATATTAAGGGGAACAGATAGGGTTGATTGATATTTATGTTAACCAAAGGTATTAAGGAATATGGGACAACGGTGGGGATATGGAGTTAAGTCACTGATCAGCCATGATCTCCTTAAATGGCAGAACAGACTCGCGGGACTAAATGGCCTACACCTGGTACTATGTTCCTAAATGGGTTAATGCTCCAATTAAAGTAGCGTTCAGAGGAATGTCATACAAATGTGTTGAGCGATGTATTAATTATCACCAACAATAATTTCTAGCTTCTCTAGCCTGCAACGGTAAAGCATGAAAGAAATCTGAAATTCACCAGCAGGTGGCAGCAGCTGCATAACAACAATAATTTGTGCAAAAAAATAAATTTAATTCTGAAAAAATTCAAATTGAGGTATGCTGTAAAATCTTTAACCAGTCAGGATTATTATTTACATGTTACTCAGGTAAAACTTAGCAAAACAAAACAGTTTTCAGTGAAAAGCTTTTTTTCCTGTTAGCTGACCTACTATGGCCTTGATCCAATGTCAATGTTGTGAAACACACCCTCTTACTGTCACCTGATACCATGCTGTACATGCAAATAGCTGGCCATATTAACAAGATATATGAATCCACACTGGAAAATAGGGTCATTTTAAAAGGAAACTAAAAAAAATTCAAATCTAATTTTAAAGTGTACATCATTGTTTTGGTATTTGAAAATCAGTATTTTGGGGATATTTTGGTCCAGTTTACATCTTATTAGTAATAATATTAAAATAACTGGGTTTGTGGGAATCTTTCCAAAAAAAGTGTTCCTTGTCTGTGGCTCTGTGTGAATCTTCCCATCTATTGTCAGTTGGCTGAATGGTTAACATGCGCCGACAGCCCCCTCTGTTTACATTAGAATTCACAGAGGAAATTACAGATATTAGTTATTTTCACTTGTCCGTGGGACAGCAGGCAGGGCCCTGTGTCTCTATTAATGTACTCTGGGAAGTATAGTACAGACAATCAGCTTAACTCTCGATACTACAGCTGAGAATAGGAATGAAACACGTTAGAGTTCTGGACAAAATCCCCACCTGCAGCTCCATGGCACTATGCACGAGGGACAGCCCAATGGACCGAATATATGATAGATACACAAATGCCTTTCTCAGCAGTTAATTCTCCAGCTCTCAAATGACAAACTCAAACACTCCAAAGCGCTGTGGTGCTTAAAGTCAAAGATTTAAAGATGTAATTCTTGTTTAATTGAAACAGTCAATTGTAGACAATGTGGACGAGATCAAAGGCTGGAGGAAGTGAAGAACATAAGAGCATAAGAAATAGGAGCAGGAGTAGGCCATTCGGCTCCTCGAGCCTGCTCCGCCATTTAATGAGATCATGGCTGATCTTCTACCTCAACTCCACTTTCCTGCACTATCCCCATATCCCTCGATTCCCTTAATATCCACAAATCTATCAATCTCGGTCTTGAATATACTCAACGACTGAGCCTCCACAACCCTTTAGGGTAAATTCCAAAGAGTCACAACCCTCTGAGTGAAGAAATTTCTCCTCATCTCAGTCCTAAATGGCCGACCCCTTGTTCTAGACTCCCCAGCCAAAGGAAACATCCTCTCTGCATCTACCCTGTAAGCTCTGTAAGAATTTTGTATGTTTCAATGCACCTCTCATTCTTCTAAACTCTAGAGAATATAGACCCAGAGTCTAGTCAATCTCTCCTCATAGGACAATCCCCCCAGCGCAGGAATCAGTCTCTTAAACTTTTGTTGCAGTCCTTCTATGGTAAGTATATCCTTCCTTAGGTAAGGAGACCAAAAATATACACAATACTCCAGGTGTGGTCTCACCAGGGCCCTATATAATTGCAGTAAGACGTCTTTATTCTATACTCAAATCCTCTTGTAATAAAGACCAACATACCATTTGCTTTTTTAATTGCTTGCTGTATCTGCATGTTAACTTTCAGTGATTCGTCTACAAGTACACCCAGGTCCCTCTGAACACCAACATTTCCCAATCTCTCACCATATAAAAGATATGGTGCTGGAGAGCTGGATAATGCCTGTGGGAGCAGGATTGACTAGTCGTAGCTTCCTGTTTCCACTCCGTTACCTCTGGAATCCCCCAAGGATCTATACTTAGCAACCTCCTATTTCTTATCTGCATGCTGCCCCTCGGCGACATCATCCTAAAACACATCAGGTTCCACATGGATCCTGACGACACCCAGCTCTACCTCATCACCACCTCTCTCAACCCCTCCCCTTCCTCGGAGTTGTCTGCCTCTGATTTGTTACGCTGCTTATCCAACATCCAGTACTGGATGAGCAGAAATTTCCTCCAACTAAATATTGAGAAGACCGAAGCCATTGTCTTCGGTCCCCGCCACAAACTCCCTAGCCACCGACAGCATCCCCTCCCTCCTGGCCACTGAGGTGGAACCAGATGGTTTGCAACCTCAGCGTCTGATCTGACCCGGGGTTCTGAGCTGACCACATAGGCGTTCCATCACCAAGACTGCCTACTTCCACCTCCATAACATCGTCATTCTTTGCCCCGGCCTCAGCTCATCTGCTGCTGAAACTCTCATCCATGGTTTTATTATCTCCAGACCTCCAATGGACTCCAGGCCAGCCTCCCACTTTCCATAAACAGGAGCTCATTCAAAACCCAGCTGCCTGTATCCTAACTCGCACCAAGTCCTGTTCACCCATCATCACTGACCTCCATTGGCTCCCATTTCTGGCAGCGCCTCAATTTTAAAATTCACACCCTTCTTTCAAATCCCTCCATGGCCTCGCCTCTCCTTATCTCTGTAAGCTCCTCCAGTCTTACAACCCTCAGAGATCTCTGCGCTCCTCCAATTCTGGCATCTTGCACATCCACAATTTAATCACTCCACCATTGGCAGTCACGCCTTCAGGTTCCTAAGATCTGGAATTTCCTCCCTAAACCTCGCCACCTCTATTCCTCCTCCTTGATGCTGAAGAGGCCAGAATTGGAGGAGCACAGATATCTCGAAGGGTTGTTGGGCTGGAGAAGATTACAGAGATAGGGCTGGGTGAGTCTATGGAGCCATTTTAGGTCAGTGAGCACAGCGGTGATGGGTGAACGGGACTTGGTGAGAGTTAGGACACAGGCAACAGTGTTTTGGATGACCTCAAGTTTACGGAGGACAGAATGTGGGAGGCCAGCCGGAGTACCTTGGAATAGTCAAGTCTAGAGGTAACAAAGGCATGGATGAGGGTTTCAGCAGCCGATGAACTGAGGTGGAGTCGGGCAATGTTACGGAGGTGGAAATAGGCAGTCTTAGTGATGGAGAGGATGTGTGATTGGAAACTCATCTTGGGGTCAAATTATGACACCAAGGTTGCAAACTGCCTGGTTCATCCACAGACAGTTGCCAGGGAGAAGGATGGAGTCAATGGCTAGGGAACAGTTTGTGGCGAAGACTGAAGACAATGGCTTCGGTCTTCCTAATATTTAGTTAAGAGGAAATTTCTGCTCATCTAGTACTGGATGTCGGACAAGCAATTTAGAGACAGAAGAGGGGTCGAGAGAGGTGTTGGTGAGGTAGAGCTGGGTGTTGTCAGCGTAATGTGGAAACTGACGCTGTGTTTTTGGAATGTATCGCCGAGGGGCGATGAGAAATAGGAGAGAACCATGGATAGATCCTTGGGGGACACTAGAGGTAACTGTATGGGAGCAGGAAGAGAAGCCATTGTAGGTGATTCCCTGGCTACGACAGGAGAGATAAGAATGGAATCAGGCGAATGCAGTCCCACCCAACTGGATGGCAGTGGAGCAGCATTGGAGGAGGATGGTGTGGTCAACTGTGTTAAAGGCTGCAGCGAGGTCGAGAAGGACGAAGAGCGATAGTTTACCTTTTTCACAATTGCCTTCAATCAACATCACCAAAACAGATGATCTGGTCATTACCACATTGCAGTTAGTGGGACATTGCTATGTCCAATATGGCTGCCGCGTTTCCTACATTACAACAGTGACTACACTTCAAAAGTACTTCATTAGCTGCAAAACGCTTTGGCTGTCCTGAGGTCATGAAAGGCACGCTATAAATGCAATTTTTTGGTTCTTTCTTTTCAAAAGGACCTCTAAATTAATTAGATCCCCGGTGTCCTTGTATCTCAAGAGTTTAACTATTGTTTAAACGCTATCCATAATTCAGTATCACAGCTAAGATTCTTAAAGGGGTGCTGATACTAATGCTCTGTTTAAGGTTACAACTAACTACATTGCCACTGGAAATTAATCCACCTCAGTACAGTACATGAATGTTCTAATTTTATTTAAAAAAATCAATCACAAACGTTCATATTTTAAATTCCTCAGCAGAGATTTGCCAAGCACTTACACTTGCATTCAGTTTTCTATGAAGTTGTGCAGTGATTAGGCAGTTACTATAGTTACAGATGGCACTCATTGTTATTGAGCTCGAATGCACATCTGTTTGTACTTTCTCTCTCCAACTGGTAACTCGTGGGAAAGCAGTTCTGGTCAGGCAATCATTTCACATCCATGGAATAATTCAATTCCACGTCCCACAAAAGCAAAATGGACACTGTTCAACACAGGGTGCTACTGTAAACTTGTTTTGTGTAGAACAGTAGCACTCTCATGACAATGCTCACAGTAAGCCAAATCCTGATATACTACTTTATAAGGACAGGAGCGTTCTGCTATATAATGCACAATCTATTATTTTGCTGTAATGGTGAAGCTTGATTCAAATACAAATTCCTGTTAAGTAAACAGTGGGTGAGGCCATTTAGAGTTTAACTGCTGCAGGTCACAACCGTTGCTTTTTTCCAATAAAAGCAAGCTCATTAAAGAGAATAAAAATACTGCAGACATTCTGTTGCCAGGAAACCTTTAATTAAGTTACAAATAACTGCCATTGTTTCTTCAAACTTTTTTTTTTAAACTATGGTAACTTGAAATTTGAGGCACTGTTTTATTATAATGGCAACTACCTTGCAATGTCTTGCTCAAATATAGACAGGTAGGAAAAGCTGCCAATCAGGAACCAGCTCCCAAAACAAAAATCAAGCAATCAATTCGATCAAATAAAGCCACCAATCAGTAACCAACAGCTACCACAAACAATTAGGTAATTGAAAAAAAATCTCCAAATCAACCATTTTCCTTCTCTACAAAGCAGCTAAAAATAACTTTTATATAATAGTGTAAATTTCTAAGAACAGTAAGCTTAATTGTTAATGACCATCACTACATGTTAGGAATACCTACTGGAAGCTCACCCTACACAGGCCTGCGTCTGTCTCTTTCTCTCGCTCTCTCGTGTTTAGGGCTTCAGTTCTTCTGCCTGGAAGAGAGGCTCACCAAGTAGTGGCCTTCTAGAATGTACTCTGGAAAAATCCCAGAATGCATTTTAAACCTAACACTTCTAAGAACAGGGAGGGCAGAGCTTACAAACAGGAAGTCATGGTATGTTTTGAGAAGGGCATGCTTTGTGAATAGGCAGACTTGTGGTTAATCTTAAAAAATATATATTCTGGTCTTTTAGTGATATATCCCAACTTTTTGATTGGACAAAAATAATTAATCTCCCAGATACAGCATTCCATTTGGAATTCAGATCCAGGAAAAAAAATCTCTCAGAACAGCTGCCCTCAGAGTTTGCTGAGTCCAAAACGCTCTTAAACAAGGTTGCCACATAGTAAAGTTTTTAGCCAAGCAGGGCCCTACTTTTGGGAGCCTGATCAGAAATATGCATAGCTATTTTACACCAATCCTCAGTTAGAAAGGGGTTGAGAAATGGAATAGATATACAGATCCTTTTGACAGATTCAGTACACACAAACCCCACTATCCAGCCAGATTTGGCAGATCCACTTCAGGGTTGAGTCAGAGCCAGGTTTTCATTCCTACAACTGATAGATGTAATGTCTGTAAGCTTGTAATGCTTGTAGCTCCACACTGTGGATGTGGACTTATTGTGTACTGCAATTGCACAGTTAATAATTAAACAGAACCAGGCAGTTTTCCAGAGGCTTCCGAGAGAGCTGCCTGCCATGTTAGAAGCTGTGCTCTGTGAATATATCACATTTGGTGGTGAGATGGAATTTTTTGGATGATTTAAAGCTTAAATTTTGTTGGTGAAGGATTCAGCCAACCGACAGAGACTTTGGAAGTGTCTGTCTTTGGAAAAAAGCTACAAAATATGAGGTAAAATACAGCACATGGTATGAACAGCTAGAGATTAAAATGGCAGGTGTAATCGTACATTTGGGGGAATATAGACACGACCGAGAACGTTTTAAAGCGTATGTGGATCGGCTAGAAATGTATTTCACAGAAAGTAACATAATCGAAGTTCCAGACAATGCAGTCCAGAACCGGGCTGTGTTGGAACGTAAGAGAACAATCTTCTTATCGGAGGCAGGTCCGGCATTGTATGACACCTTTGTAAATCTGCTGGTGCCGGACGAGCCAAAGGACACAACGCTTAAAGAGATTTTAACGAAGTTGGAGCAGCACTATAACCACAAACCGTTAGAAATTGCTGAAAGCTATCGTTTCGGGATTCGGAATCAAAAGGCCGATGAAAATATCAGTGATTACATCGTAGCATTAAAAAAGCTATCGATGCACTGTAATTTTGGAAACTTTCAAAACCGAGCATTACGGGATCATTTTGTTTGTTGGGTGAAAAATGATGCGATCAGAAGGAAGTTATTGACGACGGATGACTTGACTTTTGAGATTGCTTGTCAGACAGCGAGGTCAAATGGGCATGGCCGAACAATATTCCCGAGAATTAAATAATGATTATAGTCGTCAGTCAACCGAGGTAAGTCACCTGCAGGTTCAAAGTGAAAGACGGTGGGGGCCCAAAGTCTCAGAAACTGAAAATTCTACCAGAGCATCGAAGTCGTGCTATAGGTGCCTGGGACAACACATTGCTCAAAGTTGTCCATACGTGAAGGCAGAGTGTTTCTTCTGCAGAAAGATTGGGCATCTTGCGAAGGCATGCCGACTAAAGGGTAAATCAGTTTTTAAAACTATGAGTCCAGCGTTCAAAGCTATGAGTAGAAATCCCAAGAGACTACATAGCATGGGAGAACAACAACAGGACGAGGAGATGTTAGAGTTACACGTCATCAGGAGCACGAGGTTAACGGACAGCGATTCGGAAAGCATCAAAATCCACACAGATGTTGTGGGATTCAAGATACCAATGGAAATTGACACAGGTGCATCCGTGAGTGTAGTACCGGAGTCACTATACCACGACAAATTGCGTGATTTTGAACTGGAGAAATCCAAGAGAGAGCTGCGAGGCTACTCGGGAGAGAAAATTCCTGTGGTAGGTCATATCACCGTACCGGTGAAATATAAAGATCAATTTCAGAACTTGCCTCTAATAGTAGTGAAAGGAGACAAGTCTGCCTTACTAGGAAGAAATTGGTTGAGCTCACTGAAGCTGGATTAGAGTTAGATTTTCTGTGTGGAAGCGAGATTTTCATCAACGGATGAAGTTATCAAGAAGTATCCGAAGGTGTTCTGCGAAACGGGCAGTCCGATCCAAGGCTTCAAGGCGAGTGTCATGGTACAGAAGGACGCTAGATCGGTTTACTACAGGCCACGTTCTGTACCATATGCACTCAAGGAGAAAGTTGAGCAACAACTCAAAAGATAGAGACTGAGAACATTATTTGTAAGATAGATCAATGTAATTGGGCTACACCCATTGTTGTTGTACCTAAGTCCGATGGTAAGGGAAGATTGTGTGGTGATTATAAAGTAACCGTAAACCAGGTTCTGGAGGGTAAGGTTCCCAATACATTGCCAAATATAGAAGATTTGTTCACAACACTGACAGGTGGTCAGATCGTCTCAAAACTAGATCTTACGAATGCCTACTTACAGCTTGAACTAGATGAGGAGTCCAAGTCATGTTTGACTATAAATACTAATCTAGGCCTATATCAATTTAATAGGCTACCGTTTGGCGTGTCTTCCGCCCCTGCCATATTCCAAGGGGTGATGAACCAGATTTTGCAAGGTATTGAAGGGGTAGTATGTTATTTGGATGACATACTAATTTCAGCACCAAATAGGCAAATTCATAATAACATATTGAATGAAGTCCTCAAACGGCTAGAGAAGCACAGAGTACGAGTGTCTGCTCGTAAGTGCGAGTTATTTAAAAACTCAGTGGAGTACTTAGGGTACAGAGTAGACAAAGATGGTTTACATCCGACCAAAGAAAAACTGGATGCAATCAGAAATGCACCCACTCCCAGGAATGTCACAGAACTTCGTTCATTCTTAAGTCTTTTGAACTATTATGGGAAGTTCCTACCAAATTTGGCTACAGTATTACATCCACTGAGTGAACGTTTGAAAAAACAGGTCCATTGAAAGTGTTCAAAAGAATGCAATACAGCATTCAAGGAGTGTAAAAGCAAATTGGTAGAGAGCACCATGTTAGTTCACTATGACATATCTAAGGAGATTAAGCTAGCATGTGATACCTCTTCCTATGGAGTTGGGGCAGTGATCTCTCATGTATCAAGTGTGGGGAGGAGAGACCAATTGCTTTTGCTTCATGCACTCTCAGTGCCAGTGAGAGTAATTATGCGCAAATTGAAAGGGAAGCTTTGGCATTAATTTTTGGGGTCAAGAAGTTTCACAAATACTTGTATGGTCGTAAGTTTACCATCGTTACGGACCATAAGCCCCTAACAGCAATCCTCCATCCAAAGTCCCCAGTTCCAACATTAGTTGCAGCCCGAATGCAGAGATAGGTTTTGAATTTGTCAGCATATACATATGATATTGAATACAGACAATCAGCTGATCACAGTAATGCTGATGCAATGTCTAGATTGCCTTCCCCATCACAAGTTACACCCGATAGGGAAGAAGTGTTTTATTTTTCATACATTGATGAACTGCCAGTCACAGCTGAAGAGATTGGTAGAGCAACCAAACGTGACCCCGTGATGTCAAAGGTGTATGAGTATACTGCAAATGAATGGCCAAACCAGGTAACAGATAAAGATACACATCCATTTTTCATTCATAGGAATGAATTATCAGTTGATAAAGATTGTATCATGTGGGGTGCAAGAGTGGTTATACCAAATAAATTCAGGTCCAAATTATTTGGAGACCTCCATGACCAGCACCTGGGAATGTGCTTGACCAAGAGTTTTGCACGCAATTATTTATGGTGGCCAGGTCTTGATAAAGATATAGAGTACATCGTGAGTCAGTGTACGACATGTCAATCGGTAAGCAAGCAACCACCATCAGTACCATTACAGCCATGGAAATGGCCTCCCAGGGTGTGGCAAAGGCTACATATTGATTTTGCTGAGTTAGAAGGACAACAATTGTTCATTGTAATTGATAGCCATTCGAAGTGGGTTGAGGTGTTTCCAATGTGGAAAATGACAACAAGTAAAACATTGGACATTTTGTAAAAATTATTTTCTTCATTTGGCCTCCCTGAAGAAATTGTTTCGGATAATGGGTCACAATTTCGTTCAGAAGAATTTGCACAATTCACGAGCAAAAATGGTGTGAAACATACCAAGGTTCCATCATACCATCCTGCTTCGAATGGTGCAGCAGAGCGCACTGTACAAATTGTAAAACGTGCCCTCATAAAACAAATGTTAGATCCAAATCCAAGGAAACGACAGTTGTCATTGAATCACAAATAGGCTAATTTTTTGATTACATATCGAAATACTCCTCATACAACTACTGGTAGAACACCAGCAGAGTTGTTTTTCAAAGGAAGCCATGAACCAGATTCTTGTGGTTAAAGCCAAATTTGGCACAGTCCGTAGAAGAGACACAATTAAGACAGAAAGAATCATGATAGAGGTAGAATAAAAGAGAGAAGTGTGAAATTAAACCAGAAGGTGAGAGTGGAGAACCATCACCATAAATGGGTAAAGTGGTTACGAGGAAGAGTGGTGAAGATATGTGGTCCTCGCACATATTTGGTAAAGATGTTTGATAATGGACAAGGTTAGGTTTGTTCATATTGATCATATTTTACCTACAGACATGGAAGGAGTTGAAGGTGGGAATGATTCAAGTATTTCTGACATCAGATAGCTTTGATATACCAGTAGCAAATCCTAAATCCAATGTACTGGAAACAATTCCAGGAGAGAATCAGAATGTAAGTCTGAGTCTAAGTCAGGAAAACAAAGAGCCTGAAGTTAGAGCGAGTTCAAATGAAAATCAAGGAAATTCCGTGGAGGAAAACGTTCCTCCGGATGAGCCTCGAATGAGTTTAGATTCGACACCATGTTTGGAAGGTTCTGTCCGAGAGCGAAGGTATCCTCTTTGAAACAGAAAACAAGTGGTAAAGTTAAATTTGCAAATATGGAAAAAAATAAGTTTATATCCTGTGTTATGTATAAACATGAAAGTTATGTATGATGTTTGTTATAATAACTTCTTCATTAAGGAGGGAGAAGTGTAATGTCTGTAAGCTTGTAATATTTGTAGCACCACAGTGTGGATGTGGACTTATTGTGTACTGCAATTGCATAGTTAATAATTAAACAGAACCAGGCAGTTTCCGGAGGCTTCCGAGAGAGCTGCCTGCCATGTTAGGAGCTGTGTGTGCTTGTGCTCTGTGAATATATCACAATAGACAGCACTTTTAGTACATCTAATCTACAGTTTAGATCAGTGGAATTCAAAATTGGAAGTGGAAGATTCAGACCAAAGCTGATTTTGCTCATTACTAGACTGACTTTTTCCTTCAGCAGTCTGGGCAATGCAATAATGGAAGTGCAGCTGAACTGAATGAAACTGATGTCGATTGACAACAATGTGCTGTGCAAATGCCCATAGAAAGTTTATGTGCAAGGGCAAGTCTAACGAATGCTTGGCATCATTCATTTGTCGCTCACAGCAAAATCCAGCCCAAAAATATAGTACATTGGTAGTGCAATTAGTCTATGTAGCATATGTGGAAATAAAATACAAGTGTAGACTTGATGAGCCAATTGACCAGTCTCCGTGCCATGGTTCTATGAGAGGACTGCTGTTTAATTCATTGTGGTCTCTTCCAAAGCAATAAATGTCTCAAAGTTTAGCAGTTCTTGAAATAAACTCTTGTGTCTATGATGTATTATACCAGAATGAACTTCCAAAGAGTCCTTAGTTAACCATACAGTTATACAGCAAGCACTGATAATTAGTAGAAGCCTGCCATAGTTATACCCAGTTTCAAGCAGCTTCTGGCTACTGAAGTGTCAATCAAAATAGAAATTTAGAAAAGGTGCCTGCCCCTGCCCCAAAGCCAGTCTCCAGCCAGTCACTCATTTTCATGATTAAGCAGAGCTGCAAACATGTTATCAGACACCTTGTTGAGATACAAATCACAGTTCCAGTCTCTGAAGGCCTGGTATAGTAACAAATGAGATTGTAAAAATGACAACCTAGGATCACTTAAGTGGGTTGTGAATCTTCCCTCACCTGAACAAAACAAGGCAGCTTCCATTCCCCACGGCTGGTCCCTGCCACACATATTTCCTCGAATGTAATTAAAGACATCAGAGAAAGAAAGGAACCCAAAGTCTGACTATTTGCAGATAGGGCCCATTGATGCTGCAGTCCTGGTCCAGATAATGTGTATTTCATTCAGGCAGGCAAGAAGCAAGCACTTTAGTGGTCACGACTACAAATTTCCAGAAAAAAAAGTCTTGTAGGACACAGCTCTGATCTTTCACAGCTACGCTGAATTGAGGAGGTACATTTAAGTCGAGGATACTCAAGATTTTACACAAATGAATACAAAGCCATGGTTGGATTATTTTATCAGTAATATATCAGCAAGTTATATGCATAGTACAGCACCAAGAGCTGGGGTTTCAGATACAATCTTTATAGTCCTAGTTAAAAATGAAGCAAACAAATGGACAAAGTTCAAAGTACATTTCAAGGATATAAGTCCAGTCATTACCACAAACAAGTGGCCTACCATATTTAGGCTTCTTTTTGAAATCGATTAAAATTTAAAAAAAATTTCAAATGAACCAAATCTCAGTTTTAGAAATGCTAACATTTTCAAACATTATACATACTTTAAAAAAAAATTGTTAAAATGCAAGCATGTAACAGATTGCCCTCGTGTGGAACAGCAGATACAGGGATGAAATTACATATTCAGCTGTAAAACTGAGTGCTTCTTTCAAATAAGGCCATAAAACCACAAGAATGTAACTAGTAGTTTATGAACTCATCAGAACCACAATCCGATCAGGTTTGCTTCAAACCTCCCCCTCCCCTTACTCTGTAAATATCCACAGTATGCAAATGATTATAAAACTGCAGTCTTTTGACTCTACAATTCGTACGAGCCTGGGGCGAGGAGTACAAAGGTCAGAGTTTCTGTGCTTATACCAGTAACTAACAACAACAAATCAAGATCTCAAATCCAGATGTAGTGGCAGACGGATCTCCCCCTTCCCCCTCAAAGCTGGGCTTCTTTACCTCTTGTTTATGAATTTATAATTAACAGACAACTGTGGGGCATTGCAACTGCAAATAACTAGTTATTTTCTAGTCACTGTTCCATGCATTGTTATATAACAATCTTAAAATGCTGGGTGTTTCGTAGCTGCAACCAGAGACTGACCAATGCATTATAATCTGCAGTAATGGTCAACACATGGCTCACGAGACCCGTGTGGCTTTTCAAATACTGCTCTATGACCATGATTGACTGCAGTGTGGTTCTCTGACTAACACCAGTTACTGATGCAATGACTCAGTCACAAAGAAAATTGCCACTTTCTAAGGGAACAAGTGTTTGGGAGAGCAGACTTGAATTCCAGTGGAAACCAAGACGGGCATTTTTCTGCAGAGTCGGAAGCATTGGACAAGAATGGGCAGTGGCAATGAGGGAGGGAGCAACATGTAAGTGGTGAGTGAAATCTGGCGATTTTACTAAGAATCCAGGTCAAGATGATTTTTGCTACCTCACTGCCAATATTGGATTTGTGGGGTTCCAGGTTTAATAATGCTACAACTTTGAGATGTGAAATACTGTTTAATTAAATTGTTTTGGGGATTGGGAGAGTGGAGTGAAACTTACTACAGAACATAGTAAAAAAAATGTTAAAATTCCACTATTTACTTATCTTCCTGTCCATATATAATATATATGAAGAAAAATTACTCTTCACCTAGAAGCAAGGGAAGACAATAAAGTATAGAAAAGAACTAGTATTTATATTGTGCCATAAGATATCACTTTCCTGAGGAATCTCAAATCATTCACAAGTACCATTTTTATTATATAGAAGATGTACAGATGAAACTGTGCTTTTATGTATTATTTAATAAAATCATCTGTAGAGCCCCATTGGTTTTGTTTTTTTGTTTTTCCACAGTAGGATTTGTAAGGTGTGATGAGTAGAATTGTTCTACAAAGCCAGAGTTGTGACCTGCATCCTTAGAAATTAGACTTTGTAAGCTTAAGGGGCGCAGCTGCACTTTGGAAACAGAGTAACACATTTTACATGGATTCTACCAGAAGGTTTCTGTTCATTTGGGAAATCAGACTCATCATATATTGGAGGTCCTTCCAAAATGAATTACTTTTGAAAAGTCTTGACTGTTGTCTTGTGCACACAGCAAGATCCTTCAAACAGCAAATGAGATTAACGACTAGCTAATCTGTTTGCAGGATGTTCCATGCAGTATTTTAATTGCTGGTGCAGAGTGCAATCTTTCCTTTATAGATTCACATGCCCCGGGTGTGCTTGAAAGTGATAAAAACATTTGTATGAGCTGAATGTTAGAGGGCTATGTCGGGTGAGAAGTACCCAAACACCAAGACTTCTGCCCTTTGTCCAATTTCTGCATTCAGTTCCAGCGTGTGTGTGAATCCTTTCCTCCCTTCAACTTGAAATCAAAGTATACATCTGTTCAGATTGATACTCTCATTTTAGGGCTTTATCGTCAAGCATTACCAAATATAAACCAGATTTAGTGACAAACAAAACATGTCAAAGATTGCATTGATTCATGTACCTGACTGTCCCATGTGCAATGTAAACATGTTTTTGCTTTGTTAAAATGGCCCTAAATTTCTTGTAACAAATAGCACCCGGCGTTAGTTAGATATGCCCACGTCCATTTAATCTGCATTATAGTTTGCACTGCAAGTTGCTGGAAGTGAGAGATGGAAATGGCGCGACGCCCCCCCACAGAGCATCTTGGATCTAAGTGAGGTCAAGCAACTGTATATCTCCTTAACCAATTAGATTGAAGGATTATGAATGGGACAGAACAAGGAACTGCAAGTTCGAGTATGTGAATTCAATGTCAATTCAGTTACAGAAAGAAAAATAGAGGAAAATAAATAATGGATTAAGAGGGAGAGAAAAAGGAAAAAAATTTAATTACATTCAAAAAAAATCTCCAGCAACAATTAAAATCTGAAGGAATGAGATTCCACACTTGTAATAGTTAATTTTCAGTGCCAGAGAGATTGACTGGCAGTAATTAACACTTAGCACGCCCCTTAATAGGGCACTTAGACTGAAATGGACAAGCCCTAACTTTCTTGGCAAGTTTAGTTTGTATTTCCCATGCAAATACAGCAACTTCACAGCACTCAATGCATTTTAATGGTGAGTCAGGCAGCGAGATGCCGATTTCACATTTATTAGTGGAAAATATTTAGCGCAATATAAAACTGGGGAAAGGGTGACCATTTTGAATATGGAGATTCAACAAAATGATAGCTGGAATTGTCATGACAAAAAATATGCCACAGATTACACTGAAATGAATCATGTTAGCGCCTCCGAGATGATGCTCGCGCGGGGCCCCGCCGCCGAAATGTTCGCACGGGCCACGCCTAAGAGATGTTCGGGCGGGGCCCTGCCAAAGAGGAGCTGTTCGGGCGGGGCCCCGTCGTGGAGGAGGTGTTCGTGCGGGCCGGTGAGGTGAGGCCCGAGGTCGGGCGGCGGCAACGAGGGGCGGTGAGGCGAGGCCCAAGGTCGGGCGACGGCGAGGAGCAGTGCGGCAAGGTCCAAGGTCAGGCGGCAGCAAGGGGTGGTGTGGCGAGGCCCGAGGTTGGGCAGCGGCGGCGGTGAGGCGAGGCCTGAGGTCGGGCGGTGAGGCGAGGCCCGATGTTGGGCAGCGGCGAGGTGGGGCCTGAGGTCGGGTGGTGAGGCGAGGCCCGAGGTCAGGCAGCGGAAACCCCTCAAGGTCGGCAGGGTCCAGATTCCGGAATATTTTACGGATTCCGGACGACCTTGCTACCAATCGGTCTGGAGTCTGGATTCTGGAACTCCGGATTTTGGACGCTGCACCTGTATCACTAAAAATATTTCCTACCACTAACATCAAGGTAATAATTCTAGCACTTTTAAAATGAGGTAACATCGACTTACTGGAACAGAAGCTTGTACTGATTTATGTTTTGTAGCTTTTATATATTTCATATGCTGATTTATACTTTGTAGATGTTACATATTTTAAACAGAATCTTTACCTCCTTAACTGAAAACCCCAAAGTAGTGATAAGGAACTAGTCTGAGAAACAAGTTCTTAAGCTATTCAGACTTCTGCTCTGACAGTATGTATGCTCACAAAGTCACAAAGCCTGTGTGAGATTCTGTCACAGATATACCCAATCTGCAAAGCATGTGTAGACTGTGCATCTCCATGAATTGCTTCCAATTTCAGTGGGACACCATCAGTAAGTAGCAGCACTCAGTTCGTGACTATGTTAGAATGCGAGTCAATGCAGCCATTATAAACAAAACTGAAAATGGATACGCTTCTCTCACCATTGATAATGCAGCGGATAACAAGTACCGACATTTATGCTCCGTTTTACATTGCAACCTACTACATCACTGGCTCAAGACAAGAGGTTAACTTTTATATGGAACAAAAATATTTTATTTCAAATCATTAAAACCATTGGTCCTCAAACAGTTCTGGCAAAGTAGGGTAGCATCCATTCATTCAATTAGTAATACAGCTGCACACTTAGTGTGTTGAAATGGGACAGACTCAATTCATGTACAAACCGGGGTGAAGCAAGACTGTGTCATTGCACCAATGCTCTTCTCGATCTTCCTTGCTGCAAAGCTCCATCTCACTGTCAGTAAGCTTCCCACTGGGGTGGAATTAATCTATAGAACAAACGGGAAACTGTTCAACCTGCGTCACCTTCAGACCAGATCCAAGGTCGTGCCATCCTCTTATCGAATTACAATATGCAGATGACACTTGCGTCTGCGCTCACTCGAAGGAAGAACTCCAGACCATCATCAACACGTTCACCGTAGCATATGAGAGCATGGGCCTTACACTAAACATTCGTAAAACAAAGTTCTATCAATCGGCCCCCACCACACAGCACTGCCCCCCCCCCCACCCCGATGATCAAAATCCACGATGGGGCCTTGGACAACGTGGACCATTTTCCATATTGTCAACAAGGGCAGACATCGATGACGAGGTTCAACACCGCCTTCAGTGTGCCAGCATAGCCTTTGATCACCTAAGGAAGAGAGTGTTTGAAGACCAGAACCTTAAAATCGGCACAAAGCTCATGGTTTACAGAGTGCTTCAAACACATGGACTATATACAGCAGGCACATCATAGCATTGGAGAAGTACCACTAATGCTGCCTCCGCAAGATCCTTCAAGTCCATTGGCAAGATAGCGCACCAACGTCAGTGTTCTCTCAGGTCAACATCCTCAGCATCGAAGCATTGAAAGCGTTTGATCAGCTCCGATGGATGAGCCACATCGTCCACATGCCCGATATGAGACTCCCAAAACAAGCGCTCTACTCTGAGCTCCAACACGGCAAACGAGCCGCAGGTGGGCAGAGGAAATGTTTCAAGGACACCCTCCAGGCCTCCTTGAAGAAGTGCAACATCCCAACCGACACCTGGGAATCCCTGGCACAAGATCGCTCAAAGTGGGAGAGAATAATCCGGGAGGGCGCCGAACACCTCAAGTCACTGCGCCGGGAGCAAGCGGAGACCAAGCGCAAATGACGGAAGGAGCGCATGACAATCCAAGCACTTCAACCAACCAGCCCTTCAACCAGCGTCTGCCCAACCTGTGACAGAGACTGTAGATCCCGCATCAGACTCATCAGTTACCTAAGACCTCATTTTTAGTGTGGAAGCAAGTCATCCTCGACTGCCTAAGAAGATGAATACAGCTGCATACTTAGTATGTTGAAATGGGACAGCCTTTTGAGATGCCAAGTATGGCATGGCAGACAATAACAGTGTCTGTGTAATACGCTGCAGGCATTATTTGGAATGAACAAGCTTGTTTCTCATTTTAATATCCAAAATTGACATCAACTTTTCCCTCTCCCTCCACTGAAAGGAACTTTGTGGGTGTTATTACTGGAATAATGGTGTAAGAAGTAATGAAAATGACAGCAGATGTGCATCGTGTATCAGTAATTTTCTGGATCAGATTCTGAACACAAACCAATACCCTGATTTACATTGCCAGCATTTTGACACAATGAATGCGCCACCAACTTGTCTCAGCAGTGAAAGAAAGACTTACATTTATATAGCGCCTTTCACGACCACGGGACGTCTTAAAGCGCTTTACAGCCAATTAAGTACTTTTGGAGTGTAGTCACTGCTGTAATGTGGGAAACGTGGCAGCCAATTTGCACACAGCAAGCTCTCACAAACAGCAATGTGATAATGACCATATAATCTGTTTTAGCGATGTTGAATGAGGGACAAATATTGACCAGGACACTGGGGATAACTTCCCTGCTCTTCAAAAAAATGTCATGGGATCTCTTGCGTCAGCAGACCTGATACAGCAGACGGGGCCTCGGTTTAATGTCTTATCTGAAAGACGGCACCTCTGACAGTGCAGCACTGCACTGGAGTGTCAGCCTAGATTTATGTGCTGAAATCCCTGGAGTGGGACTTGAACCCACAAACTTCTGACTCAGAGGAGAGGGTGCTACACACTGAGCCACAGCTGACACTGTGGGCTTGGCTGTATGATCCCCACAATTCAAGTATGGTGCACAAATTTGAAATTTCACATCTTCTGATTTAAGGTCATGTAACCCGCAGTCAGAGCATGTAAAAGTGCCAGCAATCTTATGCCCATGCGCCCAGATCAAAAGGTCATTGATGCAAGTCTTTAAACTGCTGTGCTAGGGGGCACGTGTCATCGAATTCAAGTCAGTCAGTCTCTGGAGCACGTAACACCTTCAGAACTGGAATTGATCCATGGAGAAATCCTACAGCTCACGGCCAAATATAAATATGACATTAGGATTAATTTGATGGTGTGTGTATGTATATCTTAACTCAGTCCTGTCCTTACATTTAGAAATGGTTCAATTCACAAAGATTTGAGTTTTGTAAACACAGTTCTAAGAAAACACGGATGACCTTACTACTATGCACTTCAACGCATTTCACTGAAGGAAAAAGTAACCGGCTACCTTTCAACTATAGTAACCAAAGCTCTAACTTAATCAGTTTATTGAAGACGTCAATTAAAGTTCACTTACAGATGTCATTTACAGGGCCACACACAATGCATTACAAACCAGAGTCATTGCCAGCACATATTACTTTCAAGGCCTGGAAACCATGCCATCAACTCTTTAAGTGTCTAGTTTTCTTGCTCTGTGCTTCCTGTGGCCTCTAGCAATTCTTTTCAAACTGACTTTTCTGGGAATTCCACAAAAAAAACCTACCAATGCTGAACTTCTGAAGATCATTCGTCTTTAACCAGTCGTGTCCTAGAAGTTTACCCAAAATGGTTTCTAAAACACACTGTTAATTCCATACACATCATTCCCAAAAGTTGTCAAACAGAACAAAATGAGTGATAACCATCAAAATCCTCTAGTAGTGTATCTAAAATAATAGAATATTTGCACCACATGGTGGAAAGTGCTTTGGATGCGCATCACCGAAGATTCTAGCTACCTTTTGATTTTTCATCCAATTTCGTGCTTATGAAGTGCATTGCTCACACATGAAAACAAGATTTGTTCTTGTTGCAGGCCAATATCTCCATGGAAAGTGCTCACACCTGTGCTAACCACTAGAATGCATGCTAGACAATGGGACTGCCCCTGAAAGATAGTTTCCAAACTAGGGACGTTTGCTTCATCAACAATAGAGTTAGAGGAGTAAAAGTGGAGGGCAGAGAACCCCAAGGCAAAAAACAAAAAGGGCCACTGAATATAAAGGGGCTGCAGGAGGGGTCAAAACTAAAAATCATGGTTTAAAAACTAGGATTAAAACACTCTACCTAAATGCACGCAGCATTCGAAATAAAGTAAATGAGTTGACGGCACAAATCATTACAAATGGGTATGATTTGGTGGCCATTACAGAAACATGGTTGCAGGGTGACCAAGACTGGGAATTAAACATACAGGGGTATCTGACGATTCGGAAAGATAGACAAGAAGGGAAAGGAGGTGGGGTAGCTCTGTGAATAAAGGATGATATCAGGGCAGTTGTGAGAGACGATATTGGCTCGAAGGAACAAAATGTTGAATCATTGTGGGTGGAGATTAGAGATAGTAAGGGGAAAAAGTCACTGGTGGGCGTAGTTTATAGGCCCCCAAATAATAACTTCACGGTGGGGCGGGCAATAATCAAGGGAATAATGGAGGCATGTGAAAAAGGAACGGCAGTAGTCATGGGGGATTTTAACCTACATATCGATTGGTCAACTCAAATCGCACGGGGTAGCCTGGAGGAGGAATTCATAGAATGCATAAGGGATTGTTTCTTAGAACAGTATGTTACAGAACCTACAAGGGAGCAAGCTAACTTAGATCTGGTCCTGTGTAATGAGACAGGAAAAATAAACGATCTCCTAGTAAAAGATCCTCTCGGAATGAGTGATCACAGTATGGTTGAATTTGTAATACAGATTGAGGGTGAGGAAGTTGTGTCAGAAACGAGCGTACTATGCTTAAACAAAGGGGACTACAGTGGGATGAGGGCAGAGTTGGCTAAAGTAGACTGGAAACACAGACTAAACGGTGGCACAATTGAGGAACAGTGGAGGACTTTTAAGGAGCTTTTTCATAGTGCGCAACAAAAATATATTCCAGTGAAAAAGAAGGACGGTAAGAGAAGGGATAACCAGCCGTGGATAACCAAGGAAATAAAGGAGAGTATCAAATCAAAGACCAATGCATATAAGGTGGCCAAGGTTAGTGGGAAACTAGAGGATTAGGAAAATTTTAAACAACAGCAAAGAATGACAAAAAAAGCAATAAAGAAAGGAAAGATAGATTTCAAAGGTAAACTTGCGCAAAACATAAAAACAGATAGTAAAAGCTTTTACAGATATATAAAACGGAAAAGAGTGACTAAAGTAAATGTTGGTCCCTTAGAAGATGAGAAGGGGGATTTAATAATGGGAAATGTGGAAATGGCTGAGACCTTAAACAATTATTTTGCTTCGGTCTTCACAGTGGAAGACACAAAAACCATGCCAAAAATTGCTGGTCACGTGAATGGGGGAAGGGAGGACCTCGAGACAATCACTATCACTATGGGTGTAGTGCTGGACAGGCTAATGGGATTCAAGGTAGACAAGTCCCCTGGTCCTGATGAAATGCATCCCAGGGTATTAAAAGAGATGGCGGAAGTTATAGCAGATGCATTCGTTATAATCTACCAAAATTCTCTGGACTCTGGGGAGGTACCAGCGGATTGGAAAGCAGCTAATGTAACGCCTCTGTTTAAAAAAGGGGGCAGACAAAAGGCAGGTAACTATAGGCCGGTTAGTTTAACATCTGTCGTGGGGAAAATGCTTGAAGCTATCATTAAGGAAGAAATAGCGGGACATCTAGATAGGAATAGTGCAATCAAGCAGACGCAGCATGGATTCATGAAGGGGAAATCATGTTTAACTAATTTACTGGAATTCTTTGAGGATAGAATAAGCATGGTGGATAGAGGTGGACCAATGGATGTGGTGTATTTAGATTTCCAAAAGGCATTCGATAAGGTGCCACACAAAAGGTTACTGCAGAAGATAGAGGTACATGGAGTCAGAGGAAATGTATTAGCATGGATAGTGAATTGGCTGACGAATAGAAAGCAGAGAGTCGGGATAAATGGGTTCTTTTCGGGTTGGAAATCAGTGGTTAGTGGTGTGCCACAGGGATCGGTGCTGGGACCACAACTGTTTACAATATACATAGATGACCTGGAAGAGGGGACAGAGTGTAGTGTAACAAAATTTGCAGATGACACAAAGATTAGTGGGAAAGCGGGTTGTGTAGAGGACAGAGAGGCTGCAAAGAGATTTGGATAGGTTAAGTGAATGGGCGAAGGTTTGGCAGATGGAATACAATGTCGGAGTGAGGTCATCCACCTTGGGAAAAAATACAGTAAAAGGGAATATTATTTGAATGGGGAGAAATTACAACATGCTGAGATGCAGAGGGACCTGGGGGTTCTTGTGCATGAAACCCTTGAATCCCAAAAAGTTAGTTTGCAGGTGCAGCAGGTAATCAGGAAGGCGAATGGAATGTTGGCCTTCATTGCGAGAGGGATGGAGTACAAAAGCAGGGAGGTCCTGCTGCAACTGTATAGGGTATTGGTAAGGCCGCACCTGGAGTACTGCGTGCAGTTTTGGTCACCTTACTTAAGGAAGGATATACTGGCTTTGGAGGGGGTACAGAGACGATTCACTAGGCTGATTCCGGAGATGAGGGGGTTACCTTATGATGATAGATTGAGTAGACTGGGTCTTTACTCGTTGGAGTTCAGAAGGATGAGGGGTGATCTTATAGAAACATTTAAAATAATGAAAGAGATAGACAAGGTAGAGGCAGAGAGGTTGTTTCGACTGGTAGGCGAGGCTAGAACTAGGAGGCACAGCCTCAAAATACGGGGAAGCCAATTTAAAACCGAATTGAGAAGGAATTTCTTCTCCCAGAGGGTTGTGAATCTGTGGAATTCTCTGCCCAAGGAAGCAGTTGAGGCTAGCTCATTGAATGTATTCAAGTCACAGATAGATAGATTTTTAACCAATAAGGGAATTAAGGGTTACGGGGAGAGGGTGGGTA
Organism: Pristiophorus japonicus; assembly: GCF_044704955.1. Lineage (NCBI taxonomy): Eukaryota > Metazoa > Chordata > Chondrichthyes > Pristiophoridae > Pristiophorus > Pristiophorus japonicus. Next base: position 53,420,479 of record NC_091992.1, read on the forward strand.
AGTGGGAGCTGAGTCCACGGCCAGATCAGCCATGATCTTATTGAATGGCAGAGCAGGCTCGAGGGGCTAGATGGCCTACTCCTGTTCCTAATTCTTATGTTCTTATTAAAACCAAAAAGGGTAGAATCAAGTAGTAGTATACAGTGAGGACATACAGATTGGTGAATTGGAAGACACATAGCAGATTAAATTTAATGCGAGATTTAACAAGATGCACTGCAGCAACTTGCCAAGGTTTCTTCGACAGCACCTCCTAAAAATAACATAGGAATTAGGAGCAGGAGCAGGTCAATCGGCCCCTCGAGCCTGCTCCGCCATTCGGTAAGATCATGGCTGATCTTCTACCTCAACTCCACTTTCCTGCATTATCCCCATATCCCTGGATTCCCTTAATATCAAACATCTATTGATCTCTGTCTTGAATAAACTCAAAGACTGAGCCTCCACAGCCCTCTGGGGTAGAGAATTCCAGAGATTCACCACTCTCGGTGAAAAAGTTGCTCCTCATCTCAGTCCTAAATGGCCGACCCCTTATTCTGGGACTGTGACCCCTGGTCCTCGACTCCTCAGCCAGAGGAAACATCCTCCCTGCATCTACCTTGTCAAGCTCTAAGAATTTTGTATGTTTCAATGCGATCACCTCTCATTCTTCTAAACTCTAGAGAATATAGGCCTAGTCTACTCAATCTCTCCTCAAAGGACAAACCCCCCTATCCCAAGAATCAGTTTGGTGCGTTGCACTCCCTCTATGGCAAGTATATCCTTCCTTCAGTAAGGAGACCAAAACTGTACACAATACTCCAGGTGCGGTCTCACCAGGGCCCTGTATAATTGCAGTAAGATGTCATTACTCTTATACTCAAATCCTCTTGAAATAAAGGCCAACATACTATTTACTTTCTTAATTGCTTGCCGTACTTGCATGTTACCTTTCAGTGATTTGCGTACAAGGACACCGAGGTCCCTCTGAATACCAACATTTCCCAATCTCTCACCATTTAAAAAATACTCTGCTTTTCTATTTTTCCTACCAAAGTGGTTAACCACATTTCTCCACATTAAATTCCATTTACCATGTTTTTGCCCATTCATTTAGCCTGTCTATATCTCCTTGAAGCCTCTTTGCATCCTCCTCACAACTTATATTCCCACCTAGCTTTGTATCATCAGCAAACTTGGATATATTACATTTGGTCCCCTCATCCAAATCTTTGAAGATTGTGAATAGCTTGGGGCCCAAGCACAGATCCTTGTGGTACCCCACTAGTTACAACCTGCCAACCCGAAAATGACCCATTTAGTCCTACTCTCGGTTTCTGTCCATTAACCAAACCTCAATTCATGCTAGTATATTACCCCCAATGCCACAAACCCTCATTTTGTTTAATAACCTCTTGTGTGGCACCTTATCGAATCCCTTCTGAAAATCCAAATACACCACATCCACTGGTTTCCCCTTATCTAATCTACTCGTTACAACCTCAAAAAAATGATTTGTCAAACATGATTTCCCTTTCATAAATCAGTGTTGACACTGTCCAATCCTATTATTATTACGGCCTTAATAATAGATTCCAGCATTTTCTACTACTGATGTCAGGCTAACTGGACTGTAGTTCCCCGTTTTCTCTCTCCTTCCTTTCTTAAATAGCGGGGTTACATTAGCTACCTTCCAATCTGTGGGAACCGTTCTAGAATCTATGACAACCAATGCATCCACTATCTCTATAGCCACCTCTTTCAAAAACTTAGGATATAGGCCATCAGGTCCAGGGGATTTATCGGCTTTCAGTCCCATTAATTTCTCCAGTACTATTTTTTTTACGGACTAATTTCTTTCAGTTCCTCATTCTCGCTAGACCCTTGGTTCTCCATTATTTCCGGGAGGTTTTTTACGTCTTCTTCCGTGAAGACAGGCACAAAGTATTTGTTTAATTACTCTGCCATTTCCTTATTCACCATTACAATTTCTCCTGTCTTAGTCTGTAAGGGACCCACATTTATTTTGTTAATCTTTTCCTTTTTACATACCTACAGAAACTTTTAACAGTCTGTTTTTATGTCTCTCGCTAGTTTACTCTCATTTTCTATTTACCCTTTCTTTATCAATTACTTGGTCCTCCACGACCTCTACCATCTAGAAGGGCAAGGGCAGCAGGCGCATGGGAACACCACCACGTCCAAGTTCCCCTCTAAGTCACACACCATCCTGTCTTGGAAATATATTACCATTCCTTCATCGTCGCTGGGTCAAAATCCTGGAGGTTCCTCCATAACAGCACTATGGGAATAGCTTCACCACAAGGACTGCAGCGGTTCAAGAAGGCACTCACCACCACCTTCTCAAGGGCAGTTAGGGATGGGCAATAATGCTGACTCTGCCAGCGACACCCACATCACAGGAATGAATTTTTTTTTTTTTTTTTTTTTAAAGTGTGGTTATTCATTCTGGTAGGAAAAATGAGGAGTGGCAATATAAAGGAAAGGGTCCAATTTTAAAGAGGGGTGCAGTAACAGACACCTAAAGATATACTTACAGAAGTTGAGAAGGCTGTTAAAAAGACATGAGAGATCCTGACTTTTTAAATAGAGGCATAGAGTACAAAAGCCAGGAAGTTATGCTAAACCTTTAATAAACACTGTTTTGACCTCAGCTGGAGTACTGTGGCCAATTCTGGGCACAATACTTTAGGAAGGATATCAAGACCTTATACAGAGTGCATAGGAGAAGTACCAGATTGGTATCAGGGATGAGGGACTTCAGTTACTTGGAGAGACTAGAGAAACTGGTGTTGGTCTCCTTAAAGCAAAGAAGGTTAAGGGGAGATTTGATAGAGATGTTCAAAATCATGAATAATTTTGATTGAGTAAATAAGAAACTGTTTCCAGTGGCAGAAGGGTCGATAACCAGAGGACACAGATTTATGGTAAGTATCAAAAGACCCAGAGGAGATAGGCGGGGGAAAAAAAATAATGCAGCGAGTTATGATCATCTGGAATACACTGCCTGAAAGGGTGGCGGAAGCAGATTCAATAATAGCTTTCAAAATGGAATTGGATAAATACTTGAAGGGGAAAAAAGGACAGGGCTATGGGGCCCATGTTGGGACTAATTGGATAGCTCTTTCAAAGAGCTGGAACAGGCACAATGGGATGAATAGTCTCCCTCTGTACTGTAAGATTTTTTGATTCTACAAAGGTGGAAAGAGAATATGCATAAACACTGTTTACATTTAAATATAAAATGTTAGAGCTAAATTAGTTAAATTTTATTGCAAGTACTCCTTACTTATTACAAGCCTCTTCGGAATCAAAAGGCCACAAATCGTATATCTTGGAAGTCAGGAAAGAAATTTAGCAAATTGAACTTCAAACTGGTCCATGAACTATGAATATACACTTGTTAAAATGTACTCCTCCAAGGTAATTGAGTTAGTCATTACAAATTGATCACCTACAATATTTTACACACACTAAGACAAATACAAGTATTTAACAAAGGAAGAAATTCAAGTGTTGGTTATAATCTCAGTATTATCAGGATGACTGAGCTGGTTAGTCTGAAGTCATGACTGCCTGTGCTTCAGTGTATAAAGACTCTCAGCAGAACTATCTCTGAAAGTAATACTACCTATGCGGCAAGGGAGCCACTTTCAAAGTTTGGTTAAAAACTAATAAAGCCCTTTCAAGGTCAGTATTTTATGGACGCGTACTTTATTACTCCCTATACGTGCAACTCAGTGATGAAAATAAGTAATTTAATGAAAGTTGGTGAACATCTAATGAAGCCTTTTAAGACTAGTAAGTGGACAAGATTTGCTGTTTATAGATGGATGGACAGTGACGCAGCAATTTTAATAACCAGTGACAAAGCTTACTTTACAGGGATCTAAAATGCAACTGCTGTATGATTGGCTATGAAAGTTAGAAAATAACTAGGCAGCTCCTGGGTACTATCTACAGAAACTACAAGGATGTTTTGAAGTTGTTTGGAATAACAAGAGGACTAGTACTGTTCCTTCATTAAAACTGACTGCTGCTGGGATGCACTTTTGGATGTGCTGAAACCCTCTGTTAACTCACCCAAGTAGCCCTTTTTCAAATGTGAAATGTGTCATCAGTGTATTGAACAATGGGAGAGCATCACTGCCAAACCTATCGCTATCCTCACCCAACTGGCTCACTTTGCAGCAAGTCACTGAATAAGCTTGGGAACCCTGGCTGAATCCTCTTCTCTAGTCAGAGGTGGGGGTGGGGGAAAACATTAAAACTGTATTGCCCCAATAGTTTTCTCGGCTGAGATAAGCAAACTCAGCAGGGGAACTGAACCTCAGACATTTATCTGTATGGCTTTAATCAGGAGGTCTTTAGGGTGGCTCTGCAATATTTCAAATGCTCAGAATATGTTCTGAGAAAAAAAATCTAAATTAGCCATTAACTTTTGTGATCAATTCATTTAAAATAAAGAGAAATTCCTGCTTGTCCAGGCTGTATGAATAAACTGTATCAGAGTGCAAGCTTGAAGAATTATGCCATAACCTAAACCTCTAAGTTCCAGAGAGAGTCAAGACACTAAAAGAGAAATTGTATTTCTTCAAAGCAGAATATCACACTTCCTTCTTTCATTAAGGTCACCAAACACATTAGTTAATACCGAAATTCACAATTCTGATGTTGCGTAACTTTTGCACATGATGTGAAACTGCTGCATCAATATATTGCATGTTACTGTATGCTGTGTAGTATGTGTGCAGGAGGAGGAGGCTAAATTTGAGGGCTGAACATTTTCTCTTTTGCTAGTTTTCTCCCCACATTTCCTGAGGGCACCCACAGGCAATGGGAAGCCTCCAGCACCTCAGCCAAGGGACCATTATTTATGCACAATCCTCGAGGGGGGATATTAGCAGTTTATTCAACCATGGGAGCATCACAGCCAAAGCTGATCTTGTCCTCACCCAATACCCATTAATGTGCATTTTCAGTAGATGTCACCGGTTAGTGATCAGAAGGGGGAAGCCCAGCTGATTTTCCCCTCCCCAACTCAGTGGTGCTAAACTCAACTGTACAACAACTACTCTATTTGAGGTTTAAGATGATTAAAGGAGTTGTTAGGGTAGATAGAGAGAAACTATTTCCTCTGGTAGGGCAGTCCAGAACAAGGGGGCAGAACCTTAAAATTAGAGCCATTCAGGGGTGATGTCAAGAAGCACTTCTTCACATAAATGGTGGTGGAAATCTAGTAGTCTCTTCCCCCAAGATAGGACGATGGAGTTAAGGTACAGATCAGCCATGGCCTAAATGAATGGCGGAACAGGCCGAAGGGCTGAATATCCTACTCTTATTCCGATGTTCCTATACTACCAGCCCAGCCAATGGGCACAGATCAAACCAATACACAGATTGACTATTTTCTTGCAGCAAGTACCAACAGTCACAGGCAGGAAACATTTGATAAAAGCGGCCAAACTCGAAATGTAAACAGCCTTTAATCCTTACAATAGCAGACTCATGATCCAACACACCACATAAAACACAAAGGGCAAGAAATTCATATACTTACCGCCACCTGTTAGTGCCAGCGATTCTCGAAAAAATGGCGGCCGCTGCTCTTGCGCCAGCTGGAGGCGGTCCCCGCGGCGGCCGCCATATTCATGGGCCCCTTTACGCTGCCAGTCCCTGTAAAAAAATAAATGGTGGCGTGGTGACATCAGTCGGCGTGCAACGCCAACCTAACGTCACCTACGCGAACTTCCACCCAAGCGCTAAATTCACCACTGAGTCCCAAGCACGGCAGGTTAACCTGGAGTGCACACAGACTGACAGACACTGACAGGAGTGATATCCACAGCTGTTAAAGAGACACACACATCAATCAGGTAAGTTTGAATGGAATGGGTTGGCCTTGGCTTTGGGGATTTTATTGAAGTAGTGGCTTGCTGCAATATATGTGAAAACCTTGTTTTATGTTTGGGTAGTGCTGCTGGACACTTGCAAGGGCTCGGAGGGTAAGTGAACGCCTTTGAAAAGACAGAACATGCTGCGAATACTCAGCAGGTCACGCTACATCCGTGGAGTTCATGTCTCAGGTCGACATGCTAACCAACTAAGTATTTGCCGCATCTTATGCTGTCATTTCACATTTACAGCATCCGCTTGCAGAGCAAGACGCAGACGAGCAAGAGGCAGACGAGGAGGAATCAGTCAGAAGGATGTATCCCAGACAGCCCCTTTGTGATCGGGATGGAATCATCTGCCTGCAGTCCCACTAGCTGGGCAGACGACTTCTATTTGTTGACTCACTGGTTGGGCAGGTTGCATTGGGTATGTGAAATGAAGAAGACACAGGGATCGCAAAATCCTTGTGTAACTCATACTTCGGGGCCAGCAGCAAAGCCTTTGCTTCACTGCCGACCATAAATTCCGAGCCAATGTCCTTTTATATACCAATAGCAAACCTCATCTTCTGCCCATGCACCTAAAATACAAGTTGGTGCTTAACAGTTCTCAACCCAAATTCAATACATACACAGTTGGATTCTCCAACACAGCTTGCTAAGAAATGCTGTAAACAGCTAAAAATAGCTATTTTGTACCATATTTGTTGCACAGCCATTATTTATTCAGTAATTTAATCAAAACAAACAGCACAAATATTTTTAATAAATATGATTATGTACAAAGATTTTAAAAAATGTTTCAGATCCACTTCTCATATGTATATATATCTCATCTCAGTAACCATGTTCAAAATGGTTGCCTGACTATGTCCCCCGCTCACTTGAGCTTCCCCACCGAATCAGCTGCCAGGTAATGACATGTCAAAGTATATGCATACATTAGCACACTAAAAACAAGTATTTGTTGAAGTATAGCAAGTAGAGGATAACATGGCACAACTGGTAACTGAATAGCTTATTTTGTTCTGTGGAAAATACTGGATGTATTGGGAAGACCAAGGAGGAGTGAAATGGAGAAACTCATGGGATTTGGAAATAAACAGAAAAACTTAATTGATAAATTAATGGAATTGGAGCCAGACATATCTCCAGGCATTGACAGGTTCCACCAGGGAATATTAAAAGAAATGGGCAAGGAAATGAGTTATAATCTTCCAATGCTGATTGAATTCAGCAATAACCAAGGATTGAAAGGTAGTAAGCACTGTAATATTATGCAAATAATGAGGAACTATAGGACAGCGAGTGGGGAAACTGCATCATCAGGAATAGAGTAAGCACTTGGAAAAGCATTAGCTGATTAGGAGGAATCAGCATGGATTTGTGAAAGGCAAGTCGAGGCGAGTTGTGCTTCGGATTTTGATTAAATTGGAGAGATTTAAAAAGGCGATAAAGTATTATGGGATACTAATCAGTCTCCTGTGGCATTGGACATGGGGAGTTAAGATCAACTGTAATCTTGAGGTGAAGGGAGAGGGGGGTGGGTGGGGTCATACATTCGGTCCTTATTTTTATATAAAACTATCACTATAGTTAAATAGAAAAATTTAAGACAAGTTAGGAAGCATAGAACAGATTTTGTTGAAGCATAGCAGATTCTCTGCAATTTAGGCTGAGGGACTAGCACAGACGAAACTTAAAACGACCATCATCATCATCATCATAGGCAGTTTCTCGGAATCAAGGAAGACTTGCTTCCACTCTTAACATGAGTTCTTAGGTGGCTGTACAGTCCAATACGAGAACCACAGTCTCTGTCACAGGTGGGGCAAACAGTCGTTGAGGAGGGTGGGTGGGACTGGTACGCTCTTTCCGCTGCCAGGGTTTGATTTTTGCATGCTCTCAGCGACGAGACTCGAGGTGTTCAGCGCCCTCCCGGGTGCGCTTCCTTCACTTAGGACGATCTTTAGCCAGGGTCTCCTAGGTGTCAGTGGGAATGTTGCACTTTATCAGGGAGGCTTTGAGGGTGTCCTTGTAACATTTCCCCTGCCCACCTTTGGCTCGTTTGCCGTGAAGGAGTTCTGAGTAGAGCGCTTGCTTTGGGAATCTCGTGTCTGGCATGTGAACTATGTGGCCTACCCAGCGGAGCTGATCAAGTGTGGACAGTGCTTCAATGCTGGGGATGTTGGCCTGGTCGAAGACACTAATGTTGGTGCGTCTATCCTCCCAGGGGATTTGTAGGATCTTGCGGAGACACCATTGGTGGTACTTCTCCAGTGACTTGAGGTGTCTACTGTACATGGTCCATGTTTCTGAGCCATACAGGAGGGCGGGTATTACTACAGCCCTGTAGACCATGAGCTTGGTAGCAGTTTTGAGGGCCTGGTCTTCAAACACTCTTTTCCTCAGGTAACCGAAGGCTGCAATGGCGCACTGGAGGTGGTGTTGGATGTCGTCGTCAATGCCTGCTCTTGTCCATACCGCACATCAAGATCCATGGATTTATTCTTTCTCTAATGTATTTTCAAAGATTTCAGACAGATATTTCTAATTGTACATATTGATTACACAGTGCTTGTGGGAGAAGCAGGTTAACATACTTAGGTTGTTTTGTGAGGGTTCTGGTTGTACTTTGAATAATGGCCCTGAAATTGTGGTGTCTGTGATGGCATACTGAGTTTGCTGTCTTATTCACTTTGAAATCCCCGCAAGTTTGGGATCTCCACATTCGCTTGCGTATGCATGAAATCTGGAACTTGCAGCCTGTCAATGTATGCGTTGACAGGCCATCTGCGGGGGCCCCGAAAAAGCCTTTGCTGCCGCAAGGTTGGGCTATTTGCCCAGTGACTGGCCAGCAATTGCGCATGGAAGTCTTATGGTTGATGCAAGCAGGTACAGGGCCTGTTTGCATCAGCATAAGGGGATACCTAAGGTTTTAATTAAACATTTTCAAATCCTAAATTATGCACATACACTATATTAAATACATTTCTGAAAATATTAACCTGGATTACACTTTTAATGTATAAAATTAACAAATTAATTTTTAGTGAGGTTGGTGGGATGAAGATTTAATTAAAGATTGGGGATTCCAATGCATATCATTAGGGGATTCCCTTTGTAAATGATTGAAATAAAATTCTGCTTATTGACTGGAGGACCTGGCCCATGTGATCCCAGGAATGCTGCCTGCGTCCCTGGGATCCGTGGGCTACACTTCCTTACATTGGGTAATTGGCCCATTTGGACATCTCTGAAACAAATTATATTGCACCATTCATGACCTCGGGATGTCCCAAAGCGCTTTACAACCAATGAAGTATTTTTGAAGTGTAGTTACTGTTGTAATATAGGAAGCCATGGCAGCCAATTTGCACACAGCAGGGTCCCACAAACAGTATGAGATAATGACCGGATAATCTGTTTTAGTTGATTGAAGAATAAAAATTGGCCAGGACACCAGGAGAACTCACCTGCTGTTCTTCATATATTGCCATGGGATCTTTCACTGCATCTGAGAGGGAAGATGGGGTCTCGTTTAAACGTCTCATTTGAAAGATGGCATCTCTTATACTCTTTCATTCGTTGGGCCAACTCACGTGATCCCAGGGGATACCTGGGCCTCTACCTACCGAGGCCCAGGAGCCCACCCCGTACCCGGAGAGGCCCAGCAGCGCAAGTCTCCGTGGATCCAGAGGCCCCAGGTTGGCACGGATCGGAGGCAGATCCCCGCGGGAAGCCTCCGACCACAAATTCAGAGCCAATGAAATTGTACAATGGCTCATTCAGGATTCAATAAATTCTATCGACAATGAAGCAACCATTAGCAATTTAAATCACTGCCCCAAATTAATTTCTGATCAAAAAAAAACAGTTCAATTTTGAACAAGTGCCACCTTTTAAATGGCTATTAAAACTTCTATGCATTTGTGACGATTAACATAAAGTGATTGATCCCCGGATATCAATGGATATCTCACATTGCCAAGGCCTGATGGTGAAACAGGACATGTCTTGTCCTTTGCCTTCTTTCCTTCTCTTCCCATTGCAATCAAGAGGCAAGGGTCCTCGGGAGCAAATGACACATCATGGTTTCATGCCCAATCCCAGAAAAAGAAGATTCTGGTCCTGACTGTGAACCTAGTCTAATTTTTGTTTTGAAATTACAGAAGTCTTTTTTAATGAATACTTGAGAATAAGAACACCAGAGGGAATTCCTTAGGATTCCTATGATTTTATTAGAAAAAGGCGTATCTAATCATTGATGTAATCTCTCAACTCTGACACATGCTTGCAGATCCATATAACCTAGCATGTCTCACCTCCATATGATGTGGGCACTAGAAACACTTGCTGCACTACATGTGGGAATGTTAACTGATGATTGCATAGTGTTCAGATTGCATAACCTCCATCAGCAGGCCGGGGCCATCAGAGGGAGCAGCGTGCGACGGCCCGGCCCAGAAATCAGCGCGCTCCCGGCCTGCAAGACCATCAGCAGGCCTGGGCCATTAGAGGGAGCAGCGTGCAACGGTACCACTGCAGGGAGCAGCGTGTGCTGCTGCAGGAGGGCAATGGCCGATTACAGTGTAGGCAGGTACAGCAGGAGCAGCGAGGTCAGGGTGAAGGAGCGGCAAGAGATCATAGAGGGATGTGATTGGGGCCCAGGAGAGGCGAAGGTTCGGGGCCCAGGAGAGGCGAGGACCCAGGGGCAGCACGGGCCAGTCCACACTGCGATATGTGTGCGCACTAGGTCCGTGCAGCAGAGCTGGTCTCCATCGTCTTGGTTAATCCTTGCTTCTGGACCAAGACCTAGCTCTATCAAGCCTGTGTGGTGGCTAGGGTGCAATGGCCACCACACGTTTAAAAGAAATCCACGCACAGGCATCTTCCACACTTCAGAATGTAGTTCGAGATCCGGAATATGATTGAAACACCTGTGAACTCATCCATTTTTGGTGTGGAAGCAAATCATCCTCGTTTCGAGAGACTGCCTATGATGAGGAGTGTTCAATTCCATGTACAATTCCTCAAATAATGAAGCAGTCTGCGCCTGGATGCAGCAAGACCTGGACAACATTCAGGCTTGGGCTGCTAAGTGACAAGTAACATTCGTGCCACACAATGTCAGGCAATGACCATCTCCAACAAGAGAAAATTTAACCATCTTCCCTTGACATTCAATGGCATTTCTATTGTCGAATCCTCCGCCATCAACATCCTGGGGGGGTGGGGGAGGAAAGAGTGCGTGTCACCATTGACCAGAAACTTAATGGCGACAGGAGTAGGTCAGAGTCTGGATATTCTGCTGCGAGTGACTCACGTCCTGACTCCTCAAAGCCTTTCCCCCATCTACAAGGCACAAGTCAGGAGTGTGATGGAATACTCTCCATTTGCCTGGATGAGTGCATCTCAAACAACACTCAAGAAACTCGACACCATCCAGGACAAAGCAGTCGTTTAATTGGCACCCCATCCACTACCTTATACATTCACTCCCTCCATCACCAGCGTATCGTGGCTGCAGTGTGTACCAACTACAAGATGGACTGCAGCAACTCGCCAAGGCTTCTCCAACAGCACCTTCCAAACCTGTGACCTCTACCAGCTAGAAGGACAAGGATAGCAGGCGCATAGGAACACCAACACCTCCAAGTTCCCCTCCCAGTTACGAACCATCCTGACTTGGAAATATATCACCGTTCCTTCATCATCCCTGGGTCAAAATCGTGGAACACCCCACCTAATAGCTCTGTGGGCATACCTTCATCACATTGACTGCAGTTCAAGAAGGTGGCTCACTACCACATCCCGCGAATGAATAAAAAAATAAAATATATTGAAACAGATAATTTATGGATATTTAGATCTTTAAAATGACTCAACTCCATTTAAAATAAAGGATACTCTGCACTATTCAGCAATCCACCCAGGTTAGTGTTCCTTATGCCGAGATATACTGTGATCATCGACACTCCTTACATGCATCCAGATATCACTAATTTCTACAAGAACCTGTTTACATGCAAGCAAGACATCTTGTGATTTCCCCACTAATAGTACTGTAATCTGAACTGGTCTAGCTTCTGCACAAGGTTACTTATATAACCCTGTGTCAAATGGAACCTTCATTGCTTTTATTTTAAAAAAGCTACATGATATTTTCATAACATTACAATGCTCCTCTATTAAAAACTGGTTGTAGTGAACACATGAATTCACAGTTGTTTCAATGAAGGACCCGATCTTCCAGTCTTGAACTCCAGTTGAGGGGGTGGAAGATGCCTGTGCGTGGATTTAAAAAAAAACATATGGTGACCGTTGCACATCAGCCACCACACGGGCTTGACAGAGCTAGGCCTTTATCCAGTGGCAAGGATTAATCAGCATGACTGGAGACCTGCTCTGCTACACGGACCTAGTGCGCACACATATCGCAGTATTTTACATTCTGATGAAATGCAAACACAGGGAAAATTGGCAGCTGAAGCAGTTCACTATAGATGAATTTTTCATTTGTAAATACAATACAGGATGTGCCCTGTGGACAATCCAATGTCCTAATTACTAGGTGCAATTTATTTTCATTGAGATTGGAAGTATCTCTTTCAAATGCTCTTATGGAGCCAGGTGCTGATGCCAAAGCAGTGCAAACTGCAAAGGAAAACCTGGAATATCGCTTTAATAATCCACAGCTGAGTTTGTACAATGTTGTTTTGATGCAGTGCTGTGGTCTGCTTTCTCAGGGGAAGTACATCTTGCTTTCATACATTTTCACACAGATGGTGGCTTGGTTTTTGCCACAACCATTGTTAAACTGCAGAAATGCAATATAATCCAAATAGGGTCATTGGACATAATTGCACAATATTGTTGAAAAAGATTGTTTCATGTTGCATCAAATATACACAGACAAAGCAGTGGCCTTAAGTGAAAAGGGACAGACTACGCTAGTACACACAAGTAGCTAAACATCACAAGCTGATCCCACACATTGTAAAGAGAAAAAAAATGTTTTTCAAAACTCTGACATTAAACATACAGGCTTAAGGCAGTCAGCAATCTTGAAGTCTCATTCTAAGTGTGACTTACAGCACGTAACCACAGGACAGGTAATATCGAAAAAAAGCACTTCAAGTTAAGTGGAACCCACTTGCTAATGATTAGTTCAAATGAGGTTTTCAGTCTGCTAACAGTGTTAACTGCGGAGTTCAACACTTGTTGTAAAATGTGATGCACTATGACTGTCAAAATGAGCTTTTACACTAAAGCTCCTGTTGATTGCATTTCGATGGGGCCTTTCTCTTGAGATTTGATCTTTTTGTGTACAGCAATAAACTGAAATACAAAGAGCATTGTTGCTTGTGTCCATTCTGTGAATGCACAGCAGAAACAGTGACCAACATTTCACGTTGCCTGAATTCACTTTCTGTTGCATTGGCAGTTAAACATCCCAGTTACACTGGCCAGAGTTCAGAACAGTTCTAGTTCCTTATTGCTTGCAACAGAAAAAAAAATTCAGTTGTTTGGCCTCATTACAGTAACTCTGCTAAAACATTTTCAAATTTAGCAGAGCTTGCATGCGACAACTAAAAACTTATCAAGCAACTAGATGATTTCATGCATGGCATGAAGATCACGTAATGTATTCTGCAATTCAGGAATCAAATTGACTCAGTTATTATTAAAAAAAAACACACGGGGCGGGGGTCATTTTGAACATTGCCGCTGTTGAAAACAATGGAACAGAAATCGGGCGGGTTCTACAATGAGTAGATCACTTCTGTCAGGTTACCCCTCAGGCGGTGAAGTTGAAAATGAACACCAATCACCACGTGAGATTTAAGATAATACCTGTAATTCATTTCCACTGAACATACAAAAGCCCCTCCACACCGTGGGCTCAAGTTTCGGCCTGAGTTGCTCCTATTTTTTTTGGAGCAACTAGTTTAGAATGGAGCATCTTAAAAATTGCAGTTCTCGACATTTATTTTACTCCAGTTCTAGTGAGTTAGAATAGTTTCATTTTAGAACAGATTTTTTTTCCAAAAGGGGGCGTGTCCAGCCACTTACGCCTGTTTTACAAGTTTAGGCAGCGAAAACTTACTCCAAACTAACTTAGAATGGAGTAAATGTAGATTTTTGTACGCTCACAAAAATCTTGCCTACACTTATCAGGCGTAGGGAACGAGAGATGGGGGGGGGGGGGGAGGAGGGGAAGTTTACAAACATTAAACACTTCACTTTTACAAATAGAGCCATCATCAATAATAAATGATAAATAAATCAATAAATCAACCAATAATTCAAACAATAAAAATTTAAAAATAAAAAAAACGAAAAAAAATTAAATCAACAAATAAAAAATTAAGTTTCTACTCACCTGCTGCAGCACCGGGAGCCCTCCCACAGCGTGCTGGGATGGGGCCCCCCAGTGTCTCTCTCGCTCTCTGTGTTTCTGACAGCAAGGGGTGGGGAGGGGAGAGAGAGAGAGAGAGAGAGGAGGGGGGCAGAGAGGAGGTGGGAGGGGGGGTGGAAGAGGAGGGGGGCAAGGAGGAGGGGGGGGGGGAAGAGAGGAGAAAGAGGGAAGAGGAAGGGGGAGAAGAGAGGGGTGGGGGGGGAGAGAAAGACCGGAGCGGAGTGGGGGAGGGGAAAGAGCGGAGTGGGGAGGGGAAAAAGAGGAGTGGGGGGGGGGGGAAAGAGGAGTGGGGGGGGGGGAAGAGGAGTGGGGGGGGGGGAAGAGGAGTGGGGGGGGGGGAAGAGGAGTGGGGGGGGTGGAAGAGGAGTGGGGGGGGTGGAAGAGGAGTGGGGGGGGGGGAAGAGGAGTGGGGGGGGGAAGAGGAGTGGGGGGGGGGGAAGAGGAGTGGGGGGGGGGGGAAGAGGAGTGGGGGGGGGAAGAGGAGTGGGGGGGGGGAAGAGGAGTGGGGGGGGGGAAGAGGAGTGGGGGGGGGGGAAGAGGAGTGGGGGGGGGGGAAGAGGAGTGGGGGGGGGGAAGAGGAGTGGGGGGGGAAGAGGAGTTGGGGGGGGGGAAGAGGAGTGGGGGGGGAGAGGAGTGGGGGGGGGGAAGAGGAGTGGGGGGGGGAAGAGGGGTGGGGGGGGGAAGAGGAGTGGGGGGGGGAAGAGGAGTGGGGGGGGGAAGAGGAGTGGGGGGGGGGAAGAGGAGTGGGGGGGGGAAGAGGAGTGGGGGGGGGGAAGAGGAGTGGGGGGGGGGAAGAGGAGTGGGGGGGGAAGAGGAGTGGGGGGGGAAGAGGAGTGGGGGGGGAAGAGGAGTGGGGGGGGGGAAGAGGAGTGGGGGGGGGGAAGAGGAGTGGGGGGGGGGAAGAGGAGTGGGGGGGGAAGAGGAGTGGGGGGGGGGAAGAGGAGTGTGGGGGGGGGGGAAGAGGAGTGGGGGGGAAAGGAGTGGGGGGGGAAAGGAGTGGGGGGGGAAAGGAGTGGGGGGGGAAAGGAGTGGGGGGGGAAAGGAGTGGGGGGGGAAGGAGTGGGGGGGGAAGGAGTGGGGGGGGAAGGAGTGGGGGGGGGAAGGAGTGGGGGGGGAAGGAGAGTGGGGGGGAAAGAGAGAGGGGGGGGAAAGAGAGAGGGGGGAAAGAGAGAGGGGGGGGAAGAGAGAGGGGGGGGAAAGAGAGAGGGGGGGGAAGAGAGAGGAGCGGGGGGAAGAGAGAGGAGCGGGGAAGAGAGAGGAGCGGGGGGGAAGAGAGAGGAGCGGGGGGAAGAGAGAGGAGCGGGGGGGAAGAGAGAGGAGCGGGGGGGGGGAAGAGAGAGATGGGGGGAAGAGGGGAGGGGAGGGAAGAGGGGAGGGGAGGGAAGAGAGGCGGGAGGTAAGGCTGAACGGGGGGGGGGGGGGCGGGAAGAGAGGAGAGGGAAAGCTGAAACGGGGAGGGAGGAGAGGCTGAACGGGCAGGGCTGCCGCCGCCAACACTTCAGGCAGGGCCTGCCCCCAAGCGAGATGCCAGGCGGGCGGGCCCCGACAACGATGTGGGGGTGGGGGTGGGAGGGAGAGGGGAGAGGGGGAGCTGAACGGGAGGGTGGCCCAAGTCCCGATCTTCGCCCGGGGAGCCCATTCGGCCAGGGCTAGAGCCGGCGTGCTTCGGACCCCTCCCACACAGCCTCAGGGGTGAGGAGCTATCGCACATGCGCGCACGCGCAGAGGTCCTGGCACTGTTGCGCCACGCAGAGCACGAAGACGTCCTGAGGAGAATCACAAGCTAAGTTTTCGGCACCCTTTTTATTCCAGAAAGTCACCGCTTCTTATGGAGGTGCACCGTTTTGACAGAGGGCGGAAACTTGGGCCCCGTAATGCAAAGTAATAAAAAAGCACCTTCTGTGATTAGAACAGTCCCTATTCCATTTATTGAAAACCCTGTATAGCAGAACACACAGAATACTAGTCATTCAAGTAAATGCAAAATATATCCACATGTATGGACAGATACAAAAGATTTTATACAGCTTTTTGGTGCCTCTGGTGTTTGAGTGTTATTCAGTCACCCGCACTGATCAGGATGAAGTTAACATTGAAAGAGGGAGAAATTTCCTTCTCTCTTATCTATTACCATCCATCAGCAACCACACTGCCACTGAGACTTTGGTTACTGAGGCCACTCTTCAATATCTGAAACTTAACTATTTTAAGAAGAGGAATCGGATCACATTTCATTTGAACATACAATAATTGAACATGGTACTCAGCCCAGATTGAAAAATGATACTTTGAGGAAAAAAACTGCAACACATCTTGTCTTCAGTAAATTCCACTACACCATGACAGTATCCATGGAATCTGCTATCTCAGTTGTAACAAAGACTTAAACTCTCAAGGACAGCGGTATTATTTTACACCGAGATAAAAGACGAACAATGTTTTTTTTCTGCTCCAGTTGGGCAACAGAAAATATCTTCATTCAGCATTGTCTACATTTTAAACTCTAACAGCTATTTTTGGATTTACAAAGTTAAGTTTTTACAAACTTTGTAAAATAAATTAGCAAAAATATTTTATGATGAGGGCAAGTTGCTTCTCCCACTTTAAAAAAAAAAAGTTTTTACCATACCTTTTGTTAAACTTCCACTGCCATGCAGATACAGAATCTTTTACCAGGCCTTTCCAATGGTGCCTTTCTCAGCCACTAGATGTTCAAGAGCAGTCTAGGGTCATTCTCCTAGTAGTGGAGGCCCTAGCCATTTGCACCATTCTGAGGTCATTAACGTAACATGTAGAGGAGTGCAGGCATCAATTCAAGTTTAACATGCATGACCTTTTCAAGGGAAAATGAAACAGGAAAACAAATGCCACAAAGAGCCTAATAATTCAGGACATATGCAAAAACTGTTTATAGGAACATTCTTAACATTCATGTTTGTTGCAGAGCTAAAGAGGGAAACATTTACCTCATTTGACCCTGAAGAGTATAAACCTGAGCTGCATAATAATGACTTTTTAAAATCACTCTGGGATCATTAAGACAAGGAAATAGTGTCATTTGTGCTCCTATAAAATACATTTGCTAACGTCAACAGATTGGAACTCTTTCAACTGGAAAATCGAGCAGCCTGCTGACCAGTTGTAATGTATGTATGCCTGGGTTTACCTGCCACCAGGGGGAGCGATTGTCGGAGGTCATTGGGCCATAGACACACACGTGCAGCCCTTGTATATAAAGAAAGCCTCCATGTTTAATCCTCACTTTGAGAGCTAATAAAGTAGAGTCAGGTCGCACCTGATTGAGTTCATGGTACTAAGCCTATTGAGTTATTGCAATAGCAATATTTGGCGACGAGGCACAATACGAACTTTCACACACAAAACAAAAAAAAATGAGCACTGTTGGAATCCTGGAGTGATTCGTGGAGGGAGAAGACTGGGAAGGATTTTACAGATCGCCTCGACCAGTACTTTGTGGCCAACAAGATGGATGAAGACGCTGACGCAGTTAGGCACAGGGCGATTTTCCGCACGGTTTGTGGTCCAAAAATCTATAGCCTCAAAGAATCTGCTCTCACCTGCACGTCCAACGGAAAAGACCTACGAGGAATTGTGTGCTCTGATTCGGGACCATCTCAAACCTAAAGAAGGCATCATTATCTCAAGATATCACTTTTACAAGTATGTTCGTTCTGAGGGCCAGGACGTGGCGGAATTTGTTGCCGATCTGAGACATCGCGCTGGGCCATGTAAGTTTGGAACCGTGTTGGAAGACATGCTGCGCGACATCTTTGTAATAGGCATAAACCACAAGGTGATTCTGTGGAAGCTGCTGGCTGCGGAGACGCTAAATCTGAGCAGGGCTATCACGATCGCCCAGGCTTGCCTGACCATGGTCGATAGTACAAAGTAGATATCCTCACAGAGTCGGACCTCCACAGCAAGTACTGTGCACCAGACTGTGTCGTCGGTTGGCAGAGCTGCATGTGGCAGGGCCTACCGGACTGGGTTCGCGAAACCTGTAGCTGCTCGAAGTCCGCCATTGGGCACGAATCCGATTTCACCCTATTGGAGTTGTGGGGGCTATCTTCGGCCTCATCAGTGCCGTTTCAGACAGTATATTTGTAGAGGCTGTGCGAAAATGGGGCACCTTCAGCGGATGTATCCGCAGCTCAGCAAGCGTGCTGCGACACACCACGTGGATGAGGATGATGACCGATCCGGAGCGGATCCGGCAATGCATCCCGAGGAGGAAGTGTATAGTGTACATTCGTTCCTGACAAAGAGCCAACCGATAATGATTGAAGTAAAATTGAACGGCGTGCCAGTATCTATGAAATTAGACACGGGTGCGAGTCAGTCAATTATGAGCCAGAGGACTTTCGAAAAGCTGTGGGACACCAAGGTCGTGAAACCCAAGCTGAGTCCAGTAAATGCAAAATTGCGTACCAACACCAAAGAGCTCATACCAGTGATTGGCAGTGCAGCAGTCAAGGTGTTGTATGATGGGGGCGGTTCAGGATCTATCGCTGTGGATCGTTCCAGGCAATGGTCCAATGCTGTTCGGCAGGAGTTGGCTCGAAAAAATAAAGTGGAACTGGAACGATATTAAAGTTTTGTCATTGGTGGATGACGCTTCGTGTGCTCAAGTGCTGAGCAAATTTCCCTCGTTGTTTAAACCGGGCATCGGCAACTTCACGGGAGCCATGGTGCAGATCCACCTGGACTCGGCTGCAAGACCCGTCCATCACAAAGCCCGGGCAGTCCCGTACATGGTGAGGGAGAAGGTCAAAATCAAACTGGACAGACTCCAACGTGAAGGGGTCATTTCACTGGTCGAATTTAACAAATGGGCTAGTCCCATTGTTCCTGTGCTAAAGAGTGACTGCACTGTCAGGATTTGTGGAGACTACAAGGTTACGATCAACCGAGTTTCGAAACAGGATCAGTACCCATTACCAAAGGCCGATGACCTGTTTGACGGGGGAAAGTCGTTCACCAAATTGGATCTGACGTCGGCCTATATGATACAGGAGCTTGTCAAATCGTCGAAGAAATTTACGTGCATCAATACGCATAAAGGGCTGTTCATTTACAACAGGTGTCCTTTCGGAATTCACTCGGCTGCAGCCATGTTTCAGAAAAACATGGAGAGTTTACTGAAGTCCGTCCCTAGAACCGTAGTGTTCCAAGACGACATTCTGGTCACAGGTCGTGATACTGCCGAACACCTGCATAACCTGCAAGAAGTTCTACGTCGTCTGGGGCTCAGGCTGAAACGTTCAAAGTGCATCTTTATGGCACTGGAAGTCGAATTCCTGGGAAGGAAGATTGTTGCAGACGCCATCAGGCCTACGGACTCAAAAACAGAGGCCATCAAAAATGCACCCAGACCCCAGAATGTGACGGAGCTGTGTTCATTCCTTGGTCTACTCAAGTACTTCGGTAATTTCTTACCTAAATTGAGCACATTATTAGAGCCACTGCATATGCTTCTCAGAAAAGACGACAACTGGTTTTGAGTGTATCTCAAGACAGGGCCTTCAAGGCGGCTAGAAATCTGCTTTTTTACAACAAATTGCTGGTACATTATGACCCGTGCAAGCGTTTAGCATTGGCCTGTGATGCTTCATCACATGGGGTTGGTTGCGTGCTCCAACAATCCAATGAGTCGGGCAAACTACAACCCGTTGCATACACATCGAGAAGCATGTCTAAAGCGGAAAAAGCCTATGGCATGGTAGAGAAAGCAGCTTTAGCCTGCGTATGTGGGGTTAAAAAGATGCACCAGTATCTGTTTGGGCTTCGTTTTGAGCTTGAAATCGATCACAAGCCGCTCATATCTTTGTTTTCAGAGTATAGAGGTATCAATACCAACACGTCGTCCCACATCCAGAGGTGGGCGCTGATATTATCTGCCTATGATTACGTCATTCGCCATAGACCTGGCACTGAGAATTGAGCCGATGCATTGAGCCGTTTACCATTGCCCACGCCGGAGGTGGAAACGCCACAGCCCGCAGACCTACTATTGGTCATGGATGCCTTTGAGAGTGAAGGGTCGCCTGTCATTGCCCAACAAGTTAGGACCTGGACTAGCCAAGATCCGATCTTATCGGTTGTAAAACGTTGTGTCCTTAGTGATGATTGGTCGGCCATTCCCAGGGAAGTGTGTGATGAAACCAAACCTTACAACCGTCGCAAAGACAAACTATCCATTCAATCTGATTGTTTGCTATGGGATAATCGTGTTGTTGTGCCCAAGAAAGGCAGGGAGAGATTTATATGGGATTTACATAGTACCCATCCCGGTATTGTGATGATGAAGGCCATTGCCAGGTCTCACGTTTGGTGGTCTGGCATTGACCCTGATTTGGAGTCATGTGTGCATCGGTGCAACATTTGCATGCAGTTAAGCAATGCCCAGTGGAATCTCTGCTAAGTCTGTGGTCGTGACCATCCAAGCCATGGTCGAGGATCCACATCGACTATGCGGGTCCTTTCCTGGACAAAATGTTTTTGGTGGTGGTAGATGCGGATTCTAAATGGCTAGAACGTGTAATCATGTCATCCAGCACATCCACAGCCACCATCGAGAGCCTTCGTGCCATGTTCGCCACTCATAGTCTGCCCGACATCGTTGTGAGCGACAACGAATTGTGCTTCACGAGTTTGGAATTTCAAGAGTTTGAGACTCAATGGTATCAAGCACATAAGGTCAGCACCATTCAAACCCATGTCCAATGGTCAAGCAGAGCGGGCCGTCCAAACCATCAAGCAGAGCCTGAAACATGTAACTCAATTCTTTGCAGATATGCTTGTCACGCATATTGCTTAGTTACAGGGCAGGATCCCACACACTTACCAGGATCCCTCCTGCTGAACTATTGATGGAGAGGTCTCAAGACCAGGCTCTTGCTTGTCCACCCTGATCATAATGATCACGTCGCAAACAGACATCAACATCACACTGGTATCATGATCGCACTGCCGTGTCACGCGATATCTCTATTAATGATCCTGTGCATGGGTTAAATTATGGTCAAGACCTCAAGTGGGTCACTGGCATTGTTACGGCCAAGGAGAATAACAGGGTGCTTATTGTCAGGCTCACTAATGGGCAAACATGCAGGAGGCACATTGATCAGACGAAATTGCAGCACACAGACGAACCGGAACAGCTTGAAGAAGACACCATCAATGACCAACCGATTCATATTCAGCCATCAGAAGACCCTGCTGTTGTCAATGAATCAGGACCTTCAATCCCCGACATGGACACTGCCACTCCCATTAGATCGGCTACCCAGCCTCAAGTCATGAATGACTTGGAGAGCTCACCCAGATCTGGAATTGAACTGAGACGATCAACTCAGGAGCGGAAAGCCCCAGACTGTCTCAATTTGTAAATAGGACTGATACCAAGATCTTGGGGGCGGGGGGGGGGGGGGGGGGGGGAAATGATGTAATGCATGTATGCTTGGGTTTACCTGCCACCAGGGGAAGTGACCGCTGGAGATCATTGGGCCACACACACACGTGCAGCCTTGTATATAAAGAAAGCCTCCATGTTTAATCCTCACTTTGAGAGCTAATAAAGTAGTCAGGTCACACCTGATTGAGTTCACGGTACTAAGCCTATTGAGTTATTGCATACACAACACCAGTTATGAAAATTGTTATTTAGCATTTCCTTAACAGCTTGAGAATAGATACAACAACTTTAGCATTTGGGGATCATCATCATCATCATAGGCAGTCCCTCGGAATCGAGGAAGACTTGCTTCCACTCCTGAAGTGAGTTCTTTGGTAGCTGAACAGTCCAATACAAGAGCCACAGACTGTGTCACAGGTGGGACAGATAGTCGTTGAGGGAAGGGGTGGATGGGACTGGTTTGCCACACGCTCTTTCCACTGTCTGCGCTTGATTTCTGCATGTTCTCGGCGTTGAGACTCGAAGTATTCAGCGCTCTGGACTCCCAGGTGTCAGTGGGGATATTACACTTTATCAGGGAGGCTTTGAGGGTGTCCTTGTAGCTGCCTACCTTTGGCTCGTTTGCCATGAAGCTCAGAGTAGAGCACTTACTTTGGGAGTCTCGTGTCTGGTATTTGGGGATAGGGAAATACTGAAAGCAATTTTAGGCCTGCCTCCTAGGTCCTCCCCTTGGCTGCTTATTAAGGTATTGTCCTATTATATACCTGATAACAGTGTTAAAAAAAATCTTATATAATGGAATATAAGGTAACATAGATTTTGAAAGTAGCTACCCACTTTTTTGTTATACAATGCGAAGATAAACAGACTGGTGCTCAATTCCATGCAAATGCAATACTGGTACAAGGGAATACAATCTACTGTGAACCGTATAGTCAGTCAGCAAGCCCCACCCCCAATATAATGCAACTGTCATTTAATCATATGACACTGATCCCTATCAAATCACAACGTATATACACAATCACAATGCAAAGGTGAAAGCCTCCATTTGAAACGTTTTTTTAAAACTCGAACTCCGTCACTTTGAATCGTAGGTTTTTCAAAGACAAAATGAACCACCATTGTTGAAATAGGGCTTTTTAAACCCCAAAATCACTCCTTTAAGATCACAACAAGCACATTATACAATGTGTTTAATTACTTAGCAGATATACTTAGTTAACCAAGAATCACTTATGAAATTAACAGTATTCAAATGAAGGAAATTTGATTAAAACTAAGTAAAAGTTAGCTATAAATAGAGCAATTTCTGCTGTGGCTTGCTTCCCATTACAGAATCTTGGCATCTTTCCAGGATCTGTTATAACTTTCCGTAAGTTTGACCACCCTATCACTATCATGGATATTGTGATAGCACTGCATTTATTGCCAAAAGTCTATAATGAAGGATGATGCAGCTCATCACCATCACCAGGCAGTCCAGCTCCTGAAGCTTACACTACTAGACCTAAATCCCTTCCCTACTTTACAACAGTGACTACACTTCAAAAGTACTTAATTGACTGTGAAGTGCTTTGGGACGTCCTGAGGTCGTGAAAGGTTCTGTATAAATTCAGTTCCTTTCTTTTCTAAGCAGGATTGTAGGCCCAGTTTTTTTTGTGGACCTACCTTTCTGCAAGTGGGATAAAGGACACAGACACTGCCCTTCTGGAATATGACCTAAACAAGTGCCAGTCTAACACTGGCTTTGTATTTGGTGGTGTGTTCTGGGAGACTAGTGTCCTTGAGCTGGCTTCCTAACGGAATTTGGCACCCCTATCCTGGCGGTAGATTTATAGACCCACAGAAAGATGGGTCTAGGATTTTGCGGCTAGCATGGGAAGCCAGGTTTAGCACTATAAGTACCAGGAATCGGCTCAAGGATGCCAG
Organism: Pristiophorus japonicus; assembly: GCF_044704955.1. Classification (NCBI taxonomy): domain Eukaryota; kingdom Metazoa; phylum Chordata; class Chondrichthyes; family Pristiophoridae; genus Pristiophorus; species Pristiophorus japonicus. Next base: position 53,444,162 of record NC_091992.1, read on the forward strand.
TCTCCCAGGATCCAAATTAAAACCGCACCAATAATAAAAGCAACTTAAACTGGTCAATTATTGACATTGATCAGTGACTTCAATGATATGACAGTAATATTCAGGTTAAAATGTACTTTGTCATTTAAGATGAAAGTAGTGGAATTCTAACTTTTAAACTATACACCATTTGAAAGTGTGCTATTTAGAGACACAATTTATAGAGCATTATTTCAGCAGAATCAGGGTGACGAAGATGCACACGTCATCATCCTGATTTGCCCTCTGTGAGCCAGCTGACATACACACACCATTGTGTAAATTCACATATACAGCTAGATGCAGCTCACTCTTACTATGGAAAACATAGCTCTCAAGGGTAGGTAATGAGCAGAGAGCACGAAAACCAGTAACTATGCAATTGAATATTTAAATGTTATTTTCTCATTGCTTGTTTCCATCTAACATACCCCATTGTCTTTTAATGTATTGTTTCTGGACGTGATCATCAATTTTTTTTCTAACTAAAGGGTTGTCTAAGCACTGCTATTGTCATCGCTCAGCAAATAAACCGGTCAATTTATCTGCAGATAAACGTGATGCAACTGACCAATGTCACGTGGCTGCTTGCCTCTGAAATATCAGCAAAGGATTTTTCAAGCCCAGGCATGTTTGTCAGACAGCCATCCTTCCAGACTCAAGTCTCCTACTCACTCGTACCCTTAGATTCCCACTACCTTTCTATCCACCGAGCCTCCTTCGTACCCATAAGGCAAGAGCATTTCTGCAATTACGAGACAGTGAGCTCAATTTCCTCCAGCTAAAAACTTAGTATTCTGATTTAGGATTTATCCAATAAAGAGGTAACTATGCCAAGAACAGCCTTTTTCCAAACCTCCAAGACCATAAAATTGAAAAACCAGGGCCATTGCTGATTTAAGGCATTCAATTCCAGAAGGACTCCATAAGCATATAAGCACCTTCAGGAATGTTAATTATTAATAGCTCAATATGCTACTCGTTGAATCATAGAATCAGTGGGAGTGTCCATTTTAATTCTATTTCCCTGTAACCATTCAGAACCTTACAGCAGTTCCAACAGAAAGAGACCGTCCGGCCCTTTGGCACAGGAGCCAAAGCTTAGCCAATGGTAGGATAAGGAACATAGCTGCCTTGTTTACAGAAGTTATTTAAAAGCATATGGAAGCATGTAATAAATCAGATGAGAACTGCTTTTGTTTGGTTTCATGAGACAAATGTAACTGGACTGAAAGAGCTCCTTTCAATATGATCTAGTATATATTGTAACTCAGAGCTGGTGTGAACAAAAATCTGATATATAATGCCATTTTGATCGCAATGTATAACTTTTATCTATGGAACTCTGTACAAAGTTTGTCAGCACAGGGCCCGAATCGCCTGAATTCTGCCTTGCAGCAGAAAAATCAAGTATAGGGAGCTGTCAGTCATATTATCTGTTGAACTATTTACCATTAATAGTTTCAGTTTCAAGTTTACACTGTTCATTCACATTTGTGAACATGAGTGTACAGGCTAAACAAGCAACTACTGGTGATCTTAAACAGAGACCAATTGCTCAACCCCCTACTGAGAAAGCAGGGCCCCAGAGTAAAACCATTTCACGTTAATAGCAGATTTTTACTTCTAGACTTACAACTACCTACTAAGCGCCCTGAACGTTTAGTTGTTTTCAATTGACAGCAAAATAGGTAGAGGTTCAGTCCTAGAATGAAACATGCACAGGAAATAAGCCTTTAGCTTTATGTTGATCATTTCATTAGACACTATTTGCTTTAAGAAACTATTCTACTTATAAAACAGGAACAGTAGATGGAAAAGTAAATGGGAGAAGTCAGGAGAGTAGGAGTAGCTAAAATGTTCAATTCCCTAGGTACAACATATTGGGCCCAAGTTTCGGATCGCGCCGCAACCTGGACGCCCGTTTTTCGCGCCACAAAGTGCGCCTAAAAAAAACTTCCAGATTCTCCGGCTCCCTGCTGGTCCTCGGCGCGGCGCAGCACGAGCTGTGAGGGGCGGAGCTAGGTCACTGCGTTGAAAACAGTGCCGGGATCTCTGCACATGCGCGCTACAGTGGGCGCGCATGTGCAGTAGCTCCAGGCGCCCAAAACTGTGTGGGAGGGGCCCGAAGCATGCAGCCCCTAGCCCTGGCCGAATGGCCTCACTGGGGCTGCATGCATAAGGCTCCTCCCACGCCCAGCTCCTGCTTCCTCCCGACACCGACTCGACTCCCGCTCCCCCGGTCCGGACCCGACCGTGACACCGACCCGACTCCCACTTCCCCTCCTGCCCCCGGACCCGACCCGACCCAATCCCCCGGACTGGACCCGACCCGCGCTCCCCCCCCTCCCCAACCCGAACCAAACCAACCTCCCTCCCACCACCCCCCCGACCTGCCCCGTGCTCCCGACCCACCCCCCGGATCGGACCCGACCCAACCTGACCTCCCTCCCCCTGCCCCCGACACGAACCGACCCGCGCTCCCTCCTCCCCCCCCGACCCGAGCTCCCGACCGCCACCCCCCCGGACCGGCCCCGACCCGACCCAACGCCACCTATCTGTAAATCTGGTGCTGGGGACGGGCCCTGCCAGAAGTCTTGGGCCCGGCCACCGGGCCCGGCCGGCCAGCCTCCCCCCCCACCCCGTTCAGCCTCCCCTCCTCTCCTTTTTCTCCTCCCTTTCCCCTTCTCCTCTCTCCCCCCCCCCCCCCCCCCCGCCTTTCCCCTTCTCCTCCCGGTGCTGCAGTCGGTAAGTAGAAAATGTTTTATTTATTGATTTAAAAAAAAAATTATTTCTTAATTTTTTTTGATTGATTTATTGGTTGATTTATTGATGTTTTTATCATTTATTATTGATGATGGCTCTTTATTTGTAAAACTGAAGTGTCTAATGTTTGTAAACTTTCTTTTAAACCCCCCCCCCCCCCCCATTCCCTACGCCTGATTTGTAACTTACGCCTGATTTTCTAAAGTGTAGACAAGATTTTTTCCAGCGTACAAAAATCTTCACTTGCTCCATTCTAAGTTAGTTTGGAGTAAGTTTTCACGGCCGAAACTTTGAAAACAGGCGTAAGTGGCCGGACACGCCCCCTTTTGAAAAAAAAATTCTGTTCCAAAGTGAAACTGTTCTAACTGACTAGAACTGGAGCAAACTAAATGCCGAGAATTTGAATTTCTAAGATACTCCGTTCTACACCAGTTGCTCCAAAAAATCAGGAGCAACTGAGGCCGAAACTTGGGCCCATTACATGTACAGTTTTAATATAGCAATGTCAGTTTACTATAAGTGGTGCAAATCAGTTTTTCCTATAATGTGTGTTTATATTAATATAGGAACATGGGTTTATTTTTAAATTTTTATCTATATTTATGAAACTTGTAATTTAAGTCATTAAAAATTACATAAACATACATAGACCATAAATAGATTTATGTCAGTTGTGTGTACTTGGATATGTTGCAGTATTGAACAGATAATTACATTTCTAGCTTGTTAAATCTTTGAAAAGATTCATAATACAACATGCCATCATTTTTGATATTGATTAGATCACTTGCTCAATAAATTAAACTCCACAATTTGATTGCTGGAGGTTGTTAATATGATATTCAGAATTATTTGTTGCATAGCAACAGGCCACTTTCAACTTTAAATTTATCAAGCAGAATTTCGTGGCCTTTATAGGCTGGAAGAAAAATCTAATTGTAGATCTTTGAGGGTTCTAAGTGGTAGGTCTGAGTCCAGATAAATTCATGTTTTCCTCTTTTGTTATATTAACATTCAGAATGATAGAAACTTAACATAATATTCCCGTGAATTTCCCCATTATTAGAATTCAGAACCCTGTACAATCTAAAACCAAATTGTACAATAGTGTCTAAGAAAACTTAGTTATGCATTCATTAATTAGGGTTCAACTGTACCGTCACTTCAATCCCTTTAATAAATGGATGCCCATTTAATTTTTGTTTTCACAAAAATTGTGGCTCTATTTAATTTCATGAGAAAGTAAATTAATTGCCAGAATTATAATTCTTGACAAAAGGGAAGAACTGAAAAATAGAAATCAACTCTGCCAGTGTGTGATTTGAAAGAACTTCAGCAATTACAATACACTTCTCACATTACTGACACTTACCATTTACTCCAGGTCTTGCACACTCTCATACAGATGCACAGGTCCCTTTGGCTGAGGTACCTGAATATTGCCAGCCACACCTCCCGTTGCATCACGTGTTCTGAGCCACCAGCCAGTGGTAGAGAATCAGGTTCAGGGCTATCAGGTGGAGGTCGCACCACATGCCGCTCCATTTGAAATGGCTTGGGAGGAGACTGCACAGGGAGTTTGCTTAGTATCTGAGGATGAGGCAAACCTCCTAGAACCTTGTGACAAAGCTGGCTGGATGGTCCATTTTTCTTCTTCAATGAAACCTCCACTGTCCTAAAGGAATTTGTTTCAATATTCTCCCCTCTTAAGGAATAATAGTTATTTTCTCGAACCTTTGAGGCCAAAGAAAGCAAATTGGATTTTGTGTTTCCTGCGTTCTCTTCATCTTCATCCTCCTCTCCCTCATCATCTTCCTCACTAAAAATATCATTTGACAACCTTCTCAGCTTTGACCTTTGGTTATCTCCCTTTGCAATGGACCTTGGACTAGATGCCCCACTGCTTCCTGCTGATCTCTGTAAGCTGGATTCTGAACCAGAACTGGAATCGGAGTCAGAATCGGAACTGGAGCTCGAACTGGTAGCTTCATTTCGGTTGACACGTTTCATCATTTGTCGTATCCGTTCTATCCTATCTGCATGCTCTGATCTTTCAAGGTGATTTACTTTATTGGATTCTTCAGAATCAGGAGTCGTTTTCCGTTTCTAAAGAATACAAAACAAATTAAAAACAGTTTTTAAAAAAAATTCTAAACCTTCAAATACAAAACTTCATAACTCTGCAAAAGTTTTAAAATTATTTTAATATAATTACAGTAGGCCTCAAATGACTAAACAGCCAATTGTTTTCCACTTCCAAAGAGTGGACCTCTTCCATTTAGTTTTGTTCAATGTGCTAAAACAAAGGATCGGTACTTGAGGTAGGCTTGAAGATTTGACTCCTACGTTTGACTAAAGTTCACAAATTTTGAGTTTGAAATAAATGAAGCCACAGTGGATTGTGTTTAATCGAACATTTTTAAATGTGGGATTCCTGCCAAACTAAATGCTGCCATATTGAACACTGGAGTATCAGTGAAGATTCTCTGCTCAAGGGCTGGACTGGGACTTCAACCCAGTTTTGCCACAGAGGCTACCAACTGAGCCAAAGTAAATACAACTGAAGCAGTTTCAGTAAGATCTACTTTATTTACTGGCCCTGAATGAAAAAAAATATTGTGTTGGTTTATGCACTCATTTGCTCTCTCTCAACTTGTTATTTTATTTTTAAAAGACTGCCAAAAGGAACAACTTACAAGACAAGTCTAGGCAGGATAGAAATAGGAGACAGACCATGATTTTCTGTTGGTAAAACTGTTGCATTGTACAAAATGGTGCACTTTCACGGATTGCAGTTAATGTAATCAAACACAGCTCAGGTCCTGAATTCAGGCTTATGGATTGGATGGGAGGGGGGGAGGGGGCGGGGGCAGAGAGAAAGAGAAGTTGGCAGCGAGTTAGAAAAACAGATTTACAAACCACTTGATCCGAAGTTATAAGATAATCAAGTAGGATCTATGAATTTAATTATGACATAAATTTAAAGGTGTCCTGTGCTACATATACATAGCAATTGGGACTATATTCATTATTAACTAAGCTTTCTGATACCAAAATGAATATTAAACACTATGTATGGCCTCTACCTCAGTTATGCATATATAATAGCAAAAATGCTTCATTTTTTTTAGTAAGATCGTCTCATTGTAGTTTGACTATGTTTGTTATACAACATTTTGCTTGATTGATATGCTTAACTGTAGACCAAGCAGAACAAATGATACTTTAACCAAAGTGATGTTGATACCTTGCTACAAAAAAATTAAGGAAATCGAAAATAAAAAGCAGAAAATGCTGGAAACAGTCAGCAGGCCAGGCAGCAGTTATGCAGAGAGAAAGGTAGGGATACCGTTTCAGATCAACGACCATGGGCTAAGTAATAACACTCTCGCCTCTGAGTCAGAAGGGTGTGAGTTCAACTCCCACTCCAGAGACTTGAGCACAAAATCTATGCTAACACTTCAGTGCAGTACTGAGGGGGTACTGCAGTATAGGAGGTGCTATCTTTCAGATGAGGCATTAAACCGAGGTCCTGTCTACCCTCTCAGGTGGAAGTGAAAGATCCCATGGTACTATTTTGATGATGAGCAGGGGAAGCTCTCCCCAGTGTCTTGGCCAATATTTATTACTCAACCAATATTACAAACAGATCATCTGTTCATCGTCACATTGCTGTTTGTGAGATCTTGCTGTGCAGCAACTGCATTTCCTATATTACAACAGTGACTACACTTCAACTGTACTTCATTGGCTCTAAAGCTCTTTGGGACGCTTTGAGGTCATGAAAAGTGCTATATGAATGCAAGTCTTTTTTTCTGATGAAAGGACATCAGCCTGAAACGTTAATCCTATGTTTCTCAGCGTTTCCAGCATTTCTTTGCTTTGATTTCACAGATAACTACTTTGCTCACAAACTATTTAAAATGTAGATACTACAGAAATGGCAAAAATATCTAACAATGTTCCATTTTTTTTTTAAGAAAGTAGACCTTGCTTTACAGCGTGCAACAAAAATGTTATAAAAGCAAAACATGAATAGAATTGTATAATGCCAAAGCAGCACAATCCAGAGGACAGAATTTGTGGCAATGTTATACTTCTACTCTGCAATGACAAATTAAAAAGCAGGCATGGTACATAAATATACATTGAAAATGCTATAGACTACAGATCAGTTAGGATCCTTTGGGAACATTATTGGACTGAATGGTTGAGCACAAAATATTCTATATACTATAGAAAATGCACCGATTCCCTTCTCTGGAAAACTGAATTGGCAAGTCGTACTTAGATTATAGTACACCAAAACGGCATTTAGCATACCTTTTAAAAAAAATCTATGAACCATAAACAATGTTTTATGAGGCATAACAGAATACCAGTATTTATTTCAGCAGCTACAATGCATAAACATAAACCTGTACAGAGAAAAGTGCTCAACAATGTTCATTATTCAGCTAATCGATAACAGCCAGTTAAATAATCTAACCATCTTTGTTGCAAGACAACTCTTAGATAAGGAAGTCACATGGACTGAGACAATGTGTATTATTTTACATATAAATTGTAATTTCAGGCAGGATGTAAAATGCATTGCCCTACAAATTCCATATTAACTAAGATCAGATAAGTAGATCTCTTATGCTCTTGCCAAATTAACTGGAGTGTATCACAAAACAATTAGGTAACAACATTAAGATTTAGTTAAATTGAGTGCAAATTGCTCCACACACAACCCGATTTAGGTACTCTGTACTATTAACTACAGTGGCTTTTGTACACTGCAGTTCTATTTAAAGGTCATATGGATATATGGATTCTGTAGAGATGACAATAGCAACAAGCATCCTCGTTGGATATCCTTGGATTCCTTCCAGATTAATAAAAAATTGGTTCTCTCAGAAACTCGAGCATTAACTCAAAACAAACAAAAAATATTCAAAGGAATACAAATTGAGGTATGGTAGCAATGTCTAAATATGGCCATTCTCAACATACAACATCTGGACTGAACATGAATTAGTCTACCAATGGAAGAAAGGTGGCATCACTACAAACCCTGCACAAATCCAGCCAATTCAGAAAGAATGATATTAAATGAACTGCACACTGCATGGTCAAGAAAGAGTGTTGGATGTCAGGACTCCAGGTTACCAAGCAGTATGGGAGAGCTGATTATCAGTACCCAGGCTGCTGAAAAAGTACTCTGTTTCAGTCAGCTGACTCATAGGTAGCCAGAAATAGGCATCGGAAACCTCAAGGATGGACTTGCATTTGCTAGAAATTCTGTAAAAAAAAAAGTTCACAAAATTCCAGCAAAGCATCCTATGATCAGATGAATCCAGAATGTACCTGTTCTTCTGCAATAATGATTGTTACCCGCATTTACTACAGTCCACAAGGTCAGGAACTAGCTCCTCATCTTCTGGAATGGAGGACGACTTCTGTGTATTAAGAAATTTCATTTCATTGACTGCAATTATGCACAGGTACATCTGGGAGAATATTCCTGTACAACGAGCAAGATCCCAGCTGTTGTTGGCAAGGTGCGAGACATTCCAGCATGGCAAAGACCTGAATGATACATGCTTGTGCAGGATTTGCTAAAGAAGCAACAGGTCAGTGAGCTTGAATTGTCCACCCATTCTCCAGATTTAAACCCCTACAGAGTGGCTTTGTCATTTGTCATGGTTGTGTGAATGCTCAAAAGGCCAACATCTCTCCAGCAACTCTAGTAAGTGATCCAAAACAAATGGCGGTATAACTCATAATCAGTGTTCCTGATCCTAGTTAATTCTATGCCCAGGTAATGCCAGATTGTCACCAAACAGTAGAGTATCATGGATATTGCTTTTGGCATGTTGGGTACAAGGTCTATTGGCCAATATTCATAAAAGTAACCACACATCTCAAGGTGTACAAAGAAAAACTGACCAGCTCCTATAAACACTAATAGATACACATTACCCTCCTACATATTAGCAACTGATCCAACACATGTTGAAAATAGTTTTCTTTTTTGTAATCTTCAAAGCTCTTTAGTGAAACTTTTTTTTAATACTTCTGATATATATATAGATCCTGATACCTTTCCTTCCCCTCAATAGTCTGTTGGGTAAATTTGCAGCCTGGAGTAGTACTAAGCCATACAAAGCAAAAGGTCACAATTGGCTTCCTTGTGCCTGGGCTAGGGTGGCCAGGTCTCCTGGTCTGGATTGCTATCCAGAGACCCCTGCAGATTAGTTCATGGTGTAATACAACTATGGTGAAACAGCCACACACGCACGCATCAGAAGACTGCTAGAGGCCACAAAACTGTACCCCAGCAACAGAGTTAGTACCTTCAGGAGGAGAGGCTAGAAAATTAGAGGAAATAGATAGTGCTCAGCAGCAAGATCAGACAATTCTTTCCATTCACAAGGTTGATGAGAGAACTTTCCATTCACAAGGCTGATGATGAGAGAACTTTGCACTTATAAGTTATCAGATCAATTTCATTCATGGAAACACTCACCATAACTCACTCCTAGCTAGGACAGAAGATTTTTGCATTCAAGATTTAAGAACAACCTAAACAAATCAAGATGCAACTGTATGTGTGCTGCTACATCTTACTAAATTATCTGACCACTCAAATACTTTTGCATTACTAAAATAGCCACTAACACACTCAACTTATAAGAGCAACTGGTTTAAAAGGTTACTCAAGAGTGGAGTATTTCAATTCATCGAGTTTGTGCAGCAACTGGCCTTTGGAGTTAGAAAATACTGAAATACACATGAGCTCTTTTACAACTGAACAAGCTTTTACAATTTTAAAAGGATTAAAACAAGTACTAATTTATTTTAAAATCAACCCTATACTGATAATTTCACAAACTTCGTTGTTATTTTAATGCAGGTAATCAAACCAAAACTATATACAGGGTACATGTAATTTTTAAAAGCTAACAGCCTACCTTCCTCTTTTGAAGTTTGTCATCTTTTCCTCCTCTTAGCTGAAGAAAAGAAAGAAGCACATCCATGAAAATTAGACATTTTTATGAAACTCGTTCACTTTGTTAAATTATACAACATGGCTTACAAAAAATAAATTACACATTATGGGTTTAGCCAGAGATCTGTAATAAAAAATGTGGACAGTGAATAGAAAGCTTCTGAAATTCATGACTGGGCAAATTGCATTGTGAAAATCATTTGTGTCATTTACTAAATGAAAAAATTAGAAACATATGGAACATGGGAACAGGAGTTTCATTTCAGCCATGATCTTATTGAATGGCGGAGCAGGCTCAAAGGGCCATACGGCCTTACTCCTGCTCCTAATTCTTATGTTCTTATGTAGTCCCTCAAGCCTGTTCTGCCATTCAATAAAATCATGAGTGATCTGTGACTTAACACCATATACCCAGCCGCCTGTGCCCCGTATCGCTTAATACCTTTGGTTACCAAATATCTACCAATCTTAGATTTAAATTTAACAATTGACCTTGCAGCAACTGCTGTTTATGGAGAGTTCTAAACTTCTATAGATGTGTGAAGAGAAAAAGATTAGTGGACTAATATGTAGGTCCCTTGCAGTCAAAATCAGGGGAATTCATAATGGGGAACAAGGAAATGATAGACCAATTGAACAAATACTTTGATTCTGTCTTCACGGATGACGACACGAATAACCTCCTGAAAATACTAGGGGACCGAGGGTCTCGCGAGAAGGGGGAACTGAGGGAAATCCTTATTAGTCAGGAAATGGTGTTAGGGAAATTGAAGGGACTGAAGGCCGATAAATCCCCAAGGTCTGATAGTCTGCATCCCAGAGTACTTAAGGAAGTGGCCCTAGAAAAAGTGGATGCATTGGTAGTCATTTTCCAACATTCTAGAGACTCTGGTTCAGTTCCTATGGATTGGAGGGTAGCTAATGTAACCCCACAGAGAAAACAGGGAATTATAGACTGGTTAGCCTGACATCGGTAGTGGGGAAAATGTTGGAATCAATTATTAAAGATGTAATAGCAGCGCATTTGGAAAGCAGTGACAGGATCTGTCCAAGTCAGCATGGATGTATGAAAGGGAAATCATGCTTGACAAATCTTCTAGAGTTTTTTTGAGGATGTAACTAGTAGAGTGGACAAGGGAGAACCAGTGGATGTGGTGCATTTGGACTTTCAAAAGGCTTTTGACAGGGTCCCACACAAGAGATTAGTGTGCAAAATTATGGTATTGGGGGTAATGTATTGACGTAGATAGAGAACTGGTTGGCAGACAGGAAGCAAAGAGTGGGAATAAAACGGGTCCTTTTCAGAATGGTAGGCAGTGACTAGTGGGGTGCCGCAGGGTTCAGTGCTGGGACCCCAGCTATTTACAATATACATTAATGATTTAGATGAAGGAATTGTATGTAATATCTCCAAGTTTGCAGATGACACGGAGCTGGGTGGCAGTGTGAGCTGCAAGGAGGATGCGAAGAGGCTGCAGGGTGACTTGGATAGGTTAGGTGAATGGGCAAATGCATGGCAGATGCAGTATAATGTGGATAAGTGTGAGGTTATCCACTTTGGTGGCAAAAACAGGAAGGCAGATTATCTGAATGGTGACAGATTAGTAAAAGGGGAGGTGCAACGAGACCAGAGTGTCATGAAGGTAGGCATGCAGGTACAGCAGGCAGTAAAGAAAGCAAATGGCAAGCTGGCCTTCATAGCGAGGGGATTTGAGTAAAGGAGCAGGGAGGTTTTACTGCAGTTGTACAGGACCTTGGTGAGACCACACTTTGACTATTGTGTGCAGTTTTGGTCTCCTAATCTGAGGAAGGACGTGCTTGCTATTGAGGGAGTACAACGAAGGTTCACCAGACTGATTCCCAGGATGGCAGAACTGACATATGAGGAAAGACTGGATCAACTAGGCTTATACTCACTGGAATTTAGAAGAATGAGAGGGGATCTCATAGAAACTTATAAAATTCTGACGGGACTGGACAGGTTAGATGCAGGAAGAATGTTCCCGATGTTGGGGAAGTCCAGAACCAGAGATCACAGTCTAAAGATAAGGGGTAAGCCATATAGGACCGAGATGAGGAGAAACTTTTACACCCAGAGAGTTGTGAACCTGTGGAATTCTCTGCCACAGAAAGTTGTTGAGTCCAGTTCGTTGGACATATTCAAAAGGGAGTTAGATGTGGCCCTTACAGCTAAAGGGATCAGTGGGTATGGAAAGAAAGCAGGAGTGTGGTACTGAGGTTGCATGATCAGCCACGATCATACTGAATGGCGGTGCAGGCTCGAAGGGCCGAATGGCCTGCTCCTGCACCTATTTTTCTGTTTCTATATTTCTATCACTCTTTGCATGTAGAAGTGTTTCCTAACTGCATTCCTAAAAGACCTGGCTCTAATTTTTAGGCTATATCCTCTAGTCCTAGACTCTCCAACCAGCGGAAATAGTTTCTCTCTATCTACCTGATCAGTTCCCCTTTAACTTTGATGATACTACTCCTTATACTTCTAAATTCCAGGGAATACAACCCTAGTTTGTGCAGTCACACCGCAGAAATTAACACTTGGGGCTGGATTTTCACCGGGTTTTTGACCCTCTGCGGCGAAAACCCGGTCAGTGGGATCCTCGGCTACCTCTTTGCGGCAGTGCTTTCAAGTACCGCCGGGGAGAGGTGCGCCGACGTGCAACGCTGCGGATTGTGTTATCGTCGTACTTTCGGCTCCGTCGACACCTGCTCGTCATGGCCAGAGTACGGACAGGGTCAAGCCGGTCGGTGCAGCCCTGCCAGCAGCGGTAAATATGAAGGTACGTTAAAGTTTTTATTTTTTAATTATTTTTCAGCAATTTAGTAGGCAAGGGTTTTGTGAATGATTTGTGAATGTTTTTTGAATGTTTTTTGCAATTTTTTTTGTTTTTCCCCCTTCCACAGCCTCTCGTGCAACGTTACCGACCCCGGACTAAAGCTGCCGAAACTCGCAGTTTGGGTCGCGAATCTTCGGCAACGCGACTTTACCAATGTACCCAGACATAAAGGCCGAAAGTTAGGTCTAAAAATGTTAGCGCAGCGAAAATGGTAATTTTGGCGTAAAACTAGTTTTCGCCGAAGAACCGAAAATCCTGCCCTATGAGTCCAAGTATCATTTTGGTAAACCTATGCTGCACTACTCGCTCCAAAGCCAATATATCCTCCCTAAGTTATGGTACTCAGAATTGAACACAGTACTCCAGATCTGGTCTAACCAAGGGTTTGTATAGCTATAATTACCCTTGTGTTCTAATCCTCTAGCTATAAAGCCCAGCATTCCATTAGCTTTTTGGATTATTTTCTGTTCCTGTCCGTGACATTTTAATGATCTATGTACCTGAACCCCGAAGTCTCTTTGGACCGCCACTGTTTCGAGCTTTTCACCATTTAGAAAGTACTCTTGATCTATCCTTTTCAGGTCCAAAGTTGATGACCTCACATTTGCCTACATTGAAATCTATTTGCCACAGTTTTGCCCATTCACTTAACCTATACAGGTGCAACGTCCCAAATGCAGAATTCCAAAAACCAGAATTGTCTGAAAACCAGACATTTTGGCTAGTGGTAAGGAGCAGCGGGCGGCGAGGTCCGAAATCCATCAAAACCAGAAATCTGGCACGGACTCGGTCCCGAAGATTCCGGATTTCAGACGTTGTACCTGTATTACAACATTGACTACACTTCATAAAGTGCTTCATTGGCTGTTAAGCGCTTTGGGACATCCTGAAGATGTGAAAGGGCTATATAAATCCAAGTTCTTTCATTTTCTATTAATATTTCTTTGTAATTTTATGCTTCCATCTACACTGTTTACAATGTCACCTATCATTGTGGCATCTGGAAACTTGGATATGGGGCTTTCCATCCCATTATCCAAGTTGTTAATAAATACAGTGGACAGCTGAGGCCCCATCACAGATCCCTGTAAGGTATCACTAGTCACATCCAGCCAGTTAGAGTACCTGCCCATTATCCTTACTCTGTCTCCTGCAGCTCAGCCAATTTCCTAATCAGGTCAATAATTTGCCTTCAATTCCATGAGCTTCAACTTTAGCTAACAGTTTCTGAAGAGGAACGTTATCAAATGCCTTCTGGAAGTCCATATAAATAATATCCATAGACATTCCCCTGTCCACTTCTTTAGTCACCTCTCCAAAAATACAATCGGGTTCGTCAAGCATAACCTACCTTTTACAAATCCATGCTGGCTCTCTCTGATCAGCTGAAACTTTATGTTCAGTCACTCTATCCTTAATTATAGACTCTAGTAATTACCCATCACCAGATGTAAAGTTAACTGGTCTACAATTCCCTGGTTTCCCTCTCGCACCTTTTTTTAAATTAATCTATCGTACTCCATATACATTCAGCCCCGAAGCCAAACTTGACCTTCCAGAGCTGTATTATGTTTCTCAGTCTGGCAATTGCAATACACCCAGCCCTCCCAAAAATGGTTAGCTCTATTCAGAAGTCTATGTGTAAAATAGCCAATTGACATCACAAATATGTACCGTACAAAGAGTCATGTGTGCCCATACAAGAAACCCAATCAATAAGATGATATCAAAGGGGCTAAATTCCCCCGCGCCCTGTTTGGGGGCGGTAACTTAGTCGAGGCGGGACTTCCTGCGCCTGGTGCAGAAGTCCCGCCCTGCCAAGAAATTGCGATTACCGCCCCCACAGGAAGTGGAGCGCAATGTCACGCACTCCACTTCCTGTTGTCCTGTTGGGGCGGATTCGGGGGAGCTACTCGGGCTTCTCCGTGTAGCGCTGACACGTTTCAATGCCCCTCCCCTTCCACTAAAGGGGAGGGCCACTGTGCACTCTGCAGGGCCTCTGATGGCCTCCACTGGCCCACCACGATGGCGGCCCGGAACACGCAACAGAAGAGAGCCGACCACTGAGTCGGCCAAAACTACAAAATGGCGGCATCTCCCCTTTAGCCTCCACCCTGCGAGCGGATGTTGGCCCATTTCGCAACCCGTGAGACTGGCACTGACACTGCTTGCGACAGCCTCGCGGGGCGCTGGCTATATCTCGTGCAAGCCTTCTGTATGATGGTGCTGCGCAGGAGACAATTGATTCGACGTCATCGCACGAGGAACCTCAGAGCACGTAGGATGATGGGCAAGAGGCCTTACCCACATCCGGTATATTGAGACAGGCATTCGTACCTGCACCTGAGTGATGCAGATTGTGCAAGAAGGCTGCGTTTCCACAAAGAAGTTGTAACCAAGATCTACGAGTTAGTAAAAGCAGACCTGCAACCTAGAGGCGTCAGGACTACTTTGTCAGCTGAAGTGAAGGTTACAGTTACATTTTCATTCTATGCATCTGGATCATTTCAGGCCACAACTGGGGATGTGTGCGCCATTGCTCAACATGCAACACGTATCTGCATTCGGCAGGTGACTGCTGCACTATATGCCCAGAGGAATGACTACAAAAAGTTCCCCATGACCACCCAGACAATTCGTGAAAGATGCTGTGGGCTTCTCCAGGATTGCTGGCTTCCCAAAGGTACAGGACTGCATTAATTGTACCCACATGGCCTTTCGCGCACCTTTGGAGGATTCCAGATGTACAGGAACAGAAAACTTCCTGGACTTGGATGAAGGGACTGAGTGTAACATAGCTAAGTTTGCTGACGATACAAAGATGGGAGGAAAAGCAATGTGTGAGGAGGACACAAAAAACCTGCAAAAGGACCGACAGGCTAAGTGAGTGGGCAAAAATTTGGCAGATGGAGTATAATGTTGGAAAGTGTGAGGTTATGCTCTTTGGCAGAAGAAAAAAATCGAAGAGCAAGTTACTATTTAAATGGAGAAAAATTACAGTACAGCAGGACCCGAGAATCCTGGTGCATGAAACTCAAAAGGTTAGTATGCAGGTGCAGCAAGTGATCAGGAAGGCCAATGGAATCTTGGCCTTTATTGCAAGGGGGGATGGAGTATAAAAGCAGGGAAGTCTTGCTACAGTTATATAGAGTATTGGTGAGGCCACACCTGGAATACTGCGTACAGTTTTGGTTTCCATATTTAAGAAAGGATATACTTTCTTTGGAGTTAGTTCAGAGAAGGTTCACGAGGTTGATTCCGGAGATGAGGGGGTTTACTTATGAGGAAAGGTTGAGAAGGTTGGGCCTCTACTCATTGGAATTCAGAAGAATGAGAGGTGATCTTATCGAAACATATAAGATTATGAGGGGGTTTGACAAGGTGGATGGAGAGAGGATGTTTCCATTGATAGGGGAGACTAGAACTAGGGGCATAATCTTAGAAGGGGCCACCCATTTAAAACGGAGGTGAGGAGGAATTTCTTCTCTGAGGGTTGTAAATCTGTGGAATTCACTGCCTCAGAGAGCTGTGGAAGCTGGGTCATTGAATAAATTTAAGACAGAGATAGACAGTTTCTTCACCGAGAAGGGAAGAAGGGGTTATGGGGAGCGGGCATGGAAGTGGACCCGAGTCCATGATCGGATCAGCCATGATCGTATTAAATGCCGGAGCAGGCTCGAGGGGCCGTTTGGGCTATTCCTGTTCATATTTCTTATGTTCTTATTAAAGGCTTCCACTCCGTTAATGTACAGCTCATGTGTGACGACATGCATTGCATCGTGTCAGTTGATGCGAGTCACCCTGGGAGCACTCATGATGCATTCATCCTACGCGAGAGTGCTATATCTGCCATGTTTCAGCAGCAGCCAGAAGGGCAGAGCTGGCTATTGGGAGACAAAGGGTACGGCCTCATAACCCGGACGGAAGCTGACCGGGAATACAACATGTTCCACATTGCAATGCGCAGCATCATAGAGAGGACCATTGGCATCTTGAAACAGCGTTTCCGATGCCTGGACCATTCTGGAGGCTACTTGTAATACTCCTCTGAGATTGTCGGTCAGTTCATTGTTGTGTGCTGCATGCTGCATAACTTAGCCATCATGAGGTAGCAGCAGCTGGGAGTAGAAGACCCACCTGAGGTGATAGTGGCTGACGATGAGGAGGAAGAAGCAGATGACAAGAAGGAGGCGAAGGACGAGGAAGCCATGCAACTACCTGAACACGGAGCATGGCGGCGGAAGGGGGCGGGCTGTCGTGCCCCTTTAACGCTTGTTCGAGCCTTGCGCCAGCAGCTCATCCGTGAATGCTTTGCTGCCTGAAGGCTCAGCGGCAAATATTCCACATCTTTACTGTTTCTACCTGTTCCGTAACATTGTGTTGTGTTAATGGAAATGATTATTCTTTACTTCAAAAAGTAGCATTAATAAAGGAACAAATAATGGAAATGATTCAGTTATAATTTAAAATATATTTTATTCAAAAGTTTAACACTTGTTTGTACTTAACTTTAATAAAAATATTCTTGTATCGAAGTTTAAAGTTTTCAGTTAAGATCACTTACAAACTTGTAAATTTACATAACTTACAAAAAAACTTTTAATTTGAGAAGTTACAATAGTAACAACAACAACAACAGCAGCAGCAAACAAAGGCTGCACCCATCTCTCCCCCACCTCATTCTAAGATCACCCACTGCGCTTGTTGACTCCATCCCTGCCCGCAGGCGGTGGCGCAGCATTTCTCGGTTTGGTACCAAACTTATTCTTTTCGAACATCTCAGATATTGCGTACTTCTTGATGGGGTGGAGGGGGTGGGGGTGGAGGGGGCAGGCAGTAATGTGGAAGGCCCGGCTTGGGCCTCTTCAGAGGCTGGTCTGGGGATTTGAGTGGGAGTGACAGTTGATTCTGTCAATGGGCACGGGGTCTGGGCATGTTCCCTTATTGCAGCAACTAACTCAGACATTCCTTCCCTCATGTGCCCTGACAGTGTCTCAACTACATGCAACATTCCCTCCCTCATGTGCCCAGACAGTGTTCCCATTTCTCGAAAGAGTGTTGTTACTTCTCCCGATGGTCATCACCTACCCCACTGATGGCGTCCAGGACTGATCGTGTAAGGGCAATGTTCTCCGCACTCATTGCCATCATCTGAACCACATCGGTTAGATCCTGCACCTCAGGAAAGCGCTGTCGAGCTCTCCTTCCTCTCCTCACCCTGGGTGTGCTTTGCTGCATCCCACTGGGACCCGCAGCCTCGGATGGTGGGGCCCTGGGTGTGCCTTGCTGCACCCCACTGGAATCCCCAGCCTCGGACTGTGAGAAACCATGGAATGTCCCAACATTGTACCACTCAGGAAAGGGCCTAGCACCTCCATGGACGGCAGCTGCACTTCCTCCGGAGTGAGTACAACAGTGAGGGCTTCAAACATCCCCGCCACCTGCCCCCCCACCCCTCACTCCCATGCTCTTGGTCTGGAAGGCGGGATTGGAAGATGTTCTCCCCTTCAGGCTCGTCCGCATCTGAATCTTCTTCTGCGTCAACTTCAGCCTAGTCAGGGTTGGCCTCAATTTCTGCAAAATATAACCGAACAGACAAATGGTTAGCAGCAGAGGAGGGGCAGAGTGGCATGAGTAGGCTCACACAGCGCAGGCAGCAGGCTGATTTGAAGGACCATGATGAATGATAGCATATTGCATCAACCGAAGCGTAGCTGACGGAGACATCCCCATGAACCGAAGCATAGCTAGCCCGCGCAGTACTTAACATTTAGGAAAGCCAGACTGTGGCATTTGCAGGACTTACCCTCTCCCTCGAGTGTGGGCCCAGCTTATGCAGGGATGGTTGCTTTTCTCCAGGCAAGACCCATCAAAGCAACGACCCTGTCTGCCAAGGGTGTCAGTGGTGCAGATTTACCGGCCTCCTCCTGTTCGAGTTTTTTCCCCGTTTGTTGTGTGCCACTTTCCTCTGCAAAGATAAAAATATAACTTTTTTTTTTTTAAAAAGAGAGGGTGTCTTTCTGCTGGGTGGGACATATACAGATGGTCACAATTGCAATTGCATTGAATAAATGAAAATATTACTTACACTAACTACTTGACCAAGGTCCTGCCACTACTTTTTTCAATGGCCTCCAGACCTCAGGATGGTCACCATTGCACAGTAATTTTCTGCAAGTTGGTTCCAGCATTTCTTCATTTCTTCATTTCTTTTGCTGAAACTTTTGTGTGACCTCTGCTGGTGTCCAGCTCGTGCCATCTGGCCTGAATTACAGTAACTAGTGCCTCCACTTCATCCTGTAAGAAAGTCTTGGTCCTTGAGCAGCTCCAATTTTTCGAATGAGAATTAAAGTTCTCACACGCTCTTTAAAAATGGCCGATTGCAGACCGGCAGCTGTACTGGGCATGCGCGCTCATAGCAGTCACGATAAAAACATAATTTTTTTTCCCCCCCACATGCGCAGAAGGGAGGGGCATCATTTTTTCAGTGCAGACATTAGGCTCCACCCCCCCCCCCCCGAAGCTAAAGGAAATGCCGCACAGTGCCAATTAAAAAAAATAGAACGGGGAAACTTGCAAGTTATTTTTCTGGAGTAATCAGGACTAAATAAAACAGGCGTAACTCTGGCAATACGCCAAAAAATGGCATTGGGAAAAATTGTGTTCTAAGAGTTGAAGCTAGAATGCTAAACTGCATCATAGCAAGTTATTAAAATATTACAATTTTTAATGGTAAAACCGATCCTAATGTCTAACTTCAATTGCTAAGAAGGTAATGGTCAAAAGCCTCGAGAAAATGCTGCTTCAAAGAAATGGAAGGTATTAAAGTACTTCCAATGGCTACAACCAAAATCTTAAAATATAAAATTCTGTTTTGTTACAATCATATTTTACACCACACTTATGGTCAAAACAGTCACCTCACTTCTCAATCATTTGGCCTACTTCACTCACGGGACCAGATTTTGTACTTGCATCCTGTCCTGGCATGCTCCCCATATACCTAAATTACATGCATGTGGATTTCATTGTACATATTGAATAAATTCAAAATGTAATAATTTAATTTTGCTAAATTGAGCCATTCGATCATGTTTTCCATCTACATTCATTCCCCTGCCAAGCCAATTTGGAAGGCTAACCTGGGCGTAGAAGTTAACTTGCTGTGTTTGCATATGAAAGCTTTTATCACAGCATCACATTTTGTTATTTAGATGTTATTATTGGACCAATTCTTTTTGTAAAAGCATACTTCTACATTACAAAAGTGACCACTTCAAAAGTACTTCATTGGCTGTAAAGCACTTTCTCGAGATATCCTGAGATTGTGAAAGGCGCTATATAAATACAAGACTTCCTTTTACTTCCAATATTAAGCACTCACTCTATGTAGTTGGTAGGATTTTTTTTCGGGGTGGGGGGCGGGGGTCGGAGAGAGGCTGGAAAAATGTAAAGCTTGTGAATACTTGGGAAGAGAAATTTTAGTTTTTAGTCCCCTCAAAAGTAGCCTGACGGTATATAGCAATATTCAATCTTACTGATGCTTCAGACTGACATTCAGGATTGAGAAGGATCATCACAATCATCATCATCATCATAGGCGGTCCCTCGAACGAGGATAACTTGCTTCCACGAGAGTTCACAGACATTTCAATGAAGAACCTGATGTTCCAGTCCTGAACTCCAGTTGAGGGGGTGGAAGATGCCTGTGCGTGGATTTTTTTAACGTTGTACATCAGCCACCACACGGGCTTGACAGAGCTCGGCCTTTGTCCAGTGGCAAGGATTAACCAGGACGACTAGAGACCTGCTCTGCTGCACGGACCTCGTGCGCACACATATCGCAGTGTGGGCAGGTCCATGCTGCCCCTCGGCCCTCGGCTCTTCTGGGCCCCGTACCCTCATTCGCTGCACCTCCGCCACGATGTTCCAGGGCCCGGCGCTCCAGCTTTAGTTATAGCCCCGAACTGCGATGGTGTTCTCGCACAGGTCGGGGCAGCCCACGATGTTCTAGGGCCCAGCGCTCCAGTTCTATTTATAGGCCCGACCTGCGATGGTGTTCTCGCACAGGTCGGGGCGGCCCACAATGTTAGGATACCAACCCATGGTATGGCTACAAAATCAAAGTTCAAAGCCAGCATGGCTGGGCATCACCCCAGCCAATTTGTTGGCGAGAGTGTTGAAACAAAATTGCGCCAAACAATAGATGAGACCTTCAATTCCTCTTCCCCAGGAAGAATGCTTCATATTGGACGTACTTTTTCTCTTCTACAGCGATCTAGCAAAAGCATATTCAAAAAGGCACATCAATGGAGGGGTGAGAGACGAGAACTGAGAGAAAGAAGAACCTAAAAAACAGGCAACAAAAACAATCCAACTGCAGTCACGAGGGAAGTGAAGATATTTTTAAACTTAGCTACAAAGTTTAATTATAGATTTCTTTTATTTCATCATTTGTCAGTTCAGAACATGATAACCTCAAAAGACTCTTGGAACAAGAACAGTCCCTGAAATTGACAGTCTGCCTCAAACGTTCCAACTAAGTTGTGTTTCCATTGTTACAAAACTATTTGTAAACTACAAAAATTCTGCAATGATAAAAGATCCATATCAAGGGGACATAGGGGCTTTAGTCAATCTGCTTACAGTGTTCCTTTAATAGATAAAATCAGGGCTCAACTAATATCCTGACACAGTCTGTGTAATGTGAAATTGATTTTTGGACATTATCTTCGACCATCACAGACAATATTCCCTCAACATCTAAATATAATTTACAAATGATTTGGAAAGATTGCATCAGATTAGACAAGAGTTTAGGCAAGTTCTGAAGATGAAGCAGTGGATGTACAGTTCCCAACCGCAGCATATTGGGCTCGAAATTCAATGCATTTGCACCTCCCATTAGCGGGGGGTGCTAACGGGGCACAAATGAGTTCCTGACCGGGCGCGGCGCTGACAATGACTCTCACCATATTGGGCAGGAGTTTAGCAGCGGCGCTACGGCTTTGTGCTCCAATCTCCTGTGCCCGGAGATTGTGATGTCATCGCTGTATGCATTGCCCCGGCCCCGAAAATGAGTTTCGCCCCCTGCAGCAGCACCAGACGAAAACACTGGCAACTGCAGGAGGCGCGGATCAAACGGCCGACCGCTACCAGGACGATAATTAAAGGCGAGGTGACCGATGAAAATTGGCGGTGCCGCTCCATTTTCTTTGTGGGGTCCTGGTTGCGATTGCTCAGCCTGCAACTCTGCTTAAGTGCCGGGTTGATTGCGCGGCAACCCCGCTTCATGGAGGTCCAGATAGGTCCCTTTTTAATTTGCAGAGCCTGCAGCACGGCTCTGTTAACCTTTAATTCTTCTTCATTTGCCCCATGCTGTCAGTACGCTAACATTGCGTTGTGTCTTTTTAAATGTGACAGACACAATGTAGAAATACAAAAAAGTAATTCCTTTTCAGTATGCTTTATGAAACACTGCAGCCCTTTGTCTGGTTGGATATATTTTGTCACATATGCAAAACTGATCTAAGCGTTTAATAACCAAGCCCAGACTTTATCATCAGCACTCCTGCATATTTTCAAATCAACTACAATTCTATACATGGAAATCCCTCTACAATTAATGTAAAAGAAAACACATTTGCTGAATATAGTGAATAAGTTCAGGTCAACAAAAAAAAAAGAGCGGAATAATTCTTCTGAAGTCAAAGCCTGGACAATGTCTTAAATAAATAGCATAATCAGTTTGCTATTTATACTGTACATGGAAGTACAGTATTTTTAAGCTTTTAAGAAGCACTGTACTTCTCCACTGTATATACATTTATTTAGTAGTTTTAACAGTATTCAGAAAAAATATAATATATTTTTGTTCGGCTGGGAAGCTCGCTATTTATCTTCCTTTAACAAGAAACAAATGCCTTTTAAAAATGAGTGGGCAACATTAATTTTGAAAGATTTTAATCATCAAGTCAGAAGTGGGCAACTGTGTATATGAAATGGAGAAATGCATTCTGTACAAATAAACCAATTTCTGGATAAGGAAACAAAAACTGTACATGTATTACTTTGTTTAAATGCCTAATCTAAATCTACCTTTACTTTTTAAGTTATTTGTAAGACATTGATGCACAATTCTAATTCTCACCAAGATGGCATTTCTAGTTAATTATATAGGGCCCAAGTTTCCACATGATTTGCGCCTGATTTTTAGGAGCAACTGGTGGAGAACGGACTATCTTAGAAATCGCAATTCTCCACATTTTTTTTTCTGCAGTTCTAGTCAGTTAGAACAGTTTCACTTTGGAACAGAATTTTTTCTTCAAAAGGGTGCGTGTCCGGCCACTGACGCCTGATTTCAAAGTTTCCACAGTGAAAACGTACTCCAAACTAACTTAGAATGGAGCAAGTGAAGATTTTTGTAGAACTGAAAAAACCTTGTCTACACATTAAAAAATCAGGCGCAGGTTACAAATTAGGCGTCCAGAACGAGGTGGGGGGGGAGGGGGGGAAGGGAAGTCATTAAATTCTACAATAAATCCTTATTTATACTTATACAAATAAATCTAACCTGAATAAAAATTTATAAGCAAAGAAAAGATTAAATAAACCATCTTCCTACCTGTGTGAAAGTGCTTCATCCAGGGAGAATGCTGCAGGAAGCCTCACAAGTTGAGGCAGCCGTTCGTTCCCGCGGGGGGGGGGGGGAAGGGAGAACGGGGACGGCTGCCTCAACTTTCTGAGGCTTCCTGCAGCCTTCTCACTGCTGCAAGAAGCTTCAGTGCTGATGGCAGTGTGCTTTTATTAAAAAATGTTCAAAAATTAAACAGCTACAAAGAACTACAAAAATGGCCGAGTGCCAATGTTTCCTTCACACTGCGCGTGCACGAATGCTCCAACGTGCACGCACAGCGTTGCCGGCAGGAAAAAAACTAATTTAAATGGTACCCGCCCCCTCCCACTTACAAAATCGGCGCGAGTGGTAGGCTCCGCCCCCCTGGGCGCCGCGTCAGGCAGACAAGGTGCTGCAGGGCGCTCCAGAATCGCGCGTTTTTTTTCCGGCGCCGTTTTCGGCGCGAAAAACGGGCGCCCAGCTCGGAGGGGCGCCCATTTTTTATCGTGTGGAAACTTGGGCCCAATGTATCTATAGCGTGAGAGCTTTCTTACCGAGAGTGTTTAACATTCCACCTCAGTTATCGATTTCCATCCTTTTTAAACATCCTGGGCATTTAGTACAAGTGTTAAATGATTTGGCGGACATTTCAAGGCCTTTTAACCATGGCCACTAATTTGAAATCAACAAATTACAGAACTATGGTCAGTGTTGAAGCAGGGCCTGCTTGATGCTGTAGTACTGCAGCCACTTAATTATTCATCATGTTTGTGCAATTGAATATGAAGGTTTTGAAACATTAATAGACTATCTTATTGCTATTTTTTTTAATATAAAATCACACAATGGTCCCCAACATGTTCATAAAATGTTGCTTCTAGTAATGCAAAATTGTATTCAACTTTTGAACTTTTTTAATAAAGAGACAAGGGAATGCTTACTCCACTTTCCTTTCTATCACTTCTAATTTAAGGAGTTTGTGCCAAATTCAAAACTTATTTGAAACGCACTGATTTTGAAAAAAAAAATCTCAAGAAGTCAACTGACAAAAATAATAGGTGGGGAAACATGTGAAATTAATACTTTAATCTCCAGAAATGCATTTTGTCTATCTACAGTAATGCACACGATAATGTAGAGACAGGGGAGGCAACCTTTATTGTCAGAGCATGTACACTTGTGGGGAATTTTCCAGCTCTTCTCTAAATGCACTATTAGGGGATTAAAAAAAAATGAAATAACAATTTTTGTGTTTGATGGAGCACCAGGCTCATGCAGGTAACAGGTCACAGTCTTATAAATTAGTCTTAAAGTGAGACCGATGCTAAATGGCAATACAAACACATGGCAGCAGGTTTTGGGGCATTGCACCAGGATCCAATTTATAAAAGGAGAACCTCAAGAAAGAAATGGGTGCAACATTAGTGTCCTCGATCAGGCCAACATCCCCAGCATCGAAGCACTGACCACACTTGATCAGCTCTGATGGGCGGGCCACATAGTTCGCATGCCAGACATGAGACTCCCAAGGCAAGCGCTCTATTCGGAACTCTTCACGGCAAGCGAGCCAAAGGTGGGCAGAGGAAATGTTACAAGGACACCCTCAAAGCCTCCCTGATAAAGTGCAACATCCCCACTAACACCTGGGAGTCCCTGGCCAAAGACCGCCCTAAGTGGAGGAAGTGCATCCAGCACCTGGAGTCTCATCGCCGAGAGCATACAGAAATCAAGCGCAGGCAGCAGAAAGAGCATGCGGCAAACCAGTCCCACCCACTCCTTCCCTCAACGACTATCTGTCCCACCTGTGACAGGGACTGTGGCTCTCGTATTGGACTGTTCAGCCACCTAAGGACTCATTCTAAGAGTGGAAGCAAGTCTTCCTTGATTCCAAGGGACTGTCTATGATGAGACACAGCAATATACAAGACCAACATGAATGGGGTGACCGGGGAGAGAGTGGGGTGTGGATAAGGTAGATCCTATAATTGCACTCACGACTTTTTAACTTTGAGATCCACTTATTTACCATACTGGGAATCAATAAAGACATTCCAAAACACTTTTTTTCTAATTCAGCAATCTTTAGGATAAAATGGTCTAGATTAGTTCTCCTCCCACCCCTTTCCAGGTTAGAGTGTTTCACAAAAACAAAGATTACATCGAAAAGTGCACCTAAAAGTTGGCATTTGCTGTTGCACACATTAGTGATCTGCTAATGAATGCCATTCACACCTTTAACAAATCTCTCAAATTCTAATGCCCTTTTATAGTACAGTCCCAACTCCGGTGACAATATAGCCCCTCAAGCCTGCTCTGCCATTCAATAAGATCATGGCTGATCTGGCCGTGGACTCAGCTCCACTTATCCACCCGCTCCCCGTAACCCTTAATTCCCTTATTGGTTAAAAATGATAATGGGGGACTTCAATTATCCTAATATAGACTGGAATAGTAACAACAACCTTTATTTATATAGCGCTTTTAACATAGTAAAACATCCCAAGGCACTTCACAGCAGTGTTATACGACAAAACAAATAAATCTGACACTGAGCCACATAAGAAGAAATTACAGCTTGGTCAAAGAGGGAGGTTTTAAGGAGCGTCTTAAAGGAGGAAAGAGAGACGGAGAGGTTTAGGGAGGGAGTTCCAGAGCTTAGGATCCAGTCAGCTGAAGGCACAGCCACCAATGGTTGAGCAGTTATAATCAGGGATGCTCAAGAGGCCAGAATTTGAGGAACGCAGACATCTCGTGGAGTTGTGAGGCTGAAAGAGATTACAGATAAAGAGATAACAGCGTAAAGGGCAAAGAGGGGAAGAATTCTTGAACTGTGTATGGGAACTTTCATGATCAGTGTGTTTCCAACCCAACGAGAAAAGAAACAGTGCTGGATCTAGTTCTGGGGAATGGAATGGGGCAAGTGAAGCACGTTTCAGTGGGAAAGCATTTGGGGAAGTGATTGTATCATCAGGTTTAGAACAGTTATGGAAAAGGGCAGGGAACAATCAAGCGTAAAAATACTTTACTGGATGAGGGCTAATTTAAGTGAGTTAAAAAGGGATCTGGCCAAGATGGATTGGAATCAAAAATTGGTAGGCTAAACAGTAATTGAATAATGGGAAGCCTTCGAGGAGGTGGTGCTTCGAATAGACACATTTCCACGAGGGTGAAAGGAGGGGCATCCAAAGCTCGAGCTCCCTGGATGACTAAAGATATAGAGATTTAAATGAAATAGAAAAAGGAGGCTTATGACAAATGTAAGGTAGATAATACAGTCACGAACCAAGCTGAATATAGAAAGTATCATCATCATAGACAGTCCCTCGGGATCGAGGAAGACTTGCTTCCGCTCTTAGCATGAGTTCTTAGGTGGCTGTACAGTCCAATACGAGAACCACAGTCTGTCACAGGTGGGACAGACAGTGGTTGAGGGGGAAGGGTGGACAGGGAGCCTGGTTTGCCGCACACTCTTTCCGCTGCCTGCGCTTGGTTTCTGCATGCTCTCGGTGACGATACTAGAGGAGCTCAGCGCCCTCCAGGATGCACTTCCTCCACTTAGGGCAGTCTTTGGCCAGGGACTCCCAGGTATCAGTAGAAAGTATAGAGGAGATGTAAAAACAGGATTAAGCGGAGCGAAGAGACTTTGAGAATAGATTAGCAGCTAACATAAAAGGGAACCCAAAAGTCTTTTATAAGCATATAAATAGTAAAAGGGTAGTTAAGGGAAGGCTGGAGCCTAGGGACTAAAAAGGAGATCTTGTGGAGGCAGAGAGCATGGCTGAGGTATTATATGAGTCTTCACTAGAGAAGAGAATGCTGCCAATGTAGCAATAAAGGAGGGTGGTAGCGATATTGGATAGGATAAAAATAGATAAAGAGGAGGTACTTTGGCAGTCTTCAAAAGTAGGAAAGTCACCCGGTCCAGGTGGGATGCATCCCAAGTTACTAAGGGAAGTAAGGGCGGAAATTGTGGAGGCTTTAGCCACCATCTTCCAATCCTCCTTGAGCTCCTTCAACATAGGGGAGTGTCAGAGGACTGGAGGATTGCAAATGTTAAACCCCTGGCAATTACAGGTCAGTCAGTCTAATGTCAGTGGTGGGGAGACTTTTGAGAGTTAATAATTCAGGACAAAATTAATTGGTACTTGAAAAATTATGGACTAATAAATGAAAGTCAGCATGGATTTGTTAAAGGCAAATCGTGTTTGACTAACTTGATCGAGTTATTTGATGAAGTAACAAAGTGGGTTGATGACGGTAGTGCGGTTGATGTTTATATGGAGTTTCAAACGGCATTCGATAAAGTACCACATAATAGACTAAGAAAAATTAAAGCCCATGGGATTAAAGGGACAGTGGCAGCGCGGATATGAAATTGGTTAAGAGACAGAAATCAGAGAGTAATGGTGAACGGTTGTTTTTCAGACTGGAGGAAGTATACAGTGGTGTTGCCAGTGGTCGGTATTTAGACCACTGCTCTTTTTGATACATATTAATGACCTGGACTTGTGTATACAGGGCATAATTTCAATGTTTACAGATGACACGAGACTCAGAAATGTAGTAAGCAATGAGGATAGTAACAGACTTCAGGAGGACAGACAGATTGGTGAAGTGAGCAGATGAAATTTAATGCAGAGAAGTATCAAGTGATGCATTCTGGTAGGAAGAATGAAGAGAGGCAATGGGCTGAATTTTTCTGTAGAAATAATGAGGAGGATAACAGCGCTCACTGTTATTAAAGTATAAATCAGACAGCAACTTCCTGCACCTGCACAGTTAAACGCAGAAATCAGGAAGTTGCTGTCAGAGTTGCCCTGCTCCCCAGAAGCTTCACTATGCGCCCAATTTTGGACATAACTTGCATCAATTTTTTTGGAGTAAATTGTTTGTTCTGGCGCAAGTTAAAAAATGCCATTTTCCCCCCAAAATTTGCTCCAGAGTAAGTCAGTTAGGTACGATTTTTTTTAGTTGTTTTTTTTCCCCCAGACATTTACACCAGTTTTGGCCATTTATGTCATTTTGGCCAGCAAAAACTTACTCCAAATCCATTTAGGTCAGCGCATGTGGCCCAGCTCTGAAAAATCTTGCAGGCAGTTAAGAAAGCGGCACAGGTTAGTACATTTAAAGCACCAAGACTTACAAAGCACTAAACAAAGCACAAAAATAAGCATTCAATAACAAATAAAAAATAGAAGGAAGCTGAGGACCTGCACCAAGACTTACAAAGCACTAAACAAACCACAAAAAGTAATAAGCAATCAATTGATAACAAATAAAAATAGAAGTCCTACCTTTATACCAGAATCAAGTTTTTTTTTTAAAGTCTCCTCCCGCCCCACCTCAAACACTCTTTCTCCTGCACCCCCCCCCCCCCCACCCCAAACACTCTTTCTCTCTCCTCTCACCTCCCCCCCCCCCCCCACAATCAAAACTCTCAAGCACAACCATCAATGAATAAAAAATAAAATAGAAGTCCTACCTCGGCCCGGGAACTCAGTTGGCCGGCCGGCCGGTGCGGGAGGTCACTTGGCCAGGGATAAGGTGTGGCGAGATCGGGGCGTCCCTTCGGCAGGGGATCGGGGCTGCATGCATTGGGTCCTGCTCACAGCCCGCAGGACGCGCTGGGAGGGCAGGAGCATGCGCGCAGACTTCACTACGCATGCGCACAAGTGCCGGCACTGTTTTTGGTGCTGACCTGTTGTTCTGCCCCCCACTTCACAATGCACGCCACGCTGGGACTCTGGAGATTCCGAAGAGCAGCCAGGATGGATCAATTTTTTCTGCCGCTGTTTCCAGCGCGCAAAGTCGCCGCACTTAAGGTAAGTGCGTCGAAAAAAGGGGTGGGGAAAATTGAGCCCTATAATAGTATCTCGCCGAGAGACTCAGAATTGTAATACATGAATAGCATGAAGTTGCAGTACTTATATATAGACACACACTAAACATGCCAGAAAAAGTTACAGCTTGCCATTCCAGTGCAAGTAAAATTTAACAGCGTGATCAATCTTAATTACTGCCAAACAACCTCTCTGGCACTGAAAATTAATTTGTACAAGTGTGGAGTCACATTTCTGCAGATTTTAATTGTTGGTGATTTAAAAATAATTAAAAATGTAAATACATTTTTCTTTAACATTTTCTTGCTGTCTCTATCTCTCTCAATCCTAACTTCCTTTCTCTCTTTTTTCACATTCTGTACCTGATTTGATATTAAATATTCTAACGGACACTTCCTGGTTCAGACTCTGCGCTCCTCATTAACAATTCTTCAATCTAATTGGTTAAGGAGATACACAGTTGCTTGCAGGTCCCAGATCCCCTGTAGAGCACCAAAATGGCTCTCTAATTACAGTAAGTTCCAGTGCAAAATCCCACAAACAAACAGCTGGCAAGTGTAAGTGTAATGAATGGTTAGCAACATCCAGTCCAGTATAAATTAAAAGGTACAATTTTAAAGTGGGTGCTCAAACAGAGAGATCTGGGGTTGTATGCACACAAATCTTTGAAGGTGACACGACAAGTTGAGAAGGCCGTTCAAAAAGCATATGGGATCCTTGGTTTTAATAGAGGCAGACTTCAAAAGCAAGAAAGTTATGCTAAACCTTTATAAAACACTAGTTAGATCTCAGCTGGAGTATTGTGTTCAATTCTGGAAGGATGTCAAGGTCTTGGGAGATAATGCAGAAGAGATTTACTAGAATGGTACCAGGGATGAGAGACTTCAATTATGTGGAGACACTGGAGAAGCTGGGGCTGTATCATTGTATGATTCTAGTAACTGTTGTACAGTATTAAAAAAATGGCACGATTTCCAAGAGCAGAGAAGGTCAACAGGAGATTTAATAGGTGTTCAATTCATGAACGGTTTTGATAAGAGTAAATAAGGACAAACTGTTTCCAGTGGCAGAAGGGTCAGTAACCAAAGGACACAGATTTAAGATGATAGAGGTGACATGGAGAACCATTTTTTTTTAAACATTGCGAATTGTTATGATCTGGAATGCACTGCCTGAAAGGATGGTGGAAGAAGATTCAATAATAACTTTCAAAAGAGAATTGGATAAATACCTAAAAGGGAAACAAATAGGGAGAGAGCAAGGGAGTGGGATTAATTGAATAGCTCTTTCAACTATGGGCCGAATGGCCTACTTCGGTGCTGTATTATTGTATGATTCTAGTATGTTTTACACTATTAAAAAAATGGCACAATTTCCAAGTTGTTGGATTTCTGCAAGCTACACAATCTTTTCCTTTTATGACATTCCTTTAGTGGCATTTTGGCATCACTTTTCTGCTGTTGGATCACTTCCACCTTTTTTTGGTTCTATTTCACTCTTCAGTTTCATATCCAAATTTAATGTCAAGCAAGGCTGACAAACTGGATAATACTGTTGTGATTCAAATTTTAATGAAAAGCAGGTACAACTGCATGCACCTGAAAAGAAAAGGTCACAGTTAGACGCACCGTGCCAGCAGGATAAAGAATACTGGATTGAACAGACAGAATAAAATGTAAATGGCACCCAAGTGTGTGCTAATACGTTACAGAATATTTTTCGGGACAAGCTATTTTTTTATAAAAAGACAGCTCCACATTTTCCTATCTGTTCTACTGTATATAAAATATCTATAATCTCACAAAAGAACATTAGGTACAACTCCCAGATATTTAATGAACTGACTAAAGTCGCATCATTCTGGCTGCTCAGTCTGTACTCATTCGAGGTAGGCAATACACTGGTGTTAAACTTTGGAATAATTTGCCCACTGAAATTATTTTAACCCCTCCACTGCCTGAACAGAATATCACATTTGCACACCTTCTGCTCATTCTCAATACCCACATCAGCTGGTAGCTTAATAGCAATTCAACATATAATATATATTAGATATGGCAATAAATTTCTAATGGATCTTTGTCATGACACCCCCATACCTAAATGTAGTATTTCTACCAGGTTTGTGGGAGAGTGCTGATTTTTTGAAAAAATGGTTAGCAATTCTTCGTAAGAATTTCTCCTTTGAGATTTTGTCTATAAAAGCAGAATGTGACAAGGGCTTCAGAAGACATCAGTAATGATAGACGGTGCAGCAGCATCAACACTGTGAGGTTGCAGAAGACATCAGTTTTCTAAGCAAACCAAGATGCTAGAAAAGGGCCTATTTGTGCAAATAGCTAGATGTTTGGCTTCGCAAAAAGACCTCTATTGTCAAAACAAATATCTTTTTGAAATCAGAGGCTAAATTCTATGAAGTTTTTAAATTGAAAAAACTCCTACAGGCCTTCTGTTTTCCCAAACCCTAATGCACTGGATTGAGTTCACCGATTCAGTGCCTGAACAAATTCTGTGGTTAGGTCTGCCCCGCCTTTATCCAATTTATATAATATCCAAATCAGGAATAAGCAGAGATTAAAGGATTAGCTGCAAGAACGTTTTTATTCACAAATTATAGGAATGTCTCATTTTCTACATATGCCTTTAGCTTTGGTTCATTCTAATAGTTTCTATTTTTGATCCCCAGCATTCCATAGTGGAACATAACATCCCATGCAGCGACTTGCACATTCTAATACCCATAATGCTTTATATTCATCAAATTGGTAGTTAGCAACTGTAGGTCACAAGATTCATTTATTCTTTGTACTGCACATTAATGAAGATAAAACAAGTACTTCTGCAGCCCATTTCCTGTGCCAACCAATGAATTCACATTTACTCCAATACATCACATGATCTCAGGTCAATAAGTGACAATGACCACAAAATATTTCCCTCCCCCTGAAAACTCCACAAGAGCCTGGAAACAAATTACAGATGTGCAAATGTTTTTGCGAAGCACTGCCCATACACTGTGGAGCTCTTCAAGTTTGGATCTGGATGAACTCTTAAGACACAAGGTGCCACTAACTATTAGCCTTTCTTAATCCCACATCTTTAAATAAAAAGCTTTTATAAAATGGGTACCTTTTTTCTTGGGCCCAAATCAGTTGGCATATCCTTTTCCTTTCTTCGTTTGAGCCCCAGACCATCATCAGATTTCCGCCTGTTGGGATGATATTCCTCCATTTTTGGACGGCCAAGATCGTCAGATTTCCGTCTTCCACCATCTTCACCTTCTTTAAACTCCTTTAAGAGAGACCCAGGAAGATTGGAGGCGAATTTAAACCCAGGGCCTCTCTTCTGCATCAAAATCGGAAATGGGAATAAACGCACATTACCACCCGCTATTGCAGAGAAGCTTGCGCTGCGCTGCCTGGTGTGGTATGTGGTCTACATGTATTTTACTTTAATCCATTTTTCCCCTGTGTTTTGTTTATAAGTACAAAGCTACATATGTAGCAAAAAAATTAAAATCAAGATCAAACATTTTCTGAAAAAAAATCGTATCACACTATAAACATGTGTTTGACTTAATCCAGAATAAATGTTTTCTAATGTTGAATAATAATGTCCCATTTATTTTCTCAAAACTGATCTGAAAAGTGTTTGCAATGCAACTGTTCTTCAGAATGTTTGGGTTGTACTTACAGCATTCAAACTGTTTCTGCAATGCTCTACAAGCTGATCTATAACTATTATAATGCCAATGTAAAGATTAGTTATGTGCATTCAACATCAGTGCAGCTGAAATCTGATACAGAGGCAATCTGAAATTCTCACTTTGACCACAAATGTGTAACATTTAACGTAGGTCTCAAACCCCATGCTTTTCCTCTCCTTTCTCTGGCTTTAAGCTCCACAATTAGAAAGGCGGCTTGCTTGCTAGTTTTAAGGGAGTGGGGAAAGGGGTAGATAATTGTCAGCCAGGTGTCTGACATGCACGAATACCCATATCCATATTGAAGACTCTCTAATTAAATCTATTGAGAAGTCTGTAGCCATCTGCTGGGTTTCTGTTTGCCCAATATGGACTACACACTTTATCGCCAAAGTGACATTTCCCGAAGAGCTTGGATAGCAGTGCCAAGGCCTCCCTTGTGCCAAGTTACACAAAGCTACTGCTAAAACAATAAAGCTAACTAGAGGAGAGCTATTGTAAGCTGCGCAATCTTGTCTAGCTTGAACACATTATTCAACGGGGCTTTGGCCTGTTGGGTTACTTGGAGACAAGTGGAAAACAAATCCCACCACCAGTGACAGGACTACCCCTCTGGGTTCCAAGCTGGCTAATCAATCATCAGTGTCGTGGAATTTTGCAGATTTGTCTGGCTTAGGTACTGGCTTGTCAAGCCTATTAAAGGGTAGACTTGATTACAAATACTTTTGTTTGGAATTTCTATCACTAGGCAAGTCACCAAATAGACCACTAATATATATGGAAGTGGTGCTTCAGTCATACAGTTTAGACAGAGATAGCGAGGGAGAGAAGCTATAAGCACCACTTCCTCACTTTTGTACTCCAACCCCATTGAGATAAAAGGCCAATATTGCATTAGCCTTTTTAATTATGTTTTGTACCTGTGCACTAGCTTTTAGTGATTTGTATACATAGACACCTAAATCTCTTTGCTCCTCCACAGCTCGTAGACTCTCATAATTAAGAAAATATTCTGATTTGTCTTTCTCAGATCTATAAAGTGGAGGGAGGGAACAAAGAAGGGGGGTGGGGGAAAGAGGATCAAAGATTCCCTCCATCATGGAAGATAATGGAGATTATGCAATACGAGTAAAATTAGAAAAACATGTGTGTCAGATTGTGAAACAAGCAGAATTTAGTTTTTCTATTGCTTTTAGCGAGAAGTAATTGCTGATCAGAAATTAACATGGTCCAAAATATAGTTTTAGTTGTGTATATCAGGTTTGATATTTCTTTTAACTCAGGAATTTCCTATGTAAATAATAAATCAATCACTTATTTCATCAGTACTTACTTTGCCCGTTTTCCCTTCCTGGTTACACTTTGGACATTCCCAGCAATTTGGCAACTCATCATTTATAAGTCCTTCAGACTCTTCCACCTGATTTAAAAAAAATAAAAAATACATACTTTATACATAATATACCTGTGCTATTAACAAAACAATTGTACATCAAAAGTAGCCAGATAACTAGAGTAGTTAACAATATTTGGTGGAAGTACATAAGACTGATTTTTAATAAAAGAATAAAAAAGCTATGTGTATTGGTTGAAGAGAACCACAGCTATAATCAGCAATTTCATAGTATAAAGTTTGTTAATAGTTCAGCTGTTGAAAAGTTTAACATTATCTTCTACACGTGTTTAAATGCATGTATACAGCCTGTTCAATCATTTTGAACTTAAGTACAAAGGAAATTGATGTCATCAAGCTACATACAGACTCTTGCTTATGTGACCCTTCTTGACCAGCTGAAACGTTCAGAAATCTGAGCTCCTTGGGAACGCCTTAAGATAAATGTCATGTGACAGACATCAAAATAAGTCCAGATTTTAACATAGTATCAGTGAACTTATGTATGCAGTGATGGACTGCAAACTTATGCTGCTTGAAAGGGGCCAGTTGCACACAAGTTTAGGGCAGGCTGACTTTTTGTATCCTGGACTGTAGGAGATGGCAAAGTTTTAAGACTCCCTCCCTGATGAAGTGTCAGTGATAAAGGCAGATCTCCCCCGACATGTCCAAGTAGCTCTAGCAGGGTCTGTAGATTCACCTCCTTGGGTAATGGTAGGTTGGTGCATACCACCTCAGATGTAGGCGGTCCTGCCGATGTGCTTTCCTGTGGAACTCTTCATCCTCTAGCTCCAGGGTAGCAACAGGAATTCCCATAGGCAGGTCCATTCTACAAGTTTAGGGTGCTTAAAGACAGCTTTTAATTTGATTCAGTGCTAGGTGGTGAAAAAATAATAAATGTATATATAATTAAAAACAACACACCAAGCTGAATACCAGAAAAAGGAAACCCTCTCACAAACCAGCTAAACACACCTATAAGAATCTCATTCTCAAATGCACCCATTTCATACAGGCCTTCTAGGACAAACCATGTAAAGTATCAGGTAGGTAAGCGCAAATCTTAGGTTCTCGCGTGTTTGCAGCAAGAGGCTCCAAACGATCCCAACGCAGGACCAACTCCCAGCATTTAATGAGTCACCGCACTGCAAATCGCCATCATAAAATTTACCCATTGATTCCAACAATTCCCTCCAGATGTGAAAGAACGACTACGTGTAGATAGTCCAAATATAACTATTATATTGGCAGCTGCGAATTGTGCATCATCCCCTGCAAGTAACCCCACGTATCAACAACAATTGGCATTTAGCATCACTCCACTTTAGTCTCTGGTCCTGGGAAACAATTAAATGTCCCATCTGTGTAGAATAGGCGAGAGCTATAAGTATAGAAGTCACACTGCAGAGTTATAGTCAATGAGGTTGAATGAAGCACTTTTGCGGTACTTCATTGCAAGGCATAAAACCTAACAATTTGAATTTCCATATTTTGTCACGTTTTCAAAATAGTAATGATTTCATAATAGATTGCAGTAATTTACTCATTGCAATGTTCATTTCACCTCTGACACTGAACTATCCACTCAAAACACACTGTTCAAATTAATCCTTTCAAAAATATTTCAAATATGAAAGATGCAAGATTTTAGGACTTTTCAAAATATGATCTCGCAGGTCAACTAGGTCAAGCATACCTTTAAACATTCTGGGTGTAATATTTCATTGCAGATGGAGCATTCCATTAAGCTAGCATTAAATTTCTCTGCTTCATCCACCACATTGTCTTCCTTTCCTGCCTCACCGCAGATCTTGCAGACTGCTGTGTGTGGTAGCACAGGCTGCAAGAAAGTGATAGAGGTCAATAGATTCTAGTCTAAAATAATACTCAATGTAAAACAAACCATTCATAAAACCAACCTTCATAATCTTTGCTTAGTGTGACATTTTGGAACTGCGGGTATATTTGGAGATGACGATGCATGTAGCAGCACCAATACGTTGTGCTGCAAAGTTCAAAGGACACAGGTTTGATTCCCACTTCGAGTTCCTAATCTCAGTCACACAGCATGGGTAATTGTTGAGCAGAGGCAAGAAATCTCCTCACAGGATGAAGGAAATTGGATGGAGTGTCTATTAGTTACTGAATTACTGTTGAAGTATTGTCACTGTTGTTCTGTAGAAATGCAGATGCAAACTTGTGCACAGCAAGGTCCAACAAACAGCAATGACATGGATAATCAGGTAATTTGTTTTTGATAATGTTGGTTGAGGGAGAATTGTTGGCTAGAACAAGACAACTGCTCCACTTTTCTTTGAATAGCACCATGGTCTCTATTACATCCACCCAAGAGGGCAGAGGGCCTTGGTTTAAAGTCACATCTGAAAGATTGTACTCCGACAATGCAGTAGTCTCTCAGTACTGCACTGATGTGTCAGCCTACATTATGCACTCGGGTCCTAAAGTGGAGCTTGAAATCACAACCTTCGGACTCAAAGGTGAGGGTGGTATCACGGAGCCAAGTTTGTCACATGTTGAGTTATCAATTTCCATGGTGCTATCTGAAGTAGTCGTTCCTGAATTGTTCTCACATATCTTCCGGCAGCTGGTTGTAGAACAGCATTAGTGGAGGTTAACAAGCAGGTTGCGACCTGACTTGCTGTTTAAATGAAATAAACAATAGAGGGTTTTTTTGAGAGTTACTGATCAGGCAAATATGTTGCCAAATCAAAAAACTCCCCATCCATACTGATCCTTTAAACGGAGTTAAATTAATGGGTAAATCTTCTATTAAATGTGACACACAAATCCTTAGATTCTACATTATTTCCAAGAGGCATTATGTAATATTGTAAAGGCTCAACAGTCATTATTTGGATGAAATATATCTGCTTGCACAAGTTAAATGAGCTCATAGTTTAACAGGTTTTAGCTGCACAATGACCTCAGAAAGGTTCTGCTGCCAGAAGTAATGTGGGATCACCACCATTAGAGCACTTGATAATTATATTTAAATGATAATGAATCTTTGTATACTACAGCAAGCTTTCATTAAGGTCTCTAGTTAAGGAAAGTACATCTGAATATTTTAACCTTTCCCCTATCCGATCCATAACTTGAACTTTGATTTAAGGGCCAAACGATACAAGCTAGCACTTTTAAAATGTTAATTGTAAACTCGTTAGAATGAGGCCTTTCATTGTCATGACATTGGTTAGCACCTGCACCAATGTGGGGTTATACACCATCAACCAGCCTTATTTCTTGCTGTGATTCAAAAACGTTCAAAGGATCTGATCTACCTCAGCCACTTCCTCAGGGTTCTCAGCTTCTCTCTTCCCCCCCACCCACCCCCCCACATTACAACAGTGACTACATTTCCAAAGTAGTTAACTGGCTGTTAAGTGCTTTGGGACATCCTGAGGTTGTGAAAGACGCTATATAAATGCAGATTCTTTTCTTTGCCGCTCCCCAGTGCCTTTCTCCGTCTTATCTTCACTCTCGTGTTGTAAAAGCACCAACTTCCTCATCCATTTTATAATGCTTCAGAAGTGTAATAATAAGATTTTGCATTTTTTCCTCTGCATCTTATAGCTACAGCAGTTGCTTTTCCCAGTTATATCCATGAAAGGAATTGACCGTCAGTCAGGTGAGCATTATCGTCAAAATGTCATATTGGATTACAAGAAATTGCACCTCCCTTGTGCATCAGGAGCAAGAAGCCCCACCATGTCACTAAACAATATAAAACAGCTCAAGTCAGCACAGTTAGGAGAAAGAGGGAATATGGGAGTAGAGGGCCCATAAGCGCGCACACACCTTTGATTAGAGAATGCATGATTGTTTTCAATCTTTTAAATGAAAAACAATCACATTTTGGTGTTTCTAAGCATTCTATCTTTATATAAAAATTACTAAATTATAGATCAGTATATATGAAGTAAATGTATTACCCAAGGAAATTACAATTCTATTCATTACCAGAACATTTAATGCAATATTTTATTTTAAATACTCAAAAGAAAGTTGCTGCCCGCTATCAATAATTTTTTCCCCTAAGTCAAGCTTGAAAAGTAGAAAAGGCTGCAGCAATCTCAAAATTAATCACAGGATAATCTCATTGCCACTGAAGATGGTTTCCTTCCAGAGATTAGGCAGAATGATTAAACCAATAGATGCCATTGTACTTACAGCAATACATTGCCTCTTGATACAGGACTGCTTCATTCTGCCAGGGCCTCCGAACTTCTTCATGTCTTTGCAGAAGTGGCATTCGCCACACTCCGTTCGTAAGCAGGCTTCGCATTTGCGACATCGTGTCCTGCGTCTGCGCGCACCACTTGTCGATTTATGGGGAAGGAGTTTGGGTCCCGATGAAGGGGCTGGCCGAGGTTTTAGTCTTGCTGAGTCCCTGGACTGTAATAGAGTAAAATAATACTTACTAAAATGTGCAACAGTCAACAGGAAGACTTTAGACTTCATATCAATTACACGGTCATATTTTTCCACCGATTCACAGTCAATGGGCAGAAATCCTAGTCATTAATTCATACTAAAGGGGAGTATTTCTTTTTAAAAACAAGAGCAAGGGAAAGGCAGTTCTGAATATTTAGTTCTATCTGATCGCTTCGCATCACATACAGTATGCAATGTCCCAGCATACTTCTGTTACTCATGACTCTGCAGATGAGATAAATGAGGAACTTGGTGATCTATTTTACCAAATAATCCATCAACGAAACAAAAAGCTTTTACAGAGCTGAACCACCCTGTTATGTATTACAGCTTTGCTTGGACCATACACGACTTGATGACTTGTTATGCAAATCTCCCAAACCTTACCAGACTGGTTACTCTTATAGAATATAGTAACTGCTGATGGAACAGGTTTTGAGGATAGGGAGTGAACACATTAAAGTTGTTCAATGGAATACTTTGTCAGGTAAGACAAGTAGGGTGGCCTTATCATCACAAGTAGATCAACATCTTTCAGAGAAAGACCAATTAATTGAGTGGCTGACCAAACTAGTATCTCAATGTACTGCACCCGCCCAGGGCTAGTTTGCAAATTTGCAATCATGATTCTCCACAAGGCAAATGACGGATGTGAAGTGTGCAGTTGTGAATTGATGCCATGTATTTCTATGCTGCAGAGGAAGCAAAGAGAGAGAAACAATAATAATGGGCCAGCTTAACTACAACAATGAAAGTAAGGTCGCCTATCTGCTCTCTTGCCCCAGGGAACAGGGTACTGGGAGAGGGGGAAAGAGAGGAAATGGGAAGGCGTAGAAAATATATATATTTTTTTTTAAAAAGAGACCGAATAAGATATACTTAAAATGAAGCAAAAACAAAAACATATGGATGAGAACATGCTGGACACCTTATGCCAAATGACCAGCAAACCCAAATGTGCATTGCACACAAGCTCATTTCCTCAACAGGTAGACTCTCCGCTCGTCCCATTCACCTGCCCTTTCCCCGTAGCCCTGCAATGTTTTTTTCTTCAGATACTTATCCAACTCCCTTTCGAAAAAGATTGAGTCTGCCTCCACCACCCTTTAAAGCAGTGCATTCCAACACCGCCTCCACTGTACCCTTCGGCCACCTGAGGAAAAGAGTGTTTGAAGACCAGGCCTCAAATCTGCCACCAAGCTCATGGTCTACAGGGCTGTAGTAATATTCGCCCTCCTGTATGGCTCAAAAACACGGACCATGTACAGTAGACAGCTCAAGTAGCTGGAGAAATACCACCAACAATGTCTCTACAAGATCCTACAAATCCCCTAGGAGGACAGACGCACCAACGTTAGCGTCCTCGACCAGGCTAACATCCACAGCATTGAAGCACTGATCACACTCGATCAGCTCCACTGGGCAGGCCACATTGTTCGCATGCCAGACACGAGACTCCCAAAGCAAGCGCTCTACTCGGAACTCCTTCACAGCAAACGAGCCAAAGATGGGCAGAGGAAAGGTTACAAAGACACCCTCAAAGCTTCCCTGATAAAGTGCAACATCTCCACTGACCCCTGGGAGTCCCTGGCCAAAGACCGCCCTAAGTGGAGGAAGTGCATCTGGGAGGGTGCTGAGCACCTCGAGTCTCATCGCCGAGAGCATGCAGAAACCAAGTGCAGGCAGCGGAAAGAACGTGCAGCAACCTGTCCCACCCACCCTTTCCCTCAATGACTATCTGCCCCACCTGTGACAGAGACTGTGGTTCTCGTATTGGACTGTTCAGCCACCTAAGGACTCATTTTTAGAGTGGAAGAAAGTCTTCCTCGATTCAGAGGGACTGCCTATGATGATGATGCATTCCAGATCCCAACCACTCGCTGCGTAAAAAAGTTTTTTCTTACGTTGCCTTTTGGTTCTTTTGCTAATCACCTTAAATCTGTGTCCTCTGGTTCTCGACCCTTCTGCCAATGGGAACAATTTCTCTCTATCTACTCTGTCCAGACCCTTCATGGTTTTGAACACCTCTATCAAATCTCCTCTCAATCTTCTCTGCTCCAAGGAGAACAACGCAAGTTAATTAATTTAGGTAATTAGCATATTGTTACCAGTCTAGCAGTGTAACTGAAGTCCCTCATTCCTGAAATTATTCTGGTAAATCTTTTCTGCACCTTTTCTAAGGCCTTCACATCCTTCCTAAAGTGTGGTTCCTAGAATTGGACACAATACTCCACAGCTGGGGCCGAACCAGTGTTTAATACAGGTTCACCATCATTTCCACAATTCTCGGGCTGGATTTTCAGCTTTCCAAATTTCGGGGTGATAATGGCGGCAGGGCGGTCCCGGTACCGCCTGAAAAAGTTTGCGCCTTCGACTGGAAATTTTGGCAAAAAATGAGGATCCCATGATCAGGGGCGTTAAATCAGGCGTCACACAACGGACTTTATGCGCCTGTGCGTCCGAGCCAAAAATCGCAGCGTTAAAAGAGGCAGCCATTTTCCGCATGCGCAATCATGTTTTCATTTTCCCGGGCGCAGATGTTATTTCAGGGTGCGGCAGCTTTCTCCACGCATGCACATGTGACTTGCCCGACTTCTAGCACTTCTGCAGAGATGGAGCAGTAGGGGTCCCAGGCATTTTTCAACGAGGCCTTAGTCCTTACAGTGGAGAGGAGGTGGACATCACTCCATCTGGTTGGGGGAGGGAGACCGCTGCCAACAATTTTCAAAAGGATATGGAGTGAAATTGCCTAGGAGGTGTCTGCTGCAGACATGGTTGCCAGAACTGGCACCCAATGCCGCAAAAAGTTCAATGACCTTACCAAGTTCATCAGGGCGAGTACCCTTCACATTGATGTATGCTTGCTATCCTTCCAACAGGAATGTCAGACACTATGTGAAGTCTTTCATGTATCTGCCCATTCTCAAAGTCTTGCAGTCTGTGGTGTGAGTTTCACAATGCATCAGAAAGCTGAAGGCTGACTTCTCCAGCCATTGCCTCTTAATTAAGGATGCACATACCCTCTTGTTCCCTAATCATTGAGAACTTTCCTCACAATACACTCCCACTGCTGATATGGGTTTCATAAAGATCACCTGCAGCCCCTATGCTACCTCCCTCTCACCTCCTACCAATCGCTCACAAAGCTCATGCAACATCTACACAGATTGAAGTGAAGACATCTGCACATCCACACAGTCTCAGCTATTGAACTATGGTAGGCATATGTGGCACAACAGGAGGTGTACCCTTTCTGAACCCCTCCTAGTTTACTCATTGCAGGCAAAGCTCTGACATAACAGGCGTGAGCATCACCGGACAGGATGGGGTCCGCCTCAGCTCCTCGACTTAACAGATATGGAGGAATGGGTGTCTGCCCTCATTGGAGCACCAGCTCGGACAGTTGCCGGGGGCATTGCTGAGCCCCCTTCGAGTAGTGAGGGTATGCAAATGGATTGTGCGACTGATGTGACTTAATTGAGATGTATTATGAAGTGGCGTGGGGCTTGCAGATGTACATGCGCAATGCCACCTTCCTGCTATCACCCTGCTGCTAACCACATCTGTTGTTTTCTGCTTGTAGAAGAACAGCCATAATCACGACAGGCATTGAAGGAGCCATCAACATCTGGCCATTGGGGGGGTGGGGGGGGGGGGGGGGGGGAGATGATGAGGCGTACGAGGAGACATAGAAACATAGAAAATAGGTCCTTCGAGCCTGCACCACCATTCAATAAGATCATGGCTGATCATTCCCTCAGTACCCCTTTTCCTGCTTTCTCTCCATATCCCTTTAGCCGTAAGGGCCATATTGAACTCCCTCATGAATATATCCAATGAACTGGCATCAACAACTCTGCGGCAGGGAATTCCACAGGTTAACAACTCTCTGAGTGAAGAAGTTTCTCCTCGTCTCAGTCCTAAATGGCCTACCCCTTATCCTAAGACCGTGTCCTCTGGTTCTGGACTTGCCCAACATCGGGAACATTCTTCCCGCATCTAACTTGTCCAGACCCGTCAGAACCTTATATGTTTCTATGAGATCCCCTCTCATCCGTCTAAACTCCAGTGTATAAAGGCCCAGTTGATCCAGTCTCTCCTCATATGTCAGTCCAGCCATCCCGGGAATCAGTCTGGTGAACCTTCGCTGCACTCCTTCAATAGCAAGAACGGCCTTCCTCAGATTAGGAGACCAAAAGTGACAGCATTGCCTGAGCCACAGATCCCATCAGTTGGCCCATCGTAACAAAGCACATCTGGTGACGAGCCCAATTTCCCTGGCTTTGAGTCGTCGGAGGCTCCTGGCCCCAGTTGCCTACAGCAACGCGCAACGAGAGGGGAATCTTGGAGGCTAGCTCTCGAGGGTGAATCGGCAAAGTAGGTATGCTCAACAACAGGCAGACATGGAACTGGATGGTGGAAATGTCCAGGGAAAACTCAGACAAGCACCATGAGCTCATGGTGCATTGGGTCAGATCCCAGAGAGCATCAACAAACTTTCTGCAACTGTTGCAGAGGCAGTGTCACACATTGTGACTCCAGCAAGGCCATCATTGCCCACTCACAGAGGCTGGTGGCTTCCAGCTGCTCGTGGTGTTCCAGTGTGTGTGGTGCATGCCATTGATCACATTGCAGCATCGATCGAATCACAGGCACAAGCTATGCTGCAGCTTGGTGATGTGATGCAATCGATGACTGGTGCCATCCTCTCTGTGTTCCTCATGGCCCAACAAAGAAGGGACGGTGCCGAAGCAGGCCAGCAAGTTGTGGAGACACATCATGCTCCAAATGTT
Source organism: Pristiophorus japonicus (assembly GCF_044704955.1). Classification (NCBI taxonomy): domain Eukaryota; kingdom Metazoa; phylum Chordata; class Chondrichthyes; family Pristiophoridae; genus Pristiophorus; species Pristiophorus japonicus. The sequence continues at coordinate 53,487,597 of NC_091992.1, forward strand.
AAGGTTCTGCCCCGTCGGAGTGGCTCCTAGGAAATGGAAGGTGCTGTCCTTCCTCAGGATGACAGCATTCCAGCTCCCACCACTGACTCCCCAACCATGCACCATACATGGTACACACCTGAGCCACCGGCGACTGCTTCCGCCGACGATGAGGCGCAGCAGTCCGCAGCCAGGCCTTCCAAGCCCAGAATTGGTCCAGGGCACCTCATACGCCGTCTGCACTGACTGTCCCCAAGCAGCCTTGCTTTAGGCACGGAGGCCTCATTGAGGAGGAGCAGCAGGCGTGGGAGAGGGAATGAAGGGAAGGGACGGGGGAAATCTCAGGCCAAGGCCCATTAATGGGTGGGACAGCCTTCTGCAGATGCCTTGCTATTTTATGAGAATGCCTGTAAATAGTTGTTTTTTTTAATAATGCACTTGTTAAGTTACTTGCAGCAGAATGCTGTTTATTGTATTGTTCTGATGGTTTATTGTCTTTTTTGATTTTATTGGGGGTGGATTGTTCGTAAATTTTTTTTGATAAAAATGTCACTTTGACCCTTAGCCGTTGGTGTCATTTGTATCATTCAAAAACTCAGCGTAGATGGCCAGTATTAGATGCATCCCTCAGCTTCCTCCATTCAACCAAACTGGCCCATTATGAGCTGGCGACATGCGGCTCTTGGCCCGGCTGCATTTGGACGCGGCCACCCCATGGATAGGGTGGCTGTGCAAATGGGGCCCTGCCAGGTTGCTCTTAGTCATCTTCCTCCTCCTGAGGTGGGCAATGTCTGGCCCCTCATGATGAGGACTCAGCCCTTGGAGTCCCAAGGGATCCCACAATCCATTAGGAGCACCTGTACAAAAGGAGGCCTCATAGGCTGGAGAGGCACTCAGACCTGTAATAAAGGACTATGTCACACCTTACTTTGAGCTTGCAGTATCTGGTCTGACTCTTTATTCAAGATATAACAATGGCCAAGTTGTGTATCATGCAGCACACTACAATAAATTCGGAGACCTGTTGAGGGGAGTATTGAAGGCTGCCTCCAGAGCGGTCCAGACATCGGAAGCGCTGCTTGAGCACCCTAATTGTCTGTTCGATGATGTTGCAGGTGACTGCATGGCTGTCATTATAGCGCTGCTCGGCTTCTGTCGTGGGGTTACGGAGGGCCGGGGGGGGGGGGGAAGGGAAGGGTCATGAGCCAGGTGGCTAGCCCATATCCTTTGTTCCCGATCAGCCAACCCTGCCCTTCCCTTTGTCATTGAAAATTTTGAGACACACTGTTCTCGCGCAAGATGAAAGAATCATGTGCGCTCCCTGGATAGCAGGCATTCACTGCGAGGATGAGCTGCGTGTGGTCGCACACCAGTTGGAGGTTTCGGGAGTGATATCCATTTCGGTTTCTGAATACCTCTGCTTTGTCGAATGATACTCGAAAGGCGACAAGTGTGCACTCAATGGCTCCTTGAACCCTCGGGAAGCCTGCAATTCTGCCAAACCCACATGTCCTCTCATTCTGGCTCTTCCTGCTCATTGGGAACTTTATGAAGTCCATTCTGTGGGCGTAGAGCCTTTGTGACGTGGTGGATGCAGCAATGTGTAACGTATTGAGAGATGCTGCATATGACCCCTACTGCTGCCTGGAAGGAGCCGGAGGCAAAGTAGGCCAGCAGTACAGTCACCTTCACTGCGATGGGCAGCGCAGTCGTGTTGGCACTGGAAAGCTGTGGGTCTGCCTGTAGGAGTTGGCATATCTCGGTCAACTAACTTCCTTTCGAAAGCGCAGCCTTCCCATGATCTGTCAAACTGGAGGGCGGCGCCGCCGCAAATCAGGAGCCTAATTTAATCAGTCGGGCGCTAAAACCTGGACCCCTGGCATTACGCCCAGAAGCACCATTTACCGCCCCTCTGGGGAGCAACCCGAGGCGCAAAAGAGCAGAAAATCCAGCCCTATATCTCTATTTATGAAGCCCAGAATACCGCAAGTCTTTTTAACTGCTTTCTCAACCTGCCCTGCCACCTTCAACGATTTAGGCACACCCCCTTTAGGATTGTACCATTTTGTTTATATATCCTCTCCTCATTCTTTCTACCAAAATGCATCACTTCACACTTCTCTGCGTTAAACTTCATCTGCCGCGTGTTCGCTCATTTCACCAGCCTGTCTATGTCTTCCTGAAGTCTATCACTCACCTCACTGTTCACTATACTTCCAAGTTTTGTGTCATTTGCAAATTTTGAAATTGTGCGCAATACACCCACGTCCAAGTCATTAATATGTGTGAAGAAAAGCAGTGGTCCTAAAACCGGCCCCCGGGGAACACCACTGTATACCTTCCTCCAGTCCGAAAAACAATCGTTCACCACTACTCTGTTTCCTGCCATTTAGCTAATTATGTATCCGGGCTGCCACTGTCCCTTTTATTCCATGGGCTTCAACTTTGCTGGCAAACCTATTGGGGCCAAGTTTCGGCCTGAGTTGCTCCTGTTTTTTTGGAGCAACTGGTTTAGAATGGAGTATCTTGGAAATTTGAATTCTCGGCATTTAGTTTGCTCCAGTTCTAGTCAGTTAGAACAGTTTCACTTTGGAACAGAATTTTTTTTTCAAAAGGGGGCGTGTCCGGCCACTTATGCCTGTTTTCAAAGTTTAGGCAGTGAAAACTTACTCCAAACCAACTTGGAATGGAGTAAGTGAAGATTTTTGTACGTTCGAAAAAACCTTGTCTACACTTTAGAAAATCAGGCATAGGTTACAAATTAGGCGCAGGGAATGGGAGGGGGGGGTTTAAAGGGAAGTTTACAAACATTAAACACTTCAGTTTTACAAATAAAGAGCCATCATCAATAATAAATGATAAATACACCAATAAATCAATCAAAAAAATTAATAAAAAATAATTAAAAAAAAAATATCAATAAATAAAACATTTTCTACTTACCGACTGCAGCACCGGGAGTCCTCCAACAGCGTGCTGGGACGGCCTCCCCCAGTGTGTCTCTGTCAGTGTCTCTATCTCTCTGTCTGACTGTGTGTGTGTCTCTATCTCTCTGTCTGACTGTGTGTGTGTCTCTATCTCTCTGTCTGACTGTGTGTGTGTCTCTCACTCTCTGTCTGACTGTGTGTGTTTCTGACAGTGAGGGGGAGAATGGGGGTGGGAGGTGGGGAGAAGGGGGGGGTGGTGGGGAGAAGGGGGGGGTGGTGGGGAGAAGGGGGGGTGGTGGGGAGAAGGGGGGGGTGGTGGGGAGAAGGGGGGGTGGTGGGGAGAAGGGGGGGGTGGTGGGGAGAAGGGGGGGGTGGTGGAGAGAAGGGGGGGGTGGTGGGGAGAAGGGGGGGGTGGTGGGGAGAAGGGGGGGTGGTGGGGAGAAGGGGGGGTGGTGGGGAGAAGGGGGGGTGGTGGGGAGAAGGGGGGGGTGGTGGGGAGAAGGGGGGGGTGGTGGGGAGAAGGGGGGGGTGGTGGGGAGAAGGGGGGTGTGGTGGGGAGAAGGGGGGTGTGGTGGGGAGAAGGGGGGGTGGTGGGGAGAAGCGGGGGGTGGTGGGGAGAAGGGGGGGGTGGTGGGGAGAAGGGGGGGTGGTGGGGAGAAGGGGGGGGTGGTGGGGAGAAGGGGGGGGTGGTGGGGAGAAGGGGGGGGTGGTGGGGAGAAGCGGGGGGTGGTGGGGAGAAGGGGGGGGTGGTGGGGAGAAGGGGGGGGTGGTGGGGAGAAGGGGGGGTGGTGGGGAGAAGGGGGGGGTGGTGGGGAGAAGGGGGGGGTGGTGGGGAGAAGGGGGGGGTGGTGGGGAGAAGGGGGGGGTGGTGGGGAGAAGGGGGGGGTGGTGGGGAGAAGGGGGGGGTGGTGGGGAGAAGGGGGGGGTGGTGGGGAGAAGGGGGGGGTGGTGGGGAGAAGGGGGGGGTGGTGGGGAGAAGGGGGGGGTGGTGGGGAGAAGGGGGGGGTGGTGGGGAGAAGGGGGGGGTGGTGGGGAGAAGGGGGGGGTGGTGGGGAGAAGGGGGGGGTGGTGGGGAGAAGGGGGGGGTGGTGGGGAGAAGGGAGAAAGGGAGAGAGAGGGAGGGAGGGAGGGAGGGAGAGAAGGGGAAAGGAAGGAAGGAGAGGGGAGGGAAGGAGGGAAGGAGGGGAGAGCGGATGGAGGGAAGAGGGGAGGGAGGGACGGAGAGAGGAGGGAGGGAGGGAGGGAGAGAAGGAGGCTGAACGGCCGGGCCCAAGAATTCGGGCTGGATTTACAGGTAGGTGGCGTCGGGTTTCGGGGGCGGGTGAGAGAGCGGGGGTCGGATCCGGTCGGGTGGGAGGAGCTTTATGCACGCAGTCCCAGTGAGGCCATTCGGCCAGGGCTAGGGGCTGCGTGCTTCGGGCCCCTCCCACAGTTTTGGGCGCCTGGAGCTACTGCACATGCGCGCCCACTGTAGCGCGCATGTGCAGAGGTCCCGGCACTGTTTTCAGCGTAGGGACCTGGCTCCGCCCCCCACAGCTCGTGCTGCGATGCGCCCGGCTCCAGAGGACCTGCAGGGAGCCGGAGAATAGGCGAGTTTTTTTTAGGCGCACTTTGTGGCGCAAAAAACGGGCGTCCAGGTCGGCGCGGCCCGAAACTTGGGCCCATTATGCGGCACTTTGTCAAACGCCTTTTGGAAATCCATGTAAACTACGTCAACCACATTAACCTCATCAACCTTCACTGTTACCTCGTCAAAAAACTCGATCAAGTTGGTTAAACATGATTTGCCTTCAATGAATCTGTGCTGGCTTTCCTTAATTAATCCACACCTTGAATTTTGTCGCAGATTAATGGGTCAAAGCTTCCACACTACTGAGGTTAAACTGATTGGCCTGTAGTTGCTGGGTTTATCTTTACTCCTTTTTTGAACAATGGTTTAACATTTGCAATTTTTCAGTGCTCTGGCACCAGCCCCGTATATATGGAAGATTGGAATATTATGGCCAGTACCTCTGTAATTTCTGCCCTCTATTCCTTTAACATCCTAGGATGCATCCCATTCACTCCTGGTGATTAATCTACTTTAAATACAACCAGCCTTTCTAATACTACTTCTTTATCAATTTTTATCCTATCAAGTGTCTCTACTGCCTCCTCCTTCACTATGTCTATGGCAGCATCCTCCCTCTCCAATAATGCCACACCACCTATCTTTCCCTCCCAATCTTTCCTGAAACATCTTATAACCATGAATATTTAATACCCAATCCTGCCCTTTTTTGAGGCAGTTAATGCCATATCATATTCCCATGTGGCTATTTGTGCCTGCAGCTCACTTACCTTGTTTACTACGCTTTGTGCGTTCACATACACACACATACATACACCATCCTGTATTCTTTCTTAGTTGGACCCCACCTAAGACCTTACTATTTCTGACTTTAGTGCTCTCGGTCTTTCCCAATCCTTTGAGCACTTTATTTCCCCTTTCTAATGTTACATCCCGGTGCCCATCCCCCTGCCAACAGCACTAGCAAACCTCCCCGCGAGGATATTGGTTCCCGTCCTGTTGAGGTGCAACCCATCCGGCCTATACAGATCCCACCTCCCCCAGAACTGGTCCTAATGCCCCAAGAATCTGCTCCCTCCTGCACCATCGCGCCAGCCATGCATTCATCTGCTCCATCCTATTTCTATACTCAGTTGCGCATGGAACTGGGAGTAATCCAGAGATTACGACCTTTGAGGTCCCGCTTTTTAATCTCTTTCCTAGCTCCCTAAAATATGCCTGCAGTACCTCATCCCTCTTTCTACTTATGTCTTTAGTACCAATATGGACCACGACCTCTGGCTGTTTACCCTCCTCCCTTAATGTTCTGCAGCTGCTAAGTGACATCCTTGATCCTGGCACCAGGGTAGCAACATACCATCCTGGAATCACGTCTGCAGCCACAGAAATGCCTATTTGCTCCCCTAACTATCGAATCCCCTACCACTATTGCTCTTCCCCACTGTACAGCTGAGCCACCCTTGGTGCCATGGACTTGGCTCTGGCTGTACTCCCCAGAGGAACCATCGCCCTCTCAGAACAGAATACTGGTTGGAGAACAAGATACACTCTGAACTCCTGCACTATCTGCTTGGTCCTCCTTTTCTTTCTGGCGGTCGGTCACCCATTCCCTCTCTGCCTGCGCACTCCTTATCTGTGGGGTGACCACCTCCTGAAACATGCTACCCACAAAGCTCTCAGTGTTGCGGATGCAGCGCAGTGATGCCAGCTGCTGCTCAAGCTCTGAAATCCGGAGCTCGAGCTCCTCCAGCTGACGACACTTCCTGCACATGTGGTTGTCCAGGACATGGGGAGTGTCCTGGATTTCCCACATGGCACAGGATGTGCACTCCCACTGGACTGAGCTGCCTTGCCATGCCTTTATTTATTCAACTATTAACTAACTTTACGTAAACTTAAGACTATGATGTATCTAATTCAAGTTATTAATGTAATATAGTATTAGTTAATATAATTTAGTATTAACAGTTACTAATTTAATATAGTATTAACAGTTATTAATCTCCAAGCTTCTGCTTTATTACTAACCAGCTATTTAACCCTGGCCCCTAACTTGAAGTAAAAAAAAACCTCAGCCGTCAGTGAAACAGCCTTTCCCCACCCCAATACTAAAGGGTTCAAAGAAAAATGAAAACAAAACACAATTTTGTTTAATGTTCGTATGATTCTTCTCCTGGGTTCCTTGCAGCAGTGTCCTGGAGATTAATCTACAATTCCTGGAGACTCAAGATAGACAATAGAATTTCACTAACTTTTTTAAAACTAAATAAATTACATCCATTGGAATAGAAACATTCCATTCAAGATGATATTACCGATTGTTAGTCATGTGTTAAATATCTCCAAATGGTCACAAAATAATGATGATCACTTGTGCAACAACACAAATATATGAACATCACATAGAAATGAACAGAAATTGACTATTAAAAAAAAATCACTTGAATCACACCATGCCATTATTTCCGAGATCTACAGATAGCACACATATTCAATGCAATATTGTCTGCATTCAAGAGGGCAATTTTGTACTTCGACAAAAACAAGACTACTGTAAAGTTACTGGAATTAGGAGTCCAGATTTACTATCAAGTTTTCAGCAGTTAAATACTAAATTCAAACAAAGTTGAGAAACAGTCAACATAGTAAATGATTATGTTCTCCCCTGGACATTTGATGCTACATAATAAATAACAATAAAGGATTTATGGAGTGAATGCACACTGGAACCCCAACACTCTTATTCATTCATTTTCAGATTGATTGAACAGTGAGTGGAAGATGAGTTAGAGAGGTGTGTTTTTTCCCCACTTCATTGAAACAATTTACAGTGGAATTATTTTTCTCCACTCAACAGCAAAAAAGCTGCTTACTTTTGGCCCAGAATTTGCTGGCAAAATAATGGCTAGCTTAATAGCGCTCGTTATTAATGTGTAACTCAGCCAGCAAGTTGTGGCGAGGAAGAGATAACCCATCAATTATGAACCACAAATTGCTGGACAATTTACGCTGCTGCGATGTTAGCCTCGCGAAAACAGCAATTCGCCTTTAACCAACCCGCGAGTTTCAGGAAGTTGCTGCATTTGCATATTCATTGTCAAGTTAAGGCGGATAATTAACAACACAAGCACTTTTTATCTAGGAGATTCCTGCTATGCTACTCAACCTCAGCCCAGAAAGAACAGTTGAAACTACGGAGTCTCATTCCTACAAGTAGTAAATTGCTGTTAGAGCTTTAAATTTCTTTTCTTACTTTTCCTTACTATCTCTTTTTTCCCCCTCCCTTAATTCAATCTTTTGTTTCCTCTTTCTATTTCTTTCTGTACCTGATTTAACTCTAATTTACCCACTCTAATTCACCCTCCTTCTCCGTCAGTTCTGTTTATTTCTCAATCCTTAAATCTCATTGGTTTTACTACGTTAATGTCACTATATTAATACAAGTTTCTTAAACGATAAGGGGATAAGGGGTTATGGGGAACGGGTGGAGAAGTGGAGCTGAGTCTATGATCAGATCAGCCATGATCTTATTGAATAGCGGAGCAGGCTCGAGGGGTCGTATGGCCTACTCCTGTTCCTATTTCTTATGTTCTTATGAGTTGTTGCAAGTTATTGTTAAGGAGTTAGACTGTTGGTCCCATCAATTACCAAGGGTCCAGATGCTCCATTGCCCTCACCACTTCGTCATCAGTTCACACTTCTAGCAACTTGCAGGATAAAAGAATTTTGAGCTGAAGGGTGAGGGGACAAGTGTAACGAACAAAGAATGCTGTGAGATGCCCTGCTCCAGCAAAATCTGGGCCACTGTAAAGGATGCGTACAATGTGGAGACGTGCAATATAAAGAAGAAAGACTTGCATTCATATAGCGCCTTTCATGACCACCGGATGTCTCAAAGCACTTTACAGCCAGTGAAGTACTTTTGGAGTGTAGTCACTGTTGTAATGCGAGAAATGCGGCAGCCAACTTATGCACAGCAAACTCCCACAACCAGCAATGTGACAATGACCAGATAATCTGTTTTTGTTATGTTGATTGAGGGATAAATATTGGCCAGGACACCCTGGATAACTCCTCTGCTCTTCTTCGAAATAGTGCCATGGGATCTTTTACAGCCACCTCAGAGAGCAGAGAGGGCCTCAGTTTAACATCTCATCTGAAAGACGGCATCTCCGACAGTGCAGCACTCCCTCAGCATTCATCATAGGCAGTCCCTCGGAATTGAGGAAGACTTGCTTCCACTCTTAGAATGAGTCCTTAGGTGGCTGAACAGTCCAATGCGAGAGCCACAGTCCCTGCCACAGGTGGGACAGACAGTCGTTGAGGGTAAGAGAGGGTGGGACAGGTTTTCCGCACGTTCCTTCTGCAGCCTGCGCTTGTCTTCTGCATGCACTCGCCGACGAGTCTCGAGGCGCTTAGCACCCTCCCGGATCCACCTCCTCCACCCAGGGCGGTCTTCTGCCAGGGACTCCCAGGAGTTGTTGGAGATGCTGCACTTTACCAGGGAGGCTCTGAGGGTGTCCTTGTAACATTTCCTCTGTCCACCTTTGGCTCGTTTGCCATGAAGTAGTTCCGAGTAGAGCGCTTGTTTCGGGAGTCTTGTGTCGGGCATGCAGACGACATGGCCCACACAGCAGAGCTGATCAAGTGTGGTCGGTGCTTCAATGTTGGCCTGGTCGAGGACGCTAATATTAGTGCGTTTGTTCTGCCAAGGAATTTGTAGGATCTTGCGGAGGCATCGTTGGTGGTATTTCTCTAGCGATTTGAGGTGTCTATTATACATGGTCCATGTCTCTGAGCCATACAGGAGGGCAGGTATTACTACAGCCCTGTAGACCATGAGCTTGGTGGTAAATTTGAGGGCCTCGTCTTCGAACATTCTTTTCCTCAGGCAGCCGAAAGATGTGCTGGTGCACTGGAGCCGGTGTTGAATCGCCTCATCAATGTCTGCCCTTGTTGATAAAAGGCTCCCGAGGTATGGGAAATGGTCCACGTTGTCTAGGGCCGCGCCGTGGATCTTGATGACTGGGGGGGGGGCGGTGCTCTGCGACGGGGACAGGCTGGTAGAGGACCTTTGTCTCACGGATGTTTAGCGTAAGGCCTATACTTTCGTACGCCTCGGTAAATACGTCGACAATGTCCTGGAGTTCAGCCTGAGTGTGCGCAAACGCAGGCGTCGTCTGCGTACTGTAGGTCGACGGCAGAGGTTGGGGTGGTCTTGGACCTGGCCCGGAGACGGCGAAGGTTGAGCAGCTTCCCACTGGTTCTGTAATTTAATTCCACTCCAGCAGGGAGCTTGTTGACCGTGAGGTGGAGCATGGCAGCGAGGAAGATTGAGAAGAGGGTTGGGGCGATGACACAACTCTGTTTGACCCCGGTCCGGACGCGAATTGGGTCTGTAATAGATCCGTTGGTAAGGATCACGGCCCACATGTTGTTGTGGAGCAGGCAGAGGATGTTAATGAACATTTGGGGGCATCCAAAATGGAGGAGGATGCTCCATAGACCCTCGCGGTTGACAGTGTCAAAGGCCTTTGTACGGTCAAAGGCGGCCATGTATAAGGGCTGGCGCTGCTCCCTGCATTTTTTCTGCAGCTGTCACGCTGCAAAATTCATGTCCGTTGTGTCCCTCAGCACTACACTGGCCTAGATTTGTGTGTTCAAGTCCCTGAAGTGGGATATGAACCTGCAACTTTCTGACTCAGAGGCGAATGTGCTACCCACTGAGCCGCAGCTGACGAGAGCAGATAGGTTGATGGCGGGCTATGCATTAAACATTTCTGGCTACAGAATTGTCAGAAGAGATACAAAAAGCAAAAAGGGATGACATTACTATGAAAGGATATAGTTACAGCGTGAGAAAGAAAGGATAACATGGAAGGCAGTCTTCAGACTGAATCTCTCCAGACTGGACTGAGAAGCAATAAGGACTTTGTTATAATACTGGGTGTCCATTATAGACCACTCAAATGATGAGAAACAAATTGACGGAGCGACTGTAAATAGTTCAAAGAGATTTGCTGAAGTAATAACAGAATACTTTAGCTATTCAGAGATCAACTGGGCCAATATTAACAGTAATGTTTAAAATAGGGCAAGGTTTGTAGAATGCAGTCAGGACTGCTTTCCAAGTAGGTTACAAATCCAAGAAGGAAAAATGTAATCGTAGACCTAGTTCTCTGAATGAAGAACCTGAACAAGTTAGCAACCAGAAGGTGGGAGAAGTGGTAAGTGATCACAAAAATTACTTTCAGTCAGAAGAAAAAGAAACACCAAATCAAAATCAAAAAAGGTGCCTAACTACAAAGGAGCAAATTTTTCAGGGTTGAAAAGGAACCCTACCAAAATTAACATGGAAAAGTTGGCAGATAACACAGCTAACTAGCAGCGAGAACTATTTATGGTTGTGATGGATAGGGTCAAACAAAAAACATACAGACCAAGAGTAAAAGGGATTGTAGCAAAGGCCAGATTGCCATAGATGAATGAAGATATTCAGTCAAGAATGAAGTTTAAGAAGGTGGCATACGAGAAAGGTAATGCAGAACTAAATCAGGAGTTATACCAAAAGCAGAGAAGAGAAGCAAAATAATTTTTTAAAGTACAAAGAGTAACAAAAAGTGGCAGTCAACATAAAATAACAAAGGTGTTTATCAGTAGTTACATTTCTGGGCTTTTTGTTCTAGATATTTCAACTTCCATTTAGGCTATGCTCATAAATATGAGTATTGGCTCATTACATCTGTGAGAACATCTTCACTGGCCCCAATATCTAGCATGCCCAAGGTAACAAGTAGAAGACTTTTCCTTTTTGCTACTGGGTCTATCCTTCACTTCCACAGAACTTGAGAAGAAACAGAGTACATAGAACACCATTCTTTTAGGCATTAACTGCCATTGAATATTTTGTAAACAATAGGTAAACAACTGAACAACAACAGAAAAATAACTCTATACTAATTTTTCAATAATAGATGATTAATATCTATAATAACTATTCTATAACTAAAACTTTTGTAAATACAGTTATTCTTACCAACTGCAGGAAGTAACTGGCCTGCTATGGTCTCAGCATTGGCTCCCCCAAGTCAGAAAGTTGCAAGTTCATTTTCATTTCAGAGACTTGAGCACATAATCTTGGCTAACATTTCAGTGCAGTACTGAGGTAGTGCAGTCTTTAGAGTAAGACAATAAACTGAGGCCGAGTCTGTCCTTTCAGGTGGATATAAATGATCCCATGGCATTATTGAAAGAGCAGGGGAGCTCTCCCCGGTGTCTCGCCCAATATTTATCCCTCAACCAACAGCACTAAAACAAATGATCTGGTCATTATCACATTGCTGTTTGTGGGACCTGCTGTGCACAAATTGGCTGCTGCGATTCCTGCAGTAACCACACTTCAAAAAACCTTCATTGGCTATAAAACACTTTGGGATATCGGATGTTGTGAAAAGCGCTTTCTTTCTTTGACCTAATCTCTCTGCGATTCCAGAACGGATCTAAGTGTGTTGATCAGATGAAGCTATAAATATTCAGTTATTAGAGTTTATGATTTAAATAACAACTAGTCAGACTACCATAACATTGACCAGCACAGCATTTCGGTCAAGCAAAGTTAGAGGGGGCAGGGGGATCAATAGGTATAGGAGGAATGGAGGGGGAGATCGGATTTCCAGCAGGCAACCTTCCCTCTGCTGGAGCCTTGAATTTTACCTGAGGCAGGGGTTGATTCAAATTCATTAAGCAATGAGATTTGCTGCCTCCAGAGAATCTCTCTGTTGGATACATCATTTTTGGGGCAGAAATAGTGATTAATTGCAGAGGGTCGTTAACCACTACTATCCAGATTCTTTTCCATTTTATGAAATTGCACACATTGTGGGCCCAAGTTTCCACATGATTTGCGCCTGATTTTTAGGAGCAACTGGTGGAGAACGGACTATCTTAGAAATCGCAATTCTCCACATTTTTTTTTTCTGCAGTTCGAGTCAGGTAGAACAGTTCTACTTTGGAACAGAATTTTTTCTTCAAAAGGGGGCGTGTCCGGCCACTGATGCCTGATTTGAAAGTTTCCACAGTGAAAACGTACTCCAAACTAAAGTAGAATGGAGCAAGTGAAGATTTTTGTAGAACTGAAAAAACCTGTTCTACACATTAAAAAATCAGGCGCAGGTTACAAATTAGGCATCCAGAACGAGGTGGGGGGGGGGGGGAAGGGAAGTCATTAAATTCTATAATAAATCCTTATTTATACTTCTACAAATATTATACAAATAAATCCAACCTGAATAAACATTTATAAGCAAAGAAAAGATTAAATAAACCATCTTCCTACCTGTGTGAAAGAGCTTCAGGCAGGCCTTTCGGGACCGAAGGCTGAACGGGCCGGCCCGAGACTTCAGGCAGGGCCCGTCCCCAGCACCAGATTTACAGGTAGGTGGCGTTGGGTCGGGTCGGGGAGGTTCGGTTCGGGGGGGGGGGGGGGAGAAAAGGGAGAGAGAGAGAGAGAGAGAGAGAGAGAGAGAGAGAGAGAGAGAGAGAGAGAGAGAGAGAGAGAGAGAGCGCGGGTCGTGTTGGGTCCAGTCGGGGGGGCGGGGAGCAGGAACGGGGGGGGCGGGGAGCGGGAACAGGAGTGCGGGTCAGTCGGGGGGGGGGGGGGGGGGCGCGGGTGTCAGGTCTGGTCCGGAGGCAGGGGGGGCGGGTAGCGGGTGTCGGGTCTGGTCCGGAGGCAGGGGGGGCGGGGAGCGGGTGTCGGGTCTGGTCCGGAGGCAGGGGGGGGCGGGGAGCGAGTGTCGGGTCTGGTCGGGGGTTGGGGGGGGGGAGCAGGAGCTGGCCGTGGGAGGAGCCTTATTCACGCAGCCCCAGTGAGGCCATTCAGCCAGGGCTAGGGGCTGCGTGCTTCGGGCCCCTCCCACACAGTTCGGCGCCTGGAGCTACTGCACTTGCGTGCCCACTGTAGCGCGCATGTGCAGAGGTCCCGGCACTGTTTTCAGCGCAGGGACCTGGCTCCGCCCCCCCCATAGCTCGTGCTGGCTGCGCCGAGGGCCAGAGGATCTGCAAGTAGGTGGAGAATACCGAGGATTTTTTTAGGCGCACTTTGTGGCGCGAAAAACGGGCGCCCAGCTCGGAGGGGCGCCCGTTTTTTTTCTTGTGGAAACTTGGGGCCATTAAGTCAGATCCTCGAATGCTCACATTTCAGTTAGCAGGATGGTGCATGCTTGGTGGTAGAATGACCATGGATGGGGGTCAAAAGAGAACCGGTTCTGCTCCATTCACTGAACTGGAGGGGTTACATTCAAGAGAATAGGGTCAGGGGATGATTCACAAGAGTGGAACATTTTTACACGTGACCAAAAGAAAAGGGAAAAGTCTGTTGGGGACTGTCAGAGGCTGAATCCTGTTATTTAAAAAAAATATTAAACCGATTTCCTTGCTACTGTTCCAATTTACATTACTGTTCCTAATCAGCAACTTAAAGTGGAAAGATCATTCTGATTCAGTCATCTAGTGGCTCAGGATCGTACTCTAAGATAATTTGCAGCAACATTTCATTTCTGACCTAACATTACCGTGACAAGTAATTTATAATTGTGCAGGTCTATTACAGGGCCAACTATAGGCGTAACTGGTGGACGTTAGCACATTTCTAATTGATGTTGCCATAGGTGCAGTCTTACATCGGAGCTTGCAATGCACTTCAAACTGGAATGTTGCAACCCACTACCCAAGTTCAAGAAAAAGTTGGCAGTCATGAACATGACTGAACGAATGACAGTACATTTTTGTTTGAATTTTGTGGTTTGAATCTTCCCTCGAGGTATCTGCTGAGACAAAATTGACCAGTAGTCCTTGCAGTACTGTATTGAGTTACAGTGGGAAACAAGGTGAATGCATCTGGCTTTTTATGTATTGTGAATGAATTGAAAGGAATTGCCACCAAGCTGAAACTAAACAAAAATGCTTCACTAGAAACAAAGCAAAAGAACTTTCAATTATATAGTGCCTTTCATATCCTCAGGATGTCCCGAAGCGATTCACAGCCAATGAAGTACTTTCAAAGTGTAGTCATCGCCATAATGTAGGGAAACGTAGCTGTCCAATAACACACAGCAAGGCTGCACAAACGGTCACGAGATGAATGACGAGATTATCTAGTTTGCTGGTGTTGGTAGGGAGATATGGCCAGAACACTGGGACAACTCCCTTACTCTTCTTCAAATAGTGACGTGAGATATTTTATGTCCACCTGAGCGGGCAGGCGGGGTTTAACGTCTTGTCCGAAAGATGGTAGTGCCTACACTGCAGGATTGAGGCCTTCTGTACTATGAAGTATCAGCATAGATTATGTACTGAAATCTCTGGAATGGAGGAGAGAACAAAGTGCTGGCAATTAACAACTTCTATTTCAAGTAAGGTGAAGAAAGGACTGCTGGAGTAGCAAATGAAGTGATGGGAATAGCAATATTAGATATTTAATTAAAAAGGAAGCTATTGAAAAATGGTTAATTAAACTTAAAGTTAGTAAGTCACTAAACCCAAATACTCTGCACTCCAGAACACTGAGGGAGGTACTGATCATAATCTTGCAATTTGTTTTTTGGAAGGAGTAACTGTATCAAAGAACTGACGGGTAGAAAATGTTATATACCTTTTCAAAATACAGGAAAGGATAAGCCAGGTAATAATAGACCAGTTAGTCGAATGGTGACAGTCGACAAACTGCTAAAGACCACAATAAGAGATAACGTCAACACTTCTCAAAAGATATAGGCTAATTAGAGTCAATCAACATGGATTTGTACAATCATATTTTTCAAGGAAGTAGTTACACGCAAGTAATTTCTGTTATATCATCATATATGACTTTCGGTGGACAGGTTAAGGAGAACTAAAAGTTGGATTCAGCTATTTGTATCAGGGTCATCTTCAGCTTTCAAAGCAAGAGGCTGCCAGCCACTGCCTATATTCAGAAACTAATCAGGTAAAGGTTTACTTAGTGGCTAGGCAGTCTTTATTTATTGTTCGAAAATTTGAAAACTGGGCAAAATCGGCAAGGTAATTTTCTTGAATGGCTGACTCATTAGGGTATATGCTTGAGAGGAAGATAGTTTGTTGTATTTACACCTGCAACATGAAAGGCCTATGTTGATAGAATTAACACTGCCCTTGCTACTCAACCTTAATTTAGTTCCAGTTCTAGCTTGCAGCTGGACTCACGTGGTGGGCAGAAATATCCCGCTCATTCAACATACAAACATTGCATCAAGAAATCTACAAAAGACTATTTTCTTAAAACTCCAGCAGATTCGAATGTATTCTTTCACAGTCTGATAAAGATAGTGGCCCAGAAATTGCGGCCTCCCCAGGTCTGTACAAAGTTTCTACGGACCTGGAAGGTATCGGAAAAGCCGGTTTTCAGCGCACAATGCGCATGCGCTGAAAACCAAATTTTCTGATCTGTCAAATTTCTGGCTTAACAGATCCCCTGTATCTCGGGAGCGAGGACATTTGCATGGGCAAGATTGCGGGATTTACGCATATCTTGCCCAGCAAATGTCCTCAAAACTCTTGTGCTTGATAAAAGCAGGCGCATAGCCTACTTTTACAGGCATAAAAGTTTAAAAACATACATAAATATAATTAAATTAAATTTAAAAAAACACATTTTGTTTTTAAAAACCCTGCCCACTAAGTTTCATTTATTTTTAACCATAATTAAAGTTTTTTTTTAAATCTTCAAATTTTTTTTCTTTAAAAAACATTTCTATCAACTTTAATTTCGAATGTATTTATGGGAGATGTTTTAAAAAAAATGTTTTATGTAGTGTTTGGGTGTGTTTCTCATTCATGTTAATAGGAGTTCAGGATTTACAAAACTCCTATTACTAGGAATGAGAAAATACTTTACCGTGATTGGGTGTCCAGGTCCATGTGACTCCTGCGGACGTTCCAACGTGAACGCGCTCCGTTGTGCAAGAAGAGGTGGCCTTGAATCCGGGAACTCTGGCAGGCATTCGACCAAAAGGTAGGTGCGCATCTTTTCTCTTATTTTTAGTCGAACGCTCGTGGGAAGAAGATACAGGGATTTCTAGGCCAGTATTCTGACTCATTGTGAACTGATTCCCTTTCGAAGTAGCTGTACCATCAGCACCTTGCTGTGACTTTCTATTTGTGTTTAATCTTACTTGCATCAGCTTGGCTCACAGTACCACTTTCCAAGTCAAAAGATTATGGATTCAAGTACTGCTCCGTGACTTGAGCACATAAGTTGGGCATCTCCGTATATTACAGAAGCACACCCTTTTAGACAGCACATTGAATAGAGGACCTGTTGCTTTAGCCGTTCAGGTAGATTACATGGTACTACTCCAAGCACAGGTTTAACTGGTCATATATCTTGCTTTCAGTTTGTGGAATTTGTGTATGCAAATTAGATTGCCACATTTGCCTGCAAAGCAAGAGTCATTACACTTCAAAATAATCCACTGAATCTGAATTGCTTTGGGATGTGATGGGAAAAGGTCTGAATTGTAACAATTATTGAGCATATAAATAAAGGGAATTCAGTGGACGTAGTCTATTTGGGCTGTCATAAAAGATTTGCTAAAAGTGCCATGCAAGAGACTTGTTGGAAACATTGGTAAGTGTGAGGAGCTCATGGACTTTATCTCTAAGAGTGAGACTGACTGGGCAATATAAGCTGGGCCATCATGACCAGGATCAGTACCTGCCGACACAGTTAAGCAGGATTCTGGTTAAAGTCAATGGCGCCTTCTCTAAATAAATGTTTAAAAGGCCAATCAGTATTGATCTGTGCCACTAGGTCACCAGGTAACATACAAGTCATTGTGGCAGACCTCTGAACAGTGCAATCTGGCAACTGATCAATTTTTTTCAGGCATCAATGCTGGGTGATGTCAGACAATGATGCATGTCAAATGGATGAGAAAAGAATTTTGGGTAGTAGGGGCGGCGGAACCAGCTAGGCTTTCTGGACTTTCCCCTGATCATTTTTCTCGTGCAGTTTGCAGTTAAGTCCAGACAGGTTGACCCAAAAACTGAGGCAGATTTGACATGCTGCCAGATCATATTTGAAAGATAGGCAGTGCAGCTTTTGCTTTAGCTATTCATGATAGTAAAATACCTACTACATACAAGACAATGACTTTTGGACTCACTAGATGCAGATATTTGAGTGTACGTGGTATGTTGGTCAGTGCAGTCAGGGGACTGGCTCTACCATTATTTGAGACTTGTGATATTAGTTGGTACTGAAAGGAACAACCAAATCGATGAAAAATTAACAATTTATTTCCCATTTATTTAGAGAAGGAGGCACAAAATGTCAACTGATAAAGATTTTTAAATGCACAGGAACATTAAACTAAAACCACACTAGGGGCTCAATTTTCCCCAAGCCTGTTTTCTGGCGTATTGCCAAAGCTACACCCGTTTTTCTAGGCCAGAAATATTTTGCCAAAGTTTCCCCTAAGTATAATTCGAATTTGGCGCCGTGCAGCCTCTTCAGTCGCCTCAGGGGATGGAGCCTGCCGTCCGCGCCAAAAAACGAAGCCGCACCTTCTGCGCATGCGCAAAAAAAATTACGTTTTTTGACTTCATTCCAATGGACGCGCATGCTCAGTACAGCTTGGATTTTGCAATCGACCATTTTTAAAGAGTCAGTTGTGTGTGCGAGAGAATTGGCAAAATTGCAACTGAAACAATACAAAATGCAATGCGGTGCAAGGACCAATAATTTCTTACAGGAAGAAGTGGAGACACTAGTTACTGTGATTGAGAACAGATGGCAGGAGCTGGTCACCAGCTGAGGGCACATAAAAGTTCCACCCCAAGAAATGAAAAAAGCTGGAACCAAGTTACAGAAGATTTCTGTGCAATTGTGACCACCATGAGATCTGGAGACCAGTGTAAGAAATGGCAGTAAGGTAGTGCAAGTAATATTTTAATTTATTCAATGGAATTGTAATTGTAAATGTGACCAGTTGTATATGTCACACCCAGCAGAAAGACACCCTCTCTAAAAAGTTGCGTTTTCATCTTTGCAGAGGAAGGTGGCACATAATAAAAGGGAAAGAACTCGAACAGGAGGAGGTCTGGCAAATCTGCACTCACCGACATCCTTGGAAGAAAGGGTCGCTGCTTTGATGGGTCCTGCCTGGAAAAAAAGAAATCAGTACTGCACAAGCTGGGCCCACACTCAAGGGAGAGGGCAAGTCCTGCAAATTCATCATGGTCCTTCAAATCAGCCTGCTGCCTGGCCTGCAATGTGTGAGCCTACTCATGCCACCCACCCTGCCCCCTTCTCTGCTGCTAACCATTTGACTGTTCTGTTATCTTTTGCAGAACTTGAGGCCAACCCCGACGATGCAGAAGATTATTCAGATGAGGACGAGCCTGAAGAGGAGAACATCTTCCAATCCAACCCTCCAGACCAAGACCATGAGGGTGAGGGCGAGCGGGAGGGTGATGGAGCTGGATGAAGCTCCCATTGTTGTACTGACTTTGGAGGAGGTTCCACTAATGGAGGTGACAGCCCCTTCCATGACTAGTGGTTTGAGTGTTGTTGGGACATTCCATGGTTTCACACCTTCGGAGGTTGCAGGTCCCAGTGGTAGGGTGCAGCGAGGAACACCCAGGGCCCCACCTTCCGAGTCCCAGTGGTGTGGTGCAGCGAGGCCCCACCTTCCGAGGTTGCTGGTCCCAGTGGTGTGGTGCAGCAAGGCACACCCAGGGCCCCAACTTCCGAGGTTACCTGTCCCAGTGGCGTGGTGCAGCGAGGCACACCCAGGGGAAGGAGAGCTTGACTGCGCTCTCCTGAGGTGCAGGATCTAACAGATGTGCTTCAGGGAAGGTTGCAGGTAGTTCAGACAGATTTGCTCAATATGAAGAAGGGAATGCTGCAGGTCGTTGAGACACTGTCAGGGCACACGAGGGGCAGCATGTTGGAGTTAGCTGCTGCAATAAGGGAACACACCCAGACCTCGCACCCATTGACAGAATCAACTGTCACTCCCACTCCAATCCCCACACCAGCCTCTGAAGAGCCCAAAGCCGGGCTCTCCAACTTGCCGCCTGATGCCGACGCACCCCACCCTCAAGAGGTGCGCAGTACCCGAGATGTTAGAAAGAATAAGCTTGGTATCAAGCCCAGAAACATTGCACCACCGCCTGCGGGTATGGATAGTGTAGAGTCCAAGACCAAGCGCAGCGGGCGGTATTAGATTAAGGGGGATGAGAGATGGATGTGGCCTTTCTTTGCTGCTGCTGTTCTTATTGTTGTAACTGTTCTCAAATTAATAATTTTTGTAAGTTATGTAAATTTACAAGTTTTTAAGTGATCTTAGAGTGATATTAAAGTAAAGTTTGATATAAGAATAATTTTATTAAAAGGTATATTCAGTACATGGTAAACTTTTGATTAAAATATATTTTACATTAAAACTGAATCATGTTCCATTAACACAACACAACATTACGGAACAGCTCCAAACAATAAACACGTCCATGTGAAATAGTTGTCGCTGAGCCCTCAGGCATCAGTAAAGCGTTCAAGGATGAGCTGCTGGCGCAAGTTTCGAGCAATCATGAAACGAGCACGATGGCCTGCCCTCCTCCGCAATCGTCCTCCAGCCTCAGGCACTTGCATGCCGCCGGTTTTCTTAACTCACCAGAAGGTTTTTCGGGAGTGGCCGGATACGCCGACCCAAGAGAAATAAAATGTTGGCCAAACTGAAAACAATCGGAAAAACCAGCAAAGACATGAGGAAACTGTGACATTAAAAAAAAAACTGGCCTAGAAAAATCGTAACTAAGTCAGTTATGCCAGCGCAGGTCGCAGGGGGAAACTTTGGAAAAAAAACCCGCCTAAAAAACGGCGGAAATGAACAGGGAAAATTGAGCCCCAGGCTTTTAACAAGAAATACACTCCAAAAGTACTAAGATGGCTAAATGCAGTGCAGAACTTTTCCTCCAATTCCTTGTGCAAAATATCCTGTAACCTTTAGAGCTGATTCCACCTGGGACAGGTAAAGACAACAGTTGTGGCCACCAGCCATGCTGAAGGCAAGAGAACGTCAAGGATGAACTTTTTGTTTTAAAAGCTACAGTTTTGAAGCAATTAAATTTTTCTTTCAATTATGAACAAGAGACATAGCTGAATTGAAGATTTGGACCCAGCAGTAGTGCCACAATGTTTTTTTTGTTAAAAAATGAGTGGAGCATTAACACTTACCCTGTGGTAGGAAAAACACACTGACGCTGCAAGACAGGGCACACCTTATCTGCTGTGTGGGAGTGAGTTTAGTGGAAGACACCAATAAGGCGGCCCTTTATTAGGTGTTCTTCCACAAAGTTTTGGCCCCGTGCCAATGCAATCCAGTAGCTAGCATGTGGCAATTGTGATTGTGGAACAACCCAGAATTCAGAGCTCTTGTATAGCATACAAAAGACTGATTCTATACCTCTCTAGAGGGTTTGATGCAAAAATAAAATTGCTACAATTATTGAGGCCGACGATGAACACAATTATTGCAAATCCTCCAAACATGGGGCCAACTTTGGCGATGACTTGCATCAATTTTTTTTTAAAGAGTAAGTTGTTTTTTTTGATGCAAGTTAAAAAATGCCATTTTCCCTCCAAAATTTGCTCCAGAGTAAGTCAGTTAGGTACGATATTTTTTTAGGATAGTTATTTTTCCAAAAGGGAGCTTTACCAGACACTTACGCCAGTTTTGGCCATCAAAAACTTATGATGACCTAAGTCGATTTGGAGTATGTGGCCAGCTCTGAAAAACCTTGCGGGCAGTGAAGAAAAAGCAGCGACAAGACATTAGGGCAGGTAAGGGAGCTGGAGAGGACCTGAACAACCAAGCACCAAACATTGCAAGGAAAAGCTCAAACAATGAAAGAAACTAATAAAAATGAAGTAGATCCTACCTGCTGGCCGTGAGCCATGGGGGGGGAAAGGAGGGAAGGAAGGAAGGAAGGAACGAAGGGAAGGAAGGGACGAAGGGAAGGGAAGGGAAGGGAAGGGAAGAAAGAAGGAAAGAAGGAAAGAAGGAAAGAAAGAAAGAAAAGAAAGAGGTATATATATATATATATATATACACAAAATTTATGCTGGTATACAAAACATTCTCTCTCTCTCCGCGCTTCTCCCCCCCCCACCCCATCAAAACTCTCAAGCACAACCAATAAATAAAAAATAAAACCGAAGTCCGACCTCACCTGGGAACTTAGCGGGCTGGCTGGCTGGCTGGCCGGCCGGTGCGGGAGGCCACTCGGCCGGAGATAGGGTATGGCGAGATTGGGGCATTCCTTCGGCCGGGGATAGGGGCTGCGAGCATCGGGTTCTGCTCACAGCCCGCAGGACACGCTGGGAGGGCAGGAGCATGCGCAGCCTTCACTGTGCATGCGCGCAGGTGCCGGCACTGTTTTCGGTGCTGGCCTGTTGCTCCGCCCCCCCACTTCAGACTGCACGCCACGCCAGGACTCTGGGGACTCCGAAGAGCGGCCAGGATGGGGCCCCTTTTTTCCGGCGCCCTTTCCAGCGCGCAGTCGGCGCACTTAAGGTAAGTGTGCTGAAAAAAAGGGGTTGAGCAAAGTTGGGCCCAGTTGGGCCCATGGTGGGTGTTCCAGTTCCTCTGCTGCACATGCTCTGTTTGTAGATCTCACATTGCCCAACACCAAGTGTTTATCAGATTTAGTTAGGGCATGTTGTCTCATTTCACTCCTACAGTATGCAAGTGTGGCAGTTCAGTTCCTACAACCCAGGGAATTTGTTGGAAATTGCCTCACAAACTGAAACTCTCAAGATTTAAATTTCTTCCCCTTAGGCCAGGAATGTGTCTTAATTAGCACGTAGATCAGAACGATTATGAATATTGAAAACAATCCTGAGGATGATCAGGTTTAAACTGGATGAGTGATCCAGTTATTACAATTCTTATACTGTAGCATGGTCAATAGTTTGACGATTTAAAAAAATATATTTCAATCAATAGTTTTAATATTAAGATTTTTTTTTTTAAAACACACGATAAACTATTTGTGTTTAATCTGACCATGTCCACTAAACTTACACTGACTTATTGCACTGTATTAAAATTCTGTTACCAATTTCTGCCAGCATAGCAATGGAAGCACAAGAGGCAGCAATGCTACTGGACAGTATAGTAGTTATACTACTGGACAAGTAATCCAGGCGCTTGAACTAATAATGTAGTGAATGCATATTCAAATCCCATCATGAGACAATGAGAATTAGAATTTAGTTTATTAAAAAAAATCTGGAAATAAACAGCTGGTATCAGTAAAACAAATGACTATCGGATTATCGTTAAAAACCCAACTGGTTCGCTCAGTCTCAACGCCGAGTGCATGCAGAAAACAAGAGCAGGCAGCGGAAAGACCGTGCAGCAAACCTGTCCCACCCTCCCTTACCCTCAACGACTGTCTGTCCCATCTGTGGCAGGGACTGTGGTTCTCGTATTGGACTGTTCAGCCACCTAAGGACTCATCCTAAGAGTGGAAGCAAGTCTTCCTCGATTCCGAGGGACTGCTTATGATGATGATTACTGTACTTACCTGGCTTCCAGACCCACACCAGTGTGGCTGGCGTAACTGCTCTCTGAAGTGGCCTAGCAAGCCACTCAGATGTTAGGGATGGGCAACAAATGCTGGCCTTGCCAGCGTCACCCACATCCCAAAAAGGAATTAAAAAAAATCACAACCAGAATCTGCCAAATGAAACTGTCCCTTTTATAAACGTAATTTTTTTTTTTCTAGCAGAATAGCATTATGCTACCCTATAAAGGCTACCATTTAAAAGGGAGGAGGGAGGAAAGGGAACATCCTGCCACACACCATCATTGAATTGTAACCTGCCTCTGTTTCACAGATTGTTGATAGCACAATGACACACATTTCGGTTATACTATCCAGCTTATCTGGGATCACATGGGCCATAGGTTTCCATATTGCTGTATGTGCATACTGTATAAAGTTCAGTTAGAAGAATGGCAATAGTAACGCTCAAGGATTAAATTAGTGATGGACCTAAATATATGTCCAAGTTTCCCAAGGAGAAAACAACATTTCACAGTTAGACAATATGCAAGATGATGAAAAGCTTTCCAAATTGCAAAGATGTAAACCGCAGAGACTGTTGATCTAGTAACATTCTGCCACTAGAATTCTGTTTTTGATGCCTTATGAATGGCTCCATTTTCTTGACTGTTTCAATCTCTCTACATTAATTTAGCTCTTTTGCTCAGCAGGGCTCAATAACTCAAGCCAATGTCTTGATACATTGCTCATAAAAACAACATTTAAAACCCCCAACTTTCTTTTAAAATGAAACTGAAATTTGCTCTTCAATTTCTTCCACCATAACACTTTGGCTATGCACAGTAATCCAGTGTGTAATAGTGTGTCTGGGGTAATATTAATCCAGTGTATAACTGTGTCTGAGGTAATATTAATCCAGTGTGTAACAGTGTCTGGGGTAATATTAATCCAGTGTGTGACTGTGTCTGGGGTAATATTAATCCAGTGTGTGACAGTGTCTGGGGTAATATTAATCCAGTGTGTAACAGTGTGTCAGATGTAATATTAATCCAGTGTGTAACAGTGCCTGGGGTAACATTAATCCAGTGTGTAACAGTGTCTGGGTTATATTAATCCAGTGTTTAATAGTGTGTCTGGGGTAATATTAATCCAGTGTGTAACTGTGTCTGGGGTAATATTAATCCAGTGTGTAACAGTGTGTCTGAGGTAATATTAATCCAGTGTGTAACAGTGTCTGGGGTAATATTAGTTCAGTGTGTAACAGTGTGTCTGGGGTAATATTAATCCAGTGTGTAACAGTGTGTCTGGGGTAATATTAATCCAGTGTGTAACAGTGTCTGGGGTAATATTAATCCAGTGTGTGACACTGTCTGGGGTAATATTAATCCAGTGTGTAACAGTGTCTGGGGTAATATTAATCCAGTGTGTAACTGTGTCTGGGGTAATATTAATCCAGTGTGTAACAGTGTCTGGGTTATATTAAGCCAGTGTTTAATAGTGCGTCTGGGGTAATATTAATCCAGTGTGTAACAGTGTGTCTGAGGTAATATTAATCCAGTGTGTAACAGTGTCTGGGGTAATATTAATCCAGTGTGTAACAGTGTCTGGGGTAATATTAATCCAGTGTGTAACAGTGTCTGGGGTAATATTAATCCAGTGTGTAACAGTGTGTCTGGGGTAATATTAATCCAGTGTGTAACAGTGTCTGGGGTAATATTAATCCAGTGTGTAACTGTGTCTGGGGTAATATTAATCCAGTGTGTAACAGTGTCTGGGTTATATTAAGCCAGTGTTTAATAGTGCGTCTGGGGTAATATTAATCCAGTGTGTAACAGTGTGTCTGAGGTAATATTAATCCAGTGTGTAACAGTGTCTGGGGTAATATTAATCCAGTGTGTAACAGTGTCTGGGGTAATATTAATCCAGTGTGTAACAGTGTCTGGGGTAATATTAATCCAGTGTGTAACTGTGTCTGGGGTAATATTAATCCAGTGTGTCTGGGGTAATATTAATGCATAAGAACATAAGAATTAGGAACAGGAGTAGGCCATCTAGCCCCTCGAGCCTGCTCCGCCATTCAAAAAGATCATGGCTGATCTGGCCCTGGACTCAGCTCCACTTACCCGCCCGCTCCCCATAACCCTCAATTTCCTTATTGGTTAAAAATCTATCTATCTGTGATTTGAATACATTCAATGAGCTAGCCTCAACTGCTTCCTTGGGCAGAGAATTTCACAGATTCACAACCCTCTGGGAGGAGAAATTCCTTCTCAACTCGGTTTTAAATTGGCTCCCCCGTATTTTGAGGCTGTGTCCCTAGTTCTAGTCTCCCCGACCAGTGGAAACAACCTCTCTGCCTCTATCTTGCCTATTCCTTTCATTATTTTAAATGTTTCTATAAGATCACCCCTCATCCTTCTGAACTCCAACGAGTAAAGACCCAGTCTACTCAATCTATTATTATAAGGTAAACCCCCTCTCATCTCCGATATCAGCAAAGTGAATCGTCTATGTACCCCCTCCAAGGCTAGTATATCCTTCCTTAAGTAAGGTGACCAAAACTGCACGCAGTACTCCAGGTGCGGCCTCACCAATACCCTGTACAGTTGCAGCAGGACCTCCCTGCTTTTTGTACTCCATCCCTCTCGCAATGAAGGCCAACATTCCATTCGCCTTCCTGATTACCTGCTGCACCTGCAAACTAACTTTTTGGGATAGAGTTTCATGCACAAGGATCTAAAAGAGTTTCATGTACAAGGACCCCCAGGTTCCGCTGCATCTCGGCATGTTGTAATTTCTCCCCATTCAAATAATATTCCCTTTTACTGTTTTTTTTTCTCCAAGGTGGATGACCTCACATTTTCTGACATTGTATGCCATCTGCCAAACCTTAGCCCATTCGCTTAACCTATCTAAATCTCTTTGCAGCCTCTCTGTGTCCTCTACACAATCCGCTTTCCCACTAATCTTTCTGTCATCTGCAAATTTTGTTACACTACACTCTGTCCCCTCTTCCAGGTCATCTATGTATATTGTAAACAGTTGTAGTCCCAGCACAGATCCCTGTGGCACACCACTTACCACCGATTTCCAACCCGAAAAGGACCCATTTATCCCGACTCTCCGCTTTCTGTTAACCAGCCAATTCTCGATCCATGCTAATACATTTCCTCTGACTCCGCGTACCTTTATCTTCTGCAGTAACCTTTTGTGTGGCAACTTATTGAATGCCTTTTGGAAATCTAAATACACCACATCCATCAGTACACCTCTATCCACTATGCTTGTTATGTCCTCAAAGAATTCCAATAAATTAGTTAAACATGATTTCCCCTTCATGAATCCATGTTGCGTCTGCTTGATTGCACTATTCCTATCTAGATTTCCCGCTATTTCTTCCTTAATGATAGCTTCAAGCATTTTCCCCACTACAGATGTTAAACTAACCGGCCTATAGTTGCCTGCCTTTTGTCTGACTCCTTTTTTAAACAGAGGCGTTACATTAGCTGCTTTCCAATCCACTGCTACCTCCCCAGAGTCCAGAGAATGTTGGTCGATTATAACGAATGCATCTGCTATAACTTCCGCCATCTCTTTTAATACCCTGGGATGCATTTCATCAGGACCAGGGGACTTGTCTACTTGAGTCCCATTAGCCTGTCCAGCACTACCTCCCCAGTGATAGTGATTGTCTCAAGGTCCTCCCTTCCCACATTCCCATGATCAGCAATGTTTGGCATGGTTTTTGCGTCTTCCACTGTGCAGACCGAAGCAAAATAATTGTTTAAGGTCTCAGCCATTTCCACATTTCCCATTATTAAATCCCCCTTCTCATCTTCTAAGGGACCAACATTTACTTTAGTCACTCTTTTCCGTTTTATATATCTGTAAAAGCTTTTACTATCTGTTTTTATGTTTTGCGCAAGTTTACTTTCGTAATCTATCTTTCCTTTCTTTATTGCTTTCTTAGTCATTCTTTGCTGTCGTTTAAAATGTTCCCAATCTTCTAGTTTCCTACTAACCTTGGCCACCTTATACGCATTGGTTTTTAATTTGATACTCTCCTTTATTTCCTTGGTTATCCACGGCTGGTTATCCCTTCTCTTACCGCCCTTCTTTTTCACTGGAATATATTTTTGTTGTGCACTATGAAAGAGCTCCTTAAAAGTCCTCCACTGTTCCTCAATTGTGCCACCGTTTAATCTGTGTTCCCAGTCTACTTTAGCCAACTCTGCCCTCATCCCGCTGTAGTCCCCTTTGTTTAAGCATAGTACGCTCGTTTGAGACACTACTTCCTCACCCTCAATCTGTATTACAAATTCAACTGTATTGTGATCACTCATTCCGAGAGGATCTTTTACTAGGAGATCGTTTATTATTCCTGTCTCATTACACAGGACCAGATCCAAGATAGCTTGCTCCCTTGTAGGTTCTGTAACATACTGTTCTAAGAAACAATCCCGTATGCATTCTATGAATTCCTCCTCAAGGCTACCCAGTGCGATCTGATTTGACCAAAACGATACGTAGGTTAAAATCCCGCATGATTACTGCCGTTCCTTTTTCACATGCCTCCATTATTCCCTTGATTATTGTCCGCCCCACCGTGAAGTTATTATTTGGGGGCCTATAAACTACGCCCACCAGTGATTTTTTTCCCCTTGCTGTCTCTAATCTCCACCCACAATGATTCAACATTTTGTTATTTAGAGCCAATATCATCTCACACAACTGCCCTGATATCATCCTTTATTAACAGAGCTACCCCACCTCCTTTCCCTTCTTGTCTATCTTTCCGAATTGTCAGATACCCCTGTATGTTTAATTCCCAGTCTTGGCCACCCTGCAACCACGTTTCTGTAATGGCCACCAAATCATACCCATTTGTAATGATTTGTGCCGTCAACTCATTTACTTTATTTCGAATGCTGCGTGCGTTTAGGTAGAGTGTTTTAATACTAGTTTTTAAACCATGATTTTTAGTTTTGACCCCTCCTACAGCCCCTTTATATTCATACATATTGTCCCTTCCTATCACCTTGTGGTTTACACTTACCTCAGTGCTACTCTGCTCTGTTACCTCCTGCCTTTTGCATTCTTTCTTGGGGTCCTGCTCATCTGCGCTCTCACCCACTCTAACTAGCTCAGAGCCCTCTCCTGGATTCCGAATACTCCTCGCATTGAGGCACCGAGCTTTCAGGCTTGCCTTTTTATTACACTTTGACCCTTTAGAATTTTGCTGTCCAGTGGCCCTTTTTGTTTTTTGCCTTGGGTTTCTCTGCCCTCCACTTTTACTCATCTCCTTTCTGTCTTTTGCTTCTGTCTCCATTTAGTTTCCCTCTGTCTCCCTGCATTGGTTCCCATCCCCCTGCTATATTAGTTTAACTCCTCCCCAACAGCACTAGCAAACACTCCCCCTAGAACATTGGTTCCGGTCCTGCCTAGGTGCAGACCGTCCAGTTTGTACTGGTCCCACCTCCCCCAGAACCGGTTCCAATGCCTCAGGAATTTGAATCCCTCCCTGCTGCACCACTGCTCAAGCCACGTATTCATCTGCGCTATCTTGCGATTCCTACTCTGACTAGCACGTGGCACTGGTAGCAATCCCGAGATTACTACTTTTGAGGTCCTACTTTTTAAATTTAGCTCCTAGCTCCTTAAATTCGTCTCGTAGGACCTCATCCTTTTTTTTAAACCTATATCGTTGGTACCAATGTGCACCACGACAACTGGCTGTTCACCCTCCCTTTTCAGAATGTCCTACACCCGCTCCGAGACATCCTTGACCCTTGCACCAGGGAGGCAACATACCATCCTGGAGTCTCGGTTGCGGCAGCAGAAACGCCTATCTATTCCCCTTACAATTGAATCCCCGATCACTCTCCCATTCTTTTTTCCTGCCCTCCTGTGCAACAGAGCTAGCCACGGTGCCATGAACTTGGCTGCTGCTGCCCTCCCCTGATGAGTCATCCCCCTCAACAGTACTCAAAGCAATGTATCTGTTTTGCAGGGGGATGACCGCAGGGGACCACTGCACTACCTTCCTTGCACTGCTCTTCCTGCTGGTCTTCCATCCCCTAGCTGGCTGTGGACCCTTCACCTGCGGTAAGACCAACTCGCTATACGTGCTACTCACGTCATTCTCAGCATCGTGGATGCTCCAGAGTGAATCCACCCTGTGTAACGGTGTCTGGGGTAATATTAATCCAGTGTGTAAGTGTGTCTGGGGTAATATTAATCCAGTGTGTAACTGTGTGTCTGGGGTAATATTAACCCAGTGTGTAACAGTGTCTCGGTGATAGGACTCCCCTCTGTACTGTTGCACCTGTGCTAACAATCCAATTATATCATGGAACTAGTTATTTTAATGTCTTAAGTGTAAAAATTACATTTCATAATAACTTGAAACATTTAATTTTAAATAAACAAAAAAATTGCAAGCTTTTGCCTTTTTGTATTGTCCAGACCGGGTTGAAACAGGGCTGCATCATCGCCCCAACCCTCTCCTCAGTCTTTCTTGCCGCCATGCTCCACCTGACGGTCAACAAGCTCCCCGCTGGAGTGGAACTAAACTACAGAACCAGTGGCAACCTGTTCAACTTGCGCCGTCGCCAGGCCAATCCAAGACCACCCCAACCTCTGTCGTCGAGCTGCAGTACGCAGCCGACGCCTGTGTCGGCATACATAGAGGCTGTACTCCAGGACATAGTCAACGTATTTACTGAGGCATACGGAAAGCATGGGCTTTACGCTAAACATCCATAAGACAAAGGTCCTCCACCAACCTGTCCTCACCGCAAAGCACTGCCCCCTCAGTCATGAAGATCCACGGCGCGGCCCTGGACACCGTGGACCACTTCCCATATCTCGGGAGCCTCCTATCAACAAGAGCAGGCCTCGACGACGATATCCAACACCAGCTCCAGTGCGCCAGTGCAGCCTTCGGCCGCCTGAGGAAAAGAGTGTTTCAAGACTAGGCCCTCAAAACTGCCACCAAGCTCATGGTCTACAGGGCTGTAGTAATACCTGCCCTCCTGTATGACTCAGAGACATGGACCATGTACAGTAGACACCAAGTTGCTGGAGAATTATTGCCAATAATGTCTCCGCAAGATCCTACAAATCCCTTGGGAGGACAGGCGCACCAACATCAGCATCCTCATTCAGGCTAACATCCTTAGCATTGAAGCACTGACCATACTCATCAGCTACGCTGGGCAGGCCACATAGTCTGCATGCCAGGCACGAGACTCCCAAAGCAAGTGCTCTACTCGGAGCTCCTTCATGGCAAACGAGCCAAAGGTGGCCAGCGGAAACGCTACAAGAACACCCGCAAAGCCTCCCTGGTAAAGTGCAACATCCCCACTGACAATTGGGAGTCCCTAGCCCAAGACCGCCCTAAATGGAGGAAGTGCATCCGGGAGGATGCTGAGCACCTCGAGTCTCAGTGCCGAGAGCATGCAGAAATCAAGCGCAGACAGGGGAAAGAGCATGCGGCAAACCAGTCCCACCCATCCCTTCCCTCAACAACTATCTGTCCCACCTGTGATAGAGTCTGTGGCTCTCATATTGGACTGTTCAGCCACCAAAGAACTCACTTCAGGAATGGAAGCAAGTCTTCTTTGATTCTGAGGGACTGCCTATAATGATGATGATGATGATGATGCATATTCTAAATACTCTTCATTTAGCAAATTTTGCAAAATGTTGTGGGTTCACTTTACATTTCACTCGTCAACTTCTGCAAAAAGCTGCATTGCACATAGTCAGTAGACAGAGTTGGATCACAGCAAATGCACAAAGTGAACAAGAAATACATATCTCAAAACAAGGCAAGACTGGATTCCTTCATACTACTGCAGTGCAAGATTCAGAATACTTGCATTTATGAATAAATTATTGGGGTGCCTTCCTCTCTTCTCAAAAGTAGGGTGGAGGATGCCTCTTTCAGAAGGCTTTCGACAAGGTCTCACACAAGAGATTAATGTGAAAGTTAAAGCACATGAGATTGGGGGTAGTGTGCTGACGTAGATTGAGAACTGGTTGGCAGACAGGAAGCAAAGAGTAGGAGTAAATGGGGACTTTTCAGAATGGCAGGCAGTGACTAGTGGAGTACCACAAGGTTCTGTGCTGGGGCCCCAGCTGTTTACACTGTACATTAATAATTTAGATGAGGGGATTAAATGTAGTATCTCCAAATTTGCGGATGACACTAAGTTGGGTGGCAGTGTGAGCTGCGAGGAGGATGCTATTAGGCTGCAGAGTGACTTGGATAGGTTAGGTGAGTGGGAAAATGTATGGCAGATGAAGTATAATGTGGATAAATGTGAGGTTATCCACTTTGGTGGTAAAAACAGAGAGACAGAATATTATCTGAATGGTGACAGATTAGGAAAAGGGGAGGTGCAATGAGACCTGGGTGTCATGGTACATCAGTCATTGAAGGTTGGCATGCAGGTACAGCAGGCGGTTAAGAAAGCAAATGGCATGTTGGCCTTCATAGCAAGGGGATTTGAGTACAGGGGCAGGGAGGTGTTACTACAGTTGTACAGGGCCTTGGTGAGGCCACACCTGGAGTATTGTGTACAGTTTTGGTATCCTAACTTGAGGAAGGACATTCTTGCTATTGAGGGAGTGCAGCGAAGGTTCACCAGACTATTTCCCGGGATGGCGGGACTGACAAATCAAGAAAGACTGGATCAACTGGGCTTGTATTCATTGGAGTTCAGAAGAATGAGAGGGGATCTCATCGAAACGTTTAAAATTCTGACGGGTTTAGACAGGTTAGATGCAGTAAGAATGTTCCCAATGTTGGGGAAGTCCAGAACCAGGGGTCACAGTCTAAGGATAAGGGGTAAGCCATTTAGGACCGAGATGAGGAGAAACTTCTTCACCCAGAAAGTGGTGAACCTGTGGAATTCTCTACCACAAAATGTTGTTGAGGCCAATTCACTAAATATATTCAAAAAGGAGTTAGATGTAGTCCTTACTACTAGGGGGATCAAGGGGTATGGCGAGAAAGCAGGAATGGGGTACTGGAGTTGCATGTTCAGCCATGAACTCATTGAATGGCGATGCAGGCTCGAAGGACCGAATGGCCTACTCCTGCACCTATTTTCTATGTTTCTATACTCAGCTTGCATTCTGGCTTCTGCTCTTGAATAGCCTTTGTACTTTACAACCTCAACTTCCGGTTACTATAACCTCGACTGAGGCCACACCAGAGACTTGGCTAGATGATCACACCAGAAATATGTGTAAGCTCGTAGGTTTAAGTCACTTTTGAGCACAAGTTTGAAAAAAGGCAGACAAGTACAAAAGAATATTCAAGAGAGACAAGTGGCAACGTCAGGTTTTTTTATATACACTATACATACATACGTGAAACTCTTAAAATATTAATTGCAGTTTTTCAAAAACTAATGTTTGGGCCTTATAGGTTAATAATTTTAGTCCCTGTGTTTATCTACGTACAAGCACTAAAATTATTAACCTACAAGGCCCAGCGCTGAACAATTTTAGAGACCCTGTTCAAATTACTCTAGTGCAAGCGGTACAATCTAAAATTATTGATGAGCGATACATTAGATCTCATGTATAAAGCAAATTGATTTGGCAGTGTAGTAGGATTTTTACTAATCTATTACATAACTTACTTAAAACAATAAATTTGCCTGACAGTTTAGTCATGAAAACAAGCTGCTACAATCCATCATTTACATAACCAAATTATTTCATTACAAATGGTTAGCTACAGTACAGTAACTGCTGTTTTATCAGCGCACAAACATGGCAAATACAGTACAAAGTTCTCTCAAGGATACAATTGATCACATGGTTCTGAGGAAAGGCTGAAGGAAAGTACCTTGTACTCATAACTTTGCCTGTTGAAAGTAAAGCCTGGATATGTATTTGGTGAAAACCTTGAAATGGCTGAATATGAACATACGAAAATGACGGACAGGAAAAGATCCACTGATCCATCTAACCGGTCCCATATATTTGTGATGTCCAGTGCATCACAATACAGACACACTCCACCCAACTGGAGCCATGTAATCTGCTCGGAGAGGCAAAGAAAACAGAAAATCCAGGCCAAGTAGGGAAATGTAGCGGGAAAATATATCTCCAACCTCTTGGGTGATCAAAACTAGTCCTAATTTTTTTTTTTATAAACAGAATATCGATCTCTTATAAGAGGAGCTTACCACCCCAGCCAGAAACTGGTCGAGGAATACGGTGGATCAGTATTCACCGCACGAGCCGCCAACCTATTCCACATGTCCACTATTCTCTGGGAAAAGAAAAACCACCCAACATCCAACTTAATTCTGGCCTTATAAAATTTGTAAGCGTGATCTCTGGTCCTCCCTAACCCATTCAGTTGAAATAATTCGCCAACAGAAACACAATCAGTGCCTTCATTATTTTATACAGTGATCAAATCTCCCCCGAGCCTCTGCTTTTCTAAAATACACAGATCAGCTCTGAGCCTATCTGGGTAGCTAATGTGTTTTAAACTGGGAATCAATATTCTGGCCCTCCTCTGCACCCTTTTCAGAATATCCCCCACTATGTGAGGCAACCAAAACTAGACACAGTATTCTAACTAAGGTCTAACCAAGGTCTTGAATGAGGGATGGCCACGCTACCATAGCCATCCAGGCAACATGGTCAGAGGACAGGTTAGCAGTTATAGTCCGAATAGACAGACTTCCATAATGTCATTTCAGACATTTCAAGGTCAACTTCTGCATGGAAGTATTCATCTTTTCAGACAATGACACCTATCCAGTGCCCTGGGAATACAGCCTGCAAAGTCTATGGTAGTGTGGCCATTTTGAATTTCTCCTGTTTTAAGAATCATGTTGAGACTTTAAAATCCTGGGATAGAGTTCCTCTGATTTTCTGGGGGATTAACAAAGACCAGAAGTAGAACTGGTTCTGCTGTCTGGAGTGGACTCTGGCATCAATTCTAGCAGTTTCTCCAACGCAGTTGAGAACACCATTAACCCGAATAAACCATCTAATTTGAACTGAATTTCGGAGATGTGCTTAAAAAGTGAAGAGGGTAACCCTCTCTGAAAGTCTCTAGGATCCAAGCATCTGTAGTGATGCTTCAGTAAATTCCATGATGGCCCCTGACCGACTTCCAGGTGAAAGGAGAATATTTTTCAAGTAACCAATGCAAGGCCAGAGATAGCATAGGGGTGCTCTTAGAATTGTGCTTTTCATAATCATCGTAACAGCACGCATATTCCATCAGTTTTCTCTTGTTACCCCTCAAATATCTCCATAGGAGTGACACTACTCCATCATGAAAATTTGAACAAAATAAACAGTCTCCTTTCTCTAAAAAAGAGAAGGCTGAGTGGTGACCCGACAGAGGTCTTTAAAATTATAATTATAAAAGAATTTTAATAGGGTAGACTCTTAGGGAAGATGTTGCCACTTATGGGGGCGGGGGGGGGGGGGGGGAAGGACAAAAACTAGGGGTCATAAACATAAGATGGTTACTAATAAATCCAACAAGGAATTCAGGAGAAACCTCTTTACTCGGAGAGTGGAACTTGCTACCACATGGAGTAGTTGAGGCGAATACAAAAGATGTATTTAAGGGGAAGCTAGATAAGTACATGAGAAAAAAATAGAATGATATGCTACAAGTCTTAGGCTGGAAGCAGGCAACATGAATTTCACCACTCTGTAATGCCAGATTCAAGTATGGTTTTGTTGAGGTCATGTGTTGAAGTGGTCACAATCCTAAAGCTCTGAAGTATTATATTATTGTACTTCTGTTCGGTAATGTTATTAAAATTCATTCATTTTCTTTCCTCAATGAAATGGAAGCACGGTTTAATCTGCAATTTTTTTTGTTGGAATAGCGTTCAAATCGCGCAAGAACTACAAAGCTTTAAACATTATCTTGTGCATCTCTTGAAAAATAGCTTACGCAACAAACGGTCATGAAGGGATTACAAGAAATCTTGACGGTTATCATTCACCATGCCAATGCTAAAGAGACTAATCCAACTGCTGGAGAAAGGTTGATTAATTTCTGATAAACTATACATTATAAATACTAGTTGTGTGGTACTTCAGTCCTTTCGGATTGGACGTTAAACCGAGGCCCCCTCTGCCCTCTCAGGTGGACGTAAAAGATCCCATGGCATTATTTCGAATGAGAGCAGGGGAGTTATCCCCGGTGTCTTGACCAATATTTATCCCTCAATTAACATAACAAAAACAGATTATCTGGTCATTATCACATTGCTGTTTGTGGGAGTTTGCTGTGTGCAAATTGATTGCCGAGTTTCCTACATTACAACAGTGACTAAACGGCAAAAGTACTTCAGTGGTTGTGAAGTGCTTTGAGATGTCCGGTAGTCGTGAAAGGTGCTATATAAATCCAAGTCTTACTTCTTTCTTTTCCAGTATTAATCTAATTTGACATATTTGCATAGAAAAACATGGTCCAATGCAGTGCAGGCATGAAGAATCCCTTTAAATCAACTAATGGTTTATGAAAGATCCAAAAGAAGAGTTCCACTCTGGAGGGACCCCTGAACTAATACTGTACATTGAAGCTTTAGGGGATTCTTGCGATTAAAAACCTCTATGTATTTAAAGCTTTGGCCTAACAATGCCCCCTCATTATTTTCTTCTTTTTCCTTCTCCCTTGGAAGAGGGGGAGAGGGCGGGAAGTCCTGGTTGTCTCCAGGTAGATAAAGGAAGCTCAAAAGCAGATCCTTTGGTTGTTGCTAGCTGTCAACATCTGGCATGCCAGGCTGTGGATGGGAACACGAGTCAGCTTTGGCTCAGTGGTAGCCTTTGAGTTACAAGGCAGCAGGTTCAAGCCCCACTCCAAGACTTCAGCATATAATCTAGGTCGATTTCAGTGCAGTGCTGAGGGAGTGCTATATTATTGGAGGTACTGTCAGATATTAAAACCTAGGTTTTATCTTCCTTCTCGGTTGGGAACAAAATTTTCTTAAAACATTGTTCAAAGAGCAGGGAATTCCCCCAGTGACCTGGCCAACAATTGTCCCTCAACCACCACCACTGAAGTTATGTTGTGTGCATATTGGCTGACATTTCCCTACAGAACAGGGACTACACTTCATTGGTTGTAAAGTGCTTTAAGACATCCTGAGGATGTGAAATGCATTATATAAATGCCTATTCTGCCAAGTTGCGTCAATCATGTGGTATGTTCTGGGATTCGGCAGAATACTGTCTACTTTCTTGAATAATCCTCCTCAGGTGGAGTATGTAATTGTCTTAGCGGAAGGAGTGCCCAATGAACAGTGTTGACAGGGATCAAACCCATGCTGGTAGAAATGGCTATCCTATTCCACAGTGGGAGCTTTCAGTACAAGACCGAGTTTTTGAGGGGATACTTTCTTGTATTATGACTTGAGAGGCCCTCAGTGGGTTTGGTATTTACAATATGCTTTAACTGTAGTTCATAAAGTATATTCCATAGGGTACTCATACTCAGTGCCAAAGGCACCAAGGTTGCTTTAGCAAT
This sequence comes from Pristiophorus japonicus, assembly GCF_044704955.1. Classification (NCBI taxonomy): domain Eukaryota; kingdom Metazoa; phylum Chordata; class Chondrichthyes; family Pristiophoridae; genus Pristiophorus; species Pristiophorus japonicus. The sequence goes on from NC_091992.1 coordinate 53,524,192, forward strand.
ACTTTCTGGATGTTACCAGATACTCATAAACTGAGGGATCTTTGAAGATTACCTTGTTACAAGATGAGTCAACGCCTTGGAAGGACTGGATGTATTTCAGCTTTGATTTTCACAGAACTTAGCTGGCACCGTGTCACCAAGAGCAATAAAAGCATCCAAAACAAGTCCGTCCACAGTGCTAATTGAAGCAGAACTAGTTTCTTCGGCACAGACATTCAATGATGCCCAATTAGGCATTGCTAGATTTCTTAAGCTTGCTGTATTTGTCCACGTTTATTTTAATAATGTGGGAACCATGTTGCAGCTGCTGCATACCAGCGTGTTTTGCCAAACAGAAAGAAATTTGGCAAGTTGCGATTATCACATTTGGCCGACATGCATTTTAGACAACCATCATGAGTATCAGCAACAGCAGCATTTTGTACAATATTTTTAAAGTCTTCAAATGTTGGTGCATACATACTAATCCAACTATGGAAACATTTTGTTTTTGATCTAGAATCACACAGGTCAGTGCGCAAGAGCATGCCATGGAACCGTAATCGAGCTGGAGCACACTCCAACTTGTGCCGTAGCCCCTCTTACATTAACGCTCAGTTGCATTTGCCTGCTTTATTTACTTCATGTGGCCTTCCAAGGAACAGCAGTGGTAGCTGTACAACAGTATTTAGGGTTTTGTCACCAAGGGATTTCACTTTAGACTTCTGGGAAACCAGAAGTAGAAAAGGTGGGGGGGGGGGGGGGGTGAAAGAGGGATGGAGGGAATGTACTGCAGCAATGGCACAAATCATAGACTTTATACTTTTAAGTAGATCACCACAAGTGGCCCCATCTATGAGCAGCAAAACATTCTATCAGGAGCCCCAAGGAGATCCCCCAGTATCTATATTTTTTTTTAAAGTTTTGAGCATATCTAACACCTTCAAAAGGAAAAAAGACTCTGTTATTTCAGAGCTCCCAACCGCCCTCTTGTCTGCAGCTGGAAATTTACAATGAATTTCAAATCAATCAACTTCCCTCACCAAACTGCAATTACACTCTGATCAACCTTAGGCTTGTTTACTTACAGCAGTTCGAATCCCTGGCCTTAAGGGACACGGGTCCACTTTGGCCTTAAGGGACACGGGTCCACTTTGGCAGTAGAATGATGCTTGTGCATTATATGATACAATTCTCCTGCCCTATGCAATACCATGGGAGATCTGTTTGCTATTTAAAACTGAAATGCTGTGACTTAGTACTATGCAAATACATCAGTTAATTCAACAACTGCAAACCTCCTGCCTCAAGACCATCAAACTATCTCAAACTGGGTCAGGAAATGCTGGAACCTGGCACCTCGCTTGATCCGGTGCTCAGCTTCCTTCCCCATCCACTCAGTAACAAAACAGCTCACTTCCACCTTAAAAACACTGCCCACTTCCTCTCTCCTTTTGCCACTGAAATCCTAATCCATGATTACATCAAAAAAAGAAAAGGAAAACTAAATAATAAAATAAAAAAATAAAAGTAGCTCTAAAATAGCACGTTTCATGACCTCAGGACCCCAAATTGCATTACAACCAATAAAGTACTTTTTGAAGAAGTGTAATCACTGTTATAATGCAAGAAATACAGCAGCCAATTTGCACACAGCAACATCCCAAAAACAGCAATGAAATAAATGATCAGCTCATCGGTTTCAGAGGTTGTTTGAGAGAACTCCTCTATTCTTTAAATAATACCATGGGCTCTTTTACATCCACCCGAGAGGACATAGAAACATAGAAAATAGGTGGAGTAGACCATTCGGCCCTTCGAACCTGCACCACCATTCAATAAGATCATGGCTGATCATTCACCTCAATACCCCTTTTCCTGTTTTCTCTCCATACCCCTTGATCCCTTTAGCCGTAAGAGCCATATCTAACCCCCTCTTGAATATATCCAATGAACTGGCATCAACAACTCTCTGCGGTCGGGAATTCCACAGGTTAACAACTCTGAGGAAGTTGTTTCTCCTCATCTCAGTCCTAAATGGCTTACCCCTTATCCTTAGACTATGTCCCCTGGTTCTGGATTTCCCCAACATCGAGAACATTCTTCCTGCATCTAACCTGTCCAGTCCCATCAGAATTTTATATGACAAACGAGGCCTCGGTTTAACATCTCATCCGAAAGACGGGCAGCTCTGACAGTGCAGAACCATCTCAGTACTGCACTGAAGAGTCAGCCTAGATTATGTGCTCAAGTCTTTTAAGCCTGATCTTTTGACTCAGACGTGAGACTGCTATCACCGAGTGAAGGGAATAAAGGATCAGTTGGCCCAGCTTCCAAAGAACATGGCCTCGCTTTTGCTGCAATTAACCTTCGCCCGAGGTCAGTTCAAACTGGTCGCAGATTGTGAACAATCCGCGGACCGACTGCGGATCCGAGCAAATACGACGTCATCCATGTACAGGGAGGTCTTGACCTGAGCGCCTCCGCTGCCTGGGATCGTCACCCCCCTAATGCCCGCATCCTTCCTGATGGACTCGGCAAAGGGCTCGATACAGCACACAAACAAGACAGAGGAGAGGGGACAGCTTTGCCTGACTCCAGACATGATCGGAAAGCTTTCAGTTTTCCACCCGTTGATTAGAACTGTGCTACTGATGTCGGTGTAGAGCAGTTGGATCCAATTGCGGATACCCTCCCCAAACCCCATCTTGGAGAACAAGTCCATCAGGTATGTGTGCGATATCCTGTCAAAGGCCTTCTCCTGGTCCAAGCTGATTAAATAGGTGTCCACCCTCCTGTCCCGCACGTAAGCGATCGTATCCCTGAGTAGCGCGAGGTTATCAGAGATCTTCCTGCTGGGGACAGTGCAAGTCTGGTCTGGGTGGATCACCAGCTCCAGAGCAGACTTGACCCGGTTTGCGATGACCTTCGACAGGATCTTGCAGTCCACATTGAGCAGCGAAATGGGCTGCCAGTTTTTGATTTTCTCCTTATCCCCCTTCTGCTTGTAGATGAGTGTGATGATGCCTTTCCTCATTGATTCTGACATGCTGCCAGCCAGAAGCATATCCTTATACACTTCCAGCCGGTCTGGGCCTATCCAGTCCCACAGAGCCGAATACAACGCAACCGATAAGCCGTCGCTTCCAGGAGTTTTACTTATTGCGAGGGACCAGACGGCCTTTGTCAGCTCGTCCAGAGTTAGCAGGTGGTCTAGACTCCCGCTCACTGTCATCTAAGGCCTCAGAGATAGACGACAGGAAAGACTGGGAGGCCGCGCGGTCTGTGGACTTGACGTCGTACAGCCCGGCATAGAAGGATTTGCTGAACCTTTGCATGTCAGGCTTGAAGACGTCACAGAACCATCTTCTTCCTTTAGGCTGGTGATCACAGAGTTCCCCGTGTACCTTTTGGAAGAAGAAACGCGAACACGTCTCATCCTGCTCGACGGAGCGGACGATGATTTTGGAAGACTCTGAGGCAAAGAGCGAGGCTTGCTGGCCCTTCACCTCTTGGGAGTTCCTCCACAACATCGACCCCCGTCGACTGCAGCAGGAGCAGCTTTTGCATACTCTTTTGAAGTTGGGACAATTCCCTTTGTCTTCCTCTCGCCTCCTGAACACCTTTGAGGATGAAGAACCTCTTGATGTTTGTCTTGATTGTTTCCCACCAGTGCATCGGGGAATCGCAGAGGGGTTTTACGGTTCTCCAACCCCTGAAGGTGTTGGGAATATGGTTCGGAGCAGACGGGGCATGCGCCAAAAACTGGAAGGAGCGTATCGCTAAAGCCAAACAGAAACTGGGATGGTGGAAGCTGCGTTCTCTGTGCTCCCTCTCCATTGCAGCAAAGAACCTGGTCATCAGGAGTGAGATGCTCAGTGTTGTTGTACATGGCGCAGGTCTGGCCCATACCCCGCTCCTGTGCCGTGGCAGTCACCCGAGCCGCCTTCCATTTCGTCTGGAGATCGAAAATGGTTCGTGTCCGCAGAGACACGATGTACAAATTTCTGGACAAGAGGGGGAAAGGACGTTCCGAACGTGGTCCTCATCCTGTTGGCCACCTTTGTGTGCAGCTGTATCAAGCGGTGCATAGACCCTTCGTACGCAAACACCAAGTGTCAGTACGTGCTGAGATTCTATCTGTCCCCGGTGTTGCGAAGGATGGGTGTGGCCAGGCTGCCACGGAACGCTCCAACTAGTTGGACCATGCCCCACCACCTGTCCTTCGTGGAAAAGTTAAGAAAAACACCTTTGACCACAAGGCCATAAAGCAGTGGTCGGCATCTCCGAAAGGAGATAATGGATCCTGTCGGGCATTTCCCCGAGCAGACTGTCGAACTCGTTTGGTAGAATGTCTCATCACCAGAGCTTTCACACGAGCACCAAGACGTAGCTTGGTTGGCGATGAGAAGGGCCCTACCCGTCAGATGCTTCATGCACAGCCGGGGTTTCAGAGACGCAGCACTCTGCCGTCAAGTCGGCTGTGGTGTGGACGAGACTGTCATCCATCTCCTTCGGGATTGCCCTTTTGCAAGGCAGGTCTGGAAGGAGATGCTGTCGAGGTTCATCCCAAGCAGCTCCGTATCACAGGACTCTGTGCTCTGCGGACTGTTCCCAGGGACGCACATCGAGACAGACATCATCTGCTGCTGGAGAGCCATCAACTCGGTGAAAGATGCACTTTGGTCTTCCCGAAGCTTGTTGGTCTTCCAGAGCAAGGAGATGTCTACGGCCGAGTGTTGCAGGCTGGCGCAATCCAAGGTCCAGGAGTATGTGCTGAGGGACGCACTAAAGATTGGTGCAGTTGCCGAAAAGACACAATGAGAAAGAGCCACAGTTTAAGGCCCTTCCGCCACGGTAAACCCAGGGGATGGAATCAGACCCTCCCTCAGGCTGTACTTGTTAATCTGCTTGTATACATAGAGCACAGTGTCCTGAAAAATACCTGTGTTGTGCCATGTGTAATAAAAGTCTCTGCACTGTTTAGTAACTTGTAAAGAAATGTAAATGTATTCTCATCCGTTCCGTGTACTGCTTTCATCTGCATAGTGCTGCATGTAACATGATTCATGATCGGTATTGAAATGCATCCTGGAATGTAATGTAAACTTGTTCTTATCTGCTCCAAGTAATACCCTTATTTGCACAGTACTACATGTAACGTGATTTACGGATTGTACTAAACTGTACCTTGAAATGAAATGCACGCTGGTGTATTGTATGGAACTGCTGTCAGCATCCAAATTGTATGGAATTGTTGACCACAATGTTCTGAACTATTTTCCAATGTATCGTGAAAATTTTTATATGAATAAAGTATATTTTTGAAACAAAAAAAAAAGAGACTATCACCACCAAGCCAAGTCTGACACCAAAGATCTCAAGGATTAATTTGTCAAAAACCCTTCATAGCTTGCCTCACTTCATCAACCGCCCAAGAGCTTTGCATCCTGTTCCCTCCCTCTGGACCATTACTAGCCATCTGGAATTCTCTACTCAGTTGCCTCTGGTTTTCCATCTCCCTCCCTACATTCAAAAACTTCTTTAAATTCTCCCCATTTGTGCCTGTCGCTCCTCATCCTTGCCTCCAATCCCCTCCCCGCTGTTCTCCGCCATGCTGAGATTGCACTATATCCCTTCCCCTTATTGTAAAGTGCTGCAATGACTTCAGTGTATGAAGAGCACCGAATAAATGCAAGTTGTTACTAGCTGTATTTTAAAACAATCAAAAATTGTGCATTTAAAAAAAAATTAGGACAAGGAATGGAATATTTGGATACGATATCATCGTTAGGTCAGGATGTTAAAGCACCAGGCTTTTGGATCCTTCATTAGGTGGGACAGGGACTGCTACAATTTAATTTTGTCAGCTAGCAGAGGTCGTGCCATTAAACAGCAACTGTTCAGTTATACATGTCAAAAATCAAGACTTTTATATAGGATATAGGATATACGAAACAGAAACAGGCCATTCGGCCCAACCAGTCCATGCCGGTGTTGTTGCTCCACTCGAGCCTCCTCCAGTCTTTCCTCATCTACATCTATTAGCATAACCCTATATTCCCTTCTCCCTCATAGGCTTATCTAGCCTACCCTTAAATGTATCTATACTATTCGCTTCAACCACTCCCTATGATACTGAGTTCCACGTTCTCACTACTCTTTGGGTAAAGAATTTTCTTCTGAATTCCCTATTGGATATCTTGGCAACTATCTTATACTGATGGCCTCTGGTTATGCTCTTCCCCACAAGTGAAAACACACTCTCTACATTCGCACTATCAAAATCTTTCATAATTTTAAAGACCTCTATCAGATCACCCAAAAGAGATCCAGGCTGTTCATTTTTTTCCTGATATGTACACCCTTGCATTTCTGGTATCATCCTTGTAAATTTTCTCTGCACCCTCTCTAGTGCCTCTATATCCTTTTTATAATATCACGACCAGAATTGTATAAGTGTGGTCTAACCAAGGTTTGATACAGGTTTAGCATAACTTCCCTACTTTTCAATTCTATCCTTCCAGAAATAAACCCAGCACAGTTTGCTTTTTTTATGGCCTTGCTGACTGCTGTCGCAACTTTTAGCGTTTTGTGTATTTGTACTCAGAGATCTCTTTGTTCCTCTACCCCACCTAGACTCACACCTTCCAAGTAATAAGTGGCCTCTCTATTCTTCCTACCAAAATGTAAAGCCTCACATTTATCTGTGTCAAACTTCATTTGCCAATTATATGCCCATTCTGCAAGTTTATTAATGTCCTCCTGTAATTTGTTACAGTCCTCCTCAGTATTAACTATCGCCCCCAATTTGGTGTCATCCTCAAATTTAGAAATTGTGATTTTGATTCATAAATCTAAATCATTAATATAAATTGTGAACAACAGTGGTCCCAGCACTGATCCTTGTGGAACACCATTACCCACCCTCTGCTACAGTGAATAGCTACCATTTACCCCTACTCTCTGCTTTCTGTCGTGAAGCCAGCTAGCTATCCATTCTGCTACTTGTCCCTCCATTCTGCTACTTGTCCCCATTGGTGATAAAATTGGAATCATTGTAGCAGCTACGATAATACAAAGGTACGAGGGGACCAAAGGGGACAGAACTCTCACCAAAAAATTTGTTGCGATATATGCTGACTTGTTTCCCAGTATAGGCATTAACTCCCGATAAAACTTAAAGTAAATATGGCAATCATTAATCCTTCAACAACAATGTCAAATACATACAACAGACCAGCTGGTGCCAACACAACCACAAAATGCACATTGAATAAAACTGCTTCCATAAACTGTAGAAATACAATCAAAAACAACTTGCTAACACATGGGCCCCAAGTTTCCACATGATTTGCTCCTGATTTTTAGGAGCAACTGGTGGAGAACGGAGTATCTTAGAAATCGCAATTCTCCACATTTAAGTTTTCTGCAGTTCTAGTCAGGTAGAACAGTTTCACTTTTGAACAGAATTTTTTTTTCAAAAAGGGGGCGTGTCCGGCCACTGACGCCTGATTTGAAAGTTTCCAAAGTGAAAACGTACTCCAAACTAACTTAGAATGGAGCAAGTGAAGATTCTTGTAGGCTTGAAAAAACCTTGTCTACACATTAAAAAAATCAGGCGCAGGTTACAAATTAGGCGTTGGGAATGAGGTGGGGGGGGGGGGGGGAAGGGAAGTCATTAAATTCTACAATAAATCCTTAGTTATACTTATACAAATATTATACAAATAAATCCAACCTGAATAAAAATTTATAAGCAAAGAAAAGATTAAATAAACCATGTTCCTACCTGTGTGAAAGTGCTTCAGGCAGGCCTTTCAGGCAGCGGTTTGCCGTCGGGACCGACTGACGGCAGGGGGAGGGAGGGAGAAGGCTGCAGGAAGCCTCATTACTTGAGGCAGCCGTTTGCCGTTGGGCCCGACGGACGGCAGGGGGAGAAAGCTGCAAGAAGCCTCAGTGCTGATCATGGAAGGGCGATGTGGTTTTATTAAAAAATGTTAAAAATTGAACAGCTACAAAGAATTTGAATAGTCTCAAACAAGTGCATGTGTCCCGTTTATCACAGTCTATCTTTAATTACAGAATGCACTCCCTCACCCTCACACACAGAAATATCAAGAAAATTAAAATACAAGTCTGTGCAAGGGATCAATAAACAAATTTTCACTTTTTCTGCAGCACTTTTTAAAATGGCCGAGTGCCAATGTTTCCTTCAGACTGCGCGTGCGCGAACGCTCCAACGCGCACGCGCAGGGTTGCCGGCACGAAAAAAACTCATTTAAATTGTACCTGCCCCCTCCTACTTACAAAATCGGCGCGAGTGGTAGGCTCCGCCCCCTGTGCGCCGCGCCAAGCAGCCATCGAGCTGCAAAGCGCTCGAGAATAGCACGTTTTTTTTCAGGCACCATTTTCGGCGCGAAAAACGGGCGCCCAGCTCGGACGGGCGCCTGTTTTGCCGCATGTGGAAACTTGGGGCCATGGAGTGATTCAGGCAGGGGATATGGGGGCAGGGTGGGAAAGGGTTATTAGAGTAGGAGGAGGCTCAAGCGGACTGTATACACTGGTTGGGTTGAATGGCCCGTTTCAGTGCTATAGATTCTATGCCAAAATAAATGAGCAATTCAAAGGCTGTGATCTCATCTAGGTCTCAGTTATAAATCTGCTCAAACAAATATATTGACCCGATTCCTGTCTTGTAAATTTCTCCTAACTATCCATTATTCTCAGGTTAGCCCACCTTTCCGAGAAGAATTACTGAATTATGAAGGTGTTGAAGTACATAAGGGGGCCGAAATTCAGCTCCCCAATAAGGCTCGTTACCACCCATCTGCAGCAGCTATGGGGCAGAGTCAAGTGGCCGCCGATTTCTGGTCGAATGGTCGCCACAAGTTAAATTCAGCTCGGGGTTTTTCTGGTGGTCCCTACTTCGCGTACCGCTGGGATCTCCCACCTCCCGCGAAATTTAGCGAGCAAAATCTTATTGTCGCCGTGCTTTTTCTGTCCTTGTATGCTCTCACTCTGCCCTGGCTGTGCGGCGGCCATTAAAGATGAGGGCCCAATGCCACGGCTGCCATTTTTTTTGCCGGCCGGCTTCCATGTTGGACGGATTATTGTGTCCCCGGGTTCGGCCAGGCCGCCAACAGGCAGTCTGGCACCCCCTCTTGGATGCCAGGTCGCTGGCCCGGCCGAAACCTTCTCTGGTGGTCCAGTGTCTGATCGCGACTGATGGCTGATTCTCTCCCCTTTAACGGAGGCGAGATATGTAATGATGCAGACGCGCAAGGCACTCCTACAACTAGCTCATTATGCACAAAAATGGAGAAAGATTTTAACTGCCAACACTCCGTAAATGAGTTACTGGAAGTTAGACAACTGGATTCCCACCACTGGGCTGTCAGGTCAGGACCAATAACTCCAATAATATTCACTGAAATTTACCTCTTACTAAATTGCCCTTAAAACATTGCAAGGCCCAATCACATTTTAAGATTTTAATTACAGCATTGCTTCTGTTACCATTCTCAACAAAAGGAATCTTACAAGCCAATTGAGATGCACATACATACAATTCTTCATTTATTGCATTTTCTCTTCTCTACATCCCAAACAACCAATCCTCAATCAAAGTTACTCAATATTTTAAGCGAAAGGGGGGGGGGGAACAAATTTCATCTCAGTGTTTTGGGGTTACATTTTTCTTTTCCATTTAATACGACAACAAAAATTCACATTTCACTCCCATCTTCTCTCTTTGCAAAATAAATCATGTTTCTTCACCTCCTACATACAGCGATGACTACCTCCATTCTCTGAGCTGACTCAATTTTCCCACTTAGGTTGCAAGAATCCAAAAATATGACCATCCGCCTGAGTGTAACAAGTTTGTTTCTATGGTACTCTGATTGGAGTGGTGATTTTGGAGAGTTGTTGGGGAAAGGGGAAAAGACAACAATGTCGAGATTGCAGCTGCACAAATCTTTAAATCCTACTACCATGCTGATGGGAGCTCACCCAGGTCAACCTTATACAGGAGATCAAGTGGACAGGTCTGCACACCCTGTGGCAATCTAACAGTATGTAATCAAGACTCCTGGCAAATAATCAAGGCCAAAGTAGAAGTTTGAATATCACAAGTTGCCAGAAACAGGAAGTTGGCAGTTTCAAAGTTTTTCACCAAGATGGATTGAATTCTGAGTTTAAGACAGTTTAAAAAAAAAATCGAGTAAGAGACATTAATTATATTCTATATAAAACATAATCCTACTGTTCCAGGTAAAGTGTGTTTAAATACTGATCAATGAATACATCCTTAGCTCAAAGTTAAACAATTCTGACGGCCGACGCTCTGATCCTCGAGCCCGGTGAGGAGACGTTTGGTGGCGGGGTGGTACTTTGAAAAAAAAATAAAAAATTAAAGAATTGCATTAGACTTCCATTTTCTCCCTTTTGACTTTGAAATAATTAAGATTTATGATGCATACTCTTTGCCTTCTTGACTCCCTTCAAAACTTCGACTAAAAACAACGGCGCCTTTCTGCGCTGATTTTTTAATGTGCGCTGCTTTTTCTTGTGCCCAGAAGGTTTTTTGGGAGTGGTCACATTTGCCGTCCTAGGAAAAATTTAAGTTGGCCAAACATAGAAACATAGAAATTAGGTGCAGGAGTAGGCCATTCGGCCCTTCGAGCCTGCATCGCCATTCAATAAGATCATAGCTGATCATTAAACCTCAGTATCCCTTTCCTGATTTCTCTCCATACCCCTTGATCCCTTTGGCTGCAAGGGCCATATCTAACTCCCTTTTGAATATGTCTAACGAACTGGCCTCAACAACTCTCTGCGGTAGGGAATTCCACAGGTTAACCACTCTGAGTGAGGAAGTTTCTCCTCATCTCGGTCCTAAATGGCTTCCCCTTATTCTTAGACTGTGACCCCTGGTTCTGGACTTCCCCAACATTAGGAACATTCTTCCTGCCTTTAACCTGTCCAATCCCGTCAGAATTTTATATGTTTCTATGAGATCCCCTCTCATTCTTCTAAACTCCAGTGGATACAAGCCCAGTTGATCCAGTCTCTCCTCATATGTCAGTCCTGCCATCCCTGGAATCAGTCTGGTGAACCTTCGCTGCACTCCCTCAATAGCAAGAACGTCCTTCCTCAGATTAGGAGACCAAAACTGAATATAATATTCCAGGTGTGGCCTCACCAAGGCTCTGCACAACTGCAGTAAGACCTCCCTGCTCCTATACTCAAATCCTCTAGCTATGAAGGCCAACATGCCATTAGCCTTCTTCACTGCCTGCTGTAACTGCATGCCAACCTTCAATGACTGATGTACCATGACACCCAAGTCTCGTTGCACCTCTCCTTTTCCTAATCTGTCACCATTCAGATAATATTCTGTCTTCCTGTTTTTGCCACCAAAGTGGATAATCTCACATTTATCCACATTATACTGCATCTGCCATGCATTTGCCCACTCACCTAACCTGTCCAAGTCATCCTGCAGCCTCTTATCATCCTCCTCACAGCTCACACCGCCACCCAACTTAGTGTCATCTGCAAATTTGGAGATATTACATTCAATTCCTTCATCTAAATCATTGATGTATATTGTAAATAGCCGGGGTCCCAGCACTGAACCCTGTGGCATCCCACTGGTCAAACTTGCTTAAATGTGAAAAACTGGCGCAGACGTGAGGTTACGCAAAAAAATCGTAACCTAAAAAAAAAATCATACCTAACTGAATTACACTGGAGCAAAAACTTTGGGGAAACTTGGAGATTTTTATTTAGTCCAAAAAAAAATGGTGCACGCCAAAAAAATGGCGCAGATAATTGGGGAAAATTGAGCGCATAGAAACTTCAGATCTAAAATAGGAAATTAGTCCCATTGCTGACATTCTGGTCATGTTCACCTGGTCAACATAAACGCTAGTGTTAATATTGTAGCTATTGATGTGTTTATTCAGTTATTAGAGTTTGAAAACAAATTATTGAATATTCAAGATAGTTGATAGTTGACAAATCAGATAGAAGTTCATCAGGTAAGTCACTTAAATCTTTCTATCATTCCCCTGCTTCTCTCTTCCCCGCATCTGCCCCCCGCTCCCACAACCACAAAAAACGTTGGGGAGATGGGGGAAAATATTCTATATTGCAATGCTAAAGGCATGTGATGCATGTAAATGGATCAAGCAATGATCAATGAATCATCCCTTATAATTAAAGGTTACATAGCCCAATTTGCTTGACAAAACATAAGGCAGTAATGAACAAATCAGCAGCTTTCCTGTCCAATGCATATACTCTGAAAACAGAGGCATAGGCAACAGCTTTCAAACTGAGATGGTGGGTGTCCCCAGTGGATCCAAATTGATCAGATTTCTGTTTTTACTGAATGACTAGCATATTATTTCCATTGCTACCTACAAATATTTAAACATGTTCTGCTATGATACCACTATTTGGATAGTTAACACTATCTTTTGAAAGTTAGGACAGGGGTTCCATGAGGAGTCAATATTTGCAAAGTGGCGAGGGGTGGGGCGGCAGACTTACACAAAGGTGTCTAAAAACCACTTTAGAGAAATTTAGTGCTAAGTCTTCATTCTAGTTGTGGAACTTCCCTAATACAAGAAGAAAGTCCATACGGAGTAGCAACAGTGAAAGTGCAATATTGCCTGTACAAGTGGCCTGAGCTTTGTCAATCCTGGCTCTCTGCAGTTAAAAATCCCTACAAAACACTCTGCTGAGGATAGTTGTTGCGCCAATGGCACCAACATCACAGGGTTGCTTCTGATGGTGCTTTTGCTGTTTGCAGCAACCTTTCAGAGTAAAGGAAGTTCCTAAACCTATAGACAGAGAATGCCTAGGACCAGATATTGGACTCAATTTTCCCCAATGCTGTTTTTTGCCGTATTTCAAGAGTTACGGCAGTTTTTTTTGGCCCCGACTACAACAAAAAAAAATCTCTTGCAAGTTTCCCCATTCTAATTTTTTTTTTTAATTGGCGTCGTGCAGCCTGTCCTTTAGCTTCGGGGGGGTGGAGCCTAATGTCTGCACTGAAAAATGACGCCGCCCCTTCTGCGCATGCACAGGGGGAAAAAAAATTTTTTTACGTGACTGTTAAGGGCGTACATGCCCAGTACAACTCCTGGTCTGCATTCGGCCATTTTTAAAAAGCCAGTTGAGAGAGAACTTCAATTCTCAGTGGAAAAATCAGAGCTGCAATATGCAATGCGGCTCAAGGATCAAGAATTTCTCACAGGATGAAGTGGAGGCACTAGTTACTGTGATTGAGAGCAGATGGCAGGAGCTGGACACCAGCAGAGGTCACATAAAAGTTTCACCCAAAGAAATGAAGAAACACTGGAACCAACTTGCAGAAGATTACTGTGCAATGGTGACCACCCAGAGGTCTGGAGGCCATTGCAAAAAGTGGCAGGACCTTGGTCAAGTAGTTAATGTGAGTAATATTTTAATTTATTCACCGGAATTGCAATTGTAAATATGACCATCTGTATGACCCACCCAGCAGAAAGATACCCTCTCTGAAAAGTTATATTTTCATCTTTGCAGGGGAAGGTGGCACACAAGAGAGAAAGTACTCGAACAGGAGGATTCCCAGCAAATCTGCACCCACTGACACACGTGGAAGAGAGGGTTGCTTCTTTATGGGTCCTGCCTGAAGAAAAGCAACCACCACTGCACAAGCTGGGTCCACACTCTAGGGAGAAGGTAAGTCCTGCAAATTCCACATTCTGGCTTTGCTAAAATTCAAGTAATGCACGGGCTACCCATGCTTCGGTTCATGGGGATGTCTCCATCAGCTACACTTTGGTTGTGGTCCTTCAAATCAGCCTGCTGCCTGCGCTGTGAGAGCCTATTCATGCCACCCACCCTGCCCCCTCCTCTGCTGCTAACCATTTGTCTGTTCAGTTATATTTTGCAGAACTTGAGGCCAATCCTGACGAAGCTGAAGCCAATGCAGAAGATGATTCAGACGCAGACGAGCCTGGAGAGAACATCTTTCAATCCCACCTTCCAGACTAAAAGCATGAGAGTGAGGGGGAGGAGGAGGATGAAGTCCCCACTGTTGTACTCACTCTGGAGGAGGTGTAGGTGCCGCCAATTGAGGTGCCAGTCCCTTTCCTGAGTGGTGCGAGTGTTGGGACATTCCATGGTTTCGCACAGGACCCCACAATTCGAGGCTGCGTGTCCCAGTGGGATGCAGCGAGCCACACCCAGGGTGAGAAAGGGAAGGAGAGCTCGACAGCGCTCTCCCAAGGTGCAGGATCTAACAGATGTGGATCAAATGATGGCAATGAGTGCGAAGAGCATTGACTTTACGTGATCACTCCTCGACACCGTCAGTGGGGTGGATGATTGAGGTAGCTAGACTGTCGGGAGAAGTAACAACACTCTCACGAGAAATGGGAACACTGTCCGGGCACGAGGGAGGGAATGTTGCAGGTCGCTGATACACTGTCAGGGTACATGAGGGAGGGAATGCTGGAGTTAGCTGCTACAATAAGAGAACACGCCCAGACCTCGCGGTCATTGACGGAATCAACTGCCACTCCCATTCAAATCCCCAGACCAGCCTCTGAAGAGGCCCAAGCCGGGCCTTCCACCTTATCACCTGCCCATACCCCCACACCTTCCCCCCCCCTTCCCACCCCATCAAGAAGTGCGCATTTTTCGAGATGCTCGAAAGAATAAGCCTGGAACCAACCCGAGAAACGCTGTGCCACCGCCCGTGGGCAGGGGTGAAGTCACCAAGACAACCAAACGCAGTTGGCGGTCTTAGAATAAGGTGGTGGAGAGATGGGTGCAGCCTTTCTTTGCTGCTATTGTTGTAATTATTGTTGTTACTGTTGTAACTGTTCTCAAATTAAAAGTTTTTTGTGAGTGATGTAAATTTACAAGTTTAAAAGTTAGTAAGTGATCTTAAGTGAAAACTTTAAAGTTCGATACAAGAATATTTTTATTAAAGTTAAGTACAAACCAGTGTTAAACTTTTGAATAAAATATATTTTAAATTATAACTGATTAATTTCCATTATTTGTTCCATTAACACAACATTACGGAACAGGTCCAAACAGTAAACATGGTCCATTTGGAACAGTTGCCGCTGAGCCTTCAGGCAGCAATGCGTTCACTGATGAGCTGCTGGCGCAAGGCTCGAGCAATCGTTAAAGGGACACGACGGCCCAACCTCCTCCGCCGTTGTGCTCCGGTTTCAGGTAGTTGCATGGCTTCCTCCTCCTCCTCGTCATCTGCATGTTCCTTCTCATCATCAGTCACTCTCCCCTCAGGTGGGTCTTCTACTACCAGCTGCTGCTGCCTCATGATGGCTAAGGCATGCAGCACACAACAGTGAACTGACCGACAATCTCATGGGAGTGTTGCAAGTAGCCTCGGGAATGGTACAGGCATCGGAAACGCTGCTTCAAGATGCCAATGGTCCTCCCTATTATGCTGCGCGTTGCAATATGCAACATGTTGTATTCCCGGTCTGCGCATGTCAATAGGCTTGAACGGGAAGCTAGGCATTCAATTAAGACATTTGGGACAACGAAGTCGAACCCAATTCTTTAATTTTAGATTGTTTTCGAAGTACCACCCCACCATTGACCGAACATCTCCTCAAGGGTCGGCTGGCAGAATCGCTCTCTTGCCTGGACACAGGGGTTCAGCGTCCTCCCCACCAAACGGCCCAGATAACTGGGGAAAATGGAGCCCAATATGTGCAGAATTCCCCCTGGAAAGAAGTCACAAAATTCCACTGCAGATGACACTTGACAGCTTGGATTTTCATTTAACCACTCACTGGAAACAAAGATTTCACATCATCACCTAAGTGTCGGAGGGTGCCAATTTTCAGCCATCTCTGTTTAGAAGTTTTAAAGATTAAAAAGGATAGCAGATGAATATGGCCACGTCATTGAGAACATTTAGAATGTGTGGCAATTAGAATAAATAGTTTCCTTTAAACTAAGTCCAACAACTCCTCCGTTACTTTAAAGCAAAGAGCACTGTGCTATGGGGAAAAGCAACTAAAAATAAAGTAGCATTTTGTTAACTGGATTAATTACAACTATCCCAGCTACAGACAGAAGCACAACAGGGAGCTCTGGGTGAGACTGCAGCAAGAATAAATTAATGGACTGCCTGTGTTTGTGCCTGGTTCCGTGTCAGAAAAGCTGCTTGTAAAGAAGATTTTAATTACGGTACACCTATTCATTTCATGGGATATAAAATGTTATGGTTTTACACATACTAATCTACTTGCTGGATTTTACTAGCTGCCTGATGCTAAATGCAGTTACTAATGCAAGCCATTTAATTTTTGCACATTTTCTTCAAATTCCACAAAATGTAAATGGTCACAATTGCTTTTTACAGTACTGTAATCACTTTGAGTGTGCAGTCAGGAAATGCTGAGCTAGCAAAGCCAAGGATGGGAAGTTCACTTTCGGTTCAAGTTAAAGCACAGCAGGCAAACAAATCAGTAAAACCATCAGCAAAACCGGTATCCTTTTCACCTGGAAATGAATCAAAGCCAGATCATCTTCCCTTTCCAGCTTTAAATATTTCTAATTTGTGACGAATGCTGAATGTATCAAGCTAAGAATCACATGTTTGTTGCAATAGCACTGAAAGCTTGGACATTTGAAATACTTCAGGATCAGTTATATTTAGCATCTAACTTCAAAAGTAGCTGTAGATAGTATGAAAAAATTCAGTACCTTTTTGTCTCCAACCATGACTATTCGCTCGCCACAGAGATAGATGCAACTGGTAAATCATAGTCACAGGTCCCTTAAGCTGGCCATAAACACTTCCTGTTTATTCAAACAGGGCAATGGTTAAAAAGTAAGAGTCAATATGAAAACCCCTAAAATTCGTATCACTGGAGCAAAATTTTAACTGGGGGAGGGAAATTCCACACAAAATACCCATTCCAGATAGTCATGTTTTAAAATTGTTGGCCACGGGCAATCAGAAACAACAAGTCAATGTTAGCTTCAAGTCTCTAACTCCTCCCACTCATTTCCCCTGAACCTAACTTTGTATTGCTTTCATAACACCTTCAACATTCGGAACTTTTCCTTTATCCGTGCAACATATCTGGATTCAACGGTCATGACTGGATGTGCTCCTTATCGCTACAGAATTATTGGCAGAGTGTCGCATATGCCTACCTATCTTTCAGGAACGTGAAAGATCTATAACTTCGAAGTACTCCCGATAAATAAATTAAACATCTAGTCTAAAAACCTGTCTGATCACATGAGGTATTTTTTCCAAATACAATACATTTAAGAAAAATTTCAAATGCATTTTCAAAATATGTAAAAAAAAGTGAACAATTTGATGACACGATATCATGATTGCAGCAAAACATTACACTGTATTGATGACACTTAGTAAATACCTGTCCATTATTCCAAGTGTGCAACTGAAATACTGGAGCCTCAGCTCTTTACCATATAAATCAATGATGGATGAAGAAATAGAGTGGTATATCCAAGTTTGCAGATGACATTAAATTTGGAAGCACAGTAAGTTGTGTAGATGAGAGCAGGAATTGACAAAGGGACATAGACAGACTTAAGTGAGTGGGCATAACTGTGGCAAATAGAGTTCAATATGGGAAAGTGCGAGGTCATCAATTTTGGATCCAAGATAGACAAATCAGCATATTTTCTTCATGATGAGAGACTGGAGGAGCTAAGGATTTTGGGTGTTTATGTACACAAATTACTAAAGGCTACTTTACCAGGTAATCAAACGACTAATGGAAAGTTGACCTTTAAATCTATTCAACTGTTCCTATGATATATGAACATTTGGGAATGTGTAATTTCTCAAAGTAATGGTCAGTATTAAGTGTATAGAATCATAGCAATTTCAACACACAAGGAACCCATTTGGTCAATTGTGCAAGTCCCACACTGGAGTTATCTTGTCTAATCCCATTTCCCTGCACTCTAATATTTTCAAGCGAAGAGTTCCCAGATCATATAACACCGACTCAATTTGTTCGATTAAATCTATGGATAACATAATACAGTACAGTATTTTGTAAATATGGAATGCCTTGCAGTTCTTTTCTTTTAAAATAGCACAGTGTCACAGATAATTGATATGGGTAGTGATTCAGTGCACTTGATAGTTGGTGTGGTTTCTTTTGCAGATCGCAAAATAAATACAGATGAGGGAAGCCATTCATCTCATCTTAGCTCAAACATCTAGAAACTATTAGCCTAATCACAGCATCCAGCTTATTAAATGATCGAATGTTATTTGCTTCCTCTACACTATCTATAAATCCTTTACATAGGTGAGGTGCAAGGAAAGAGAGAGAGAGAGACATGGGAGGAGAGTGGGGTGAAGGTAGAAGAGAAAAGCAAAGGAAGAAAGATAAAATTGTAGGGAAAAAGGAGGCATAGGTGGTAGAGAAAGAGGCAGGAGATGGATTGAAGTGAAGGAAGAGTAAATGATGCAGTCCAAAGATTTCAAGAACTGCAAAATAGATTGGAAGTTGTGTGTGGTGGTTAAGCAGAATTCTGTCAGACTCAAAAAATCTATTTATTTTAGCAATGTAGTTCAGGATTCTACCTGCTTTGATTGCAGCTCTACAGTACCCAGAACTGGAAAGTAACTGGTCACAAACTAATTGGCGAGGAAAATGTCCTTTCCTTAGTCCAGGATGGTGTAATTTTAGATCCACATTATCACCCCTTTCCCTTCCTCATCCCCATCCCAGTTGCAAGTACAATACAAGTATTACTGTACTTGAAGTAAATATGTGCAACTGGAAGCTGCTTGTATGTTAGTGTAGTATTCTTGTAGTACAAATTTGAGGCCTGCTGTGATAAACTGCTCGGGACAATAGTAAACCACACCAGACCAACTGACTCCTGCATCTCTGATGTATGACACACAAAGTTGAGTCCCATCCCTCTCTGTTCAAGTCTGATCTCCCTTGCGTTCTCGTGTTCAGGATATCTGATGCTCCTCAACTAATCTGAAACATCCAGAGCTAACTACAAAGCAACTTCAATTACATGATCATCCTGCAATCAGCAATTTGAAGTATCTTGTCAAGTTATGTTATTGCTGTTGAGACTTGTCCTAAACTCCAAACACGAGGAAACGCAATTTGAGTCTTTATATTTGTACAATATGTGTATTGGATTCCTTTAAGGTTAAAATGCACAGGGAGCATAAGATCGCACACTGCAATCTTTTAATTATAGTAACCATTTCGCTTGCCACAATCCATAGCACAAAATTATTTTTGGACTCTATAAATGAAGTAGTAATTTGTATAAGAGACTAAGAGGTACATTTACACCATAGTTAATAGTGTAAACGCAGCCTGAAAACAGAGTCAAGGCCCGGAGGAGGGGGGGTCTTAGTTTCTCTTTGCAGTTAATTTGGGCCTTAATGCTCCATTTAATACACAAACTTGTGTCAGTGCAAAGCCAGAACAGCTTCAGGGCAATGCTAAAATTGTGCAAGTACACCCAAAATCATAGTACTTACTATAATATATATATATATATATATATATATATACACACACACACACAAAACATCAATTGGGCTGCTGAACGATTATTCAAGTGTTAGGTTAAAAGTACTTGCCCTGGGTTTTAGAAGAGCAGTGCCAAAAAGCTACTGTTTTCCTTCCCAATACTCCCGTTTTTCCTGTAGCCCTGTCAGAGAACAACTCAGAAACAAAGACCCAATCTTTCACACAGGCAGAATGACTGTTTTCAGAGGCATCTAGGTTGGTTCTTCTGATGCACTTATTTTTAAATGATGCATAGACCTGGAACAGGTGCTGAACTGACCCAGTGCATCATGATGTTAAGCACGTTTACACACCAAACAAACTTAAAGTCTATGCAATGCTGACCAGACAGCTTCTAGTACTGGTGGTAGATTGGGAGACCAAGGAAAATTCAGATCTCTGCTGCCACCAATGCAGACCGAGAGGCTTAAATTTAATAGTGCCATTGACTGAGCAGGACCTGGATGACAGAAACCAATAACAGTACTGTAGTTGCCCAGTAATGTGAAGTAAGCAAAGGAGAAATACAGTAAGATGGGAATTTAGTGAGGAATTAAATATGCGAGGTCAATCAAGCTCATTTTTCAGTCTTTAATTTTTCATTGCTTGCTGAGCTGGATCCATTGTAGCCATTTGCCACCTTTCCCTACACTATTGACAAACTCCTAGCTCTAAGTATTGTACATTTTGTTCTTTTCCTCTAGTTAAACAGTTTGTGGCAGTGAAAGTTTTTTTTCAAAAAAGCGACCACTACTTGTCATATGAGCAAAAATTTGAAACAAAATTCTAATGCAGTCCTGACCCTGTATGTAAGAAGTCGTAGTTTGGATTAAATCTCCTATCAGTTCACGATAGCCCCAGCCAGCTATAACCAAATTAATGTAAACGGTCAATGTGTGTCATTTTTAAAATCAAATATTAACCATTAATATCAAGTACAGTGAACAATCTAAAAAAGGAATTCCAACCAGTAATAGCAATACTGTTTGTGCATGTAATTACAGGCACCAGCAGACTATGCAAAAAGGGAACCTCAGCACTTTTATCTTGACTATATACACCAGGATGTACCTTCATATGCTAACATTTTAAAACTCAGTTATGATTGAAAGGAAACACAATAGATATTGAAGGTAGCAGACTGTGAGGAAAACCTATCCAAGCTTTTATTGGGACACTGTATGCTCGAGCAGGGAATAACTGATTACAAAAAACTGTAACTGTACATTTTGACCTAAAGTTACTTCAGTATATCAAAATTAACTTCACACTGAAAATCCAAATACTTTGCAGTAGTTAAAGTGAAATGGTAGTTCATTGGTTGTTAAATAGTGGCGGTTTCTTGTGGTTGTTTACTTCTATTCACTCCACCCACTGCCAATTTTCTATTTACTCCACCCATCCTGCTAATTTTATACTCCCCCCAACCCCTCCTCCTCCCACCCTCCTGAAGGCATTGATTCCTCATCAGGGTGTGGTTCCAAGGGCACTGGGTTCTTTACACGATAACTTGCCCAAGGGTGGATGATAACAGCCTTCTCGCGGCCCACCCTGTTACGTGATAAGAACATAAGAAATAGGAGCAGGAGTAGGCCATAATGCCCCTCTAGCCTGCTCCACCATTCATGGCCTCAGCTCCATTTCCCTGCCCGCTCCCCATAACCCCTTATTCCTTTATCATTTAAGAAACCGTCTATTTCTGTCTTAAATTTATTCAATGTCCCAGCTTCCACAGCTCTGAGGCAGCGAATTCCACAGATTTACAACCCTAAGAAATTTCTCCTCATCTCCGGCGGCCCCTTATTCTAAGATCATGCCCTCTAGTTCTAGTCTCCCCCAGCAGTGGAAACATTCTCTCTGCATCCACCTTGTCAAGCACCCTCATAATCTTATACATTTTGATAAGATCACCTCTCATTCTTCTGAATTCCAATGAGTAGAGGCCCAACCCTTTCCTCATAAGTCAATCCCCTTATCCCTGGAATCAACCTAGTGAACCTTCTCTGAACTGCCTCCAAAGCAAGTATATCCTTTCGGAAATATGGAAACCAAAACTGCACGCAGTATTCCAGGTGTGGCCTCATCAATACCTTATATAGCTTAGCAAGACTTCCCTGCTTTTATACTCCATCCCCTTTGCAATAAAGGCCAAGTTACCATTGGCCTTCCTGATCACTTGCTGTACTTACTTGCATACGATCCTTTTGTGTTTCATGCACCACAAGTACCCCCAGGTCCCACTGTACTGCGGCACTTTGCAATCTTTCTCCATTTAAATAATAACTTGCACTTTGATTTTTTTTCTGCCAAAGTGCATGAACTCACACTTTCCGACATTATACTCGATCTGCCAAATTTTTGCCCACTCACTTAGCCTGTCTATGTCCTTTTGCAGATTTTTTGTGTCCTCCTCACACATTGCTTTTCCTCCCATCTTTATATCGTCAGCAAACTTGGCTACGTTACACTCAGTCCCTTCTGCCAAGTCGTTAACATAGATTGTAAATAGTTGGGGTCCCAGCACTGATCTCTGCGGCACCCCACTAGTTACTGGTTGCCAACCAGAGAATGAACCATTTATCCTGACTCTCTGCTCTCTATTAGTTAGCCAATCCTTTATCCATGCTAATATATTACCCACAATCCCTTTTATGTGGCACCTTGTCAAATGCCTTCTGGAAGTCCAAATACACCACATCTACTGGTTCCCCTTTATCCACCCTGTTCATTACATCCTCAAAGAACTCCAGCAAATTTGTCAAACATGACTTCCCCTTCATAAATCCATGCTGACTCTGCCTGACCAAATTTTGCTTTTCCAAATGTCCTGCTACTGCTTCTTTATTAATGGACTCCAACATTTTCCCAACCACAGATGTTAGGCTAACTGGTCTATAGATTTCTGCTTTTTGTCTGCCTCCTTTTTTTTTTTTTTTAAATCGGAGTGTTACATTTGCAGTTTCCCAATCTGCTGGGACCTCCCCAGAATTCAGGGAATTTTAGATCGCAACTAATGTCGTCTCACCGAACTTGTCGTTAAATTGACCTCCCGGCGACAGTAACAAACCAAGCAAATCGAACAGTCCTCTCCAGCGAGGCACCTCACATTCAAAATGGGAATACACTACCTCGAAAGGTTACTGCAGAAACACAGCACGATGTTCTGGTGCTTCAAGAAACACACATTGAATACATCCACCAGTTTGACACAAGAGGACCGATCACAGGTTTTGACCTAATCGCTTTCAATAACCATTCCAAATATGAGCTGGTGTGCTATGTTAAACAAGGCATTGAAGGTTGCACTGAACTTGAGCATACCAGTATTGCCGGAGTTTTTACTACAGCAATACATGTAGGAGAGCAAACAATCACCAATGCCTACAAACCACCACTCGTACAGTGGCCTGACCCACAACTCCCTCCTAGTCAACATCCATCCATCCATCCAGCTTGGAGACTTTAATAGCCACCACACAATATGGTGCTATGCAGACGTCAACTGTAATGAGAGGGGACCTCATAGAAACATTTAAAATTCTGATGGGTTTAGACAGGTTAGATGCAGGAAGAATGTTCCCAATGTTGGGGAAGTCCAGAACCAGGGGTCTAAGGATAAGGGGTAAGCCATTTAGGACCGAGATGAGGAGAAACTTCTTCACCCAGAGAGTGGTGAACCTGTGGAATTCTCTACCACAGAAAGTTGTTGAGGCCAATTCACTAAATATATTCAAAAAGGAGTTAGATGAAGTCCTTACTACTAGGGGGATCAAGGGGTATGGTGAGAAAGCAGGAATGGGGTACTGAAGTTGCATGTTCAGCCATGAACTCATTGAATGGCGGTGCAGGCTAGAAGGGCCGAATGGCCTACTCCTGCACCTATTTTCT
This sequence comes from Pristiophorus japonicus, assembly GCF_044704955.1. Classification (NCBI taxonomy): domain Eukaryota; kingdom Metazoa; phylum Chordata; class Chondrichthyes; family Pristiophoridae; genus Pristiophorus; species Pristiophorus japonicus. The sequence continues at coordinate 53,547,651 of NC_091992.1, forward strand.
ATGTTTCTATGTTTCTATGGAGAAGCAATTGTACAGTGGGCTTCGCTCGAGAATAAATTCCTCCTTTTTGATGTCAAAGATCGAGGTACGTTTCATTCATCAAGATGGCAGAGAGAAAATAACCCAGACCTATGTTTCCTCTCTAAAGACAGCAAAGAAAACCAAATCATCGCCTCCAGAACCATTCTTGACAACTTTCCCAACAGTCAGCACAGACCCTCAATCGAAATTCCTGTCATTACACCAGAACCACGATAGAACTTCAAAAAAGCAGATTGGGAAACCTTCCAAAGGTCAGTTGACCTCAACATCCACCAAACACCAATGCCTTCATCAGATTTATAGGAATGATTAAAGCTGCCATAAAATGCAGTATACTTCGGGGGTTTAGAAAGACATATATTCCTTGTTGGACGGAAGAAAGCGAGGTTCTCTACCAGGAGTATTCGCTGAATAAGAACCCAGCCACAGCCACCACAATGCTGGAGTCCTTGAACTCGACGAGACGTGAAAGGTGGAGGAGCCTTGTGGAGAAGACTAACTTCACTCACTCCAGCAGGAAAGCACGGACTCTGCTCAGTCAACTAGCTGGGCAAACCCCGCCTATAAACACAGGACGACCATCAGAGCAGACATCATTGCATCTCACTTGATACAAACATCAAAGGCTCCGGTGGACAAGGAATTTCGACGGCAGATGAAGCAGCAGCTTTCGACAAACTTGATGGCGGCACCAAGATCGTCAACTATGTCTGATCCATTCACCTTGGATAAGCTAAAAGTAGCCCTGTTGACAATCAAATCTGGAAAAACTGCTGGTCCAGATGGTGCTTACCCAGAATTCTTAAAAGCACTGGAACCCAAAGCGAAGAGATGGTTGACTTCCTTCTTCTGGGAGGTACTGGCAACCGGCAAAATTCCACCTATTTGGAGGGAGAATAAAATAATTGCCCTCCTGAAGCAGGGGGAAGAATGCTTGTGAAGCTTCCATGTGTACTCTGGCACCCAGAAGAGCAGATATAGGACATTGAATGGATCCAGGCTGACACTCCCAGTGCCAGTACTGAAGGAGTGCTACAGTGTCAGGGGTGCCGTCTCTCGGATGAGAAATTAAACTGAGGCCCTGTTTGCCCTTTCAGGTGGATGTAAAAGATTCTACAACACTATTCAAAGAGCAGTGGTGTTCTCCCAGTGTCCTGGCCAATATTTATCCCTCAACAAACAATCATTAAAAAAATGATTTCATTGTCGTTTGCTAGACCTTGCTATGCTGCATCGTTTCCTACATCACAATAGAGGCTACTTTTCAAAAGGTATTCCATTGGCTGCAAAGCACTTTGGGAGGTCCCACAGCCATGAAAGGTGCTATATAAATTGAAGTCTTTCTTTGATTACAAGTGACAAAAGACACACCACACTGTTTCACAATGAAAGTATAACAGAAAATCATAGCTCCAAACATTCTTTCTAATTTTAGCATTGGCATCCACTCTAATGATTTCATAGTGGGACACTGACACAAGTACAACTGAAATGACATACAAAAATATTAAATGCTTTTTCTCAAGACAAAGGCTTAAAACATCAAATGTTGTTGCACACTACAAAGCAGAGATAAGTGAGCAAAATGAATTGATTCGGCTTTGAAATTCATTGCGGTCAGAAATTTTTGGATTACAACCCAGAAACTCCCTTTAGAAGAATGCATTCATTGCTACTCATGTGGAGCAGTAAGTTGATTATAATATCAAAAGATGGCAGTACTGTACATGGAGTTGCAGCCTGTTTCATTAGGCATTTTAAATAAAAATTGGGGTGTCCCGTTTCATTGGTTTTGGGACGTCCTGAAAGGTCTATATAAATGAACGTCTTTCTTCTTTAAAAGTACCAGCATACACTAAGACAGCAAACAACCTTCCCCTTCTCTTCTAGCTACACATTATTTCCTTGGTGATGTACGCCTAGGCCACTGCAAAAGCAGTTTCTGAGATGTGCAAACACAGCTAAAGATAAGGAGAATAGAACTAGAACACATAGTACAAAATCCACAAATATCCAGGAAAGATACAAATCAGGTTTTACTCTGCAGCGTAGTGGACACGCAAATAGATCTCCGAGAAGGTATTTGGTTTTAGGTCAATTCACTATTTTAAAAAGGAAGTTAGATGGATATCTGTTGAGAAGTGGCAGGGCCTGTGTTCCTTAAAATAGAACAAGTGGTGTGGGAGGGAAAGTCCACATTATTCTAAATCACACACAATCTCTGGATGAAGGCAGCAGATGGGTTCCTCGGGGTTTTTGCATCGCAAACTTATGAGTCCCAGATCATGGAACACATCACACCATGTCAACCTGTCCAATAAGATCTGTTGTGGGAAGCACCTCATTTCTTCTCTCAGCATCTCAGGAGGCCATCGAATGGATAGCCAAACTAGACATCCCATTATAAGCTTGACTTCATACAAAAAGTGTTTCTAACAACATATTTCCTTAAAACAGCAGAGTAATTTTGCCTTGGGGCACTGATCACTGTAATTTTATCATTCAAGTTCCTTGCTCAAAGGGCAGTGCAATGAAACTGTTCCCTTATCTTTATGACAACATGCAATAACTTAACATTGCAGACGACATGTGCAAATCTGGTCATCTATCCAGAACCAATTTATCCAATCAGAACCAAAATTCGCTCGTTTGACTGGATGCTCTTTCCTCCCCCAACCCCACGCCACATTTCTGAAGGTGCTAAGTATTGATAAAGTATTTGACTTCTTCTTAGTTGGTCCCTCGAATCGAAGATGACTTGCTTCCACACCAAAAAGGGATGAGTTCACAGGTGTTTCAATGAAGGACCAGATATTCCAATTCCCAAACTACATCCTGAAGGGTGGAAGATGCCTGTGCGTGGATTTTTTTAACGTGTGGTGGCAGTTGCACACCAGCCACCATACGGGCTTGACGGAGCTAGGCCTTGGTCCAGTGGCAAGGATTAACCAAGACGACTGGAGACCAGCTCTGCTGCACGAACCCTAGTGTGCACACATATCGCAGTGTGGGCTGACCCATGCTGCCCGAGCCTTCGCCTCTTCTGGACCCCGAATTCACGCCTCTCCTGGGCCCCGATCACATTACTCTGTAATCTTTCACTGCTCCTTCGCCCCAACCTCGCCGCTCCTGTTGTGCCTGCCCATGCACCAATGATTATGGTGACGCCCTCTTCACTTTTGAACTGAAACCTCATGGATGAGCAACAGAAAGGGAAACGCGCAGAAAATTATAAATAAGGAGTGGAAATTGAACAGGTGCATACACCGAGAAAAGGAAGAGAGTTTAACACAGGAACACAGAGAGAGAACTGAAGGGAAATGCACAGAACCAGATATGGAAAGGACACACCTGAGGAATATCAAAGAATTGATTGAAGTGGAGCACAGGCGAAGGGAGCAGCGCGAGTTGGTGCAGGAGTGCGTCGGCAAAGTATTTGACTATGTAGAGCATCACAACAGCTCAACTTGGTTCTCACCGAACATCCATATACATGTCCTTTCCAGAGTCACTAGGATAGCCATCAGTAATACAGTCCCACCTCGTTTCCCTCTGCCACCCAGAATTGTAAATTTCACAAGATTATGGAGGGGGAGGGAGAGTTAATTTTGTGCATTTTATGTACATTTTTGCCAAAGACATAAATAGCCCTTAAATGAATAGTTACTACCTAACGGCACTCACATGGCACTAATTCAAAGAAGAGCAGGGGAATTATTCCCGGTGTTCTGGCCAATATTTATCCCTCAATCAACATCACTAATACCGATTATCTGGTCATGTTCAAAATGCCGTTTGAGCGCAAATTGGCTACCGTGTTTCCCACATTACAACAGTGACTACACTTCAAAAAAGTACTTTATTGGCTGTAAACACGCTTTGGTGGTCGTGATAGGCGTCTTTCTTTCTAATATAATCAAAACCTAAGTAGTAATGCTTAAATGTTTAGCCCCATCAGAAACAGCTGAATACCTCAATGATAATCCTCAATTTTACATTGATTGAGCCCTATAATTATATATTTTTTAAAAACATTAATTTAAATGATGGAGGAAATGGCTTCATCATTGCAATTTTGGTTTTGCGAGCTATAGCTAAGGAACTTTTAAATCAATTTATATTACTGATTTTTTTTTAAATGTTTCCTCTGGGTGTTTCTCAGCTTTTATTTTTAGCATGAAAAATCAGGAAAGCAAATCAGTGAAGAGGAATTAGAGCTCAAAAGCCAGGCCAGGTTCAGAGAAAAATCAGGTTTTATTTTAAACAACAGCAAAGCTCAAGAAAACAAGCTAAACAAAAAAATTAAGCAAAATAACAACCAATCATTATTTACACAGTTCACAGACGCCACCACACATGACCCTCAAGGCAGTTTCAGAAAAAATTTAATCAGTTTCTGCGATCATAAAATACTGTCAAGCTATTTTAACAGCAGTATAATTTTCTAGTGTTTGTCAGTGGATTGCGTGCTGCAAAATGTTGACTGCTGAAATTAACACTCAGAGTAGTATATCGCTACCATTGCATTACGAATCACAAATATTTTTAACATCTGACTGAAATGTTAAATAGTTGGAGCAAAAATTTAATTTTGCAGGATGTGGTGTGAATGTTATCGTGATCATTGTATGCAGTATCACCATTTTGTTAATAACCTAATTGTAGTCATTATTCAGGGTGTTCAACATACATTCCAAAAGTACCAATGTGACGTGCGTGCATTTCTGGATCTGATTATCGATGGCCTGTTACATTGATAACTAAACATTGAATTACTTATCTAACTAGAGGCCATCAATATAAGACAGTCACCAAGAAATCCAATAGGGAATTCAGTAGAAAATTATTTACCCAAAGAGTGGTGAGAATGTGGAATTCGCTACCACAGGGGGTGGTTGAAGTGAATAGTATAGATGCATTTAAGGGGAGGCGAGACAAGCATATGAGGGAGAAGGGAATAGAGGGTTATGCTGCTAGATTTAGATGAGGAAAGACGGGAGGAGGCTCGAGTGGAGCATAAATACCAGAATGAACTGGTTGGGCTGAATGGCCCATTTCTGTGCCATATATCCTATGTAATGTAATCCTATTCAAAACTGACTCCATTTGACTTGAGATGCAGTTTAGGAAAAAGCACCATACCCAATAGAAAATGAAACAATCTGCATGGATTGGTATCACTGAAACACAGAATCAACGCAACCTTTTTATAACTGGATTCAAAAATACTTTGATTACCAGAGCAGAGATGGGGTAACTGCAGGTTAAATTTTATGTGCAAAATGCCCCTTTATGTCCAGCTCCCAGTAAAATGAAATTCAAAACGATCATTTCCACTCACCCAATACCTGTACCAGCCATCAACTATGTTGGAAAGATTGTTACTCATCAGCAATGAGAAAGAAATGCTCATAATGATCTCCACCAATGGCTGAAAGACATTGGAAATCAGAAGTATCAATAAAGGAATTAGGACATTAAAAAGAAAATAGGGATTTTTTTTTCTGCGTTAATGAAATAACTGAAGGGAATTTCCTGAGCGTTATGTTGAAAGAGTTTGTTGAATATATAACCACAAACTGAAATACTAGAGTTCCGGATACTGTGGTATCATGGGGCTCTGGAAACATGAATGCACAATGAGGCAATTGGATGAGGATTCCCCCACTCTGCTGAGTTTCTTATCTCATCACAATACTGCAAGAAGCAGAGACAGGTATATCCGTGCTGGGAGTGTAGGGTAAAAAAACCCCTCAAGAATGACACAAGGAGGGGCTGGAGAGTAGATCAGCTCACAAAAGCAGACATGTGACCCCAGAAGAGCAAAAAGAGGGGAAATAAAAGGGTGTCACACCCAATGTTGCCATTTAGCTGCATGGCCACGCAGCTGTCAGGAGGTCCCGTGCAGGCTTGATAGTGGGAAAAACCGCACATGTGCAGAAATTTGAATGAGCCACGCAGCCCGTTAAAAGGGGCCACGCACCCAAAAAAAAAGAGGGAACATTGGCCACACACCCTCAGACCCTCCAAGATTCTTAACTATTCGAGTCAGCTGAAAATTGTACAACATCGACAGACGACAAAAGACACATAATGCTCCAAGGTAAGCAAGTTCAAAACATCTAATTTGCAGTAAAGAAATTAGAATCTGTACTGGCAATTAGCTATCAGAGGGTATCAACCAAGTGTCTTACTGAGACGACAGAGGATGGGACGGTCTTGGATCTGGCCTGGAGATGACGAAGGTTGAACAGGTTCCCTCTGGTTCTGTAGTTTAATTGTGGACTCCAGCAGGAAGCTTGTTGAGTGTGAGGTGGAGCATTGCAGCGAGGAAGATCGAGAAGAGGGTTGGCGCGATGACGCAACCTGCTTGACCCCGGTCTGAACGTGGATTGGGTCTATGGTGGATCCGTTGGTCAGGATCATGGCTTGCAGGTCGTGAAGCAGGCGGAGGATGGCGACAAACTTTTGGGGGCAACTGAAATGGAGGACGACGCTCCATAGTCCCCCACGACCAACAGTGTCGAAGGCCCTTGCAAGGTCAAAGAAGGCCACGCACAAGGGTTGGTGTTGTTCCCTGCACCTCTCCTGAAGTTGTCGCGCTATGAAGATCATATCCGTTGTGCCCCATAGTGGACGGAATCCGCACTGCGACTCCGGGAGGAGCTCCTCAGCCACAGGGAGAAGACGGTTGAGGAGGATTCAAGCGATGACCTTCCTAGCGGCCGATAACAGGGAGATTCCTATGTAGTTGCCGCAGTCAGACTTTTTTTAAAGATGGTCACTATTTCCAAGGTGTCTCAGACTAGATTACTGTACTAGTAAGAATTTCATGATATATATATTTATATACACACGTGAATCACATTATTTCCCAACAACATTCCAGTTTGTCACTTAATAAAATTAAGTCACAAATCACTAATCCTTGGTCTCCAGTCGTCCTGGACCCCTTTGCCACTGGACCAAAACCTTGCTCAGCTAAGCCCATGTGGTAGCTGGTGTGCAATGACCACCCCACGTTAAAAGAAAACATGCATAGGCATCTTCCACTCCTCTAACATGAAGTTCGAGACCTGGAACGTCAGGACCCTCGTGGACAACCCCAACAGCGACAGACCGGAACGCCGCACCGCCATAGTTGCCTGGGAACTTAGACGCTTTGATATCGAGATCGCAGCGCTAAGAGAGACCCGACGGGCAGGGGAAGGCCAGCTCAAGGAACATGGTGGAGGTTACATCTTCTTCTGGAAAGGGGAACGCCGCCTCCACGGAGTCGGCTTCGCCATCAAAAACGAGCTGGTCAACTGCCTCAAAGACTCTCCCTGCAGGGCTAACGAACGCCTCATGATGCTTCAACTCACCCTATCCCGGAACCAGTGTGCCACAGTCATCAGTACTTACACCCCAACACTCGATGCAACAGATGAGGCCAAAGAGGGTTTTTACGCCAACCTCGAAAAATCCCTGATCTGCGTCCCCGCGGGCAACAAACTGATCCTCCTCGGCGACTTCAACGCCATGGTTGGCAAGGACACAGACCTCTGGGGAGGCGTGATTGGCAGAGGTGGGGTAGGGAAAGCTAACTCCAGCGTTACCCTACTTCTGACAAAATGTCTAGAGCATGAACTTGTCATCACCAACACCTTGTTCCACAAGAGGGACAAATACAAGGCATCGTGGCAACACCCTCGCTCCAAACACTGGCACCTGCTCGACTATGTCATCGTCCGAGCCAGGGATCAAAAGGATGTGCACATCACCCGTGCCATGACAGGAGCTGATGGCTGCTGGACGGACCACCGCCTAATCCGATCATACATTGACATCAACATAGCCCCAAAGCGAAGGGGGCAGCAGAAGCAGTGTCGCAAAAAGTCAATGCCGGGGCACTTAAGGACCCAGCTAAGAAAGCCCCCTACAGGCAGTGTCTCACGCTAACCTGGCATGCCTTGATGACCCTGAGACGCAGAATGTCCACAGCGCTTGGTCTGCCCTCCAGGCCTCCATAACCATTGCCTGCAAAGAGACGCTCGGTCACTCAACCAGGAAACACCAGGACTGGTTTGATGAGAATGATCAGGAGATTCAAGAACTAATAGATGCAAGCGCAGGGCATTTCTGAGCCTTAAACAGCAACCCAACTCGGGAGCAGTAAAGCAGCATTACAGATGGCTAAAGGCTAAGGACGAACAAAAAACCCGGGACCTAAAGAACAGATGGTGGATGGAGAAAGCACAGGAGATACAGCAGCTGGCCGACAGCCATGATGTGCAAGGATTCTTCACCACAGTCAAGGTCACATACGGACCAATCTCCCAAGGCCCCACCCCACTCCTGGCCAAGAATGGGGAAACACTCATCAAGGACACCGATGCAGCCAGGGCCCGCTGGAAGGAACATTTCGAAGATCTCCTCAATCGAGACTCTGCCTTTGACTCGAGTGTTCTCGACTCCATTCCGCAGCATGCTACCCGCCACTACCTCAGTGAGACCCCAACACTGCATGAGATAGAAAAAGTCATAAGACAGCTTAAAAACAAAGCTTTGGGAGCGGATGGAATCCCTGCTGAGGCACTGAAGTATGGCGGAGAGGCACTACTGACGCGAATACACAACCTTATCTCACTCATCTGGAGGGAGGAGAGCATGCCAGGACATCTTAGAGATGCAGTGATCGCGACCATCTTTTTTAAAAAAAGGGGACAAGTCCGAGCTGCGGCAACTGCAGAGGAATCTCCCCGCTATCAACCACTGTGAAAATCGTCGCTAGAGTCCTCCTCAACCGTCTTCTCCCTGTTGCCAAGGAGTTTCTCCCGGAGTCGCGGTGCGGATTTCGTCCCCTCCGGGACACAAAGGACATGATTTTCACAGCGCGACAGCTGCAGGAAAAATGCAAGGAACAGCGCCAGCCCTTATACATGACCTTCTTCGACCTTACAAAGGCCTTTGACACTGTCAACTGTGAGGGTCTATGGAGCGTCCTCCTCCGTTTCGGATGTCCCCAAAAGTATGTCACCATCCTCCGCCTGCTCCACGACGACATGCAAGCCGTGATCCTTACCAATGGATCCACCACAGAACCAATTCACGTCCGGACCGGGGGTCAAGCAGGGCTGCGTCGTCGCCCCAACCCTCTTCTCAATCTTCCTTGCTGCCATGCTCCACCTCACAGTTGACCAAGCTCCCCACTGGAGTGGAACTAAATTACAGAACCAGTGGGAAGCTGTTCAACTTTCGCCATCTCCAGGCCAGGTCCAAGACCACTCCAATCTCTGTCGTCGAGCTACAGTACGCGGACGACGCGTGCGTCTGCACACACAGAGGCTGAACTCCAGGACATAGTCGACGTATTTACCGAGGCGTATGAAAGCATGGGCCTTACGCTAAAATCAGTAAGACAAAGATCCTCCAACAGCCTGTCCTTGCCGCACAGCACTGCCCCCCAGACATCAAGATCCGCGGTGTGGTCCTGGACAACTTCCCTGATCTCGGGAGGCTCCCATCAACAAGAGCAGACATTGACGACGAGATCCAACTCATGGTCTACAGGGCCGTAGTAATATCTGCCCTCCTGTATGGCTCAGAGACATGGACCATGTACAGTAGACACCTCAAGTCGCTGGAGCATGATCCTACAAATCCCTTGGGAGGACAGACACACAAACATTAGCGTCCTCGTCCAGGCCAACATCCCCAGCATTGAAGCACTGATCACACTTGATCAGCTCCGCTGGGCAGGCCACAAAGTTCGCATGCCAGACGCGAGACTCCCAAAGCAAGCGTTCTACTCAGAACTCGTCCACGGCAAACGAGCCAAAGGCGGGCAGAGGAAACGTTACAAGGACACCCTCAAAGCCTCCCTGATAAAAAGTGCGACATCCCCACTGACACCTGGGAGTCCCTGGCCAAAGACCGCCCTAAGTGGAGGAAGTGCATCCGGGAGGGTGCTGAGCTTCGAGTATCATCACCGAGAGCATGCAGAAATCAAGCGCAGGCAGTGGAAGGAGCGTGCGGCAAACCAGGTTCCCTGCCCACCCTTTCCATCAGCGACTATCTGTCCCACCTGTGACAGAGACTGTGGTTCTCGTATTGGACTGTACAGCCACCTAAGAACTCATGCTAAGAGTGGAAGCAAGTCTTCCTCGATTCCAAGGGACTGCCTAAGATGAATGAATATATCATCATCATCACAGGCAGTCCCTCGGAATCAAGGAAGACTTGCTTCCACTCTTAACATGAGTTCTTTGGTGGCTGAACAGTCCAATACGAGAACCATAGTCTCAGTCACAGGTGGGGCAGATAGTTGTTGAGGGAAGGGGTGGGTGGGACTGGTTTGCCACACGCTCTTTCCGCTGCCTACGCTTGATTTCTGCATGCTCTCGGCGATAAGACTCAAGGTGCTCAGCGCCTTCCCGGATGCACTTCCTCCACTTAGGACAGTCTTTGGCCAGGGTCTCCCAGGTGTCAGTGGGGATGTTGCACTTTATCAGGGAGGCTTTGTGGGTGTCCTTGTAATGTTTCCGCTGTCCACCTTTGGCTCGTTTTCCGTGAAGGAGTTCCGAATAGAGTGCTTGCTTTAGGAGTCTCATGTCTGGCATGCGAACAATGTGGCCTGCCCAGCGGAACTGATCAAGTGTGGTCAGAGCTTCGATGTTGGGGATGTTGGCCTGGTCGAGGATGTTAATGTATCATTAATAGCATAGACTACTCCAAATATTAGTGTCCAATGAGACAGCTACTTTCAGCCACAAAACATGCTGCCTTCCCCACTTTCCCCAGCACAGAAAAGTTCAAAAACAGAGTGAAACCATCCCCATGAAGTTGATAAACTAGATCACCAAATAAAGATGGAGTATTTCAAAATAAAATCTCATCTCTCAGCTCAGATCATTTGCAAACCATTTAAATGTTGTTGCTGTTTGTCAAAATCTGAACTCCTCACTTTCTGACTTGTAATTACTTTCAATATTCTTTACAAAATCTAACATTTGGGGACCGCAAAGATCCAGCGCTGGAAAAGAGACTTATGTTTTTAAGATTTTTGCTACAATATAAATATGCTATGAAAACAGTAGCAGAAGAAACGTACAATTGAAGTGCAATGACTGTAGTTTCAAGTATAGCAACATTCTCATAGACAAGCTTATGTGTTGCAAAGGCAAGGCTCAACATGTACTTAAAGAGGAAGCAACTTAAAAAAAAGAACAAGATACAAAGTTCTACTGCAATGAAGAAATTATTGGCTTCAGATTTTAAGTGTGCTGAAAGTAACTGAAGGTGTTCAGAGTTAGTGTTTGTCACTTTCAAGTGTCAACTGTATAACCATTTATCACTTAAACATGTACAGTTCCATCAGTAAAGCTTTAGAAATGCATCTTATGAAGCCACTTCCTCTCATTGCTGCACAAGCTCCATTGCCTCCCCCGTGCCCCAGACAGTTGATTTCAAAATTCTCGTGCTCGCGATCAAATTCCCTCTTGGCCTCACCCTGCCCTTACTTAAGTGTTCTCCTTTTCCCTTATATCCCCGCAAGTACCCTTTGCTCCTTCAACTGCGCTTCCTTCTCCTTGATCTATTCTCCCATTGCTGACTTCTCATTCAGCCACTGCGCTCCTGCCCTCTGTTCACCTGTCCACCTCCCTGCCTACTTTTAAAAACCTATTTTGTCATTGCTCCCCTTCAACCTCTTCATCTCTATGCCCCTGTTTTGTCCACCCAATGTTAAGTGCTTTGAGACATCTTGCTGCACGTGAGCAGCATTACAGATATGCAAGTAGTAAACTAGAATTTGCTCAAATTTAGCAATTAGCTAGACTAACTCTAAAGCCATTGAATGTCTAAAATCATGTGAAATAGATCTGCTGGAAAAAAAGAGAAGCAAAAAAATTACAAAATCTTACATGTAGCAGATTACTCTGTGACTATGCATAAGATCCTAGATTCGACAGCCAATTTGCTGAACTCAGCTGGAGTAGTGGCAGGGGTGCAATCCAGGAACCCCTGCTAGAAATGCATGCATGTAGGTGTTGGTGTATAGACGATTGGGCTCAACTACTCTATCCATCAATGCTCACACACGAAGAATGGCCATTTCAGTGAGGTCGTAACAGAGAAAGCCTGTTTCCTAGATGTCAATACGTTCAAGGGAGGGGAGGGAGGAAAACTGGAAGGGAGAGGAGGAGAGAGAGAGAGAGAGAGAGAGAGAGAGAGAGAGAGAGAGAGAGAGAGCGTGCGCATGCACTATCTTTTGAAAGTTACTATTGAATCTGCTTCCATCACTCTTTCAGGTAGTGCATTCCAGATCATATTAAATGTGCTGTGTAAAAATATTTGGATTAAAATTTAGAACATTTTAAACATCAATTTATTAAAAGTACAGCAATGAGGAATTAATGACATGCAGTGAATGAAGGTTTGAAGCAATTATTGCCCAACTCCTTCTGTTAACTTTGAACTATTTCCAAGTTACTGTATCAGCTGACAAGGAATACACCCACCCAATATAGCAACCACAGAAATTCTGCAGCCACTCAAGACAGCAGCTACTAAACAATAGGTTGGAGTGTAGCAGCTAGACAACATAGTACGGTAGCTTAGGCAAATAAAATGTGCTCTAGCCATGTCTCTCAAATCCTAGCATGATAAACCAAAAACCACACAAAGCAATCAAGAGATTCAATGTCCAAAACACTGCCAGCTGGTCACAAAGACAAGCTCACTCAGCTACCTACTCTGCCAGAAAGAACTCATTTACTTCAACTGTTTTGCTATACTAAACTCGAAGTAAACAAGCATTTTTTTAAAAAAGTAGTAAATGCAATTAAAACTACTGCTGTACAGTTTGAAGTCCATACTGTCGTGATTATTTGATCACAATCCCTGTTTCACAACATGGAAGCATTCAATAACTTTATTGATGGGCCCACTTCTAGATTTTAATAAATTGTTAATCTGGCAGCTGATTGTATTAAACATATTAATGTAATGCTCCAGAACCAACCCACAGCACTGCACGAGAGTTTAATTGCAGCAACTGAGAGTACCTAAAAACTGCAGCTCATAATTTATTTTGCATTTACAGTTTTTCTTGCATTAATAGATGTCCTGCATATCAAGTTCAGTGCAATCATTACTGCTGTCCTATTTTCAATTTTTATTTTTGCAGTGCCATTGCATTCAAAAATGACAGAGTGACATGGGAGTGTTTGATACAGAGATCCTCACTTCAGCATTTGAAGATTAAACTAAAAAGACATTATAACCTGTCTTAGGTTCTGAAAATAACCTCTGAAGACTGTAATGGCTTCCTAATTCCAATGCTCGAGACAGCAACATGTACAAGGGACAACAACAGGCAAACACATCTGAATTTCAACTTCAGTTCATTCCCAAGGAACTTGCAGTTACAGGGGTTAGGCTGGTGCAAGCAAGAATTATTTATATTCAAAAAAGAGGAATACATCACAACAATCTCAGAGGAAATGAAAATGAACCTTTTTGCAAAATATACACAGGACAGATTATCTCCTTCACTATCTGCACCATTTAGAAAACAAGTCGACACCACAACAAAACTTCTACATCCACCGCCTTAACATTTAAGTGTATCCACATAAGATAATTATTACCTGCAAAAAAAAAGCTCAATGTAATATCTATATACTGATCCTTCAGTAAAGTTAGGAACATACAAAAACCCTGTAACCCTCAGCCCCTAAGCTGTTGCTTTGCAGAACAATAGACTTTTGGTAACACATTAGCTCATTAAACCCAAAGGTTAGTTTTGCAAGCCCACAGATGATTTTATATCCTTCATGGTGTCAGGATAATCATTATTTTAAATCCCTTCCTCCTAATAAAAAAATCATTTTAAGAGCTAATTTAGAAAAATATGATTCATAACAGGCCTATTAAAAACAGCCATATAACAATTTACAATGTGCAGCATACATTAAGATAGCAATGCTGTAACAAAACATTTTAATTTTAGCACAGGGACACTGCTGAAATGGATATTTAATATGTTGGGTATAAAACAAATCAATCAAAATAACTAGTAGTTATTCTTGGTTAATTGGTCATGTGAAAGGTACTTTCCCAATCAAATCTAACATCGGTTTACACTGCAAATATTGAAGTGTTTGATCACCACATTTGGTAATATGTTTCAAACTACATTCAAGATTGTACTGAAGTACATGGGAACCTATTCTGAGTTGAAACATTTTTTTAATAACACCACAGATCACACACACAATCAATACATACAGATGATGCACAAGAAGGAGGTATCCTGTTATCTAGTGGAAGATGTGCAAAGATTTATGGCTCATTAAAGCAAATTCCTAAAAGGCTGCTTTGAATAATCAATTAGGTCACTCTCTTTCTCAAAAGGAGAGATTGACACCTTGAGCTACAAACTATCCTACTTCCCTGAAGCTTTTTAATGTCTGCGAAAAGGATACCATTATTTTCCAGTGCTATGTGTTTTCTAAGGGTGGGATGAAAAGGCCTTGCCCAGTAGCAACAGCAGACACTCCTGAGACTTTCTCCCCACATCACCACACAACACACGCAGGCACATTAAGCCTCTGAGCAAAGTAGTAAAATGATTCTTAAAGGCTGACCTGGGAGGTGTCATAGTCTTCATCATCAGGACTCAGTGCCATGACCTTTCACAATTCATGCTGCCCAGCCAAAGAAATCCAGTCATGGCTCTATTAGCACACTCTCACAGAATACACTCAACATTCACTAAGGAGCTTCCTCCATCTACTGCGGATCAACCTAACTTCACAATGCCAAAAAAAATGCCTCGCGAGCTGAGTAAGTGGCAGGCGCGTTGTCCAATTGGCGCTCGGATCTCCAAGGATCGCCCGCCCGCCGCTGCTGCGTTCGCCAATCGGAATGAGGCAGGGGCGGGATCTGCGTTGCAGCATTCGCTGGAGATGGTGGTTTGGTGCTGTCAATCATGGCGCGCGGGCGGTGCGTTAATTATTCAAAAGTGAGCACGCGCGGAGAAGGAGCGCACGCGGTGACGGATGACATTCGTCTTTCCCCGCCCACAGCCCAACTGTAAACGCTCAAGGGAACTGTAAATCCCGCCTCCAAACCGTACGCACGACGTACGTCTTACGTCAAATGAAGGCTTCCCAAACCGCTATTGGCCGGTGCGGATGTCAATCAATAACGTATTTCGTCGTAATGTGAGTGACATGTCCAGGCGTGATGGAAAAAGAAAGACTTGAATTTCTGCAGCGCCTGTCACCACCACAGGATGTACCAACTCCCCTGCTCTTCCTCAAATAATGATGGGCCGCAGTTTAACTTCTCATCTAAAACACAGCACCTCCGACAGTGTAGCAATCCCTCAGCACTGCACAGCTGCCTAGGCCCCAAGCTCTGGAACTCTCTCCCCAAACCTCTGCTCCTCCTTTAAAACCTACCTCTTTGACCAACTGCCATAATTTCTTCTTAGGTGGCTCAGTGTCAAATTTATTTGGTTTGTCTTATAACACTCCTGTGAATCACCTTGCAACGTTTTACTACATTTAAGGCACTATATAAATACAAGTTGTTGTATTGTCAGCCTTGGAATTTGTGTTCAATTCTCTGAAGTGGGACTTGAACCCACAAACTCAGAGGGAAGGGTGCTACTTGCTACTCACTGAGCCACTGGCTGACAATCATTTTGAACAATCAAAGATAAACCCTGGCTTTTATTCTCTACTGCTAACCGTCATCTTAAATCCCTCTTGCCTGTCTCCTCCACCCTCACCTCCAACAACATGAGGAGCTCATGGACTTCTTTATCTCTAAGATTGAGACTGTCCGTTCAGCTGCCTCTGCCATTTCCCTTCATTCCCCTAGCCCACCGGCCAAACTTCCTCGAAGGTGCCCCCGTGATCTAGCCCTGAACTTCCATCTTAAACATAGAAACATAGAAAACAGGTGCAGGAGTAGGCCATTCGGCCCTTCGAGCCTGCACCTCCATTCAATAAGATCATGGCTGATCATTCCCTCAGTACCCCTTTCCTGCTTTCTCTCCATACCCCTTGATCCCTTTAGCTGTAAGGGCCATATCTAACTCCCTCTTGAGTATATCCAATGAACTGGCATTAACAACTCTCTGCGGCAGGGAATTCCATAGGTTAACAACTCTCTGTCTGAAGCAGTTTCTTCTCATCTCAGTCCTAAATGGCCTACCCCTTATCCTAAGACTATGTCCCCGGGTTCTGGACTTCCCCAACATCGGGAACATTCTAACCTGTCCAGTCCCATCAGAATCTTATACATTTCTATGAGATCCCCTCTCATCCTTCTAAACTCCAGTGAATAAAGGCCCAGTTGATCCAGTCTCTCCTCATATGACAGTCCAGCCATCCCTGGAATCAGTCTGGTAAAACTTCACTGCACTCGCTCAATAGCAAGAACGTCCTTCCTCAGATTAGGAGACCAAAACTGAACACAATATTCCAGGTGAGGCCTCACTAAGGCCCTGTATAACTGAAGTAAGACCTCCCTGCTCCTATATTCAAATCCCTTAGCTATGAAGGCCTACATACTATTTGCCTTCTTCACCGCCTGCTGTACCTGCATGCCCACTTTCAGCGACTGATGAACCATGACACCCAGGTCTCGTTGCACCTCCCCTTTTCCTAATATGCCGCCATTCAGATAATATTCTGCCTTCGTGTTTTTGCCCCCAAAATGGATAACCTCACATTTATCCACATTATACTGCATCTGCCATGCATTTGCCCACTCACCTAACCTGTCCAAGTCACCCTGCAGCCTCTTAGCGTCCTCCTCACAGCTCACACCGCCACCCAGTTTAGTGTCATCCGCAAACTTGGAGATATTACACTCAATTCCTTCATCTAAATCGTTAATGTATATTGTAAAGAGCTGGGATCCCAGCACTGAGCCCTGCGGCACTCCACTATCACTGCCTGCCATTCTGAAAAGAACCCGTTTATCCCGACTCTCTGCTTCCTTTCTGCCAACCAGTTCTCTATCCACGTCAGTACATTACCCCCAATACCATGCGCTTTGATTTTGCACACCAATCTCGAGTGCGGGACCGTGCCAAAAGCCTTTTGTAAGTCCAAATACACCACATCCACTGGTTCTTCCTTGTCCACTCTGCTAGTTACATCCTCAAAAAATTCCAGAAGATTCGTCAAGCATGATTTCCCTTTCATAAGTCCATGCTGACTTGGTCCGATCTTGTCACTGCTTTCCAAATGAGCTGCTATTTCATCCTTAATGATCGATTCTAACATTTTCCCCACTATTGATGTCAGGCTAACCGGTCTATAATTACCCGTTTTCTCTCTCCCTCCTTTTTTAAAAAGTGGTGTTACATTAGCTACCCTCCAGTCCATAGGAACTGATCCAGAATTGATAGACTGTTGGAAAATGATCACCAATGCATCCACTATTTCTTAGGCCACTTCCTTAAGTACTCAGGGATGCAGACTATCGAGCCCCGGGGATTTATCGGCTTTCAATCCCATCAATTTCCCTAACACAATTTCCCCCCTAATAAGGATATCCTACAGTTTCTCCTCACTAGACCTTCTGTCCCCTAGTACAATCAGAAGGTTATTTGTATCTTCCTTCGTGAAGACGGAGCCAAAGTATTGGTTCAATTGGTCTGCCATTTCTTTGTTCCCCATTACAAATTCACCTGAATCTGACTGCAAGGGACCTACGTTTGTCTTCACTAATCTTTTTCTCTTTACATATTTATAGAAGCTTTTGCAGTCAGTTTTTATGTTCCCTGCAAGCTTCCTCTCGTACTCTATTTTCCCCCTCTTAATTAAACCCTTAGTCTTCCTCTGTTGAGTTCTAAATTTCTCCCATTCCTCAGGTTTGTTGCTTTTTCTAGCCAAATTATATGCCTCTTCCTTGGCTTTAACACTATCCTTAATTTCCCTTGTTAGCCATGGTTGAGCCACCTTCCCCATTTTATTTTTACTCCAGACAGGGATGTACACTTGCTGAAGTTCATTCATGTGATCTTTAAATGTTTGCCATTGTTTATCCATCGTCGACTCTTTAAGTATCTTTTGCCAGTCTATTCTCGCCAATTCACGCCTCATACCTTCAAAGTTACCTTTCCCTAAGTTCAGGACCCTAGTTTCCGAATTAACTGTGTCACTCTCCAGCTTAATAAAGAATTCTACCATACTATGGTCACTCTTCCCCAAGGGGCCTCGCACAACAAGATTGCTAATTAGTCCCTTCTCATTATACATCACCCAGTCTAGGATGGCCAGCTCTCTAGTTGGTTCCTTGACATATTGGTCTAGAAAACCATCCCTAATACACTCCAGGAAGTCCTCCTCCACCGCATTGCTACAAGTTTGGTTAGCCCAATCATTATGTAGATTAAAGTCGTCCATGATAACTGCTGTACATTTGTTGCACACATCCCTTATTTCTTGTTTGATGCTGTCCCCAACCTCACTACTTCTGTTTGGTGGTCTGTACACAACTCCCACTAGCATTTTCTGCCCTTTGGAATTTTGCAGCTCTATCCATACCGATTCCACATCATCCAAGCTAATGTCCCTCCTTACAATTGCATTCAATTCCTCTTTAACCAGCAACGCCACCCCGCCTCCTTTTCCTTTCTGTCTATCCTTCCTAAATGCTGAATACCCTTTGATGTTGAGTTCCCAGCCTTGGTCACCCTGAAGCCATGTCTCCATGATGCCAATTACATCATACCCGTTAACTGCTACTTGCGCAGTTAATTCGTCCACCTTATTCTGAATACTCCTCGCATAGAGACACAGAGCCTTCAGGCTTGTCTTTTTAACACACTTTTCCCCTTTAGAATTTTGTTGTAATGTGGCCCTTTTTGTTTTTTGCCTTGGGTTTCTCTGCCCTCCACTTTTACTATTCTCCTTTCTATCTTTTGCTTCTGACTGCATTTTATTTCCCTCTGTCTCCCTGCATAGGTTCCCATGCCCCTGCCATATTAGTTTAGCTCCTCCCAAACAGCACTAGCAAACACTCCCCCTAGGACATTGGTTCCAATCCTACCCAGGTGCAGACCATCCGGTTTGTTCTGGTCCCACCTCCCCCAGAACCGGTTCCAATGCCCTAGGAATTTGAATCCCTCCCTTCTGCACCACTGCGCTATCCTGCGATTCCTACTCTGATTAGCACGAGGCACTGGTAGCAATCCTGAGATTACTACTTAACTCCTAGATCCCTAAATTTGTCTCGTAGGACCTCATCCCGTTTTTTACCTATATCGTTGGTACCTATATGCACCACGACAACTGGCTGTTCACCCTCCCTTTTCAGAATGCCCTGCACCCGCTCCGAGACATCCTTGACCCTTGCACCAGGGAGGCAACATACCATCCTGGAGCCTCGGTTGCGGCCGCAGAAACGCCTATCTATTCCCCTTACAATTGAATCCCCTATCACTATCGCTCTCCCACTCTTTTTCCTGCCTTCCTGTGCAGCAGAGGCAGCCACAGTGCCATGAACCTGGCTGCTGCTGCTCTCTCCTGATGAGTCATCCCCCTCAACAGTACTCAAAGTGGTGTATCTGTTTTGCAGGGGGATGATCGCAGGAGATCCCTGCACTACCTTCCTTGCCCTACTCTTCCTGTTGGTCTTCCATTCCCTATCTGGCTGTGGACCCTTTACCTGCGATAAGACCAACTCACTAAATGTGCTATTTACATCATTCTCAGCATCGTGCATGCTCCAGAGTGAATCCACCCGCAGCTCCAGTGCCGCAATGTGTTCCATGTGCAGGAGCTGCAGGCGGATGCACTTCCCGCACACATAGTCGTCAGGGACACTGGAAGCGTCCCTGACTTCCCACATAGTACAGGAGGAGCTTAATATGTGTCTGAGCTCTCCTGCCATGACTTAACCCTTAGATACACTTAAATTGCAACAACAATGCTAAAGGTTTCTTACTGATAAAGAAAAGAAAAAAGAAAAACTACTTACCAATCACCAGCCAATCATCTACCCCCTTGGCTGTGACGTCACCTTTCGATTTCTTTTTTGCCTTCTCTCCCTGCTGCAGCTGCACCAGCTGGCCTCTCGCCAACAACGAACTCCCGAGCCTCCTCTCGATGCTGGGCCTTAAGTAGGCTGCCTCGATCTCCCCGCTCCGCCTCTCACCGACAACAAAGTCCCGTTACTCTCCGATCTCCCCTTATAACCTCTCCGCACTTAACTTGTCCATGAGACTCACCTCCTGGTCCCTCGACCTTGTTCCCACCTAACTGTTGACCACCTAACTTTATTTTCTAGCGCCCATGTTAGCTGACATTGTTAACAGTTCTCTCTCCTCAGGTACTGTCCATCCCTCTCCCTCAAATCTGCTGTCTTCACCCCACTCTTCAAAAAAACAACCCTTGACTCCCTCCGTCCTTGCAAACTACCGCTCTATCTCCAACCTCCCTTTCCTCGCCAGTCCTTGAATGTGTTGTCGCCTCCCAAATCCGTCCGCATCTTTCCTGCAACTTCATGTTTGAATCCCTCCAATCAGGTTTCCACCCCGCCACAGTACCAAAACGGCTCTCATCAAAGTCACAAATGATATCCTTTGCGACTGTGACAAAGCTAAACTATCCTTCCTTGTACTTCTTGCCGAAGGCCGATAAATCCGCAGGGTCTTATAGTCTGCATCCCAAGAGTACTTAAGGAAGTGGCCCTAGAAATAGTTGATGCATTGGTGGTCATTTTCCAACATTCCAAGGACTCAGGATCAGCTCCTATGGATTGGAGGGTAGCTAATGTATCTCCACTTTTTAAAAAAGGAGGAAGAGAGAAAACAGGGAATTATAAACCGGCTAGCCTGACATCAGTGGTGGGAAAAATGCTGGAATCAATTATTAAAGATGTAATAGCAGCGCATTTGGAAAGCAGTGACAGGATCGGTCCAAGTCAGCATGGATTTATGAAAGGGAAATCATGCTTGACAAATCTTCTAGAATTTTTTGAGGATGCAACTAGTAGAATGGATAAGGGAGAACCAGTGGATGTGGAGTATTTAGACTTTCAAAAGGCTTTGACAAGGTCCCACACAAGAGATTAGTGTGAAAAATTAAGGCACATGATATTGGGGGTAATGTATTGACGTGGATAGAGAAATGGTTGGCAGACAGGAAGCAAAGAGTGGGAATAAACGTGTCCTTTTCAGAATGGCAGGCAGTGACTAGTGGGGTGCCGCAGGGTTCAGTGCTGGGACCCCAGCTATTTATAATATACATTAATGATTTAGACAAAGGAATTGAATATAATATCTCCAAATTTTCAGATGACACTAAGCTGGGTGGCAGGGCGAGCTGCGAGGAGGATGCTAAGAGGCTGCAAGGGGACTTGGACAGGTTAGGTGAATAGGCAAATGCATGGCAGATGCAGTATAATGTGGATAAATGTGAGGTTATCCACTTTGGTGGCAAAAACACGAAGGCAGATTATTATCTGAATGGTGACAGATTAGGAAAAGTGGAAGTGCAACGAGACCTGGGTGTCATGGTACATCAGTCATTGAAGGTAGGCATACAGGTACAGCAGGCAGTAAAGAAAGCAAATGGCATGCTGGCCTTCATAGCGAGGGGATTTGAGTATAAGAACTGGGAGGTCTTGCTGCAGTTGTACAGGGCCTTGGTGAGACCACACCTTGAATATTGTGTGCAGATTTGGTCTCCTAATCTGAGGAAGGACGTGCTTGCTATTGAGGGAGTGCAGCGAAGGTTCACCAGACTGATTCCCGAGATGGCAGGACTGACATATGAAAAAAGACTGGATCGGCTAGGCTTATACTCACTGGAATTTAGAAGAATGAGAGGGGATCTCATAGAAATGTATAAAATTCTGACGGGACTGGACAGGTTAGATGCAGGACGAATGTTCCCGATGTTGGGAAGTCCAGAACCAAGGGACAGAGTCTAACTATAAGAGGTAGACCATATAGGACCGAGATGAGGAGAAACTTTTTCACCCTGAGGGTTGTGAATCTGTGGAATTCTCTGCTACAGAAAGTTGTGGAGTCCAGTTCGTTGGACATATTCAAAAGGTTGTTAGATGTGGCCCTTACGGCTAAAGGGATCAAGGGGTATGGAGAGAAGGCAGGGGTGGGGTACTGAGGTTACATGATCAGACATGATCATATTGAATGGCGGTGCAGGCTCGAAGGGCCGAATGGCACCTATTTTCTATGTTTCTATGTTTCTATGTTTCTATGTTTCTATGTTTGACCTGTCTGCAGCCTTTGACATAGTTGACCACTCCATCCTTTTTCAATGTCTCTCCACCGTCATGCAGCTGGGTGGGATTTCACTCGCCTGGTTCCATTCTTTTCCATCAAACCATAGCCAGAGAATCACCTGCAATGGCTTCTCTTCCCACTCCCACATCGTTACCTCTAGTGTCCCCCAAGGATCTATCTTTGGCCCCCTCCTATTTTTTATCTACATGCTGCCCCTTGGCGACATCTGACGACACCCAGCTCGACCTCACCATCACTTTTGTCGACTCCGCCACGGTCTCTAAATTGTCAGACTGCTAGTACGACATCCAGTTCTGGATGAGCAGAAATTTTCTCCAATTAAATACTGGGAAGACCAAAGCCTTTGTTTTGGATCCCTGCCACAAATTTCGTTCTCTAGCCACTGACTCCATCCCTCTCCCTAACATCTCTCTGAGGCTGAACGAGACTGTTCGCAACATTGGTGTCATATTTGACCCTGAATTGAGATTTCAACCACATATCCGCAGCATAACTAAAATAGCCTATTTCCACCTCCGTAACATTGCCCGTCTCCACCCCCTGCCTCAGCTCATTCGCTGCTGAAGCCTTCATCCATGCCGTAGTTACCTTTAGACGATTCCTGGCTGGCTTCCCACATTCTACCCTACATAAAATGAAGGTCATCCAAAACTCAGCTGCTCGTGTCCTAACTCAAACCAATTCCTGTTCACCCACCACCCCTGTGCTCACTGACCTACAATGGCTCCTGGTTAAGCAATGCATCGTTTTCAAAATTTTAATCCTACTTTTCAATTCCCTCCATGGCCTCGCCACTCCCTATCTCAGTAATCTCCTACAGCCCTACAACCCCCCCGAGATGTCAGCATTCCTCTAATTCTGCCCTCCTGATCATCCCTGATTACAATCGTTCAACCATTGGTGGCCGTGCCCTCTGATGCCTAGGCCCTAAGCTCTGAAATTCCTTCCCTAAACCTTTCCACCTCTGTACCTCTCTCCTCCTTTAAGACACTCCTTAAAACTTACCTCTTTGACCAAGCTTTTGGTCACCTGCCCTAATTTCTCCTATGTGACTCAATTTTTTTGTCTTATAATACTCCTGTGAACGCTT
Source organism: Pristiophorus japonicus (assembly GCF_044704955.1). Lineage (NCBI taxonomy): Eukaryota > Metazoa > Chordata > Chondrichthyes > Pristiophoridae > Pristiophorus > Pristiophorus japonicus. Next base: position 53,571,065 of record NC_091992.1, read on the forward strand.
ATAATACTCCTATAATACACACCTTGGGACGTTTTACTAAGTTAAAGATGCTATATAAATACAAGTTGTTGTTGTTGTTTTCTATTGTTGTTGACAATAACTGAAGAGATTGAGCAAAGTAATAAGAAAGAAAAGAAAGATTTGGATTTACATAGCGCCTTTCACGACCACCGGACGTCTCAAAACACTTTACAGCCAATGAAGTACTTTTGGGGTGTAGTCACTGTTGTAATGTAGGAAAGTAAAAGGGTTGAACAAAAGTTCTGGGCCGGGAAATGTGAGATTTATTCTACCTTTTGTTTACTCGGGCTTGTGCAGAAATTTTAATGGATATTGCAGCTGGTAAAGTTGTATAACCCACAAAAATGACATAATCAGTAGTGCCATGAAGTCACCTATTGCATTGGCTCCCATCATTTATTGAATTACGTAGCAGCTACAGCAGGAGGCAGATTATTCTGTGCTGGTGTTTATCCTCCACCCCAGCAGTAGCCCTAATCCCATGTGCCCACCTTGCTTTCATATACCTTTATTTCCCCTATCCCCGCCATCTACAGTCACCTATCTAACCTATTCATAAATGTTGACATGGTCCCTGCTGTAATCACTAACTCCAGTAATGTGCGTTCCATAACCCTCTGTGTAAAAATGTTTCTCCTACTCTCAGTCCTACATCTCTTACATTTAATCTTATTCATTTTTATCTATGGTCCCTTATTCCAGGTCCCTGAATCACCGGAAACAGTCAATCTACTCTGTCCCATCCCTTCATAATTTTAAACAGTTAATCAAATCACCCAGTAATCTCCTCTCAGAAATGCTCTGCGCTTGCGATCTATTAGCTCTTGGATCTCCAGATCATTCTCATCAAACCAGTCTTGATGTTTCCTGGTTGAGTAACTGAGCGTCTCTTTGCAGGCACTGGTTATGGAGGCCTGGAGGGCAGACCAAGCATTGTGGGCATACTGCTTCTTGGGGTTATCATGGCACGCCAGGTTAGTTGTGAGGTGCTGGCTGTATCGGGCTCTCTTAGCTGGGTCCTTAAGTGCTCCGGCATTGACTTTTTTGTGGCACAGCTTCTGCTGCCCCCTCCGCTTTGGGGCTATGTTGGATCGGATTAGGTGGTGGTCCGTCCAGCAGTCATCGGCTTCTGTCATGGCATGGGTGATGCGCACATCCTTGCGATCCCTGGCTCGGACGATGACATAGTCGAGCAGGTGCCAGTGCTTGGAGCGAGGGTGTTGCCACGATGCCTTGTATTTGTCCCTCTGCTAGAACAAGGTGTTGGTGATGACAAGTTCGTGCTCTAGACATTTTGTCAGGAGTAGGGTACTGCTGGAGTTGGCTTTCCCTACTCCCTCTCTGCCGATCACACCACCCTAGAGGTCTGTGTCCTTGCCAATCCTGGCGTTGAAGTCACCGAGGAGGATCAGTTTGTCGCCCGCGGAGATGCAGGACAGGGATTTTTCGAGGTTGGAATAAAAACCCTCTTTTACCTCATCAGTTGCATAGAGTGTTGGGGTATACACACTGATGACTGTGGTGCACTGGTTCCAGGATGTGCCAGTGCAGCCTTCGGCCGCCTGAGGAAAAAAATGTTTGAAGACCGGGCCCTCAAAACTGCTACCAAGCTCATGGTCTACAGGGCTGTAGTAATACCCGCCCTCCTGTATGGCTCAGAGACATGGATCATGTACAGTAGACACCTCAAGTCGCTGGAAAAATATCACCAACGATGTCTCCGCAAGATCCTACAAATCCCCTGGGAGGACTGATGCACCAACATCAGCGTCCTTGTCCAGGCTAACATCCCCAGCATTGAAGTACTGACCACACTCGATCAGCTCCGCTGGGCAGGCTACATGCCAGACACGAGACTCCTAAAGCAAGTGCTCTACTCGGAGCTCCTTCATGGCAAACGAGCCAAAGGTGGCCAGCGGAAACGTTACAAGGACACCCTCAAAGCCTCCCTGATAAAGTGCGACATCCCCACTGACACCTGGGAATCCCTGGCCAAAGACCGCCCTAAGTGGAGGAAGTACATCCGGGAGGGCGCCGAGCATCTCGAGTCTCAACGCCGAGAGCATGGAGAAATCAAGCGTAGGCAGTGGAAAGAGCATGCGGCAAACCAGTCCCACCCACCCCTTCCCTCAATGACTATCTGTACCATCTGTGACAAAGTCTGTGGCTCTCATATTGGATTGTTCAACCACCAAAGACCTCACCAGGAGTAGAAGCAAGTTTTCTTCGATTCTGAGGGACTGCCTATGATGATGATGATGATGATCTCCTCTGTTCTAATGAAAATAGCCCCAATTTTTTCAGTCTTTCTTTGTATTCGTATTTTGTCATACTGGTAGCATCTGAGAAAATTTGCACCTTATTCTCTCTATTGCCTCAACATCCTTCCGATAGCAAGGAGCCTCAAACTGCTCATAGTCCAGGTACAACGTCTGAAATCTGGAATCCGCAGGACTAATTCCGTGCCGGATTTCGGGTTTTGCCGGATTTCGGAACTCGCCGCCTACCTATCCTCCGCTCCTCCGCTCGCCGATTCCCGTCTATCCTCCGCTCCCCCGCTCGCCGATTCCCGACACTCATCCGCTCCCCCGCTCGCCGATTGCCGCCACTGCTCCGCTCCTCACTGCCCACCGATTCCCACCACCTACCGATTCCCACCGCCCGCGGCCCCTTGGCACTGCACTTTTTAACCGGTTTCCTCGGCCCTTGCTGCCCGATGTCACCATCTTGGCCGCCTCAAAAATGTCCGGTTTTCGGACAATTCCGGTTTTCGCAATTCCGTATTCGGGACATTGTACCTGTACTCCAAATGTAGTCTTACTAATTGTTATCGACATTCACTATTACATCTTGACTTATATTCCGTTCCTCTTACCATTAAACACAGTCTGACATTAGTTTTTCTGATGTCCTTATCCACGCGAGGAGCTGCTTTTAAGGTCTTGTGAGCCTAAACCTCTAAATCCCTCTGATTTTCCACATCACCTAGTTCTCCTCCATTAATGGTATAATTATTACTATTTTTCACCAAAATATACCATCTCACATTTTCTGACATTGAATTTCACCGACCACGTTTCTTATCCATTCCACCTATCTTATCAATATGCCCCAGAATTATTTACTATTCCTTCTATTTTAGAGTCATCTGAAAATTTGGACACCTCTTACTCTTCCTCCCTTCTAACCAGTTTTTAATCTAAATTGCTACCTTTCCCCTAATTCCATAATCCTGGATCTTCTTGAGTCTTCTGTGTGGTACCGTGCAAAGGCTTTCTGAAAGTTCATGTGCACCACATCCACTGCATTTCCCTATCCACCAGGTCTGTCACCTCCTCAAAGAACATCGTCAGGTTTGTCAAGCATTATCCTCCTTTCTGAAGTCTGTGTGGGCTGCTAACTAATTACTTTCTCTTCATTTCGATATTTAACAATTTCATCTTTAATGACATTTTCCCTACCGTAGATATTAAACTAACTGGACTGTAATTATGTGGGATAGCTCTGCGCCTTTTTTCCAAATGGATATTACATTGGCCACTCACCAATTGTCCGGCACACATCCACTCTCAATAGAACCCTGAAATATAAGTTCTCAAGCCTCCATTTATTCTACCTGGTCTCCCTCAGCATCATTGGATTATAGCTCAACAGTTCCTGGCACTTCATCATCCTTTAGCTTTACTAACTTCGCTAATAGTTTTATTTTTTATATTACCGCTCATCTCACGTTTCCTCCGTAATATCCTTCTCTTTTCTAAACATGGAAGTGAAATATCTGCTAAGTATTCCTTCCAATTTCCACTTATTCTCTTCTAAACCAATATCCTGTCCTCTCAGAGATCGCATCTCAATACTTCCTTCTATTTCTATATTATCCTCCAATGATTATGAACTCCCATTTTTCTTTTTCTGATACGTCCAGTGAGGTTATGTGTTATGTATGTAACTATGTAACACTTGCCACCAGAGGGCGTGACTGTTGGAGTCCCAATGGTCACCTGCACACACGTGCACGACCAGTATAAAAGGTTGGCTGCTATTTTGTTCAGGCACTCTGGAGTTGTAATAAAGAAGACTAAGGTCACACTAAGTTTAGCTCACAGTACTCAGCCTCGTGGAGTTCTTCTATAGGGAGAGAGAAAACGGAATTATAGACCGGTTAGCCTGACATCGCTAGTGGGGAAAATGTTGGAATCAATTATTAAAGATGTAATAGCAGCGCATTTGGAAAGCAGTGACAGGATCGGTCCAAGTCAGCATGGATTTCTGAAAGGGAAATCATGCTTGACAAATCTTTTAGAATTTTTTGAGGATATAACTAGTAGAGTGGACAAGGGAGAACCAGTGGATGTGGTGTATTTGGACTTTCACAAGGCTTTTGACAAGATCCCACACAAGAGATTAGTGTGTAAAATTAAAGCACATGGTATTGGGGCTAATGTATTGACGTGGATAGAGAACTGGTTGGCAGACAGGAAGCAAAGAGTAGGATTAAACGGGTCCTTTTCAGAATGGCAGGCAGTGACTAGTGGGGTACCGCAAGGTTCAGTGCTGGGACCCCCAGCTATTTACAATATATATTAATGATTTGGATGAAGGAATTGAGTGTAATATCTCCAAGTTAGCAGATGACACTAAGCTGGGTGGCAGTGTGAGCTGTGAGGAGGATGCTAAGAGGCTGCAGAGTGACTTGGACAGGTTAGGTGAGTGGGCAAATGCATGGCAGATGCAGTATAATACAGATAAATGTGAGGTTATCCACTTTGGTGGCAAAAACAGGAAAGCAGATTATTATCTGAATGGTGACAGATTAGTAAAAGGGGAGGTGCAACGAGACCTGGGTGTCATAGTACATGAGTCATTGAAAGTTGGCATGCAGGTACAGCAGACGGTGAAGAAGGCAAATGACATGTTGGCCTTCATAGTGAGAAAATTTGAGTATCGGAGCAGGGAGATCTTATTGCAGTTGTACAGGGCCTTGGTGAGGCCACACCTTGAATATTGTGTACAGTTTTGGTCTCCTAATCTGAGGAAGGATATTCTTGCTATTGAGGGAGTGCAGTCTAAGGGTAAGGGGTAAGCCATTTAGGACTGAGATAAGGAGAAACTTCTTCACTCAGAGAACCTGTGGAATTCTCTACCACAGAAAGTTGTTGAGGCCAGTTCGTTAGATATATTCAAAAGGGAGTTAGATGTGGCCCTTACAGCTAAAGGGATCAAGGGGTTTGGGGAGAAAGCAGGAATGGGGTACTAAATTTGCAAAAATGATCAACCATGATCATATTGAATGGTGGTGCAGGCTCAAAGGGCTGAATGACCTACTCCTGCACCTATTTTCTCTGTTTCTATACACAATAACTGGCGACGAGTAACAGAATACGAACCTTCACACAACCATGGCTGCCGTTGGAATATTAGAGAGATTCGTAGAGGGTGATGATTGGGAAGCCTTTGTCGAGCGCCTCGACCGTACTTCGTGGCCAACGAGCTGGAAGGAGACACTAATGCGGCCAAGCGCAGGGCGGTTCTCCTCACCGTCTGTGGGCCTAAAATATACGGCCTCATCAAGAATCTGCTCACACCGACAAAACCAATGGAGAAGGAATATACAGAGTTGTGCACGCTGGTTCGGGACCACCTCAAGCCGAAAGAGAGTATCCTTATGGCCAGATATTGTTTTTACACGCACCATCGCTCCGGGGGTCAGGACGTGGCGGAATATGTCGGCGGCCTGAGACACCTCGCGGGAACTTGCGATTTTGGAACTGCATTGGGGCAAATGCTGCGGGACTTTATCATGCTGGGCATCAGCCACGAGGTCATTCTTCAAAAGCTGCTGGCTGTCGAAACTCTAGACCTGAGCAAGGCCATCGCGATCGCCCAGGCATGCATGATCACGGATGACAACACCAAACAGATATCTTCTCAACATCGCAGCTCATCGGCAAGTACTGTGCATAAAATGACATCACTAGCTGGCTAAACTGCATATGGCAGGGACTATATTTCTGCGGCTGCAAGACCTGTGATGACTCAGAGTCCGCCATCGGGGGTGAATGTGAATCCATTAGCATGGTGTTGGCGCTGCGGGGGAAATCATCGGGCTCATCAATGTCGATTCAAGCACTACATGTGCAAAGGCTGCACAACGATGAGACACCTCCAGCGAATGTGCAAATGTGCTGCGACATACCACGTGGCAGAGAATGATCGATCCGGCGCAGATCACGCAGCACAGGCAACTCAACCCGAGGAAGAAGTGTATGGGGTACATACCTTCACTACCAAGAGCCCTCCTATAATGCTGAAAGTCAAATTAAATGGAGTTCCAGTATCCATGGAGTTGGACACAGGTGCGAGTCAGTCAATAATGAGCCAGAAGGCTTTCAAGAAACTATGGGGAATAAAGCACAAAGGCTCAAACTGAGCCCGATTAATGCAAAGCTGATTACTGACACCAAAGAACTCATACCAGTCATTGGAAGTGCGGCAGTGAAGGTATCGTATGATGGAGCTGTGCATGACCTATCATTGTGGATTGTTCCAGGCAATGGCCCAATGCTGTTCGGCAGAAGCTGGCTAGAAAAGATTAGATGGAATTGGAACAACATCAAAGCTCTATCTTCAGTGGATGACGCCTCGTGTGCTCAAGTGCTGAGCAAGTTTCCTTTGCTATTTGAACCAGGCATCGGCAACTTCACAGGTGGCAAGGTATCTGTTTGGTGTTGTAGGACCAGTGTAAAAGGTTGGCTGCCATGTTGTTTAGGCACTCTGGAGTTTTAATAAAGAAGACTAAGGTCATAGTAAGTTTAGCTCACAGTACTCAGCCTCTTGGAGTTCTTCTAAACACAACAGTATGCACTCCTTTTTATGGTAATAATGTTATCCTGCAATGAAAGTGTGTACCCCATTTTATGGTTTTTCTTTCACTCTTCATTTTTTGTATGCTCCAATGAGGACATGCGCTCCCTTTTTCTTGTTTCCCCATGTTTCTGTTATTCTATATTACTTTGCAATGAGAGAATAAATCCTCTTTTTCTAGTTTTTCTCCCTCACAAGGGCCCTACCCCCAAGCCACCCACAAGAGCCACCTGATGGAGACACTCACAGCAAATTTGTCTTCCTCCACACAGCTAGCTTCTGTTCAGCATCTCCTTAAGAAAGAATGTTCAGTTTCAAACAAGATACTGAAGTCATGAACTGGATTGGCCTCAGTAGGCAGTAGGGACGAGGGATGCAATTGGGGGAGGGGTGGGGGGCTGCATTGCAAAGTTTCTAGCAGGAGTTGAAAAGGATGGATTCAGTCTTGCCAATATTTAGAGTAAGTTCTGGGCCATTCACAACTTGATGCCCGGTAGGAAGTTAGACAGCACAGCAAAAGTCATGTGGTTGAGAACTGCGGGAACGATAAATCTGGGTGTTATCAGCATATGTGTGGAAGCTAACACTATGTTTATGTTGGTACTTCTGAGAGGTAGCAATTAGATAAGATATAGGAGAAGACCAAGAATGGAATCTTAAGGCATATCAGAGGTGACCATGCAGCCATAAAGAAGAGAAGTCATTGCAGGAGATGCTGATGCACAGATGTTGCCTGACCTGCTGAGTATTTCCAGCATTTTCTGGTTTTATTGCAGGAGATGTGTTGGCTATATTGGATCAAGTAGGAATGCAACTATGAGTGGGCAGTACCACGGAGGTGGTTCACAGTGAAAAGGCAGTGGTGGGCCGTGGAGAAGATGAGGAGGACAAGAGGAGATAAGGTGCCATATTCACAAAGGTGTCTATGGCCAGGGTGGTTTCAGAAAGCTACAGATGTTTCAGAGAAAGGAGAAGGTTTACATTTCGTAATAAGGATGGATATTAAGGCCTCAGCTTTTCACCATATATATTAGTGACTGATGAAGGTATAGAGAGTTGTATATCCAAGTTTGCAGATGACACTAAGTTAGGAGGCAAAGTAAGTTGTGTGGATGGGAGCAGGAACTTACAAAGGAACATAGATAGACTAAGTGAGTGGGCAAAAGTGCAGCCGATGGAGTTCAATGTGGGGAAGAGGGTGGTCATCATCTTTGTTTCTCAGAAATAAAAATTGGAATATTTTCTTCATGGTGAGAGACCAGTGTAGAGGCACAAAGGAGTTTAGGTGTCCATGTACAAAGGAGTGGCTTTTCTGGTCCGTTGTGCTCCATTTTTCGGCCCGGAGCGGCGGCTGTGACCACCTGGGAAATTGGGTGGTCCAGCCTATACCGATTGCAGAGAGGTAAGTAATGCAGTCAGTCCTAAGCTAAGTGTGATCGTTTTTTTCTTTTAATTTTTTTTGCGATTTATGTTGTGGTAGCGTGGGCTATGTATTGGGAATGTTTTTGTGTTTTTTTTTTCAGGTTTTTCTTTTCTCCCCTGGCATCTCTTAAGAGCGCTCCCGACCTGGCTCTTTAGCTCGGGAGTTTCCCACGCTAACACCCTAAGAGAGGTGTACGACACCTCCCTTATCGCTGCGCCCCAGACTCAGGGCCCAGCTGCCCAATTTTGACGACTGAGACGCAAACTATTCCCGGACGCAAACTTTACCGCCCCGCCACCATTACCGCCCCGAAATCATCAAAGCCAAAAATCCAGCCCAAAATGACTAAAAGCTAGTGCATAGGTACAAAAATTAATTAGAAAGGCAAATGGAATCTCAAGGGGGCTGGAATTCAAAAGTGAGGAAGTGATGCTTTAGTTGCATAGAGCCTTAGTCAGACCCCATCTGGAGTACTGCGTTCAGTTTTGGGCACCAAACCTCAGAAAAAATATATGGGCCTTGGAAGGGGCACAGTGCAGATTCACTAGAATGATAGCAGTGCATAAAGAGTTGCATTATGGGGACAGGCTGCATAAATCTGGCTGGTCATCCTTTGAGCTTAGAAGGTCGAGGGGTGATCTAATCAAGGTATTTAAAATAAAGGGATTTGATAGGGTAGATACAGAGAAACTAATCCAAAACAAGTAGGCATGATCTTAAAATTAGAGCTAGGCCATTTGGGAGTGAAATCAGGAGACACCTTTTCAACAAAGGGTACTGAAAATCTGGAACTTGCTCCCCAAAACGGTTGTGGGTGCTGGGACAATTGAAATTTTGAACACTGAGATTGATAGATTTTTGTTGGGGAAGTTTATCAAGAAATATGGAACAAATGCGGGTAACTGAAGTTGAGGTAGAGATCAGCCATGATCTAATTGAATGTCGGAGAGGCTCGAGGGGCTGAATAGCTGACTCTTGTTCCTATGTTCCTAATACTCCTTACCACAATCAATGGTGAAACTGTGGAGGTGTATAATATGTTTATATGGTTATTATAAGCAATGGAAATGCAGAAAGTTATGGAGAAGCAAACGGAAAAAAGATCTGTGTGAGAGAGAGATGTTCAAAAAATCAAGAGAGTAGGAAACTGATTGACTGCCATATTATGAACATATGGAATTGTCGGGCAGGAAAAGATCACGAAGCCTGCCCCACACCATGATGACTGCATTATCAGGACCAGACACTTACTACCCCTACATCCCCCACAGCCATGTAATCCATTGGGAGAGGCAAAAAACGTCCTCAACTATTTACAATCTATATTAGTGACTTGGATGAAGGGACCAAGTGTAATGTAGCCAAGTTTGTGATGATACAAAGATGGGTGGGAAAGTAAATTGTGAGGAGGACACAAAAAGTCTGCAAAGGGATATAGATAGGCTAAGTGAGTGGGCAAAAATTTGGCAGATGGAGTATAATGTGGGAAAATGTGAGGTTATCCACTTTGGCAGAAATAATAGAAAAGCAAATTATAATTTAAATGGAGAAAAATTGCAAAGTGCTACAGTACAGAGAGACCTGGGGGTCCTTGTGAAACACAGAAAGTTAGCAAGCAAGTAATCAGGAAGGCAAATGGAATGCTGGCCTTCATTGCAAGGGGGATAGAGTATAACAACAGAGATGTCCTGCTACAACTGTACAGGGTATTGGTGAGACAACATCTGGAGTACTGCATACAGTTTTGGTCTCCGTGTTTAAGGAAGGATAAACTTGCATTGGAGGCTGTTCAGAGAAGGTTCACTAGGTTGATTCTGGAGATGAGGGGATTGACTTATGGGGATAAGTTTAGTAGGTTGGGCCTATACACATTGGAGTTCAGAAGAATGAGAGGTGATCTTATCGAAACTTAGAAGATAATGTGGGGGCTCAACAGGGTGGATGCAGAGAGGATATTTCCACTCATAGGGAAAACTAAAACTAGGGTGCATAATCTTAGAATAAGGGACCGCCCATTTGAAACTGAGATGAGGAGGAATTTCTTCTCTCAGAGGGTTGTAAATCTATGGAATTCTCTGCCCCAGAGAGCTGTGGAGGCTGGGTCATTGAATATATTTAAGGCGGAGATAGACAGATTTTTGAACAATAAGGGAGTAAAGGGTTATGGGGAGTGGGCAGGAAAGTGGAGCTGAGTCCATGATCAGATCAACCTGATCTTATTGAATGGTGAAGCAGGCATGAGGGACCAAATGGCCTACTCCTGTTCCTATTTCTTATGTTCTTATGTTCTTTAGAGAAAAAACACGGAGCCAATATGGGAAAAAAATACTCTGCAAAATTCCTCTCCGACCCCCTCAGGCAATCAAAACCAGTCCAGGAAATCGCATGGACCAAGAGCTATCTATGACGACAGTTACTTTCTGTATGATGTGATCTCTGCCCAGTCAGGAATCGGTCCACCTCTCTCTTGAAGGGAGAGAGTCAACACCCACAGCAATGTATTCCAGAGGTTCACAATTCTCTGTGAGGAGAAGAACTGTCTAACATCCAGTCTATACCTACTCTTGCATAATTTAAACTCATATCCCCTGGTTCATCCCAATCTGTTAAACTGGGATAATCTCTCAATAGGCACGCTAAACAGCCCTTTAATTATTTTATAGAATTCTATCTGTTCGCCTCTGTCTACACTGTTTAAAGTAAATAAACCAAGTTCCTTAAGCCTATAAATAGCTACGGCTCTAAGCTAGGAATTATTCTCATAGCTCTCCTCTGAACCTTTTTCAAGGCAACTACATCACCCACCATGTGGAGCGAGATGATCAAAACTGGGCATGGTCTGACTAGTGACCTATATAGTGACAAAATGGCGTCCTTTGAAAACATTGCAAACAATTATGCTTTTCGTGAATTGATGGAGTCACTGCTTCATGATAGGATTGGATTTAGAATCAGAGGGGGGATGGGGGAATTTTAACCCCCCAAAATGGGTGGGTTTGGGTTGGATGTGAAGTAAAAATGTGAGAAATCTCAAACCTGAACCACACCCGTCACGAACCCGCCCAATTCTGGTTTTAACGGAGGTGGAATGGTTGGCGGGCAACCAATCCCCTTCCGGGACGTGAGTCATACATTTAACCATTTTAATGAGGCTGTGTGCCTCAGGTTTGCTCTGTTCCAGTTTTAACGCTGACTGGTTGGGTTTCCTGGACCTTGGGAAACCCGGCAGCTAAAGGGGGGGAGAGGACTGCTGCATGGAACAGCAATTTACAGCACTTCTTATGGGCCAGGAGGAGTAGGAATGTTTCTCCCCTGCCCCCCCAAGCTACCTTGTTTAACTTCCCATCGATCGGAATCTGCTGCTGCTGATGTCCTTCATGACCTGCAATCTCTTCCACCCCCCATGTCCACCACAGACTCCCCGGTCCCTCCAGACTCCTCATCAACCCCCAATCAGGGACGGATTAAGGGGGGGGGGGGTAGGGCAGATGGGGCAGTCGCCTGGGGTCCAAGTCTAAGTGGGGCCCATACAGGGTCGGATTAAGGGTAAGGGTAAACAGTAATGACCTAAGTGACGTAGCAAGAGCGGAGTGAAGCCACGAGGGCTCAGACGCATGCTATCCTCGACTTGATGTAAACAGACTCTAGATGCCCTTTTTCTAGAGATGCATTCTACACACAAATCGGGGGTGAAAAAAAGGAAAGAGCACCAGCTACGCGAGGAGCAAAAGAGATGAGAAGTAACTAAACTGCTTAAACTAGATCATTTTTTCCAACTAATAACTCAAGATCACGAGGATGAAAGCCAAGAAGATGCTATGCAGTCAACTTCAACAACGAACCCACTAGTGGCAACGGACCCGGAGTTGGCCGAGTTGGAGCTCCAAGTCCAAAAAGTTGAAGAAGATGAAAACCAACTGGCGCATACCAAGCTGAAAGAGGCGCAACTTCCGAGTGACATTGGGCTGTGGGGAGACATATATCTCAGAAGACATGCAAAGCTATTGGATTGCAAAAGGTAGTGAGGACTGGTGAAACTGTGATAAAGACTTCCAAAGCTCCGGCATGATTCATGCCAAGGAAGGATGTCGCCAATTCGGCTCCAAATCTTTCTTCACACGTGTGCACCCGCTGACAGGGGAACGTGTGGAGTGAATGTGGCTCTGTTGTTCACCTTCAAATGGTAGCTTGCAAGGTCACAGCACGAACAAGTAGCCACTTTACTCATGGGTTTTGTGACTGGAAGCATGGAGATAAGAGGATTTCATCTCACGAAAACAGCCACCAGCATAGAGTAATATGCACTAGACAAGCAGGCACTGGTTGTGTGGATGATCATATTGGCTTCCAGTTATAAAATAACTGGCTGCACTGGCACAAGGTGTTAGAGGGGGCTGTTTATATGATTATGTTTCTCTGTGAACGAGTTTGTTCATTTCGAGACAGAGACAAAATCGTTGGGTCTCCAAGTAATGGTTATTATCTGGGTGTGTTGGAGGTTCTTGCAAACTACATTGCATTTCTTGCTGAACACATCAAGTGGTTCGCCAACAAAGGCAAGGGGCATACTTCATACTTGTCTTCCACCACTTGTGAAGAACTGATTAGTCTGATGGGTCGTAAAGTACATAAGATTTAAGAACATAAGAAATAGGAACAGGAGTAGGCCATACGGCCCCTCGAGCCTGCTCCGCCATTCAATAAGATCATGGCTGATCTGATCATGGACTCAGCTCCACTTCCCCGCCCGCTCCCCATAACCCCTTATCCCCCTATATTTTAAGAAACTGTCTATTTCGGTCTTAAATTTATTCAATGTCCCAGCTTCCACAGCTCTCTGAGGCAGCGAATTCCACAGATTTACAACCCTCTGAGAGAAGAAATTCCTCCTCATCTCTGTTTTAAATGGACAGCCCCTTATTCTAAGGTCATGCCCTCTAGTTCTAGTCTCCCCCATCAGTGGAAACATCCTCTCTGCATCCACCTTGTCAAGCCCCCTCATAATTTCATACGTTTCGATAAGATCACCTCTCATTCTTCTGAATTCAATGAGTAGAGGCCCAACCTATTCAACCTTTCCTCATAAGTCAACCCCCTCATCCCCAGAATCAACCTAGTGAACCTTCTCTGAACTGCCTCCAAAGCAAGTATATCCTTTCATAAATATGGAAACCAAAACTGCACGCAGTATTCCAGGTGTGGCCTCACCAATACCTTGTATAGCTGTAGCAAGACTTCCCTGCTTTTATACTCCATCTCCTTTGCAATAAAGGCCAAGATACCATTGGCCTTTCTGATCACTTGCTGCACCTGCATACCATCCTTTTGTGTTTCATGCACAAGTACCCCCAGGTCCCGCTACACTTGAGACGATTATCTAGGAATTGAAATCAGCAAAGTTCTATTCAATATCTGTTGATTCAATGCCAGATGTCATACACTCAGATCAGTTGCCATTTATCATCCGCTATGTTCTACCGACTGATCCTGAGGAAAGGTTCCTAAAATTTTTGCTGATAATCAGTCATACTGGACAAAAAATTGCAGAAATAATACTGGCATTCTGCATGAGAACGGGATTGATATACAAGATTGTCGCGATACTCTTATGATAATGCTTCAAATAGGAGTGGGAAATACATTGGTATCCAAATTATCATCAAAGAGCAATGCCCATATGCATAACGCACTCACTCAACCTTGTGGGGAAAAACAGTGTCAAATGCAGCCCAGTGATCATTAGATTTTTGGACATTGTACAAAAGTTGTAACTTTTCTCTCTGCATCGACGTTTTGCTAGCGACTGCTTTATGAAAAACATAGAAACATAGAAACATAGAAAATAGGTGCAGGAGTAGGCCATTCGGCCCTTCTAGCCTGCACCGCCATTCAATGAGTTCATGGCTGAACATTCAACTTCAGTACCCCATTCCTGCTTTCTCGCCATACCCCTTGATCCCCCTAGCAGTAAGGACCTCATCTAACTCCTTTTTGAATATATTTAGTGAATTGGCCTCAACAACTTTCTGTGGTAGAGAATTCCACAGGTTCACCACTCTCTGGGTGAAGAAGTTCCTCCGCATCTCGGTCCTAAATGGCTTACCCCTTATCCTTAGACTGTGACCCCTGGTTCTGGACTTCCCCAACATTGGGAACATTCTTCCTGCATCTAACCTGTCTAACCCCGTCAGAATTTTATATGTTTCTATGAGGTCCCCTCTCATTCTTCTGAACTCCAGTGAATACAAGCCCAGTTGATCCAGTCTTTCTTGATAGGTCAGTCCCGCCATCCCGGGAATCAGTCTGGTGAACCTTCGCTGCACTCCCTCAATAGCAAGAATGTCCTTCCTCAGGTTAGGAGACCAAAACTGTACACAATACTCCAGGTGTGGCCTCACCAATGCCCTGTACAACTGTAGCAACACCTCCCTGCCCCTGTACTCAAATCCCCTTGCTATGAAGGCCAACATGCCATTTGCTTTCTTAACCGCCTGCTGCACCTGCATGCCAACCTTCAATGACTGATGTACCATGACACCCAGGTCTCTTTGCACCTCCCCTTTTCCTAATCTGTCACCATTCAGATAATAGTCTGTCTCTCTGTTTTTACCACCAAAGTGGATAACCTCACATTTATCCACATTATACTTCATCTGCCATGCATTTGCCCACTCACCCAACCTATCCAAGTCGCTCTGCAGCCTCACAGCATCCTCCTCGCAGCTCACACTGCCACCCAACTTAGTGTCATCCGCAAATTTGGAGATACTACATTTAATCCCCTCATCTAAATCATTAATGTACAGTGTAAACAGCTGGGGCCCCAGCACAGAACCTTGCGGTACCCCACTAGTCACTGCCTGCCATTCTGAAAAGTACCCATTTACTCCTACTCTTTGCTTCCTGTCTGACAACCAGTTCTCAATCCATGTCAGTACACTACCCCCAATCCCATGTGCTCTAACTTTGCACATCAATCTCTTGTGTGGGACCTTGTCGAACGCCTTCTGAAAGTCCAAATATACCACATCAACTGGTTCTCCCTTATCCACTCTACTGGAAACATCCTCAAAAAATTCCAGAAGATTTGTCAAGCATGATTTCCCTTTCACAAATCCATGCTGACTTGGACCTATCATGTCACCTCTTTCCAAATGCACTGCTATGACATCCTTAATAATTGATTCCATCATTTTACCCACTACCGATGTCAGGCTGACCGGTCTATAATTCCCTGTTTTCTCTCTCCCTCCTTTTTTAAAAAGTGGGGTTACATTGGCTACCCTCCACTCCATAGGAACTGATCCAGAGTCAATGGAATGTTGGAAAATGACTGTCAACGCATCCACTATTTCCAAGGCCACCTCCTTAAGTACTCTGGGATGCAGTCCATCAGGCCCTGGGGATTTATCGGCCTTCAATCCCATCAATTTCCCCAACACAATTTCCCGGCTAATAAGGATTTCCCTCAGTTCCTCCTCCTTACTAGACCCCCCGACCCCTTTTATAACCGGAAGGTTGTTCGTGTCCGCCTTTAGGGCTGTCTGTCGTCAAACAGCTTTCTGCTACTCGATGGTCAGCATGGTATGAAGCAATGTCAGCCCTGCTCAAAGGTTATGCTCCCATATACGAAGTGTTGGAATCCCTGGCAACTGAGGTGGAACAGAAAATTGAATGCCGAAATGAAGCTCAGTTGATCATTGACAAACTGGGCGAACTGGATTCAGCTATTCTCATTGTAATTTGGAACACAGTCTTGAAGCGCTTTCACCTGATCAATCTCTCACTTCAAGAGACTGGCTTGAATCTGAATGTCATGGTTACTCGAGCTCCTTATTGATTTTGTCAAGACCCAGTGGACAGAGTTTGAGGACTTCGAAGACCTAGGGATTAAACTGCGTGGCCACAACGAATATAATTCAGCTCAGAGGTGCGTCCGGGTTCGCAACCGCCGCTATGACGATGGAGATGCTGAAAACACTGTGCTGTCACCCAAGGAGATATTCAAAACTGAAGTGTTCCTTGTCATCATTGATCAACTAACCAGTAACCTGAAACACCACCTTGAAGCATAGAAGGAAATCAATTGTAAGTTTGGATTCCTGTCCAAGCTAGCTGCTCTCTCGGCTCATGAGATTAAGCAAGCAACAGCAAGTCTTGCCCGCTCCTATCCCAAAGATCTGGAACCTATGATTGAAAGTGAATTCATCCAGTTTTCTAGCTTGGTGTCATCCTCAACAGAGCTTCAAGCCTCAATTTGTGTCAAACAAACTAAGTCAGCAGAGCTGAGAATGTATCAATTCCTCCAGACACACGCCCTCACCCAAATCTTTTCTAACATTGAAATAGCTCTTCAGATATATCTATTGATGATGGTTTCAAATTGCAGTGGTGAGCGGTCCTTCTCGAAATTAACATGCATCAAGGATGAGGTCAGGAACTGCTTGGGACAAGATCGACTTAATAGTCTTTCAAACATGAACATCAAGAGCGAAGTACTGAGAGGACTTGTCTTCTCGAAAATCATTGACGAGTTTAGCCGACAAAAATCTAGGAAAAAACCAATGTAGTTGCCTCTGTGGAGAAAAAGGAATGCAAATGACAAATGATGGTCTTCCAAAAAAATTGCGCTGTCTTTTTCTAAATTGTTGTCATTGTTGATTTAGTTTCAAAATGTGAGGATTTAAAAAAATTAAAGCATTGTTGCTCACTGTTTATACAGGGTTTCATCAAGGTATCGGTTCGATTGTTTGGAAACAGAATAAAATATGAAATGAGTGTCGTCATAGTATCAATGAGAACATAACCTGAGATGAAGAGCTGACCTGGCCTTGACCTGATGCATACTCTAGGTGGTACCATATGCCCTGTGACTTAGCTCACTAATGTCATTTGCTGCAGGATGTGAATGGGAGTAGGGAGCCCATGGCCGGGGTACTGCTGGGGGCCCAAGGCACCCTTAATCCGTCCCTGACCCCAATCTCTCCATCCATCCCAATGATGTCCCCGATCTCGCAACCGCATCTCACCGCCTTCCCCCCCCCCATCGATGGTGCTCTTGACACCTGATCTCTCCAGTCCCCCTATCGATGGCCCCCCGATCCCCTCCCTCCGCTCTGCTCTGTGGCTGCGGCCTAGTGCCGAAGGCCTACCCGTCCTACAGCCAGCCAGCCTCTCAATCTGACTGCTGCAGCTGGGAAAAGGAAATAAAAATTGGTAACCAGGTTTAAATCGTCAGGACCTGAGGACCTGGAGGAAATCCATTTTTCCGGGTTTCCCTCCCGCCCACCTCCCTCCCCATCTCCCGTTAATACCTTGCGGTCAGAATGTGCGAGGCTGCTGAGAGAGATATACCTAGACCTTTAAGAAAGCTATAATTACTGTACTGTAATGAGAAACTGTCCACAGCATTCGGCAAAAATGGAGTGCCAGGAATAAACAACCTTGTCAGCCC
The DNA here is from genome assembly GCF_044704955.1 of Pristiophorus japonicus. NCBI lineage: Eukaryota > Metazoa > Chordata > Chondrichthyes > Pristiophoridae > Pristiophorus > Pristiophorus japonicus. The sequence continues at coordinate 53,588,827 of NC_091992.1, forward strand.
CTCGGAGAGACAGAACCGTCTCTTCGAGGGATACAATCTCCAGGTATCAGCAGTGCAGGGCCGGAGAGCAGAAGTGAGGGGTCCACGGCATTTTAAAAGATTCTCCTTGTTGAGATAATTTACTTTATGATCAGTGGCGTTTTTGTGGCTGAAACTTGGGACACTTTATGTGAATCTCATAATGCTCTCCACTGTTTCCATCTGATGTGACATTAATTTAATACAGGAGACGGGCGGTTGTGCTGTTGTGTGACCAGCCAGTCTAGGTCAGTGGGATCAACCCGAAACGTTAACTCTGCTTCTCTCCACAAATGCTGCCTGACCCGCTGAGATTTCCAGCATTTTCTGTTTTGATTTCAGATTCCAGCATCTGCAGTATTTTGCTTTTGCATAGAAGGAGGCCATTCGGCTCGTTGTGCCTGTGTCGGCTCTTTGAACGAGCTGTCCAGTTTAGTCCCACACACCATATTTTCCCCCATATCCCTGCAAATTAGTCCTTTTTAAGTATATGTCCAGTTGGCTTTTGAAAGTTCCTATGAAATCTGATTCCACCACCCTTTCATGTAGTGTGTTCCAGATCATAATAACCCACTGGTAAAAAAAAGCTCTCCTCTCCTCATTTTTCTTCTAGTTCTCTTACCAATTAAAAAGATAGTTCACTTTACAGGATGTGGGCATCACTGGCAAGGCTGGCATTTATTACCCATCCCTTATTGCCTATGAGAAGGTGGTGAGCTGCCTTCTTAAACCGCTGCAGTCCTGTGGTGAAGTTACTCAACAGTGCTGACTTTGCCACAGTGGTTTGGTACAATTGAGTGGCTTGCTGGGCCTTTTCAGAGGGCAGTTAAGAGTCGACCTGTCAAAAGCCCAGCGGGAGATCGAGAGCCAGCGGCAGTTGGTGAGAGGGGAGCGACCTGTCAAAAGCCCAGTGGGAGATCGAGAGTCAGCGGCAGTTGGTGAGAGGGGAGCGACCTATCAAAAGCCCAGCGGGAGATCGAGAGCCAGCGGCAGTTGGTGAGAGGGGAGCGACCTATCAAAAGCCCAGCGGGAGATCGAGAGCCAGCGGCAGTTGGTGAGAGGGGAGCGACCTATCAAAGGCGACCGGTGCAGCTACAGCGGGAGAGAAAGCAAAATAGAAGTAGAAAGTAATCAAAAAGTGACGTCACAGCCAATGTGGTAAGTGATTGGCTGGTGATTGGTGAGTAGCTTTTCTTTTCTTTTTTATATCAGTAAGTGAACTGCAACATTGTTATTACCAATTTAAGGGTATCTAAGGTTAAGACATGGCAGGAGAGCTCGGCCATGTGATATGCTCCTCCTGTACCATGTGGGAACTCGGGGACACTTCCGGTGTCCCTGGGCGCTACGTGTGTGGGAAGTGTATCCGCCTCGAGCTCTTGACGGTCCGCGTTGCGGAATTGGAGCTGAGGGTGGATTCACTCTGGAGCATCCACGATGCTGAGAATGACGTGAGTATCACGTGTAGTGAGTTGGTCTTACCGCAGGAGAAGGGTCCACAGCCAGATAGGGAATGGAAGACCAGCAGGAAGAGCAGTGCAAGAAAGATAGTGCAGGGGTCCCCTGTGGTCATCCCCCTGCAAAACAGATACACTGCTTTGAGTACTGTTGGGGAGGATGACTCATCAGGGGAGGACAGCAGCAGCCAAGTTCATGGCACCATAGGTGGCTCTGCTGCAAAGGAGGGCAGGAAAAAGAGTGGGAGCGCGATAGTGATAGGGGATTCGATGGTGAGGGGAATAGATAGGCGTTTCTGCGGACGCAACCGAGACTCCAGGATGGTATGTTGCCTCCCTGGTGCAAGGGTCAAGGATGTCTCGGAGCGGGTGCAGGACATTCTGAAATGGGAGGGAGAACAGCCAGTTGTCGTGGTGCACATTGGTACCAACGACATAGGTAAAAAAAGGGATGAGGTCCTACGAAAAGAATTTAAGGAGCTAGGAGCTAAATTAAAAAGTAGGACCTCAAAAGTAGTAATCTCGGGATTGCTACCAGTGCCACGTGCTAGTCAGAGTAGGAATCGCAGGATAGCGCAGATGAATACATGGCTTGAGCAGTGGTGCAGCAGGGAGGGATTCAAATTCTTGGGGCATTGGAACCGGTTCTGGGGGAGGTGGGACCAGTACAAACCGGACGGTCTGCACCTGGGCAGGTCCGGAATCAATGTCCTAGGGGGAGTGTTTGCTAGTGCTGTTGGGGAGGAGTTAAACTAATATTGCAGGGGGATGGGAACCTATGCAGGGAGACAGAGGGAGACAAAAATGAGGCAAAAGCAAAAGACAGAAAGGAGATGAGGAAAAGTGGAGGGCAGAGAAACCCAAGGCAAAGAACAAAAAGGGCCACTGTACAGCAAAATTCTAGAAGGACAAAGGGTGTTAAAAAAGCAAGCCTGAAGGCTTTGTGTCTTAATGCAAGGAGTATCCGCAATAAGGTGGATGAATTAACTGTGCAAATAGATGTTAACAAATATGATGTGATTGGGATTACGGAGACGTGGTTCCAGGATGATCAGGGCTGGGAACTCAACATTCAGGGGTATTCAACATTCAGGAAGGATAGAATAAAAGGAAAAGGAGGTGGGGTAGCATTGCTGGTTAAAGAGGAGATTAATGCAATAGTTAGGAAAGACATTAGCTTGGATGATGTGGAATCTATATGGGTAGAGCTGCAGAACACTAAAGGGCAAAAATCGTTAGTGGGAGTTGTGTACAGATCTCCAAACAGTAGTAATGATGTTGGGGAGGGCATCAAACAGGAAATTAGGAGTGCATGCAATAAAGGTGCAGCAGTTATAATGGGTGACTTTAATATGCACATAGATTGGGCTAGCCAAACTGGAAGCAATACGGTGGAGGAGGATTTCCTGGAATGCATAAGGGATGGTTTTCTAGACCAATATGTCTAGGAACCAACTAGGGGGGAGGCCATCTTAGACTGGGTGTTGTGTAATGAGAGAGGATTAATTAGCAATCTCATTGTGCGAGGCCCCTTGGGGAAGAGTGACCATAATATGGTGGAATTCTGCATTAGGATGGAGAATGAAACAGTTAATTCAGAGACCATGGTCCAGAACTTAAAGAAGGGTAACTTTGAAGGTATGAGGCATGAATTGGCTAAGATAGATTGGCGAATGATACTTAAGGGGTTGACTGTGGATGGGCAATGGCAGACATTTAGAGACCGCATGGATGAATTACAACAATTGTACATTCCTGTCTGGCGTAAAAATAAAAAAGGGAAGGTGGCTCAACCGTGGCTATCTAGGGAAATCAGGGATAGTATTAAAGCCAAGGAAATGGCATACAAATTGGCCAGAAATAGCAGCGAACCTGGGGACTGGGAGAAATTTAGAACTCAGCAGAGGAGGACAAAGGGTTTGATTAGGGCAGGGAAAATGGAGTACGAGAAGAAGCTTGCAGGGAACATTAAGGCGGATTGCAAAAGTTTCTATAGGTATGTAAAGAGAAAAAGTTAGTAAAGACAAACGTAGGTCCCCTGCAGTCAGAATCAGGGGAAGTCATAACGGGGAACAAAGAAATGGCAGACCAATTGAACAAGTACTTTGGTTCAGTATTCACTAAGGAGGACACAAACAACCTTCCGGATATAAAAGTGGTCAGAGGGTCTATTAAGGAGGAGGAACTGAGGGAAATCCTTATTAGTCGGGAAATTGTGTTGGGGAAATTGATGGGATTGAAGGCCGATAAATCCCCAGGGCCTGATGGACTGCATCCCAGAGTACTTAAGGAGGTGGCCTTGGAAACAGCGGATGCATTGACAGTCATTTTCCAACATTCCATTGACTCTGGATCAGTTCCTATCGAGTGGAGGGTAGCCAATGTAACCCCACTTTTTAAAAAAGGAGGGAGAGAGAAAGCAGGGAATTATAGACCGGTCAGCCTGACCTCAGTAGTGGGTAAAATGATGGAATCAATTATTAAGGATGTCATAGCAGCGCATTTGGAAAATGGTGACATGATAGGTCCAAGTCAGCATGGATTTGTGAAAGGGAGATCATGCTTGACAAATCTTCTGGAATTTTTTGAGGATGTTTCCAATAAAGTGGACAAAGGAGTACCAGTTGATGTGGTATATTTGGACTTTCAGAAGGCTTTCGACAAGGTCCCACACAGGAGATTAATGTGCAAAGTTAAAGCACATGGGATTGGGGGTAGTGTGCTGACGTGGATTGAGAACTGGTTGTCAGACAGGAAGCAAAGAGTAGGAGTAAATGGATACTTTTCGGAATGGCAGGCAGTGACTAGTGGGGTACCGCAGGGTTCTGTGCTGGGGCCCCAGCTGTTTACATTGTACATTAATGATTTAGACGAGGGGATTAAATGTAGTATCTCCAAATTTGCGGATGACACTAAGTTGGGTGGCAGTGTGAGCTGCGAGGAGGATGCTATGAGGCTACAGAGTGACTTGGATAGGTTAGGTGAGTGGGCAAATGCGTGGCAGATGAAGTATAATGTGGATAAATGTGAGGTTATCCACTTTGGTGGTAAAAACAGAGAGACAGACTATTATCTGAATGGTGACAGATTAGGAAAAGGGAAGGTGCAACGAGACCTGGGTGTCATGGTACATCAGTCATTGAAGGTTGGCATGCAGGTACAGCAGGCGGTTAAGAAAGCAAATGGCATGTTGGCCTTCATAGCGAGGGGATTTGAGTACAGGGGCAGGGAGGTGTTGCTACAGTTGTACAGGGCCTTGGTGAGGCCACACCTGGAGTATTGTGTACAGTTTTGGTCTCCTAACTTGAGGAAGGACATTCTTGCTATTGAGGCAGTGCAGCGAAGATTCACCAGACTGATTCCCGGGATGGTGGGACTGACCTATCAAGAAAGACTGGATCAACTGGGCTTGTATTCACTGGAGTTCAGAAGAGTGAGAGGGGACCTCATAGAAACGTTTAAAATTCTGACGGGTTTGGACAGGTTGGATGCAGGAAGAATGTTCCCAATGTTGGGGAAGTCCAGAACCAAGGGTCACAGTCTAAGGATAAGGGGTAAGCCATTTAGGACCGAGATAAGGAGAAACGTCTTCACCCAGAGAGTGGTGAACCTGTGGAATTCTCTACCACAGGAAGTAGTTGAGGCCAATTCACTAAATATATTCAAAAGGGAGTTAGATGAAGTCCTTACTACTCGGGGGATCAAGGGGTATGGCGTGAAAGCAGGAAGTGGGTACTGAAGTTTCATGTTCAGCCATGAACTCATTGAATGGCGGTGCAGGCTAGAAGGGCTGAATGGCCTGCTCCTGCACCTATTTTCTATATTTTCTATGTTTCTATGAAACCCAACAGAACCCAAGCTGATCAGGGTTCAATTAATTTATTGCCAGTTTATGAGACATCAGAATGATCAGAATAAATGTCCAATATCCAAACAGAATAAGGATAGTTCACAAAATCATTTTTCTGCCAACTGCAAGAGAAAGATTTGGAAATTATATATTCGTCATTCATTCATAGGCGGTCCTTCAAACGAGGAAAACTTGCTTCCCCATGAGTTCACAGATGTTTCAATGAAGGACCCAGTCCTGAACTCCAATTGAAGGGGGTGGAAGATACCTGTGCGTGGATATTTTTAACATGTGGTGACCGTTGCACACCAGCCACCACACGGGCTTGACAGAGCTAGGTCGTTATCCAGTGGCAAGGGATGAACCAGGATGACTGGAGACCTGCTCTGCTGCACAGACCCAGTGCGCACATATATCGCAGTGTGGGCTGCTCGGTGCTGCCCCTGGGCCCTTCTCTCTTCTGGGCCCCGTACCCTTATTCACCGCACCTCCGCCACGATCCCTCACTGCTCCTCCACCACACAGAGGCATGAAATTACACAGAGGGTTACTGTCTACTCCTCTTTAATGAAAGTTGCTTAAATTGAATAATCTGATAATTTGAATACTATCTGTATTAAATTCCTACTATGCTGTGTTATTTACATTGCTTATTTCAAATTATTGTATCATATGATTTTTTTTTAATGCTAAGAAACCACTTTAAGTTATTATGAGTAGATGGTAATAGACAGGAGCGCTGAACAGGTTTGACTGAAACTGCTCTCGCTGCTATTTTCATGGAACGTTAACCTGCTTAAAATAATAATAGAATTCAGAGTTGTGTACTAATAGTTCAAACCTAACAATTCCACAGTGTACTTTCAAGGCCCAGGAGACGGGGTGAAAAATAACTGTACCTCATGGAGGCAGGCGAGTAAGATGATGATTGCAGATACACAATTGGATCAATAATGGATATGAAAAAAACTGTTTCCAAAAAAGTTGTTTGTGCAATGCAGGTCAATGACAAAGTTTCTGCTCGAGTGCAGGGAATGAATGCCATGGGAATGCAGACAATCAGTTTCTGCAAAGATGCAATGCCAAAGTAAAATTGTATAATGGATCTATGAAGGATCCTTGGCAAATGTAGACAGAACCGTACCAGAAAAGTGCACTCAATCTGTCGTGAAAGCTGTCACACTAGAATGTGGAAATGTGTCAAAAACTAAATCTTCTGAAGGTGCAAGCAGCTGATATCACTACTATTACCATTAAGCCAATGACAAAAGATAATTAGGAATTTGTAAGGTAATCGAGGGAAACCTGGGTTGGCTATTAGGTGCACACCAGCTTGATGTATGGTACTGAAATGTGAAACCAGTAGTGTGCACTGTGATGCAAAATTCCTATCGAATTGAAAAGAGTCTCCCAAGACAGTGATTCATGAGCTAATTGCAAAAGAAGTACTCACGCTTGTGAGTGAACCCACAGACTGGATCAAGTATAGTGACAGTTGTGAACCGATCACCTTGATTCCATGGGGTAGATCTTGAGTTTGTGCGACAGCGGGAAACAACGAATCAGCAGCCCATTTTACATCTCCCCTGATTTTTATTTCCATTGACGTCAATAGGAATAAAAGTCGGGAGCGATGTAACATTGAGTGCCGATACGCTGTCACCCATTTTATACTATCGCACAAAGTCAAGATCTATCTCACGACTGTCAAAATATCCAAACATCCCAAGATTTTTCACAAATGGAAATACATTGAAACGTATAAGATTATGAGGGGGCTTGACAAGGTGGATGCAGAGAGGATGTTTCCATTGATAGGGGAGACTAGAACTAGGGGGCATAATCTTAGAATAAGGGGCCACCCATTTAAAACTGAGATGAGGAGGAATTTCTTCTCTCAGAGGGTTGTAAATCTGTGGAATTCGCTGCCTCAGAGAGCTGTGGAAGCTGGGACATTGAATAAATTTAAGACAGAGATAGACAGTTTCTTAACCGATAAGGGATTAAGGCGGGCAGGAAGTGGACCTGAGTCTATGATCGTATTAAATGGCAGCGCAGGCTCAAGGGGCCGTATTGCCTACTCCTGCTCCTATTTCTAATGTTCTTATGTTCTTATAGGGAAACAGACACCATGCCATTGAGGGTGAGATTAGAAAGTGTCATGTATATACATGCTGTTTGTAGCCACCAGATGGTGTCATTGTTGGAGGCCACTGAGCAGTACGCACATGGTGCTGCTCTGGTATAAAAGGCCAGCCATTTTGTGAGTCATACACTTTGGGACTAAATAAAGCACAGGCAAGGTCGTACCTTGCTTAGTTAAACAGTACTCAGTTTGAACCTTGATTGCATACATAACATTTGGCGACGAGAATACTTGAACCTTTGTTTGCAAAATGAGCACGATTGGGTTTTTAGAGCGATTCGTGGAGGGAAAAGATTGGGCAGACTTTGTGAGCCGTTTGAACAAAATGAAGGGGGTTGACAATGCAGATTGGCGCTGGGCCGTGTTCCTCACTGTGTGCAGTTCAAAGATCTACTGAAAATCTATTCATGCCTAGTGATCCAACAGAGAAAACATACAAGGAGTTGTGTACATTGGTACGGGAGCATCTCAAGCCACACGACGGCATCATCATCTCGAGATACAAGTTTTATACATACATTCAATCGGCGGGCCAGAGGCTGCGGAATTCATTGCCGACCTGGGATGGCAAACAGGACCATGCAAGTTCGGGACGGGGTTGGCAGACATGCTGCGGGACTTCTTTGTTTTCGGTGTCAACCACGAGGTGATCCTGCACAAATATTTGGCTGTGAAGGAGTTGGATTTAAAAAGGGCCATCCAGATCGCTCAATCATGCATGACGACGGACAGGAGTTTAAAGCAAATGTCGGTGAAGAACCGAACCTCGGCAAATGCTACAAATGCGATTGGTTCGGCAGAGCGGCACATGGCAGGGCCTATCCGGCTGCGTTTGCGAATGATTCGGCGTTCGGCAGAGCGGCACATGGTAGGGCCTTTCCGGCTGCGTTCGCGAAACCTGTGGCTGTGGAACTGAGATGGTCAACCCGGGAATGTAAAGCACTGGACCGTCTCAACCTGTGAAAGACTGTGATAAGATCTCAGAGGGGGGTATTGTCATGTATGTACATGTTGTTTGTAGCCACCAGATGGTGTAATTGTTGGAGGCCACTGAGCAGCATGCACATGGTGCTGCTCTGGGTATAAAAGGCCAGCCATTTTCTGAGTCAAGCACTTTGGGACTAAATAAAGCACAGGCAAGGTCGTATCTTGCTTAGTTAAACAGTACTCAGTTTGATCTTTATTGAATACATAACAGAAAGGATGGTGAAAGACTTGATTAAATAGATGGGTTTGAAAAGGTGTTGAAGGGCAGAGGGGTTTAGGGGAGAGTTCCAGATCATAGTGCCAGACGGCTGAAGGCAAACAGATGGGGATGCACAAAAAGTCTGTGTCAGAGGGCCAGAGGGAGCAGAACAGGATACAAGGCTGAAAGAGTCAAGGTGTAACAAGGCATTGGAGACAATTGAAGACGAGGCCAAGGATTTTAAATTTCATGCATTGGAACACATGAAGCTAGTGTGGGTCAGCGAAGATAGTGGAGATCCAGTTTTGCTTATGGAGCGTGGAAAATGAGCGGATTGTAATAACCAAGTCCAGAGTTGCTAAAAGCATACATGTGTGTTTCAGCAGCGGATGAGTGACGGTGGGGCAAAGATGGGCACTGTATCTTGTTCCTTCTCGGTCCGATGCTCTTGTCTTGACCTCCCCTCCTAGCTTTCTCCTCACTCCATCCCCATTTTTCTCTGTTTCTCTCTTTTTATCTCTTCTTTTTTGTTTTCTCTCTTTCCTTTTCTCTGTCTGTCCTGCCGGTGCTTAGCACAACCCATCACCTCACTGGTCCCTACAACCTGCTCCTTGGGCATCTTTCTGTCTTCTCTGGTATTGTACTACATTCCACCTAACTGTCTCCTGCATGCTCCAGCACAGGGGTTCTCAACAGTTTCGCTTCTGAGCCCCTCTCCCGTGTTATAAAAATTCCACAGACAAGAATTTTTTCTGCATAAAAATTCTCTCAGCCTCGCTTCCACTCACCATGTTACTCCTGCTGCTGCTATCCCGGCACTGCAGAAAATACTGGTCCGCACACCCACCCCACTCCCTCTTTCCTTCCACGTGAGCCCCAATCACCTGACCCCCAGTCTCCATCTTAGCCTCACAACCCCCGACTCCCTCATCGACTGTTCCCGGTACATCAGCCTGTCTTGGTTCTCCGCTTGATTGTCAGTCAAACAGCCTTTTTCCCCCATCTCCAATATTCTCATAACTAATAAACAAAAGTTTGATTTTTCTCCCAATTTGCTCGCAGCAGTGTCCAGATTAAAGTCTTATTCCTGACAAGTCGAGGACAATCCTGGAAAGTTGAAATCCTAGCTGGATTGGGTGTAAGCAATCAGGTCTGCCTGTGATGCCCTCCTTGGTAGATCATCATTATCATCATAGGCAGTCCCTTGAAACAAGGATGACTTGCTTCCACGCCAAAAAAGGATGAGTTCACAGGTGTTTGAATGAAGGAATTGTTTCAATCCAGGTCCTGAACTACATCCTGAAGAGTGGAAGATGCCTGTACGTGAATTTTTTTAACATGTGGTGGCCGTTGCACACCAGCCACCACACGGGCTTGACAGCTCGGTCTTGGTCCAGTGGCAAGGGTTAACCAAGACAACTGGAGATTTGCTCTGTGGCACGAGCCTAGTGTGCACATATATCACAATGTGGACTGGCCCGTGCTGCCCCTGGGCCCTCGCCTCTTCTCTGCCCCGAACTCACGCCTCTCCTGGGCCCCGATCACGTCCCTCTACAATCTCTCAACGCTCCTTCGCTCCGACCTTGCTGCTCCTGCTGTATCTGCCCACGCTCCAATCAGCGACCTGGACCTTGGTGACATCCCTCTTCGCCGTCGTCGCCCTCCTGCACCAGCTCGAGGATAGAGCAAGATTGCTAATGTTGTGCATCTGTAAAGCATGCACTCCCATGTTCCGCCACCAGGGAGCTCATCCCCTGAAGTCCCAAGGGACCCCAGCATCCCTTGGGAGCATTGTATAAATATATTGTATATATAAGCCGGCCCCTAAGGCCTGTTCCTCACTCTGGAGTGTCTTATTAAAGACTGAGGTCACTGTTACTTTAACCTCCCTGTGTGCAGCCTCATCTGTGTTAGGAACACAATAACTGGCGATGAGAATACGGATCCAACGCAAAGATGCAGCAAACTGTGGGCATCCTGGAGAAGTTCTCGGAGGGTGAGGACTGGGAAGCCTATGTCGAATGGCTAGACCAGTACTTTGTAGCCAATGAGCTGGACGGAGAAGGAAGAGCTGCAAAAAGGAGAACGGTCCTCCTCATAGTCTGCGGGGCACCGACCTACAGCCTCATGAAGAATCTTCTGGCTCCGGCGAAACCCACAGATAAGTCGTATGAAGAGCTGTGCACACTGGTTTGGGAGCATCTTAACCCGAGGGAGAGCGTGCTGATGGCGAGGTATTGGTTCTACATGTGCCAGCGATCTGAAGGTCAGGGAGTGGCGAGCAATGTTGCCGAGCTAAGGCGACTTGCAGGACAATGTGAGTTTGATGGCTACCTGGAGCAAATGCTCAGAGACCATCCTACGAAAACTTTTGACTGTAGAGACACCGACACTCAGTAAGGCCATTGCGATAGCACAGGCGTTTATGTCCACCAGTGATAACACCAAACAAATCTCTCAGCACACAAGTGCTAGCAATGTTCATAAATTAACTGGAACTGTGTTTGCGAGTAGAAATGTACAGGGCAGAAATCACGAGTCCGCAACTGCCAGCAGGCCTCAGGTGACCCAAATGACTCAGAGTCCCCAACAAAGGATGAATGCAAGGCAATTCACACCTTGTTGGCACTGTGGAGGCTTCTATTCAGCCTATTCATGCCGCTTCAAAGGGTATGTTTGCATTGGGTGTGGAACAATGGGGCACCTCCAACGAGCTTGCAAATGAGCTGCAAGCTCTGCAAAGCCTGCTAACCACCACGTAGCAGAGGAAGATCGGTCCATGGTGGATCAAAACAATTTCGAGCCTCAGAGAGAGGAGGCAGATGCTGAAGTATATAGGGTGCACACATTTTCGACAAAATGTCCACCTAAAATGCTAAACATAAAATTGAATGGTGCTAGCCAATCCATCATGAGTAAAAAGATGTTTGAGAGACTGTGATGCAACAAGGCATTCAGACCAGCCCTGAGCCCCATCCACACGAAACTGAGAACGTACACCAAAGAGCTTATCACTGTCCTGGGCAGCGCCATGATCAAGGTCACCTACGAGGGCACGGTGCACGAACTGCCACTCTGGATTGTCCCAGGCGATGGCTCCACTCTGCTTGGAAGGAGCTGGCTGGGCAAAATCCGCTGGAACTGGGATGACATCCGAGCGCTATCACATTTCGATGAGGCCTCAGTACCCAGGTTCTTAACAAATTTCCTTCCCTTTTTGAGCCAGGCATTGGAAACTTTTCCGGGGCGAAGGTGCGGATCCACTTGGTCCCAGAGGCATGACCCATTCACCACAAGACGCGAGCGGTACCTCACATGATGAGGGAGAGAGTGGAAATCGAGCTGGACAGGCTGCAACTCGAGGGCATCATCTCACCAGTGGAATTCAGCGAGTGGGCCAGCCCGATTGTTTCAGTACTCAAAAGTGATGGCACAGTCGGGATTTGCGGCAATTATAAAGTAACTATTAATCGTTTCTCGCTACAGGACCAATACCCGCTACCTAAGGCAGGCGACCTATTTGCGACGCTGGCAGGAGGCAAGACATTCACCAAGTTCGACCTGACTTCGGCCTACATGACGCAGGGGCTGGAGGAGTCTTTGAAGGGCCTCACCTGCATCAACACGCACAAGGGACTGTTCATCTACAATAGATGCCCGTTTGGAATTTGGTCAGCTGCAGCGATGTTCCAGAGAAACATGGAGAGCCTACTCAAGTCGGTACCACACACGGTGATCTTTCAGGACGACATATTGGTCACAGGTCGGGAAACCGCCGAGCACCTACAAAATCTGGAGGAGGTCCTCCAGCAACTGGATCGCGTAGGGCTGCGGCTGAAGAGGTCAAAATGCATCTTCATGGCAACAGAAGTGGAGTTTTTGGGGAGAAAGATCGCGGCGGACGGCATTCGGCCCACATTCGCCAAGACAGAGGCTATCAGGAACGTGCCCAGGCCACAGAACATCACGGAGCTGCGGTCGTTCCTGGGACTCCACAACTATTTTGGTAACTTCCTACCGGGGTTAAGCACCTTCTTAGAGCCCCTACATGTGTTATTGCTCAAAGGTGAGAACTGGGTATGGGGGAAAAAAACAAGTAATTGCCTTTGAGAAAGCCAGAAACATTTTATGCTCCAACAAGCTGCTTGTATTGTATAACCCGTGTAAAAAACTTGTGCTAGCATGTGATGTGTCGTCGTATGAAGTCGGGTGTGTATTACAACAAGCTAATGTTGCGGGGAAGTTGCAACCTGTCGCCTATGCTTCCAGGAGCTTGTCTAAGGCCAAGAGGGTCTACAGCATGATTGAGAAAGAGGCATTAGCGTGTGTGTTTAGGGTAAAGAAAATGCATCAGTACTTGTTTGGCCTCAAATTTGAGCTGGAAACCGATCACAAGCCCTTCACATCCCTGTTCGCTGAAAACAAGGGGATAAATACTAATGCCTCAGCCCGCATACAAAGGTGGGCACTCGCGCTATCAGCGTATAACTATACCATCCGCCACAGGCAAGGCACCGAGAACTGTGCGGATGCTCTCAGTCGGCTACCATTGCCCACCACGGGGGTGGAAATAGCGCATCCCGCAGACATGTTGATGGTCATGGAAGCGTTTGAAAATGATAAATCACCTGTCACGGCCTGCCAGATTAGGACTTGGACCAGCCAAGATCCTCTGCTGTCCCTAGTAAAAAATTGTGTACTGCATGGGAGCTGGGCCAGCATCCCCGTTGAAATGCAAGAGCTAATCATGCCGTTCCAGCGGCGAAAGGACGAGCTGTCCATTCAGGCAGACTGCCTGTTGTGGGGTAACCGCTTAGTGCTACCAAAAAAGGGCAGAGAGAAGTTCATCTCTGATCTCCACAGCACACACCTGGGTATAGTAATGATGAAAGCGATAGCCAGATCCCACGTGTGGTGGCCCAGTATCGACTCTGACTTAGAGTCCTGTGTACGGCAATGCAGCGTATGTGCTCAGTTGAGCAACGCGTCCAGAGAGGCACCACTAAGTTTGTGGTCCTGGCTCTCCAGACCATGGTCGAAGATCTATGTCGACTATACGGGCCCGTTTTTCGGTAAAATATTCCTGGTGGTGGTGGATACTTTTTCAAAATGGATTGAATGTGAAATAATGTCGGGAAGCACTGCCACTGCCACCATTGAAAGCCTGAGGGCCATGTTTGCCACCCACGGCCTGCCTGACATACTGGTCAGTGACAACGAGCCATGTTTCATCAGTGCCGAATTTAAAGAATTCATGACCCACAATGGGATCAAACATGCCCCATTTAAACCAGCCTCCAATGGGCAGGCAAGAGTGGGCAGTACAAACCATCAAACAGAGCCTTGAACGAGTCACAGAAGGCTCACTCCAAACCCGCCTGTCCCGAGTACTGCTCAGCTACCGCACGAGACCCCACTCGTTCACAGGGGTGCCCCTGGCTGAGCTACTCATGAAAAGGACACTTAAAACCAGGCTCTCGCTGATCAGGTAGAGAGCAGGCGGCAGCAACAAAGTGTAAACGATGGTCGCGCCACTGTGTCACGGGAAATTGATCTGAATGACCCTGTGTATGTGCTAAACTATGGACATGGTCCCAAGTGGATTGCAGGCATGGTGATAGCTAAAGAAGGGAATAGGGTGTTTGTAGTCAAACTAGACAATGGACAAATTTGCAGAAAGCAGCTGGACCAAACGAGGCTGCGGTTCACAGACTGCCCTGCACAACCCACAGCAGACACCACCTTTTTCGAGCCCACAACACACACCCAAAGGATCAGCGACACCACGCCGGACCAGGAAATCGAACCCATCACGCCCAACAGCCCAGTAAGGCCAGGCTCACCCAGCAGCCCTGCAGGGCCAACAACACGCCAGCCCAGCGAGGGCACAGCCAACTCACCAGAACAGACATTTGTACCGAGGCAGTCCACCAAGAAAAGAAAGGCTCCCGACCGCCTCACCTTGTAAATAGTTTTCACTTTGACTTTTGAGGGGGCGGGGAGGCCGGGGGGAGTGATGTTGTGTATCTGTAAAGCATGCACTCCCATGTTCCGCCACCAGGGAGCTCATCCGCTGAAGTCCCAAGGGATCGCAGCATCCCTTGGGAGCACTGTATATAAGCCGGCTCCTAAGGCCTGTTCCTCACTCTGGAGTGTCTTATTAAAGACTGAGGTCATTGTTACTTTAACCTCCCTGTGTGCAGCCTCATCTGTGTTAGGAACACAATAGCTAACACTTAAGGTATAGGCTCGCAGGTGAAGAATGAATGAGATTAGGCACCAAAGGGCAGCCAGCACCCTTGTAACTATACTCGAGTGTGAGTCAGCAGTCTTGCTGAAAATCTACCCACTAACCAGGAGTTTCAGATATTGCGCAGAATAAGTTAAGGGTGCAGTTGGACGCTTTTGGTTGCGACTTTAGATGCCGAATTGGTTGAACACGTAGGTAGTTCCGGTGGCACTCAGCTGGTTCTACTGCAAATGTTTGCCCAGCAGGCCATTCCGCCTGTATATACAGCGGGACCTGGCTCAGGGAGAGAGGAGGGCATAGAGCTGGGGATCTGCGCTCAGCGACCACAAAGGGGGAGGGGGGCGGGCCTGGCTGCCGTCATCACAAGGCGGGGGGTGGGGGGGAACAGAGGTCCAAGTCAGGGCCGAAATCGCCAGTTTGCTCAGCTTTATCCCACCTTTACGCAACGGGGTATTTTTCTTTATTTTTAAATTCCGGAGGTTATTTATGGCGGTCCCCCTGAAACCCTCTCACGGACCCTGGCTTGGGAACCCCTGCTCTAGCAGTCCCTGCTATCTTTTATATTCTCTCTCTTGCCTTACTTGATCTCCTGCTAACAGATATTTGCTCTCTCTCTTTGGTTATATTTCTCTACCTGATATATTTTCTTTGTGATCTTTGTCCCTTTTTATAAGAATCTACCCTCCATCTTTAGCCAAGTCACCTTCACATCCTCTCATGTATTTACAACCTCCTCGAGGAGGAAATTAAGACCAGATGTCAATACACTGTTACATGGCTGTTTCATCTAACATCAGATCACTCACTGTCTACATTACACTTCCTCAGTGTGCCCTACCGCTCCTAAAATGCAACATGTCAGGGTTAGAAGACAATTTATGGAGCTTTGTGTCAGTCATGCCTCGTATTTAATTAATCATAGGCTTGCAAAAGAATTTGGTCAGTTTCTGAATGGAAATGAAATCATATCACAAAAACGATGAATCTACAGTACTTAAATTATATGTTTACAAAAAAAAAGCAGGTGAATGCTCCTCCATTCCCATTGGCTCTGATGCAGCCATCCTTCATTACCAGCATCTACTGTCTGAGATAATGGGAGCTTCATAATAAGAACTTCATAATAAGATCTTTGAGGATGTAACGAATAGGGTGGATAAAGGAGAACCAGTGGATGTGGTGTATTTGGACTTCCAGAAGGCATTTGACAAAGTGCCACATAAAAGGTTACTGCACAAGATAAAAGTTCACGGGGTTGGGGGTAATATATTAGCATGGATAGAAGATTGGCTGATAAACAGAAAACAGAGAGTCGGGATAAATGGTTCATTCTCTGGTTGGCAATCAGTAATGAGTGGGGCGCTGGGACCCCAACTATTTACAATCTATATTGATGACTTGTAAGAGGGGACTGAGTGTAACGTAGCCAAGTTTGTGGACGATACAAAGATAGGAGGAAGGGCAATGTGTGAGGAGGATATAAAGAGGCTGGAGGAGGACATAGACAGGCTAAGTGAATGGCCAAGAATTTGGCAGATGGAGTATAATGCTGGAAAATGTGAGGTCATGCACTTTGGCAGAAAAAAATCAAAGAGCAAGTTATGATTTAAATGGAGAAAGATTGCAAAGTGCTGCAGTACAGCGGGACCTGGGGGTACTTGTGCATGAAACACAAAAGGATAGTATGCAGGTACAGCAAGTGATCAGGAAGGCCAATGGTATCTTGGCCTTTATTGCAAAGGGGATGGAGTATAAAAGCAGGGAAGTCTTGTTACAGCTGTATAGGGTATTGGTGAGGCCACACCTGGAATACTGCATGCAGTTTTGGTTTCCATATTTACAAAAGGATATACTTGCTTTGAAGGCAGTTCAGAGAAGGTTCACTAGGTTGATCCTGGGGATGAGGGGGTTGACTTAAGAGAAAAGGTTGAGTAGATTGGGCCTCTACTCATTGGAATTCAGAAGAATGAGAGGTGATCTTATAGAAACATATAAGATTATGAGCAGGCTTGACAGGGTGGATGCAGAGAGGATGTTTCCACTGGTGGGGGAGACTAGAACTAGAGGGCATAATCTTAGAATAAGGGGCCACCCATTTAAAACTGAGATGAGGAGAAATTTCTTCTCTTAGAGGGTTGTGAATCTGTGGGATTCGCTGCCCCAGAGAGTTGTGGAAGCTGGGACATTGAATAAATTTAAGACAGAGATAGACAGTTTTTTAAACGATAAGGGGTTATGAGGAGCGGGCGGGAAAGTGGAGCTCTGGACCCATCTGGACCCATCTTTTGTTTCTTTACTGGTCTCATTATCAGTCCCTTTTGCCTTGCACTATCATCCTTAATCGCTCTTGCTCTCCACCTATCACAGATCTTCCCTTGTGTTATTTTTCTTTCTGGCTCTGTACTTGCTTAAAAACTGTTAATCTCTCATTTCTTCCAGTTCTGATGAAAGGTCATTGACCTGAAATGATAACTCTCTTTCTCTCTCCACAGCTGTTGTCTGACCTGCTGTGGACTTCCCGCCTTTTTTGGCATCTGTCCCACATTTCCACTGTTGTTTTAAGGTGCAGGTGGTAGTGGGGGCTGGGGGGGTGTGCGGGGGCGGGCTGCTGAGCGAGGTGCGAGCTCATTTCTTTCTAATCTCTAATTTTGCTCAAGACTTGTGAATATTGTACTTGCAGTCTGTCATCCTACACTCAGTCCAAGTTAAATTGGCTGCTTACTTCAACTTTGCCTATGCCTTCCATTACTTTAAGGATCTGTAATTTCCTCTGCATGGAGCCTCCCCTAACCGTTAGCAGATTAATCAAACTTCATGAAAGGAAGTCGTTTCATAATGTTAACAATGTAATGGAAACTGAAACCATCAAGTAGAATTTGTTCCTGAGTTAACCTGTTCCTTGGTATTGAGTCGCTTGATCTCTGAGGTACTCGATTTCTGGAGTGAAAGGAAATCTTCCCTTTGAAATCTTTCGACATTACTTTCCTTCACAACATAGATTAATAAACTACTTTTAACTGTTTGACACCTAATTTCACGCTTTCTAATGAGGTAGTTCTTATTGTTTATTTGTGTAGAGCCTAGTCACCTTACTTAAAGTGTTTTTGGGGCAGAGCAACAATAGTTATAAATTACATACTTCCTTCTGTAAAGTTATTTAAGTTTATTGCAGTAACCAGGCTGTAAAATTTCACCTGAAAATAAATAAAATAGCCGACAGTACCTTCAGGCAATCTCTATAATTCGATGGTTTTAGATGCTGTTACTTGATCTGTCCTTCTCTCAAGTCAGTTCATCAGCCTTGTCATTACCTCAAATTTCCCTGGCACGGTCAGCATACTCAATTAGTCTCATTAATTCTGCTGTTGAAACCCCCATCGCTTCCCCCCCTCCCCCCCCCCCCCCCCCCCCTTACACACATGCTTCTAACCTCTTGTATTCTTTGGTGATTTCAAAGTGTTTGTTTAACAAACTTTCTAAACTTTTTGGTGCATGTTGAATCAGATTGGAAGATCTAATAACAACAATAGCAACTTATATTTGTATAATGAACTATTACACTGTTGACAAATATCTTTGTGTCATTCATGAAGGAAGAATTTGTGTGTTTCACATTCTCAGGATGTCACAGCCAATTTAATACTTTTGTAGAGACTATTGTAAAATAGGGAATCACAGCAGCCAATTTTCACACAGCAAGGTCCACAAACGGCAATGATTGTTTTCAGGGTTTCGGAATAAATATTGTCCGGGATACCGGGAGAATTCCCCTGTTCTTCTTTAAAATAGTGCCATGGGATATTTTCTGTCCACCTGAACAGAACTCAACAGAACTCAACTGAAAGACGGTACCTCCGACAGGGTAGCACTCCCTCAGTACTGCACTGGAGTGTCAGCCTGGATTATATGCTTAAGGAGTTTCGAAACCTGTAGCATAAAATATAAAAACCTAAGCATGAAAAGGAAAACATTACAGAAATAAAGAAAAGGTGGCAACTAAATAGTTGCAATGTGTCACAGTATATCTGTAAACCTATTTTACTGACTTTATTTTCTTTCTAGGACAACATGTGACTAAATACATGAAGAAGTCGCCATACACAAGTTGCACGGAACAAAATTCGGTCCTAGTCCTTGCAGAGTAACTGGAATTCGAAAACTTCCCTCAGTAACTCCATTCTCAGCTAGACTGCTAAACATAGCTCACATAAGACTTCTTGTCCCCAGACAGACTACTTAACCTCTACACTGAACCCAATGTTTATGGAAGGCTTTTAAGCAATACTCAATTAACCTGCAGTGACCCACAATACATTAAAGATGGTCAAATAAAGGTTACCGAAGTTCAGCTTAGAATCAGTAATAAATACTGGCATACCCTGTTCCTGAGCAGTTTGATATTTTTGACCCAGCAATTTTGGTAGGAACTTCCGACCTTTGGGAAGCAGGTTGCTTCCAGTGCCAATGTTGTTTTGTAGTTTAGGAAGTAAGTGACGGGGATAGTGTATCAGTTCTTCCGTGCGATAACTTCCGCCTGACCAGTGGCGAAGATTAGGAGTTGTAAGCTTGGCTGATCAAAGAGCACCAACTTGTAGCATAGACTGAAACCCACAGTCACAGGGAGGAGAGTCAAGTTTAAGAGGTTTTTTGAATCTGTATCCCCTTAAAAAAAATTACATTCTCATTACTTTTACTGCAAAGTGGAACTCTATTCCTTGAACATGGTGCACTGTTTTACTATGTGGAGAAGGTTTTTTAAAATAATATATCTTAAATGATTTGCACTGTTTCTAAAATAAAGGCAATATTAACTTGATGTGAGACAGGAAACCTCTTTGTGGGTGTATAATCTGATAGATTATTCCAGTTTGACAGATTGAGGAGGACCAGGGAACATGTGTTTAAACTATGCAAAAGTAGGAATAGATTGGATGTTAGGGAGCTCTTCTTTCCCCAGAGAGCAGTGAGTCTCTGGAATAAGTTGCCAGCTGGTGCAGTGGGTGCTGATTCTCTGCCTTCAAGAGGGAGCGGGACCGGTTCCTGACTGGGGCAGAGTTCGCATCAGACAGAAGATGAATGGATTAACAGATAAAGCTTGGTCCGTGTGATCCCGTGGACTCACTTTGATTGCCTGAGTGAGTCAGAGAGGAATTTTCCAGTATATATTTTTACCCTTATTAGCCCGGGCTTTTCTCTGTTTTTTTTTTTGCCTTTCTCTGGAGCTTATATGGGTGCAGGAGGGGGGGGGGGTGGGGGAGTGGGGTGAAGCGGGTGTACGAAGTGTCTCGTCAAGATGCTCCAGTCATCATAGAAACATAGAAAATAGGTGCAGGAGTAGGCCATTCGGCCCTTCGAGCCTGCACCACCATTCAATATGATCATGGCTAATCATGCAACTTCAGTACCCCATTCCTGCTTTCTCTCCACACCCCTTGATCCCTTTAACTGTAAGGGCCACATCTAACTCCCTTTTGAATATATCCAATGAACTGGACTCAACAACTTTCTGTGGTAGAGAATTCCATATGTTCACAATTCTCTGAGTGAAGAGGTTTCTCCTCATCTCTATCCTATATGACTGTGACCCCTGGTTTTGGACTTCCCCAACATCGGGAACATTCTTCCTGCATCTAACCTGTCCAATCCTGTCAGAATTTTATATGTTTCTATGAGATCCCCTCTCATTCTTCTAAATTCCAATGACTATAAGGCCCAGTCGATCCAGTCTTTCTTTATATGTCAGTCCTGCCATCCCGGAATCAGTCTGGTGAACCTTCGCTGCTCTCCCTCAATAGCAAGAATGTCCTTTCTCAGATTAGGAGACCAAAACTGCACACAATACTCAAGGTGTGGTTTCACCAAGGCCCTGTACAACTGCAGTAAGCCCTCCCTGCTCCTATACTCAAATCCTCTCACTATGAAGGCCAACATGCCATTTGCTTTCTTTACTGTCTGCTGTACCTGCATGCCTACTTTCAATGACTGATATACCATGACACCCAGGTCTTGTTGCACCTCGCCTTTTACTAATCTGTCACCATTCAGATAATAATATGCCTTCCTTTTTTTGCCACCAAAATGGATAACCTCACATTTATCCACATTTATCTTCCATGCATTTGATCACTCACCTAACCTGTCCAAGTCACCCTGCAGCCTCTTAGCATCCTCCTCACAGCTCACACTACCACCCAGCTTAGTATCATCTGCAAACTTGGAGATATTACACTCAATTCCTTTGTCTAAATCATTAATATATATTATAAATAGCTGGGGTCCTAGCACTGAACCTTGTGGTACCCCACTAGTCACTGCCTGCCATTCTGAAAAGGACCCGTTTATTCCGACTCTCTGCTTCCTGTCGGCCAACCAGTTCTCTATCCACGTCAATACATTAGCCCCAATACCATGTGCTTTAATTTTGCATGCTAATCTCTTGTGTGGGACCTTGTCAAAAGCCTTTTGAAAGTCCAAATACACCACATCCACTGGTTCTCCCTTATCCACTCTACTAGTTACGTCCTCAAAAAATTCTAGAAGATTTGTCAAGCATGATTTCCTTTTCATAAATCCATGTTGACTTGGACCAATCCTGTCACTGCTTTCCAAATGCGCTGCTATTACATCTTTAATAATTGATTCCAGCATTTTCTCCACCACCGATGTCAGGCTAACCAATCTATAATTCCCTGTTTTCTCTCTCCCTCCTTTTTTAAAAAGTAGGGTTACATTAGCTACCCTCCAATCCATAGGAACTGATCCAGATTCCATGGAATGTTGGAAAATGACCACTAATGCATCTACTATTTCTAGGGCCACTTCCTTAACTACTCTGGGGTGCAAACTATTAGGCCCTGGGATTTATCAGCCTTCAATCCCATCAATTTCCCTAACACCATTTCCTGACTAATAAGGATTTCCCTCAGTTCCTCCTTTTTGCTAGACCCTTGGTCCCCTAGTATTTTTGGGAGGTTATTTGTGTCTTCCTTAGTAAAGACAGAATCAAAGTATTTGTTCAATTGGTCTGCCATTTCCTTGTTCCCCATTATGAATTCACCTGATTCGGATTGCAAGGGACCTACATTAGTCTTCACTAATCTTTTTCTCTTCACATATCTATCGAACCTTTTGCAGTCAGTTTTTATGTTCCCTGCAAGCTTCCTCTCATACTCTATTTTCCCCCTCCTAATTAAACCTTTAGTCCTCCTCTGCTGAATTCTAAATTTCTCCTAGTCCTCAGCTTTGCTGCTTTTTCTGGCCAATTTATATGCCTCTTCCTTGGATTTAACACTTTCCCTAATTTCCCTTGTTAGCCACGGTTGAGCCACCTTCCCCATTTTATTTTTACGCCAGACAAGGATGTCCAATTGTTGAAGTTCATCCATGTGAGCTTTAAATGTCTGCCATTGCCTATCTACTGTCAACCCTTTAAGTATCATTCGCCAGTCAATTCTAGCCAATTCGCATCTCATACTGTTGAAGTTACCTTTCTTTAAGTTCAGGACCCTAGTCTCCGAATTAACTGTGTCACTCTCCATCTGAATGAAGAATTCTACCATATTATGGTCATTCTTCTCCAAGGGGCCTCGCACGACAAGATTGCTAATTAATCCTCTCTCATTACACAAGACTCAGTCTACGATGGCCTGCTCTCTAGTTTGTTCCTAACATATTGGTCTAGAAAACCATCCCTTATACACTCCAGGAAATCCTCCTCCACAGTATTGCTACCAGTTTGGTTAGCCCAATCTATATGTAGATTAAAGTCACCCATGATAACTGCTGTACCTTTATTGCATGCATCCCTAATTTCCTGTTTGATGCCATCCCCAACCTCACTACTATAGTTTGATGGTCTGTACACGACTCTCACTAACGTTTTCTGCCCTTTGGTGTTTCCCAGCTCTACCCATATAGATTCCACATCATCCAAGCTAATGTCCTTCCTTACTATTGCGTTAATCTCCTCTTTAACCAGCAACGCTACCCCACCTCCTTTTCCTTTCTGTCTGTCCTTCCTGAATATTGAATACCCCTGGATGGTGTGAGATAGACTTGATGGACCAGCTGGTCTTTTCCTACCCATCATTTCCTATGTTCCTATATATTGAAAGTACCAAAACTGGAAAATAACAACCTTGCGACACCTCAGCAACAGCCATGTGATCCTCTAGTCTATTATATCAAACATAATTAACTGCTGTAATGTCCTTTCCTGAACAAAATGCTTCCTCAACCTAACAATTACACACAAAGGTAAGAGAATCAACTGTAATAAAGCAAGAAGTATGAATAATAAATACATGGAACAATGTTAAAATTTGCACTCCAAACTCAGCATTCAGATTTAATTTGAACCTCAGTTGGATTTAATCTTGTAGTACTTATCGCATGTCTACAATTCCATGGAGACGGTACATTATCATTCTCTATTTAACAAACAGAATTTCTTTGAAAATTCTTACTTTGAAAAAGAAAGACTTGCATTTAAATAGCGCCTTTCGCAACCACCAGACATCCCAAAGTCAATGAAGTACTTTTTGAAGTATAGTCACTATTGCAATGTAGGAAACGCAGCAGCCAATTTGTGTACAGCAAGCTCCCACAAACAGCAATGTAATAATGACCAAATAATTGTTTTTAGTGAAGTTGATTGAGGGATAAATGTCCCCACCAAAATAGTGCCCTGGAATCTTTTGCATCCACCTGAGAAAGAAAACAGGGCCTCGGTTTAACAACTCGGCCAAAAGACCTCTAAAAGTGCTGCATTCCCTCAGTACAGCGCTGGCATGTCACACCAAACTTTTATACTCAAGTTACTGGAAGTGGGGTTTGAACCCACAACTTTCTGATTCAGAGGTAAGAGTGTACTACCCACTGAGCCACAGCTGACCCCTTGGGACAATGTAAGTTATTTTCCTCTTATGTCCTTTCTGATTCTGTGCTCATGGAGCAGTGAGCCGAGCTAAAATTGCTATGTGCATTGCAGCTAAATTATGCGCAGAGAGTTATGGTTCATGCTTGGACATCAGCACTGGCATATGGTGCTTGCATTTGTTGCCACAGTTAAACTTGCTCTTGTGTGAAAACAGTTGTCTTACATGTTACTACAGAGATCTGGCATGAACTTTCTGTGGCTTGCTAAGCAACAATTAATCTATTTTATTTAAAATTGCCTCTTGCCTCACTTCATGTGCTCATCATGCTGTGGTGCCTAATTAAACCTGGCATTCTAGCAATGGCAGGTGCCACTAGAGGCCCAGCACAGAGCACAGGAACATGGTTACTGACCTGTTTCAGAGCATGCAGCAACATGGGCACAGCAGCAACAGGTCTAATTTTGCTGGACATATTGAGGCCTATCTCCACTCTGCCTCAGCCCATCTCCTGCTGAAACCCCTATCCATGCTTTTGTTACCTCCAGACTGTTCCAATGCTCTCCTGGCCCGCCTCCCAGCCTTGCACACTCCATAAACTTGAGCTCATCCAAAACTCTGCACCCCGTATCCTAACTTGCTCTAAGTCCCGTTCACCCATCATCCCCGTGCTCACTGACCTACATTGGCTCCCAGTCTGGCAAAGCCTCGATTTTAAAAGTCTCATTCTCATGTTCAACTCTCTGCATGCTCTCACCCCTCCCCATCACTGTAACCTCCTCCAGCCCCACATCCCTCCGAGAACGCTATGTTCCTCCAATTCTGGCCTCTTTTGCATCCCCCACTTGCTTTGCTCCACCATTAATGGCCGTGCCTTCAGCCGCCAAGGTCCCAAGCTCTTAGAATTCCCTCTCTAAATCTCTCCATCTCTCCACCTCTCGCTCCCCTTCTTTACTCAGCTTTTATAGAGGCCTGGACTAATAATCCAGAGAATGTGAGTTCAAATCCCAGCATAGCAGGTTGAGAATTTGAATTCAATTTTTTAACAATCTGGAAATAAAATGCTGGTATCAGTAAAATGCCGGATTGTCGTAAAAACTCAACTGGTTCACTAATGTCCTATAAAGAAGGATAGCTGCCGTCCTTACCCGGTCTGGCCTATATGTGATTTCAGTCTCACACTAATGTGGTTGACTCTTAGCTGTTCTCTGAAGTGGCCTAGCTACTCAGTCATATCAAAGTCAGGGCAACTTGGGATGGGAAATAAATATCGGCCTTGACATCTTGTGTATCTGAGCTGGTGCCTGCTTTAAGTAGTGCTGGTAATGCAGAGTGCTGTTTATAGTCTTGTTGTCCTTAGTTATCATTCTGCTCCTCAAGGGTTTGTGGATGACTTTAAGCCGCTGGTTGAAGTGAGTAAGAGGTTTTCTTTGCTGTTAGCTACCATCTCTATTATTGGAGCTTGGCTTCTTCTGCAAGGAGAAGTACAATATGCATTGAATAAGTGGCATTATATAGTGAGTAGCTTTGTCTGCCAATCCTTGTACGTGGCCTTATCCTTGGTGTAACAGAATTCGAAGGACCTTGGTACCAGAAATTCGACTAGCTGTCTGAGTGCATTTGATTTAGCAAATGATAATTACCGGTAACAACCTTTGTTACTTACAACTTCTTATATTATTTTTGGCCTGCTTAATTTCTTCTCAACAGTCTCTGAGTTTTCTTTGTATTGTACCTCCAGCCAGTTAATTATATTGTTTAATGATACTGTTTGTGGATGTAAAAGATCCTTTGGCACTATTTCAAAGAAGAGCAGGGGAGTTATCCCAGTGTCTTGGCTAATATTTATCCCTCAATCAACATAACAAAAACTGATTATCTGGCCATTATCACATTGCCGTTTGTGGGAGCTTGCTGTGTGCAAATTGGCTGCCGCGTTTTCCACATTACAACAGTGACTACACTCCAAAAAAGTACTTCATTGGCTATAAAGCGCTTTGAGACGTCCGGTGGTCGTGAAAGGCGCTATATAAATCCTAGTCTTACTTTCTTTGTAAAGCAAGTATGCCTGATACCTGCAGCTTACTTTGATATCCAGATATAGCAACATTGAGTTATTTGGATTCAGTCTCATTGCTCACCTTTGCACTTTTCTTTAGTCCAAACCCATCATCTGTGCCCATTCCTACCATCCACTAGTAGCAGGCACTGGCTCAACATGACCATTGATCATTGACAAACCAGACCCACTCTTCCCAAAGAGATCACTGATGCTTGTCTACCATCCTCTGGCAGCCCGGAGACCGAGAGGTTGGAGGTTGATTGAGGTAGTTGGCCTGAGTCACCTGCTCCCTTATGGCCCTGTTTTTTTTTATTCGTTCACGGGATGTGGGCTTCGCTGGCAAGACCAGCATTTATTGCCCATCCCTAATTGCCCTTGAGAAGATAGTGATGAACCGCCTTCTTGAACTGCTGCAGTCCTTGTGGTGAAGGTGCTCCCACAGTGCTGTTAGGGAGGGAGTTCCAGAGTTTTGACCCAGCGACGATGAAGGAATGGCGATATATTTCCAAGTCAGGATGGTGTGTGACTTGGAGGGGAATGTGGATGTGGTAGTGTTCCCATGCGCCTGCTGAACTTGTTCTTCTAGGTAGTAGAGGTCGTGGGTTTGTGAGGTGCTGCCGAAGAAGCCGTGGCGAGTTGCTGCAGTGCATCTTGTAGATGGTACACACTGCAGCCACGGTGCGCCGGTGGTGGAAGGAGTGAATGTTTAAGGTGATGGATGGGGTTCCTCCATTCACTTCAGCCTCAGGCTCTCCCTGTCTTACATCCTGACGGGCAAGCTATGTTCTATTGCTCCCTCTGAGGCCCAGACGCCCAGTTTCTCTCTCGGTGATGATCGATTATGTTCAAGAGCCAGACAGGGAGAAAGAGTGGGCAGCCAAACAGAGAAAGACGCAGAGAGCGAGAGGCAAGCAGACAGACAGTGATGCAAAGAGATATCATTTAAATATATATAATAGTCTATGAACAATACAATGGGAGATCAACTCGATTTTTTAAATTGTTGTAGGCGCTGGAGGTTGAAAGTATGTGGGAGCAATGCGTCAGCATGACACATTTTTAGCTACTCCGAGTCAGTTTCTAACCATTACCCTTGATGTACTCTTGCAGTTCTGGCATCACATGACAGGAGACAGGAACAGCCGGCACGACAAGCAATCAGGATCTTTCTCAACTGACCATTTTCAACCAGAAATACTCCTCAGCTCCTATTTCCTGTCAGTTCTGTGGCGATCGCCTGACAGCAAAACCATAGTGAACTGTTGTGAAATGTAAAAAAAAATGCATTTGTTCCTGACCGTTTTTAAGTATTTATTTTGGGGTTTGTCAAACAAATTCAAAATGAATAAGGGCGATGGTAAATCTGCCATTGGTACTGACCTCTGTGATTCTGCTCTCATACTGGACGCTCCAGCTACAAACTGAGCCCTTGGTGCAATTTAACATCTTTTGCCCCACTCCAGAGACTTGAGCTTATAATGCAGGCTGATGCTCCAGTGCAGTACTGAGGGCGTGGTTCCTACATTACAGCAATGACTACACTTCAAAAGTACTTCTTTGGCTGTAAAACGCTTTGGGACGTCCTGAGGTTTTGAAAGGCGCTATATAAATGCAAGTCTTCCTTTTTTACTTTTTACATACCAGTGGTAGATGCCCCGCGTGCTCCAGAGAGTGCATGCTGCGTCGAACCGTGTCAATCTTGGGGGAGGGGGAAATGCCTGGTGCACCCCGGAAACATCTAACACGTGCCTGCAGCAACACCTTAAAAAAAAATTGGGATTCCTCTTCTGGGCTCCAGGGTGTGAACCTGGCCGTCAGTCATGGCCCAGCATAGGATCAATATTTTAACACAGCGTGGTGAGATTTGGTGTCCCTCACTGACAGGTGGGGTGGATGTGAAGCCTATAACATAGAGTCGTAGAAATTTATGGCACGGAAGGAGGTCATGTCGACCCATTGTGTCCGCGCCGGCCAACAAAGAGCTATCCAGCCTAATCCCACTTTCCAGCTCTTGGTCCGTAGTCTTGTAGGTTAGAGCAATTCATTTGCACATCCAAGTACTTTTTAAACATGGTGAGGGTTTCTGCCTCTACCATCCTTGCTGGCAGTGAGTTCCAGACCCCCACCACCCTCTGGGTGAAAAAATTCCCCTCAAATCCCCTCTAAACCTCCTACCAATTACTTTAAATTTATGCCCCCTGGTTGTTGACCCCTCTGCCAAGGGAAATATGTCCTTCCTATCCACTCTATCTAGGCCCCTCATAATTTTATGAACCTCAATAAGGTCTCCCTTCAGCCTCCTCTGTTCCAAAGAAAACAAACCCAGTCTATCCAATCTTTCCTCATAGCTAAAATTCTCCAGTCCAGACAACATCCTCGTAAATCTCCTCTGTACCCTCTCCAGTGCAATCACATCTTTCCTGTAATGTGGTGACCAGAACTGTGCACAGTACTCTAGCTGTGGCCTAACTAGTGTTTTATACAGTTCAAGCATAACCTCCCTGCTCTTATTTTCTATGCCTCGGCTAATAAAGGCAAGTATTTCTTAAGCCTTCTTAACCACCTTATCTACCTGGCCTGCTATCTTCAGGGAACTATGGACCTGCACTCCAAGGTCCCTCTGTTCCTCTACACTTCTCAGTGTCCTACCATTTAATGTGTATTCCCTTGCCTTGTTAGCCCACCCCAAATGTATTACCTCACATTTCTCTAGACTGAATTCCATTTGTCACTGTTCTGCCCACCTGACCAGTTCATTGATATCTTCCTGCAGTTTCTTCTTCATTACCAACCACACAGCCAATTTTTGTATCATCTGCAAAAATTGGTACATTTTAGGCAGTGCAAGCAGGGATTAGGGCTCAGATCCCCAAGATGAAAGACCAACATTTTTATAATACACCTCCACTATATATATCTATAATATATATTGTATTCCCATATTACAAGCAGACTGGACGCAAGGGGGCTGCTGGGGACATTTTAATCCCTTTGCGGGGGGAGGTGAAAGGAGGCTGGCAACCCCTGCTCTGGCAAGTCGATGTTTCTGGAAGCGCTCCCAAGCCGTCAAAGGGCCGCTACTTGCAGCCCTCTCCCCAACCCTGTTACCTTCGGCGAGGTCAGTGACTGACACCTCAGGCAGGCGACTCACAGCACTTGCACTGGGATGTCCTCCCCATGGATATTTGGAGCCTTTTCTTAAGCGCATCCAAAATAACCTCTTGAATTAATGAACTTCAGCTCCTGTGGTGACTCATCATCATCATCATCATAGGCAGTCCCTCGGAATCGAGGAAGCCTTGCTTCCACTCTAAAAGTGAGTCCTTAGGTGGCTGAACAGTCCAATACAAGAACCATAGTCCCTGTCACAGGTGGGACAGATAGTCGTGGAGGGAAAGGTTGAGGGACAGGTTTGCCGCATGCTCTTTCCGCTGCATGCGCTTGATTTCTGCATGCTCTCGGCGATGAGACTCGAGGTTCTCAGCGCCCTCCCGGATGCTCTTCCTCCATTAGTCTTTGGCCAGGGACTCCAGGTGTCAGTGGGGATGTTGCACTTTATCAGGGAGGCTTTGAGGGTGTCCTTGAAACGTTTCCTCTGCCCACTGGGGCTCGCTTGCCGTGAAGGAGTTCTGAGTAGAGCACTTGCTTTGGGAGTCTCGTGTCTGGCATGCGAACTATGTGGCCTGCCCAGTGGAGTTGATCAAGTGCGGTCAGTGCTTCAATGCTAGGGACTCACTGGGTCGATGGATCAAGGGAGGCATTAAAAAACCATAATAATCACAAATTCACTGGGTTAACTCCTGGTGTGTTCTGAGTTTTTTTAATCCCGTTTTGGGGGGGTGGGGCAGGAAAATAGGGAGGCTACCATTGATTTTACTGGGGGTAACTTTGGCAGAAGACTCACGAAAATCTGGGAGAAGTTAAGTAAACGCCGTCTATCGCAGAGTTTCCGCGGTTCCGCCATTGACTTTCGGGCAGAAGATCGGGACACG
Organism: Pristiophorus japonicus; assembly: GCF_044704955.1. NCBI lineage: Eukaryota > Metazoa > Chordata > Chondrichthyes > Pristiophoridae > Pristiophorus > Pristiophorus japonicus. Next base: position 53,618,664 of record NC_091992.1, read on the forward strand.
CTCCGCAGAAACACATCCCTCAGTGTTCCCAGGTTAAAGAGCAGAAAACTCACAGTGGGTATAAGTTGGTCCTGGGTGACAGTGCAATGGCAACCTGCTGACATTCTTGTCGGAAAAGCAAACCGATGTGCTATCGCCTGTTTTGCCCGACCATTCAAGATGAATTTCACCCCATCGTTCCTACTCTACTGTCCCCTGTTGGGCGACGTGAACATGTAACTGCCAGGTGAAAATAGGATTGGGCTCAGCTGTGATGCACTTATGGCTGAATAGCCTATTGATATTCATTGTGCCGGCTTATAAATGAGGAGTGGCCACGATGAATGAATGATAGAATTATACCGCACAGAAGGAGGCCATTCGGCCCATCGTGCCTGCGGTGGCTCTTTGAAAGAGCGATCTAATTCGTCCCATTCTCCTGCCCTTTCCCCAAAGCCCTTTTGAAAATGTCGATTGAATCTGCTTCCACCGCCCTTTCGGGCAGTGCATTCCAGATCATAACAACTTGATGTAAATACAATTCTTCTCGTCTCCCCTCTGAGCCGAAGAAGTATCACTGACCACTTATTTCAAGAATTACAGAGGTCCAAAATCCAAGTAACCGTTAATTAAAAAGAAAAAAACTGCCGTTTCTAAAAAAAACTTTATGATGTCTCTCAGGACGTCCCAGAGTGCCTTACATACAACAAATTACTTTGATGCTCGGCACTGTTGCTATGCAACCTGACATTATGGAGATATACCTAAATTACTGGATATTCAAATAGCAGATTGCCAACCATTCCTTTCACAAAACAAATGCCTTTAACAAAATCAAAAATTATATTCTTCTGACAACATCAACAGCGATGTTTGTGGCCAGACTCAGATCTAAGTGGGACACATCTGTTTTATTTGTTTTTAGGGAGCACATTTCACATTTCCAGTGACATTGCTGGAGATCAGGGTGCTAAAACTCTTTTATATTTAGCTTTTTAAACGGGATCATTTTAAGGAGCTTTCAATGTTTGTAGGTCCAGGGGTTTGCAATTCATCTGGACAGTGTCAGTGGGCAGCACTCTTGCCTCTGAGTCAGGAGGTTGTGGGTTCAAGTCCCACTCTAGGGACTTGAGCACATAAATCTAGGCTGACACTCCACTGCAGTACTGGCACAGTGCTGCACTGTCGGAGGTGCTGTCTTCGGATGAGATGTTAAACCGAGGCCCTGTCTACTCTCTCAAGTGGATGTAAAAGGTCTCATGACACTATTTCAAAGAAGAGCAGGGGAGTTATCCCCAGTGTCCTGGCCAATATGTATCCCTCAATCAACATAACAAAAACAGATTATCTGGTCATTATCACATTGCTGTTTGTGGGAGCTTGCTGTGTGCAAATTGGCTGCTGTGTTTCCTACTTTACAACAGTGACTACACTCCAAAAAAGTACTTCATTGGCTGTAAAGCACTTTGAGATGTCCGGTGATTGTGAAAGGCACTATATAAATCCAAGTCATTCCTTTTTTTTGTAATTAACATATTTTCACAGGGTAACAAAGGGTTTGTACTTGAATGACAGATGAAAATCAGGGTATGTCTTACCATTGTATGTACATGAATCACTTTACAATGATTATCAGAATTATGACAGACCACCTGCAGTCTGGAAATGAACAGACACAGAGGATTTAATCACAACTACAACATATATTAAAATGGACATATACCAGAAGGCTGGACTGAGGAGATTTTTGTCTTTGTGAACCATTTAGATGCATGCCACAGAACGCATGAGCCACGTATAAAGTTTAAGTGAATATTCCCATTAATTTGTAGATATCTCTGATTGCCGATGCTTAGAGCATCTTGGTGCTCTGATTTGGGGTTTATCCAGCAATGATGCAACAATGCTGAGAACAGCCCTATCCAAACCAGCAAATTCAAACAGGATAAGGTGACAAGTAAGAAACAAGGCTAGAACTTTTGAAAGGAAGAAAAAGTAACGCCAGGTGCTAATGATTCGCTCCTGCCGGGAAATTCAGCTTTCACGCTCCAAGAGAGAAGTGGAGCGCTAAACCACTTCTCTCGGGGCGCTAAAGTCCGAGAGCAGGGCGTTAGCGGCAGAGTGCTGAACAATTTGGAGTGCATTGGTAACGGCATCAGAGGTGGCTTCCTTCGCTTAAAGGCAAGGGCCAGTGATGATGCACAACCTCCTTGTCGGCAGTTCTACGTTGCCAGGCGACCTGCGTGACTGCCATTACAGCCCCAAACTCTCTCACAAAGTGGAGGGCTTGGACATCGCGCAGCCATGAAACATCGAAAACTTTCAGCAGGCACCATACTGGTGCAAATAATAAAGGTTGGCCTACCTGAAAACCATTTCTTTTAATTAGCGTTCCCTAAGCGGCCAGCTGAGGTGACAATGCCTCCTCTTCCTGCCGTTGTTGACGCCTGGCGATACAGCAGGGGGTGGGAGGTAATTTCACATCCGGGGCGGTAACAGAGCGCTGCGCACCTTATGATGTCACTATCTGTGAGGCGCGAGAGGCCCAGGTGGTAACAGTTACCAGCACTGAAGGTTGCGGGTGTCACTGAATTCTCCACGCCCGGTTGCTAACCCCTTAGCCCCCCCATTAGCGCCCCCCCCCCCCCCCCCCCGCCACGGTGCGAACAGAAGACTCCAAGCAGCTGAATTTCTCCCCCAAAGGTGCAAATCGAAGTGAGTTGCCTGGGATCTATGGTCCTGGGTGCTGGTAACTCTGTGTCCTGTTCCTTACTCACTTTGACACAGTATATTTTTCTAACATATAGGATGTTTCTAAATAATGTGAAAATGGCACCCCCTGTGTGATTTGCCAGGGTTGGAATTCAAATGGGCGACTTTTAGAGAGTTGCATTTTACACATTAGTAAGATACTTTACATTTTTACTGAAACTTTCTACTCATATTCTTATTTACTTTTATAACATGAGAGATTATCTTCAACTAAAACTTCATTCCCCTAGACCTTCCTTTTCCTTTAATCGTAATGCATTTGCACCAGTGCAAATAAATTATTACTGCACATTATCTGGTGCATAAAATTAAGATAGCTTTTAAAGTGAAATGTAACAAGGTTTCAAAGTTAGAAATCAAAGGCATTTTATATTCAGATTTTAGATACCAGTTTAAAATTCAAGGATCTCATCAAAGCAAATGCAATCAATAGAATAAGTGATGTGGAAGAAATAGGTCAGAAGTTGCTGGACTGAACTAATGTGTCACTGCACGATTATAGTTGTGAGAAAATCATGCATTTTAATAATTAACTTAAACAGTATGAGGTCTTTCATTTGTTGATATAACAGCAGAGATTAGTTCATTGGAACAAGAGCAGGCAAAGCTGGAAACACACAGCAGGTTCGTCAGCATCTGCGGAGAGAACAGCTTGTCGACAATTCGGGCCCATCCCCATCCTCAGAGAAATAAAAGATGAACAAGCACGTTAGCAGCATCACGAAAGGGGGGAAGGGAGGGGAGGAGGACCAACAAACACTGAGAGGAAGCATTAGTGGAATGACTGTTGGACGATGGAACAGATCATTTCGGTCAGGTAACGGAAAGAAGCGCGAACGAGGAAAAAAAGGGCCGTGAATGAAAAATCCCGCAGTTAGCGCTTCAGTCCCGCCCCCAAGAGGAAGTGGGGTGCGTGACGTTGCGCTCCACTTCCTCTCCGGGGCAGTAACCCCAATGTTGAAATTCGGTACAATGTTGAAATTCGGGGTGGGAATTCTGCGCCTGGAGCAGGAAGTCCCGCCTTGCCTCGGTTATCGCCCCCAACCAGGGCAGTACCGAATTTCACCCTCTCTATCTCCTGCCACTCAGCCATTTTCCTAACCAGGTCATTAATTTGCACTCAATTCTATGGGCTGCTACCTTAGCTAATAGTCCCTTATGTGGAACTTTATCAATTGCCTTCTGGAAGTCTATCTAAATATCATCCATAGACATTCCCCAGTCCACTATTTTAGTCACCTCTTCAAAAAATTCAAACAGGTTTGAGCTACCTTTCACAAATCCACACTGGCTCTCTCTGATCAACTGGAAATTTTCAGTCACATTATCCTTAATTATAGACTCCATCAATTTCCCAACAACAGGTGTTAGGCGAACTGGTCTATAATTCCCTGGTTTCCCTCTCTAGCCATTCTTAAATAGCCGAGTGACATGCACAATTTTCCAATCTAATGGAACGGTTCCTGAATGGAGAGAACTTTGGAAGATTATAGTTGAGGCATCGGCAATGTGCTCACCTACTTCCTTTAAACCCCTGGGATGGAAACCATCTGGTCCTGGTGATTTGTCACTCTTTAGTGCCGTTATTTTCTTCATTCCTGTTATTTTATTTACGTTCATTTTATTGAGTCCCTGTCCCTGATTCAATATTAGTTTCCTTGGGATGTCTGGCACGCTATTCTCTTCCTCTACTGTAAATACTGATGCAAAGTAATTATTCAACATGTCTGCCATTTCCTTATTATCATTGACAATATCACCACTTTCAGATTTAAGGGGCCTACATGGCTCTTGACTACCCTCTTTTTCGTAATGTAATTGTTAAAATTCTTCTTCTTGATTTTGATATTGCTTGCAAGTTTCTTTTCATACTCCCTTTTTGTAGCTCTTACTATTTGTGTTGTGACCCTTTGCTGTTCTTTGTATCTCTCCCAGTCACCAGGATCTGGGCTATTTTTTTGCATTTTTGTAAGCTTTTTCTTTTAGTTTTATGCTGTCCCTTACCTCTTTAGTCGTCTATAGCTGTTTTTTTTGGAAAGTAGAGCTCTTGCCCCTCATGGTGTATAAACTGGTTTTGTATCATGATCTCCTGTTGTTTTATCCATTAACAGATTTGCCCAATTTACTGTGGGCAGTCTCTGCCTCATCCTGTTGAAGTCGGCCTTACCCAAATCTAGAATCTTAGTAGCTGCTTTGTGTTTCTTCCTTCCAAATGGTACGTTGAATTCGATCATGTTATGATCGCTATTGAATAAATGTTCACACACAGTTAGGCAGTTACCTAAATCTGGCTCATTACACATTACTAAATCTGATATGGCTTGTCCCCTTGTTGCCTCTAGGGCATATTGTTGTAGAAAACTATCCCAGACACACTCAATAAATTCACTACCTTTCTGACAGGTGCTAGTCTGCTTATCCCAATCTATATGGAAGTTAAAATCCCCATTAAAACCAATCTGCCTTTGCTATACGCTTGTCTAATCTTTGCATTTGTACAAGCTAGCACTTCACAGCTGCTACCAGGGGCCCTATACACAACTCCACTGCAGTCTTAAATCATTTCCTATTTCTTAATTCTACCCATAAAGTGTCCACTGCCTGTTTACCTCTCATTATATCCTTTCTTATCATTAAAGTGATTTCATCCTTAATCACTAAGGCTACTCCTCCCCCTCTGCCATTTCCCCTATCTGTCCTGTAGACCTTATAACCTGTTAAATTTAGGGTTAGGTTTAGGATTAGGGTTGGGGTTGGGGTTAGGGGTTGGGGTGTTAGGGTTAAGGTTAGGGTTAGCTTTAAGGTTAGGGTTAGCGTTATGGTTTGGTACAGCTGCATTTAGGGTTAGTGTTAGAGTAGAGTTAGGTTTATGGTTTTGGATTAGGGTTAACGTTAGGGTTATGGTTTGATAGGGTTCGGGTTAGGGTTAGGGTTTGGGTTAGGGTTAGGGTTAGGGTAAGGGTTAGGGTTAGGGTTTGGGTTAGTGTTAGGTAGAGTTATGGTTATGGTTTGGTACAGCTCATGTTTGGGTTAGGGTTATCTTTAGGGTTAGGATTAGGTTTAGGGTTAAGGTTAGAGTTAGGGTTAAGTTTAGGGTTCGGGTTAGTCTTAGGGTTAGGGTTAGAGTTAGGGTTAAGTTTAGGGTTAGGTTTAGGGTTAGATTTAGGGTTAGGGTTAGAGTTTGGGTTATGGTTAGGGTTGGTGTTAAGGTTCGGGTTATGGTTCGGGTTATAGTTAGGGTTAGAGTTGGGTTTCGGGTTCGGGTTCGAGTTCGGGTTATGGTTAGTGTTAGGTTTAGGGTTAGGTTTAGGGTTAGATTTCGGGTTATGGTTAGTGTTGGGGTTAGGTTTAGGGTTCGGGTCATGGTTAGTGTTGGGGTTGGAGGTAGGTTTCGTGTTAGGGTTAGGGTTAGGCTTGGGGGTGGGGTTAGTATTCGGGTTATGGTTAGGGTTGTGATTAAGGATAGGGTTCGGTTTATGGTTAGGGTTCGGGTTAGGGTTCGGGTTAGGGTTAGGGTTAGGATTTGGGTTCGTGTTGGGTAGAGTTATGGTTATGGTTTGGTACAGCTAATGTTTGGGTTAGGGTTATGTTTAGGGTTACGATTAGGTTTAGGATTAGGGTTAGAGTTAGGGTTAAGTTTAGGGTTAGGTTTAGGGTTAGATTTAGGGTTAAGGTTAGAGTTCGGGTATGGTTAGGGTTGGGGTTAGGGTTAGGGTTCGGGTTATGGTTCGGGTTGGGGTTACTGTTCGAGTTGGGTTTACGGTTTGGGTTAGAGTTCGCGTTCTGGTTAGCGTTATGTTTAGGGTTAGGTTTAGGGTTAGAGTTCGGCTTATGATTAGTGTTGGGGTTAGGGTTAGGGCTCGGGTTATGGTTTGGGTTGGGGTTAGGGTTAGCGTTAGGGTTAGGGTTAGAGTTAGGGTTAGGTTTGGGGTTCGGGTTAGGGTTGGGGGTGGGGTTAGGGTTCGGGTTATGGTTAGGGTTGGGGTTGGGGTTAGGTTTAGGGTTAGGGTTAGGGTTAGGGTTAGGGTTAGGGTTCGGGCTAGAGTTGGGGTTGCGGTTAGGGTTGGGGTTATGGTTTGGGTTGGGGCTAGGGTTAGGGTTAGGGTTTGGGTTATGCTTCGGGTCGGGGTTCGGTTTCGGGTTCGGGTTCGGGTTATGGTCTGGTACAGCTGGAGTTTGGTCAACCTGCTGAAACTTTAATATTGACCGTTATAATATGTACTGTTTTGGAAAATAAATTCTATCTAATATTTAGCTATGGATGATCTTATTTTTCCAGTAAATGTCTGGAAATTATGTTTTGATAACATGCAGCGATGACATCAGCACGCATCAATCCACTCACAGCTGTCACTCATGCTGAGAACAGCGGCACGGTTCACACTTGCAGATAAAATCAATGCAATCACTTTCTGAGTTTGCGCTGCCTGTGACAAGCCCCATTCATTGGCTGCACCTCTCGGTCAATCGTGGGCAGCTCCGCTGAAATTCCTCAATACATACAGCTGGTGGTTTTGCCCCTCCCACTCCGCCCCCTTCTCCAGCCTCCCATTGCAGGCTTGGAAAGTCAGCCCTAATGCACGGGTACTGTGGAGTGATATAAAGGCACTGATGACAGATCACTGTTTATCTTTATCATTCTGTCAATGGCTCCATTCACAAACGTCAGTCTGTAATGCTGAAGAGCAATAACCCCTTGAAAAACGGCAGACAGCAACTGCATAGCAGTGAATGTGAACACTACAGGTTATTGATTGTAAAGAGTACTGAAAGTGGCTGTATGAGATACAGGGCAGTAATTGAGTCTCTGGTTTTTGGTGACATTGAAAATTACTCTCAATGTTCATAACAGCATCGAGTTCTTCAATTCAATTACTTCCATATAATCTAACAGTTCACTATTTATTAGCCCATATATAAACTATCTGAGTTTCTTTATCAGATTAGTACATTGTAATTATCTCTCTTTTATATATTTACTATCTATGAAAAGACATCTGAACATTGATAGCCAGAAGCCAGCTGGTAGCTGGGATTTGTTCATTGAAATTTTCCTTGATTGTTGTAAAGGCCCAGTGATGGATCGAAGCCTCATTTATTGGGATCGCGGGTTGAAAAATGGGCACAATGGTCAGTCCGCCCAATTTATAGCATGGGCCTGGAAAATTGGAGCTTGATCAGGTGCACTGACCAATTCTCTGATCCACACCGCCTTTGAGCAAGGTTCTACACCAGCTTCACAAAGCCCACCCTTTAAGGATAGAAATTGCCGCTAATTGGAAAGCAAAGTGGACCTGTTATCAGGACAAAATCTAGTCTTTGGCTGTGTCATGGATGCTGCAACATCAGTGCCCTGGATAAAGTAAACCCAAATGTGCATTAGTTTCATTATTAGAATCGAGTCACAGTGTGGTGCAATGTGAACAATGTGCCAAGCAGGCACTGAATTGACAGAGTGATAGCATCATGCACAGCATTGTTAGAACATGGTTCTGCCATCAGCATGTAAACACTGTCAATAACTGTGTAGGCATCTTGTTGGGAATCTGTAGTCCAATCAACTTAATTGGAAAGATGTCAGATTCTTGAGTACTGAGTCTGGATTTGGGTCACTAGTATTTGGTGAGTAAATGCACCATGTCATTATCATCATCATAGGCAGTCCCTCGGAATTGAGGAAGACTTGCTTCCACTCTTAACATGAGTTCTTAGGTGGCTGTACAGTCCAATACGAGAACCACAGTCTCTGTCACAGGTGGGACAGACAGTCATTGAGGGAAGGGGTGGGTGGGACTGGTTTGCCGCACGCTCTTTCCTCTGACTGCGCTTGATTTCTGCATGCTCTCGGTGACGAGACTCGAGGTGCTCAGCGCCCTCCCGGATGCACTTCCTCCACTTTGGACGATCTTTGGCCAAGGACTCCCAGGTGTCAGTGGGGATGTTGCACTTTATCAGGAAGGCTTTGAGGGTGTCCTTGTAATGTTTCCTCAGCCCACCTTTGGCTTATTTGCCATAAAGTAGTTCTGAGTAGAGCGCTTACTTTGGGAGCCTCGTGTCTGACATGCGAACTATGTGGCCTGCCCAGGGGAGCTGATCAAGTGTGGTCAGTGCTTCAATGCTGGGGATGTTGGCCTGGTTGAGGACGCTAACGTTGGTGCGTCTGTCCTTCCAGGGGATTTGTAGGATCTTGCGGCGACATCGTTGGTGGTATTTCTCCAGTGACCTGGGGTGTCTACTGTACATGGTCCATGTTTCTGAGCCATACAGGAGGGCGGGTATTACTACAGCCCTGTAGACCATGAGCTTGGTGGCAGTTTTGAGGGCCAGGTCTTCAAACACTTTTTTCCTCAAGTGGCCGAAGGCTGAACTGGCACGCTGGAGGCGGTGTTGGATCTAGTCGGCAATGCCTGCTCTTGTTGATAGAGGCTCACGAGATAAGGGAAGTGATCCACATTGTCCAGGGCTGCGCCTTGGATCTTGATGATTGGAGGGCAGCGCTGTGCGGCGAGGACAGGCTGGTGGAGGACCTTTGTCTTACTGATGTTTAGCATAAGGCCCATGCTTTCATACGCCTCAGTAAATACGTCGACTATGTCCTGGAGTTCAGCATCTGTATGTGTGCAGACGGTGCGCCATGTAGTGTGGTACTGATGCCGACAGACCAGAAGATCCCAGGCTTAGTTCTCATCAGTGTTGAGTTAACTGGGCTCCTCCAATGCAATTTCAGAATTCCTGGGATAAAGAGTGGGAAAGATGTCAGTCGGGATTGTTGCTCCTGTGCAATAACTCCTGCTGAAGTCCATGTGTGGGCATCAGGTGAGAGAGGATTGGGCTCAGCTATAAGGCACTCCATAGAAAAATAGCTTACTGCACTCAGTACTATGGAATGATTACTTGTTGTGCAAGTATTGGAGGGTCATTTGTGAGTGGTTTGGTTTTCCCTCAACATCATTGTGTTCAAAGTAATATGGCTTCCATAAGCAGATCGAGTCTCCTAAGGCCTGTGTCCTTACAGTTAATGAGTTAGTGTGCCCAGGCTCAACAATACATCCCTAACTATGAAATAACATTCACTGGAGATCATCTGAGATGTAAGGCACTCTCTTGTCCTTTTTAAAATAGAGTAAATAACACGCCATTAGAGCAATCTGTGCAGGCTAAAACAAATGTACTTGTGAGGCAATTAATAGACAGAAACTACAGGATACAGAAAGAAAGCACAATACTATTTATAATGTCCAAATAGTGAAGGTGCTACCTTCCCTAATTGCTTGGGTAAGTGTGTAGAGACAAGCAATATTGAAACCAATGTACTAGCCTATACAGGATAGGCATGAGTCTGTTAGCTTCACTGTTCATTGGTGTTAAACAAATGCCCAGCACTGATTCTCAGATAGCAACAGCTCCTCCAACACCTCCTCCAACACCTCCTCCAAAATCAACACTTCCTCCAACACCAACACATCCTCCAACACCGCCTCCAAAATTAACACCTCCTCCAACACCAACACATCTTCCAACATTGACACCTCCAACATTAATACCTCCTCTAACACCAACACATCCACCAACAGTGGAGGTGTTGAAGGAAGTGCTGGTGTCAGAGGAGGTGTTGGTGGAAGTTTTGGAGGAAGTGTAAGGACTAGATTTTCCACTTTTTTTGCATGCTTAACGCCCACTTAATGCCTATTTTACCGCTGAAATGATGTATAACGCCCATATATTGCCCATTTTGGCACAAAGTGGAAACTGACGGGCATTTTTCGGGAACTTATCGCCGAAGTTACTTTCCCCATGTGCTTAACGCTGGGAACAAATAATACCGCCCACCCACTTTTTTTGGGCAGAATCAACAGAATAGGCAAAATCGATCGCCCAGCATTACTTTCCGTAATGCCGAGATTCAATAATACCGCCCCCACCATTTTTCTTTGTCGTAAAGAGCACATTTATCGAAACTAACGCCCAGGAGATCACCCACCGTCACTTTCACCACCTCGCACATATATCGGCCACAATATCGCTCACCCAAAAAAACACCCAGAAAAAGTGGAACTGTTCTGAACTAACACCAGCGGTGTGGCTGCCATTTTTACAATCGCAGGTCGTTTCATTCAAAAGGCTGCTTCAACTTCGGGGGAGTTTGCATTGACTCTGGAGTTCTTCTCAGGTGAAGTGACCATCTCAACAGACATATTTTCAGACTCTGGACTATTGGGGTTTTACTCTAGGTGTATTTTAGTGAGTAAATTATTGCTTCTGATCAATCGCTATTATACTTTCATTGCAATGGGGCCAGCCATTTCTCAGCTTGCATCGATTAATACGCAGATGCTGCAGAGTGCAGATGGCTCAATGTGTGATGCACATCATTGTACGTTCATCAGACCACATATGCAGCCTGCCATCAGGACATCAGTGTCGGTCGAGGGCAAGGTCACCGCGGCACTGACTTTCTACGCGTCCGGTTCCTTTCGGGCCTCCGCGGTTGAAATTTCCCCTCTGTCTCACCATGCAACCGATCGCTGCATTAGACAGGTCATGGAGGCCCTGTGCGCAAGAAGAATGGACTTTATCAGCTTCCCCATGACCATGGAGGCTCAGACTGACAGGGCTGGAGCATTCTACCACATTGCTAAGTTCCCCAGGGTGCTGGGAGCTCTGCAGTGCACTCACTTCACCATGCAGCCTCCTGCTCATGACAATCAACCAGATCATACTGGCAGTGAATGCCAAATGTCCGGGCACCTTCAATGAGGCTCACATCCTGCGTGAGAGCGTTGTCACTGACATCTTTAAGATTCAGCCACAAGGACAATGCTGGATGCTTGGTGATAACTGATATGGTCTAGCCACCTGGCTGATGACCCCACTGCGTAACACCCACACAGAGGCTGAGAAGCGATACAACGAGAGCCACAGAGACACACGCAATGTGGTCCAGAAAACAATAACTATGCTTCAGCAGCGCTTCAAATGTCTGGACCACTCAGGAGGGGAGCTACAATACAACCCTGAGCGAGTAGGTAAATTTGTGGTCGTAAGCTCAATGCTGCACAACCTGGCTATCAGGAGGGGCCAAGAATTGCCAGAAGGCACTGATGCTCCACCTCCGGAGAGAGAGGAAGAGGATGATGAGGGGCTGGATGCTGACCTAGGGCCAGACAATCTGGCTGGCTATACAACCGTGCCCATGACCCCCTCCAGACTGCAGGAAAGGGCTACATAGCTGCAAGACTCTTTCGTGAGGAGTTGATATCTGATAGATTTGCCTGAAAGAACGTTGCTGTGATTGACAACACTGACACACTGCTGTGTGTGTGAAGCTCAGACATCAATGGTGCCCATCATCTTGGTGCCAGTTAAAATTTACGTTGATTGAAGTTAAGTTTTATTTAATCCTTTCATGCTAAGGAATCAGCAGTGTGTAATGGTCCAGCGATCTGAGATTTTTTTATACCAACATTGGTCTGAAATCATAAGTAACACAGGCAAAAACATCTAACCCCAGCCCACAACCCACTTTTTCCACCATTGACATCAATCAAATGTTCACCATGTCCAGCAACACAGAATAAAAAAGGCAAAGCAGGAGGATGGTCCCCTTCCCCCATACATTACAACAAATTGCATACACCCAGATGGAGATATAACACAGACATCACCTGCGGACATGCACCTCACTTTCCTTCTCCCCTCCCCTTCTCTTCCCCACCTCTACCTCTTCCCCTCCTCGCTTCATGGCGCCAGGCCGAGGAGCTCCTCAGGCGGTGCCTCATTGGCGGGGGGGATGAAGGCAGATGCGGTCGTTGCATGGATATGGGAGCGGGGGGTACCGAGGGGCCAACATTCTCTGATGCAGAAGCAGGATCTTGGTCCTTGCTCTCATCTGTCGTTCACAGTGGTGCTGCAGAACCTAGGGGTGGAGTGCCGCGCTCGGGGACCACTGGGAGGCCTGTGCCAGCAGTGTTCCTGGCTATCGCATCGAGGGCCTCCGCCATCCGTGGAATGTACTCAATCATGGTGGCCAGCTGTCGGGATATGCCCCCCAAATGCTTCAATGAGCTGGTCACCAATGTCTACAGTCCTCCTGGACAACTGTACCATCTCTCTGCTCTCATGTGGCGCTCGTGGAACAGCTTGCCACATCCACGAGGCCTCTGCGGGTCGGCGCCGTCCTGGGGACAAATGGGGTGCCCTGTGACGAGGTGCTTGGGGCCAGTACCTCCCGAGTGGAGATGGGAATGACCGGAGGACCACTAGATGGTCTTGGGGTGGAATGGTTTCTGGAGCGTGGCGCTGCTTCTATGAGGGGGATCAAGGGGTATGGCGAGAAAGCAGGAATGGGTACTGAAGTTGCATGTTCAGCCATGAACTCATTGAATGGTGGTGCAGGCTCGAAGGGCTGAATGGCCTGCTCCTGCACCTATTTTCTATGTTTCTATATGTCTATGATGCAGGTTTCTCGAAGTCTGTGCTCTCATCCGTAGAGAACAGACTCAACAGATTGATGGGCGAGAATTGGAGTTCCTCAGCACCAGATGTTGGATCGATCGGAGTGTCGGGCCCCGCGCCCCCACCTTCTGGCCTCTGTGGTCTTGCCTGGGGCTGCACTGTTGGTTGAGGTGCAAAACACAAATGAGGTTTTAGAGAAGAAAGGGTTACTAGTCACAAGGTGAGTCCAGCGCTACACACAGCATATGCACGACAAAAGCACCACCGCTCTCGAAATCATCGCAGACATCACATTCATGACCATCAACACATTTGCATTGCAATGATTTTCATTAGGCCAGCATTATTTCCATGACAATTTTAGAATGGGTGTGGCATCTATTGACTTTACATTACGCAATGGTGTAAGCTTTACTCACGTGGCATCACTTCAGGGTCTGCAGATGCTTCCGTGGCTGTCCGGGTGTGCTTCCCCATGAGTGCGAGCACCCGCTCCTCCATCTCAGTGATGTCCCTGGGGACTGGTGGCCCCCCGCCTGTTCGCCTCTGCATGGACCTCATCGTCGAAAGCTTCTTCTGTAAAAGGTGACAGGACGACATGGCATGAGATCGTTGCGTGATATCATTGCGAGGTACTGTCGCAGAGACTGATACAACACATAACCGACAGATGTAATCTTGATTATTATGATAATTATCATTCTTCATCCTTTACCTAAAGACATGCACCGTGACCACAGGCTTTGAGTAAAACATTCCGGTAAAAGTGAAAGACCTCACATCTGCTGATAGTCACAAATCAAATTATATAAATACATAAGTACATGTAAATCAATATAATACTTACTCTTGCAGATCTCACAAGGTCGTTCCATCGTTTGCGGCATTGGTTGCCCTCACGAACCTTGGTCGCCAACGAGAGTACCTATAAGAACATAAGAACATAAGAAATAGGAAAAGGGGTAGGCCATATGGCCCCTCGAGCCTGCTCTGCTATTCAATGAGATCATGACTGATATGATCATGGACTCAGCTCCACCTCCCTGCCTGCTCCCCATAACCCCTTATCCCCTTATCGTTTAAGAAACTGTCTATTTCTGTCTTAAATTTATTCAATGTCCCAGCTTCCACAGCTCTCTGAGGCAGCGAATTCCACAGATTTGCAACCCTCTGAGAGAAGAAATTTCCCCTCATCTCTGTTTTAAATGGGCGGCCCCTTATTCTAAGATCATGCGCACTAGTTCTAGTCTCCCCCATCAGCGGAAACATCCTCTCTGCATCCACCTTGTCAAGCACCCTCATAATCTTATACGTTTCGATAAGATCACCTTTCATTCTTCTGAATTCCAATGAATAGAGGCCCAACCTACTCAACCTTTCCTCATAAGTCAACCCCCTCATCTCCGGAATCAACCTAGTGAACCTTCTCTGAACTGCCTCCAAAATAACTATATCCTTTCGTAAATATGGAAACCAAAACTGCACGTAGTACTCCAGGTGTGGCCTCACCAATAACCTGTACAGCTGTAACAAGACATCCCTGCTTTTATACTCCATCCCCTTTGCAATAAAGGCCAAGATCCCATTGGCCTTCCTGATCACTTGCTGCACTTGCATACTATCCTTTTGTGTTTCATGCACAAGTACCCCCAGGTCCCGCTGTACTACAGCACTTTGCAATCTTTCTCCATTAAAATGCTCTTTGAGTTTTTTCTGCCAAAGTGCATGACCTTGCACTTTTCAACATTATATTCCATCTGCCAAATTTTTTGCCCATTCACTTAGCCTGTCATAGAAACATAGAAACATAGAAAATAGGTGCAGGAGCAGGCCATTCGGCCCTTCGAGCCTGCACCGCCATTCAATGAGTTCATGGCTGACATGCAACTCCAGTACCCCATTCCTGCTTTCTCGCCATACCCCTTGATCCCCCTATTAGTAAGGACTACATCTAACTCCTTTTTGAATATATTTAGTGAGTTGGCCTCAACAACATTCTGTGGTAGAGAATTCCAAAGGTTCACCACTCTCTGGGTGAAGAAGTTTCTCCTCATCTTGGTCCTAAATGGCTTACCCCTTATCCTTAGACTGTAACCCCTGGTTCTGGACTTCCCCAACATTGGGAACATTCTTCCTGCATCTAATCTGTCTAAACCCATCAGAATTTTAAATGTTTCTATGAGATCCCCTCTCATTCTTCTGAACTCCAGTGAATACAAGCCCAGTTGATCCAGTCTTTCTTGATATGTCAGTCCTGCCATTCCGGGAATCAGTCTGGTGAACCTTCGCTGCACTCCCTCAATAGCAAGAATGTCCTTCCTCAAGTTAGGTGACCAAAACTGTACACAATACTCCAGGTGTGGCCTCACCAAGGCCCTGTATAATTGTAGTAACACCTCGCTGCCCCTGTACTCAAATCCCCTCGCTATGAAAGCCAACATGCAATTTGCTTTCTTAACCGCCTGCTGCACCTGCATGCCAACCTTCAATGACTGATGTACCATGACACCCAGGTCTCGTTGCAGCTCCCCTTTTACTAATCTGTCACCATTCAGATAATAATCTGTCTCTCTGTTTTTACCACCACATTTATCCACATTATACTTCATCTACCATGCATTTACCCACTCACCTAACCTATCCAAGTCACTCTACAGCCTCATAGCATCCTCCTCGCAGCTCACCCAACTTAGCGTCATCCGCAAATTTGGAGATACTACATTTAATCCTCTCATCTAAATCATTAATGTACAATGTAAACAGCTGGGGCCCCAGATAGAACCTTGCGGTACCTCACTAGTCACTGCCTGCCATTCTGAAAAGTATCCATTTACTCCTACTCTTTGCTTTCTGTCTGACAACCAGTTCTCAATTCACGTCAGCACACTACCCCCAATCCCATGTGCTTTAACTTTGCACATTAATCTCTTGTGTGGGACCTTGTCGAAAGCCTTCTGAAAGTCCAAATACACCACATCAACTGGTTCTCCCTTGTCCACTCTACTGGAAACATCCTCAAAAAATTCGAGAAGACTTGTCAAGCATGATTTCCCTTTCACAAATCCATGCTGACTTGGACCTATCATGTCATCTCTTTCCAAATGCGCTGCTATGACATCCTTAATAATTGATTCCATCATTTTACCCACTACTGATGCCAGGCTGACTGGTCTATAATTCCCTGTTTTCTCTCTTCCTCCTTTTTTAAAAAGTGGGGTTACATTGGCTACCCTCCACTCCATAGGAGCTGATTCAGAGTCTATGGAATGTTGGAAAATGACTGTCAATGCATCCGCTATTTCCAAGATCACCTCCTTAAGTACTCTGGGATGCAGTCCATCAGGCCCTGGGGATTTATCGGCCTTCAATCCTATCAATTTCCCCAACACAATTTCCCGACTAATAAGGATTTCCCTCAGTTCCTCCTTTTTACTAGACCCTCTGACCCCTTTTATATCCGGAAGGTTGTTTGTGCCCTCCTTAGTGAATACCGAACCAAAGTACTTGTTCAATTGGTCTGCCATTTCTTTGTTCCCCGTTATGACTTCCCCTGATTTCGACTGCAGGGGACCTACGTTTGTCTTTACTAACTTTTTTCTCTTTACATATCTATAGAAGCTTTTGCAGTCCGTCTTAATGTTCCCTGCAAGCTTCCTCTCCTACTCTATTTTCCCTGCCCTAATCAAACCCTTTGTCCTCCTCTGCTGAGTTCTAAATTTCTCCCAGTCCCCGGGTTCGCTGCTATTTCTAGCCAATTTGTATGCCACTTCCTTGGCTTTAATACTATCCCTGATTTCCCTTGATAGCCACTATTGAGCCACCTTCCCTTTTTTATTTTTACACCAGACAGGGATGTACAATTGTTGTAGTTCATCCATGCGGTCTCTAATTGTTTGCCATTGCCCATGCACTGTCAACCCCTTAAGTATCATTCGCCAATCTATCCTAGCCAATTCACGCCTCATACCTTCAAAGTTACCCTTCTTTAAGTTCTGGACCATGGTTTCTGAATTAACTGTTTCATTTTCCATCCTAATGTAGAATTCCACCATATTATGGTCACTCATTCCCAAGGGGCCTCACACAACGAGATTGCTAATTAATCCTCTCTCTTTACACAACACCCAGTCTAAGATGGCCTCCCCCCTAGTTGGTTCCTCGACATATTGGTCTAGAAAACCATCCCTTATGCACTCCAGGAAATCCTCCTCCACTGTATTGCTTCCAGTTTGGTTAGCCCAATCTTTATGCATATTAAAGTCACCCATGATAACTGCTGCACCTTTATTGCATGCACCCCTAATTTCCTGTTTGATGTCCTCCCCAACATCACTACTACTGTTTGGAGGTCTGTACACAACTCCCACTAACGTTTTTTGCCCTTTGGTGTTCTGCAGCTCTACCCATATAGATTCCACATCATCCAAGCTAATGTCCTTCCTAACTATTGCATTAATCTCCTCTTTAACCAGCAATGCTACCCCACCTCCTTTTCCTTTTATTCTATCCTTCCTGAATGTTGAATACCCTTGGATGTTGAGTTCCCAGCCCTGATCATTCTGGAGCCACGTCTCTGTAATCCCAATCACATCATATCTGTTAACATCTATTTGCACAGTTAATTCATCCACCTTATTACGGATACTCCTTGCATTAAAACACAAAGCCTTCAGGCTTGTTTTTTTAGCACCCTTTAGTCCTTTTGCATATTTTTGGTGTCCTCCTCATACACTGATTTTCCTCCCATCTTTGTATCATCAGCAAACTTGTCTACGTTACACTCAGTCCCTGCTTCCAAGTCATTAATATAGATTGTAAATAGTTGGGGTCCCAGCACTGATCTCTGCGGCACCCCACTAGTTACTGGTTGCCAACCATTAATCCTGACCCTCTGTTTTCTGTTCGTTAGCCAATCCTCTATCCATGCTAATATATTACCCCCAACCTCGTGAAGTTTCATCTTGTGCAGTAACCTTTTATGTGGCATCTTGTCAAATGCCTTCTGGAAGTCCAAATACACCACATGTACTGGTTCCCCTTTATCCACCCTGTTTGTTACATTCTCAAAGAATTCCAGCAAATTTGTCAAACATAAATCCATGCTCACTCTGCCTGACTGAATTTTTCTTTTCCAAATGTCCTGCTACTGCTTCTTTAATAATGGACTCCAACATTTTCCCAACCATAGATGTTAGGCTAACTGGTCTATAGTTTCCTGCTTTTTGTCTGCCTCCTTTTTTTAAATAGGGTGTTACATTTGCAGTTTTCCAATCTGCTGCGACCTCCCCAGAATCCAGGGAATTTTGGTAAATTACAACCAATGCATCCACAATCCCTGCCGCTACTTCTCTTAAGACCCTAGGATGCAAGCCATCAGGTCCAGGGGATTTAGCCACCTTTTGTCTCAGTATCTTACTGAGTACCACCTCCTTAGTGATTGTGATTGTGTTAAGTTCCTCCTCCCCTATAGCCCCTAGACTATCCACTTTTGGAATATTGTTAATGTTCTCTACCGTAAAGACTGATGCAAAATATTTGTTCAGAGTTTCTGCCATCTCCATATTCCCCATTACTAACTGCTATCTCGGTCCATATCTTCTGGTAGGCCTTTGGGGTGGGCTTCCCTCGGCCTCCCTGGGTGAAATTAGCCCAGCGTAACTCGATCTCCTGCAGGATGGAGGCATTTGCCTCGTCCGAGAACCTCCTGGCTCTTTTGCGCCCTCCAATGTGCTCCTCTCCCACCTCACTGCTCTCTCCAAAGTCAGTCTCCACAGCGTGCTGTGATGCCTCCTTCTCTCCCTCCATTATAGGCCAAATTCAGGCAAATATGTGGCTGGTAACAACTAATTTTTGTTTCCCTAGTTGCAGTGAAGCTCTAAAGTTTCCCTCCTTCCTCCCAAAGCAGCCACACCACACCCAGACACACCTTCAGTCCCTCTTAGCTCCCTCTCTCTCTGTCTCCTCTTCTGCGCATGTCATGATGAGCCTTGACCTTCTGAATTGCGGAATCGAGCGTTGCCGTGCCGTTGCTAAGGACGGTGACACTTTATGGCAGATTGTCAGCTAGATTAAACGCTACCGCCCATTTCATATCGCTCGCCATAACGCCCATTTTCAAAAATGGAGACTAGGTGCTTTGAGAATGGGCGAGAAGCCAGTGATCTGAAATCCCTTTTTACCACCCATGCCGGAAATAACGCCCAATTTTGGGCGATAAGCACAAAAGTGGAGGTTCTAGTCCTTAGTGTTGGAGGAGGTGTTAATGTTAGAGGAGG
Organism: Pristiophorus japonicus; assembly: GCF_044704955.1. NCBI lineage: Eukaryota > Metazoa > Chordata > Chondrichthyes > Pristiophoridae > Pristiophorus > Pristiophorus japonicus. Next base: position 53,638,145 of record NC_091992.1, read on the forward strand.
TGTTGGTGTTAGAGGAGGTATTGGAGAAAATGTTGGTGTTGTAAGAGCTGTTAGTATTGAAGGAGGCATTGTTGTTGGAGGAAGTGTTGGAGGACCTGTTTCAAGAGGTGTTGACTTTGGAGGATGTGATCGGGAGGTGTTGGTCTTGGAGGATGTCTTAGTGTTGGAGGAGGTGTTAATGTTGCAGGAGTTGTTGATGTTGGAGAAGGTGCTGAAGGAGGTGTTGGTGTTGAAGGAGGAGATGTAATTGGAGGAGGTGTGAGAGGGGGTGTAGGTGTTGCATGAGGTGTTGGAGGAGGTGTTGGTGTAGTAGAAGCTGATTCAAGAGGTGTTGACTTTGGAGGAGGTGTTGTGGAGATGTTGTTCTTGGAGCAGATCGGTTTTGGCGGATGTGTTAATGTTGGAGGAGGTGTTGGTGTTGGAGTAAGTGTTGATGTTGGATTGATTGGTAGAGGAGGTGTTGGTGTTGGTGGAGGTGTTGTAATTGGAGGAGGTGTTGTTGATCATGGAGATTTTGCTCAAGGGGTTGGTGTTGGAGGAGGTGTTGAGGAGGTGTTCGAGGAAGTGTTCATGTTGGAGGAGGTTTTGAAGGAGTTGTTGGTGTTGGAGTAGGTATTGAAGTAGCTGCTGGTTTTGCAGGAGGTATTAAATGAGGTCTTGGTGTTGGAGGAGATGTTCATCTTAGAGGAGGTGGTGGTGGAGGTGTTAATGTAGGAGTAGGTATTAATGTTGGGGGAGGTGTTGGTGTTGGAGGAGGTGTTGGAGGAGGTATTGGTGTTGGTGGACGTGCTCATGGATATTTTGTTCAAGATGTTGGTGTTGGAAGAGATGTTGGAGGAGGTGTTAGAGGAAGTGTTCATTTTGGAGGAAGTGTTGGTGTTGAAGAAGATGTTGGTGTTGGAGGTGATGTTAAAGGAGGTGTTGTTGCTAGAAGAGGCGCTGGTGTTGGAGGAGGTGTTGATGTTTGAGGAACTGTTGGGGTTGGAGGAGATGTTGGTGTTGGAGGAGGTGTTGGGGTTGGAGGAGGTGTTGAGGTTGGAAGAGGTGTTGGTGTTGGAGGAGGTGTTGGGGTTGGTGGAGGTGTTGGTGTTGGAGGAGGTGTTGGTGTTGGAGGAGTTGTTGGGGTTGGAGGAGGTGTTGGGGTTAGAGGAGGTGTTGGGGTTGGAGGAGATGTTGGTGTTGGAGGAGATGTTGGTGTTGGAGGAGATGTTGGGGTTGGAGGAGGTGTTGGGGTTGGAGGAGGTGTTGGGGTTGGAGGAGGTGTTGGTGTTGGAGGAGATGTTGGTGTTGGAGGAAATGTTGGTGTTGGAGGAACTGTTGGTGTTGGAGGAGGTATTGGGGTTGGAGGAGGTGTTGGGGTTGGAGGAGGTGTTGGTGTTGGAGGAGGTGTTGGTGTTGGAGGAGATGTTGGTGTTGGAGGAGATGTTGGTGTTGGAGGAACTGTTGGTGTTGGAGGAGGTGTTGGGGTTGGAGGAGGTGTTGAGGTTGGAGGAGGTGTTGGTGTTGGAGGAGATGTTGGTGTTGGAGGAGATGTTGGTGTTGGAGGACGTGTTGGTGTTGGAGGAAGTGTTGGAGGAGGTGTAGATGTTGGAGGAAGTGTTGGAGGAGGTGTTGGTGTTGGAGGAGGTGTTGGTGTTGGAGGAGGTGTTGGTGTTGGAGGAGATGTTGGTGTTGGAGGAGGTGTTGGGGTTGGAGGAGGTGTTGGGGTTGGAGGAGGTGTTGGGGTTGGAGGAGATGTTGGTGTTGGAGGAGGTGTTGGTGTTGGAGGAGGTGTTGGGGTTGGAGGAGATGTTTGTGTTGGAGGAGGTGTTGGTGTTGGAGGAGGTGTTGGGGTTGGAGGAGATGTTGGTGTTGGAGGAGATGTTGGGGTTAGAGGAGGTGTTGGTGTTGGAGGAGATGTTGGTGTTGGAGGAACTGTTGGAGAAGGTGTTAGTGTTGGGGGAAGTACTGGAGGAGGGTTTGGAGGAGGTGTTGTTATAACATAAGAAAATAACAACTTAAGAAATAGGAGCAGGAGTAGGCCATTTGGTCCCTCGAGCCTGCTCTGCCATTCAATAAGATCATGGCTGATGTGATCATGGACTCAGCTCCATTTCCCTGCCCACTACCCATAACCCTTCAGTCCATTCTAGCTCAAAAGTCTGCCTATCTCCACAAATATATTCAATGACCCAGCCTCCACAGCTCTCTGGGGAAGATAATTCCACAGATTTACAACCCTCTGAGAAGAAATTCCTCCTTATCTCAGTTGTAAATGGACAACCCCTTATACTGAAACTATGGCCCCTAGTTCTAGATTCCCCCACAAGGGGAAACATCCTCTCTACATCGACCTTGTTGAGCCCCCTCAGTATCTTATATATTTCAATAAGATCACCTCTCATTCTTCTAAACACCAATGAGTATAGGCCCAATCTACTCAACCTTTCTTCATAAGTCAACCCCTTCATCTCAGGAATCAACCTAGTGAACCTTCTCTGAACTGCCTCCAATGCAAGTATATCCCTCCTTAAATAAGGAGACCAAAACTCTTCGCAATACTCTAGGTGAGGTCTCCCCAATACCCTGCACAGTTGTAGCGGGGCTTCTCTGCTTTTATACTCCATCTCCTTTGCAAAAAAAGCCAACATTCCATTTGCCTTCCTCATCACTTGCTGTAGCTGCATACTAACTTTTCTGTTTCATGTACAAGGACCCCCAGGTCCATTTCTACTGCAGAATTTTGTAATTTCTCTTCATTTAAATAATAATTTGCTTTTTTATTTTTTCTGCCACATTATACCCCATCTGCCAAATGTTTGCCCACTCACTTAGCCTGTCTATATCCCTTCACAGTTATTTTGTCTCTTCCTCACAACTTGGATTCCCATCTATTTTTGTATTATCAGCAAACTTGGCTATGTTACACTCGGTCCCTTCATCCAAGTCATTAATATAGATTGTAAATAGTTGAGGACCCAGCACTGAACCCTGCGGCACTCCACTAGTTACTGTTTGCCCACCGGAAAATGACCCATTTATCCTGACTCTCTGTTTTCTGTTAGTTAGCCAATCCTCTATCCATGCTAATATATTAACCCCAAACCCGTGAACGTTTATCTTGTGCATTAACCTTTTATCGAATGCCTTCTGGAAATCCAAATATACCACATCCACTGATTCCCCCTTATCCACCCTACTCGTTATATCCTCAAAGAACTCCAGCAAATTTGTCAAACATGATTTCCCTTTCATAAAACCATGATGACTCTGCTTGATTGAATTATGCTTTTCCAAATGTCCTGTTACTTCTTCCTTAATAATGGACTCCAAAATTTTCCCAATGACATGTTAGGCTAACCGGTCTATAGTTTCCAGCTTTCTATCTGCCTCCTTTTTTAAATAGGGGCATTACATTTGCGGTTTTCCAATCCACTGGGACCTCTCCAGAATCCAGGGAATTTTGGTAGATTACAACCAATGCATCCACTATCTTTGCAGCCACTTCTTTTAAGACCCGAGGATGCAAGCCATCAGGTCCAGGGGACTTGTCCACCTTTAGTCCCATTATTTTACTGAGTACTACTTCTTTAGTGATAGTGATTGTATTAAGTTCCTCCCTGCCTAAATCCCCTTGATTATCCACTATTGAAATGTTTTTAGTGTCTTCTACCGTGAAGACCGATACAAAATTTGTGTTCAAAGTCTCTGCCATTTCCCTGCTTTCTATTATTAATTCCCCAGTCTCCCCTTTTTCCTTTTTATGTATCTGTAGAAACTCTTACGATCTGTTTTTATATTTCATGCTAGTTTACTCTCATAATCTATCTTCCCTCTCTATATCATTTTTTTAATCGTCCTTTGCTGGTTTTTAAAAGTTTCCCAATCCTCTGGCCTCCGACGAATCTTGGCCACATTGTAAGATTTATTTTCAATTTGATACCATCCTTTACTTCCTTAGTTAGCCATGGATGGTTATCCCTTCTCTTAAATTATTTCTTTCTCACTGGAATATATTTTTGTTGCGAGTTATGAAATATCTCCTTACATTTCTGCCATTGCTCATCAACCATCCCACACTTTAGTCTATTTTTCCAGTCCACTTTATAACCAACTCTGCCCTCATACCTTTGTAGTCTTCTTTGTTTTGCTTAGGTCCCTGGTTTGATAAGCAACTTTCTCACCCTGCAACTGAATTTGAAATTCAAGCATGCTATGGTTAGTGTTTCCTCGAGGATCCTTTGCTCGGAGATCATTTATTAATCCTCTCTCATTACACAGTACCAGATACAAAAGGCCCAGCGGCAGCAAGAGGCAGCGTCAGTCAGAGGCGGGAGTTCGTGGCGTTGGTGAGGCCTATAAAGGCCCAGCTTGTGCAGCTCCAGCCGGGAGAAAAACCAAAAAAGAAGTAGAAAGAAATCAAAAGGTGACGTCACAGCCAAAGGGGTAAGTGATTGGCTGGCGATTGATGAGTAGCTTTTCTTTTTCTTTTTTATATCAGGAAGTAACCTGTTTACATTGTTGTCGCCAAATTAAGTGCATCTAAGGATTAAGTCATGGCAGGAGAGCTCGGACACGTGATATGCTCCTCCTGTAACATGTGGGAACTCACGGATGCTTCAGGTGTCCCTGACGACTACGTGTGCAGAAAGAGTATCCGCCTCCAGCTCCTGACGGACCGCGTTGCGGAATTGGAGCTGAGGGTGGATTCACTCTGGAGCATCCACGATGCTGAGAATGACGTGATTAGCATGTGTAACGAGTTGGTCTTACCGCAGATCAAGGGTCCACAGCCAGATAGGGAATGGAAGACCAACAGGAAGAGCAGTGCAAGGAAGGCAGTGCAGGGATCCCCTGCGGTCATCCCCCTGCAAAACAGATACACCGCTTTGAGTACTGTTGGGGGGGATGACTCATCAGGGGAGGGCAGCAGCAGCCAAGTTCAAGGCACTGTGGCTGGCTCTGCTGCACAGGAGGGCAGGAAAAACAGTGGGAGAGCGATAGTGATAGGGGATTCAATTGTAAGGGGAATAGATAGGCGTTTCTGCGGCCGCAACCGAGACTCCAGGATAGTATGTTGCCTCCCTGGTGCAAGGGTCAAGGATGTCTCGGAGCGGGTGCAGGACATTCTGAAAAGGGAGGGTGAACAGCCAGTTGTCGTGGTGCGCATTGGTACCAATGATATAGGTAAAAAACGGGATGAGGTCCTTAGAGGCGAATTTAAGGAGCTAGGAGCTAAATTAAAAAGTAGGACCTCAAAAGTAGTAATCTCGGGATTGCTACCAGTGCCACGTGCTAGTCAGAGTAGGAATCGTAGGATAGCTCAGATGAATACGTGGCTTGAGCAGTGGTGCAGCAGGGAGGGATTCAAATTCCTGGGGCATTGGAACCGGTTCTGGGGGAGGTGGGACCAGTACAAACCGGACGGTCTGCAGCTAGGCAGGACTGGAACCAATGTCCTAGGGGGAGTGTTTGCTAATGCTGTTGGGGAGGAGTTAAACTAATATGGCAGGGGGATGGGAACCAATGCAGGGAGACAGAGGGAAGTAAAATGGAGACAGAAGCAAAAGACAGAAAGAAGATGAGTAAAAGTGGAGGGCAGAGAAACCCAAGGCAAAAAACAAAAAGGGCCACTGTACAGCAAAATTCTAAAGGATCAAAGTGTTTTAAAAAGGCAAGCCTGAATGCGAGGAGTATTCGGAATAAGGTGGACAAATTAACTGTGCAGATAGCAGTTAACGGATACGATGTGGTTGGCATCACGGAGACATGGCTCCAGGGTGACCAAGGCTGGGAACTCAACATCCAAGGGTATTCAACATTTAGGAAAGATAGACAGAAAGGAAAAGGAGGCGGGTGGCATTGCTGGTTAAAGAGGAAATTAATGCAATTGTAAGGAAAGACATTAGCTTGGATGATGTGGAATCGATATGGGTGGAGCTACGGAATACCAAAGGGCAGAAAACGTTAGTGGGAGTTGTGTACAGACCTCCAAACAGTAGTCGTGATGTTGGGGAGGGCATCAAACAGGAAATTAAGGGTGCATGCAATAAAGGTGCAGCAGTTATCATGGGTGACTTTAATATGCATATAGATCAGGCTAACCAAACTGGAAGCAATACGGTGGAGGAGGATTTCCTGGAGTGCATAAGGGATGGTTTTCTAGACCAATATGTCGAGGAACCAACTAGGGGGGAGGCCATCTTAGACTGGGTGTTGTGTAATGAGAGAGGATTAATTAGCAACCTCGGTGTGCGATGCCCCTTGGGGAAGAGTGACCATAACATGGTGGAATTCTACAGTAGGATGGAGAATGAAACAGTTAGTTCAGAGACCATGGTCCAGAACTTAAAGAAGGGTAACTTTGAAGGTATGAGGCGTGAATTAGCTAGGATAGATTGGCGAATGATACTTAAGGGGTTGCCAGTGGATGGGCAATGGCAGGCATTTAGAGACCGCATGGATGAATTACAACAATTGTACATTCCTGTCTGGCGTAAAGATAAAAAAGAAAAGGTGTATCAACCGTGGCTATCAAGGGAAATCAGGGATAGTATTAAAGCCAAGGAAGTGGCATACAAATTGGCCAGAAATAGCAGCAAACCCGGGGACTGGGAGAAATTTAGAACTCAGCAGCGGAGGACAAAGGGTTTGATTAGGGCAAGGAAAATAGAGTAGGAGAGGAAGCTTGCAGGGAATATTAAGAAGGACTGCAAAAGTTTCTATAGATATGTAAAGAGAAAAAGTTTAGTAAAGACAAACGTAGGTCCCCTGCAGTCAGAATCAGGGGAAGTCATAACGGGGAACAAAGAAATGGCAGACCAATTGAACAAGTTCTTTGGTTCGATATTTACTAAGGAGGACACAAACAACCTTCCGGATATAAAAGGGGTCAAAGGGTCTAGTAAGAAGGAGGAACTGAGGGAAATCCTTATTAGTCGGGAAATTATGTTGGGGAAATTGAGGGGATTGAAGGCCATTAAATCCCCAGGGCCTGATGGACTGCATCCCAGAGTACTTAAGGAGGTGACCTTGGAAATAGTGGATGCATTGACAGTCATTTTCCAACATTCCATAGACTCTGGATCAATTCCTATGGAGTGGAGGGTAGCCAATATAACCCAACTTTTTAAAAAAGGAGGGAGAGAGAAAACAGGGAATTATAGACCAGTCAGCCTGACATCGGTAGTGGGTAAAATGATGGAATCAATTATTAAGGATGTCATAGCAGCGCATTTGGAAAGAGGTGACATGATAGGTCCAAGTCAGCATGGATTTGTGAAAGGGAAATCATGCTTGACAAATCTTCTGGAATTTTTTGAGGATGTTTCCAGTAGAGTGGACAAGGGAGAACCAGTTGATGTGGTGTATTTGGACTTTCAGAAGACTTTCGACAAAGTCCCACACAAGAGATTAATGTGCAGTTAAAGCACATGGGATTGGGGGTAGTGTGCTGACGTGAATTGAGAACTGGTTGGCAGCCAGGAAGCAAAGAGTAGGAGTATGGATACTTTTCAGAATGGCAGGCAGTGACTAGTGGGGTACCGCAAGGTTCTGTGCTGGGGCCCCAGCTGTTTACATTGTACATTAATGATTTAGACGAGGGGATTAAGTGTAGTATGTTCAAATTTGCGGACGACACTAAGTTGGGTGGCAGTGTGAGCTGCGAGGAGGATACTATGAGGCTGCAGAACGACTTGGATAGGTTAGGTGAGTGGGCAAATGCATGGCAGATGAAGTATAATGTGGATAAATGTGAGGTTATCCACTTTGGTGGTAAAAACAGAGAGACAGACTATTATCTGAATGGCGACAGATTAGGAAAAGGGGAGGTGCAACGAGACCTGGGTGTCATGGTACATCAGTCATTGAAGGTTGGCATGCAGGTACAGCAGGCAGTTAAGAAAGCAAATGGCAAGTTGGCCTTCATAGCAAGGGGATTTGAGTGCAGGGGCAGCGAGGTGTTACTACAGTTGTACAGGGCCTTGGTGAGGCCACACCTGGAGTATTGTGTACAGTTTTAGTCTCCTAACTTGAGGCAGGACATTCTTGCTATTGAGGGAGTGCAGCGAAGGTTCACCAGACTGATTCCCGGGATGGCGGGACTGACATATCAAGAAAGACTGGATCAACTGGGCTTGTATTCACTGGAGTTCAGAAGAATGAGAGGGGATCTCATAGAAACATTTAAAATTCTGACAGGTTTATACAGGTTAGATACAGGAAGAATGTTCCCAATGTTGGGGAAGTCCAGAACCAGGGGTCAAGGTCAAAGGATAAGGGGTAAGCCATTTAGGACCGAGATGAGGAGAAACTTCTTCACCCAGAGAGTGGTGAACCCGTGGAATTCTCTACCACAGAAAGCTGTTGAGGCCAATTCACTAAATATATTCAAAAAGGAGTTAGATGTAGTCCTTACTACTAGGGGGATCAAGGGGTATGGCGAGAAAGCAGGAATGGGGTACTGAAGTTGCATGTTCAGCCATGAACTCATTGAATGGCAGTGCAGGCTCGAAGGGCCGAATGGTCTACTCCTGCACCTATTTTCTATGTTTCTATGTTTCTAAGATAGCCTGCTGCCTGGTTGGTTCCGCAACGTACTGTTCAAGGAAACCATGCTGGATATACTCTATGAACTCTTCCTCAAGGCTACCTTGGCCAGTTTGATTTGTCTAATCAACATGAAGATTAAAATTGCCCATGATTATTGCCATTCCTTTTTTACAAGCCTCCATTATTTCTTGATTTATACTCTGTCCAACAGTGTAGCTACTGTTAGGGGGCCTATAGACTGAGGAGAGGCCAGGTTGCAGCTGGAGGAAGAAAGGCCCAGTCGTTGCCGATGGGTGGAGGCCCGGAGAGAAGGCTCGCATGTGAGATAGGCCCAAACCTGTTTCTGAAGCTGGTCAAAGGCTTGCCATGGTTGAGATTGCCGGGGATCACTTCGAGCAGCTGAGTTGTCCGTGGGGAGCGAGAAGCGAGGGTCCAGCTGGAGGGACTTGGCAGCGACGAGGTCGGCCTGGATGGTAGACCGCAGTTGGGGGGTAGGGGATGGGCAGTGGGCTCTTGCAGTGCAGCTTAAGGGGTAGGTAGAGTACGTTGAGAGTCAGAGTTAGGACCAGAGGGGTCATAGACAGTGACGGGGTGGGGGGGGGGGGGGGGGCGGGCGGTGGGGCTAGATTTGAGGGAGAGAAATACCTCAAATCGCTGGAGAAATATCACCAATGATGGCTCCACAAAATCCTGCCAATCCCCTGGGAGGACAGATGCGCCAACGTTAGCTTCCTCGATTAGGCCAATTAGAATAGGTTAAATAAGATCAGAGAGATGAATACCCAGCATCGAAGCACTGACCACACTCGACCAGCTCCATTGGGTGGGTCACATTGTTCTCATGTCTGACACAAGACTCCCAAGGCAAGCACTCTACTCCGAACTCCTACACGGCAGCGAGTCCCAGGTGGGCAGAGAAAATGTTTCAAGGACACCCTCAAAGCCTCCTTGATAAAATGCAATATCCCCACCGACACCTGGGAGTCCCTGGCCAAAGACCGCCCTAGATGGAAGAGGTGCATCCGGGAGGGCGCTGAGCACCTCGAGTCTCGTCACCGAGAGCATGCAGAAAACAGGCGCAGGCAGCGGAAGGTGGGTGCGGCAAACCTGTCCCACCCACCCTTTCCCACAACGACTGTCTGTCCCACCTGTGACAGGGACTGTAATTCCCGTATTGGACTGTTCAGTCAGCTAATACCTCACTTTTAGAGTGGAAGCAAGTTTTCCTCAATTTCGAGAGACTGCCTATGATATAGTCTATGCCCACCAGTGACTTCTTCCCCTTATTATTTCTTATCTCCACCCAAACTGATTCTACATCTTGATCTTCTGTGTCAATATCATTTCTCACTATTCCACTGATCTCATCCTTTATTAACAGAGCTACCTTACCTCCTTTTCCTTTCTGTCTGTCCTTCCGAATTCTCAAATACTCCTGAATATTGAGTTCCCAGCCTTGGTCACCTTACAACCACTTCTCTGTAATGGCTATCAGATCATGTCCATTTATATCTATTTGTGCTGTCAACTCATCTATCTTGTTTCAAATGCTGCATGCATTCAGATAAAGAGCTTTTAATTTTTTCTTTTTACCATTTTTTCCTGCTTTGACCTCACTTTCTGATACACTCTTATGTTTATACATTATGTCCCTTCCTGTCACTCTCTGATTATCATTTCCCCCAGTGCTATCCTGCTCTATTGCCTTCTCCTTGCTCGTTGACTTTTAATATTTCTGCTTGCCTGAATCCACCCCGTCCCCCCCCCACCACTATTTAGTTTAAAGCCCTCTCTACAGCCCTAGTTATTTGATTCGCCAGGACACTGGTCCCAGCTCTATCTTACCCCAGTACTGGTGCCAGTGTCCTATGAACCAAAACCCATTTCTCCCGCACCAGTCTTTGAACCACGTATTCATCTCTCTGATCTTATTTAACCTATTCTAATTTGCTTGTGGCTCAGGTAGTAATCAAGAGATTATTACCTTTATGGTTCTGCTTTTTAATTTAGCCCCTAGCTGCTCATAATCCCTCAGCAGAACCTCGTTCTTTGTCCTACCTATGTCGTTGGTTCCTACGTGGACTACGTCAACTGGATCTTCCCCCTCCCTCTCTAAGTTCCTCTCCAACCCAGAGAAGATGTCGTTAAACCTGGCACTGGGCAGGCAACACAGCCATCGGGACTCATGCTCTCGGATGCTGAGAACAGAATCTATCCCCCTAACGATACTGTCTCCTACCACGACAACATTTCTTTTTACTCCACCAAATTGAATGGGCCTCTGTACCAAGGTGCTGTGGTCAGTTTGCTCATTCTACCTGCAGTCCCTGCTCTCCTCCACACAGGGAACAAGAAGCTTGTACCTGTTGGACAAGAGCAAGGGCTGAGGCTCATCCATCACTACCTCCTGGGTCCCCATACCTGCCTCGTTCATTGTTGGAGGAGGTGTTGGAAGTGGTGTTGTTGTTGGAGCAGGTGTTGATGTTGGAGGAAGTGTTGGAGGAGGTGTAGATGTTGTAGAACCTGTTTCAGGAGGTGTTGAAGTTGGAGGAGGTGTTGGGGAGGTGTTGATCTTGGAGGAGGTGTTGGTTTTGGAGAAAGTGTTGGAGGAGGTCTTGGTGTTTGAGGAGGTGTTGGTGTTAGAGAAGGTGTTGGAGAGGTGTTGGTGTTGGAGAAGGTGTTGGAGGGGGTGATGTTGTTAGAGGAGATGTAGGAGGAGGTGTTGGAGGAGGAGTCGGAGGCAGTTTTGGTTTTGGAGGAGGTGTTAGAGGAGGTGTTGGAGGAGATTTTGATGTTTGAGGAGGTATTGGAGGTGGTGTTGGGGGAAGTGTTGGTTTTGGAGGAGATAGTGATGTTGTTGTTGTTGGAGCAGGTGTTGATGTTGGAGGAAGTGTTGGAGGAGGTGTAGATGTTGTAGAACCTGTTTCAGGAGGTGTTGAAGTTGGAGGAGGTGTTGGGGAGGTGTTGGTCTTGAAGGAGTTGTTGGTTTTGGAGAAAGTATTGGAGGAGGTCTTGGTGTTGGAGGAGGTGTTGGTTTTGGAGAAAGTATTGGAGGAGGTCTTGGTGTTGGAGGAGGTGTTGGTTTTGCAGAAAGTGTTGGAGGATTGCCTCGTTCAAATTGTTGGTTTGCCAGCGACGTGCAAGCTTGTATTAGGAGAATCTCAGCAATATAATTGATGTAAGCTTGGAATGTCCTCGTTAACTAGCCAAGAAGGAGCAAGGTGCTGGAGAGCAGCCAGCATCACTCACCATCTTAACACAAGTTGTTCGAGTGGAGTGTAAATGCCGAAATGGACTGGTTGGGCTGAATGTCTAATTGCAATTAGAGCTGCTATTTACATATCTTCAAGCGAGGAGCTGAGAGGGGAAAATGGGCAATAACTGATTTCCACAATATTGCTGATATTTGTCAACCTTTCATGGTATAAGTATTGACTATTTTTGTGAATGTTGTGCTCATTAATGTGAGTGCTGGGGAATGGAATACTGCGACTACCTAAGGGCCAATTTCCTGATATGCGCTGCTGATGGGTGAGGCTCCGCGCCAGAAACACTTTTACAAAATGTAGCCTTCTTGTGTCATCTGCAAACACTCCCAGGTACAGTCTGGTGTGTTCCAGTGCAGAGGCCTCCAGTATGCCCCCATCAGTTCGCTCCCAACAATCTGTCACGATCACTGTGTTAGAGGCTAGAGATACTTAAAAACACATGGCTTTGTGAATGAAACTGTGACGCGAAGAATGTTGTGTTTACATGATTTTGTTAGAGCTGGAGACAAAAATCTCCTCGGGCTAATATTAGGATGGTTGGATGGATGCTTGGAATGTTTTGGTTTCCTGTAGATGTTTTTGCATTCTGCGCTATGACTGCCATCGGGGCCGAAATTCCGGTCCGCCAGAAACCTGCTGCACTTACCGTCTTTTTGCCGCCATTACCGCCTCTATTGTTGCGGCGGCCATTGGATCAATTCTCAGCGATGTGAAAAAAATGGCTGCCAGCAGGAATTGGGACTTTGCAGCGGTGTGGGTGGGTCGATTGGTGCGTAAATACCACGGGGAAATTCACCCTTCTGCTGATTTCCAGCTAACGAGCCAGCTGCTCCCTGGCCTTCTTAAAGGGCCGGGTTTGCATCGAGGCCCTGAGAGGAAAGGCCTTGCGGTGGAGGCCATGGCTGGAGCTGCTGTGCCAAGGAGGGCCACTCAATTCTTGGACGTGGAGCTGGAGACCCTGATGCAGGCTGTGGAGGGAAGGCGGCGAGTCCTGCACCCAGACGCAGGGAGACCCAGTTGTGAAATTTTTACCAATGCCTGGAGGGAGATAGCTCTGGAGTTCTCAGGGACCTCCATCCATGATCGGACGGCCATCCAATGTCGGAAAAGGATGATGACATCATCCATTTGATGAACGTGAGTACCTGTTCCACCCACTGCTGACCTTCTATCTGCGAGCCTCTCCTTCTTCCTTCTCTTATTTCCCACCTTCACAGTGGTACTCAGCAACCATTCTTTGTTTTGCAGACCAAACGTGCTCATAATAAAATGGAGCAAAGGTGGACTGGTGTTGGTGGGGCCCAGCTTCAAATCCTCAAACCCTTGGAGAGGGTCGAGGCGGACATGGGCAGACATGGTGCCTTCCCTATGGCCTACTGTACTGGCGATGTGGGTAAGTGAAGGCCTTCCTTTAATACTATCTCTCCCTGAATGCTCCAGCTCCTACTGTGCCTTTCCCTCTGCAAGTTTGCTAGTTGCAGTCTCCATGCGTCAATTTCCCAACTCCCCCTCACGGCAGCCCTTCTCCCATTATGCTTGCAGATGAGAGCCTCCTCTGTGGCTAGGCAACCTCAGGTGCTATCTCTCCGTGGGGCAAGTCCGCACTGGAGTTCTGCTCAGGACTCAGACGAGCCCATCGATGTTGGGGCTTTTGAAAGAAGGATGGAGGTCATGCATTCCCAGATGTTTAGGGCACTGGCAAGGGTGCCGAAGAGTTCTGACGAAGGGTCATCGACCCGAAACGTTAACTCTGTTTATCTCTCCACAGATACTGCCTGACCGGTTGAGATTTCCAGCATTCTCTGTTTTTATCTATGCCGGAGAGGCTGTCGGAAGTGGTGAGGAGCGTGGAGGAGTCCGCCTCCAGCATTGCTGACAGCTCTGCGCACTCCATGGAGCCCAATATTGCCAGTGTGCAGGCGATGGTGGACTCCCAGAGAGACTGTGCAGATCCAGCTGTGAGGCCGCAACTCACAGGTGATGTAGCAGCTGCCATTGCAGCACAGGCACGAGGGAACGAGCGCATCGGTGCTGCTTTGGAGAGGATGGCCGCAGCTCTGCAAGAGTCGATGGAGCATCTAAGTGTTGCCAAAGCTGGTGGCTTTGAGACTCTGGCTGCTCTCATGCAGTCTCAGGTCGATGCCAGCCGACATCTCACTGTTGCCTTTGTGGCTGGGTCCACCACGGGCCACGGGGGACCTTCCGATGTGGCCTCCCTCAGGATGTCCTTCCTAAATTGCAGCCTTTGCACACATTGCTCATCGCTGAGCTCCAGGAAGGAAAACTGACGTCGGTACACTCTTGCACGATAGGGCCTCCTTGCCACAGGTCTGTGCTGGAACCTTCCGATGGCAGTTGGCTGATCACCTTCTCCCTCTTCCTGCTGATGTTCCTCAGCCTCTGCAGGCTGCTGCTGGCAAGGCTCCTCGCCCACTCTCTGGTGCGGAGGGGTCAGCCTACCTGACCCTCCTCCTCATGCCATTTCCCTCCTGGCGTTGAGGTCTGTGACCACCTGCAGGCCCTTCTCTAAGTTATAATGCTAAGGTAGGAATTGGAGTTAGCTTAACAAAACAGCTTGTGAAAATAATTAAAAGTTAGTGAGTATAGAAAGATTTAGGATGGAAGGAATTTAGTTAAGGTAAACACAATCTCAGAATGGTGTAATTTGCTAGGTCATAAAGTAGGTAACGACTGATTGAAGTTATATAGCTCTGGCTTTGGCCCTCATGGTTGAGAGGGTACAGGGCTAGGCCTTGTATTAATTGTACCCGAGAGGATAGGGACCAGTGAGATTGGACACAAATTCCAAAGGAAAAACCCTGAAAAAGTATAAACAGGAAAGACATGTGAACAAGATCATGAGACATCTTTAGGGAGGGCTTTGTTTCAAGAATCGAGACAAAGAACTCGAAGCCCCATTGGGTACTGAGTTTTTAGAGGAACCTCGATAGGTTAAAAGGTCTTGTCAATATTCCATTTCAGGCGCAACCCTAAAAATAGAATAAAAGTAACCTCCTGAGAGCTTGTCCTCAGAGACGGTGGAGGAGAGAGCTATAGGTTCTAGACGAAGTGAACCCGGCACTTAAGCTTCTAACTTTAGTGCCGAGAAAAATAAAACATAGAATTTGCAACTATGGATGTTTGAATAGTCATGGAATGCATTGTGTGTGATGTTTCAGTGTGAATGGTAAAGTTAAAAACATGTGGATGTTTTTTTGTCTTGGTCTGTCTATAGCTTTTTTCAACTGGCACTGGTTAGTTTATGATATTGATTTGAATTAATTTGGAGTTATTGAGGTTAATTAACCTATTAAAACCAGATTTTTATTATGGCCAAGGTGAAATTCTGGTTGGGCTAAATTGTGTGAAAAACCTCTAGTTCTGCACATGAGGCAATCACATAGATTGGTATTTTAAAAATAAAATTTTGGACCAATTTCAAGAATGTGTGACCAGGGGAGAAAAAGGGAGGCACTGCTATTATGTGTGGAGTACACAATGATTGTAATGAATGCTATTAGTATGCGTGGTGTTGCTTTAAACGGATTCAAAAAAAAGAGATCATGCACAACTAATAAAGCAAATATGCATAACCAATAAAGCACATATATAAGTGAGTTCAACGACAGAGAGTTAGACACATCTCTGAATAAAAAGAGGGACAAGGAGAGAAGATGGATTTGAGCTCAACCTAAAGGCCATATATATCTTTTCCTGTTCCTGAAATGTTTTGTTTTTAAATCCACATTCATTTGTACATTTCCATTTGTGACCTCTCAAACCATGGCCTAAAAATACTTCTCAAAATACTTTCTATGGGCTCAATTTTGGCCAAGCCTATTTTCTGGTGTATTGCCAGAGTTACGCCGGTTATTTAGGTCCAGAAATGCACCAGAAAAACATGTCCAAACTTTCCCCGATCTTTATACTGCAATCCAGAGCCACGCAGCGTGGCCAGTCGCCTCGGGGGATGGGGCGGGGCGGGGGGGGAGGGGGGCAGGGTGGAGCCTGCTGTTTGTGCCGAAAAACGCTGCCGGGCCTTCTGCGCATGCGCGGGGGAAAAAACTTACATTTTTGACGTCGCTGCAATGGACATGCATGCGCAGTACAGCTTCGAATTGGCAATCGGCCATTTTTAAAGAGCCAGTTGTGTGTGTGACAGAAGGAGTGCTGTGTGTGTGTTAGAGCATTGAAAAATCGCAGCTGCAGCAATACAAGATGCAACACGGACCGAGGACCAAGAATTTCTTGCTGGAAGAAGTGGAGACACTAGTTACTGTGATTGAGAACAGATGGCAGAAGCTAGATACCAGCAGAGATCACATAAAAGTTCCATCAACAGAAATGAAGAAAATGAAACCAAGTTGCAGAAGATTACTGCAACACCAAGAGATCTGGAAGCCAGTGTAAAAAGAAATGGCAGGACCTTGGTCATGTAGTTAGTGTAAGCAATATTTTCATTTATTCAATGCAATTGTAAATGTGGCCAGCTGTATATGTCCCACCCAGCAGAAAGACACCCTCTCTAAAAAGTTGCATTTTCATCTTTGCAGAGGAAAGTGACCCACAACAAAAGGGAAAGAACTCGAACAGGAGGAGGCCTGGCAAATCTGCACCCACTGCATCTTGGAAGAAAGGGCCGCTGCTTTGGATGGGTCCGGCCTGGAGAAAAGCAATCAGTACTGCACAAGCTGGGCCCACACTCAAGGGAGAGGGCAAGTCCTTCAAATTCATCGTGGCCTTTCAAATCAGCCTGCTGTCTGGCCTGCGATGTGTGAGCCTACTAATGCCACCCACCCTGCCCACTCCTCTGCTGCTAACCATTTGACTGTTCTGTTATATTTTGCAGAACATAAGGCCAATCCTGAAGATGCAGAAGAAGATTCATAAGCAGATGAGCCTGAAGAGGAGAATATCTTCCAATCCACCCTCCAGACCAAGAATATGGGGGAGAGGGGGAGGGGATGGAGCTGGATGAAGCTCCCACTGTTGTACTGACTTTGGAAGAGGTGCCGCTCATGGAATTGACAGCCCCTTCTGTGACTAGTGGTTTGAGTGTTGGTGGGACTTTCCATGGTTTCACACCTTCCGAGGTTGCGGGTCCCAATAGTAGGGTGCAGCGAGGCACACCCAGGGCCCCACCATCCGAGGTTGTGGGTCCCAGTGGGATGCAGCAAACCACACCCAGGGTGAGGGGAAGGAGAGCTCGGCCACACTCTCCTGAGTTGCAGGATGCAACAGATGTGGTTCAGATGATGTAATTGAATGCGGAGAGCATTGACCTTACCCGATCACTCCTGGACACCATCAGTGGGGTGAGTGATGAGGTAGCGGGACTGTCAGGAGAAGTAACAATACTCGCCGGGACCATCAGTGAGGGAATAGTGTCCACGAGGGAGGGAGTGTCAGAGGTAGTGCGAAGCACGGCATTGGCCCTGAGGGAGGGGATGTCAAAGGTAGTGCAAACCACGACACTGGCAATGAGTGAGGGAATGTCAGAGGTAGTACAAACCACGACACTGGCAATGAGTGAGGGAATGTCAGAGGTAGTACAAACCACGACACTGGCAATGAGTGAGGGAATGTCAGAGGTAGTACAAACCACGACACTGGCCATGACGGAGGGAATGTCAGAGGTAGTACAAACCACGACACTGGCAATGAGTGAGGGAATGTCAGAGGAAGTACTGCCCATTAGGGAGGGAATGTTGCAGGTCGTTGAGACACTGTCAGGGTGCATGAGGGACGGCATGTGTGAGTTAGCTGCTACAATAAAGGAACACGCCCAGACCCTGCTCCCATTGACAGAATCAACTGCCACTCCCACTGCAATCCTTACACCAGCCTCTGAAGAGCCCAAAGCCGAGCCCTCCAACTTGCTGCCTGACGCTGATGCCCCCCACCGTCAAGAGGTGCTCAGTACCTGAGCTGTTAGAAATAAGTAAGGAGTAAGCTTGGTACTGAGCCCTAAATTACTGCGCCACTGCCTGCGGGCAGGGGTGATGGAGAGTCCAAGCCCAAGTACAGCGGGTGGTCGGTCTTAGACTAAGGGGGATGAGAGATGGGCGCAGCCTTTCTTTACTGCTGTTGTTGTTGTTGTTGTTGTTATTATTATTGTTATTGTAACTGTTCTCAAATTAAAAGTTTTTTGTAAGTTATGTAAATTTACAAGTTTATAAGTGATCTTAAAGTTTTTAAGTGATCTTAAAGAGTGATATTAAAGTAAAGTTTGATACAAGAATAATTTTATTAAAGTTAAGTACATTGTAAACTTTTGAATAAAATATATTTTACATTAAAACTGAATCATGTTCCATTATCACAACACAACATTACGGAACAGCTCCAAAAAATAGTTTGTGGAATAGTTGTTGCTGAGCCCTCAGGCATCAGTAAAGCGTTCAAGGATGAGCCGCTGGCGCCAGTCTTGAGCAATCGTTAAAGGAGCACGATGGCCTGCCCTCCTCCGCAGTCGTACTCCGGCCTCAGGCACTTGCATGGCTTCCTCATCCTCGTCATCCTCCTCCTCCTCCTCCTGCTTGTCACCTGCATCTTCCACATCATGATCATCAGCCACTCTCACTGCAGGTGGGTCTTCCACTACCAGCTGCTGCTGCCTCATGATGGCTAAGTTATGCAGCGTGCAGCACACAACAGTGAACTGACAATCTCAGGGGAGTACAGCAAGTAGCTTCCGGAATGGTCCAGGCATCGGAAACGCTGTTTCAAGATGCCAATGGTCCTCTCTATGATGCTGCGCGTCGCAATGTGTGACATGTTGTGTTGACGGTCAGCTTCCATTTGGGTTACGCGTAGGGGCGTCATGAGCCGGGTGGAGAGGCTGTACCCTTTGTCTCCCAGTAGCCAGCTCTGCCCTTCTGGCTGCTGCTGAAACATGGCAGATATAGCGCTCTCGCATAGGATGAACGCATCATGGGCGCTGCCAGGGTATCTCGCATCGACGGACATGATGCGATGCATGACATCACGCACGAGCTGCACATTAATGGAGTGGAAGTCTTTTCTGTTCCTGTACATCTCGGAATCCTCCAAAGGTGCTCATAAGGTGATGTGGGTACAATCCTGTACAGCCCTGTACCTTGGGGAAGCCAGCAATCCTGGAGAAGCCCACAGCCCCGTCATGGATTGCTTGAGCGGTCATGGGGAACTTTATGAAGTCATTCCTCCGGGCATACAGTGCAACCGTGACCTGGCGAATGGAGACATGTGTTGCATGTTGAGAGATGGCGTACACAACCCCAGTTGTAGCTTGGAGCAATCCGGAGGCATAGAATGAAAGTGCAGCTTTAACCTTCACTTCAACTGACAAAGCAGTCCTCCTGACGCTTCTCGGCTGCAGGCCTGGTTTCACCAACTCAATGATCTCATGGACAACTTCTTTGCAGAAACGCAGCCTTCTGACACAGTCTGCATCATTCAGGTGCAGGTACGAACCCCTGTCTCGCTATACCCGAGATGGGTAAAGCCTCCTGCCCAGCACCCTATGGGCTCTGATGTTCCTGATGCGATGAGCTCTAATCAATTGTCTCCTACATAGCACCATGATGCAGAAGGCTCGCACAAGGTATGGCATTGTCAGTATTGCCCCCATACTTAAAGTTAAACTTTCAAAGAAGCTCAAAATGGCAGGAAAGCAGGCAGCACAGGTTTGCAGTTCTCTCTCTCCCCAAGGTCTGTACGGATGGACCACACCCAAAGGTCTTGTGTCCTCTCATCTCTCCCCCCGCCCCCCACCGCGTCTTGTGACCTCTCTCTCCCTACTCCTCCCCAGGCACCAAGCCTTCTGATCGGCTGTCTCCCCCTCCCCTCCCCCGCTAACCCTCTCCTGGCCCCCGAGTGAGTGCCAGTCCCGATTCGCTCAGCTCCCCGCCCCTAGCCCAAGCCGAAGGGCTTGCTGGTCTGTCCGCTCCCTCCCCTGCCGACCTTCTCCTGGCTCCCGAGTGATTGCCGGTCCCGGTCTGCTCCGCTTCCCACCTCAGCCCAGGCCGAATGACTTCCGATGTACCTACCTGCGGCAATTTCTTTAACTCTCCGCAAGCGGTTTTCTGGAATGGCCGCATATGCTGGCCTAAACAGAAATGGAGTAACTATCAGCTGGCCAAAGTTCCCTAAATGGCCAGAATTGGCATAGATGGCTGGTTACACCCCCTTTGGATGAAATAAAACGTACCTAAAAAAATCATAACTAAATGAGTTACGCTGGTGCAAATTGATTGGGGAAAACTGAGGATTTTTAAGTTAGGTCAGAAAAAGCAGCCTGCTCCAAAAAAGCGGTGTAAATCACTGGGGAAAATTGAACCCTTTGTTTTTCCTGCTTGTATTAAACTTGACTGGTCTATAGATTTCAGGCATGTCTCCAGAGTTTTTTAAATACCTGCAGTAGAGTTCTGTTTTCCACATTTTAATCGAGAATCTCCCAGAATATAGCAAATTAAAAAAAATTTAAGCTTTCCTAATTTTGATGTCCACATCCTCTTAATGTGCTTCAGCATTGCTGCACTGTTTTGTGGCAGAGGTGTGGTGAGGGATCGTGGCGGAGGTGCGACAGATGAGGGTCCTGGCCCAGAAGAGGCGAGGGCTCAGGGGCAGCTCGGGCCAGCCCACACTACGATATGTGCGCGCACTGGGTCCATGCAGCAGAGCAGGTCTCCAGTCGTCCTGGTTAGCCCTTACCACTGGATAAAGGCCTAGCTCTATCGAGCCTGTGTGGTGGCTGATGTGCAACGGTCACCACACGTTAAAAAAATCCATGCACAGGCATCTTCCACCCCTTCAATTGGAGTTCAGAAACATCTGTGAACTCATGTAGAAGCAAGTCATCCTCGTTCGAGGGGCTGTCTATGATGGTGATGAGACGAAAGGAAGAGAGGCCGCTCAGAGAACTGTTCACGTGTGCCAACCGTCTGTCCAATCAGATCGATATCAGCTACTTGTCACGGTCGTATGTTTTTGCTGTATAACTAATATGTTACATTCCGTCTTAAACTCTAAACTCTTAAACACAATATACCCACCATATTGGTTTGCACTCGAACCTGATTATTTAAAGTGACCAGAGATAGCCATAAAGAGGTTATTTCTAACAAATTTCCTGTCTGCCTTTATTCATAATCTCCTAAGTGGAATTACCAATTTAATGTTTTTTATTCATTCTCTGGATGTGGCCGTCACTGGCAAGTCTGGCATTTATTGCCCATCGTTAGTTGTCAATGATTTG
Organism: Pristiophorus japonicus; assembly: GCF_044704955.1. NCBI lineage: Eukaryota > Metazoa > Chordata > Chondrichthyes > Pristiophoridae > Pristiophorus > Pristiophorus japonicus. The sequence goes on from NC_091992.1 coordinate 53,659,184, forward strand.
ACACAACTGCATGACTTGCTAGACCACTCTGAAGGCAGTTAAGAGTCAACTATGTAGGTGTGGTACTTTAGCCATATATAGGCCGGACAGGGTAAGGAGAGCAGGTTTCCTTCTCTAAAGGACATTAGTGAACCAGTTGGGTTTTTATATGAATCTGATAGCTTCTGGATTATTAGTCCAGTAACTGTACTGTACCCTGCTGTAATTGTAGTACAGGTACAACGTCTTGAATCTGGAATTCCAAAAACCGGAATTGTCCGAAAACCGGGCACTTTTGAGGCGGTCAAGATGGTGACATCGGGCAGCGAGGGATGAGGACCCGGTAAAAAGTGCAGCGCCAGGAGTGGGCAGTGGGAATCGGCGGGCAGTGGGAATTGGCGGGCAGCGAGGAGCGGAGGATCGGTGGGAATCGGCAAGTGGCGAGGAGTGGAGGATCGGTGGGAATCGGCGAGCAGAGGAGCGAAGGATGGACAGGCGGCGAGTTCCGAAATCCGGCAAAACCCGAAATCCGGCACGGAATTGGTCTTGAGGATTCCAGATTTCAGACTATTGATTTTCTTGTCCAAAATCTGGCAAAACCCAAAAACTGGTACGGACTCAGTCCCAAGGATTCCGGATTTCAGCCGTTGTACCTGAAGTAATCTTTGTGCTGTGGGGCCATACCTACTAGGAACCTTATTGAGATTACTCATTAATATAGATCTCTTACAGTGTAGACAAAAGCAACTTTCATTTTACCAATCTGGACTGGATTTGAAATAGCCCAAAAATGAAAGGTCAGTGTTTAAACCCCGCCCAAATATAGAGACTTGATATGACATGTATTTCACAGGCATTGGTCTTTTAAGTATTTTCCTTAACCTTTTCTCATTTCTTACCATGCACTAAGCTAGCAGGCTTGCCCTCTATTTTGACTTAAGCATGAATGATGTCAAGCTTATAAAAGTTAATTAGCACAACGGTTAAAAAAAGAACTGCAATTTTGTTTGAAGTCATTTTAATTTAGACCTCAAGTATCTGGTAGATTAAATTTTACAAGAATATCCTTCATCAAACTGCTACCATTTGAAATCTTGATAATCTGAACTTCCTAAGAATTAATTTTTTGTCTGATGAATTTAATTTCTTTCCCCTTTAAACTATTGCTAGTGTCGCCCAAAGCTCTCGCTCCTTAGCCTTGGAGAGCGAGACAGTATGGCCATCTGGGCAACAGATGTCTCCCCAACCATTATCAGTGCTTTGCCAGAATGGATGAAGTGCAGGTATGTTCTTGCAGGATCAGTTGGTTCCCCTCAGCTTCTCCTCCTGACAGAGAAGGAAGGATCTGTTGTTTTTACAGGACACCATCTAATGACTTGGTTGATTACTTCTAAAACCTGCCCATTGAAGAGTTCATGGTTCAAAGGTCAGCTGAAGCTGGTATTCAAGCATATGGCCTATGGTTGGGGTTGCAAATTAAAAATTTACCAAATTCTTCCATATTCACAAAAACAATAGTGCTTACAGTCCTTTGCCCCTCATTCACTTATCGAGCTTCCCCTTAAAGATATCTGTGCTCAATGTCACAAGTTCCACATTCTAACCTCTCTCTGGGTAAAGAAGTTTCTCCTCAATTCTTCATTGGATTTATTTGAGACTATCTTATTTTTATGTCCTCAGTTTTGGACACCCCCATCTACTCTATGTCTATCTTATCAAGCACCTTCATAATTTTAACGACCTCTATTAGGTCACCCCCTCAGCCTACTCTTTTCTTGGGAAAATTCTCGATATTTTTTCAGGTGAACCAGAAGCGCCAACGTCCCACAACATGTTTCCACTTGCCCAGATATCATAGCACACCCAGGGTTTGAACAGAGAGCCCTCTTTAGCTTAGTTTAGTTTCTGGTTTTATCACGTGTTCTAATGTGTTCCTCTTTGTCCTTGGAAGATGGCAGAATAACGTGACACTCGACTTTGACTTGGGCTTTAACCAACACAAGAAATCGGGGAATGACAGAGAATGCAGGTATTGAGGCCTTACCGCCCTGACTGGAATTTCCCTCTTCCCCAGGCTGGGACCACCTCAGCCATTCCTTTCCTACCTGACACATGCAAATGGTGGCACAGGTCGAGGCCCAGGTTCCCGGTGGATTTTCCTTTTTCCTCATAGGCAGTCCCTCGAAATCAAGCAAGACTTGCTTCCACTCTAAAAGTGAGTTCTCAGGTCACAGGTGGGACAGACAGTGATTGAAGGAAAGGGTGGGTGGGGAGCCTGGTTTGCCGCACGCTCCTTCTGCTGCCTGTGCTTGTTTTCTGCATGCCCTCGGCGACGAGACTCGAGGTGCTCAGCGCCCTCCAGAATGCTCTTCCTCCACTTAGGGCAGTCTTTGGCCAGGGACTCCCAGGTATCAGTGGGGATGTTGCACTTTATCAAGGAGGCTTTGAGATCCAACACCACCTCCAATGCGCCACTGCAGCCTTCGGTCGCCTGAGGAAGAGAGTGTTCGAGGATCAGGCCCTCAAATCTGGCACAAAGCTCATGGTCTACAGGGCTGTAGTAATACCCGCCCTCCTGTATGGCTCAGAGACGTGGCCCATATACAGCAGGCACCTCAAATCGCTGGAGAAATACCACCAACGATGTCTCCGTAAGATCCTGCAAATCCTGTGAGAGGACAGATGTATCAACGTTAGTGTCCTCGTTCAGGCCAACATCCCCAGCATCGAAGCACTGACCACACACGATCAGCTCTGTTGGGCCGGCCACATTATCCGCATGCCCGACACAAGACTCCCAAAGCAAGTGCTTTACGCGGAACTCCTACACGGCAAACGATCCCCAGGTGGGCAGAGGATCCTTCTTCAACTTACTGCTGCCTTTTGGAGCTGCCATGTACTTCATTGGCTGTAAAATGCTTTGGGGAGTCTTGAGGACATGATAAATGCAAATATTTCTCCTTTTCTTATGTGGACGGCAGCAGAGGGCCTCGGAAAGTGGAGGTAAAGGCCTGGGGTTCTGTCAATGGAAGGAGAAGCCTTCAGGGTGATCTTCCTTTTCTCTGTTGGGCCCCACTTATCAGCTGACGCTGCCTCTGGTGCTGCAGCACCATCCCCAAAACAGAGGGCCAGGTGGCAGTCCTACCCAGCAGCACTGCAACCCAACGAGGAAAATCCCCCTCGGTATCAAGGCTGAGACCGTCTTGTAGGTTGATAATGGTTTGGCAGGTCGGAGACAGAGAGTGGGGATAAAGGGAAGGTACTCGGATTGGTGGGATGTGACAAGTACTGTTCCACAGGGATTTGTCCTTGTGCTGTCAATGATACATTCCAGACAAAGTGTTGGCTATGTATTGCCCTCCCAAATCCGAAGATGTTTGCAATAAGAAATCTGCTCCTGCCATCACAGAGTGCAGACAGATGCAGCCGATGTTCCCTCCCAGTATGGAAGCACATCTCTTCGAGATGGCTCCTCCCATTATAGCAAGACTAGGAACACAAACTCACTATTTTGAAAATCATTAGTAATTCATATTTGTTAGAGACTGCTCCCCCGCCCCCCGCCCTCCCATCTCCCGCCTTGTATTTCACCTTTCTCTGATTGAGACAGTGAATTGGTATCTTGTTCCAAGGTAACTGGCATTCTATAAACAGCTATGGTCCTATTCACCCATCGCCCCTGTGCTCACTGACCTACATTGGCTCCCGGTCCAGCCATTCTATGACTTTAAAATTCTCAGGTTTGTCTTCAAATCCCTCCATGGCCTCGCCCCTCCCCATTCATCATAGGCAATCACTTGAAATCGAGGAAGAATGGTTCCACTCTAAAAGTGAGTTCTCAGGTAACCGAACAGTCCAATACGGGAATTACAGACTCTGTCACAGGTGGAGCAGACAGTGGTTGATGGAAAGGGTGGGTGGGACTGGTTTGCCGCACGCTTCTTCCACTGCCTGCGCTTGATTTCTGCATGCTCTCGGCGCCGAAACTCGAGGTTCTCAGCGCCCTCCCGGATGATCTTCCTCCACTTAGGGCGGTCTTTGGCCAGGGATTTCCAGGTGTCGGTGGGGATGTTGCATTTTATCAAGGAGGCTTTGAGGGTGTCCTTGAAACGTTTCCTCTGTCCACCTGGGGCTCGCTTGTGTTTAGGAGTTCCGAGTAGAGCGCTTGCTTTGGGAGTCTTGTGTCAAGCATGTGAACAATGTGGCCCGCCCAATAGAGCTGGTCGAGTGTGGTCAGTGCTTCGATGCTGGGGATGTTGGCCTGGTCGAGGACACTAACGTTGGTGCGTCAGTCCTCCCAGGGGATTTGCAGGATCTTGCTTACTGTAACCTCATCCAGCCCTCTAACCCTCCAAGAACACTGTGGGCTAGAAATTGCCCCGAGCCCCGATTGGAGGCAGTAATCTTCCGGGGCCGGGAGTTCCTGCGCCCGGCCTGGAAGTCCCACCCCCGACGCGGAATTGGGACATACACCCCTCAAATGGAGTGGAGTGCTGTCTCTTGCACTCTGCTTCCTTTGAAGGCGCTCCCGGTGCAGTAGCGTGGAGCAGGCCAGCATTACGTGGTAGCGTGATGCACTACAGCGCCCCCAGGGATGCGTTTGACCGGGCCAGCAGCCTGCCACCCAAAACGGAATGCCGGGCTGCACGACAGTGGCCTGGTCAACGCGAGGGCCGCCATTGTCAGGCCGACCCGAGAGTTGGCCAACAAACAAGGATGGCGGCCCGGGGCACTAAAGGAGCCCATGCAGCAATTTCCCCTGGTAAGGGGTTGACGTGGGGCGGTAAGGGGTCGGTGCGCATGTCATCGTTGGTTGCATGCCGATTCAGGGCGCTAATCGCCGGGACAGCGCCCCCCCCCCCGCCACCAAACTTCCGGGGCAATTTACTGAGAGCTGGTAGCGCCCCCCTCCCCAAATCAAAAATGCCATTGGGCCATGTTATCGCCGCCCGGAGGTGCTAACGGGGCTATAAAAATGGGCAATTTCCTCCCCTGTGTTACTCCATTTCTGGCCTTTTGCACATCCCTGATTTAGTTTGCCCCACAGGCGCCAGTGCCTTCTCCCTTTTAGGCCCCAAACTCTGGAATTCTCTCCCTAAACCGCTCCCCTTTCTACCTTTCTCACCTGTAATGTATGTACATAAGATCTGCCCACCACTAGGGGACATTACTGTCGGAGGTCCTAGGGTCATAGGTACACTCGTACTGGGTCCGATATATAACCTGAACTTCATCTTTGTATCTTCACCTCTGGAAGCCATTAAAGACTGACCAGGTTACACCTCGTCACTGGTTCACAGTACGGAGTTCATTGTATCATTTCATACACTACAACTGGCGACAAGGTAAATACGAACCCACGCAAAAGTATGGCGAGCACAGCATGATCGAGTACCATTGGAATTCTCGAGCGATTCAATGAGGGAGAGGATCGAGGAGATTACACGAATCGCCTTGACCAGTATTTCGTGGCAAACGACCTAAACAAAGACGAGGATGCAGAGAAGTGCAGGGCAGTTCTTCTCACCGTCTGTGGCCCCACGATCTATGCACTCATCAAGAATCTACTCTCACCCACTCTTCCTACAGAAAAGGATTACAAAGAACTATTTGCTCTAGTTCGGGAACACCTTAAACCCACGAAAGGAATCCTCATATCCAGATATCACTTCTATATGCACATTCGTCCAGAAGGCCAGGACGTAGCGGCAGGGCCTTGCAAATTTGGGCCTGCATTGGAAGACATGCTGTGTGACTTTTCCGTGATCGGGGTCAACCACGAGGCGGTCTTAAGTAAGCTGCTGGCTGCGAAGACGCCGGACCTCAGCAAGGTCATCATCATCGCCCAGGCTTGCATGTCCACGCAGATAAGCACGAAGCTGATATCGCGACAAAACAGGAACTCCACAGCAACTACTGTGTACAAAATTGTTTCGATGGCCAGCAGAGCTGCACATGGCATGGCCTACCTGACTGCGTCTGCAAGACTGGGAGCCGCTACAAGTTCGCCATCGAGGGCCTACTCGACTGCGTATGCGAGAACGGAAGCCGCTCAAAGCCCGCCATCGGGTGCAAATCCAAGCTCAACGTGTTGTTGTTGCGGAGGCAATCACCAACCCCATCAGTGCCGCTTCAAGCAGTATGTGTGCAGAGGGTGTGCGAAGACGGGGCATCTTCAGCGGATGTGTCCGCAGAGGAGCAAGCGAGCTGTGACACACCACGTGGATGATGATCAATTCAGCATGGATCTGGCGATGCAGCCCGAGACATTTGAGAGCTCCGAGGAGGAAGTGTATAGCGTATGTGCGCTCCTAACGAAGAGACAACCGATAAAGACGGAGGGAAAATTAAACGGCGTGCCGGTATCCATGGAATTAGACACTGGTGCGAGTCTATCGATAATGAGCCAGAGGACTTTCGAAAAGCTGTGGGAGACCAAGGCAGAGAGACCCAAGCTGAGTCTGGTAAATGCGAAGTTGCGTACCTACACCAAAGAGCTCATACCAGTGATTGGTAGTGCAGCAATAAGAGCAGTCGTACAAGGGAGCGGTTCATGATCTACCGCAATGGATTACCCCGGGCAATGGCACATTGTTATTCGGCAAGAGTTGGCTTGAGAAAATAAAATGGAAATGGTACAATGTCAAAGCTTTGTCATCAGCGGATGATGATTTGTGTGCTCAAGTGCTGAGCAAATTTCCCTCACTGTTTGAACCGGGAATTGGCAGCTTCAAGGGAGCCAAGGTGCAGATTCACCTAGGCCCAGACACAAGGCCCATCCATCACAAAGCCAGGGCGGTCCTGCACATGATGAGCGAAAAGGTCGAGCTTGAATTGGATAGGCTACAACGCGAGAGGGTCATCTCACCGTTTGAATTTAATGAATGGGCCAGTCCCATTGTTCCGGTGTTAAAGAGCGACAGCACGGTCAGGATTTGTGGAGACTACAAGGTCATGATCAACCGAGTTTCGAAATAAGATCAGTACCTGCTACCGAAAGCTGATGACCTGTTTGCAACACTAGCCGGGGTAAGTCATTCACCAAATTGGATCTAACTTCGGCCTACATGACACAGGAACTGGTTGAATCATCAAAGAACGTGCATCAACACGCACAAAGGATTGTTTATTTACAACAGGTGCCCTTTTGGCTTTCGTTTGGCGGCAGCCATATTTCAGAGAAACATGGAGAGCCTATTGAAATCCATCCCAAGGACCGTGGTATTCCAAGACGACATCATAGTCACAGGTCGTGACACCACCGAGCACCTGCACAATCTGGAAGAGGTTCTGCATCATCTGGACAAAGTGGGACTCAGGCTGAAACATTCGAACGTTTTCATGGCACCAGAGGTCGAATTCCTTGGATGAAAGATTGCTGCAAACTGAATCAGGCCTACAGACGCGAAAACAGAGGCCATCAAAAATGCACCCAGGCTCCAGAATGTAAGGGAGCTGCGTTCGTTCCTGGGTCTTCTCAACTACTTCGGTAACTTCTTACCCAAATTGAGCACAGTATTAGAGCCTTTGCACAAGCTGCTCAGGAAAGGAGATGACTGGGTGTGGGGTGAACTTCAAGACAGAGCCTTTGAGAAGGCTAGAAATCTGTTGTGTTCCTACAAGCTACTTGTACTGTATGACCCATGCAAGCATCGAGTTTTAACCTGTGATGCGTCGTCCTATGGGGTCGGCTGCGTACTCCAGCAAGCCAATGAGTCAGGCAAACTACAACCAGTTGCATATGTTTCTCAAAGCCTGTCCAAGGTGGAAAGAGCCTACGGCATGGTAGAAAAAGAGGCTTTAGCATGTGTTTATGGGGTAAAAAAAATGCACCAGTACCTATTTGGGCTTCGCTTTGAGCTGGAAACTGATCACAAGCCGCTTATATCGTTGTTCTCGGAACATAAAGGTATCAATACCAACGCGTCTTCCCACATCCAGAGGTGGGTGCTGACATTATCTGCCTATGATTATGTCATTCTCCATAGACCAGGCACCGAAAACTGCGCTGATGCATTGAGCCGGTTACCCTAGCCCACACAGGAGGTGAAAACGCCAATGCCCGCAGAGCTACTCATGGTCATGGATGCCTTTAAGAGTGAAGGGTTGCTTGTCACTGCTCAACAAGTTAAGACCTGGACCAGCCAGGATCCGACCCTATCGGTTGTAAAATGTTGTGTTCTTAATGGGGACTGGTCGACCAGCCCCAAGGAAATGGGTGATGAAACCAAACTGTACAGCCGTCTTAAAGATGAGCTTTCCATCCAGTCCGACTGTTTACTGTGGGGTAATCATGTTGTAATGCCCAAGAAAGGCAGGGTGGGATTTGTACGGGAGTTACATAGTATGCATCCCGGTATTGTCATGATGAAGGCCATTGCCAGGTCCCATGTTTGATGGCCTGGTATTGACTCCGACTTAAGAGCCATGCGTGCATCAGTGCAGCACTTGCATGCAGTTAAGCAATGCTCCAAAGGAAGCTCTGCTCAGTCTGTGGTCATGGCCATCCAAACCATGATCTAGAATCCACATCGTCTTTGCAGGCCCCTTCCACTGTAAAATGTTTTTTGTGGTGGTGGATGCATACTCCAAATGGAGAGAATGTGTGATCATGTCATTCAGCACTTCCACTGCCATCATCGAGAACCTGAGAGCCATGTTTGCCACACATGGTCTGCCAGACATCATTGTTTCACGAGCCTGGAGTTTCAAGAGTTTATGAAACGCAACGGCATAAAACACGTGAGGTCAGCCCCGTTCAAACCCGTCCAATGGTCAAGTGGAGCGGGCAGTTCAAACCATCAACCAGACCCTGAAATGCGTAACTCACAGTTCCTTGCAGACATGCCTGTCACGCATACTGCTCAGTTACAGGTCAAGGCCACACACGCTCACCGGGGTCCCGCCTGTGGAACTATTGATGAAGAGAGGCCTCAAAACCAGGCTCTCTCCAGTTCATCCTGACCTTAACGATCATGTCGAAACCCGATGTCAACGCCAGCAGTGGTATCACGACCGCGCCACAGTGTCATGCGACATATCTGTAAATGACCCAGTGTATGTACTTAACCATGGTCAAGGGCCCAAGTGGCTCCCGGGCAATGTTATGGATAAGGAGGGTAATTGGGTATATATGGTTAAGCTCAAGAATAGGCAGATGTGCAGGAAACACATTGATTAAATCAAGCTAAGACACACTGACAAACCGGAACAGTTGGAAGAAGACACCGCGAGCTTAGACGACCAACCAACTTATGTCCAGCCATCAGAAGAACCCACTGTGGTCAATGCCCAGCCCCAAGTCGTGAGAGACTCGGAAAGCACTGGGATTGCACTGAGACGGTCAACCAGGGAGCGAAGGGCTCCGGACCATCTGAATTTGTAATATGGACTCGTGCCAAGAACTGGGGGGGGAATGATGTAATGTATGTACATAAGGTGTGTCCACCACCAGGGGACACTACTGTCGGAGGTCCTCGGTGTTATATATGTAAATCTGTAAATACCTTGTTTAACCACCAGAAGGCTCATCCCCTGGAGTCCCAAGGGATCCCACAATCCCTTGGGAGCACCTGTACTTAAAGAGGCCTCACAGGTTGGATAAGTACTCTGGAGACCTGCAATAAAAGACTACGGTCACACTTTACTTTGAGCTCACAGTGTCTGGTCAGACTCTTTATTCATACACTACAACTGGCAACGAGATACAGATAACGAACCCCACCGCAATGATGCAGAAAACAGTGGCCATCCTGGAGAAATTTCCTGAGGGAGATGATTGGGAAACCTTCGTGGAGCGACTCGACCAATACTTCGTGGCCAATGAGCTGGAAGGAGAAGCGAACGCTGCCAAACGAAGGGCAATTTTCCTCACCGTTTGCGGGGCACCAACGTATGGCCTCATGAAAAATCTGCTTGCTCCAGCGAAACCCACAGAGAAATCATATGATGATTTGTGCACACTGGTCCGGGAGCATTTTAATCCGAAGGAAAGCGTTCTGATGGCGACGTACCGGTTCTACACATGCAAGAGGTCTGAAGGCCAGGAAGTGGCGAGCTATGTCACTGAGCTAAGACGCCTTGCAGGACATTGCGAATTTGAAGGACATTTGGAACACATGCTTAGGGACTTCTTTGTACTTGGCATTGGCCATGAAGTATAATACTTCGCAAACTCTTGACTGCAGAGGCCCCAACCTTGAGTAAAACCATAGCGATAGCCACTTTGTTCAGCCATGAACAGCAGGCTAGAAGGGCTGAATTGCCTGCTCCTGCACCTATTTTCTATGTTTCTTGTGACAATACTAAGAAAATCTCTCAGCACACAAGTGCTGCTACAAGTACTGTGAACAAAGTAATGTTGTTTTTGAATCGTAACGTACAGGGCAAACCTCACATGTCTGCAGCTGCATGTCCGCAGATGTCTCAGAGTCCACTATCAAGGGTGAAAAATGCAAGGCCATTAACACCTTGTTGGCACTGCGGGGGTGATTATCGTTTCCATTCATGCCGCTTCAAAGGATACGTTTGCAAGGGCTGTGGAACAATGGGGCGCCTCCAATGTATGTGCAGGCGAGCTGCAAACCCTGCTAATCCTGCAAACCACCATGTCGCAGAGGAGGACAGATCCATGGCAGATCACGACGAACCAGAGCCTCAAACCAAGGAGGCAGAGATATATGGGGTGAACACATTTACCACAAAGTGTCCCCCGATAATGCTGAAGGTTGAATTAAATGGACTCCCGGTGTCAATGGAGCTGGACACGGGTGCGAGACAGTACATTATGAGCAAAAAGACTTTCGATAAATTGTGGTGCAGCAAGGCCTCAAGGCCAGTCCTGACTCCCATTCGCACTAAACTGAGAACTTATACAAAGGAACCGATTTCCATAATCGGCAGTGCTACCGTAAAGGTCTCCTACGATGGAGAGATGCACAAGTTATCATTCTGGGTGGTACCGTGCGATGGCCCCATGCTGCTTGGCAAGAGCTGGCTGGGGAAGATACACTGGAACTGCGACGACGTCCGAGCGCTCTTGCCCGTCAACGACACTTCGTGTGCCCAGACAAGTTCCCCTCACTGTTCGAATCAGGCATCGGGAAGTTCCAAGGAGCAAAAGTGCAGATCCACCTAATTCCGGGGGCACGACCCATCCATCACAAGGCGAGAGCAATAGCGTACATTTTGAGAGAGTGGGTGGAGATCGAGCTGGATCATTCCAGTCCTCAAGGGAGATGGCACCGTCAGAATCTGTGGTGATTATAAAGTAACTATCAATCATTTCTCCTTGCAGGATCAATACCCACTATCAAAGACAGACGACCTATTTGCGATGCTGGCGGGAGCAAAGACGGTCACGAAGCTGGACTTGACCTTGGCCTACCTGACGCAGGAGCTGGAGGAATCATCGAAGGCCCTCACCTGCATGAACATGCACAAAGGTCTCTTCATTTACAACAGATGCCTGTTTGGGATTCGATCAGCTGCGGCAATATTCCAGAGAAACATGGAAAGCTTGCTGAAGTCAGTCCTGCGCACCATGGTCTTCCAGGTTGACAAATTGGTTACAGGTCGGGACACCGTCGAGTATCTGCAGAACTTGGAGGAGGTTCTTAGTCGGCTCAATTGCGTGGGGCTCCAGTTAAAATGCTCGAAGTGCGTTTTTCTGGTGCCTGAAGTGGAGTTCCTAGGGAGAAGAATCGCGACGGACGGCATCAGGCCCACTGATTCGAAGACGGAGGCAATCGAGAACACACCAAGACCACAGAACGTGACGGAGCTGTGGTCGTTTGTAGGACTCCTGAGCTACTTTGGTAACTTCTTACCCGCTCTCAGTACACGTTTAGAACCACTGCACTCTTTACTGCGTAAAGGAGATGAATGGTTATGGGGTAAAAGCCAAGAAAATGCCTTTGTAAAAGCTAAAAAACTGTTATGTTCAAACAAATTGCTTGTGTTGTATGATCCATGTAAGCATTTGGTACTAGCATGTGATGCGTCGTCATATGGTGTCGGGTGTGAATTTCAACCGGTTGCTTATGCATCCAGAAGTCTGTCTAAAGCGGAGAGAGCCTACAGCATGATTGAAAAAGAAGCGTTAGCGTATGTTTATGGGGTAGGGAAAATGCATCAATATCTGTTTGGGCTCAAATTTGAATTGGAAACTGACCATAAGCCACTGATAGCCCTCTTTTCGGAAAGCAAGGGGATAAATACGAATGCATCGGCCCGCATCCAGAGATGGGCGCTCACGTTGTCCGCATACAACTACGCCATCTGCCACAGGCCAGGCACAGAAAATTGTGCCGATGCTCTCAGTAGGCTGCCATTGCCCACCACGGGGGTGGAAATGGCACAGTCCACAGATTTAGTTATGGTATGGAAGCATTCGAGAGTGAGCAATCACCTGTTACCGCCCGACAGATTAGAACCTGAATGAGCCAGGGCTCCTTTCTGTCCTTAGTAAAAAACTGTGTGCTTCATGGGAGCTGGACCAGTGTGTCATTAGAAATGCAAGAAGAAATAAAGCCGTACCAGCGGTGCAAAATGAAATGGCTTTACAGGCAGACTGCCTTCTGTGGGGTAATCGGGTAGTAGTACCCAAAAATGGGCAGGGACACTTTCATTAGTGATCTCCACAGTACCCACCCAGGCATTGTAATGATGAAAGCGATAGCCAGATCCCACGTGCGGTGGTCTGGTATCGATGCGGACTTAGAGTCCTGCGTGCACAAATATAACACATGTTCACAGATAAGCAATGCACCCAGGGAGGCGCCACTAAGTTTATGGTCTTGGCCCTCCAAACCGTGGTCTACGGTCCATGTTGACTATGCAGGCCGGTTCTTGGGAAAAATTTTCTTAATATGCGTACTCCAAATGGATTGAATGTGAGATATTGTCGGCAAGCACGTCCGCTGCCATCACTGAAATCCTGCGGGCCATGTTTGCCACGCATGGCCTGCCTGTTGTCCTTGTGAGTGACAATGGGCCGTGTTTCACCAGTGCCGAGTTCAAAGAGTTCATGACCCGCAATGGGATCAAACATGTTACATCTGCCCCGTTCAAACCAGCATCCAATGGTCAGGCAGAGAGAGCAGTGCAAACAATCAAGCAGAGCTTGAAGAGGGTAACTGAAGGCTCACTGCAGACTCACCTATCCCGAGTCCTGCTTAGTTACCGCACGAGACCCCACTTGCTCACTGGGATTCCACCTGCTGAACTGCTCATGAAAAGGGCACTTAAGACAAGGCTCTCGTTAGTCCACCCTGATCTACATGAACAGGTAGAGAGCAGGCGGCTTCAACAAAGTACATATCATGACAGCGCAAATGTGTCACCCGAAATTGAGATTAATGATCCTGTATTTGTGTTGAACTATGGACAAGGTCCCAAGTGGCTTCCCGGCACTGTCGTGGCCAAAGAGGGGAATAGGGTGTTTTGGGTCAAACTTTTAAATGGACTCACCTACAGGAAACACTTGGACTACACCAAACTCAGATTCACGGATTATCCAGAGCAACCCACATTAGACCCTATCTTTTTTGACCCACCAACACACTCACCAGTGGCAACCGACACAGCGGTTGACTGTGAAGCACAACCCATCACCCGCAACAGCCCGGCAGGACTCACACCAGGCAGCCCAGCAAGGCCAGCTGCACAGCAGCCCAGCGAGGGCCCAACAAACGACTCACCAAAACCAGCATTTGAACCGAGACAATCAACCAGGGAAAGAAAGGCCCAGATCGACTCACCTTGTAAATAGTTACACTATTGACTTTGTGGGGGAGTGTTGTTATATATGTAAACCTGTAAATACCTTGTTTAACCACCAGAGGGCTCATCCCCTGGAGTCCCAAGAGGTCCCACAATCCCTTGGGAACACCTGTACTTAAGGAGGCCTCACAGGCTGGTGCGGCACTCTGGAGACCTGCAATAAAAGACTACGGTCACACTTTGAGCTCACAGTGTCTGGTCAGACTCTTTATTCATACACTACACTCATGCTGGGCCCGATATATAACCTGAACTTCACCTTTGTATCTTTACTTCTGGAAGCCATTAAAGACTGACCAGATTACACCTAGTCACTGGTTCACAGTACGGAGTTCATTGTATCATTTCATACACTACAACACCTCCTTTAAGACATTCCTTAAAATCTACCTCACTGTCCTCATATCCCTTTATGGGGCCCGTCTGATAACCCTCCTATAACGTTTTACTACGTTAAGGCGCTAAAAAAAGCAAGTTTAGTTGTTAAGATCGTCAGCATATGAAAGGGAGAATCTCCTCCCAATTTCCACCAGCTCATACTGCCATACTCCTGTTATCTCCCAAGGGACATGATTCCATTATGTACAGTTGAACAGTAGGAAGACACGTCACCTGTCAATGCACCTGCTGTGGTACCTGCTCTGTGGTGCACCATACCAACTGGCTGGTCTGCAATTACAGACTAGGAGAAACCACAGCCACACAAAGGCAAGCTCTTCAAAACCCCCACCACCATCACCCCGCAATCTTCCACTCACTTCCCACCCGACAACTGTCCAAACAGCCTTAATACCCAACAGACCAAAAACAGCCACATTCGCTCTAAACAAATGGTAGAACAGGAAAATATTAATCCAAACTGCTGCCCACGCATGCCTTTTGCTAAAATCTAATTATTTGTGGTAATTGGCATCAAACATAAGTCTGTTATATAAAACGCTAAGTACTGCAACATTAAAACATTCAACTACATCAGAGGCATTCTTACATTGACATTCAAATGCCATTACAGTTTAACAGGCAGCAATTCAAAGGAATACTGAGCCCCATCATGGCTATCAAAGGATCCCACTTTAAACCAAGCAACCAATCCTGGAGGTAACTTTCACGGAATCAATTATCTCTCAACACATGAATTGCACTAATTAACTGTGCTCTTTTCATAACTTTTGTTCACTTCCCTTACCGAGCGAGGCAGCGTATCACAATTGTCTCACTGCTCTTCCCTTTATGATACCCTATTAAGGATTTTATTTGGTTGCTTTCGAAGTGACCTTTGCAGCCAAGGCTGTGCCTCAGCAGGGACTGAATGAAAAACTCCATTATCTAAATCTCTATCTTTTTTTAACTTGTGAGGTCTGGAATGACTCGTTATCACAATGGCTTTACCCATCTGCCTGTATAATCACTTTATCCGAGAGTGATAACAGCTGTCACAGTTCTCCCACCACATCCAAAAATTGAGCATTTGGTGAACTATCAGATTACAGCAGAAGCAACAAACTCATGCAATTAAATATCAGCGAGCTCAGGAGCGTTATTCAACGGGCTTCAGAATCCCTGGGCTCGGGAGGGAGAACGATCTGTCAGGGTTTGCACTCCTGATCGCGACCCAATGGACCCCTGCTGGAAAGGGCCATGTGTGGATATTGGATGAGGACAATGTTGGGCCTGCCTGTGAGGGCTCACCGTCAGGCAAGCCCAACGATACTCACTGATCTGGGCTCACAGGGGAAGAATGAACAGATGAGAGGAGTACTAGGCTGCAGCTGCACTTCGTGTTGACGAAAAACAGTGTAAATTAGGTGTCAGCCGTGGCTCAGTGGGCAACACACTCATTTCTGGCTCAGAAGGTTATGGGTTCAAGCCCCACTCCAGGAACCTGAGCACAAAATCTAGGCTGACACACCAGTGCAGTACTGAGGGAGTGCTGCACTGTCAGAATTGCCATCTTTTGGATGAGACATTAAACTGAGGCCTTGTCTGCCATCTCAGACTAATGTAAAAGATCTTATGACGCTATTCTAAGAAGAGCAGATGAGTTTTCCCCTGTGCCCTGTCCAGTATTTATCACTCAGCCATCGCTAAAACAGATTATCTAGTCATTGCTGTTTGTGGGAGCTTGCTGTGCGCAAATTGGCTGCCACATTTTCTACATTACAACAGTGACTACACTTGAAAGTACTTCATTGGCTGTAAAGTGCTTTGGGCATCTTGAGCTCATGTAAGCCACTGTACAAAAGCAACTTCTTTCTTTGAATTACGTCATCGGTCCCTGACATTTAAATATCTATGAGGCCGCCTCCTGTCTGTGGTGGGCAGCCTTAACAGTCCCAAGAACCGGGAGTTGAAAGGGTGGGGGCCACTCAGCAGCCATTTTAAACCCTGGCCACAGGTGTGCAGGGTTAAAATCAGGGCTTGTGTGTTGGACTCCCACACCTTAAAAGGACACACTGTAGCAGCAGAATAATATAGTGTGTTACATGGTGTAATGTTTCTACTCCTATGAAACAGTCCATCAACATGACCTACACTGAGTAGCACCATAGGAGATTTCCTTGTGTGTGTGTGAGTGTACGTGTCTGTGTACCTTTGTGTCCAATATATTAAAAATCTCATGGCCTGTGTGCATTTCCTGTGAACTAAACCTTACTTTCTGCTGTCATACTTTTGTGTCAACTTTTCCCATTAGAAATTCCTATATCCACATTTATAATGCTGTGTCTATGTAAACGTCACACTGTAATTACACCTTCCTGCCAGTGGTGGCGCAGTAACAGCTGAGCTTTGCCTTTCCCAGCTCTGAAGCCTGTACTGCAGAGACACTGCTAGTATCCAATCACCTCTACTTCTCTGCGTCCCGAACTGCTGTTGACTTTGTTATTGAACTATAAATAATATTGGCACTGAAATCCCGGCCTCCCCGGATCCGTACGGAGTGTGTACGGTCCCGGGAAGACATCACAAAAGCCAATTTTCAGTGAACAATGCGCAGGCGCTGAAAACCGGCTTTTCCGATCTGTTAAGCTGGAGCTTCACAGATCATCCGTATATCGGGAGCGAGGACGTTTGCAAGATTACGGGATTTACCCAAATCTTTCCCAGCAAATGTCCTCAATACTCTTGCCCTTGATAAAAGCAGATGCATAGCCTACTGTTACAGGCGTAAGAGTTTAAAAACATACAAAAATATAATTAAATTAAAAAAACACATATTATTTTTAAAAACCCTGCCCATTGCGTTACATTTATTTTTAACTATAATTAAAAAAACTTTTTAAAAACTCGGGAAAAAAAACTTTCTCGAAGATATCTATTAACTTTAATTTCAATTAATTTTAATTAAGTGAGGTGTGTGTTTTGTTTTTTTATTATATGTGTTTAGTGTGTTTCTTTTTCTCATTAATAGCAATGAGAACTGGTAGATACGGAGTTCCCATTGCTATTGATGGGAAAGCTGTGGAATACTGTACTTGATTGGCTGAGCAGTCACACGTGACTACACCTTCTGCGAGGACGGGAGCGCGCTCCGCAGCGCGGGAAGAGAAGGCCTCCCCACCGGAATCCCATGCTCCTCCGGGACCACCAGGTACTCGCGTAGAAATGTTTCAGGTCGGAGGCAATGGCCCGCGGAAAGCCTCCGACCACAATTTCAGCCCCAATATAAAATCAAAGTCTGATCAAAAAATAAGGACAGGATGCATCATTTTAAAATTCGGACTGAATTATGACTGTTTGCCCTGTTCCTGCCCTCTGACCTTGCTTCACCTGCAGACTATACTTGCGGGGTGAAATTGCCCCTTTTAGCGACAGGCATTAGTGCCTCCAGAAGGCGCAAAATGGTTTTCGCCTGGGCGCGGTGCCATCTTGAAAAATAAATTTCTGTCGCTCATTACTTTTTTCTGCTTTCCAACACATAGGCAAAGTGGCTTGTGGATCGATAGCAGCGATTTTTACTTCAAGGAGTCTTCTGCCTTCTAACTATTCCCCATTCTAACTCAGGGCGGACTTGAAGTTACATTTCTCTCGCTTCATGGGGGCTGTGCTGGCACTCGACCTCCTGCTCAGACGTCACCGTCAGAGCAAAGACAAAGGCGGAGACAATTACAGAGAGAAAGGCATAGTGGGAGAGAGAAAGGAGCAGCACAGGGAGAGGCCCAAGGAGAGGCACTGGGAGAGGCACAGGGAGAGTCACTGGGAGAGTCACTGGGAGAGGCACTGGGAGAGGCCCAAGGAGGGGTCCAAGGAGAGGGACAGGGAGAGGCCTAGGGAGAGGGACAGGGAGAAACCTAGGGAGAGAGGCACAGGGAGAGGCAATGGGAGAGGCCCAGGGAGAGGCACTGGGAGAGGCCCAGGGAGAGGGGCACAGGAATAGGCCTAGGGAGAGGCCTAGGGAGAGGCACTGGCAGAGGCCTAGGGAGAGGGGCACAGGGAGAAGCCTAGGGAGAGTAACAGGGAGAGGCCTAGAGAGAGGGGCAAAGGGAGAGGCCCAGGGAGAGGCACAGGGAGATGCCTAGGGAGAGGGTCACAGGGAGAGGCCTAGGGAGAGGCACAGGGAGAAGCACTGGGAGAGACACAGATAGAGACCTAGGAAGAGGGGCACAGGGAGAGGCACTGGGAGAGGCCCAAGGAGAGGGACAGGGAGAGACCTAGGGAGAAGGACAGGGAGAGACCCAGGGAGAGGGGCACAGGGAGAGGCCTAGGGAGAGGCACTGGGAAAGGCCCAGGGAGAGGCACTGGGAGAATAGCACAAAAATCACTGACTCCACACGGTCTGGTGTAAGTCTAACTGCTGTGACCTTCGTCCTTTATTGTTCAGCTCCAGAGTGCCTCCCAGGTGTGGTGGTCAGCCTTATATAGTCCTTGTTACAGGTGCTACCAGGGTTTCCCACCGCAGCGCCCTCTGTGGTGTGGCATAGTACTTACATTACATTTAAGGTACTGGGACGATACACACATCATTACATAACACAGGGAGAGGCACTGGGAAAGGCCCAGGAAGAGGTCCAGGGAGAGGCACTGGGAGAGGGGCACTGGGAGAGGCACAGGGAGAGGGACAGGGCGAGGGGCACAGGGAGAGGCACTGGGAGAGATGCAGGGAGAGACACTGGGAGAGACACTGGGGGAGGCACTGGGGGAGGCACTGGGAGCAAGGCACGGACGAAGGCACGGACAAAGACAGGTGGTAGGACAGGGAGAAAGGCAGCAAAATGTGGCCGGAGGAAGAAGGCGCCACAGGGCGAGCAACAGGAGACCGTACCCTCCCAGGGTATACCGGCAGCAGTTTTCTGACATCAATTTTACTGAGGAACAGTGTGTTCGAAAGCTGTGTTTCAGCAAGGCCGTGGACACAGAGCTCTGCCACTGTAAAGTCCTTACTCTACAGTATGAAACCACATTCTGGAGATAAGGTCACTCTGTGACCTGAACTCTTTATTCACAGGACTCCAAAGACAGTGACCCTGCGTGGGACTTCCCTTTTTATATCTGAATGATCAGGTAAGAAGTGTCTCCCACAAGTTCACACCTTATGGTCAAGGTGTGCATCTAGGTTGAGTTTATACAGTAATACAGTGGTATTACATTGTGGTTACATACATGACATTACCTCCCCCCACAAAGTCTTATTGGGATCATAGGTTTAGTCTTTCAGGTGGTCTACGCTCCCTCGTGGAGCGCCGCAGTTGGGGCTCTGGTTGTTGGACACTGATGTGAGTGTCTGTCACCTGTGGTGATTCCGGCCTGTCCGGGCTGACCGCAGGGACTGTGCATTCTTCTGATTGCTCTTGTTGCTTGTTCACTGGTGGTGTGGTGAGCTCCATCTCGTGGTCTTCTTCAGGTATCTCTGTGTCGATGCTAAACCTTTTTTTTACTTGGTCCAGATGCTTACGGCATATCTGACCATTGTTGAGTTTTACCACGATGACCCTATTCCCCTCTTTGTCAATTACAGTGCCCTCACGCCATTTGGGCCCCATGGCGTGATTGAGGACGAATACAGGATCATATAGAAATAAATGATCCCCCTCGAATTACGGTCATGGTACTCGTTTTGTGACTTGCGCTTGCCCTCAACTATTTTGGTCAGGACTGGGTGAATGAGGGACAACCGAGTTTTGAGTGTCTGTTTCATTAGTAGCTCTGCGGGCAGGACCCCCGTGAGCGAGTGTGGTCGGGATCTATAGGCCAGCAGGCAGCGCGATAGGCGGCATTGTAGGGAGGGCCCTTGAATCCTGAGCATACCTTGCTTAATGATTTGGATCGCACGTTCTGCCTGGCCATTGGAGGCCGGCTTGAACGGCGCAGTCCTGATGTGGTTGATGCCATTGCCTGACATAAACTCTCGGAATTCGTAGCTTGTGAAACATGGGCCATTATCACTAACCAGGATGTCCGGCAAGCCATGGGTTGCAAAGATCGCACATAGGCTTTCCATGGTGGTGGATGACGTGCATGAATTCAGAATGATGCACTCGATCCATTTCGAGTACGCATCTACCACAATAAGGAACATCTTACCCATGAACGGTCCCGCGTAGTCAACATGAATGCGTGACCATGGCCTGGTGGGCCAAGGCCACGGGCTGAGCAGGGCCTCCCTGGGGGCATTATTCAGCTGGGCACACGTCGTGCGCCTGCGAACACAGTGTTCCAGGTCTGAATCAATTCTAGGCCACCAAACGTGTGACCGGGCAATGGCCTTCATCATCACAATGCCTGGGTGCTTGCTGTGGAGTTCCCTGATGAATGCCTCCCTGTCCTTCTGGGGCATAGCTACCCGGCTGCCCCATAGTAGGCAGTCGGCTTGGATGGAGAGCTCATCCATCTGTCTGTGGAACGGTCTGACCTCCTCAGGGCATGCTCCGTGTGTAGGCGCCCAATCCCCAGTCAGGACACATTTCTTAATCAAGGATAAGAGGGGATCTCTGTTTGTCCAGATTTTGATCTGGCGGGCTGTGATGGGGGAGCCTGCGCCGTCAAAGGCATAAAACAGCCATGACCATCTCGCCGCTTTGGTCCGCTGCCCCCTCAGTGGTGGCCAGTGGAAGCCTGCTGAGCGCGTCAGCGCAATTTTCAGTGCCGGGCCGGTGCCGGATGGAGTAGTCATAAGCAACCAGCGTGAGAGCCCATCGCTGTATGCGAGCTGATACGTTGGCATTGGCTGCCTTGCTGTCTGACAACAGGGGTGTTAATGGCTTGTGGTCCGTCTCTAATTCAAACTTCCTACCAAATAGGTATTGATGCATTTTTTTTACACCGTAGACACATGCAAGCGCTTCCTTCTCGACCATCCCATATCCCCATTCTGCTTGAGAGAGCGGCCTGGAGGCATAAGCCACAGGTTGTAGTTGACCCTCAGCATTGCCCTGCTGCAACACGCACCCAACCCCCTAGGACGATGCATCACATGTCAGAACCAATTTTTTACAGGGGTCATACAGAGTCAACAACTTGTTTGCACAAAGTAGATTTCGCGCCCGATCAAAAGCACGGTCCTGACAGTCCCCCAAGAACCAATCGCAACCCTTTCGCAGGAGCGCGTGTAGCGGCTCCAACAACGTGCTTAAGTTCGGCAGAAAGTTCCCGAAATAGTTCAACAGTCCCAGGAATGAACAGAACTCCGATGTGTTGCAGGGCCTGGGTGCTCGTCGAATCGCCTCTGTTTTGGATTCGGTGGACCGAATCCCATCTGTAGCAACCCTCCTGCTCAGAAACTCAACCTCAGGAGCTAAGAGCACACATTTAGACTTCTTGAGTCGCAGGCCTACCTGGTCCAGTCGGCGTAGCACCTCCTCCAGGTTGGGAAGGTGTACCTCGGTGTCCCGACCCATGATGAGGATGTTGTCCTGGAATATGATTGCTCCAGGAATGGATTTAAGCAGGCTTTCCATGTTTCGTTGAAAAATCGCAGCCGCTGATCGAATGCCAAACGGGCACCTGTTATAAACGAACAGTCCCTTATGAGTGGTGATGGTAGTCAGTAGTTTAGATTCGTCGGCCAGTTCCTGGGTCATATAGGCTGAAGTGAGGTCCAACTTGGTGAACAGCTTGCCGCCTGCCAATGTGGCGAAAAGGTCCTCCGCTCTCGGGAGCGGGTATTGATCTTGTAGGGACACCCGATTGATGGTGGCCTTGTAGTCGCCACAGATCCTGACAGAGCCATCCGCTTTTAGTACGGGAACGATGGGGCTCGCCCAGTCGCTGAATTCAACAGGCGAGATGATGCCCTCTCTCATCAGCCGATCCAGTTCGCTCTCAATCTTTTCCCGCATCACAGACGGCACCGCTCTGGCTTTGTGGTGCACTGGCCTGGCATCCAGGGTACTTTAGTGCCTTTGAAAGTCCCGACGCCAGGTTGGAATAGTGAATCAAATTGTTGTAGGACTTGTGAGCACGAACTTCGCTCCACAGATGACATTGCGTGAACATCCCCCCATTTCCAGTTCATCTCGGCTAACCAGCTCCTCCCCAACAGTGCGGGACCATTGCCCGGGACAATCCAAAGTGGTAGCCGATTCACTAGCCCATTGTGTGTGACAGCCAACATTGTACTGCCCAGCACTGGAATGATTTCTTTCGTGTTAGTCCGTAATTGTGTGTCAACACGTGCTAATTTGGGTCTACTGGCTTTAAGTGGCCATGGCTTCTCAAATTGCTGAACGCCCATGAGTGACTGGCTGGCCCCAGTGTCCAGTTCCATGCGTACTGGGATACCATTTAATAAAACCCGCATCATCATTGGTGGCGTTTTGGTGTATGAACTGAATATTCGCCACATGGACCCGCTGAACCTCGGCGTCCATCGATTTGCCCCAATGGTATCCTGCCTCAAAGAACCCTCTTCTGGTCCATCCGCCTCATATATTAGTCTGGTTGCAGGCTTCCTGCATATTCGAGCTAAGTGGCCACTGGGATTGCAGCTCCTGCAGACAAACTGTTGAAATCTGCGAGATCTAGCTGAGTGTTTTCACCCACACCTCCAACATGAGTTAAAGTTTCCATTGTTGGGAACAAAAGGGCTATGGCCAGGCAATCCGCGCTGACTGTCCCTTTGACTGCTCTTAAGTACCCTATTAGTGGGTGTCAATGGCCCCATCCCGGGCCGCATTGTCCACTGTGATGACGTGAATGTCCCTTCAGCCTGCCAATGCCTCTGTTGAAGTCCTGCTCTGGGGTCAATTGCTTCGGACTGCCCCTGCCTGCCTGCGGGGCTCTGAGTCGCATCGATGATGTTAACTCCCTGATCCATCGCCACGTCAGAGGCAGAATAGCGCACGTATATTATTTTTGTCTCTTCCTCCGCCGCCATGAAAGTTTGAGCTATCAGCACCGCCGCTTCCAAGGTCAAATCCTTGGTCTCAATTAATTTGCGGGAAATTCCCGCATGACCGATGCCCTCGATAAAGAAGTCCCTTAGCATCTCCCTCCTGCAGGCGTCTGTGAATTTACAGAGGCTGGCCAAACGCCGGAGGTCCGCTACGAAGTCCGGTATGCTCTGTCCTTCGTGACATCGGTGGGTGTAGAATCTATGTCGGGCCATATGTATGCTACTCGCCAGTTTGAGGTGCTCCCCGATCAATTTGCTAAATTCTTCAAAGGTTTTGTCCGCTGGCATTTCGGGTGCTAGTAAGTCGTTCATGAGCGGCTAAGTCTTTGGTCCGCAGCTGGTCAAGAGATGAGCCCTTCGCTTGTCGGCCGTTGTAATCCCCCAGCCATTCTTTCATGACGAAGCTTTGCTGAAGCCTCTCGACAAAATCGTCCCAGTCTTCCCCAACACAGTACCATTCCTCTGTGCTACCAGTGGCCATTCTCGTGGGTTGTGAATTCCCGTTTCTCGTCGCCAATGTAAAGTCCTTACTCTACAGTATAAAACCACACGAGGCACATTCTGGGGATAAGGTCACTCTGTGACCTCAACTCTTTATTCACAGGATTCCAAAGACCTCCCTTTTTATACCTGAGTTATCAGGTAAGGAGTGTCTCCCACAAGTTCACCCCTTGTGGTCAAGGTGTGCATCTAGGTTGACTGTATACAGTAATACAGTGGTGTTACATTGTGGTTACATACATGACAGCCACCTCCTGCAACCAGATCTCGAGCCTCAGATCAGGGTGAGGACGGCTCTCTCAGTGGCAGTCAAGGCCACCAATTTCTACGCCAATGGATCCTTCCAATGTGCAACAGGAGACATCTCCAACATCTCCCAGTTTGCCGTCCATCGCTCACTCCGTGAGGTCACAGCTGCTCTGTACAGAAGGAGGAGGGACTACGTTTCCTTCCCCATGAGCGGAGAGAAGCAGCACGAGCGTGCATGTGGCTTTGCTAGGATAGCGGGCTTCCCCATGGTGCAAGGTGCCATTGACTGCACCCATGTCACTTTGTGGGCACTGCATCACAATGCTGAGGTATTCCGTAACCGCAAAGGCTTCCACTCACTGAATGTGCAGGTCATCTGCGACCACACACGGCAAAACCTCACCGCCAATGCCCGCTATCCTGCCAACAGCCGCGATGCCTTCGTCCTGTGCCAGCTCTGTTCCAGCTCTTAAATGAAGCTATCTGCTCTCCACTTGGCCCATGACTTCCCTCCACAACCCCACCACTCCTGCCCAGCACTCATATACTGAGAGTCATGCCGCCAGCAGGAACATCATTGAGCAGACCATCGGAGTGCTGAAGCAACGGTTCCGCTGTCTTGACCGCTCGGGAGGAGTCCTCCAGTACTCGGCTGAGCAGGTGGCCCTATCTGCTGCATGTTGTGCAACTTCGCCATCATGAGGGCACAGCCATTGCCACCAGCCATAGCTGCACAACCTGAGGGGGAGGAGGAGCAGGGCGAGGAGGACGAGGAGGAGGACAAGCAGATGGAGGGGCAGGAGGAGGTGGAAGAGGAGCAGGAGGAGGGGCAGGAGGAGGAGGATGACGAGGAGGAGGATGACGAGCAGATGGAGTGGCAGGAGGAGGGGGAAGAGGAGCAGGAGCAGCAACTTGAGTGATGGAGGAGGCCGCGAGGCCCTCGTGCTGCTGAAAGGGAGGGGCGCGGCCACCTCATCAGACTTTGGTTCCAGTGAATTCGACTTCCCAGTTCCTCTGGATGTCCTCATGACAACATCCATTTTCCCTTCCATCGCAATGCCCCAAAGCTGAAATGAGAGACAACAGCAATGATTAAACATTCCAATCTAAATTTATAACAACAAAGGCTTACATAATGAACTAATCATCCTTGTGCATTTCCTTATATCGCCTCTTTGTTCTAACTAATCTCTTGCCCTTGGCAGTGTGTCCCCTGTGACTGCAGCACAGCTGTGTGTCAGGGCCAGAGACTGCAGATGGCCTTGCAGGATGTCCTTGACCAGCTCTGGGCCTAGAAGGCCCGGCTGTAGATTGCACCACCTCAGGCTGGGCAGTGGCAGCCTGGGCTGGCTGGATGACCGCCAGCGACAAGTGCAATGTCAGAGTGGCAGTGGTGGGATCAGGAATGCTGTCATCCTGAGAGAGGACAGCAGGTTCCTGTTCCACTGACCCAATGCCACCCCCCCCCGAGGCAGCACCTCAGCATCTCCACCAATCTGCTGGAGAATAGTTTGGTGGCCTGCTACGACACCGTGAGATCCCCGGTGGACTGTGGTGGACCCAGCGGCGATGGCAGCAGTCAGAGCACATGTGACATCCAGCTGAGACTGCGAGAGAGCAGTGTGAGACTCAATGCCAGCAGTCATTGACTGCATTACAGCACTGAGACGTTGAGTTACTTCCGCCTGTGCCGCAATGGAAGCTGCCACATCGTCCATGACACGCGTCATGAGGTCTGGATCCGCAACATCTCTCTGGGAGTCCACCATCGTCTGCAGACTGGCAATGACGGGCTCCATGGTGTGCGCAGAGCTCTGTGCAATACTGGAGGTGGACTCCTCCACGCTCCGTACCACTGCTAAGAGTCTCTCGGGCACCCTTACCATTGCACCTTTGATGTCAGAGTGCATGGC
This sequence comes from Pristiophorus japonicus, assembly GCF_044704955.1. Taxonomy (NCBI): domain Eukaryota; kingdom Metazoa; phylum Chordata; class Chondrichthyes; family Pristiophoridae; genus Pristiophorus; species Pristiophorus japonicus. Next base: position 53,684,936 of record NC_091992.1, read on the forward strand.
CCATCACCCGTTGTGTGAACACCTCCCCATCGAGGTCTATATCTGAGTCCTGTGAAGCAGAACTCGCCCTCTGGGGGGATGGCTCCATGACACGCATCATGAGGTTCCCTTTCCCCTTGGCCTTGCTGCAGCCCTCTAGGCCCCGGTGCATCACTCAGTGCAGATCCCTCTGCTAAGCTAACCTCTAAGGAACGCATAGTGCCGGTCTCTGAGCTGGTGCCTGCGGGCGAGAGAAGCAGTGACGCAGTGCTCGGCTACTCATCCTCCTCCTCTTCCTCTTCCTCCAGAATCTTTGGAAGGGCTCAAGGTGCAGGCTTCTGCCTGGTTTGGGGAGGGGTGGGGGAGTGGTATGAGAGAAGGAGAGGGGATAAAGACACCATTGTTGCCCCCAGCGGGATCAATGTCTCTGAAGGCCGCGGCACCCACCACCTGCGGGCCCATGAGCTCAGGGGTCACAGGTCAGGTTCCCCTCCTCCAGTCCTTTGCTGCTCCCGTCTGTTATGTGCCATCTTGACCTGCAATAGAAAGGAACTGGTGCGAGTAAGAGTCCAGCTGTGTATGTAGAAGGTATGCCTGCCATGGTTGAATAGCTGTGAATGTAGGCAAGGCGTGAGATGAGGATGTGAGTGCGCATGCCTGCAGATGCTTGGTGGTTGAGTGTTGTGGAGGTGGTGGTTTGCACAATGTGCGCAGACAGAGGTTGAGAGGCTGGTGTGTAGGAGATGTGAAAGCCTGCACTCACCTTCACCACCCGACAGAGGTCGTTGAATTTCTCGTGGCTTCTCTGCACCTCAGTGCTTCCCGAAACTCCCGGGCCACCTCTTGCCACATGGCACGGAACACCTGCCGTGATGGCTGCCTTCCCGAGGCAAGGAATAGGGAGGCCCTCCTGGTCTCTAGTGCCATCACCATTGCCTCCAAAGCTACATCACTGAAGCTGGTGACCCTCTCCTTTGAAAGGGAGATTTGCAGCAGCCATTTCACCTCCGTCCTGGACTCCACAGATAGGCTTCAAAAGGGAAGTGGATTAATACTTAAAGGAGGAAAAAAATACAGGGATATGGAGAGAGAGCGGGGGAGTGGAACTGAACGGATTGCTCTTCAGAGGAACTGGCGCATACATGATGGGCCGAATGGCCTCCTTCTGTATTGTATGGTTCTTAAGCAAAGCTAAGCGACAGATCAGATCAAAGCTCTGTCATCCTGCCACCACCAGCCGTGAATGGTGGTGGACAATTCAACAACTAATGGGAGGAGGAGGCCCCATAAATATCCCCATCCTCAATAATGGAGGAGGCCGAGAGGAATCATCCACTCGGCAAGTCTGGACGAAGATGGTGGTAAAAGCTTCAGCCTTGTATTTTGCACTCCCTGAGGTCCCCACCATCACAGATGCCAGTCTTCAACTAATTCGATTCACTTCATGTGATATCAAGAAATGGCTGAGCGCACTGGATACAGCAAAGGCTATGGCCTCCCGGCTGTTGTGCTGAAGGTATGTGCTCCAGAACTAGCCGCGCCTCTAGTCAAGCAGTTCCAGTACAGCTACAACACTGACAGCTACCCGACAAAGTGAAAAATTGGCCAGGTATGTCCTGTCCACAAAAAGCAGCACAAATTCAATCCAAGGCCAATGACCTCCCCATTAGCGTACTTTCAGTCATAAGAAAAGTGATGGAAGGTGACGTTGACAATGCTATTAAGTGGCACTTACTCACCAATAATCTGCTCACCGATGCTCAGTTTGGATTCTGGCAGGACCACTCGGCTCCAGACCTCATTACAGCCTTGGTGGAAACATGGACAAAAGAGCTGAATTCTAGAGGTGAGGTGAGAGTGACCGCCCTTGATATCAAAGCGGCATTTGACAGCGTGTGGCATCAAGAAACCATAGTAAAACTAATGGAAATCGGGGGGAAAGCTTTCCACTGGCTGGAGTCATACCTAGCACAAAGGAAGATGGTTGTGGTTGTCGGAGGCCAATCACCTCAACCCCAGGACATTGCTGCAGGAGTTCCTCAGGGCAGTTTCCTAGGCCCAAACATCTTCAGCTGCTTCATCAATTACCTTCCTCCATAATAAGTTCAGAAGTGGGGATATTCGCTGATGACTGCAGTTCCAGTCGCAACTCCTCACATAATGTAGTCTATGCCTGTATGCAGCAAGACCTGGACAACATTCGCGCCACACAAGTGCCGGGTAATGACTATCTCTAACAAGTGAGAGTCCAACCACCTCCCCTTGATATTCAATGGGATTACCATCACAGAATCCCCCACCATCAACATCCTGGGGGTCTCCATTGACCAGAAACTTAACTGGACCAGCCACATAAACACTGTAGTTACAAGAGCGGGTCAGAGGCTGGGTATTTTGCGGCGAGTTCTCACCTCCTGACTCCCCAAAGCCTTTCCACCATCTACAAGGCACAAGTTGGGAGTGTGATGGAATACTCCCCACTTATCTGGATGAGTGAAACTCCAACAACACTCAAGAAGCTCGACACCATCCAGGACAAAGCAGCCCATTTGATTGACACTCAATCCACCACCTTAAACATTCATTCCCTTCACCACTGGTGCACCATGGCTGCAGTGTGCACCATCTACAAGATGCACTGCAGCAACTTGCTAAGACATCTTCGACAGCACCTCCCAAACCCGCGACCTTTATCACCTAGAAGGACAAGGCAGCAGGCACAAGGGAACCTGCAAGTTCCCTTTCAAGTCACAAGCCATAGCCGTTCCTTTATCATCACTGGGTCAAAATCATGGAACTCCCTCCCTAACAGCACTGTGGAAGTATCTTCACCACACGGACTGCAGCGGTTCAAGAAGGCGACTCACCACCATCTTCTCAAGGGCAATTAGGGATGGGCAATAAATGCTGGCCTTGCCAACAACACCCACATCCCATGAATGAATTTTTTTTTAAAGTACCCCTCGAAGATTCAACTCTTCAACCTGAACAGGTCTTGCATGTGCTTTGTAAGTCAGGTTTTTAGCTTACTGTGATTAACATCCTCCAAACCCCGTGACCAAGTAATTTATGGAAATACTGCATGAAAGGGAATGAATTTGAACACATGTAAGAGTGCCTATGCCAGGAGTCTAAAACGCAGTTGTATGGGCTTAGCGTTACCTTCTTCCTGTAAAATTACAGTGGTCCCAGGTTTGATTTGCTATCTGGTAGTAAGGGGGTTACAATTGGCCTCAGTGTTGTTGGGCACGAGTGAGCGAGAAATCAGTCCGGGTTCCCACTGACGATTGTTATCCAGTTATCCCTGTATGTGTGTGAACGTTAGGGAGGTCGGCATTGGGTTCAGCCGATGATGAAATAGCCTGCCAACGTTTTCTCCATGTGTGAAGTAATGGCGAGCAGCCAATGTTCATGGAACCACACCAAAGGTCAATCAATGCCTTCAGGAAATGAGGAGGGATACTTAGAAGGTAGAATAAATAGACAATTAAATGCAATGCCTACCTCTCAATTAATTAACATCAGTTGCATAATAAGGATTGATCTCAACCCAGTTGGACATCTAGTTACCAATTCTAAGATTCCATCTCCAACAGGAAATTAATGTGTTTCCCGTCAGTTTGATCCAAATTAGCCGGGACCCATTCTGATATTTCCCATTATGTGAAGGGAACCTGGCTTCCATTATGAAAGGTTACCTGTTATTATGCTATCATCTGCTTGTAGCTGCTCAGTATTTCTGCTGTGGAAAACTATGCACAGACTGCCTTCAATGCAACCTGCGATGCAGAAACAACCTTTTGGTAGTTGGGACACGGGAGCACCTGCTGCCCAGCCTGACACATGTGAGCTAACTGTCGCGCAGTCTGTGGGAAAGAGGCTATGACGGGTTTTGGCCAGGTTGCGAAATCGAGTACCGCATCACTGGGGTAAGCGAGGGGGGCAAAGGTTGAGAGTTCAGGAGGTGGGAGGAGTGAAGCTGATCTTTCCCTTACTGCACCTACACTTCCTGTCAGCTGACCATCACTGTATGACCCTGTGGGTGGGTGGGTCCTGACTGTAATCGGGGAGAGGACAGGAGACTGTGGAGCAACCATTATGGTTTCCTGTTGATACTGTATTGGGCTTAACTGTGAAACCCCACACACTGATACTCATTGACCAGACTCATACAGGAGAAGTGACCACTTGTACGGGGTACCAGAGGGATCCTGCTACCCAGGGAACCTAAACCCAACAAGAGTACCTTGAATAAGGCAAAAGCAAAGTTGGGAATTAAGGTCCGACACCCTTAAGGAAAAGAATGTTTCACCCCATATTTGTGTTGTTCCAGGTGGTTTGTCGGTAATGTAGCATTGAATTATATGTTAAGATTAAACATGGCTACTGAGCCAAATTTTGCCCAGCATTTGTGGTTGATTTATATTGTAGCAATTTGTTCTGTGCCAAGAAAATAATCATTTAAAATAAATATTGTTGAGAGATTTACAAGAAGTTTTTTCTGGTGATTAGGTTTTTTTTGTGCTCATCAAGTTGATAGATGCTAGCACAGGAGTATGGAACATTTTCCCATCGACTCGACATCTCCCAGCTCAAATACCACACGATATACACGGAATAATGTAATACCCCAACATGTGGTTCTGTCCCCAACCTCAGAGCCTCACGCCTTTCCTCAACCCATGTAACATTTTCAGCTTCCCATCCCGGCGGCCTCTCTGAATGAACTGCTCATTTAGTGCCAGTTTTATGCGATGGGTCCATTCTGAAAAGGAACGGGGTTCTGGTAGGGACTTGATAGCCAGCAGAGTGAATAGGCTTTTAGTGTGGGCTGGATTTGGATTGTCGATCCCAGAGGTGACTAGACAATTCAGTACCTCACCACACTCCCCCGAACAGGGTTTCAAGTTCATAAATAATTAAAAGAAATATATAGGTAGCCGGCTCTCTGTAAATGTTTTTTGTGCCGTTTTGTGCATCTGCTGCTGAAATTCTCATCCGTGCCTTTGTCACCTCTAAACTCGACTATTCCAATGCACTCCTGGCCACCTTCCTATGTTCCACCCTCCATAAACTTGAGCTCATCCAAAACTCTGCTGCCTGTAACCTAACTCGCACCAAGTCCTGCTCACCCACCACCCTTCTGCTCGCTGACTTATATTGGCTCCAGGGCCGGCAGTGTGTCAATTTTAAAATTCTCACCCTTGTTTTCAAATCCTTCCGTGCCCTCGCCTCTTCCTAGCTCTGTAATTCCCCCCAGCCCGACAACCCTCCGAGATCTCTGCGCTCCTCCAATTCAGGGCCTTGAGCACATAAATCTAGGCTGACACTTCAGTGCAATGCTGAGAGAGTGCTGCACTGTCAGAGGTGCCGTCTTTCGGATGAGACGTTAAACCGAGGCCCCATCTGCTCTCTCAGATGGACGAAAAAGATCCCATGGCACTATTTCAAAGAGGAGCAGGGGAGTTATCCCCAGTGTCCTGGCCAATATCTATCCCTCAAACAACATAACAAAACAGATTATCTGGTCATTATCACATTGCTGTTTGTGGGAGCTTGCTGTGCGCAAATTGGCTGCCGCGTTTCCCACATTGCAAAGGTTACTATACTCCAAAAGTACCTCATTGACTGTAAAGCATTTTGAGACGTCCGATGGTCGTGAAAGGCGCTATATAAATGCAAGTCTTTTCTCTTGCACATCCCTGATTTTCTCCACTCCACCATTGGTGGCTGTGCCTTCAGCTGCCTATGTTGTCTTTTATTAGTTTGATTCTGTGCCATATTGTCCTACTCCCACAGTTTAATTGAATGTAATATTCCAGATTAATCTTTCCACACCATTTACTGTCTTGGATACCTCCCTCAATTACCTACTTTCCAGGCCAAAAGGACAGGTCTCTCCAGTTTTTCCTCCTAACTCAGACCCCTGACACTCAGCCCATGGTTTTTCTCTGCACTGCTTCAATGCCTCCTTTGTTCCTCCATGGCCAGAACTGGACACTGTATTCAATTGGGATTCTAATCAGAGCACTGGACAGTTTCATGACAATTTCCTAAGACTTATATTCAACCACAGTGGCTGTTTAACATTGAGTCTGAGACTGGATTTTCGGCTCGGTTACGCCTCTGTTGGCACCCCGGAGAGGCTGTGAAAGGTGTTTCAAGGCGGGTGTCCAGCTTTTACCGCCCAGCCGGCAAATTTGGCTCATGGTTTGCGGCAGTGCAAAAACTTACCACCCTGCCCTCTAGGTTTATTGAGATCCTGATGTCAATCGTCGTGCAATGCTCCGCTACTGCCCTGGATGCAAAATTAGGCACTAACGCCTCATTAAATACCCGCCCCAGGAAACGTCTGGAAAACCAGGCGTACCCAACATGCAGCTGGTGGTATTGGCGGGATAAAGATCCTAAATCGCAGATCACATTGACTGCAATGGTTGCGCACATAATGCTGTGTGAATCTCTGACTTGCAACGGCACTTTTATCTGCCATTGCATTATCCTTACAAGGCCAGTAAGAGAATTTAATGGGGGCATTACTAGTTCGCCAGCGTATCATGCGTCAAAGCTAGAAGAAGGGCTACTGGCCATGTGGGGCCACGGATGAGGAGAGGCCGAAGACGTCTGGGGAGGAGGGTTTACCCTCCACGGGTTTACACGCACCAATGCTCATACCTCCAACTCTCTGATGAGCAGTGTGTGAGAAGGCTACGCTGCTGACAGGAAGTGCTGACAGAGATATGCCATCTCCTACAGGCAGACCTACAGCCTTCTAGCGCCAACACGGCTGCTCTGCCCGTCGCAGTGAAGGTGACTGTGGCGCTGGCCTTCTATGTTTCCGGCTCCTTCCAGGCAGCAGCAGGGGACATATACAACATCTCTCAATATGCTGCACATCGCTGCATTCGCCACACGCAGCGTATCTTCGCAGTGAATGCCTGCTATCCAGGGAGCGCACATGATGCGTGAGAGCTGTGTCTCACAAATGTTTCAGCAACAAAGGGAAGGGCGGGGCTGGCTGGTCGGGGACAAAGGATATGGCCTAGCCACCTGGCTCATGACCCCCCTTCTCAACCCCACCATAGAAGCCGAGCAGTGCTACAATGAGAGCCATGCAGCCAACCTCAACATCATCGAGCAGACAATGCCTGAGCTGCTCTGGAGGCAGCCTTCAATACTTGCCTCAACAGGTCTCTGAATTCATTGTGGTGTGCTGCATGCTACACAACTTGGCCGTCATGAGAGGCCAGGCAGTGCCAGTGGGGATTGCAGCCCCACCTTAGGAGGAGGAGGATGAGGAAGAGGAGTCTGGACGAGCCACCCCATCCACGGGGGGAGGCAACGTGGAGATGCGACCGGAGCAAGAGCCACATGTCGCCAACTCATAATTTATCGTTTTGCCTGAATAGAGGAAATTGAGGGATGCATCTAATACTGGTCATGCTATGTGCCCCCATACAGGCACATCTACGCTGAGCTTTTGAATGATACACACGACACCAACGGGTAAGGGTCAAAGTGACAATTTTATCAAAAAAAGTTACAAACAACCCGTCCCCCACCAAAACCAAACTATGCAATAAACAGCGTTCTGTTGCAAGTAACTGAACAAGTGCATTCATGAAAAACAACTATTTGCAGGCATACTCATAATATATCAAGGTAGGTGCACAAGGTTGTCCCACCCCTTAATGGGACTTGCCCTGAGATTTCCCCCCCCACTCCCCCCATCTATAGAGATAGTGGATGCATTGGTTGTCATCTTCCAAAATTCAATAGAAACTAGAACGGTTCCCGCGGATTGGAAGGGAGCAAATGTAACCCTGCTATTTAAGAAAGGAGGGAGAGAGAAAATGGGGAACTACAGACCAGTTATCCTGACATCAGTCGTAGGGAAAACGCTAGAATCTACTATTAAGGACGTGGTAACAGGGCACTTAGAAAATAATAATAGGATTGGGCAGAGTCAACATGGATTTATGAAAGGGAAATCATGTTTGACAAAACTGTTAAGAGTTGTTTGAGGTTGTAACTAACAGAATAGATAAAGGGGAACCAGCGGATGTGGTGTATTTGGATTTTCAGAAGGCATTCGATAAGGTGCCACACAAGAGGTTATTGAACATAATTAGGACTCATGGGATTGGGGGTAATATACTGGCATGGATTAACGGAGAGAAAACAGAGAGTAGGAATAAAGAGGTTATTTTCAGGTTGGTAGGCTGTAACTAGTGGGGTACTGCAATAGAAACATAGAAACATAGAAAATAGATGCAGGAGTAGGCCATTCGGCCCTTCTAGCCTGCACCGCCATTCAATGAGTTCATGGCTGGACATGCAACTTCAGTACCCACTTCCTGCTTTCTCACCATACCCCTTAATCCCCCTAGTAGTAAGGACTTCATCTAACTCCTTTTTGAATATATTTAGTGAATTGGCCTCAACAACTTTCTGTGGTAGAGAATTCCACAGGTTCACCACTCTCTGGGTGAAGAAATTCCTCCTCATCTCGGTCCTAAATGGCTTACCCCTTATCCTTAGACTGTGTCCCCTGGTTCTGGACTTCCCCCACATTGGGAACATTCTTCCTGCATCTAACCTGTCTAACCCCGTCAGAATTTTAAACGTTTCTATGAGGTCTCCTCTCATTCTTCTGAACTCCAGTGAATACAAGCCCAGTTGATCCAGTCTTTCTTGATAGGTCAGTCCGCCATCCCGGGAATCAGTCTGGTGAACCTTCGCTGCACTCCCTCAATAGCAAGAATGTCCTTCCTCAGGTTAGGAGACCAAAACTGTACACAATACTCCAGGTGTGGCCTCACCAAGGCCCTGTACAACTGTAGCAACACCTCCCTGCCCTTGTACTCAAATCCCCTCGCTATGAAGGCCAACATGCCATTTGCTTTCTTAACCGCCTGCTGCACCTGCATGCCAACCTTCAATGACTGATGTACCATGACACCCAGGTCTCTTTGCACCTCCCCTTTTCCTAATCTGTCACCATTCAGATAATAGTCTGTCTCTCTTTTTTTACCACCAAAGTGGATAACCTCACATTTATCCACATTATACTTCATCTGCCATGCATTTGCCCACTCACCTAACCTATCCAAGTCGCTCTGCAGCCTCATAGCCTCCTCCTCGCAGCTCACACTGCCACCCAACTTAGTGTCATCCGCAAATTTGGAGATACTACATTTAATCCCCTCGTCTAAATCATTAATGTACAGTGTAAACAGCTGGGGCCCAGCACAGAACCTTGCGGTACCCCACTAGTCACTGCCTGCCATTCTGAAAAGTCCCCATTTACTCCTACTCTTTGCTTCCTGTCTGACAGTTCTCAATCCATGTCAGCACACTACCCCCAATCCCATGTGCTTTAACTTTGCACATTAATCTCTTGTGTGGGACCTTGTCGAAAGCCTTCTGAAAGTCCAAATATACCACATCAACTGGTTCTCCCTTGTCCACTCTACTGGAAACATCCTCAAAAAATTCTAGAAGATTTGTCAAGCATGATTTCCCTTTCACAAATCCATGCTGACTTGGACCTATCATGTCACCTCTTTCCAAATGCATTGCTATGACATCCTTAATAATTGATTCCATCATTTTACCCACTACCGATGTCAGGCTGACCGGTCTATAATTCCCTGTTATCTCTCTCCCTCCTTTTTTAAAAAGTGGTAAAATGATCGGTGCTTGGGCCCCAGCTATTCACAATCTATATCAATGATTTGGATGAGGGGACCAAATGTAATATTGCTGATGACACAAAGCTAGGTGGGAATGTAAGTTGTGAGGAGGATGCAAAGAGACTTCAAGGGGCTATAGACAGACTAATAATTGAGTGGGCAAGAACGTGACAAATAGAATATAATGTGGAGAAATGTGAAGTTATCCACTTTGGTAGGAAAAATAGAAAAGCAGAGTATTTTTTAAATGATGAGAGATTGGGAAATGTTGGTGTTCAGAGGGACCTCGGTGTCCTTGTACACAAATCACTGAAAATTAACATGCAGTTACAGCAAGCAATTAAGAAAGCAAATGATATGTTAGCCTTTATTACAAGAAGATTTGAGTACAAAAATACAGACTGCAATTATATAGGGCCCTGGTGAGACTGCACCTGGAGTATTGTGTACCCTTACCTAAGGAAGGATATACTTGCCATTGAAGGAGTGCAATGAAGCTTCACCAGATTGATTCCTGGGATGGGGGGATTGTCCTATGAGGAGAGATTGAGCAGATTAGGCCGATATTCTCTAGAATTTAGAAGAATGAGAGGTGATCTCATTGAAACATACAAAATTCTTACATTGCTTTACAGGGTAGATTGCAGGAAGGATGTTTCCTTTGGCTGAGGAGTCTCGAACCAGAGGTCACAGTCTCAGAATAAGGGGTCGGCCATTTAGGACTGATTTGAGGAGAAACTTCTTCACTCAGAGGGTGATGAATCTTTGGAATTCTCTACCTCAGAGGGCTGTGGAGGCTCAGTCTTTGAGTATATTCAAGGCAGAGATCGATAGATTTTTAAATATTAAGGGAACCAAGGGATATAGGGATAGTGCAGGCAAGTGGAGTTGTTGTAGAAGATCAGCCATGATCTTATTAAATGGTAGAACAGGCTCGAGGGGCTGAATGGCCTACTCCTGCTCCTAATTCTTATGTTCCCTTCATCCCGCCCCCCCCCCCCCCCCCATGTCTGCTGCTCCTTCTCAATGAGGCCTCAGTGCCTACAGCAAGGCTGCTTGAAGACTGCTGTGATACGGCGGCAGACAGTGCAGGGTGATGCTCTGGGCTAGCTCCGGGCCTGGAAGACCCGGTTACGGACTGCTGCCCCTCAGCATCGGCAGAAGCAGTCTCTGATGGCTTGGGTGTGGACCGCGTAAGCTGCATGGTGGGAGAGTCAATGGTGGGAGCCGGAATGCCGTCATCCTGCAAGACCTGGGCTTGGTGGCAATATCCGGGGAGAATACAGAAATGTATCGCGAGCTCATGGGTGCATTGGGTAGGATCCCCCAGAGCATAGACACACTTGCTCTGAGTGTTGCGGAGGCTGGGCCTCAGCATCCGGAGCACGATGTGTCAACACAACTTGCTGGCCTGCTTCGGCACCATCCCTTCCCCGTTGGGCAGTGGGGAACACAGAATGGATGGCAGCAGTCATCGACCGCTTGACATCACCAAGCTGCAACGTAGCTTGTGCCTGTGATGCGATCGCGGTTGCGACGTTATCCATGGCACATGCCACTGTCGCTGTCGCTGCTGGAGGCCACCTGCCTCTGTGAGTGGGCAAGGATGGCTTTGATAGAGTCCTGAGATGCACGGACAAAGTGTGAGGCAGCCTCCGCATCACTCACAGCAAGTGTACCTATGCTCTGAGGGATCCTACCCAATGTACCCATGTGCTTCGGGTACATTTCTATATACTCCCGGACATTGCCACCAAGTCCAGGTCCACGTCTGCCTGTCCCTGGGCAGGACTACTGTGCCGACTCATCCTCCAGGGAGCTGGCCTCCAAGCTTCCCCTCCCGCTCGGCGTTGCTGTACCCACTGGAGCCAGGAGCCTCAGAGTCCTCAAACCACAGGAAATCGTCTTTGTCCCCAGATGTGGTGTCGGCAGACAGTGCGACTGCTGCGCTGTGAGGTTCAGGCAGTACACTTTCATCCCCTCCCTCATCGTCTCCCCCATGGCCAGATGTAGATGCCTCGCGAGAAGGCTGTCGCACTTGTGGCTGGTCACCTGCAAGCAGAAAACAACAGACGTGTGGTGAGCAACAGGGGAGGGGGCAGGATGATAGCAGGAAGGTGGCATTGGACATGTGCATGTAAAGGAGCTAGGCCACATCATATTAGGGGTCAATGAAGTCACATTAGTTGCATGTTCCATTTACATAACCTCACTACCCGAAAGGGGGCTTGGCATCGCCCCCGGTCACTGTTTGAACTGGGGCGCTCATGAGGGCCGAAACTCGCGGTTCCACAGCAGTGAGCTCCAGCAGCTCCAGCTGCCCGCCTCCTGTTCATCATTGCTCCAGTCTATTGTGAGAGAACTTGGCCTGCAATAAGAACAATAAAAAGGGTTCAGTACCGGTTCATCACCGGTTGTGCCAAATATGCCTTCCATAGTTCAATAGCTGCCACTGTGTGGATGTGCAAAATATCTTCAATTCAATCTGTGTGGCTGTTGACAGAGGTTTTTCAAATATTGGGAGGGGGTGAAAGGCAGGTAGCCTAGTGGCTCAGGATGATGTTTATGAAATGCATATCAACAGTGGGAGTGGAGTGCGAGGAGGCTCGACAATGATTAGGGTATAAGAGGTTACGTGCATCTTGAATGCAGGGGCAATGGCTGGAGAAGTCAGCCTTCAGCTTTCCGTTGCATCCTACAACCCCAACACCATATCCTGCAACACATTGAGAAGGGGCAGCTCCATCAAAGACTTTCCCACATTATACTCCATCTGCCAAATGTTTGCCCACTCACTTAGCCTGTCTATATCACTTTGCAGATTTTTTGTGTCCTCCTCACAACTTGCTTTCTCACTCATCTTTGTATCATCAGCAAACTTGGCTGCATTACACTCTGTAAGTATTGATCTGCCCACATACTTATTCTGGCCAATTTATTCTGTAATTTCTGAGCTACTTCCTCCGATTCCTCTCCCTTTGGCATCATCAGCAAATTTTGGGTTGTGTTCCTCAATTCTCCTTTCAAGGCTTGAAACCGCAAGTTCCGCTTTCCTCAGTCATTTGATGTTAAGATCAGCTTCTCTGCATTGCCTCCAGGGCTTGAATTGATACAGTACTCAAGATGTGATTTGACCAGAGTACTGTACAGTTTGGGCTGGGCATCATCCAATTTCTAGTCCACTGCTGTGGCTATTATTTAGCATTCTATTTGTTTTGCTGATTGCAACTCGGTAGCAATTGAACATGTTGGTCACCAAAATGAATATCCCTAAATCTTTCAACTTCACTCTTAACCATGTCAACAATATTCTTAGAGGATGCTTAGAGAACATGGAGAGGGAGGGGGAGGATCCAGTTGTCATGGCCCATGTAGGAACCAATGGCATAGGTAGAACTAAGAATGAGGTTCTGAGGGAGTTTGAGGAGCTAGGGTCTAAATTACTAAGCAGAACCTCAATGGTAATAATCTCTGGATTACTACCTGAACCAAGCATAAATTGGCATAGGGTCAAGCAGAACAGAGAGTTAAACGCGTGGCTCAAAGTGTGGTGTGGGAAGAAGGGGTTTTGATTCATGGGGCATTGGCACCAGTACTGGGGAAAGAGGGAGTTCCACCTAAACTGGGCTGGGACCATCGTCCTGGCGAATCGAATAACTAGGGTTGTAGATAGGGCTTTAAACTAAAAATATGGGGGGTGGGGTCAGTTGAGGGAGAATTTAGATATCTAAAGACAAAGGCCAATGCAATGGAGCAGTGTGGCGATTTGGGTAAAAATAAGCAGAGTGTGACAGGAAGGGACAGAAAGGTTAATGGTAGCAGTGCAGCAGAGAATAAGGTAAAAGCAGATAGTATTGTTAAAAATTTAAATTAAAGGCTCTTTATCTGAACGCACAAAGCATTCATAACAAGATAGATGAACTAGTGGCACAAATAGAGATAAATGGGTTTGATCTAATAGCCATTACAGAGACGTGGTTGCAAGGTGACCAAGGTTGGGAACTAAATGTTCCAGGATATTTGACATTTCGAAAACACTGACAGAATGGAAAAGGAGGTATCTCGGCTCGGAAGACCAGGAAGTAGAATCAGTATGGGGGGAGATAAGAAATGAGAAGGGGCAGGAAACACTGATGGGAGTAGTATATAGGCCCCCTAACAGTAGCTATAGCGTTGGACAGAATATTAATCAAGAAATAGTAGGAGCTTGTAACAAAGGTAATGCAATAATTGTGGGAGATCTTCATCTTCATATAGACTGGACGAATCAAATTGGCAGAGGTAGCCTGGAGTTCATGGAATGCATTCGGGACAGTTTCCTAGAACAGGGAACAGGCTATTTTAGATCTTGTATTGTTTAATGAGATAGGGTCAATTAGCATTCTCATAGTAAGGGATCCTCTGGGGTAGAGTGATCATAATACGATAGAATTTCACATTATGTTTGAGAGTGACTTGCCTAAGTCCAAAACTAGAGTCTTAGGGGACGAATTGCCCCTTCCCTTAAGGCCAGTTACCACCAGAAATCGACGACCAAGCTGCGGAGTGGAATGGCCGCCAGCTTTTCGTGGAATGGTTACCAATTGCCCAATTGCCCTGCCGTGGTTTCCCAGCGGTGAGCATCACCACACCGCTTCCCCCCACTTCCGCCGCGCTGCTTGCCGACACTCCTAAGTGCATCATCAGAGCGCGTACTGCCGAGGTCCCGGGCCAGAAGCCACATTCCGTTCGAAAAATCTTCTGGCCGCTCGACGGTGCCAAGAGTAGATTTTGTTGGATGGTGCCTAGTTCCTGATGCACACCGCCAGCGTTCCTTAAAGATGTGTTGGTTTATGGTGTATTTGTGTCGGCGACTTTTCCATGGTCTTTGAGAAGCAGTGCGAGGATAGTATTACAGTCCGCGATTGTTCGAGAGTGCTGGAGGCGTCTCCACCTGCAGAACAGGGAGCCAACATCACGGAGGCTGGGCTTGGGGAGGGGTTGGAAATGGGGGGAAGTGCTGACAGGCCAATGCCTCCTGCACATTGTGCATGCTGCCGAGGCATGCAGGAGAAAGTGGCGCCAGGGGCAACGGCTCCGGCGACCCAGCATGGAGAGGGCCAGGGAGATGGCGACAGAGGGGAGGCCAGAGAGATGCTACAGGAAGGCATTCAGCAAGGGCGTCCCCCAAGGAGGGGAGTGAGATACTGGGCCAGCAGGACAGAAGGCAGCCTGCAGCAGAGTCAGATGGTGGGCAGCAGTAGCCTGCAGAGGCAGAGAATCCAGCAAAGCAGCAGGGAGAAGCCAATGAAAATATATAAAAAGAACAGAGAGCAAGACAGCTGCACAGACATGGGGGCGGAAGGCCATATCGACAAAGGGTCTTCTGTCACCAATTCTCCTACAGGGACCTGAATGATGATCAGTGCCTGCGCAGACTACGATCCACAAGGATGTAGTGATGGAGCTCTGCAATCTCCTGCAGGCAGACTCGGAGCCGCAAACATGGGTGAGGACAGCCCTGAGCATGTCAACCAAGGTAACAATCGCCCTGAACTTTTGTGGCACTGGTATCTTCCAAGCTGCCACTGCAGACACCTCCAACATCTCACAGTTTGCAGCCCACACCTCCATACGAGAGGTCACAGATGCTCTGTATAGGAGGAGGGCCGATTACATCTCACTCCCTAAGACCAGGTATAAGCAGTTGGAGTGGCAGACTGGATTCCTGCGCATTGCAGGCTTCTCCAGGGTCCAGGGGGTCATTGATTGCACCATTGTGGGTCTGAGGGCAACCCAACACACTCCCAGCAATTCCAAACCCACAAGGGATTCTTCTCGCTCAATGTTCAACTGGTTTGCGACCATAGCCACAAAATTATGGAAGTGGATGCCTGGTTTTCTGGCAGCAGCCATGATTCTTTCATACTGCAGCAGAGTGGTGTGCCAAGCCTTTTCACTGGGCCGAATCAAGATTGTGGCTGGCTCCTCAGTGACAAGGGCTACACACTGAGCACTTGGCTCATGACTCCGCTTTGCAACCTTAGAACTGCTGCACAGCTCGCGTATAATGACAGTCTCTCGGCCATCAGGGCCATCATCGCGCTCACAATTGGGATTCTGAAGCAGAGGTTCCGTTGCCTGGACCACTCAGGGGGTGTGCTGCAGTACTCGCCTGAGTGTGCCTCCATATTCATGGTCGTGTGCTGCAATCTCCACAAACTGGCCATCATGAGGGCGCAGCCATTGGAGGACGAGGCAGCAGTGGCATCTGTGGAGGAGGAAGAGGCTCAGGAGGAGGAGGAGGAGGGGAATGAGGAGGAGGACGATGAGGAGGTGCATGAGGATGAGGACTAGGAGGCACAGGAGGAGGAGCAAGATGCGGGTGCCTGACCACGCAGGAGGCAGCGTTGCCATGGTGACCCTGCAAAGGAAGCACAAAGCCGTCTGATAGCTGTGCAGTTCACATAACTGACTGCCCAGCTGATCCTGCATCTGGCCATGTCCATGGGCCAACCTATGAGCCCCTTCACACATCATTCCCACACAGTTAAATGCAAGATCGCTTCAGAAATTTCCAAACCAAAATAAAGATTTATTACACACCAACAATGAGTGCACAAAACACCAACATTATCAATTATCATCCTTGTGCAACTCCTGATAACCCCTCTTACATAAGAACATAAGAACATAAGAAATAGGAGCAGGAGAAGGCCATACAGCCCCTCGAGCCTGCTCCGCCATTTAATATGATCATGGCTGATCCAATCATGGACTCAGGTCCACTTCCCTGCCCGCTCTCCATAACCCCTTATTCCATTATCGTTTAAGAAACTGACCTATCCTTACACTATGCCACAGTGTCTCCTCTGTACCTGCCTCTTGGCTTTGGGAAGGTTGCTGTGTGTCAGTAGAAGAAGCTACGGATGTCTTTCTCGGAAGCCCTCGACCAGCTCTGGCCCTGGAAGGGCCAGCTGCAGACTGGGCCGCATCCTCCTCTGCGCCTTCAGTCGGAAGTGGCTGGAGCGATTCCATGGTTGGCAGCAATTGTGGAGTGGCAGGTCTCGGCTCAGGGCTGCTGTGAATCGGAGAGCCCGCTTCAGCATCCTGGTCTGAGGAGCCAGTGCCACTCCCCCGGGGTAGCACCCCACCTTCCCCACCAAGCTGCTGGATCACAGCTCGGTGGGGTGGGGCGACACCGGAAGGTCCGTGGTGGACCCAACTGTGATGGCAGCAGTCAGATCTGGCGTAGCCTCCAGCTAAGACTGCACTAGAGCAGCCACACTCTGGTAGCCACCAGAGATGACAGCAGTCAAACGCTCTGTGCCCTGTTGCCCAGAGTGTATGAGAGCATTCTGAGCTTCCAAGGCAGCAACCATCCTGCCCAAAGAAGTAAAGCCATGCTCGTTCACTTGCGCTTGCACTGCAATGGCAGCTACCACCTCGCCCAAGAGATGCGTCATAGCAGCTGGATCCGCACGCTCACTCTGGGAGTCCACCATCGTGTGCACACTGGCAATGGTGTGCTCCATGGTGTGCACAGAGCTGTCCAAAATGCGAGAGGCAGACTCCTCTACGCTCCTGACCTCTTGCGACAACCTCTCGGGCACCCCTTGCATTGTCGCCAAGAACTCGTTCATAAGCTCCAATTTCGATGGGCTCGTCTGGGTCCTCCTCAGCAGGACTTGACTGCGCACTCACCCCCCGGAGAGATGGCACCCGAGCTTCCCTTGGTCCTGCGCCATGCTGCAGCCCACTGGGCCCCAGTGCACCACCCAGTGCAGTCCCCACTCCTAAATCTAAGGTACTAACCGTGTACTCCCAGTATATGAGCTGGCGCGTGTGACTGTCGGGAGCAGTGACGTGATGTTGCTGGCACGGCTCTCCCCCTCTCCATCTCCCTTATCGGACATGCCGTCAAGATCATCCAGGGCCTCAAGTGTGTCCTCCTGACTCTGGCTGCCAGTCTCATCAAGGATGTCCATCTCGCTTTGGATGACACTCGGGGTCTCATCTACAATCATAAATGGGACAAGGGGTGCTGTGAGGGTGAGGTGGTGCAGAGCACTTTGCAGCAAGTAGCTTGCACACAAGCATAAGCAATTGCCAGCTGGCGGATTTTGTTGTCAGGGAGAGATGGCTATGCACAAAGGCCTTCACGTACCCATGCTGCCCCCAGTGGGATCGGAGCGACCATCAGCCACAGGAATTCCAACATGCGTGCCCACTAGCTGCTGCACCCTTTCCTCCATATCAGTCAGCTTGACATTTTCCGACTCGCCCCCACCAGTGGCTTGTTGCTGGGCACAGTTGCGTGCCACCTTGGCCTGCAAAGCAAAGCAGGGATGATAAATCAGAGTTTCTTGAGGCCTTGGCGATTAGTGCAAGTGTGGGTCCATTACATGCAACTTTGAATCTCACATGCAAGGGAGCCTCCATTGTGAGAGTGCGCTCATACAGGCCTTAGCAATCAAATGCTACTTCAGCTACTATATAGTGTTGATGAGAAAGAAGTTAAGATGAAGGAGGGTCTTGCAGATGTAAGGTGAGGAGTTGCGGGTACATGTACTCACTTCCATTAGTCGAATAAGGTCGGTTAGCCTTTTCCTGCATTAGATGGGGGTGGGCTGGTGAATGGAGGGCCACGAAACCTCCTCTACAATCTTCCGCCACGCATTAGGGAAGACGCTCTTAATTGGTTGCCCACCAGTATCAGGGTATGTAAAGAGGAGGTAGAAAGTAAATGTTGGTCCCTTAGAGGCTGAGACAGGAGAAATTATTATGGAGAATAAGGAAATGGCAGAAACGTTAAACACATATTTTGTGTCTACTATTTCACAGTAGACGACGTACAAAACATTTCTAAAATGGTGAGGAATCAAGGGTCTAATGAGGGTGAGGAACTTAATGTAATTAATATAAGTAGAGAAAAAGTACTAGAGAAATTAATGCGGTGGCCTCTTGAGCGAAATTCCGCTCATTTTTTTTCCGGCGGACCGGAAGTCGGTCATAATAGGGGTGGATGTGTGGCGATAAGCGGATGTTGGCAGTCTAGAGGTGCAGAAGTTGGGGAGGTGCGGAGTGACTGCCCCTGTCAGTCATCACGGCACCACATCGCCACGGCACTCCCTTCACTTAAAGGGGAGAGACTGCGCGATTTTTAAAGTTCGGTCCACTGGGTCACCAGGGAAGGTTTCGGCCGGTGTGAGTGTTTGTGGCCCGACATGGCAGTTTGCCGACAAAAAAAACCATGCAGCAGCAGCAGTGCGCCCTCCCCTTTAATGGGAGTCGCACCGCCATTTTACAAGGGCTACAGCCTCACTGCACCGGCAGTAAAAAGCAGCTTTTGGAACCACGCGGTGGAGGCAAGATTTTTTCGGAGGAATTTTGCCATCGTGTGAGGGGGGGGACCATCAGTGGTGTGCGCTCTGATGACGCACTTAGAACAGATTAGCAGCCATTACACGAAAAATTAGTGCCCATTGTACTCCGCAGTGTGGCCGCCGATTGCCGGCGGTAACAGGCCATAAGGAAAGGGGCAATTTCAGCCCTTGAAAGTCTTGCTACAATTGTACAGGGCCTTGGTGAGACCACACCTGGAGTACTGTGCACAGTTTTGGTCTCCTTATCTAAGGAAGGATATACTTGTCTTGGAGGTGGTGCAACATAGGTCCACTAGATTGGTGTCTGGGATGAGAGGGTGTCTTATGATAAGAGATTGTACAGAATGGGCCTATGCACTCTGGAGTTGAGAAGAATGTGAGGTGATTGCATTGAAACATACAAGATTTGAAAGGGATTGACAGGGTAGTTGCTGAGAGATTGTTTCCCCTGACGAGTGTCTAGAACTAGGGGGCATAGTAAGGGGTAGGCCATTTAAGACAGAAATGGGGAGGAATTTCTACACTCAGTGGGTTATGAATCTTTGGAATTCTCTGCCCCAGAGGGCTGTGGATAATGAGTTTCTGAGTATATTCAAGGCTGAGATCGATAGATTTTTGGACTCTAGTGGAATCAAGGGATATGGATATTGAGCGGGAAAGTGGATTGAAGTCAATGGTCAGCCATGATCTTATTGAATGGCACAGCAGGCTCGAGGGGCCATATGGCCTACTGCTGCTGAGGGTGTGTGTGAGCGTAAGAGTGAGGGTGTGTGTGTGTGTGTGTGTGAAAGTGAGGGCATGTGTGTGTGTGAAAGTGAGGGTGTGTGAGTGAGGGTGTGTGTGAGAGTGAGGGTGTGTGAGGGTGACATCACCAAAGGAACGCTCCACTGGATTATGTGCCCAATGGAAGACGTGACAGACAGATGAGGAGGACCAGACGTTATACCCCCCGCAAGTACAAGGAGAAGCATTCTTACCTCGACTTGCCTGACACCACCTGCCTTCGGAGACTGCGCTTTCACAAAGAGGTTATCACTGAAGTATGCCAGCTGATAAGGGCAGATCCGCAGCCTGCCAGCACCATCAGTACTGCATTGTCCGTCGAGGTCAAAGTCACAGCAGAACTGTCGTTCTACACCTCGGGTTCTTTTCAGGCCACAGCTGGAGACATTTGCAGTCTGTCTCAGCATGCCAGACATTGCTGCATTAGATAGGTCACCGAAGCCCTGTACACATGCAGGAGGGACTTGATCAGCTTCCCTATGATCGGGGAGGCACAGAGTGAGAGGGCTCGAGGATTCTCCAGAATTGCAAACTTCCCCAAGGTACAGAGAGCAATAGACTGTATACACATCGCGATGCGGACACCTTTTCGGGATGCTGAGGTTTTCAGGAATCGCAAGGGATTCCACTCCCTGAATGTCCAACTGGTTGTCGACCACCAGCAAATTATACGAGCAGTGGATGCTCAATTTCCAGGCAGCATCCATGATGCTCACATTCTGCGTGAGAGCACTGTCTCTGACTTGTTTAACAATGAGCCACAAGGTCAATGCTGGATGCTTGGTGACAAAGGATATGGTCTCGCCACCTGGCTGAGGACACCCTTGCGTGACACCCACACCGAAGCCGAGAGGCGATACAATGAGAGCCACAGAGCAACTCGCAATATAGTGGAGAAAACCATTGGAGTGCTGAAGCAGCGCTTTAGATGCCTGGACCACTCAGGAGGTGAGCTCCAATACCACCCTGAGCAGGTGGCTAAATTCGTGGTGGTCTGCTCCATGTTGCACAACTTGGCTATCAGGAGGGGACAAGAATTGTCTGATGAGTCTGACAGTCCACCTCACCAGAGAGAAGAAGAGGAGGACAAGGAGGTGGACGCTGACATCAGCCCAGACAATCAGGCTGACGCTGAAACCATGCCCCCGGGGGCACTCCTGTAGACCGCATGAAAAGACCCATGGTGACATGATAGCTGCAAGAGCTTTTCATCAGGAGTTCATCAATGATCATTTTGCCTGAAAGAACGTTGGTGTTATTTACAAGGCTGACACACTGCTGGGTGTGAAGGTCATACATCAATGGTGGGCATCACCTTGGTGACAGTTAAAGTTTAAGTTGCTTGAAGTTAAGTGTAATTATACTCTTTGATGTTAAAGAATCACCAGCGTGTAATGGTGCAGCTATATGAGCCAATGTACGACAAGGTTTTGTTAAATAAAAAACATTTAAACCGAATATTAGTCTGAAATCATCAGTATTACTGTACAAACCAACTCTTTCCCCCCTCCCCCCCCCACCCCCCACCTTGGTGCTTAGTAGGCTTTTTGCTACTGGTGAATCTCCATCGTACCTCCCACAACAGCCAGACAAGCACACACAACAGCCACACATGCATTCAGTGCCACTGGGCTCCCTCTTTCTCTGTCTCCTCTTCTGCGCATGTCATGATGACCCTTGACCTCCTGAATCACGGGAATCGAGCGTTGCCACGCCGTTGCTAAGGACGCCCACACTTTACGCAGAAGGTCAAAAAAATTTAACGCTACCGCCCATTTGATATCGCTTGCGGTAACGGCCATGTTCAAAAATGGAAACTAAGTGTTTTGAGAATGGGCGAGAAGTCGGCGATCTGAAAACCCTTTTTGAATGCCCACGCCAGAAATAACGCCCATTTTTGGGTGCTAAGCACAAAAGTGGAGGTTCTAGCCCTGTATACACTACATCATATGCACTACTCTCATCGACCCTCCTGGTTACCTCCTCGAAAAATTCAATCAGGTAAATCAAACATGATCTTCCCTTAACAAATGCGTGCTGACTGTTCCTGATTAATCCTTGCCTTTCTAAATGTAGATTTATCCTGGCCTTCAGGAATTTTTCCAATAATTTTCCCACCACTGAGGTTAGGCTGACAGGCCTGTAATTACTCAGCCTATCTCTTTCTCCCTTCTTAAACAAGTGTACCAAATTAGCAGTCCTCCAGTCCTCCGGCACCATGCCTGAATCCAAAGAGGACTGGAAAATGATTATAAGTTTGAGGCTGAAGGCCTTGACCGCATATGAAGAGTTAAAAGGTGTTGGTGGGTGTCCTCAGGCTGAGTCGGGAGCTAGAAGGTGAGAGATGCTTGTATGGGCGGGGAATGTCTGCTGAGGCGGTAGAGATTGTTTAGGGTGTCTCCAGCAACGAGGAGCATGGCCTGGTATACATAGAGAAGGGGTGGGCAGTGTAAAGCCTTTACATTATGTGAGACGGTGAGGCTCACCTGAATGCATTGCAAGGTGAATGGAAAGGGTACTCACCCTGACGAACCTGGTCAGGTCGTTGAACTTTTTGCAAGATTGAGTCGCTGTTCTGGCCACTGTGTCGAGGGCAGAGACCTGCTGGGCCACCTCCCTCCACAGCCTTCTGAAGACTATCGGCAATGGCCTGCGTCTCCCTCCAGGCTGTAGCGCATTGCAGCACCTCTCCACAGCCTCAAGTAAGGCCTCAAGGGCCGTGGCCGAGAAACAGTGCACACCTTGCCTTCCTCCCTGCTCCTCCATTTTTCTGCTCTGAAGTCATTGAGGAGGTGGAGCTGTGGATGCACATAAGTACCTTGCCACTCCATTAACACTTGACTTTTCCCGAGTTGTGATTCGGACTTCGGAGCATGGGCAATGGTTGACAAAATTTTGCACCAAGATTTTCGTTAGCGCCTCCCCCCCGGTCAGGTGTGTATGGCTGATTTAGCACCCTCCCCCAGGTTAGGTGTGTATGGCTGATTTAGTGCCTCCCCCAGGTCAGGTGTGTATGGCTGATTTAGCACCCTCCCCCAGGTCAGGTGTGTATTGCTGATTTAGTGCCTCCCCCAGGTCAGGTGTGTATGGCTGATTTAGTGCCCCTTCCCCAGGTCAGGTGTGTATGGCTGATTTAGCACCCTCCCCCAGGTCAGGTGTGTATGGCTGATTTAGTGTCCCCTCCCCCAGGTCAGGTGTGTATGGCTGATTTAGTGCCCCCGCCCCAGGTCAGGTGTGTGTGGCTGATTTAGTGCCCCCCCCCCTCAGGTCAGGTGTGTATGGCTGATTTAGTGTTCCCCCAGGTCAGGTGTGTATGGCTGATTTAGTGTCCCCCCCGCCCCTCAGGTCAGGTGTGTACGGCTGTTTTAGTGCCACCTCCCCCAGGTCAGGTGTGTATGGCTGATTAAGCGGTCCCCCCAGATCAGGTGTGTATGGCTAATTTAGTGGCCCTCCCCCCCCAGGTCAGGTGTGTATGGCTGATTTAGTGCCCCTCCCACAGGTCAGGTGTGTATGGCTGATTAAGCGGTAACCCCAGATCAGATGTGTATGGCTAATTTAGTGCCCCTCCACCCCAGGTCAGGTGTGTATGGCTGATTTAGCGACCCCCAGGTCAGGTGTGTATGGTTGATTTAGTGCCCCTCCCCCAGGTCAGGTGTGTGTGGCTGATTTAGTGCCCCCCCCCGTCAAGTCAGGTGTGTATGGCTGATTTAGTGTTCCCCCAGGTCAGGTGTGTATGGCTGATTTAGTGTCCCCCCCGCCCCTCAGGTCAGGTATGTACGGCTGTTTTAGTGCCACCTCCCCCAGGTCAGGTGTGTATGGCTGATTAAGCGGTCCCCCCAGATCAGGTGTGTATGGCTAATTTAGTGCCCCTCCCCCCCCAGGTCAGGTGTGTATGGCTGATTTAGTGCCCCTCCCACAGGTCAGGTGTGTATGGCTGATTAAGCGGTAACCCCAGATCAGGTGTGTATGGCTAATTTAGTGCCCCTCCCCCCCAGGTCAGGTGTGTATGGCTGATTTAGCGTCCCCCAGGTCAGGTGTGTATGGCTGATTTAGTGCCCCTCCCCCAGGTCAGGTGTGTATAGCGGATTTAGCTCCCCCCCCCCCGAGGTCATGTGTGTATAGCTGATTTAGCCTCCCCAGGTCAGGTGTGAATGGCTGATTTAGTGCCCCTCCCCCAGGTCAGGTGTGTATGGCTGATTTAGTGTCCCCCTCCCCCAGGTCAAGTGTGTATGGCTGATTTAGTGCCGCCCCCCACCAGGTCAGGTGTGTATGGCTGATTTAGTGCCCCTTCCCCAGGTCAGGTGTGTATGGCTGATTTAGTGCCACCTCCCCCAGGTCAGGTGTGTATGGCTGATTAAGCGCCCCCCCCAGATCAGGTGTGTATGGCTGATTTAGTGCCTCTCCCCCCCCCCCCCAGGTCACGTGTGTATGGCTGATTTAGTGCCCCTCCCACAGGTCAGGTATGTATGGCTGATTTAGCGCCCCCCCCAGGTCAGGTGTGTATGGCTGATTTAGTGCCACTCCCCCAGGTCAGGTGTGTATGGCTGATTTAGTGCCCCTCCCCCCCCAGGTCACGTGTGTATGGCTGATATAGTGCCCCTCCTCCCCAGGTCAGGTGTGTATGGCTGATTTAGTGCCCCTCCCCAGGTCAGGTGTGTACGGCTGATTTAGTGCCCTTCGCCCCCCCCAGGTCAGGTGTGTATGGCTGATTTAGTGCCCCTCCCACAAGTCAGGTGTGTAAGGCTGATTTAGTGCCCCTCCCCCCCAGGTCAGGTGTGTGTGGCTGATTTAGTGCCCCAGATCCAGGTCAGGTGTGTATGGCTGATTGAGTGCCCCTCCCACCCAAGGTCAGGTGTGTATGGCTGATTTAGTGCCCTTCCCCCAGGTCAGGTGTGTATGGCTGATTAAGCGCCCCCCCAGGTCAGGTGTGTATGGCTGATTTAGTGCCCCTTCCCCAGGTCAGGTGTGTATGGCTGATTTAGTGCCCCTCCCCCCCCAGGTCAGGTGTGATTGGCTGATTTAGCGCCCCCCCAGGTCAGGTGTGTATGACTGATTTAGTGCCCCACCCCCAGGTCAAGTGTGAATGGCTGATTTAGTGCTCCTCCCCCAGGTCAGGTGTGTATGACTGATTTAGTGCCCCCCCCCCCCCTCAGGTCAGGTGTGTATGGCTGATTTAGTGTCGTCCCCCCCCACGTCAGGTGTGTATGGCTGATTTAGTGCCGCCCCCCCAGGTCAGGTGTGTATGGCTGATTTAGTGCCCCCCCCCCCAGGTCAGGTGTGTGTAGCTGATTTAGTGCCACCACCCCCAGGTCAGGTGTGTGTGGCTGATTTAGTGCCCCAGCCCCAGGTGTGTATGGCTGATTTAGTGTCCACTCCCCCAGGTCAGGTGTGTAGCTGATTTAGTGTTGCCCCCAGGTCAGGTGTGTACAGCTGTTTTAGTGCCACCTCCCCCAGGTCAGGTGTGTATGGTTGATTAAGCGCCCCCTCCAGATCAGGTGTGTATGGCTGATTTAGTGCCCCTCCCCCCCCAGGTCAGGTGTGTATGGCTGATTTAGTGCCCCTCCCACAGGTCAGGTGTGTATGGCTGATTTAGTGCCCCTCCCACAGGTCAGGTGTGTATGGCTGATTTAGTGCCCCTCCCCCAGGTCAGGTGTGTATGGCTGATTTAGTGCCCCTCCCCCCCAGGTCAGGTGTGAATGGCTGATTTAGTGCCCCTCCACCAGGTCAGGTGTGTATGGCTGATTTAGTGTCCCACCCCCCAGGTCAGGTGTGTATGGCTGATTTAGTGCCACCCCCCAGGTCAGGTGTATGTGGCTGATTTAGTGCCGCACCCCCAGGTCAGGTGTGTGTGGCTGATTTAGTGCCAGCCCCCAGGTCAGGTGTGTGTGGCTGATTTAGTGTCCCCCCCCCCCAGGTGTGTATGGCTGATTTAGTGTCACCTCCCCCCTCCAGGTCAGGTGTGTATGGCTGATTTAGTGTCCCCCACCCCCCAGGTCAGGTGTGTATGGCTGATTTAGTGCCCCTCCCGCCCCCAGCTCACGTGTGTATGGCTGATTTAGTGCCCTTCCCCCCCAGGTCAGGTGTGTATGGCTGATTTAGTGCCCCTTCCCCAGGTCAGGTGTGTATGGCTGATTTAGTGCCCCTCCCCCAGGTCAGGTGTGTACGGCTGATTATGCGCCCTCCCCCAGATCAGGTGATATGGCTGATTTAGTGCCCCTCCCTCCCCAGGTCAGGTGTGTATGGCTGATTTAGTGCCCCTCCCACAGGTCAGGTGTGTATGGCTGATTTAGCGCCCCCCCCAGGTCAGGTGTGTATGGCTGATTTAGTGCCCCTCCCACAGGTCAGGTGTGTATGGCTGATTTAGCGCCCCCCCCTCCAGGTCAGGTGTGTATGGCTGATTTAGTGCCCCTCCCACAGGTCAGGTGTGTATGGCTGATTTAGTGCCTTTCCCCCCCAGGTCAGGTGTGTATGGCTGATTTAGTGCCCCCCCCCCAGGTCAGGTGTGTATGGCTGATTTAGTGCCCCTCCCGCCCCCAGGTCACGTGTGTATGGCTGATTTAGTGCCCTTCCCCCCCAGGTCAGGTGTGTATGGCTGATTTAGTGCCCCTTCCCCAGGTCAGGTGTGTATGGCTGATTTAGTGCCCCTCCCCAAGGTCAGGTGTGTACGGCTGTTTTAGTGCCACCTCCCCCAGGTCAGGTGTGTATGGCTGATTATGCGCCCCCCCCCAGATCAGGTGATATGGCTGATTTAGTGCCCCTCCCTCCCCAGGTCAGGTGTGTATGGCTGATTTAGTGCCCCTCCCACAGGTCAGGTGTGTATGGCTGATTTAGCGCCCCCCCCCCAGGTCAGGTGTGTATGGCTGATTTAGTGCCCCTCCCACAGGTCAGGTGTGTATGGCTGATTTAGCGCCCCCCCCCAGGTCAGGTGTGTATGGCTGATTTAGTGCCCCTCCCACAGGTCAGGTGTGTATGGCTGATTTAGTGCCCCCCCCCAGGTCACGTGTGTATGGCTGATTTAGTGACCCTCCCCTCCAGGTCAGGTGTGTATGGCTGACTTAGTGTCCCCCCCGCCCCAAGTCAGGTGTGTATTGCTGATTTAGTGCCCCTCCCCCCAGGTCAGGTGTGTATGGCTGATTTAGTGCCCCTCCCCAGGTCAGGTGTGTATGGCTGATTTAGTGCCCTTCCCCCCCAGGTCAGGTGTGTATGGCTGATTTAGTGCCCCAGCCCCAGGTCAGGTGTGTATGGCTGATTTAGTGACTTTCCCCCCCAGGTCAGGTGTGTGTGGCTGATTTAGCGCCCCCTCCCCCAGGTCAGGTGTGTATGGCTGATTTAGTGTGCCCCAAGATCAGGTGTGTATGGCTGTTTTAGTGCCACCTCCCCCAGGTCAGGTGTGTATGGCTGAATAAGCGCCCCCCCAAGATCAGGTGTGTATGGCTGATTTAGCCCCCCCCCCGAGGTCATGTGTGTATGGCTGATTTAGTGCCCCTCCCCCCCCAGGTCACGTGTGTATGGCTGATTTAGTGCCCCTCCCCCCCAGGTCAGGTGTGTATGGCTGACTAAGTGCCCCCCCCGCCATAAGTCAGGTGTGTATGGCTGATTTAGTGCCCCTCCCCCCCAGGTCAGGTGTGTATGGCTGATTTAGTGCCCCTCCCCCCCAGGTCAGGTGTGTATGGCTGATTTAGTGCCCCTCCCACAGGTCAGGTGTGTATGGCTGATATAGCGCCCCCCCCCAGGTCAGGTGTGTATGGCTGATTTAGTGCCCCTCCCACAGGTCAGGTGTGTATGGCTGATTTAATGCCCTTCCCCAGGTCAGGTGTGTATGGCTGATTTAGTGCCCCCCCCCCCCAGGTCACGTGTGTATGGCTGATTTAGTGACCCTCCCCTCCAGGTCAGGTGTGTATGGCTGACTTAGTGTCCCCCCCGCCCCAAGTCAGGTGTGTATTGCTGATTTAGTGCCCCTCCCCCCCAGGTCAGGTGTGTATGGCTGATTTAGTGCCCCTCCCCAGGTCAGGTGTGTATGGCTGATTTAGTGCCCTTCCCCCCCAGGTCAGGTGTGTATGGCTGATTTAGTGCCCCAGCCCCAGGTCAGGTTTGTATGGCTGATTTAGTGACTTTCCCCCCCCAGGTCAGGTGTGTGTGGCTGATTTAGTGCCACCTCCCCCAGGTCAGGTGTGTATGGCTGATTAAGCGCCCCCCCAAGATCAGGTGTGTATGGCTGATTTAGTGCCCTTCCCCCCCCCAGGTCAGGTGTGTATGGCTGATTTAGTGCCCCTCCCCCCCCCAGGTCAGGTGTGTGTGGCTCATTTAGTGCCCCTCCCACAGGTCAGATGTGTAGAGCTGATTTAGTGTCCCCCCCGCCACCCAAGGTCACGTGTGTATGGCTGTTTTAGTGCCACCTCCCCCAGGTCACGTGTGTATGGCTGATTTAGTGCCCCTCCCCCCCAGGTCACGTGTGTATGGCTGATTTAGTGCCCCTCCCCCCCAGGTCAGGTGTGTATGGCTGATTTAGTGCCCCTTCCCCCCAGGTCAGGTGTGTATGGCTGATTTAGTGCCCCTCCCCAGGTCAGGTGTGTATGGCTGATTCAGTGCCCTTCCCCCCCAGGTCAGGTGTGTATGGCTGATTTAGTGCCCCAGCCCCAGGTCAGGTGTGTATGGCTGATTTAGTGACTTTCCCCCCCCAGGTCAGGTGTGTGTGGCTGATTTAGCGCCCCCTCCCCCAGGTCAGGTGTGTATGGCTGATTTAGTGCCCCTCCCCAGGTCAAGTGTGTATGGCTGATTTAGTGCCCTTCCCCCCCAGGTCAGGTGTGTATGGCTGATTTAGTGCCCCAGCCCCAGGTCAGGTTTGTATGGCTGATTTAGTGACTTTCCCCCCCCAGGTCAGGTGTGTGTGGCTGATTTAGTGCCACCTCCCCCAGGTCAGGTGTGTATGGCTGATTAAGCGCCCCCCCAAGATCAGGTGTGTATGGCTGATTTAGTGCCCTTCCCCCCCTAGGTCAGGTGTGTATGGCTGATTTAGTGCCCCTCCCACAGGTCAGGTGTGTATGGCTGATTTAGCGCCCCCCCAGGTCAGGTATGAATGGCTGATTGAGTGCCCCTCCCCCAGGTCAGGTGTGTATGGCTGATTTTGTGCCCCACGCAGGTCAGGTGTGTGTGGCTGATTTAGTGCCCCAGCCCCAGGTGTGTATGGCTGATTTAGTGTCCCCCCCTCCCAGGTCAGGTGTGTATGGCTGATTTAGTGCCCCTCCCCCCGCCCAGGTCACATGTGTATGGCTGATTTAGTGCCTTTCCCCCCCGCAGTTCAGGTGTGTATGGCTGATTTAGTGCCCCTTCCCCAGGTCAGGTTGTATGGCTGATTTAGTGCCCCTCCCCCGGGTCAGGTGTGTATGGCTGATTTAGCGCCCCCCCCAAGGTCAGGTGTGTATGGCTGATTTAGTGCCCCTCCCACAGGTCAGATGTGTATGGCTGATTGAGCGCCCCCCCAGGTCAGGTGTGTATGGCTGATTTAGCGCCCCCCCCCCAGGTCAGGTGTGTATGGCTGATTTAGTGCCCCTCCCACAGGTCAGGTGTGTATGGCTGATTTAATGCCCCTCCCCCAGGTCAGGTGTGTATGGCTGATTTAGTGCCCCAGCCCCAGGTCAGGTGTGTATGGCTGATTTAGTGACTCTCCCCCCCCTAGGTCAGGTGTGTGTGGCTGATTTAGCGCTCCCTCCCCCAGGTCAGGTGTGTATGGCTGATTTAGTGTCCCCCCAAGATCAGGTGTGTATGGCTGTTTTAGTGCCACCTCCCCCAGGTCAGGTGTGTATGGCTGATTAAGCGCCCCCACAAGATCAGGTGTGTATGGCTGATTTAGCCCCCCCCCCCCGAGGTCATGTGTGTATGGCTGATTTAGTGCCCCTCCCCCCTCCCAGGTCACGTGTGTATGGCTGATTTAGTGCCCCTCCCCCCCAGGTCAGGTGTGTATGGCTGACTTAGTGCCCCCCTGCCCCAAGTTAGGTGTGTATGGCTGATTTAGTGCCCCTCCCAAAGGTCAGATGTGTAAAGCTGATTTAGTGTCCCCGCCCCCCCCGCAAGGTCACGTGTGTATGGCTGTTTTAGTGCCACCTCCCCCAGGTCACGTGTGTATGGCTGATTTAGTGCCCCTCCCCCCCCAGGTCACGTGTGTATGGCTGATTTAGTGCCCCTCCCCCCCTGGTCAGGTGTGTATGGCTGATTTAGTGCCCCTCCTCCCCCAGGTCAGGTGTGTGTGGCTCATTTAGTGCCCCTCCCACAGGTCAGAGGTGAATGGCTGATTTAGTGTCCCCCCCCCCCCAAGGTCACGTGTGTATGGCTGTTTTAGTGCCACCTCCCCCAGGTCAGGTGTGAATGGCTGATTAAGCGCCCCCCCAAGATCAGGTATGTATGGCTGATTTAGTGCCCCTACCCCCCCAGGTCAGGTGTGTATGGCTGATTTAGTGCCCCTCCCCCCCCCAGGTCAGGTGTGTGTGGCTCATTTAGTGCCCCTCCCACAGGTCAGATGTGTAGAGCTGATTTAGTGTCCCCCCCGCCACCCAAGGTCACGTGTGTATGGCTGTTTTAGTGCCACCTCCCCCAGGTCACGTGTGTATGGCTGATTTAGTGCCCCTCCCCCCCAGGTCACGTGTGTATGGCTGATTTAGTGCCCCTCCCCCCCAGGTCAGGTGTGTATGGCTGATTTAGTGCCCCTTCCCCCCAGGTCAGGTGTGTATGGCTGATTTAGTGCCCCTCCCCAGGTCAGGTGTGTATGGCTGATTCAGTGCCCTTCCCCCCCAGGTCAGGTGTGTATGGCTGATTTAGTGCCCCAGCCCCAGGTCAGGTGTGTATGGCTGATTTAGTGACTTTCCCCCCCCAGGTCAGGTGTGTGTGGCTGATTTAGCGCCCCCTCCCCCAGGTCAGGTGTGTATGGCTGATTTAGTGCCCCTCCCCAGGTCAGGTGTGTATGGCTGATTTAGTGCCCTTCCCCCCCAGGTCAGGTGTGTATGGCTGATTTAGTGCCCCAGCCCCAGGTCAGGTTTGTATGGCTGATTTAGTGACTTTCCCCCCCCAGGTCAGGTGTGTGTGGCTGATTTAGTGCCACCTCCCCCAGGTCAGGTGTGTATGGCTGATTAAGCGCCCCCCCAAGATCAGGTGTGTATGGCTAATTTAGTGCCCTTCCCCCCCTAGGTCAGGTGTGTATGGCTGATTTAGTGCCCCTCCCACAGGTCAGGTGTGTATGGCTGATTTAGCGCCCCCCCAGGTCAGGTATGAATGGCTGATTGAGTGCCCCTCCCCCAGGTCAGGTGTGTATGGCTGATTTTGTGCCCCACGCAGGTCAGGTGTGTGTGGCTGATTTAGTGCCCCAGCCCCAGGTGTGTATGGCTGATTTAGTGTCCCCCCCTCCCAGGTCAGGTGTGTATGGCTGATTTAGTGCCCCTCCCCCCGCCCAGGTCACATGTGTATGGCTGATTTAGTGCCTTTCCCCCCCGCAGTTCAGGTGTGTATGGCTGATTTAGTGCCCCTTCCCCAGGTCAGGTTGTATGGCTGATTTAGTGCCCCTCCCCCGGGTCAGGTGTGTATGGCTGATTTAGCGCCCCCCCCAGGTCAGGTGTGTATGGCTGATTTAGTGCCCCTCCCACAGGTCAGATGTGTATGGCTGATTGAGCGCCCCCCCCAGGTCAGGTGTGTATGGCTGATTTAGCGCCCCCCCCCAGGTCAGGTGTGTATGGCTGATTTAGTGCCCCTCCCACAGGTCAGGTGTGTATGGCTGATTTAATGCCCCTCCCCCAGGTCAGGTGTGTATGGCTGATTTAGTGCCCCAGCCCCAGGTCAGGTGTGTATGGCTGATTTAGTGACTCTCCCCCCCCTAGGTCAGGTGTGTGTGGCTGATTTAGCGCTCCCTCCCCCAGGTCAGGTGTGTATGGCTGATTTAGTGTCCCCCCAAGATCAGGTGTGTATGGCTGTTTTAGTGCCACCTCCCCCAGGTCAGGTGTGTATGGCTGATTAAGCGCCCCCACAAGATCAGGTGTGTATGGCTGATTTAGCCCCCCCCCCCCGAGGTCATGTGTGTATGGCTGATTTAGTGCCCCTCCCCCCTCCCAGGTCACGTGTGTATGGCTGATTTAGTGCCCCTCCCCCCCAGGTCAGGTGTGTATGGCTGATTTAGTGCCCCTCCCCCCCAGGTCAGGTGTGTATGGCTGACTTAGTGCCCCCCTGCCCCAAGTCAGGTGTGTATGGCTGATTTAGTGCCCCTCCCAAAGGTCAGATGTGTAAAGCTGATTTAGTGTCCCCCCCCCCCGCAAGGTCACGTGTGTATGGCTGTTTTAGTGCCACCTCCCCCAGGTCACGTGTGTATGGCTGATTTAGTGCCCCTCCCCCCCCAGGTCACGTGTGTATGGCTGATTTAGTGCCCCTCCCCCCCAGGTCAGGTGTGTATGGCTGATTTAGTGCCCCTCCCCCCCCCAGGTCAGGTGTGTGTGGCTCATTTAGTGCCCCTCCCACAGGTCAGAGGTGAATGGCTGATTTAGTGTCCCCCCCCCCCCCCAAGGTCACGTGTGTATGGCTGTTTTAGTGCCACCTCCCCCAGGTCAGGTGTGAATGGCTGATTAAGCGCCCCCCCAAGATCAGGTATGTATGGCTGATTTAGTGCCCCTACCCCCCCAGGTCAGGTGTGTATGGCTGATTTAGTGCCCCTCCCCCCCCCAGGTCAGGTGTGTGTGGCTCATTTAGTGCCCCTCCCACAGGTCAGATGTGTAGAGCTGATTTAGTGTCCCCCCCGCCACCCAAGGTCACGTGTGTATGGCTGTTTTAGTGCCACCTCCCCCAGGTCACGTGTGTATGGCTGATTTAGTGCCCCTCCCCCCCAGGTCACGTGTGTATGGCTGATTTAGTGCCCCTCCCCCCCAGGTCAGGTGTGTATGGCTGATTTAGTGCCCCTTCCCCCCAGGTCAGGTGTGTATGGCTGATTTAGTGCCCCTCCCCCCCAGGTCAGGTGTGTATGGCTGATTCAGTGCCCTTCCCCCCCAGGTCAGGTGTGTATGGCTGATTTAGTGCCCCAGCCCCAGGTCAGGTGTGTATGGCTGATTTAGTGACTTTCCCCCCCCAGGTCAGGTGTGTGTGGCTGATTTAGCGCCCCCTCCCCCAGGTCAGGTGTGTATGGCTGATTTAGTGTCCCCCCAAGATCAGGTGTGTATGGCTGTTTTAGGGCCACCTCCCCCAGGTAAGGTGTGTATGGCTGATTAAGCGCCCCCCCAAGATCAGGTGTGTATGGCTGATTTAGTGCCCTTCCCCCCCTAGGTCAGGTGTGTATGGCTGATTTAGTGCCCCTCCCACAGGTCAGGTGTGTATGGCTGATTTAGCGCCCCCCCAGGTCAGGTATGAATGGCTGATTGAGTGCCCCTCCCCCAGGTCAGGTGTGTATGGCTGATTTTGTGCCCCCCGCAGGTCAGGTGTGTGTGGCTGATTTAGTGCCCCAGCCCCAGGTGTGTATGGCTGATTTAGTGTCCCCCCCCTCCCAGGTCAGGTGTGTATGGCTAATTTAGTGCCCCTCCCCCCGCCCAGGTCACATGTGTATGGCTGATTTAGTGCCTTTCCCCCCCGCAGTTCAGGTGTGTATGGCTGATTTAGTGCCCCTTCCCCAGGTCAGGTTGTATGGCTGATTTAGTGCCCCTCCCCCGGGTCAGGTGTGTATGGCTGATTTAGCGCCCCCCCCAGGTCAGGTGTGTATGGCTGATTTAGTGCCCCTCCCACAGGTCAGATGTGTATGGCTGATTGAGCGACCCCCCAGGTCAGGTGTGTATGGCTGATTTAGCGCCCCCCCCCAGGTCAGGTGTGTATGGCTGATTTAGTGCCCCTCCCACAGGTCAGGTGTGTATGGCTGATTTAATGCCCCTCCCCCAGGTCAGGTGTGTATGGCTGATTTAGTGCCCCAGCCCCAGGTCAGGTGTGTATGGCTGATTTAGTGACTCTCCCCCCCCTAGGTCAGGTGTGTGTGGCTGATTTAGCGCTCCCTCCCCCAGGTCAGGTGTGTATGGCTGATTTAGTGTCCCCCCAAGATCAGGTGTGTATGGCTGTTTTAGTGCCACCTCCCCCAGGTCAGGTGTGTATGGCTGATTAAGCGCCCCCACAAGATCAGGTGTGTATGGCTGATTTAGCCCCCCCCCCCCGAGGTCATGTGTGTATGGCTGATTTAGTGCCCCTCCCCCCTCCCAGGTCATGTGTGTATGGCTGATTTAGTGCCCCTCCCCCCCAGGTCAGGTGTGTATGGCTGACTTAGTGCCCCCCTGCCCCAAGTCAGGTGTGTATGGCTGATTTAGTGCCCCTCCCAAAGGTCAGATGTGTAAAGCTGATTTAGTGTCCCCCCCCCCCCCGCAAGGTCACGTGTGTATGGCTGTTTTAGTGCCACCTCCCCCAGGTCACGTGTGTATGGCTGATTTAGTGCCCCTCCCCCCCCAGGTCACGTGTGTATGGCTGATTTAGTGCCCCTCCCCCCCAGGTCAGGTGTGTATGGCTGATTTAGTGCCCCTCCCCCCCCCAGGTCAGGTGTGTGTGGCTCATTTAGTGCCCCTTCCACAGGTCAGAGGTGAATGGCTGATTTAGTGTCCCCCCCCCCCAAGGTCACGTGTGTATGGCTGTTTTAGTGCCACCTCCCCCAGGTCAGGTGTGGATGGCTGATTAAGCGCCCCCCCAAGATCAGGTATGTATGGCTGATTTAGTGCCCCTACCCCCCCAGGTCAGGTGTGTATGGCTGATTTAGTGCCCCTCCCCCCCCCCAGGTCAGGTGTGTGTGGCTCATTTAGTGCCCCTCCCACAGGTCAGATGTGTAGAGCTGATTTAGTGTCCCCCCCGCCACCCAAGGTCACGTGTGTATGGCTGTTTTAGTGCCACCTCCCCCAGGTCACGTGTGTATGGCTGATTTAGTGCCCCTCCCCCCCAGGTCACGTGTGTATGGCTGATTTAGTGCCCCTCCCCCCCCAGGTCAGGTGTGTATGGCTGATTTAGTGCCCCTTCCCCCCAGGTCAGGTGTGTATGGCTGATTTAGTGCCCCTCCCCAGGTCAGGTGTGTATGGCTGATTTAGTGCCCTTCCCCCCCCTAGGTCAGGTGTGTATGGCTGATTTAGTGCCCCTCCCACAGGTCAGGTGTGTATGGCTGATTTAGTGCCCCTTCCCCCCAGGTCAGGTGTGTATGGCTGATTTAGTGCCCCTCCCCAGGTCAGGTGTGTATGGCTGATTTAGTGCCCTTCCCCCCCTAGGTCAGGTGTGTATGGCTGATTTAGTGCCCCTCCCACAGGTCAGGTGTGTATGGCTGATTTAGCGCCCCCCAGGCACGTGTGTATGGCTGATTTAGTGTCCCCCCCCCCAGGTCAGGTGTGTATGGCTGATTTAGTGCCACCTCCCCCAGGTCACGTGTGTATGGCTGATTTAGTGCCCCTCCCCCCCAGGTCACGTGTGTATGGCTGATTTAGTGCCCCTCCCCCCCAGGTCAGGTGTGTATGGCTGATTTAGTGCCCCTTCCCCCCAGGTCAGGTGTGTATGGCTGATTTAGTGCCCTTCCCCCCCTAGGTCAGGTGTGTATGGCTGATTTAGTGCCCCTCCCACAGGTCAGGTGTGTATGGCTGATTTAGCGCCCACCAGGCACGTGTGTATGGCTGATTTAGTGTACCCCCCCCCAGGTCAGGTGTGTATGGCTGATTTAGTGCCCCCCCCCGCAGGTCAGGTGTGTGTGGCTGATTTAGTGCCCCAGCCCCAGGTGTGTATGGCTGATTTAGTGTCCCCCCCTCCCAGGTCAGGTGTGTATGGCTGATTTAGTGCCCCTCCCCTCGCCCAGGTCACGTGTGTATGGCTGATTTAGTGCCCTTCCCCCCCCCAGTTCAGGTGTGTATGGCTGATTTAGTGCCCCTTCCCCAGGTCAGGTGTATATGGCTGATTTAGTGCCCCTCCCCCGGGTCAGGTGTGTATGGCTGATTAAGCGCCCCCCCCAGATCAGGTGTGTATGGCTGATTTAGTGCCCCTCCCGTCCAGGTCAGGTGTGTATGGCTGATTTAGTGCCCCTCCCCAGGTCAGGTGTGTATGGCTGATTTAGTGCCCTTCCCCCCCCAGGTCAGGTGTGTATGGCTGATTTAGTGCCCCTCCCACAGGTCAGATGTGTAGAGCTGATTTAGTGTCCCCCCCCCGCAAGGTCACGTGTGTATGGCTGTTTTAGTGCCACCTCCCCCAGGTCACGTGTGTATGGCTGATTAATGCCCCTCCCCCCCCCCCCCCCAGGTCACGTGTGTATGGCTGATTTAGTGCCCCTCCCCCCCCAGGTCACGTGTGTATGGCTGATTTAGTGCCCCAGCCCCAGGTCAGGTGTGTATGGCTGATTTAGTGCCCTTCCCCCCCTAGGTCAGGTGTGTATGGCTGATTTAGTGCCCCCCCCCCCAGGTCAGGTGTGTATGGCTGATTTAGTGCCCTTCCCCCCCTAGGTCAGGTGTGAATGGCTGATTGAGTGCCCCTCCCCCAGGTCAGGTGAGTATGGCTGATTTAGTGCCCCTCCCCCCCCCCTCCAGGTCACGTGTGTATGGCTGATTTAGTGCCCCTCCCCCAGGTCAGGTGTGTATGGCTGATTTAGTGTCCCCCCCCCAGGTCAGGTGTGTATGGCTGATTTAGTGCCCCTTTCCCCCCCAGGTCAGGTGTGTGTGGCTGATTTAGTGCCCCCCCGCAGGTCAGGTGTGTGTGGCTGATTTAGTGCCCCAGCCCCAGGTGTGTATGGCTGATTTAGTGTCCCGCCCTCCCAGATCAGGTGTGTATGGCTGATTTAGTGCCCCTCCCCCCGCCCAGGTCACATGTGTATGGCTGATTTAGTGCCCTTCCCCCCCCAGTTCAGGTGTGTATGGCTGATTTAGTGCCCCTTCCCCAGGTCAGGTGTGTATGGCTGATTTAGTGCCCCTCCCCCGGGTCAGGTGTGTATGGCTGATTTAGCGCCCCCCCCAGGTCAGGTGTGTATGGCTGATTTAGTGCCCCTCCCACAGGTCAGGTGTGTATGGCTGATTTAGCGCCCCCCCCAGGTCAGGTGTGTATGGCTGATTTAGTGCCCCTCCCACAGGTCAGGTGTGTATGGCTGATTTAGTGTACCCCCCCCAGGTCAGGTGTGTATGGCTGATTAAGCGCCCCCCCAAGATCAGGTATGTATGGCTGATTTAGTGCCCCTACCCCCCCAGGTCAGGTGTGTATGGCTGATTTAGTGCCCCTCCCCCCCCCAGGTCAGGTGTGTGTGGCTCATTTAGTGCCCCTCCCACAGGTCAGATGTGTAGAGCTGATTTAGTGTCCCCCCCGCCACCCAAGGTCACGTGAGTATGGCTGTTTTAGTGCCACCTCCCCCCAAGGTCACGTGAGTATGGCTGTTTTAGTGCCACCTCCCCCCCAGGTCACGTGTGTATGGCTGATTTAGTGCCCCTTCCCCCCAGGTCAGGTGTGTATGGCTGATTTAGTGTCCCCCCCCCAGGTCAGGTGTGTATGGCTGATTTAGTGACCCTCCCCCCCCCCCAGGTCAGGTGTGTGTGGCTGATTTAGTGCCCCCCCCCCGCAGGTCAGGTGTGTGTGGCTGATTTAGTGCCCCAGCCCCAGGTGTGTATGGCTGATTTGGTGTCCCCCCCTCCCAGGTCAGGTGTGTATGGCTGATTTAGTGCCCCTCCCCTCGCCCAGGTCACGTGTGTATGGCTGATTTAGTGCCCTTCCCCCCCCAGTTCAGGTGTGTATGGCTGATTTAGTGCCCCTTCCCCAGGTCAGGTGTGTATGGCTGATTTAGTGCCCCTCCCCCGGGTCAGGTGTGTATGGCTGATTAAGCGCCCCCCCAGATCAGGTGTGTATGACTGATTTAGTGCCCCTCCCCCCCCCAGGTCAGGTGTGTATGGCTGATTTAGTGCCCCTCCCACAGGTCAGGTGTGTATGGCTGATTTAGTGCTCCTCACACAGGTCAGGTGTATATGGCTGATTTAGTGCCCCTCCGCCCCCCCCCAGGTCACGTGTGTATGGCTGATTTAGTTCCCCTCCCCCCCAGGTCAGGTGTGTACGGCTGAATAAGTGTCCCCCCCGCCACAAGTATGGTGTGTATGGCTGATTTAGTGCCCCTCCCCTCCAGGTCAGGTGTGTATGGCTGATTTAGTGCCCCTCCCCAGGTCAGGTGTGTATGGCTGATTTAGTGCCCTTCCCCCCCCAGGTCAGGTGTGTATGGCTGATTTAGTGCCCCTCCCACAGGCCAGGTGTGTATGGCTGATTTAGTGGCCCACCCCCCCCAGGTCAGGTGTGTATGGCTGATTTAGTGACTCTCCCCCCCAAGGTCAGGTGTGTGTGGCTGATTTAGTGCCCCCCCCGCAGGTCAGGTGTGTATGGCTGATTTAGTGGCCCACCCCCCCCAGGTCAGGTGTGTATGGCTGATTTAGTGACTCTCCCCCCCAAGGTCAGGTGTGTGTGGCTGATTTAGTGCCACCTCCCCCAGGTCACGTGTGTATGGCTGATTTAGTGCCCCTCCCCCCCCCCAGGTCACGTGTGTATGGCAGATTTATTGCCCCTCCCCCCCAGGTCACGTGTGTATGGCTGATTTAGTGCCCCAGCCCCAGGTCAGGTGTGTATGGCTGATTTAGTGGCCTTCCCCCCCTAGGTCAGGTGTGTATGGCTGATTTAGTGCCCCCCACCCCCAGGTCAGGTGTGTATGGCTGATTTAGTGCCCTTCCCCCCCTAGGTCAGGTGTGAATGGCTGATTGAGTGCCCCTCCCCCAGGTCAGGTGTGTATGGCTGATTTAGTGCCCCTCCCCCAGGTCAGGTGTGTATGGCTGATTTAGTGTCCCCCCCCCAGGTCAGGTGTGTATGGCTAATTTAGTGCCCCTTCCCCCCCCAGGTCAGGTGTGTGTGGCTGATTTAGTGCCCCCCCGCAGGTCAGGTGTGTGTGGCTGATTTAGTGCCCCAGCCCCAGGTGTGTATGGCTGATTTAGTGTCCCGCCCTCCCAGATCAGGTGTGTATGGCTGATTTAGTGCCCCTCCCCCAGGTCAGGTGTGTATGGCTGATTTAGCGCGCCCCCCAGGTCAGGTGTGTATGGCTGATTTAGTGCCCCTCCCACAGGTCAGGTGTGTATGGCTGATTTAGTGTACCCCCCCCAGGTCAGGTGTGTATGGCTGATTTAGTGCCCCTCCCCCCCCCCAGGTCAGGTGTGTGTGGCTGATTTAGTGCCCCCCCTCAGGTCAGGTGTGTGTGGCTGATTTAGTGCCCCAGCCCCAGGTGTGTATGGCTGATTTAGTGTCCCGCCCTCCCAGGTCAGGTGTGTATGGCTGATTTAGTGCCCCTCCCACAGGCCAGGTGTGTATGGCTGATTTAGTGCCCCACCCCCCCCCCCCCAGGTCAGGTGTGTATGCCTGATTTAGTGCCCCTCCCACAGGTCAGGTGTGTATGGCTGATTTAGTGCCCCTCCCCCTCAGGTCAGGTGTGTATGGCTGATTTAGTGCCCCTCCCCAGGTCAGGTGTGTATGGCTGATTTAGTGCCCCTCCCCCCCCAGGTCAGGTGTGTATGGCTGATTTAGTGCCCCACCCCCCCAGGTCAGGTGTGTATGGCTTATTTAGTGCCCCTCCTACAGGTCAGGTGTGTATGGCTGATTTAGTGCCCCCCCCCTGGTCAGGTGTGTATGGCTGATTTAGTGCCCCTCCTACAGGTCAGGTGTGCATGGCTGATTTAGTGCCCCTCCCCCAGGTCAGGTGTGTATGGCTGATTTAGTGCCCCTCCCCCCCCCCCCAGGTCACGTGTGTATGGCTGATTTAGTGCCCTTCCCCCCACAGGTCAGGTGTGTATGGCTGATTTAGTGCCCCTTCCCCAGGTCAGGTGTGTATGGCTGATTTAGTGCCCCCCCCCAGGTCAGGTGTGTATGGCTGATTTAGTGCCCCTCCTACAGGTCAGGTGTGTATGGCTGATTTAGTGCCCCTCCCCGAGGTCAGGTGTGTATGGCTGATTATGCGCCCCCCCCCAGATCAGGTGATATGGCTGATTTAGTGCCCCTCCCTCCCCAGGTCAGGTGTGTATGGCTGATTTAGTGCCCCTCCCCCCCCAGGTCAGGTGTGTGTGGCTCATTTAGTGCCCCTCCCACAGGTCAGATGTGTAGAGCTGATTTAGTGTCCACCCCCCGCAAGGTCACGTGTGTATGGCTGTTTTAGTGCCACCTCCCCCAGGTCACGTGTGTATGGCTGATTTAGTGCCCCTCCCCCCCCAGGTCAGGTGTGTATGGCTGATTTAGTGCCCCAGCCCCAGGTCAGGTGTGTATGGCTGATTTAGTGCCCTTCCCCCCCTAGGTCAGGTGTGTATGGCTGATTTAGTGCCCCCCCCCCCAGGTCAGGTGTGTATGGCTGATTTAGTGCCCTTCCCCCCCTTGGTCAGGTGTGAATGGCTGATTGAGTGCCCCTCCCCCAGGTCAGGTGTGTATGGCTGATTTAGTGCCCCTCCCCCCCCCAGGTCACGTGTGTATGGCTGATTTAGTGCCCCTCCCCCAGGTCAGGTGTGTATGGCTGATTTAGTGTCCCCCCCCCAGGTCAGGTGTGTATGGCTGATTTAGTGCCCCCCCGCAGGTCAGGTGTGTGTGGCTGATTTAGTGCCCCAGCCCCAGGTGTGTATGGCTGATTTAGTGTCCCGCCCTCCCAGATCAGGTGTGTATGGCTGATTTAGTGCCCCTCCCCCCGCCCAGGTCACATGTGTATGGCTGATTTAGTGCCCTTCCCCCCCCAGTTCAGGTGTGTATGGCTGATTTAGTGCCCCTTCCCCAGGTCAGGTGTGTATGGCTGATTTAGTGCCCCTCCCCCGGGTCAGGTGTGTATGGCTGATTTAGCGCCCCCCCCAGGTCAGGTGTGTATGGCTGATTTAGTGCCCCTCCCACAGGTCAGGTGTGTATGGCTGATTTAGCGCCCCCCCCAGGTCACGTGTGTATGGCTGATTTAGTGCCCCTCCCACAGGTCAGGTGTGTATGGCTGATTTAGTGCCCCCCCCCCAGGTCAGGTGTGTATGGCTGATTTAGTGCCCCTCCCACAGGTCAGGTGTGTATGGCTGATTTAATGCCCCTCCCCCAGGTCAGGTGTGTATGGCTGATTTAGTGCCCCCCCCCCCAGGTCACGTGTGTATGGCTGATTTAGTGACCCTCCCCTCCGGGTCAGGTGTGTATGCCTGATTTAGTGTCCCCCCCGCCCCAAGTCAGGTGTGTATTGCTGATTTAGTGCCCCTCCCCCCCAGGTCAGGTGTGTATGGCTGATTTAGTGCCCTTCCCTCCAAGGTCAGGTGTGTATGGCTGATTTAGTGCCCCAGCCCCAGGTCAGGTGTGTATGGCTGATTTAGTGACTCTCCCCCCCCAGGTCAGGTGTGTGTGGCTGATTTAGCGCCCCCTCCCCCAGGTCAGGTGTGTATGGCTGATTTAGTGTCCCCCCAAGATCAGGTGTGTATGGCTGATTTAGTGCCCCTCCCCGCCAGGTCAGGTGTGTATGGCTGATTTAGTGCCCCTCCCACAGATCAGAGGTGTATGGCTGATTTAGTGCCCCTCCCACAGGTCAGAGGTGTATGGCTGATTTAGTGTCCCCCCCCCCCCCAAGGTCACGTGTGTATGGCTGTTTTAGTGCCACCTCCCCCAGGTCAGGTGTGTATAGCTGATTAAGCGCCCCCCCAAGATCAGGTGTGTATGGCTGATTTAGTGCCCCTACCCCCCCAGGTCAGGTGTGTATGGCCGATTTAGTGCCCCTCCCCCCCCCAGGTCAGGTGTGTGTGGCTCATTTAGTGCCCCTCCCACAGGTCAGAGGTGTATGGCTGATTTAGTGTCCCCCCCCCACAAGGTCACGTGCGTATGGCTGTTTTAGTGCCACCTCCCCCAGGTCAGGTGTATATGGCTGATTAAGCGCCCCCCCAAGATCAGGTGTGTATGGCTGATTTAGTGCCCCTACCCCCCCAGGTCAGGTGTGTATGGCTGATTTAGTTCCCCTCCCCCCCCAGGTCAGGTGTGTGTGGCTGATTGAGTGCCCCTCCCCCAGGTCAGGTGTGTGTGGCTGATTTAGTGCCCCCCCGCAGGTCAGGTGTGTGTGGCTGATTTAGTACCCCAGCCCCAGGTGTGTATGGCTGATTTAGTGTCCCGCCCTCCCAGGTCAGGTGTGTGTGGCTGATTTAGTGCCCCTCCCCCCGCCCAGGTCACATGTGTATGGCTGATTTAGTGCCCTCCCCCCCCCAGTTCAGGTGTGTATGGCTGATTTAGTGCCCCTTCCCCAGGTCAGGTGTGTATGGCTGATTTAGTGCCCCTCCCCCGGGTCAGGTGTGTATGGCTGAATAAGTGTCCCCCCCCGCCACAAGTATGGTGTGTATGGCTGATTTAGTGCCCCTCCCCTCCAGGTCAGGTGTGTATGGCTGATTTAGTGCCCCTCCCCAGGTCAGGTGTGTATGGCTGATTTTGTGCCCCAGCCCCAGGTGTGTATGGCTGATTAAGTGTCCCCCCCCTCCCTGGTCAGGTGTGTATGGCTGATTTAGTGCCCCTCCCTTCGCCCAGGTCACGTGTGTATGGCTGATTTAGTGCCCTTCCCCCCCCCAGTTCAGGTGTGTATGGCTGATTTAGTGCCCCTTCCCCAGGTCAGGTGTGTATGGCTGATTTAGTGCCCCTCCCCCGGGTCAGGTGTGTATGGCTGATTAAGCGCCCCCCCCAGATCAGGTGTGTATGACTGATTTAGTGCCCCCCCCCCCCCACAGGTCACGTGTGTATGGCTGATTTAGTTCCCCTCCCCCCCAGGTCAGGTGTGTATGGCTGAATAAGTGTCCCCCCTGCCACAAGTATGGTGTGTATGGCTGATTTAGTGCCCCTCCCCTCCAGGTCAGGTGTGTATGGCTGATTTAGTGCCCCTCCCCAGGTCAGGTGTGTATGGCTGATTTAGTGCCCTTCCCCCCCCAGGTCAGGTGTGTATGGCTGATTTAGTGCCCCTCCCACAGGCCAGGTGTGTATGGCTGATTTCGTGCCCCTCCTCAGGTCAGGTGTGTATAGCTGATTTAGTGCCCTTCCCCCCCCATGTCAGGTGTGTATGGCTGATTTAGTGCCCCACCCCCCCAGGTCAGGTGTGTATGGCTGATTTAGCGCCACCCCCCTCAGGTCAGGCAGTTGTGTATGGCT
The DNA here is from genome assembly GCF_044704955.1 of Pristiophorus japonicus. Lineage (NCBI taxonomy): Eukaryota > Metazoa > Chordata > Chondrichthyes > Pristiophoridae > Pristiophorus > Pristiophorus japonicus. The sequence goes on from NC_091992.1 coordinate 53,727,891, forward strand.
GATTTAGCGCCACCCCCTCAGGTCAGGTGTGTATGGCTGATTTAGCACCCCCCCAGGTGTGTATGGATGATTTAGTACCCCCACCCCCTCAGGTCAGGTGCATATGGCTGATTTAGTGCCCCCTCCCCCAGGTCAGGTGTCTATGGCTGATTTAGTGCCTGTTCAGCACTTGGTCCGATTCCAGCAAATTTCTCAGCGGGAGGCGCAAACTTTTAAAGATGCTATAATTACCGCGATGCCTGGATTAACGCCTCAAAATGGGCGGTACCAAATTTCCACCCCTTAATTACTCACATTGAGCTTCCTCCAGTAAAGTTTTGCAAGTTCTGAGGTCATTTCCATGGCTCTCTCTCAATCATGGTCTTTTGTTGAACTGATCCAGGCTTCTACATGAATGAAAATAGCCTCAATCCTTCGGGGGACAGGTCCTGAAGTAGTATTTACTTCAGAAGCTTTTGGAGGGAATCTATGGTTTGGGTATAAAGCGTCTATTCTCATTTGTGTCCGCTTCATCTTTTAGTTGTGGAGGTACCAAGCAGACAGTACTGGTCAGGCAGCTTTGAATCAATTGGCAGTTGTCGGCTTGATTTGATTCCTTGTGTAGTTGCACGAGATGCGTGTAGGCGTTCATGGCTAACTATCGAACAGGACTCTGCATTGTCTCTGGTGGCTCTGCTTCGATAAGATCCAGCGTGTATGTAAACAGCAGCTTGTTTCTAATCAAGTTGATGGGAAGTCTCCAGCGATTTATACATAGGGCTCTGGCTATCTGAGTCATGGTTTGTAGTAGGCTGAGATTCAGTGTGAGATCCCTGGATTCAGCCTTTATCTCCTGCCCACTTGTCATTATATGACTAACAGCTGGCAGAATGTGGCTCTTGATTGTGAACAGCAGTTCCCCAGGTGTGCAGACTGCCATGTTCCCATAGCACTGAACCGCTGTGCTCTTGACTTGATCCAAATCCTCATCAGTCCGGACCCTAAATCTGTTGGAGTTAGCAAACTCCTCCAGGTTACTGAACGTATCATCAAAGTGTGCCATGGCACAGAAACCAATGGCAAAGGCTGCTCCCTCTCTCTCCACACTCTCACTGTGCTGCACACTCAGTCGCATTTGGTGACGCTCTTCTTTTACATTTTTAGTGCGGGTCTGGCGGATCACTGACGCAAGAGATTTATACAGAAAGCCCTTCTCTGAGAAGGAATGATTGTTGGTGTTGAAAGAAAGAAAGACTTGCAATAATATCGGATCTTTGACGACCACCGGATGTCTCAAAGCGCTTTACAACCAATGAAGTACTTTTGGAGTGTAGTCACTGTTGTAATGTGGGAAATATGTTGAGCTGTTTTGCCTATGTGATGAGTCCATCAGTGAGCTGACACGTCCATTCCCCATCCTCAATCGTATTTAAAACTAGGCCAATAATTTATTCTCCCATTGAAATTGCAACAGAGTCTCCTCTGAATTTTCCAGTAATTGGCCAAGCTCCTCTTCCCACCACCTCATTAATTCTGAGTGGATATTGAGACTCAGAACTTTCAGTAGACTCGGTTCTGCAGCTCCTTGGCTTCCTCCCTGATATGGGCAACAAGTCACGACGAGGAGCCGGGTCGGGTCAGCAGTGCCTGGGCTTTAGGGAGATTGGCATCTTTATTGTGAGTAAGGAAAAAACTTTCGCTACCGGCTCGCAGCTTCCTTTTCCTGATATGTGCTGAACAACTGCAGATTATTGTTAAAGCCTTGGTGTACTGGGTCATAGTGACAAAGCCCAGTGAGGTTAGCCAAAGGACATCCTCCATCTTTACTGCAGTTGTGATCAAACACATCACTCTTACACATAGTGTGACTAATTCGCCATCTGTTCCCGGGTCTGGCTGATGATTGGGTGGTCCCAGGGTCCCTGAATCAACGGGTGCAGCACACTGTTGGATGAGGAATTGCACCATCACCTTTCCTCCCTCTGGCTCAAGGCCACCTTGCTCGGCCATGGCACACATCAGCTGGGCAGTTAGCTTCTTCTCCTGATTGCTGTTCTTGTCTAGAAGTACTGGTATTATTGCAGCCACAATCTGAGCCTTCTTCCTCTCCAAGTGTGCTGAGCCCCATGTGCTGAGGGCCTTCAGTTCCTACTCTCATTTGTTGGTCACCATTCTCTAACTGAGGTAGGAGAAATTCGACCACTTTGTCTGCATAAGCTGGGGCCAGATCTCTGAAACAGAGAAGGATTTCAGTCTGGTTCTTCACCGCAAGATCATCAGTCGACTCCAGCGAAATGCAAATCTGCTGGTGGAGCTTGTACATTTGTGATGTTAGCACTTTACCACTGTCATAACATCTGTCTCATGCAGAAATGCACAGTTTGTAATATTTTGCTGTATTTTATCCACCCCTGTGGTTGCTGTGTTGTCATGGTTTTCATTGTGAAGCCAGGTTACATAAACCCTCAGTTGTTATGTGGCCCTGGGCTATATGCCCATATAAATCCTGCCAGCTCTTTGTGTCAGTTTAAGGTGGGTGGTGAGGGTTAAGGCCCAGACCTGAGATACAGGACATATGGACAACGCAACATTCGCAACCCTTGGCAGCCATATTGGATTGAACAGTTGTTTGTTCCGAATAAAGAACCCACCACACAACAGACACTCAAAGTACTTATGACAAAAGATGTAGAAGTAGGACAGACATTTTCTGCAGAATTGCCCCAAATTGTTCATGTGTCAGAGATTGAAGCTACTTAATAATGTCATCAGTGTGATATCTTGAGACACAAGTAAATACGCACACTTGCACAACATGTCTTCCAGTTAGAACTGTGCAGAGCACATTGCTTTATTGTTATTACATCAGTAACACATTAGGTCACTACAACAATCAGGAAGTTGTGATGTCAGAGCGGCCCATTGTGACATCAGAGTGGCCCTTTGTGACATCAGAGCAGCCCGTTGTGGCATCAGAGCGGTCCTTTGTGACATCAGAGCGGCCCTTTGTGACATGAGTGGCCCATTGTGATATCAGAGCAGCCCATTGTGACATCAGAGCGGCTCTTTGTGACATTTGTTCCACTCTTCTCTCTGTTAAAATCCTTGTCTATTGCCTACCACCCCAGGTTTCTCACCCACAAATCCTCCATGCTTTCCTTTTTCAGCCACTGCACTCAGGGACTCCTCATCCCTGGTCATTTCAATCTCCACTTCAACTCCCCTTATCCTTTCTCCTCCGATTTTACCACCCTCCTGTTGTCCCTTCAACTCTCCTACCCATCACGTCCACCACTTTGCCATCTGTCCTGGCCTCACTACTTTCATGGCCATCTCTAACATTCATTTTATTACCCACAACCCCTCCACTAGCTTCCAACCCTATTTCCACCTGCTTCCACTGCTGCAAAATCTCTCTTACAGGAAGATAGGAACATTAGGGACAGAAGGAGGCCATTCAGCCCCTTGGGTTTGCTCCACCATTTGGTTAGATCATGGTTGATCTGTAGCTCAACTTCATTTACCCACCTTTACTCCATATCCCTTATACCCTTACCTAACAATCAATCTCAGTCTTGAAATGTCCAATTGTCCGAAAATCCCAGCCTTTTGTGGGAGGCAGGTCCGGATTTCTACTGGCCTATGTGTTAAAAAAATATTATTTCCCTCCTGAATGGCTTGGCAGCGATACAGATACAGGGCAATAGCTCTCCACTCACTGGTCAGTGACATGTCCCATTATGTAACACCTATTCAGATAGATGCCTGTACCTCTCCAAGCTCTATCTCCATCCTCTTGTGTAAAATGTCCCAAAGGATTTGTTCAACTGTGAAAGCTAACTTTTTCTTCAATTATATTACAGTCATTTGGAAGACGCTTGAAGAAAGAAAAGATGATGTAATTTACTCTTTTTTTTTGTAAGCACGTGCTATTTTGATTATTTTATCTGTTCTGTAGTGTTTAGTTCATAAAATATTGGTCTGAATTAAATTGGAACCATTGAGGTTAATGAACCTATTATACTGTGAAAACTCGACTTCCATTGTGGCCACAGTGAAATCCCGGTTATTATTTTAAATTGTGTGAAGGTTTTTAATTCCAGACGTAAGACTTTCACATTTCAAAATTGGCAGTTTTGAGTTTCTTAAATGTTTAATAATTTAAATTTAAGCTTTGGGACATTGGAGGTGATTCTGCTTGTTTAATCGTCTTGGTTGTACAGGAAAAATGCTAAAAGCTTAAAAACAATTGGACCATGTAATTGGAGCCTTTAGCATTAGCCGTTAAGGCTGGTTTGGAAGAAAAAATGGCAGCCGCCTCGCTCCCGCTTCCGGGGGTCCCGTGGCGATTGCCATTTTGGGAAGGTTGGCAGCGCTGCTGTTGCCTGCACTCAATGTGGATGTATAGATGAGGCAGATGGTGACGTCAAAGAGTCTGTAACGTTGATTTGATGCACGGTCTGCCAATCTTGTACGTCGCCACTCCATTTAATGCCCTCTTTTAATCACATCCAGCTGAACATGCATTTAGCAGCTGGAAGGACCCCCTCTCCATCAGCGCTACGTAAAGGGATCAACAACTTGCAGCTGACTTGCTTTTGAATTTCTACGGGCTCTGTGTAAGTTTGTGCATCTGTTTGGAGCTTTCCATAGTTGCTTAAAGTTGGTGAGGTGACAGGGAGTGTTGCTGCAAGTGGAGAACACCTTGCTTCTCTCATTTAAAAGGTTCTGCTCACACCACTTGCTCCCAGTCATGGCCCTACTTGCAGTGCCCCTCGCGCTGGAGTATGAGAGGGAGATGGAGCAGAGGCAGTGAAGAGGAGGACAAGATGATCACAGAGGGAGGAGGGGCGGGAGGGCTCTCAGCAGGAGGCCTTACCAACCAGGGGTCTTCAGGGAGCACTTCTCCTACCTGCACCTAAACCAGGAGCAGTGTATTAGTAGGCACCGCTTCACCAAGGAGGTGGTCACAGAACACTGCCACCTCCTGCAACCAGACCTGCAGCCTCAGAGCAGGGCGACGACCATTCTCCCCATGGCCAAGGTCACCGTGGCCCTCAATGTTTTCACCACTGGATCCTTCCAGTCTGGAGCAGACAACATAGCTAACATCTCACAGTTCACCATCCATTGCTGGATCCTGGAGGTTGCAGAGACACTGTACTCCAGGAGAAAGAATGTCATTGTCTTCCCTCTGAACACAGAGAAGCAGGAGGAGCACGCATGTGGCTTTGTCAGGATATCGGGCTTTCCCATGGTGCAGGGCATCATCAACTGCACACATGTGACTTTGCGGATGCTGCATATCAATGCTGAGATGTTCCGTAGCTACAAAGGCTACCACTCACTTAATGTGCAGTTGGTGTACGACCATGCTCAGTACATCATGATGGTGAATGCCCGCTATCCTGGAAACAGTCATGATGCTTTCATCCTGCGCCAGTCCAGTGGGCCAGCAATCTTTGAACCACCACATCAAACCCGAGGGTGGCTGCTTGGAGACAAGGGTTATCCGCTCTGCACCTGGCTCACGACTCCCCTCCGCAACCCTACCACTTGTGGCCAGCAGTTAAATGCCCAGCATTGAAGCACTGACCACACTTGATCAGCTCTGCTGGGCAGGCCACATAGTTCGCATGCCAGACACGAGACTCTCAAAGCAAGAGCTCTACTCAGAACTCGTCTACGGCAAATGAGCCAAAGGCGGGCAGAGCAAACGTTTCAAGGACACCCTCAAAGCCACCCTGATAAAGTGCGACATCCCCACTGACACCTGGGAGTCCCTGGCCAAAGACCACCCTAAGTGGAGGAAGTGCATCCGGGAGGACGCTGAGTTCCTCGAGTATCAACGCCGAGAGCATGCAGAAATCAAGCGCAGGCAGCGGAAGGAGCATGCGGCAAACCAGGCTCCCCGCCCACCCTTTCCCTCAACGACTGTCTGTCCCACCTGTGACAGAAACTGTGGTTCTTGTAATGGACTGTACAGCCAGCTAAGAACTCATGCTAAGAGTGGAAGCAAGTCCGAGGGACTGCCTATGATAGTGATGAATGACAGCCATGCTGACATGAGGAACGTTATCAAGCAGAGCATCGGGGTGCTAAAGCAACAATTCCACTTCCTTGACCGCTCGGGAGGAGCCCTCCAGTACTCGGCTAAGCGGGTGTCCCATTTTGTGGTGGTCTGCTGCATGCTGCACAACGTGGCCATTGCCACCATGGTTTCTGGAATCACCTCAGGAGGAGTAGGAAGAGGAAGAGGAGGAAGGGAGGAGGCAAGCAGCAGAATCCCGATACCATGTCTTATAGCAGATGACCAGATGTAGCTATCTGTTTGAAGATACAGTACTAAACTCTCCTTCGCACACTCCATCGATGGCCTCCACTAATGTTACCTCTAATTTGTTTTCAGGCCACACAGCTCCTTTAACCTGAACGACCCATTCAAAATTCCGTGCAAGCTCGGTGTTTCCTTTTAAAAGCCGGTGAGTGGCTGCGTGGGATCTCCAGAGCTTAAAGGGAAAATTAGCCGTCACCCAATTATTTGGAGCATCTGCTCTTCGTCTGAGTCGAGGTAGTGTACGTCGAGTGGTCTGTCACCCACGCAGACTGTCTTGTGAAAGTTGTGGGTGACGATTTCTTACAAAAACACAATTACAATGCACAATCCTAACCCCAGCCTACATTTCACCCAGTGTGAAAGGAGGAGTCGAGAGCATGGAAACAGTTTGAAGAACCAAAGTGAGTGGGTGAGAAAACATGCAACAATTATCTGAGGGAAAAGAAGTCTCAGCCTTTGCCTTCCATCAAGAAGGGGAGGCAGCTTGATGGACATCGTAGTCGGGGCAGGTAAGTTGTAAGGGACCGGGCCAACGCTTTGCACACTGCCTTGCTGATCTGGCTGTATGGTGTGGTTTGATTGCTTGCTCCATGCATACCTTCTTTTTCTTTCCTTTTTGCTCCCACAACCTATGGACAGGAGGCTGAATTCACTTATTCAACTGGGGATCAACCATGTTCAGATGTACCTGGTGGACTTGGGTCCACAGAGATTTGGGAGTCCAAGTACACAAACCATGAAAAGCTAGTGCACCGCCGGTGCAGAAAGCAATCGAAAAGCTAATGAAATGTTGGTCTTTATCTCAAGGGAGCTAGAATACAAAAGGAGACGACATTACAGTTCAGTTGCATGGAGCCTTGGTCCAACCCCACCTGGAGCACTGAGTCCATTTCTGGGCACCGCACCTCAGGAAAGATATATTGGCCTGGGAGAGGGTACAGCCCAGATTCACCTGAATGAACCCTCGGCTTAAAGGGTTGAATTATGAGGCCAGGTTGCATAAACTTGGCTTGTATCTCATTGAATATAATAACAACTTGTATTTATAAAGCACCTTTAACATAGTGAAATGTCCCAAGGCGCTTCACAGAAGTATTATGAGATAAAAATTTGACACCAAGCCGCATAAGTATAATTTAGCGCAGGAGAGGTATTTTGGGGAGCGTCTTGTCTTGAAGGAGGAAAGAGAAGTAGAGAGGCGGAAAGGTTTAGGCAGGGTGTTCCAGAGCTTGGGGCCCAGGCAACAGAAGGCACAGCCACCAATGGTTGAGCGATTATAATCAGGAATGCTCAGAAAGACAGAATTAGAGGAGCGCAGGCACCTTGGGGCTGGAGGAGATTACAGAGATAGGGAGGGGCGAGGCCATGGAGGGATTTGAAAACAAGGATGAGAATTTTGAAATCGAGGGATTGAGGGTTGATCTAAAGAGGTGTTTATAATTATAAAAGGATTAGGGAGGGTGGATATAGAGAAACTATTTCCTCTGGTGGGGGAATCCAGAATAAGAGGGTGTAATCTTAAAATTAGAGCCAGGGCGTTCAGGAGGGAAATCAGGACACACTTCTTCACACAAAATGTAGTAGAAGTCTGGAACTCCCTTCCCAAAGGGCTGTGGATGCTGGGACAATTGGAGCACTGAAGCTTGAGATCGCTAGATTTTTATTAGGTAACGAGGGATATGGAGTAAAGGCGCATAAATGGTGTTGAGGTACAGATCAGCCATGATGTGATAGAATAGCAGAACATGCTTGAGGGGCTGAATGGTCTACTCCTGTTCCTATGTTCCTATATCTTAGCAAAGCTTGAAAAGTATATCTAAGATGACATCAAAACATAGTCGCAGTCGTGGAAATGTGAAATAGTATCATCAATTTGAGCAACATTTCTGTCTCTATTGCTAAGCAGGCTGGCAATACCCTGACAGCATCATCAAATTAGCTTAGTCAGTCACAGTTTATCTTCATTGTGTTTGTTCCATCTCATCTTAAGCACCAGGGCTGAACCAGCTTGCTTTTAATCACTTCATCAACCAATTGTCCCTGTGCCAAGATTGCTTTAAAAAAATTTTTTTTTAACATGTTCAGATACAGTCTTAAAGCACAGAGTGTGGGAGTTGATTCCGCAAAATTCTATGACAATTTTCATGAGTCTAGACTGTATAAACACACCACATACTTGGGAACGTTTTATTACGTTAAAGCTGCTATGTAGCAGCAAGTTGTTGCAGTACCGTGAACCCAGCTGGTATTTGAGAGAAACATGCTGCTCTGAAGAAATTGCCGTCAAATTTTACCAGGCTAGATTCTTCATATGTCACAATGTGAAAATTATCTGACATTCTTGCCTTTTGTGTGGATTTATGGATATCCACTCCAGGAGTTGTGGTTACTATTTCTGCAGGTTGTTAGTTGATAAACGCCCCACCTTAAATGAATCATAGCTGTCAGGCAATTGGGGCCAATTATGTGTCTTGCTTGCAGTTATAGGAGATGGATATACACAGTAATCTAATTTCTTCAGCAACTTGGCTTGTCAGTGCTTGCAAGGCAAGACAGGTAGCGTCACATTTTTCTTCTCTGTGTAATTCAACCCTCTAATAAAATTGTTTGGCAAGGCCAGAGTTGATGAGCCTTATCATGATTGCAGTTGTCAGATCCATGCAAATCCTGGCACTTGAATCAACAACAAATGGATGAGCAAAGAGGCAAACCCAATCCCAGGCCAAATCAGAGGCTCGGAAATGGTTGCCTCCCCCAGCTCAAGGGCAAAGCACAGACCCGTCTTTGATCCAAGTTTCCATTTCATCATGGAAAACAAAGTAGCGAATAAACCCACCTGACGCCAAAGTTATCAAAGGCCTTGGGCCTGATGAGTAGGGCACATTTACATAAACTCAGATTCACACTCATCCTGATGGTTTCCCTTTTCTCACATGATTGTCCAAAGCTACTTTCAAACCGCAACCCAGGTTTTCAGGCAAGTGAACTAAATGCATTGTTCTCTTGCATTTAAGTATCATTTTCGCTCAGTTAGTAAGTAGAAAGAAATAACTTATATTTGTAAAGCACCTTTCATGACGTCAGGACATCCCAAGGCACTTTACTGCCAATGAAGCATTTTTGAAGTGTAGTGTAATGTATTTGCTTAATGGGTTCTTTGCTTAAGAATTCATAGCAACACATTGCTATGAATTCTTAAGAACTAGTTGGTTTATTAGCAAAGGTTTATCAATCACACTACACATTACCAGTCCATCCACCAGACTCACAACCACCTGCCTTATCGTGGATCCCCTGAACCCAACTGGCTGGGGTTTTATTGAGTCTTGTGAACATCACGTGACTGGCTAAGCCACTTCCAACTCAACAGCTCTACACACCTGTGAGCACACTCACCGGTGCATACATCACATATAGTCACTGTTGTAATGTAGGAAAGGTGGCAGCATATTTGCGCTCAGCAAGCTCCCACAAACAGCAATGAAATAGATGACCAGATCATCTATTTTAGGTGGCGATTGAGGGATAAACATAGGCCAGAACACTGGGGGAACTCCCTTGCTCTCCTTTGAATAGTGCAACACTCCCGCAGTACTGCACTGAAGTACCAGCCTACATTGTGTGCCCATCTCTAGAGTGGGGCTTGAACTCACAACTTTCTGACTCAGAAATATAGAATCAGCTAAGGCAGATACCTTCCCTGTTTGCATTTTCACCTCTGAGTTAGAAGGTTGTGGGCTCAAGTCCCACTGTGGGACGTGGCCACATAATCTAGGCAGATATCTCAGCACAGTACTGAAGGAGTGCTGCACTGTCAGAGGTTCCATCTTTCAGATGAGGTGTGAATCCGAGGGCCATTCTGTCTGTTCCAGTGAAAGTAAAAGATCCTAAGGCACTATTCAAAAAGTTCTCCCTCTGTCCCATCTGTAATGTCTGCACCTGTGAGTATGCTCATAGGGTTGTAAGGGGGCACTTTATAACCCCTGGCAACCAAATTTTAATTTGATTTTATGTTTTAAAGTTCAATTTGTTTTAATTGCCGGTGTTTTTAGTGTTCCCTTCCCTTTTATAGGGGGCACTTGGAAATTTTTTTTTTTGATTTTAATGCCCAAAAAAACAAACAAAAAAAACCACAAAAAAATACCCAAAAAAAACAAAAAAAAGGAAAAAAGAGGGCAGTTATAAGTGTCTGGAGTGTCCCCCAGATCAGGGGGCACTTGATTTAACTGTTTAATTTGTTCTCCAATCAAAAGAGTTGTAAGGGGGCACTTGTTTGAAAGAGTTTGGAGTGTCCCCGCACCCCCCCTACCACCTTTTTATCAGGGGGCACTTGATTTAATGTTTATTTTGCTCACAACAAAAGAATTGTAGAGCTGTTGATGGCCAATGCCATCGAGTTGCTAAAAACAGCACTGGGCCCTGACTCCATTAGGTGTGTCGAGGAGGCTCAAGCACGTGGGGAGATCCCATCCGAACTGACCCCTGTCCGGACGGAGTTCCTCATTGGCGCCAAGCCCTGGAACCTCCCTCGGGAGCTGGCGCCTCACAACTTGAGCCTCCTCCAGGAATTCCCCTCCATGCCTTCAGTTCTGAAAGGAGGGGATTCCTGTATGGGCTGCTCCTGCACACTCTCCACCTTGCCATCCTTGTCTGCCGTCCGGACACGCCATGGCACACCACCTTGGCGTCCGGAGGAGGCAGGGATCCCCAATGGAGTGCACTCTATGCGGGAGTCCTCCCTCTATTTATTGGGGACTTGGCCTGGAGTGTGTTGCACGGCGCAGTCCAGTGCAATAAGTTTTTAAGTCGGTTCATGGACTCCCAGGCCGCCTGCAATTTCTGTGGTCTGGAAGAGTCCGTGTTCCATGTTTTTATGGAATGTGCGTGGTTGCAGCCCCTATTCCATTAACAACATAGAAACACAGAAACATAGAAAATAGGTGCAGGAGTAGGCTATTCGGCCCTTCGAGTCTGCACCACCATTCAATATGATCATGGCTGATCATGCAACTTCAGTATCCCATTCCTGCTTTCTCTCCATACCCCTTGATCCCTTTAGCCGTAAGGGCCACATCTAACACCCTTTTGAATATATCTAATGAACTGGCCTCAACAACTTTCTGTGGTAGAGAATTCCACAGGTTCACAATTCGCTGAGTGAAGAAGTTTCTCCTCATCCCAGTCCTAAATGGCTTACCCCTTATCCTTACACTGTGATCCCTGGTTCTGGACTTCCCCAACATCAGGAATATTCTTCCCGCATCTAACCTGTTCAATCCTGTCAGAATTTTATATGTTTTTATGAGATCCCCCCTCATTCTTCTAAATTCCAGTGAATATAAGCTTAGTCGATCCAGTCTTTCTTCATATGTCAGTCCTGCCATCCCGGGAATCAGTCTGGTGAACCTTCGCTGCACTCCCTCAATAGCAAGAATGTCCTTCCTCAGATTAGGAGACCAAAACTGTATACAAGAGATTGATGTGCAAAGTTAGAGCACATGGGATTGGGGGTAGTGTGCTGACATGGATTGAGAACTGGTTGTCAGACAGGAAGCAAAGAGTAGGAGTAAATGGGTACTTTTCAGAATGGCAGGCAGTGACTAGCGGGGTACCGCAAGGTTCTGTGCTGGGGCCCCAGCTGTTTACACTGTACATTAATGATTTAGATGAGGGGATTAAATGTAGTATCTCCAAATTTGCGGATGACACTAAGTTGGGTGGCAGTGTGAGCTGCGAGGAGGATGCTGTGAGGCTGCAGAGCGACTTGGATAGGTTAGGTGAGTGGGCAAATGCATGACAGATGAAGTATAATGTGGATAAATGTGAGGTTATCCACTTTGGTGGTAAAAACAGAGAGACAGACTATTATCTGAATGGTGACAGATTAGGAAAAGGGGAGGTGCAAAGAGACCTGGGTGTCGTGGTACATCAGTCATTGAAGGTTGGCATGCAGGTGCAGCAGGCGGTTAAGAAAGCAAATGGCATGTTGGCCTTCATAGCGAGGGGATTTGAGTACAGGGGCAGGGAGGTGTTGCTACAGTTGTACAGGGCATTGGTGAGGCCACACCTGGAGTATTGTGTACAGTTTTGGTCTCCTAACCTGAGGAAGGACATTCTTGCTATTGAGGGAGTGCAGCGAAGGTTCACCAGACTGATTCCCGGGATGGCGGGACTGACCTATCAAGAAAGACTGGATCAACTGGGCTTGTATTCACTGGAGTTCAGAAGAATGAGAGGGGACCTCATAGAAACATTTAAAATTCTGACGGGGTTAGACAGGTTAGATGCAGGAAGAATGTTCCCAATGTTGGGGAAGTCCAGAACCAGAGGTCACAGTCTAAGGATAAGGGGTAAGCCATTTAGGACCGAGATGCGGAGGAACTTCTTCACCCAGAGAGTGGTGAACCTGTGGAATTCTCTACCACAGAAAGTTGTTGAGGCCAATTCACTAAATATATTCAAAAAGGAGTTAGATGAGGTCCTTACTACTAGGGGGATCAAGGGGTATGGCGAGAAAGCAGGAATGGGGTACTGAAGTTGAATGTTCAGCCATGAACTCATTGAATGGCGGTGCAGGCTAGAAGGGCCGAATGGCCTACTCCTGCACCTATTTTCTATGTTTCTATGTTTCTATGTTTCAAGGTGTGGCCTCATCAAGGCCCTGTACAACTGCAGTAAGACCTCCCTGCTCCTATACTCAAATCTTCTCGCTATGAAGGCCAACATGCCATTTGCCTTCTTCACCGCCGACATTCAATGACTGATGTACTATGTCACCCAGGTCTTGTTGCACCTCCCCTTTTCCTAATCTGTCACCATTCTGATAATCTGCCTTCCTGTTTTTGCCACAAAAGTGGATAACCTCACATTTATCTACATTATACCACATCTGCCATGCATTTGCCCACTCACCTAACCTGTCCAAGTCACCCTGCAGCCTCTTAGCATCCTCCGCACAGCTCACACTGCCAGCTTAGTGTCATCTGCAAACTTAGAGATATTACATTCAATTCCTTTGTCTAAATCATTGACCTTTGTCTAAGTCACTGCCTGCCATTCTGAAAAGGACCCATTTATTCCTACTCTTTGCTTCCTGTCTGCCAACCAGTTCTCTATCCACGTCAATACTTTACCCCCAATGCCATGTGCCTTAATTTTGCACACTAATCTCTTGTGTGGGACCTTGTTAAAAGTCTTTTGAAAGTCCAAATACACCACCTCCACTGGTTCTCCCTTGTCACTCGACTAGTTACATCCTCAAAAAATTCTAGAAGATTTGTCAAGCACGATTTCCCTTTCAAAAATCCATGCTGACTTGGACCGATCCTGTCACTGCTTTCCAAATGTGCTGCGATTACATCTTTAATAATTGATTCCAACATTTTCCCCACCACCGATGTCAGACTAACTGGTCTATAATTCCCTGTTTTTGCTCTCCCTCCTTTTTTAAAAAGTGGTGTTACATTAGCTACCCTCCAATCCATAGAAACTGATCCAGAGTCTATAGAATGTTGGAAAATTTCTAGGGCCACTTCCTTAAGTACTCTGGATGCAGACTATCAAGCCTTGGGGATTTATTGGCCTTCAATCCCATCATTTTCCCTAACAAAATTCCTGACGAATAAAGATTTCTTTCAGTTCCTCCTTCTCGCTAGACCGTCAGTCCCCTAATATTACCGGAAGGTTATTTGTGTCTTTCTTAATGAAGACAGAACCAAAGTATTTGTTCAGTTGGTTTGCCATTTCTTTGTTCCCCATTATAAATTCACCTGATTCTGACTGCAAGGGACCTACGTTTGTCTTCACTAATCTTTTTCTCTTCACATATCTATAGAAGCTTTTGCTGTCAGTTTTTATGTTCCCAGCAAGCTTACTCTTATACTCTATTTTCCCCCTCCTAATTAAACTCTTTGTCCTCCTCTATTGTATTCTAAATTTCTCCTAGTCCTCAAGTTTGCTGTTTTTTCTGGCCAATTTATATGCCTTTTCCTTGGCTTTAACACTATCCCTAATTTCCCTTGTTAACCACGGTTGAGCCACCTTCCCCGTTTTATTTTTACGCAACAACAACTTGCATTTATTTAACGCCTTTAAGATAGTTAAACGTCCCGAGCTTCACTGGAGCATAATCAGATAAAGGTTGACAACGAGCCAACAACAACACCAACTTGTATTATATAGCACTTTTAACGTAGTGAAATGTCTCAAGGTGCTTCACAGGAGTATAATGAGATTTTAAAAATTGACACCGAGCTGCATAAGGAGAAATTAGGGCAGGTGACCAAATGCTTGGTCAAAGAGGTAGGTTTTATGGAGCATCTTGAGGGAGGAAAGAGACGTAGGGAGGCAGAGGGGTTTAGGCAGGGAGTTCCAGAGCTTGGGGCTTAGTCAACTGAAGGCACGGCCACCAATGGTTGAGCGATTATAATCAGGGATGCTCAAGAGGGCAGAATTAGAGGAGCGCAGACATCTCGGGGTTGTGAGGCTGGAGGAGGTTACAGAGATAGGGAGGGGCGAGGCCATGGAGGGATTTGGAAACAAGAATGAGAATTTTGAAATTGAGCCATTGCTTAACCAGGGGCCAATGTAGGTCAGCGAGCACAGGGGCAATGGGTGAGCGGGACTTGGTGCGAGATAGGACACGGGCAGCCGAGTTTTGGATCACCTCTAGTTTATGTAGGGTAGAATGTGGGAGGCCAGCCAGGAATCGTCACGTCTAGAGCTCAAAGTCAAAGGAGGAGACCTGAGGAGAGGCGACCAAAAGCTTGGTCAAAGAGATAGGTTTTAAGGAGCAGAGAGATGGAGAGGGTTCGAGACGGAATTCCAGAGTCGAGGGCTGAGACGGCTGAAGGGGCGAAAGAAGTGGAGGATGCACCTGAGGACAGAGTTGGAGCAACGCAGAGCTCTGGAGGGTTGTAGGGCTGGAGGCGGTTACAAAGCTCAGGAGGGGTGAGGTCATGGAGGGACCTGAGACGCTGCTGGACCGGGAGCCAATGTAGGTCAGTAAACACAGAGGCGGTGGTGGATGAACAGGATTTATTGTGAGTTAGGAAATGAGCGGGAGAGACTCAGATAAGCTCAAATTTATAGAATGTGGAAGATGGGAGGCCAGCCAGGAGAGTGTTTGAATAGTCGGGTCTGGAGGTAAAAAAAGGCCACTTGGGGATTTCGGCAGCAGATGGGCTGAGGCCAGGGTGGGGACGGCTGATGTTACGGAGGTGGAAGCTGGTGGTTTTGGTGATGGACAGGATATGCAGTCGGAACCAATACTGCTGGGACAGGACTGGGGAGGCAGCATCAGAAACCGCCAAGGGACTTTAGAGCAGTTTGGGCTATAACATGTGTAGCTGGGATTCCCGTTTATTCAATGAAACCAGTCAAAATAAAGGTACGTAAAGCGGGTGTTGGAAAACCTGCTCCTGAAAGATAAATAGTTTAATAGTTCACTTTCACTTTCGAGGTTTATTTCTCACAGGAAGAAATAAAACAAATGATTTTACATCTTAGGAACCGGAAAATCCTGTGACAAAATATCTGAAGAGTTTGCCATCTATTATTGTCTGCGAGCAAACGTATTGTTTTCATTAATGACTTAATGGAGTGGGGGGGGGGGGGGGGGAGGTGCAGTAGGGGCAGGGATGGGCCACGGTGGGAGATGAGACCTTTACTTGTCGAGTGGTGTTGTTCAGCATTGTGTACACCAGCAGGTATAGGAAGTGTGCTGCACCCTCCATTGTTGCAGCGGCTGGAGGGGGAAGGGTCTCAGTCCATTACCATGCCTAGTCAGGCTGGCGGTTACTATGGGAATGTAAAGCCGGTAATCAGGTCCCCCATTTGGGGGCTGTTAGCAGCACATGAGAATGAGCTCCGGCAATGCCAGCTTTGCAGACTCTTGTGGGAACTGTGACCTTTTCATGGCAAACGTCTGGCCTACTGGGGGAGAGTTTGATTAAAGCAGGATCTGTACGTTGCCACTTTGTATGTTCTGGGCTGTTGGCTCTGAGAAGCAGATGCTTTGTGCATATTTGAAATGATAACCTGCCCTTTTCCCTCTGCAGATGCTGACCTGTTGTGTATTTTCAGGATTTTCTGTCCTTATTTCACATTTCTAGGATTTCCTTTCTTTTTCTGTGTTGGTAACACGGCCTTGTGACACGGTTCCTTGGTGCTCAATCCTCATTCTTACCACAGGGCAGATTTTGGAAACAACTGCTTGCGAGCGAAACTTTACACAAGTTACTCCAACAAAAACATAATTCACCCGATGCAACTTGAAAGCATTTCCCCGCACCCCTTTACCGAAGCGGTCAGCACCTGCCACCATGTGAGGGGAAGGTCCGGCAATGGCTAAAGTGTCGCTGGCCTGTGCGGACAGACTGAAAGCTCAGCCCACTGGTTGGTGACTCTGCTTAGAGATAGTCCTGGAGGTCTTGTTGTAGAATCTCCCGCCTCCAATTGCCCCTGCACTCCCGCTGTTATATATGCAGACTATAGATATACTCTCTGTGTAGTCACTGTATAGTTGCATATAGTTGTTACCTGATGTTCTATCAATAAGGTTTACACTGTGTATATACTATGCTGGCACCACTAGAGGGTGCAACTGGTGGAGACCGGGGTTTCCTGCCCATGTGGTAGAGGCTGTCCACCAGAGGGCACTATGGTGGGAGACCTGAGGGTCACCTGCATAGGTGTGCGGGGCCCAATATAAAAAGCTGCCCATCATGCTTATGCCTCATTCTGGAGTCACGAATAAAGGACCAAGGTCACTACAGTTTGAGTACAACACATTGCCTCGTGGAGTCATTCATAAGTGTATTACAGACATAACAGATAAGGTGTATAAAAACACTGATGTATCTCTGCAATCAGTTCAGCTTTGAGTCATCATCATCATAGATGGTCCCTCGAAACAAGGGTGACTTGCTTCCATGACAAAAAAGGATGAGTTCACAGATGTTTCAATGAAGGTCCCGAAATACATCCTCAAGGGTGGAAGATGCCTGTGCGTGGATTTTTTTACCGTGAGGTGGCCGTTGCACATGGGCTTGACAGAGCTAGGTCTTGGTCCAGTGGCAAGGATTAACCAAGACGACTGGAGACCTGCTGTGCTGCACGGACCTAGTGCGCACACATATCACAGTGTGGGCTGGCCCGTGCTGCCCCTGGGCCCCTGGCCCCGAACTCATAGCTCTCCTGGGCCCCGATCACGCTCCTCTACAGTCTCTCGCTGCTCCTTCGCCCCGACCTCGCCGCTCCTGTTGTATCTGCCCACGCTCCAATCACCGACCTGGACCTTGATGACGTCACTCTTCACCGCCGTCACCCTCCTGCAGCAGCTCGCGCTACTCCCTGTAGTGGCATGCCTCCACACTGCTCCCCGATGCCGCCACACTGCTCCCCGAGGCCTCCACACTGCTCCCCGGGTCCTCCACGCCGATCCCCGAGGCCTCCACGCCGCTCCTTTTATGGCCCTGACCTCTCAGCTTTGAGTGTGGAATTATTGAACGGTGATTGCTTGTACAGTAACATGTGTTCATAGAATCATAGAAAATCACCACACAGAAGGGGGCCATTTAGCCCATCGTGTCCGTGCTGGTCGAAAAAGAGTTACCCAGTCTAATCCCACCTTCCAGCACCAGGTCCGTAGCCCTGTAGGTTACGGCACTTTAAGTTCACATCCAAGTACTTTTTAAATATGGTGAGGGTTTCTGCCTCGACCACCCTTTCAGGCAGTGAGTTCCAGACCCCCACCACCCTCTGGGTGAAGAAATTTGTTTCCTCATCTCCCCTCGAATCCTTCCACCAACTACTTTAAATCTATGCCCCCTGGTTATTGACCTCTCTGCTAAGGGAAATAGGTCCTTCCTATTCACTCTATCTAGACTCCTCATAATTTTATACACCTCAATTAAATCTCCCCTCAGCCTCCTCTGTTCCAAGGAAAACAACCCCTATCCAATCTTTCTTTATAGCTAAAGTTTTCCAGTCCTGGCAACACCCTCTCTAGTGCTTTCTAGTGTTGTATTGTAAAAGGAATTCATTTCCTGCCAGATGATGCACTTGTGTGTTGATTGCTTCCATTCCTGATCTCCGACCAAGCCTGCACACTGGATCATAGGAAACACCAATTCAAAATCAGTAATGTAGCTGTCTGTAGTGCTCTGATATTATTTGATTACAATAAATACATCTGTAGATGTATAAAAGTGATTCAAAAAGTTCTAAAACACACAGTTGCATTTGTTTCACTTTTAATGACTTTCATCTTTTTTGTTCAGTTTCAGAAGTTTGTTTTGCTTTTGTTTGCAGTAGTGAACCCGGACAATCCAAACCTGTACTCATAACAGCAATCATCAAGCCATTGCGTATGGAAACAAGCCCTCAACATCTTACACCTATCCTGAGATTTCCCGGACTGTATCATTGCAAGCCTGGATTGGCTGGCCCCCCTCCAAACCCGGTGTGTACCAATATAAGTGTGGATACACCCTCCAAACCAGGACTGTACCAATCATCATCATAGGCAGTCCCTCGAAATCGAGGAAGAATTGCTTCCACTCTAAAAATGAGTTCTTAGGTGACTGTACAGTCCAATATGGGAATTACAGTCCCTGTCACAGGTGGGATAGAGAGTCATTGAAGGAAAGGGTGGGGAGCCTGGTTTGCCACACGCTCCTTCCGCTGCCTGCGCTTGATTTCTGCATGCTCTTGGTGATGAGACTCAAGGCCTTCCACGATACACCTCCTCCACTTAGGGCGGTCTTTGGCCAGGGATTCCCAGGTGTCGGTGGGGATGTTGCACTCTATTAAGGAGGCTTTGAGGATGTCCTTGAAACGTTTCCTCTGCCCACCTGGGGCTCGCTTGCCATGTAGGAGTTCCGAGTAGAGCGCTTGCTTTGGGAGTCTTGTGTCAGGCATGCGAACAATGTGGCCCGCCCAACGGAGCTGATCAAGTGTGGTCAGTGCTTCGATGCTGGGGATGTTGGCCTGGTCGAGGACGCTAATGTTGGTGTGTCTGTCCTCCCAGGAGGTTTGCAGGATCTTGCAGACATCGTTGGTGGTATTTCTCCAGCGATTTGAGGTGTCTACCGTATATGGTCCACATCTCCGAGCCATACAGGAGGGCAGGTATTACTACAGCCCTGTAGACCATGAGTTTGGTGGCAGATTTGAGGGCCTGTACCAATGCAAGCCTGAACACACCCCCCAAACCCAAACTGTTCCAATGCAAGAGTGGATACACCCCTCAAACCCGGACTGTACCAATGCAAACCTGGATGCATCCCCATTTACCCATCCTTGCTCCATATCCCTACCCTTAACTAACAGGATTTATCCTTCCCTGTTGATTGAGGGATAAATGTTGGCCAGGACATATTTATTTTTTCACCTGTGACTATAAAGAAGCCAGTAATGATATCCATTTATGTAACATTTGAATCCCTTTCATATTTAAAAATGATCAATACAGTGGGTGTAAATACAACATGTCTGTGTGTGTACAATAGACATCATCTACCAAGCACTTTAACAGCTGTTGCTTTGAACAGCCAATCCCTGGAGACTGGCAATGCCACTGTATGAGCAGGTTTGTACTCAGCCTGCTGTTGTCTTAATGATTGCTGAGAACAAAGCATTTTAGTAATGGGCACCAGTTAGAAACCATCCTGCCTGGGGCATTGAGCAGTGCTGTTGCTGCTGGCAACAGTAGAATCCTATTTATTTTTAAACTGCGCAGGTGTAGTTTTGTGAGACTGGGACAGGGCTGCACTCACCCGTGACACAGTGCGCTGAATAAAAGCATAAGAACATAAGAATTAGGAACAGGAGTAGGCCATTCGACCCCTCGCGCCTGCTCCGCCATCTTCTACCTCAACTCCACTTTCCTGCACCGTCCCCATATCCCTTGATTCCCTTAATATCCACAAATCTATCCTATCTCTTGAATATACTCAAAGACTGAGCCTCCACAGCCCTCTAGGGTTGAGTATTCCACCCTCTGAGTGAAGAAGTTTCTCCTCATCTCAGTCCTAAATGGCCGACCCCTTATTCTGAGACTGTGACCCCTGGTTCTAGACTCTCCAGACATGGGAAACATCCTCCCTGCATCTACCCTGTCAAGCCCTGTAAGAATTTTGCATGTTTCAATGAGATCACCTCTCAATCTTCTAAACTCTAGTGAATATAAGCCTAGTCTACTCAATTTTTCCTCATAGGACAATCTCCCCATCGCAGGAATCAATCTGGTCAACCTTCACTGCACTCCCTCTATGGCAAGTATATCTTTCCCTGGGTACGGAATGCCGCAAGACTGGCCCTTCCCTCTCATTGTGCAGGAAAAGTGCGTGTAGGGGAACCTGGCCAGCAGTGCCATTGGATGGGGCAGAGAGGACAGGAAGTCCAGCCAGGCAGCAACTCTTAAATTGCTGTGCTTATCTTTAATAGAAGGAGGTGCCAAAATTGCCCTCCGCCCTTGTAGGGTGGCTAATTAGAATTATTGGGTGATTTACCACCCCAATCGATGGGACGGAGAATAGAGGGAAATTACCCTCTTATCTTCTGAAAAATCATTGTGGCGGTGATTGGGGTGACAGAGGGGCAGAAGTGGGTCGGGAGCGGGGCAGAAGGCGGGAGGTGTTGTCAGCGCCGCGCTTAGCAACGTCCCTGCCCTTCACATAAAGGGGAGGGACGCTGCGAGGCCTACTTGGTGCCCACTGGGGCCACCAGTGAGGTCCCCGGCCAGGCCAGTGGCCCCAGCACCCGGTGAAGGGCTCCCTGTTGGTGGCCCAGCCAAACCCATGGCCGACAGTGTTGGGCCGATTGCGGACCCCGTGAAATGAACAACGCAAGGCCGCAACTGGCCATGGAAATAAAATGGCGCCACGCATCTCCCCTTTAATTTTCGCCCCACACGTGGAGTGTGGCCCAGTTCATGACCTGTGAGACGGGCGTGAACATCGCCAGCGGCGGCTTTGTGGAGCAATACCAAATTTCCGCTGTGGGGCGAAAATGGGTCGCTGCGCATGCTGATGATTTCTGCGCAGCATCCCTGGGCGCTATCGGCAGGAGAGAGGCACTGCCGGTTTGTGCCTCCGCTAACTCCCACGGAAGGCAGTAGTGGCTCCACGCCCCAGGCGAGAAATCATTTGCGCCCCGTTAAGAGTTCCCCGGGGTCGCTAACTAGAGACGCAAATGATACAAATTTCTCCCCCTTAAGCTTTTCTGATCTAATTGCGATGTTAAACACCCCATTAAAATTTAAGCCTTGTTGAAAGATGTGTAACTTGGGTTTTAACACCATATTGACTGCTGAACAAGCATTCTGGCCTTGAAAAACAAATATTATATTTGTGCAATGCCTAATTTCTCCATTATGATAGAAAATTACGAGAATTTTAAAATA
Source organism: Pristiophorus japonicus (assembly GCF_044704955.1). NCBI lineage: Eukaryota > Metazoa > Chordata > Chondrichthyes > Pristiophoridae > Pristiophorus > Pristiophorus japonicus. The sequence goes on from NC_091992.1 coordinate 53,749,613, forward strand.
ATAAAAACATGTTTTTTTTAAAGTTTTTATTCTCTGGAATTCACTGCCCCAGAGAGCTGTGGAGTCTGGGTCATTGAATATATTTAAGGTGGAGATAGATTTTTGAGTGATAAGGGAATAAAGGGTTGTGTGGAGTGGGCAGGGAAGTGGAGCTGAGTCCATGATCAGATCAGCCACGATCTTATTAAATGGCGGAGCAGGCTCAAGGGGCCAAATGGCCTACTCCTGCTCCTATTTATTATGTTCTTATGATATTTCAGCTTCTACCTTAGCCTCAGGTGTATGTCCCAATCTTTATTTTGCTCTCTAAAAAATATTAAATGTGAATTGAATTCCTACCTTTTATTTCCTGGTTTGCTGTCTATGAGAATTCTTCAACGTGATTGCTTATACAGCTTGATGACATTGCTGCTTCATCGCGCTGGGGATACCCTATTGACAGCGCTCACCATTTGATGTTGAGGAACCTAAGTGCTTTACAGCCAATGAAATAATTTTGAAGTATAGTCACTGCTGTAATGTAGGAAATGTGGCAGCCAATTTGCGCACAAACAACAGTGAGATAATAACCTGACAATTTGTTTTAGTGATCTTGGTGACGGATAATTATTGAGCTGGACACCAGGAAGAACTCCCCAGCTCTTCTTCGAAATTGTTTCATGGGATCTTGTGCATCCATATCAGAGGGAAGATGGACTCTCGGTTTAATATCTCCTCCTAAAGACAGCACCTCCGGCAGTGCAGCACTCCCTCAGTACTGCACAACAATGTCAGCCTGGATTACATGCTAGCACTGAGATATATGGTGAGCAGCTGTACCCTCAGGGACAGAGCAAGGAAATACCCTTATCCCTTTCTCAACTCCTTTATTGCAGAAGTTGCAAAGGAAGAAAGAACTTGCATTTATATCTCATATTTCACACCTCAGGACTTTTCAGAGTGCTTTACAACTAACAAATGCTTCGTGTAGTGCAGTCACTGTTATTGGCCTGGACTCTCCTTGTACATTTCAGCGCATTGACGGCGTAAGAGCCCTATTGTACCATATCTGGGCTAGACTTTCCTCTTCATTTTCGGTGGTTTTCTTGCCAGTACAGCTCTTTTTCGGCAGAAGTTCCCACTCCATTTTTTAAAGAGTTCGGCTGACATTTCAAAATACTGCTGGGGAGCAGCCCACCCACATGCACCTGCGTACACCGCCGAAAAACCACCATCGTCCAAGTTTTGCCTCAGCGGTAACCCGTAGGTAAGATCGAAAAAAACACTCACAAAAAGCTGCTGGAGCTAGGCGGTAGGTAAGTACCCTGCAAAGGAAGGTAAGTTAAAGGTTTTTTTATAATTATTTTAAGATTAAGTTAAAAAGGGTCTTGAGAATGTTTTCTACATTTTTATTTTTTGTTTTATTAAAAAATATTTTTTGAGTTTTCCCCCTCCGCAGCCTCGGTCTAAATTTGAGTACTTGCCGCCCATTCTGTTTAAGAACGGCCCATTTTGCCAAGGATCGCGTTTAGCTGCCGAGAATCTACGTGTAAGATCCATTTTCTTGCCGGGCGATATTTTTTCCCTTTTTAATGGAATTTTTCGCCAACGTTATTTGAAGAACCTTAGCGGTCTTTGTGGGTGGCAATCCGGCGGTGGGGAGCTTTAGGGAAAGTCTAGCCCTTAATCTTCTGAGCAAATTTGTGGGTAAGTGCCTCACGTCAGTGTTAGGCCGGAACCTTGCTACAGGCGAATGTCCTTGAGTGTGTGCCACACATCCGAGTTATATCCATCATATCCCTCCTTTGCTAATTAACTCGGTAATAGTTGCTCAGCAATATTTTTAAAATTTCCAAACCTAATTAAATTCTGAAGAAATGGGACTCCAAACTTGTAAAATTAAATTTTCAGGGCTAGAGAGGTTGTTTGGCATAATTATGACTGATCACGCCGTTAAAAATTTACTTACACCTGAATGCACCAGCCCTAACATTGACTGCCGTGTTTAGTGGGTAACTAGTGACTTAGTACTGCAACTTGATGCCCTTACAGGGATTTCAATGCCAAGTCTATCGGCGGGGTACTGTCGTAGCGCAGCCTGTGGAGGAGCAGAGTAACTCAGACCGCGCCTTCCTGTATTCTGCGTTTAACTGTACATGTGCTTACTCCTGAACTTGCAGACCAACTTACTCCAAAATAATGGTGAGCGACTTTAGCCTTCACAGAAAATCCAGGCCATTGTTCTCTGAAATTCAAACAATACATTATTAGTGCAGAAACACTAATGCAATCCTCGAATGCAATCTGCTCAGTATAAGATTTGAGAGCGTTCAATGCTTGAAAACTGATGCAGTTTCAGCATTGTGCAGCTGAATGGTACACAGTCAGATGATGAAATCAATAATGATCCAACGCAAAGGGCCATCACAGCATTAGCAGAGTATGGTGACCTTTATCAGCAGCTCTCTCATTAGACCAGTTCAGTGTATATAGTTCACAGTGTCAGCAACCTAAACGTAAACTCAAGGCACCCAGTTTCACTGATGCTGTTATCTATATAGGAACATTAGGAGATGCGAGCTGAAGAAATCACCTTCCGAAGGAGCAGCGTGGTGGCCTGGCCCAGCAGTCTGTGTGGCCCCCGGTCTGCGAGCACCATCGGAGCAGGCCTGGGAGCGGAAGGAGCAGCGTGACGGCACACCGCTCCAGGGAGCAGCACGTGCTGGAGCTGGAGAGCAACGGCAGTGATAAGGGACGTCAGCAAGGTCCAGTTCGGTGATTGGAGCGTGGGCAGGTACAGCAGGAGCGGCAAGGTTGGGGTGGAAGAACGGCAAGAGTTTATAGAGGGATGTGATCGGGGCCCAGGAGAGGCGTGAATTCCAGGCCCAGGAGAGACGAGGGCCCAGGGGCAGCACGGGCCAGCCCACACTGCGATATGTGTGCGCACTAGGTCCGTGCAGCAGAGCTGGTCTCCAGTCGTCTTCGTTAACCCTTGCCACTGGACCAAGACCTAGCTCTGTCAAGCTCGTGTGGTGGCTGGTGTGCAACGGCCACCACACGTTAAAAAAATCCACGCACAGGCATCTTCCACCCTTCAAGATTTAGTTCGGACCTGGAATTTTAGGTCCTTCATTGAAACACCTGTGAACTTTTTGACGTGGAAGCAAGTCACCCTCGAGTCGAGGGACTGCCTACAATGATGATGATGTTGACAAATCAAAGCAATCCATTTCTATCACGTAGTTTACAACAGACCCAGACATGAGATGAGGAAACCCCAGTGGTGGATCATTGATCCACAGTCACCTGTCCCTCCCCAGCACGCTAAATTTACCATGTCATGTCTCAAGTTACTCATATACTGCATCTCAACATTTTATTTTCTGAAAGAAATCTGTCTACTTTGCATTTGGAATAATCAATACTAAAGGGATGATTTTCCCCGGATACTTTCGGCATTAAAGTGCCCGCAAGGTGGCCAAGATGGGGTCTTTAGCTGGAACGCCTCTTTAGCCGGTGCTTAGCGCAAGACGCCATCATGGTAAAGGAGTAGAAGTCAGTGCTAGGAACGGCCGCCCATAGGATTGTTAATCAGCTGATTACCACTGAAATTGCCCGCTAGCGCTCATTACCGAGGCTGCACGGTAGTTTGGTGGCCAGTGCTTGACCTAACTCCCTCTCCTAACATTGGCAGTAAACTAGTCCCTGCAGAGGATTTCGCTACTTAACGGTATATCACCTTTTACTGTTCACGTGATGCTGAAGGTTTGAAGAGGACTTTTGAAACACATCGGGAGAGTTTCTGGGACACTTTGTCAAGACTTCACCTACACTCTATCAACATTTATTCTGGAAATTCTCTGAGGACTTTACCTGAGCACCAGCAGGAGAGAGGGACAGGAGGGCAGGGTGGGCTCCTTCCCCCACCGCTGGTACAGGATATCCCTCCTCCTCTAGACCTCCCCCACCAGGACCTCGAGTGCCGCATCCGAGAATCTGTGCAGGGGCCCTCTCCCTCGGTCCCTGAGCCATCCTGAGACCTGCGGACGGTCGGCTTAGAGCTAATGCGCTCCCCTTCGCTGAAAGGGGAGGGCCGCTGCGCATTCTGCTCGGCCTCTGATGGCCTCCACTAGGCCACCGGGACAGTGTGGGACCAGGCCTGCAGCCGGGCACCCAAACCGGAGTGCCGGGCTGCACAATGGCGGCCCGGATCACACTAGGGAGCAGTTCGTGGAGCCAACCCGAGAGACGGCAAACCAATTAACATGGTGGCGCGGGGCACTGGTGACCTCCCCTTCAACTTCCACCCCGCGAGCTGATGTCGGCTCGATTCGCAACCCGCGAAGCTGGCATTGACATCTGTTTGCGCTAGCCTTGTGTTCCCCCGCGGGGCAGAAAGGGGTCGGCTCGCGGCAATGAGGGGTCGCCGTGCACGGCGATGCCATCATTGCCGGTTGTGCGGTGGCCTGGGGTGCTACCCACGGGACACGGCCTCCGCAAATTCCCGGGCAATTTCCTGGGAGCCGGTAGCATCTTGCCCCCACCCTCATCCGCCCTGGGCGAAAAGTCTTTTATAATGAATAATGGATCCCCGCAAATAAATTACAGGCTGGGACCTAATCAATGGGTTCGGATGGTTCATAAAAAGAACAACAGATCCCAGGTGTTATATATGCAAACTTCTATTTACTCTGTATAGCCACCAAAGGCCACCTCCCCTGGAGTCCCAAGGGATCCCATAATCCCTTGGGAGCACAGGTATTTAAGGAGGCCTCACAGGTTGGAGAGGCACTCTGGAGATCTGCAATAAAAGACTAAGATCACACTTTAATTTAAGCTCACGGTGTTCATTCTGACTCTTTCTCCATACATAACAACTGGCGATGAGATACAGATAGCGAACCCCAAAATGCAGAGAACAATGGGCATCCTGGAGAAATTCTCGGAGGGAGATGATTGGGAAACTTTTGTGGAGCGACTTGACCAATACTTTGTGGCCAACGAGCTAAATGGGGAAGAGAGCGCTGCCAAACGAAGGTTGACCCTTCTCACCGTCTGTGGGGCACCAACATATGGCCTCATGAAGAATCTGCTCACTCCAGCGAAACCTATGGAGAAATCATACGATGATTTGTGCACACTGGTCCGAGAGCATTTGAACTTGAAGGAAAACGTTCTGCTGGCGAGATACCAGTTCTACACCTACAAAAGGTCTGAAGGCCAGGAAGTGGTGAGTTATGTCGCCGATCTAAGATGCCTTGCAGGACATTGCGAATTTGAAGGACATTTGGAGCACATGCTCAGAGACATTTTCGTACTTGGCATTGGCCACGAAACCATACTTCGCAAACTTTTGACTGTAGAGACCCCAACCTTGAGTGAGGCCATAGCGATAGCCCAGGCGTTCATTGCCACCAGTGACAATATGAAGCAAATCTCTCAACACAAGTGCTGCTACAAGTACTGTGAACAAAGTGATGTTGTTTTTGAATCATAACGTACAGGGCAGGTCACACATACCTGCAGCTGCACGTCCGCAGATGTCTCAGAGTCCACCATCAAGGGTGATGAATGCAAGGCCATTGACATCTTGTTGGTGCTGCGGGGGTGATCATCATTTCCATTCATCCCAATTCAAAGGTTACGTTTGCAAGGAACAATGGGACACCTCCAACGAGTGTGCAGGCGAGTTGTAAATCCTGATAAACCTGCAAACCACCATGTTGCAGAGGAGGACAGATCCACGGAGGATCATGATGACCAGAGCCTCAGACCGAGGAGGCAGAGATACATGGGGTGCACACATTCACCACGAATTGTCCCCCATAATGTTGAATGTTGAACTAAATGGACGTCCGGTGTCAATGGAGCTGAACACGGGCGTGAGCCAGTCCATCATGGGCAAAAAGACTTTCGAAAGATTGTGGTGCGAGAAGGCTTCAAGGCCAGTCTTAACTCCAGTTCGCACGAGACTAAGAACTTACACGAAAGATTCCTGTAATCGGCAGTGCTACTGTAAAGGTCTCCTACGATGGAGCGGTGCACAAGCTACCACACTGGGTGGTACCGGGCAATAGTCCCACGCTGCTTGGCAGGAGCTGGCTGGGAAAGATACACTGGAACTGGGACGACGTCTGAGCGCTATCGCCTGCTGACGACACTTCGTATGCCCAGGTCTTAAACAAATTTCCTTCGCTGTTCGAACCAGGCATCGGGAAATTCCAGGGAGCAGATCCACCTAATTCCGGGGGCGCAACCCATCCATCACAAGGTGAGAGCAGTACTGTACATGATGAGAGAAAGGGTAGAGATCGAGCTAGACTGGCTACAAAGAGAGGGCATCATTTCACCGATCGAGTTCAATGAGTGGGCCAGTCCTATCGTTCCAGTTCTCAAGGGAGATGGCACCGTCAGAATCTGTGGTGATTACAAAGTAACTATCAATCATTTCTCCCTGCAGGACCAATACCCACTACCAAAGGCCGACGACCTCTTTGCAACGCTGGCGGGAGGAAAGACGAATCTGGATCTGACTTCAGCCTACATGACGCAGGAACTGGAGGAATCATCGAAGGCCCTCACCTGCATCAACATGCACAAAGGTCTTTTTGTTTATAACAGATGCCCGCTTGGAATCCGATCAGCGGCGACGATATTTCAGAGAAACATGGAAAGCTTACTGAACTCGGTCCCGCATACTGTGGTCTTCCAGAATGACATCTTGGTCACAGGTCGGAACACAGTCGAGCATCTGCAGCACCGGAGGAGGTTCTTAGTCGACTCAACCGCGTGGGGCTCAGGTTAAAACGCTCAAAGTGCATTTTCCTGGCACCTGAAGTGGAGTTCTTGGGAAGGAGGATTGCGGCGGACGGCATCAGGCCCACCAACGCGAAGACGGAGGCATTCGAGAACGCACCAAGGCCACAGAACGTGATGGAGCTGTGGTCGTTTCTGGGACTCCTGAACTACTTTGATCTTACTGGGTCTCAGCACACTGTTAGAACCATTGCATGTCTTACTACGAAAAGGGGACGAATGGGTTTGGGGCAAAAGCCAAGAAAATGCCTTTGTAAAAGCGAGAAAATTGTTATGCTCAAACAAATTGCTTGTGTTGCATGATCCATGTAAGCATTTGGTACTAGCATGTGATGCGTTGTCATATGGCGTTGGGTGTGTATTGCAACAAGCTAATGATTTCGGGAAACTGCAACTGGTTGCTTATGCATCCAGGAGTCTGTCTAAGGCTGAGAGAGCCTACAGCATGATTGAGAAAGAAGTGTTAGCGTGTGTCTATGGAGTAAAGAAAATGCATCAATACCTGTTTGGGCTAAAATTCGAATTGGAAACTGATCATAAGCCACTTATATCCTTTTTTTCCGAGAGTAAAGAGATAAATACCAAAGCATCGGCCCACATCCAGAGATGGGCGCTCACGTTGTCCGCATACAACTACGCCATCCGCTACAAGCCAGGCACAAAAAACTGCACCGATGCTCTCAGTAGGCTGCCATTGCCCACCACGGGGGTGGAAATGGTGCAGCCCGCAGATCTAGCCATGGTTATGGAAGCATTTGAGAGTGAGCAATCACCCGTCACTGCCCGGCAGATCAAAACCTGGACAAGCCAGGACCCCTTATTATCTCTAGTCAAAAGCTGTGCGCTTCATGGGAGCTGGTCCAGTGTCCCAGTGGAAATGCAGGAAGAGATAAAGCCGTTCCAGCGGCGCAAAGATGAAATGTCTATACAAGTAGACTGCCTTCTGTGGGGCAATCGAGTAGTGGTCCCCAAGAAGGGCAGAGACACCTTCATCAATGACCTCCACAGTACCCACCCAGGCATCGTAATGATGAAAGCGATAGCCAGATCCCACGTGTGGTGGCCCGGTATCAATGCGGACTTCGAGTCCAGCGTTCACAGATGTAATACATGCTCGCAGTTAAGCAATGTACTCAGGGAGTGCCGCTAAGTTTATGGTCTTGGCCCTCCAAACCGTGTCTAGGGTACATATCGACTATGCAGGCCTGTTCTTGGGTAAAACGTTCCTTGTGGTTGTAGACGCGTATTCCAAGTGGATTGAATGTGAGATAATGTCGGCTAGCACGTCTGTTGCCACTACTGAAAGCCTGTGGGCCATGTTTGCCACACACGGCTTACCCGATGCCCTGGTGAGCGACAATGGGCCATGTTTTACCGGTGCTGCGTTCAAAGAATTCATGACCCGTAACGGGATCAAACATGTCACATCTGCCCCATTTAAACCAGCGTCCAATGGTCAGGCAGAGAGAGTAGTGCAAACCATCAAGCAAGGCTTGAAGAGGGTAAATGAAGGCTCACTTGTAGATTCGCCTATCCCGAGTCCTGCTTAGCTACCGCACGAGACCACACTCACTCACTGGGATCCCACCTGCTGAACTGCTCATGAAAAGAGCACTTAAGACAAGGCTCTCGTTAGTTCACCCTGATCTACATGAACAGGTAGAGAGCAGGCGGCTTCAACAAAGTGCATATCATGATAGCGCAATTGTGTCACACGAGATTGAAATCAATGATCCTGTATTTATATTAAATTATGGACAAGGTCCCAAGTGGCTTCCCGGCATTGTTGTGGCCAAAGAGGGGAGCAGGGTGTTTCGGGTCAAAGTTTCAAATGGACTCATTCACCGGAAACACTTGGACCAAATCAAACTCAGAGTCACGGACTATCCTGAGCAACCCACCTTGGACCCTACCTTTTTTGATCCCCCAACATACACACCTGTGGCAACCGGCACCATAGTTGAGCATGAAGCAGAACCCATCATCCACAGCAGCCCAGCAGGGCCCAACATACCAGGGAGCTCAGCAAGACCAGCTGCACAGCAGCTCAGTGAGGGCCCAACAAATGATTCAACAACACCAGCTTTCACACCAAGACGATCAACCAGGGCAAGAAGGGCCCCAGATCGACTCACATTGTAAATAGTTACACTATTGACTTTGGGTGGGGGAGTGTTGTTATATATGTAAACTTGTATTTACTCTGTACAGCCACCAGAGGATTCATCCTCTGGAGTCCCAAGGGATCCCATAATCCCTTGGGAGCACAGGTATTTAAGGAGGCCTCACAGGTTGGAGAGGCACTCTGGAGACCTGCAATAAAAGACTAAGGTCACACTTTACTTTGAGCTTACAGCGTTCAGTCTGACTCTTTCTCCATACATAACTCCAGGATTGAGTTACAGGCTGGAATCTAATCAATGGGTTCAGATGGTTTATATATTAGAATAATGGATACCTGGGAATGATTACAGACTGGAATCTAATCGAGGGTTTTGGATTGTAATGGAGAACTGGGAATGATTACACAGAATAATGGAGATGTTTGAAAATGGTGATCGAAATGGGTGGATTTAGGGAAGGAATTCCTAAAAGTCAAGCTGAGATTGGTGGAAGGCCTAACACTGGAGGAACAATGGAGCGAGGAGGATATATACAAAAGGTCAGAGCCAGAATACTGGAGTGCACTGGAGACACAAGGCTGAAGGGACCCCCAGAGGTTTTGCATAATTTGTTTCAGCCTGAGTAATTGGCCAGGGAGTGGAACCAAGTGAGCGCGGTGTACACACACACACATATCGAGTCAGCAAATTTGTTCAATATATCCGATTGGCTCTTCAAGCTGGAAGTGGATGGTGATATGTGTGTTTCCACCAAGCTCTTGGTTTACTCTTTCAAAGAGGAGCCACTTAATCAGCAAGTGCCGAACCGTGCCAGGGATTCACACTTCTGCTGCTGGTGAGGTCCAGGCCAGCAATCCCTTTCTTGGAAGACAGCGAGAATTTTTAGTTGTGATTCATTACACATGAATTAGATCAATAACTATTGCAATATTTGCTGCTATTTCTATCTGTCTCTTATTAAATTATAGCCCATGCCCCTTCTCACTGTCATTAAGGTAGCGCCTCAGTGAAGCACTGAAGGCCCTGAATCAAGTTTCTCAGAAATTCTAGGTGCAGAATTGGTTCACCTTACTCCTGCTTTCAACTGGAGAATGTTCCCTTTGTCCCTATTATTTACATATCATTTATGTTTTGTGCTCATTAAGATGCGGGGTGTCAGGCTGGAAAGGAACATGTTGCTAGTGTCAGCACTGCCAGGCCAGGTACAGCAATGCTGGAGGTAGAGTAAAGCTCCCCTGCCTCCAACCTGCACCACTACTGCCTCAGTGTTAATGTTTCTATGTCCCATGCCAGCCAGGAGCAAAGGAGTGGGGGGTGACAGCACTGGCGCAGTCAATGCCTCTCTCCGCAGTGCAGATGGCACCTGTGGTTTTACTGGAGGATGACCTTAAGCCTCCTTTGCTACCGCTCGTGTACCAGGACCTCCAACCCTTCAGCATCTCACGGCAAGGGTGTCTTTACACTGCACCTGGTTGGAACTGTACACGTAGAGCTCTCTCCCAACTGAGAGAAATGTCAATGTTTGCAGAGTGCGGAGGAGAGGTTGTCGGCCCTCGAACCATTTAATTTGATGCCAGATAGGTTTAGAACATGCCCAGGAAGTCCAGGATTTGGCCACTTTATAAACCAGGTTTGATACTTCACCTGATCTTGTGAATTAGTGCTCCCAGCCCTGAGGAGCACGAATGTGTACAATCTGCCCCATAAAGAAAGAAAGCAAGATTTGCATTTATATAGCGCCTTTCACAACCTCAGGACGTCTCAAAGATCTTTACAGTCAATGAAGCACTTTTGAAATGTAATCACTGTTGTAATTAGGCCAAACTCTTTTTGATACATGTTAATGACCTGGACTTGTGTATAAGGGGCATCATTTCAAAGTTTGTGGATGACACAAAGCTTGGAAATGTAGTAGACAGTGAGGCGGATAGAAGCAGACTTCAGGAGGACATAGACAGAGTGGTGAAATGGGCAGACACATGGCAGATGAAAATTAATGCAGTAAAGTGTGAAGTGATGCTTTCTACATTGAGATTTCATATCCTAATGCTTTCTGTACTAAAGCTGTCTAAACTGAACCTTTCTGAACTAATGCTTTTGATACTAAAAATGTCAATACTAAGAAGTTCTATATTATAGCTTTCTATATTATAGCTTCCTATACTAAACCTTTCCAAAGAAATGTTTCTATTCTTATGCTTTCTGTAGTAATGCTTCCTGTACTATAGCTTTCCATATTAAAGCTTTCTATAACAAATAATATTTTAAATTAAAGTTTTCTAAATTTTGCCTTCTATACTCATGCTTTCTACACTAATACTTTCTATATTAAAGCTTTCTATACTAATGCTTTCTATACTAAATTTTTCAATATTAATCTTTCTATACTCCTAACTATAATCTTCCAAAGTTCTCTCGATTCGGGAGCCGTTCCTTTAGATTGGAAAATTGCACATCTCAGTCCGCTATTTAAGAAAGGTGAGAGATGGAAACCACAGAGTTATAGACCAGTTAGCCTAACATTTGCTGTCAGGAAATTACTAGAGTCGATAATTAAGGACAAGGTCATAAGGGCACCGATGCTGATGGAATAGATCAATAAGATCATGGCTGATAGTCTACCTCAACTCCACTTTCCTGCACTATCCCCATATCCCTTGATTCCCTTAATATCCAAAAATCTATCAATCTCTGTCTTGAATATACTCAACGACTGAGCCTCCACAGCCCTCTGGGGTAGAGAATTCCAAAGCTATACCAACCTCTGAGTAACGAATGAGTTAGGTCACAGATCAGCCACAATCTCATTGAATGGCCGACTCCTGTTCCTATGTTCCTGTATTAATGCTTACTATATGAAGGCTTTCTATGGTAAAATGATTTTAAAAAAAAGCAATTTTAAAAGCTCTTTATCTGAATGCACACAGTATTCGTAACAAAATAGATGAGTTGACAAATAGATACAAATGGGTATGATCTGATAGCCATTACCGAGACGTGGCTGCAAGGTGACCAGGACTGGGAACTAAATGTTTAGGGGTATTTGACAATTTGGAAGGACAGACAGAAAGGAAAAGGAGGTGGGGTGGCTCTGTTAATAAACGATGAGATCAGTGCAATAGTGAGAAACGATATTGGCTCAAAAGAGCAAGGTGTTGAATCAGTTTGGGTGGAGATAATGAATAATAAGGGGAAAAAGTCACTGGTGGGTGTAGTCTATAGGCCCCCTAAAAGTAGCTACACTATTGGACGGAGTATAAATCAAGAAATAATGGAGGCTTGTAAAAAAGGAACGGCAATAATCATGATTTTAACCTTCATATTGATTGGACAAATCAAATTGGCCAGGGTAGCCTTGAGGAAGAGTTCATAGAGTGTATCCGGGATAGTTTCCTTGAACAGTACATTGCGGAACCAACCAGGGAGCAGGCTATCTTAGATCTGGTCCTGTGTAATGAGACAGGATGAATAAACGATCTCGTAGTAAAGGATCCTCTAGGAATGAGTGACCATAACATGATTGAATTTCAAATTCAGTTGGAGGGTGAGAAAGTTGGATCTCAAACCAGTGTCCTAAGCTTAAATAAAGGAGACTACAAAGGTATGAAGGCAGAGTTGGCTAAAGTGGACTGGGAAAATAGATTAAAGTGTGGGACAGTTGATGAGCAGTGGCAGACATTTAAGGAGCTATTTCATAACTCTCAACAAAAAGGAAGGCAAATGGAATGTTGGCCTTTATTGCAAGTGGGATGGAGTATAAAAGCAGAGAAGTCCTGCTACAACTGTACAGTGTATTGGCGAGGCCACACCTAGAGTACTGCTCCTATTTATTATGTTCTTATACTAGTATTTTCTATACTAATGCTTTCTACACTAAACCTTTCTATACTAAAGGGGGGAAATTGGGCAGCACCCCTTTTTGGGGTTGGGAACAGCTGCGAGGCGGGAGTTCCTGCCCCAGGCACGCAAGTCCTGCCCCGCTCGCGATATTGGGGTTACCGCCCCTGGGAGGAAGTAGCGTGCAAAATAATGCAGTTAGGGTGTGCAGCCTCAAGTGAAGTCAATCTGGTCATGGTGAGGCCATCCCTGGCGTCCCGGGCAGTGATGTGGTCTGGTGCTGATGCCCTGTGTCCTGTGCAGCATCAGGTGATTGTGGAGAAGGTTGGTGGTGTTGTTGGTGCTGCTGGTGTGCCTGGTGCTGCTGGTGTGTCTGGTGATGTTGGTGTTGGGGCTGATCATGGTGGGATTCTGAGGACCAAGGTGAGATTTTTTCAAGGGCTCCAATGCTGATGAAATAGATGGCAGCTGAAGTTGAGATGACAGAAGCGATCTGTCAATAGTGAGAGAGGTTGTACCAAGAAGGTGACTTAGGATAGAAAGTTGACTCCAAACACTTCCAACCTGCATAAAGCTCAAAAATGTATTCCAAATCCTGAAGGCTCCAGCTTCTAAGATTGGAAATTGAACAGCTGTGAAATTGTAGCATTTTTACCACTTTTGTTGCTGTCACCTATTCACAACGATGGAGAGTCATTGAGAACCCGGCACACTTACCTGACGTGATCCCCGAGCGCTGGGAATCTTGTAAAAAAGTTGGAAAAATCATTAGGACCTTATAAAATGCTGCTTAAATACCTCCTTAAGTATTTCAATTGGCTGACCCGTCATGTAGTGCTGGGTCTGCAAACCGCACGCAGAGCCGGCACTTGGGAAATTAACAAAGAGGCGGGTTCAGAGCGGGGTACCGCCCCGCTGTCAATCATTTAGACCCACCTCCAAATCCGCCCACTGAGCACCAGCAAGATGGACTAATCTCAAAACTAAAAACGATGCATAGCAACATTGTGGAGATAATTATGAAGAAGAACACAAAATGTCTTCATCCAATTGTGCTGTGTTGCGTGCAGTATCTCATTGCAGCACCTTTGATAATTAGAAAAATTGCACAACAGAAACATTAACTTACAAGACCTTTCAACGACTCCACAATGATATCAAAACCGCCTTAATAAACTGCAGCAAATATCTGCCTATGGTATATTAAAAATGCATGGTTGTCTGTAACACTCCGTCTACACAAGTCCTCCATCATGTTTTGAGGTCATGCTCGAGGAAGCACCGTACAATCAGAGGTCCCGTCTTTTGGATGAGGCATTAAACTGAGGCTCTATCTGCCATTTGAGGTGGATGAAAACGATCCCATGGCACTATTCAACGTCTGAGGTCTGGAGACGAGTGTTTCGGGCGACACCCAAACTGAGCATTGTTGAGAAGGTTATCGGTGAGTCAGTGCTTGATAGCACTGTGAATGACTCCTTCCACCACCTTGCTGATGTTTGAGAGTAGGCTGATAAAACGGTAATTGGCTGGGTTGGTTTCGCCCTGTTTTTTGTGGATAAGACATACCTGGGCATTTTCCCACATAGTTGGGTTGTTGTCTGCATTGTAGCTGTACTGCAACAGCTTGGCTAAAGGCGTAGCTAGCTCTAGTGCACAGGTGTTCAACACTACAGGTGTTCAGCACAACGTGGCTGTACATAAAAACATAAGAACATAAGAAATAGGAGCAAGAGTAAGTGGAGTTGAGGCCAAGATCAGATCAGCCATGATCTTATTGAATGGCGGAACAGGCTCGAGGGGCCAAATGGCCGACTCCTGCTCCTATTTCTTATGTTCTTATGTACAGCCGTTGTCAGGGTCTGTAGCCTTTATTGTATCCAGTGCACTCAGCCATTTCTTGAAGTGAATCACGTGGAGTGAATCAAATTGGTTGAAGACTGGCTTCTGTGATGGTAGGGACCTCAGCTGGAGGCTGAGAAGGATTATCCACTCGGCACTCCTGGCTGAAAATGTTTGCGACCCCTTCAGCTTGTCTTTTGCACTTATATGCTGGGCTCCCCCAACAGTGCAGAACTCCATGGGTACTGCACTGAAATGTCAATCTTCCCCAGAGGGCTGTGGATGCTGAGTCTCTGAATATATTCAAGACTGAGCTAGATAGATTTTTTGGAGTCCAGGGGAATCAAGGGATATGGAGATCAGGTGAGAAAGTGGAGTTGAAGTCTACGATCAGCCATGATCTCATTGAATGGCAGTGCAGGCTCGATGGGCCGTAGGGCCTACTCCTGCTCCTAATTCTTATGTTCTTATTTTGAGCTCAGATCCTCAAAAAGCTGCATATAAAAAAGAAATCAATCATTTCCCATTGGCCATAGAAATTTCCCTAGCAACAGAAAATGCACTTTAATTGACCTGAGGATGTGCTTGAGTAAGTAACCTCAAACTGACCAATACCTAGTTACAGCTCTAAGGGGGAGAAATTGGCTTCCTTTGTACCTCCCGTTAGCACCTCCGGGGGGGCGATAGCGGGGTGCTATCGGCTCAGCGACCAGGCACGGCGAGAGTACCGATGCCACCAAACTTGCCGTGGAGGTTTGCGGCAGTGGTAACCCCTAGCGCCGCAATCTCCTGCGCCCGGATATCTTGACATCATCCGACTGCGCAGGCCCCGGATGCGAACTTCGGTTCCGTCCCCTGCAGCATCGCCGGGTGTCGACACCGACAGCTGCAGGAGGCTGTGTAAGGCAGGCCGGCCGCTTGGGGAGCGGTATTTGATGGGATCGCCGGTGAGGTAAGTACAAAACTTTTCTTGCAGCCCTCTGTGCATTCTTTGTACTTTTTCTTCGGCCGCGATCGATCAGTTCTGCACTCTGCTCTGATCTTTGTGGATCGCGTCTGCCGTCAGCGACGAGGGACGTCGTTTCAATGCAGAGCCCGCAGCAATGACCCTTCCCTTTAAGGGCAGGAAGGAGCCTCTGTCCCCGGCAGCGCTGCACTCGACATTGGGTAGCACTGCACCACTATCGCTCCTCTTGACAGCTTTAGCGCTCTAAGAGAAGTTTCCTTCCTGGAGCGCTAAACCGGAAGTTCGCGTTGGCTTCACGTGCATACCACCTGCTGATACTTTTGCATTACTGCCAAAGTTATCGGCCCAAATGGGGTGCTCAGCAGTTTCTAGCCCTAAGACTTTGTGGCCTAGATAACATAAAACTCTCCTTTAGCAGTTTGATAATACATTGTGCATTACATGGTGCACAGCTCCTGTCTTTATAAAACACCCAGTGAGCAAAATTCACCAGGAGCAGTGCCACGGCAAATGTGCTGGGTATTTGCAAACCGGGGCATCCTGAACATTAAGGCCTGGAGTTTGCGCCAATTGCCCTGTATTATTCAGCACAATTCCCCCGATATCGGTGCAACCGACACAAAATGTCGTGACATTTTAAGCGCAAAATGCGTTCAGCCCAACTCAAGTTTCCGTGATCTTTTGCGCTAGTTTTAAAGACATTGCGCGAGAACCCAGCCTCGCTCTCAGAACTGGCCACGCCTTCAGGGTAAATTCATCAGCGTTGGGGGCTGCCGCTAATTGCACTCATTATCAAGTTACCAATCTTACATATATCAAGGAGGTTTTTTTAAAGCAATTTTAAAATAAATGACGTTTTAAAACGCTGCCCAATTGCGCTGGATCATGGCCGATTTTACATTCCACGATATGCAAATGAGTTTGACTGGAAACGGAGGAAAACACTTTTCAAAACGGGCACAATTTTGGGTGCAATTTAAGCGGGAATCGCCGATTGCGCCCAATACGGAAACTGTACCCCTCAGGCTTACCTTATTTGGTTTCTCAGATGTGATCTCCTCTGATTCGTCCTCCCTTGTTTATCTAGCCAGCTCTGTGGTATGGGTAATTTCAGAGGAAGGAGAAATATGCAACCAGAATAATTATTAGTGGTTGCACCGGAATGTACTGTAATTATCGGGCCAATAATCAGTACAATCACTTAATACTGAGTACATAAAACAAAACACTACACCACAATTCTTGCAATAACTGGAAGGGTTTAAATGGGATTAACTTTATATATTGTTTCACCAAATGCATTATCGCACAGTTCGTCACATGTTTTAGTATGAGTATGCTCAATTTGCTCTGGCCCAGTAAAGCAAGCCCATGGACTTGCAACACACTCTGTCCTTCATTTGTTCAATGTTCTTTGTTTTGTAGGAAATGCACCAGCCATTTTGCACACAAACAGCAGTGAGATAATAACCTGACAATTTGTTTTAGTGATGTTAGTTGAGGGATAAATATTGGCCAGGACACCAGGAAGAACTCCCCTGCTCTTCTTCGAAATAGTCCCATGGGATCTTGTGCATCCACCTCAAAGGGCAGATGGACCCTCGGTTTAACATCTCTGAAAGACAGCACCTCCAACAGTGCAGCACTCCCTCAGTACTGCACAGCAACGTCAGCCTGAAGAAAGAAAGAACTTGCATTTATATTTCATATTGACACCCTCAGGACCTTTCAGAGCGCTTTACAGCTAACAAATCCTTTGTGTAGTGCAGTCACTGTTATTGGCCTGGAATCTCCTTGTACATTTCAGCGCAATGATGGTGTAAGAGTCATATTGTACCATTTGTCTTCTGAGCAAATTTGTGGGTAAGTGCCTCACATCAGTTTTATGCTGGAACCTCGCTATGGGCGAATGTCCTTGATAATGTGTCACCACCAAATTATGTCTGATGGATCTCTACTTTGCTCATAGCATGCAGTTTTGGTCTCCATATTTAAGGAAGGATAAACTTGCATTGGTGACTGTTCAGAGAAGGTTCACTAGATTGATTCTGGAGATAAGGGGGTTGACTTATGAAGATAGGTTGAGTAGGTTGGGCCTATATTCATTGGAGTTCAGAAGAATGAGAGGTGATCTTATCGAAACAGATAAGATAATGAGGGGGCTCGACAAGGTGGACGCAGAGAGGATATTTCCACTGATAGGAGAATCTAGAACTAGGGGGCATAGTCTCAGAATAAGGGGCCGCCCATTTAAAACTGAGATGAGGAGGAATTTCTTCTCCCAGGGTTGTTAATCTATGGAATTCTCTGCCCCAGAGAACTGTGGAGGCTGGGTCATTGAATATATTTAAGGCAGAGAAAGACAGTTTTTTGAGCGATAAGGGAATAATGGGTTATGGGGAGCGGGCAGAGAAGTGGAGCTGAATCCATGATCAAATCAGCCATGATCTTATTGAATGGTGGAGCAGGCTCGAGGGGCTAGGTGGCCTATTCCTGCTCCTATTTCTTATGTTCTTATGTTCTCCCCAAAACAAAAGAGCAGAGAATGCGAGCTTCCTGCATTTTGCCTTTTCTGAATGGGCGGAAATGTACTTCCAAGAATTTGGGTGCTGCACGTCCCCAACTAACCTTAAACTGAGGAGTTTCAATCTTGGAAAAAACACCAAGCTTTCTGAAGTTCGATTGCAAATTCATGGCATTTATTTATTTGAACTTTTCTCACTAGGACTTGCAGTTTATTTTCTATCTCTTTGAATGCTATATTATGACACCAGAAGCTCTAACATTACAAAATGAGTCATGAGTTCCAATCCCACGATGGCAGCTGGGGAATTTAAATTCAGTTAATTAAATAAATCTGGAATAATGGTGACCATAAACTACCGGATTGTTGTAAAAACCCATCTGGTTCACTAATTTCCTTTCGGGAAGGAAATCTGATGTCCTTACCCATTCTGGCTTACATGTGACTCCAGACACACAGCCTCCTGCAGTTGAAGAAAGTGGCTCACCACCACCTTCTCAAGGGCAATTAGGGATGGGCAATAAATGCTGGCCTTTCCAGCGACGCCCACATCACATGAATGAATTTTTTTAAAAGATTGCAGACGAGACTCAAAGGGACTCAGTACTGAAAAGAGTGTGTGAAAACACTTTGAATGGATGGACTGATCAGTGTATGGGCACGGAATTGGAACCATTCCATTGCCGTTGTACTGAATTGTCTTGTGAGCAAGGTTGTATCAAGTGGGGAAACAGAATAGTGGTACCTACTTCGTTGAGAGTTAGAATTCTGGCCGAACTTCATACTGAACATCCAGGGATCAGTATGAAATCAATTGCAGGAAGCTTTGTTTACTGGCCTGGATTGGACAGTGATGTTGAATCACTTGTCAGCAAATGTAGCATTTCCCAAAATTGCAGTAACAAACTACCCAAAGTTCCACTACAGCCCTGGTCATGGCCAAGTAGACCTTTTTACAGAGTGCATGTAGACTTCTGTGAAAAAGCAAATGATTACTTCCTGGTAGTTGTAGATAGTCACTCAAAGTGGATGAAGTGAAACACATGGGTTCAAATACTACAACTGAATGTACCATACAAGAGTTGAGGTCTATCTTTGCATGTTATGGCTTACCTGAAGAGCTTGTTTCTGACCCTCAGTTCCGTTCTGTTCTATTCCAAGAATTCATGAAACGGAACGGTATCAAACACACTCTCATTCCACCATATCATCCAGCTTCAAATGAGGCAGCCGAAAGGTCAGTCAGAATAGTGAAAGAAGCTCTCAAAAAGCAAGTGTTGCATGGTTGTTTGGGACGTTTGGCAAATTTCTTGCTGAAGTACAGAACTACTCCATACACTAACAACTGGACATGCCCCAGCAGAACTATTGATGAAGAGGAAATTGAGAACGCGATTGAGTTTTGTTCAACTGAATTTGGCCTCAAGAGTTGAACAGAAACAGTTGAGTCAGAAACATTATTATGACTTCAAGAAAGGTGACAAGTCCGATTGCAGTAATTACAGAGGAGTTTCCCTGCTGTCTGCCACAGGGAAAGTCATTGCAAGAATCCTCCTCAATTGCCTTCTCCCAGCGGCTGAAGAGCTTCTCCCAGAGTCGCAATGCGGATTCCGCCCACTAAGGGGCACAATGGACATGATCTTCACCGCGCGTAAAATCCAAGAAAAATGCAGGGAGCAGCACCAACCCCTATACATGGCCTTCTTTGACCTCACAAAGGCCTTCGACACTGTCAACCGGGAGGGATTATGGTGTGTTCCCCTGAAATTCAGCTGCCCTCAAAGGTTTGTCACCATCCTCCGCCTGCTTCACAATGACATGCAAGGCGTGATCCTGACCAACGGATCCACCACAGACCCAATACACGTACGGACTGGGGTCAAGCACGGCTTTGCCATCGCACCTACGCTCTTCTCAATCTTCCTTGCTGCAATGCTCCATCACACTCTCAATAAGCTCCCTGCTGGAGTGGAGCTAACCTACAGAACAAACGGGAAACTGTTCAACCTTTGTCACCTCCAGTCCAGATCCAAAGTCATCCCATCCTCTGTCATTGAATTACAGTACACAGACGATGCTTGCATTTACACACACTCGGAGGTCGAACTCCAAACCATCGTCAACACCTTCACCGAAGCGTACGGGTGTATGGGCCTTACATTAAATATCCATAAGACATAGGTTCTCAACCAACCTGCCCCCACCACACAGTACTGCCCCCCGATTATCAAGATCCATGACGAGGCCTTGGACAACGTGGACCATTTTCCATACCTTGGGAGCCTACTGTCAACAAGAGCAGGCGTCGATGACAAAGTCCAACACCGCCTCCAGTATGCCAGTGCAGCCTTCGGTCACCTGAGGAAGACAATGTTTGAAGACCAGGATCTCAAATCCGGCACCAAGCTCATGGGCAACAGTGCAGTAGTGATACCCGCCCTCCAATACATGGACTATGTACAGCAAGATTCTGCTAATCCATTGGCAGAACAGACGCATCAATGTCAGTGTGTTCGCTCAGGCCAACATCCCCAGCTTCGAAGCATTGACCACGCTCGATCAGCTCCGATGGATGGGCCACCTTGTCCATGTGCCCAAAACAAGTGCTCTACTTAGTAGTGCTCTACTTAAAGTCTCCTTGAAAAGGTGCAACATCCCCACCAACACCTGGGAATCCCTGGCCCAATACCGCTCAAAGTAGAGGAGAAGTATCAAGGAAGGTACCGAACACCTCGAATCACTTCGCTGGGAGCAAGCGGAAGCCAAGTGCAAACAGTGGAAGGAGCGCATGGCAACCCAAGAACTCATCTGCCTCACCTGTGACAGAGACTGTAGATCCCGCATTGGTCTCATCAGTCACCTGAGAACTCATATTGGTGTGGAAGCAAGTCATCCTCGACTCTGGGGGACTGCCTGAGAAGAGAAGATTATGACAGCAATCAGAAAGAACGCAATTTCAAACAAAACAAGTGTGTTGTGTTCTCAGTGCCCTTGGAAAGTCGAGTTCACACAAGTGGGATGTAGGAACCATCGTAGAGGTTAGTGGAGCCAAGAGATATTTGGTTGAAATTGGTGACAACATCCGAAGTGTTCACGTCGATCAAATGATCTCTGCCAGAGGTGAACTATGTTGTGATCTTGGACCACTTGATCATGAACACATAAATTGAGTTTGACTCAATTCAGACTTCAGTAACTGAAGTATCAGGTTCAAAGAAGTCTGAGATAGAAACTGGATCATCTTTGAGTTTGAAACCAAGACAAAACCGCCTGAAAATTGGTTCATCGCCAAAACCTCCTGCAAGGAGATCAGGAAAGCTCTGCAGACCTGTTATTAATCAGGATTTGTAGTTCATGTAAAAGAAAAAAGCCCCAATGTTTTGTTATGTGACACATGTAATGCTGGGATAGATGGTACCATCGTTTTGTTGTATTTGAGACGGGAATGCATACATGTTTTTAAGGTATTATAACATGGTTTGTCACATGGTTTAGTATGAGCATGCTCAGTTCGCTCTGGCCTAATAAACAAGTACATGGACTAGCAACTCATCGTGACTCTCTCTTTCATTTGTTCTACTCACGTATATTACAGTACCATCACCTGTAATATCCTAAAAGGCGATAGAATGATTTTTCAAATTCAAAATATCCAGACAATTGTACCGTAAGCCACAATTTTAACTCAAGGTATGAGTGCTGTGTGCGGGAGCCAGGGTGTGGCAAGTTGGTGTGTTGGGACTGGGTGAGGCCGGGAGAGATTTTAACTCACGGGACGTGTTTCTATGTTCCATGTTCAATTCCTGCCTGAACTAGAATTGCCAACCCTCCAGGATTGTCCTGGGGTCTCCAGGAATCAAATACTAATCTCCAGGACACTGTTGCTAGCAATCCCCGGAGAAAAATCATTGGGGCAATAAAAAATTATGTTTATAAAACATTTTCTTTGAACACTTTTGTTATTAGTTGTAAGATATCAGACATGGGAGAAAAGGGTGTTTGACTGATGGTCAAGGATCATCCAATTGGATTCGCTTTCTGATTGGTGGGGGAAGGTGAAGGACATGTCGGGCAATGAATGGTGGGGCCAGGGTGGCCGGAAGCGGGAGGTCATTCCATGAATCCTCCAGGGATATGTCCAACCTGAGTTTCCAACCTTAGTCTGAACTTGGTCGGCGGGTGGGAGCGGGAATTTAGGTTGCAAGGAGGCCACTGACAAGGACCTGAGGGGACGGTCCCCAACACTGAGGTAAGTGGGCAAGATGGGCTGGGGGGGCATCACGGTCAGAGGGAGGGGAGAGGGAAGCCTGGGGTAGTGGAGACCCATGGTTTCCTTGAGAGGCCTGTGAGACCTGGAGAGGTACGTGTCTGTGTGTGTTTGTGTGTGTGTGTGTATCTGTGAGTGTGTCTGTGTGTGTGTGAATGTGCTTGAGTGTGAGAGTGTGTGTGAGTGTGTGTGTGTGTGTGTATGTGTGTGTGTCTGTGAGTGTGTCTGTGTGAATGTGCTTGAGCGTGAGAGTGTGTGTGAGAGTGTGTGTGTGTGTGTGTGTGTGTCTGTGTGTGTGTGTCTGTGTGTGTCTGTGTGTGTGTGTGTGAGTGTGTGCGTGTGTCTATGTGTGTGTGTGTGTGTATGAGTGTTTGTGTGTGTGTGTGTGTGTGTGTGTGTGAGTGTGTGTGTGTGTCTGTGTGTGTGTGTATGTGTGTGTGAGTGCGTGTGTGTGTCTATGTGTGTGTGTGTGTGTGTGTGTATGAGTGTTTGTGTGTGTGTGTGAGTGTGTGTGTGTGAGTGTGTGTCTGTGTGAAATTCATAGTCAAGTCAGGTCTACTCTCATCAACATTTACCCAAACACCCATTGCAGCTGTGGGTCAGGATCGGGAGCCCAAGGTGAAGTTTCACTCACCCAGCCCAGCGATGCTGAAGACGAGTGTTAAGACTTCACTGAGATCAGTGCACTCAGTACAGACCAAAGATCCGATAATTTACTTTTTATTAAGTGAAGAGCTATGGCCTATCCTGTAGGACACCAGCAAGACGAAAGGAATAGGAGACAGGACTGGGGCAGGACTGTCGTAGGCAGTGCATTGCTTCGCTGAGCCAGTAGGGGAGCTTTGGCTACCAAACCATAAATTCAAACAATATCAAACTGGAGATAAATTTTCATATAATTATTGCAGGAATTGGGAATGAAACAAGACCACTTGTAATAATACTCAGGAAACATTTACTAATGATGCTATGATTTTTTAAAACAAATTTCAGTCTTTAAAATGCAGACGGTAGATACGGTCGAACATTGAGATAAAATACAGCGCTTTCACCTCGGAGTTCACATCCATCCGAGACTGACGGGATGCGGGTCACATCTCTCCACTGGCTCTTATGGGAAATGAGTTTGGAATAATCTCAAATTGAGTTGTTGTGATCTGGAACGCGCTGCCTGAAAGGGCGGTGGAAGCAGATTCAATAGTAATTTTCAACAGAGAATTGGATATATATTTGAAAAGGAAAGAATTGCAGGGATATGGGGAAAGTGCAGGGAAGTGGGTTTAATTAGTAGCACTTTCAAAGAGCTGTCACAGGCACATTGGGCTGAAAGGCCTCGTTCTGTGCTGTATTATTCTATTGCATGAAACACAAAACTGCTGATAATTGTTGTCAGTCGCATTTAGACAGGCCAGATGGCGAGGACTGTGGGAAATGGATATGCTGCTCAGATTGGCAATGATTGGCTGCGTCTCCCCACCCATGGTGCCTCCTGACTGTCCCTCTCAATACTCCGAGTAAAGTAGATGGCCCTCACTGTGAGGGTCCCTTAGAATGAGGGTAGGATTATGGGGGAATTTTCTGGGTGGGGGGTCAGTGGGTGCGATCAATGGCGGGTCGGGACCACGTTGTCAACCCGCCGCCACGTGTCTTTCCCAAATGTCGGGGCTGTCAGCGCTGAACGGACCGGACACACAGCAGCGGGGGAAGCAATTCAGGTCATTATGACCCAATTAACAGATGATTAATAACTATTTTGAGCTCACCTTCCGAGTTTACCAGGTCGTTCACGGGGTCCACGCTGCTCGGGGATCATGTCAGGTAAGTAGGGCAGGTGTTGATTGGCCATGGAATCATCTCATTACTTGACAGCTGGAAATGTGCTATAATAGCTCCCATCTCACAGCTCAGTTGTTTACTGCATTTGGAAGACAGATTGAGCTTTATTGCAGGTTGCAAGTGTTTGGAGCAACTCTCTATCCCGTGTCACCTCATTGGAACAACCTCTCTCACCATTGACAGATCACTTCTGTCACCTCAAGTTCAGCTGCCATCTATTCCAATAGAATGGGTACGGTTTAGACCGTCTCACCTTGGTCCTCAGAATCTGACCACGATCACCAGCAGCACCAACAACAATACCGCCACCTTCTCCTCAACTAACTGATGCTTCACAGGACAGAGGGCATCAGCGCAGGGCTGCACCGTGCCGGAGGCGATACCCCCAACACAGGGTATACAGGCAGAGGATGAGCTTCCTCAACATGACAGAGCAGCAGTGCCAAAGGATGCTCAGGCTATCGCGCCAGGTCACCGTGGACATTTGCTGGAGCAGGACCTGCAGCCCAGAGGAAGGGGTCGACACTCCTTATCAGTAGTTGTCAGTCACCATTGCCCTCAACTTCTTCACCTCAGGCTCCTTCCAGGGATCTGCAGCAGACATTTGCGGCATCTAGCAGTTGGTCAGCCACAGATGCATCACACAGGTCACCGATGCCCCTCTTTGACAAGTCCGCCAATTATATTAACTTTTCCACTAATGATGCCAGTGTTACTGGGCAGGCGCACGGCTTTGCCACTCTGGCTGGCTTCCCACGGGTGCAGGGTGACATCGACTGCACACATGTGGCCATCAGGGCAGCCCATCATAACCCAGGAGTGTTTGTGAGTCGCAAGAGCTCCCACTCCCTCAACCATAGGAAGATTGTCAATGCACGTGTGCACCAAGTTCCCTGGCAGCTGCCATGGCTCTTCTGTCCTGCGCCAGTCTACTCTCCCTCAGCTCTTTGCACCTCCAAACTGACTTACCGGCTGGCTGTTCGGAAACAAGGGCTATCCACTGAAGACATGGCTCATGGCACATTTGAGGAGGCCAAGAAATGAGGCTGAGTAACGTTATAATGGCCTAGAAATCCCGGTCGGCTGCTTCCCGCGGGCGATTGACTGAAATAGGGAAAAAAGATGCGCACTTACCTTTTCCTGCTGCGCCCTTGAGCGATCCCAGTCCTGAGACCTCCACTGACTGCATGTCGGAGTGCGTGCATGTCAGGATGTCCGTAGAGCTGGAGTCACATGGCTCTAGGCAATCAATCAAGGTAAAGTATTTTCTCATTCATAATAATGGGAATTCCGTAAGTTGGAGCTCCCATTATTATGATTGAGAAACCCACCCAAACACCCAAAACACTAATAAAAAATATAAAAAATACACCACATATTTGACATTAATTTAAATCAAAGTTATTTATGTCAAATAAAAAAAACTATTTTTCCGAATTTAAAAAAATTTTTTTTAATTATGGTTTAAAATAAACTTACCATAGTGGGGAGGGTTTTTAACAATAAAATGTGTTATTTAAATTTTATTTTATTATGTTTTTGTGTGTTTTAAAACTCTTACGCCTGTAACAGTAGGCTATGCACCTGCTTTTATCAGGCGCAACAGTTTTGAGGACACTTGCTGGGCAAGATATGGGTAAATCCCGCAATCTTGCCTGTGTAAATATTCTTGCTCCCGAGATGTGGAGGATCTGTCAAGCTGGAGCTTGATAAATCGGAACAGCCGGTTTCCAGCGCATGTGCATTGCGCACTGAAAATTGGCTTTTGTGATGCCTTCCTGGGTCCGTACACACTCAGTAGGGAGGTCGGGATTTCTGGGCCAATGAAAGCCACTTCTCCAACAGATGTGTCAAAGAGCAGACAATAGGTGTTATGTATTTAACCCTTCGGAACCTGTATCACACCACCACCAGAGGGCCTGCCTGTTGGAGACCCAAGGGATCCCAGCATCCCTTGGGAGCATGGTATATAAGCAGGTCTCCCACGCTGTACCAGCACTCTGGAGTTTAATTAAAGGAGCGAAAGCCACACTTACTCATTGCATACAGTACTCAGTTTCATCCTTTATTATGAGCATAATAATAGGCTTGCTCAAAATGCGCTTCGGATGCCTTGACAGATCTGGAGGATCCCTCCAGTACGCACCAGCCAGGGTCTCCAGAATCAACATAGCGCAGCAACAAGGATTAGTGCTGCACTAAAATGTCAGCCTAGGTGATATGCTGAATAAAGAAAGAAAGCCTTGGATTTATCTAGAGCCTTTCACAACTATCGGACGTCTCAAAGCGCTTTACAGCCAATGAAGTACTTTTGGAGTGTAGTCACTGTTGTAATGTGGGAAATGCATCAACCAATTTGCGCACAGCAAACTCCCACAAACAGCAATGTGATAATGATCAGATAATCTGTTTTAGTGATGTTGATGAAGGGATAAATATTGGCCAGGACACCGGGGATAACTCCCCTGCTCTTCTTTGAAATAGTGCCATGGGATCTTTTACGTCCACCTGAGAGAGCAGACGGGGCCTCGGTTTAACGTCTCATCTAAAAGGGGGCACCTCCAACTGTGCAGTGCTCCCTCAGCTTTGTACTGGAGGGTCAGCCTAGATCTTTGCACTCCAGTCTCTGGAGTGGGACTTGAACCTAAAACCATCTGATTCAGAGGCGAGGGTGCTACCCACTGAGCCACAGCTGATACTTGAGGACCAAGGCACAGAGCACATAGTCTCTTCGGAGGAGGATGAGGAGTATGAGGTGGAAGACGAGGATGAGGAAGACCTGGAGGAGCCAGTGGTCCAGATTCTAGCAGTACGTGACCGCATTACTGCCCAGGAGGCCAGGGAAGGCTTCCTCCTGGCCAGATTTACTTAACTTTACGCAGCACAGCCATGTGGCTGGTACATGTGTAGCCAGGTTAGCATCCCCCACAGCCCTGAGAGAGACAGCGGCGTGGATTTCTTTTCTCATTCTTGAGATGTGGGCATCGCTGGCAAGGTCGGCATTTATTGCTCATCTCAAGTTGCTCTTGTACAACTGAGTGGTTCGCTAGGTCAGGGGGCAGCGAAGAGTCACCCATGTTGGTGTGGGACTGGAGTCACATATAGGCCAGTCTGGCAGGTCTCCTTCCCTAAGGACATTAGTGAACCAGTTTGGATTTTTACGACAATCCGACAGGCTCGTGGTCATTTTTATTGATACCAGCTTTTTATTTACAGATTTATAAACAGAATTCGAATTCTCAAATTGCCACAGTAGAATTTGAACTCAGGTTCTCTGAATTACTGGTCCAGCAGCATAACCAATACACTACCATTGTACCTAGGAGACCATATTTTGTCTGTGGTGTTGGCTGGGATGGAACGCTGTTTCCAGGCCTCCTCCAGTGCCACTCGGTAGTTGGCCATTAGAAGGCATGCAAGAGCCACTGAGGGTGAGATGGCTGGGAAAAGAGTGTTCAATTGAACAGCTCTGCAGAGATTAAACTCATGCGAGTAAAGCGAGAGCAGGCTGGAGTAACCCCAGGCACAGGGGAACCAGGGCCGAGGCCGCCTCTCCAGTCACTGAGTTAGAATGGTTGGAAAGACAGGGCTTGCATTGTCTCTCCAAAGAACTTGCATTTATCATAGAATCGTAATAATTTACAGCATGGAAGGAGACCATTCGGCCCATCGTGTCCATGCCAGCCGACCAAGAGCTATCCAGTCTAATCCCACTTTCTAGCTCTTGGTCCATAGCTCTGTTGGTTACGGTACTTCAAGTGCACATCCACTTTTTAAATGTGATGAGGGTTTCTGCCTCTACCACCCTTTCAGGCAGTGAGTTCCAGACTTCCACCACCCTCTGGGTGAAGAAATTTCCCCTCAAGTCCCCTCTAAACCTCCTACCGATTACTTTAAATCTATATAAATTTAAATTGAAAAGTTTTTGGCGTGTGCACCCCCCTTTAATCAGGGGGGCACTTGATTACTGATATAACTAAAATAGTTGCAGAGTTGTTGAGTTGTGAGTAGTTTAGCCAGTCACGTGATGTTCATGAGACTCAATAAAACCCCAGCCAGTTGGGTTTAGGTCATCCACGATGAGGTATGCAGTTGTGTGCCCAATGGATGAACTGGTAATGTGTAGTGTGATTGTTAAACCTTTGTTAATAAACCAACTAGTTCTTAATAGCAATGTTCTGGCAAAGGGTCATTGATCTGAACCATTAACTTTGTTTTTCTTTCCACAGATGCTGCCTGACCTGCTGAGATTTCCAGCATTTTCTGTTTTTATTTCAGATTCCAGCATCCGCAGTAATTTGCTTTTGTTGTAGTGCTTAATAGCAATATGTTGCTATGAATTCTTAAGCAAAGAACCCATGAAGCAAATACATTAAAACCTACCTGTGGCGATTTCTCAATAGTTTGGCTTGGAGAGATTTAAACATGACGATGACCCACAAAATATACTGCAGGACTGCACTGAGCTAAAGCAAGATTCATACATGACGTCATGGGCAGATAACACTACTCCACATGGGGGATGGTCCATACAGATCAGCCGTGAAATTGTTGAAATGTATGGAGTAGATCCAAAGTAGAAACCCGATCTGAAATGTCACCAGTGCTCGTTCGCTCCACATGTGGCTGCCGGCATTTTTGTTTGGTGTAATGTATTTGTTTCATGGGTTCTTTGCTTAAGAATTCATAGCAACACATTGCTATTAAGAACCAGTTGGTTTATTAACAAAGGTTTAACAATCACATTACACATTACCAGTTCATCCACCAGGCTCAGAACTGCATACCTCATCGTGGATCCCCTGAACCCAACTGGCTGGGGTTTTATAGAGTCTTGTGAACATCATGTGACTGGCTAAGCCGCTCCCAACTCAACAGCTCTACCAACCTGTGAGCATACTCACCGGTGCATGCGTTGCAGTTGGAGCTACGGAGTAAAATCTTTGTTCAAGGAAGGTTTCACTGCTTTCATGTACCATGAGTACCAGCAGGAGCGTGGGCAGATACATTAGGAGTGGCGAGAGACTGGAGGGATGTGATGGGGCCCAGGTGAGATGTGAGTTCGGGGCTAGGGGTGCAGGGGCAGCACAGGCCAGCCCACACTGTGATATGTGCGCGCACTAGGTTCATGCAGCAGAGCAGGTCTCCAGTAGTATTGGTTAATCCTTGCCACTGTACCAAAGACCTAGCTCTGTCAAGCCCGTGCGGTGGCTGGTGTGCACGCACAGACATCTTCCACCCTTCAGGATGTGGTTCAGGACCTGGAATTTTAGCTCCTTCATTAAACACCTGTGAACTCATCCTTTTTTGGCATGGAAGCAAGTCATCCTCGATACAAGGGAATGCCTATGATGATGATGATGAGTACCAGCTCAGCTAAGGTTGGCTTCCAACAGTCCTTTTTCCAGCAAAGGCAAGCCCACAGAATAAAGGAGATAATTACTGTGTCAGCCTAAATGTTGAATGTTGACAGACATCACAGCTGAGCCCAATGTTGTCTACGTTCAATGCAGAAGAGGTGAGTGCATTGAATTAAAGAGCGGGGATGATTCAGTCCTCGCTAGCCCAGGGGCACAGAAACCAATTGCAAAACTTCAGCTACCTCTTAGCTCGGTGGAGTTTAGCAAAAAAACACAACACGGCTAAAGCTGATAAACCTTTCAGGAACATATTACAAAACATGAGAGGCACAACCTTTAATTTAGACACAATAACAAATAATTATTACAGATTACCTTTGCAAACTCTGCAATTAGATTGACATTCCCTTTAAAATATCGGAGTGGTCAACTAATTGCAGCAATAATTAATAGACTGGCTGAGTAAATGATTGATGCAGGATTTAATTATTTTTGCTTAGGGGCTGCCTCCGTCTGTTTTAAAATGCGGATGTCATTCACCAGCTTGCTTTGATCAGCCGTGATTTCACAGCACTTTCTCATAGCTGGCTTGGTTCAGGATCTGACGATGTTAAGGTTGCCTGTTGCCAAGCTATTCATCTGAATTTACAGCTCTACCTAGCCACCCGACGGACGTAAAACCTGGGCTTTAACCCACTAAATCCTTCGTGTAGCGCTCTTGCCTCTGAGTTAAGTGACCTCAGCAAGACAGAAAAATATAAAGTGCCTCCATGTGGCACTGGGGTAGGCAATGAAGACAAGCGATCTTGAGGACAGACAGACATAATTAACTTGTATCCGCAGCAAACGTCAGTGTTTTAGAAGCCCCGTTTACGTTAGACACCTCAAGTTGCTGGAGAAATATTACCAACGATGTCTCCACAAGATCCTACACATCCCCTGGGAGAACAGGCATCCTCATTCAGGCTAACATCCCCAGCATTGAAACACTGACCACACTTGATCAGCTCCGCTGGGCAGACCACATAGTTCACATGCCAGACACGAGACTCCCAAAGCAAGTGCTCTACTCGGAACTCCTTCACGGAAAACAAGCCAAAGGACACCATCAAAGCCTCCCTGATAAAATGCGACATCCCCACTGACACCTGGGAGTCCCTGGCCCAAGA
Organism: Pristiophorus japonicus; assembly: GCF_044704955.1. NCBI lineage: Eukaryota > Metazoa > Chordata > Chondrichthyes > Pristiophoridae > Pristiophorus > Pristiophorus japonicus. The sequence goes on from NC_091992.1 coordinate 53,780,333, forward strand.
CTGCCCTAAGTGGAGGAAGTGCATCCGAGAGGGCGCTGAGCACCTCGAGTCTTGTCGCTGAGAGCATGCAGAAAACAAACGCAGGCAGTGGAAAGAGCGTGCGGCAAACCAGCCCCACCCACCCCTTCCCTTAATGACTATCTGTCCCACCTGTCTGTGGCTCTCTTATTGGACTGTTCAGCCACCAAAGAACTCACTTCAGGAATGGAAACAAGTCTTCCTTGATTCCAAGGGACTGCCTATAATGATCACGTTAACCACCATAGACCCATTCAGCCAGGAGCTTGCATGCTTGAGTGTTTGATACATATTCAGAATTTAGATCGAGCCCCGAGGCTGTTCGGCATCCAAATCTGTTTGGCTTGGTTGGGTGAAGTTTGACTGTTTCTCAGTAAACCTCTATAGGTGGAGGCAAAGGGGGGCGGGGGACAAGGGCATTGATCGGGATTGCTCGAACGTCACCTCCTGATGGCCAGTGAATGGCAGCAGGTATCATTGATTTCCAAAGCAACGAGATTGCTTTTCCTCGGAATATTCCAACACAGGGCACAGAGCACATCCTCATCCCAGATTCAGGACAATTATCAGGGGGTTTTGATCAAGTAAATACAGAGCAATTGCTTCCACTGGCAGGAGGGTCAGTAACTAGAGGACACAGATTTATGATAGTTGGTAAATGGACCAGCAAGGAGATTGTGTCCAAATCTGGGCAAAACACTTTAGGAAGGATCAGTAACCAGAGGACACAGATTTAAGGTATTTGGCGTAAAATACAAGAGGAAAATTAGGAGAATTTTTTTCACGCAGCAAGTTGTTACGATCTGGAATGCACTGCCTGAAAGGCCGGGGAAGTAGATTCAATAGTAACTTTTTAAAAGATATACACTTGAAAAGGAGAATTTGCCGGGCTTTCAGGAAAGAGCAGGCGAGTGCGACTAATTGGGCAGCTCTTTTAAAGAGCCGGCACAGGCACGACGGGCTGAATAGCCTCCTTCTTGTGCTGGATGATTTGATGATTCTCTACAAGTACACTTGTACATACTAATTACAGATGCTGAATGTAGTCCTTCGACCAGATGCAGTGTTCAGTGGCCAAGGTTGTTATCCATTTAGTTTTGAGTGGGCTATCTGAAAATTTCGAAAACTGAATATCAAATAGTCTGGATTTTAAAATGGAGCCCCTTATTCACACTTACTTTGTGTTTTATAGTTAGCAACATTTTTAATCTACTTTCATCGGCAGCAAAGCAAGCCTCAGAACACAAGCCATTGGTGGCAGCCCTACCTGCAGCCTTGGCACATATGCTGTCGGCTGATTAACTGTACAGCGAGGGATTAGACAGAAGAATGTAGGACTTTTTCTTATGGGTTTTGAACATCGAGACTTATAAGAACACTGAGATTTTCCAATACTGGACTTTTATTAAAAAGATTAAAAATGACTATATGTTCCGAGTTCAACACTATCGCATGCAGATTTAAAATCAAAAACCAAAACTACAAATCTCTAGCTTACCGATTTTAGATTCACATGCCCCAATTCCCCCAGTTACACACAATTAAAACAACCTTAACCTTCGCAATGTATATGCTCCGATGTTAATTGGTTATGCACAATTCCTCTCGCAATGTGTATATCCAACGGTGTACAGTTATCCTATTCCCTGAGTTATGTACAATTAAAATGCTCCTACATTAACTGGTTATACACAATTCCTCCCACGATGTATATTCCCAACTGTTTACAGTTATCCTATCCCCCCCTCCACCATTTCATACAATTGAAACCTACATTAACTGGTTATGCACAATGCATCCCACAATGTATATATCCAATTGTTTACAGTCCCCAATTTCCTCAGTTACGCACAATTACTCTTACGATAACTGGTCATGCCTCTCAGCAGTAACTATGCTCAAACTCTCTCCATATAATTCAATGGATGATCAGTCCATCCGAATATCCCTTCTACGTGTTCCCTTCCACGTGTTCCCTTCCACGTGTTCCCTTCCACGTGTTCTCTTCCACGTGTTCCCTTCCACGTGTTCCCTTCCACGTGTTCTCTTCCACGTGTTCCCTTCCACGTGTTCCTTTCCACGTGTTCTCTTCCACGTACTCCCTTTCACGTGTTCTCTTCCACGTGTTCCCTTCCACGTGTTCCCTTCCACGTGTTCCCTTCCACGTGTTCTCTTCCACGTGCTCCCTTCCACGTGTTCCCTTCCACGTGTTCCCTTCCACGTGTTCCCTTCCACGTGTTCCCTTCCACGTGTTCCCTTCCACGTGTTCCCTTCCACATGTTCCCTTCCACGTGTTCCCTTCCACGTGTTCCCTTCCATGTGTTCTCTTTCACGTGTTCCCTTCCACGTGTTCCCTTCCAATGTTCCCTTCCACATGTTCGACGGCCGTCTTCCAACACCTCCTTCTGGTGTTCCTGTTCCAAGCTCTAGAGAAAGAAAATTCCTTTGTCTCCTCTGTTAATAACACAGAAAAACTGGAACAGCCAGATGTCCATTTCTGTTTGGTTAGAGATAACGTGACCCTTTCGCTGATTGGCCAACTCGAATGTCACTCAATGTCCCTTCCCTTCCAATTTTAATTCAAACTTTACACAATCCTATTAGACGTCCTGTTTGAATTCAAACCGCTTGCAGAGCCCCTCCCTCGAGGCTACTTTCAAACAGCTTACAGATGATTTTCTTCCCCCACAAGCCTTCAAGATCTATTTAACAATCCCAATTCTCCATCTACTGGCCTTGGCTTCCTATTGGTTTGCCTGCACTTGGGCTATGGCTCCCCAGAGAGCGGTTGTGGAACTCTGCATTTGGTGGCCAAGGATAATGGAGAAACCCTCATCCATGCTCTTGTTACCTCCAGACTTGATTATTCCAATACTCTCCAGGCCGGACTCCCATCTTCCACCCTCTGTAAACTTCAGTTCATCTGCTGGTAGTGTCTTAACTCGCACCAAGGCCCATTCACCCTTCACCCCTGTGCTCGCTGATCTACTGGTTTCTGGTCTGGTAACGCATCGATTTTAAAATGCTGATCCTTGTTTTCAAATCACTCCATGGCCTCGCCCCTCCCTATCATTTTAACCTCCTCCAGCCCCACAAACCTTCGCGATCTCTGCGCTCCTCCAATTTTGGCCTCACGCATCCCTGATTTTAATCGCTCCACCCTTGGTGGCTGTGCCTTCAGCTGCCTGGGCCCTAAGCATAGGGATGTTTTACTACATTAAAGGCGCTATATAAATAAAAGTTATTGTCAGTGTTGTCTTGACTTTGATTTATTTTAGTGTGTCCCAGCATCCTGTGGATCAGCCTACAAACATCCCAGGGCACTTCACAGGAGTGTTATCAAAGAAACTGTGGCACCGAGCCACATGAGGAGACATTAGGGCGGGGGACCAAAAGATTGGTGAAAGAGGTTGGTTTTAAGGAGCGTCTTATAGGAAGCGAGAGAGATGGAGAGACAGAGAGGTTTAGGGAGGGAATTCCAAAGCGTAGGGCTCAAATAGGGATTAATATTAATGTAGCACACCAACTGAGCTAACTTACATTTGCTAAAGATAGCTCACTAATAAAGAAAACCTAAGCTGTACTGTCTCTTTAGCACTTCAACATACCAGAAACACATTATTTATGACTTCCTCATTAGAGCAGGAAATAGAAACCTGAATGGCAGCTTCTGGCAGATAGTAAACCTCTCTCTCACAGTGCAATCTGGGTTATCAGGTTTGCCATCATACCAACTGCTGTGATGGAGATGGAATCACGTTTCATGGCTGCAGGAGTCCCTTCAGTTTTAATTCCGTCTACTCTCATGTTCAGTTACGTTATTAGCCCTTGGGTAATTTATTTATTCGAATATCATTTTAGATTAATGATTGAGAGAGACAACTTGGGAGACAGTTTGCAAGAGAGGCTACAAGTGAGGAAAAAACTGAGAGTGAGCAGGTCAGATTTGGACAGGCAGAGACCTCCGATTCTAACTCCGGGTTGCTCTTGGGCAGGGGGGGTCGTGAGCAAATGCACTCGCTGCTCCAGAAATCAGGCCCGGGCTATTTTAACTCCCAGGAACGGGTTAGCATGCTGCCGATGCAGTTCCCGTCCATTCCGCGACACTTGGCCACCCGTCAGCACTCGGGTAAGTGTGAGGTAGGGTAAAATGTTCTGGGAGGGTCTCGATGTGGGGGGGCGGTCCAGTGCAGGGGAGGCCTGAACATTCCTTGTGGGGACCAGAAGAGCACGTCTACTCCTCCACCCCCACAAAAGTATCTATTTGCTTGGGCCGTTTCATCTTCCTGGCAGGTCTCATCTACAATTCCCGTCTCGTCTATAGTTCCTGTCTTATCTACAGTTTCTTAAACGATAAGGGGATAAGGGGTTTTGGGGAGAGGGCGGAGAAGTGGAGCTGAATCCATGATCAGATTAGCCATGATCTTATTAAATGGCGGAGCAGGCTCGAGGGGCCTCATGGCCACTCCTGCTCCTATTTCTTATGTTCTTATATTCTTACAAGATGCACTGCAGCAACTCGCAAAGGCTCCCTGAGCAGCACCTCCCAAACCTGCAACCTCTACCACCTAGAAGGACAAGGGAACACCACCACCTCCACGATCCGCTCCATCCTGAATTGGAAATATATCGCCGTTCCTTCATTGTCGCTGGGTCAAAATCCTGGAACTCCCTCCCTAACAGCACTGTGGGAGTACCTTCACCACACGGACTGCAGCAGTTCAAGAAGGCGGCTCACCACCACTTTCTCAAGGGCAATTAGGGAAGGAGACTGACGAGTGCGGGGGGGGTAGGCGGGTGGAAGGAAATGGATAAGGGAAAATAGATGAGAGAGGACAAAGTGAGACGGAAGTATTAATTGGTGGAAAAGGAATAAGATTAAATTGAGCTGGATAATAGAGTGCATGCTGTTAAATGAATGGTCTTCCTTAATTGACCATGCTGATTGACGACAAGCCATGTGATAATACCACATGATCTGCCACTTCAAATATCTGTTTGACAAACTGTCATTTGAGGGGGAGAAATTTGGTTGGATAGCGCTCGTCATGAGGGGCGCTACAGGGGAGCTAAAGGGATTGCAGCCGCTCGGCAAATTCAGTGTGCTGGTAGCGGCGGGGCTGAGGTGTATTGCCCGGAGCGTGCGCCGGCGTGCCACTCCCTCGGTATCGACACGGAGCAAAAGTTGTTTTGCGCTGCACCCGTAGTGCCCCCTAGTGACCCTGCCAGAGAAAGCTGGCGTGCTGAGCTGTCCCAGGGCATTAAGGGAAGGAATGACTGCATGAGGTAAGTGTGATTGATATATCTATTTTTTCTTTGCTATTTAACTTTATTCGGGGTGAGTAATGTGTAGGGAATGTTTTTTGTGTTTTTTGTTCCGATTTTTTGTTTTGCAGGGAGGCCTCTCTTCGGGCGCTGCGAAGCCAGCTCTTTAGCACGCGATATTCAGTTGCCCATCCGGCCTAGCGCCCGAAGAGAAGTGTGGAACGCCTCCCTTAGCGCTCCACTCCACAGTCAGGGCACAAATACTGAATTTTGCTGTTCCCATCGCTAAAAAATTTCCGACGCTAAATTTAGCATCTGTCCGACATTAGACATAGAAACATAGAAACATAGAAAATAGGTGGAGGAGTAGGCCATTCGGCCCTTCGAGCCTGCATCGCCATTCAATTAGTTCATGGGTGAACATTAGCGCCTTAGGAACCCTCCAATCAAATTTCTAGCCCTGATTCTGTTCAAGGTTACATTTTCTCTTCTTAAAATTCAATAGTTTGTTTTGCTCGAATAATGAAATCATTGTTATTGGAATTCATGCTCCATAACAGCGGAGTGACAGACTGAGTGTGTTGACTGTCCACTAGTAATGATCAGTGATAATTAAATACTGCAGATTGGAGCTTCACGGGTATTCTTACTGCTAGCATTGGCCATTGCCAACCCCTGACTAGCAGCAGCAAGATATTTTCTGATGCCCTCTGCTGGATTCACCTGCTGCTGGGATCATGGATGAGTTGCCTGTGGACTGTGAAGCTGGTCAGACTTCTAGGTGTGGGCTGAAAGGTTGGATTACTACTCTGCAGGTTTGCTTGGCTACTGTTGCAGTGGCGGGGTGGTGGGTGGGTGGGGGGATGTTGGTGGGAGAAAATGAACCGAGCTTGATTTTCACAGAGGATTGCTGCAAAAAGCAGGAAACTATAGACCAGTTAGCCTAACATCGGTCGTTGGGAAAATGCTGGAATCCATTATTAAGGAAGCAGTAGCGGGACATTTGGAAAAGCATAATTCAATCAAACAGAGTCAGCATGGTTTTATGAAACGGAAATCATGTGTGACAAATTTGCTGGAGTTCTTTGAGGATGTAATGAGCAGGGTGGATAAGGGGGAACCAGTGGATGTGGTGTATTTGGATTTCCAGGAGGTATTTGATAAGGTGCCACATAAGAGGTTACTGCACAAGATAAAAGTTCATGAGGTTGGGGGTAATGTATTAGCATAGATAGAGGATTGGCTAACTTTGGCAGAAATAATAGAAAAGTAAATTATAATTTAAATGGAGAAAAATTATTGAAACTTATAAGATAAGGAGGGGCTCGACAAGGTGGATACAGAGAGGATATTTCCAGATCAGAGGAGAAACTAAAACTAGGTGACTATGGGCTAGAACCTCCACTTTTGAGCTTATTATCCAAAAATGGGCGTTATTTCCGGAGTGGGCATTAAAAAATTGCAAAATGTTGCAGTACAGAGTGACCTGGGGGCTCCTTGTGCATGAAACACAAAAAGTTAGTATGCAGGTACAGCAAGTGATCAGGAAGGCAAATGGAATGTTGGCCTTTATTGCAAGGAGGATAGAGTATAAAAGCAGAGAAGCCCTGCTACAACTGTACAGGGTTTGGTGACGTCACACCTAGAGTACTGCATACAGTTTTGGTCTCCGTATTTAAGGAAGAATATACTTGCATTGGAGGCTGTTCAGAGAAGGTTCACTAGGTTGATTCCGGAGATAAGGGGGTTGACTTATGAGGATAGGTTGAGCAGGTTGGGCCTATACATATTGGAGTTCAGAAGAATGAGAGGTGATCTTATTGAAACTTATAAGATAAGGAGGGGCTTGACAAGGTGGATACAGAGAGGATATTTCCAGATTAGAGGAGAAACTAAAACTAGGTGACTATGGGCTAGAACCTCCACTTTTGAGCTTATTGTCCAAAAATGGGCGTTATTTCCGGAGTGGGTGTTAAAAAAGGGTTTTCAGATTGCCGGCTTCTCGCCTATTCTAAAAACACCTAGTCTCCATTTTTGAAAATGGGCGTTACCGTGAGCGATATCAAATGGGTGGTAGTGTTAAATTCTTTTGACCTTCTGCCGTAAAGTGTGGCCGTCCTTAGCAACGGCATGGCAACACTCGATTCCCACGATTCAGGAGGTCAAGGGTCATCATGACATGCGCAGAAGAGGAGTCAGAGAGGGAGCTCAGAGGCGCTGAAAGCGTGTGTGGCTGTTGTGGGAGGAACGACGGAGATTCACCAGCAGCAAAAAGCCTACTAAGCACCAAGAACATAGTTGGCACCGAGTTTTTGTCCAATAAATAAAATATAACATGGAAATGATGGAGGAGGCTCTGGAGCTGGTAATCAGGAACACTGGTGGCAGAGGGCTCCCAGTGGTCCCGGAGCGCCGCACTGCACCCCAAGGTGATGCACCCCCATTGCCAACCACATGAGAGCCAGCAGCAACATCTTGCTTCAGGCTCGGAGCACGTTCCCACCTCGGGACCGTCCTCTCCCGTATCCATCCAATCAGTGTTTCGGCCGTCACCCCGCCACAATGAAGCATCGCCTGAGGACCTCCTCGGCCAGGCGGCTTGGAGTCAGGAGGGGAGGGGTAGAGTTGGGGAGGAGAAGCGGTGGGGGCATGGTGGGGGGGGGTGGGGAGGTTGGTTTGTACAGAAATACTGATGATTTCAGACTAATGTTCAGTTTAAATGTTTTTTATTCAACAAAATCTTGTAGCACATTGGCTCAGTTGGCTGCACCATTACACGCTGGTGATTCCTTAACATCAAAGGATATAATGACATTTAACTTCAATTAACGTAAACTTTAACTATCACCAAGATGATGCCCACCATTGATGTATGACGTGCACACCCAGCAGTGTGTCAGCCTTGTAAATAACACCAACGTTCTTTCAGGCAAAGCGATCATTAATGAGCTCCTGACGTAAAGCTCTTGCAGCTATCATGTCACCATGGGCCCTTTCTTGCGGTCTACAGGGGGGCGTGGGCATGGCTTCAGCATCAGCCTGAATGTCTGGGCCGATGTCAGCGTCCGCCTCCTAGTCCTCCTCTTCCTCTCTTTGGTGACGTGTACTGTCAGACTCATCAGGCAATTCTTGTCCCTTCCTGATAGCCAAGTTGTGCAGCATGGAGCACAGCACCACGAATTTAGCTACCTGCTCAGGGTTATATTGGAGTTCGCCTCCTGAGTGGTCCAGACATCTAAAGTGCTGCTTAAGCACTCCAATGGTTTTCTCGACGGTTTGCTCTGTGGCTCTCGTTGTATCACCTCTTGGCTTCGGTGTGGGTGTCACATCAGCCAGGTGGCAAGGCCATATCCTTTGTCACCAAGCATCCAGCAATCATCAATGACCTTGTGGTTCATTGTTAAACAAGTCAGAGACCGTGCTCTCATGCAGGATGTGAGCATCATGGATGCTGCCCAGAAATTGAGCATTCACTGCCAGTATAATTTGCTGGTTGTCGACAACCAGTTGGACATTCAGGGAGTGGAATCCCTTGCGATTCCTGAAAACCTCAGCATCCTGAAAAGATGCCCACATCGCGATGTGCGTACAGTCTATTGCTCCCTGCACCTTGGAAAAGTTTGCAATTCTGAAGAATCCTAGAGCCCTCTCACTCTGTGCCTCCCTGGTCATAGGGAAGTTGATTAAGTCCCTCCTGCGTGCGTACAGGACTTCAGTGACCTGTCTAATGCAGCGATGTGTGACATGCTGAGAAAGTCCGCAAATGTCTCCAGCTGTGGCCTGAAAGGAACCCGAGGCGTAGAACGACAGTTCCGCAGTAGCTTTGACCTCGACGAACAGTGCAGTTCTGATGGTGCTGGCAGGCTGCAGATCTGCCCTTATCAGCTGGCATGCCTCAGTGATAACCTCTTTGTGGAAGCGTAGTCTCCGAAGGCAGGTGGTGTCGGGCAAGTCGAGGTAAGAATGCTTCTCCTTGTACTTGCGGGGTGTGTAACACCTGGTCCTCCTCATCTGTCTGTCACGTCTTACATTGGGCACATAATGTAGTGGAATGTTCCTTCGGCGATGTCGAGTCTGCTGCATGTAATTGGTCACCGAGAGAGGGTGAGAAAGGACAGGCCCCATTGCAGTAGCTCTCTGTTTTCCACCGATTGTCACAAACAAGGAATGTCCCGATGAAGACACCTCTTCAATTCCAATCGGTCACAGTATGGTCAAGATGGTTTTACAGATGTTCACATCAACTCCAACGACCCCGCAGAGTATATCCGAACTCCGCCGAGGTTGAAGCACAGCAGCCTTTTAAAGGACGCGATATGTGATCTAGAAGATGGCGTCCATAACGCTGTGATTCATTCCGGTTAGTTCCACTTTCTCTGGGTGTTTTTTTGGGCGAGCGATATTGTGGGCGATATATGTGCGAGGTGGTGAAATTGACGCTGGGCGAACTCATGGCCACTAGTTTGAGTAAATATGCTCTTTACGACAAAAAAAAGTGGCCGGGTGTTAATATTGAATCTCGGTGTTAAATACGTGCGGAAAGTAACGCTGGGCGATATTATGGGCGTTGAAATCACCCATTCTGCTGATTCCGGCCAAAAAAAGTGGGCGGACAGTAATATTTTTTCGCGCCGTTAAGCACATGGGGAAAGTAACGCTCGGCGATAAGTTTCCTAAAAATGCCCGTCATTTTCCATTTTGTGCCAAAATGGGCTATATATGGGCGTTAAGTGGGCATTAAGCAGGCAAAAAAGTGGAGGTTCTAGCCCATAGTCTTAGAATAAGGGGCCGCCCATTTAAAACTGAGATGAGGAGAAATGTCATCTCTCAGAGGGTTGTAAATCTATGGAATTCTCTGCTCCAGAGAGCTAAGGAGGCTGGGTCATTGAATATATTTAAGACAGAAATAGACAGTTTCTTAAACGATAAGGGAGTAAAGGGTTATGGGGAGCGGGCAGGGAAGTGGAACTGTGTCCATGATCAGATCAGCCATGATCTTATTGAATGGTGGAGCAGGCTCGAGGGGCCGTATGGCCTACTCCTGTTCCTATTTCTTATGTTCTTATGAGATGTCTGCCTCCCGTGTGTGGGTAGAGTCTGTGATGATGGTATGTAGAGAGAAAGAGATTAATGGTCTGAATAGGCTGTTCCCTTTCCAGGCAATTCACTGAGTGTTTCCATCAGATTATAATGCATGACCATTCAAGGGTTCTGCTTCTCAATCATTGCACCATGCATTCTGTACGTGATGAGAAGGTCCAAGAGCAATGCTCTGCACAATAACAATTATGGGAGACGTGGACTCAGCATTAGAACTGATAACAATGGAGGGAGCAGTTAGAAGAACTTCTTTCCACACAGAGGGTTATTGAACATAGAATACTTTACCACAAATATCCACTGAGGCAGAGCCTAAAAGTGAATTGGATTAATTGGATGCAGTGATAGGGCAGTGGAATAGGTTTAGAGTAGATGGGGCCGAAATTGCCCACCACCTGAAATGAGGCGCACCTACTGGTTTCGATGTGGTCTGGGCCACCCCATGCTTTGTGGTGGCCTAAGTTTCGAAATTCAGCTCTTCGGGGATTTCTTTGGAGCAGGGCAGAAGTGGCCTCATCGTGACGGTGGAATTGGGGGAGGGGCGGAGTAGCCGAGGCTGTCAGTCATCAGCACCGCGCTGATGATATCATCACGCTGGCACGTCTCTACGTCCCTCCCCTTCAGTTAAAGGGGAGGGTCGCTGCGAACTCTGCAGCCACTTTAGTGGCAAACTCTGGGCCACCAGGGAGGGTTTCAGCCGGGTCAGTGGCCTGGCACCCAAGAGGGGTTGCCTGGCACCCTGTTGGCGGCCCAGTCGAACCGGTGGGCATAATTGGCGGCCTGACCTGGCAGTCGGCCGACAATACAAAATAAGATGGAGTCGCCAGCAGCGAGATCTTTCCTTCAAGGGCGGCCGTGCCACCAAGCTACAGAGAGTGTATGGAGCAAAAACTGTCGGGGGCACCAATCGGCGGCAGGGCCGCTCCCCCCAGGGAATACTGGGAAATGTTGCCCAAGAGGCAATTTCGCGAGGGGGTCCCCGCCATTCGGTAAGGGGTCGGCACATGCACGCCATGGTGGGAAAACAGGCGGCGTGGTCCCAGAGACCGCTCCAAAACGGAAGAAGGGCAAGTTCCAAAATGGCGGCCCCCCCATGGGGACTCGGCGGCCATTCTGCACCGTCCTGTGGCCGTCGCTTTCAGGCAGACAGAGACCTTATTGGAAGCGACAATTTCGGCCCCGATATCTTTGGTTTAAGAGCTAGCGATGGCTTAATAGCTTTTTAATATAGATTTTTAAAAATTTGGATGTGGGCGTTGTTGGCAAGGCCAGCATTTATGGACACAACTATTTGTACTAAGAACATGGCCGCCGTGTCTCTGATTGGCTCTCCATTATCACATGACATGTTGCTGATTGCTCCCCTTGGAGGATAAGCTGGCAACCGCCCAGCCCAACTTCTGAATGACTTTGTAAATTGTAATTTGATCCATACTGACTTCTGAAGCCATAGAAGCCAAATCTCGAACAACCCAGCCTATGTCTCCCAAGTTCCAGCTGAAGTCCCTTACTCCAGCGCAAATGCCCACCCCGCCCCAGCCATAGATGGGACATTGTGTGTGGATTGTTAACAGGTTTATTAGGTATAAAGTGAATAGTGACAGTGTCATGACTTCTAGATTTCATCCACCCCAACGATGTCCCATGTAACACATACATCGAGCTTTCCGAGAAATCGGGTGTGGGTGTAAAGGGGATTGGACGAATGTGATCCATCTTCCCTGAGTTCTCTCCGTCCCCTCCGATCACCCCATCCCACCACCCCCCCCACCCCCCCGCCGCGTCTCTGCCTCTTTGCGGCTCAGAGCTCAGCACTTGGGGGGATGCTCAGGGCTTAGTGCCTTGTGGCTCAGTTGGGCCATGTGGTCAGAATCAACGTGACCAATTGCGGGGCCCCACTTCCGGTTTCGGTTTCGGGCAAGGGACGGAGTCCGGAGGATGCAGGCGCATAAGGACAAGAAAATCGTTAGTATAAATAGTCACATCGAGTATTTATTGCCCATCCCTAATTGCCCTTGAGAAGGTGGTAGTGAACCACCTTCTTGAACCGCTGCATTCTGTGTGGTGAAGGTGATCCCACAATGCTGTTAGGGAGGGAGTTCCATGACTTTGACCCAGCGACGATGAAGGAACGGCGATATATTTCCAAGTCAGGATGGTGTGTGACTTGGAGGGGAACGTGGAGGTGACAGTGTTCCCATGCGCCTGCTGCTCTTGTCCTTCTAGGCGGTAGAGGTCGTGGGTTTGGGAGGTGCTGTCGAAGAGGCCTTGGCAAGTTGCTACAGTGCACTTGTAGATGGTACACACTGGAGCCACAGTGCGCCGGTGGTGGAGGGAGTGAATGTTAAAGGTGGTGGATGAGGTGCCAATCAAGTGGGCTGATTTCTCCTGGATGCTGTTGAACTTTGAGTGTTGTTGGAGCTGCACTCATCCAGGAACGTGGAGAGTATTCCACTCCTGACATGCCTGATAGATGGTGGAAAGGCTTTGGGGAGATGTCATTGGATCTCATTTCTATAATTTTATAAACCTTGAGATGAATAATAAAAAAAATAATAGAAGTGCCATTTTTTTTACAATTTCTTTAATTGCCCTAAGTTCCCTCTGTAAACCTCTCCACCTCTACCTCTCTCTCCTCCTTTAAGATACTCCTTAAAACCTACCTCTTTCACCAAGCTTTTGGTCATCTGTTCTAATGTCTCCTTCTCTGGCTCGATGTCAATTTTTGTTTGATTGCATTCCTGTGAGGTGTCTTGGGACGTTTTACGCAATATAAACACAAGTTGTTGTTGTAACCAGCATCAGTCTCTTTATTGATATTGAGCACAGATCCGAGATGGAAATTCTTCAGCTGTCTTCAATCTACAGGAACCAGACTAAATAACCTTTGTTGTGTATGGAGAAAGAGTCAGACTGAACACTGTGAGCTCAAAGTAAAGTGTGACCGTAGTCATTTATTGCAGGTCTCCAGAGTGCCTCTCCAACCTGTGAAGCCTTCTTAAATACCTGTGCTCCAAAGGAATTATGGGATCCTTTGAGACTCCGAGGAATGAGTCCTCTGGTGGCTGTACAGAGTAAATACAAGTCCACATATATAACAACATTCCCCACCAAAGTCAATAGTGTAACTATTTACAATGTGAGTCGATCTGGGGCCCTCTTGCCCTGGTTGATCGTCTCAGCGTAAAAGCTGGTATTGTTGAATCATTTGTTGGGCTCTCGCTGGGCTGCTCTGCAGCTGGCCTTGCTGGGCTGCCTGGTATGTTGGGCCCTGCAGGGCTGCTGTGGATGATGGGTTCTGCTTCATGGTCAACCGTGGTATCGGTTGCCACTGGTTTGTGTGTTGGGGGATCAAAAAAGGTAGGGTCCAAGATGGGTTGCTCAGGGTAGTCCGTGAATCTGAGTTTGATTTGGTCCAAGTGTTTCCGGTGAATGAGTCCATTTGAAAGTTTGACCCAAAACACCCTGCTCCCCTCTTTGGCCACGACAGTGCCGGGAAGCCACTTGTGACCTTGTCCATAATTTAATACAAATACAGGATTATTGATTTCAATTTCGCGTGACACATTTGCGCTATCATGATATGCACTTTGTTGAAGCCGCCTGCTCTCTACCTGTTCATGTAGATCAGGGTGAACTAATGAGAGCCTTGTCTTAAGTGCTCTTTTCATGAGCAGTTCAGCAGGTGGGATACCAGTGAGTGAGTGTGGTCTCATGCAGTAGCTATGCAGGAGTCGGGATAGGCGAGTCTGCAGTGAGCCTTCAGTTACCCTCTTCAAGTCTTGCTTGATGGTTTTGCACTGCTCTCTCTGCCTGATCATTGGATGCTGGTTTAAACGGGGCAGATGTGACATGTTTGATCCCATTGCGGGTCATGAATTCTTTGAACTCAGCATTGGTAAAACATGGCCCGTTGTCGCTCACCAGGACATCAGGTAAGCCGTGTGTGGCAAACATGGCCCGCAGGCTTTCAGTGGTGGCAGCGGACGTGATAGCTGACATTATCTCACATTCAATCCACTTGGAGTATGCGTCTACAACCACAATAAACATTTTACCCAAGAACGGGCCTGCATAGTCGACGTGTACCCTAGACACGGCTTGGAGGGCCAAGACCATAAACTTAGCGGCCCCTCCCTGGGTACATTGCTTAACTGCGAGCATGTATTACATCAGTGAACGCAGGACTCCAAGTCCGCATCGATACCGGGCCACCACACGTGGGATCTGGCTATCGCTTTCATCATTACGATGCCTGGGTGGGTACTGTGGAGGTCATTGATGAAGGTGTCTCTGCCCTTCTTGGGGACCACTACTCGATTGCCCCATAGAAGGCAGTCTTCCTGTATAGACATTTCATCTTTGCACCGCTGGAACAGCTTTATCTCTTCCTGCATTTCCACTGGGACACTGGACCAGCTCCTGTGAAGCACACAACTTTTGACTAGAGATAATAAAGGGTCCCGGCTCATCCAGGTTTTGATCTGCCGGACAGTGACGGGTGATTACTCACTCTCAAATGCTTCCATAACCATGGCTAGATCAGCAGGCTGCGCCATTTCCACCCCCGTGGTGGCAATGGCAGCCTACTGAGAGCATCGGTGCAGTTTTCTGTGCCTGGCCTGTGGCGGATGGTGTAGTTGTATGCGAACAATGTGAGCGCCCATCTCTGGATGCGGGCCGATGTGTTGGTATTTATCCATTTACTCTCGTTAAACAGGGATATTAGTGGCTTATGGTCAGTTTCCAATTCGAATTTTAGCCCAAACAGGTATTGATGCATTTTCTTTACCCCATAGACACACGCTAACGCTTCTTTTTCAATCATGCTGTAGGCTCTCTCAGCCTTAGACAGACTCCTGGATGCATAAGCAACCGGTTGCAGTTTCACAAAATCATTAGCTTGTTGCAACACACACCCGACGCCATATGACGACGCATCACATGCTAGTACCAATCGCTTACGTGGATCATACAACATAAGCAATTTGTTTGAGCATAACAATTTTCTCGCTTTTACAAAGGCATTTTCTTGGCTTTTGCCCCAAACCCATTCACCCCCTTTTCATAGTAAGACATGTAGTAGTTCTAACAGTGTGCTGAGACCCGGTAAAAAGTTACCAAAGTAGTTCAAGAGTCCCAGAAATTACCACAGATCCGTCACGTTCTGTGGCCTCGATGCGTTCTCGATTGCCTCTGTCTTCGCATTGGTGGGCCTGATGCCATCCGCCACAATCCTCCTTCCCAGGAACTCCACTTCAGGCGCCAGGAAAACGCACTTCGAGTGTTTTAACCTGAGCCCCAAGCGGTTGAGTCGACTAAGAACCTCCTCCAGGGTCTGCAGGTGCTCGACTTTGTTCCCACCTGTGACCAAGATGTCGTTCTGGAAGACCACGGTGTGCGGGACCGACTTCAGTAAACTTTCCATGTTCCTCTGGAATATCACCGCCACTGATCAGATTCCAAACGGGCATCTGTTATAAACAAAAAGACCTTTGTGCATGTTGATGCAGGTGAGGGCTTTCGATGATTCCTCCAGTTCCTGCATCATGTAGGCTGAAGTCAGATCCAGCTTCGTGAACGTCTTTCTTCCCGCCAGCATTGCAAAGAGGTCGTCGGCTTTTGGTAGTGGGTATTGGTCCTGCAGGGAGAAACGATTGATAGTTACTTTGTAATCGTCACAGATTCTGACAGTGCCGTCTCCCTTGAGGACTGGGATAATAGGACTGGTCCACTCGCTGAACTCGATTGGTGAAACGATGCCCTCTCGTTGCAGCCGGTCTAGCTCGATCTCTACCCTTTCTCTCATCATGTACGGTACTGTTCTCGCCTTGTGATGGATGGGTCGTGCCCCCCGGAATTAGGTGGATCTGTACTTTTGCTCCTTGGAAGTTCCCAATGCTTGGTTCGAACAGCGAAGGAAATTTGTTTAAGACCTAGGCACACGAAGTGTCGTCAGCAGGTGATAGCGCTCAGTCGTCGTCCCAGTTCCAGCAGCGTGGGACCATCGCCCGGTACCACCTGGAATGGTAGCTTGTGCACCGCTCCATCGTAGGAGACCTTTACAGTGGCACTGCCGATTACAGGAATCAGTTCTTTAGTGCAAATTCTTACTCTCGTGCGAACTGGAGTTAAGACTGGCCTTGAGGCCTTGTTGCACCACAACCTTTAGCAAGTCTTTTTGCCCATGATAGACTGGCTTGCGCCCGTGTCCTGCTCCATTGACACCGGGAGTCCATTTACTTCAACATTCAGCAGTATCGGGGGACAATTCGTGGTGAATGTGTGCAACCCATGTACCTCTGCCTCTTTTATCTGAGGCTCTGGTTCATAGTGATCCTCCGTGGATCTGTCCTCCTCTGCAATGTGTGGTTTGCAGGTTTGGCAGCTCGCCTGCACACTTGTTGGAGGTGTCCCATTGTTCCATAGCCTTTGCAAACGTATCCTTTGAATCGGCATGAATGGAAACGGTGATCACCCCCGCAGCGCCAACAAGGTGTTAATGGCCTTGCATTCATCACCCTTGATGGTGGACTCGGAGACATGTGCGGACGTGTAGCTGCAGGTATGTGTGACCTGCCCTGTATATTACAATTCGAAAACAACATCACTTTTTTCACAGTACTTGTAGCAGCACTTGTGTGCTGGGAGATTTGCTTAGTATTGTCACTGGTGGCAATGAATGTCTGGGCTATCGCTATGGCCTTACTCAAGGTTGGGCTCTCTACAGTCAAAAGTTTGCGAAGTATGGTTTTGTGGCCAATGCCATGTACGAAAAAGTCTCTGAGCATGTGCTCCAAATGTCCTTCAAATTTGCAATGTCCTACAATGCGTCTCAGCTCGGCGACATAACTCGTCACTTCTTGGCCTTCAGACCTTTTGTAGGTGTGGAACCAGTACCTCGCCATCAGAACGCTTTCCTTCGGGTTCAAATGCTCTCGGACCAGTGTGCACAAATCATCATACGATTTCTCCATGGGTTTCGTTGGAGTGAGCAGATTCTTCATGAGGCCATACTTTGGTGCCCCACAGACGGTGAGGAGGATCGCCCTTCGTTTGGCAGCGCTCTCTTCCCCATCTAGCTCGTTGGCCACAAAGTATTGGTCGAGTCGCTCCACAAAAGTTTCCCAATCATCTCTCTCCGAAAATTTCTCCAGGATGCCCACTGTTCTCTGCATCTTTGGGTTCGCCACCTGTATCTCGTCGGCAGTCGTAGTGTATGGAGAAAGAGTCAGACTGAACACTGTGAACTCAAAGTAAAGTGTGATGTTAGTCTTTTGTTGCAGGTCCCCAGAGTGCCTCTCCAACCTGTGAAGCCTTCTTAAATACCTGTGCTCCCAAGGGATTATGGGGTCCCTTGGGATTCCGGGGAATGAGCCCTCTGGTGGCTGTACAAGTCCACATATATAACAACCTTTGTGTTATTTGGGTATAAAAAAACTTCAGTACTGGTGACAATTGCCATCGACTCGGTTCTACACTTTGTTGAAAAGGCTTCTTTACTTGAAAAATAAACTTATAGACAAATAGGCTGTTTGTAGCTGTTCCAAATAAAACAAATAGGGTGTCACGTTGGATAGGAGGTACTCCTTTGCTCTAGTTGCTGGCTAGTTGTGCACTGAGCAGTTACATTCCCCCTCACCACATGTTGTTCTACTTCTTGCGACATTGGGTGGCTGTCCTGCGTACCGTGTCACTAGCTGACTCTCTTTCAGCAACCTCCCGCCAGAGCCTTCGAAATGTCTGGGGCTGTGGCCTCCTTCCAGCCTCTATCTTCGGTAATTCCCGACGCCTCTCCAGAGCATCAAGCAGTGCATCGACGGCGGCGTCTGAGAAGCTACAGCATCTGCCATCTTCCCCCTGTGAGTGAGTGCGTACGAAGGGAAAATACCCACGAGATGGTGCCGCGCCTCAATTGAATCCAGGTGGCGGCAATATGTCTGTGGCGCAGTTACAGATGGCGATTGCCGCCTGGATGTTGCCGCCTCTCTTACCGGCCCACTTAACCGCTGTTTACCGCCTCCAGAGCAGCGTGCAATGCCTAATTTAATGCTGCAATCCCCTCTTCAGACGGCAGAACTGAATTGCGTGGTTGGCAGCGGCAACTACCGCCTGGCGCTAAAATCTCCATTCAGATAGTGACACCGCCTCAAAATTGGCAGGACTGAATTTCGACCCTAAAGTGTGCATACAGAGGCATTAGCTTGATCCATTGGAATTCTATGCTTCCATGAACGATGTGGTTGCCTGAAGTTCCAAGTTGAGGATTGATATGAATTAACAGCTACAGTGGATGTAATCATTGGCTCTAGGTTGTGCCACTTATACATTGTTTATATTACAACACTACCTCCAGAGGCATATAAATAAAGTTATAGCCTTTACCGGCTCATAATCCCAAATCACCAGGTAGGGCTTCTTCCTGACTAAGGAGTTACTGATGGTGAGCATATAGGGACACCTCTGCAGCCACAAACCGCTGAAGCGCTCCATTTGCCCAAGTCGTGGGGAATGCTGAGCTCTCAACACTTTAAATGCTGTGGCAGGAAGGTTGCCGGTCTAAAATGTAAATCAAAAATGCAACCATTTAACAACTCCATACCTGCCCCGAATCCATCCTGCTGTGGAATCAGAGTAATTGAACCCTCCCTGACGAATTTCTTCCCCACTGCGATCACCGAACTGTCCGCGATTATCCACTCCCCTCGACGCCCGAACTCTAACCCCTATCTCACTCCCATCCCCCGCGATCTCCCCTTGACCCCCCCAAACCACGCGGTTCCCGCCCTCTTTTGGTGCGCGATTTAGCCCGGGCGGTGTTTCGGGCGGCTGCAGGGCAGTAGTGGGTCAGGAACGGGTTGCAAGGCGGGTGGTATCATCAGTGCCTCGCTGAGCACGTCCGTGTGACACCGATGACATCATTCAGTTAAAGGGGAGGGCTAAGTGAGCTCTGCAGCCATTTCGGAAGCACCCGCTGGACCACCAGGTAGGGTTTCGGCCGAGCCAGCAGGGGAGCCGTGCTGCCTCTTGGCATGAGGCCATTGTTGGGCCAACTTCAAATAAAATGGCGACCATGGCGGTGCGCCCTCCCCTTTAAGGGCGGACGTGCTGCCCAACCACTGGCAGCTTTATGCCGGGAAAAGCTATCAGGAGCACCGAGCGGCGGCCGCTCTGTTCCTGTGGGGCAATTTCCCCCACAGTTTGGAAAAGGGACGCCGCCGGGCGGTAAGGTGTTGGCGCGTGCCCGAAACCCATTCCGCCGCCCCAGAGCAATTTCTGATGGGTCAGACCATCCACCTGCCCCTGGGCAGAAAGGCCTTACCGCCCCATTACTGCCACTTAGAGACGATAATGGACCTTAAGGGGGGGCAATTTTGGCCCCCAGAACTCCCCACCCCGCCCCACATGCTTGGAAATCCCACCCCAGTAAAGATCGGGGCCATAGCACAGGAGTAGGGTATTCGGCCCATCGGGCTTTTTTCTGTTCTTTGAAAGAGCTATCCAATTAGTCATACTCCCCCACTCCTTCCCCATAGCCCACAAATATTTCTTCGTAACATAGGAACAGGAGGGGTCCATTCGCGTCCTCGAGCCTGGTCAATTAGATCATGGCTGATCTATATCTTAACTCCATCAACCTGCCTTGGTTCTGTATCCCTTAATACCAAACAAACGTCTATCAATCTCAATTTTGATAAATTCAACTGATCTAGTCACAGCTTTTGGGGTTAGAGAATTCCATATTTTCACTACCCTTTGTGTGAAGAATTGCTTCCTGACATCAACCCTAAATGGCCTAGCAATAATTTTAAGGTCGTGTCCCATTGTTCTAAACTCCCCCACCAAAGGAAATAGTTTCTCTTTATAAACTTTTTAAAAGCCTTTTCAAGTATATATACACAATTACCTTTTACCAAAGTCACTGTTGAATCTGCCTCCACTACTCTTTCAGGCAGTACATTCCCAATCATAACAAGTTTCCTCCTTTTCTGTTATATATGCATGTTTGTTTGTTGTGTGAAGTCTGTAACACTGTTATGTAACATTGAATGTACCTTTACCCTGTACGCACCTTACCTGTACTCCAGAGGGTGCTGCTGCTGGAGACTTTAGGGTTACCTGCATAGGTAACCCACTATAAAAGGGAGCTCACTCCTTGGTGGTGTCCTCTCTCGAGGAGCTGCAAATAAAGGACTACAGTCGACACAGTTTAAGTATCATACCCTGCCTCGTGGAGTCATTACTGAAGGTGCCCACATACACTACAACTGGCGACAAGGATACGAGGTCACGAACTATACGCACAGCATGTCTAATCTCAGCAACGTTCAACAATTTACAGAGGGGGAAGATTGGGATGCTTTTGTAGAAAGATTGGAACATTTCTTTATAGCCAATGACCTGGATGGGGACACACCGGCTACACGACTGAACAAGCGCAGGGCCATCCTGCTTAGCCGTTGTGGGCCCACCATCCATGGTCTCGTCAGGGACTTGCTAGCCCCAGCAAAGACAAGCACCAAAAGCTATGAGGAACTTGTAACACTCATACAGGAACAACTAAAACCGAAAGATAGCATCCTCACAGCCAGGCACCGGTTCTACACTTACCGACGACCCGAAGGCCATGAAATTACTAAATATGTTGCACCGTGTGATTTTGGAGACCACCTTAATGAAGCACTAAGGGACATATTCATCATTGGAATCGGCCACGAGGGCCTCCTGCACAAGTTGCTGTCTGACGACATCACGGTCACCCTGCAGAAAGCAATTCAAGTGAGCCAGGCTTACATGGTTTTAGCCGGCAACACCAGGCGAATACTGACCCAGGACTCTAAATTGGCGAGCGCAGTGCACGGCATGGATACTTCAAAAGGCAGGAATGCTGCCCCGAGTCCAGCAACCCTGAGTCCGCCATATGGGGCAAACCGGATGGTCCCGTGCTGGCGCTGTGGAGGAAACCACAGGGCACACCAGTGCCGCTACAAAGACTATGCATGTAAAGGCTGCAAAGAGAAAGGACACCTTCAAAGAATGCGCAGAAAAAGCTGTACTCACCGCATCTCTGATGAGTTGGCTGATCACCGGGGCTCCGACACAGATGAAGGTGAAGCTGCTCAAACCCTGGAAGAAGAGTATGGAGTTTATACCTGCTCCACCGAAAGTTCTCCGCGGATGATGGAAGTAGACATCGATGGGGTCCCAGTTTCCATGGAGATCGACACAGGGGCGAGCCAGTCTATGATGACCTTTGAAAAACTTTGAATGAATCCCGCCACTCGACCAAAACTGTCTCCTGTCCAGCTGCTCACCTACAACAAAGATAAAATCCCGGTCGTTGGCAGCATGGCTGTCCAGGTCTCCCAGGGCGGCGTGTTGAACAAACTCCCCCTGTGGATCGTTGCCGGTGATAGTCCCACGCTGCTGGGAAGGAATTGGATGAACCCGATCCAAATCAGTCGAAATGGTGACGGCCTCCGGGCTCCAACAATCGACATCGAACATGGATCCATCGCTGCATCCAGAGATCCCACTGTCCAGCTCGACTGAGTGACGACGACTCCATAACACCACAGCAAAATCTCCAGGACCGAAAGTCCAAACTCCACTTTCCGGGCTGGAGCAGGACTCCAAGAGGTGAACATCGTTGAAAGACGTGGATTCCCGATGTTCAGGGCCAAACCTGTGGAAGAAAAGACCACCACAGCCTACCTGAAGGAGAGCCAGAAGATGGCGGCCGCACCACGAGAAGAACCGGCAATCAAAATGGGCGCGGCCATACCACGAGGGGCAGCATTGGAGGAGCGACACGTGGCACCCAGCGGCCAATCGGATTGGAAGGCTCCCTTAAAGGAGACCAGTAACCAAAGAAATTTAAAGGGACATTTTCAACTAAATGAGGACAATGACTTTAAAGTTTAAGATGTAATAAAAGGGTACAAGTATGAAAATGTATGCAATGTAACCATAAATTGTGATGCTGGTGTAACTAATGTGACTAATGAGATGAATGCATGTGTCAGTAAGGTTAAGAACAAGCTTGCTATATTTGATAATTATGACAGAGATTTTGGAATGCCTAATGTAACCATGTCTGGTGAGACCATGACACTCAAAAGTGATGCAAATATTGTAATGTATAATGCAGGCTTGACCAAGTGTGATCAGAGGCAAGGTGTCATGTATACTGGTAGGACACTGCTAAAGGACATTGGGTCCTACAGGGACCATGCTGATGCTAGAGGAATCCCCCTGTGTGAGACCCCCAGGTCCAGCAGGCTACCTGACCATGTAGCCTGGACCTTTGGAACAAATGTGATGTCTCTGGAAGGACACACACACCCAGTGGGAGCAGACTCACTACAGGGACAGTGGCCAATGGGCAGCACAGCCTCGACCACTGGCAACCTGCACCAGACCAGCCCAACTGTGGCCCTGCCCACCATCACACAACTACCCACATCACAGAGTATGCTCCCTACATACTGCTGCTGAGGGATCCCACAACAGTGACACCTACATGGTCTGTGTGTGAGGGAGGGGAAACGTATGAGGCCAGCCTCAAGCACAGGGATCACACCTGGCACCCACACAACCCTCACCACAACCTCTCATAGCCCACTACTGTTCACCTCCCCAGGTTATGACATAAGGATATTAAAAATGCTTAGGGGGGAAGTGTTGTTATATATGCATGCTTGTTTGTTGTGTGAAGTCTGTAACAGTGTTATGTAACACTGAATGTACCCTTACCCTGTACACACCTTACCTGTACACCAGAGGGTGCTGCTGCTGGTGACCTAAGGGTTACCTGCACACTGCGGGTAACCCAGTATAAAAGGGAGCTCACAGTTTGGTGTCCTCTCTCGCGGAGCTGCAAATAGAGGACTACAGTCTACACAGTTTAAGTATCATACCCTACCTCATGGAGTCATTACTGAAGGTGCCCACATACTCTCCATTTTCCCTCCTGGATCTTTTGCCAATTATCTTAAATCTGTGTCCTCTGATTACCGACCGTCCAACCAGTGAAAACAGTTTCTCCTTATTTACTCTATCAAAACCCTTCATGATTTTGAAAACCTCTATTAACAATCCCCATAACCTTCTCTACTCTAAGGAGAACAATCCCAGCTTCTCTATGTCTCCACGTAACTGAAGTAGACATGCCTACACTGGTTATAACGTTCAGTGTTATCATCATCATCATAGGCAGTCCCTCGAATCGAGGATGACTTGCTTCCACACCAAAAAGTTCACAGGTGTTCCAATGTAGGACTTAAAATTCCAGGTCCCGAACTAAATCTTGAAGAGTGAAAGATGCCTGTGCGTGGATTTTTTTTTGTGGTGGCCATTGCACACCAGCCACCATACGGGCTTGACAGAGCGAGGTCTTGGTCCAGTGGCAAGGATTAACCAAGACGACTGGAGACCAGCTCTGCTGCACGGACCTAGTGCGCACACATATCACAGTGTGGGCTGGCCCGTGCTGCCCGTCGCCTCTTCTGGGCCCCGAACTCTCGCCTCTCCTGGGCCCCAATCACGTCGCTCCACGATCACACGCTGCTCCTTCGCCCCAACCTCGCCATGCCTGCTGTATCTGCCTACACTCCAATCACCGACCTGGACCTTGGTGATGTCCAATCCAGTCGCTATCCTGCTCCAGCACGTGCTGCCTTTAGTGCCATGCTAACTTAAAGCAGGGAAAACAATACAATTCGAATTGCTACACTTTGTAGCAATTTGAAGATGACCATCAGTGAGTGCTACAAGGGAAATAAATAGATAATATTACCTAATTTCATCAGGGGGACAAAAAGACTTTTATCTTGCTCGGAGATTTATGGCACTGTACAGTTCCTTTATGCGGCTGCTCTTTCATATAATGAATATCTTTATCCAATAATTGGATACACAACATGCAGACAATAGCAACGCAGTTCCGAATTATTCCTCTGAGGAATTTTGTTGAGTATGATTTGAGCAATAGAATGCTGCATGCAGGTTTAACAGCATTCCCCGCTGCTTCCTACCTCCTGGGGCTGAAATCCTTCACATAATAGTCGGCTGTGCAGTAATTCTTTCAGTTAATGGTGACTTTATTGCTCATGCAGCTTCAGAGAGCATGGATGAGTAACTGCGGGAGAGGTTTCTAGAAGTTTTATAACCATGACGATTAATTTCAGCAAATTGCTTGCATTTTTATAAATGGTTCCTGTCCCTATTTCTCCTCCATTTTATTTTCAAGAAAGAAAGATTAAGCTTCTGGCTCCGAGTTAATATTGTGTGCTGAGCAAGGGGAGAATTATTTACTGTCAAGCCAGTTTTGTTGCGAGTCCTATCCTCACAGGGTTCAAGCCTTCAGTCTACAAATTGAGCACAAAAGTAGCTTTTAAAAAGGGGTAATCGAGTTGTCTTGGAGGACTAATATAAATACTACAAAATGTATCTAAAGGCAACATTACGGGCCCGGTTTTAACTCCCCCTGTAATGTATTTGCTTCACGGGTTCTTTGTTTAAGAATTAATAGCAACACATCGCTATTAAGAACTGGTTTATTAGCAAAACGTTTAACAATCACACTACACACCAGTTCATCCAACAGGTTCACAACCACCTGCCTCATTGTGGATCCCCTGAACCCAAGTGCCTGGGGTTTTATTGAGTCTTGAGAACATCACGTGACTGGCTAAGCCACTCACAACTCAACAAGCTCTACAACTATTTCAAATAGAACTTAAAGCCAACTAGAACAGCCAAAATAACAAATAAAACTTTACAATGAACTTAAACCAATCAAGTTAAAATTTAGTTTGCAACAGCTCTACAACTATTTTGGTTTACCTATAAATCAAGGGCCCCTCATTAAAGTGGAACCAAAACTGACAAATAAACAATTGATACTTTAGCATTAAGTGGTTCAAATTAAAATGTGGTTGCTGGGGGTGATGATACACTCCAGTTCCTCCGGCGCCCACCTCTCACGGAAGGCCGCGAGCATACCGGTGGACACCGCGTGCTCCATCTCCAGGGACACTCTGGCTCGAATATATCCACGGAAGAGAGGCAGGCAGTCGGGCTGAATGACCCCCTCGACTGCCCACTGCCTGGTCCGATTGATGGCCACCTTGGCCATGCCCAGGAGCAGTCCTATGAGGAGGCCTTCTGACCTGCCCACTCCCCTCCACACAGGGTGCCCAAAGATCAGGAGTGTGGGACTAAAGAGCAACCAGAATTTGAGGAGCAGTCCCTTCAAGTATTGGAAGAGGGGCTGCAACCTCGCACACATTACATACACGTAGAACACGGACTCCTCTAGACCGCAGAAATTACAGGCTGCCTGGGAGTCCATGAACTGACTTAAAAACCGATTGCTCCATGCAACACCCTCCAGGCCAAGTCCCCAATAAATAAAGAGAGGACTCCTGTGTAGAGAGCACTCCATTGGGGGCCCCCGCCTCCTCTCAACAATGATCATTGTGTCTGCGCACACTCGGAGGTCGAACTCTAAGCCATCATCAACACCTTCACCGAGGCATATGAGAGCATGGGCCTTATGCTAAACATCCATAAGACAAAGGCCCTCTACCAACCTGATCCCGCCACACATCACTGCCCCTTGATTAACAAAATCCATGGATGAGGCCTTGGACAATTTTCCATACTTTGGGAGCCTACTATCAGCAAGAGCAGACATTGATGACGAGGTCCAACACTGCCTCCAGTGTGACAGCACAGTCTTCGGTTGCCTGAGGGAGAGAGTGTTTGAAGACCAGGACCTCAAACCAAGCAACAAGCTCATGGTCTACAGGGCAGTAGTGATACCCGCCCTCCTATATGGCTCAGAGATGTGGACTATACACAGCAGACACCTCAAAGTGCTGGAGAAGTACCACCAGCGCTGCCTCCGCAAGATCTTGCAAGTCCATTGGCAGGACAGACACACCAACGTCAGTGTTCTTGCTCAGGCCAACATCCCCAGCATCGAAGTACTGACCACACTCGATCAGCTCCATTGGACGGCCCACATCGTCCACATGCCCAACATGAGACTCCCAAAGTAAGCGCTCTACGCAGAGCTTCGACACGGCAAACGAGCCCCAGGTGGGCAGAGAAAACGCTTCAAGGACACCCTCAAAGACTCCTTGACAAAGTGCAACATCCCCACCGACTCCTGGGAATCCCTGGCCCAAGACCATCCAAAGTGGAGGAAGAGCATCCGGGAGGCCGCTGAGCACCACGAGTCCCATCGCTGAGAACAAGCAGAAACCAAGCGTAGACAGCGGAAGGAGCGTGTGTCAACCCAGGCTCGGCGACCACCCTTTCCTTCAACCACAGTCTGCCCCACCTGTGACAGAGACAGTAGGTCCCGCATTGAACCCCTCAATCACCTGAGAACGCACTTTTAAAGTGGAAGCAAACCATCCTGGACTCCGAGGGACTGCCTATGATGATGATGAGTTGGCCTCAGTACCCCCGTGCTAGGGAAGAGATCATCGAGCCAGAATTCCTTTACCTGATAGCCATCCAGTGACTTCTGCATAACTGTGCGCTTGTTTGGATGTCAAATTGATGTGTTTTAGGTGATAAAGAGAGGTGATCGGGTATCGAACCATAGGATTATTGAATATTACAGCACAAAAGGAGTCCATTCGGCCCATCCAGTCTGCGTCGGCTCTTTCGAAGAGCAATTCAGCTAGTCCCACTTTCCCCATATCCCTGCAATTTTAAGGTAGCCAAGGTAGATGGAGAGAAATGATTTCCTCTGGTGGAGGAATCCAGAACAAAGGGGCAAAACCTTAACACGAGAGCCAAGCCATTCAGGGGTGATGTCAGGAGGCACTTCTGCACACAAAGGGTAGTGGAAATCTGGAACTCACCCCCCCAAAAAAACCATTGAGGGTAGATCAAATAAACATTTCAAAACTGAGATTGATAAATTTTTGTTTGGCAAGGTATTAAGCGTTAGGCACCCAAGGCGGGTAGATGGGGATTAGATTCAGATCAGTCATGACCTAATGATATGGTGGGACAGGCTCGAGGGGCTGAATGGCCATTCTCCTGTGTTCCTACAATAGGGGTCAGCTGGGATTCTTGACCGGATTGTTCGCGACAGTCACTATTTGGCCTCCCACTAGAGAGATACCCACCCGAGCTAGGCAGCAGAGAGTGGCAGGTGACTCTCGATCCGCACCCAGCCATGAGATAATTAACGTCTTTAGAAGAATCGGGGAAACGATTGGAGGGGAAACATTTCACCTTTGGATGGGTGAAGTTTACAAATGGATTGTAATTTGATTTCAACAGCAAAGACAACAAAACCTCCCCAAAAGCCAGAGAGACCAGGTCGGAGGTTAATGCCGTTAGATAATCAACCACAGTTATCTAATATAGAGTTCTTTCAAAGCTACGATGGGATGTGAATTATTCCTATTACTGGCTTCCATGCAGGCTAGAAAATCCTATTGACGAAACTGCTCAACTGTGTAAATATACCGGTGCGATCTATAAACAGATAAAGGCAAAATGGAGAGTAAATTGAGCTGAGTGTAATAGCCACATAAGTGATGGACTGTGCTTGCTGTCAATAACATCAAGTGTATCTCTGTAACCTCTGCAACTTCCACTAATGGATCTAAAGACGTCAATTCACATGTGACGGTCACAACCACCAAATCACAGAGAGATTTAGGGGGAGGAAGCCGTAGAATTGTGTGGGAAGGATTGAGAGGCAGTGCTCACCCTACTGCCCACGAGGAGGTCCAAATGGGAAAGGCAATTACTGAAGATCCTCCTTGCGGAGGTAAAGAAAGAAAGACTTACATTTATATAGCGCCTTTCACGACGTCTCAAAGCACTTTACAGCCAATGAAGTACTTTTGGAGTGCAGTCGCTGTTGTAACATAAGAAACGCAGCAGCCAATTTGTGCACAGCAAGCTCCATGTAAGCGTTTGGTACTAGCATGTAATGCGTCGTCATACGGTCTCGGTTGTGTATTGCAACAAGCTGATGAATCTGGGAATTTGCAACCGGTTGCTTATGCATCCAGAAGTCTGTCTAAAGCTGAGAGAGCCTACAGCATGATTGAAAAAGAAGTGTTAGCTTTTGTTTATGGGGTAAAGAAAATGCATCAATATCTGTTTGGGCTCAAATTTGAATTGGAAACCGACCATAAGCCACTTTGACGCAGGAGCTGGAGGAATCATCGAAGGGCCTCACCTGCATCAACACGCACAAAGGTCTCTTCATTTACAACAGATGCCCATTTGGGATTCGATCAGCCGCGGCGATTTTCCAGAGAAACATGGAATGCTTACTGCAGTCGGTCCCGCGCACCGTGGTCTTCCAGGACGACATCTTGGTTACAGGTCGGGACACAACTGAGACCGTATGACGATGCATTACATGCTAGTACCAAATGCTTACATGGATCATACAACACAAGAAATTTGTTTGAGCATAACAATATTCTCGCTTTTACAAAGGCATTTTCTTGGCTTTTACCCTATACCCATTCGTCTCCTTTATGCAGTAAGGCGTGCAGTGGTTCTAACAGTGTGCTGAGACCCGGTAAGATGTTACCAAAGTAGTTTAGGAGTCCTAGAAACGACCACAGCTCCGTCACGTTCTGTGGCCTCGGTGCGTTCTCGATTGCCTCCGTCTTCGAATCGATGGGCCTGATGCCGTCCACCGTGATTCTTCTCCCCAGGAACTCCACTTCAGGCGCCAGGAAAACGCACTGCGAGCGTTTTAACCTGAGCCCCACACGGTTAAGCCGACTAAGAACCTCCTCCAAGTTCTGCAGATGCTCCCTCTTTTCGGAAAGCAAGGGGATAAATACGAATGCATCCAGAGATGGGCGCTCACGTTGTCCGCATACAACTACGCCATCCGCCACAGGCCAGGCACAGAAAATTGTGCCGATGCTCTCAGTAGGCTGCCATTGCCCACCATGGAGGTGGAAATGGCACAGCCCGCAAATTTAGTTATGGTAATGGAAGCATTCGAGAGTGAGCAATCACCTGTTACTGCCCGACAGATTAGAACCTGGATGAGCCAGGACCCCTTACTGTCCTTAGTAAAAAACTGTGTGCTTCATGGGAGCTGGTCCAATGTCCCATTAGAAATGCAGGAAGAAATAATCCGTACCAGCGGTGCAAAATGAAATGGCTTTACAGGCAGACTGCCTTCTGTGGGGTAATCGGGTAGTGGTACCCAAAAAGGGCAGGGACACTTTCATTAGTGATCTCCACAGTACCCACCCAGGCATTGTAATGATGAAAGCGATAGCCAGATCCCACGTGTGGTGGCCTAGTATCGATGCAGACTTAGAGTCCTGCGTGCACAAATATAACACATGCTTACAGTTAAGCAATACACCCAGGGAGGCGCCACTAAGTTTATGGTCTTGGCCCTCCAAACCGTGGTCTACGGTCCATGTTGACTATGCAGGCCCGTTCTTGGGAAAAATGTTCCTAGTGGTTGTAGACGCGTACTCCAAGTGGATTCAATGTGAAGCACGTCCGCTGCCACCACTGAAAGCCTGCGGGCCACGTTTGCCACGCACGGCCTGCCCGATGTCCTTGTGAGCGACAACGGGCCGTGTTTCACCAGTGCTGAGTTCAAAGAATTCATGACCCGGAATGGAATCAAACCTGTCCCGTTCAAACCAACACCCAATGGTCAGACAGAGAGAGCAGTGCAAACAATCAAGCAGAGCTTGAAGAGGGTAACTGAAGGCTCACTGCAGACTTGCCATCCCGAGTCCTGCTTAATTACCACACGAGACCCCACTCGCTCACTGGGATTCCACCCACTGAATTGCTCATGAAAAGGACATTTAAGACAAGGCTCTCGTTAGTACACCCTGATCTACACGAACAGGTAGAGAGCGGGCAGCTTCAACAAAGTACATATCATGATAACGCAAATGTGTCATGCGAAATTGAAATTAATGATCCTGTATTTGTGTTGAACTAGGGACAAGGTCCCAAGTGGTTTCCCGGCACTGTCATGGCCAAAGAGGGGATTAGGGTGTTTCGGGTCAAACTTTCAAATGGACTCATCTACAGGAAACACTTGGACCAAACCAAACTCAGATTCATGGACTATCCAGAGCAACCCACATTAGTACTGCACTGGAGTGTCAGCCTAGATTTATGTGCTCAAGTCCCAGGTGAGTCAGAAGAGAATACAAACCAAGTTTATGCAACCTGTCCTCATAATTTAACCCTTCATGCCCCGCTTGATTATCACCAACTGCATAGCACAGGTCCTCAGGCACAGGTTTGTGAGTAGGAGGCATGCCTGCCCTGAGACGGACTCCCTTCGAGAGTGACAGGTCTGCCTGGGAGGAGCCCAATCCCCCTGCAGTCGCTGTCCTTTTCTGGATACAAATCCACCTGGGAGTTGTGATCTTGGACTTCACCTGGTGGCCAGAGGAAGCTCTTCTACGGCACTCAGAGTCCTGACCCTCGTGTTGTAAGTCCCACTCTTAACCTGCACACATTTGTTCCAGGAAGGCCCGTGAGCCAAGATGTAACAGTGGAGACTATAAACAAGGGAAAGCTCGGCTGGAATCCACCAGGAGCTGGTTTATAAATAGATAGTTAGATCACTGTTCAATCAATACCATCACAGGACTGCCAAGCATGCTCATTAGGAATGCCAATCGCATCTTTTATTTTGTCGTTCGCCTGCCTTCGTACGAAGTTGTGCAGCTCCCAACCTGGATAATAAGGCCAGTTTGGAAACACTTCAGCTCTCTCGTTAAAATTCGACAGAGTTTATTCATTCTTTTTGTTATGTTTCCTGGTCAGTTTCCTATCTTGAAGGTTTTGATTTCTCGCTGGTGCAAATCACTGTAATGTATTTGCTTCATGGGTTCTTTGTTTAAGAATTCATAGCCACACATTACTATTAAGAGCTAGTCGGTTTATTAACAAAGGGTTAACAATCACACTACACATTACCAGTTTATCCACCAGGCTCACAACCACCTGCCTCATCGTGGATCTTCTGAACCCAACTGGCTGGGGTCTTATTGAGTCTTGTAAACATCACATGAATGGCTAAGCCACTCACAATGCAGCAGCTCCGCAAATCCGTGAGCATGCTCACAGGGACATATGTTACAACCACCATGGATGCTGGCAGATCTCTGCTACCTTCTCCAGTGACCATTCTCATTACTTCAGGTGTTCACTGAAATAGTGAGCACTGAGGGTTCAGGCAGTGTTCTACTCCCAACCAGGGCCTGGGGGTTCAACGCCAACAACATATATTTATATAGCGCATTTAACATCATAAAATATCCCAAGGCGCTTCACAGGAGTTTTATATGACAAAAACAAATAAAGTTGACACCGAGCCATATAAGAAAAAATGACAGTAGGTGACCAAAAGCTTGGTCAAAGAGGTAGGTTTTAAGGAGCATCTTGAAGGAAGAAAGAGAAGTAGAGAGGCGGAGAGGTTTAGGCAGGGAGTTCCAGAGCTTAGGGCCTAGGCAACAGAAGGCATGGCCACCGATGGTTGAGCGATTATAATGGGATACTCAGGCGGGCAGAATTAGAGGAGCGCAGACATCTCGGGGGGTTGTGGGGCTAGAGGGGATTACAGAGATAGGGAGGGGTGAGGCCATGGAGGGATTTGTAGACAAGGATGAGAATTTTGAAATCGAGTTCAGGCAGTGTTATACTCCAAAGCAGGGCCTGAGAGTTCAGGCAGTAAACTGGCTGCAAATGGAATTTCACCATCAGGACTCCTTTAAAAAAATCAAATAATGAATTATGACTAATATTAACCTTCTTTTATATTAAGTATAAACAGAAAATACTGGAAATACACAGCAAGGCCTAAGTACTGGGAGGGAAAAGACAAGTTCAGAGTTGTGACTGGGACCCCTTCACCTGAACATTTATTGTGATCTTCGGACAGTGGGCCTATTGGGAAAGTGTTGCGGAGCCAGACAGCGTGTAGGGGCTGAAGCAACAGGCACAACTGATCCTGAGTCATCCCAGTGTGTCTGAGTGTGTGGGCCACTAATGATCATTTCGGTTTGTTCACAACCAGCATTGCTATCTCCTTGTCCACCGGCGCTGATTATGTTGTCAGCACTTTCCATTTAAACAAAAAAAAAATTGCCATAAAACGAAAGGAAGTTTTTCTTTATTTGTGGAGGCTGTTCTGATAAATTCCCCTCTCTGGTTTTGTACTGCAGTCGCCCATTCTCCATCTGTCTGTCTGTCCTGACGCCTGCATCCCATCAGCCTGCGTCCGAGCTGCCACCAAGCCTCTGCTGCAACGGACTTCCCTTCGGTTTTCCTTGCACTCTTCCTCTGAACGTCCCCATCTCCCGCGGGAATCAGCTCAGATCAGAAACCGAGTGGAGCCTGCATCGAGACTGAAACCTGCAGCAAGGCTTGAGCTCATCCAACACTCTGCTGCCCGTGTCCTAACTCGCACCAAGTCCCGCTCACCCATCACCCCTGTGCTCGTCGACCAACATTGACTCCCGGTCCGGCAACGCCTCGAATTTAAAATTCTCATCCTCGTTTTCAAAACCTTCTCTGTCCTCGCCCCCTCCCTATCGCTGTAACCTCCTCCAGCCCTACAGCCCTCTGAAAACTCTCCAATTTTGGCCTCTTGCGTATCCCCGATTTTCTTTGCTCCACCATTGGCGGCCGTGCCTTCTGTCACCTCGGTCCCAAGCTCTGGATTTACCTCTCCAAACCTCTCTACCCCCCTCGGCTCCTTTAACACCCTCTTTAAAACCTACCTCTTTGACCAAGCTTTTGGCCACCTATCATAATGTCTCCTTTTGTAGCTCAATGTAAATTTGTGTCTGATTACTTTCCTGTGACGTGCTTTGAAGGCGCTATATAACTGAAAGTTGTTGTTGTTTTGCTGTATTTGTTCCCGTGGCACTCAGCACCAGGAACAGTGCTGCTTGGCACGATACACGTCACATTCGTGCTTAACTATTTGATTTTAAAAAGGATTCATTGGGGCTCCTCATGAACCAAAATATTGAGGTATGGTGAAAAAGTGGTTATCTTACTGGTCTAATAATTCAGAGAACGTGAGCTCAAATCCCACCGTGACAAATTTATGAATTTGAATTCAGCTAAAAGAAATCTGGAAATAAAAAAGCTGACATCAGTAAAAGTGACCACAAAGCTGTCGGATTGTCGTAAAATCCAACTGATTCACTGATATTCTCTGGGGAAGGAAATTGCCGTTCCTTCCTCGATCCGGCCTACATGTGACTCCAGTCCCACACCAACGTGGTTGACTCAGTTGGATCTAACTGCTAGCGGTTCAAAATGGCGGCCCACCACGAAAGAAAGAAAGAAAGGAAAAGAAGGGGAAGGGAGAAGGAGGAAGGGGGAAGGGAAGGAAGGATTAGGATGGGCAATAAATGGCGGCCGTACCAGCGATGCCCACGACATGAGAGGGAATAAATAATATCATGAATTAGAAATTCCAAAAGTCAAATGTAGGTGGTGAGGACAATGTGTGAATGGGACCCGTCACCAGTGCTGACAGCCACAGGGGAATGTAAATGAGGTTCGAGAGTTTATTTTCAGCCACTTATTTTGAAACAGGGAGTTAGGTCAGTATAATTCCAGTCAAGGTCAAAAGCACTCCCGTCTTATAAAAATGGTCTTCCAAAACCACAATAACTAGAGGAATGATTTATCGGCATCTGGATACTTCCCCATGGTGTGAACATTTCTTCTATTGAGTTCCATTGATGTCTCATGTGCAATGTATTACATAGAAACATAGAAACATAGAAAATAGGTGCAGGAGTAGGCCAATTGGCCCTTCTAGCCTGCACCACCATTCAATGAGTTCATGGCTGAACATGCAACTTCAGTACCCCATTCCTGCTTTCTCGCCATACCCCTTGATCCCCCTAGTAGTAAGGACTTCATCTAACTCCTTTTTGAATATATTTAGTGAATTGGCCTCAACAACTTTCTGTGGTAGAGAATTCCATATGTTCACCACTCTCTGGGTGAAGAAGTTTCTCCTCATCTCGGTCCTAAATGGCTTACCCCTTATCCTTAGACTGTGACCCCTGGTTCTGGACTTCCCCAACATTGGGAACATTCTTCCTGCATCTAACCTGTCTGAACCCATCAGAATTTTAAACGTTTCTATGAGGTCCCCTCTCATTCTTCTGAACTCCATTGAATACAAGCCCAGTTGATCCAGTCTTTCTTGATAGGTCAGTCCCGCCATCCCGGGAATCAGTCTGGTGAACCTTCGCTGCACTCCCTCAATAGCAAGAATGTCCTTCCTCAAGTTAGGAGACCAAAACTGTACACAATACTCCAGGTGTGGCCTCACCAAGGCCCTGTACAACTGTAGCAACACCTCCCTGCCCCTGTACTCAAATCCCCTCGCTATGAAGGCCAACATGCCATTTGCTTTATTAACCGCCTGCTGTACCTGCATGCCAACCTTCAATGACTGATGTACCATGAAACCCAGGTCTCATTGCACCTCCCCTTTTCCTAATCTGTCACCATTCAGATAATAGTCTGTCTCTCTGTTTTTACCACCAAAGTGGATAACCTCACATTTATCCACATTATACTTCATCTGCCATGCATTTGCCCACTCACCTAACCTATCCAAGTCACTCTGCAGCCTCATAGCATCCTCCTCGCAGCTCACACTGCCACCCAACTTAGTGTCATCCGCAAATTTGGAGATACTACATTTAATCCCCTCGTCTAAATCATTAATGTACAGTGTAAACAGCTGGGGCCCCAGCACAGAACCTTGCGGTAACCCACTAGTCACTGCCTGCCATTCTGAAAAGTATCCATTTACTCCTACTCTTTGCTTCCTGTCTGACAACCAGTTCTCAATCCATGTCAGCACACTACCCCCAATCCCATGTGCTTTAACTTTGCACATTAATCTCTTGTGTGGGACCTTGTCGAAAGCCTTCTGAAAGTCCAAATATACCACATCAACTGGTTCTCCCTTGTCCACTCTACTGGAAACATCCTCAAAAAATTCTAGAAGATTTGTCAAGCATGATTTCCCTTTCACAAATCCATGCTGACTTGGACCTATCATGTCACCTCTTTCCAAATGCGCTGCAATGACATCCTTAATAATTGATTCCATCATTTTACCCACTACTGAGGTCAGGCTGACCGGTCTATAATTCCCTATTTTCTCTCCCTCCTTTTTTAAAAAGTGGGGTTACATTGGCTACCCTCCACTCAATAGGAACTGATCCAGAGTCAATGGTATTGATGATTGAAGGTCAGGCAATGAAGCAGATTCCATTCCTGTTCTCAACAGTTCCAAATGTGTTAACTGGACAGCACCTTACTATTTACTAACTGGAGAATCTCAACTCAACAGCGTCAGCCCTTTAAACACTCCTGAACTGAAAGCCTCATGTCTTTCTTCAGATAGTTCATCCTGCACTCTATTTGGTTTGATACATGCAAAATTCTTACAGGGTTTGACAGGGTAGATGCAGGCAGGATGTTTCCTCTGGCTGAGGAGTCTGGAACCAAGAGTCACAGTCTCAGAATAAGGGATCGGCCATTTAGGACTGAGATGAGGAGAAATTCCTTCACTCAGAGGGTGGTGAATCTTTGGAATTCTCTACCCCAGCAGTCTGTGGAGGCTCAGTCTTTGTGTATATTCAAGGCAGAGATCGATAGATTTTTGGATATTAAATGAATCAAGGGATATAGGGATAGGGCACGAAAATGAAGTTGAAGTAGAAGATCAGCCATGATCTCACTGAATGGCGGAGCAGGCTCGAGGGGCCGAATGGCCTACTCCCGTTCCTATTGCTTGTGTTCTTATGTTGTTATAGAGTAAGTGTTCGAATGGGAGTGTGGTTCGGAGAATTCCATGCGGAGGCCAAATTTGTCGAGCTCCTGGTATTCCAGTGATTAAAATACCACATAATCGAGAGCCACATCTCACTGATCCCCTCCCCAGTTCCTATCGAACAAGGCTCTGAACCAACGACCTCATCTCACACAATTTACCCTTATATATTCTCACTTATTCTTTCCCAGGACCTTTGGTGCTCTTTACTTCTCTCAGCCTTTCATTCCTGCTACAATCTTGAGACTTTTAAAACACAAGATTGGCATCAGTTGTTCAATAGTTACTGATATGCCCTATCTCCTCTTCTAATCTATTCAACCTTAGCCGAGGCCCTTCACCTTGGCTTCTCAATAACGATATACCCACCCATCCCTCTCAGTAGAAATGTTGGGCATATAAGAACATAGAAACATAGAAAATAGGTGCAAGAGTAGGCCATTCGGCCCTTCAAGCCTGCACCACCATTCAATATGATCATGGCTGATCATACACTTCTGTACCCCATTCCTGCTTTCTCTCCATACCCCTTGATCCCTTTAGCTGTAAGGACCACATCTAACTCCCTTTTGAATATATCTAATGAACTGGCCTCAACAACTTTCTGTGGTGGAGAATTCCACCTGCTCACAACTCTGAGTGAAGAAGTTTCTCCTCATCTCGATCCTAAATGGCTTACCCCTTATCCTGAGACTGTGACCCCTGATTCGGGACTTCTCCAACATCGGGTGCATTCTTCCTGCATCTAACCTGTTCAATCCCGTCAGAATTAGGAGCATTAGGAGTAGGCCATTCGGCCCCTCAAGCCTGCTCCGCCATTCAATGAGATTATGGCTGATCTTCTACCTCAACTATACTTTCTTGCACTATCCCCATATCCCTTGATTCCTTTAATATTCAAAAATCTATCGATCTGTGTCTTGAATATACTCAAAGACTGAGCCCTCTGGGGAAGAGAATTCCAAAGATTCACCACCCTCTGAGTGAAGAAATTTCTCCTCATCTCAGTCCTAAATGGCCGACCCCTTATTCTGAGACTGTGATCCCTGGTTTTAGACTCCCCACCCAGGGGGAACATCCTCCCTGCATCTACCCTGTCAAGCCCTGTAAGAATTTTAATACCACTGAACATGTGGAAATTGCCATTTAGCAGTTAAGTGTTCTGTCATTCAATGAGATCATGGCTGATCTGTATCTCAACTCTTATTTACCCTTCCCCCCACACTAGGCTCCATATCCCTTGATACCCTTACCTAACAAAACTCTGTCTAGCAGTCTTTAATGCTCCCGAAGACCAGGCCCTCAAATCTGGCACCAAGCTAATGGTCAACAGGGCTGCAGTGATACCCACCCTTCTGTATGGCTCAGAGACGTTGACCATATACAGTAGACACCTCAAATAGCTGGAGAAATACCACCAACGATGCCTCCACAAGATCCTGCAAATCCCCTGGGAGGATAGATGTACCAATGTCAGTGTTCTCGATCAGGGCAACATCCCCAGCATCGAAGCACTGACCACACTCGACCAGCTCCATTGGATGGGCCACAATGTCCGCATGCCCGACACAAGGCTCCCAAAGCTAGCGCTCTACTCGGAACTCCTACACAGCAAGCGAGCCCCAGGTGGGCAGAGGAAATGTTACAAGGACACCCTCAACGCTTCCTTGATAAAGTGCAACATCCCCACCAACACCTGGGATCCCTGGCCCAGGACCACCCTAAGTGGAGGAAGAGCATCCAGAAGGGCGCTGAGCACCTTGAGTCTCATCGTCGAGAGCATGCGGAAGACCAGCACAGACAGCGGAAGGAGCGTACGGCTCCCCACCCACCCTTTCCTTCAATCACAGTCTGTCCCACCTATGACAGAGACTGTAATTCACGTACTGGACTCTACAGTCACCTGAGAACTCACTTTTAGAGTGGAAGCAAGTCTTCCTCGATTTTTGAGAGACTGCCCATGATGGATGATGACCCAGCGTGCAGTCTTTTGCGGGGTAGGTTTCCACATCCCTACTACCCTTTGCATGAAAAAAGTGCTTTTTGATTTTCCTCCTGAACGGCCTAGCTCTAATTTTAAGATTATGACCCCTTGTTCTGGGTTCCCCCACCAGAGGAAATAGTTTCTCTGTATCTACCCTATCGAATTCTTTTAACATTTTAAATGCCTCGATTAGTCTTGGTCTGCCGACGCGGACACGATGGGCCGAAATGACCTCCTTCCGTGCTGTAAATTTCTATGATTCTACGAACAGATCACCCCTCAATCTTCTATACACCCCGCCATCGAATCATAAACATTTGCATCTGGTGGCAAAACAATTTAAGGTTTTATTCCCCATCACCCCCCGCCCCCCCCGCCACCACCACAAAAGAGCCACAATTTACCGCAGAACAAGACAAAAGAAAATGGACTCCTCCGAAGAATCTGCCTGTTAATCGTCACGTCTTTTTAATGAAGGGTTGCAGCATGTATGCTGGGGGTTGGGACGCTCCGAGAAGCATTTACCGTTGTAACAAATGAATCCCTTCTTCCTGCCTTGTTGCCAGCCTGTAATTAGTGTGCAGTTCAGTCAGAGCTGGAGCAGCTCCAGCACAATCCCACTGAGTGCTGTCATATTTTCTGCATTTCACCATCAGTGCAGTAGCATTTACTGGATCAAGATTGATTCCCACGGTGCTTTCAATCTGTGTGTGTATCTTGGATCCGAGTAATGGAAACAACCAGAAATAGAACGAGAGTGACCGGTGATTCTTGTCAGCTGCTCCACACGACTCTATTGATTTGATGCACCAGCCAAAGGCCTATGCATAGCAACAATCCACTTAAAACAGACGCAATAACCTGCCATTGCTTTCTGAGGTGTAATCGGTGGTGTTTGATTTTTTTTGTTTGTTATTTCTTCCCGTGTTTGTTGTGGGACTAAAGCTGATAACACGAGAGGGTGAAGGATTTACACTAAATTGAGCCTGATTCCTTCTCCTGTGTTTAAATGCTGGCAAGGGAAACGAGTTCCAACAAGCAAAATAATGCTGCAAAGCTGGCAAAGATTTTCAGCACGTGTGTAGGTGAAGGAGAAATACATACTGTTTGCACTTAGATTTGGTGAGAATAATAAGCCACCCTCTTCGGCACCAGGTCCCTCAATTTATCCCTCAATCAAGGTAACAAAAACAGATTATCTGGTCATTATCACTTTCTGTTTGTGGGAGCTTGCTTGTGGGCAAATTGGCTGCTGCGTTTCCCACATTACAACAGTGACTACACTTCAAAAGTACTTCATTGGCTGAAATGTACTTTGGGACATACCGAGGTCGTGAAAGGTGCTATATAATTGCAAGTTCTTTCTTTTCACCGGCAATGTTCTGGAGAGGTCCCTCATGCGTCTCGGTCTCCAAACATAGAAGCAGTATGGGAACATAGAAACATAGAAAATAGGTGCAGGAGTAGGCCATTCGGCCCTTCGAGCCTGTACCACCATTCAATATGATCATGGCTGACCATGCAACTTCAGTACCCCATTCCTGCTTTCTCTCCATATCCCTTGATCCCTTTAGCTGTAAGGGCCACATCTAACTCCCTTTTGAATATATCTAACGAACTGGCCTCAACAACTTTCTGTGGTAGAGAATTCCACAGGTTCACAATTCTCTGAGTGAAGAAGTTTCTTCTCATCTCGGTCCTAAATGGCTTACCCCTTATCCTTAGACTGTGGTCCCTGGTTCTAGATTTCCCCAGTATCGGGAACATTCTTCCTGCATCTAACCTTTCCAATCCCTTCAGAATTTTATATCTTTCTATGAGATCCCCTCTCATTTTTCTAAATTCCAGTGAATATAAGCCCAGTCGATCCAGTCTTTCTTCATATGTCAGTCCTGCTATCCAAGGAATTAGTCTGGTGAACCTTCGCTGCACTCCCTCAATAGCAAGAATGTCCTTCCTCAGATTAGGAGACCAAAACTGCACACAATATTCTAGGTGTGGTGTCACCAAGACCCTGTACAACTGCAGTAAGACCTCCCTGCTCCTATACTCAAATCTTCTCGCTATGAAGGCCAATATGCCATTTGCCTTCTTCACTGCCTGTTGTACCTGCATACCAACTTTCAATGACTGATGTGCCATGACACCCAAGTCTCGTTGCACTTTTCCTAATCTGTCACCATTCAGATAATATTCTGCCTTCCTGTTTTTGCCACCAAAGTGGATAACCTTACATTTATCTACATTATACTGCATCTGCCATGCATTTGCCCACGCACCTAACCTGTCCAAGTCATCCTGCAGCCTCTTAGCATCCTCCTCACAGCTCACATTGCCACCCAGCTTAGTGTCATCTGCAAACTTGGAGATATTACATTCAATTCCTTTGTCTAAATCATTAATGTATATTGTAAATAGCTGGGGTCCCAGGACTGAACCTTGCGGTACCCCACTAGTCACTGCCTGCCATTCTGAAAAGGACCCGTTTATTCCCACTCTTTGCTTCCTGTCTTCCAACCAGATCTCTATCCACGTCAGTACATTACCCCCAATACCATGTGCTTTAATTTTGCACACTAATCTCTTGTGTGGGACCTTGTCAAAAACACCACATCCACTGGTTCTCCCTTGTCCACTCTACTAGTTACATCCTCAAAAAATTCTAGAAGATTTGTCAAGCATGATTTCCCTTTCATAAATCCATGCTGACTTGGACGGATCCTGTCACTGCTTTCCAAATGTGCTGCTATTACATCTTTAATAATTGATTCCAACATTTTCCCCAGGCTAACCGGTCTATAATTCCGTGTTTTCTCTCTGCCTCCTTTTTTAAAAAGTGGGGTTACATTAGCTACCCTCCAATCCATAGGAACTGATCCAGAGCCTATAGAATGTTGGAAAATGACCACCAATGCACCCACTATTTCTAGGGCCACTTCCTTAAGTATTCTGGGATGCAGACTATCAGGCCCTAGGGATTTATCGGCCTTCAATCCCATCAATTTCCCTAACACAATTTGCTGACTAATAAGGATTTCCCTCAGTTCCTCCTTCTTGCTAGACCCTCGGTCCCCTAGTATTTCCGGAAGGTTATTTGTGTCTCCCTTAGTGAAGACAGAACCAAAGTATTATTTTGCTTGTTGGAACACAAACGAGTTCTAACAAGCAAAATAATGCTGCAAAGCTGGCAAAGATTTTCAGCACATGTGTATGTGAAGGAGATTTGCACTTAGATTTGGGGAGAATACGCCGCTCTCTTCGACATCAGGTCCCTCAATGAATCCCTCAATCAACATAACAAAAAAAGATTATCTGGTCATTACCACGTTGCTGTTTGTGGGAACTTGCTTGTGTGCAAATTGGCTGCCGTGTTTCCTACATTACAACAGTGACTGCACTTCAAAAGTATATCATTGGCTGCAATGTACTTTGGGACGTCCCGATGTTGTGAAAGGTGCTATATAAATGTAAGTTCTTTCTTTTCACCGGCAATGTTCTGGAGAGGTCCCTCTTGCGTCTCGGCCTCCAAACACAGAAGCAGTATATTCCTGACATCTTAGTTAGTAGCTGTTAATACCAAAGTTTGGAAATGGGAAAGAAAAATATAA
This sequence comes from Pristiophorus japonicus, assembly GCF_044704955.1. Classification (NCBI taxonomy): domain Eukaryota; kingdom Metazoa; phylum Chordata; class Chondrichthyes; family Pristiophoridae; genus Pristiophorus; species Pristiophorus japonicus. The sequence goes on from NC_091992.1 coordinate 53,822,187, forward strand.
AAGAAAGACCTGCACCTTTCATGGCCTCAGGATGTCCCAAAGCGCTTTACGGCCAGTGAAGTACTTTTTGTTGAAGTGTAGTCACTGTTGTACTATAGGAAATGCCGCAGCCTATTTGTGCACAAACGGCAATGAGATAATGATCTGATAACCAACGTCAATATAGCAAACTGAGGGATAAATATTGGCCAGGTCCCTGAGGAAAAGCTTTAATCCCCATCTGCTTCGCCAGGGGCATGGCAAGGAGGCGGGAGGGGAGAAAGTGCATCAAACGGAAGAGAATAGTATTGTGCAGCTTTTTTACAACTGAGCTGATAATGGAAGGGTCGAGGACGAAGGTCGAGGGTCGGGGTCGAAGGACGAGGGTCGAGGGACAAGGGTCGAGGGTCGGGTGACGAGGGTTGCTCTCAGGCACCACCTCATGCTGGAGTGGGAATTATGGAAGTGGGTGCACTGTGCAGCATGCAGATTTATTTTATGAGGTGGGGGAGGGCATGTTTCCTGAGTGATTTTTTTTTTTACATTTCACTGGTGTGTTTTCCAGCACTAGACGGTTTCTATATTTTATCATGTGTAAACTACTTCATGATGTGTAAAAATACACCGACTAATTAAACACTAGCAACCAGGCACCATTAACTAACCACCAGCAGCCAACCACCAGCAACCAGTCACTGGTAACCAACCAAACACCAGCAACTAGTCACCGTAACCTGCCAAACACCAGCAACTAGTCACCAGTAACCAGCTAATCACCAGTAACTAGTCACCAGTAACCAGCCAACCAGCAGAAGCCAGTCAGCAGCAGGCGACTAGATCCATCACTGATTGCCTTGTTTATCCACAGTGTAAGGGAAGAATTGTCAGCTCTTCACGCCTTCAGAAAGGTGATTGTGAACTGAAGGAACCCAGTTGCTAATTACTGTTTAACGACAAGCTGCCAAATCAATCTTGGCAGGAGGGCACTGCTTGTGGAACTTTACATCGAATTAATGATCTAAGGAACACGTTTAAGTCATTGAAATTGAGCTGGCTGTGTTTAATCTTCTCACTAACAGGTACTGAGGAGTCCTCCATTATTACTGAAGATTGGTTGCTTGGAATTTGTTATCTTGCTGTAACCATGACCAAGGGGACAGGAGTTAAAGGCCACTGACTATATCGAGCCAGGAAACCTGGTACGTAAACAGGAAAGCTCTTTGCATTAAGATAATGCTCCCTTTCATTTCTCCCGTTCCCTCACCCCTTTCTAAAGTTGCAGGCTGGGCACAGTTCTATGGTACAATCAATTCTCCAGCACCTTGCCCGAGTGGATATTCTTCACATGTAGACCGAGACCCTGAGTGCTGGCAGGCAGAAGTACCACCAGCGCTGCCTCCGCACGATCCTGAAAATCCACTGGGAGGACAGACGCACCAATGTCAGTGTTCTTGCTCAGGCCAACATTCCCAGCATCGAAGCATTGACCACACTCGACCAGCTCCGCTGGGCAGGCCACATCGTCCGCATGCCCGACACGAGACTCCCAAAGCAAGTGCTCTACTCGGAACTCCTACACGGCAGGCAAGCCCCAGGTGGGCAGAGGAAACGTTTCAAGGACACCCTCAAAGCCTCCCTGATAAAGTGCAACATCCTCACCGGCATCTGGGAATCCCTGACCCAAGACTGCCCTAAGTGGAGGAAGAGCAACTGGGAGGGCGCTGAGCACCTCGAGTCTCATCACTGAGAGCAAGCGCAGACAGCGGAAGGAGCGTCCGGCAAACCAGGCTCCCAACCAACGCTTTCCTTCAACAACTGTCCCACTTGTGACAGAGACTGTAATTCCCATATTGGACTGTACAGTCACCTGAGAACTCACTTTTAGAGTGGAAGCAAGTCTTCCTCGATTCCGAGGGACTGCCAAGATGATGATGATAGACATGTGTGACATCCCCTTTGAACACAAAGATGCTCTCGCCTGGAGGCAACTGAACAGGTATCCGGAGAGGAACCCATGACCCTCTCTGGCCGAGGGGCACTTAGACCTCGTGTGGTGTCCTCAGAAACATTTTGATCATTAAACTTGTGACTAACATGTCGTAAAAGTGGCTTTGAGTCTAGGCTGGCAGCATGCTTTGTCCACACTTGTTCCGGTGGATCTAATTCAATTTCATAATTGACATAAACCAATGAAATTAAAAAGACCCGTTTAACTCACGGTTCACGGACTGATCAGGGCACAAATTTGTGTACAACTGATATTTACTCTCCATAGTTACGGATAAGATAGCAATCTAATCGTTATAAATAGAGCAATAATTTGGTTTTATATTACAATACATTAACTGTGTTCAACTAACATCACCAAAACAATAACTATCTGGTCATTATCACATTGCTGTTTGTGGGACCTTGCTGTATGCACATTTACTGCCACGTTTTCTACATTGCAAAAAAAGTACTTCGGTGGCTGTAAAGCACTTTGGGACATCCTGCTGTGAACAGCGCTATATAAATGCAAGTACTTCCTCCCTCCCCCACCCTTCCTCCCTCCATTCCTTCTTCCCTCCATCCCTCTCTCGCTTCCTTCCTTCCTCCATTCCTCCCCCTTCCTCTCTTCCTCCCACCTTTCTTCCCTCCATCCCTTCCTCCCTCCCACCTTCCTCCCTCCATTCCTTCCCCCCTCCATCCCTTCCTCCCTCCATTCCTCCCTCCTGCCCTTCTCCTTTCCTTCTTTTCTTTCCTTATTTATTGCTATGTTAAGCTGTAGTATAAGATAGGATCAGTATTGAGATTTGACGATTATCGAATGGCAAAGTTAGCCATTTTTGTACAGTGAAGTAATAGTAATCACATTTTGTTGCTTAAACCTATGTCTTGGATAATCTATTTATAGAACATATTAAAATGCTTACATCTGTGTGTGCTTCCTGTCAGTTTTTCTATTTCTAGATTTCAGTGGTCATGGTCACATATATAAATGGAAAGTATCTGTGTAAACTCGTCATACTGCAATAGTACCACCTCCCCCAGCATCCCGCCAAGTGGAGAAACTGCAGTGCCACCAGTAGTGGGAAGGGGTAATTACAGTGTGACAAGCTTATATAAGCAGTTTACATATTATAAATATGGACATAAGAATTTATAATGGCATTTAAGGAAAAAAATGTATGACATTAAAATGGCGACTGAATTATATCTACACACCCTAGTCCCAGTATACCCCTGGCTGCCAACCCCACTTTCACCCGAAGATTGCACTTATTCTTGACACCCCATGCACAATGCTGCAGGAGATCGACGTGATATATTACATATCTTATATCTACACACATTTCCAGTCAACTTTTTTGATTATAAATCCCTATGTCTCCATTTATAATCAAAGCTGCCTATGTAAACGTGTCACGTTGTATATACACCCTTCTGCCAGTGGAGGGACTACAGCATAAAACATTAGCAGATTTTCCAGTCAGCAGAGAAGTGACACACTGGCTGATGACGTCAAAGAAAGCTGGCCTTAAAGATCTTGCGCTCTCTGTGGCGTGGATTTCACCTTTCCCGACATCAGTTTCATTCTGGCGTCACCAATAGGGGATCTCCAGTATCCAGCAACAGTGATGTCATCAAGATGGGTAAGCAGCCAGTCACATTGAAGAATTCTCACAGATAGCAAACCAGGAAGTAAAATGCATTGATTATCCTTCACTTTTAAATAATGCAACAGATAGTGAAATGACGATTGGGACATTTTCATGGGATTAAGATAAAAGCTGAAATACGATAAACAAACTTATAAAAATAATAATTTTTAGTATATTAAAAACCTATGGAATTTTTTATCATCATTGAAAAATCTGACATTCCACAACTATTAAATCAGTCTTTCAGGGCCAGAGAGGTTGTTCTGCAGTAGTTATGGCTTAGTACACCATTAAAAACCCAGCTACACCTCGTTCAAACAGGCTTAACTTTTTCTGGGGTTTTTACAGCGAGATTACAGCATTAAAAAATGAAAGTTCACGTCAATTCAAGTGATTTCCAAAAATTTTATCTGCAGAGACTTCAACAGCGAGCCCTGTAGAGGAGCATTATCATCATCATAGGCAGTCCATTGGAATCGAGGAAGACTTGCTTCTACTCTTAAAATGTGTCCTTAGGTGGCTGAACAGTCTAATACGAGAACCACAGTCCCTGTCACAGGTGGGACAGATAGTCGTTGAAGGAAAGGGTGGGTAGGACAGATTTTCCGCACGCTCTTTCCGCTGCCTGCGCTTGATTTCTGCATGCTCTCGGCGATGGGACTCGAGTGCTCAGCGCCCTCCCGGATGCGCTTCCTCCACTTAGGGCGGTCTTTGGCCATGAACTCCCAGGTGTCAGTGGGGATGTTGCACTTTATCAGGGAGGCTTTGTAATGTTTCCTCTGTATGGCTCAGAGACATGGACCATGTACAGTAGACACCTCAAGTCACTGGAGAAATACCACCAACCATGTCTCCGCAAGATTCTACAAATCCCCTGGGAGGACAGATGCACCAACATTAGCGTCCTTGATCAGGCCAACATCCCCAGCATTGAAGCACTGACCACACTTGATCAGCTCCGCTGGACAGGCCACATTGTCCGCATGCCAGACATGAGACTCCCAAAGCAAGCGCCCTACTCGGAACTCCTTCACGGCAAACGAGCCAAAGGTGGGCAGAGGAAACGTTACAAGGACATCCTCAAAGCCTCCCTGATAAAGTGCAACATCCCTGTAGAGGAGCAGGGAACCATTGACAGAAACTTCTGGATTTCCGTGTTAACTGTGCATATACAGACGCCAGAAGTTGCTGTCCGTTTCACAGAATAATGAAGGCGAACGCTGACATTACAACAGCAAAATCTGGGCCATTATAACTGTAGAATTTACAAATGGCAAATCGTCCCGCTCCCCTATCATCTCTGCTCTCACCAACTTTCATTGACTTCCCTCTCCCCCTCTAATGCATCAATTTCAAAATGTTTGTCCTCATCTTTGTTATGTATGCAATAAAGGTTCAAACTGAGTACTGTTTAACTAAGTAAGGTACAACCTTGCCTGTGCTTTATTTAGGCCCAAAGTGCCTGACTCTCAAAATGGCTGGCCTTTTATACCTGAGCAGCACCATGTGCACGCTGCTCAGTGGCCTCCAACAATACTGCCATCTGATGGCTACAAACAGAATGTACATACATGACAATCTATATGTCCTGTAACAGTCTCTATCCCCTTCATCTACAACCTCCTTCTGCCCAATGTTCCAGGTCATGACCTTTTATGTATCCAACACCCCCGCCCCCTTATGCTTCATCTTCCTCGGCAGAATTTTCAACTATCTTGGCCCCAATGTCTGAAAAGTTTGCCCTAAAGCCCGTTGCTTTATTAGCCAACGTTTGCGACTGGAAAATATATCTCCAGGGTGTCTACATCAGGTTATGGAAACTTCCAGACAGCTTCTCAAAAACTTGGACAAGCCACAGCCTTGAGAGAGAAACCACCTCTGGTTTCAGACCTTGGCTTAGGTTTAATCAGCAGACCGATCATTTACTGCCTCACACTCCTAACTGAACCATTGAACCACAGGACTAATAATGGAGTTGTTCAATTCGCCCAAGGTGCACATGGCTGATCTCGTTCAAAGCTCATGACCAACTCAAAACACACTAATTAACACTGTAACCCAATCATAATACTGTAGTCTCTTTCTCACTTTTGGTGCGTGATCCACCAATTGCCCTTTCAGCTTTGTCACACGAGTGACATTCCTTTCAACCTGCAAATAGCCATTTAGTTGCTTACAGATGGTTCCCTGTGTAAGAACTGCATTTGCCGGTTGTGGAAAACATCTCATCATTGAGAATGGTAATTAAAAACCTCTACCTGCCCACAGTGCAAATTAAATAGTGCAAAGAACATCTTAAAACTATGTACAGCAGCTGGAATGTCTATCTTTCAGTCCAGTTTTAATCCATAAATCCACATCAATGGAAACTTGGGTAATACATCATATCATTCATTTGCAATATTGTAATACAATTGGGTCCCTGGGAAAGATTATCACCTATTGTGTAATTGAGGGGTTTAACTCATTCTCTTTCTCTCTCTATATGTAGGGGAACATTCCAGTCTTGGGGCTTTACAGCGATGAGCAGATCATTTGTTGGAAATACTCTGGCTGGTCTTGTGGGATTTTTTTAAGGCCGGGGCATTAATTTCGTGAGAGTGGGAGTTAAAGGTAGTTTCTCACAGTGGTGGGTAGATGGTAGTGGTGTCCAACAGAGTGCCGTTCTGGGGCCATTTCTGTTCATTGTGTATATAAAAATACTGCTGTCCGCATCCTCTCTCTATTCTTCTTAGGCAGCCTCTCGGAGGATGACTTGCTTCCGCACTAGGTGACTGATCAGATTTTAAACGGTGAAAGATGCCTGTGCGTGAATTCTTTTAACATGGGATGGGGCTGTTGCATACCAGCCACCACACGGGCTTGACAGAGCAAGGTCTTGGTCCAGTGGCAGGGGGATCCAAGACGACTGGAGACCAGGCTCTGCTGTATGTAATATGTCCTTACTATACTGTACAAATGCACACGAGGCCCATACTTGAGAGAAGGTCACTCTGTGACCAGTAACCTTTATTAGCCAGCACTGAAGTGAAGAAGGTGGGTGGAGCTTCCCCTTTTATACCTGAAAGGCCAGGTTAGGAGTGTCTCCCACAAGTTCACCACCTAGTGGTCAGTGTTCTCACGGTGTACAACTTAGGTCAGTTTATACATGGGTTACAATGACAGTTGAATACATGACATCACCTCCCCCCCAAAGTCTTATTGGGATCACAGGTTAAGTCTCTCTGGTGGTTTACGCTCCCTTGTAGAGTGCCTGAGTTGGGGCTCCGGTTGTTGGGCGCTGGCCTAAGTGTCTGCTGTTTGCGGTGCCTCAGGCCTGTCCGGACTGCCCACAGTGACCGGGCTCTCCTCCACTTGGTTCCGGTGTTCGGTCACCTGTGGTGGAGTTAACTCTATGCCGTGTTCTTCCTCTGCTTCTTCTATGGGGTTGCTGAACTTCCTTTTTGTTTGATCCACGTATTTGCGGTAGATTTGTCCATTGGTAAGTTTAACTACCACAATCCTATTCCCCTCTTTGGCAACCACAGTGCCTGTGAGCCATTAGGCCCTGCAGCGTAGCTGAGGACAAAGACAGGGTCATTGACATCAATGCATCGCGCCCTCGCATTCCTGTCATGGTAGTCACATTGTGACCGGCGCCTGCTCTCAATAATTTCTTTCATGGTGGGGTGTATGAGGGATAACCTGGTTTTGAGCATCCTTTTCATTAGCAGCTCTGCGGGTGGAACCCCTGTGAGCGAGTGTGGTCGGGATCTATTGGCCAACAGGAGGCTTGATAAGGGGCTTTGTAGGGAACCCCCTTGGATTCTGAGCATTCCCTGTTTGATTATCTGCACTGCTCGTTCCGCCTGGCCATTTGAGGCCGGTTTGAACGGTGCAGTTCTGACATGGTTAATTCCATTGCCTGCCATGAAGTCCTGGAATTCAATGCTTGTAAAGCACGCGCCATTGTCGCTGACCAAGATGTCCGGTAGACCATGGGCGGCGAACATTGCCCGCAGACTTTCTACCGTGACAGAGGATGTGCTTGAATTGAGAATGTCACACTCGATCCATTTGGAGTAGGCGTCTACTACAACCAAAAACATTTTTCCCATGAAGGGACCTGCGTAGTCCACATGGATGCGTGACCATGGCTTGGCGGGCCATGGCCAGGGGCTAAGGGGGGTTTCCCTGGGTGCATTGCCCAGCTGGACACACGTGTTGCACCTGCGAACACAAAGTTCCAGGTCTGCATCTATCCCTGGCCACCAAACGTGTGACCTGGCAATTGCCTTCATCATGACAATGCCTGGGTGCTCATTGTGGAGTTCTCAGATGAACGCCTCTCTGCCCATCTGGGGCATTGACTACTCGGTTCCCCCACAGTAGGCAATCGGCCTGAATCGAGAGTTCATCCTTGCGCCTGTGAAATGGTTTAAATTCCTCAGGGCATGCCCCGTACATGGCTGCCCAGTCCTCATTCAGGACACATTTCTTGACTAAAGACAGTAGCGGGTCTCTACTTGTCCAGACTTTGATCTGACAGGCTGTCACGGGTGAGCCTTTGCTTTCGAAAGCTTCAACAGCCATGACCATCTCAGCAGCATGCTCGGTTGCCCCCTCGGTGGTGGCTAGTGGGAGCCTGCTGATTGCATAGGCGCAGTTTTCAGTGCCCGGTCTGTGCCGAATTGTATAGTCATAGGTGGCTAACGTGAGTGCCCACCTCTGTATGCGGGCCGACGCATTTGCACTTATGGCGTTGTTGTCACCAAAAGGGACGTTAGGGGTTTGTGATCTGTCTCCAGCTCAAATTTCCTGCCAAACAGGTACTGGTGCATTTTTTTTTACTGCATATACACATGCAAGCGCTTCCTTTTCTCCCATCCTGTAGCCTCTTTCTGCCTGGGACAGACTTCTGGAGGCATAAGCTACCGACTGTAACTGACCCTTGGCATTAACATGTTGCAACACACACCTGACCCCATAGGACGTAACGCACATTAAAACAAGTTTCTTACATGGGTCATATAGCGTTAACAGATTGTTGGAGCATAACAAATTGAGTGCTCTACCAAAAGCCCTTTCCTGGCTGTCCCCCCAGACCCATTCACTCTAACAGCGTGCTCAATTTGGGAAGAAAGTTACCAAAATAGTTCAGGAGCCCCAGGAACGAACGCAGCTCCGTGTTACGGGGTCTGGGTGCTCTCTGGATCGCTTCCGTTTTGGATGCAGTAGGTCTGATCCCATCTTCTGCTACCCTCATTCCCAGGAATTCTACCTCTGGAGCTAGGAAGACGCACTTCGCCTTTTTCAGTCGCAGACCTACCCGGTCCAGTCTGCGTAGCACCTCCTCCAGGTTGTGGAGGTATTCTTCAGCAACCTGTGATGAGGATGTCGTCTTAAAAAACCACCGTCCTTGGAATCGACTTGAGGAGGCTTTCATTGAAAGATCACGGCGGCCGAGCGAATCCCGAACGGACATGTTATACTCAAACAACCCCTTGTGTGTCATGATGATGGTCAGCTTCTTCGACTCACTCGCCAGCTCCTGGGTCATGTAAGCTGATGTCAGGCCCAATTTTGAAAAAAGTTTGCCACCGGATAGCGTCGCAAAGAGGTCCTCCTTGGAGTGACACCCAATTGATGGGGGCCTTGCAATCGCCACATATCCTGACCGACCCATCCGCCTTGAGCACCGGCACAATTGGGCTCGCCCAGTCACTGAATTCGACTGGCAAGATGATGCCTTCCCTCAGCAGGCGCTCCAATTCGCCTTCTATCTTTTCCCGCATCACGTACGGCACCGCTCTGGCCTTGTGGTGTACTGGCCTGGCGTCCGGATTTATGTGAATCACTACTTTGGTCCCCATGAAAGTGCTAATGCCGGGTTGAAATAGTGAATCAAATTTGTCCAGGACCTGTGAGCATGATACTCGCTCCACAGAAGAAATTGCATTGACATCGTCCCATTTCCAGTTCATGACAGCAAGCCAACTCCTCCTCAGTAGTGCGGGACCATCCCCCGGGACAATCCAGAGAGGCAACCTGTTCTCTGAATCTTTGTGGGTCACGACTACCGTGGCGCTGCCTAGCACCGGAATGGTCTCCTTTGTATATGTCCATAGCTGTGCATAAATCGGCAATAATTTTGGCCTCTTGGCCTTGGACGCCCACAACTTGTCGAACTGTTTGATACTCATCAGGGACTGGCTGGCCCCCGTGTTTAGCTCCATTGATACTGGGATGCCATTGAGGAGCACTTTCATCATTATTGGTGGCGTCCTGGTGTATGAACTGTAAATGTGCTCCACATGAACTCGCTGAACTTCAGCTTCCAGTGATTTCTCCCAGTGTCCATTCGGCCTCGTAGGGCTTACATTGGGCCATCCTCCTCGTACATCAACCTGGCTGCAGGCTTCCTGCACATACGCGCCAAGTGACCGCTGACGTTGCAGTTTCTGCAGGAATATTGCTGATATCTGCAAGCTCTGGCTGTGTGTTTGCCTCCACACCTCCAACATGAGCCGTTGTTGGAAACAAAAGATCCATTACCAGTCGATCGTCTCTGACTGTCTCTGTAACTGTCCTTAAGCGCACCATTGACAGGTGTTGATGGCCCCATTACTGGCCGCATTGTCCCTTGCGATGGCATGAATCGCCGTTCAGCTAGCCATTGTCTCTGTTGAATTCCCCCTTTGGGTTCGACTACATGCTCGGGCATGTCCGATTGCCCCTGTCTGCCTGGAGAACAGTGTGCCACGTTAACAATGTTGACTCCCTGTCCATTTGTTGCATTTAAACCAAGATTTTTGTCAAACATCATTCTGGTCTCTTCCTCCCCTGAGATAAATGTCTGGGACAACAAAGCCGCCGTTTCCAGGGTCAAGTCTTTGGTCTCAATCAGTTTCCTGAAAACCCAAGCGTGCCCGATGCCCTCAATAAAAAAGTCTCGCAGCATCTCCGCTCTGCAGGCATCTGGGAACTTACATAGGCTCGCCAGTCGCCGGAGGTCTGCCACGAAGTCTGGAACACTTTGCCCTTCTCGTCGTTGATGCGTGTAAAACTGGTGTCTCGCCATGTGCATGCTGCTCGCCGGTTTAAAGTGTTCCCCGATCAACTTACTGAGCTCTTCAAAAGTCTTGTCCGCTGACTTCTCTGGCGCTAGAAGGTCCTTCATCAGGGAGTACGTCCTGGATCCACAAACCGTCAGGAGATCAGCCCTGCGTTTGTCGGCCGAATCCTGTCCCAACCATTCCTTAGTGACGAAACTTTGCTGCAGTCTCTCAATAAAATTGTCCCAATCATCACCAATACAGTACCTCTCTTCTGTGCTGCTAGTAGCCATGCTCGCGTGGTTTAAATCCCAGTTTCTAGTCGCCAATGATATGTCCTTACTATACAGTATAAATGCACACGAGGCCCATACTTGAGAGAAGGTCACTCTGTGACCAGTAACCTTTATTAGCCAGCACTCAAGTGACGAAGGTGGGTGGAGGTTCCCCTTTTATACCTGAAAGTCCAGGTTAGGAGTATCTCCCACAAGTTCACCACCCAGTGGTCAGTGTTCTCACGGTGTACAACTTAGGTTGGGTTACAATGACAGTTGAATACATGACAGTATGGGCCTAGTCACACACACAAACATACTCCGAATGTCCTCCTTTCTCCTACCCACAGGTCCTCTCTCCCTAGGGTTCATAGCACGCAGTGTAGGCCTCACAACTTCGATATTGGCCCATGCTGCACCTTCCCTGGTCCACGCTGCTTCGCTGCTGGGCCCCGACCTCTCCGTTCCTCCCGGCCTCCCCGATCCCGACCTCCGCCGCTTCTGACCTCTGCTCCTCCCTGATCCCGACCTGCAAACCTCGCCGACCCCTGCTCCTCCCTGATCTCGACCTCCAGACCTCGCCGATCCCGACCTCTAGACCTCACCGACCTCCGCTCCTTGCTGCTTCCGACCCCTGCTCCTCCCTGATCCCGACCTCTAGACCTCGCCGATCCCGACCTCCGCTCCTTGCTGCTTCCGACCCCTGCTCCTCCCTGATCCCGACCTCGCCGATCCCGACCTCCGCTCCTTGCTGCTTCCGACCCCTGCTCCTCCCTGATCCCGACCTCCAGACCTCGCCGATCCCGACCTCCGCTCCTCCCCAATCTCAACCTCCAGACCTCGCTGATCCAAATCTCCTGACCTTGCCGATCCCGTCCTCTGTTCCTCGCTGCTTCCGACCTTCGCTCCTCCCAGATCCCGACCTTTGCTCCTCGCCGCTTCCCACCTCCTATTAGCTGTCTTTAAAATGTATTCTCTAGCCTCTGTCCAGTGATTCACTCCCCTATTACCCCTGCTATTGCCAACTTTCATTGACTCCCCACCTCATCAATTTCAAAATGATTGTCCTCAGCTACATGTCATATAACGAGCTCCGAGGCCTGTAAATGAGAACGGATGGACATTGGTCGGTTGGTCTCAGACTTCACCAACCTGTCAGACGCAGTTTTGATCCCTTTGTGACTCTTCCTCTTCTCACAGTGCTGTTTGTGGGAGCTTGCTATGCGCAAATTGGCTGCCGCGTTTCCCACACTACCACAGTGACTACGTTTGGAAAGTACTTCACTGACCGTAAAGCACTTTGAGACGTCTGGTGGCTGTGAAAAGCACTATATAAATGTAAGTCTATTTTTTCTTCCTCTTCTTCCATAAACATGGTACAAAGAAGGATCCCCATAGGGACACCCTCAGTTGAAACTTGTATGCTGTATTGGGCAGGGGCAACGTTTGTCGATCACTCTGCCATTCTCTAGCAGACCTTCCTAAAGAACATATATGAACAATTGTTGTTTTTGAGATCGCAATACAAACAGAAGGCACCTTCTGTAATCACATAGAATATAGTCTAAAATATAAAGCTTCTCCTCCCTGCCAAATTTTTTCTCATTGTTATGCTAGTGGAAACTCATTAATTTTGAATGAGTTGCTGTCAGTGTTACTATTGTAAAATCTAATCCTCAATCTATTTTTCATTCTTTAAAGTTTCTCGAGTGTCAGCTGCGGCTCAGTGGGTAGCATTCTTGCCTCTTGACTCAGAAGGTCGTGGGTTCAAATCCTACTCCAGACTTGAGCACAAAAATCAAGGCTGACACTCCAGTGCAGCGCTGCACTGTCGGAGGTGCCGTCTTGCCGATGAAACGTTAAACTGAGGTCCTATCTGCTCTCTCAGGTGGATGTAAAAGATCCCGTAATGCTATTTGAAGAACAGGTGATTTCTCTTGGTGTCCTGACCAATATTTATCCCTCAAACAACATCACCGAAACAGATTATCTGGTTGTTTGTGGGACCTTGCAGTGCACAAATTGGCTGCCACATTTCCTACATTACAACAGTGACTTTGTGAGGTCAAGGAAGGCCATGTACAGATGCTGCTCCCTGCGTTTTTCTCGGATTTGTCGCGCGGTGAAAATCATATCCGTTATGCCTCTTAGTGGGCGGAATCCGCATTGTGACTCTAGTAGTTGCTCTTCAGGCACTGGGAGAGGAGGAGGCGATTGAGGAGGATTCTTGTGATAATTTTCTCTGTGGCAGACTTCATGGAAACTCCTCTGTAGTTACCGTAATCGTCACCTTTTTTGAAGATGGTCATGATTACGGCGTTTCTGAAATCCCCAGGCATACTCTCCTCCTTCCAGATAAGAGAGATGAGGTCATGGATTTGCGCCAAGAGTACTTCTCCGCCATGTTTTGGGACTTTGGCAGGAATTCCATCTGCTCCTGAGGCCTTGTTGTTTTTCAACCTCATGCTGGGCTGGGATTGTGCCGTGATGGTGATGGGTAGCATGCTGTGGGATGGAGTCAAGGACACTCACGTCAAAGACAGAGTCTTGGTTACGGAGATCTTCGAAGTGTTCCTTCCAGCAGACGCTGACTCGCTCTGTCCTTGATCCTGAGAGGGATTATGGAGTGTCCTTCTCAAATTCGTCTGTCCTCACAAATTTGTGACCATCCTCCGCCTGCTTCACAATGACATGCAAACCATAATCCTTACCAACGGATCCACCACAGACCCAATACAAGTGCAGACCGGGATCACGCAAGGCTGTGTTATCGCATTAATGCCCTTCTCAATCTATCTCGCTGCAATGCATCATCTCACCTTTAACAAGCACCCTGCTGGAGTGGAGTTAATCTACAGGACGAACAAGGAATTATTCAATCTCTGTCGCCTCCAGTCCAGAACCAAGGTTATTCCCACCACTGTTTTGGAATTATTGTATGCAGACGACGCTTGCGTTTGTGCACACTCGGAGTCCGAACTCCAAACCATCGTCAACATCTTCACTGAAGTGTACGAGAGACTGGGCCTTACATTAAACATCTGTAAGACAAAGGTTCTATACCAACCTTCCCCCGCCACACAGTACTCCCCCCCCCCCCCCGATTATCAAGATCCATGACGAGGCCTTGGATAGCGTGGGCCAATTTCCATAACTTGGGAGCCTTCTGTCAGTGAGGACAGACATTGATAATGAAATCCAACACTGCCTTCAGTGTGCAAGTGCAGCCTTCAGTCACCTGAGGAAAAGAGTGTTTGAAGACCAAGATCTCAAACCCAGCACCAATCTCATGATCTACAGAGCAGGAGAGTTATCCGCCCTCTCATATCCTTCACACACATCGTCAATGTACAGCAGGCACCTCAAAGCACTGGAGAAGTACCACCAATGCTGCCTCTGCAAAATCCTGCAAATCCATTGGCAGGATAGGCACACCAACATCAGTGTTCCCTCTCAAGCCAACATCCCCAGCATTGAAGCACTGACCATGCTCATTGGATGGGCCACATTGTCCACATGCCTGATACAAGACTCCCGAAGCAAGTACTCTACTCCGAGCTGCGCCACAGCAAGCGAGTCCCAGGAGGGTAGAGAAAACGCTTCAAAGACACCCTCAAAGCCTCCTTGAAAAAATGTAACATCCCCACGGTCTCTTGGGAATCCCTGGCCCAAGACCGCTCAAAGTGGAGGAGAAACATCGGGAAGGCGGCGAACACTTCGAGTCTCTTCGTCGGGAGCACGCGGAAGCCAAGTACAAACAGCGGAAGGAGCGTACAACAAACCAAGCCCCCCACCCATCCGTCCCTTCAACCACCATCTGCCCCATCTGTGACAGAGTCTGTAGATCCCCCATCAGACTCATCAGTCACCTCAGAACTGATATTAGTGTGGAAGCAAGTCATCCTCAATTCCGGTGGTCTGCCTATGAAGAAGACAACAGTAACTACACTTCAAAAGTGCTTTAAAGTGCTTTGGCATGGTATGAGAAGCACTATATAAATGCCAGTCTGTCTGTCTATCTTTTTCTTTCTGTGTGTCATTCTTTCTCTCTAAAAAGTCTTGAAAATCGTTTTTCTGTTAAAACTTACTTCAAAAAGGTTCAAAAGTTCATGCTTTACTTGCTTTCAAGTCTTTAGGGAAAATAAACACATAATTACTACTGAAGCCGGAGGAATGAGCAACTTCCTGAGCTGCACAGATTAGCTGTGGGCAATTATATTGATGCTTGTTGCAAATGTCCTCCACAGCAAGACTGTGGCATGCTGGGAATTGCAAGCACAGGTGCTTGATGGGAGTTGTAGTTGTTAGCAGCTGCCAGTGGTGGCTCTGGGGTAAAAATTAAAGGCTTAAGAGATTTGGAGACACATGCTATACTCCATGCTCCAGAGCCAGGTCTTCCTATGAACAACACCATAGGAGATTTGCTTACAGGCTGGAATCTACTAAAGGTCTACAGATGATTCATAAATAAAATAATAGATACCAAAGAGTGATTGTAGGCTGCAATTTAATCCAGCTGTTTAAATTATTTATATATAAATACAAATAATGGATACCTGGGAGTGACTTGTAAACTTTAACCTAATTGAGGAGTTTGGGTGGCTTATAATGGGTAGCAGCCAATTATTAGAGAATGTCAGTGTATATTATGTAGTGACACAGTCAGTGTACATTACATACTTTTGGCTGTGTTTTAAAGTACTGAAGTATAGCTGTTTCTAATACCACACTAGTTACAGGTAAAAATGAATGGTATAGATAATCCATCTGGCATTATGTTGCAGGACTGTATAGTGTTTTAAGGAAGAGACATCATTCTGAAGGGCATTATGGCAAAGTCAATACTAAACGCAAAATGAAGCTTGCTATTACATCATGGGTATGAAGATTATTTGAAATATTAACAATAATTCCCAGTGGTCCTGCCAAATTCAAACCCAGGATGTCTCCATGTCTCCCTCCTTATCTCCATTTACAATGTATTATTCTCTTATGTACCCTTCACTAGTCTTGGGAACCCTGCTAGGTAGTGAGCAATGTTATATGTGGATGGTGACTTACTTTTTGATTATCCATGCCCTCTCTGTTTGGGAGAGTGCAGGACATGCTTGACTGGCATTCACTAATGCCACCCGAGGCCACCGCTCAAATGAGGTTTCGTGCCTGTGGGGAGAGCAGGGTGTGAACTTGGCACTCTCTGGTATCTGTTTGACGAAACCTGTTAACAACAATGGCTCGGATTTTGCAGTCAGCAGTGGAGGGGTGGTGCTCACCGTTCACTACGCTGACAGCTGCCGACAGCCCTTTCGCAGCTTTTGAGAGGAGGCCTGCTGTCATCGGGCATCTGATCCAGTGTGGCGCCCTCTACAGGGGATCTGTGCTGTGTGTGAGCAGAGAATGCAACAATGTGGCTCTTCAACCAATCAGATTGAGGAATCCTCACTGAGACGCAGTGAGCTGAATTTTAGCACACAGAACTGTGTGGGTTTGTTTCGGGTCAGATGTTAAAATTTAAAAAATCTGAACTCTGACCCCAACGGCTCCAACCAGCCCACTTCCAGGTTTTCACAGGTAGGGCAAGGGACGGGCAGCCAACCAGCTTCCAGGAGGTGGTCATTTAGATGGTTTAATGAGGCTGGCAGCCTCTAAATTTAACCTGCTTTTTACAGTGGGTGGACTGGTTCCCCAGGCTTCAGGAAACCCGACAACTGAAGTGAGGCATGGACTGCTTCAGGGAGAATGTAAGTGCCTTCATGGCACTGCTTGTGGGCCAGGATGCCCCCCAGCCCACCAAGCTCCTCGCCATCAGACCCACCCAAAACAAAGGTCAGAGGGTCAGAGGGTCAGAGTTCGATCCCCCCACCCACCCAGGGATCGTAGACCATCGGGAGCGGAAGCCCCTCACCCCGAGGTCAGAGATCGGATCCCCTGGGGTCGAGGATCGGACCCCCCCCACCCCGGTATCATGGATTGGACCTACCTGCTCCTGCAGCCTGCTCCCAAATACTCTCCGCCCGACTGAATGCCAAGCCTGTCAATCAGGCTGACGACCGGGCAGGGAACCTGTCAGGGCCAAAAGACTGCATGTGGGGAAATCCGCATTTCTGGGTTTCCCATCTGAGCTCCCCCCTCCCCCCCACCTATGCAACCCACCCTGTTAATATCCAGGCCGCAGAACCTATGTCAGGAAATGAAAACCAGGAAGTATAAATTAGATTTAAATTATGTACAGAAAGTGAAAAAAAATAAGGGTAAAGAAAGATGGGATTAAGAGAGAGAGATAAAAGAGATGGAAAGTAAAAGTTTTTCAAATTATTTTTGATTTTAGTTTGAACAAAATCTCCAACACTAATTCAATTCTGAAGGAATGAGACGTTGTTTGGTAATTATGACTGATCATGGGTTAAAAATTCACTTATACCTGAATGCACCATCCCAAACATTTTCCACCATCTTTAGTGGGGAACTAATGGGTAAGTACCACAGCTTCACGCCCTTACATGGGTTTCAATGTCGAGTCTATTGGGGGGGAACCAGTACAGTGCAGCTTGTGGAGGAGCAGAGAAATTGGCAGCAACTTCCGTATTTCCGTATTTAACTGCGTGTGTCCAATTTACTACATGAGCGCTGATAGCCTCACTGTTATTCTTAATGCAAAATCTGGGCCATTGTTTTATTTTTGGGTTTCCGTTTAGGTTTCTCGGCCCATTTACCTCCTTCCTCTCGACATCTTACATTAAGGCTGTTGAAGTGAGCACCAGATGATGAGAACAGACTGGGGAGCACCACGAACCCCTGCATTAAACTACACAAACGTAGGAATAGGCTAGATGTTAGTTGGCTCTTCTTTTCCCAGAAAGTCGTGAGCCTCTGGGATACATTAGCAGTTGGTGTGGTGGGTGTTGACTCTGCACGCCTTGAACAGGGACCACTTCTTGGCTGGGGCAGAGATCGCATCATACAGAAGGTACGTGGAACTTGTCAAATTTCTAAACTGACCCAGCGGCCAGAAACTGTCCAACTCTCTCGGTGCAGACTGGGAATTGAGTCCAGTCCCCTCTGGTCTGAATGGTCAGACGCTACAGCAGGCAGTGCCCTTAATCATTAGCTCATTGGAGGCCCTGTGGTAAAATATGCTAATAAATGGGCACTTATGCCGTCACAGTTATTAATGACTCCTGGCGACTGCTATCCATCATCTGGGAAGCAGATCGCACCAACAATCTACGCGGGCGCTGACTGATGATGTGTAAATAGTACTAATAACCTTGCAGGAGCACCTCAAGTTAACAATATAAACACGCAATATTATTCCTCAGTGACCCACCGAACATTAAAGGCTTTCAGTGATTGGGGGAGATTTTAAAGTCAGTGGAAATAAAAATGGGGAGTGTGTAAAACGGGCTGCCGATTCACTATCACTCGTTTTACGCTATCGCACAAAGTGCAGATATACCCCATTGGACATGCTTGGCCTTAGAGGCACGGTGACCCCGGAGACCTCCCTCCCACAGTGTTCGGAAGCAGTTCTCGTGTTGCCAACATGCCGCCAATTCTCTTGTTTTATTTAACAAAATTTAAACACGTACATTTTCCGGGGGAAATAAAGATGATTTTAAAAAAAAATCAATGCTTTGACCTCCGTTTATTTGCTTTAAAAAATGTTTTTAAATGTCAACACATTCTGACATGTTCATCAACTCTCTGCATACCTTCAAGAGGGAGTTGGACCAGTTCCTGGCTGAGGCAGGATGCTGAGGCCTATTGCAGCATCCCCGCTGCTGTCCTATCTAAGCTCACGGATCAGATTAGGAATGGAGGAGTATATGGGACCAGAAAAGAATATTTTGGTCCATGTGGCTGGCCTCAGAACACACAGCTCACTGCCTCTATTTGTGTGCTCACTAAATGACAGCCCGACTCCCTCTTAAAATGACTGATGTCATCAGGCTCAAGCACCTCCCTGGTCAGTACATCTCCAACAGTCACCACTCTCTGTGTGAACTAATTGTCTCTGAGCTGCCCGTGCACCTTCTTTCTTCGGAGCTTGAACCCACGGCCTCTATATTGTCGTTCTCAGGACTACTGCGGTGATGTCAGGGATGATGTCAGGGCTGATGTCAGGAAGCACTTCCTTACACAAAGAGTAGTGGAAATCTGGAATTCTCTCCCCAAAAAGCTATTGAGGTTGGGGTCAAATGAAAATGTCAATACTGAGATTGATAGTTTTTTTTTAGGTAAGGGTATGAAGGTTATGGAACCAAGGCGGGTAAAAGGAGATAAGATACAGAGCAGCCATGATCTAATTGAATTATGGAATAGGCTCGAGGGGCTAAATGGCCTCCTCCTGTTACTATGTTGCACAGTTGACAGTTTCTTGGAGTTCAACTTGTTGAATACCTTGACTGCGGCGGTTCATGAAGATGGCTCACCCAGACATTCTCAAGGGCAATTAGGAATGGGCAATAAATGCTGGCCTTGCCAGACGCCCACATCCCATGAATGAAAATCAAAAAAAAAGATCTGTATGGCTCAGTTCCACACTGGCCGTTGGGCTTGGGCAGCGAGCTGGAGGGGGATCTGAGAGCAGAAACTTTGCAATTTATGCTTTTGATCCATGACGTCTCATTGGCTTTTGGGTGCAGTAATTTTAACCCAAATTGTTTCCTGCTGAAATGGCTGTGTTAGAAAGAAAGGCAGGCACTATTGAAGAAGAAAGAAGGCTAACTTGCTAGCAGGTTGCAGCTTCCGATGTCCCTCTGACTGGAGTGTTTACCTGTTAAGTATTGGTGATGGATATTGGTAGCCAGTGCCTAGTATTATTTGGTTTGTAATGTTTAATAAAGTTGAACTTGCTTTGAGGTTTTATAGTGCAATTGCTTCAGCAAGCATGAATGAGAGCCAGGAAACAAGTATTAGAAGCAAACTAAGTCTTTGATAGTAAACCCCAAGATATATGGATGTATCAGTATGGGTAGCACACCTGGGCCAGTGCAAGATCACATTTAGAAAGAAAGAATGTGTATTTATATAGCGCCTGTCATGACTACAGGACATCTCAAAGTGCTTCACAGCCAATGAATTACTTTAGAAGTGTAGTCACTGTTGTAATGTAGGAAGCCAATTTGCATACAGCAAGGTCTCACAAACAGTAATGAGACAAATGACCAAATAATGGGCTGAAAAATGCGGCCTCGTTGGGTGCGTACATAAGAACATAAGAACATAAGAAATAGGAGCAGGAGTAGGTCCCTCGAGCTTGCTCCGCCATTCAATAAGATCATGACTGATCTGATCTTGGCATCAACGCCACTTCCCCGCCCTCTTCCCATACCCTTTGACTCCCTTATCTTTCAAAAATCTGTCTATATCCACCTTAAATATATTCAATGACCCAGCCTCTACAGCTCTCTGGGGTAGAGAACTCCAAAGATTCACGACCCTCTGAGAGAAGAAATTCCTTCTCATTTCCGTTTTAAATGGACGGCCCCTTATTCTGAAACTATGCCCCCTAGTTCTAGATTCCCCCATGAGGGGAAACATCCTCTCTGCATCTACCCTGTCGAGCCCCCTCAGAATCTTATGCATTTCAATAAGATCACCTCTCATTCTTCTGAACTCCAATGAGTATAGGCCCAACCTGCTCAACCGATCCTCATAAATCAACCCCCTCATCTCCGGAATCAACCTAGTGACCCTTGTCTGAACAGCCTCCAATGCAAGTATATCCTCCTTAAATAAGGAGACCAAAATGTACGCAGTACTCCAGGTGTGGCCTCACCAATACCCTGTACAGTTGTAGCAGGACTTCTCTGCTTTTATACTCCCTCCCCTTTGCATTAAAGGCCAACATTCCATTTGCCTTCCTAATTACTTGCTGTACCTGCATATTAACATTTTGTGTTTCATATACAAGAACTCCCAGATCCCTCTGTACCGCAACATTTTGTAATCTCTCTCCATTTAAATAATAATTTGCTTTTTTTATTTTCCTACCAAAGTGGATAACCTCACACTTATCCACATTATAGTCCATCTGCAAAATTTTTGATCAGAAATAAGTAACTAGCTCACTAAACCTATTGTTTTCTGGCTCCTCCATTGGAACTTACATTTATCCCTGCCTGTGTTGAGTTTGCTGATCGCAGTTGGGGTGGCGGTAAACGTGTTACGATTAGCCTTAGTATCCCTGGGCTGGGGCGAGAAACAGTCCAGTTACCTCTGCCAGAACTCTGCCAGAACTGTGCGTTTGGGGATGAAGGACGAGAATAGATTGGGTTCAGCTCTGACATTCCCCATGGACTGAATAACCTTCCAGCAATTTCTTTGTCGGCTCACAAATGAAGAATGACCACGTAAGGGAGCAGGGAAGCCCTGGCCAACAGTTATCCCTCAACCAACATCAATAAAGAACACATTCGGCCTAAAATTGCGGTCAGAGGCTTTTTTCGGACGAACACCTCCGACCGGAAAAAAAATCGACGAAAATACCTGTTGGTTCCAGAGGAACACAGGATTCCAGTCAGAGGCTTTCATTCACTGTGCAGCGCAGTGGAACATGTTTTCGAGGTACGTATGCATATGCTGGAATTACATGGGCCTGGACCACCAATCACTATGTAGTATTCTCATTGATAGTAATAGGAACTCCGTTTACATAAGAACAGAAGAAATAGGAGCAGGAGTCGTCCATTTGGCCCCTCGAGCCTGCTCCGCCATTCAATAAGATCATGGCTGATCTGATCATGGACTCAGCTCCACTTCCCCGCCCGCTCCCCATAACCCTTTACTCCCTTATCGCTCAAAAATCTGTCTCTCTCCTCTTTAAATATATTCAATGACCCAGCCTCCACAGCGTCCTCCCATTCCTATCAATGAGAATAACCCTCTAAAACAAGAAGCACAGCACAATAAATTAAAAAAAAAACTCACATATTTAAAATGAATTGAAATTAAATAAAATGAAATGTTTTAGAAAAAAAATTTGGAATTTTTTTAATAGGTTTAAAAATAAACTGAGCTTAATGGACAGGGTTTTTAATATAAAAATGAGTGATTGCATTTAATTTTTCTATGTTTTAAAACTGTTATGCTGATAAAAGTAAGCTTTTACCAGGAGTAAGAGTTTGACGGACATTTGCTGAGCAAGAGTTGAGCAAATAGCGCAATCCCTGCCCTGCGGATGTCCTTCCTGCGGGGTTGCATAGGATCTGTCTAAAGAAATATTGACAGATTGGAAAAGCCGGTTCTCCGTCAGCGCCTAGAACGGGCTTCGGCAAGGCCTCACCAGGTACGTGCGCACATTGAACCTCCCTCGTTGAAGTCCTCTAACAGTCATATGTCTAACTGGGATAGAGAGATTACGCAATGTTACATCCTTAACTCCAAACACGATGCACCATTTACCTAGAGGTGAATTGGGCACTCAGACTTCAAGTTTGACACATATTACTTTTGTAGCTGTTGTTCTTGCAAGTAATTTCGTGTGCCACAAGCTACAAGTTTGTTAATGAATAGTGTAGAATGGTTGCCATTACAGCCATGAGCTCTTCACGCTCCACTGGGCTACCTAGACTTCTGCCTAAACAAAAGGCACAATAGGTGTTCACTAAACAACAGCGTTAACCATCTTTCACAGACCCAAGCTGACTCAGTGCACAGTTAGCCACTTTATAAGTGCCTCAGCATCATTATTCCAGTACATCCTGATTAACTCTTCAGTTGTGCATTACTTATAACACACCTGATCTTACTGTCAGACCCCTCTTAAGAATGTGTTTCAAATTAATTCTTACAGTATTCACTGTGTAGTAATAAGAACATTAGACCTCTCTCTCCCCTCACTTCCCCGAGTTTATTTTGCTTCTTTTCCAGAAAATGATGGGAATTCCCACAGACATGAGAGAACGAGTTCTCAGTAACTAGGACTGACGTTTTGACTGAATTTCATGTGCGGTATCAAGTTCATGGTTTGATGAATGTATCTCATAATTATGCATCCCATGGCTCCCAAAAAAAAGAGAGATGCATTTCATCCAGATTTTTTTCCCCACTCACATTAAAGCTGTGAAAATAGCAGCAAATACTCTGTGGAGATTGAAAGTGCTGTGGGCAATTTGCAGGACTCAATCATATCTGGGGGAAACTTCACCACATTCCTTTAATAAAGAGCCAGTCTGTAATCTAGTACCATGTTGCTCAGAAAGGAATTCATACATTTATCCATGTTATGTTGTACTTTAATACAATACTGTCATATTTAATGTTGTGACTGTAATTATACTGTAATGTTTAATATTTATTTCATATATTAAGATTGTATTGTAACTGATGTTTAATACTGAATTCTCTGCCACAGAAAGCTGTTGAGTCCAGTTCGTTGGATATATTCAAAAGGGTGTTAGATGTGGCCCTTACGGCTAAAGGGATCAAGGGGTATGGAGAGAAAGCAGGAATGCGGTACTGAAGTTGCATGAGCAGCCATGATCATATTGAATGGTGGTGCAGGCTCGAAGGGCTGAATGGCCTACTCCTGCACCTACTTTCTATGTTTCTATGTAACATGGTACAGTAACACTAATATTTAATGATGTGTCAGCTGTGGCTCAGAAGGTAGCACCCTCACCTCTGAGTCAGAAGGTCGTTGGGTTCAAAGTCCCACTCCAGAGACTTGAGCACAAAATCCAGGCTGGCACTCCAGTGCAGTGCTGAGGGAGTGCTGCACTGTCAGAGGTGCCGTCTTTCGGATGAGACATTATACCGAGGCTCCATCTACCCTTTCGGGACATAAAAGACCCATGGCACTATTCGAAGAAAAGCAGAGGAGTTATCCCCGGTGTCCTGACCAATATTTATCCCTCAAACAACATAACAAAAAAACAGATTATCTGGTCATTACCACATTGTTTGTGGGAGCTTTCTGTGTGCAAATTGGCAGCTGCGTTTCCTACATTACAGTAGTGCCTACTCTTCAAGTAGAACTTCATTGGTTGTAAAGGTTGGGATATCCGGTGGTCGTGAATGGCGCTATATAAATATGTATTTTGTTCCACTATTGTAATGTAATAGTGTAGAGAACAAGGCAGCACTCAGCCTTTCATGCTGCATGAATATTTGTGGCTGCTTTGGAGATGGGAAAATAAGTGTCTGAAGGACAGAATGTGAATCTGTCTGTGCCAGCTTCACAAGGGAATAATAACCGAGAACTGCCTGTGATGTGGATGATTTGATCAAAGTTTTCAGGGTATTAAGTGGAACTGTTAGGGTAGATAGAGAGAAACTATTTGCGCTGGTTAGGGAATCTAGGACCAGGGGGAAGTCTAAATATTAGAGCCAGGCCTTTCAGGGGTGTATTTAAAACACATCTAAACGCAAAGGGTAGCAGAAGTTTAAAGCTCACTTCCTCAAGCAGCAGTTGCCGCTGGGTCAATTGTTAATTTTAAATCTGAGATTGATAGATTTTTGTTATCCAAATATAGTGTGCTTTGACAATTAGGACTCAATGTCATCAGCCAAATGTACACTCTACTTCTGCCTGTGGAACTCTCCCAGCAATAATTGTTTTGTTATTATTCATTCTGGGGATATGGGCATTGCAAGCAAGGCCAGCATTTTAAATTGGCCATCCCTAATGGAGAGAGAGAGAGAAAGAAGAAAAGAAAGAAAGAAAGAAAGAAAGAAAGAAAGAAAGAAAGAAAGAAAGAAAGAAAGAAAGAAAGAAAGAAAGACTTGTATTTATTTAGTGGTGGTGGTGAGCTGCCTTCTTGAACCACTGCAGTCCGTGTGGTAAAGGTACTCCCACAGTGCTGTTAGGGAGGGAGTTCCAGGATTTCAAGCCAGCGACGATGAAGAAATGGCGATGTATGTCCAAGTCGGGATGGTGTGTGACTTGGAGGATAACTTGGAGGTGATGGTATTCCCATGCAGCTGTTGCCCTTGTCCTTTGAGGTGGTGGAAGTCATGGGTTTGGAAGTTCACCACCCTTAGCTGCAAATGTTCAAATGCTAAGTCAACCATCACTTGCTGGACTTGTGTTGGAAGATGCACCAGACTGTGAGAGATCTGTCACTTACCCTTTGATACCCCGATGCAATTTCTCCAAGTCTTTCTTGTGACTGATTGGGGTTGGGGCCAAATTCGTGCTGCCTTTGGCTTCACCTTTTTGCAATGTCTCTGTAATGTATTTGCTTCATGGGTTCTTTGCTTAAGAATTCATAGCAACACATTGCTAGTAATAACTAATTGGTGTATTAGCAAAAGGTTTAACAATCACACTGCACATTACAAGTTCATCCACCAGGTTCACAACCACCTGCCTCATCGTGGATCCCCTGAACCCAAATGACTGGAGTTTTATTGAGTCTAGTGAACATCACGTGACTGGCTAAGCCACTCCCAACTCAACAGCTCTACAAACCTGTGAGCATACTCACAGGGGCATACATTACACTGCTTCCTTTTTTTTAGAAGCAAGGTATTTATACAATACTTCAAAAGATTACTTATCATGATTACAATTTTACAAATTCGACTGCTGAGCCTGAGTATCTTGTTTTCAGCTTCCAGCTTCCTCCTGCTCCGACCTCCATTTCTTTGCAGTTGGTTGGCTATGCCCATTTTCTATATTCTTATTTGACTCCGGAGACCATCTTAGGGAAATTCTGTTTTCAGGGCGTGTAGCCCAGGATTCCTGACCTCTATCTTCCTGTGACCTCTTGAGTTTCCTTGGAACCCTTACATCCCATCTTTGTCACCATTTTGTAATGTATTTGCTTCATGGGTTCTTTGCTTAAGAATTCATAGTACACATTGCCATTAAGAACTAGTTGGTTTATTAGCAAAAGGTTAAACAATCACACTACACATTACCAGTTCATCCACCAGACTCACAACTGCGTACCTCATCGTGGATTCCCCGAATCCAACTGGCTGGGGTTTTATTGAGCCTTGTGAACTTCACGTGACTGGCTAAGCCACTCCCAACTCAACAAACCTGTGCACATACTCACAGGTGCATACATTGCAGTCACCTAATAATATATGAATGGTGAATCTAAACCCTTTTTATGTTCTGCTAATGTAAGGTAATTTCATTATTGCAGATGTCATATAAAAATGGAACACATCATTCTGTTCTAATGGGCAATCACAATTTCCTGTTGGTCTTGTGCCAGTACTTAGGGCAGAACCATTTAACTAAGTTCAATCATTTTACTCCTTTCGCAATTGCCCAGTTCTACACTAATTATTAAGTGGCTTTGAAGTCCATCAGGCTATTAATACAGACATGTTATTAGTCAACTTTTATGGCCCTGAGTAGTTGCTGGATTGTATTTCCCAGTAGGGTTGTAAGTTTTCTGAATTTATGCTACATGCTGGAATAGGCTAGCATTTTTCTATTCATAGTGCTTTTTTGCTGACAGCTCATGTGAAATTGTTTGACTGTCTCTAAGGAACAAAGAAAATGTACTTTGGAGCTG
This sequence comes from Pristiophorus japonicus, assembly GCF_044704955.1. NCBI lineage: Eukaryota > Metazoa > Chordata > Chondrichthyes > Pristiophoridae > Pristiophorus > Pristiophorus japonicus. Next base: position 53,848,598 of record NC_091992.1, read on the forward strand.
GCATGGTGTTTTTAGTGACAGTGTCTACTCGGTGGTATTTAACTATTGTTGAAGTGTCACAACTGTTGGCTGAATGTGTTGTTATTCTGCAGTACTTGCTCTAACCTCCCCACTTATCTCGGTTTCAATTTTAGTAAAGATTTCTATCTCTCCCAGACCACAAGTTGACAGATGGAGTGAAGCAGCTTTTGGTGAATTCAGTGAATGGTGGGCGGGGGGGCATTCCATGAATTTACCCAATCCTAGGTGTTATAGAGGGAGATATCTGTTCAGATGTAATTGTTTCTCATTTGTCCTATTTTTGAGGATAAATGCTTTGATTATTCTCTGTACTCTTGTTCCCTGGCCTACCTAGGACATGACTGCAGCTATGAGGGTGGATCATGGTTGATCTGACCCCAGACCTGCGCCAATGCGACAGACAATCAGCTACAGGGGGACCTCTACATAGTGCCTCCTCTCAGGAACTCACTACCATGAAGGAATTGAACCTCCAAAGCCAATATCTCCTTCCTGGGGGGTGCAGTGCCCAAAACTGAATGCAGTGCTCCAGATGGGCTCTGACCAAGGCTCTATACAACTGAACAGAACCTCCCCTCCATTGTATTCCTGCCTCCTTGAGATAAAGGCTAACATTCCATTAGCCTTCTGGATTACGTTTTGTACCTGTGCACTGGCTGTTAGTGATGTGTGTACCTCTATACCCAAATCTCTTTGCTCCTCCGTTGTTGCTCTTCTCTTGCCATTAAGAAATTATTCTCAAATGTCTTTCTGCAATCCAAATTCAAAGATCTTTTTATAAAAGTGATATTTATTGGCCATGAGGTATGGTTGATTTGCTATATGCAAGGTAATGGGTAAATCACAAGAACATAAGAAATAGGAGCAGGAGTAGGCCATACAGTCCATCAAACCTGCTCTGCCATTCAATAAGATCATGGCTGATCTTCTACATCAACTCGACATTTCTGCTCTATCTCCATATCCTTTGATTACCTTAGTGCCAAAAATCTGTTGATCTGAGCCTTGAATATACAGGTTGAACCTCCCTTATCCAGAACCACCCCTCGTCCAGAACTACTCCTCGTCCAGAACCATTCCCGGCCACTGGGTGGCACATGCATAGAACTCCGCCATGAACAAAGTGAACAAATTGAAGTCAATCCTCGCTGCCGACTCCCGCAATTGCTGGCCTGACCCCAAGATCCACTGCCCCACCCCCCACCCCCCCATCCCGTCCCATGATCTCTCTGCCGCACTCCCAACCCCAAGCCAGCCAGTCCCCTTGCTCAGTACCTGTACCGTACAACTTAACGTGACCACTGCTCATCCAGAAAAATCCCTTATCCAGAACAGGCCAGGTCCCGAGGGTTCCAGATAAGGGAGGTTCAACCTGTACTAATTTACTGAGCATCCGCAGCCCTCTGGGGTAGAGAATTCAAACATTGCAACCCTCCGAATGAAGAAATTTCTCCTTATCGCAGTCCTAAATGGCCGACCCCTTATCCTGAGACTATGACCCCTGGTTCTTGACTCTCCAGCCAGAGGGAAACAGCCTCTCAGCATCTACACTATTAAGCTCTCAAAAAATTCTATGCCCTAGATTTTCCACTTTTTTGCAGATCGCCCAAAAATGGGTGTTATTTCTGGCATGGGCGGTAATAATGGGTTTTCAGATCGCTGGCTTGTCGCCCATTCTCAAAGACCCTAGTCTCCAATTTTGAAATTGGGCATTACCGCGAGTGATATGAAATGGGTGTTAGCGTTAAATCTCTCTGACCTTCTGCCATAAAGTGTCGCCGTCTTTAACAACGGCATGGCAACGCTCAATTCCCACGATTCAGGAGGTCAAGGGTCATCATGACATGCGCATAAGAGGAGACAGAGAGAGGGAGCTGAGAGGGAATGAAGGCGTGCGTGGGCGTGGTGTGGTTGCTTTGGGAAGAAGGAGGGAGAGTTTCGAGCTTTATAGCAAATTGGGAAAAAAAATTAGCTGTTACCAGTCAGATATTTGCCCGAAATTGGTGCCTATAATGGAGGGAGAGGAGGACCGACACAGCACGCTGTGGAAACTGACACTGCTGAGAGCAGTGAGCTGGGAGGGGAGCATGTTGGAGGGCTCAAAAGAGCGAGGAGGTTTTTGGACAAGGCTAATGCCTCCCACCTGCAGGAGGTCGAGTTATGCTGAGGTGATTTGACACAGGGAGGGCATGGGAAGCCCACCCCAACCAAAAGATATGGGCCGAGATAGCAGAAGTGGTCTCGTCAGCGACCAACGAGGTGCTTGAGGGCAACCAATGCCGCAAGCGATGGAATTACTTTGTTGGATCCGCAAGAGTAATATTACATTTATTTACATGTACTTATATATTTATATAATTTGATTTGTAAGAGTCATGAGAGATTATAATCAGGTGTGTGGTCTCTCACTTTTAACGGGAATGTTGTACTCAAAGCCTGCGTTCATGGTGTACGTCTTTAGGTAAAGAATGATAATTATCATAATAATCATGATTACCTCTGACGGTTATGTGTTATATCAGTCTCTGTGACAGTACCTAGTATAATGTGGATAAATGTGAGGTTATACACTTTGGGGGCAAAAACACGAAGACAGAATATTATCTGAATGGCGACAGATTTGGAAAAGGGGAGGTGCAACAAGACCTGGATGTCATAGTACATCAGTCATTGAAAGTTGGCATACAGGTACAGCAGGCGGTGAAGAAGGCAAATGGTATGTTGGCCTTCATAGCTAGGGGATTTGAGTATAGGAGCAGGGAGGTCTTACTGCAGTTGTACAGGGCCTTGGTGAGGCCTCACCTGGAATATTGTGTTCAGTTTTGGTCTCCTAATCTGAGGAAAGACGTTCTTGCTATTGAGGGAGTGCAGCGAAGGTTCACCAGACTAATTCCCGGGATGGCTGGACTGACATATGAGGAGAGACTGGATCAACTGTGTCTTTATACATTGGAGTTTAGGAGAATGAGAGGGGATCTCATAGAAACATACAAGATTTTGACGGGACGGGACAGGTTAGATGCGGGTAGAATGTTCCCGATGTTGGGGAAGTCCAGAACCAGGGGACACAGTCTTAGGATAAGGGGTAGGCCATTTAGGACTGAGATGAGAAGAAACTTCTTCACTCAGAGAGTTGTTAACCTGTGGAATTCCCTGCTGCAGAGAGTTGTTGATGCCAGTTCATTGGATATGTTCAAGAGGGAGTTAAATATGGCCCTTACGGCTAAGGGGATCAAGGGGTATGGAGAGAAAGCAGGAAAGGGGTACTGAGGGAATGATCAGCCATGATATTGAATGGTGGTGCAGGCTCAAAGGGCCGAATGGCCTACTCCTGCACCTATTTTCTATGTTTCTATGTTTCTATGATATCACGCAATGATTCCCATGCCATGTCATCCTGTCACCTTTTACAGAAGAAGCTATCGCCGATTAGGTCCACGTAGAGGCGAACGGGTGGGGGGGCCACCAGTCATCAACGACATCACTGACATCGAGGAGCAGGTGCTCACACTCATGGGGAAGCACACCTGGACGGCCACGCAAGCAACTGCCGACCCTGAAGTGATGCCACGTGAGTAAAGTATACACCATTGCATGATGTAAGGTCAATTGATGCAATACCCACTCATATCCGAACAATCATATATGATCGATGGGTTCTAAAATTGTCCTATAAATAATGCTGGCCGAATGAAAATCATTGCAATGCACAATGTGTTGATGGTCATGAAACGTGATGTCTGTGATGATTTTGAGAGCGGTGGTGCTTTTGTCGTGCATATGCTGTGTGTAGCACTGGACTCACCTTGTGACCCTAGCACCCCCTTCTCCTCTAATAACCTTATTTGTGTTTTTAAGCTCAGCCAGCAGCGCGGCACCAGGCAAGGCCACAGAGACCAGAAGGTGGGGGCGCGGGGCCGGACTCAGCGGACAATCCCATATCTGCTGCTGAGGAGCTCCATTCTCGCCCGTCAATCCGCTGGGTCTGTTCTCTGTGGATTAGAGCACCGACTTTGAGGAACCTGCATCACCAGGCTCCAGAAGGCATTCCATCCCAAGGCCATCTAGTGCTCCTCCGGCCACTCCCGCCTCCAGGAGGAACGGGGCCCAAGCACCTTGCCACAGGGCACCCCATTTGTCCCCAGGACGGCGCTGACCCAGCGGAGGTTTCGTGGACGCGGCAGGTCTGGTCCACGAGCACCAGATGAGAATGGAGAGATGGTTAAGTTGTCCAGGAGAACTGTAGACATTGGTGACCAGGACCTCAGTGCATTGGGGGCCAATCCCGACAGTTGGCCAGCATCTCCGGCATCATGACTGAGTACGTTCCGCAGATGGCGGAGGCCCTGGAGGCGATAGCCAGGAACACTGCTGGCACAGGCCTCCCAGTGGTCCCAGAGCACGGCACTCGACCCCTAGGTTCCGCACCACCAATGCCAACGACACATGAGAGGCAGGACCAAGATCCTGCTTCTGGATCCGAGAATGTTCCCACCTTGGGACCCCACCGCTCCCGTACCCGTGCAACCACTGCCTCTGCCTTCATCCCCCCAATGAGGCATCGCCTGAAGAGCTCTTCGGCCAGGCGGCGTGGAGTGAGGAGGGGAAGGGGTCGAGGTGGGGAGAAGAAGAGGAGGGGGGAAGGAAAGTGGAGTGCATGTCCGCAGGTAATAGCTGTGTTATATCTCCAGCTGGGTGTATGCAATTTGTTGTAATGTATGAGAGGAGGGGACCATGCTCCTGCTTTGCACTTGTGTTCTGTGTTGCTGGACATGTTGACCATTTGATTGATGTCAATGGTCAAAAAAGTGAGGCGGGGGGGTGGTGTTGGATGTTTCTGCCCGTGATACTTATGATTTCAGACCAATGGTTGTCTTAAATGTTTTTTATTCAACATAACCTAGTTGCGCATTGTCTCAGATAGCTGGACCGTTACACACTAGTTACCTTAACATGAAAGGGTTAAATAAAACTTAATTTGAATCAACTTAAACTTTAACTGGCACCAAGGTGATGCCCACTATTGATGTCTGAGCTGAACACACACAGCAGTGTGTCAACTTTGTCATTTACAGCAACTTTCAGGCAAATTGCTCATTTATGAGCTCCTGATGTAAGAATCTTGCAGTTATGTAGCCACCACGGGCCCTTTCCTGCGGTCTGGAGGGGGGCGTGGGTATGGTTGCATAACCAGCCTGATTGTCTGGCCCTAGGTCAGCGTCCAGCCCCTCGTCCTCCTCTTCCTCTCTCTTCCAGTCCCTTCTGGCAATTCTTGTCCCCTCCTGATAGCCAGGTTGTGCAGCATCAAGCATGAATTTAGCTACTTGCTCAGGGTTGCATTGTAGCTCCCCTCCTGACTGCTCCAGGCATCTAAAGTGCTGCTTAAGCACACTAATTGTTTTCTGGACCACATTGCATGTGGCTCTGTGGCTCTCGTTGTATCGCTTCTCGGCCTCGGTGTGGGTGTCACGCAATGGGGGGGGGGTCATCAGCCAGGTGGCTAGGCCATATCAGTTGTCAACAAGCATCCAGCATTGTCCTTGTGGCTGACTCTTAAACATATCACAGACAGCGCTCTCACGCAGGATGTGAGCTTCATCGAAGCTGCCTGGACATTTGGCATTCACTGCTATAATTATCTGATTGTGGTCGGCAACTAGTTGGACCTTCAGGGAGTGAAATCCTTTCCTGTTGCGAAAAAGCTCTGGGTCCTGAGAAGGTGCCCGCATGGCTATGTGAGTACACTTTATTACTCCCTGCACCTTGGGGAACTTAGCAATGTAGTAGAATGCTCCAACCGTGTCAGTCTGAGCTTCCATGGTCATGGGGAAGCTGATAAAGTCCATCCTACGCACGTACAGGGCCTCCATGACCTGTCTAATGCAGGTATGTATCATGGTGAGACAGAGGGGAAATCTCGACCGCGGAGGCCCGAAAGGAACCAGATGTGTAGAACGACAGTACCGCGGTGACCTTGACCTCGACGGACAGTGATGTCTTGCATATCTGGCCTGATGAGCTCACATATTTCAGTGATCACCACTTTGTGGAAGCGCAGTCTCCGAAGGCAGGTGTTCTCGGACATGTCGAGGTAAGACCTCTTCTCCCTGTAAGTGCGGGGTGTGTATGGTCTAGATCACCTCCTCATTCTGGCAAGTCTTAGATTGGGCACATAATGATGTGCATTTGACGTTGTGCCATTTGCACTCTGCAGCATCTGCGTATTAATCGATACAGGCTGAGAAATGGCTGGCCCCATTCCAATTAAAGTATAATATCGATTGATCAGAAGCAATAATTTCCACACTAAAAGACACCTACAGTAAAACCCAATTGTCCACAGTCTGAAAAGATGTCTGTTGAGATGGTCACTTCACCTGAGAAGAACTCCAGAGTCAATCCAAACTCCCCCGAAGTTGCAGTAACCTTTTCAATGACAGTTCCACTTTTTCAGAGCGGTGTTTTGGGCAAGCGATATTGCGGGCGAGGTGGTGAAAGTGATGCTAGGCGATCTCCTTGGCGTTGGTTCCGACAAATTTGGTCTTGACGACAAAAAAAATGTGGGTGGTCGTTATTATTGAATCTCGGCATTAATTACATGCCCAAAGTAACGCCGGGCGATATTATAGGCGTTGCTTTTGCCCAATCTGATGATTCCGCCCAAAAAAAGGGGGGGTGGGGCGGTATAATTTTTTCCCAGCATTACGTACATGGTGAAAGTAACGTTCGGCGATAAGTGTCCGAAAAAAGGGCATCAGTTTCCATTTTGTGGCTAAATGGGCGATATCTGGGTGTTACACTTCACTTCAGCGGTAAAATTCATGTTAAGTGAGCGTTATGCATGCAAAAATAATGGAAAATCTAGCCCATTATATGTTTCAATGCCACCACCTCTCATTTTTCTACACTCCAGAGTGTACAGGCCCATGTTACTCAATCTTTCCTCATAGGACAGCCCTCTCATCAAATCCACTCAAATGATCCATGCCAACTTCTTCCAGAATGACAAACAATTTGATGAGAACAGGAGGAAGAAGCAGTAATGTGCAATATAGTTTCCCCCAAGTTTCACTTTCCTGCACAAGTAATCAGTAAGGAAAATCGGTGGTAGAAGGTTCAATACTATGGGCTAGATTTTCCAGTTTTGTGCTTATAGCCCAAAAATGGGCGTTATTTCCAACGTGGCGGTAAAAAAGACTTTACAGATCGCCAGCTTCTCGCCCATTCTCAAAGCACCTAGTCTCCATTTTTAAAAATGGGCGTTACCACGAGCGATAGGAAATGGGCGGTAGTGTTAAATCCCGCTGACCTTCTGCCTTAAAGTGTCGCCGTCCTTTGCAACGGCATGGCAACGCTCGATTCCCACGATTCAGGAGGTCAAGGGTCATCATGCCATGCGCAGAAGAGGAGACGGAGAGAGAGGGAGCTGAGAGGGACTGAAAGCGTGTGTGGCTATAGTGCATGCTTGTTTGTCTGTTGTGGGAGGCACGAGGGAGATTCACCAGCAGCAAAAAGCCTACTAAGCACCAAGAACATAGTTTTTGTGCAACAAATAAGATATAACATGGAAGGGATGGTGGAGGCCCTGGAGCTGGTAGCCAGGAACACTGGTGGCAGAGGGCTCCCAGTGGTCCCGGAGCGTGGCACTGCACCCCAAGGTACCGCACCCCCATTGCCAACCACATATGAGAGCCAGCAGCAACATTTTGTTTCTGGCTCGGAGCACGTTCCTACCTTGGGACAGTCCTCTCCTGTATCCATCCAAGCAGCGCTTCGGCCGTCATTCCCCCCGCCACCCCCCCCCGCCACAATAAAGCATCGCTTGAGGAACTCCTTGGCCAGGCGGCTTGGAGTCAGGAGGGGAAGGGGAAGGGGTTGAGGTGGGGAGGAGAAGCAGAGGGCTGGGGGGTGGGAGCGGGGGGAAGGGTTGGTTTTTACAGAAATACTGATGATTTCAGACAAATATTCGGTTTAAATGTTTTTTATTTAACAAAACCTTGTTGTGCCTTGGCTCAGATAGCTGCACTGTTACATGCTGGTGATTCCTGAACATCAAAGGGTATAATGACACAACTTCAATCAACTTAAACTTTAACTGTCACCAAGGTGATGCCCACCATTGATGTATCACCTGCATACCCAGCAGTGTGTCAGCATTGTAAGTAACACCAACATTCTTTCAGGCAAAGTGATCATTGATGAGCTTCTGATGTAAAGCTCTTGCAGCTATCATGCCACCATGGGCCCTTTCATGCGGTCTACAGGGAGGTGGGGGCATGGCTTCAGCATCAGCCTGATTGTCTGGGCTGATGTCAGCGTCCACCTCCTCATCCTCCTCTTCCACTCTCTGGTGAAGCGGACTGTCAGACTCCACGATATGGTGAGTGGCCCTGTGCCTCTCGTTGTATCACCTCTCGGCTTCGGTGTGGGTGTCATGCAAGGGGGTCATCAGCGAGGTGGTGAGGTCACATCCTTTGTCACCAAGCATCCAGCATTGACCTTGAGGCTGATTGTTAAACAAGTCAGATATAGTGTTCTGACACAGGATGTGAGCATCATGGATGCTGCCCGGAAATTGAGCATTCACTGCCAGTATAATTTGCTGGTGGTCGACAATCAGCTGGACATTCAGGGAGTGGAATCACTTGCGGTGCCTGAAAATCTCAGCATCCTGAAAAGGTGTCCGCATCGCGATGTGCGAACAGTCTATTGCTCCCTGCACCTTGGGGAAGTTTGCAATTGTGGAGAATCCAAGAGCCCTCTCACTCTGTGTCTCCCTGGTCATTGGGAAGCTGATCAAATCCCTCCTGCGTGCGTACAGGGCTTCAGTGACCTGTCTAATGCAGCAATGTGTGGCATGCTGAGACAGACTGCAAATGTCTCCAGCTGTGGCCTGAAAAGAACCCGAGGCATAGAACGACAGTGCTGTGGTGACTTTGACCTCGACAGACAGTGCAGTGCTGATGGTGCTGGCAGGCTGCAGATCTCCTCTTATGAGCTGGCATACCTCAGTGATAACCTCTTTGTGGAAGCGCAGTCTCCGAAGGCAGGTGGTGTCGGGCAAGTCGAGAAGACTGCTTCCCCCTGTACTTGCAGGTGGTGTAATGTCTGGTCCTCCTCATCGGTCTGGCATGTCTTATATTGGGCACATAATGCTGTAGAGCGTACCTTCGGCGATCTCGAATCTGCTGCATGTAAGTGGTCATCAAGAAAGCATGAGAAAAGACAGGCCCCATTGCAGTAGCTCTCTATTTTCCACCGATTGGTGACAAACAATGAATGACCCGTCGAAGACACCTATTCAATTCCAATCGGTCACAGTATGGTCAAGATGTTTGTACAGATGTTCACATCAACTCCAACATCCTGCAGAGTACATCTGAACACCCCCGAGGTTGAAGCACAGCAGCCTTTTAAAGGATGCGACATGTGATGTAGAACATGACGTCCATAACACTGTGATTCGTTCCGGTTAGTTCCACATTTTCTGGGCGTTTTATTGGGCGAGCGATATTGAGGGCGATATGTGTGCGAGGTGGTGAACTTGACGCTGGGTAATCTCATGGCCGCTAGTTTGGGTAAATATACTCTTTACGACAAAAAAAAGTGGGCGGGCGGTATTATTGAATCTCGGCGTTAAATCAGTGCGGAAATTAACGCTGAGCGATATTATGGGCGTTGATTTGGCCCATTCTGATGATTCCGCCCAAAAAAAAGTGGGCGGGCGGTATTATTTTTTCCTGGCGTTAAGCACATGGGGAAAGTAACGCTCGGCGATAAGTTTCCGAAAAATGGGCATCAGTTTCCATTTTGTGGCTAAATGCGATATCTGGGCGTTATACGTCATTTCAGCGGTAAAATGGGTGTTAAATGGGCATTAAGCGTGCAAAAAAAGTGGAGGTTCTATCCCCAGGGGTTAGTATGTCTGATTTTTCAGTGTGATCAACAGGATGAAATCATTTTAGTGGCAAATACAAGGGGGTAGAATTTCCACGTTGGGCGCAATCGGCAAATGGGCGCAAGTTGTGCTTGTAATTGCGCTGTTTTTCCAAAGTGAAGTTATGGTTCAAGTTTCCGCCCAAACTCATTTGCATAATCACAAACGTAAAATCTTCTGTGGACCAGCGCAATCAGACAGTGTAACAGAACGTCATTGTTTATTTTTTTCCCTTGCGTTAAAAATATTCATTGACATATTTAAAAGTCGTAACTTGCCGCAGTTTTTATGGGCCCAAGTTTTGGGCCGCGCCTAAAACGGCGCAGCCCGGACCTGGACGCCCGTTTTTCGCGCCAGAAAGTGCGCCTAAAGAAAACTCACCTATTCTCCGGCTCCCTGCAGGCCCTCTGGAGCTGAGCGCGGCGCAGCACGAGCTGTAGGGGGCGGAGCCAGGTCCCTACGCTGAAAACAGTGCTGGGACCTCGGCACATGTGCGCTACAGGCGCGCATGTGCAGTAGTTCCAGGCGCCCAAAACTGTGGGAGGGGCCCGAAGCACGCAGCCCCTAGCCCTGGCCGAATGGCCTCACTGGGGCTGCGTGGATAAGGCTGCCTCCCACCCGACCGGACCCCCGCTCTCCCACCCCCCCAGACCTCCGCGACTCGTCCTCTGCTTCCCCCAGCACCCCCCCCCGGCAACCCAACCCCCGCAACCCCCCCTCCGGACCTCCGCGACTCTTCCCCCCCCCGCCCCCCGGACCTCCGCGACCCCCTCCGAGACCCGACGCCACCTACCTGTAAATCCAGCCCGAAGTCTCCTTCTCTCCCTTCCCCCCCCTCTCTCCTTCCCTCCCTCCCTCCCCTCTCCTTCCGTCCCTCCCTCCTTCCCTCCCTCCTCTCTCCTTCCCTCCCTCCTCTCTCCTTTCCTTCCCTCCCTCCTCTCTCCTTCCCTCCCTCCTCTCTCCTTCCTTCCCTCCTTCCTCTCTCCTTCCCTCCTCTCTCCTTCCCTCCCTCCATCCTCTCTCCTTCCCTCCCTCCATCCTCTCTCCTTCCCTCCTTCCATCCTCTCTCCCTTCTCCCCCTCTTCCCCCCTTCTCCCCCTCCCCCTCTCCTCCTCCCTCCTTCTCCTCGCCCCTCCTCTACTCCTTCCACCCTCTCACCTCCTCCCCCCTCACCCCCCTCCTCCTCCTCCTCCCCCTCACCCCCCTCCTCCTCCTCCTCCCACTCCTCCCACCCACCCCCTTCTCCCACACACCCCCACACCCCTTCTCCCCCTCCCCCCACCCCCTCCCCCTCCCACCCCCCTTCTCCCCCTCCCCTCGCTGTCAGAAACACAGACACTGACAGAGAGAGTGAGAGAGACGCACACAGACAGACGGAGAGATAGAGACACTGACAGAGACACACTGGGGGGGGCATCCCAGCACGCTGTTGGAGGACTCCCGGTGCTGCAGTCGGTAAGTAGAAAATGTTTTATTTATTGATTTTTTAAATTTTTAAAATTTTTTATTAATTTTTTTGATTGATTTATTGGTTGATTTGTTGATGTATTTATCATTTATTATTGATGATGGCTCTTTATTTGTAAAAATGAAGTGTTTAATGTTTGTAAACTTCCCTTTAAACCTCCCCCCCCCCAATTCCCTACGCCTGATTTGTAACCTACGCCTGATTTTCTAAAGTGTAGACAAAGTTTTTTCCAGCGTACAAAAATCTTCACTTACTCCATTCTAAGTTAGTTTGGAGTAAGTTTTCACTGCCGAAACTTTGAAAACAGGCGTAAGTGGCTGGACACGCCCCCTTTTGAAAAAAAAATTCTGTTCCAAAGTGAAACTGTTCTAACTGACTAGAACTGGAGCAAACTAAATGCCGAGAATTCAAATTTCTAAGATACTCAATTCTAAACAGTTGCTCCAAAAAATCAGGAGCAACTCAGGCCGAAACTTGGCCCCATTAATACAGCTGAAAATGAGTTTATCATAAACACGAAGCAATTTTTAATGAGTGTCTAGTCCACCACCTGTGAGTAATCCGACATTTAAATAACTGAGATGATATTAACAACAACAGCAACTTGTATTTATATAGCGCCTTTAACCTAGTGAAAAGTCCCAAGGCACTTCACAGGAGTATTATGAGATAAAAAATTTGACACCAAGCCGCATAAGTAGAAATTAGCGCAGGTGGCTTGGTCAAAGAGGGATGTTTTAAGGAGCGTCTTGAAGGAGGAAAGAGAGGTAGAGAGGCGGAGAGGTTTAGGCAGGGAGTTCCAGAGCTTGGGGCCTAGGCAACAGAAGGCACGACCACCAACGATTGAGCGATTATAATCAGGTCTTCCCAATATTCAATTGGAGAAAATTTCTGCTCATCCAGAATTGGATGTCGGACAAGCAGTCTTACAATTTAGAGACCGTGGAGGGGTCGAGAGAAGTGGTAGTGATGTAGAAACATAGAAACATAGAAACATAGAAAATAGGTGCAGGAGTAGGCCATTCGGCCCTTCTATCCTGCACCGCCATTCAATGAGTTCATGGCTGAACATTCAACTTCAGTACCCCATTCCTGCTTTCTCGCCATACCCCTTGATCCCCCTAGTAGTAAGGACCTCATCTAACTCCTTTTTGAATATATTTAGTGAATTGGCCTCAACAACTTTCTGTGGTAGAGAATTCCACAGGTTCACCACTCTCTGGGTGAAGAAGTTCCTCCGCATCTCGGTCCTAAATGGCTTACCCCTTATCCTTAGACTGTGACCTCTGGTTCTGGACTTCCCCAACATTGGGAACATTCCTCCTGCATCTAACCTGTCTAACCCCGTCAGAATTTTAAATGTTTCTATGAGGTCCCCTCTCATTCTTCTGAACTCCAGTGAATACAAGCCCAGTTGATCCAGTCTTTCTTGATAGGTCAGTCCCGCCATCCCGGGAATCAGTCTGGTGAACCTTCGCTACACTCCCTCAATAGCAAGAATGTCCTTCCTCAGGTTAGGAGACCAAAACTGTACACAATACTCCAGGTGTGGCCTCACCAATGCCCTGTACAACTGTAGTAACACCTCCCTGCCCCTGTACTCAAATCCCCTTGCTATGAAGGCCAACATGCCATTTGCTTTCTTAACCGCCTGCTGCACCTGCATGCCAACCTTCAATGACTGATGTACCATGACACCCAGGTCTCTTTGCACCTCCCCTTTTCCTAATCTGTCACCATTCAGATAATAGTCTGTCTCTCTGTTTTTACCACCAAAGTGGATAACCTCACATTTATCCACATTATACTTCATCTGCCATGCATTTGCCCACTCACCTAACCTATCCAAGTCGCTCTGCAGCCTCACAGCAGGTAGAGCTGGGTGTCAACAGCGTACACGTGGAAACTTTACTGAACCATTCACTAGTTTCATTAGTGCACACTACTCAGTTTCTTAGTGAATTAAATATTTTTTAATCTTTCAAAACATTTAAAAAGTATCTAATCGTGCCTATGCACCTAAAAAAACAAACTTAATTTGAAGAGCCTCCTCGAACGGGTGCAAACGGGTGCAATTGGCGGGAACTCTCCATGCAGATTGTCGACTTCCAGCACAATGGTTTTCAAACCAGCATTAGAGATCGCAGAAATCCAATTTACGCTTGACGCAACACGTTAAAAATTCCGTGATCTTTGCCGCTGATTTGGCCAATTTCAGTCGGATTTCACTCAAAACTAGTGGAAACGCTAGGCCTGGTTTGAATCATATTCAGATGATTCCTGTGTTTGATTGAGATAAAGAGAGAGAGAGAAACACCATAGAGGCAAGAAGGCAACAAGTCATGGAGCATAACAGAAGAAGGGCAATTTTAAACCTGTCTGCCTGGCAGAAAATGGGCGATTGGGAAGTTAAAATGCCCTCGGTTACTTACCCGCCTGGTCTCCACCAACCGCTATTTTTACTCGGGCGTCTGGACGGGCAGCTAAGTTCAAAGCTGACGGGGTCCATCTTTAAATATGCAGATCAAGGTTTGATGATATCACTGCGATTTTAACTCAGACCTGAGCGAGTAAGCCACCTCAGCTCTCCAGCCAGGCTGAGGACAGTTTGGACCTGCCAGGAAGAAAAAGTGACCCAGCTAGGTCAGTGTTTTCACTTTCCTCTGTGGGGCTTTGAGGAATAGGAGTGCTCCTCCAAGAAAGTTATGACCTCCTCTGTCCAAGACTCCGCCACCCTTCCCTCCCACGATAACCCTCCTGGCACCCCATTTTCCACACCCAATTTTCCAGACGCCAGCAGCCACCTATACCGCCAACGATGTCTCTTTAAGATCCTGCAAATCCCCTCTGAGGACAGACACACCAACGTTAGCGTCCTCGACCAAGACAACATCCACAGCATTGAAGGATTGACCACATTCGACCAGCTCCGCTGGGCAGGCCACATCGTTCGTATGCCTGACACGAGACTCCCAAAGCAAGCACTCTACTCGGAACTCCTTCACGGCAAACGAGCCAAAGGTGGGCAGAGAAACCGTTTCAAGGACACCCCCAAAGCTTCCTTGATAAAGTGCAACCTCCCCACTGACACCTGGGAGTCTCTGGCCAAAGACCACCCAAACTGGAGGAAGTGCATCCAGGAGGACACTGAGCACCTCGAGTCTCATTGCCTAGAGCATGCAGAAATCAAGCGCAGGCAGCGGAAAGAGCGTGCGGCAAACCTGTCCCACCCACCCTTTCCCTCAATGACTGTCTGTCCCACCTGTGACAGGGACTGTGGTTCTCGTATTGGACTGTTCAGCCACCTAAGAACTCATTTTAAGAGTAGAAGCAAGTCTTCCTCGATTCCGAGGGACTGCCTATGATGATGAAATCTCTTCCTCATACTTTGTCCCAACATATGTCTTAGTCCCAACCTCAGAAGAACTCCCTCCACTACATCAGTATATTATTTTCCATTTCCAACACCAGCCATCATTAGGCCTGCCTGAGATGCGCTACCAATTGGTTGCAAGTTAGGGCCAGTTCTGAGCTGTGTGACATGCCCACTGGGAACTGGAACGATACTGACAAACTCGTTTCACAGAGGACACTTCAGCCAGCAGACACAGGAGAATTTCATCCCATCACGCTGACCTGGATCTGAACACAGACAGGTCTGGTGGTGAAAGGCCACTGTGCCACCAATCATTATCATAGGCAGTCCCTTGGAATCAAGGAAGACTTGCTTCCAGTCTTGAAATGAGTTCTTTGGTGGCTGAACAGTCCAATACGAGAGCCACAGATTCTGTCACAAGTGGGACAGATAGTCGTTGAGGGAAGGGGTGGATGGGACTGGTTTGCCGCATGCTCTTTCCGCTGTCTGCGCTTGATTTCTGCATGCTCTCGGGCGTTGAGACTCGAGGTGCTCAGCGCCCTCTCGGATGCACTTCCTCCACTTAGGGCGGTCTTTGGCCAACGACTCCCAGGTGTCAGTGGGGATGTTGCACTTTATCAGGGAGGCTTTGAGGGTGCCTTTGTAGCGTTTCCGCTGCCCACCTTTGGCTGGTTTGCCATGAAGGAGCTCCGAATAGAGCACTTGCTTTGGGAGTCTCGTGTCTGATATGTGGACTATGTGGCCTGCCTAGTGGAGCTGATCGAATGTGGTCAGTGCTTCAATGCTAGGGATGTTAGCCTGAGTGAGGACGCTGATGTTAGTGTGCCTGTCCTCCCAGGGGATTTGTAGGATCTTGCGGAGACATCGTTGGTGATCTTTCTCCAGCAACTTGACATGTCTACTGTACATGGTCCATGTCCCTGAGCCATACAGGAGAGCGGGTATTACTACAGCCCTGTAGACCATGTGCTTGGTGGCAGTTTTGAGGGCCTGGTCTTCAAACATTCTTTTCCTCAGGCGACCGAAGGCTGCACTGGCGCACTGGAGGCGGTGTTGGATCTCGTCGTCGATGCCTGCTCGTTGATAGAAGGCTCCCGAGATAAGGGAAGTGGTCCACGGTGTCCAGGGCTGCGCAGTGGATCTTGAGGACTGGGGGGCAGTGCTGTGCGGTGAGGACAGGTTGGTGGAGGACCTTTGTCTTACAGATATTTAGCGTAAGGCCCATGCTTTCGTACGCCTCGGTAAATACGTCGACTATGTCCTGGAGTGCAGCCTCTGTATGCATGGCCTTCTTCGACCTTACAAAGGCCTTTGATACTGTCAACCACAAGGGTCTATGGAGTGTCCTCCTCCATTTCGGATGCCCCCAAAAGTTCGTCACCCATCCTCTGCCTGCTTCATGACGACATGCAGGCCGTGATCCTTACCAACAGATCTATTACAGACCCAATTCACGTCCGGACCGGGGTGAAACATCGGCCCAACCCTCTTCTCAATCTTTCTTGCCGCCATGCTCCTCCTCACAGTCAACAAGCTCCCCGCTGGAGTGGAACTAAACTACAGAACCAGTAGGAACCTGTTCAACCTGCGTCATCTCCAGGCCAGGTCCAAGACCACCCCAGCCTCTGTCACCACCAATCAACCAATGCAGCAATAACCAATCTACAAATCTGTGGGGAAATGTTTCCTCTGATCTCTAGTCTCTTTTGAGAGCTGTTAGTTTTGCTATCATGTGATGTCCTCCCCAACCCTAAAAAGCAAAACTTGTATTTACATGGCACCTTCCACAACCTCAGGATGTCCCAAAGTGCTTTACAGCCAATGAGTAACTGTTGTCATTTAGGAAATACGCAGCAAATTTGTGCACAATAAGGTCCCAAATGCAGCAATGAGATAATGACCATATTATCTGTTTTAGTGATGTTGGTTGATCAGAGTTCTGCCCTTCTTCAAAATAATCTTTTACATCCTGAGAGGGCAGACAGGACCCTCGGTTTAACATCTCATCTGAAAGTTGGCACCTCTGACAGTGCAGCACTCCCTCAGCACTGCACAGGAGTGTCAGCCTAAATTTTGTGCTCAAGCCTCTGGAGTAGAACTTGAACCCACAAATGCTGACTCAAGAGGCGAGAGTGCTGCCACTAAGCCACGGCTGATACTAGCTGAAGTTGAATGGCTTAGCTCAATCCATAGTGGCCCTGAAATTACAGGCAGAGGCTTCCCACAGGCGGATACCTGCGACCACAAAAATATTTTCGAATGTACCTGGTGGTCCCGGAGGAACGAACACTTGCGCTCTGAGGCCTCGATGCGCAGCCGAGCGCAGAGTCCACATATTCCAGGAGCGTATGCGCATCCTGGAATCACGTGGGACGGACCAACCAATGAAAATGGCGTATCCCCACTTGTACGGAGATCACCATTTTTAAGAAGTCCCAAAAACACATAAACATTTTGTAAATACACATATGTAAATATAATTTTCTGAAAAGATATATGCTTAAATTTGATTAAACATCAGGGACAATTTATCAACCAGGTAGAGCTGGGGCTGAAGAGAAGCTGGACAAAAGTCAACATGGAGCTGGATACGGGAGCGAGTCAATCTCTCATGGGCGCTCAACAATTTGAACAACTGTGGCCGCATAAAAGAGACAGACCAAAACTCACAAGGGTTGACGCCAAACTAAGGACCTATACCAAAGAAATCGTACCAGTCCTCGGCAGCGCCATGCTCCCTGTCACACACAAAGGGACAGTGAACCGACTTCCCCTGTGGAACTACAATTCACTAATAATGCATTCAAGTTAACAGCCTCCAGACAGCCTCTTAAAAGAGAAACTACACATATGTAAATATAATTTTCTGAAAAGATATATGCTTAAATTTGATTAAACATCAGGGACAATTTATCAACCAGGTAGAGCTGGGGCTGAAGAGAAGCTGGATAAAAGTGCACTCAGCTGACATCGCGCTACCTCTCTCCTCCTTTAAGATGCACCGGAAAACCTACCTCTTTCACCAAGCTTTTGTTCATCTGTCCTAATATCTCCTTATGTGGCTCAGTGTAAAGTTTTACTATGTTTAAAGGCACTATATGTAAACATGTCGTTGTGTCAGACACTGGAACGTCATGAGCTCCCTGTGAAGCGTTGATGTTGCAGAGCGAGCTGGCTAATGGGAGACGGATGTGGTGGTTCAAAGGTAGGTGGCTGCCTAGAGGGACAAAAATTCCTCAAGCCTTTAAGAGGCATTTGAACTCTTTGGCAATCTTTTGGCAAGGCGGTAGGTGTGGGGGATGAATTGCCAGGCAAAACTGAAGTTAAAAGAGACCCAACGTGACGGCCGGACACAGAGTCTGTAGGCAAGTGACAGAGCAACGCAACACATGACTCCCTGTTACCTGGCTGGAGGAAGAGAGGCGCTGCAGCATGAGATGTATGCGAGAATGATTACCCTGTTTGCCGCTCCAGCGTAGCTTCTCGAGAGGGCAGCAGTGTATTATGCCAAGTAGGATATAATGGGTGTGTTCAGCTGCCTGTACACAGCAGGGAGGGCATATTTTAAGCAATGTGGTAAGGTAAGACCACTTACTAGTGCCATCTACCGCAAAGTGTTGAGGGTCAACCTGTTCAGCACTGGCCCGCTCTCCCTTGCCAAGCACTGATGTATCCTTACAACTCCTGCTCTGTACCTCATGTGTAGGTACTTTGTACCTTCGGTGAAGATGTTGACGATGGCTTGGAGTTCAGCCTCTGAATGTGCGCAGAAGCAAGCATTGTCCGCGTACTGTAGTTCGACGACAGAGGATGGGATGGTCTTGGATCTAGCCTGGAGGTGACAAAGGTTGAACAGGTTCCCACTGATTCTGTAGTTTAGTTCCACGCCAACGGGGAGCTTGTTGAGCGTGAGATGGAGCATGGCAGCGAGGAAGATCGAGAAGCGGGTTGGCGCGATGACACCGCCCTGCTTAACCTCGGTCTGGATGTGGATTGGGTCTGTGGTGGATCTGTTGGTCAGGATCACGGCCTGCATGTCGTCATGGAGCAGGCGGAGGATGGCGACAAACTTTTGGGGGCAGCCGAAACGGAGGCAACATCCCCATCGACACTTGGGAATCCCTGGCCAAAGACCGCCCTAAGTGGAGGAAGAATATCCGGGAGGGCGCTGAACACCTCGAGACTTGTCGGCGAGAGCATGCAGAAATCAAGAGCGTACGGCAAACCAGTCCCACCCACCCTTTCCTTCAACGACTGTCTGTCCCACCTGTGACAGAGACTGTAATTCCCATATTGGACTGTTCAATCACCCGAGAACTCACTTTTAGAGTGGAAGCAAGTCTTCCTCGATTTCGAGGGACTGCCTATGATGATGACTTTGTACCCAGACATGTAGTGGAGTAGAAGACTGGTTCGAACTGGTTGCAAGGACCAATCCCAAGGCACACATGTGATCGAGCCTGGGTCCTCATTTAAATGACACCCGGCGAGCCGCAGGCACCTTCTGGGTAACCCCAGGCTGCTTGCTGGTGAAGAGGCGTGAAATATCGGGCCACTGCGTCGCTGGAGGCGGGAAGGCAGCGGTTGTGCGGGGTCAAGGTCATGGTCTGGGGAGGAGGGGGCAGCGAGCAGTGGTTGGTGTAATGTATTTGCTTCATGGGTATTTTGCTTAAAAATTCATAGCAACACATTGCTATTAAAAACTATTTGGTTAATTCGCAAAAGGTTTAACAATCACATTACACATTACCAGTTCATCCACCAGGCTCACAACTGCGTACCTCATTGTGGATCCCCTAAATGCAACTGGCTGGGGTTTTATTGAGCTTTGTGAACATCACATGACTGGCTAAGCCACTCACAATGCAACAGCTCTGCATACTCACCGGTGCACACATTACAGCTGGCAACAGCCTGCTGTTTTAATATGGATCAGATAGGAACACCTGCGGCACCTCCTGGCTTCACATTCAGATAAGTACGTTTCAGAAATGTACCTATTTGATGGTGGCCTGCAGCGGTCTCTTTAAGGGCTGCTGGTTAGGCCACATGGTAATCTTGGTTTCTTGAATGCAGCTGATCCAATGCCGGCTATGTTGAGAGCAACCCAATATTGCAATGTTGGCCTCAAACAGATGTTAGGCCCCTTATTTGCATATTCAAAGGGCCTAACACCTGTTTGATGTGTGAGTCCTGGACACCTATTTTCTTGCCTATACCAATGTGGCGGTGGCGCACTTTTAACAACAACAACTTGTATTTATATAGCGCCTTTAATGTAGTGAAACGGCCCAAGGTACATCAAGGCAATGTTATAAAACAAAACAAATAAATTTGACACCGAGCCACAAAAGAAGAAATTAGAGCAGATGACCAAAAGCGTGGTCAAAGAGGTAGGTTTTAAGGAGCGTCTTAAAGGAGGAAAGAGAGGTAGAGAGGCGGAAAGGTAACTTTCGGCTCGAAACTGAGAGTGCATTGCCTGCCCGCCATATTGGAAGCTTAGGTGCCCGTTTAGCACCTGAACAACAGGTGTGGTGCCATCGAATTTCTACCCCAGTGACATATGCAGTGTGGGCTGCATATATGTGTGCACTAGGTCCGTGCAGCAGAGCAGCTCTCCAGTCGTCCTGGTTAACCCTTGCCACTGGATAAAGGCCTAGCTCTGTCAAGCCCGTGTGGTTGCTGATGTGCAATGGTTATCACATGTTAAAAAAATCCACGCACAGGCATCTTCCACCCCTTCAATTGGAGTTCAGGACTGGAACATTGGGTTCTTCATTGAAACATCTGTGAACACATGTGGAAGCAAGTCATCTTCGTTCGAGGGACTGCCTATGATGACCCCAGTGAGTTTGCAGTGCAAGGCTCACCCTCTGAGGAACGGCTCTGTCCCTTGAAATCTCACCACCTGACAAAAACGATGATTCTGGATTTGTAAGGCAAAAATCTCATGAGATTCCACTGCTATGCTGTCAAATGAAAATGATTGTCATATCCCGAAGGAGCAGGATTGCTCCATCTGCCATTGGAAGGTGCTTGTAGCATCATTAGTGCAACCTGGAGCGAAAGCCCCTCTGTAGCTGATGTCGGAACGTGACTGACAAGACCAGGGACATTATTAGCAGGTACTGAAAGGAACTTCCTTCTCTGGCAAGATGTGGTGTTGCTAATTCCTAATCACTAAACTGAGAGACAGCGCCCTGGAATAGGTTTATGTTAGTTGGGAAGGTTAATGCCATACCTTCCAATATGTAGCATAAAAAAGCAAAAAGAAAGACTTGCATTTATATAACGCCTTTTACGACCTCAGGATATCCCAAAGCGCTTCACACCCAAATTAATTTTTGAACTGTAATCACTGTAATGTAGGAAACACAACAGCCAATTTGCACACAGCAAGCTCCCACAAACAGCAACATGATAATGACCAGATCATCTGTTCTTGTTATGTTGATTGAGGGATAAATATTGGCCAGGACACTGGGGATAATGCCCCTGCTCTTCTTTGAAATAGTCCCATAAGAGCAGACGGGGCCTCGGTTAAACGTCTCATCTGACAGTGCAGCACCGCCTCAGCACTGCACTAGAGACTCCATCTAAATTCTTGACTCTGGTCCGTCTATTGCAATGGCAGCTCTGTGCCATTGCAGCTGTAAGCTATCTGTCCAGGAAATGCATGGCATTTCTGCACCTGCCTGAGATAATAGTCTCTTCCTTTGTCTTCCTCTTTCCAAATGTTAGTTCCGATACTAATGACGAACACAAACTGTACCCAGCTTACAGCATATAGCACACAACACTGAGATATGCACAAGTCCTAGAGAACTGGATCCAACAATGTTTTCAGCTATTATTTGGTGTTTACTGAATCTGTTTGGCAACCAACATCGTAGGAGTTATTCTGTCGAGACTTGTATGGTTAGCCAAAGTACTCAGGGTGGACAGACTTGGCGAGAGTGCTTCAAGGCAAAGCTAACAGCACAGTATAAAGGACATGACATGGCATTTAGATAGACCAGTGTGACAATAATGGGGACAACACCTTGGACAGTCCTGGTTTTATGGCACTGATGTTGTGGTAGTATATGTTTTAGGGCATCGGCTCATGTTTGAGATGGTGTGGGGGAGGGTTAGGCTCAGTTCTGTCACTGGTTCAGATTGAACCAAAAGCTGCTCCATTGGTCCTATAGACAGAACACGTTACACTAACTAACTGAACACTGTTCAAGGATGACGCAGATCCACAACGTCAACAGCAAACAGGTAAAGCAGCAACATCCAACCAACAGCATTAAAAATCACACAATTAAAGAAAGTCAGATGTAGAACTGTTCTTTAGTCAGTGTACAGGAGACGTTTGTGGTTTTATAAACCTGGCAACGATGATGTATAACTATTTACACAATGATGGGAGGCTATTCAACCATGCAGGTATAACAGCTAAGTGGTTCTGTCCTCACCTGACAACCACACAGATGCGGTCTTTAGCAAAGTCACTGGAATCAGAAGCAGGAACCCTCATTCCAGTTGTGTCACCACCAAGGCCATCCTGGTTAAGATCAACACAACAGGATTGTAATATAGAGCTCCCCCTAGTGGACTACTTAGGTAATGTAACTGCTACTATAAATACAATAAAAGGGTCATGTGACAAGGTCACATGACAAGTTCCTGTAGAGCCATCTTGTGTATGTGTGTGTTTGTGATGCTGTAAAGAACACATTACAAGGATGGTTGTCAGTACCCAGAGAACTGCACCCAGTATGAGTCACCGGCTTTAGAGAAGGTGGGAAAACAGGAAAAAAATACACAAAGATATTAATGTCATTTCAATCTACCGGAATGGGACCAGTTGACTGGTCTTTCCTGTTTACATATAAGGAAATAATCTTGGGAAATTGTGCCATTCTACAAGAACAGTGCTCTGGTATGTACTGGAAGGTAGACGTCCTAGAGCTGCAAATCAGATAACAATTATACAATCACCTCTGAGGGCTACAACTGAGTCAAGTAAAAGAAAGGATATTTGCAATTATATAGCGCTTTTCATAACCTCAAGACGTCCCAAAACACTTCACAGCCGATGAATTACATTTGGAGTGTAGTCACTGTTGTCATTTGGGGGAACTGGCAGCCAAATCTACACACAGCAAGCTCCCACAAACAACATTGTGATAATGACCAGATGAGCTATTTTTGTTATGTTGATTGAACATAATAAGAACATAAGAACATAAGAATTAGGAACAGGAGTAGGCCATCTAGCCCCTCGAGCCTGCTCCGCCATTCAACAAGATCATGGCTGATCTGGCCGTGAACTCAGCTCCACTTACCCGCCCGCTCCCCGAAACCTTAATTCCCTTATTGGTTAAAAATCTATCTATCTGTGATTTGAATACATTCAATGAGCTAGCCTCAACTGCTTCCTTGGGCAGAGAATTCCACAGATTCACAACCCTCTGGGAGAAGAAATTCCTTCTCAACTCGGTTTTAAATTGGCTCCCCCTTATTTTGAGGCTGTGCCCCCTAGTTCTAGTCTCCTCGACCAGTGGAAACAACCTCTCTGCCTCTATCTTGTCTATCCCTTTCATTATTTTAAATGTTTCTATAAGATCACCCCTCATCCTTCTGAACTCCAGTGAGTAAAGACCCAGTCTACTCAATCTATCATCATAAGGTAACCCCCTCATCTCCGGAATCAGCCTCGTGAATCGTCTCTGTACCGCCTCCAAAGCTAGTATATCCTTCCTTAAGAAAGGTGACCAAAACTGCACGCAGTACTCCAGGTGCGGCCTCACCAATACCCTATACAGTTGCAGCAGGACCTCCCTGCTTTTGTACTCCATCCCTCTCGCAATGAAGGCCAACATTCCATTTGCCTTCCTGATTACCTGCTGTATCTGCAAACTAACTTTTTGGGATTCATGCACAAGGACCCCCAGGTCCCTCTGCACCGCAGCATGTTGTAATTTCTCCCCATTCAAATAATATTCCCGTTTACTGTTTTTTTTCCCTCCAAGGTGGATGACCTCACATTTTCCGACATTGTATTCCATCTGCCAAACCTTAGCCCATTCGCTTAACCTATCTAAATCTCTTTGCAGCCTCTCTGTGTCCTCTACACAACCCGCTTTCCCACTAATCTTTGTGTCATCTGCAAATTTTGTTACACTACACTCTGTTCCCTCTTCCAGGTCATCTATGTATATTGTAAACAGTTTTGGTCCCAGCACCGATCCCTGTGGCACAACACTAACCACCGATTTCCAACCCGAAAAGGACCCATTTATCCCGACTCTCTGCTTTCTGTTAGCTAGCCAATTCTCTATCCATGCTAATACATTTCCTCTGACTCCGCGTACCTTTATCTTCTGCAGTAACCTTTTGTGTGGCACCTTATCGCATGCCTTTTGGAAATCTAAATATACCACATCCATCGGTACACCTCTATCCACCATGCTCGTTATATCCTCAAAGAATTCCAGTAAATTAGTTAAACATGATTTCCCCTTCATGAATCCATGTTGCGTCTGCTTGATTGTACTATTCCTATCTAGATGTCCCGCTATTTCTTCCTTAATGATAGTTTCAAGCATTTTCCCCACTACAGATGTTAAACTAACCGGCCTATAGTTAACTGCCTTTTGACTGCCCCCTTTTTTAAACAAAGACATTACATTAGCTGCTTTCCAATCCGATGGTACCTCCCCAGAGTCCAGAGAATTTTGGTAGATTATAACGAATGCATCTGCTATAACTTCCGCCATCTCTTTTAATACCCTAGGATGCATTTCATCAGGACCAGGGGACTTGTCTACCTTATGTCCCATTAGCCTGTCCAGCACTACCCCCCTAGTGATAGTGATTATCTCAAGGTCCTCCCTTCCCACATTCCCGTGACCAGCAATTTATGGCATGGTTTTTGTGTCTTCCACTGTGAAGACCGAAGCAAAATAATTGTTTAAGGCCTCAGCCATTTCCACATTTCCCATTATTAAATCCCTTCTCATCTTCTAAGGGACCAACATTTACTTTAGTCACTCTTTTCCATTTTATATATCGGTAAAAGCTTTTACTATCTGTTTTTATGTTTTGCGCAAGTTTACTTTCGTAATCTATCTTTCCTTTCTTTATTGCTTTCTTAGTCATTCTTTGCTGTCGTTTAAAATTTTCCCAATCTGCTAGTTTCCCACGAACCTTGGCCACCTTATACGCATTGGTTTTTAATTTGATACTTTCCTTTATTTCCTTGGTTATCCACAGCTGTTTATCCCTTCTCTTACCGCCCTTCTTTTTCACTGAAATATATTTTTGTTGAGCACTATGAAAGAGCTCCTCAAAAGTCCTCTACTGTTCCTCAATTGTGTCACCATTTAGTCTGTGTTTCCAGTCTACTTTAGCCAACTCTGCCCTCATCCCACTGTAGTCCCCTTTGTTTAAGCATAGTACGCTCGTTTGAGACACTACTTCTTCATCCTCAATCTGTATTACAAATTCAACCATACTGTGATCACTCATTCCGAGAGGATCTTTTACTAGGTGATCGTTTATTATTCCTGTCTCATTCCACAGGACCAGATCTAAGACAGCTTGCTCCCTTGTAGGTTCTGTAACATACTGTTCTAAGAAACAATCCCATATGCATTCTATGAATTCCTCCTCAAGGCTACCCCGTGCGATTTGATTTGACCAATCGATATGTAGGTTAAAATCCCCCATGATTACTGCCGTTCCTTTTTCACATGCCTCCATTATTCCCTTGATTATTGTCTGCCCCACCGTGAAGTTATTATTTAGGGGCCTATAAACTACACCCACCAGTGACTTTTCCCCCTTACTATCTCTAATCTCCACCCACAATGATTCAACATTTTGTTCATTAGAGCCAATATCGTCTCTCACAACTTCCCTGATATCATCCTTTATTAACAGAGCTACCCCATCTCCTTTCCCTTCTTGTCTATTTTTCCGAATTGTCAGATACCCCTGTATGTTTAATTCCCAGTCTTGGCCACCCTGCAACCACGTTTCTGTAATGGCCACCAAATCATACCCATTTGTAATGATTTGTGCCGTCAACTCATTTACTTTATTTCGAATGCTGCGTGCGTTTAGGTAGAGTGTTTTAATACTCGTTTTTAAACCATGATTTTTAGTTTTGACCCCTCCTGCAGCCCCTTTATATTCATACATATTGTCTCTTCCTATCACCTTGTGATTTACACTTACCCCAGTGCTACTCTGCTCTGTTGCCTCCTGCCTTTTGCATTCTTTCTTGGGGTCCTGTTCATCTGAGCTCTCACCCACTCTAACTAGCTCAGAGCCCTCTCCTGTGTTCCGAATACTCCTCGCATTGAGGCACCGAGCTTTCATGCTTGCCTTTTTATTACACTTTGACTCTTTAGAATTTTGCTGTACAATGGCTTGGGTTTTTTGTTTTTTGTTTTTTGCCTTGGGTTTCTCTGCCCTCCACTTTTATTCATCTCCTTCCTGTCTTTTGCTTTTGTCTCCATTTTGTTTCCCTCTGTCTCCCTGCATTGGTTCCCATCCCCCTGCCATATTAGTTTAACTCCTCCCCAACAGCACTAGCAAACACTCCCCCGAGGACATTGATTCCGGTTCTGCCCAGGTGCAGACCGTCCGGTTTGTACTGGTCCCACCTCCCCCAGAACCGGTTCCAATGCCCCAGGAATTTGAATCCCTCCCTGCTGCACCACTGCTCAAACCATGTATTCATCTGAGCTATCATGCGATTCCTACTCTGACTAGCACGTGGCACTGGTAGCAATCCCGAGATTACTACTTTTGAGGTCCTATGTTTTAATTTAGCTCCTAGCTCCTTAAATTCATCTCGTAGGCCTCATCCCTTTTTTTACCTATATCGTTGGTACCAATGTGCACCACGACAACTGGCTGTTCACCCTCCCTTTTCAGAATGTCCTGCACCCGCTCCGAGACAACCTTGACCCTTGCACCAGGGAGGCAACATACCATCCTGGAGTCTCGGTTGCAGCCGCAGAAACGCCAATCTATTCCCCTTATAATTGAATCCCCTATCACTATCGCTCTCCCACTCTTTTTCCTGCCCTCCTGTGCAGCAGAGCCAGCCACGGTGCCATGAACTTGGCTGCTGCTGCCCTCCCCTGATGAGTCATCCCCCTCAACAGTACTCAAAGCGGTGTATCTGTTTTGCAGGGGGATGACCACAGGGGACCCCTGCACTACCTTCCTTGCACTGCTCTTCCAGCTGGTCTTCCATTCCCTAACTGGTTGTGGACCCTTCACCTGCAGTAAGACCAACTCGCTACACGTGCTACTCACGTCATTCTCAGCATCGTGGATGCTCCAGGGTAAATGCACCCTCAGCTCCAATTCCGCAACGCGGACCGTCAGGAGCTAGAGGCGGATACACTTTCCGCACACGTTGTCGTCAGGGACACCAGAGGCGTCCCTGATTTCCCACATAGTACAGGAGGAGCATAACACTTGTCCGAGCTCGCCTGCCATGACTTATCCCTTAGATTAACTTAAATAGGCAATAACAGTGCTAAAAGTTACTCACTGATATAGGAGAAAAAAGAAAACTACTTACCCCCTTGGCTGTGACGTCACCTTTCTATTTCTTTCTACTTCTTTTTTGCCTTCTCCCTGTAGCTGCACCGGCTGGGCCTTTTGTCGGCCTCTCTGACTCACGGACTCCCGACTCAGCGACGCACCTCCCGACCTCGTGGTCTTTTGTAGGCCTCTCTGACTCACGGACTCCCGACTCAGCGACACACCTCCCGACCTCGCGGCCTTTTGTCGGCCTCTCTGACTCATGGACTCCCGACTCAGCGACACACCTCCCGACCTCGCGGCCTTTTGTCGGCCTCTCTGACTCACGGACTCCCGACTCAGCGACACACCTCCCGACCTCGCGGCCTTTTGTCGGCCTCTCTGACTCACGGACTCCCGACTCAGCGACGCACCTCCCGACCTCGTGGCCTTTTGTAGGCCTCTCTGACTCACGGACTCCCGACTCAGCGACACACCTCCCGACCTCGCGGCCTTTTGTCGGCCTCTCTGACTCATGGACTCCCGACTCAGCGACACACCTCCCGACCTCGCGGCCTTTTGTAGGTCTCTCTGATTCACGGACTCCCGACTCAGCGACGCACCTCCCGACCTCGCGGCCTTTTGTAGGCCTCTCTGACTCACGGACTTCCAACTCAGCGATGCACCTCCCGACCTCGCGGCCTTTTGTAGGCCTCTCTGACTCACGGACTCCTGACTCAGCGACGCATGACCAGGACAATATTTATCCTGCTCTTCTTCAAATAGTGCCATGGGATCTTTTATGTTGACCTGAGAGTGCAGACGGGGTCTTGGTTTAATGTTGCATCCAAAAGACGGCACCTCCTCTCCACTGGAGAGTCAGCCTGTATTTTGTGCTCTAGTCTCTGGAGTGGGGCTTGAACCCACAACCCACTAAGCCACAGCTGACATCTGCAACCAACTCTTCGTATCTCTCTTCCACACTCATAATCAATCATTCATGGACATAAAGCACGTCACAGAACGGGGATAAATAACAAAGAGAACAGGGAATAAATTGTCTTTTCCCTTCACAGCCGCTGACTGACCTGCTGTGCATTGCCAGCATTTTCTGTTTTTTATTTTAGATTACCTGCATTTGCAATTATTTTCCTGTTTTTTTTATTGCCCTTTGAGATAGGCCAGGTTAAAGAGAGTCAGATGACTTGCAAAGGAATGCGCGCTAGGAATCTTCCAGAGAGGCAGTGAGTGTATGTCAGTCCGTAAAAGTGAAGTTAAAAAAAAAGTTTTGCTTGTTAATCAGTTTAAAACCCACACAAGCACAGAGCACGTGGCAACAAGTGAGATGGAGACCATGGAATCGTTTCGATGATGAGGGGACTGTAAAGTATTTCTGGATGGACAGGCTGAGATGGGTCAAATGGCCTTCCTCAGCTGAACCCATCTTGTAAACAGCCCATTTTTCAAACAAACCTCTGCAGCAGGGAATTCCAGATTAGTGCCACACTTTATAGTCAACAAACCCCAGCCTGAGTGAAATGGAGACACGTATCCCTCGGTATCTGTCCAGTCTATCTTCTCCAAGTGGGCTGTTTTCCATTTGTAAGTGCACCAGGAGCTCATTCCAAGCAGCAGCTCTTCTGTCCAGAGAGAGTTGTCCTGTCACTGTGTATAATCCGAACACATCCAGTCAGCTGTGACTAAACAAATACCGTGGTTAAGGTTACCAGGGAGTTAAACACATCACCAATAAATTTCCCACCACAATTATTCAGGCTGGGGCATTGTTGTGAAAATATGACTAAAAATCCAGATGATTGTGAAATAATTTTAGATTTAATAAGACTGATTATTTTCATTGAAAATATGGATTTGTTTTCTAATTGGGAACCACAATCACATGTTGAGAATGCTTGTATCCTGAGGCTAGTCTTACATTGTACGGCATCATTCTTCAATTCCTGCCTCAACCAATGTACAATGGACTTCACTTGAGAATACTTGCTGTATCCATTAGCAACCAGAACTGCTCGGAAAAGGATTTCTGACTTGAGGCATTCTTGTCTCTTCCTCTTGTACTGCAGCAAATCGCTTGTATTTCAATTCTGCCCACAATCAGACCTTATTCCTACACAGAAACCATTTGTACAGCTACCTTTCTGTCTAGTTTTTGCCCCTCCTTTCCTGAAGGCGCTGCCTCATGATAGGATATAAAGAAAGACTTGCATTTATGACCTCAGGACACCATAAAGTATTTTACAGCCAATTAAGTATTTTTGAAGTGTAGGCCTCATTTTAATGTAAGAAACGCGGCAGCCAATTTGTGCGTAGCAAGGTCCCAAATAATCTGTGTTAGTGATTAAGATCGAGGGATAAATATTGGCCAGGACACTGGGGACAATTCCCCTACACTTCTTCGAAATAGTGCCTGAGAAGGCAGCCAGGTCCTCAGTTTAACTTCTCATCTGAAAGACAGCACCTCCGACAGTGCAGCACTCCCTCAGTACAGCACTGAAGTGCCAGCCTGGATTATGTGTTCAAAGCTCTATAGTGGAACTTGAACCCACAACCTTCTGACTCAGAGTGAGCGTGCTGCCCACTGAGCCATAGTTCAATGGGCTCGTGTGTACTTCACTATGTCACTGTTCTTCATGTGTACATCGTGGCCCACCCCGACCTATGAGCGGACACCACCGTAGGTCGGGAGTATAAGAGCTGGAATACGCCACTGCAGCTTCCAGCGTGAGCCGTTCCAAGTGTGTGACGGCTTTGAAGTGAGCGACTGGATGCCGTCATCAGGACTCAGGTCGCTGTTTGGAGCGTGGGCAGGAGCATCGGCTGGGCCCTGGTACAGCAGAGGAGCGAGAAGTTTGTGACGGACTTACGACGAGTGATCGCTGCGGAGGAGGGATGAGGGATCATGGCTGAGAGTTGATGGGTAATCGTGACGGAGGTGCGGCGAATGTTTGGTGTGGAGGTGCGGCGAGAGATCGTGGCGGAGGTGCGGCGAATGTTTGGTGCGGAGGTGCGGCGCGAGATCTTGGCGGAGGTGCGGCGAATGTTTGGTGCAGAGGTGCGGCGAGAGATCTTGGCGAAGGTGCGGCGAATGAAGGTACGGGGTCCAGAAGAGCCAAGGGCCCAGGGACCTGCCCACACTGCGATATGTGTGTGCACTGGGTGCGTGCAGCAGAGCAGGTCTCCAGTCGTCCTAGTTAACCCTTGCCACTGGACCAAGACCTAGCTCTGTCAAGCCCGTGTGGCCCAGTTGGCACATCGGGAGAGGTAGCTCTTTTTTTTGTATGTTCGACGGTTTAACAAAAGGGTGAAGCTAGGGATAAGTGATTGGCATTTCAGGAATTTAACTCTAATGGTCGTCGCTGGCAAACCCCGGCATTTATTGCCCATCCCTAATTGCCCTTGAGAAGGTGATGCTAAGCCACCTTCTTGAACCACTGTAATCCCTGTGGTGAAGGTGCTCCCATCGTGCTGTTAGAGAGGGAGTTCCAGGATTTTGGCCCAGCGACTATGAAGGAACGGCAATACATGTCCAAGAATGGTGTGTAACTAGGAGGGGAACTTGCACGTGATGGTGTTCCCATGCGCCTGCTGCTCTTGTCCTTCTAGGTGGTAGAGGTTGCAGATTTTGGAGGTGCTGCCAAAGAAGCCTTAGTGAGTTGCTGCAGTGCATCTTGTCGATGGTACACATTGCAGCCACGTTGTGGCAGTAGTGGAGGGAGTGAATGTTTAAGATGGTGGATGGGGAGCCAATCAAGCGGGCTGCTTTGTCCTGGATAGTGCCGAGCTTCTTGAATGTTGTGGGAGTTGCACTCATTCAAGCAAGTGGAGAGTATTCCATCACATTCCTGACTTGTGCCTTGTAGATAGTGGAAAGACTTTGGGGAGTCAGGAGATGAGACACTCGCTGCAGAATACCCAGCCTCTGACCTGCTCTTGTTGCCACGGTATTTATGTGGCTGGTCCAGTTAAGTTTCTGATCAATGGTGACCCTCAGGATGTTGATGGTGGGGGATTGGCGATGGTAATGGCATTGAATATCTAGGGGAGATGGTTAGACTCTCGCTTGTTGGAGATAGTCATTGCCTGGCACTTGTGTGGCACGAATGTTACTTGCCGTTTATCAGCCCAAACCTGAATGTCGTCCAGGTCTTACTGCATGTGGGCATGGGCTGCTTCTTTATCTGAGGAGTTGCGAAGGGAACTGAACACTGTGCAGCCATCAGCGAACATCCTCACTTTTGACCTTATGATGGAGGGAAGGTCATTGATGAAGCAGCTGAAGATGGTTGGGCCTAGGACACTGCCCTGAGGAACTCCTGCAGTGATGTTCTGGGGCTGAGATGATTGACCTCCAGCCACTACAACCATCTTCCTTTGTGCTAGGTATGACTCCAGCCAGTGAAGAGTTTTCCCCCTGATTCCTATTGACTTCAGTTTTACTAGGGCTCTTTGATGCCACACTCAGTCAAATGCAGCCTTGATGTCCAGGGCAGTCACTCTCACCTCCTCTAACAAGGAAAGAAGAATTGCTTGATTTAGCTTTAGGAAATGAAGTGGCGTAAATAATTGATGTGAGAGCATGAGAACACTTAGGCAATAGTGACCACAACATAGCTGGATTCAATATGAAAATAGAAAAAGATAATCAAGAATCAATGGTAAGGGTACAGTTCTGTGAGGTAAGAATGGATGTGGCCCTGGTTAGCAAACAGATCAATAGATCAGCAGTGAGGAATCTCCAAATATTAGATGGCTGGAGTAACAAATGGATATATTCATGTAAGGTGAAAAGGGAGCACATCAAATGACAGAGTTCTATGGATAAATAGAGAAATTAAAAGTAAATTGAAACTTAAAGGCAAAGCATACGATAAAACAAAGGCTAACAATACTGAAGACAATCATGACGAATACAGGTAACTAAGGAGGAAGTGGAGCAATTGTCAGGGATAATTATAGGAAAGTGCTTCTTAGAACATCAGTGGAACTCGTGGATGATAAATCAATGAGGGACTGCAACCTCTGAAGAAGATGCAAAATTCACAAGAACCCCCCGCCCCCCCACTGTGTTTGGGCTCATTCGAAAGGAAATTTAATTTGGGACTATCTACCGCAAAGTTTGGAACTCTAAAGTGCTTACGGAAGAAACTATGAACTTTAATGGAATTTTGTATTTTTAAAAGACAAATTCAAGGCTGTGTGCGGGCCTAAAGAGCTAGCAGGAGACAGTCTGATTAAGTGAGGCTACCTGGGTGTGAGGACTAAGCTAACCTGCCTGGAGGAATGTGTATTCGTAATCCTTCTCCACAAGAGACATTAACACCACAAAATCACCCAGAGATAGCTACCCATCAACATGGGTCTGGAAAACCATTTCAGCATATACATCACAAAGAGGCCCAATCCAGCTTGTATGCGAAAGATTAAGCACAAAAGGACATTGCAATTACCAAACTAATATTTCCATCAGGAAACAGTTTTCGAACATCAACTCACCCAAAACATATCAACTTTTAACCAGCCCGCCAAAATATTACAAAGAAGAGCCAAGCCCGCCAAATTTATACAAAGGATTTTGAAATGATTTGGCACCAAGATTAGAACCACTGGAATCGTATAACTGGCCCCTGTTTTCAACAGAGGTTAGGTTGCTAAGTAGCTACAAGGTTGCTACTACCTCATCAAGACAAGGAGAGAAACCAATGCGACAGTTGTAAACTAACTTCTCCAGCCTCGAAGTCTTAAAGTCCTGAAGGAAGGAAGAACATCACCATCGCGGCAGCAACCGACCACAATCAACATGGTATCAACGGAAAACCCACCGCGATTGACCAAACTCGAACAAAACTCCAACGGGAAAAAAACAGAAGAATCTAAAAGTTTCCACTCTACAATCTAATCCTGACCTACCAACGGGTAAAACATTACCTAAAAGACTGTAGAAACCTATTTCTAATGAAGAAAACCAGGTACTTACCCCATAGATCCGAGACGCACCTTACCGCATCAGCGGACTCAACCCAACTGAAGATTGCGCAGCAAGAAGTCTTCTCCGAAGTTCGGTGTATGGCAAGCAGACCCTACCGCATCCAGCGAACCCCGAAACCGTGATCTACCGTTAACTTGTCAAAAGGATTGGTAAGCATAGTCCCTGCCTGCCCTGGAGTCCAACCTAGCTAGAATTAGGTATTGGGAGGTGGGAGGTATAATTTTACTGTAACCCCCTTTGAAAATGTAGTGTATGGTTCTTTATTAGAGTGATTATAAGTTTGACCTTGTACCTTTCCTTGTATTGTCCTTTATTAGAGTGATTCTAAGTTTGGCCTTGTATTCTCTCACTAGAGTAATAAGCTTGTATTACCTTGACTGTAATAAAACCAAAGTTCTTTTGCATCAAACCAGTGTCCTTTGCACTTTTGTCACACCCTCCAAATAAATCCAGAGTCTAGAACCAAGGGAGTGAGACTGATTCGAACCACTCAAGTTGGTCAGAAGGGAACCTGACCCCCTCATAGAGACCACCCCCCCCCCCTTACACCTCGCACACTCAACATACACATGGAACACGGACTCCTCCAAGCCGCAGAAATTACATGTGGCCCGGGAGTCTGTGAATCTACTTAAAAGCCCTCGGCTTTTAAGGAGGTCTAATTCCAAATGTTCAATCCTCCTTAGGTGAATGAATTGTACCAGGGGTCTGGAGGGTTGCTAGTGCAACACCTCTGTTCAAGAAGGGAGATGATTGGAAATATAAAAGGAATACAGTGGATGTCGGGTACATGGATTTGCAGAAGACGTTCACTAAGTCATGACAAAAGAAGCTTGTTACAAAAGTTCAGGTGTATGGTATAAGAGCAAATGTAGCAGCATGGATATAATGTTGATTGACGGGCAGAAACAAAAAGATAGGGTTAATCGGTGGATTGGGAAAGGATTAGAAGTGGTGTACTCAGGGTCTACCTTTGTTCTCTCTCTCTCTCTATATATATATATATATATATGTGTATAATGTATTGGATTTGGGCATAGGGAGCACAATCTCAAAATTTGTTGGTAACACAAAAGTAAGAATTTTGCGCAGTGAAGTGGACTGCAAAAGACTTCAGGAGTATGTAAGCACGTTAGCAGAGTAGGCAGACAGGTGTCAGACTGGATTTAATCTGGAGAAATGGAGGGAATGTATTTTGGGAGGATAAACAGAGTAGACGCTCAGTGGCGAAAGAGTGAAGTGTTTGGATGAACAGAGAGACCTCGGGGTACAAATATGTAATCTCCTGAAAGTGAGAGTGCAGATAAATAAAGCGGAGTAATCTCACGTGACAGACATTGAGCACTGCTGGAGTACACTGCTGGAGTACAGGACTGAATGGACCTGTATGTGTACTGTCAGGAACAGATTGTTTTAAAACTAACGGAGGCTGGACTAATATAACTCCAAATAAAATTAAATGAGTAAAAATGAAAGCCCTGAAGAAGCTGAGAGTTAAATCAAAAGCATGTTGAGCCCAGGCGTGTGATCTAATCTGATGCCAACAGTTAGTATGATGTTGCTTATACCCACAAAGAGTAAGTCATTTATATACGGCGCATTAAATCTCCAATCTCAAGAACCATTCAATACTAATAATCACACTCATTATTTTAGATTTAATTGGGGCAGGAAGATGAATGTATTTACTGTAGGATTTGCACATCACACAAAGAGATATTGATCAACCTTCAGTCCCTGTGGATTCCATCTAAAGAAGGAAGATTAACCAAATAAAAATAATTGATTTGTAAATGTCTGTGACTGAGCTGTAATCCCAGCCAAGATAATTCCTGAATTGGCAACTGATCAAATAAATGGGAATTGTTTCCACCAGCTATTGAAAAATAAAACGACAGTATGTTTGTGTAAAATTAGCTCAAGTAAAAAATGAATCTCATCTGAAACTGGAGCAGCATACTGCTCCCAGTGGCCATCTCTAACATTACAACAGAATGAATATTGGGCCGAAAATTGCGGTCGGAGGCTTCCTTCGGACGAACGCCTCCGACCTGAAAAAAATCTAAAAAAATACCTGGTGGTCCCGGAGGAAGGTAGGATTCCGGTCGGAGACCTTCATTCGCTGCGCAGCGTACGGGAACATCTTCCAGATAAGCCATCATCATCATAGGCAGTCCCTCGAATTGAGGATGACTTGCTTCCATGTCAAAAAGTTCATAGGTGTTTTTCAATGAAGGACCTAATATTCCAGATCCCGAACTACATCCTGAAGGGTGGAAGATGCCTGTGCGTGGATTTTTTTAACGTGTGGTGACCGTTGCACATCAGCCACCACACGGGCTTGACAGAGCTAGGTCTTGGTTCAGTGGCAAGGATTAACCAGATACGTATGCATATGCTGGAGTCACGAGGGCCTGGACCACCAATCACTATGTAGTATTCTCATTGATAATAATGGGATCATTGATAAACTGTTTGTACGGGCTCCCATTACTATCAATGAAAAAAAAAACTAAAACATGAAACACAACACAATAAATTTAAAAAAACACCTCACATATTTAAAATTAATTGAAATTGAATGTTTTAGAAAAAAACATATTTTTTTAATTTTTTTTAATGTGTTTTAATAAGGTTAAAAATTAACTTACCTTAATGGACAGGGTTTTTAATATTAAAAATGAGTGATTAAATTACATTTTTCTATGTTTTAAAATGCTTACCCTGGTAAAAGTAAGCTATACGCCTGCTTTTACCAGGAGTAAGAGTTTGAAGGACATTCGCTGGCCAGGAGTTGAGCAAGGTCCATTGAATCCCAGCAGTCAAGGGCGAGAATAATGAACCAAAGTGCAACACAGCATTCAAGTGTGGGAAATCTGTAGAATTTCTCCAAGTCTGTCAGTGCTCTCAGCAGTATAGAACCACAGAACCATTGAGGCTTTCTGCACCAGGCAATGCACCTCATCGAGTCTGTGGCAGCTGTATGTGGCTGCAATCCAAACCTAATGGCACTGTCCTGCTCTCTCCAGTATTTTCCTCTCCTCCAAATATTTATCCAACTTTCCCTTAAAAAGATACAATGGTCTCTGCCTCAATCACTCCTTGTGGCAAAGCATGCCATGTTCCAACAAGCCACGGGATGAAGAAATGTCTCAACCTCTCTTCCTTCCCTTAGTAACAGTTATAAACTGATGAACTTTTGTCACTGACTCCAACCAGAGCAAATAGTCTTTCCCTATTGATGCTATCAAAACATTTTCAGGGTTATAAAAACCTCTATTAGATCTAACCTTAGGCTTCTCTGCTGCAGTAGAAATAGTCCCAGTATCTCATGTCTCTCCTCATATCGATAGTTTTCCATCCCTGTTATCTGTCTATGACTTTCTATAATGGGGTGCTCAAAACCACGCATTGTATCGCACAATGGTCCAACCAAAGTTTTATGTACATTGATCATTACCTTGTGCTCGATAACCCAATGCATAAAGCCCATCATTCTATTAGCCTTTTTATGATTTTATCTAGCCTTGCTCGCACTTTCAGGAAATGATGGCTGCAGAATCCGGCTCAATAGCGCCCGTTGTTTGGGCGCTACGGGTGCTGTTTTGGTTCAAAAATGGCGTATGAGGCACGCGCACACACTTCTGGTGCGGGCCATGCTGGCTGCCATCTCGGATAGGTTGGTAGTGCGGGCGCAGTGAGCGTGCACGGGAATTATGCCAAGTGGGCAGGTCGTGACGTCAATCGGCGTGCAGCACTGATTTGACGCCAGTGCTGCTATTTTGGAGCTCTATGCTCCAGCTAACGCCCTCTTTTAAGCTCTTACAGCTGAACACGTGGTCATCAGTAAGAAGGAACCCCACCAGCACTGTTCAAAAAGATCATCAAATACTTGCTGATTGATTTCCACTGGCTGTTGCTGAGTATGTAGAAGTGTTTGGTGGTTTGTACAGTTATTTAAAGTTGTTAAAGTCTATAGGGAGTGGCGTGGCAGCTGTTGAAGGACTTTGTCCTGACTGCAAGGATTCTGCTCAGATCACTTGTGTCATGTATGTAACCTTTATGTAACAACACTGCAATACTGTAGATATGTAAGAAATGCACACCTTGACCACGGGGATGAACTTGTGGGAGACACTCCTCATATGGTCATCCAGGTATATAAAGGAAGGTCCCACGCAGGGTCATCACTTCATGGTCCTGTGAATAAAGGTTCAGGTCATGGAGTGACCTTGTCCATAGAATGTGCCTCGTGTGGATTTGTTGTATTGTGGAAAGACTTTACATTGACGACGAGAAACAGGAATCAACAACCCACGAGAATGGCCACTGGCAGCACAGATGAACGGTACTGTGTTGGTGAGGACTGGGATGATTTCATTGAGAGGCTCCAGCAGAGTTTTGTCATGAAGGACTGGCTGGGAGATGCAGCGGCCGGCAAGCGAAGGGCTCATCTGCTGACCAGCTGTGGACCTAAGACTTACGCGCTCATGAAAGACCTGCTAGCACCCGAGAAGCCGGCGGACAAAAACTTTGAAGAGCTCAGCAAACTAATCGGTGAGCACCTCAAACCGGCGAGCAGCGTACACATGGCCCGATACAGATTCTATACCCATCGACGTCGGGAAGGACAGAGTATACCTGATTTTGTTGTGGACCTCCGGCGCTTGGCCAGCCTCTGTAAGTTCACAGATGCCTGCAGGGGGGAGATGCTAAGGGATTTCTTTATTGAGGGCATCGGTCATGCTGGGATTTTCAGAAAGCTAATTGAGACCAAGGACTTGACCTTGGAAGCGGCGGCGTTGATGGCTCAGACTTTTATGGCGGGGGAGGAGGAAACCAAGATAATATACGCGCGCAATTTTGCCACCAACGCGGCGATGGATCAGGGAGTCAATATCATAAACACGACACAGAGCCCCGCAGGCAGGCAAGGGCAGTTCGACACACCCCAGGCAGCAATAGCCCCAAGAGTAAGTCTCCATCAGAGACAATACAGGCTGAACGGACATTTATGCCCCCCCAGTGGACAATGCGGCCCGGGATGGGGCCATTGACACCCACTAACAGGGTACTCAAGAGCAGTCAAAGGGACAATCATCGAGGAATGCCTTGTAACAGCTCCTTTGTTCACAACAATGGGAATCTCAGTTCATGCTGGAGGTGTGGGGGCAGACATGCTGCCAGGACTTGCAGGTTTCAACAGTTCGTCTGCAGAAATTGTAACCTCAGTGGCCATTTAGTCAGAATGTGCAGAAAGCCTGTAACCAGGCTAATATACGAGACGGATGAACCAGATGAGGGGTATGCGAGGTAGGATGACGCTTGGGGCAAATCAATGGAGCAGGTGCATGTGGCAAACATTCACAACTCACATATCAAAACGCCACCAATGATGATGAAAGTTTTATTAAACGGCATCCCTGTACGCATGGAGCTGGACATGGGGGCCAGCCAGTCACTCATGAGTGTTCAACAATTCGAAAAGCTGTGGCCACTCAAAGCCAGCAGACTCAAACTAGAATGCATTGAGATGCAATTACGGACGTACACCAAAGAAATCGTTCCAGTGCTAGGCAGTGCAATGTTGGCAGTCACACACAATGGATCGGTGAACCGGCTGCCGCTCTGGATTGTCCCGGGTAATGGTTCCGCGCTGTTGGGGAGGAGCTGGTTAGCTGAGATGAACTGGAAATGGGGGGATGTGCACGCCATGTCATCTGTGGAGCAAAGTTCATGCTCACAGGTCTTACAGCAATTTGAGTCACTATTTCAACCTGGCGTTGGGACATTCAAAGGTACCAAAGTGGTGATACGCATCTCCCCGGACGCCAGATCAGTGCACCACAAAGCCAGAGCTGTGCCATATGTGATACGGGAAAAAATTGAGAGCGAGTTGAACCAGTTGCTGAGAGAGGGCATCATCTCACCCGTTAAATTCAGCGACTGGGCGAGCCCCATCGTTCCCGTCCTAAAAGCGGATGGCTCGGTCAGGATTTGTGGCGACTACAAGGCCACTATCAATCGGGTGTCCCTACAAGACCAATACCCGCTCCCGAGAGCGGAGGACCTTTTTGCCACGCTGGCAGGCGGCAAGCTGTTCACCAAGTTGGACCTCACTTCAGCCTACATGTGCCAAGAACTGGCCGACGAATCTAAACTACTGACCACCATCACCACGCACAAGGGACTGTTTGTTTACAACAGGTGTCTGTTTGGCATTCGATCAGCGGCCGCGATTTTTCAAAGAAACATGGAAAGCCTGCTCAAATACATTCCCGGAACAATCGTATTTCAGGACAACATCCTCATCACTGGTCGTGACACCGAGGAACACCTCCACAACCTGGAAGAGGTGCTACGCCGACTGGACCGGGTAGGTCTGCGACTCAAGAAGTCTAAGTGTGTGTTTTTGGCTCCCGAGGTCGAGTTTCTGGGCAGGAGGGTTGTTGCAGACGGGATTTGGCTTACTGAATCCGAAATGGAGGCGATTCGACGAGCGCCCAGGCCCTGCAACACATCGGAGTTGCGTTCATTTCTGGGACTCTTGAACTATTTCGGGAACTTTCTGCCGAACTTAAGCACATTGCTGGAGCCGCTACACGTGCTCCTGCGTAAGGGTTGCGATTGGTTTTGGGGGGACTGTCAGGAACGGGCTTTCAATCGGGCGAGGAACCTACTTTGTTCAAATAAGTTGTTGACCCTGTACGACCCCCGTAAGAAATTGGTTCTGACATGTGATGCATCGTCCTATGGGGTTGGGTGCGTGTTGCAGCAGGGTAACGCTGAGGGCCAACTACAACCTGTGGCTTATGCCTCCAGGTCACTCTCACAAGCTGAACGGGAATATGGGATGGTTGAGAAGGAAGCACTCGCATGTGTCTATGGGGTGAAAAAGATGCATCAGTACCTTTTTGGCAGGAGGTTTGAATTAGAAACGGACCACAAGCCGTTAACATCCCTGCTGTCAGACAGCAAGGCTGTCAATGCCAATGCGTCAGCTCGCATACAGCGATGGGCTGCTTATGACTACTCCATCCGACACCGGCCCGGCACCGAAAACTGCACTGACGCGCTCAGCAGGCTTCCACTGACCACCACTGAGGGGGCAGTGGAGCAAAGCGCTGAGATGGTCATGGCTGTCGATGCCTTTGACAGCGCAGGCTCCCCCATCACAGCCTGCCAGATCAAAATCTGGACCAACAGAGATCCCCTCCTATCCCTGATTAAGAAATGTGACCTGACTAGGGATTGGGCGCCCGCTCACGGAGCATGCCCTGAGGAGGTCAGACCGTTTCACAGACGGATGGATGAGCTCTCCATCCAAGCCGACTGCCTACTATGGGGCAGCCGGAGAGTCATGCCCCAGAGGGGCAGGGAAGCATTCATCAGGCCCCGAGCACCATCTACATCCACAGGGTGGCAAGAAAATCCAACAAGCTTTTTCTTAATTTCATTTTCTTTACTCTTTACTCCACAGCGAGCGCCCAGGCATCGTGCTGATGAAGGCCATTGCCCGGTCACATGTGTGGTGGCCTGGAATTGATTCAGACCTGGAACACTGTGTTCGCAGGTGCACGACGTGTGCCCAGCTGGGTAATGCCCCCAGAGAGGTCCTGCTCAGCCCGTCGCCCTGGCCCACCAGGCCATGGTCACACATTCACGTAGACTACGCGGGGCTGTTTATGGGAAAAATGTTTCTCATTGTGGTTGATGCGTACTCGAAATGGATCGAGTGCATCATTTTGAATTCGTGCACGACATCCACCACTGTGGAGAGTCTGCGCGCAGTCTTTGCGACCCATGGCTTGCCGGACATCCCTGTTAGCGATAATGGTCCATGTTTCACAAGCTACGAATTCCGGGAGTTCATGTCGGGTAATGGCATTAACCATGTCAGGACAGCACCGTTCAAGCCGGCCTCCAATGGCCAGGCGGAACGTGCGGTCCAAATCATAAAATAAGGCATGCTCCGAATTCAAGAACCCTCCCTTCAATGCCGCCTATCCCGCCTCCTGCTGGCCTATAGGTCCTGACCGCACTCGCTCACGGGGGTCCCGCCCGCGGAGCTACTCATGAAACGAACACTCAAAACTCGGCTGTCCCTCATTCATCCAGTCCTGTCCGACATTGTTGAGGGCAAACGCCAGTCCCAAAACGAGTACCATGACCGAAATTCAAGGGGGAGATGTATAGAAATTGATGACCCCGTATTTGTTCTCAATCACGCTTTGGGGCCCAAATAGCTTGAGGGTACTGTAATAGACAAAGAGGGGAATAGGGTCATAGTGGTTAAATTAACAATGGGCAGATATGCCGCAAGCATCTGGACCAAGGTTCAGCATGGACACTGAGGAACCTGAGGAAGATCATGAGATGGTATTCACACCACCGCCAGTGAACGAGCAACAAGAACATTCAGCAGCATGCACAGTCCCCGCGGTCAGCCCGGACAGGCCGGAATCACTACAGGTGACAGACATGCATATCAAGACTCAACAACCAGAGCCCCAACTGCGGCGCTCCACGAGAGAGTGCAGACCACCCGAGTGAATAACCTATGATCCCAATAAGATGTTGAGGGGGAGGTGATGTCATGTATGTAATCTTTATGTAACAACACTGCAATACTGAATATACGTAAGAAATGCACACCTTGACCACAGGGGGTGAACTTGTGGGAGACACTCCTCATCTGGTCATCCAGGTATATAAAGGGAGGTCCCAAGCAGGGTCATCACTTATTCGTCCTGTGAATAAAGGTTCAGGTCATGGAGTGACCTTGTCCATAGAATGTGCCTCGTGCGGATTTGTGGTATTGTGTAAGAACTTTACAACTTGCTCCCAGACATGGGTGCAGTAGTAAGCATTCCACTTGACCCAAAGCCTCAAAGCCTCCCTGATAAAGTGCAACATCCCCACTGACACCTGGGAGTCCCTGGCCAAAGACCGCCCTAAGTGGAGGAAGTGCATCTGGGAGGGCGCTGAGCACCTCGACTCTCATCGCCGAGAGCATGCAGAATTCAAGTGCAGGCAGCGGAAAGAGCATGTGGCAAACCAATCCCACCCACCCTTTCCCTCAATGACTATCTGACCCAACTGTGACAGGGACCGTGGCTCTCGTATTGGATTGTTCAGCCACTTAAGAACTCATGTTAAGAGTGGAAGCAAGTCTTCCTCAATTTCGAGGGACTGCCTATGGTGACGATGATGACCTACAGTATGACACGGACAATGAGCAGAGGTGACACAGAGCAGGGCAAGTTGCCAGAAGAGAGAGGAAGAGGAGATGGAGAAGAGCACTCAGGAGGAGGCCATCTCCTCCCAAGGTGTTAAGGGAGCAATACCCCTACCTGAACCTCAGCGAGGAATAGTGTGTTAGATGTCTGCGCTTCAACAAGAATGTTCTCGCTGAAATCTGCCACCTGCTGCAGTCATAACTACAGTCTCGGAAAGGGGTGAGGATCACTTTGTGAAGGTTCTGGTGCCCATGAACCTTTATGCATCGGGCTCCTTCCAGGCTGGAGTAGGAGATATTTTCAACATGTCCCACTTTTCCGTGCATTGTTGCATGAGGGAGGTAACTGAGGCTCTGTACTCAAAGAGAGATGATTACATTTCCATCCCTCTGGCCAGAAAGCAGCAGGTGGGGTGAGGACCCGGCTTCACGATGATTGCAGTCATCCCCATGGTGCCATCATCATAGACAGCCCCTCTAATCAAGGATGACGTGCTTCAACATCAAAAAGTTCACAGATGTTTCAATGATGGACCTAAAATTCCAGGTCCGAGCTAAATCTTGAAGGGTGGAAGATGCCTATGCTTGGATTTTTTTAACATGTGGTGACCGTTGCACACCAGACACCACATGGGCTTGACAGAGCTAAGTCTTGGTCCAGTGGCAAGGATTAACCAAGACGACTGGAGACCTGCTCTACTGCACGGACTCAGTGCGCACACATATCACAGTGTGGGCTGGCCAGTGCTGACCCTGGGCCCTCACATTTTCTGGGCCCCGAACTCGCAGGATGCGAATGACTGCGCACACCAATCTTCCCTCTAACTTTTATTTTAGGTGCACGGTTCCTTTAAATTTCCTGCGCGGCCATGTTCCAGCATTACAAACCAGAGTGTGGCTACTGGGCGACAAGAGCTATCCGTTAACAATATCATTCATGACTCCGGCCATCAGCTATCAACCGTTGCGTTCCGGTCGGGTCTGCAAGTGTGCTAATAAAGTTCCGCACAATGCCCTGTGCTAAGTGATACTGGACTCCTCTATGCTCCTTGATAGTAAACTCAGTATTTCTGGTAGGCCTGCCAATTCACCAAGCATTTCATTACAATAGAGAGGCACAAACAAAGAAACATAGAAACATAGAAAATAGGTGCAGGAGTAGGTAATTCGGCCTTTCGAGCCTGCACCATCATTCAATAAGATCATGGCTGATCATTCACCTCAATACCCCTTTCCTGCTTTCTCTCCATACCCCTTGATCCCCTAGTAGTAAGGACGACATCTAACTCCTTTTTGAATATATTTAGTGAATTGGTCTCAACAACTTTCTGTGGTGGAGAATTCTACAGGTTCACCACTCTCTGGGTGAAGAAGTTTCTCCTCATCTCGGTCCTAAATGGCTTTCCCCTTATCCTTAGACTGTGACCTCTGGTTCTGGACTTCCCCAACATTGGGAACATTCTTCCTGCATCTAACCTGTCTAAATCCGTCAGAATTTTAAACGTTTCTATGAGATCCCCTCTCAGTCTTCTGAACTCCAGTGAATACAAGCCCAGTTGGTCCAGTCTTTCTTGATATGTCAGTCCCGCCATCCCGGGAATCAGTTTGGTGAACCTTCGCTGCACTCCCTCAATAGTAAGAATGTCCTTCCTCAAGTTAGGAGACCAAAACTGTACACAATACTCCAGGTGTGGCCTCACCAAGGCCCTGTACAACCGTAATAACAT
This sequence comes from Pristiophorus japonicus, assembly GCF_044704955.1. NCBI lineage: Eukaryota > Metazoa > Chordata > Chondrichthyes > Pristiophoridae > Pristiophorus > Pristiophorus japonicus. Next base: position 53,892,906 of record NC_091992.1, read on the forward strand.
CTCCCTGCCCCTGTACGCAAATCTCCTTGCTATGAAGGCCAACATGCCATTTGCTTTCTTAACCGCCTGCTGTACCTGCATGCCAACCTTCAATGACTGATGTACCATGACACCCAGGTCTCGTTGCACCTCCCCTTTTCGTAATCTGTCACCATTCAGATAATAGCCTGTCTCTCTGTTTAACCTCACATTTATCCACATTATACTTCATCTGCCATGCATTTGCCCACTCACCTAACCTATCCAAGTCACTCGGCAGCCTCATAGCATCCTCCTCGCAGCTCACACTGCCACCCAACTTAGTGTCATCCACAAATTTGGAGATACTACATTTAATCCCCTCGTCTAAATCATTAATGTACAGTGTAAACAGCTGGGGCCCCAGCACAGAACCTTGCGGTAACCCACTAGTCACTGCCTGCCATTCTGAAAAGTACCCATTTACTTCTACTCTTTGCTTCCTGTCTGACAACCAGTTCTCAATCCATGTCAGCACACTACCCCCAATCCCATGTGCTTTAACTTCGCACATTAATCTCTTGTGTGGGACCTTGTCGAAAGCCTTCTGAAAGTCCAAATACACCACATCAACTGGTTCCCCCTTGACCACTCTACTGGAAACATCCTCAAAAAATACCAGAAGATTTGTCAAGCATGATTTCCCTTTCACAAATCCATGTTGACTTGGACCTATCATGTCACCTCTTTCCAAATGCGCTGCTATGACATCCTTAATAATTGATTCCATCATTTTACCCACGACCGATGTCAGGCTGACCGGTCTATAATTCCCTGTTTTCTCTCTCCCTCCTTTTTTAAAAAGTGGAGTTACATTGGCTACCCTCCACTCCATAGGAACTGATCCAGAGTCTATGGAATGTTGGAAAGTGACTGTCAATGCATCAGCTATTTCCAAGGCTACCTCCTTAAATACTCTGGGATGCAGACCATCAGGCCCTGGGGATTTATCGGCCTTCAATCCCATCAATTTCCCCAACACAATTTCCAGACTAATAAAGATATCCCTCAGTTCCTCCTTCTTACTAGACCCTTTGACTCCTTTTATATCTGGAAGGTTGTTTGTGTCCTCCTTAGTGAATACCAAACCAAAGTACTTGTTCAATTGGTTTGCTATTTCTTTGTTCCCAGTTATGACTTCCCCTGATTCTGACTGCAGGGGACCTACGTTTGTCTTTACTAACCTTTTTCTCTTTATATATCTATCGAAGCTTTTGCAGTCCATTTTAATGTTCCCTGCAAGCTTCCTCTCGTACTCTATTTTCCCTGCCCGAATCAAATCCTTTGTCCTCCTCTGCTGAGTTCTAAATTTCTCCCAGTCAACGGGTTCGCTGCTATTTCTGGCCAATTTGTATGCCACTTCCTTGGCTTTAATACTATCCCTGAATTCCCTTGATAGCCACGATTGAACCATCTTCCCTTTTTTATTTTTACGTCAGACAGGGATGTACAATTGTTGTAGTTCATCCATGCGGTCTCTAAATGTCTGCCATTGCCCATCCACTCTCAACCCCTTAAGTATCATTCGCCAATCTATCCTAGCCAATTCACACCTCATACCTTCAAAGTTACCCTTCTTTAAGTTCTGGACCATGGTCTCTAAATTAACCGTTTCATTCTCCATCCTACTGTAGAATTCCACCATATTATGCTCACTCTTCCCCAAGGGGTCTCGCACAACAAGATTGCTAATTAATCCTCTCTCATTACACAACACCCAGTCCAAGATGACCACCCCTCTAGTTGGGTCCTCGACATATTGGTCTAGAAAACCATCCCTTATGCACTCCAGGAAATCCTCCTCCACCATATTGTTTCCAGTTTGGTTAGCCCAATCTATGTGCATATTAAAGTCACCCATGATAACTGCTGCACCTTTATTGCATGCACGCCTAATTTCCTGTTTGATGCCCTCCCCAACCTCACGACTACTGTTTGGAGGTCTGTACACAACTCCCACTGGCGTTTTCTGCCCTTTGGTATTCCGTAGCTCCACCCATACCGATTCCACATCATCCAAGCTAATGTCTTTCCTTACAATTGCATTAATTTCCTCTTTAACCAGCAACGCCACCCCGCCTCCTTTTCCTTTCTGTCTATCCTTCCTAAATGTTGAATACCCTTGGATGTTGAGTTCCCAGCCTTGGTCACCCTGGAGCCATGTCTCTGTGATGCCAACCACATCGTATCCGTTAACTGCTATATGCACAATCAATTCATCCACCTTATTCCGAATACTCCTCGCATTGAAGCACAGAGCCTTCAGGCTTGCCTTCTTAACACACTTTGACCCTTTAGAATTTTGCTGCAAAGTGGCCCTTTTTGTTTTTTGTCTTGGGTTTCTCTGCCCTCCACTTTTACTCATCTCCTTTCTGTCTTTTGCTTCTGTCTCCATTTTGTTTCCCTCTGTCTTGTCACAGGATGGGAGAGTGGAGAGCACCATATCAAACTGTCACAGGACGGGAGAGTGGAGAGCACCAGTTCAAACTGTCACAGGAGAGAGAGTGGAGAGCACCAGTTCAAACTGTCACAGGACGGGAGAGTGGAGAGCACCAGTTCAAACGGAGGACTGGGGGGGCGAAGTATGTTGGAGGGGCGATCCTGGGGGCTCTGTGCCTCAGAGTGGGGTGGACGGGTTGACTGCGCAGATGACGGTTGGTGTATGTGGTGTGGTTGGCGTCGCGGGGGCGTGGCTCCGGGGTGGCCGGGGCTGGGGGCTCAACATCCGGGGGTGTTCGGCATTTGGGAAGGATTCTGACGGGACGGGACGGGTTGGGTGTGGGGGGAGTGTTCCCGGTGTTGGGTGGGTCCGGAGCCGGTGGTGGTGGGGGGGCTGTTTGGGGCTGGGATTGGGAGAGACTTCTTCACTCGGGGACTTGTTGGCCTGTGGGGTTCCCTGCCGCGGAGAGTTGTTGATGCCAGTTCATTAGATGTGTTCGGGGGGGAGTTGGATGTTGTCCTTGTGGCTGGGGGGGTCGTGGGGTTGTGGAGGGCACGTGGGGGGGAGGTGCTGGGGTGGGTGATCAGCCATGATCTTGTTGAATGTCGGTGCAGGCTCGAAGGGCCGAATGGCTTACTCCTGCACCTATTTTCTATGTTTCTATGTCTCCCTGCATTGGTTCCCATTCCCCTGCCATATTAGTTTAACTCCTCCCCAACAGCACTAGCAAACCCTCCTCCTAGGACATTGGTTCCGGTCCTGCCGAGGTGCAGACCGTCCGGTTTGTATTGGTCCCACCTACCCCAGAACTGGTTTCAATGCCCCAGGAATTTGAATCCCTCCCTGCTGCACCACTGCTCAAGCCATGTATTCATCTGAGCTATCCTGCAATTCCTACTCTGACTTGCATGTGGCACTGGTAACAATCCTGAAATTACTACTTTTGAGGTTCGACTTTTTAATTTAGCTCCTGAGATCCCTAATTTCATCTCGTAGACCTCATCCCGTTTTTTACCTATATCGTTGGTACCAATGTGCACCACGACAACTGGCTGTTCACCCTCCCGTTTCAGAATGTCCTGCACCCGCTCCGAGACATCCTTGACCCTTGCACCAGGGAGGCAACATACCATCCTGGAGTCTCGGTTGCGGCCGCAGAAACGCCTATCTATTCCCCTCACAATCGAATCCCCTATCACTATCGCTCTCCCACTCTTTTTCCTGCCCTCCTGTGCAGCAGAGCCAGCCACGGTGCCATGAACTTGGCTGCTGCTGCCCTCCCTTGATGAGTCATCCCCCTCAACAGTACTCAAAGCGGTGTATCTGTTTTGCAGGGGGATGACCACAGGGGACCCCTGCACTACCTTCCTTGCACTGCTCTTCCTGCTGGTCTTCCATTCCCTATCTGGCTGTGGACCCTTTACCTGCGGTAAGACCAACTCGCTACACGTGCTAATCACGTCATTCTCAGCATCGTGGATGCTCCAGAGTGAATCCACCTTCAGCTCCAATTCTGCAACATGGGTCCATCAGGAGCTGGAGGCAGATACACTTCCCGCAGATGTAGTCGTCAGGGATACCGGAAGTGTCCCTGAGTTCCCACATAGTACAGGAGGAGCATATCACGTGTCCGAGCTCTCCTGCCATGACTTAACCCTTAGATACACTTAATTTGGTGACAACAATGTTAACAGGTTACTTACTGATATAAAAAGAAAAAGAAAAGCTACTTACCAATCACCAGCCAATCACTTACCCCTTTGGCTGCGATGTCAACTTTTGATTTCTTTCTACTTCTTTTTTGCTTTCTCTCCCCGCTGAAGCTGCACAAGCTCCGCCTTTATAGGTCTCACCAGCATCGGGAACATTCTTCCTGCATCTAACCTGTCCAGTCCCGTCAGAATTTTATATATTTCTATGAGATCCCCTCTCATCCTTCTAAACACCAGTGAATACAGGCCCAGACGATCCAGTCTCTCCTCATATGTCAATCCTGCCATCCCTGGAATCAGTCTGGTGAACATTCGCTGCACTCCCTCAATCGCAACAACATCCTTCCTCAGATTAGGAGACCAAAACTGAACACAATATTCCAGGTGAGGCCTCACTAAGGCCCTGTACAACTGAAGTAAGACCTCCCTGCTCCTATACTCAAATCCGCTACCTATGAAGGCCAACATGACATTTGCCTTCTTCACCGCCTGCTGTACCTGCATGCCAACTTTCAATGACTGATGTACCATGACACCCAGGTCTCGTTGCACCTCCCCTTTTCCTAATCTGTCACCATTCAGATAATATTCTGCCTTCGTGTTATTGCCACCATTTGCCACCATTTTCCACCATAACCTCACATTTATCCACATTATACTGCATCTGCCATGCATTTGCCCACTCACCTAACCGGTCCAAGTCACCCTGCAGAGTCTTAGCATCCTCCTCACAGCTCACACCGTCACCCAGCTTAGTGTCACCTGCAAACTTGGAGATATTACACTCAATTTCTTCATCTAAATCATTAATGTACATTAGAAGCTGGGGTCTCAGCACTGAGCCCTGCGGCACACCACTGGTCACTGCCTGCCATTCTGAAAAGACTCTCTGCTTCCTGTCTGCCAACCAGTTCTCTATCCATTCAGTACATTACCCCCACTACTATGTGCTTTAATTTTGCACACCAATCTCTTGTGTGGGACCTTGTCAAGAACCACATCCACTGGTTCTCCCCTGTCCACTCTATTAGGTACATCCTCAAAAAATTCTAGAAGATTTGTCAAGCATGATTTCCCTTTCATAAATCCATGCTGACTTGGACCGATCCTGTCACTGCTTTCCAAATGCGTTGCTATTTCATCTTTAATAATGGATTCCAACATTTTCCCCACTACTGATGTCAGGCTAACCGGTCTATAATTACTCGTTTTCTCTCTCCCTCCTTTTTTAAAAAGTGGTGTTACATTAGCTACCCTCCAGTCCATAGGAACTGATCCACAGTCGATAGACTGCTGGAAAATGATCACCAATGCATCCACTATTTCGAGGGCCACTTCCTTAAGTACTCTGGAATGCAGATTATCTGGCCCCAGGGATTTATCGGCCTTCAATCCCATCAATTTCCCTAACACAATTTCCCGCCTAACAAATGATTTCCTTCAGTTCCTCCTTCTCACTAGACCCTCAGTCCCCTAATATTTCCAGAAGATTATCTGTGTCTTCCTTCCTGAAGACAAAACCAAAGTATTTGTTCAACTGGTCTGCCATTTCTTTGTTCCCCATTATAAATTCACCTGATTCTGACTGCAAGGGACCTACGTTTGTCTTCACTAATCTTTTTCTCTTCACATATCTAAAGAAGCTTTTGCAGTCAGTTTTTCTGTTCCCAGCAAGCTTCCTCTCATACTCTATTTTCTGGTATGATCTATTCTCTAAAGGTATGGTCGTGGTGAGCGGAGGGGAAAGTAAGAGATGCATGCTTACACCACCTTATACCATTAATGTCAGCCAGTGGCTCAGTGGGTAGCACCTTTGCCTTTGAGTCAGAAGGTTGTGGGTTCAAGTCCTGCTCCAGGGACTTAAGCACAAAAATCTTGGTTGACACTCCAGTGCAGTGTTGAGGAAGTGCTGTCTTTTGGATGAAACATTAAACCGAGGCTCCATCTGCTCTCAAGTGGACATTAAAGATCCCATGGCACTATTTTGAAGAAGAGCAGTGAAGTTATCCCCAGTGTCCTGGCCAATATTTATCCCTCAATCAACATAACAAAAACAGATGATCTGGTCATTATCACATTGCTGTTTATGGGAGCTTGCTGTCTGCAAATTGACTGCCGCGTTTCCTACATTACAACAGTGACTCCACTTCAAAAAGCACTTCATTGGCTGAAAAGCGCTTTGAGACATCCGGTGGTCATGAAAGACACTATATAAATTCGTCTTTCTATTTTTCTCTCTTTCGCTTCCTCTCTTTCTCTCTCTCTTTCTTTCTTTATCAGAAGACATTGTGGGATGAGAGGTAAATGGGATGTGAAAGGAGGATTAGCTGTGAGGATACCGTCATCTTCGATGGTTTCAGCCCCGCTGCTGGTCATGGGCTCAGTGATGGCCGGTCCAATGTTGGTGATCAGCATCTCCTCCATCGGGGTAAGGTCATGTAGCTGTACCAGTTCCTTGCCGCTTAGCACCTGCTGCCTTCAGTTATGTGCCAACTTGTTCTGCAAGAGGGAGGGAAGTGTATCAATGAGTGGGGTGCAATGTGTTTGGGTGATGTGCCTGTCATGATTGGATAGCTGACAAGTGTGTTCAAACTGTGAGATGTGAGTGTGAGGCTTGCAGCAATGTTTAGTGTGTGAGGCTGAGGTGAAGTTATAAGTCTGAGTTACGAGTCCTGTTTGATGGACATTGTTGGCAGGTGAGTGCTGGGGGTGTGGTACACTGAGGTGTGTCTGAGACTAGTGGTGCAGTTGGTGGGAGACAGCATTTGAAGATGCATTCATTGACCTTGACCGCTCGTGTCAGGTCATTGAACTTTTTGCGGCACTGCATACTGGTCCTCGGGGTTTGACTCCTGGCATTGATCGCCATGGCTACTTTCTCCCACTGTCTTTGCAGAGTTTGTCTGGAGGGCTTCCTGGCCCCCTAAGGATAGAGGGCACCCTGTGGATAGGGGACCTCTCTCCTCCCGTCCACCTATTCCTCCAGTGCAGCATCTGAGAAGCTTGGCACATGCTCACTCTCCTGATGTGCCATTCGTCACTGTTTTTGCAAGTCAGTCTCTCTCTTCCCCAGCCACTTCTAACATCTGGTCCTGACAGAATGCCCCTCCTGTTTAAGAGGTGCAGGCTGGATTTAAGTAGTACAGACTAGCTTGAAGTGATGCTAGCCTTCAGGAGCTTGGCCCCCTGCTGAGGCATTCAGCCACTCAACAGTGCATTTAGCGCTGCCATCATTTAAATTAGCAGTTTGCGTACAGACTGCATCAGAAGCAGTCACCAGTTAGTCACGCATCATGATCACTGCACCCGTTTTATGGGGTGATCGAATATAGCCCCCTAGAGTTTGGTCACAATTGACGTTAGACTAACTAATCAATAAATATCTTGTTGATCCTTCTCTCCCTTCTTGAATAAAGATGTTGTATTGGCCAATTTCCAGTTCCATATTTATGTAGAATTAACAAATTGTGGCCAGAGCATCTCTTATCTCCGCTCTTACTTCTTTCAACCGCCTAAAATGCATGCCAAGGCCCGGTGATTTGAGTTCTGCTTAGTTAATTTAGAACCAATTCCTTTCCCACAGTTATCTCTAACTACTGTTCCGTAACCGCCTCTTGTACATCTACATTCTCAATTCTATGATCATTTGCAAAAACAAATACAAAATATTTATTTAATATATTTATGATATCTTCATCCATGACAATTCAACTACCCCCTTCATCCCTGAGCTATTCCACCTTCTCAGTTAGAGATGTTGAATAGTACAGAGACTATTACAAGTGCAGAGGGAGAATCTCAACCCACCTTGTGTGAGACCTAGTTCAGTGGTAGCATTCTTGCCTCTGAATCAGAAGGTTGTGGGTTCAAGCCCTACTTAAGAGACTTGAGTATGGACACGAGACTGATGATTCAGTTTGGGATTGTGAAATTGTTGTCTTTTAGATGAGATCTTAAACCGAGGCTCCATCCGCCCTCAAAGATTGACATAAAAGATCCCATGGGTCTGTTCAAGGAAGAGTAAGGAATTCTCCTGATGTCCTGGCCAATATTTATTCCTCAACCAACACCACCAAAAACAAATTATCCATGCATTTATCTCATTGATATTTGTTTGACCTTGCTTGCACAAATTGGCTGCCGTGTTTCCTACATTACAACGGTGACTACACTTCAAGAGTACTTCAGTGCCTTTGGAATATCCTCAGGTCATTACAAAATAGCAAGTTCTTTCTTTACCTTCCCTTTAACTATTCATTTACTTATACAAGCCCTTATTATTTCTTTTTATATTATCTGCTTGCATTATTTTATATTCGTTTTATTCCATCTAATCTCACTTTTCACCTCCCCTCGTACAAAATGCTGAGGTACAGAGGGATCTGGAGGTCCTTGTACAAAAAATTACAATGCAGGTACAGCAAGTAATTAGGAAGGCAAATGGAATGTTGGCCTTTATTGCAAGGGGGATGGAGTATAAAAGTAGGGAAGTCCTGCTCCAACTGTACAGGGCATGGTGAGACCTGGAGTACAGTGTACAGTTTTGGTCTCTTTATTTAAGGAGGACATACTTGCATCGGAGGCAGTTCAGAGAAGGTTCACGAAGTTGAATCCTGAGATGAAGGGGTTGACTTATGAATAAAGGTTGAGCAGGTTGGGCCGATACTCATTGGAGTTTAGAAGAATGAGAGGGGATCTTATTGAAACATGTAAGATTCTGAAGGGGCTTGACAGGGTAGATGCAGAGAGGATGTTTCCCCTCGTGGGGGAATTTAGAACTGGGGGGGCATAGTTTCAGAATAAGGGGCCGCCCATTTAAAACAGAAATGAGGAGGACTTTCTTCTCTCAGAGGATCATGAATCTTTGGAATTCTCTACCCCAGAGAGCTGTGGAGGCTGAGTCATTGAATATATTTAAGGTGGAGATAGACAGATTTTTGAACGATAAGTGAATCAAGGGATATGGGGAGCGGGCAGGGAAGTGGAGTTGAGGCCAAGATCAGATCAGCCATTAAGTGACGGAGCAGGCTTGAGGGGCCAAATGGCCAACTCCGAATCCTATTTCTTATGTTCCCACAGAGAATTAACTCAAAACTTTGACTTGACACTCTATCTTGCTTGCAATCTTTTACTTGATAAAAATACTGCTGCCATTGGGGAGCACGGTCACAAAAAGAGAATGTATATGAAATTGTGTTCTGCCTCATTATATTATGAGTAATTAGAAGCAGCAGAAGTACAAGTCGTGGGAAATATGACCAACAGTACAATTATAGGATAATAGTAAAACAAGCAAGAGGATTACAGGATAATAGGCAAGGCTGGAATTCAAGGCAGAATAATAGCCAAAGCAACATTACAGACAAGCAAAAATAAAACAGTTCCAGAATGTCGGAAGAATTCTTGAGATTGAATCATTGTTTATTTTTGTGGTTATCATGGGAAGGGATGTCGATGCTGGGATATGGAAGACTTTAAGGGCTAGAATTTGCACTGCATCTCCGTCCGGTTGCTCGGCGGTATTGGTCGTTTTGGGCGAGAACCAGGTCGGTGAAAATTTCCGCAAAGAGTCCTGCTGGCGGTTTCGTAATACCGCTGGGGAGCAGACCACCGGCGTGTACCATCCATAGACCGCCATCGCCCGATTTTTGATTCAGCGGTGACCCTGTAGGTAAGTAGAAAAAAAACGCCCACGAGAAACAGCGGGTGCTGGGCCGTAGGTAGTAGCCCGGCAAAGAAAGGTAAGTTAATGGGCTTTTAATAATTATTTTAAAATTCTTTTACAGTGATTAAGGTGAAAAGGGTCCTGAGAATGTTTTCTGATTTTTTATTTTATGCTTTTTGGAAAAAATATTTTTTGTATTTTCCCCCTCCTAGGCCCAACCCACAGTCTCGGTCTAAATTTTAGTAATTATCGACCATTTTGTTTAAGAACCGCTCAATTGGCCCAAGATTGCGTTTTCCACCGAGAATCGGGGTGTAAGGTCCATTTTATTTTGCCAGGTGGAATTTTTTCCTTTTTGTGTAGAATTTTTCGCCCGCGGTAATTTTAAAATCTTAGCGGTATTTTGGGCGGCAATCCGGCGCTGGCGGATTTTTGGGAAATTCTAGCCCTAAGACCATTTGCAGTCATTGAAGACTCCAAATAAAAGATTTAATCGGCAGAAAAAAAAAACATACTGCATTTGAAATCGTTCCTTTAAGAAAGCAGGGAAGCATATTAGCTTATGACTGAGTTTAAGTCCGAGTGCTGCTTCACACATTAGCCCACTCATCTGAGTTGAGGGTGTTTTATAAATTCCTGCAAGGACCACCTATTGTAGCTTTTGGTGAATGGGACTGTGGAGACAAGAAGCAATGGATTGAGCCAACTCCTCACCTGCTTAAGTTGGGCCTTCTACTGAGGAGTGACAAAGCAGGACTGGGGTGAAGATGTAAATAAACCTGTCCAACTAGAGGAGAATGCACAGGCACGGGGCATTTTTTTTTTGTGGCTAGTCTAGGTGAACTGAATTATAGGTTCATGCTTTTCCTAAAGGTTTATTCAAACTCAGATATAAAGAAAAAAGAAAAGAAGTAAATAGCTGGATTTATATAGCAAGATATTGAGGTATGGTGGAATAATGGTTATTTTACTGGCCTAATAATTCAGAGAATGTGAGTTCAAAATTCCTCTGTGGCAAATTTGTGAATTTGAATTCAGCAAAAAAATACTTGGAAATAAAAAAAATAATGTCAGGAAAAGTGACCAGGAAGCTGGCAGATTGTCGTAAAATCCCACCTGATATGCTCTGTGGAAGGAAATTTGAGTTCCTTCCCCCGGGAAATGCGGCAGCCAACTTGCGCACAGCAAACTCACAAGGAATGCAAATTTCCTTTCCCCCATCTGGCCTACACGTGACTCCAGTCCCACACCAACGTGGTTGATTCAGTTGTATCCAACTGCTAGCGGTTCAAAAAGGCTTGCATTTCACGACCACTGGTCGTCTCAAAGCGCTTTACAGCCAATGAAGTACTTTTGGAGTGTAGTCACTATTGTAATGTGGGAAATAATATAGATGCGTGCCAATGAATCAGATCGTATAACAAACCAGTTGGGAGAAATTATATACTCACAGGGAGCCTGCTATACTTGGGTCCCACAGCTTCAAGAGGAGTGCATAATTAGACGCAATTAATTAGTAGGTTGCATTCTCCAAACTGATTCTGTCATACTAACCCCAGGCGGGAGCACTTAAAGAGCCTGATAGTCCTATTAGTAGCTTATCGAATACATTATAATATTAGTAGAGTACGTACTAGAGTCTGATGACAGTCTCATCATCACACTCGCCAATGCCTGTATATCTATCTTCCCTCTGTTTTCATGCATATGGTCCTTATTAAATGACAATAGGCGTCTGCCATTGTTCCATTCCCCCCTTTTCCAGCATCACATGATTTGGCAGCTCTCTCATTCTACAGAACGGGAAGATTGCCAGTGAATAATTACCAATCTCCGGGAGAAATGGCCGTTCCAGGTTGAAGTCAAGGCTTTTCAGTGCTGGACATCTTTGATTTTGTTTTTCCAAGTGTGTGGGATTGGAGGGGTTGTAGGACTGAGGCAGCAGAAGTGCTTCCTGGAAAGTTGTTTCTCAGATTCTAGTGTTTATTAATAGCTCATTCTCTGAATTAATATCAGACCAAGGCAGGAATCTGCCTGAAAACCTGCTCTCAAGTTTCCTTACAGTGCCACTGACATAATGTGCCTGTTCGGGAGTCGGGAGACCTCGGTTCAGACCTCAAACCCAAGCAAACAAGGGTCTGCTTCGATGAATTTGAAACGCAATTGCTGGCGCATTAAATGCCCCCTCAATGAGAAATTCTTCGGAGATTTTGCATCTCCTGTGAATCTGCCCTTCTATTGTATCTATTAAGTGAGGAAGTGGTTTGAAGAACTTTTCAGCTCAGAATTGCGACCAGGCAAATCACTGGATTTGATTATTAGGGATAAAATTGCTGTTCGCTTGTATGATAACGACCTAGCAATCTGCAGCCAACAAGTGTTCAGAAGATCTTGTCTAACCAGCCTGCCTGACTTTTTTTTTTGACGAAGTGGACTATGGAGCACCCCGTCACATGGTTTACCTAGACGTCCACAAAATTTTAGACAAAGTTTTTTTGTGGGGACCATGTAATTTTAAATTAAAATAAAAACCATAGACGTGCTATTTTACTTTGCACACTTTCCCCCTCCCCTGCATGTTCATGATGCTGAGTTCAGGGTCCATTGCACTTATAAACTTAAAGCAGTGGGGCATGCACAATAAAACTGGGAATGTTTAGGCAGTTGCAAAAAGAGGCAGGAAGCTGCAGGTATTTGTTGGGGAAGTGATGTTAGGCTGGGAAGGGAATGTGTTGAGTGAGTGCCACGGTAATCAGTGTTGTAATGTATGTTGTCTCGAATTGACATTAATTCAGAAGCTGAGTGCAAACTGATCACATTTTCAGATGATACTGAACTAAAGGGGAAATTGAATCTGAAGGGATAGCTGAGGAATTATAAAAGAAGTAGATGCAAAATATCTGAGAGGAGAAAACAGTGGCAGATGAAATTTAATATGGACCAGTGTAAACGACTACGACAGTGATGAAGACAAGAGTGATGATAACCTTGCAGTTGATGTTTCCAACGAGGAGCCTTCATTGCCTCGCAGCAGTCCTTCACAAGCAACACATGAGAACGGATTGGACAAACTGCACTTGAGGAGAAAGAACCAAGTCAATAGACCCACATCCTAGGTTTCCACCAGTAGCACGCCTCCTCCTCTAAAAAGTAAAATATTTGGGACGTTTGCCTAGACGCTATATAAATGTAAGTTGTTGTTACAACATATATGAGGTATAGCACTTGCCAAACACCCTCACAGCAAACGATTCAGACCTGCAGTGACTTTTCTCCTGCGTGTACTGAGGTCAGTGTGTAACCCAGGTTCCGTGTTTGAGTCTGTGCAGGTGTATCGAATGCACTTGGCCAAATAACATGGTGATGTTCAAGTTAATGGTCACTTGCTGTACCTCCTTAATATTGCAAAAAAGTCCCGATAGTGAGATTTCCCCATTAAATCCCGTCACGTAAGGCTCACCCATTGATTCAGCAGCTTAAATCGGCAGGTATCTGAGACATATAGACCGAGAAGGTGCCCGGTTTCAGTCTTTGGTCAATGCTGTGTTCGTGGATCTCGGGGATAATGGTAAGGGTGGTACAACTGACAGGGTTAGGGATGGGGAAAGTGTGTGGCTGCCAAGTGAGGGTAGAATTGAGCTTGACTGTGATCCCCTCTGTACTGATACAAAAATCCCGCGACCTAAAGAATAGAGGGTGGGTGGAGAAAGCACAGGAGATTCAACAGCTGGCCGACAGCCATGATGTGCGAGGATTCTTCATCGCAGTCAAGTCCACCTACGGCCTAAGCACCCAAGGTCCCACCCCACTGCTGGCCAAGAATGGGGAGACACTCATCAAGGACACCGAGGCAGTCAGGACCTGCTGGAAGAAGCACTTCGAAGATCTCCTTAACCGAGACTCTGCCTTTGACTCGAGTGTCCTCCACTCCATCCGGCAGCATGCTACCTGCCACCATCTCAGCAAAACCCCAACACTGCACGATGTAGAAAAGGCCATCTGTCAGCTCATGATCAAGGCATCGGAGCAGATGGAATCCCCGCTGAGGCACTAAAGTATGGGGAGAGGCACTGTTGGCACGAATGCATGACCTCAACGCTCTCATTTGGAAGGAGGAGAGCATGCCGGGAGATCTCAGAGATGCTGTAAGAGTGAACATCTTTTAAAAAGGGGACAAGACTGACTGCGGCAACTACAGAGGAATCTCCCTGTTATCAGCCACTGGGAAAGTCGTCGCTAGAATCCTCCTCAACCGTCTTCTTCCTGTGGCCGAGGAGCTCCTCTCGGAGTCACAGTGCAGATTCCGTCGACTATGGGGCAAAACGGACATGATTTTTACAGCGCGACATCTGCAAAAGAAATGCAGGGAGCAGCGCCAGCCCTTGTACATGGTCTTCTTTGACCTTACAAAGGCCTTTGACACTGTTAACCACAAGGGACTATGGAGTGTCCTCCTCCGTTTCGGCTGCCCCCAAAAGTTTGTCGTCATCCTCTGCCTGCTCCACGAGGATATGCAGGCCGTGATCCTTAACAACGGATCCACCAATCCGCGTCTGGACCGGGGTCAAGCAGGGCTATGTCATCGCGCCAACCCTCTTCTCGATCTTCCTCGCTGAAATGCTCCACCTCACTCTCAAAAAACTCTCCGCTGGAGTGGAACTAAACTGCAGAACCAGTGGGAACCTGTTTAACCTTCATTGTCTCCAGGCCAGATCCAAGACAGTCCCATCCTCTGTCGTCGAACTACAATATGCGGATGGCGTTTGCGTCTACGCACATTCAGAGACCGAACTCCAATTCATAGTCAACATCTTCATTGAGGAGTACGAAAACTTAAGCCTTACACTAAACATCCGTAAGACAAAGGTCCTCCACCAACCTGACCCCACCACACAGCACTGCCCCCCAGTAATCAAGATCCACGGTGCTGCCCTGGACAACGTGGACCACTTTCCATACCTCGGGAGTCTATTATCAGCAAGGGCAGACATCGACGAGAAGGTTCAACACCACCTCCAGTGCGCCAGCACAGCCTTCGGCCACCTGAGGAAGAGAGTTTTCAAAGATCAGGCCCTCAAATCTGGCACCAAGCTATGGTCTACAGGGTTGTAGTGATACCCACCCTCTTGTATGGCTCAGAGACATGGACCATATACAGTAGACACATCAAATCGCTGGAGAAATATCACCAACGATGTCTCCGCAAGATCCTGCAAATCCCCTGGGAGGACAGATGCACCAACGTTAGTGTCCTCGATCAGGCCAACATTCCCAGCATTGAAGCACTGACCACACTTGATCAGCTCTGTTGGGTGGTCCACATTGTTCGCATGCCTGACACCGGACTCCCAAAGCAAGCGCTCTACTCGGAACTCCTACATGGCAAGCGAGCCCCAGGTGGGCAGATGAAATGTTTCAAGGACACTCTCAAAGCCTTCTTGATAAAATGCAACATTCCCATTGACACCTGGAAGTCCCTGGCCAAAGACCGCCCTAATTGGAGGAAGAGCATCCGGGAGGGTGCTGAGCACCTCAAGTCTCGTCGCCGAGAGCGTGCAGAAAGCAAACGCAGGCATCGGAAGGAGTGGGTGTAGTTTATAGACCCCTAAATAATAACTTCACGGTGGGGCAGACAATAATCAAGGGAATAATGGAGCCATGTGAAAAAGGAACGGCAGTAATCATGGGGGATTTTAACCTACATATCGATTGGTCAAATCAAATCGCACGGGGTAGCCTTGAGGAGGAATTCATAGAATGCATACGGGATTGTTTCTTAGAACAGTATGTTACAGAACCTACAAGGTAGCATGCTATCTTAGATCTGGTCCTGTGGAATGAGACAGGAATAATAAACGATCTCCGAGTAAAAGATCCTCTCGGAATGAGTGATCACAGTATGGTTGAATTTGTAATACAGATTGAGGGTGAGGAAGTAGTGTCTCAAACGAGCGTACTATGCTTAAACAAAGGGGACTAAAGTGGGATGAGGGCAGAGTTGGCTAAAGTAGACTGGAAACACAGACTAAACGGTGACACAATTGAGGAACAGTGGAGGACTTTTAAGGAGTTCTTTCATGGTGCTCAACAAAAATATATTCCAGTGAAAAAGAAGGGCGGTAAGAGAAGGGATAACCAGCCGTGGATAACCAAGGAAATAAAGGAGAGTATCAAATTAAAAACCAATGCGTATAAGGTGGCCAAGGTTAGTGGGAAACTAGCAGATTGAGAAAATTTTAAACGACAGCAAAGAATGACTAAGAAAGCAATAAAGAAAGGAAAGATAGATTACGAAAGTAAACTTGTGCAAAACATAAAAACAGATAGTAAAAGCTTTCACCGATATATAAAACGGAAAAGAGTGACTAAAGTAAATATTGGTCCCTTAGAAGATGAGAAGGGGGATTTAATAATGAGAAATGTGGAAATGGCTGAGGCCTTAAACAATTATTTTGCTTCGGTCTTCACAGTGGAAGACACAAAAACCATGCCAAAAATTGCTGGTCACGGGAATGTGGGAAGGGAGGACCTTGAGATAATCACTATCACTAGGGGAGTAGTGCTGGACAGGCTAATGGGACTCAAGGTAGACAAGTCCCCTGGTCCTGATGAAATGCATCCCAGGGTATTAAAAGAGATGGCGGAAGTTATAGCAGATGCATTCGTTATAATCTACCAAAATTCTCTGGACTCTGGGGAGGTACCAGCGGATTGGAAAGCAGCTAATGTAATGCCTCTGTTTAAAAAAGGGGGCAGACAAAAGGCAGGTAACTATAGGCAGGTTAGTTTAACATCTGTAGTGGGGAAAATGCTTGAAGCTATCATTAAGGAAGAAATAGCGGGACATCTAGATAGGAATAGTGCAATCAAGCAGACGCAACATGGATTCATGAAGGGAAAATCATGTTTAACTAATTTACTGGAATTCTTTGAGGGTATAATGAACATGGTGGATAGAGGTATACCGATGGATGTGGTGTATTTAGACTTCCAAAAGGCATTCGATAAGGTGCCATACAAAAGGTTATTGCAGAAGATAAAGGTACGTGGAGTCAGAGGAAATGTATTAGCATGGATCGAGAATTGGCTAACTAACAGAAAGCAGAGAGTCGGGATAAATGGGTCCTTTTCGGGTTGGAAATCGGTGGTTAGTGGTGTGCCACAGGGATCGGTGCTGGGACCACAACTGTTTACAATATACATAGATATCCTGGAAGAGGGAACAGAGTGTAGTGTAACAAAATTTGCAGATGACACAAAGATCAGTGGGAAAGTGGGTTGTGTAGAGGACACAGAGGGGCTGCAAAGAGATTTAGATAGGTTCAACGAATGGGCTGAGGTTTGGCAGATGGAATACAATGTCGGAAAATGTGAGGTCATCCACTTTGGAAAAAAACAGTAAAAGGGAATATTATTTGAATGGGGAGAAATTACAACATGCTGCGGTGCAGAGGGATCTGGGGGTCCTTGTGCATGAATCCCAAAAAGTTAGTTTGCAGGTGCAGCAGGTAATCAGGAAGGCAAATGGAATGTTGGCCTTCATTGCGAGAGGGATGGAGTACAAAAGCAGGGAGGTCCTGCTGCAACTGTACAGGGTCTTGGTGAGGCTGCACCTGGAGTACTGCGTGCAGTTTTGGTCACCTTACTTAAGGAAGGATATACTAGCTTTGGAGGGGGTACAGAGACAATTCACTAGGCTGATTCCGGAGATGAGGGGGTTACCTTATGATGATAGATAGAGTAGACTGGGTCTTTACTCATTGGAGTTCAGAAGGATGAGGGGTGACCTTATAGAAACATTTAAAATAATGAAAGGGATAGACAAGATAGAGGCAGAGAGGTTGTTTCCACTGGTCGGGGAGACTAGAACTAGGGGGCACAGCCTCAAAATACGGGGGAGCCAATTTAAAACTGAGTTGAGAAGGAATTCTTCTCCCAGAGGGTTGTGAATCTGTGGAATTCTCTGCCCAAGGAAGTAGTTGAGGCGAGCTCATTGAATGTATTCAAATCACAGATAGATAGATTTTTAACCAATAAGGTAATTAAGGGTTACGGGGAGCGGGCAGGTAACTGGAGCTGAGTCCAGGGCCAGATCAGCCATGATCTTGTTGAATGGCAGAGCAGGCTCGAGGGGCTAGATGGCCTACTCCTGTTCCTAATTCTTATGTTCTTATGTTCTTATACTCGCACACATCACTATATACCAGTACACACCATTATATACCAGTACATGCCACTATATACCAGTACACACTGCGATATACCAGTACACACCACTATATATCAGTGCACACTGCGATATACCAGTACACACCACTATATATCAGTGCACACCAGTATCTACCAAAGCACACCACTATATACAAGTACATGCCACTAGATACCTGTACACACTGCTATATACCAGTGCACAACACTATATACCAGTAACACGACTACATACTAGTAAATGCCACTATATACCAGAACACGCTGGTATATACCAGTACACACCACTATATACCAGTACATGCCACTCTGTACCAGTACCCATCACTATATACCAGTGCACACCACTATATATCAGTGCACACCACTATATGCCAGCACACAACGCTAAATACCAGTACACACCACTATATACTAGTGCCCGCCACTATATACCAATATATACCACTATGTACCAGCACAAACCACTATATACCAGCACACACCACTATATAACAGTACACACCACCATATACGAGTACATGTCACTATATACAAGTACACACTGCTATATACCAGTACACACCACTATATACCAGTACACACCAATATATACCAGTACCCACCACTATATACCAATATATACCACTACATACCAGTACACACCACTATATACCAATATATACCACTATATACCAGTGCACACCACTATATACCAGTATCTGCCACTATATACCAATATATACCACTATGTACCAGCACACATCACTATATACCAGCACACAGCAATATATACCAGTGCACACCACTATATAGCAGTGTACACCACTATATACCAGTACAAATCACTATGTACCAGCACACACAACTATATACCAATACCCACCACTATATACTAGTGCCTGCCACTATATACCAATATATACCACTATGTACCAGCACACATCACTATATACCAGCACACAGAAATATATACCAGTGCACACCACTATATACCAGTGCACACCACTATATAGCAGTGCACACCACTATATACCAGCACACACCACTATATACCAGTGCACACCACTATATACCAGTGCACACCACTATATGCCAGTACACACCACCATATACCAGTACGTACCACTATATACCAGTACGCACCATTATATACCAGTACATGCCACTATATACCAGTACACACTGCTATATACCAGTACGCACCACTATATACCAGTACACACCACCATATACCAGTACGTACCACTATATACCAGTACGCACCATTATATACTAGTACATGCCACTATATACCAGTACGCACTGCTATATACCAGTACGCACCACTATATACCAGCACACACCACTAAATACCAGTATACACCACTATATACTAGTGCCCACCACTATATACCAATATATACCACTATGCACCAGCACAAACCACTATATAGCAGCACACACCACTATATACTAGTGCCCTCCAATATATACCAATATATACCACTGTGTACCAGCACAAACCACTATATACCAATACACACCACTATATACCAGTACACACCACGATATACAAGTACGCACTATATACCAGTATCTGCCAATATATACCAATATATACTACTATGTACCAGCACACATCACTATATAACAGCACACGGCAATATATACCAGTGCACACCACTATATACCAGTGCACACCACTATATACCAGCACAAATCACTATATACCAGCACACACCTCTATATACCAATACCCACCACTATATACTAGTGCCCGCCACTATATGTCAGCACACACCACTATATACCAGTGCACACCACTTTATACTAGTGCACACCACTATTTACCAGTACACACCACTATATACCAGTACATGCCACTATATACCAGTACGCACCATTATATATCAGTACATGCCATTATATACCAGTACACACTGCTGTATATCAGTACCCACCACTATATACCAGTGCACACCAGTACCCACGACTATATACCAATATATACTACTATGTACCAGCACACATCACTATATACCAGTGCACACCACTATATACCAATGCACACCACCATATACCAGCACACACTACTATATACCAGCACACACCACTCTATACCAGTGCACACCACCATATACGAGTACATGCCACTATGTACCAGTACGCACCACTATATACCAGTACTCACCAATATATATCAATATGTACCACTATATACCAGTGCACACCACTATATACCAGTACCCGCCACTATATCTCAATATATACCACGATATACCAGCACACACCACTATATACCAGTACCCGCACTATATACTAATATATACCACTATTTATCAGCACCCATCACTATATACCAGTGCACACCACTATAAACATGTGCACACCACTATATACCAGTGCACACCACTATATACCAATACCACCACTATGTATCAGAACCCGCCACTAAATACCAGTACATGCCACCCAAAACCGTGCACACCACTATATACCAGTACCCGCCACTATATACCAATATATACTACTATGTACCAGCACACATCACTATATACCAGTGCACACCACTATATACCAATGCACACCACTATATATCAATATATACCACTATATACCAGTGCACACCACTATATGCCAGTACACACCACCATATATAAGTACATGCCACTATATACCAGTTCTTGCCACTATATACCAGTACACATTGCTACATACCAGTACACACCACTATATACCAATATATACCACCATACACCAGTGCACACCACTATATCCCAATATATTCCACTATATACCAGTACACACCACTATATAACAATATATACCACTATATACCAGTGCACACCACTATATACCAGTACACACCACCATATACGAGTACATGCCACTATATACCAGTTCTTGCCACTATATACCAGTACACATTGCTACATACCAGTACACACCACTATATACCAATATATTCCACTATATATCAGTGCACACCACTATATACCAGTGCACACCACTATATACCAGTGCACACCACTATCTACCAGCACACACCACTATATACCAGCACACACCACTCTATACCAGTGCACACCACTATATACCAGTGCACACCACTGTCTACCAGCACACACCACTATATACCAGCACACACCACTATCTACCAGTGCACACCACTATATATCAGTACCCACCACTATATACCAGTGCACACCACTATCTACCAAAGCACACCACTATATACCAGTACATGCCACTATATACCAGTACACACCAGTATCTACCAAAGCACACCGCTATATACCAGTACACACCACTATATACCAGTACCCGCCACTCTATACCAGTACACACCACTATATACCACTGCACACCACTATATACTACAGTAGACTCATTTAATAGGTTCAACACAACAGCAACATGAATTTATATAACGCCTTTAACAGAACAAAATGTTCCACGGTGCTTCACACGGTGCTTCACAGGAGCATTATCAAATAAAATTTGACTGCGAGCGACATAAATAGATATTAGGAAAGGTGAGCAAAAACTTGGTCAAAGAGGTAAATTTTAAGGAGAGTCTTAAGAGAGAAGAGAGAAATATAGAGGTGGAGAGGTTTAGGGAAGGAATTCCAGAGCTTTGGGCCTAGGCAGCTGAAGGCACAGCTGTCAATGAGAGTAGTGCACCTTATCTTATGATTGTTTACTATATTTTTTACCCTAGTAACTCAATTCAAATTGGATTCATTTTGCGATTATTAATATAAAACTAGTTTAGTCCCAGTAGAAAGATCCTCCTTCCTCTGGAAATCATTATAATGTTGCACTTGGCAGTTTTTAAGATATTTCTATCCATAGTTCCCAATGGGACCTTGAAACAACATCTCACCGACTCTTCCACACACTGGAACTGAGTCAGGATTGTCAGAATTCCTTTCTCGGCCAGTATTACATTCCCTCACTGTGTGTCGCCCTCCCACGTACTCAGTTCACTTCCTGCTGGGAATGTCTCAACCAGCACTCTGCTGAAGAAGCAGGAGTTCCAGCAGTGTTAACACAGCACATGCTGTGACGATCACAATAAGGGTAAGGAGGCCTCTGGTATTGCACTTGACCCGGTGTATCAGTTTTTTACTGTGGTAAGTTGACTGTGATCCCACGCTGTCGCTACAGGCAGCAACATTTTCCAAGACATTCCCGGGGATCGCATTGTGATCGGCTGCCTGTGATATCTAAATCAAAAATGTCATCTGTGAGCCTCGGCACTGACCCTTGGCCCGGCATCAGCCCTCATCTTCTGTGAGGATTTGGCCCAAAGCCAGGTGCCAGGACTGCAAACAATGGCCTCTGCCATCTGCTGAGAAGATTAAGTAGGCAGGGCATGGCATAGATGCTGGAAACTGCAGGGTTATCTCATAGACAACAGCCAGTTCGCCCTCCAGAAAGCTGTCTTGCCAACGGTCATGGAAACTGCCAGGAAACCTGCTGGAAGCAACAGTTATGATATTGCAGATGTCAAATAATGCAATCGAAGTGTAGCTTGTTGTGGTAGATGAGCCCATCTTCTGTAGATGCACAGCTACATACAGGTGTCACAGCAGAGCTTGATCTCCAATCGTCTTGGTTAACCCTTGCCACTGGATCAAGACCCAGCTTTGCCAAGCCCGTGTGGTGGCTGGTGTGCAACGGCCACCCCACATTAAAAGAATCCACTCACAGGCATCTTCCACCCTTCAATATGTAGTTCGGGACCTAGAATGTCAGGCCCATTGAAACACCTGTGAACTTATTCCTTTTTGGTGTGGAAGCAAGTCATCCTGGATAGGAGGGACTGTCTAATACTAATACAGGTGTCAGCCTTGGTTGAGTGGTAGAACGTCGTCTCCTGAGTCAGCAGGTTGTGGGTTCAATGTCCCACTCCAGAGACATGAGCACACAATCTTGGGCAGGACTGAGAGACCGCTGCACTGTCTTTCGAATGAGATGTTAAACTGAGGCCCCATCTGCTCTCTCAGTGAAGAGTAGGACATTACCTCATTGCTGTTTGTGGGAGCTTGTTGTGTACAAATTGGCAGCCGTGTATCCTACATTACAACAGTGACTACACTTCAAAAGTACTTTGTTGGCTTGGGTCTTCCTGAGGTTGTGAAGGGCACTATAGAAATGCAGGACTTTCTTTCATGGGTACAATATCCAGAAATGCCATTGGCTGAGCTCCGTGTATGAATAATTGTTACATCACAATCAGTAAGTGGACTTTTCAAGCTTTCTCGACGACTCGGCTGCTGATGGCACAGTCGCTGAGGCCCTGTGCTGAGTTATCTGACCTCAGTGATGTTCAGTCACCCCTGCGGTGAGGAGGGATAAGTAAATCAGCCAGCATTCCTGCTGACTTCTGCTACAGATTGCATGTGGGCGGAAGACGGATAAGGAAAGAGTGAAGCCCCCATGGTCAAATAGCCTGGCCACGCTCAGTGACTAGCCTTCCGCATGCTGAATTGCCACTTGGGCAAGGTATGGAACTGAACCCTAGTATGAGGCAACAACAACAACAACTTGTATTTATATAGCGCCTTTAACGTAGTGAAACATCCCAAGACGCTTCACAGGAGTATTATGCAATAAAAATTTGACATCGAGCCTCATAAGTAGAAATTAGCACAGCTGGTCAAAGAGATATGTTTTAAGGAGCATGTTGAAGGAGGAAAGAGAGGTAGAGAGGCGGAGAGGCTTAGGGAGGGAGTTGCAGAGCTTGGGGCCTTGGCAGCAAAAGGCACGGCCACCAATGGTTGAGCGATTATAATCAGGGATGCTCAGGAGGGCAGAATTAGAGGAGTGCAGACATCTCGGGAGATTGTGAGACTGGAGGAAATTACAGAGATAGGGAGGGGCGAGGCCATGGATTTGAAAATAATGATGAGAATTTTGAAATTGAGGCATACAACAAAGGGGTCGAAATTGATCAAAGGCAAGTTCCGCCCATTTACCCGTGAAAAGACCGCTAAGATCCTGACGGTACTTTGGGCAGAACTTTGGTCAAAAAAGGAGGAAAAAAGCGCTCAGCAACAAAAATTGGTGTTACATGCCGACTCTGGCAAGTAGAGGGCAGTAGGGGAGATTCTGGACAGCAAATGCAATCCTGGAGAAAGTTACCCCGAGGCTGGAGTCGGGTTCAGGGAGGGGGGAATGCACAAAATAAAAATTTTCATTAAAAAAATTACAAAATCTTCGGAGGACCCTTTGACACAAAATCGCTGCAAAAGTAGTAAAAAAAAAAATCTCATTTACCTTTCCTTGCAGGTCTTCATACCTCCCGTCCAGGTAAGACCTGCTTCCATGTGCCGGTCTTTTCTCCTGCAGGGGCGGAGGAACGCTCGGATGAATCTCGGGCGGGAGCGGGCGGGAGGACTGTTTTCGGCGTTCCACGCCGGCGCACACCAGCGGACGCTCCACAGCGGTCCTTCCAAACCGCCGGTGTGAGGGCCTCGCCAATCTCGCACAGAGGGTAGAGCGCTGAAAAAACGAAGACATTTCCCGGCAGCATCAATTTCGGCCCCCCAAGACTTTTTTCCTTATGGTTGTGGAATGGATACCCCTATTCTTGTTTATTGGATAAAGGATGAGACATGATCATCAGCATGACTAACATGAGTTAAAATTATAATGCTGATAGTCTTCAGTATGTATCAGCTCAGTAGATCTCCTGTTATTTGTTCCAGACTACAGGGCAGTGCTGACAGGACTAATCCACATTGAAGCAGTGGGGCTGATAATTAAATATGACACAATCTCTTGTATTACATGTCAACCTTTCCATGAGTGGACGTTAGCTGGACTCATTTCCACGAGTGCTTCAGCAGTCAGTTAATTGCCAGTCTTATTTGCAACCGAGAAATACTAGCCCGCAAATTCCTCTTGGCACAGGTGCTTATGCTGGCAGGAATCGTTCGCATGTAGGCTGCACAATGCGCCATCGCTGTGCCATGTGTGAAGCCCGAGGGAGGTGTGGCAGGAAAGCTGAGGGCGGTGGTGCAGACTCAAAGGGCCGAATGGCCTACTCCTGCACCTATTTTCTATGTTATCCAATGCTGGCACTGTCTCCCTGTTGAACCAGAGCCTGAAGCGGCGTAATTTCTACAGTGGAGCAATGCTCCAAGTCGATTATTGTGCGATGTTTATATATTGAATATTTGCTTAATCTACTCTTGTGTGGCAAGGGTTTCGAATGCTTTTACTAATCTGCAGCAATTTACTAAACTGATCTGCAGCAAAGTCCTTTGTGAGCTGGGTGCCAGTCAGGCCCATGGAGTATTAGTGCAGCACATCACTTCCTCTTTCTGTACAGACATATTTTGTATTCAGTTAAAGGTACTGTGATAAACAACAACAACAACGTGTATTTATTTAGCGCCTTTAACGCAGTGAAACTTCCTAAGGCGCCTCACAGGAGTATTATGAGATAAAATAATTTGACACCGAGCCTCATAAGTAGAAATTAGCGCAGGTGACCAAAAGCTTGGTCAAAGAGGTATGTTTTAAGGAGCATATTGAAGGAGGAAAGAGAGGTAGAGAGGCAGAGAGGTTTAGCCAGGGAGTTCCAGAGCTTGGGGCCAATGCTACAGAAGGCACGGCCACCAATGGTTGAACGATTATAATCAGGGATGCTCAAGAGGGCAGAATTAGAGGAGCGCAGACATCTCGGGGGGTTGTGGGGCTGGAGGAGATAACAGAGATAGGGAGGGGCGAGGCCATGCAGAGATTTGTAAACAAGGATGAGAATTTTGAAATCAAGGCGTTGCTTAACTGGAAGCCAATGCAGGTCAGCGAGCACAGGGGTAATGGATGAGCGGGACTTGGTGCGAGATAGGACATGGGCAGCCAAGCCATGGATCACCTCTAGTTTACATAGGGTAGAATGTGGGAGGCCAGCCAGGAGAGCATTGGAACAGTCAAGTCTAGAGGTAACAAAAGCATGGATGAGGGCTTCAGCAGCGATGAGCTGAGACAAGGGCGGAGATGGGCGATGTTACAGAGGTGGAAATAGGCGGCCTTAGTTATGCTTCGGATATATAGTCGAAAGCTCATTTCAGATTCAAATATGACCACATGGTTGCGAACAGTCTGGTTCAGCCTCAGACAGAAGTTGGGAAGAGGGATGGAGTCAGTGGTTAGGGAACACAGTTTGTGGCAAGGAATGAAAACAATGGCTTCGGTCTTCCCAATATTCAATTGGAGAAAATTTCTGCTCATCCAGAACTGGATGTCAGACAAGCAGTCTGACAATTTAGAGACCATGGAGGGGCCAAGAGAAGTGGTGGTGAGGTAGATCTGAGTGTTAACAGTGTACATATGGAAACTGACGTTGTGTTTCTGGATGATGTCACCAAGGGGCAGCATGTAGATAAGAAATAGGAGGGGGCCACGGATAGATCCTTGGGGGACACCAGATAAAGTGCAAGAGCTTCAAACATGTTCATGTATGAAGGAGTGCATATCGAACAACAATAAGAGGAAAGAATTACTTGCATTTCTATAGCATCTTTCATGATCTCAGGACATCCCAAAGTGCTTTACAGCCGATTAAGTACTTCTGAAGTGTAGTCACTGTTGAAATGTAGGAAACATGGCAGCCAATAAGCGCAAATCAAGGTCCCACAAACAGCAATGTGATAAATGACAAGATAATCTGTTTTAGTGATGTTGGTTGAGGGATAAATATTGGCCGGGACACTGGGAGAACTCCCCTGCTCTTCTGGGATTCTTTTATGTTCACCTGAGAAAGCAGATGGATCTTAATTTAACGTCACATCCAAAAGATGGCACCTCTGACCATGTGGCACTCCCTCAGTACAGCCCTGGAATGTCAGCCTAAATTATGTGCCCATCCCAAAACCTTCTGACTCAGAAGTGAGAGAACTATCCACTGAGCCACGGCTGACATTTAAGAATGTCATGATGTCATTGCATTATTAACCCCATTTGTACATGTACATTTATCACGGATTTAAACATAATAAAGACCTTATTATAAAAGTTGCAGAGCATTAATGAGCTGGAGCTACACGGTGTTATTGTATGGAAAACACTGTCCTAGGAACGACGCTCAAAATGTGGCCCACATTGCCTTTACTGATAATAATAATATTAACTTTTATTTATATAGCACCTTTAACGTAGTAAAACGTCCCAAGGTGCTTCACAACAATTTTACAACACGTTAGATATTGACCATTGAGGGAAAGAGAGGAAAAGCGTGAGAAGGAAGTGTAAACAGAGGTTAAAGGCTCGGATCCGAAGCGGCAGCCAAAATGCGCACGTAGATAGACACAGGCGAAAAAATGAAAAAGAAAAATTCAAATTACATTGTAAATAATGCAATAAGGAGTATACAATAATAAAATCAGTATAATAAAGGTTAATTATAATTAAACAAAATTAAGTAATATATACCATAATTATAAATTAAGTTAAAATGAGAAAATCAGCAATTGAAGCAAATTAAATCAGTTATTATCTGTCTTTAAGATTCATTCCCTGTCCGTGATTCAATTAATCTGGAAGAACCAATCACTGTCCTCCATTCTTGTGATGTCAAAATTTCAGTACTTTTTATTTCTCATTTTGTCCTCTTGATAGGACCTGTAATAACTCCAGGCTTAAGCTGCCTCCGCTGTCAGGGAGACACTGATGTTTAACTCTCCCTCCAGCTGCTCCAGGCTCGTGCTGCCTTCGTTGTCAGGGAGACGCTGATGTTTAAATCTCCCTCCAATGATGGAGAGGAGTGACTTGTCTTAGCTGCAGACAGTATACCACGCAGCACAGAAATAACCCAATCGGTCGGCAAAGCTAAAACAATGGAAGATTCTCTCTCTCAGCCCTTCACTTTCAGGCTGGTAGCCACAGGACTTTTTTTTTTCTCCTCCATCACTCACTCGCTGTCATTCTCAAATTTCCTGTAAAGGATGAAGAAACACAATACGAGCTCTCATTCGTCATGGCAACACCATGAACCCAATTTGACATATACATGTTTTGCAAGCTTCTGTGGAGAGGTACTTTCATTATCCCTCCCAGGCCTGTGACCGGTGTCTGTGATACCTGTCCAGCTATCGGGTAAAGTGAAGCCTTCGAAACAACGGAATTTCAGGTATGCAAATAATGGAAATTTGATTAGGTTGCTGGGGGGAAAGTAAAGCAAAGATAACCTCAAGTTCATTCTCAGATATAGAAGTAGCATCTGCTGCAGGGAATTCAGCTGTGCTTTAGTTCATTCAAGAGTGCCCTTACATTCAGATTACTGGCCCAATTCAGGCACATAATGGCCGTGAATTGCGGCCTCTCTGGGAGCATACGATGTGCGCATGTGCCCAAAGAGGCCCCGCAGGTTCCGGGTTTAGGCGCACGATGCACATGACAAATGAGAGCACGTATTGGTTTCTTCATCCTTTGCAGGAAATTTGAGAATAACAGCGAGTGAGTGATGGAGGAGAAGAATAAAGTCCTCTACCTACCAGCCTGAAAGTGAAGGGCTGAGAGAGAGAATCTTCCATTGTTTTAGCTTTGCTGACCGATTGGGTTGTTTCTGTGCTTCATGAACCGGCACTTGCGAACTGTCAAAATGTCAATGGACTCAGCTCCACTTCCCTGCCCGCTCCCCATAACCCTTGACACCTTTATCGCTCAAAATTCTATCAATCTCCGCCTTAAATATATTCAATGACCCAGCCTCCACATTTCTCTGGGGCAGAGAATTCCACAGATTTACAACCCTCTGAGAGAAGAAATTCCTTCTCATCTCAGCTTTAAATGTGCAGTCCCTTATTCTAAGACTATGTCCCCTAGTTTTAGTTTCCCCTATGAGTGGAAATATCCTCTCTGCATCCACCTTGTCAAGCCTCCTCATTATCTTATATGTTTCAATAAGATCACCTCTCATTCTTCTGAACTCCAATGAGTATAGGCCAAACCTACTCAACCTATCTTCTTAAGTCAACCCCCTCAACTCCAGAATCAACCTAGTGAACCTTCTCTGAACAGTCTCCAATGCAAGTATATCCTTCCTTAAATACGGAGACCAAAACTGTATGCAGTACTCCAGGTGTGGCCTCACCAATACCCTGTATAGTTGTAGCAAGACTTCTCTGCTTTTATACTCTATCCCCCTTGCAATAAAGGCCAACATTCCATTTGCCTTCCTGATTACTTGCTGTACCTGCATACTAACTTTTTGTGTTTCATGCACAAGGACCCCCAGGTTCCTCTGTACTGCAAAACTTTGCAATTTTTCTCCATTTAAATTATAATTTGCTTTTCTATTTTTTCTGCCAAAGAAGATAACCTCACATTTTCCAACATTATACTCCATCTGCCAAATTTTTGCCCACTCACTTAGCCTGTCTTATATACCCTTTGCATATTTTTTGTGTCCTCCTCACAATTTGCTTTCCCACCCATCTTTGTATCATCAGCAAACTTGGCTACATTACACTCGGTCCCTTCATCCAAGTCATTAATATAGATTGTAAATAGTTGAGGCCCCAGCACCGATCCCTGTGGCACCCCACTAGTTACCGTTTGCCATCCAGGAAATGACCCATTTATCCCGACTGTGTTTTCTGTTAGTTAGCCAATCCTCTATCCATGCTAATATATTATCACCAACCCCGTGAACTTTTATCTTGTGCAGTAACCTTTTATGTGGCACCTTATCGAATGCCTTCTGGAAATCCAAATACACCACATCCACTGGTTTCCCCTTATCCACCCTACTCGTTACATCCTCAGAGAACTCCAGCAAATTTGTCAAACATGATTTCCCTTTCATAAAACCATGTTGACTCTGTTTGATTGAATCATGCTTTTCCAAATGTCCTGCGAATGCTTTCTTAATAATGGACTCCAGCATTTTCCTAATGACAGATGTTAGGCTAACCGGTCTATAGTTTCTTGCTTTCTGTCTGCCTCCAGTTTTCCAATCTGCTGGGACCTCCCCAGAATCCAGGGAATTTTGGTAGATTATAACCAATACATCTACTGTCTCTGCATCCACTTCTTTTAAGACCCTAGGATGCAAGCCATCAGGTCCAGGGGACTTGTCCGTCTTTAGTCCCATTATTTTACCTAGTGCTACTTCATTAGTGATAGTGATTGTATTAAGTTCCTCCCTCCCTTTAGCCCCTTGATTATCCACTATTGGGATGTTTTTAGTGTCTCTACCGTGAAAACCGATACAAAATATTTGTGCAAAGTCTCTGCTATTTCACTGTTCCCGATTATTAATTCCTCAGTCTCATCCTCTAAGGGACCAACTTTTACTTTAGCCACTCTTTTCCTTTGGCTAAAGTAAATGTTGGTCCCTTAGAGAAAAAGCAGGGACATAGCCTGCTTTTACCAGTGTAAGAGTTTTAAAAGATAGCAAAATGAAATGTTATCACTAATCTTTATACTTAAAAACCCTGTCCATTAAGGTACGTTATTAAAACATTTTATAAAATTCAAAAAAATAAATTTTTGTCTAAAACATTCAATTTCAATTAATTTTAAATATGTGAGGTGTTTTTTAAAATTTATTGTATTGTTTCTGTGTTTTTGGAGGGCATTCTCATTGATAATAATGGGAGCTCATACAAACAGAACTCACCGTTATCAATGAGAATACAGATGTTCATTGGTGGTCCAGGCCCACGTGATCCAAGGTTGTGCTTACGTTCCTGGGATGCGTGGGCCCATACGCTGGGCTGGAATGGAGGCCTCGGACTGTAAATATATGTTCCTCCTGGACCACCAGGTACTTTTTGTTAAAAACATTTCGTCGGGAGCCTCCGACCGCAATTTCTGGCCAATGAAGATGAGCCAGTTGCATAAAAGTAGAAGAAAGCATGGAATGAGAAGTGAGCACTCAACCTTGCCCTTTCCACAGACCTTGTCCAACCTGCTCCCAGGGTGTCCAATCTGATTTGTGGTGGTAACAGGCCTTAAGGAGAGGGGCAATTTTGGCCCCTTGTTGTTTGAGTTCTAAGGGTCTGGAGTTCTGCAGAGCATCATTACGTTATTAGTTGATTAATCCTTAAGCAGAACATCAAAGTCTGTTGGACCAAAGCTGTGGCTACAATAGATTTTGATGTTGTGATTTAGGGAACACTATGCTTGTTTGACTCCGTGGTATGTACCTCAGTGACACACAAGTATTGGTCCATTTTTTTAAAAAAAGCAATATTTGCATTTAATTTGTCTCCTTGGTAAGGGTTCTTTCTATTGGTCATGGCCGTAGTCTGTTTCTTGTCCTCTGCCTCTATGTTAAAATGCAGTTCTAGCGAAATTCTTTTGTTTAAAAAAAATCAGATCCATTCTCTTGTTCCATTTTCCTTGGAATATCTCTTTCTTTCATTCCCTCCATTAGTCCATGTGCCGTGTTCTCCCCAGCCAGTCAGTTTCACAGAGGAAGAACTAACACAGAAATATACAATGCAGTGGGAACTGGATGGTGCAGCAGGTCAGACACTGACCAGCTGGGATCTGGCTTCGAATCCAGCCCAGACTGATGGGATGGCTGACTGTAAGAGTTCCAAGTGCTAAGCTATGTCTCTGGCAACTATCCCACAATGTGGAACATTGCCCAGGTATGTTTTGACTAAGGACAGTGACTTTAACCCAACCACTGTCAGCCTCCTCCCAGTCATCAACTAAACATCTATTCATCATTCACTGACAATTGGATGCAAATACCTTCACCATCACTGGGTCAAAAACCTGGAATTCCCTATGCCGGGGCACTGCCACCACAAGGACTGTGGTTTGTTGGTGCAGGGAAGTTATTGTTGATGTTTACGGGAAAGAATGGGGCGATTCGCAGAGTCAGAGTGAGTTTCAGCATTGGCTACCCAGATCACGTCAAGACACAATCAAGATGGAGTGTGTTACAGTACTTTGAGATGCTGTCAGTGCCTTGTAGTGTACTCTGAAGTTGCTTTTCTGTAGAGAAATGTAACAGTTCTGTTGTTCTCCATTTTGATTGACAAGATTGCAATGTATTTGCTTCATGGGTTCTTTGCTTAAGAATTCATAGCAACACATTGTTATTAAAGTAACTTAACTGTGTCCTTTATAGCAACTCCCAAAATGGTGACCCAAAACCAGCATGAACCAGCATGTTTACAGCAACTGTGAATAGCTCCCACAGGGTCCTAATGCCTGTCTAGTGAGGATTCGTGTAACAGAGTATGAACACAACAAACACAATCATTGCTGGCCGGGCTCCAGGCACGGGTCGAAGGAGTGCCGGCTGGGCAGGTTCATGGGCTCGGCCAGAAACAAGCACCAGAGCCCGAGCTGCTTTTGAAGCCGAGCGTCGGGTTGTTGTGCTTGTGTCCGGCCGAGCTTGCGATCCTGCGCGGCCGGCACTCCTTCAACCTGTGCCTCGAGCTCGGTCAGCATCTGAAATGGGACTTTTGAGCACAGGCTCAGCAACAAGCTAGAAATCAGCATTTTTCACAGGTGACCCAAGAGAATCACTGTACAAACGAACAAACAAATGCAGGCGCAGATCAGGGTGTGGTCCGATCTAGGGCATCACCCAGCCTTGTGGAGCAAAATGGAGAGGAAAGGTGTCAGTGATTGAAGTATTTATCTGCATAATAACAATAATAATGGGCGCAATTTTTAGCATGCCTGATGTGACAAGGGCGTTGGCCATATCGGGGAGACAGATTGATGGGGCGGAGGCCTTACCCTCAGCGAGTCTATAGGGAGAGGCGCTCAAACCTGCAACTGAGTGAGGCAGACTGCGTTCGCAGGCTGTGATTCAGAAACGAGGTCATCGCTGAGATCTGCCAACTAATCAGGGCAGACATACGGCCAAGAAGTGGAAGGAGGACTGCCCTACCTGTAGAAGTAAAGGTAACAGTGGCACTTGCATTCTATGCTACGGGATCATTTCAAACTTCAACTGGGGACATGTGCTCGATCTCGCAGCACGCCACCCATTGCTGCATTCGCCAGGTGACTGCTGCACCCTTTGCCTAAAGGGACCAGTTCAGGCAGTGAAGGCAGAATATTATCTGAATGGCGGCAGATTAGGAAAAGGGGAGGTGCAACGAGACCTGGGTGTCATGGTACATCAGTCATTGAAGATTGGCATGCAGGTGCAGCAGGCAGTGAAGAAGGCAAATGGCATGTTGGCCTTCATAGCGAGGGGATTTGAGTATAGGAGGAGGGAGGTCTTGCTGCAGCTGTAGAGGGCCTTGGTGAGGCCACACCTGGAATATTGTGTTCAGTTTTGGTCTCCTAATCTGAGGAAGGACGTTCTTGCTTTTGAGGGAGTGCAGCGAAGGTTCACCAGACTGATTCCCGGGATGGCAGGACTGACATATGAAGAAAGACTGGATCGATTAGGCTGATATTCACTGGAGTTTAGAAGAATGAGAAGGAATCTCATAGAAACATATAAAATTCTGACGGGACTGGACAGGTTAGATGCAGGAAGAATGTTGCTTATGTTGGGCAAGTCCAGAACCAGGGGTCACAGACTAAGGATAAGAGGTAAGCCATTTAGGACCGAGATGAGGAGAAACTTCTTCTCTCAGAGAATTGTGAACCTGTGGAATTCTCTACCACAGAAAGTTGTTGAGTCCAGTTTGTTAGATATATTCAAAAGGGAGTTAGATGTGGCCCTTACGGCTAAAGGGATCAAGGGGTATGGAGAGAAAGCAGGAAAGGGGTACTGAGGTGAATGATCAGCCATGATCTTATTGCATGGTGGTGCAGGCTCGAATGGCCGAATGGCCTACTCCTGCACCTATTTTCTATGTTTCTATGTTTCGTCACGCAGGCAATGAGAGACAGGGCTATGGGGTTGTCCAGAATTGCTGGCTTCCCCAGGTTACAGGGTGCCGTTGACTGTACCCACATCGCCTTGAGAGCACCCTTGAGAGATTCCGAAGTTTACCGCAACAAGAAAGGGTTCCACTCCCTAAATGTGCAGCTGGTCTGCGACGATCTGCAGCTGATCATGGCAGTGGATGCAAAATATCCCGGTAGCAACCATGATGCTTTCATACTACGTGAGCGCATTATATCTGCGATGTTTCAGGAGCTGCCAGAAGGGCAGAGCTGGTTGCTCGGGGACAAAGGTTACGGGCTCGCCACCTGGCTTATGACCCCCCGACGCAAATCCTGCACTGAGGCAGAGCGTCAGTATAATAAGTCCCACATAATGACACGGAGCATCATCGAGAGGACAATTGGCATTTTAAAGCAGCGTTTCCAAAGCCTGGACCACTCTGGAGGCTACCTGCAATACTCCCCTCACCACGTCGCTCAGTTCACTGTCGTGTGCTGCATGCTGCACATCGTGAGGGGACAGGTACTGGACATTGAAGATCCTCCTGAGGAGAGAAGGAAGAATGAGGATTCGGAGGAAGCTGACGAGGAGGAGGAGGAGGACCAACAGCAGGAGGAGGAACCACCTCAAGCCGCAGATCAGCAGCGGAGGAGGGTGGGGCGACCAAGGGGACCTATAGCCATTGCTAGAGACTTGCGTCAGTGGCTAATCCGTGAACGTTTTGGTGCCTGAAGACTAAACGGCGACACATTTGATTATAGTGTCGCACCATGTTGACTATTTACACCTGTTTGCATTTTTATTAATGTTGTGTTGGTCTAATATTGATGGTTAAATTCACAAAATAATGCACTGATTCTGGTTAAATTAAAAGAATAGGTTTGTACTTAACTTTAATAAAACATTTTGTATCAAACTTTAAACTTTTCAATGAAGAAATATCAAACTTTAAAATTTTCAATTAACATGTATCAAAATTTAAACTTCTCGCAAACTTTAACATTTGTAATTAACAAAACTTTATTGAATCAAACTTTCCTATTAACAAAACAAGTAACAGCAAGATACAAATATCTCTCCACCCACTTATTCAACGACCACTTGCACGTAGTGCTCCTCTTGCCCGCCCTGGTGCCTCTACTCTTAGCCCTGTCTGTTGGCGCAGCAGACTTCCTCGGTCCCCCGGTGAGCCCAAGGTTATATTTTTTTGCTTTGTGTTGGTGGGGTTGGACAGGGGCAGACCAAGTAGACACCTTTCTGGAAGGCCTGGGTTTGTCTTGTCTTCTTTTTCAAGCTGTGAATTACCCTGCGGCACAGTCCCTGAGGGTGGTCTGGGGATGAGTTAAGTGACAGCAGTCGATGCCGCCAATTGGTGTTGTTGAATGACAACCTGGGCGTGTTCCCTTATTGTAGCAGCTACCTGCAAATTTCCGTCATATGTGTCAGACAATTTCCCCATCAGCTGTCCCGACAGTGCATCAAGTGCCCCGTCCTAATCTGCGCCGTCAGTGGTGGTCTTATTTGTTATATATGTAAACTTGTATTTATTCTGTACAGCCACCAGAAGGGTCATCCCCTGCAGTCCCAAGGGGTCCCTTAATCCCTTGGGAGCACAGGGTAATTAAGGAGGCTTCACAGGTTGGAGAGGCACTCTGGAGACCTGCAGTAAAAGACTACGGTCACACTTTACTTTGAGCTCACAGTGTTCAGTCTGACCCTTTCTCCATACACCACAACTGACGACGAGATACAGATAGTGAACCCAAAGATGCAGAGAACAGTGGGCATCCTGGAGAAATTCTTGGAGGGAAATGATTGGGAAACTTTTGTGGAGCAACTCGACCAATACTTCGTGGCCAATGAGCTAGATCGGTAAGAGAGCACTGCCAAACGAAGGGCGATTCTCCTCACCGTCTGTGGGGCACCAACGTATGGCCTCATGAAGAATCTGCTCACTCCAGCGAAACCCACGGGGAAATCGTATGATTTGTGCACACTGGTCCGAGAGTATTTGTACCCGAAGGAAAGCGTTCTGATGGCGAGGTACCGGTTCTATACCTACAAAAGGTCTGAATGCCAGGAAGTGACGAGTTATGTCGCCGAGCTAAGATGCCTTGCAGAACCTTGCGAATTTGAAGGACATTTGGAGCACATGCTCAGAGACTTTTTCATACTTGGCATTGGCCATGAAACCATACCTCGCAAACTTTTGACTGTAGGGACCCAACCTTGAGTAAGGCCATAGCGATAGCCCAGGCGTTCATTGCCACCAATGACAATACGAAGCAAATCTCTCAGCACACAAGTGCTGCTACAAGTACTGTGAACAAAGAGATGTTGTTTTCGAATCGCAACGTACAGGACAGGTCACACATGCCTGCAGCTACATGTCCGCAGATGTCTCAGAGTCCACCATTAAGTGTGATGAATGCAAGGCCATTAACACCTTGTTGGCGCTGCGGGGGTGATCATCATTTCCATTCATGCCAATTCAAACAGCACGTTTGCAAGGGCTGTGGAAAAATGGGACACCTCCAACGAGTGTGCAGGCGAGCTTCAAAGCCTGTTAAACCTGCAAACCACCATGTTGCAGAGGAGGACAGATCCACGGAAGATCACGTTGAACCAGAGCCTCAGATCGAGGAGGCAGAGGTACATGGGGTGCACACATTCAGCACGAATTGTCCCCCGATAATGTTGAATGTTGAACTAAATGGACACCCGGTGTCAATGGAGCTGGACACGGGCGCGAGCCAGTCCATCAAAAAGACTTTTGAAAGGTTGTGGTGCAACAAGGCCTCAAGGCCAGTCTTAACTCCAGTTCACACGAAACTAAGAAATTACGCGAAAGAACTGATTCCTGTAATTGGCATTGCGACCGTAAAGGTCTCCTATGATGGAGCAGTGCACAAGCTACCACTCTGGGTGGTACCGGGCGATGGTCCCAATTGTGTTCCGAGCACAGATGAGGCTGCACACAGGGAGGTTAAAGTAACAGTGACCTCAGTCTTTATTAAGCCACACCAGAGTGAGGAACAGGCCTTAGGGAATCCCTTGGGACTTCAGGGGATGTGCTCCTTGGTGGCGGAACATGGGAGTGCATGCTTTACAGATACACAACATCACTCCCTCCCAAAGTCAAAGTGAAAACTATTTACAAGGTGAGGCAGTCGGGAGCCTTTCTTTCCCTGGTGGACCGCCTCGGTACAAATGTCTGTTCTGGCTGTGTCCTTGCTGGGCTGGCGTGTTGTTGGCCCTGCAGGGCTGCTGGGTGAGCCTGGCCTTGCTGGGCTGTTGGGCGTGATGGGTTCGATTTCCTGGTCCAGGGTGGTGTCGTGATCCTTTGGGTGTGTGTAGTGGGCTCGAAAAAGGTGGTGTCTGCTGTGGGTTGCTCAGGGTATTCTGTGAAGCGCAGCCTTGTTTGGTCCAGGTGCTTTCTGAAAATTTGTCCATTGTCTAGTTTGACTAAAAACACCCTACTCCCTTCTTTAGCTATCACCGTGTCCGCGATCCACTTGGGACCATGTCCGTAGTTTAGCGCATACACAGGGTCATTCAGATCAATTTCCTATGACACAGTGGCGCGACCATCGTTTACATTTTGTTGCTGCCGCCTGCTCTCTACCTGATCATGCAGGTTGGGGTGAACCAGCGAGAGTCAGTTTTTAAGTGTCCTTTTCATGAGTAGCTCAGTCGGGGGCACCCCTGTGAGCGAGTGGGGTCTCGTGCGGTAGCTGAGAAGTACTCGGGACAGGCGGGTTTAGAGTGAGCCTTCTGTGACTCGTTTAAGGCTCTGTTTGATTGTTTGTACTGCCGCTCTGCCTGCCCATTTGAGTCTGGTTTAAACGGGTTCGAAGTGACATATTTGATCCCATTGCGGGTCATGAATTCTTTAAATTCGGCACTGGTGAAACATGGCCCGTTGTCACTGACCAGTATGTCAGGCAGGCCGTGCGTGGCAAACATGGCCCTCAGGCTTTTAATGGTGGCGGTGGCGGTGCTTCCCGACATTATTTCACATTCAATCCATTTTGAAAAAGCATCCACCACCACCAGGAACATTTTACCGAGAAACGGGCCCGCATAGTCGACATGGATCCTCGACCATGGTCTGGAGGGCCAGGACCATAAACTTAGTGGTGTCTCTCTGGGTGCGTTGATCAACTGAGCACACACGCTCCATTGCCGTACACAGGACTTTAAGTCAGAGTCGATACCGGGTCACCACACGTGGGATCTGGCTATTGCTTTCATCATTACTATACCCGGGTGTGTGCTGTGGAGATCCGATATGAAAGTCTCCCTGCCCTTTTTTGGGAGCACTACGCAGTTACCCACAACAGGCAGTCTGCCTGAATGGACAGCTCATCCTCTCGCCGCTGGAACGGCTTGATTAGCTCTTGCATTTCAACGGGGATGCTGGCCCAGCTCCCATGCAGTACACAGTTTTTTACTAGGGACAGCAGAGGATCTTGGCTCCTAATCTGGCGGGCCGTGACAGGTGAATTATTATTTTCAAATGCTTCCATGACCATCAACAAGTCTGCGGGCTGTGCCACCATCAACAAGTTTACAGGTTGCGCCATTTCCACCCACGTGGTGGGCAATGGTAGCCGACTGAGAGCATCCGCACAGTTCTCGGTACCTGGCCTGTGGCGGATGGTATAGTTATACGCTGATAGCGCGAGTGCCCACCTTTGTATGCGGGCGGAGGCATTAGTATTTATCCCCTTGTTTTCAGTGAACAGGGATATGAGGGGCTTGTGATCGGTTTCCAGGTCAAATTTGAGGCCAAACAGGTACTGATGCATTTTCTTCACCCTAAACACACACGCTAATGCCTCTTTCTCAATCATGCTGTAGGCCCTCTCAGCCTTAGACAAGCTCCTGGAGGCATAGGCGACAGGTTGCAACTTCTCCACAACGTTAGCTTGTTGTAATACACACCTGACTCCATACGACGACGCATCACATGCTAGCACAAGTCTTTTACACGGGTTATACAATACAAGCAGCTTGTTGGAGCATAAAATGTTTCTGGCATTCTCAAATGCAATTACTTGTTTTTTTTCCCCATACCCAGTTCTCACCTTTACGCAATAACACATGTTGGGGCTCTAAGAGGGTGCTTAACCACGGTAGGCAGTTAGCAAAATAGTTGAGGAGTCCCAGGAATGCCCGCAGCTCCGTGACGTTCTGTGGCCTGGACGCGTTCCTGATAGCCTCTGTCTTGGTGTCTGTGGGCCGAATGCCGTCCGCCGTGATCTTTCTCGCCAAAAACTCCACTTCTGTTGCCATGAAGACGCATTTCGATCTCTTCAGCCGCAGCCCTACGCGATCCAGTCACTGGAGGACCACCTCCAGGTTTTGTAGGTGCTCGACGGTGTCCCGACCCGTGACCAATATGTTGTCCTGAAAAACCACCGTGCGTGGTACCAACTTGAGTAGGCTCTCCATGTTTCTCTGGAAGATCGCTGCAGTCGACTGAATTCCAAACAGGCATCTGTTGTAGATGAACAGTCCCTTGTGCGTGTTGATGCAGGGGAGGCCCTTCGAAGACTCCTCCAGCTCCTGTGTCATGTAGGCCGAAGTCAGGTATAGCTTGGTGAACGTCTTGCCTCCTGGCAGCGTCGCAAATAGGTCGAGTGCCTTAGGTAGCGGGTATTGGTCCTGTAGCAAGAAACGATTAATAGTTACTTTATAATCGCCGCAAATCCTGACTGTGCCATCACTTTTGAGTACTTGAACAATCGAGCTGGCCCACTCGCTGAATTCCACTGGGGATATGATGCCCTTATGTTGCAGCCTGTCCTGCTCGATTTCCACTCTCTCCCTCATCTTGTGAGGTACCGCTCGCACCTTGTGGTGAATGGGTCATGCCTCTGGGACCAAGTGGATCCGCACCTTCGCCCCGGAAAAGTTTCCAATGCCTGGCTCAAGAAGGGAAGGAAATTTGTTAAGAACCTGTGTACATGAGGCTTCATCAACATGTGATAGAGCTCGGATGTCATCCCAGTTCCAGCGAATTTTGCCCAGCCAGCTCCTTCCAAGCAGTGTGGGGCCATCACCTGGGATAATCCAGAGTGGCAGTTCGTGCACCGTGCCCTCGTAGGTGACCTTGACCATGGCGCTGCCCAGGACAGTGATGAGCTCTTTGGTGTATGTTCTCAGTTTCGTGTGGATGAGGCTCAGGGCTGGTCTGAGTGCCTTGTTGCACCACAGTCTCTCAAACATCTTTTTACTCATGATGGATTGGCTAGCGCCAGTGTCCAGTTCCATGGCTACGGGTAAGCCATTCAATTTTACATTTAGCATTATAGGTGGACATTTCGTCGAAATTGTGTGCACCCCGTGTACTGCAGCATCTGCCTCCACTCTCTGAGGCTCGAAATTGCTTTGATCCACCATGGACCGATCTTCCTCTGCCTGGTGGGTAGCAGGTTTTGCAGAGCTTGCAGCTCATCTGCAAGCTCGTTGGAGGTGCCCCATTGTTCCACAGCTCTTGCAAACATACCCTTTGAAGCGGCATGAATAGGCTGAATGGAAGCATCCACAACGCCAATAAGGTGTGAATTGCCTTGCATTCATCCTTTGTTGCGGACTCTGAGTCATCTGGGTCACCTGAGGCCTGCTAGCAGTTGCAGACTTGTGGTTTCTGCCCTGTACATTTCTGCTCACAAACACAGTTCCAGTTAATTTATGAACATTGCTGGCACTTATGTGCTGAGACATTTGTTTGGTGTTATCACTGGTGGACATAAACGCCTGTGCTATCGCAATGGCCTTACTGAGGGTCGGTGTCTCTACAGTCAAAAGTTTTCGTAGGATGGTCTTGTGGCCAATGCCCAGTCCAAAAAAGTCTCTGAGCATCTGCTCCAGGTAGCCACCAAACTCACATTGTCCTGCAAGTCGCCTTAGCTCGGCGACGTAGCTCGCCACTTCCTGACCTTCAGATCGCTGGCACGTGTAGAACCGATACCTTGCCATCAGCACGCTCTCCCTTGGGTTAAGATGCTTCCGAACCAGTGTACACAGCTCCTCATACGACTTATCTGTGGGTTTCAGACTGTAGCTCGGTGCACCGCAGACCGTGAGGAACAACGCTCTCCTTTTTGCTTCCTGCTCTGTCCAGCTCATTGACTACAAAGTATTGGTCTAGCCGTTCGACATCGGCTTCCCAGTCCTCATCCTTCGAGAACTTCTCCAGGATGCCCACAGTTTGCTGCATCTTTGCGTTGGATTCGTATACCATTCGCCAGTTATTGTGTTCCTAACACAGATGAGACTGCACACAGGCAGAAAGATCTTTTTG
Source organism: Pristiophorus japonicus (assembly GCF_044704955.1). Classification (NCBI taxonomy): domain Eukaryota; kingdom Metazoa; phylum Chordata; class Chondrichthyes; family Pristiophoridae; genus Pristiophorus; species Pristiophorus japonicus. The sequence goes on from NC_091992.1 coordinate 53,934,057, forward strand.
TTTATAACAGATGCCCGTTTGGAATCCGATCGGCGGCGATATTCCAGAGAAACATGGAAAGCTTCTAGAAGTTGGTCTCACCGTGGTCTTCTAGGATGACATCTTGGTCACAGGTGGGTAACACAGTTGAGCATCTGCAGAACCTGGAGGAGGTTCTTAGTCGACTCAACCGCTCGAAGTGCATTTTCCTGGCACCTGAAGTGGAGTTCCTGGGAAGGAGGATTGCGGCGGACAGCATCAGGCCCACCAATGCGAAGACAGAGGCAATCGAGAACGCACCGAGACCACAGAACGTGACGGAGCTGCGGTCATTTCTGGGACTCCTGAACTACTTTGGTAACTTCTTACTGGGTCTCAGCACCCTGTTAGAACCACTGCATGTCTTACTACGAAAAGGGGATGAATGGGTTTGGGGCAAAAGCCAAGAAAATGCCTTTGTAAAAGCGAGAAAATTGTTGTGCTCAAACAAATTGCTTATGTTGTATGATCCTTGTAAGCGTTTTGTACTAGCATGTGATGCGTCGTCATATGGCGTCGGGTGTGTATTGCAACAAGCTAATGATTTTGTGAAACTGCAACTGGTTGCTTATGCATCCAGGAGTCTGTCTAAGACTGAGGGAGCCTACAGCATGATTGAGAAAGAAGCGTTAGCGTGTGTCGATGGGGTAAAGAAAATGCATCAATACCTGTTTGGGCTAAAATTCTAATTGGAAACTGACCACAAGCCACTTATATCCCTGTTCTCCGAGAGTAAAGGGATGAATACCAACGCATCGGCCCGCATCCAGAGATGTGCGCTCACGTTGTCCACATACACCTATGCCATCCGCCACAGGCCAGGCACAGAAAACTGCGCCGATGCTCTCAGTAGGCTGCCATTGCGCACCACAGGGGTGGAAATGGCGTAGACGCAGATCTAGCCATGGTTATGGAAGCATTTGAGAGTGAGCAATCACCCATCACTGCCCGGCAGATCAAAACCTGGACAAGCCAGGACCCCTTATTATCTCTAGTCAAAAGCTGTGTGCTTCATGGGAGTTGGTCCAGTGTCCCAGTGGAAATGCAGGAAGAGATTAAGCCGTTCCAGTGGCGCAAAGATGAAATGTCTATACAAGTAGACTGCCTTGTGTGGGGCAATCAAGTCGTGGTCCCCAAGAAGGGCAGAGACACCTTCATCAATGACCTCCACAGTACCCACCCAGGCATCGTAATGATGAAAGCGATAGCCAGATTCCACGTGTGGTGGCCTGGTATTGATGCAGACTTCGAGTCCTGTGTTCACAGATGTAATACATGCTCGCAGTTAAGCAATGTATTCAGGGAAGCGCCGCTAAATTTATGGTCTTGGCCCTCCAAACCGTGGTCTAGAGTACACATCGACTATGCAGACACGTTCTTGGGTAAAATGTTCCTTGTGGTTGTAGACGCGTACTCCAAATGGATTGAATGTGAGGTAATGTCGGCTAGCACGTCCGCTGCCACTACTGAAAGCCTGCGGGCCATGTTTGCCACTCATGGCTTACCTGATGTCCTGGTGAGCGACAACGGGCCATGTTTTACCACTGCTGAGTTCAAAGAATTCATGACCCATAACGGGATCAAACATGTCACATCTGCCCCGTTTAAACCGGCGTCGAATGGTCAGGCAGAGAGAGCAGTGCAAACCATCAAGCAAGGCTTGAAGAGGGTAACTGAAGACTCACTGCAGACTCGACTATCCCGAGTTCTGCTTAGCTACCGCACAAGACCCCACTCACTCACTGGGATCCCACCTGCTGAACTGCTCATGAAAAGAGCACTTAAGACAGGCTCTCGTTAGTTCAGCCTGATCTACATGAACAGGTAGAGAGCAGGTGGCTTCAACAAAATACATATCATGATAGCGCAAATGTGTCACGCGAAATTGAAATCAATGATCCTGTATTTGTGTTGAATTATGGACAAGGTCCCAAGTGGCTTCGGCACTGTCGTGGCCAAAGAGGGGAGCAGGATATTTCGGGTCAAACTTTCAAATGGACTCATTCACTGGAAACACTTGGACCAAATCAAACTCAGATTCACGGACTATCCTGAGCATCCCACCTTTTCTGATCCCCCAACATACACACCAGTGGCAACCGGCACCACGGTTGACCACGAAGCAGAACCCATCATCCACAGCAGCCCAGCAGGGCCCAACATACCAGGGAGCTCAGCAAGGCCAGCTGCACAGCAGCCCAGCGAGGACCCAACAAATGATTCAACAACACCAGTTTTCACACCGAGACGATCGATCAGGGCAAGAAGGGCCCCAGATCGACTCACATTGTAAATAGTTACCCTACTGACTTTGGAGGGGTGGGGAGTGTTGTTATATATGTAAACTTGTATTTACTCATAATCCCTTGGTAGCACAGGTATTTAAGGAGGCTTCACAGGTTGGAGTGGCACTCTGGAGACCTGCAATAAAAGACTAAGGTCACACTTTACTTTGAGCTCACAGTGTTCAGTCTGACTCTTTCTCCATACACAACACTATTCCTCCCCACAGTGTTGCTACTTCTCCTGACAGTCCCGCAATTTCTACCCTCACCTCACCCATGGTGTCCAGGAGTGACCTGGTTAGCTGCATACGCTCCCCACTCATCCCGATGAGCTGTACCATGTCCACCTGCGCTTGTGGTTCAGCTATCCTTTCCACCCTCCTTCGCTGTCTCCCACCTGTGCCTTGCTCCTCGACCCTATTGGGCCTCCCTCTCACAGGTGTGCGTTGCTGGACCATACTGGGACCCACATCCTGATCCATGGGCTCCACCGGCTGCAGGTCCAATATGGCCACCTGATCAGTGGGGGGATCTTCATACTGGCCTTGATCCAGATCGTCCTGCTCAAAATCAGGAAACAATTCTGGACTTTCTTCTGGATGTCCTTCGGTTGCTACTTCTGCTGGTCCTTCTGCTTGTCCTTCTGGATCGCCGTCTGCCTCTTCCTGACACGCAGCTGCTGTAAAACATATCGAAAACATCCATTAAAGCCTAGCTAGCCCATGCAGTATTAGCCAACCCACACTGCAAATTGCAGGGCTTACCCCTTCTCCTTGCCCTGGGCCCAACATCCACAGTGGTGGTGGATCTTCTCCGGTGAGCTTTAATCAGATCAAAGAGCCTCTGTCCCAGCTGGCTCAATTGCAGCTTACTTGGTGGACCCCCACCAGTACGACTCCTGTGGATTCTGGTCTTTACATTCTTCAACTGCAAAGATGAAAATGTAACTTTTTAAGAGAGGGTCCTTTTGTGTGGTGGCAACACACACACGCACACACACACTCACAAACACAGGCTCACACACACAGGCACACACACATTTACAAATGTAATTGTAGTGCATACTTTAACGAATTGTCCTAGCTCCTGCCATTTCCTTTTCAGCTGCCCGCTGATTCTCGGGGTGATGGTGACTACATTGTACTCTACAGCAACATCATCCCAAAGTTGAGCCATTGTGGCAGCTTTTACTTTTTTTTGCTTTTCCCCGAGTTGCCAGCAAATCCCATTTCCTCTCGATGATATCCACCAGGGATACCACTTCGTGTGGGAGAAATCGAACAGCCCTTCTTTCTCCTCCTTCGAATTCCTCTTCCACTTCCCTCTCAGCCATGTTTTGCAGGTTTTAACGCTCAAAATTGCAGAAAGATCCAGCCAGTACGATCCGATCACAAAAGGAAAAACGATCCGATCACAAAGGGCTCTTTAAATATGTCTGATCCAGACCAGGAAGTTTCTTTTTTCACGCATGCCTGGAGAGTTTTTAGCACAGACTTGACGCTCCGCTCCCCCTCCCCGCCCCCCCCCCCCCCCACAACCGCCTCCCCCCCTGCCCAGACAACTTCGGAGAGCGCAGAGCCAAATACAAATATTTTTTTTCTGCCATGAATGTACACACAAAAAATTGTACATTAACATGCTAGTTACCAGTAACTAGTGGGGTGCCGCAGGGATCAGTGCTGGGACCCCAACTATTTACAATCTATATTAACGACTTGGAAGAAGGGTCTGAGTGTAACGTAGCCAAGTTTGCTGATGATACAAAGATGGGAGGAAAAGCAATGTGTGAGGAGGACACAAAAAATCTGCAAAAAGACATAGATAGGTTAAGTGAGTGGACAGAAATTTGGCAGATTGAGTATAATGTTGGAAAGTGTGAGGTCATGCACTTTGGCAGAAAAAAATCAAAGAGCAAGTTATTATTTAAATGGAGAAAGATTGCAAAGTGCTGCAGTACAGCGGGACCTGGGGGTATTTGTGCATGAAACACAAAAGGATAGTATGCAGGTACAGCAAGTGATCAGGAAGGCTAATGGTATCTTGGCCTTTATTGCAAAGGGAATGAGGTATAAAAGCAGGGAAGTCTTGCTACGGTTATACAGGATATTGGTGAGACCACACCTGGAATATTGCATGTCGTTTTGGTTTCCATATTTACGAAAGGATAAACTTGCTTTGGAGGCAGTTCAGAGAAGGTTCACTAGGTTGGTTCCGGGGATGAGGGGATTGACTTATGAGGAAAGGTTGAGTCGGTTGGGCCTGTACTCTTTGGAATTCAGAAGAATGAGAGGTGATCTTATCGAAACGTATAAGATTATGATGTTTCCACTGATGGGGGAAACTAGAAGTAGAGGGCATGATCTTAGAATAAGGGGCCGCCCATTTAAAACAGAGATGAGGAGAAATTTCTTCTCTCAGAGTGTTGTAAATCTGTGGAATTCTCAGCCTCAGAGAACTGAGGAAGCCGGGACATTGAATAAATTTAAGACAGAAATAGACAGTTTCTTATATGATAAGGGGATAAGGGGTTATGGGGAGCGGGCGGGTAAGTGGAGCTGAGTTCATGATCAGATCAGCCATGATCTTATTGAATGGCGGAGCAGACTCGAGGGGCCGTATGGCCTACTCCTGCTCCTATTTCTTATGTTCTTATGGGCAGGCGGCAAAAATCCAGCAAGTGGAAAATAGGAGCCTGCATGTTTCCCTCAGAAGCTTTCAAAATTCAATTGATTAAAAAAAAAATTAGAATGCGGAACAAAAACTCCATCTCCCTGTTCCCTCTCTTTCTACCTCTCCCTCGCTCTCTCTCCCTCTCCGTCCCTCTCCCACTCCCTCTCTCCCTCTCCACTCCACTTTCTCTCCCTACACTTCTCTCTCTCCCTCCGCTCTCTCCCCCCTCTCTTTCCCCCTCTCTCTCTCTTTCTCCCCTCCCTTTCCTCTTCCTCTCTCCCCTCTCTCACTCCCCTTCCCCCCCTCTCTCTCCCTCCCCTCCCTCTCCTCTCCCCCTCTCTCTCTCCCTCCCTGCTCTCTCTCTCTCCTCCCCTCTCTCCCTTCCCTCTTTCTCTCCCCTTCTCTCTCTTCCCCCCTCTCTCTCTCCCCCTCCCCCTCTGTCCCTCTCCCCTCCCCCCCTCTCTCTCTCTCCCCCCTCTCCCCTCCCTCTCGCTCTCTTCCCCCTCCTCTCCTCTCTCCCTTCCCTCTTTCTCTCCCCCTCCTCTCTCCCCCCTCTCTCCCCCTCCCCCCTCTCTCTCCCCCTCCGTCTCTCTCCCCTCCCCCCTCTCTCTCTCTCTCTCCCCCCTCTCCCCTCCCTCTCGCTCTCCCCCCCTCTCTCCCTTCCCTCTTTCTCTCCCCCCTTTCTCCCTTCCCTCTTTCTCTACCCCTCCCCTCTCCCTCTACCCCTCCCCTCTCCCCCTCTCTCCCCCTCCCCCTCTGTTTCTCTCCCGTCCCCCCTCTCTCTCGCTCCCCCCTCTCCCCTCCCTTTTGCTCTCCCCCAACCCCCTCTCCCTTCTCTCTCTCCCTTCCCTCTTTCTCTCCCCTGCCCCTCTCCCCCCCTCCTCCCCTCCCTCTCTCCCCTCCCCCTCTCTCGTTCCCCCCTCTCCGCTCCCTCTCGCTCTCCCCCCCTCCCCCCTCTCTCCCCCTCCCCCCCTATTTTCTCTCTCCCCCCCATCGCACAGGTGTAAGTCAGTACTATTGACCTTTTTTAACTGTCAGATGCCGATAATTAACTGGCGTCAAAATTCAACTGATTTCTTTTCAAAATTGAAATAACATTAAATACAATTTCTATTGTCCGTCTCTCCTCCTCTCTTTCCTTCATCTTTCTCTGACCCCAATCTCTCTCTTTCACTTTCTAAACTTTATAGAACACAAAACTAAGGCTACAAGTTTCATTTGTAAAAAGAAACTCAATATAAATTTTACCTCAGTGGAACTTTTCAAATTCGTCCACTTGTTTTTCAAAGTTATTTCTGGGTAGAAAGTGCGCGAAGGTAAAGCTGACTGAACGGTACTGATCCATCGGGCGAAATTTAGCTCAGAGTCACAGGCTTTCTGGAGAGGCTGAGGCCTCCAGATAAAAATCTGAATAAAAGCTTTAAAAGACACAAAGCACAATCTCATGCCGATAATTAATCGTTATTGAGAAGTATGTCATTTTTTACTTTTTATATTTTGCTTCAACCTTTATTTTGGCTATTAGAAATTTCAGTTATAGATAAAAATGGCAGATTAAAAAAAAACAGAAAGCATTTTTGTGATTTGTGGGTATGTGCGAGTGGGCAGTGGGCAGATTGCTCTATATCAGGGTAATATACGGGAACAATAAATTGCAGCTATTGTGTGTCAGAGTGTGATGCCCATAACGGCAATGCGTACAGGAGTTACCGTTACTTAAGAATTTTCAAAGAAATGTTCACCCAATGAACCAAATTGAATATAGATTGAATTAATGTATGAAGCCTCTCAGTGCATAATGGCTTCAGTCATCTCGACCCTAAACTCTGGAATTCCCTCCCTAAACCTCTCTGCCTCGCCCCCTCTCCCCCCTCCTTTAAGATGCTCCTTAAAACCTGCCTCCTTGACCAAGATTTTGTCCGAATGTCTCCTTCTTTGGTTCGGTGTCAATTTTTGTCTGATTACGCTCCAGTGTAAAACCTTGGGATGTTTTTCTCCATTAAAGGCTCTCTATAAATACATATCGTTGTTGTTGACTTATTGAACTAAGTCAGAGATATTGAACAAAATTAGCTGACAGCGAGAGGGGGGATTTACTGAAAAACCATATCCTGTTTCTCAGTGACACAATATTACTGTGTAGATGAACAGAATTTAAAAATCCTCGCTTGATTTTACTAGGAATATCAGACTCCATTTGGCTCACTTCCTGTTCTGGGGGCCAGGGTGGGAGAAGGTTAAAGGTCACTGGCTCTTGTATCTGCAGGAACTATGCATCAATCTTTTATTTCTGACGTGGAATTCTAAGATTGTGGGACGCGTTCCCAGGATGAGTTCCATTTCCTGGGAATGTGAGAATGAATTGCTTCACACCGGACATCCGAGGAATACTTTGCAGGCTTACTTAGCTTCACTTCTGAGCGTCCTGCCAATGCTGTCATTAGGTGGGGGGAGGGGGACTTCCTGCCGCTGTCCCAGCATCCTCCTGTGGCAGGCAGACGCATGTGAAAGATAAATAAGAACTTGCATTTCTACAGCGCCTTTCATGACCACAGGACATCCCAGAGCGCTGTATGGGCGATGAAGTACTTTTGAAATGTAGTCACTGTAGGAAACACGGCAACCAATTTGCACATAGCAAGATCCCACAAACAGCAAGTAAATAATGACCAGATCGTCTGTTTTAGTGATGTTGATTGAGGGATAAATATTGGCCAGGACACCAGAGAGAACGCACCTGTTCTTTTTCGAATAGTGCCATGGGATCTTTTACGTCCAGCTGTGAGGGCAGACAGGGCCTCGGTTTAACGTCTCATCTAAAAGACGGCACCTCCGACAGTGCAGCACTCCCTCAGTACTGCACTGGGAGTGTCAGCCAAGATTTTATGTTCAAGTCCATGGAGTGGGACTTGAACCCACAACCTTCTGACTCAGAGGTGAGAGTGCTGCCCACTGAGCCACAGCTGACACCTAATGATGTGGGGGGAGTCAGAGTTGTAATCGTTTCTGCCTGTCGAGTGAGTCGATGTGTAGTTGTGGCCCGCTGATGTGAGATGGTCGGCCAACTGAAGACAGTGAGAACTACTGCGCCATAGTGGAACTTAGCCGACCATTGGCGTCTCGTTACCACCCCGTTAACGCTCCATAAACAGGGCTGGACAATGTAATAGCAGTAAGTCCCGCCCACTTATCGTCGCTGTTATGTGTGGTCCGATTTTCAGGCGGAGACGAATCTCCGGCAGCTGGACCTCCTGTACGCGAAGGGTTAATCCGATGGGACTGACTTCGATTTCTCTTTATGTTCATTTCTTCACATGAACTGTGTTCAGTAACTTTTCAATTGGTACAAAAGCAAAGTACCGCGGATGCTGGAAATCTGAAATAAAAGCAGAGAACGCTGGAAACACTCAGCGGGTCGGGCAGCATCTGTGGAGAGAGAAACAGAGCTAACGTTTCAGGTCGATAACCCTTCGTCAGAACTGGAAAAAGTTAGAGATGTAAATGATTTTAAGCAAGTGCAGGGGCACTTTAATTCTCCGCCCCACTCCCACTCTGACCTCTCTATCCTCGGCCTTCTCTACTGTTCCAATGAAGCTCAACGTAAGCTCAAGCAACAGCATCTCATCTTTCAATTAGGCACTTTACAGCCTTCTGGTCTCAACATCGAGTTCAACAATTACAGACCATAGTCTCTGCCCCTATTTTTTAGATGCCAGTTGTTGACGATTCTGCCATTCCCATTTACCCCTCTTCCAAACCCATCTTTAGTCTCTTTACTTGTCCCAGTACCATCTCCTTTTGCTTTGTACTATCATCCCTTTTGTCATTTAATCTCTCCTGCCTTCCACCCCATCACAGAGCTTCCCTTTTGTTCTTTCCTTCCCTCCTCCCTTTCCCACCCCCTTGCACTTGCTTAAAATCTGTTGCATCTCTAATTTTTTCCAGTTGTGACGAAAGGGTCATCGACCTGAAACGTTAACTCTGTTTCTCTCTCCACAGGTGCTGCCTGACCCGCTGAGCATTTCCAGCATTTTCTGCTTTTATTTCAACTTTTCAATTGGTACTAATCTCACTAGCAATTTGATACGGACAGATCCTAGAACGAGACTGCAAGAATTTATGGATGTGTGGACGGATGGCACCTTGTAGGTTATTCACCTTTGAACTTCACAGGGATGTGAGAGAGATGTGACATGGTTTGGTTTCGGTAGAGGTAAAGGTGGTTGCATTGATATATAGGCACTGTATGTGAAGACCACACTGGAAAGTGACATCGGGTGAAAGGAATACGGCCTAGGGTGATGGAAAAGTAAGACCCCCCCAGGAATGTTAGAAGGCCTTTACTCCTTCATGAATTTCTGTAATGGTCTAACGATTTGATTGACATAGAAACATAGAAACATAGAAAATAGGTGCAGGAGCAGGCCATTCAGCCCTTCTAGCCTGCACCGCCATTCAATGAGTTCATGGCTGAACATGAAACTTCAGTACCCCCTTCCTGTTTTCTCGCCATAACCCTTGATCCCCCGAGTAGTAAGGACTTCATCTAACTCCCTTTTGAATATATTTAGTGAATTGGCCTCAACTACTTTCTGTGGTAGAGAATTCCACAGGTTCACCACTCTCTGGGTGAAGAAGTTTCTCCTCATCTCGGTCCTAAATGGCTTACCCCTTATCCTCAGACTGTGACCCCTGGTTCTGGACTTCCCCAACATTGGGAACATTCTTCCTGCATCTAACCTGTCTAAACCCGTCAGAATTTTAAACGTTTCTATGAGGTCCCCTCTCATTCTTCTGAACTCCAGCGAATACAAGCCCAGTTGATCCAGTCTTTCTTGATAGGTCAGTCCCGCCATCCCGGGAATCAGTCTGGTGAACCTTCGCTGCACTCCCTCAATAGCAAGAATGTCCTTCCTCAAGTTAGGAGACCAAAACTGTACACAATACTCCAGGTGTGGCCTCACCAAGGCCCTGTACAACTGTAGCAACACCTCCCTGCCCCTGTATTCAAATCCCCTCGCTATGAAGGCCAACATGCCATTTGCTTTCTTAACCGCCTGCTGTACCTGCATGCTAACCTTCAATGACTGATGTACCATGACACCCAGGTCTCGTTGCACCTTCCCTTTTCCTAATCTGTCACTATTCAGATAATAGTCTGTCTCTCTGTTTTTACCACCAAAGTGGATAACCTCACATTTATCCACATTATACTTCATCCACATTATACTTCAATCAGGATGTGTAAAACTGAAGTACATTGATAAGGAACATGAAAGGAAGATTAGGTAATTCTGAAGCATAAAAAATATAAGAGAGTGGTTGCTGGACGAACGTGTAGATTTGTTGAGGCCTGATCAGCCTACAGCGTTGCTGTAAACTTCGCCAATAAACCCACACTATCCTGTTGTTACGTGCAGGCTTAAATGGTCATTAGAAAGAGCACTGGGGACACCCGATGACAGCGGAGAGGAATTACGCGCTGAAATGTTTCCAAATCTGGATTTATGATGTTCTATTTTTACACTGCCGTGATGTTTTTCATAGACTAAAACTATCATGATGTTTATTTACGATTTGACTCTATTCAGTAACTATTGTTGATATTTTCAGCATTAGTTTGAACAAATTCATGAATATGTTAAAAATATAATTACAAATTCGATACAGCTAAGGAACCAGGTAGGGGGTGGGGGGGGGGGGGGGGAGGCCATTTCACCTGGATACTTTAGGCACTGAAGAGCTCCGAGGTGACCAAGGTGGGTTCTTGAGCTGAAAGGCCAGTTAGGCCCACATTTAGCGCAAGACTTCTTAGGCAGTCCCTCGGAGTCGAGGATGACTTGCTCCCATGCTAAAAAGGAGTTCTCACGTGATTGAAGAGTCCAATGTGGGACCTACAGTCTCTGTCACAGGTGGGGCAGACGGTGGCTGGAGGAATGGGTGGGTGGGGGGTACTGGGTTGCAACACGCTCCTTCCCCTGTTGATGCTTGGCTTCAGCTTGCTCCGGTGATGAGACTCGAGGTGTTCAGTGCCTTCCCGGATGCTTTTCCTCCACTTTGGGTGGACTTGGGTCAGGGATTCCCGGGTGTCGGGGACGATGTTGAACTTTTTCAAGGAGGCCTTGAGGGTGTCCTTGAAGCGTTTCCTCTGCCCACCTAGGGCTCGCTTGCTGAATAGAGCGCTTGCTTTGGGAGTCTCGTGTCAGACATGAGGATGATGTGGCCCACCCAACGGAGCTGATCGAATGTGGTTAATGTTTCGATGCTGGGGATGTTGGCCTGATCGAGGACACTGACATTGGTGCGCCTATCCTGCCAATGGATTTGCAGGATCTTGCGGAGGCAATATTGGTGGTACTTCTTCAGTGTTTTGAGGTGCCTGTTGTACATAGTCCATGTCTCTGAGCCATATAAGAGGGTGAGTATCACCACTGCTCTGTAGACCATGAGCTTGGTGCCGGGTTTGAGGTCCTGGTCTTCAAACACTCTCCTCCTTAGGCGACCAAAGGCTGCACTTGCACACTGAAGGCGGTGTTGGACCTCATTGTCAATGTCTGCCCTTGTTGACAGTAGGTTCCCGAGGTATGGAAAATGATCCACATTGTCCAAGGCCTTGCCGTGGACTTTGATAACCGAGGGGTAGTGCTGTGTGGTGGGGGCAGGATGGTAGAGGACCTTTGTCTTACGGATGCTTAGTGTGGGGCCCATGCTCTCGTACGCCTCGGTGAAGGTGTTGATGGTGGCTTGGAGCGCAAGACACCATCTTGGTAAAGGAGTTTGAAGCACCCGCTAGGATCAGTCACACGGATGATCATTAAGCAGCTGATTGCCACTTAAATTGGCAGCTAGCGCTCATCAACGAGGCTGCACGGCACTTTAGTGCTTGACCTAACACCCTCTCCTAACAGCGACCAGCTGATTGGGAGTAAACTAGTTATTGCTGAAGATTTTGAGCGCTACTTAAATTCTATTACCTCTTACTGTTCACTTGCTGCTGGAGGTTTGAAGAGGACTTTTGAAACACATCTGGGACACTTTGTCACAACTTCACCAACACTATCAACACTTATTATGGAAATCCTCTGAGGACTTCACCTAGAAAGAGTGCGTGCTGTGCTACTCTACCTTATTGGGCACCTTATAGGAGTCACCAGGAGAAAGGGAGTGCTCGGTCATGGGCATCTTGCTCGGGGTCCCCTTGCTCTGCAGGAGAAATGGGAGGAGGACACCAGGCCAGGCAGAGCAGCACCAGCTGCTGCAGGAGCGAGGGACAGGAGGGCGAGGTGGGCTCCTTCGCCCCTTGCGGGTACAGGACCTCCCTCCTCCTCTGGACCTCCTCCTCCAGTGCCGCATCTGAGAACCTGTGCATCCTCTCCCTCGGTCCTTGAGCCATTCTGCAATGTCCTGCTGTGGGCCAAACAGCACACTCCACACCTCCAGTGGAAGTGGTGCATGGGGCCACTGCTGCATGGAAATTGTGAATAATCAGCGCTTGAGTGCTAAACCTGGTGTCTGATTTATCACCTCCAGGCACGTTTAAAAAACGGTAATCAGCAATTAGGACCAAAATTATATGCTTAAAAACCAGACTTTCAAACAAGCGTCCCTTATTGCACAACACCCATTTAGCGCCTGTTTTCAATCGTTCACCAAAATGACCTCCAGGTTTTCTTAATCAATACTCGGGATATGGGCATTGCTGGCAAGGCCGGCATTTATTTCCCATTCTTAGTTGTCCCGAGAAGGTGATGTTAAACTGTTCCAGTGCGTGTGGTGAAGCTTTTCCCACAATGCTGTTCGGTAGGGAGTTCCGGGGGCTGAAATTACCCTCCGGCCCACACGGGGCGCTCTTACCGTTCTGTAAGTGTCCTGTCCGCCCAATGCACGGGGAGGAGAATCTGGCCAAATGCAGCACTTTATTTTTTCTTTTGGAGCGGGACGGATGTGGGGTCATCAGTGGGGTGGAAGTGCAAGCGGGTCGGAACGGCCCTCGCTCCGAGTCATCAGCACCGCGCTGATGCGTCACAACGTCCCTCCCCTTCAGTTAAGTGGCAAACACTGGGCCACCGGGGAGGGTCTCAGCTGGGCCAGCGGCCTGGTACCCAAGAGGGGATGCTGGGCTACCTATTGGCGGCTCGGCCAAACCCGTGGCCGCCATTGTCGGACTGACCTGGCAATCGGCCAACAATTAAAATAAAATGGCGGCCACGACAGTGCCCCCTCCCCTTTAAGGGCGGCCGTGCCACCCAGTCACAAGAAGCTTTCCGCTGGGGAACGCTGTCGTGGGCACCGAGTGGCGGCTGATCCGCACTGGCGGGGCAATTTCCCACGCGGGGCAGAAAGGGGGTCACCGCTGGTCGGTCAGGGGTCGGCGCGTGCCCGACGGGGCAGGAAGACGGTAGGGGCGGTCCCGTACACCGCTCTTAAAATAAAGGAGGGAAATTTTCAAAATGGAGGCCCTGACCGACCGAGTGGTGAGTCCTTACCTCTTTGAGGTGGCCATGGCTCCTATGATTTCACAGTGTTCAGTTCCATTCGCAACTCCTCAGAAAATGAAGCAGTCCATGCCCGCATGTAGCAAGACCTGGATGGCATTCAGGTTCACGCCACACAAGTGCCAGGCAATGACCATATCCAACAAGCGAGAGCCTAACCACCTCCCCTTGATATTCAACTCCCAATTTTGGCACAAGCCCTTAGATGTTGGTGAGGAGGACATTGCAGGGTCGACTGTGCCGTCACTTCTTGCGGCAGTGAATTCGGTAGTCACCTGCGCCACGGTGCGCCAATGGTAAAAACATTGGGTTTCATGGTGCAGGGTTTGAAACCCAACAATAAGTAATTTGTAACCCAAGAGGTTAACATACAAAGAGAACTGAAGTTCATTCTTGCAAGGCCGTGTGAAGGTACAGTTAAATACATTGGAGTTGGAGATTAGTGTGTCAGAGAGGCAAAACTGCAGAGAATTGTCAATGCAAACCTTTTAGTATTTGTTTCTTATTCCATTTGAAAGCCAGTAAAGGCCAAGATGAATATTCTCACTGAGTTAAGTATTAACTTACACTGAAAGTCAAAGAGAGACAAAAGTTAGGAGAGTTTTGGAGATCAATCCCGGTTTGTGAATGTTTGTTGACCCCAAACACAATACAGGTTGTACCTCCCTTATCCGGAATCTTCGGGACCTAGCCTGATCTGGATTTTTCCGGACGAGGGGTGGTCACGTTAAATTGGATGGCACAGGTACTGAGCAAGGGGATATTAGGGCTGGTTGGCTTGGGGCTGGGAGTGCGGCAGAGACATCATTGTAAGGGGCAGTGGATCGCGGGATCAGGCCAGCGATTGCAGGAGTCGGCAGCGAGGATGGGCTTCAATTTGTTCATATCGGAGTTGTGTGCATGCGCCACCCATTGGCCGGGAATGGTTCTGGACGAAGAGTGGTTCTGGATAAGGGAGGTACAACCTGTAGATGATAAATAGTGGCTTGTCACTGCATTTTGGACATATAGCGTGATGCACAGTTCGCATCCTGTCATCCAGAGGGAAGACCCTGTATTGATGCAACCACTAAACATGCAAGGAGACATAAACAGAATAGAAAAGAGCTGGAAAAGCATGATGGATAATTATACATGGTATGAGACAGTTTGCCCCCGAACAACAGTCTTAAAACAAAACACAGGAACTAGGAACAAGGAAAGAGACCATAGCAACAGTATAGATATCTCCCTCTACAATATTCACTGTATTTACTGGCTACAGCAACATTGCATTTATATAGTGGCCCTGAAATCCTGGTTCCTTCTTCCCGCGGGCGGTCGACTCAATTCTAGAGAAAAAATGCGCACTTATCTTTTGCTGCTGCGCCCACCTGAGATCCCGGTCCTGAGGCCTCCTCTCCCTGCGCATCAGAGCGCATGCACGTCGGGATGGACGTAGAGTTGGAGTCACATGGCACTGGGCAGCCAATCCAGGTACAGTATTTTCTCATTCTTAATAATGGGAACTCCGTAAGTAGGAGTTCTCATTATTATGATTGAGAAACACTCCCCTCAACATCTAAACACCAATAAAAAATAGGGAAAAAAATCACATATTTAACATTAATTTAAATTAAAGTTAATAAACGTCTTAGAAAAAAAATATATTTTTCTGATTTTTTAAAAAGTTTTTAAATTATGGTTTAAAATAAACTTACCTTAGTGGGCAGGGTTTTTAACATTAAAATATGTTTTTTAAATGTAATTTTATATGTTTTTGTATGTTTTAAAACTCTTACACTGTTAAAAGTAGGCTATGCACCTGCTTTTACCAGGCACAAGAGTTTTAAGGTCATTCGCAGGCCAAGAGTTGGGCAAGTACCGTAATCTTGCCCATGCGAATGTCCTGGCTGCCGACATGTGGAGGATCTGTTAAGCTAAAACTTGACAGATCAGAAAAGCCAGTTTTCAGCACATGCGCATTGCGTGCTAAAAATCGGCTTTTGCGATGCCTTCCCGGGTCCGTACACACTCCGTACAGACCCGAGAAGGCCGGGATTTCGGAGTCAGTGTCTTTAACAGTGCACTACTAAGGGAGTGCTGCACTGTCAGAGGTGTTGTCTTTGGGATGAGACATTAAATTGAGACCCCGTCTACTCTCAAGTGGACGTAAGAGATCCCTTGGCACTATTTCGAGGAAGAGCAGGGGAGTTATCCCCAGTGCCCAGGCCAATATTTATCCCTCAATGAACATCACTAAAACAGATTATCTGGTCATTATCACATTGCTGTTTGTGGGAGCTTGCTGTGCATAAATTGGCTGCTGCATTTCCTATATTACAACAGTGATTACACTCCAAAAAGTACCTCATTGGCTGTAAAGCGCTTTGAGACATCTAGTAGTCGTGAAAGGCGCTATATAAATGCAAGTCTTTCTTTTTAATTTTAACATAATAAAACATCCCAAGACGCTTCACAGGTGCGTTATCAAATAACGGTTGACACTGAGCCACATAAAGAGACATTAGAACAGGTGACCAAAAACTAGGTCAAATAAGTAGCTGTAAAAGAGCATCTTGTAGGAGGGGAAAAAGGCAGAGTGGTTTAGGGAGGGAATTCTAGAGCTTAGGCCTCGACACCTGAATGCACGGCCACCTATGGTGGGATGAAGGAAATGGAGGATCCACAAGAAGCCAGAATTGGAGGACGCAGAGTTCTCGGGGATTACAGAGATAGGGAGGGGGTGAGGCCATGGAGGGAGTTGAACACGAGGATGAGAATTTTAAATTCCAAGCAATGAAGCTGTGTCTATTTATATGAAGCTCTGATTAGTATCAGGGGTGGGGGAGGGGGGCTATGAGTTGCAATCGGTGAGAACACTCTCCTTCTCGGACCCTGCATTCAATCCGGGCTGGAATGATGGGACGGACGTCATCTGCTTCCGCCAGCTGCATTTTGCAATCCAAATTCAATTGGATGTCGACTCACAGCAACAAATCTTCCCACAATTTGGCACGACTTCATTTGGCAGTGTGACCCAGAGAGGCCTAAAGGTTGGCTTGTGGGGTAGTGGAAGAACTCGTAGTATTGTATGAGCTCGGAGTCACAGCAAGTAGTGCAGATGGGAACAGGAAGTTACAAAGGGACATGGACGGATTAGGTGAGCGGGCAAAGATGTGGAAGACGGAGTTCAAGGTATGGAAGCGTGAGGTCATCCACTTTGGATCAGAGAAAGACAAATCGGAATATTTTCTTCAGGTTGAGAGACGAGGAGCTGTGCAGGAGCAAAGGGATTTCAGCGTCAATGCACAGGTACAAAAAGGAAATAAAAAGGCTAATAGAATATTGGCCTTTATATCAAGAAGGCTGGAATACAAAGGGGAGGAAGCGATGCTTTGGTTATACAGAGCTTTGGTCAGACCCCATCCACAGGACTGCAGTTCAGTTTTGGGGACCATACCTCAGGAAGGACGGAGACCCATCCAGTCCCCATTCACCACCACCACCCTCCTCTGCCGGCCAGAATTTGTTCTTGTATCGAACAACTTCTTCTTTGAATCCACTCACTTCCTCCAAGTATGAGAGTCTGTATGAGTCCTGGCCAATGTTCGCTGTAAATGTGTTTTGGGTACACGGCCCCTTTCAGGGGATGCGCGGCCCAATCAAACTTCCACGCAGGCGCGGTTTTTCCATTGAGAAACCGGCAAGCGACCTATGCAGGAGGTTCAGACAGCTGCGCAGCTAAACGGGAACAAGGGTCCTAGCAATGCCTGCCTTTCCGTGGGATATGTGGAACATTCTTTGTTGCAGTCCTGCTCAGTTCCCCTCCCTCACCTCTTTTTCCGATACACTGAATCGGTGCCTCTTCCTGTTCTCACCCTGAACTGGAACATATTGTCAACTTTGCTTCCAATTTCCACCCCACCCTCGTCTTCACATGGTCCACCTCTGGCTCTTCCCTTCCCTTCCTCGTCTTCTCCCTATCTGGGGATAGGCTGTCAACCAATATCCACTATAAATCCACTGACTCCCACAGCTACCTTGATTACACTTCCTCCCACCCCGCTTCCTGGACAGACTCTGTTCCATTCTCCCAGTTTCGCCATCTCCGTCGCATCTGTTCTATTGATGCCAGCTTCTACACCATTGCTTATGATATCTCTTCCTTTTTCCTCAAATGAGGATTCCCTTCCACCATGGTTGACAGGGCCCTCGACCGTGCCTGTCCCATTTCCTGCACTCCTGCTCTCACCCCTTCCCCTCCCTTCTAGAACCACGATAGGATTCCCCTTGTCCTCACCTTCCACCTCACCAGCCTCCACATTCAACGGATCATCCTCCGCCATTACCGCATCTCCAGCACAGTGCCGCCACCAAACACACCTTCCCCTCACTTCCCCTTTCAGCATTCCTAACGGACTGCTCCCTCCATGACATCCTGGTCCACTCTTCCGTCACTCCCAACACCCGCTCCCAATCCCACAGCACCTTCCCATGCAAATGCAGGAGATGTCCTTACACCTCCTCTCTTTGCACCATCCAGGGCCCCAAATACTGCTTTGAGATGAAACAACAATTTACTTGGATCATGTTCTTCCAACCCCACCCCTTTTACACCTGCACCACAATCTCCCTCTCCTCCCCAACCCCCAACTCCAGGCCACTGCAGTTCAAGAAGACAACTCTCTACCACCCTCTCAAGGGCAACTAGGGACGGGCAATAAATAAATGAACTTTAGAAAATGAGAGTGTATTGTGTGTTGGTCCTACAACATGCATAACATTACATTTATGTGTTATTTGCCGGACTCGACTATTCCAATGTTTTCCTGGCCAGCCACCCATCTTCCACCCTCTAGGAACTTGAGCTCATCCAAAACTCTGGTGCACCTATCCCAACACGCACCAAGGCCCATTCACCCATCACCCCTGTGCTCGTTGAGCTACATTGGTTCCCGATGCACCAACCACATTCCCACTAAACTGTACAGCCATGCAGCTGTCTGGAGGTCCCTCACAGGCCACTTACTGGCTTTTGAATGGGAGATTTTGCACATGCAGCAAATTTGAATGGGCTACGCAGTCTGTTAAAGGGAGCGCAGATCGCGCACCCCCCAACAAATTAGGGGGAACATTCTCCACCAACGCCTTGAGTTTAACATTCTCATGTTAAAATTCCTCCAAGGCTTCACCCCTTTCTATCTGAACTCGACAGTGTGAACACTCCTAACACGGGAGGGTGGGGGCTGGGAGTGTTCCTAATCCGGGAGGGGGAGCATTGGGAGTGTTCCTAACTTGGGAGGGTGAGCCCTGGGGGAGTGTTCCTAATCCGGGAGAGTGAGGGCTGGGAGCGTTCCTAACCCGGGAGGGGGAGTGCTGGGATTGTTCCTAACCCGGGAGAGTGAGGGCTGGGAGCGTTCCTAACCCGGGAGGGTGTGGGCTGGGAGTGTTCCTAACCCGGGAGGGGGAGTGCTGGGATTGTTCCTAACCCGGGAGGGGGAGTGCTGGGATTGTTCCTAACTCGGGAGGGTGGGGCCTGGGAGTGTTCCTAACCTGGGAGGGTGTGGGCTGGGAGTGTTCCTAACCCGGGAGGGGGAGTGCTGGGATTGTTCCTAACCCGGGAGGGGGAGTGCTGGGATTGTTCCTAACCCGGGAGGGGGAGTGCTGGGATTGTTCCTAACCCGGGAGGGTGGGGCCTGGGAGTGTTCCTAACCCGGGAGGGGGAGTGCTGGGATTGTTCCTAACCCGGGAGGGTGTGGGCTGGGAGTGTTCCTAACCCGGGAGGGGGAGTGCTGGGATTGTTCCTAACCCGGGAGGGTGAGCCCTGGGAGAGTGTTCCTAATCCAGGACGGGGAGCGCTGGGGTTGTTCCTAACTCGGGAGGGTGAGCCCTGGAGGAGTCTTCCTAACCCGGAGGGTGAGCCCTGGGAGTGTTCCTAACTCGGGAGGCAGAGCGCTGGGGGAGTGTTCCTAACCCGGGAGGGTGAGGGCTGGGAGTGTTCCTAACCCAGGAGGGAATCCCTGGGGGAGTGCTCCTAAACCGGGAGGGGAAGCCCTGGGGGAGTGTTCCTAACCCAGGAGGGGAGCCCTGGGAGAGTGTTCCTAACCCGAGGGTGGGGAGCCCTGGGGGAGTGTTCCTAACCTGGGGGTGGGGAGCCCTGTCTGTTCTCTGACTGCAGCAGTGTGAGCTGAGGTTGTACCGAAACGTCTCTCATCAAAGTCACAAATGACATCCTGTGACTGTGACAAAGGTAAACTATCTCTCCTCGTCCTTCTTGACTTGTCTGCAGCCTTTGACACGGTTGACCACTCTATCCTTCTCCAACACCTCTCCACCGTTGTCCCGTTGGGTGGGGCTGCACTCGCCTGGTTCCATTCTTATCTATCTAATCACAGCCAGAGAATCAGCTGAAACGGCTTCTCTTCCCACCCCCACATCGTTACCTCTGGTGTCCCCCAAGGATCTGTCCTTGGCCCCTCCTATTTATCATCTACATGCTGCCCCTTGGTGACATCATCTGAAAACAGAGTCTCAGTTTCCACATGTACGCTGATGACGCCCAGCTCTACCTCACTACCACTTCTCTCACCCCTCCACGGTCTTCTGTTGCCTAGGCCCCAAGCTCTGGAACTCCCTGCCTAAACCTCTCCGCCTCTCTACCTCTCTTTCCTCCTTCAAGACGCTCCCTAAAATCTACCTCTTTGACCAAGCTTTTGGTCACCTGCGCTAATTTCTACTTATGCGGCTCGGTGTCAACATTTTTTATCTCCTGTGAAGCGCCTTGGGACGTATCACTAGGTTAAAGGCGCTATATAAATACAAGTTGTTATTTTTGTTGTTGTTACCTGTTACTCAGGACACTCGAGTGCAGTGACAGTTGTATCGGAGAACATTGCAGGCGACCACATTGAAAATAAGCTAAAGAGCCACAGCTTTGAAAATGCACAGCTATTTTTAGCACATGCTGATGCATCCTGTCAGTGCCGTATTCCCTGATTAATCTGTTACATGCAAACACGTTCTGTAATAATTATTGATTGTCCACTGGAGTGATTGAAGGCATCTTGTGCTGGTGTTTGTGTAAGGTAATGGGAGGAAAATCAGCAGGCTTGTTAGATTTAGAGAAGTTGCCTTGGCAATAGCTGAGATTGCTATAATGCCTCAAAGAATATGTTAAATATTGAATGACTTGATGGCCACCACAACGGTGAACTGTTCACTTGCGCACACACACATACGCACACTCGCCTGAGTCAGAAGTTTGTGGGTTCAAGTCCCACTCCAGAGGGTTGATCACAAAATCCAGGCTAACACTTCAGAGAGTGCTACACCGTCGGAGGTGTCAAATAACCAAGGCCCTAAGATCCTGAGGCACTATTTCATAGAAGAACAGGGGAGTTCTCCATGGTGTCCTAGCCAATTTTTATCCCTCAACCAACATCACTAAAACAGAGTTTCTCGTCACGATCACTGTTGTGTATGAATAAAGAGTCTGACTGGACACTGTGAGCTCAGAGTAAAGTGTGACCTTAGTCTTTTATTGCAGGTCTCCAGAGTGCCTCTCCAGCCTGTGAGGCCTCCTTGAGTACCTGTGCTCAAGAGATTGTGGGATCCCTTGGGACTCCAGGGGATGCGCCCTTTGGTGGCTGTACAGAGTAAATACAAGTTTACATATATAACAACACTCCCTCCCCCCCAAAGTCAACAGTGTAACTATTTACAAGGGCCTTTCTTGCCCTGGTTGATCGTCTCGGTGCAAATGCTGGTTTTGGTGAATCGTTTGTTGGGCCCTCACTGGGCTGCTGTGCAGATGGCCTTGCTGGGCTGCCTAGTGTGGTGAGTCCTGTTGGGCTGATGTGGATGATGGGTTCTGCTTCGTGGCCAACCGTGGTGCCGGTTGTCACTGGTGTGTATGTTGGGGGGTCAAAGAAGGTAGGGTCCAATGTGGGTTGCTCAGGATAGTCCGTGAATCTGAGTTTGATTTGGTCCAAGTGTTTCCGGTGAATGAGTCCATTTGAAAGTTTGACCCGAAACACCCTGCTCCCCTCTTTGGCCACAATAGTGCCGGGAAGCCAGTTGGGACCTTGTCCATAATTCAACACAAATACAGGATCATTGATTTCAATTTTGCGTGACACATTTGCGCTATCATGACATGTACTTTGTTGAAGCTGCCTGCTCTCTACCTGTTCATGTAGTTCAATGTGAACTAACGAGAGCCTTGTCTTAAGTGCCCTTTTCATAAGCAGTTCAGCAGGATGAATTCCAGTGAGCGAGTGGGGTCTTATGCGATAGCTAAGCAGGACTCGGGATAGGCGAATTTGCAGTGAGCCTTCAGTTACCCTCTTCAAGCTCTGCTTGATAGTTTGCAATGCTCTCTCTGCCTGACCATTGGATGCTGGTTTGAACAGGGCAGATGTAACATGTTTGATCCCATTACGTGTCATGAACTCTTTGAACTCGGCACTGGTGAAACATGGTCCGTTGTCGCTCACAAGGACATCAGGCAGTCCATGCGTGGCAAACATGGCCCGCAGGCTTTCAGTGGTGGCAGTGGACGTGCTTGCCGACATTATCTCACATTCAATCCATTTGAAGTATGCATCTACAACCACAAGGAATATTTTACCTAAAAACGGGCCTGCATTGTCGACATGGACCCTGGACCACAGTTTGGAGGACCAAGACCATAAACTTAGTGGCGCCTCCCTGAGTGCATTGCTTAACTGCGAGCATGTGTTACACCTGTGCACGCAGGACTCGAAGTTCGCATCGATACTGGGCCACCACACGTAGGATCTGGCTATCGCTTTCATCGTTACGATGCTTGGGTGAGTACTGTGGAGGTCATTGATGAAACGGTCCCTGCCTTCTTGGGGACCACTACCCGATTACCCCACAGAAGGCAGTCTGCCTATATAGACATTTCATCTTTGCGCCGCTGGTACAGCTTTATCTCTTCCTGCATTTCCACTGGGACACTGGACCAGCTCCCGTGAAGCACACAATTCTTTACTAGGGACAGTAAGGGGTCCTGGCTCGTCCAGGTTCTAATCTGTCGGGCTGTGACGGGTAATTGCTCACTCTCGAATGCTTCCATAACCATGACTAAATCTGCGGGCTGAGCCATTTCCAACTTCATGATGGGCAATGGCTGCCTACTGAGAGCATCGGCACAGTTTTCTGTGCCTGGCCTGTGGCGGATGGCATAATTGTGTGCGGACAACGTGAGCGGCATTTCTGGATCCGGGCCGATGCATTCATATTTATCCCCTTACTTTCAGAAAACAGGGATATAAGTGGCTTATGGTCAGTTTCCAATTCAAATTTGAGCCCAAACAGATATTGATGCATTTTCTTTACTCCATAGACACCCGCTAATGCTTCTTTTTCAATCATGCTGTAAGCTCTCTCAGCCTTATACAGACTTCTGGATGCATAAGCAACCGGTTGCAATTTCCCAGATTCATTAGCATGCTGCAATACACACCCGACGCCGTAAGATGATGCATCACATGCTAATATCAAACGCTTGCATGGATCATACAACACAAGCAATTTGTTTGAGCATAACAATTTTCTAGCTTTTACAAAGGCTGGCTTTTGCCCCATACCCATTTGTCTCCTTTATGCAGTAAAGAGTGCAGTGGTTCTAACAGTGTGCTGAGACCCAGTAAAAAATTACCAAAGTAGTTCAGGAGTCCTAGAAATGACCGCAGCTCCGTCACGTTCTGTGGCCTTGGTGCATTCCTGATTGCCTCCGTCTTCGAATCAGTGGGCCTGATGCCGTCCACCGCGATTTTTCTCCTCAGGAACTCCACTTCAGGCGCCAGGAAAACGCACTTCAAGCGTTTTAACCTGAGCCTCACACGGTTGAGTCGACTAAGAACCTCCTCCAGGATCTGCAGATGCTCAACTGAGTCCCGACTTGTCGTCCTGGAAGACCACTGTGCGCGGGACCGACTTCAGTAAGCTTTCCACGTTTCTCTGGCTGATCGAATTCCAAACGGGCATCTGTTATAAATGAAGAGATCTTTGTGCATGTTGATGCAGATGAGGCCCTCCAGATCCTGCGTCATGTAGACCGAGGTCAAGTCCAGCTTCGTGAACGTCTTTTCTCCCGCCAGCGTCATCAGCGGACGAGACGCTCGGACGTCGTCCCAGTTCCAGCCAGCTCCTGCCAAGCAGCATGGGACCATCGCCCGGTACCACCCAGTGTGGTAGCTTGTGCACCGCTCCATCGTAGGAGACCTTTACAGTAGCATTGCCGATTATGGGAATCAGTTCCTTTGTGTAAGTTCTCAGTTTCGTGCAAATGGGAGTCAAGACTGGCCTTGAGGCCTTGCTGCACCACAATTTTTCGAAAGTCTTTTTGCTCATAATGGACTGGCTCGCGCCCGTGTCCAGCTCCATTGACACCGGGAGTCCATTTAATTCAACCGTCAGCATTATCGGGGGACACTTTGTGGTAAATGTGTGCACCCCATATACATCTGCCTCCTCGATCTGAGGCTCTGGTTCGTCGTGATCTGCTGTGGATCTATCCTCCTCTGCAACATGATGGTTTGCAGGATTAATAGGGTTTTCAGCTCTCCTACACATACGTTGGAGGTGTCCCATTGTTCCACAGCCCTTGCAAACGTATCCTTTGAAGCAGCATGAATGGAAATGATGATCACCCCCGCAGCGCCAACAAGGTGTCAATGGCCTTGCATTCATCACCCTTGATGGTGGACTCTGAGACATCTGCAGACGTGCAGCTGCAGGCATGTGGGGCCTGCCTTGTACGTTGTGATTTGAAAACAACATCACTTTGTTCACAGTACTTGTAGCAGTACTTGTGTGCTGAGATTTGCTTAGTATTGTCACTGGTGGCAATGAACGCCTGGGCTATCGCTGTGACCTTACTCAAGGTTGGGGTCTCTACATTCAAAAGTTTGCGAAGTATCACTTCATGGCCAATGCCAAGTACGAAAAAGTCCCTGAGCATGTGCTCAAATGTCCTTTAAATTCGCAATGTCCTGCAAGGCGTCTTAGCTCGGCGACATAACTCGCCACTTCCTGGCCTTCAGACCTCTTGTACATGTAGAACCGGTATCTCACCATCTGAACTCTTTCCTTCGGGTTCAGATGCTCCCGGACCAGTGTGCATAAAGAGTCATACGATTTCTCTGTGGGTTTCGCTGGAGCAAGCAGATTTTTCATGAGGCCATATGTTTGGTGCCCCGCAGACGGTGAGGAGGATTGCCCTTGGTTTGGCAGTGTTCGCTTCTCCTTCCAGCTTATTGGCCACGAAATATTGGTCGAGTTGCTCCACGAAGGTTTCCCAATCATCTCCCTCTGAGAATTTCTCCAGGATGCCCACTGTTCTCTGCATCATTGGTTTCATTATATGTATCTCGTCAGCAGTTGTTATGTATGAATAAAGAGTCTGACTGCATAATGTGAGCTCAAAGTAAAGTGTGACCATAGTCTTTTTTTGCAGGTCTCCAGAGTACCTCTAGAGCCTGTGAGGCCTCCTTAAGTACCCATGCTCCTGAGGGATTGTGGGATCCCTTGGGACTCCAGGGGATGAGCACTCTCGTGGTTGTACAAGGTATATACAAGTTTTCATATATAACAATCACATTGCTGTTTGTGGGAGCTTGCTGTGTGCAAACTGGCTGCTGCGTTGGCTACATTACAACAGTGACTGCACTTAATTGGCTGTAAAGCACTTTGGTATGCCCTGAAGTTGTGAAAGGCGCTATATGAATGCAAGTTCTTTTCATAGAAGCAAAATGGTTACAGCATAGAAGGAGGCCTTTCGGCCCGTCGAGCCCATGCCAGCTCTCTGCAAGAGCATTTCAGCCCACTCCCCCGCTCTATCCCTGTTGCCCTGCAAAAGTTTCCTTACGTTACTTATTCAATTCCCTTTTGAAAGCCATTCAGCTCAACTGGTCCATACACTCCATATGAGCCTCCTCCCCTCGGATTACTCCTCCCCACGCTGCCTCTCTTTTCTTTCTTTAGGAACTGGATGGGCTCAATAAGGTGCCAGCCAGCAGGTTATATTTATTTGTCAATTTAATAAAAGTTTTGAAAGTTTTCCTGGGAGGACACACCCGGCCAGGAACTGCAGCTACTCACATTCTCCGGCACCCTGGGGAACGTTAGGTCAGGGTAAGTGAAATATCACAGTGCATACCGAGGGAGACACTTTGCCCCACTGCCCTTGGCTGCCACTAATTGCTTTTCCTTTCTCCCCTGACAATACTGCCGTTTTATTTACTGATAGGTCACTAGAAATGGCCATTCTTTACACATGTGGTGAGACAAGTCTTAGCAGGCTATTACACTGTGTGGGCCTCACGGTGAAACCCAATCCTGTCACCACCTGCAGAATCCATTCAGGGGTCACCGTATAGTGATCGGACACGGCAATACACGGAGGATTACATTGGGCCAGACTTTCAGCTTCATTGTCAGCAGTACAGCTGCTTTTTTGCCCGGCGAAAGTTTCCACTTAAGTTTTTTCCTTGGTATCGCCCACATCTGAAGACGCCCGCCGGAGCCAAACCGCCCACGTGCAATGCCGAGAACAACCGCCAGGGCGTAAGTTTGGCCTCAACCGCCAGCGTCCAGAGACCCGCCCTGTAAAAGCTGCATAAACAGGGTGGTAAGGGGGAGCCCTGCAAGGAAAGGTCAGTTAAAGATTCTTTAATTTTTTTTTTGTAATTTTAAAACGGCGATTAAATTTAAAACTGTCTTGGGAATGATTTGTATGCTTTTATTTTTTTTTTAAATGAAAATTTTTTTTTATAAGTTTTGCCCCCTCCCTAGGCCCAACCGCAGCCTTGGACTAAAGTTTAGTACTTACTGTCCATTCTGGTAACGACCGGCCGTGTTGCTAACTTTCCACTTATCCGCCGAGAAAACCGCCAACAATGAGTGTGCAATGCAAATTTTCTCGCCAGGCGATTAGTTTTACTTACTTTAAACTTTAAAATGGAAATTCTCCCCAGTTTTTCTCACCGAACATTAACGGTGCTTTTCAGCAGGCAATCAGGCGTTGAGGGCCTTTAGGGAAAATCTGGCCCATAGAATCTACAGCACAGAAACAGGCCGTTCAGCCCAACTGGTCTATGCCGGTGTATACCCTCCATATGAACCTCCTCCCACTCGAATTATCTCTCCCCACCCTGCCTCCCTATCCCTCTGTTCCCTTTTACCCCACGTATGCCACGAGCCTTCTCTTAAATGCATCAATACTGTTTGCTTCACTACTCCACATGGCAGCAAGTTCCAGGATAAATGCTGCCCGTTTCCTCCCTGCTAACTGGGTATATGTTCACTCCCACCACAGTCTGTCACCCCACCTCCTGCTTCCAGCCTAAACGCTACCCTCCAGCCCTTCCCTCCTCCATAACCTCCTTACCGCCCTGCCTGCTCACTCTCAAACCCTCTGTAGTGTCCGCTGTGGCTCAGTGGGTGGCACACTTGCCTCTGAGACAGAAGGTTGTGGGTTCAAGTCCCACTCCAGGGATTTGAGCACAAAAATCAAGGCCAACACTCCCAATGCAGTGCTGCACTGTCGGATGTGCTGTCTTTCAGATGAGATGTTAAACCGAGGCTCCGTCTGCTTTCTCAGGTGGATGTAAAAGATCCCATGGCACTATTTCGAAGAAGAGCAGGGGAGTTATCCCCGGTGTCCTAGTTATGCGTTGCGAGACGTCTTTGTTATGGGGATTGGCCATGAGGGTCTCCTTCACAAGCTGCTATCTACTGAACCTACAGTCAGCCTGCAGCAAGCCATCAACATCAGCCGGGCATTTATGACCTCGACTTGCAGCACTAGGCAGATGATCCACACGATCTAGAACCCGGCAGGTACTATTCACAGGATAGCGCCCACCACGGACAAAACTGCAGAACGTGGCTCTGCCCAGGGCAGAGAGCACGGACCTCGGGGTCCTGGAACTCAGAGTCCGCTGAGAGGGGCTAATCGAGCAGCACCATGCTGGCGCTGCGGAGGAAGCCATGGGGCTCACCGGTGCAGGTTTGCGGAGTATACGTGCAATACCTGCCACACGAAAGGCCACCTTCGGCGTATGTGCAAAAGAAACACGACTCACCGTGTGGCTGAGGAGATGGTAGATGATCTGCTGTCCAGCGAGGAGCATTGCGGTTTGGCTCGACAGGCATCCCAGCCCCAGGTAGAAGAAGATGATGCGTTTGGACTGTATACATGTACCGACGATTCAGCCCCAGTGATTATGGAAGTCAAGATTAACGGAGTCCCAGTGAGTATGGAAGTGGACACGGGGTCGGGTCAGTCGCTGATGAGTCAGGAAACTTTTGATAAACTGTGGATCAACCCAGCTGCACGACCCAAGCTGGTCCCGGTCACGGCGAAGTTGCGTACCTACACCAAGGAACTGATACCTGTTCTTGGCAGAGCGGATGTGCAGGTACCTCACGGTGGCGAGACGCATGGTTTACCTTTGTGGATCATTGCAGGCGATGGGCCGACACTACTCGACAGGAGATGGATGGGGAAGGTCCGTGGGAGCTGGGAAGACTTCATTCCTCCACAGACCGCTGTCGCTCGTGTTCACAGGCAGAGCAGGCCTCCACCTTCGGATCGGATGGCAGCGAAGGAAGCGTGTGTGGGGTTGGGCAGAGCAGCGGTGGCCGTCGACTCTCCCCTGCAAAGTCTGAGAGTGAGAAAGAGGCGCTGGAACCAGCAGCAGCACCGACCGAGCTGGAGAAGAGAGAGGGAGAGTAGGCAGCAGCTCGGTGGATTTCTGGTAGCGGTGGATTTCCCTCAGAGCCACAGTGCCGGGTCTGTAGCGATGAGGCTTCTTCACTCCGCCCGTGGCCAGAGCGCTCTTTCGGGCCGCTTTGGTCGCCAGCTGTTTGCGGGGAGAGAGAGAGGGAGAGCAGACAGCAGCACAGCGAGTTCGGGCAGCAGAGTTCTGCAGAGAGAGGCAGGCAGGCACCAGCAGAGCACCTAAAATGGCCCAGTAGAAACCGCGTGGAAAAATCAAAATGGCGTCTTAAAAGGGAAATGTACCCGAGAGTCTTAAAGGGGCCTTACACCGTTGGCAGTTCCCACAAAGAGACTTTTGTAAGGGCAAGGGTGAGTCAAAATGATTACTGTGATTTGTATGATGACCTGATTTATGACAAGAGTTAATAATTTGATGCTAAAATGATTATTGTGATTAAAATGATTGATATGATTGGTGAAAAGAGTTAATATCACAATGCACAGTTAAAAGGGTTAATGGATCTGTGACTAACATGACTAATGGATTAATGCGATTTCTGATTTTATGTGATTTATGCAATTGTTCAGCGGCTGCAGACAAGCCGCAAAAGGCAACTATTTTCTGAGAACAGAGGCAACGCACCAGCTGCCATACCCTGTCTCAGCGCAGCCCATTACCTCAGGCAAAAAGGGGCAGTATGCCGCCACCATACCTCACCCAGTGGAGCTGGGATTTAATAACTGTTCAGTGTACCTGCAACCTTTTGATATAATTCTTCAAAGCATACTAATGTACTGTCCATGTGTACCTGCTTTCTACTGGAGATTATGTTTGTGTACTTGTATCACCCATGTAAGGACTGCAAACACCACATGCTTGCACCAGATCGCAAGCATAATCTCTACATGGGAGGGGGGGTGAAGTCGATGGTCATGGACTCACACTCACAAATCAACCAGAACGAACCAGACCGAGGTTACTGGCAATTTGCTTTTGGAACTGGGGGGGCGGGAGTGAGATGTTATGTATTGTCCATGTACATTAAATGTATAGTTACAATGGTGCGCCACAAGTGGCACTGTGGTGGGAGACCCGAAAGTACTTGCAAGACAGAGTATAAAAGGCTGCCCACCACACCTGAAGGGCACTCTGGAGTTACACAATAAAGAACCAAGGTCACAGCAGTTACTACAACACCAGACTGAGTGGAGTCAGTGATTTGAGTGCTACATACATCACAGTCCTGACCAATATTTATCCCTCAATCAACATAACAAAAACAGATTATCTGGTCATTATCACATTGCTGTTTGTGGGAGCTTGCTGTGCGCAAATTGGCTGCCGCATTTTCCACATTACAACAGTGACTACACTCCAAAAGTGCTTCATTGGCTGTAAAGCGCTTTGAGACGTCTGGTGGTCGTGAAAGATGCTATATAAATCCAAGTCTTTCTTTCTCTTTCACAATCTGTCATAAAAATATATTTAAACTATAATGAAAAATACTGGCCCATTTTACATTGTCCTATCTAGGTCACGGAGATGGTTCTGTACATTGCAGGAAAACCATTATGTCTATGAATTTACTCAAATAATCATGAGTTCCCTAAAACGTACAAGAAAGTAAAACCATAAAAAACAACAACACAGAGGGTGCAATTCTGGAAAATAGAAATTGTAAAAATGAACCAGAAATCCAGCCGAGTGTTTGAAATAACTATTACCAGGCGTGGGCAAGCAGAAGGCAGACAGTGGGTGATATTTATTTATTGTCAAATGGGAGGTAGAGACATAATATATATATTTTTTTATGTAAGAATCAAAGTGGGGTGGGAAGCCAGGACAAACCATCCAGGACAAAGCTGCCGCTTGATTGGCACCCCATCCACCACCTTCAACATTCACTCCCTCCACCACCGGCACACTGAGGCTGCAGTGTGTACCATCTACAAGATGCACTGCAGCAACTCACCAAGGCTTCTTCGGCAGCATCTCCCAAACCCACGACCTCTACCACCTAGAAGGACAAGGGCATCATCATAGGCAGCCCCTCGAAATCGCGGAAGACTTGCTTCCATTCCAAAAGTGAGTTCTTAGGTGACTGAACAGTCCAATACGGGAATTACAGTCTCTTGTTTGCAGTCGGGGCATCCGTAAAATAGTTAAATGTTTTCATTACACATTAATCCCATTTGCTAAACCCATATTGACTTTCAATTACTGCATTTATTTCCTGAAAGTGACAAGCTATTACATTGCTTGTGATCGTTTCCTATAATTGGCCTGCTGCTTCTTGGCAGACAGCTTTCTGTGAAACGTTTGAAGGGTTTCTTTGTATTCCTTTTGATAGAAACATCCTTTTGCCTCTATGTGTCCACTTTTTAATTTGAAGAGTGGCTGTCCTTCACATTATTTCTCAATTCAATCTATTCCCTGCTTCCTCTTAAAAAGGAAAGGCCTGCAATTATATCCTTCCATCTTAATTGATTGGTTGCTGCTCAGCGATGAACATATAAATAACTCCCCTGATAGTTGTCCCAAAGTGAAAATGATGGCTTGAGATGCTTAGCATATTGATAATGTTTTAGTCTGCAGATGTGCCGGGGGAAGGGATGGCAGCAATAGATTTGTGCAACAGAGCTATTATTATCGCTAATAAAATGACATGCTAATTAGAAAATGGTTTTGTTTCAGTGTGGATCGGGGGTTCTGTGTGAAAGATGAGAGATTTATTTATAAATGTTAAATCTGGTTAGACTTTTACACAGGCAAAGATTTATTTCTGCTTACCCTACCTCATACTTCCCTGTTCAACCATCTGGATCCAGGTTTCAAAATCCATCACTCATTCTATAATGATTTAGCAGCAATTATTCTATCTCACTTCACGTCCAGATATCCATAGGGCACAAGTAAATTAGCTTCACATGTGTAGAAGCTACAAGAAAGTGAACCAGAAAGCCTATCACTAATGCCTCGGATCTCCTGCCATCTCCAGTCTATAACTGTTTTGCCGTGAAGCTTAAAGCCTTAAAGCTATTTTTCCTTGCCTCTTCATTCATAGCTGTGTCATCCATTCTTTTAAAACCAACTGTTTTAGACTTTCTGTTTACTGCTCCCGCCTGAATAAACACAAAGGGGTGGAAATTCGGTCTTCTGCCGCCCCCCCTTAGCACCCCGGAAGGGCAGCAATGGTGGCAGAAAGCTCTTACGCCGGTCGGGCGACCAGCTTCCAGAGTCCCGCCGGGACATTCGGTGCCGGTATTGACGAGGTGCGGAGCATTAACGCCTGGGAGAGGCGAGCCGGTATGCAACACCCCTGGTTGCGACACCAGCTCGATTTTTGGCAACCGCCCAACATGTAGCGACCCCTGGTGGGAACGCCTGTGAAAGCGGGCGGTCTGAGCTTTAGCGGCCGACCTCAGGTGATAGCTTTTTAAATTATTTGTTTGCGATTTATGTTGTGGTGGCATGAGCTATGTATAGGAAGTGTTTTTGGTGGGGGGTTTTCAGTTTTTCTCCCCCCTAGGCCTCTGTTATGGCGTTCCAAGACCGGCTCTTTAGCTCGGGATTATCACTTGCTCAGCCGGCCTAGCGCTCTAAAAGAGTTGTGCAACGCCTCCCTTAGCGCCCCGCCCCACACTCAGGGCCCAGCTGATGAATCCTGCAGCAGCAGACGCAAACCATTTGCCAGCGCAAAATTTACCGCTCCGCCCGGGACACCGCCCCAATTGAGGCACGAACGAATTTCCAGCCCATGAAACGAAATAAAACAGCAATCACTATCAAACACTGGCTCACTCAGCCTCCTGCTAAAGATGATATCCTAGTTGTCTGCTTGCAGTATTGAAAAGCAGTCACGAACCAGCCACATAAAATTAAATTGGATGATGTGCCGAGCTGCTCTCAATTAATTTCTGGATAATTAAAGGCTTCCACGATTAGCTCAAGCAAACCATCATCCTCCTGATCTTCCTGCCCTGACCATCTACAGCAATTTCCTGTACTCACCTTCTGACTCTGGCTACCAAAACTGACTACCCCGCTTGTTTCCCACTCCTAACACACAGGGCAGAATTTCCGCATCTCGTTTGCATCACAAGATTCATTATTACCATTTTCATCCACACAGTTAAAACACAGATGCTTTCCACTGACAAGGAGAAAGAACAGAACATAAGAACATAGGATATAGAAACAGGAGTAGACCATATGGCCCCTCGAGCCTGCTCCACCATTCAAGAAGATCATGGCTGATCTGATCATGGAATCAGTTCCACTTCCCCGCACACTCCCCATAACCCCTTATCCCCCTATCGCTCAAAAAACTGTCTATTCCTGTCTTAAATTTATTCAATGTCCCAGCTTCCACAGCTCTCTGAGGCAGCAAATTCCACAGATTTACAAACCCCTAAGAGAAGAAATTCCTCCTCATCTCTGTTTTAAATGGGCTTCCCCTTATTCTAAGATCTTGCCCCCTAGTTCTAGTCTCCCCCATCAGTGGAATCATCCTCTCTGCATCCACCTTGTCAAGTCTCCTCATAATTTTATATGTTTCGATAAGATCACCTCTCATTCTTCTGAATTCCAATGAGTAGAGGCACAACCTACTCAACCTTTCCACATAAGTCAACCCCCTCATCCCCGGAATCAACCTAGAAAACCTTCTCTGAACTGCCTCCAAAGCAAGTATATCCTTTCGCAAATATGGAAACCAAAACTACATGCAGTATTCCAGGTGTGGCCTCACCAATACCCTGTATAGCTGTAGCAAGACTTCCCTGCTTTTATACCTCATCCCCTTTGCAATAAAGGCCAAGATTCCATTGGCCTTCCTGATCACTTGCTGTACCTGCATACTATCTTTTTGTATTTCATGCACAAGTACCCCCAGGTCCCGCTGTACTGCAGCACTTTGCAATCTTTCTCCATTTAAATAATAACTTGCTCTTTGATTTTTTTCTGCCAAAGTGCATGACCTCACACTTTCCAATATTATACTCCATCTGCCAAATTTTTGCCCACTCACTTAGCCTGTCTATGTCCTTTTGCAGATGTTTTTGTGTCCTCCTCACACATTGCTTTTCCTCCCATCTTTGTATCGTCAGCAAACTTGGCTACATTACACTCGGACCCTTCTTTCAAGTCGTTAATATAGATTGTAAATAGTTGGGGTCCCAGCACTGATCCCTGCGGCACCCCACTAGTTACTGGTTGCCAACCAGAGAATGAACCATTTATTCCAACTCTCTATTCTCTGTTAGTTAGCCAATCCTCTATCCATGCTAATATATTACCCCCAATCCTGTGAACCTTTATCTTGTGCAGTAACCTTTTATGTGGCACCTTGTCAAATGCCTTCTGGAAGTCCAAATACACCACATCCACTGGTTCCCCTTTATCTACCCTGTTCGTTACATCTTCAAAGAACTCCAGCAAATTTGTCAAACGTGACTTCCCCTTCATAAATCCATGCTGACTCTGCCTGACTGAATTTTGCTTTTCCAAATGTCCTGCTACTGCTTCTTTAATAATAGACTCCAACATTTTCCCAACCACAGATGTTAGGCTAACTGGTCTATAGTTTCCTGCTTTTTGTCTGCCTCCTTTTTTAAATAGGGGTGTTACATTTGCAGTTTTCCAATCTGCTCAAAGAAAGACTTGCATTTAAGCAACACCTTTCACGACCTCAGAGCATCCCAAAGCGATTTATATCCAATGTTATACTCCTTGAAGTGTAGTCAGTGTTGCAGTGCAGCCAATTTGCGCACAGCAAGTTCCCACAGACAGCAATGTGAAAGTGACCAGGTCATCTATTTTAGTGATGTTAGTTGAAGGATGAATATTGTCCAGCACACTGGGAGAACTCCCGTGCTCATCTTCAAAATAGTGCCATGGGATTCTTTAAATCAACCTGAGAGGGCAGACGGGACCTCGATTTAATGTCTCATCCAAAAGACGGCACCTCCGACAGTGCAGCATTCCCTCAGTACTGTTCTGAGCTATTGATGCAAGAGATCTTTGGCTCTGGCTTATCATCAACTCGTGGCCTAGATTCCCCTCTTGCTTAATGCTATCATGTTGCTAAATTGCAGCCAGTGATAATGAGATATTTCCCATTTTTCCATGCCCACAGTAAATGGAGCTGTCAGATTGATTATTAGATATTCAATTCAAATGAATCATGTTATTGTGCCACAAATGAACATACTGTTCCTCTATAAATGTCTAGCAGGATTAACATGGCAGTGAGGGTTTGGCAACGGAAGGTCCAAAATATCAAGGAGCCCTCAAGTCACAGAAGCAGACATTGTTTTTTTTGTCTATCATTTTTCTTCTGCCTCTCTAAAGGACTGACTCCTTGCAGCAGTTTGGTTCCAACGGTTCCAGGCCTAAGCCAACGCCTCACCCAAGGAGCAATGATTCATGTGTAAACCTCAACAGTGAGTCTTGGTAGGCTAATCTAGGGGATAGCACAGCCAAACTCAATCCTGTGTTCTCCCAACATCCACACCAGTTCATTTCCAGCAGTGGCCACTAGATGGTGACCAGGAGTGGGAACCCTGGCTAACTTACCCAATCGTAGCTCCTCACCACCATGTGAGGTGAGATCAGCTGACTCAACACTGAACCTGGGGCCTTCCTGCTTCTGTCGCTCAACTATGGAGTATCAGAGCGTGGCGTGCCATGTTAATCCTACTAGACATTTATAGAGGAACAGTATGTTCATTTGTGGCACAAAAACATGATTAATTTGAATTTGGTGTGAGAACACCAGCAGTAGGTCGGGGCCATCAAAGGCGAGCGGTGAGCGGCCCTGGAACCACTTCAGGGAGCAGCACAAGCTGCAGTGAAGAGGGCGACTGGGTTGGACTTCACCATAACCCAGGTCGGTGATTGGAACATGGGCAGGTACAGCAGGAGCGGCGAGGTCGGGGCGAAGGAGCGGTGAGAGAATGTAGAGGGATGTGATCGGGGCCCAGGAGAGGTGCGAGTTCAGGGCCCAGAAGAGCCGAGGGCCCAGGGGCAGCATGGGTCAGCCCACACTGCGATATGTGTGTGCACTAGGTCCGTACAGCAGAGCTGGTCTCCAGTCATCTTGGGTAATCCTTGCCACTGGACCAAGACCTAGCTCTGTCAAGCCCGTGTGGTGGCTGGTGTGCAACGGCCACCACACGTTAAAAAATTCACGCACAGGCACCTTCCACCCTCCAATATGTAGTTCGGGATTTGGAATATCAGGTCCTTCATTGAAACACCTGTGAACTCATCCCTTTTTGGCGTGGAAGTGAGTCATCCTCGCTTCGAGGGACTGCCTAAGAAGAGATCAGAGCCCAACTTCGGGTCTCTTCCTCGAGTAACGAGAAGACAAGCAGCATATTTTGGAACAAAGATCAATCCCCCTAATCCTAGAGGTCAAAGGACTGCATGGGTTCAAATAGTAAATGCAGTTTACAATAATAGCTGAAAATATTTTTAACAGCGTCAGGCAGGAACCAACAGGCTAGACGGCCATTAACAGTCCTCGAAATCACAGGAAGGACATCCTATGCATTAAGGACAGTGAGCACCCTGGGGTGATTGCACCTGTTTACAGTGAAGATCATGGACAGTGTTGGGAGCAATGGTACTCGCTCACCCCTCTAATGTCAACATTTAAGAGGACATACATTTCAAAAGTAAGACCAAGTACTGCAGTGTCAGATAATAATATAATGGTGTGTCAGACATAACTGTAATATCCTACATATTGTATCAGCCCTGAATTTGAACCTAACCTACAGAGGCGGGAATGAGGTTCAGATCAGGCGTCTGATTTCACATTCCATTGAAGTCATGATTAGGTTAAAATTGGGGCTATTGTCCACCTTCAGTTAATAGAATGTTCAGTGTACAAACAATTTTTCCTGTTAGTAATCAGCTCCACGTGCCATGCCAGTTAAGTCCCTCTCCAAGAATAGATTTATTGATTCTGTCGATTCTGACTCATGACCAGCCTTTGCTTCAACCAATTTCCTGTTCAGTGGAGATTCTCAATGCCCCTGTGCAAATGTTTCACTTGATGCTGTCCTGATTTAAACATAGCTCTGTTGTGTTTGTCATGCTGCTGTCATTACTGTGCTGGAGTGACAGGAAGGAATGCCAAGAAGAAATTGCCAGGAGTTCCCTCTCTCCCAGTGATATGAAAGAGAATCCACACGGGCAGCTTGAATGGTGGTAGGGCCTCCAGCCGGAGGCTTTCAGCATGTCACTGGCTCAATACAGGAGCTGTGATACAGGTGGCTTCAGCCTCGTGGCTTGGTTGAGGACACTGTGGTGGTTTTAGGATCAGCGATGCTGCACATCCATGAATGTCCTGTGCCACAGAAACATTAGAAACAGCAGTAGTCCATTCAGCCCCTCAAGCCTGTTCCGCCATTCAGTTAGATCATGACTGATCATTATCTTAAATCCATTTATCCGCCTTGGCTCCATGTCCCTTGATACCCTTACCTAACAAAAATCTACCTATCTTCAGTCTTGAAAGCTCCAGTTGTCCCAACATCCTGAGCTTTTTAGGGGAGAGGATTCCAGATCTCCACTTTCCTTCATGTGCTAGCCAAGAATGACTGGGGGCAGGGTGGGAGATGAGTAAAATACTAAACAGTAATAACATTAACCATCATGGAGTAGCAGGCAGGCCGTTACCTCAACCCTTTCTTTCTCAGCTCCCAATCTCGGGATATCTTCCTTACTCATTGTATTGGTAGAGATTACCTCGAGTTACCATTCTCCTTCTTTTTATTTCACTTAATTTGGTATCCCACGTGATCTTTTGTTGTCAATAATTCACTCTTATGTGACCCACTGCTATCCAAAATTGCTCTTACACTGTTACAAAATTCTTCATTTAATGTGATCCCACGCATTCAGAGAAAGGTACACGGGTAAAGTCAAAGGAAATTTGTGACCACCAGTGACGGGATAAAGGTGATTGACTCACCATTTCCAAACGGTGACGGCAGTTACAATTCCAAAACAACCTGTTCTGGCAATCTCAACAGAAGGTCTTGGACCACCCACAGATCACCCTGCAATAGCAGCATGGGAATAGCTGTACCCAGAAATAAACTTAACCGTTCAGGACAGGAGCAGATCAGACTGTAATTTCAACCCCAACACTTTCGACATTTGCAAGAATTTGAATGAGCTTGCATTTATATAGCACTTTACAACCACTGCAGTCCTTTTGAAGTGTCGTCAGTGTTGTAATGTAAGGAAATCATCGCAGGTCGGAGCACCATGCTGGTTCCAGGTGGGAAATCACAGGTCGGGGGTATGAGGTAGTGTGGCGGCCTTGGTACCAGCGTGGTGCCCTGACTAGCGAGGGAACACCAGCTGCCGGTCGGGGGGGATAAGAGGAGGAGCCACGTCAAGATACAACGCGAGCCGTTCCAGGAGGGCGACGGCTTTGAGGGGGGCGACTGGGTGATGTCAGTAAAACCCAGGTCGCCGATTGGAGCATGGGCAGGAACTTCGGTGGGGCCCTGGTACAGCAGAGGTGCGGCGAGAGATCGGGCCAGAGGTGCGGCGAGAGATCGGGGCAGAGGTGCGGCGAGAGATCGGGGCAGAGGTACGGCGAGAGATCGGGGCAGAGGTGCGGCGAGAGATCGGGGCAGAGGTGCGGAGAGAGATCGGGGCGGAGGTGCGGAGAGAGATCGGGGCAGAGGTACGGGGAATGGGATCGGGGCCGAGGTGCGACAAGAGATCGGGGCGGAGGTGCGGAGAGAGATCGGGGCAGAGGTACGGAGAGAGATCGGGGCAGAGGTACGGGGAATGGGATCGGG
Organism: Pristiophorus japonicus; assembly: GCF_044704955.1. NCBI lineage: Eukaryota > Metazoa > Chordata > Chondrichthyes > Pristiophoridae > Pristiophorus > Pristiophorus japonicus. The sequence goes on from NC_091992.1 coordinate 53,972,087, forward strand.
GGCAGAGGTGCGGGGAATGGGATCGGGGTCGAGGTGCGACAAGAGATCGGGGCGGAGGTACGGAGAGAGATCGGGGTGGAGGTGCGGAGAGAGATCAGGGCGGAGGTGCGGAGAGAGATCGGGGCCGAGGTGCGACAAGAGATCGGGGCGGAGGTACGGAGAGAGATCGGGGCCGAGGTGCGACAAGAGATCGGGGCGGAGGTACGGAGAGAGATCGGGGCCGAGGTGCGACAAGAGATCGGGGCAGAGGTGCGGAGAGAGATCGGGGTGGAGGTGCGGAGAGAGATTGGGGCGGAGGTGCGGAGAGAGATCGGGGCCGAGGTGCGACAAGAGATCGGGGCAGAGGTGCGGAGAGAGATCGGGGCGGAGGTGCGGAGAGAGATCGGGGCGGAGGTACGGGGAATGGGATCGGGGGCAGAGGTGCGGGGAATGGGATCGGGGCAGAGGTACGGCGAGAGATCGATAGGAGGTGCGGCGAGAGATCGGGGCGGAGGTGCGGCGAGAGATCAGGGCGGAGGTGCGGCGAGAGATCGGGGCGGAGGTGCGGAGAGAGATCGGGGCGGAGGTGCGGAGAGAGATCGGGGCGGAGGTGCGGCGAGAGATCGGGGCAGAGATGCGGAGAGAGATCGGGGCAGAGGTGCGGAGAGAGATCGGGGCAGAGGTACGGCGAGAGATCAGGGCAGAGGTTCGGGGAATGGGATCGGGCCGGAGGTGCGACAAGAGATCGGGGCGGAGGTGCGACAAGAGATCGGGGCGGAGGTGTGACAAGAGATCGGGGCGGAGGTGCGGAGAGAGATCAGGGCGGAGGTGCGGAGAGAGATCGGGGCGGAGGTGTGGCGAGAGATCGGGGCGGAGGTGCGGAGAGAGATCGTGGCAGCGGTGCGGTGAGAAATCGTAGCAGAAGTGCGGAGATTGAAACCGGGGGCGGAGGTGCGACTAGAGATCGGGGCGGAGGTGCGGAGAGAGATCGGGGCGGAGGTGCGGTGAGAAATCGTAGCAGAAGTGCGGAGATTGAGACCGGGGGCGGAGGTGCGACTAGAGATCGGGGCGGAGGTGCGGAGAGAGATCGGGGCGGAGGTGCGGTGAGAAATCGTAGCAGAAGTGCGGAGATTGAGACCGGGGGCGGAGGTGCGACTAGAGATCGGGGCGGAGGTGCGGAGAGAGATCGGGGCGGAGGTGCGGCGAGAGATCGGGATGGAGGTGCGGGGAATGGGATCGGGGCAGAGGTGCGGAGAGAGATCGGGGCAGAGGTACAGCGAGAGATCGGGGCAGAGATGCGGAGAGAGATCGGGGCAGAGGTGCGGAGAGAGATCGGGGCGGAGGTGCGGAGAGAGATCGGGGCAGAGATGCGGAGAGAGATCAGGGCAGAGGTGCGGAGAGAGATCGGGGCGGAGGTGCGGAGAGAGATCGGGGCGGAGGTGCGACAAGAGATCGGGGCGGAGGTGCGACAAGAGATCGGGGCGGAGGTGCGGAGAGAGATCAGGACAGAGGTGCGGAGAGAGATCGGGGCGGAGGTGTGGCGAGAGATCGGGGCGGAGGTGCGGAGAGAGATCGTGGCAGCGGTGCGGTGAGAAATCGTAGCAGAAGTGCGGAGATTGAGACCGGGGGCGGAGGTGCGACTAGAGATCGGGGCAGAGATGCGACAAGAGATCGGGGCGGAGGTGCGGGGAATGAGACCAGGGACAGAGATGCGACAAGAGATCGTGGCGGAGGTGCGGCGAATGACTGGGGCAGAGGAGTGGAGAGAGATTGGGGCCAGAAGCAAGTGATCGGAGCCCAGGAGTGGCGAGGGCCCAGGGGCAGCACGGGCCAGCCCCCACTGTCAATCAGATCAGCCATGATCTTATTAAATGGCGGAGCAGGCTCGAGGGGCCAGGTGGCCTACTCCTGCTCCTATTTCTTACATTCTTATGTTCTTATGCATAGCTCCAATTCCCGTTTAAAAGTTACTATTGACTGCTTCCACCACCCTTTCAGACAGTGCATTCCAGATCATAACAACTCGCTGCGTAAAAAAAATTCTCATCTCCCTCCTGGCTATTTTTTTAACAATTATCTTAAATCTTTGCCTCTGGTTTCCGACCCTCCTACCAGTGGAATCAGTTTCTCCCTATCTATTCTATTAAAGCCCCTCATAATTTTAAACACCTCAATTAAATCTCCCTGTAACCTTCTCTGCTCTAAGGAGAACAGTCCCAGCTTCTCTAGTTGCTCCACATAACTGAATTCCTTCATCCCTGGTATCATTCTGGTCTGCACCTTTTCCAATGCCTTGATATCCTTCCTAAAGTGCACTGCCCAGAATTGGGCACAATGTTTGAGCGGAGATCTAACCAGTGATTTATAAAGGTTTACCCTAACTTCCTTGCTTTTGTGCCCGATGCCTCTGTTTAGAAAGCCAAGGATCCCAAATGCCTTTTTATCAGCTTTACCAACTTGCCCTGCCACCCGCAAGGATTTGTTTATGTGAACCCACAGATCTCTCTGCTCCTGCACCCCCTGTAGAATTTCACTGTTCAGTTTATATTGCCTCTCCTCGCTTTACTTCCAAAACTTCACACTTCTGTAAATAAAATTTCATCTGCCATGGGTCTGCCCAGTTCACCAGTCTGTCTATGTCCTCTTAAAGTCTGTTACTATCCTCCTCATTGTTTACTAACATAGAAACATAGAAACATAGAAAATAGGTGCAGGAGCAGGCCATTCAGCCCTTCTAGCCTGCACCGCCATTCAATGAGTTCATGGCTGAACATGAAACTTCAGTACCCCCTTCCTGCTTTCTCGCCATAACCCTTGATCCCCCGAGTAGTAAGGACTTCATCTAACTCCTTTTTGAATATATTTAGTGAATTGGCCTCAACTACTTTCTGTGGTAGAGAATTCCACAGGTTCACCACTCTCTGGGTGAAGAAGTTTCTCCTCATCTCGGTCCTAAATGGCTTACCCCTTATCCTCAGACTGTGACCCCTGGTTCTGGACTTCCCCAACATTGGGAACATTCTTTCTGCATCTAACCTGTCTAAACCCGTCAGAATTTTAAACGTTTCTATGAGGTCCCCTCTCATTCTTCTGAACTCCAGTGAATACAAGCCCAATTGATCCAATCTTTCTTGATAGGTCAGTCCCGCCATCCCGGGAATCAGTCTGGTGAACCTTCGCTGCACTCCCTCAATAGCAAGAATGTCCTTCCTCAAGTTAGGAGACCAAAACTGTACACAATACTCCAGGTGTGGCCTCACCAAGGCCCTGTACAACTGTAGCAACACCTCCCTGCCCCTGTATTCAAATCCCCTCGCTATGAAGGCCAACATGCCATTTGCTTTCTTAACCGCCTGCTGTACCTGCATGCCAACCTTCAATGACTGATGTACCATGACACCCAGGTCTCGTTGCACCTTCCCTTTTCCTAATCTGTCACCATTCAGATAATAGTCTGTCTCTCTGTTTTTACCACCAAAGTGGATAACCTCACATTTATCCACATTATACTTTCCGCTCTGGGGGAAACTGGAACCAGAACAAATAATTTTGAATTAGATTGAGGGCTTCAGACTCTGGCTCCAATGTTACTGGTTCAGATCCAGCTGCAGCGCGCTGTGAATAATTTGGGTCAAATTGACCCGAGAGGTACAACTAAGGTTATGTTTCTGACCCTATTGCGTAGGACAGAGTTCACTGGAGTGTCACTAATCCTGTAACTTCAGGCTAATGTAACAGCAGCAGCTCACATTCCAGCCTGGATGTGGGTTTGCTTTGTCTTTGGCTTGTCCATCAGATAGAGCATGTCTTTATAATGCAGAAAGCTGACAGTCCTGAACCCTTTTCCCCTTTCCTGAGTGTCTCCTTTCAATTGATGCACAATGAAGCTTGTCGATAATTAGAGAAACAGAGAGGGTCCTTGTTATAACCAGGAGACTGAGTGCAGAGTAGAGGAGAATAAGCAAAGTATCAAAAAGACAAGAGAAGCTATAGCACAGTTTATTAAAATACAGTTTCAGCTCTTGACTAGACTTTGAAGCAAGCCCAAAAGTTTGTCCCTTTAATAGCTGATAAAGGCCACAGGTGAAAGGAATTGATACAGTTTCAATTACATTCCTCAACACTGGCATCTAATTTGGCATCAAGTGGCTCTGTTTCATTAATCTTGCTGAGTGAGGTCAAATGCAAGGGTGTGGGAATAGAAAGTTAATGTAAGTGCTTTGGGGCTGTATTCCTGTGCTTTGGCCTGAGGACTCTCAGTAGACAGAAGCTGTCCAGAACCCTGAGCATGTAATCTAGGCTGACAGTTCAGTGCATTACTGAGGGAGTGCTGCGCTGTCAGAGGTGCCGTCTTTCGGATCAGACTTTAAACCGAGGTGAAGAAGAGCAGGTGAGTTTTCGTGGTGCCCTGGCCAATGTTTACCCTTGAACCAACATCGAAAACAGAGGACCCGGTCATTTATTTCATTGTGGCAGTGCCAGCTGCGGCTTAGTGGGCAGCACACTTGCCTCTGAGTCTGAAGGTTGTGGGTTCACGTCCCACTTCAGGAATTTGAGCACATAAATCTCGGCTGACATTCCAGTGCAGTGCTGAGGGAGTGATGCACTGTCAGGGGGGCTGTTTTTCGGATGAGACATTAAACCAAGGCTCCGTCTGCTCTCTCAGGTGGATGTAAAAGATCCTGTGGCACTAATTTGAAGAAGAGCAGAGGAGTTCGCCCCGATGTCCTGACCAATATTTATTCCTCAACCAACATCACTAAAACAGATGATCTGGTCATTATCACATTGTTGTTTGTGGGAGCTTGCTTGTGCGCAAATTGGCTGCTGCATTTTCCACATTCCAACAGTGACTACACTCCAAAAGTACTTCATTGGTTTGAGCGCTTTGAGACGTCCGGTGGTCATGAAAGGCGCTATATAAATGCAAGTCTTTCTTTCTTTCTTTCTTTGAGTGCATAAATTGTAACAACAACTTGCATTTATATAGCGCCTTTAATGTAGTAAAACATCCCAAGGCACTACACAGGAACAATTATCAAAAAGAATTTGACTTTGAGCCACATAAAAAAATATTAGGAAAGGCTTGGTCAAAGAGGTAGGTTTTAAGGAGCGTCTTAAAGGAGGAAAGAGAGATAGAGAAGTGGAGAGGTTTAGGAAGGGAATTCCAGAGCTTAGGGCCTTGGCAGCTGAAGGCATAGCCACCAATCGTGGAGCAATTCAAATTGGGGATGTCGAAGAGGCCAGAATTTGCGGAGAGCAGACATCCTGGGGGGAGGAGATCACAGAGATAGGGAGGGGTGCAGCCATTTTAAAACGAGGATGAGAATTTTAAAATCAAGGTGTTGCTTAACTGGGAGCCAATGTAGGTCGGCGAGCACAGGGGAGATGGATGAACGGGACTGGTATGAGTTAGGATACGGGCAGCAGAGTTTTGGATGACCCCAAGTTTACGGAGGGTAGATCTAGGGAGACCGGCTTGGAGTGCATTGGAATAGTCAAGGCTAAAGGTAAAAGAGGCATGGATGAGGGTTTCAGCAGCAGATAACCCTCTCCCTAGTGTTCTATGCTCACTTCCCCTGCAATGGGAGAACGAACAGATCCATGAGTGACTGTAATGGCATGTGTTCACCCAATGAATGCAGTACATTTGGTGAGGGGGAGACGTCAAATTGCTGAAGGATGAGGGTGAGTGGCATTGATGGATGGATTAATGGGGATGTGAGGAAGAGCATAGAAAGCGAAGGATGGGTGCGCTTGCAAGGTAAGTGAGTGTGAGGAGTGATGTGATGGAGTAAGCTTGAGAAGGCAGAGTGAGGGTGAATGATGCACACAGCAGGATGTAGGTGAATGTGCAACTGTACTCATCTTTCCTAACCTGGTTAGGTCATTAAAGCACTTCCTGCACTGAATCCAGCAGTGTTGCACAATGCTCCTGCTGCTGACCTCCATTGAAACATAGAAACATAGAAAATAGGTGCAGGTGTAGGCCATTCAGCCCTTCGAGCCTGCACCGCCATTCAATGAGTTCATGGCTGAACATGCAACTTCAGTACCCCATTCCTGCTTTCTCGCCATACCCCTTGATCCCCCTAGTAGTAAAGACTACATCTAACTCCTTTTTGAATATATTTAGTGAATTGGCCTCAACAACTTTCTGTGGTAGAGAATTCCACAGATTCACCACTCTCTGGGTGAAGAAGTTTCTCCTCATCTCGGTCCTAAATGCTTATCCTTTATCCTTAGACTGTGACCCCTGGTTCTGGACTTCCCCAACATTCATAAGAACATAAGAACATAAGAATTAGGAACAGGAGTAGGCCATCTAGCCCCTCGAGCCTGCTCCGCCATTCAACAAGACCATGGCTGATCTGGCCATGGACTCAGCTCCACTTACCCGCCCGCTCCCCATAAACCTTAATTCCCTTATTGGTTAAAAATCTATCTATCTGTGATTTGAATATATTCAATGAGCTAGCCTCAACTGCTTCCTTAGGCAGAGAATTCCACAGATTCACAACTCCAGGGCAACCTCCAGCCATGCTTTCTTTGTAACAGCAGCAGTTTTCTTCCTCCCATTGCTGGGGAAATGTATCTCTCTTGGCTGCTCACTGTGCCTAGCAGTTCACCAAGGGAGACTTTGTTAAAGCTGGGTGCAGCCTTCGAGTATCCTGAGTCCATCTTCTGCAATTGCTGTCACTGTGCCAAACCTCCCAATTTCATCTTTGGACTGGCCCTTTAAATACTGGAGTTGCGATCGTGTCATGTGAGTCCACACCACACCCGCTGCCGTGCATTCATCGCCAAACCCAGAAGTAAAATTATAATGAGGTGGCTACGTTAAAATGCCACAGGCAAACACGCTGAAAGTTCTTCCGGGTCTCCCACATGATACTGGACTTGGGCTGCCCCCACCCCCACTGCCTTGGAATTAATATCGGGACCAATGGCTTTGGTCTACCCAATATTTAAATTGATTAAAATTTCTGTTCATCCAGTATTGGATGTCGGACAAGCTGAGTAACAAATTGGAGGCAGTTGAGGAGTCGAGAGAGATGATGGTGAGGTGGAGCTGGGTGTCGTTGGTGCACATGTGCATCTTAACATTGTGTTTTTGGAAGATGTCACCAAGGGGGAAGGAAGTAGATGAGAAATAGGAGGGGGCCAAGGATAGATCCTTGGGGGACTCCAGAGGTAATGGTGCGGGAGCAGGAAGTGAAGCCATTGCACCTGATTCTCTGGCTATGGTTGAATAGATAAGAATGGAACCAGGCGAGTGCAGTCCCACCAAGCTGGACAATGGAGAAGAAGCATTGGAGGAGGATTGTGTGATCAACCATGTGAAAGGCTGCAGATAGGTTGAGAAGGATGAGGAGGGATAATTTACCATGGTCATAGTCACATAAAATGTCATTTGTGACTTTGATAAAGGCTGTTTCAGTGATGGCAGGGGTGGAAACCTGATTGGAGGCGTTCAACCATGCAGTTTTGGGAAAGCTGGGCACAGATTGGGTAATTCCAGAACTTAAATCCCAGGAGCTAAATAACCAGGTAACCTATTTTAGTGAATGTTGATTGAGGGATAAATGCTGGGCCAGGACACCTGACCCAAGTTAAAATGGGGGCTCTCAATTTCCCCCTCTCAGCCCTCTCCCCCATCGACACAACTCACTCCTGCCAAATTCCTCCCACAACTTTTTTTGGGGACAAAAAGTAAACATTAAATCAAGTGCCCCCCGATCTGGGGGACAACCCAAACATTTCCCAAGGCCCTTTTTTTTTGTGGTTTTTTTTGTATTTTCTGTAGTTTTTTTTTGTATTTTCTGTAGTTTTTTTTGTGGTTTTTTTTGGGCTCTAAAACCATAATTTACAAGTGCCCCCTATAAAAGGGGAGGGGGACACTAAAAACCCGGCAATTAAAACAAATTAAACTTTAAAACATATAAAATCAAATTAAAATTTGGTTTCCGGGGGTGATAATGCACTCCAGTCTCTCCGGCACCCACCTCTCGCGGAAGGCCGCGAGCGTACCGGTGGACACCGTGTGCTCCATCTCTAGGGACACCCTGGCGCGGATGTAAGCACGGAAGAGAGGCAGGCAGTCAGGCTGTACGACCTCCTCGACCGCCCGCTGCCTGGACCAGCTGATGGTCCCCTTGGCCGTGCCCAGGAGCAGTCCTACGAGGAGGTCCTTGGACCTGCCTGCTCCCCTCTGCACAGGGTGCCCAAAGATCAGGAGTGTGGGACTGAAGTGCAACCAGAATTTGAGGAGCAGCCCCTTCAAATATTGGAATAGGGGGTGCAACCTCACACATTCAATAAAAACATGGAACACGGACTCCTCCAGACCGCAGAAATTGCAGGCGGCCTGGGAGTCCGTGAACCGACTTAAGAATTTATTTCACAGGACTGCTCCGTGTACCACCCACCAGGCCATGTCCCCAATAAATAGAGGGATGACTCCCAGTAGAGTGCACTCCATTGGGAGCCCCCTCCTCCTCCGGACAGCAAGATGGTGCGCCATGGCGTGTCCGGATGGTAGACAAGGATGGCAAGGTGGAGAGTGTGCAGGAGCAGCCCGTACAGGAAACCCCTCCGCACAGAACTGAAAGGCACGGAGGGGATTTCCCCGAGGAGGCTCAAGTTGTTAGGCGCCGGCTTCCAAGGGACTTTTCTGGGCTTGGCGCCGATGAGGAATTCCGTCTGGACGAGGGTCAGTTCGGACGGGATCTCCCCACATGCTTGAGCCTCTTCGATACACCTAACGGAGTCAGGGCCCAGTGCTGTTTTTAGAGAATCGATGCCATTGGCCGTCAACAGCTGTACAAACGTGTGAGTATACTCTCAGGTGCATAAATTACAGTGGCCAGAAGGGAGTAGGTGTGGGCTACAAACAGTAAGTTCTTACACAGTCTCCGAATGACCAGTCTTGCTGTCAGTCACAAAACATTCGAGGAGTTGTTGGCAAAGCTTCCTGGGAGCTGTAGGCTACCACCCTGTTTATTGACTTCAGCTGACAGTGGTACAGGTATTGACAGAAAACAGTGTTTGAGACATTTCAAACACAGAAAAGATTACTGTACCGCTAAGTTGAACTATTACTTCTAAATGTATTGTTTTATGCTACAAACCTGATTTTGAACTGTTGGTCCTCAGCTGAGTGGAGAATCCAAGATGGCAGTCGAAAGTCTTTGCAAAATATAATTTGAGTGATTTTTTTTTGGTCAAATTGTAGATGTTGGTGACTGTTCATTGGTGGCTTTCAATCCGCATATCTCTTGCTAATTGGCAGGTTTCCTACCTGTTCAGCTGTGATTGGTCACTGATTTCTGAATATAAAATGTAAAGCAATTAGGTGCAATGCAAGCTGACAGGATATGGTCTAATTATATGGCGTATATAAAGATCAAGTAAATCGTTCACTTGCATTAGATTGATTTTTCAATAATAAACATCTTTGGAAGCAACAGAAATCTTGGTAACTCTTATGCTGAAAAAAATCATTTAGTTTTCAGGATAACAGTCGCATATGGAGACTATAGCCAGGCTTTTATCAGACATGTGTTTGACATTACAAAACAAGGCTATAATCTAATCATGGAGCACAGATAATGTCGTAAATCATGAGCATTTACAGACTGGATTACAACCTTGAAATCATTGCCTGCTGGCTGTTTTTAGATCAGTTTTAGAGCCTGTTGTGGGGAGGTGCATCAGTACAGGGCAGTTTTGTCTACTGGGGACCCTGGGGGGAATTTTGACTTTGGGTATCTTCATTGGAAGTGAAAACCGGGAGAGATGTATAACGGGCGGCTGAATCGATAGTGCCCATTTTACACTATCGCCCAAAGCCAACATTCGACCAACCTGTGTTACTGTCAGGGGAGCGGAAGCATGGCTCAGATGCAGAGTTGCTGCAATAATTTGCTGTAACAGAAAAGCACATTCTCCTGCGTACCCGCAACATTCCCTCGCGAGCCCATGTGAAATCTCCCTAAAGCTACTGTTGCTAATTTAATGGCATCTTGTGCCAAATTAGGGGGATATTTGGTGCATCAACAAGGTGGATGCAGAGAGGATATTTTTACTCATAGGGGAAACTAAAACTAGGGGATATAGTCTTAGAATAAAGGGCCGTGCATTTAAAACTGAGTTCAGGAGAAATTTCTTCTCTCGGAGGGTTGTAAATCTATGGAATTCTCTGCCCCAGAGAGCTGTGGAGGCTGGGTTTTTGAATATATTTAAGACGGAGATGGACAGATTTTTGAGCGATAAGAGAGTCAAAGGTTATGGGGAGCGGGCGGGGAAGTGGAGCCGAGTCCATAATCAGATCAGCCATGACCTTATTGAATGGCGGAGCAGACTCGAGGGGCCAAATGGTCGACTCCTGTTCCTATTTCTTATGTTCCTATCCACACCTACTAAAAACACAGGAGCAGAGAGGGAATGAGAGACCGCGGTTTCCCAGGCCCTCAAGAAGGGCACAATTGGTGCACGACTCTACTCATCTGGTCGTTACTAAATATTCCATCAGGAAGCAAGTGGCTGGGAATCGCAAATCTACATTCCACTCCTCCACACCGAGCAGAAATGCAAAATCAATGTAAGTGGTGCTGTGTTAAACATCGTATGCAGATTCATATTTGAGCAGCATCTGTCTCCACCATTAGGTCTAAAGTGGTTTTGCGACTAATCATGTTGTGTTAACATTGGTTGGGAGATGCGTGGCTCTGTACACGCACAATCACTTGGTGGAAATATTGACCCAGCAGCCGTTCAGTGAATTCGAACAGCGGCTGTAGTTCGATCACGGGCGGCTCCAGTTTCTAAGTTTCTACTCCACTGACGGACCTATTAAAAACAAGTCAGTCTTGCTAACCAGGGCTTTTGTTGTTCTTGCTGCCACTCCGGGGCTACTTCATAACAGCATTCTGGTTTTACATCCTTCCTGCTCTAGTGTCTTTTAACCCCTTTGAGTGTTGAAAACCATCAATTTGTAAAAGTCTTGGGGCGATTGTCGTCAGCTCGTTCAGGCTCTAAAGAGCCTCCGAGATGGCCAAGATGGGGTCTCAAGCTGAAACGCCGGTTTAGCCCATGTTTAGATTACATATAAAAGGCACAGAAACAGGCCATTCGGCCCAACCAATCCATGCCGGCATTTATGCTCCACTCGAGCCTCCTCCCGTCTTTCCTCATCTAAATCTAGCAGCAAAACCCTCTATTCCCTTCTCCTTCATATACTTGTCTAGCCTCCTCTTAAATGTATCTATACTATTCGCTTCAACCACTCCCTGTGGTAGCAAGTTCCACATTCTCACCATTCTCTGGAAAAGAAGTTTCTTCTGAATTCCCTATTGGATTTCTTGGTGACTATCTTGTATTGATGGCCTCTAGTGCCCGACAAGTGGAAACATTCTCTCTGTATCCACTCCATCAAAACCTTTCATAATTTTAAAGACCAAAGAGAAAAGAGACCCAGCCTGTTCATTCTTTCCTGATATGTATACCCTCGCATTTCTGGTATCATCTTTGTAAATCTTCTCTGCACCCTCTCCAGTGCCTATATATCCTTTTTTATAATATGGCGACCAGAACTGTATGCACTACTCTAAGGGTGGTTTAACCAAGGTTCAGTACTTCCCTATTTTTCAATTCTATACCTCTAGAAATAAACTCTAGTACCTAAATCTAAACAAAGGAAACTACGAAGAAATGAGGAATGAATTGGCTATGTTAGATTGGGAAGATTCATTAAAAGGCGGACAGGCAATGGCTAATATTTAAGGAACGAATGCATTAATTGCAACAGTTATACATTCCTTTCTGGCATAAAATCACAAAGGGAAAAATGGCCCAACCATGACTAACAAAAGTGTAGTGTCCTTAGATGCTCTAACAATTGACTCCACGAGGCAGTGTGTTGTACTTGAACTGTAGTGAACTTAGTCCTTTATTAGCTAACTCCAGAGTGAGGATCACACCTGGTGGCCTGCCTTTTATACTAGGCCAGGCACACCTGTACAGGTAACCTATAAGTCTCCCACTGGTGTGCCCTCTAGTGGCACATCTTGATATGGCACCAACAGTGGTCATGTAAGTATTAGGCAGTCCCTCGTATCGAGGATGACTTGCTTCCACACCAAAAAGGAATGAATTCACAGGTGTTTCAATTACGGACCTAATATTCCAGGTCCCGAACTACATAGTGAAGGTGGAAGATGCCTGTGCGTGGATTTTTTTAACGTGGGGTGACCAATGACTGTTGCACACCAGCCACCACACGGGCTTGACAGAGCAAGGTCTTGGTCCAGTGGCAAGGATTAACCAAGATGACTGGAGACCTGTTCTGGTGCACGGACCCAGTGCGCACACATATCGCAGTGTGGGCTGGCCCGTGCTGCCCCTGGGCCCTCGCCTCTTCTGGGCCTCGAACCTTCACCTCTCCTGGGCCTTGATCTCTTACCGCTCCTCCGCCCCGATCAAAAATGGAGCAGTCAGTAACAGGACATCAATTAGACTCCTCTTATCTTGGAGACATCAAATATCAACAAGCTGTATTAAACTCCTCTCTGCTCTGTTACACCTGCAAATCACCTGATCAGAGTGTGGGAAGGGATTCAGAGAGTTAGGCCATGTAAGATACGTGACATCACTCCCCCCTGAACCCTCAGTGCAAGTCGCCTCTGCATTACTTATGCTCTGGGCTTAGCTTTATATGGGTTCTGTCTGGTAGACCTCTAGTGGGCCAGCTCAACCCTGGGTGGGTAGTTGGTGCAGTAGCATGCTGGTGGTTGCTGTTTGTGTGTGTGTGTGTGTGTGTTCCTGACCACTCCATTCTCCCCCCCCCCCCCCCGCCCCCCCATATTGGTGTAGCAGGGGCTCCTCGCATTCGTGTACATACAAGTTCATGTAAGTGGGTTTTGCATGTTTTTTTTTGTGGTTCCGTGATGCGACAAGAGCATTAGGTGCCTTGTTGATGGGGTGACCGGTACGTAACTAGTTCCGGAGTTGTTGGGTGGTGTCCCTGCAGTCCTTTGGTGGTTCAGTGCCCGGTGCTGGCAGTGGGAAGCCGGTCGGCTCGCGTAGCCTGCTCTCGGGGCTGTTGCCGTGGTTCCTAGCATCAGACAGGTTCACAGATGTCTGTGACCGCCCCACCCCACCCCCACCTCCGTCCTTTCTTTACGCCCTGGGTTCCAGCTGAGGAGCTGTCGTCTAGCAGTGCACAGGAAACTGATGATTCGCTGGCCTGAGCGTTGCTAGGTTTGAGATCCTGACTGGTGCTTGTTTCCTCTGGGGAAACAGTGGCGGGTGACCCTACATCTAGGGGTATGGTCTTAGTGCAGTCTGCTCCTTCAGACTCATGGCAGTTGGTGCCATCGATTGGCTGAGAGATGGAGTCGACCCAGGGCATGGTATCACCACTGTCATGTATTCAACCAGCATTGTAACCCATGTATAAACTGACCTAAGTTGTACACTGTGAGAACACTGACCACTAGGTGGGAGACACTCCTAACCTGGACCTTCAGGTATAAAAGGGGAAGCTCCACCCACCTTCATCACTTGAGTGCTAAGGAATAAAGGACAGGTCACAGACTGACCTTCTCTCAAGCATGGGCCTCGTGTGCATTTATACTGTGTAGTAAGGACGTATCAATGGCGACAAGAAACTGGGATTTAAACCACGCGAGCATGGCCACTAGCAGAACAGACGAGAGGTACTGTGTTAAGGAATGGTTGGGACAGAGATTCAACATTGTTAAAGCAGCACACAGTTCTCCAGGCAGACAAGGGCAGTCAGGCATGCCCCAACATGTTGTCGAACCCAGAGGGGGAGTTCGACAGAGGCAATGGCAAGCTGAACAGCGATTCATGCCATTGCAAGGGACAATGCGGCCAGTAATGGGGCCATCAACACCTGTTAATGGTGCACTCAAGGACAATAACAGGGGCAGTCAGGGACAATCGACTGGCAAGGGACCTTTTGTTTCAAACCGCAACTCATGCTGGAGGCGTGGAGGCATACATTCAGCCGGAGTTTGCAGAGATGAGCAAAATACCTGCAGAAATTGCAGAAATGGACACTGGGGGAAATCGCTGGAAGCTGAAGTTCAGCGAGTTCATGTGGAGCACGTATACAGTTCATACACCAGGACGCCACCGATAATGATGAAAGTGCTCCTCAATGGCATCCCAGTATCAATGGAGTTAGACACGAGTGCCAGCCAGTCCCTGATGGGTATCAAACAGTTCGAAAAGTTGTGGGCATCCAAGGCCAGGAGGCCAAAATTATCGCCGATTGACGCACAGCTACAGACTTACACAAAGCAGATCATTCCGGTGCTAAGCAGCGCCACGGTAGTCATGACCCACAAAGATTCGGAGAACAGGTTGCCACTCTGGATTGTCCCAGGGGACGGTCCCGCACTACTGGGGAGGAGTTGGCTTGCTGTCTTGAACTGCAAATGGGGCGATGTCAATGCAATTTCCTCTGTGGAGCGAGTATCATGCTCACAGGTCCTGGACAAATTTGACTCATTATTTCAACCCGGCATTGGCACTTTCATGAGGGCCAAGGTAGTGATTCACATAAACCCGGACGCCAGACCAGTACACCACAAGGCCAGAGCGGTGCCGTACGTGATGCGGGAAAAGATAGAAGGTGAATTGGACCGCCTGTTGAGGGAAGGCATCATCTCGCCAGTCGAGTTCAGTGACTGGGCGAGCCCGATTGTGCCGGTGCTCAAGGCGGATGGGTCGGTCAGGATATGTGGTGATTACAAGGCCACCATCAATCGGGTGTCACTCCAAGACCAGTACCCGCTACCGAGAGCGGAGGACCTCTTTGCGACGCTATCCGGTGGCAAACTTTATTCAAAATTGGACCTGACCTCAGCTTACATGACCCAGGAGCTGGCGAGTGAGTCGAAGAAGCTGACCACCATCACGACACACAAGGGGTTGTTTGAGTACAACAGATGTCCTTTCGGGATTCGCTCGGCCGCCGCGATCTTCCAATGAAATATGGAAAGCCTCCTCAAGTCGATTCCAGGGACGGTGGTTTTTCAGGACGACATCCTCATTCCGGGTTACGATACTGAAGAACACCTCCACAACCTGGAGGAGGTGCTACGCAGACTGGACCGGGTAGGTCTGCGACTGAAAAAGGCGAAGTGCGTCTTCTTAGCTCCAGAGGTAGAATTCCTGGGGATGAGGGTAGCAGCAGACGGGATCAGCCCTACTGCATCCAAGACAGAAGCGATCCAGAGAGCACCCAGACCCCATAACACGACGGAGCTGCGTTCGTTCCTGGGGCTCCTGAACTATTTTGGTAACTTTCTTCCCAAATTAAGCACGCTGCTAGAGCCGCTACACGTGCTCCTACGCAAAGGTCGCGAATGGGTCTGGGGGGACAACCGGGAAAGGGCTTTTAATAGAGCACGCAATTTGTTATGTTCCAACAATCTGTTAATGCTATATGACCCATGTAAGAAACTTGTGTTAACGTGCGATGCGTCGTCCTATGGGGTCGGGTGTGTGTTGCAGCATGTGAATGCCAAGGGTCAGTTACAGCCGGTAGCTTATGCCTCCAGGAGTCTGTCCCAGGCAGAAAGGGGCTACGGGATGGTAGAAAAGGAGGCGCTCGCATGTGTATATGCGGTAAAGAAAATGCACCATTACCTGTTTGGCAGGAAATTTGAGCTGGAGACAGATCACAAACCCCTAACGTCCCTTTTGGCCGACAACAAGGCCATAAATGCAAACGCATCGGCCCGCATACAGAGGTGGGCACTCACGTTAGCTGCCTATGACTACACAATTCGGCACAGACCGGGCACCGAAAACTGCGCCGATGCACTCAGCAGGCTCCCACTAGCCACCACTGAGGGGGCTACCGAGCATGGTGCTGAGATGGTCATGGCTGTTGAAGCTTTCGGAAGCGAAGGCTCACCCGTGACAGCCCGTCAGATTAAAGTCTGGACAAATAGAGACCCGCTATTGTCTCTAGTCAAGAAATGTGTCCTGAATGGGGACTGGGCAGCCACGTACAGGGCATGCCCTGAGAAATTTAAACCATTTCACAGGCACAAGGATGAACTCTCGATTCAGGCCGATTGCCTACTGTGGGGAAACCGCGTAGTCATGCCCCAGATGGGCAGAGAGGTGTTCATCAGAGAACTCCACAATGGGCACCCAGGCATTGTCACGATGAAGGCAATTGCCAGGTCACACGTTTGGTGGCCAGGGATAGACGCAGATCTGGAACTTTGTGTTCGCAGGTGCAACACGTGTGCCCAGCTGCCCAGAGAAGCCCCCCTTAGCCCCTGGCCATGGCCCGCCAAGCCTTGGTCACGCATCCATGTGGACTACGCAGGTCCTATCATGGGGAAAATGTTTTTGGTTGTAGTAGACGCCTACTCCAAATGGATCGAGTGTGACATTTTAAATTCAAGCACATCCTCTGCCACGGTAGAAAGTCTACGGGCAATGTTCGCCGCCCATGGTCTACCGGACATCTTGGTCAGCGACAATGGCCCGTGCTTCACAAGCACTGAATTCCAGGACTTCATGGCAGGCAATGGAATTAACCATGTTAGAACGGCACTGTTCAAGCCGGCCTCAAACGGCCAGGCAGAATGAGCAGTGCAGATAATCAAACAGGGGATGCTCAGATTCCAAGAGGGTTCCCTACAAACCCGCTTATCACGCCTCCTGTTGGCCTATAGATCCCGACCACACAGCTACTAATGAAAAGGATGCTCAAAACCCGATTATCCCTTATACACCCCACCATGAAAGAAATTGTCGAGAGCAGGCGCCAGTCACAATATCACTACCATGACAGGAATGCGAGGGCGCGATGTATTGATGTAAATGATCCTGTTTTTGTCCTCAACTACGCTGCAGGGCCCAAATGGCTCGCAGGCACTGTGGTTGCCAAAGAGGGAAATAGGATTCTGGTAATTAAACTTACCAATGGACAAATCTGCCGCAAACATGTGGATCAAACAAAAAGGAGGTTCAGCAACCCCATAGAAGAAGCAGAGGAAGAACACGATGTAGAGTTCACTCCACCACAGGTGACAGAACACCGGAACCAAAGGGAGGAGAGCCCAGTCACTGTGGGCAGTCCGGACAGGCCTGAGGCACTGCAAACAGCAGACACTCAGGCCAGCGCCCAACAACCGGAGCCCCAACTCAGGCGCTCTACAAGGAAGCGTAAACCACCAGAGAGACTCAACCTGTGATCCCAATAAGACTTTGAGGGGGAGGTGATGTCATGTATTGAACCAGCATTGTAACCCATGTATAAACTGACCTAAGTTGTACACCGTGAGAACACTGACCACTAGGTGGGAGACACTCCTAACCTGGACCTTCAGGTATCAAAGGGGAAGCTCCAACCACCTTCATCACTTGAGTGCTAAGGAATAAAGGACAGGTCACAGACTGACCTTCTCTCAAGCATGGGCCTCGTGTGCATTTATACTGTGTAGTAAGGACGTATCAACCACCAGAGCCTTTACCCTGCTGAGGTCACTTGCTTAGCAGCTCGTGTGTGTTGGCTGCTTGTGGCCATACTTCATGGTGCATGACTCTGGTCCCCGGGGCACAGGTTACTGGATTGGGTAACTTGCTGGACCTGTGTATACCCGATGGGTGGCTGCCCACTGCATTGGCTGTGTGCAGTGGGAATTTTGCATCGCACAGCTTTTCCTTGCTTATGATGGACACTCTAGAGGTCTGATCGCGATCGAGCGACTTTTCCTCGCTGGTTACATATGCACAGTTCAAATCATCAATTACACATTGTACATAATCGCTCGACTTTTCCTCGCTGGTTGCATGTAAACAATTCCAATTATCAGTTACACATTTTACATAATCCGTTACACCTTTAGTCTCTAACTTACAATTCTTGTTACATTGCTTAATTGTGTGGAACTGTTCCTTTAATTGTAGTGGGTTGCAGGCCTCCTTTAAGAGAGCCTTGCTAACTTTACCCCAATCCGCTTCTCCGTTTGGTGCCACGTGTTGCTCCGTCAGTGCTGCACCTTGTGATCTGGCCGCTGCCATCTTTGTCTTCAGCGCATCGCCTCGTGGTGCGGGCGCCATCTTTGCTTCATCCACGATGTCGTCTGCGGCGATCCTCTTCTCCCCGAGTTCTGCCTCCGCAGTTGGGAAGTCGTTGTTGGATCCGATTTTCTCCCTCCTGAGTCCTGCCACTGGAGCCTGCAAGGTGCGTTCGGCTCGTCCCAGCTGGATCATCTCCACGCAGTCGTGCTGGACAGTCTGTGTCTCGGGTGCCGTGCTGGTCAGCTCATCGGTACTGGGTCCATCCTCAGGTGAGGGCTTGCTGTACCTCCGGACGCGGAGGGCGTCAATCGCTGGAGGGGTGAAATCTTCCCACTTCCACTGGATCTTCTCCATCCACCCACAGAGGTAACTTTGTGCACCGCGCTATTATGGAGTACCTTTACATTCACACTACCAACGACTGGGATGATTTCATTGGTGTAGGTGCACAGTTTTGCCTGAATCGGGGCCAACGCGGGTCTTTCAGCCTCAGATTGTCTCATAGCCTCTCAAAGGCTCCTTGATTCATCACTGACTGGCTCGCCCCCGTGTCAACTTCCATGAAGACTGGACTTCCCTCTATCTCAACTTCCATCTTCAGCGGGGAGCACTCGGTGGTGCAGGTAAACATGCTGTGTACCTCCCCGTGGGACTGGGCTGCCTCGCTGTCTAACAATTCATAATCCACTCTGGATTCCTCATCGATACAGTGAGTCCTATTTCTCTTACACACTCGCTGGAGGTGACCCTTTGTGCTGCAGCCTTTGCAATCATAGTCTTTGAATCGGCACTGGTGAGCCCTGTGATTCCTTCCTCAACGCCAGCATGGTTAGCCCCCCTCGGTGGACTCTGAGTTATGGGACTCTGGAGCCTGTTCTCTCTTCCCTGAGAGAATTCGCGCTCTATCATCCAGCTCCTGAATGGTGCCACTCTGTGCACAGTACCTATCGGGTTTGAGTCCTGAGGGTGAGACATCGCCTAGAGCCACAGGTCGAGGTCATGAAAGACTGGCTCACAGAGATGGCCTTCTGCCATCTGACTGTGGTATCTGCTGACAGTAGCTTATGAAGAAGGCTCTCATGGCCAATTCCAATGAAGAAAATGTCCCGCAGCGCTTCGTTGAGGTGGTTGCAGAACTCGCACGGTGCCACAAGCCTCCTGAGGTCTGCGGCGTATTTCGCGACTTCTTGGCCTTCGGGCCGTGGGTGGGTATAGAACCGGTGTCTGGCTGTGAGGATGCTCTCCTTGGGCGTGAGTTGCTCCTGGATCAGGGCTACGAGCTCCTTGTACGACTTGGTCGTTGTCTTTGCTGGTGCCAGCAAATCCCTGACGAGGCCATAGACATTGGACCCACAACAGGTTAGCAGGATAGCGCGGCGCTTATCAGTCAGTGTGGCCAGGTCATCTCCTGCCAGGTCGTTTGCTGTGAAAAAGTGTTCGAGCCTTTCCACAAAGGCGTCTCAATCATCACCATCGGCGAACTGCTGCAACGTACCAAGGGTACCAAGTTCGTATTCTTGTCACCAGTTGTTGTGTCCTTAGATGCTCTAACAATGACTCCATGAGGCAGTGTGTTGTACTTGAACTGTAGTGACCTTAGTCCTTTATTAGTTAACTCCAGAGTGAGGATTACACTGGTGGTCTGCCTTTTATACTAGGCCAGGCACACCTGTACAGGTAAACTACAAGACTCCCACTGTTGTGCCCTCTGATGGCACACCTTGATATGGTACCAACAGTGGCCATGTAAGTTACATGACAAAAATAAATTAAGGATAGTATTAGATTCAAAGAGGAGTTATACAAAATTGCCAGAAAAAGTAGAAAGCCTGAGGATTGGGAGCTGTTTAGTGTTCAGCCAAAAAGGACCAAGAGATTGATTGAGAAGGAAAAAATAGAGTATGAGAGTAAACTTGCAAGGAACATAAAAAACAACTGCAAAAGTTTCTACAAGTACATAAAAAGAAAAAGATTAATGAAGACAAATGTAGATCCTTTACAGACAGAAACGGGAGAATTTGTAATGGGGATCAAGGAAATGGCAGAACAATTAAATAAATACTTCGGTTGTGTCTTCACAGAAGGGGACACAAATAACGTCCCAGAAATGCTGGGGAACCAAGGGTCTAGTGAGCAAGAGGAATTAAAGGAAATGATTATTAGTAAGAAAATAGTGCTGGAGAAACTAATGGGACTGAAGGCTGATAAATCCACAGGGCCTGATGATCTGCATCCCAGAGTACTAAAAGAGGTAGCCATGGAAATAGTAGATGCATTGGTTGTCATCTTCCAAAATTCTAGAGATTATGGAACATTTCCTGCAGATTGGAGGGTGGCAAATGTAACCCCACTATTTAAAAATGGAGGGAGAGAGAAAACAGGAAACTACAGACCGGTTAGCCTATCATCAGTAGTGGAGAAAATGCTGGAGTCTATTATAAAGGATGTGATAACGGCACACTTAGATAATATCAATGGGATTAAACAAAGTCAACATGAATTTATGAAAGGAAAATCATGTTTGACAAACCTACTAGAGTTTTTGAAGATGTAACTGATAGAATAGATAAGGGAGAACCAGTGGATGTAGTGTATTTGGAATTTCAGAAGGCCTTTGATAAAGTCCCACATAAGAGGTTAGTGTGCAAAATTAAAGCACATAGGATTGGGGGTAATGTATTGGCATAGATTGAAAATTGGTTAACTGACAGAAAACAGAGAGTAGGAATAAACAGGTCTTTTTCGGGGTGGTGGGCAGTGACTAGTGGGGTACCACAGGGATCAGTGCTTGGGCCCCAGCTATTCACAATATATATAAATGATTTGGATGAGGGAACCAAATGTAATATTTCCAAGTTTGCTGATGACACAAAACTAGGTGGGATTGTGAGTTGTGAGGAGAATGCAAAGATGCTGCAAGGTGATTTAGATAGGTTGAGTGAGTGGGCAAACACATGGCAGATGCAGTATAACGTGGATAAATGTGAAGTTATCCACTTTGGTAGGAAAAACATAAGGACAAAGTATTATTTAAATGGTGATGGCTTAGGAAGTGTCGATGTACAGAGGGACCTGGGTGTCCTTGTACACCAGTCATTGAAAGCAAACATGCAGGT
Source organism: Pristiophorus japonicus (assembly GCF_044704955.1). Classification (NCBI taxonomy): domain Eukaryota; kingdom Metazoa; phylum Chordata; class Chondrichthyes; family Pristiophoridae; genus Pristiophorus; species Pristiophorus japonicus. The sequence continues at coordinate 53,993,260 of NC_091992.1, forward strand.
GCAGCAAGCAGTTAGGAAGGCAAATGGTATGTTGGCCTTCATTGCAAGAGGATTTGGGCACAGGAGCAAGGATGTCTTACTACAGTTATACAGGACCTTGGTGAGACCACACCTGGAGTATTGTGTGCAGTTTTGGTCTCTTTACCTAAGAAAGGATGTACTTGCCATAGAGGGAGTGCAGTGAAGGTTCACCAGACTGATTCCTGGGATGGCAGGACTGTTGTATGAGGAGAGATTGGGTCAACTAGGCCTGTATTCACTTTAGAAGAATGAGAGGGCTCTCATTAAAACGTATAAAATTCTGACGGGGTTGGACAGACTGGATGCGGGAAGGATGTTTCCCCTGGCTGGGAAGTCTAGAACAAGGGGTCACAGTCTCAGGATACGGAGTAGGAAATTTAGGACCGAGATGAGGAGAAATTTTTTCACTCAGAGGGTGGTGAACCTGTGGAATTCTCTTCCACAAAAGGCTGTGGAGGCCAAGTCACTGAACATATTTAAGAGGGAGATAGATAGATTTCTAGAAACAAAAGGTATCATGGGGTTTGGGGAGAAAGTGAGAATATGGTGTTGAGATAGAGGATCAGCCATGATCATATTGAATGACGGTGCAGACTCGAAGGGCCGAATGGCCTACTACTGCTTTTATTTTCTATGTTTCTAAGGGCTCAAGTTTCGGACCCCCGCTAGAAGGGCGCACATCGGAGAGGCCCGCCTAATTTGTAGAACAAAAATTGCGCCGAATACTACCTCGCGATTCTCAGATATCTGTAGGCCCGTTTCCAGCTCGGCGCGGCGCAGCAGGAGCTTCTGGGGGCGGAGCTACAGCCCTGCGCCGAAAGCAGTGCCGGCAGCTGCACGTGCGCAGTAGCTTCTGGCCCTCCTCGTGCGTCCTGTCTCCGGGCGACCACCCTATCCCTGGCCGAAGGGACATCACCCCTATCCCGAGCCCAGTGGCCTGACACATCTTACCTCGTTGGCAGGGCCGCCCGCCCGGCATCTCGCTGCGGGTGGGCCCTGCCCGAAGTGTTGGCAGCGTCTTCTGCATGCGGACTCCTCCCCGAAGTCCTCGGCGGGGCCTGTTCAGCTTCCCCCCCCCTCTCTCTTTCCCCTCCCCCTCTCTTCCCCACCACCTTTACCCCCCTCTCTCTTTCCCCCCTCTCTTCTTCCCCATTCCCCTCTCTCTTTCCCCTTTCCCCCCTTCCCCCCTTTCCCCCCTTCCCTCCTCTTCCCCCTTCCCTGTCTCTTTCCCCCCTTCCCCCCTCTTTCCCCCCTTCCTCCTCGTTCCCCCCTTCCCCCTCTTTTCCCCCCTTCCCCCTCTTTTCCCCCCTTCCCCTCTTTTCCCCCCTCCCCCTCTTTTCCCCCCTTCCCCCTCTTTTCCCCCTTCCCCCTCTTTTCCCCCTTCCCCCTCTTGTCCCCCCTTCCCCCTCTTGTCCCCCTTCCCCCTCTTTTGCCCCCTTCCCCCTCTTTTTTCCCCCCTTCCCCCTCTTTTTCCCCCCCTTCCCCCTCTCCTTCCCCCCCTTCCCCCTCTCTTCTTCCCCCTTCTCTTCTTCCCCCTTCTTATCCCCTTCTTCTCCATCCCCCCTCCACCCCCTCCCCCTCCACCTCTCCTTCCCCCCCTTCCCCCCACCCCCCTCCACACCCCTCCCCCCTCTCCCCTCACTGTCAGAAACACAGAGAGACACTGGCAGAGACAGAGAGAGAGAGACACTGACAGAGACAGAATGAGAGACACTGGGGGCCCCGTCCCAGCACTCTGTTGGAGGGCTCCCGGTGCGGCAGTAGGTGAGTAGAAATACATTTTTATTTATTGATTGATTTTTTAATTATTTTTTTTATTTTTAACGTTTTAATTTTTTTGATTTTTTTGGTTGATTTACTGATTTATTTATTATTTATTATTGATGATGGCTCTTTATTTGTAAATGTGAAGTGTTTAAATGTTTGTAAACTTCCCTATCTACCCCCACCCATCTCTCATTCCCTACACCTGATTTATAAGTGTAGACAAGGTTTTTCTGAGCGTACAAAAATCTACACTTACTCCATTCTAAAGTAGTTTGGAGTAAGTTTTTGCTTGCCTAACAGGCATAAGTAGAAGGACACGCCCTCTTTTGGAAAAAAAATCTGTTCTAAAATGAAACTATTCTAACTCACTAGAACTGGAGCAAACTAAATGCCGAGAATTGCAATTTCTAAGATGCTCCATTCTAAAATAGGAGCAACTCAGGCCGAAACTTGAGCCCATATGTTTCTATGTTTCTCGCACTTGGTTTGCTTTTTTTATGGCCTTGCTAACCTGTGTCGCAACTTTTAGCGATTTGTGTATTTGTACTCCGAGATCCCTTTGTTTCTCTACCCCACCCAGACTCTCAGCTTCCAAGTAATAAATGACCTCCCTATTCTTCCTACCAAAATGGAATATCTCACATTTATCTGTGTTGAACTTCATTTGCCAATTATATGCCCATTCTGCAAGTTTATTAATGTCCTCCTGTAATTTGTTGCAGTCCTCCTCAGTATTGACTAACCCCGTGTCATCCCCAAATTTAGAAATTGTGTTTTTGATTCCAAAGTCTAAATCATGAATTTAAATTGTGAACAGTGGTGCCAGCACTGATCCTTGTGGAACACCACTACCCACCTTCTGCCACCGTGAATACCTGTTACCCCTACTCTCTGCTTTCTGTCTTGAAGCCAGCTAGCTATCCATTCTGCTACTTGTCCCCAGACTCTGCATTCCCTGACCTTGTTCATCAGTCTATTATGGAGTACCTTATCGAAAATCTTTTTAAAATCTAGATAAATTACATCTACTGCATTATTCTTGTCTACTCTCTCTGTTACCTCTTCAAAAAATGTATAATAGACTCCATAATAGACTCCATAATAGACTGATGAACAAGGTCAGGGAATGCAGAGTCCGGGGACAAGTAGCAGAATGGATAGCTAGCTGGCTTCAAGACAGAAAGCAGAGAGTAGGGGTAACAGGTATTGAGGTTGGTCAAACATGATTTTCCTTTTTGAAATCCATGCTGACTACTCATTATATTTCTGGTTTCTAGATGTTCTTCTATTTTCTCTTTTTAATTGGGATCCCATTATTTTTCCTATCACCGGTGTTAAGCCGTCTGATCTATAAATCCCTGGACATGTTCTATCCCCCTTTGTAAATACCTGTATAGGTATTAAGTTAGCTATCCGCCAGTCATCTGGCACTACACCTTTTTCGAAGAAATTATTATCTTGGTAAAAGAGTTGAAGCCAGTGAACCAGTGAAAGGATCGGCTGCCGAGAGAATCCTTAAGCAGGTGATTGCCACTTAAATTGCCGGCCAGCGCTCATTAACGAGACTGTATGGCATTTTGGTGGCCTGTGCTTGACCTAACGCCCTTTCCTAACAGTGATCAGCTGACTGGGAGTAAACAAATCGTCGCTGAGGATTTTGAGCGCTACTTAAAGGTATATCACCTTTTACTATTTATTCACTTGCTGCTGGAGGTTTGAAGAGGACTTTTGAAAAACATCGGGAGACTTTCTAGGATACTTTGTCAAGACTTCACCAACACTCTATCAATATTTATTCCGGAAATTCTCTGAGGACTTCTCCAAGAAAGAGTATGTGCTGTGCTACTCTACCTTATTGGGCACCTTATAGGAGTCACCGGAAGAAAGGGAGTGCTAGGTCATGGGCATCTTGCTCGGGGTCCGCGTTGGTCTGCAGGAGGAATGGGAGGAGGGCATGAGGCCAGGCAGAGCAGCACCAGCTGCTGCAGGAAAGAGGGACAGGAGGGCGAGGTGGGCTCCTTCCACCCCGCGGGTACAGGACCTCCCTCCTCCTCTGGAACTCCTCCACCGGGACCTCCAGTGCCATGTCCGAGAACCTGTGCTCCCTCTCCCTCGGTCCCTGAGCCACCCTGAAACCTGCCGCTGTGTGATATCCAGCACAGCCAGCAGTGGAAGTGGGTGCGAGGAGCCCACATATACTGTTGCACGGAAATTGTGTCTAATTAGCGCTTGAGTGCTAAACCTGCAGGTGTCGGTTTTAGCATCTCAAGGCACGTTCAGTTTAGACAATCAGCAATGAGGACAAACCAGCTAAAACCAGGCTTTCGATCAGGTCTGTCTTATGTGCACAGCACCCAATTAGTGTCCGTTTTCACCCTTTCACCAACATAACCCCCTTAGTGTCTTTTAAGTCACCAAAATCTGTCACCTCTCTTATGCTGTTCCTGTTCTTAGATATGGCCTCTTACATAGTATTTACAACACAGAAACAGACCATTCGGCACAATAGTTCCATGCTGCTGTTTATGCTCCACACGAGCCTCCTCCCACCCCTCTTCATCTAACCCCATCAACATATCCTTCTATTGCTTTCTTCCTCGTGTACTTATCTAGCTTTCCCTCAATGCATCTGTGCTATTCGCCAAAATGACTTCTTGTGGAAACAAGTTCCACATTCTAACCACTCTCTGAGTAAGAAGTTTCTCCCAAATTCCTTATTTAATTTAGCAGTGACTATCTTATAGGTCAGCAAGGACAATGCCTTCTGCTGTTCCTGCGACATTGCCCACTAATCTGGCACTCCATGGATTACAAAGTGAAAGCACATGAACCGATCTTAATGTTATCAATTTTGTGGAGTGTGCTACTGACAGGACATTATAAAATAGGACACATACACACTTGAATGCACTCTCCTGTGTAGCTGGTGGTTGGGGGAGGTTTGTAGCAGTTATTGAATCAAAGTGTGCCATCTCCATAACTCCTCATCCACCAATGGTGTTGTGCTGGGCTGTCTGCATTGGAAATGGCATTTACTGTCACTGTGCGGGCCAGAGGATTCTGGGGTTCTCCACAAGGAGCACCAAGCCATGTCCCAGTCCTGAAGTGTTCTCTTAGATGTGAGAGTCTAGCTTTAAATGTAGGGCCTTATCTCATTCTCTCCCATTTTCAAATAAAGGGACATTCCCTCAATCCAGTCGCCATTCTACAACATGGCAACACATCAGTTTTTGCCCCTGCATGAATGTCCCAATAATCATCACCTAATTGAACTGAAGGGTTTTGATAGCGTAAATAACGAGATATTGTTTTCAATTGCAGAAGAGTCAGTAGCCAGAGGACACGGATGTAAGGTAATTGTCAAAAAAGAGTCGAGCTAAGGGTAATCTCTTTTACACAGCGAGTGATGATCTGGAATGCACTGCCTGAAAGGGTGGCGGAAGCAGATTCAATAGTAACTTCCAAAAGGGCATTGGATAGATACTAGAAGGGGAAACATTGACAGGGCTATGGGGAAAGGGAATGGCACTAATTGGACAGCTCTTTCAAAAAGCTGGCACAAGCACAATGGGCCGAATGGCCTCCTTCTGTGCTGTATCATTTACGATTCTATGGGCCTGAACTTGGTGCACTCACCACCCACTGTCGCCGGCATCCGCCAATTTTTTGGGACAGTCTCCCCTCGGTGCCAGTTTCCTCCAGGCATCCCGCCGGCGGGAGGGGGGGAGCGCTGGGAACCGCCCGCTGACATTCGCTAGCACGCAAGGTGCATAAGTGTCCTCCCGCCCGCCGAGCTGCCAGATTCCTCTGGGTGGGAGTCGGCGGCAGCAGGGGGAAGGGCCGCTGCGTGGAGGCAGGTCTAACCCCAACGGTACGTATGAAGACCTGCAAAAAAACGGTTATTAAACTCCTTTTATTTATTTTTTTCTGCAGTGATTCATCTGGATGGGGTCCCCTGAATGTTTTCCAGTGTTTTTTTTCTGTGCAAATTTTATTTTTATCTATTCCCCTCTCCCTCGGCCCGACTCAATCCTCGACGGTACTTTGCCGAGAATTGCATTTGCCGCCAAGATTGGGAGCTCCCGCCCAGATTCAGGGCGTAAGTCGACTATTTGCCACCGGGCGGTCTTTGTAGATCTTTTGGAGAAATCTCGCGGCCAAAGTACCGTCAGGTATCTCAGCGGTCCTTTGGACGGCACTTGGGCGGGCCCTAGCATTGACCAAGTTCGAGCCCTATGACTCTAACCACCATTAATAACAATGCACAATGTCAGTGCACAGTCTATTTTATTACAATGAAGTCCAACGTGTACAGGAACCATTCTACTCTTCCCTAGCACTGTGGCACAACTGCCTTTCTTTCACCTTTACATAAGAACATAAGAAACAGGAACAGGAGTCGGCCACTAGGCCCCTCGAGCCTGCTCCTAGATTCAAAAAGATCATGGCTGATCTGATCTTGGCCTCAGCTCCACTTCCCCACCGCTCCCCATAACCCTTGACTCCCTTGATTTTCTGGAGCTCCTCCAAGGTGCATCCCAAGGGCCAGAATGATCAGAAGTGACTGGCTGCTCATGTTCTGCAAAGTGGTCACGGGTCAGAGGTGACACTCCTCTCATGACAGCTCGCTATTGACAGAGAGCCATTGCTGGCTGCATCCATGGCACTTGTTTTTGGGTTCCTGGTCACCTCCTACATTCCACTGAGGTGGTGCTCTGGGGGCGGGGGGGGGGGGGGGAGGGACAGAAGCCTGAGGTGTACTGCTCTCCTCAGAGACGGCAGTATCAGGCAGTTAGCTCCAGGGGAATATTCCACTGACCCCAGGATCTGGGTCCCCATGGGATGGCTGGGCAAATAGTAGCTGTTCACTCATGAAAGCCCTGAGAGTTTAAATAAAAGCGCGAGTGGGTATATATGTACAAAAGTGAGTACTATGGGGTCTTTGTAATGAGTATAGAAAGTACTAGTGGATATATAAAGCATAGGAGTGGGCATAGTCAGCACTAGTGGGTATATAAACCATAGGAGTGGGGATAGTAAGTACGAGTGGATATATAAACCATAGGAGTGGGCGTAGTAAGCACTAGTGGGGATAAATACAGCTGGAGAGAGGATAGGAAGCACGAGGAGCTATATAAACAGCAGTTGGCTAAAGTAAGTATCATATTTGCCTGGATGAGTTTGATGAGACATTTGCATATCCTGGATCAGATTTACATGGACACTGGTCAGTCTGACAGCATTTCCCTTTCGAATGCAAAATCAGGGAACGGCTTTTCAATTTTCATCAGGCTCTCCTAACTCGCAGAGATTTCCACTGATTAGGTTTGGTTTAAAGTGCAGACTGCACACTAAATTGGATAGCCCTCGAAAACGAGCACGGGGATTGCGATGCGCGATTACCCTGTGTCCGGTCAGTGTAATGAGGTAGCACGCCAACTTCGTGCCTGCACATTCTAATGATTGCTGCGTGCAGACAGCGCTAACCGTGCTGTTCATTGGCGCCCAATATCGATACTTGCTAGCACTACTTAAAGCCGTCCTGTCTCCACCGGGAGGTAGGAGACCCACCAGACACACGATGAAACGGCAGTGGGACTTAGCTCCACTTCTCTGCCCACTCCCCATAACCCCTTATTCCCTTATCGGTTAAGAAACTGTCTATCTCTGAAATTTATTCAATGACTCAACTTCCACAGCTCTCTGAGGCAACGAATTCCACAGATTTACAACCCTCTGAGAGAAGAAATTCCTCTTCATCTCAGTTTTAAATGGACGGCCCCTTAGTCTAAGACTATGCCCCCTAGTTCTAGTCTCCCCTATCAATGGAAATATCCTCTCTGCATTCACCTTGTCAAGCCCCCTCTTAATCTTATACGTTTCGATGAGATCACCTCTCATTCTTCTGAATTCCAATGAGTAGAGGCCCAACCTACTCAACCTTTCCTCATAAGTCAACCCCCTCATCTCTGGAATCAACCTAGTGAACCTTCTCTGAACTGCCTCCAAAGCAGTGGGATAGCCGCGGAGGTCAATGCCAGCAGTTTAACCCCAAGACCCTTGCTGTAGTGCCGCAAGAAGTTTAATGACCTCACACGAGTGGTCAAGGTCAGTGAATGCATCTTTAAATATCCCACTATTTGCACCACTAGCCTCAGCCACTGCTCAATTCATCACACATTATCACTCACTACCAACAATCTCTATCAATGAGGACTCATTTGCTTCACGTCTCCCTCGCACACTTAGCATTGTTGCAAGCCTCACGTCACAGCTTGCACACACTGCCAGTGATTCAACAATGACAGCCACGTCACCCGAATATATTGCACGACGCTCACTGACACTCTTCCCTCTCTCTTGCAGAAGAAGGTGGCGCACAACCGGAGGCAGCAGGAACTAAGTGGAGGGGGAGAGATGTGCCTGAAGTTCTAACCCCCATGAAGGGGACTGTGCTGGCCTTTATGGGAAGGGCCATTGCTGAGCTGTAGCCACCTGCGGAACTGAATCCATTGAAGATGACAGTTTCCTCGTACCAAATCCTCCTTCTCCTATCTCACTTCCCTCTCATCTCATAATCTCTTCTGACTCACAAGCTGCAGATGGTGTAAGCATGCACTTCTTACTTTCTCCTTGCCCCTCACCACAACCTTACCCATGCCCACTGTCCCTTTCAGATACCCAGGCAGTGGAGGAAGACCAAGAAGACAGTGATGATGAAGACACACCAACGCTCGATTTCACACTCGCAGCCATCAGCTCAGATACTGCCACAGCCCGTATCTTAGAGGATAGCATAGAGGTGGGATCTACATGTGGTGAGACACTGGGCACAAGTGTGCTGCAGCCAGGGCTGGGGGAAAGGATAGGGCAGATGCCAGATTAGCATAGAGTGAGTTCACACACTAATTCTGCTGCAGAGAGCTCGGATAAGAACTTCGATGGGGTGGCCGACAGAAGAAGGCTGAGGGGTATGCACAGTGAAATGCTTGATGCACTGGAAACCTGCCAGCAAGCCAGCATTCAATGTCAAGGAGCATGGAGGACTCTGGCACCAACTTGGCACAGGGCTTTGCTCAGAGCTTGGCGTCCATCCTTTCCAGCATTGAACTGGAAGCCAACTCCATCACCACACTTGCTGAATCAACCACGAGGCAGCCCTTGCTGTTGCCTGTCAGCCAGCCAGCCCAGACTACTGTTGCCCAGGCCAAGATGGATCAGTCTGAAGCTGATTGGCTAGTTTATGTGAGTTCTCCGATGAACTGAGGAGAGAAATGTTGAGAGACTTTTTCATTGAAGGAATAGGCCACGCAGGCTTATTCTGAAAGCTCATAGAGACCAAGAACCTGACCTTAGAGGCAGCAGCACTGGTTGCACAGACATTCTTGGTTGGGGAAGAAGAAATGAGGTTGATTTACAATGCAGGTACGACAACTAACGAAATATTGGAACAAGAAGTTCACAGCATTAAACAAGCTGCTACCCCCACACACAGACAAAACCGGGAGAACAGGCTCTCGACAGCAGGCAGTGGTGCCAGAAGCCATCAAGGGCCACAGGAATGGCCATTCACACCTCATCAATCCACAATGCGAGCAATCAACTACAAACTGAGAGAAGCTCAAGAGAGATCAGCCAGACGCAGCTCATTCTTTGGGAACAATGGAAGCAGTCTGTGCTGGAGGTGTGGGGGTGGGCACTCGTCAAGGGGATGTCGATTTCAGCAGGCTGTTTGCAGGAACTGTGAATATACAGGGCATTTGGCCCGTATGTGCAAAAAAACGGCAGCTCGGCTGGTATACGAATCGGATGGGTCGGAAAGCGGACCAGAAGATGGTGGGGACAGTACCCGGGACACCGATGTACAGCGGGTCAACACGATCAATGGCCGCTGCTCCTACAACTGGACTCCTCCTATAATGATGAGGGTCCTACTCAACAGGATACCTGTCCACATGGAGCTGGATACGGGAGCGAGTCAATCTCTCATGGGCGCTCAACAATTTGAACAACTGTGGCCGCATAAAAGAGACAGACCAAAACTCACAAGGGTCGACACCAAACTAAGGACCTATACCAAAGAAATCGTACCAGTCCTCGGCAACGCCATGCTTTCTGTCACACACAAAGGGACAGTGAACCGACTTCCCCTGTGGATTGTCCCCAGAGACCCCCCAGCACTGCTGGGGAGAAGCTGGCTGGCAAAACTAAGCTGGAAATGGGATGATGTCGATGCCATGTCATTAGAGGAACGGACCTTCTGCTCAACAGTTATAAAGTGATTTGAACATCTCTTTCAGCCAGGTGTGGGCACTTTCAAAGGGGCCAAAGTCAAAATCTACATCACACAGGATGCTAGACCGGTCCATCACAAGGCCAGAGCTGTACCCTATGTGATGAGGGAAAAGATTGAACACGAATTAGACAGGCTTCTGCGGGAAGGCATTATATCACCTGTGGAATTTAGCGACTGGGCAAGTCCCATCGTCCCAGTCATGAAGCCTGATGGATCCATACGAATCTGTGGATACTACAAATCTACCATAAACAGAGTCTCCCTACAGGACCAGTACCCGCTGCCCAGAGCGGAGGACTTATTTGCCACATTGGCTGGAGGTAAACTTTTCTCAAAACTAGACCTCACATCTGCGTATATGACGCAAGAATTGACCGAGGAATCCAAGCTACTCACCACCATCAACACACATCGAGGCCTTTTCATGTACAATCGATGCCCATTCGGCATCAGGTCGGCAGCTGCCATATTCCAGTGCAACATGGAGAGTCTGCTCAAGTCCATCCCGGGGACGGTTGTATTTCAAGACGACATATTTATCACGGGCAGGGACACCGACCCCCATCTCCGTAATTTGGAGGAAGTACTAAAGCGGTTGGATTGGGTAGGCCTACGAGTCAAGAAATCCAAGTGCCTGTTTCTCGCACCTGAGATTGAATTTTTGGGCAGAAGGATTGCCGTTGATGGAATCCGCCCAACAAAGTCCAAAACAGAAGCAATTGGCCTGGCACCCAGGCCCCGGAATATCTCAGAACTGCGCGCCTTTCTCGGGCTACTCAATTACTTTGGGAACTTTATGCAGAACTTAAGCACGCTGCTGGAGCCTCTCCACGTGCTACTCAGGAAGGGGTGCGATTGGTTTTGGGGGGACGCCCAGGAACGCACCTTCAATAAGGCACGCAACCTTCTGTGTTCCAACAATGTTTTGACTTTCTTTGATTCAGGTAAAAAGCTAGTTCTCACATGCGATGCGTCAGCGTATGGGGTCGGGTGCGTTTTGCAACATGTCAATAGTGCGGGTAAATTACAACCCATAGCTTATGCCTCCAGGTCACTTTCACGAGCGGAGCGCGGGTATGGAATGGTAGAGAAGGAGGCGTGTACGGTGTCAAAAAGATGCACCAATACCTTTTCGGGGCCAAGTTCGCGTTAGAAACCGACCACAAGCCCCTCACATCTCTCCTATTCAAGAGCAAGGCAATAAACTCCAACGCCTCAGCGCGAATTCAACGGTGGGCACTCATGCTGGCGTCCTACGACTATACCATAAGCACAGACCAGGCACAGCCAACTGTGCCGACGCGCTCAGCAGGCTACCCCTGGTGATCACGGAAGGGTCTGATGAACAGGACTGTGAGATAGTCATGGCAATCAATGCCTTTGAGTCCACAAGTTCCCCCATGACAGCTCGACAAATCAGAGCCTGGACGGTCAGCGACCCCACATTATTCTTAGTAAAAAGATGTGTCCTAACCAGTGACTGGGTAGAGGCTCACGATGCCTGCCCCGAGGAATTAAAACCCTTTCACAGGCGCATGCATGAGCTATCACTACAAGCAGACTGCTTGATGTGGGGCAGCCAAGTAGTCATGCCTCTGCGAGGCAGAGAGGCATTTGTCTGGGAGCTCCACCGCGAGCACCCGGGAATCGTTCTCATGAAGGCCATAGCCAGATCCCACGTCTGGTGGCCTGGTATTGATGCGGACTTGGAGCTCTGCGTCCGAAGGTGCACCATTTGTGCCCAACTCAGCAATGCCCCCAGGGCGGCTCCCCTGAGCCCCTGGCCCTGGCCTACCAAATCGTGGTCGCGGGTGCACGTTGACTATGCGGGTCCATTCATGGGCAAAATGTTCCTCGTAGTTGTAGATGCATTTTCAAAGTGGATCGAATACACCATTTTAAACTCGAGCACAACCTCCACCACTGTGGAGAGCCTCGCAACCATGTTTGCAACGCACGGAATCCCTGACATATTGGTCAGTGACAATGGTCCGTGCTTCACCAGCGCAGAATTCCAAGATTTTATAATTGACCACGGCATAAATCACGTCAAGACAGGATCATTCAAGCCGGCCTCCAATGGCTAGGCGGAGAGAGCAGTGCAAATCATTATACAAGGCATGCTTAAAATCCAAGGTCCCACACTGCAGGGTCACCTGTCGCGACTGCTGCTGGCATACAGATCTCGTCCGCACTCATTGACTGGGATCCCCCCCGCGCAACTGTTGATGAAAAGGACTTTAATAACAAGGCTCTCATTAATCCTCCCAGACATGCACGAAATCGTTGAGTCAAAGCGCCGTAAGCTGACTGAGTACCATGATAGAAATTCGAGGGGGAGATGGAATGAGATAGGGGACAAAGTGTTTGTACTAAACTATGGCAGGGGTCCCAAATGGCTTGCAGGGACAGTAACGGGCAAGGAAGGAAACAGGCTACTGGTAGTACAAATGGACAATGGCAAAACCTGCCGGAGGCATGTAGACCAAGTCAAAAGCAGATTTACCAACAACACTGCGGAACCAGAGGCAGACTACAATGTGGAACTCGCACCACACCTGGTGGACAGACAGAGGGAACAACCTGAGGAAAGGGCAATCCCAACAGACAGCCCAGGCGAGTCAACAACAATCACACCAATCGAAACAGACAGCCCAGGTGAGATACCAGCAACCACACCCAAAGAAAAACAGACACCAAGGCAAACAACTGAATCACAACTCAGACGCTCCACGCGAGAGCGTAGACCACCTGAGAGACTGAACCTATAAAGACAATAAGACCTTGGGGGAGGGTGATGTCATGTATCTTACATTATTATATATAACTGTATCCTAACATGCTATACATGACTGTAATAAGATATGACCTGTAACCACCAGCATACCTTACCACCAGGGATGCACTTGCAAGAGACAGGTTTATAAGGACAGGTCTCAGGCAAGTGCAGCATTCCAGAGCTGTGAAATAAAGGTGCAGGTCCAGAGTGACCTTGACTTCACTACATGCCTCGTGTGAATCTGTACTGAGGGGACAGGACTTTACAAAAGGTATAAACACCAATGCTTTGTCCCACATCCAAAGATGGACACTAACATTGTCCGCTTATGACTATGTTATGCGCCACAGATCAGGCACAGAGAGCTGTGCTGATGTCCTCAGTTGGCCACCATTGCCCACCACCGGGGTGGAAATGGCGCAGCCCGCAGACTTGCTTCTGCTCATGGATGCTTTTGAGAGCAAGGGGTCACCCGTCACTGCTCGCCAGATCAGGACCTGGACCAGCCAGGATCCTGTGCTATCACTTGTAAGAAGTTGTGTCCTCAATGGGTGCTGGTAGGTCATTCCCGCGGAAATGCAAGATGAAATTAAGCCGTTTCACCAACGCAAAGATGAAATGTCCATCCGATCGGATTGTCTCTTATGGAGTAATCGCGTGGTTTTGCCAAAAAAAGGCAGGGAAACGTTTATATGCGACCTACACAATACCCACCCAGGCATAGTCATGATGAAGGCTATAGCCAGGTCACATGTTTGGTGGCCCAGCATTGACTAGGACTTAGAGTCATGCATACACCAGTGCAACACGTGCTCACAATTGAGCAATGTACGAAGGGAGGCGCCATTGAGTCTGTGGTCATGGTCCTCCAAACCGTGGTCCAGGATACACGTAGATTTTGCTGGCCCCTTTCTCGCAAAGATGTTTTTAGTTGTAGTGGACGCTGACTCTAAATGGATTGAATGCGTAATCATGTCATCCAGCACATCCACTGCCACCATTGAAAGCCTCCGGGCTATGTTTGCCACCCATGGCTTGCCTGACGTCCTTGTCAGTGACAATGGACCGTGTTTCAACAGCTCGGAATTCAACGAGTTTATGATCCGCAATGGCATCAAGCATGTCAGGTCTGCCCTGTTTAAGCCCGCATCCAACGGTCAAGTGAAACGGGCAATCCAAACTATCAAGCAGAGCTTGAAATGCGTGATGGAAGGTGATATGTCCTTACTATACAATATAAATGCACACGAGGCCCATACTTGAGAGAAGGTCACTCTGTGACCAGTTACCTTTATTACCAAGAACTCAAGAGGCAGACGGTAGGTGGAGCTTCCCCTTTTATACCGGAAAGTCCAGGTTAGGAGTGTCTCCCACAAGTTCGCCCCCTGTGGTCAGTGTTCTCAAGGTGTACAACTTAGGTCAGCTTATACATGGGTTACAATGATAGTTGAATACATGACATCACCTCCCCCTCAAAGTCTTACTGGGATCACAGGTTAAGTCTCTCTGGTGGTTTATGCTCCCTTCTAGAGCGGCTGAGTTGGGGCTCCGGTTGTTGGCCGCTGGCCTGAGTGTCTGCTGTTTGCGGTACCTCAGGCCTGTCCGGACTGCCCACAGTGACTGGGCTCTCCTTCCTTTGGTTCCTGTGTTCGGTCACCTGTGGTGGAGTGAACTCTACATTGTGTTCTTCCTCTGCTTCTTCTATGGGGTTGCTGAACCTCCTTTTTGTTTGATCCACATGTTTGCGGAAGATTCGTCATTGTGACGTTCTCTGATAAACACCTCTCTGCCCTTCTGGGGCATGACTACTCGGTTTCCCCACAGTAGGCAATCGGCCTGAATCGAGAGTTCATCCTTGCGCCTATGAAACGGTTTAAACTCCTCGGGGCATGCCCCGTACATGGCTGGCCAGTCCCCATTCAGGACACATTTCTTGACTAAAGACAGTAGCGGGTCTTTATTTGTCCAGACTTTAATCTGACGGGTTGTCACAGGTGAGCCTTCGCTTTCGAAAGCTTCAACAGCCATCACCATCTCCACATCATGCTCAGCTGCCCCCTCAGTGGTGGCTAGTGGTAGCCTGCTGGTGCATCGGCACAGTTTTCAGTGCCCGGTCTGTGCCGAATTGTGTAGTCATAGGTGGCTAACGTAAATGCCCACCTCTGTATGCGGACCAATGCATTCGCATTTATGGCCTTGTTGTCGGCCAAAAGGGACATTAGGGGTTTGTGATCCGTTTCCAGCTCAAATTTCCTGCCAAGCAGGTACTGGTGCATTTTTTTTACTGCATATACATATGCTAGCGCTTCCTTTTCTACCATCCCGTAGCCCCTTTCTGCCTGGGACAGACTTCTGGAGGCACAAGCTATCTGCTGTAACTGACCATTGGCATTCACATGCTGCAACACACACTCGACCCCATAGGGCGATGCATCGCATGTTAAAACTGGTTTCTTACACGGGTCATATAACGTTAACAGTTTGTTGGAGCACAACAAATTGCGTGCTCTATCAAAAGCCCTTTCCAAACTGTCCCCCCAGACCCAATCGTGACCTTTGCGTAGGAGCATGTGTAGCGGCTCTAACAGTATGCTCAATTTGGGAAGAAAGTTGCCAAAATAGTTCAGGAGCCCCAGGAACGAACGCAGCTCCGTCGTGTTACGGGGTCTGGGTGCCCTCTGGATCGCTTCCGTTTTGGATGCAGTAGGTCTGATCCCGTCTGCTGCTACCCTCCTCCCCAGGAATTCTACCTCTGGAGCTAAGAAGACGCACTTCGCCTTTTTCAGTCGCAGCCCTACCCGGTCCAGTCTGCATAGCATCTCCTCCAGGTTGTGGAGGTGTTCTTCAGTATCGTAACCCGTGATGAGGATGTTGTCTTGAAAAACCACCGTCTTTGGAATCGACTTGAGGAGTTTTTCCATATTTTGCTGGAAGATCATGGCAGCCAAACGAATCCCAAACGGACATCTGTTATACTCAAACAACCCTTTGTGTGTCGTGATAGTGGTCAGCTTCTTTGACTCACACGCCAGCTCCTGGGTCATGTAAGCTGAGGTCAGGTCCAATTTTGAAAAAAGTTTGCCACCGGATAGCGTCACAAAGATATCCTCTGCTCTCGGTAGCGGGTACTAGTCTTAGAGTGACACCCGATTGATGGTGGCCTTGTAATCACCACATATCCTGACCGACCCATCCGCTTTGAGCGCCGGCACGATCGGGCTCGCCCAGTCACTGAATTCGACTAGCAAGATGATGCCTTCCCTCAGCAGGCGGTCCAATTCGCATTCTATCTTTGCCTGCATCACGTACGACACCGCTCTGGCCTTGTGGTGTACTAGCCTGGCGTCCGGGTTTATGTGAATCACTACCTTGGTCCCCATGAAAATGCCGATGCTGGGTTGAAATAATGAGTCAAATTTGTCCAGGACCTGTGAGCATGATACTCGCTCCACAAAAGAAATTGCATTGACATCGCCCCATTTCCAGTTCATGACAGCAAGCCAACTCCTCCCCAGTCGTGCGGGACCATCCCCCGGGACAATCCAGAGTGGCAACCTGTTCTCCAAATCTTGTGGGTCACGACTACTGTGGCGCTGCCGAGCACCGGAATGATCTCCTTTGTATATATCCGTAGCAGTGCGTCAATCGGCAATAATTTTGGCCTCCTGGCCTTGGACACCCACAACCTTTCGAACTGTTTGATACTAATTGGGGACTGGCTGGCCCTCATGTCTAGCTCCATTAATACTGGGATGCCATTGAGGAGCACTTTCATCATTATCGGTGGCGTCCTTGTATATGAGCTGTATATGTGCTCCACATGAACTCGCTGAACTTCAGCTTCCAGTGATTTCCCCCAGTATTCATTTGGCCTCGTAGGACTTACATCGGGCCCGTCCTCCTCGTACATCAACCTGGCTGCAGGCTTCCTGAACATACGCGCCAAGTGACCGCTGACGTTGCAGTTTCTGCAGGTATATTGCTGATACCTGCAAGTTCTGTCTGGGTGTTTGCCTGCACACCTCCAGCATGAGCTGAAGGCCCCATTGTTGGAAACAAAAGGTCCATTACCAGTTGATCGTCTTTGACTGTCTCTGTAACTGTCTTTAAGTGCAACATTAACAGGTGTTGATGGCCCCATTACTGGCCGCATTGTCCATTGCGAAGGCATGAATCGCCGTTCAGCTAGCCATTGTCTCTGTTGAATTCCTCTTTGGGTTCGACTACATGCTGGGGCATGTCCAATTGCCCTTGTCTGCCTAGAGAACTGTGTGCCGCGTTAACAATGTTGACTTTCTGGTCGTTTGCCGCATTTGAGCCAAGATATTTGCCATAAATCATTCTGGTCTCTTCCTCCCCTGAGATAATTGTCTAGGCTATCAGAGCCGCCACTTCCAAGGTCAGGTCTTTGGTCTCAATCAATTTCCTGAAAACTCCACCGTGCCCGATGACCTCAATAAAAAAGTCTCGCAGCATCTCCGCTCTGCATGCATCTGGGAACTTACATAGGCTTGCCAGTCGCCGGAGATCTGCCACGAAGTCTGGAATGCTTTTCTCTTCTCGTCACTGGTGCGTGTAAAACCGGTGCCTCGCCATGTGCATGCTGCTCACCGGTTTAAGGTGTTCCCCGATCAACTTACTGAGCTCTTCGAACGTCTTGTCCGCCGGCTTCTCTGGCGCTAGAAGGTCCTTCATCAGAGAGTACGTTCTGGATCCACAAACCGTCAGGAGATGAGCCCTGCGTTTGTCGGCCGAATCCTGTCCCAACCATTCCTTCGTGACTAAACTTTGCTGTAGTCTCTCAATAAAGTCGTCCCAATCATCACCAACACAGTACCTCTCTTCTGTGCTGCTAGTGGCCATGCTCGCATGGTTTAAATCCCAGTTTCTCATTGCCAATGATATGTCCTTACTATAAAGTATAAATGCACACGAGGCCCATACTTGAGAGAAGGTCACTCTGTGACCAGTTCCCTTTATTACCAAGGACTCAAGAGACAGACGGTGGGTGAAGCTTCCCCTTTTATACCGGAAAGTCCAGGTTAGGAGTGTCTCCCACAAGTTTGCCCCCTGTGGTCAGTGTTCTCAAGGTGTACAACTTAGGTCAGCTTATACATGGGTTACAATGATAGTGAATACATGACAGAAGGCTCCTTGCAGACCCGCTTATCTCAGGTTCTGCTCAGCTACCGGACACGACCCCACTCACTCATGAGGTTCCCCCTGCGGAATTATTAATGAAGAGAGCACTCAAAACCAGGCTTTCCCTAGTCCACCGGATCTAAATGATCATGTGGAAACCTGGCATCACCGGCAAAACATGTACCACGATCGCGCGGCTGTATCGCGTGACATTGATGTTAACGACCCTGTGTTTGTCCTTAATTACGGTCATGGGCCTAAATGGGTCGCTAGCACTGTCTTGACCAAGGAGGGAAATAGAGTGTTTATAGTCAAACTATTGAATGGAGAAATGTGCAAAAAGCATTTGGATCAGATCAAACTGCGGTTCACCAACAACCAGGAACAAACTGAAGAGGACATCACCATCATCAATCCACCAACACACACCCAACCAGCAATCGACCTCGCTGTCAATCAATAGGATGAACCCACCATTCCCAACAGTCCTGTCAGACCAGCCGCGCCGCAGTACAGCAATGGTCCGACCAACTCACCCATGCCAGAGTTTGAACTCAGACGATCAACCAGGATGCTTAGGGCCCTGAATCGTCTCAACTTGTAAATAATTTGTATCGTAGACTTTGCGGGGGAGTGATGTTATGTATGTAAATATTGTAACTGTGTTAGACTTACCACCAGAGGGCGCAACTTTTGAGGCCCAAGGGTCACCTGCACACCTCGTGCAAGGGAGTATAAAAGGTTGTCTGCCATGCTGCTTAGGCACTCTGGAGTTGTATTAAAGAGACCAAGGCCACATCAGTTTTAGCTCACAGTACTTAATCTTGTGGAATTCTTCCATACTTAACAAACATCACTCAAACAGATTATCTGGTCATTATTACGTTGCTATTTGTGGAAGCTTGCTTGTGCGCAGATTGGCTGCCATGTTTCCCACATTACAACAGTGACTACACTCCAAAAGTACTTCATTGGTTGTAAAGTGCTTTGAGACGACTGGTGGTCGTGAAAGACATTATATACATGCAAGTTTTTCTTTTTTTTCTTTTAAATCTTTCTCCTGGGCATATCTGGAGGAAAGAGGTCTCAGTAGCTCTTCATATTTAAAAATCTAAGTTTACGAGGCACTAAGTTTAGCTCATATTTCTGTGCTATCTGCATAGTGGCTTCAGGGCTTCATCAACGTGACATATTCTTCGCAGTTATTCAAAGTTTGGAGGTGAAGTAAGAGATATTCATACTGAATACTGAAAGTGTGATCACACTGAGGGGCAGCAATTGCAAAGGTGTGCGATATGGTGGAGTGTGTAAGTAGAAGCATAGAATTCAAGTGCAAAACACTATGACTGACACTATATAAAGCATTGGCGAGGCCAGCCATTCTCAGGGGGAAAAAAGCAGTTCCACTGAGAGAGATATAGCTGAAATACTTCTTCTTCTTCTTAGGTAGTCCCCCGGATGACTTGTTTCCACACTAAAATTAGTTCTAAGGTTGACTGATGAGTCCAATGCAGGACCTACAGTCTCTGTCACAGGTGGAGCAGACGGTGGTTGGAGGGATAGGTGGGTGAGATACTTGATTTGTTGTGCACTCCTTCTGCTGTTTGTACTTGGCTTCCGTGTGCTCCCGGCGAAGAGACTCAAAGTGTTCAGCGCCTTCCCAGATGCTTCTCCTCCACTTTGAGCGGTCTTAGGCCAAGAGTCAGTGGGGATGTTACATTTTTTCAAGGAGGCTTTGAGGGTGTCTTTGAAATGTTTTCTCTGCCCTCCTGGGGCTCGTCTGCGGTGACGGAGCTCGGAGTAGAGCGCTTGTTTCGGGAGTCTAGTATCGGGCATGTGACAATGTGGCCCATCCATCGGAGCTGATCGAGCGTGGTCAATGCCTCGATGCTGGGGGTGTTGGCCTGAGAGAGAACACTGATGTTGGTGCACCTGTCCTGCCAACGATTTGCAGGATTTTGCGGAGGCAGCGTTGGTGGTACTTCTCCAGTGCTCTGAGGTGCCTGCTGTACATGGTCCTATGCTTCATCTCACCTCTAACAAGCTGACATTTAAGGAGATATTTCACAACTCTCAGGAAAAATATATTCCAGTGAGGAGGGAAGGGTGTAAAAGAAAAGATTGCCATCCATGGCTAACCAAAGAAATAAAGGACGGTATCCAATTAAAAACAAGAGCATACAAAGTGGCCAAAACTAGTGGGAGGACAGAAGACTGGGAAGCTTTTAAAAGCCAGCAAAGAACGACTAAAAAAATGATTAAGAAAGGGAAGATAGACTATGAAAGTAAACTAGCGCAAAATATAAAAACAGATTTCATGAGTTTCTGTAGGTATATAAAAAGGAAACGGGTGGCTAAAGTAAATGTTGGTCCCTTAGAGGACGAGACCGGGGAATTAGTAATGGGGAACCTGGAGATGGCAGAAACTCTGAACAAATATTTTGTATCAGTCTTTACGGTAGAGAACACTAACAATATTCCGACAGTGGATAGTCTAGGGGCTATAGCTGGGGAGGAACTTAACACAATCACAATCACTGAGCAGGTGGTACTCAGTAAGATAATGGGACTAAAGGCAGATAAATCCCCTGGACCTGATGGCTTGTATCCTAGGGTCTTAAGAGAAGTAACGTCAGGGATTGTGGATGCATTGGTTGTAATTTACCGAAATTCCCTTGATTCTGGGGAGGTCCCAGCAGATTGGAAAACTGTAAATGTAACGCCCCTATTTAAAAAAGGAGACAGACAAAAATCAGGAAACTGTAGACCAGTTAGCCTAACATCTGCAGTTGGGAAAATGTTGGAGTCAATTATTAAAGAAGCAGTAGCAGGACATTTGGAAAAGCAAAATTTGGTCAGGCAGAGTCAGCATGGATTTATGAAGGGGAAGTCATGTTTGACAAATTTGCTGGAGTTCTTTGAGGATGTAACAAACAGGGTGGATAAAGGGGAACCAGTGGATGTAGTGTATTTGGACTTCCAGAAGGTATTTGACAAGGTGCCACATAAAAGGTTACTGCCCAAGATAAAAGTTCACGGGGTTGGGGGTAATATATTAGCGTGGATAGAGGATTGATTAACTAACAGAAAACAGGATAAATGGTTCATTCTCTGGTTGGCAACCAGTAACTAGTGGGGTGCCATAGGGATCCGTGCTGGGACCCCAACTATTTACAATCTATATTAACGACTTGGAAGAAGGGACTGAGTGTAACGTAGCCAAGTTTGCTGATGATACAAAGATGGGAGGAAAAGCAATGTGTGAGGAGGACACAAAAAAACCTGTAAAAGGACATGGACAGGCTAAATGAGTGGGCAAAAATTAGGCAGATTGAGTATAATGTTGGAAAGTGTGAGGTCATGCACTTTGGCAGAAAAAAATCAAAGAGCAAGCTATTATTTAACTGGAGAAAGATTGCAAAGTGGCGCAGTACAGCGTGACCTGGCATGAAACACAAAAGGATAGTATGCAGGTACAGCAAATGGTCAGAAAGACCAATGATGCAGGGAAGTCTTACTACAGCTATATAAGGTATTGGTGAGGCCACACCTGGAATACTGCGTGCAGTTTTGGTTTCCATATTTACGAAAGAATATTCTTGCTTTGGAGGCAGTTCTGAGAAGGTTCACTAGGTTGATTCCGGGGGTGAGGAGGTTGACTTATGAGGAAAGGTTGAGTAGGTTGGGCCTCTACTCATTGGAATTCAGAAGCATGATAGGTGATCTTATTGAGACGTATAAGATTATGAGGGGGCTTGATAAGGCGGATGTAGAGAGGATGTTTCCACTGGTGGGGAAACTCGAACTAGAGGGCACGATGTTAGAATAAGGGGCCGCCCATTTAAAACAGAGATGAGGAGAAATTTCTTCTTTCAGAGGGTTGTGAATCTGTGGAATTCGCTGCCTCAGAGAGCTGTGGAAGCTGGGACATTGAATAAATTTAAGACAGAAATAGATGGTTTCTTAATCGATAAGGGGATAAGGGGATACGGGGTTATGGGGAGCGGGCAGGGAAGTGGAGCTGAGTCCATGATCAGATCAGCCATGATCTTATTGAATGGCGGAGCAGGCTCGAGGGGCCCTATGGCCTACTCCTGCTTCTATTTCTGATGTTCTTATGTAACAGACCAGTATGTGAGACAACTGTGATGGCACAAACAGTCACATGATTCACTGGAGGTTACAGCAAGATTTGGAAGGTAGTTCGAGCCCAGCAATCAGATACCTGAGATAACTGTCTCACCTCCAGGGTCAGATAAGATTAGAAGATTGGATTTACTGTGTTGAAGCCATAGTTTGTAATGTATAATGTGGAGTTGGTGTGGCTCTGCTACAAAGAAAGAATGAACTTGCATTTATATAGCACCTTTCGCATCCTCAAATTTGTGCACAGCCAATGAATTGCTTTTGAAGTATAGTCCCTGCTGCTCTGTGGGCAATCACAGCAGTCAATTTGCACACAGCAAGGTCCCACAAACAGAAATTAAATAAGTGACCAGATATCTATTTTAGTGATGTTGATTGAGGGATAAGTGTTGGCCAGGACGCTGGGGAGAACCTATTTGAAAAATTGCCATGAGATCTTTCACATCCACTTGAACAGGCAGATGCTATAATGGCGCTGAAATCCCAGCCTCCCCGAGTCTGTACGGAGTGTGTATGGATCTGGGAAGACATCGCAAAAGCCGGTTTTCAGCGCACAATGCGCATGTGCCAAAAAACGGCTTTTCCGATCTGTCAGGCTCCAGCTTGACAGATCCTCCATCTCCAGGACATTCGCATGGGCAAGATTGCGGTATTTGCCCATCTCTTGCCCAGCGAATGTCTTGAAAACCCTAGCGCCTGATAAAAGCAGGCGCAAAGCCTACTTTTACCAGCGTAAGAGTTTTAAAACATACAAAAACATATAAAAATAAAATTTTTAAAACACATTTAATGTTAAAAACCCTGCCCACTAAGGTAAGTTTATTTAAAACCATAATTAAAAAACTTTTTTAAAAATCGGAACAACGGCCTAGAAATCCCTGTTGGCTGCTTCCTGCAGGTGATCGAGTGAAAAAGTAAAAAAAGATGCACACTTATCTGTTCCTGCTGCGCCCACGAGAAATCCTGGTCCTGAGGCCTCCACTCACTGCTCTTTGGAGCACGTGCATGTCAGGACGTGCGCAGGGCAGAAGCTGGAGTCACATTGCTCTGAGCAGCCAATCCAGGTACAGTATTTTCTCATTGATAATAATGGGAACTCTGTAAGTTGGAGGTTCCATTATTATGATTGAGAACCCTCCCAAACATACAAAACACTAATAAAAAATAGAAAAAATACACCACTTATTTAACATTAATTTAAATTAAATTTATTTATGTCTTATAAAAAAATATATTTTTCCGATTTTTAAAAAAGTTTTTTAAATTATTGTTTAAAATAAACTTACCTTCATGGGCAGGGTTTTCAACAATAAAATGTGTTTTCAAAATTTTATTTTATTATGTTTTTGTGTGTTTTAAAACTCTTAGGGCTAGAACCTCCACTTTTTTTGTATGCTTAACGCCCATTTAACGCCCATTTTACCGTTGAAATGACGTATAACGCCCAGATATCGCACATTTAGCCACAAAATGGAAACTGATGGGCATTTTTTGAAACTTATTGTCAAGCGTTACTTTTCCCACGTGCCGGGAAAAAATAATACCGCGTGTCCACTTTTTTTGGGCGGAATCATCAGAATGGGCGAAATCAACGCCCATAATATCGGCCAGCGTTAATTTCCGCACTGATTTAACACTGAGATTCAATAATACCGCCTGCCCACTTTTTTATGTTGTAAAGAGCAAATTTACCGAAACTAGCGACCATGAGATCGCCCAGCGTCACTTTCACCACCTCGCACACATATCGCCCTCAATATCACTAGCCTAAAAAAACGCACAGATAAAGTGGAACTAACCGGAACTAATCACAGTGTTATGGACGCCATGTTCTACATCACATTTCGCATCCTTTAAATGGCTGCTGTGCTTCAACCACAGGGGAGTTCGGATGTACTCTGCAGGTCATTGGAGTTGATGTGAACATCTATACAAACATCTTGACCATACTGTGACCATTTGGAATTGAATAGGTGTCTTTGACGGGACATTCATTGTTTGTGACCAATCGGTGGAAAACAGAGAGCTACTGCAATGGGGTCTGTTCTGTCTCATGCTCTCTTGATGACCAATTACATGCAGCAGACTCGAGATCGCCGAAGGTATACTCCACAGTATTATGTGCCAGACTGATGAGGAGGACCAGACTTTATACCCCCCACAAATACAGGGAGAAGTCTTACCTCGACTTGATCGATACCATCTGCCTTCAGAGACTGTGCTTCCACAAAGAGGTTATCACTGAGGTACACCAGCTGATAAGGGCAGATCTGAAGTCTGCCAGCACCATCAGAACTGCACTGTCCGTCGAGGTCAAAGTCACCGCGGCACTGTTGTTCTATGCCTCGGGTTCTTTTCAGGCCACAGAGTGAGAGGGCTCTAGGATTCCCCAGAATTGCAAACTTCCCCAAGGTGCAGGGAGCAATAGACTGTATGCACATCGTGATGCGGACACCTTTTCAGGATGCAGAGGTTTTCAGGAACCGCAAGGGATTCCACTGCCTGAATGTCCAGCTTGTTGTCGACCACCAGCAAATTATATTGCCAGTGAATGCTCAATTTCCGGGCAGCATCCATGATGCTCACATCCTGTGTGGGAGCACTGTATGTGACTTGTTTAACAATCAGCCACAAGGTCAATGCTAAATGCTTGGTGACAAAAGATATGGCCTCGCCACCTGGCTGATGACCCCTCTGCGTGACACCCACACCGAAGCCGAGAGGCGATATAACAAGACCACAGAGCCACTCGCAATATCATGGAGAAAACCATTGGAGTACTGAAGCAGCGCTTTAAATGCCTGGACCACTCAGGAGGTGACCTCCAATACCACCCTGAGCAGGTAGCTCAATTCGTGGTGGTGTGCTCCATGTTGCACAACTTGGCTATCAGGAGGGGACAAGAATTGCCTGATGAGTCTGACAGTCCACCTCACCAGAGAGAGGAAGAGGAGGATGAGGAGTCAGACGCTGACATCGGCCCAGACAATCAGGCTGACGCTGAAGCCATGCCCCCGCCCCCCTGTAGACCGCATGAAAGGGCTCATGGTGGCATGATAGCTGCAAGAGCCTTACGTCAGGAGCTCATCAATGATCGCTTTGCCTGAAAGAACGTTGGTGTTATTTACAAGGCTGACACACTGCTGGGTGTGCAGGTGATACATTAATTGTGGGCATCACCTTGGTGACAGTTAAAGTTTAAGTTGATTGAAGTTGTGTCATTATACCCTTTAAGGTTAAGGAATCATCAGCGTGTAACGGTGCAGCTATCTGAGCCAATGCGCAACAATGTTTTCTTAAATAAAAATCATTTAAACCAAACATTTGTCTGAAATCATAAGTATTTCTGTAAAAACTAACCCTTTCCCCCTCCCCCCCTCCGCTTCTCCTCCCCATCTCTACCCCTTCCCCCTCCCCTCCTGACTCCAAGCCGCCTGGCCGAGGAGCTCCTCAGGCAATGCTTCATTGTGGGGGGGGGGGGGGCGGGGGGATGACGGCCGAAGCGCTGATTGGACGGATACGGGAGAGGACGGTCCTGAGGTGGAAACGTGCTCCGAGCCAGAAGCAAGATGTTGCTCCTGGCTCTCGTGTCGTTGGCAATGGGGGTGCGGCACCTTGGGGTGCAGTATCGCGCTCCTGAACCACTGAGAGCCCTCTGCCACCAGTGTCCCTGGCTAACAGCTCCAGAGCCTCCACCATCCCTTCCATGTTATATCTTATTTGTTGGACAAAAACTTGGTGCCAACTATGTTCTTGGTGCTTAGTAGGCTTTTTGCTGCTGGTGAATCTCCCTCGTGCCTCCCACAACAGCCAAACAAGCACACACCACACCCACACACGCTTTCAGTGCCTCTCAGCTCCCTCTCTCTCTGTCTCCTCTTCTGCGCATGTCATGATGACCCTTGACCTCCTGAATCGTGGGAAGCGAGCGTTACCATTCCGTTGCTAAGGACCGCCACACTTTACAGCAGAAGGTCAGCGAGATTTAACACTACCACCCATTTCATATCACTCGCGGTAACGCCCATTTTAAAAAATGGAGACTAGGTACTTTGTGAATGGGCGAGAAGCCGTCGAACTGAAAACCCTTGTTTATCACCCACGCCGGAAATAATGCCCATTTTTGGGTGATAAGCACAAAAGTGGAAAATCTAGCCCCAAAGCCTGTAAAAGTAGGCTATGCACCTGCTTTTATTAGGCGCAAGAGTTTTCAGGACATCCGCTGGGCAAGAGATGGGTAAATACCGCAATCTTGCCCTTGCAAATGTCCTGACTGCCGAGATGCGGAGGATCTGTCAAGCTTGACAGATCGGAAAAGCCGGTTTTCAGCCCATGCGCATTGTGTGTTGAAAACCGGCTTTTGCGATGCCTTCCTGGGTACGTAGACATTCTGTTTCTATCGGTATGTAAAGAGAAAAAGGTTAGTAAAGACAAACGTAGGTCCCCTGCAGTCAGAATCAGGGGAAGTCATAACGGGGAACAAAGAAATGGCAGACCAATTGAACAAGTACTTTGGTTCAGTATTCACTAAGGAGGACACAAACAACCTTCTGGATATAAAAGGGGTCAGAGGGTCTAGTAAGGAGGGGGAACTGAGGGAAATCTTTATTAGTCGGGAAATTGTGTTGGGGAAATTGATGGGATTGAAGGCCGATAAATCCCCAGGGCCTGATGGACTGCATCCCAGAGTACTTAAGGAGGTGGCCTTGGAAATAGCGGATGCATTGACAGTCATTTTCCAACATTCCATTGACTCTGGATCAGTTCCTATCGAGTGGAGGGTAGCCAATGTAACCCCACTTTTTAAAAAAGGAGGGAGAGAGAAAGCAGGGAATTATAGACCGGTCAGCCTGACCTCAGTAGTGGGTAAAATGATGGAATCAATTATTAAGGATGTCATAGCAGTGCATTTGGAAAATGGTGACATGATAGGTCCAAGTCAGCATGGATTTGTGAAAGGGAGATCATGCGTGACAAATCTTCTGGAATTTTTTGAGGATGTTTCCAATAAAGTGGACAAAGGAGTACCAGTTGATGTGGTATATTTGGACTTTCAGAAGGCTTTCGACAAGGTCCCACACAGGAGATTAATGTGCAAAGTTAAAGCACATGGGATTGGGGGTAGTGTGCTGACGTGGATTGAGAACTGGTTGTCAGACAGGAAGCAAAGAGTAGGAGTAAATGGGTACTTTTCGGAATGGCAGGCAGTGACTAGTGGGGTACCGCAGGGTTCTGTGCTGGGGCCCCAGCTGTTTACATTGTACATTAATGATTTAGACGAGGGGATTAAATGCAGTATCTCCAAATTTGCGGATGACACTAAGTTGGGTGGCGGTGTGAGCTGCGAGGAGGATGCTATGAGGCTACAGAGTGACTTGGATAGGTTAGGTGAGTGGGCAAATGCGTGGCAGATGAAGTATAATGTGGATAAATGTGAGGTTATCCACTTTGGTGGTAAAAACAGAGAGACAGACTATTATCTGAATGGTGACAGATTAGGAAAAGGGAAGATGCAACGAGACCTGGGTGTCATGGTACATCAGTCATTGAAGGTTGGCATGCAGGTACAGCAGGTGGTTAAGAAAGCAAATGGCATGTTGGCCTTCATAGCGAGGGGATTTGAGTACAGGGGCAGAGAGGTGTTGCTACAGTTGTACAGGGCCTTGGTGAGGCCACACCTGGAGTATTGTGTACAGTTTTGGTCTCCTAACTTGAGGAAGGACATTCTTGCTATTGAGGGAGTGCAGCGAAGATTCACCAGACTGATTCCCGGGATGGTGGGACTGACCTTCAAGAAAGACTGGATCAACTGGGCTTGTATTCACTGGAGTTCAGAAGAGTGAGAGGGGACCTCATAGAAACGTTTAAAATTCTGACGGGTTTGGACAGGTTGGATGCAGGAAGAATGTTCCCAATGTTGGGGAAGTCCAGAAACAGGGGTCACAGTCTAAGGATAAGGGGTAAGCCATTTAGGACCGAGATAAGGAGAAACTTCTTCACCCAGAGAGTGGTGAACCTGTGGAATTGTCTACCACAGAAAGTAGTTGAGGCCAATTCACTAAATATATTCAAAAGGGAGTTAGATGAAGTCCTTACTACTAGGGGGATCAAGGGGTATGACGAGAAAGCAGGAAGGGGGTACTGAAGTTTCATGTTCAGCCATGAACTCATTGAATGGCGGTGCAGGCTAGAAGGGCTGAATGGCCTGCTCCTGCACCTATTTTCTATGTTTCTATGTTTCTATGTACCGACCCAGGGAGGCCGGGATTTGCAGGCCAACATTTTTTTTTTCTAAGACATTTATTAACTTTAATTTAAATTACTGTTAAATATGTGGGTTTTTTTCCTTTTTTTTATTGGTGTTTTGGTGTTTGGATGCGGGGATGTTTCTCAATCATAATGAGAACTCCTACTTACAGAGTTCCCATTATTATGAATGAGAAAATACTGTACCTGGATTGGCTGCCCAGTGCCATGTGACTCCAGCTCCAGCATACGGACGTCCAGATGTGCACATGCTCCGATGCGCAGAGAGAGGAGGCCTCAGGACCGGGATCGCTGGTGGATGCAGCGAGACAAGGTAGGTGCGCATCTTTTTAACCATTTTCTGTTGGGCACCCGCAGGAAGCAGAGGGCCAGGATTTCAGGGCCATGGTCTCATGTTAAAGGCGGCACCTCCAACAATGCAGCATCCCCTCAGCGCTGCATTGAAGTGTCAGTCTAGATAATGTGCTCACGTCTTGGCGTGGATCCTGAACCCACAATCTTCTGAAGCAACCTTCAGTCTGTACTTTTGTCAGTGCCGAATTATTGGTGGCAATGTGCTTTGTGTTGCTGATGTGTTTTGACATGCACAAAAAAAATTATAAATTTAACAAAACTCTTGCAAGTTTATTGACTAATAATCTGTACCTGAATATCAGGGAATACCACAGTAAGTGTATATTACAAATACCATAATCAGTATAGATTATAAACACCACAGCTAGTGTACATTATAAATAGCCATTATCAGTGAAGGTTATAAACACTGAGTCAGTGTATTATAAGTATTACCATGAATCCTCACCACTTTAATCTCATGTAGTGTGGTGCTTAGTGTAATGCTATTTGGCAGTCCAGGCGCAACTACAAATCATTGGGCTTTCTACAGTTCACTTGGGATATCTTCAGACATCCTTCACCTCTGAACCCTTGCAGGGTTGGCTGGCATTCATTAGGTTATTATACTACAGGTGATCTTCAGGATAATTCATTTTGTTGCTTTGCTTAGTATTGATGGATCTCCAATTACCTGGACATAGGTGGTCAACCCTTTTTGAAAATGGCCACTGGTTTCCAATCTAGTGGGAGTGCCCAGTGAGGGGATCGAGGGATATGGGGATAGGGCAGGAAAGTGGAGTTGGAGTAGAAGATCCGCCATGATCTTATTGAATGACGGAGCAGGCTCAAGGGGCCAAATGGCCGACTCCTGCTTCTACTTCTTTTCTTATA
Organism: Pristiophorus japonicus; assembly: GCF_044704955.1. NCBI lineage: Eukaryota > Metazoa > Chordata > Chondrichthyes > Pristiophoridae > Pristiophorus > Pristiophorus japonicus. The sequence goes on from NC_091992.1 coordinate 54,022,905, forward strand.
TTCCCCAACATTCACTCATTACCGCGTAATCACCATCCGCACCTTACAAAACTCACCCTTCGTCTCCGTTAGTACCCTAGGGTAAGTATTTGGTTTGAGCCCATTGTCCCATATAAGAGTTCCATCTTATTTATGCTGAAGTCATTGTTTTCACCTGGATTCCATTAGTTATGGAGGGTACATTGTCAAATCTTCCTCCATGAATACTTAAGGGAAGTAATCATTTACTATATTAACAGCAACAACTTGTATTTATATAGCACCTTTAACGTAGCGAAACATCCCAAGACACTTCACAGGAGTATTACGAAATAAAAAATTTGACACCAAGCCGCATAAATTGAAATTAGTGCAGCTGACCAAAAGCTTGGTCAAAGAGGTTTGTTTTAAGGAGCGTCTTGAAGGAGGAAAGAGAGGTAGAGAGGCGGAGAGGTTTAGGCAGGAAGCTTGGGGCCCAGGCACCAGAGGGCACGGCCACCAATGGTTCATTTTTATGTTTCCACCCCACAGCGTTCAATTGCGGACAGTGTACATGGAGGGTCCATCAGTACCTCTCAGATTTGCTGCTGACCCTCAATAATTATCCTTTTCATTGATGGCTCCCGTGAATCAGCATCTGTGACCGGCTAAGCAGATCTTGGGGAGGATTGCGACCTCTGGCATGTTGCTCACTTGTGAATTGTGGGTCACCAGCTAAAAACTTAACTCACTGTTGATGAGGACCCACCAAAGTACGATAATCTGCACTACTGCATGCTAAGTATGAGTCTTATGGCAGGGCACTCTCAGAAGGAATAAGCTCCTCTGAAGAATCGTCGGTAAGTCCGCGGACTGCTGTTCGACGTGTGAATGCCCTGGAGGAGAGAAGAGACGGATTTGAATTGGACTGACTATGTAAACATATTGCTACTTAGCATAATTCAGATGATCATAAATTTCACTGGTTGCTGAAAGCAGATCTTGTATGAGATGTTGGTCGGAGATATTTCATTCTGTCACCAGGTCAGCAGCAAGTCTGAGAGGTACTGATGGACCTTCCATGTACACTGTCCGCAATTGGACGCTGTGGGGTGGAAACATAAAAATGAACCATTGGTGGCCGTGCCCTCTGGTGCCTGGGCCCCAAGCTTCCTGCCTAAACCTCTCCGTCTCTCTACCTCTCTTTCCTCCTTCAAGACGCTCCTTAAAACAAACCTCTTTGACCAAGCTTTTGGTCAGCTGCACTAATTTCAATTTATGCGGCTCAGTGTCAAATTTTTTATTTCGTAATACTCCTGTGAAGTGCCTTGGGATGTTTCGCTACGTTAAAGGTGCTATATAAATACAAGTTGTTGCTGTTAATATAGTAAATGATTACTTCCCAGGGTGAGAAATCCGCATGGTTTACGATTGCTGTTAGCGCCTCCAGGGGATGCAGACAATTTCTTGCCCGGGGTGGGGGGGGAGGTGGTGCAGCACTACTGGCGTCATGGGAGTTAGTGGAGGCGCAAAACAGGTAGCGCCCCGGGCCGCTGTGCCTCTGGCGATGATGTCATCAACGTGCACAGCGTCCCGTTTTCACTCCGCAGCGGAAATTGGCCAGCTCCCCATGAGGCTGCCGCAGGCCATGTCAGTGCCAGCCTCGTGGGCCGAAATTTAAAGGTGAAGTGTGCGGCGGCATTTTGATTTTTCCGCCGACATTTTTCGCGGAGTCCGTGCCGCGATGGTGCAGTCCGACACTCCGTTTCGGTGCCGGGCTGTGGCCATGGCACCCAGCATCCCTGGGGGCCTAGTGTAGGCCCCTGAAACCCACACAGGGCTCACGGATGGCCTTGAATGGAAGGGGAGGGCCCTATGATCACATCAGTGCCACACGGAGTGGCTGCTTAGCACGCCGACCTTTGCCCGGTTTGTGCCCCAGAGCCATCCCCGAGAGGAAGTGACGTTCCCTGATATTGCACTCCACTTCCTCTCGGGGGGCGGTAACCCTGATTGAAGTCACGGGGCGGGACATCTGCGCTGGGGGTCGGATGTCCCGCCTCGCCAAGGTTACCACCCCCAAATGGGGCGATATGTAATTTCGCTCCCCCCCCCCCCCCCCGATGATCAGTTACGCAGATGCGCCACTGATCTCCATGGCCTCTTCCTCATCCGTGGTGGGCCACCACCGGTCCTCTGCCTCACTCTTGTGTGTTGCCCTCGCTTCTCCTGCAAAGGGGGAACAGACCTACGAGTGCTGTGAGGCATTTGTTCACACAATGAGACTATCAGACAGATGCATCACATTCCATGAGGATTGGGGTGAGTGGCAGTGCTGAAAGGCTAAATGGGGAGGTGTGGAAGTGCATAGAAAGCAAACGATGGATGCTCTTCAAACTTAAGTGGCTGTGAGGAATGATGTGATGGAGTACACTTCACAAGAGTGGGGGAGGGGGTTGCGTGCACTACAGGATGTAGGTGAATCTGCTAGAGTACTGCGTGCAGTTCTGGTCACCACATTGCACTAGAGAGGATGCAGAGGAGATTTACGAGGATGTTGCCAGGACTGGAAAACCTTAGCTATGATGAAAGATTGGATAGGCTGGGTTTGTTTTCCTTGGAACAGAGGAGACTGAGGGGAGATTTAATTGAGGTGTATAACATTCTGAGGAGCCTGGATAGAGTGGATAGGAAGGACCTATTTCCCTTCGCAGAGGGGTCAATAACCAGGGAGCATGGATTTAAAGTAATTGGTAGGAGGATTAGAGGGGAGATGAGGAAAGGTTTCTTCACCCAGAGGGTCGTGGAGTCTGGAACTTTCTGCCCGAAGGGGTGGTAGAGGCAGAAACCCTCACCATATTTAAAAAGTACTTGGATGTGCACTTGAAGTGCCGTAACCTGCAGGGCTACGGACCTAGTGCTGAAGGTGGGATTAGGCTGGATAGCTCTTTTTGCCCTGCACTGACATAATGGGCTGAATGGGTCGTAATTGTTCTATGATTCTATGATTCTATCTGCAACTGTACTCACCTTTCCTGATCTGATTACGTCATTAAACCGCTTCCTGCACTGGATCCAGGTACGAGGCACAATACTCCTCCTGCTGACCTGCTCAGGCACTTCTAACCACACCTTCTTGATGAAAACAGCATGTTTCTTATTGCTGTTTCTGGGGAAGATTATCTCCTTCCTCCTCGTTACTGTACCAAGCAGCATATTGAGTGAAGCGGCGTTAAAGCACAATGCAGCCTTTGAATGTCCTGAGTTTATCTTGTTATTTTGTAGTCTCTTTCCAAAACCTCTCGACTCCTCCAAATGCCATCTTTGAATTGGCCCTTTAAACAGTCCAGTTAAAATCGCATCATACAGGTGCGTATCACACTTGCTGACATGCATTGGAGAAGCAGAACCCGGAAATAAAATGATAATTAGGTATCCATGTTGAAATCGGACATCCCAACACGGCAAAACTTCTTCTGAATTTCGCGCCTGTAACGCCTCCTCTTCCCCCCCGCGCCCCCCCCCCCTCGCCCCCCACCACTCAGAAGCCGCCTCTGTATTATTATCGTGCCCCATGTGTTTACTGAAGAGTTGCTGGACAACCCCCACCACCACCAATGTGTTTTAGCTCCTCCCACATTTCCTTAATATGAGCCTTTTAATAAAATAATATACCTGTAATATATGTACCTGTGAGTATTCTCACAGGTTTGTAGAGTTGTTGCATTTTGAGTGGCTTAGCCAGTCAAGTGATGTTCACAAGACTCAATAAAACTCCAGTCAGTTGAGTCTATGTCATCCACGATGAGGAATGCAGTTGTGAGCCTGGTGGATGAACTGGTAACGTGTAGTGTGATTGTTAAACTTTTGCTAATAAACCAACTAATTCTTAATAGCAATGTGTTGCTATGAATTCTTAAGCAAAGAACACAGACATAGAAACATATAAAATAGGTGCAGGAGTAGGCCATTTGGCCCTTTGAGCCTGCACCACCATTCAATATGATCATGGCTAATCATGCAACTTCAGTACCCCATTCCTGCTTTCTCTCCATACCCCTTGATCCTTTAGCCATAAGGCCACATCTAACTCCCTTTTGAATATAGCTAACAAACTGGCCTCAACAACTTTCCATGGTAAGGAATTCTACAGGTTCACAATTCTCTGAGTGAAGAAGTTTCTCTTCATCTCGGTCCAAAATGGCTTACCCCTTATCCTTAGACTGTGACCCCTGGTTCTGGATTTCCCCAACATGAAGCAAATACATTACAACACCTGACTGCTGTCTTTAAAATTCATGAATCCCAGATTATGATACACTTGCTTGCTATCTCCCAAGAGTGCCACAATTTCTATTTCCTGGATGTTGCCTGTATTTCTTACCATACTAAGTCAAGATGTGCACTTACTCTTGTGATGTATTGGATCACAAAGCACTCATACATTATAGTTATAAACTCCGAACCACTTGGGTATTTCCACTTTGTATTTGGTTGGTTGAAGTTCCCTATTAAAATAATTTTTAGTTTTCACTTCCCTTTCCCTTTTCTTAGCTTTTGTTCCAGTCTGTGGCCGGGAAATTCCCCACCTTAGCGCTGACCATTCAAGCCGTTTCTCATGAAACAAAATGGCAGCTGGCACGGGACACGGTGGCCGCAATGTTTGGAGAGGTCGGCAGCAGTGCCGTTACCAGTGCTCGCTTCTCCAATGCAAATGTACGCTCGTGACGTCAATCGCCGTGCAACGCCCGATTTGACGCACAACTGCGATTTTTGACATCGCCGCACTCCGTAATGCTCTCTCCTAACCACGCACGGAAGAACGTGCCTGCAGCAGCACTGCAGAGACACTGTCAGCGCTTCTTAAAGGGACACACACAGCTTTCAGGTAAGTTTCAATTTCAGCTTTTGGAGTGTTATTTTTAAATATTGTACTGAGTAGTGGCTTGGTGCAATACATTTAAAAAGTTGTTAAAAGTGTGCAGGGAGTGCTTCTGGACGTTTGCAAGGCTTTGGATGTTAAAGGAAGGCCTCTGAGAAGACCATTTGCTGGGGGGCACATGGAGATGAAGCAGAGGCAGCAAAGGGGACATGCTACTTGCAGAGGGAAGAGGATGAAGCAGGATAGGAGGACACAGAAGGAAGGATATCTGGGATTGAATCATCCACCTGCAGTAACTGTGATCACAACTCCAATTCCACTTTTAACATTTGTCCCACACCTTACCTTCCCTTCAGCATCAATATAACGTGCTGCCTGCGATTTTTTTTACGGCCGCGAGCAAATCTCAGCCCACGGTGGCACTGCCCGTTTTCAGACCTTATTGAATTTCTAGGTCTTTGTCTCTGTTCCTTTTGTAACCTGGTCTTTTGTACCATACTCCTCATGTTAATTTTGCCTTTTTTATGTTAAAGATATGCAACCAGAGCAGTTTATTGTGTAGCTTCCCACCTCACAACGTCTAACCTCCCAGATATCACCAACATATAAGGATGCTGTGATATATTCTTACGACATCACTAACAAACACATTCTACAAGATGGCTCCAACAGAAACTGTCACCATGTGACTTTGCCACATGACCTTTTTATTGTATTTAAATCAGTAGTTGCATTACAACAGTAGTCCACTCGGGGGAGCAGTAGTCCAGTAGGGGGAGCTCTATATTACACTTGTTCGCCATGTTTTTGATATTCCTACAACTTTACAGTTCCCTACTTCCACAGCAGCCTCAAGTTCAGGTATCGAAGGGCTGACTGTCCTACTCGCCCCTGCACTGCCACAACTTTGATGGAGCAGGACTTGCACTCATTCCATGCCTGTAGCCCCGATGCTGTCCGATTAATCTTAGGCATTCACCTTTTTCTCCTCGGAGCCATTCTTTGGGTGGTAATAATGCATTGCCTGACTATTGTCTAATTGGAGCCATGATCAGAAAGGGTCAGACGTAAATAAGAACGAAGAGCACTCAACAACAACTTGAATTTATTTAGTGCCTTTAACATAGTAAAATGACCCAAAGCACTTCACAGGCATGTAATCAGACAAAAAGAATTGCCACAGAGCCAAAGAAGGAGCCAAAGGAATTAGGACAGGTGACCAAAGAAGTAAGTTTTAAGCAGCATCTTAAAGGAGGAGAGAGCGAGAGATGGTGAGGCGGAGAGGTTTAGGGAGAGAATTCCAGAGCATAGGGTCTAGACAGCTGAAGGCAGGACCGCAAATGGTGGGGCAAAGGAAGTTGGGGATATTTAAGATGCCAGAATTGGACGAACGCAGAGTTCTCAGAGGACTGGAGGAGATTACAGAACTTGGGAGGGGTGAGTCCATGGAGGGTGCAAATTTTAAATTCAAGGCATTGCCGGACCGGGAGCTAATGTAGGTGAGTAAGCATAGAGGTGATGGGTGAACAGGACAGTGCGAATTAGAATACGGCAGCAGATTTTCGGTGCAAAAGATATTTACAAGGATAATACCAGAACTGAGAGGTTATAATTATCAAGCAAGACTGAACAAGCTGGGTCTCTTTTCTCTCGTATTGTCTTTGGTCCATTCCCTAGCCATCTACCCCATCCCTCTCCCTAACAACTGTTTGAAGCTGAACCAGAATGTTTGCAACATTGGTGTTGTATTTGACCCTGAGACGAGCTTCTGACCACATGTCCACGCCATCACCAAGACCACCTATTTCCACCTCCGGAACATCGCTCGATTCTGCCCTTGCCTCAGCTCATCTGTTGCTGAAATTCTCATCCCTGTCTTTGTTACCTCTAGACTTGATTATTCCATTACTCTCCTGGCCGGCCTCCCATCTTCCACCCTCCATAAACTTAAGCTCATACAAAACTCTGCCACATGAATCCCAACTCGCACCAAGTCTAGTTCACACATCAACCCTGTAATTGCTGTCCTACATTGGCTCCCTGTCAAACAACGCCTCAATTTCAAAATTCACATCCTTGTTTTAAAATCCCTCGATGACCTTGCCCCTCCCTATTTCTGTAACCTCCTCCAGCCCTACAATGCCCGAGATCTCTGCGCTCCTCAAATCTGGCCTCTTGAACATTCCCAATTTTAATTGCTCCACCATTGGCGGCCATGCCTTCAGCTCTGGAAGGCCCGAAGTTCTGGAACTCCCTCCCCAAACCTCTCCACCTCTCTTTCCTCCTTCAAGACTCTCCTTAAAAGCTACCTCTCTTCTGCCCTAATATCTGCTGATGTGGCCCTGTGTCAAATTTTGTCTGATAACACTCTTGCGAAGTGCCTTGGGGTGTTTTACTACGTTAAAGGCACTATATAAATACAAGTTGTTATTAAGAATATATGAATTATGAGCAGGAGCAGGCCATTCAGCCCCTCGAGCCTGCTTCACCATTTAATTAGATCATGGTTGATTTTCTACCTCAATTCCACTTTCCTGCGCTATCCCCATATCCCTTGATTCCCTTAATATCCAAAAATCTATCGACCTCTGTCTTGAGTATATTCAACGACTGAGCCTCCACAGCCCTCTGAGTGAAGAAGTTCCTCCTCATCTCAGTCCTAAAAGCCCGACCTCTTATTCAGAGACTGTGACCCATGGTTTTAGATTCCTCAGTCAGAGGAAACATCTTCCCTGCATCTACCCTGTCAAGCCCTGTAAGAATTTTGTATGTTTCAATGAGATCACCTCTCATTCTTCTAAACTCTAGAGAAGAATGAGAGGTGATCTTATTGAAACGTATAATACTCTGAGTGGGCTTGACAGGGTAGAGGCAGAGAGGATGTTTCCTCCCGTGGGGGAATCTAGAACTAAGGGGCATAGTTTCAGATTAAGGGGTCACCCATTTAAAACGGAAATGAGGGGGAATTTCTTCTCTCAGAGGGTCGTGAATCTTTGGAATTCTCTACCCCAGAGAGCGGTGGAGGCTGGGTCATTGAATATATTTAAGGTGGAGATAGACAGATTTTTGAATGATAAGGGAGTCAGGGGTTATGGGGAGCGGGCAGGGAAATGGAGTTGAAGTGGAGCTTCGACACGGCAGGCGAGCCCCAGGTGGGCAGAGGAAATGCTTCAAGGACACCCTCAAAGCCTCCTTGACAAAGTGCAACCTACCCACCAACTCCTGGGAATCCCTGGGCCATGACTGCCCAAAGTCTAAGAGCATCCAGGAGGGCGCTGAGCACCTTGAGCCCCATCGCTGAGAACAAGCAGAAACCAAGCGTAGACAGCGGAAGGAGCGTGCGTCAACCCAGGCTCCCCAACCACTGTCTGCCCCACCTGTGACAGAGATTGTAGGTCCCACATTGAACTCCTCAGTCACCTGAGAACTCACTTTTAGAGTGGAAGCAAGTCATCCTCGATCTTCGGTCAGGCAGAGTCAGCATGGATTTATAAAGGGGAAATCATGCTTGACAAATTTGCTGGAGTTCTTCGAGGATGTAATGAACAGGGTGGGTAAAGGGGAACCAGTGGATGTGGTGTATTTGGACTTCCAGAAGGCATTTGACAAGGTGCCACATAAAAGGTTACTGCACAAGATAAAAATTCACGGGGTTGGTGGTAATATATTAGCATGGAGAGAGGCTAGTGGGGTGTCACAGGGATCAGTGCTGGGACCCCAACTATTTACAATCTATATTAACAACTTGGAAGAAGGGACTGAGTGTAACGTAGCCAAGTTTGCTGATGATACAAAGATGGGAGGAAAAGCAATGTGTGAGGAGGACACGAAAAATCTGCAAAAGGACATAGACAGGCTAAGTGAGTGGGCAAACATTTGGAAGATGGAGTATAATGTTGGAAAGTGTGAGGTGATGCACTTTGGCAGAAAAAAATCAAAGAACAAGTTATTATTTAAATGAAGAAAGATTGCAAATTGCATGAAACACAAAAGGGTAGTATGCAGGTACAGCAAGTGATCAGGAAGGCCAATGATATCTTGGCCTTTATTGCAAAGGGGATGGAGTATAAAAGCAGGGTAGTCTTACTACAGCTATATAAGGTATTAGTGAGGCCACACCTGGAATACTGACTGCAGTTTTGGATTCCATAGTTACGAAAGGATATACTTGCTTTGGAGGCAGTTCAAAGGAGGTTTACTAGGTTGATTCCGGAGATGAGGGGGTTGACTTATGAGGAAAGGTTGAGTGAGTAGGTTTGGCCTCTACTCATTGGAATTCAGAAGAATGAGAGGTGATCTTATCGAAATGTATAAGATTATGAGGGGGCTTGACGAGGTGGATGCAGAGAGGATGTTTCCACTGATGGGGAAGGGGGAGACTAGAACTAGAGGGCATGATCTTAGAATAAGGGGCCTCCCATTTAAAACAGAGATGAGGAGAAATTTCTTCTCTCAGAAGGTGGTAAATCTGTGGAATTCAATGCCTCAGAGAGCTGTGGAAGCTGGGACATTGAATAAAATTAAGACAGAAATAGACAGTTTCTTAAACGATAAGGGGATAAGGGGTTATGGGGAGTGGGCGGGGAAGTGGAGCTGAGTCCATGATCAGATCAGCCATGATCTTATTAAATGGCGGAGCAGGCTCGTGAGGCCGTATGGCCTACTCCTGTTCCTATTTCTCATGTTCTTGTCCTCGACTCCGAGGGATTGCCTATGATGATGATGGTGGAGTTGAGGCCAAGATCAGATCAGCCATGATCTTACTGAATGGTGAAGCAGGCTCGAGGGGTCAAATCATAGAATCATAGAAGTTTACAGCACAGAAGGAGGCCATTTCGGTGCATCATGTCCGCGCCGGCCAACAAGAGGCTATCCAGCCTAATCCCACTTTCCAGCCCTAGGTCCGTAGCCCTGCAGGTTACGGCACTTCAAGTGCACATCCAAGCACTTTTGAAATGTGGTGAGGGTTTCTGCCTCCAGCACCCTTTCAGGCAGTGAGTTCCAGACATCCACAACCCTCTGTGTGAAGAAATTTGCCCTCAAATCCCCTCTAAACCTTCTACCAATTACTTTAAAATTTATGCTCCCTGGTTATTGACCCCTCTGCTAAGGGAAAATGCCCTTTCTATCCACTATATCTAGGCCCCTCATAATTTTATACACTTCAATGAGGTCTCCCATCAGCCTCCTCTGTTCCAAGGAAAACAAACCCAGCCTATCCAATCTGTTCTCATAGCTCCTGCTCCTATTTCTTATGTTCTTATGGGAGCGGGCAGGGAAATGGAGTTGAGGCCAGGATCAGATCAGCCATGATCTTATTGAATGGCGGAGCAGGCTCGAGGGGCCAAATGGCCTACTCCTGCTCCTATTTCTTATATTCTTATGTTATGCCCTTATGTTAAGAAGGCATACGGAATGCTTGTCTTTATTGGCCGAGGCATAGAATATAAGAGCAAGGAGGTTATGCTTAAATTGTAAAATACTTTGGTGAGGCCACAGCTGGAGTACTGCGTGCAGTTCTGGTCGCCGTATTATAGGAAGGACGTGATTGCACGAGAGATGGGTGCAGAGGAGATTTACTAAGATGCTGCCTGGAATGGAGAATCTTAGTTATGCGGACAAATTGGATAGGCTGGGTTTGTTCTCATTGGAACAGAGGAGGTTGAGAGGAGACCTCATTGAGGTGTACAAAATATTGAGGGGTATGGACATAGTGGATAGTAAGAGTCTATTTCCATTGGTGGAGGGGTCTATTACGAGGGGGCATAGTTTTAAGGTGGTTGGTGGAAGGTTCAGAGGGGATTTGAGGGGAGGCTTCTTTACGCAGAGGGTTGTGTGGATCTGGAACTCGCTGACTGGAAACATAGAAACATAGAAAATAGGTGCAGGAGTAGGCCATTCAGCCCTTCGAGCCTGCACCACAATTCAATAAGATCATCGCTGATCATTCCCTCAGTACCCCTTTCTTGCTTTCTCTCCATATCCCTTGATCCCCTTAGCCGTAAGGGCCATATCTAACTCCCTCTTGAATATATCCAATGAACTGACATCAACAACTCTCTGCGGCAGGAAATTCCACAGGTTAAAAACTCTCTGAGTGAAGAAGTTTCTCTTCATCTCAATCCTAAATGGCCTACCCCTTATCCTAAGACTGTGTCCCCTGGTTCTGGACTTCCCCAACATCGGGAACATTCTACCTGCATCTAACCTGTCCCATCCCGTCAGAATCTTACATGTTTCTATGAGATCCCCTCTCATCCTTCTAAACTCCAATGTATGAAGGCCCAGTTGATCCAGTCTCTCCTCATATGTCAGTCCAGCCATCCCAGGAATCAGTCTGGTGAACCTTCGCTGCACTCCCTCAATAGCAAGAACGTCCTTCCTCAGATTACGAGACCAAAACTGAACACAATATTCCAGGTGAGGCCTCACCAAGGCCCTGTACAACTGCAGTAAGACCTCTCCTCTCCTATACTCAAATCCTCAGTGAAAAAGAAGGGCGGTAAGAGAAGGGATAACCAGCCGTGAATAACCAAGGAAATAAAGGAGAGTATCAAATTAAAAACCAATGCGTATAAGGTGGCCAAGGTTAGTGGGAAACTAGCAGATTGGGAAAATTTTAAACGACAGCAAAGAATGACTAAGAAAGCAATAAAGAAAGGAAAGATAGATTACGAAAGTAAACTTGCGCAAAACATAAAAACAGATAGTAAAAGCTTTTACCGATATATAAAACAGAAAAGAGTGACTAAAGTAAATGTTGGTCCCTTAGAAGATGAGAAGGGGGATTTAATAATGGGAAATGTGGAAATGGCTGAGACCTTAAACAATTATTTTGCTTCAGTCTTCACAGTGGAAGACACAAAAACCATGCCAAAAATTGCTGGTCACGGGAATGTGGGAAGGGAGGACCTTGAGATAATCACTATCACTAGGGGGGTAGTGCTGGACAGGCTAATGGGAGTCAAGGTAGACAAGTCCCCTGGTCCTGATGAAATGCATCCCAGGGTATTAAAAGAGATGGCGGAAGTTATAGCAGATGCATTCGTTATAATCTACCAAAATTCTCTGGACTCTGGGGAGGTACCATCGGATTGGAAAGCAGCTAATGTAATGCCTCTGTTTAAAAAAGGGGGCAGACAAAAGGCAGGTAACTATAGGCCGGTTAGTTTAACATCTGTAGTGGGGAAAATGCTTGAAGCTATCATTAAGGAAGAAATAGCGGGGCATCTAGATAGGAATAGTGCAATCAAGCAGACGCAACATGGATTCATGAAGGGGAAATCATGTTTAACTAATTTACTGGAATTCTTTAAGGATATAACGAGCATGGTGGATAGAGGTGTACCGATGGATGTGGTGTATTTAGATTTCCAAAAGGCATTCGATAAAGTGCCACACAAAAGGTTACTGCAGAAGATAAAGGTACGCGGAGTCAGAGAAAATGTATTAGCATGGATAGAGAATTGGCTGGCTAACAGAAAGCAGAGAGTCGGGATAAATGGGTCCTTTTCGGGTTGGAAATCGGTGGTTAGTGGTGTGCCACAGGGATCGGTGCTGGGACCACAACTGTTTACAATATACATAGATGACCTGTAAGAGGGGACAGAGTGTAGTGTAACAAAATTTGCAGATGACACAAAGATTAGTGGGAAAGCGGGTTGTGTAGAGGACACAGAGAGGTTGCAAAGAGATTTAGATAGGTTAAGCAAATGGGCTAAGGTTTGGCAGATGGAATACAATGTCGGAAAATGTGAGGTTATCCACCTTGGAAAAAAAAACAGTAAAAGGGGTTATGTTCTTATGTAGCCGTTAGGGCTGCTGACCAAGGGCCGTGCAACGCCGGCATGGACACGATGGGCTCTACTGGCCTCCTTCTGTGCTGTAAATTTCTATGTTTCTATGTTATGAACATGGACCTAATCTCCCCTGTTGTTATACACACCAATACTGTCCATTAATACTCAGACTATACCATCGGTACTGCCCTTTACACCAGCCCAACCTATTGTCGGGTTAGGTTGGGTTGGGTTAGATGGGAACAAAAGTTTCTTCAAGGTCTTGCTGAGCATGCGCGGTGGCGGACGTGGAGTCCAGCGAGTGAGGCACACCCCCTGGCGGCGGCGGCAAGCAGCAGGCCGAGGCGCGCGGCGGGGCAGACGGGAGCGCGCGCTGGGAGCAGGCAGGCTGGCCGCGGGAGAAGCCACGCCCCCCTCGCGCGGGAGGAGCAGGCGGTTAGGCAGCGGCTGGTGTCGCTCGCTCTCATCTCCCGAGTTGCAATGAGCTCCGAGCGGTCGGCGCCGGCCGGCTCCCCCGCGCCCCCGTGCTCGGAGCCCGAGGGCGGGTCCGCCGACTACCGTGACTGGGTCCGCCGCAGCTATCTGGAGCTGGTCTCCTCCAACCACCACTCGGTACAGGCGCTGTCCTGGAGGAAGCTCTACCTCAGCCGGGCCAAGCTCAAAGCGTCCAGCCGGACCTCGGCGCTGCTCTCCGGCTTCGCCATGGTGAGTCACCGGCCGCGCCCAGCATCACTGGGGGGCGCATTACAGCCACACCAACTCTGCACTGGGCTATGAGCACTGGGCATTGCATCAATGGGCATTGGGATATGGGCATTGCAGCAATGGGGCACTGGTATGGGCATTGCAGCAATGGGTACTGGGGTATGGGCATTGCTGCAATGGGGCACTGGTATGGGCATTGCATCAATGGGTACTGGGGTATGGGCATTGCATCAATGGGTACTGAGGTATGGGCATTGCAGCAATGGGCACTGGTGTAAGGTCATTTGCAGCAATGGGGCAATGGTGTATGGGTATTGCAGCAATTGGCACTGGTGTATGGGCATTGCAGCAATGGTGTATGGGCATTGCAGCAATGGGGCACTGATGTTTGGGCATTGTGGCAATGGGAAATGGGGTATGGACATTGCAGCAGTGGGGCACTGGTGTATGGGCAATGGGGCACTGGTGTATGGGCATTGCAGCAATAGGCACTGGTGTATGGGCATTGCAGCAATAGGCACTGGTGTATGGGCATTGCAGCAATGGGCACTGGTGTATGGGCATTGCAGCAATGGGCACTGGTGTATGGGCATTGCGGCAATGGTATATGGGCATTGCAGCAATGGGCATTGGTGTATGGGCATTGCAGCAATGATGTATGGGCATTGCAGCAATGGGGCACTGATGTATGGGTATTGCGGCAATGGTGTATGGGCATTGCAGCAATGGGCATTGGTGTATGGGCATTGTGGCAATGGGTATTGCAGCAATGGGTACTGAGGTAAGGTCATTGCAGCAATGGTGTATGGGTATTGCAGCAATTGGCACTGGTGTATGGGCATTGCAGCAATGATGTATGGGCATTGCAGCAATGGGGCACTGATGTATGGGTATTGTGGCAATGGGAAATGGGGTATGGACATTGCGGCAGTGGGGCACTGGTGTATGGGCAATGGGGTATGGACATTGCAGCAATGGGGCACTGGTGTATGGACATTGCAGCAATGGGGCACTGGTGTATGGGCATTGCAGCAATGGGGCACTGATGTATGGACATTGCAGCAATGGGGCACTGGTGTATGGGCATTGCAGCAATGGGGCACTGGTGTATGGGCATTGCAGCAATGGAGCACTGGTGTATGGGCATTGCAGCAGTGGGGCATTGGTGTATGGGCATTGCAGCAATGGTGTATGGGAATTGCAGCATGGTGTATGGGAATTGCAGCAATGGGGTATGGGCATTGCAGCAATGGGCACTGGTGTATGGGCATTGCGGCAGTGGGCATTGGTGTATGGGCATTGTGGCAATGGGTATTGCAGCAATGGGGCACTGGCGTATTGGCATTGCAACACTGGGCACTGGTGTATGGGCATTGCAGCAATGGGGCAATTCACATTATGGTTGAACAACACACTGATGGGTTTGGCAATAGCAGCAAATAAACTTATAATACCACAGTGCCTGTGTAATGTTATTTATTCAGTTATCAGTGTTATCCGATCACATCTCTGCCGTGCAGTCATAACTTCATAAGGAAAGGAAAAATACATTTTACTAAGTTTTTTGCATTTGAATTATGCAGCATAAATAATCAAGTAAAGTTGGAATTTAATGCTGAAAATGTAAATTTTCAGGTAATTTGAAGCGACTTTGAATTAAGAACAGACTGTAAATAAATTTGCTGATTTCTTCTAATATAAGCAAAGATATTAAGGGATAAGGGGCAAAGGCGGGTATATGGAGTTAGGACACTGATTAGCCATAATAATTGAATGGTGGAACAGTTTCGAGGGGCTAAATGGCCTACTCCTGCTCTTATGTTTCCATGATTGAAACAAAAGCAAAATATTGCAGATGCTGGATATCAGAAACCGAAGCAAAAATGCTAGGCAACACTCAGCAGGTCAGGCAACACCTGTGGAGAGAGGAAGGTAGAGTTAACGTTCCAGGTCGATGGCTTTTCGTCAGGAGTTGAGTGGGTTGACCCTACATGCTGCTCCCCACAGATGCTGCCTGACCTGAGTGTTTCCAGTGTTTTCTGGTTCTTCCATAAGGTCTTGTTGTGGCTTACGAAGTTTCACTGCCAGGAGACGAGTGATTTTTAGCTGCTCTTAGATTGTGGGGTGTTTTCGTGTTGCCACTTCCAAAGTGTGGGTCTGGCGCAGGCACGTCAAGGTTAATTTGGCAGAAGATTTAATTTCAAATCAAAATGGCTCTTCCTAATGGCTTGTCTCTGCACTCTGGCAGGTTTGTTCTAAGGTTGCCCGAGGACCACCATGTTGGGAGCTGATAGCACTAACACCCCACCGTAAATCAGTATCAGAACAGATTCAATCTCTGGCTGAGAGAGCAGGAGTTCAGACATTAGCTGAGTCATGTTGGCCCTCTACAACCCCATAATTGAGTACGATTGATCAGTTCCAAGCAAGTGAAAGATTTTGGTGACACGTCATTTTGTTGCGATCGTCACGCTAAATCATCACTTTTGCTGCCAGAAGTGCTAATTTTATTATGTGATTCTGTAGGCAGCAGGGCTGTAATTCAATCCACAAGCCACATATCACTCGCATGATTTATGACCTGAGAATAATTTGTTTGAAATATAGCCTTCATCTGAGTTTTAAGTGCATGTGCTTTAAGTACCCTGCTGCATTTTCAAAAATTTGGCAAGTAAATTATTCATTTGTGAATTTTTCTGTATCTTGGACATCAGAGGCCTGTTTCTGTGTACCTTGGATATCAACCAGCAGCTATTCTCCTTTTCTGATGGCCCGCTGACCACGGCAGTTTTCTGACCTGTAGCACCATGATCAAAATGTTAAACTGGTGGAAAAAGTACATTGTGTACATTGTACAAATTATTGGACATAAGTTATAAGAAAAAACTTGCATTTATATAGAGCCTTTCACACACACAGGAAATCCCAAAGCACTTTACAGCTAGTCGATCACTTTTGAAAGTCAGTCACTCTTGTAATGTCGACAAACAAGGCAGCCGATTTAAGCACAGTAAGGTCCTAAAAACAGCACTGTTGATGGCAATGCTTGAAGGATTAAGTGCCGTAACCTGCAGGGCTACGGACCAAGAGCTGGAAAGTGGGATTAGGCTGGATAGCCTCTTGTTGGCCGGCACGGACACGATGGGCCGAAATGGCCTCCTTCCATGCTGTAAACTTCTATGATTCTTCTATGATAACCGGTGTCCAGAACACCAGGGGAACTCCTCTGTTTCTCAAATAATGTCACAAATCTTTTGCATCCACTTGAGTGGCAGAATAAGACTTTGGTTTAACATCTCATCCAAAATCCAGTTCGCAGCACTAATTTCATCTTCAAGAGATGAATGTTTCATCTATCTAGTAGTAGTGATTAATTTCTGTAATGAATCGCAGCTCCTGTTAGGATAAAGGCCCAATAGACTAACGCATATACTTGTGAATAAAACCATAAAATCTACCGAATAAAGCTGTAAGAAACGGCCATATATAGTTACAGTGATATTTCACTGCTCAAAGTTCCATTTGCAAAACTAAGAAATCCTCCTATAAGACCACGGCAAGGGTGAACGTTACGAAGCTTCTGTCCACCAAACGTCACATCCTCATGTCAGCTGGAGTTCACAAAAACATTTTCTCTCTCTTTTTAATTTCAACCAACACGTTCCTATCTGTTAATGCTCTGCTCCTCCAGCTCTGAGATATTTAAGTGGTGGCATTCTCTCCAGACCCCTACTGCTGACTTTAAATCTCCTTTTTAATCCTCTGGGCAGACTCGGCTTTTAAATCGCCCCCTTGCATCTATCCTGCTGGGTTGTTTCCAGTTTTAAAACCGCAGCAGGTTGAGATCTGTGGCGAAAGTAGCATTTAGATATTGCAGCAATGGAGGGACTGAGTGGGGAAAGAGCTGACTAACCCTCTGATAGCGATGTACTATGTGGAGCCGCTGGATTCAGCACTGAGAGAAAAGAAACCTGAGAGAGCGTTTCATCGGTGTCTAAGATGATTTCACCCCTCCTCTGATAATCTAAAGACCTGAATTTCTAATTTAGTATGGGAGTACATGCAGTAGAAATAGTATATTGTGGAGGAGGACTTAAGTAGTTAAATTTATGGAGAAAATGTTTATGATAGTAATTTGATGAGCGTTACTGTCTATTAGTAGTTGTCCTACATTCCGCCCACCCTTGGATCTCAAACGCAGAACTGCTGAGTTTCCATGTTGATTTATTCTCCTTCTAGCGACATGCTTGGAGCAGATTCAATTGGGATACTTGCTGTATTAATCCTCAAACCGAAGCCAAAAGCAAGGTATTTGAGTGAAATGGGGACGCAAAAGAGAACTGTAAACAGCACATAGAATGAGGTTGAGTGCAGTGAGGAATAGTAACAGAATTACTGGAGAAATAAGAAACGTCACAGAGGGGAAATCAACTGGGAACCGTTTCCAGGCAGTGGGCTAAGAGAGAATAATGGGTCACACAGATTGTGATGACGTGGAGTAGTTTCAGCTTCACATCAGTGCAAACTACTGTAAGTCCGGTTGGTTGTGCGAAATGAATTTAGGCAAACACCAGGGTTGTGTAATGATAATTTGAGGTCACACCCTCTGCCAACAATTTCAACACTTAGTCAGCTGTAGCGTGCAAATCTTTCTTCTGTTTCCTCATCTTGAACAATATATACACTTAATTATTTAGCTGTGTTTTTTCAGTACCAACGTTTATTGTCTTGCATTTCTCTATTAGTTGGTATTTGCCATTCGGTATCTGGTTACATAAGACTCTAAAATGCTGATCATTTATACTTGCCACCAGATGCTCTTTAGAAGCCACCTTGTGAGGTGAATCTCTGGAGGTGCCAGTGTCACTTCATTGTATTACAATGGGCTAGTGGACATCACACAGGTAGCACCCTAATCAATTATTAACTATGCTTGCAGCAGAGGTACTAGGTCCCAGAGCATCCTGCTTGTCATTACAGCTCCGCTGCGGGTAAAAATTCTGATTATCGTCAAGAATAGTCATTCCATTTTACAACTTCCGCAACCATCTTGTTCTTTTCTTCTGTTATTTTTTTCATTTTTTTGTCGCAATTCCTCTTACTCAATGTTATTTTTCTCTACTCTGCATTAATTCATCCTTTATGGGCCAGTTTATGCGAAAGATTTATTGAACTCTCCCAAAATCTAGATATTGGGGTAGGAGAAGCTGTTGACCTAAAAGTAATTAATTTTTTTTTTAAATTGCAGTCTATGAAATGAACATATTTAGTAGCTAGTTGACTATGGACGCAGGGGAACATAAACTTCCTTTGTGAGTCTCTTCCTATCGCAGTGCCCATCTCCCATGCTCTAATGCTTTGGTTTATTTCTCCTAGTCTTCCACTCTCTGTCTCCCTTCTTGTCTCCTTTTATGGCTCTGTGACACTTTTTCTTCTCTACTCTCTATAAATCTGGGTCTGAAACAAGATTTTCTGTCACCGTCTTTCTGTAAGTCTGTCCTTCCTCCAACTCTCTTCTATATGCATCCCTCTCTGTGTATATAACATACAGTTTGTGTATCACTCTATCTGTCTCTATTTTCTCTGTCTCTCTGTCTTTCTCTATATGCCTGTCACAGAGTTCCTTCTCTCATGTTGTGCCTTGTTTTTTACCTTTAGGATTTGCTTTGCATCTTTTTCTTTCTTTCTTTCTGGCCTTTTACTCTTTTGACTTTCGCCGTATTCATTTCTAATTTGCTAAAGCACAGATCCACAGCTGAGCTTGAAAGGGAGTTATGCTTAGGGTTGGAGCTGGCAGAGAGAGGTGCGAGACTCAGCCAGTCAGGACCTGGCTGTACGCAGAAAAAAATAATTTAAAAAGATCTTCAAATACTGAAAATAAAAAGGTAAAAATTCAGGTGAACTAGATAATGAACTAGGGAATTTGAATAACTGGGAAGGATGAACGTAAAGTTAAAAATAAAGAATAATGGCTGCCTTTGTCTTGAGTTGTCAGCAGGGCTCAGTTGGTAATATTTCCATCTCTGGATCAGAAGGTTCAAACCACCTACTGTTGGAAATAGCCAAGTTTAAGGCTATCTCTGGTCACTTTAATAATCAGCATTGACAAAACCAATCTGGTGAATATATTTTGTTTAATCAGAGTTTAAGATGGAATATAACACATTAGTTATACAGCAAAAACATACGACCGTGACAAGTGGTTGATACCGATACCGATCGGACAAGCTGCTGGCGCACAAGAGCAGTTCTCTGGCTTGCAGTCTTTTTCTCTTTGTCTAGAGCTTCTTTCGGTAAAGCATGGCCAGCCCAACTTTCCCTTGCACCGTTTTGAGAACAACGTTGAGAAAGGTACATATGTTCTCTTTTTTAGGGGTGGGCCTGACATGGGATATTGACAAGAACTTTTGATCTGTAGAGGTTTCTCTAAAAATTTGCTATCCAATACCGTATCGTGTTCTTTGTCTTGATTCTTGTGTCAAAGCTCGCCCTAAGGATTTTAGCCACATGTCTTGTTATACCTTCCCAGGATTCATTCTTTGAAATTCGCACCTTATCTCTTTCGTCCGGAGCCTGCCTTTGATGCCATGAGGCTGAAGCCAGAAACCTGTTCGCTTCAGAGTGTTACCTCCTTTATGACGTAACAAATGTTTAACACATTGTCTTAAAGATACATAAACAAAGTTGAAGTCTTAACTTGAAAACAACAGATAATGGCTGTCATACTGCAGAATGCTATAACATCTCAGCAGGGTACCAAAACATCAGCATTTCTAAGCAACTAATATCAGTCTAAGGAGACATTTTGTCTCCAATTCAAAACAATGATTTAAACACAACATTCTTCGTATCAATTTTATACATTTTGAACCCCTGATTTCTAACACGACCCAGGAATTGAACACATGATCAAGGCTGACATATCAGAGCAGGACCAAGCAGGTGCTTCATTGCTGAGAGTGCCATTCTCTAAATGAGATGTTAAACTAAAGTGCTGTCTACAGAATCAGATGGATATTTAAAAGTCTGTAATGCTAATCAAAGAACAAGTAGTTTTCCAGAAAGTTTTGGCCAACATTCTTCCCTCAACCAATAGCACCCAAAGCAGATTAATTTAGTCATTTGTTGCTGTTTGAGACCTGTGTGTGCAAAATTGCTGCTATATTTGCCTATACCTGTATAACAACAGTGTCACTGGATTGTAATGTCATCCATTGTGGAGTGCAATGCAATGTTTCTGAGAAATGTAATATAAAATGCCTTTTGCATTTAGACTTTTTGTGAAATTGATTTTTGGGGTGTGGTTGGTAGCTGTGTAAAAATGCTGGAGGCGATTTACAGTACGTTCTCACATACAAAACTTTTATAGGTGAGCCCACATGAATTTGGAGGATATGTTGCCTTGTAAGGATAGGGAGTAGGTTTTGTTCCCCTTTAATACAATTCCCTTTTGCATAACTGGTTGCCTGATTTATCACAGCTCAATAACACAAGATAGCAAAAGGCATTCATTCAGTGCACAGTGCACTAGGAAGCCACTGCTTAAAAAATGAATATTCACTTCATACAGCTGCCAGCAACGAATGTAAAACACATTTTATACCAGCAACCATCAGCATTACATTAGTACCAAAAAACTACTACAGTCAGCCTGCTCTTAATTCAAAGATAATTCAAATTGTCTGATAGATCACATTTTTGGCACTAGATTCCCACTTTGTTATTTACATCGCTTATTGGATTATTTAGTTTCCCCCATTGCAAAAAAAGACTTCAAATTATCAGGTATAGACTGGATGGGAACCCGAAATTATATGTCAGATTTTTCTAATTTTATTCATCTGTTTTGCACGATGTACCCATCAAAATATGACAATGAAATATAGCTCCAACAAATACACAGATTTGTGCACACTTTTGCCAACCTTCATTATCTTGTTGAACTGAAGACTCTCCCACTCCAACTCATTCTTTCCCAGGTCCTCAAAGCTGTGGAGTGCCGTATCTGTCCCAATGTTCCCTCCTTCCTACAGTCTACAGGTTTCTAAATTGCAAGTTTTGTGTCGCCTAATCGTCATTTGATTATTCTGAATTGCCTCGTCTTCTCTCCTACTCCTGTCACACCGAGTATGGACTTTGACTCTTCACTAAACTTTTTCACTAAAAGAATACATATAAATCCAATGAGTTTGGAGCTATTGTGGGCTCTGATGCACACTTGATACTTCATATTCGTATTTTTCTGAGGAATCATAGAAGGTTTTAATTTATGTGCAAGGTAAGTATTTTGATAGCTCTACAACAACTACTCACTTTCTTGCCATATCCTCAATCCCTTGTCTTCACATCGAATTACCCCTTAAACCCATTTGTACTGCCCACTTCAGTGGTTTTTCATGGTAGCCTATTCCTCAAGTCTATTACTTCAAGTAAAAGATCAATTTCATCACCTTACACTTCCTAATTTACTAAAGAAAACAATCTCAAATTTCTTTATCTTTCTTTGTAACTTACTTTTATAACTTTACCTTACCTTTTGGACTGTCAATCAATGGCTTAGTTTGTAGTACCCTCGCCTGAGTCAGAAGGTTGTGGTTCAAGTCCCTCTCCAAGACTTGAGCACAACCATCTAGTGCAGTGCTGAGGGAGTGTCGGAGGTGCCATCTTTCGGATGAGATATTAAACTGAGGCCCCGTCTGCGCTCTCGGGTGGATGTAAAAGATCCCATGGCACTATTTTGAAGAAGAACAGAGGAGATCTCCCCGGCGCCCTGGCCAATATTTATTCCTTAACCAACATCACTAAAACAGATTATCTGGTCATTATCACATTGCTGTTTGTGGGAGCTTGCTGTGCGCAAATTGGCTGCCACGTTCCTACATTACAACAGTGACTACACTCTAAAAGTACTTCATTGGCTGAAATGCGCTTTGGGACGTCCAGTGATCGTGAAAGACACTATAGAAATGCCTGCCTGTCTGTCTTCAATTGCCCTTTCAATACTGTCTTGTTAGAAACAGATAATGCTGGAATTGCACAGGTCAGTCAGTGTTTGAAAGAGAAAAGGTAGGTTAATGTTTTTGGTACAAGAAGCTCTGCAATTGGAATGTTAAGCTGTAAAGTTGACCCCAATATTGATTTGAGTTCTCAAATGTAATTTGCAGCTACAGCATCAGTGAAAACACATGCTCCATTGCACTCTTACGTATGTACCTTACGGACCTGACCTCGTTCGGACCTGACCCAACCAATGTTACTTTGCCACTTTTCTCCTTCTCGTCCACTGAAAGTGTTGACACATGCTGGGTACAGTTCCATAGGAACGAGAAGCACTAGAACATTTCTGTTTTTACTTGATTTACAGCATTTGCAGTTTTTCATTTTTATTTTACGGACTTTTAAAAAAAAAATGGAGCATTTGGGTGCAGATGAGTCAAGGTAATATGTCCTTACTATACAGTACAAATGCACACGAGGCCCAAACTAGAGAGAAGGTCACTCTGTGACCAGTCCTTTATTAGCCAGCACTGACGTGGAGAAGATGGGTGGAGCTTCCCCTTTTATACCTGAAAGTCCAGGTTAGGAGTGTCTCTCACAAATTCACCACCTAGTGGTCAGTGTTCTCACGGTGTACAACTTAGGTCAGTTTATACATGAATTACACAGACAGTTGAATACATGACACAAGGGGTTTGTGACGAGCTATTCGCAGTTTATGTTTCAATCAATCATCACCATTTCCAGCTAAGTAAAATAGTTATCACTGACGGTGTCATGACAGAGGGTCCAGTTTTGTTTTTAAATCTAAAGAACAGAATAACTTGTACATAGAAAATAGGTCCAGGAGTAGGCCATTCGGCCCTTCGAGCCTGCACCACCATTCATGGCTGATCATTCACCTCAGTACTCTTTCCTGCTTTCTTTCCATACCCCTTGATCCCTTTAGCAGTAAGGGCCATATCTAGCTCCCTCTTGAATATATCCACCGAACTGGCATCAACAACTCTCTGCGGTGGAGAATTCCACAGGTTAACAACTCTGAGTGAAGAAGTTTCTCCTCATCTCAGTCCTAAATGGCTTACCCCTTATCCTTGGACTGTGTCCCCTGGTTCTGGACTTCCCCAACATCGGGAACATTCTTCCTGCATCTAACCTGTCCAGTCCTGTCAGTATTTTATATGTTTCTATGAGATCCCCCCCTCATTCTTCTAAACTCCAGTGAACGCAGGCCCAGTCGATCCAGTCTCTCCTCATATGTCAGTCCTGCCATCCCTGGAATCAATCTGGTGAATCTTCGCTGCACTCCCTCAAAAGCAAGAACGTCCTTCCTCAGATTAGGAGACCAAAACTGAACACAGTATTCCAGGTGAGGCCTCACCAAGCCCCTGTATAACTGCAGTAAGACACCTGCTCCTATACTTAAATCCCCTAGCTATGAAGGCCAACATGACATTTGCCGCCTTCACCGCCTGCTGTACCTGCATGCCAACTTTCAATGACTGATGTACCATGATACCCAGGTCTCGTTGCACCTCCCCTTTTCCTAATCTGCCGCCATTTAGATTATCTGCCCTAGTGTTTTTGCCACCAAAGTGGATAACCTCACATTTATCCACATTATACTGCATCTGCCATGCATTTGCCCACTCATCTAACCTATCCAAGTCACCCTGCAGCCTCTTAGCATCCTCCTAGCAGCTCACACCGCCACCCAGCTTAGAGTCATCTGCAAACTTGGAGATATTACTCAATTCTTTCATCTAACTCTAGTTACTGCCTGCCATTCTGAAAAGGACCTGTTTATCCCGACTCTTTGCTTCCTGTCTGCCAGCCAGTTCTCTATCCATGTCAATACATTACCCTCAATACCATGTGCTTTAATTTTGCACACCAATCTCTTGTGTGGGATCTTATCAAAAGCCTTTTGAAAGTCCAAATACACCACATCCACTGGTTTTCCGCTGTTCACTCTACTAGTTATATCCTCAAAAAATTCTAGAAGATTAGTCAAGCATGATTTTCCTTTCATAAATCCATGCTGACTTGGACCGGTCCTGTCACTGCTTTCCAAATGCGCTGCTATTTCATCTTTAATAATTGATTCCAACATTTTCCCCACCACTGATGTCAGGCTATAATTCCCCGTTTTCTCTTTCCCTCCTTTCTTAAAAAGTGGTGTTACATTAGCTACCCTCCAGTCCATAGGAACTGATCCAGAGTCGATAGACTGCTGGAAAATGATCACCAATGCATCCAGTATTTCTAGGGCCACTTCTTTAAGTACTCTGGGAAGCAGACTATCAGGCCCTGGGATTTATCGCCCTTCAATCCCATCAATTAGGGCAGTGAAGGCTCGGTGAGTGAGTTATTGCGCTGTAGATAGGGCAGTGAAGACTCTGTGGGTGATTATTGTGCTGTAGATCGGGCAGTGAAGGCTCTGGGTGATTATTGTGTTGTAGATCAGGCAGTGAAGGCTCTGTGATTATTGTGTTGTAGATCGGACAGTGAAGACTCTGTGGGTGATTATTGTGCTGTAGATCGGGCAGTGAAAGCTCTGGGTGAGTTGTGCTGTAGATCGGGCAGTGAAGGCTCTGTGGGTGATTATTGTGCTGTAGATCGGGCAATGAAGACTCTGGGGGAGTTGTGCTGTAGATCGGGCAGTGAAGGCTCTGTGGATGATTATTGTGCTGTAGATCGGGCAGTGAAGACTCTGGGGGAGTTGTGCTGTAGATCGGGCAATGAAGGCTCTGGGTGATTATTGTGCTGTAAATCGGGCAGTGAAGACTCTGGGGGAGTTGTGCTGTAGATCGGGCAAAGAAGGCTCTGGGTGATTATTGTGCTGTAGATCGGGCAGTGAAGACTCTGGGGGAGTTGTTGTGCTGTAGATCGGGCAGTGAAGGCTCTGGGTGATTATTGTGCTGTAGATCGGGCAATAAAGACTCTGGGTGAGTTGTGTTGTAGATCGGGCAGTGAAAGCTCTGTGGGTGATTATTGTGCTGTAGATCGGGCAGTGAAAGCTCTGGGTGAGTTGTGTTGTAGATCGGGCAGTGAAAGCTCTGTGGGTGATTATTGTGCTGTAGATCGGGCAGTGAAGGCTCTGTGGGTGATTATTGTGCTGTAGATCGGGCAGTGAAGGCTCTGGGGGAGTTGTTGTGCTGTAGATCGGGCAATAAAGACTCTGGGTGATTATTGTGTTGTAGATTGGGCAGTGAAGGCTCTGGGTGAGTTGTGCTGTAGATCGGGCAGTGAAGACTCTGGGGGAGTTGTTGTGCTGTAGATCAGGCAGTGAAGGCTCTGTGGGTGATTATTGTGCTGTAGATCGGGCAGTGAAGACTCTGGGTTAGTTGTGCTGTAGATCGGGCAGTGAAGGCTCTGTGGGTGATTATTGTGCTGTAGATCGGGCAGTGAAGACTCTGGGTTAGTTGTGCTGTAGATCGGGCAGTGAAAGCTATGGGTGATTATTGTGCTGTAGGTCGGGCAATGAAGGCTCTGGGTGATTATTGTGCTGTAGATAGGACAGCGGAGGTCCTGTGGATGAGTAGTTGCACTGTAGATGGAGCAGCCGAATCCCTGTAGATGAGCTGCTCTACTAGCAGCAGTGATAGATGTGCAGTTCACCCTAGTGTTACACTGCTCCAAATGTCCCAAGTTTGGAAGGACAGGATCTATACTTGTTCTGTGGGATGATTCCATTTGTGGACATTGCATGGAATTTTTACACCCCACTATTGTAATTACCTTAACATGTCAACACTTGATGGAAACCATACAGATTATGTGGAATCTTTTCAGAGTAAAAATATCAAGTGCAATGTAATCACTGCCAATCTTCGAACTACAGACAGCTGGTACAAGAGAGGAACATCCATTGCAGCTGCTGCTAAGAGCTGGTGATTTTATTATGCATGCACAATTTTCTGTATAGTTGCTGAGATGTGTTTGCAGTAAGTACGAGCTGTGGGAAACAATTAACAGGTTTGTTTTCCCTCTGAAGCTGCAAGCCGAGATTCAGATATTGGGCTGTACAAGTGACAGCTGCCATTTTTATTATACTTGGCCCTTGTACTTTTAAATAAAGTCACACTAACTTCCTTCATCCCTCCCCTCCAACTTGAAAAACATGAGCATGAAGGTGCAGCAGACTCAAATGCTGGAGTTTTCTTATGTCTGGCATCTCCCCACCCTCTCAAACGGAATATGGTTCTGCGGGCCTCAGCTAGCTTTTGATACTTTGATGTGGCTTTTTTTCATCTATTAGTTATCCATTGGGTTCCCCGGGCAACCTCAGGGCAGTAAAGCAAAAGAATGAACAGAATTGTGCGATGGAGCAGTTTGTATTTTTCAGCAAAAGTCATGAAACAGACAAAATCGAAGTCTTGACAGTCAAGGTTTCTTTAAAATGTTTAAACCAAATGTCTCTTCGTTGTTCTGTGTAAATGGATTTGATAATTAAACAAACAATATTTCATGATATGGTTACTGTTCCAGCTGTTTTCCAACACCTATTTTCTCATATCATTGGCTTAACAACAATTTCAGTAAGGCCAGGTCTCCTATATTTCCCACTATATTGAAATTGGTCCGGCTAAGGCCTGATGACTAACCCTGTTCGTGATAAGTAATTTACCAGAAAAATATGTAGGATCTTCATTTGTCATTTTGGATAATGGAAACCATTGCACAGTTAGGCCACTTTTTATAGACTAAACCAGTGACCATATTTAGTTGCAATGAAAAATGATTGACAGATGCAAGCCAACATAGGCAAGGGACTATATACAGCTCAGTCAGTAATTTGCATACAAATTGGCCTCTGTTTAAAAAGTCAGTCGTTCTTCCAGTTTATCTGGTGGTACGTAATGCTGTTTATTGAGGACTAAGTAACTTCCATATAAATAATGACAAAGAGGAACAGCAGACTATTTTTTTAAACTAGAAATGCCGAAGTTATGAGGTGCCAGCCATGGCTCAGTGGTTATCACTTTCACCTCTGACTCGGAAAGTCGTGGGTTCAAGTATTACTCCAGGGATTTGAGCACGCAATCTAGTCTGACGCGTAGTACTGAGGAAGTGCTGCACTGCTGGAGGTGATCTCTTTCGGATGAGACGCAAAACTGAGGCCCTCTTAGCTGCACATAAAAGATCCACGGCACGATTCAAAGATGCGCAGGGGAGTTCTCACCAGTGTCCTGATCAATATTTATCCCTAAACTAATGCCTAATTATTGCATTGCTGTTTATGGAACTTTGCTGTGTGCAAATAGGCTGTCTTGTTTCCTATATTATAACAGTGATTACACTTCAAAAATATTTCATTGGCTGTAAAGCACTTTGGGGAGTCCTGAGGTTGTGAAAGGCGCTATATAAATGCAAGTTCTTTTTTTAAAAGATGTATTTCCTTTTAAGTTCAAGCTATCTGAAACAGTTGGGAAACAAAAATGTTGAGCCTTTAGACCTTGGTAGAGTAGGATAGTGGCTTGAAACTGCCAGCTTCCCTGTCATAGCAGCCTTCTCATTTTTAAAAGTAACAATCGGAAATTACATTTTCTTCAGACTTATTGCGTCAATTGACATTTTAATCAAGCTGCTTTCTTCTTCATGAAGGCAAATCCTGCCTTTTCATGCAGCTGGAATGTAGCTGCTTCATGATTAGGAAACTTGAGTGAAAAGATAAGCCTCTGTTTTAATCTATTGAAATTTGAACTGCACAAAAATAAAGACAAATCCTATTTCTGTTAAATGTAACTTTTTAATAAATATTTCATATTGCTGCAACTTTCATTTCAATTGGATGCACCTTGGTTTAGATCACTGCTACTCCATTGCATAAGACTAATGTGCTGCACCTTCCTCATGTTGTTTTTCTGTTTGTGAAACTTGGTTAGGGAAATTGGCAAGGATTTGGGCAGTTACCGCAGCTTAAAATGAATTGTGACATACGCAATCACGCTACTTGCTGGAGTTCACTGCTGTGATGTCATTAAATTCTGGGTTTTCTTGCATAACTACTTGCTGAAGCAGGGAACGTTAAGTAGAGGTGGGACTGTTCAAAAAATTTGAAAGGATAAATAATGAAAGATTACTTCCACTGATCAGTGAGTCAGTAACAAGGGGACGCAAACTCAGGAGTAATTGTCTAAGCAATGATGGGGAGGTTAGAAATTATTTTTTTCATGAGATATTAAAGTAGTTATTGAAATCAAACCACTCGAGATTTTAAAAGGGAGTTAAATAAACACTTGAAGAAAAACATTAAAGGGGATGGAAAAGAGCAGGGAGATTGGGTTAGAGTAGATTCAGTGGCAATTGCTAAATGGCTTCCTGTGTTTCTAAGATTTTATGTGGCTATGTTTAGCATGTATTTTTGTATCATTTTTATACAGAAACCATTTTATATGGTTGCGATTAGAATTCTGTTCTGATTTTCCATCTAGATTCATGAACCCAGGCCGCCTTCATCAAAGAATTGTGAACCTGTGGAATTCTCTACCACAGAGAGTTGTTGAGGCCAGTTCGTTAGATATATTCAAGAGGGAGTTAGATATGGCCCTTACGGCTAAAGGGATCAAGGAGTATGGAGAGAAAGCAGGAATGGGGTACTAAAGTTGAAAAAATGATCAGCCATGATCATATATATTCAAAAGGGAGTTAGATGAAGTCCTTACTACTAGGGGGATCAAGGGGTATGGCGAGAAAGTGGGAAGGGGGTACTGAGGTTGCATGTTCAGCCATGAACTCATTGAATGGCGGTGCAGGCTCGAAGGGCCGAATGGCCTACTCCACCTATTTTCTATGTTTCTATATTGAATGACGGTGCAGGCTTGAAGGGCCGAATGGCCTGCTCCTGCACCTATTTTCTATGTTTCTATGTATCTCTCTGACTAAAATTGTTGATCAGGAGATCATTTTTGTTTCATGGAATCATCTGGTTCAGGGAATCAGGACATATGGAATTGCAGCAATTCTGTACCCATTGGCCTTTACCCATTGAGCCATCCGAGGAGCTCACTGTTGCTTGCAATTCCCCCTCTGCAGTGGGATGCTCCATTTAGTGTTTCACACTTGCCAAAATGCACGCTTTCTCTTAACGGAGTCAAGTTTGAGAGGTGAGATGGGCTCAAGCATTTTCTGTGCAGCTTGATGTGGTCTCTGTCATTCGCTGGTACTGTAAACACATTTGTACTCACAGTAATAGTGATAGATATATTAAACAGGAAATCCTACCAGGAAATCCTCCTGTCACTGAGTATAACTGTAAATAGAGTGAACGGAAGGAGGGTTTGTGCAAGCAATTATTTTCATATACTGAAGATGCTGAGAGTAGATATTGGATGGATAAATCCTATCTCGTACTTTGGGTTATTAAACTCATCAAGAACTGACAAAGTTCTCTCAGTGAGGCAGCTGAGGTTGAGCAGCAAGATGGGCCTGGGAAGTTTCTCTTCACTGTTCCACCTCGTCCCCCTCTCCCAAAAATGGGCATCATAGGAAAATCTAGATTTATATATGTTTAGAAATCCGTGCTCAGCTTCATTAATAGCAGAAGATAAACTGTAGATCTTAATAGCGATGAAGCATCGTATTAAAGGAACAGCTGTGAGAAACAGTGGCAAAAGTTACACCTCTTCTCCAATTCAGGGGGTTCGACTTCTCAATGACTGCATCAGGCTTAATCTCGTCATGCATGACCTCGGTATCGTTTTCAACAGAGTTCAGCTTTACACTCTACATCTGGTCCTGTTGGCAAGATTACCTCTGGAGCATTGCTCATCTATGTTCCCACCTCCCTTGCAGCTACTAAAAACCTAATCAAAGCTTTGATCATCTCAAGGATTGAGTTGCCCAACTTTCTACTAATTTCTGCCTGTAACTTTCACAAACTCCAACTCATTCCAAATTCCGTAGCCCATGTCTTATGCTGCACACCCATCGCTTTGTCCCTGCCAAGATCCACTGATCACTCCCTCAGCAAGCCAACTTCAAAATCCTCGTCCTCATTTTCAGACCCCTCCATGGCCTTGCCCCATGCTGCTCGAGTGATCTGCAGTTTTGCGTCACCAACTGGTAACTCCCGCTCCCCCGATACCAGATTACTGCTTATTCCCTGCTTCTTCCAGCTTTGAAGACTGTTCTTTCAGTCAATCTGTCCTTGCCCTTTGGAACTCACAACCTACCTTCAAAAGCATTTGACCATGTGTTAGGGCTTCCCCCCTCCCCAAAATATTTTTTTATTTATCTTGGACTGTGCCCCCTATTTTGCATCTTGAGTGCTCTAAAACATTTTCTTCACATGATGAGTGCTATACAAATGCAATGGGGAAAATGCTGATGAGCAGTATTTCCATGTTAGTGGTGCTCTGTACAGTACAGTGTGCCTTCCCGGTTTTGCGATTTCTCATTAATAATTGTCCAACACAAGCAGCTTATTAGGCATATATGTATTTGGCATCGGATGAGCAATGAGATAACAGTACACATCCTGGAACTCGATGATTCATTTAAACAGATAAATCCTGATATGCTTAACCTGAGAGTTTAAAAGAACACATTTATGTAATATAGAACTACAGGAAAAATGCACTTAAGATTTATTGCCAAATCTAATGAACCCTCACTCTAAATCTATTTCTCCCCCGCCTTCCGTCTCTGACTCCTGCTGGGTTGCTATTCCAGGGGTGCCAGCAGTACCTTAGTCATCCTTCATGCGTGAGCCTAGGAACTGATTATTGGTAGGTTGTTCATCGACCGAGGATGATATAGTCAAGCCGAGTTGTGTTCTAATCCAGTACCCAGATAGACACACCTAGCAATCAGGAGTGAGAACCATGCTTGATTTATTTTTTTCTGCTTCCTTGCTCAGTGCTGCTCCAGCCAGTTGTAGCACCCCAAATGTACCTGAGATGAGCTAGTTCTGCACACATTAAATTTTGAGTCCGAGATCTGATCTGCATGGACCTCCCTTTATTCTCAACTCCCATATCAAGTATGAGAAGCTCAAGGATTTCTTTGGCTCCAAAAGTTAGGATATCATTTGACTTCTCTTATT
Organism: Pristiophorus japonicus; assembly: GCF_044704955.1. NCBI lineage: Eukaryota > Metazoa > Chordata > Chondrichthyes > Pristiophoridae > Pristiophorus > Pristiophorus japonicus. Next base: position 54,054,295 of record NC_091992.1, read on the forward strand.
CCACAAATCCCTTTGACTCAGCACATGACCAACGTCACTAACCTCTCTTTCCTCGGACTTGGTCCCACTTGTCAAAAATGCAATTAACATCCCCTTCTTTAGAAATTCTACCTTAACATCTCTGTCATCTGCATCTACCAGCCCATCTCTAACCCCTCCTTCCTCTTTTAGGTCCTCAAATGCATTATTGCCACTAAACTAGCATCTACATCTCCCTATTTTAATGCCTTCACTTCGGTTGCTGTCCAACTCACAGCATCAAGGCCATCCTGATGAAAGATGCCAATGATACATGAAACTAACCATGGTGCACCATCACTCTTTCATGATTCTTACTGTCTCTAACTTTCAGCACAATCAACCACTCCATTCTTGCCCATATCCATTCATCTCTGGCCCACCTCCACTTGTCTGTGATTCTCCTCCATGACATTGTTCTATTCTAGTATTTGAATGTTCCAACATAATCAGTACCTCTCCTTGGATTGGTTTCTCCCATCCTTGCATGGTCACCTGCATTGTGTTATGATGACGCCCTCCAATACCTCATCCACATGTTGCCCCTCGCCAACATCATCCCAAAACACGGTTACCTTCCATATGCATGCCATTGAGATCCAATTTTACCTCAACACTACTGTCTTTGACTCCATGACTACTGACTGCCTTTCAGACAAGTTGCAAAATTGGTGGAAGCCTTTCTGCTTGGCTGCCACCCAAAACTTTACATCTTTTCTTGCTCAAGTTGAATAAATAAAGGGATACAAAGCCTTAGTATCATGTTTGACCATGTGCTGAGCTTCAAACCTCGCATCTGGTCCATCTCCAAGATTGCCCACTTCCACTTTTACAACATGACCCACCTGTGTTGCTACCCCACTCCTACTTCTGCTGAAATCCTCATCTTAGTCATTGTGTGTGGCTTGATCTCTCCAAAGCTCTCCATACAGCCTCTTAAGCTCAACCCGAAATAAACTATAACTTTCCCAGAACAGTAATATTCTTCTCTACTAAAATGCACACAACCATCAACCCAGTTGTGGCTGAGCTGCATTGGTTCCCCATATCCCACCCCATCGACTTCAAAACCTTGTGCTCATTTTAAAATCCCACAGTGGCTTCACTTAACTCCAATTCCACAGCTTCCTGAAGCTTTGTGTCTTCTTCATACCGTCTGCATCTCCTGCTATGGCCTATTGTAAACTTGGGTTTCCTTCTTCCCCCCCCCCCCCCCCCCACTGCCCCCAAAATCCATTATCAGTGGCAATCTTTACATGGGATTCCGAAAACCTACCTCTTCAACCACACCTTCAGTCATCTTCAACTTCCTACTTAGTGTCTGCTAATCTCCTGTAAAGCACCTCGTGATGTTTGTTACATGATGGATGTTACACATATGTAAAATGATACCGCTTAGTACTATAGCACGCAGTATATTTACATAAAAGTTAAAATACATGAAAAGAGCTTTTGGCTGATCCCTTGCAGTCAGGAGAGCTGTGTAAATAGATAGAAAAAAATTTGCATCTATAATTATTGTTTTTTGTCTCGGCAAAGTACAGGTTGTGGTAAGGAAATCCCAGTGGCCAATTATAAGCTGGTGTTTGGGGTTAACTCCTATATAACCTCTCTAATTACTGCTTGATGTGCAGTGTGCCATTAACTGTGATCAGGAGCTAGAGTATACCTTGAATGTAATTGCAGGCAGTAATTGGGTTGCTATAGGGACATAACATCCAGTCATTAGTCTTCTGCTTATCATTATAGATGTAGCAAGTTGTTTAGAATGATCAAAGCCAACCTTTTGGCAGAATCTCTTGACACAGTAGCTGCTAGTGACTGCTCAAGTAGAAATTCACAGTAGCAAGTTAATGTGGTTGCCTTAGAATCATAGAATGATTACAGCACAGATGATGGCCATTAGGCCCATCGAGCCCGTGCCGGCTCTCTGCAAGAGCAATTCAGCTAGTCCCACTCACCCCGCCCTTTCCCCGTAGCCCTAAACATTTTTTCCTTCAGGTACTTGCCCAGTTCCCTTTTGAAAGCCATGATTGAGTCTGCCTCCACCACCTTTTCAAGCAGTGCATTCCAGATCCTAACCACTGGCTGCGTAAAAAAAAATTTTGCTCATGTTGTCTTTGGTTCTTTTGACAATCACCTTAAATCTGTGTCCTCTGGTTCTCAACCCTTCTGCCAGTGAGAACAGTTTCTCTACTCTGTCTAGACCCCTTATGGTTTTGAACACCTATCAAATCTCCTCAACCTTCTCTGCTTTAAGGAGAACAACCCCTAGTAACTGAAGTCTCTCATCCCTGGAATCATTCTCGTCTTTCGGATGAGAATTTAAACCAAGGCCCCGACTGCTCTCAAGTGGACGTAAAAGATCCCATGGCACTATTTCGAAGATGAGCAGGGGAGTTATCCCCGGTGTCCTGGCCAATATTTATCCCTCAATCAACATAACAAAAACAGATTATCTGGTCATTATCACATTGCTGTTTGTGGAAGTTTGCTGTGTGCAAGTTGGCTGCCGCGTTTACCACATTACAACAGTGACTACACTCCAAAAGTACTTCATTGGCTGTAAAGCGCTTTGCGACATCCTGTGGTCGTGAAAGCCGCCATATTAATGCATGTCTTTCTTTAAATCATTTCTGCACACTCTCTAAGGCCTTCACATCCTTCCAAGCGTGGTACGCACAATTGCACGCACTACTCCAGTTGAAGTCGAATCAGTGTTTTATAAAGGTTCATCATAACTTCCTTGTTTTTGTACTCTTGCTGTTTCCCCAGACTACTCTTCGAGCAGTTTTCATGGACCTATTTTGGCTTCACTTCCTATGGTTCAAATAAATTCTGAAATCAGCTGGAGAAATTTGGGGAGAAGGGGGCTGACCCTAGCATTTATCTCCCTCCATTGATCATCAGTAAATCTGGTGGTTCACCCAACACGAGGGAACGCCTTCAATACTTTGATGCATAATCTGACTGAGAGTTGTTAAAGGAGAGAGTAATCCTATTTACCCATATCTTGTCCGGCAAATGTCCTCAAAACTCTTGCGCCTGATAAAAGCAGGTGCATGGCCTACTTTTACAGGTATAAGAGTCTTAAAACACACTTAAAACATACAAAAATATAATAAAATAAAATGTAAAAACACATTTTCTTTTTAAAAACCCTGCCCACTACGTTAAATTTATTTTAAACCATAATTTTAAAAAACTTTTTAAAAACATGGGGGGAAAAAACAATTTTCTCGAAGATATTTATTAACTTTCATTTCAATTTATTTTATTTATGTGAGGAGTTTTTATTTTTTATTTGGTGTTAATTGTGTTTCGGTTTTTGTTCTCAATAGCAATGAGAACTCGTAAATATGGAGTTCCCGTTGCTTTTAATTGAGAATACTTTACCTGATTGGTTGAGCAGTCACACATGACTGCATCTTCTGCGTGGGAACCTGGAGGACAGGGGCGCACTTCGCAGCGCAGGAAGAGAAGGCCTCTCCCACGGAATCTTATGCTCCTCTGGGACCACCAGGTACTTGCGTAGAAATTTTTCAGGTCAGAGGCATCTGCCCGCGAGAAGCCTCCGACCGCAATTCCTGGGCCATTGTTTAGCACTTTCAAAGAACTGGTGCAGGTATGATGGGCCGAATGGCCTTTTGTGCTGCATGATTCGATGATAACGTTCAGCTGTAGCCAATTAATGCGTGTGCTTGTGGGGAGCACAGAAATATTTGGAGACATTTTGTTGAGGTAGCACTGGACAAATCACTGATTTCCTGTGGCGTAATCCATACTTCTGGTGAAGGCTAACTTTATTAAACTTATGTGATCAAGGGCCAGACCTCTGGGTGCCGATGCTGTCTGAGAGAGAGAGTTTCACAGGCAGGGGAAATGTATATTAAATGTTGCTCCTCAAGGATGGACTCTAGCATGGAATAGGCCATTATTTATCATCTCCACTAATCTGTATGGCTTTGACTGTACCCCTTGTGTTGAGTACAAGGAAAAGAGAGTGTCAATGGGTCAATATATAAGCTCTGTAGAGCAACTTACAGGTGGCAATGGACTGAGCTTGCTGTCCGATTTATAGCCGGTCACCAGGTTGTCCAGCCACACATACTGTTTTCTTTGCCCAGTACAGATTAGATATAATAGAACAAAATGCAAAATACTGCAGATGCTGGAAATCTGAAATGGAAACACAAACGGTCGTGTACCTGAAAGGTTAACCCGATGTTTCTCTCCACAGATGCTGAGTTTTCCCAGCATTTTCTGTTATTATTTTAGATGTAATGAGTATTTGTAACTGAAGAGAATTTCAGTCCTTGCATTGAATAAAATTGGTTAACCATGATTAATTTTGCCTGCTACTGTATTTTACTGTTTTCCAAATAACAGGGTTGAACTAATGGACTATATATTTTATATTATTATGCGTTCCAATGCTCTCCTGACCGGCCTCCAATCTTCCACCCTGCACCATTGAGCTCATCCGAAACTCTGCTGCCCACATCCTAACTTGCACCAAGTCCCATTCACCCATCACCCCTGTGCTCGCTGATCTACACTGGCTCCTGGTCTGGCACCGTCTCGTTTTTAAAATTCTCATCCTTTCAAAATCTCCCCGTGGCCTCACCCCTCCATATCTTTGTAACCTCCTTCAGCTATACAATCCTTTGAGATCTCTGCCCTCCTCCAATTCTGGCCTCTTGCGCATCACCAATTTTAGTTGCTCTACCGTTGGTGGCCGTGCCTTTGGATGCCAAGGCCCTGAACTCTGGAATTCCCTCCCTATACCTCTCCACCTCGCTACCTTGCTCTCCTCCCTCAAGATGCTCTTTGACCTAGCTTCTGGTCCTAATACCTCCTTATGTGGCTCAGTGTCAATTCTTTTTTGATAACGCTTCTGTGAAGCGCCTTGGGACGTTTTACTACATTAAAAGACAACAGCCTGTATATGAATCTTTAAAAAAAGCACAATTTTATAAGTTAAAAGAGCTTGCATTATCTAGCATCTTTCACATACTCAGGATGCCCCAAAGCAACAAGGTGATTGTAGTCGCTGTTGTAATGTAGGAAAATGTGGCAACCAATTTGTGCACAGCAAATAGATAAATGATCGGTTAATCTGTATTATTAAAGTTGGTTGAGGGATAAATGTTGGCCAGGACAGCAGTTTTCTTGGAATAGTGCCATATGTCCACTTGAGAAGAATGGCTGGACCTCTTTTTAACAACTCATCCAAAAGGCAAAACCGTATTCCTTCAGTGCTGCACTGAATTATCAGCCTGGACGATTTGCTGAGGAGCCTAACGACATTGTTATTCGGGCGCTAATGCTACCACTGAGGCAAGGCTGACTCTTTACAAACATGAGCAAAGTATATGGTAACTCTTGTAACTCTTTCAATTTGCTGAGACACGGCTCTGGCAGTTCAGTCTAGATGATAGGATAGAAATGAAGATCACCCTGTACTGGTAATTATTTGATTTTGTTACCACGTATCCGCTATATTTAATCAAACATTGGACTGTCCTGTACAGTTGCTGTATTAGATTTTATGGAGCTCTTGCAAGCGAGTTGTTTCACTGACACTGGATTCCTTTTTGAAACAGTGGGTACTACTGTGCATCCCTGACTGTATCTCAGTGCTGCTGGCACTCTGTGGGTGGTGCTTTTGGCGCTCTGGGGGCGGTGCTTCTGGCGGCGGTGCTGCCAGCAGTCTGGGGCGATGATTGGTCTTCCTGAAAGTGACTTTCTGTCATTGGGTATTAGTGCAATCATTCCATCATTTTGAGTTTCTAATCAAGATTTCACAAGGTTATTTGATGAGTTTAAGTAGAAGAAAATATGCATATGCCCAGAGTCTTTCCTTTTACTGGAACATTTATTCTGCTTAAAAACCCAGTAACATTCCTTATTTGGAAGTCACTATGAATGTGTGAGGCTTGCAGTAAATGTTGTACGCACAGTGGTTCTGCCCTGCCTTTTACTGTCGGTGGCATCAACCATACCATTCTAAACAGGAAATGCTAGAAAAGTACAGGAGGTCGAGAGCCTTTGAAAAGTAGTGTTACATTATGGGCTGTTTCCCAAAACCATCTCCAAATGTAAACAGCTTAATGAGAGTTTTCAGAAGTCCACTGGAGCATCCACGATGCTGAGAATGACGTGAGTATCACGTTTAGTGAGTTGGTCTTACCGCAGGAGAAGGGTCCACAGCCAGATAGGGAATGGAAGACCAGCAGGAAGAGCAGTGCAAGAAAGATAGTGCAGGGGTTCCCTGTGGTCATCCCCTGCAAAACAGATACACTGCTTTGAGTACTGTTGGGGAGGATGACTCATCAGGGGAGGGCAGCAGCAGCCAAGTTCATGGCACCGTAGGTGGCTCTGCTGCACAGGAGGGCAGGAAAAAGAGTGGGAGCGCGATAGTGATAGGGGATTCGATGGTGAGGGGAATAGATAGGCGTTTCTGCGGACGCAACCGAGACTCCAGGATGGTATGTTGCCTCCCTGGTGCAAGGGTCAAGGATGTCTCGGAGCGGGTGCAGGACATTCTGAAATGGGAGGGAGAACAGCCAGTTGTCGTGGTGCACATTGGTACCAACGACATAGGTAAAAAAAGGGATGAGGTCCTACGAAAAGAATTTAAGGAGCTAGGAGCTAAATTAAAAAGTAGGACCTCAAAAGTAGTAATCTCGGGATTGCTACCAGTGCCACGTGCTAGTCAGAGTAGGAATCGCAGGATAGCGCAGATGAATACATGGCTTGAGCAGTGGTGCAGCAGGGAGGGGTTCAAATTCTTGGGGCATTGGAACCGGTTCTGGGGGAGGTGGGACCAGTACAAACTGGACGGTCTGCACCTGGGCAGGTCCGGAACCAATGTCCTAGGGGGAGTGTTTGCTAGTGCTGTTGGGGAGGAGTTAAACTAATATTGCAGGGGGATGGGAACCTATACAGGGAGACAGAGGGAGACAAAAATGAGGCAAAAGCAAAAGACAGAAAGGAGATGAGGAAAAGTGGAGGGCAGAGAAACCCAAGGCAAAGAACAAAAAGGGCCACTGTACAGCAAAATTCTAGAAGGACAAAGGGTGTTAAAAAAGCAAGCCTGAAGGCTTTGTGTCTTAATGCAAGGAGTATCCGCAATAAGGTGGATGAATTAACTGTGCAAATAGATGTTAACAAATATGATGTGATTGGGATTACGGAGACGTGGCTCCAGGATGATCAGGGCTGGGAACTCAACATCCAGGGGTATTCAACATTCAGGAAGGATAGAATAAAAGGAAAAGGAGGTGGGGTAGCATTGCTGGTTAAAGAGGAGATTAATGCAATAGTTAGGAAAGACATTAGCTTGGATGATGTGGAATCTATATGGGTAGAGCTGCAGAACACTAAAGGGCAAAAATCGTTAGTGGGAGTTGTGTACAGACCTCCAAACAGTAGTAGTGATGTTGGGGAGGGCATCAAACAGGAAATTAGGAGTGCATGCAATAAAGGTGCAGCAGTTATAATGGGTGACTTTAATATGCACATAGATTGGGCTAGCCAAACTGGAAGCAATACGGTGGAGGAGGATTTCCTGGAATGCATAAGGGATGGTTTTCTAGACCAATATGTCGAGGAACCAACTAGGGGGGAGGCCATCTTAGACTGGGTGTTGTGTAATGAGAGAGGATTAATTAGCAATCTCATTGTGGGAGGCCCCTTGGGGAAGAGTGACCATAATATGGTGGAATTCTGCATTAGGATGGAGAATGAAACAGTTAATTCAGAGACCATGGTCCAGAACTTAAAGAAGGGTAACTTTGAAGGTATGAGGCATGAATTGGCTAAGATAGATTGGCTAATGATACTTAAGGGGTTGACTGTGGATGGGCAATGGCAGACATTTAGAGACCGCATGGATGAATTACAACAATTGTACATTCCTGTCTGGCGTAAAAATAAAAAAGGGAAGGTGGCTCAACCGTGGCTATCTAGGGAAATCAGGGATAGTATTAAAGCCAAGGAAATGGCATACAAATTGGCCAGAAATAGCAGCGAACCTGGGGACTGGGAGAAATTTAGAACTCAGCAGAGGAGGACAAAGGGTTTGATTAGGGCAGGGAAAATGGAGTACGAGAAGAAGCTTGCAGGGAACATTAAGGCGGATTGCAAAAGTTTCTATAGGTATGTAAAGAGAAAAAGGTTAGTAAAGACAAACGTAGGTCCCCTGTAGTCAGAATCAGGGGAAGTCATAACGGGGAACAAAGAAATGGCAGACCAATTGAACAAGTACTTTGGTTCAGTATTCACTAAGGAGGACACAAACAACCTTCTGGATATAAAAGTGGTCAGAGGGTCTATTAAGGAGGAGGAACTGAGGGAAATCTTTATTAGTCGGGAAATTGTGTTGGGGAAATTGATGGGATTGAAGACCGATAAATCCCCAGGGCCTGATGGACTGCATCCCAGAGTACTTAAGGAGGTGGCCTTGGAAATAGCGGATGCATTGACAGTCATTTTCCAACATTCCATTGACTCTGGATCAGTTCCTATCGAGTGGAGGGTAGCCAATGTAACCCCACTTTTTAAAAAAGGAGGGAGAGAGAAAGCAGGGAATTATAGACCGGTCAGCCTGACCTCAGTAGTGGGTAAAATGATGGAATCAATTATTAAGGATGTCATAGCAGCGCATTTGGAAAATGGTGACATGATAGGTCCAAGTCAGCATGGATTTGTGAAAGGGAGATCATGCTTGACAAATCTTCTGGAATTTTTTGAGGATGTTTCCAATAAAGTGGACAAAGGAGTACCAGTTGATGTGGTATATTTGGACTTTCAGAAGGCTTTCGACAAGGTCCCACACAGGAGATTAATGTGCAAAGTTAAAGCACATGGGATTGGGGGTAGTGTGCTGACGTGGATTGAGAACTGGTTGTCAGACAGGAAGCAAAGAGTAGGAGTAAATGGGTACTTTTCGGAATGGCAGGCAGTGACTAGTGGGGTACCGCAGGGTTCTTTGCTGGGGCCCCAGCTGTTTACATTGTACATTAATGATTTAGACGAGGGGATTAAATGTAGTATCTCCAAATTTGCGGATGACACTAAGTTGGGTGGCAGTGTGAGCTGCGAGGAGGATGCTATGAGGCTACAGAGTGACTTGGATAGGTTAGGTGAGTGGGCAAATGCGTGGCAGATGAAGTATAATGTGGATAAATGTGAGGTTATCCACTTTGGTGGTAAAAACAGAGAGACAGACTATTATCTGAATGGTGACAGATTAGGAAAAGGGAAGGTGCAACGAGACCTGGGTGTCATGGTACATCAGTCATTGAAGGTTGGCATGCAGGTACAGCAGGCGGTTAAGAAAGCAAATGGCATGTTGGCCTTCATAGCGAGGGGATTTGAGTACAGGGGCAGCGAGGTGTTGCTACAGTTGTACAGGGCCTTGGTGAGGCCACACCTGGAGTATTGTGTACAGTTTTGGTCTCCTAACTTGAGGAAGGACATTCTTGCTATTGAGGGAGTGCAGCGAAGATTCGCCAAACTGATTCCCGGGATGGTGGGACTGACCTATCAAGAAAGACTGGATCAACTGGGCTTGTATTCACTGGAGTTCAGAAGAGTGAGAGGGGACCTCATAGAAACATTTAAAATTCTGACGGGTTTGGACAGGTTGGATGCAGGAAGAATGTTCCCAATGTTGGGGAAGTCCAGAACCAGGGGTCACAGTCTAAGGATAAGGGGTAAGCCATTTAGGACCGAGATAAGGAGAAACTTCTTCACCCAGAGAGTGGTGAACCTGTGGAATTCTCTACCACAGGAAGTAGTTGAGGCCAATTCACTAAATATATTCAAAAGGGAGTTAGATGAAGTCCTTACTACTCGGGGGATCAAGGGGTATGGCGTGAAAGCAGGAAGTGGGTACTGAAGTTTCATGTTCAGCCATGAACTCATTGAATGGCGGTGCAGGCTAGAAGGGCTGAATGGCCTGCTCCTGCACCTATTTTCTATGTTTCTATGTTTCTATGAATTGAAATCTGCCTCTTTATTCTCCATTGTGCATTTTGGCTAGTGTAGCCAATCAGCCTTCAATATGGTAAATCCTCAGGGTACCCACTATGTCTCCGTAACCTTAAATGGGGGAAAATACATCACCAGACCACTTTATACAGGTTAAATTATGTTCTGTGTTTATTTAGATGTAAAATGATGTGGAAGCAAAATGCCATAAATAGGATCAACAAAACATACAACGTACAGAATAAGTTTACTGTTGCCCCATGACACTGACATCAATCCTAAATCACAATCATAATGGATCTCCATTTGCTTTGCCATTATATGGGAACAAAGGACTATAGGCATCTAGCAGTGAATTAATCGATACAGGGGCATACATCTATTATTAACATACCAGTTTAGAATGACATATCTGTCCAGGTGCCAATCACAAACTTAACACTTAAAATACCCCTTTCCCTTTCAAAGGAGCCCCTTAACTTGGCTGATTCAAGATCAAAGTTTCCTGGACACTGTTTCACTGACACAAACAAATTGTCTGCTAATTGCCATTCCAAATTTTCAGTACAGTGCTTTGAGTCCTTATCAGAGTTACCACTGCTTTAAAGTTCATATACAAGATATATTCTTACTTAAAACCTGTTACATCTGTAACATTTTCCAATTCTGATGCAAGATCACTGACCTGAAATGTTAACTCTTTTTTCCTCTCCACAGATGTTGCCAGACCTGCTGAGAGTTTCCAGCATTTTCTGTTTATATTTCAGATTTCCAGCAACCGCAGTATTTTGCCTTTGTAGACAGGATATAATGTGTCTCTCAATGGCTGAAAATGCTACATCCATCATAGATTGGTTCTGATAAGGGGTCACGCACCTAAAATATGTGTTGCAGATGTCCAGCATTTTCATTTTTTTTTATTTCACAGTCCCAGTGTTCAGTTTTTTTAGTTGCTTCTTTCAAGAGCAAATTGCAGCCTCTCCGGGTGCGTACGATGTGCACATGCGCCCGAAGAGGCATTGCAAGTGCCGGTTCTCAGCGCGCAATGCGCATGCACCAAGATCCGGCATTTGCGAACTGTCAAGATGTCTTGACGGATCGCACGCATCCCCGGGAGAAGGACATTCGCACACAGAGATTGGGCTATTTGCCCAACTCCTGCCCAGTGAATGTCCTTCAAACTCTTATGCCTGGTAAAAGCAGCGTATAGCCTGCTTTTACCAGCGTAAGAGTTTTCAAAGATAGAAAAAATAAATGTTATCACTAATTTTTATATTATCATGAAGGTAAGTTTATTTCAATTAATTTTAAATATGTGAGTTTTTTTTTTATTGCGTTGTGTTTCTGTGTTTGGGGGGGGTTTCTCATTGATAGTAATAGGAGCTCTTACAAACGGAACTCACCATTATTATCAATGAGAATATTCCATATTCATTGGTGGTCCAGGCCCACGTGATCCAAGGTTGCGCTTACATTCCTGGGATGTGTGAGCCCATACGCTGGGCTGCGTATCTAGGCCTCGGACAGTAAGTATATGTTCCTCCGGGACCACCAGGTAATTTCGTTTATATTATAAAAAAAAAATTTCGGCGGAGGCATCCGCCCACAGGAAGCCGCCGACCGCAATTTTTAGGCCATTATGTTCACATCATTCCAGCTCCTAAATCGGGGGAAGATTTTCCTTGTGTTTATTGAAATTGTAAACAATTCCTCATGCATACTTACGCCTGTTTTTTTTGTATCTGAAGCCTCTACGTGTGTGAGTCTCAGTGGTCTCAGCAGGCTATTTCACCATGTGGAATAGCCCAATCCTGTTCTCACCCCATTGTCCCCACCTGTACTTTAGAGCAGGAGGCAGTGGTAGTGGGAGCCCTGGCTGATTTTCCCCCCCCTCAGTCCAGCCGATTGCTGCCTGAGGTTTTCCAGCTATTTGGTCAGTTGTAGCATTCCTACTGACGTCCTGTTGACACTAGCTAACCCAGCACAGACTGAGACCTAAACAAAAGCAAAATACTGCGGATGCTGGAATCTGGAATAAAAACAGAAAATGCTGGAAATCTCAGCAGGTCAGGCAGCATCTGTGGAGAGAGAGGAAGCAGAGTTAACGTTTTGGGTCGACGATCCTTTGTCGGAACTGGAGAGTGTTCGGAAAGAACAGACTCTTAACAAGCACTGAAAGGGGGAGGGGTAGAACAAAAGGGAAGGTCTGTGATAGGGTGGAAGACAAGAGAGATTAGAGAGACAAAAGGGATGTTGGCCCAAAATCAAATGGTAATGCCAGGAGTTAGAAAAACATTAGTAAAGATCGGGTGTGAATGGTGGGATAATGACCAACTGCCATTAGAGACAAGGAGAGAAAAAAGGGGAGGGGGGAAAGGGAGCCAAAGATGGCCAGCGGTTACGCTCTGAATTTTTTGATCTTGATGTTGAGTCCAGAAAGCTGTAAAGTGCCTAAATGAAAGATGAGGTGCTGTTCCTCGAGTTTGCGTTGAGCTTCGTTGGAACAGTGTAGGAGACCAAGGTCAGCGTAAGGTCAAGGTCAGGAATGCAGTGGAAAATTAAAGTGACAGGCGACCGGAAGCTCAGGGTCACACTTGCGGACTGAACGGAGGTGCTCCACAAAGCGGTCGCCCAATCTACGCTTGGTCACGCTTACTAACGTATTTATATATAGATTTTCGCACAATAATCCTTTAATCTCTATTTCAGAAATGGTGCCTGGAAGGGTTATGTGGCTTCCTGCAATGTGGATCCGAGTTGCTCTGTTTATCAGTCTATGACATTACCAGTTCTTTCCATTTATCTGCAACTACCAGCTCTAGTTGCCTTATTGACATGTGAGCCTCCTCAGCCAGATCACCCAGATGAACATCATGGTTCATTAATGGATGCCTTGCTCTTATTGTGCACTTTATAGCATATCATTTTCAAAGAGCCTTTTTTAATAAAACTGTTTAATAAACTTCTTGGCCCTATGATACCATGACCACTAACTTTACAATAGTTAATATTTCACTTTGCCTATAATAGATATCACTGTTACCCTGATCTTTACCATGCCCTTTAAATAAAATGTAACGCCTTCCCAGACTGAGATCGTTGTAGCTGTTGTCTCATTTACACATCAGTAGTCACAGTGTGATGGGTCATGGGTTTATTGCAATCTAAGCTGCAGTTATACCTAATATTTTTATCACTTGTATTGGAGCAATGTGATATTTTTTTGTTGCTGTCACATCTAGAAATTTTTGAAGAGGGAAGAGAGCACGAAGATATCAGGTTTATTTTCTGGGGGGGGGGTGGGGGGAGGGGAATGGGAATGGGGAGCTCTTGGGACATCTCCACTTTACCTTCCCACCCCCAAGGAAATGTTGACTTTTGACCCTGTTTTGGTGCTGTAATTCTGCCTTTAAAGCCACTAACAGTTTGTTCTGGAACAGTTACTGATACTGTAAATATTAAAGTTGTTACACTTGATCCTTAAGTTTTGCACATCAGACAGAAATACATGGTTAGTATGGAGTAGCAGGTTCTCTGCCTGTATGGTACAAAGTTTTCAATGAAACCCCAACATTTCTTAATAGATAATAGATTCACTGCTGTTCATTAAACCAGCTAACTACGAGGAGAAAATAACTATTGGAATCAAAGCTCATAGAATCATAGAAATTTACAGCACAGAAGGAGGCCATTTGGCCCATCATGTCCGTGCTGAGTTATAGAATAGTATTCAGGATAAGGCCACAAATTTAGCAAGTACTTAGTTTTGCAGTAATGTTACAATATGGTTACATCTTCCACCATAAATTTGATGTGGCCCCTCATTAGGGATTTACATAGAAATGACATCACAGAAGGTGGCCATTAAGCCCATTGTGTCTGCTGGCTCTAGATCTTCAGCTGGAGCCACCCGCTCTAATCCGTTTCTATGATCCAATTACAAGCTGCTAGTTAACTATGCAAATTGGCAATTTTCTCCTTTACCTACTCAATTGCTTAAATTAATATAGATTCTCACAAATAAAACAGGTAATGAATCAAAAACCATTGAGTATCCAATTCAACCTCTGCTAACCAGCACTAGATTGCAAGCAGCACACTGATACAAAAGTGCATATTCATTGGTCATAGGCGCTCGCGGCCTTCCGCGAGAGGTGGGCACCGGAGGGACTGGAGTGCATCATCACGCCCGGCAACCAAATTTTAATTTGATTTTACGTTTTTTAAGTTTAATTTGTTTTAATTGACGGTGCTTTTAGTGTCCCCCTTCCCTTTTATAGGGGGCACTGGAAAATTTGATTTTAGCGCCCCAAAAAAAACCCAAAAAACAAAAAAAAAGGGGCCTTGAAAATGTCTGGAGTGTCACCCAGGTCGGGTGGCACCGTTTAATGTTTTTATGTTTTGCAGGTAAACTCAAAAGAGTTTCATTGGTCATAGGAACTGGAATAGGCCATTCTAGCCCCTCACGCCCACTTCACCATTCAATTATACCCTGGCCGATCTGCACCTCAACTCAATTTACCCTTGGCTTGGCTCCATATCCCTCGATACCCCTACCTAACAAAAATCTATTGATTTCAGTATTGACTGCTTCAATTGTCCCAGCATCTACGCCATTTTGGGGGAGAGAATTCCAGATTTCTACTACCCTTTGTGTGAAAATGTCTGGCATCAATTTATGGATAAGGCAAAACCTCCAACTGAACATAAGATTGAAGCCATTTGTTTTCAGTAACTTAAGTAGACTCTGTTCCCTTGCCGTTGACTCCATTCCTTCCCTGTCCAGGCTGACTCTGATTGCAAAATGTTGACATCCTATTCGGCACACAGCTGAGCTTCCAATGCCACAATCTGTTCACCACTGAGATTGCTTCGCAGCCTACACACACTGTTAAAACATACCACATTTGTACAATTTGGGAGGAGGCACCTGCACAGAGACCAATTTGCCAAAGATGTATTGTGCTACAGACAAATCTGGGCAGCAATGTGTGGTAAATGTGTGAGGCTTGATTCACGGAGAGACTTTGCTTACGCAACCAATTGGATTCTTTTTGTAGGTCGCTTTAAGTTCTCCTGGTGCCCCAGTCATCATTCCTCCCTCCGACAAAGCGACCAAAAAGACAAATGAAGTGGTAATTTCTCATCCTGCTGTTTGTGGATGTTACTGATGCAGAGCACTGGCCTGGTTTACGTACACAATAACAGATGCTGCACTTGCATTCCGAGTAGATGTTTGGTCGATGTGATAACACGCAACATCAATTTAAATATTTATTTTATCCGTTTGCCTATCTGCTGCTTAGTCATGACATTGCTTTGGATACCCAGTGGCTCAGTGGGTAGCATTCACATGTCTTGAGTCAGAAGGTTGTGAGTCTAAGTCCCACTCCAGGACTTGACAATCCGATGCATGGAGTCCATCCCAAAATCAGAACACTGTCAGTTTCTTCAGTTGATATTAATACTGAAATGGGCTTGTGCAAGCTGATGGTGTGGCCTCAGTTATATCCCGTCACAAAATCAGATACCCTTATTGCACAGCTACTTTTCAGCCATTGCTTGCAAAGTGTCAGCTGTGGCTCAGTGGGTAGCACACTTGCCTCTTGAGTCAGAAGGTTGTGGGTTCAAGACCCATTCCAGGAACCTGAGTACATAAATCTAGTGCTGAGGGAATGCTGCACTGTCAGAGGGTGCCGTCTTCCGGATGAGACGTTAAGCCAAGGCCCCGTCTGCCCTCTCAGGTGGACGTAAAAGATCCCATGGCACTATTTCGAAGAAGAACAGGGGAGTTATCCCCGTGTCCTGGCCAATATTTATCCCTCAAATCAACATAACAAAAACAGCTTATCTGGTCATTGTCACAATGTTGTTTGTGGGAGTTTGCTGCTGCGTTTCCCACTTTACACTACACTCCAAAAGTAATTAATTGGCTGTAAAGCACTTTGAGATGTCCGGTGGTCGTGAAAGGTGCTACATAAAGCAAGTCTTTTTTACTTGCACCACTGGAAACTACTAACTGGAGAGACTGCATAAATTACGCTGCGTGAGTGGCATAACTTTGAACATAAGAACATAAAAAATAGGAGCAGGAGCAGGCCTTTTGGACCCTTGAGCCTTCTCCACTATTCAACAAGATCATGACTGGTCTGATCCTGGCCTCAACTCCACTTCCCCGCCCGCTCCCCATAACTTTTGACTCCTTTATCATTCAAAAATCTGTCTATCTCCACCTTAAATATATTCAATGACCCAGCCTCCACAGCTCCCTGAGGTAGAGAATTCCAAAGATTCACAACCTTCTGAGAGAAGAAATTCCTCCTCATTTCTGTTTTAAATGGGTGACCCCTTATTCTGAAACTACGCCCCTAGTTCTATTCCCCCATGAGGGGAAACATCCTCTCTGCATCTACCCTGTCAAGTCCCCTCAGAATCTTATGTTTCAATAAGATCAGCTCTCTCTTCAAAACTCCAAGGAATATAGACTCAACCTTTCTTCATATGACAACCCCTTCATCTCAGGAATCAATCTCATGAAACTTCTCTGAACTGCCCCCAATGCAAGTATATCCTTCCTTAAATAACGAGACCAAAACTGTACGCAGTACTCGAGGTGTGGTCTTACCAACGCCCTGTACAGTTATAGTAGGACTTCCCTACTTTTATACTCCATCCCCTTTGCAATAAAGGCCAGCATTTCATTTGCCTTCCTGATTACCAGCTGTGCCTGCATGCTAACTTTTTGCGTTTCATGTACAAGATCCCTTTGTACTACAGAATTTTGTAATCACTCCCCATTTAAATCATTTGCTTTTTTATTTTTCATACCAAAGTGGATAACCTCACATTTTCCCACATTATAGTCGATCTGCCAACTTTCTGCCCACCCACTGAGCCTATATATATTCCTTTGTAGATTCTTTGCATCATACTCGCAACTTGCTTTCCCACCCATCTTTGTATCATCAGCAAATTTGGCTACGTTCCACTCGGTCATAGAAAATAGGTGCAGGAGTAGGCCATTCGGCCCTTCAAGCCTGCACCACCATTCAATATGATCATGGCTGATCATGCAACTTCAGTACCCCATTCCTGCTTTCTCTCCATACCCCTTGATCCCTTTAGCCGTAAGAGCCACATCTGACTCCCTTTTGAATATATCTAACGAACTGGTCTCAACAACTTTCTGTGGTAGAGAATTCCACAGGTTTACAATTCTCAGAGTGAAGACGTTTCTCCTCATCTCGGTCCTAAATGGCTTACCCCTTATCCTTAGACTCTCACCCCTGGTTCTGGACTTCCCCAACATCGGGAACTTTCTTCCTGCATCTAACCCGTCCAATCCCGTCAGAATTTTATATGTTTCTATGAGATCCCCTCTCAGTCTTCTTAATTCCAGTGAATATAAGCCTAGTCGATCCAGTCTTTATTCATATGTCAGTCGTGTCATCCCGGGAATCAGTCTGGTGAACCTTCGTTGCACTCCCTCAATAGCAAGAATGTCCTTCCTCAGATTAAGAGACCAAAACTGTACACAATATTCAAGGTGTGGCCTCACCAAGGCCCTGTACAACTGCAGTAAGACCTCCCTGCTCTTATACTCAAAATCCTCTCGCTATGAAGGCAACATGCCATTTGCCTTCTTCACCGCCTGCTGTACCTGCATGCCAACTTTCAATGACTGATGTACCATGACACCCAGGTCTTGTTGCACCTCCCCTTTTCCTAATCTGTCACCATTCAGATAATATTCTCCTCCCTGTTTTTGCCACCAAAGTGGATAACCTTACAGTTATCTACATTATACTGCATTTGTCATGCATTTGCCCACTCACCTAACCTGTCCAAGTCACACTGCAGCCTCTTAGCATCCTCCTCACAACTCACACTGCCACCCAGCTTAGTGTCATCTGCAAACTTGGAGATATTACATTCAATTCCTTCATCCAAATCATTAATGTATATTATAAATAGCTGGGGGCCCAGCACTGAACCTTGTGGTACCCCACTAGTCACTGCCTGCCATTCTGAAAAGGACCCGTTTATTCCTACTCTTTGCTTCCTGTCTGCCAACCAGTTCTCTATCCATGTCAATATATTACCCCCAATACCATGTGTTTTAATTTTGCACACTAATCTCTTGTGTGGGACCTTGTCAAAAGCCTTTTGAAAGTCCAAATGCACCACATCCACTGGTTCTCCCCTGTCCACTCTACTAGTTACATCCTCAAAAAAATTCTCGAAGATTTGTCAAGCACGATTTCCCTTTCATAAATCCATGCTGACTTGGACCGATCCTGTTACTGCTTTCCAAATGCGCTGCTATTACATCTTTAATATTTGATTTTCCCCACTACCGATGTCGGGCTAACCGGTCTATAATTCTCTGTTTTCTCTCCCCCCTCCTTTTTTAAAAAGTGGGATTACATTAGCTACCCTCCAATCCATAGGAACTGATCCAGATTCTACAGAATGTTGGAAAATGACCATCAATGCATCTACTATTTCTATGCCACTTCCGTAAGTACTCTGGGATGCAGACTATCAGGCCCTGGGGATTTATCAGCCTTCAATCCCATCAATTTCCCTAACACAATTTCCTGACTAATAAGAATTTCCTTCAGTTCCTCCTTCTCGCTAGACCCTCGGTCCCCTAGTATTTCCGGAAGGTTATTTGTGTCTACCTTAGTGAAGACAGAACCAAAGTATTTGTTCAATTGGTCTGCCATTTCTTTGTTCCCCATTATAAATTCACCTGATTCTGACTGCAAGGGACCTACATTTGTCTTCACTAATCGTTTTCTCTTCACATACCTATAGAAGCTTTTGCTGTCAGTTTTTATGCTCCCTGCAAGCTTACTCCCATATTCTATTTTCCCCCTCCTAATTAAACATAATATAAGAACGTAAGATAATGAATGATCTGTCCTCCTCTGCTGAATTCTAAATTTCTCCTAATCCTCAGGTTTGCTGCTTTTTCTGGCCAATTTATATGCCTCTTCCTTGGATTTAACACTATCCCTAATTTCCCTTGTTAGCCACGGTTGAGCCACCTTCCACGTTTTATTTTTACGCCATACATGGATGTACAATTGTTGAAGTTCATCCATGTGATCTTTAAATGTCTGCCATTGCCTATCCACCGTCAATCCTTTGAAATATCATTCGCCAGTCTATCCTAGCCAATTCACGTCTCATACCATCGAAGTTACCTTTCTTTAAGTTCAGGACCCTAGTCTCTGAATTAACTGTGTCACTCTCCATCTTAATGAAGAATTCTACCATATTATGGTCACTCTTCCCCAAGGGGCATCGCACAACAAGATTGCTAATTAATCCTCTCTCATTACACAACACCCAGTCTATGATGGCCAGCCCTCTAGTTAGTTCCTCAACATATTGGTCTAGAAAACCATCCCTTATATACTCCATGAAATCCTCCTCCACTGTATTGCTACCAGTTTGGTTGGCCCAATCTATATGTAGATTAAAGTCACCCATGATAACTGCTGTACCTTTTATTGCATGCATCCCTAACTTCCTGTTTGATGCCATCCCCAACCTCACTACTACTGTTTGGTGGTCTGTACACGACTCCCACTAGCGTTTCCTGCCCTTTGGTGTTCCGCAGCTCTACCCATACAGATTCCACATCGTCCAAGCTAATGTCCTTCCTTACTATTGCGTTAATCTCCTCTTAAACCAGTAACGCTACCCTTCCTCCTTTTATTTCTGCCTATCCTTCCTAAATATTGAATACTCTTGGATGTTGAATTCCCAGCCTTGGTCACCCTGGAGCCATGTCTCCATAATCCCAATTACATCATATCCCTAAATTCATCCACCTTATTACGAATGCTCCTCACATTGAGACACAGAGCCTTTAGGCTTGTTTTTTAACACTCTTTGATCTTTTAGAATTATGTTGTAATGTGGCCTTTTTTGATTTTTACCCTTGATTTCTCTGGCTTCCACTTTTCCTTAATTCCTTTTCTACCTTTTGCTTCTGCCCCCATTTTACTTCGCTCTGTCTCCCTGCATAGATTGCCATTCCCCTGCCATATTAGTTTAAACTCTTCCCAACAGCACTAGCAAACACTCCCCCGAGGACATCAGTTCCGGTCCTGCCCAGGTGCAGACCGTCCGATTTATACTGGTCCCACCTCCCCCAGAACTGCTTCCAATGTCCCAGAAATTTGAATCCCTCACTCTTGCACCATTCCTCAAGTCACATATTCATCTTAACTATCCTGTTATTTCTACTCTGACTAGCACGTGGCACTGGTAGCAATCCTGAGATTACTACCTTTGAGGTCCTACATTTAAATTTAGTTCCTAGCTTCCTAAATTCAGCTTGTAGGACCTCATCCCATTTTTTAACCTATATCGTTGGTACCTATATGCACCACGACAACTGGCTGTTCACCCTCCCCCTCCAGAATGCCCTACAGCCGCTCTGAGACATCCTTGACCCTTACACCAGGGAGGCAACATACCATCCTGGAGTCTCGATTGTGGCTGCAGGACCGCCTATCTATTCCCTTTACAATAGAATCCCCTGCCACTATAGCTCTCCTACTCTTTTTCCTGCCTCCTGTGCAGCAGAGCCACCCACGGTGCCATGAACTTGGCTGCTGCTGCCTTCCCCTGATGAGCTATCTCCCCCGAACAGTATTCAAAGTGGTATATCTGTTTTGGAGGGAGATGACCCCTGCACTATCTTCCTAGTCCTACTCTGCCTGATGGTCACCCATTCCCTATCTGCCTTTGTAAACTTTATCTGCGGTGTAACC
Source organism: Pristiophorus japonicus (assembly GCF_044704955.1). Lineage (NCBI taxonomy): Eukaryota > Metazoa > Chordata > Chondrichthyes > Pristiophoridae > Pristiophorus > Pristiophorus japonicus. Next base: position 54,075,105 of record NC_091992.1, read on the forward strand.
AACTCACTAAACGTGCTATTCACGACATCCTCAGCATTGCGGATGCTCCAGAGTGAATCCATGCGCAGCTCCAGTGCCGCAATGCGGTCTGACAGGAGCTGCAGCTGGATACACTTCCCGCACACACAGCACTGATCTCTGTGGCACCCCACTAGTTACAGTTTGCCAATCTGGAAGTGTCCCTGATTTCCCACATAGCACACGAGGAGCCTGACACAGGACTGGGCTCTCCTGCCATGACTTAACCCTTAATCCCTTCATCCAAGTCATTAATATGGATTGTAAATAGTTGAGGCCCCAGCACTGATCCCTGTGGCACCCCACTAGTTAGAGTTTGCCAACCTGAAAATGACCCATTTATCCCGACTCGTCTGTTTTCTGTTAGTTAGCCAATCCTCTATCCACGCTACTGTATTACCCCCAAACCCGTGAGCTCTTATCTTGTGCAGTAACCTTTTGTGTGGCAACTTATTGAATGCTTTCTGGAAATCCAAATATATGACATCAACTGGTTCTCCTTTATCCACTCTGCTCGTTACATCCTCAAAGAACTCCAGCAGATTTGTCAAGCGTGATTTCCCTTTCATAAAACTTTGACTTGCAAACATCTAGGTCAAGCCTCTACGTAATGGAAACAATGTTCCGGTGTGGTTAGAGATACATTTTTTGACCCCAAATTACACGGGGAAGTGAACTCTTAAGTGAATCACAAGGACCAGCTTGCTAGAATACACAATTACATGGGGCTAATTTACTCGAATGGCCTGCAAAACACTAACTCTTTCTGATATGAATGCCAACAGTGTAGCCAGTTAAACTATCTATCACCTTTAAAAGAGGTTTAAATGATGGGCATGTTACCTTCTGAAGAAATAAATTAAGATTCAAAGTTGTAGCCAGTAAGATTAGGAATGCTGGAGCATGTCTGTCGCAGGATGGATTCATCTCAGTTTCATCAAATTCTCCTCACTGCAAGGAATGAATTGATGGATTAGAGGGAGAAACCTCGAACAATAGAACACAACAAACAGAAGGGATCTTGTGAAGAAGTTGGATTTATCTCCAGCAGACTGAGGTGCTTTGCTCTACTGCCCAAAGACTACACCACGGGACTATGCAGCAAAGTACACCTTGCTCCAATAATCCTCTGCATAAAAACAATTTTCCTAACTTCCCTCCTCACGCTTTTAAATGAATAACCCCTTGTCACTGACTCGTCAATCAGAGGAAATAGTCTTGGTCACTCTATGAAAATCTTTCAAGAATTTTAAAAGCTGCTATTAAATCTCTTCTCTACTAAAAATAATCCTAGTATCTCAAGATAGTTATCAGTGCGGAACTCTAGCTTCCCATCCCTGGCATTAGCCTGGTGAATCTATGGCTTTAATACCTTTCTACAATGGGCTGCCCTAAATTGTACACAGTACTGTAATTATGGCCTAACCAATGTTTTCTACCCTACTTATAAAATGGATTTGGCGTTCTATGTCACTATCTACCTGCACTCACAGTCTTGGGATTATGGATTTGGACTCCTAGGTGCCTGTTCAACATTTGTTCATCCACACCCTCGGAACATCTTTCAGTAAGTGTATACTCCCATTCCGGAGTGTATTGTTACCTCTCACTTATCCACCTTTAATTGCCACCTGTCTACCCATTCTGCTAACCTCTCTGTGCCTTCCTGAAGCCTTCTGCAATTCTCCTCATTGTTTGCAACCACTCCTAGTTTTATGTCATCGGTAAATTTCAAGATTGTACTTAATGGGCTGGATTTTCGACGACTTTGCGACCGGGATTTCGCCACAATTTGACCCTCTGCCGCGAAAACTCGGTTGGCGAGATCCTCGGGCACCTTTTTGCGGCGGCGATTCCGCGTACCGCTGTGGAGAGAAATATCTATAGGTATGTAAAGAGAAAAAGGTTAGTAAAGACAAACTTAGGTCCCCTGCAGTCAGAATCAGGGGAAGTCATAACGGGGAACAAAGAGATGGCAGACCAATTGAACAAGTACTTTGGTTCAGTATTCACTAAGGAGGACACAAACAACCTTCCGGATATAAAAGGGGTCAGAGGGTCCAGTAAGGAGGAGGAACTGAGGGAAATCTTTATTAGTCGGGAAATTGTGTTGGGGAAATTGATGGGATTGAAGGCCGATAAATCCCCAGGGCCTGATGGACTGCATCCCAGAGTACTTAAGGAGGTGGCCTTGGAAATAGCGGATGCATTGACAGTCATTTTCCAACATTCCATTGACTCTGGATCAGTTCCTATCGAGTGGAGGGTAGCCAATGTAACCCCACTTTTTAAAAAAGGAGGGAGAGAGAAAGCAGGGAATTATAGACCGGTCAGCCTGACCTCAGTAGTGGGTAAAATGATGGAATCAATTATTAAGGATGTCATAGCAGCGCATTTGGAAAATGGTGACATGATAGGTCCAAGTCAGCATGGATTTGTGAAAGGGAGATCATGCTTGACAAATCTTCTGGAATTTTTTGAGGATGTTTCCAATAAAATGGACAAAGGAGTACCAGTTGATGTGGTATATTTGGACTTTCAGAAGGCTTTCGACAAGGTCCCACACAGGAGATTAATGTGCAAAGTTAAAGCACATGGGATTGGGGGTAGTGTGCTGACGTGGATTGAGAACTGGTTGTCAGACAGGAAGCAAAGAGTAGGAGTAAATGGGTACTTTTCGGAATGGCAGGCAGTGACTAGTGGGGTACCGCAGGGTTCTGTGCTGGGGCCCCAGCTGTTTACATTGTACATTAATGATTTAGACGAGGGGATTAAATGTAGTATCTCCAAATTTGCGGATGACACTAAGTTGGGTGGCAGTGTGAGCTGCGAGGAGGATGCTATGAGGCTGCAGAGTGACTTGGATAGGTTAGGTGAGTGGGCAAATGCGTGGCAGATGAAGTATAATGTGGATAAATGTGAGGTTATCCACTTTGGTGGTAAAAACAGAGAGACAGACTATTATCTGAATGGTGACAGATTAGGAAAAGGGAAGGTGCAACGAGACCTGGGTGTCATGGTACATCAGTCATTGAAGGTTGGCATGCAGGTACAGCAGGCGGTTAAGAAAGCAAATGGCATGTTGGCCTTCATAGTGAGGGGATTTGAGTACAGAGGCAGGGAGGTGTTGCTACAGTTGTACAGGGCCTTGGTGAGGCCACACCTGGAGTATTGTGTACAGTTTTGGTCTCCTAACTTGAGGAAGGACATTCTTGCTATTGAGGGAGTGCAGCGAAGATTCACCAGACTGATTCCCGGGATGGTGGGACTGACCTATCAAGAAAGACTGGATCAACTGGGCTTGTATTCACTGGAGTTCAGAAGAGTGAGAGGGGACCTCATAGAAACGTTTAAAATTCTGACGGGTTTGGACAGGTTGGATGCAGGAAGAATGTTCCCAATGTTGGGGAAGTCCAGAACCAGGGGTCACAGTCTAAGGATAAGGGGTAAGCCATTTAGGACCGAGATAAGGAGAAACTTCTTCACCCAGAGAGTGGTGAACCTGTGGAATTCTCTACCACAGAAAGTAGTTGAGGCCAATTCACTAAATATATTCAAAAGGGAGTTAGATGAAGTCCTTACTACTCGGGGGATCAAGGGGTATGGCGTGAAAGCAGGAAGGGGGTACTGAAGTTTCATGTTCAGCCATGAACTCATTGAATGGCGGTGCAGGCTAGAAGGGTGAATGGCCTGCTCCTGCACCTATTTTCTATGTTTCTATGTTTCTATCAACGTGCAATGCCGCGGATTGCATTACCGTCGTACCTTCGGCTCTCTCCGGACCCGTACTCTGCGCCCAGAATACCGACAGGGTCAAACCTGTCGGTGCAGACCTGCCAGCAGCGGTAAGTATGAAGACCTGCAAGAAAGGTAAGTTAAAGCATTTCTTTTTCATTCTTTTTCAGTGATTTAGTAGGCCAGGGTTTTGTGAATGTTTTTTTGCAATTTTTTTTGTTTTTTTCCCCCTCCCAAGGCTCCTCTTGCAGCACTACCTAAAGTTGCCGAAACTCACGGTTTGCGCTGCGAATCCTTGTGCAACGCTGACTTTACCGATGATGTAAAGACCGACAGTTCGGCCTAAAAACTGTAGCGCAGCGAAAACAGTCATTTTGGTGAAAAACTACTGTTTTTGCCAAAATCCGAAAATCCCGCCCCTGATGTCCAAATCATCTATTTATGCTGAGAAAAAATTTGGACCAATCACTGACTTCTGGGGTGCACCACTTCCCAACTCTTCTCCAATCCAAGTAACGCCCATTTGCTTATCTGTCAACCAGCTTTCCACTGTGTGGGTAGGGGATGGGACTCTTTGCTCAACTTCTGATAAGTATGAGGAGAGTTGGTTCTGGTGGTTATACCATGTCCACTGTACAGATGTATAGACAGGATGTCCCTGCTCGAGATGAGATTCTTTAGCCAAAAGTGGAAATGATTTAGCTGTGGCCAAGGCAGTTTTCCTTGTATTGAGTGACTGCTTAGACTAGCCCAGATTGGATATGCTTCTCCTCTAATGGAAACTGGCAGTTCATCTGTGGTTTCTAAAGGAGACAGCTGGAGTCACGACTAAATCCTAACCTCACCTGATCACCATGTAATTTGCTTCATCATCTTTACTACTTTCAACCAATGCGTGATGAGCCTCGATCCTGCATCTAGGTGTCTCCATTCTAAAAGCGGTAAAATCGCAGTATTTGTTCCCTTTTGCCTGTTTAGTAGAGATCTTTTATTGGCCTGATTTTGCCCCAGCGTTGCCAGGGAAACCATTATGAACAGTCCCATCATGCATTTGTTTTTTTCTAAATGATTTATATAATTGTTTAAAAAAACATATACAGGGTGTATTTACATGTATTCATTCATATAAAAATGCCATCGTTGATCCACATCTAGGGGATGCAACTCCTATTATCAGCAGTTTTATTTTTAGTTCCAGAATTTTGCTGACAAAAATGAGCTGAAATAAACCAGACCCTATAATATTACCCACGTAAATACTGTACAGTGAAAGGACTGGCTCGGCAAAGTTAAAATACTAGCAGCAGATCCAATTACGTCAATCTGAAATATCTCTGCATCATTCTACCAGTTTCATGGAAGATTTGACATCTTCCTTACTCTTTGCAGCTTTTGGGTTGCTAAGCAGCTGTGTAAACAGCCTCAGTATGATGCTCTTTGCAGCCAGTATTAATTCACATGGATAGCTCGTCACATATCTCATCCTATTTACTGTACAGCACACTGTTCATAGGACACCATGGTCCTGCTGCTCTAGACTTCTGTAGTAGAGCCACTTTACTCAATCTCTGCTGTCTGCAACGGCTTTTCTTCACACCCCAGCATCGTTACCTCTGGTGTCCCCCAAGGATCTATCCTTGGTCCCCTCCTATTTCTCATCGACATGTTGACCCTTGGCGATATAATCCGAAAACACATTGTAAGTTTCCACATGTACGCTCATAGAAATATAGAAAATAGGTGTAGGAGTAGGCCATTCGGCCCTTCGAGCCTGCACCACCATTCAATAAGATCATGGCTGATCATTCCCGCAGTAGCCCTTTCCTGCTTTCTCTCCATACCTCTCGATCCCTTTATCCATAAGGGCCATATCAGACTCCCTCTTGAATATATCCAATGAACTGGCAACAACAACTCTCTACGGTAGAGAATTCCACAGGTTAACAACTCTAAGTGAAGAAGCTTCTCCTCATCTCAGTCCTAAATTGCTTACCCCTTATCCTTAGACTGAGTCCCCTGTTTCTGGACTTCCCCAACATCGGGAACATTCTTCCTGCATCTGACCTGTCCAATCTCGTCAGAGGTTTATATGTTTCTATGAGATCCCCTCTCATCCTTCTAAGCTCCAGTGAATACAGGCCCAGTCGATCCAGTCTCTCCTCATCTGTCAGTCCACCCTTCCCGGGAATTAGTCTGGTGAACCTTCACTGCACTCCCTCAATAGCAAGAACGTCCTTCCTCAGATTAGGAGACCAAAACTGAACACAATATTCCAGGTGAGGCCTCACCGAGGCCCTGTACAACTGCAGTAAGACCTCCCTGCTCCTATACTCAAATCCCCTAGCTATGAAGGCCAACATACCATTTGCCGCCTTCACTGCCTGCTGCACCTGCATGCCAACTTTCAATGACTGAATGTACCATGACATCCGGGTCTCGTTGCATCTCCCCTTTTCCTAATCTGCCATTCAGATAATATACTGCCTTTGTGTTTTTGCCACCAAAGTGGATAACCTCACATTTATTCACATTATACTGCATCTGCCATGCATTTGCCCACTCACCTAACCTGTTCAAGTCACCCTGCAGCCTCTCGGCATCCTCCACACAGCTCTCACCACGCCCCCAGCTTAGTGTCATCTGCAAACTTGGAGATATTACACTCAATTCTTTCATCTAAATCATTGATGTATATTGCAAATAGCTGGGGTCCCAACATTGAGCCCTGCGGCACCCCACTAGTCACTGCCTGCCATTCTGAAAAGGACCCGTTTATCCCGATTCTCCGCTTTCTGTCTGCCAGCCAGTTCTTTATCCACGTCAGTATATTACCCCAATACCATGTGTTTTAATTTTGCACACCAATTTCTTATGTGGGACCTTCTCAAAAGCCTTTTGAAAGTCCAAATACACCACAACCACTGATTCTCCCTTGTCTACTCTATCAGTTACATCCTCAAAAAATTCTACAAGATTTGTCAAGCATGATTTCCCTTTCATAAATCCAAGCTGACTTGGACCTATCCTATCACTGCTTTCCAAATGCGCTGCTATTTCATCTTTAATAATTGATTCCAACATTTTCCCCACTACTGATGTCAGGTTAACCAGTCTATAATTACCCTTTTTCTCTCTCCCTCCTTTTTTAAAAAAGCTGTGTTACATTAGCTACCCTCCAGTCCATAGGAACTGATCCAGAGTCGATAGACTGTTGGAAAATGATCACCAATGCTTCCACTATTTCTAGGGCCACTTCCTTAAGTACTCTGGGATGCAGACTATCAGGCCCCAGGGATTTATCGGCCTTCAATCCCAGCAATTTCCCTAACACAATTTCCTGCCTAATAAGGATATCCTTCAGTTCCTCCTCCTCACTAGACCCACTGTCCCCTAGTACATCCAGGTGGTTATTTGTGTCTTCCTTCGTGAAGACAGAACCGAAGTATTTGTTCAATTGGTCTGCCATTTCTTTGTTCCCCATTATAAATTCACCAGAATCCGACTGCAACGGACCTACGTTTGTCTTCACTAATCTTTTTCTCTTCACATATCTATAGAAGCTTTTGCAGTCACTTTTTATGTTCCCTGCAAGCTTCCTCTTGTACTCTATTTTCCCTCTCTTAATTAAACCCTTCGTCCTCCTCTGTTGAATTTTAAATTTCTCCCAGTCCTCAGGTTTGTTGCTTTTTCTAGCCAATTTATATGCCTCTTCTTTGGTTTTAACACTATCCTTAATTTCCCTTGTTAGTCACAGTTGGGCCACCTTCCCAGTTTTATTTTTACGCCAGACAGGGATGTACAATTGCTGAAGTTCATCCATGTGATCTTTAAATGTTTGCCATTGCTTATCCACCGTCAACCGTTTAAGAATCCTTTGGCAGTATGTTCTAGCCAATTCACGCCTCATACCGTCGAAGTTACCTTTCCTTAAGTTCAGGACCCTAGTGTCCGATTTAACTGTGTCACTCTCCATCTTAATGAAGAATTCTACCATATTATGGTCACTCTTCCCCAAGGGGCCTCGCACAACAAGATTGCTAATTAGTCCCGTCTCATTACACATCACCCAGTCTAGGATGGCCAGCTCTCTAGTTGGTTCCTCGACATAATGGTCTAGAAAACCATCCCTTATACACTCCAGGAAATCCTCCTCCACCGTATTGCTACCAGTTTGGTTAGCCCAATCTATATGTAGATTAAAGTCGCCCATGATAACTGCTGTACCTTTATTGCACACATCCCTTATTTCTTGTTTGATGCTGTCCCCAACCTCACTACTACTGTTTGGTGGTCTGTACACAACCCCCACTAGCGTTTTCTGCCCTTTGGTATTCCGCAGCTCCACCCATACCGATTTCACATCATCCAGGCTAATGTCCCTCCTTACTATTGCATTAATTTCCTCTTTAACCAGCAATGCCACCCTGCCTCCTTTTTCTCTCTGTCTATCCTTCCTAAATGTTGAATACCTCTGGATGTTGAGTTCCCAGCCTTGGTCGCCCTGGATGTCTCCGTGATTCCAATTACATCACATCCGTTAACTGCTATCTGCGCAGTTAATTCGTCCACCTTATTCCGAATACTCCTCGCATTGAGGCACAGAGCCTTCAGGCTTGTCTTTTTAACACACTTTGCCCCTTTAGAATTTGCTGTAATGTGGCCCTTTTCTTTTGCCTTAGGTTTCTCTGCCCTCCACTTTTACTATTCTCCTTTCCATCATTTGCTTCTGCCTCCATTTTATTTCCCTCGGTCTCCCTGCATAGGTTCCCATCCCCCTGCCATGTTAGTTTAACTCCTCCCCGTCAGCACTCACAAACACTCCCCCGAGGACATTGGTTCCGGTCCTGCCCAGGTGCAGACCGTCCGGTTTATACTGGTCCCACCTCCCCCAGAACCGGTTCCAATGTCCCAGGAATTTGAATCCCTTCTGCACCACTCCTAAAGCTACGTATTCATCTGAGTTATCCTGCGATTCCTACTCTGACTAGCACGTGGCACTGGTAGCAATCCTGCGATTACTACTTTTGAGGTCCTACTTTTTAATTTAACTCCTAGCTCCCTAAATTCGTCTCGTAGGACCTATCCTGTTTTTTTACCTATATCGTTGGTACCTATATGCACCACGACAACTGGCTGTTCACCCTCCCTTTTCAGAATGTCCTACACCCGCTCCGAGACATCCTTGCCCCTTGCACCAGGGAGGCAGCATACCATCCTGGAGTCTCGGTTGCGGTCGCAGAAACGCCTATCTATTCCCCTTACAATCGAGTCCCCTATCACTATAGTTTTCCCACTCTTTTTCCTGCCCTCTTGTGCAGCAAAGCCACCCATGGTGCCATGGACTTGGCTGCTGCTGCCCTCCACTGATGAGTCATCCCCCTCAACAGTACCCAAAGCGGTGTATCTGTTTTGCAGGGGGCTGACCGCAGCGGACCCCTGCACTACTTTCCTTCCACTGCTCTTCCTGTTGGTCATCCATCCCTTATCTGGCTGTGTACCCTTTACCTGCGGTGTGACCAACTCGCTAAACGTGCTATTCACATCATTCTCAGCATCGTGGATGCTCCAGAGTGAATCCACCCGTAGCTCCAATGCCGCAATGCGGTCCGTCAGGAGCTGCAGGCGGATACACTTCCCGCACAGGTAGTCGTCAGGAACACCGGAAGCGTCCCTGACTTCCCACTAATTACAGGAGGAGCATAACACGTGTCCGAGCTCTCCTGCTATGACTTAACCCTTAGATAAACTTAATTTGGCAACAGCAATGCTAAATGTTACTTACTGATATAGAAGAAAAAAGAAAAGCTACTCGCCAATCATCAGCCAATCACTTACCCCCTTGGCTGTGACATCACCTTTCGATTTCTTTGTACTTCTTTTTTGCCTCCTTGCTCCACCGGCTGGCCTCTCCGACTCACAAACTCCCGAGCCTCTCCGACGCTGGGCCTTTTGTAGGCAGCCTCGATCTCCAGGCTCCGCCTCTCCACTCAAGAACCCCAGAGCCTCTTCTCGATGCTGGGCCTTTTGTAGGCCGCCTCGATCTCCCCGCTCCGCCTCTCCACTCACAAACCCCAGAGCCTCTCCTCGACGCTGGGCCTTTTGTAGGCCGCCTCGATCTCCCCGCTCCGCCTCTCCGACTCACAAACTCAGACACAATTATGAATTCCCATTTAAATGAAATGGAAAATTGTCTTACCTAATAGAAAATAAATATATTCTTCTGAATTTTTTATGTTCAGCAAGGTGTTGGGGGATGAAACATCCTACATATGAAGCACCCAGTAACAGTATCAAGGACAGATGTAGCATGCTTAGTGCAGAGAATATCTCCCTCCTCACTGCCCCAGCACAGAAGAGCATTCTCTACCTTACCAGTGTGATTTTTCCCAGACTAATCTTGCTGTTGTTTCCATGTGGGTTTGCCAATCTAGTATGTGTCAAATAATATTTAATAAGGTTTTTCATTTTTTTTCTCGCAGGTTGCCATGGTTGAAGTTCAGCTGGAGATGGAGTACAACTACCCCAAGTTGCTGCTCATTGCCTTCAGTGCCTGCACCACCGTGCTGGTTGCTGTCCACCTCTTTGCCCTTCTGATCAGCACTTGCATCCTCCCCAATGTGGAGGCCGTCAGCAACATCCACAATCTCAACTCTGTCAACGAGTCACCGCATGAACGCATGCACTACTACATCGAGCTGGCTTGGGGCTTCTCGACTGCACTCGGCATCCTCCTCTTCCTCACCGAGGTGGTCCTGCTCTGCTGGATCAAGTTCCTGCCAGTAGACAACGTTGTGAGGAACAAGGGCACTGCGTCCGGTGGGGTCCAGACAGGAGGGGGGCACGCTGGGTGGAACGCAGCTTTGGCGTCCACCATTATCATGGTACCGGTGGGCCTTATTTTTGTGATTTTCACCATACATTTTTACCGTTCGTTGGTGGGGCACAAAACAGAGCGTCACAATCAGGAAATTGAAGAACTGCACAAGCTGAAGGTACAGCTGGATGGGCATGACCGGGTCTTGCAAGTGGTTTGAAAAGTAGCAATAGCAAAAAAAATAATTAGTCCAATCAATCCTGGGATTCTGAGCTTCAAGAGCCCATTAGATCTCAGTTGCAAATGCCAAATGGACTCGCCTGTTACATTCAGAAATCCAAGTTTACAACTGTGGCTTTGACGTGTCTTTGTGGTTCCAGTATTTGCTGCGTTGTCAAGAGAGAGAGGAAAACTGTCCTAGCTCGAGCAACTCTTTCCCTTTGTTGCCGAATGAAGATGTAAACTGGAATTCTAAGGCTATACAGAAGTACTTCAGATTGCACTGATACCTTGCCAGGCATTGATGAACTGTGACTTGAACTAAAAGGACACCGGCCCAAAAGAACTTACTTCATTACAGGGTTAAAAACTCTAGAGGCACCAGATGAAAATGTGGACCAATCCCAAGTTTTCTCCAGTCCACCATTTTGTTACAGTACAGGAGTTGAACATAGGTCAGAAATCTGGATAAATGGCTCCATCTGCAGCATACAGAGAGAGAGAGTGTGATGGATCAGACCAGCAGTGAAAAGCTGTAACAGACGATCCAAGGATCAATAGGAATGGTGTTTGCCATGTTTCTGGAGTGTCAGCGATTTATACAGTAGATTCTTCCCCTCCCTATCATTAAGAACATAAGAAATAGAAGCAGGAGAGTAGGCCATTTGGCCCCTCGAGCCTGCTCCCCCATTCAATAAGATCATGGCTGATCTTGACCTCAACTCCACTTCCCCATCCGCTCCCCATAACCCTTGACTCCTTTATCATTCAAAAATCTCTTATCTCCACTTTGAATATATTCAATGACCCAGCCTCCACTGCTCCCCAGGGTAGAGAATTCCACAGATTCACGACCCTCTGAGACAAGAAATTCCTCCTCGTAGAAACATAGAAATTTACAGCGCAGAAGGAGGCCATTTCGGTCCATCATGTCCGCGCCGGTCAACAAAGAGCCACACAGCCCTCGGTCAGCAGCCCTGAAGGTTACAGAGAGGTAAAGAGCATCTAGCCCAACCAGTCCGCCCTACATAACTGCGACACCCCATGCGCCGAAACATTCTACAGTCCACCCCAACTGGAGCCATGTGATCTCCTCTACATTTTAAATGGGCAACATCTTATTCTGAAACTATACCCCCTAGTTCTAGATTCCCCCACGAGGAGAAAGATCATCTCTCTCTACCTTGTCGAGCCCTGTCTACCCTACCCTCAACTGAAATTGATAATAGCAGCTTTAATAAAATAAAACCTGCTTTCTCTTGCTAGGCACCTCCAGGACTAAAATGTATCCAATGCTGATTATAAGAGTATGATGATCCAGTGGGGGCTTGCCTATTAATGTCCCCCCATTTGAGGCCTCTGCTTTGCAGCATTGCTGCTATGAGCTAATGCTATCCGGAGCTAAGCGGAGTGGGTGCTCAACCTGTGCCCCTCTACTCTGGCAACGCGTACCAATGCTCCAATGCAATGTGCCACGGTACCGCCACAGTATTAACGGTAAGCTATTAAAATCCTGACAGGTGGGTCACCTTATTTAATCTAAAGCCCAGATCCTGCTGTATACGCTGTTCAGTGTATTCAACTGTTTCGATCTCAGCAGACAGTTACACCGCTGATGTGGAGTGAAACTGAGGCTTGCCCTGCCCATTACCTGTCAAACCCTCGACATCTAGGGGAATAGCTCTTGCGAAAAGGAGGAGAAATGTAACTTTAAAAATTGCTTAATTTATCACGCTCTCACTTCTCCCCTAATTTTTTCAACCATGGTACTGTCCTGCACTGTGGAGCTTGGCCTTTCAGCTTATTCAGTTAAAGTTTCAGCATTTTGATTACTGAGTTTTAATAAAGGAGCAATCAATTGTTACAATGTTAAATTTTAGGTATTTTTTAAAATAACAGTTGCAAGAAATGATATAACATTTGCTTGTATGAAATCTGGAGTGATGGGAGCGGAGCCAGTTTTGATTATGATTATAGAAAAAATCCACATCGGACCTTATCTGCCTCTGTCGGAGGGCAGCGGGGCGGTGATTGTTAAGGTTGGTGCCTTTTTAGGATGGATTTTTGCGTACTGTGTTAATGGTAAGGTATTAACATCCAACACTTAACCTAATTCGAGTGTTTAATTCCTGATGAGCAATCTTTAGGTAAGGGGCAGAAGGAAGTAACTGAGTTTCCGTGAGGATATTGATGGGTGAAGAGGAAATTGGGCTGCTGCATCCATATTTCTTAGTTGGGTGAGATAGGAATCCGTCACTGAGTGCACACATTGTTTTGCAGGCTTGTGGATTTGTAAGATACACATTTTGAGGGCGATCAATTCAGCCCTACTGCACACACCAAATAAGAGACCAACTGTCGCATGTTTGCCGTTTTGATGTTTACTTGTACAGCACCAACATACTTTACTACAATTGTGGCCTTGTTACTGAAACTAGTGACCTACTGTGCTTTTTCTAATACATTATTGTGGTCTGATTGTTCCTTGGATCAGGCAGTGTGTAGTCTTAAGCTTCCCATGTACAATATATGCTGACCTTTTGTGTGTGTTTTATATGTGAACACTTAATTGTCTTAATCTTTATGGGGTCAAAAGCTTCTGTGGCTTGAGTTGGAGAACAGTGTAGTGTGCCGTTGGTTCGCTGTGCTTCATTACAAAACTTAAAGCAACAGTAACTTACACGAGGGGCAACAGTTGGTATACTGTTATTTTCAATTTTATAAACTAGATTCGTGGGCAAATGAGATGATGCCTTTTTTTTTTAAATCTCTTCTCTGGCACTTTGACCAGTATTTTCTGCTTGCAAGCCTTGTACATACTCTGTATACAGTACCTTTTATTGGTTTGCTAGCTTGGTGGCTGCATGGATGTTTGTCCTGTAGCTGTTGAAGAAATGAAAGTTACATTTGAAATAAAGTATTGCCAAACAGGTTTTGTAACATCAGAGCCATGAACTGTGGTTATTATAGATTAATCTTGCACAAACATGGTGCTTTGAAATCTGTCCTCCCACATCCGACGTGTTTTTTCTTTGCCATCGCATTTCAGCTGTCCAAAATAAACTGTTTTTGTGCAGATGATTGTGGGTAAGTCAGGGTAGCAGACATCGCATTCCATTGTGGAGTAATAATTAATTAATTGTGATGATACTGACGCTCACAGAATGGTGAGGATCCCGCCCAACCACTCCCGGGTGGTGAGTTCCTGGTCTCAGCCAGCACATCTGGGAGAATCAGTGTCTGGAAGAAAGCTGCATCCCGAGAAGATGACGACACCAGGAATACGACTGTAGCACTGGCAGAAACACGCAAACAAATCGGGAGTGCTTCAGAAAGCGTTAACACCTTGCGAATAATCCGCTGGCTTAAAGATACTGAGAGGACATAAAACCTGTCTCAAATCAGTATAGTTTCAGTTGAAGTACTGGAAGTGGGTTGGACACTGGATTTAAATCCAGCAAAGAATGTTGGGATGAAAGCTGTCTTTTCGACAAAAGTATCTTTGTGAAATTAGTTTGCTGCATCCCAATCCGGCAGGCCTAATGTCACCATCTGACTCGGAACGGCCACAGCATAGCTGATGTGGGAAATGGAGCATTGTCAGATTGGTGCAATACCTACAGCTCCATTTTGCTTCGAGCTATGCTCCACCTGACTCGGGACTGCTTGACGAAGGGTGACTTGAAAGGAAAAGTGCTCCATTCTCCAGCACCATCATCCATCATGTGAGTGAAGGGAGTGGGCCACAAAAATCACAAGTGTCAAGTGAAGCTGGTACAAGGCTCGATACGTGGTGCGCCCAATGGTAACTTCATTCAATGTCTGACAGCGAAGGGGTTTTTAGGCAAGCTCACAATGACCAGAGCAATGCTTAAATTTAGCTTGAATAGGGTGAATTTTAATAAATCAAGATAGTTGTTTTCACCACAAAGTTTCAATCTAAATATAATTGTCATGCCTGACATTTCAGCTAATTCTTCCTCCAGTTCTTTGTTGTGTTCCAGATTATCTCTGACTGCTCGTGTCCTTTAATGGTGCAGTATCACTAAGAACATAATAGGAGCAGGAATAGGCCATTTGGTCCCTCGAGCTTGTTTGGCGCCATTCAATAAGATCATGGCTGATCTGATCCTGGGCTCAGCTCCACTTCCCTGCCCGCTCCCCATAACCCTTTACTCTCTTATCGTTCAAAAATCTGTCTATCTCTGCCTTAAATATATTCAATGACCCAGCCTCCACAGCTCTCTGGGACAGAGAATGCCACAGATTTACAACCCTCTGAGAAAATAAATTTCTCCTCATCTCAGTTTTAATTGTGCGGCCTCTTATTCTAAGACTATGTCCCCTAGTTTTAGTTTCCCCTATGAGTGGAAATATCCTCTCTACATCCACCTTGTCGAGCCCCCTCATTATCTTATGTTTCAATAAGATCACACCTCATTCTTCTGAATTCCAATGAGTATAGGCCCAACCTACTCAACCTATCTTCATAAGTCAATCCCCTCATCTCTGGAATCAACCTAGTAAACCTTCTCTGAACAACCTCCAATGCAAGTATATCCTTCCTTAAATACGGAGACCAAAACTGTACGCAGTACTCCAGGTGTGGCCTCACCAATACCCTGTACAGTTATAGCAGGACTTCTCTGCTTTTATACTCTATCCCCCTTGCAGTAAAGGCCAGCATTCCATTTGCCTTCCTGATTACTTGCTGTACCTGCATACTAACTTTTTGTGTTTCATGCACAAGGACCCCCAGGTCCCTCTGTACTGCAGCACTTTGCAATTTTTCTCCATTTAAATTATGATTTGCTTTTATATTATTTCTGCCAAAGTGGATAACCTCACATATTCCCACTTTATACTCCATCTGCCAAATTTTTGCCCACTCACTTAGCCTGTCTATATCCCTTTGCAGTTTTTTTGTGTCCTCACAATTTGCTTTCCCACCCATCTTTGTATCATCAGCAAACTTGGCTACATTACACTCAGTCCCTTCATCCAAGTCATTAATATAGATTGCAAATAGTTGAGGACCCAGCACCGATCCTTGCGGCACCCCACTAGTCACCCAACCGGAAAATTGCCCATTTATCCTGATTCTCTGTTTTCTGTTAGTTAGCCAATCCTCTATCCATGCTAATATATTACCCACAACCCCGTGAACTTTTATCTTGTGCAGTAACCTCTTATGTGGCACCTTATCAAATGCCTTCTGGAAATCCAAATACACCACATCCACTGGTTCCCCCTTATCTACCTTGCTCGTTACATCCTCAAAGAACTCCAGAAAATTTGTCACACATTTGTCCCCTTCATAAAATCATGCTGACTGCTTGATTGAATTATGCTTTTTCAAATGTCCCGCTACTGCTTCCTTAACAATGGACTCCAGCATTTTTCCAATGACAGATGTTCGGCTAACTGGTCCATAGTTTCCTGCTTTTTGTCTGCCACTTTTTAAAAAATAAGGGCGTTACATTTGCGGTTTTCCAATCTGCTGGGACCACCCCAGAATCCAATGAATTTTGGTAGATTGCAACCAATGCATCCACTATCTCTGCAGCCACTTCTCAAGACCCTAGGATGTAAGGCATCAGGTCCAGGGGACTTGTCTGCCTTTAGTCCCATTATTTTACCTAGTACTACTTCATTAGTGATTGTATTAAGTTCCTCCCTACCTATAGCCCCTTGATTATCCACTATTGGGATGTTTTTAGTGTCTTCTACCATGAAGACTGATACAAAATATTTGTTCAACATCTCTGCCATTTCCCTGTTCTACATTATTATTTTCCCAGTCTCATCCAACATTTACTTTAGCCACTCTTTTCCTTTTTTATGTACCTGTAGAAACTCTTACTATCTGTTTTTATATTTTGTGCAGGTTTACTTTCATAATCTATCTTCCCTCTCTTAATCATTGCCGTTCCTTTATTACAAGCCTCCATTATTTCTTGATTTATACTCCGTGCAACAGTGTAGCTATTGTTAGGGGGCCTATAGATATGCCCACCAGTGACTTTTTCCCTTTATTATTCCTTATCTCCACCCAAACTGATTCAACATCTTGATCCTCTGAGCCAATATCGTTTCTCATGAACACACTGATCCCATCCTTTATTAATAGTGCTACCCCACCTCCTTTTCCTTTCTGTCTGTCCTTTCAAATTGTTAAATACCCCTGAATATTTAGGGTTAGACTTTCCACTTCACATTGCCCATTTATGGCACATATATGGCCCAAAACGGACCTTTATTGCCCATTTTGAGCAAGAAGTGGAAATTAGGCCTAAAATATCGCCCGAAAAACAGGTGTCTAAGTTTCCACTTTGATCGCCGAGAAGATTGCCAAAATTATAGCCCACACAAGGCCCATCCCAAATTTCAGCATCTAGCATGCATTTTGCTGGGCCGATGCAAGGCCCAAAAGAGTGCTAAGAAATAGTTGCTTTTTCTGGGCCTAAGAGAAGGAAAATGGGCACTACGGATGCCATTTTGACTTCAATGGAAGGGTGGAGGATTAGTTGTGATTTATTGAGAGTTAGTTGTATTCAGAATATTGGGACAGGGAATATAAATAGGTATTACTATGTTATTTTTAGTAAATAGGTTTTATATAATAGAATTTATTAGGTTTTATATATATATTGAATTTATTAAATAGATTTTACATCGTGAAGGTATTTACTGATATTGTTGGGACCTATCAAACTGACATGCAGCATAGAGCGTACAAAGTGATTAGATATTGTTGAGTGATTATTAAAATGAGACATCAGCACGCTACACACTGCTGCATTTGACAGGTGACTGAAGCTCTTTACGCTCGTGGAGGGACTTCATAAGCTTCACAATAACCAGGGAGGCACAGACCAAGAGTACTTTCGGTTTCTCGAGAATAGCAGACTTACACAAGTTGCAGGGAGGAATAGACTGTACGCACATTGCCCTCAAAGGACCCTTAAAGAACGCAGAGGTCTTTCGTAACAGAAAGGGGTTCCACTCGCTAAACGTGGACATTCAGATGTTGATTTACAGTTAGGGTTAACCAAAAGTTTCAATTGCATGGGGTGTCCTTGTTGTCTTGCCTGCACTGGCCTATCATCAGAATTTATGCTTATTTTATAAAGTTTAATATTACTAAAGTGTTACTAAAGTACTTGTATATTAAAAGAATAAACAAATATGGATTAACTGTATAGTTGATAAATGTAACTGAGAGAAGACACAATTTATTGAATTAAAGAACATTTTTTTTATTAACAAATATGAAAAAAAAATTGATAAACTATCCCTCCAACCCCCTGCCCCCCGCACCAACCCACCCACCCCTCAAATACATAAAATCTTAACAATTAACAAATAACAACTAACAAAATAAGAACAATTGAACAAGTAAACAGTGAACAAACTTTGTGGGAAAAAACTCCCCCCGCCCCCCCAAACCTGCGGCCACATTTCCCTCCAGGTCCAGTCCCACCCCGTGTTTGTACCCCACCCGCCCATTTTGGTCTACGCAGACCGACACCAAGACGTCGTGCAGAGTGGGACGGCAAGACTTTCTGCCGTGGTGGAGGTGACGGAGCGGAAGCCTGAAGCTCCACTTCCGAGTCAGGAGGAACTGGGTCTCGCTGCGAGCAGACACGACACCTTTGGGTGCAGCACCGTGTCCAGCCAGCAACGCATGCCGTAGGGCATTGGTTGCGGCTGTCTGCTGCCGAATGGCCTTCAACGTCTCACTTGCAGTCCGTGCTTGCTCGGAAGACCAGTCGGAGAAGTTCGTGCAGAACTCATTCCAGGTTGCTGGAAACTGGCTCCAGTTTGTGGAGAGCTGGCTCCAGCTGGCAGAGAATCCTGCGAAACCCTGGATAAGACCGCGACCGTCTCCCTGCACAGGATTATTAAGCTCTCAGTCTGGCCCTCCTTGGTAGGCGATTGCTCATCCCGCTGACCGGACCTCCGTGGGGTCGGCGTTTGCAAAATTACGTTCCTTGACGTCGCCACCTGCACACCGTTTGGTTCCGGTGCCTCTTCCATCTCAATTGAGATGGCCGCAGGTTGTTTCTCTGCCCCCCCCCCCCCCCCCCCCAACAAAAACAATCTCATCGTCCTCCTCTTGCTCCGCCTCAAATTGTCTGATGGATTGCGTGATAACGTCCTCCTCCTCCATCTCTTCCTCCTGCGAGCTGTTGGAGGGTTGATATTTGTGGATGTCTCCGCTACTTCACCTTGCTCAACGGACACTTCATCTTAGAACGATGAATGACATTTCTAAACAACTCATAACAATACATATCAATATATATCAATATCAATATTTCAATAACCTAAAACATTGCAATAATTGTCAAAACCCCATATGCACAAGGGTTCACCAGGGTTAACATGGCCTCATTCGTAGATCAAGACTCCATCAAAATTATTGAATTATAACTGCATAACATTACATGCGTAACTACGATATTTTTAGTATGTATTTAGTAATGTTTGACACATTGCACAGTTCCCATTACTCACGAGACTGAAGGGTGGGTTCGGCCACGGGTCATGACCGAACGGCTTTCAGGCCTCACCAAGGCCACCGCAAGCTCCTCGTATTGCATAAGAACGTGTACCGTCACGGAGCCGCCACCTGTCCTCCTTTGCTCCGCGCGGTTGATAGTTATCTCCTTCTGTAAATTATAATTTAACATTGAACGGCATAAGCTAATGGACTTGACAATAAACATTTAAGACTGACTGATTTAAATATTCAATTTATTACATAACATTGTAGTGCATATGAATAATTTTTAATACTATATGATTCACCTTAATGTTGAGAATAAATGTATTTTTAATTTAATTATTTTATATTATAAATAAATGACAGAGGATTCTAATTACAATTTATAAACATCAAGTAAATACATATGTATGATTTTAAATATGACATGTTTTAAATATAGAATTTAAAATGCAACTTACTCTGGTAGCTGCATATGAATAATTTTTAATACTATAACATTCAACTTAGAGTGAATAAATGTATTTATAATTTAATTTAATTACTTTACATTATAAATAAATGACAGGATTTTATTTACAATTTATAAACATCAAGCAAATACTACATATAATTTATAAGCATCAAGTAAATACTACATATGTGTGATTTTAAATATGTTTTAAATATAGAATATATAATGCAACTTACTCTGGCAGCTGCCAGCAGGCTGTTCCATCTCTTGCAGCACTGGTCAGCAGTCCGCACCTCATTAGATGCCGATGAGTCTCCAGCCAAATTCTACGATATGCACGGGGTGAGGGTTTCCCATGCCCACCCCGTGTCAAGTCCTCCCACCTCGTTCTGACAACATTAACAAGGGCCTCGTTGGCCTCCTCACTAAAGGCTTTGGCCCTTCTCCTTTCCATCTCCCTTTCTTTTTGCAGTTGCATTTGCATCGACATTGCTACGAGATAATTAGGATACGAGATAATAGATGCTAGGTAATCGATCCTAGATACTATATACTAGCTAATAGATCATTCAAATGTACTAGATTTGTCAAATATAATGATTTATTTGAATTATTCTCGCAGCAAACGACCAAGTCCTCTCTCCTTCTCTCTCCCACTCTCTCTGATCCTCCCTGTGCTTCTGAGCATGTGTGATGACCTATAGACTCTCCAAAAGCGGCAAAGAAAATCAACCCCCAAAAAAATCCTACACGTGCGCACAATAGCATTGCTAGGGAAGCTTTTTTCTTCTATGACTTCCGTTTGACTTCCGCTTTTTTTAAGCAATCGTGAGATCGCTGAAAAATCAGATCGCCCATTTGACATCGCCGGGGTATGGCCGAGTGGAAAATCGCAAAAAAAAATGGGCCTTGTGCCGGCGATCAGCACGGGCGATACGACACGCATTGCTTGACCCATGGCCCATTTTTTGGGGCCTTAGCCACCTAGTGGAAAGTCTAGTCTTAGTTCCCAGTCTTGGTCACCTTGCAACCAATGGCTATCAGATCATACCAATTTGTATCTATTTGTGCCGTCAACTCATCTATTTTGTTACGAATGCTATGTGCTTTCAGACAAAGAGCTTTTACATTTGTTTTTTACCCTTTTTTCCTGCTTGTTTCCTCTGTCCTTCAAACTCACTTTCTACATTTTTGCTTTCTAATTCCAGTTTTACTCCCCTCCCTACTGAATCTATTCTCAGGTTCCCATCCCCCTGCCAAGCTAGTTTAAACCCTTCCCAACAACTCAAGCAAACACCACCCCCCCCCTGTCCCGGTGAGGATATTGGTCCTGGCTCTGCTGAGGTGCAACCCGTCTAAGTTCCACTAAAGCCTTTTTTGGTAAAAGTATGAACTGCTTTTTATTATTAGTAAACTCAAAGCTATGCATGGGTCACGACTCGAACACAAGCAATCCAGCGTGCTGCTAGTGGATTTATTCTGCTTGCGCTAATCCACTTCCCCATAGCTAGTAAAAGTCTGGCAACAAGGGTTGCAGCTCAGTGATACAACACTGTGGTAATTGTTCTGCTTGTCCTGGTATTTTAATGGATACGAAGAATGCTGTGTTGAACCATGCCAGGTCTGCTATTTAAATGGACTGTGAATGTTGGAAATCTGATATAAAAACAGCAAATGCTGGAAATATACAGTGAGCAATTCAGCAGCTGAAAGACAAAAATGGGTTAATGGTTCAGGCCAGTTCTAATGTGCAATCGCATCCCAAGATTGCCTGCTATCAAAAGAGGCAAGGTGCAAGGATTGCTCCCAACCACTTTACTCAGAGGGTGAAGGTGAATGTGTGGAACAAACTTCTATGGTGGGCAGGGCGGGGGGGGGGGGAAGAGAGTGCGTGGAGAATTTGGATGGATGTCTGAGGGAGTTGACGATTGAGGGGATTCGTTTTTTGGAACTGGCCAGATGGACTGCAGAGTCTTTTCCAATTCTGTACTTTCCTATTTCAGATGCTGATGGCCTGCAATGTGTTCCTAGCCATTTTTCTTTGTTGGAAGCTTGTTTTGCTTAAGTCATAATATGGTTAGAAGGAGAGAAAGAGAATGAATTACAGGGAAACTATAAATACTTTCTGCATTTCCTGAGATTCGTAACCTGTCTATACTGATTCTATTTGTTTCATTATTCCAAAGATTTAAATCCAATTTGGTTGTGGCAAGTCATTTTTTTGTGCTGCTCAAGTAAGGAATGTTAGCACCAAGGAATGGAATAAGTTCCATCCCAAGCAGTCATTGTCCTGTATAGCATAATTGGATGCTGAGTATAGCTGCCTCCACTATGGCTTTAATGGTCCCAAGCTCAGGAATGGTCCTTTCATTGCATCAGTCTGACATTTCCTTCTCCCATTCTGTGGTCTCTCAGAATAAGATTGTGAGTTAGTGCCAAACTAGAGGCAGTTTTACAATGTGAGCCAATTGGATTTTAATGAATTAGCCTCGCAATCTGCAGACAGAGAAGACTTTGGACTGGATTTGAACCTAGATCCCAGAGGTGAAATGCAGTATTTAGCCCACATTTCCCAGATTGCTTCTTCCTCTCCCACGTAACATTTTTATTTTTATTAGTGATCGTTGTAAGGCAAGAATAGCTGAAGCCCTAGCTGGACAGTGACTTTATTTCTAGCTTGTTAGTATTAGAGCTAGGCCATTTAGAAGGGAAATTGAGATGCACTTTTTCACACAATGGCTAGTAAAAATCTGAAATTCCTGCCCCAAAAGGTGGTGGATGCTGGGGCAATTGGAGCTTTCAAGACTGATAAAGTATTGTTAGGTAAAGGTACCAAGAGATATGGAACAAAGGTGACTAAATGGATTTGAGGTACAGATCAGCTATGATCTAATTGAATGGTGGAGCAAGCTGAATGGCCTATTCCTGTTCCTATGCTCCTATTGTCAGTCTCAATACAGCAAGGCTGTTCCTCTGGCACAGAGCCTCATGTAGCTGGAGAGCGGGTTGGAGAATTGCAAGTATAGCCTTGCTGAATTCGCCCAGTGTCCCCTTCAAGCACATTAGCACTCAAGCAAAAGTGCGCTAAGGTATTGGAACATAATTTCCTAGTACTTTATCTCCCTGGCTACACATCATAAGATCTTGTTTATCTTCTTTACTGCTGGTGCATACCGTGCTGATAGTTTGGCGAGATGGCCACACATGCCTCGGATGCCTCTCTTGTGTTATGCTCTGCAGAATAATATTGATTAGCTTGTATTCCCGCTACTTATTTCCCTAGTTTCACCACCTTGCATTTATCCTCAGTAAGCCACATCTCACGCTTGTTAGCACAACTTTCTGTTCTACCCAAATATCTCTGTATTTGGTCCACTCTTGCATTATATTACTTGCAACCACCCCAAGTTCATCAGCAGCAAACTTGGGCAGCAAGAATTGGTCATTTGTTTGAGCCAGACTTAAGGGAGGGGCCAAGTCATTCAATTCAAATACAAACATTTTCTGGGATTATTTCAAATATATATTTGATTGGGAGCTCCTTTTGAGCGAACAGTGTCATTTAAATTTGTTTGGCCCCAGTCATCCCAATGTTCAGAGATAGTCAGGCCAGAGAATTCCATGGAAGGCGAAGAAAGAAAAATCTACCCTGTAAGAATTACATGCCTAATAATTTAGCACAGCAGTCACATCTATTTCCTATTCACTCTTAAAAGCTGTCAAAAAAAACAGTTGTCATAGCTACTATTCTTGTATTTAACTTATCTTTTACTGTTAGTTACATTCTGGTGACGTGTTATTTTGCCGCCTTCCAAAATTAAGGAAGAGCACTTGATATAACCGATAAACCAAAGAACTATTTGAAGTGAAGGGGGTTCTTCGTTTGATGCCTGGCCATGCTACCTCGCTATCTGGGTAAGTAAAAGCACTCTCTGAGACATATAGAATCATAGAATAGTACAGCACAGAAAGAGGCTATTCGTCTCATCGCGTCTGTGCCGGCTCTTTTGAAGGCTTCTATTGAATCTGTATCCACCACCCTTTCAGGCAGTGCATTCCAAATCCTAACCTCATAAAAAAAAGTTTTTCCTCATGTCGCCTTTGGTTCTTTTGCCAATCACCTTTAATCTGTGCCCTCTGGTTATCGACCCTTCAGCATCACCTACAAGAGAGGTCTGTCATGTGGAACCCAAAAGAAACAAAATAGAATAAAAAGAGTAAAGGCCCAAGAATGTATTACTATGTTGTAATATTTTACCTACTAGAGAGGTCACTGGCCTGTAGTTCCATTTATAAATTGGTTTGCATTCACTCCTTGGCCATCTCTCCTGTTCCCCTAATGATACCTGCTATGGTCTGATTGGTCTGCGCACCTCAAATTCTGTGCTCTTGAACATCTCTGATTATAATCACTCAATCATCGGTGGCCAGGCCTTCAGCTGCATGGGCCCTAAGCTCTGGAACTCCCTCCATAAACCCCTCTACCTCTCTTTCCTCCTTTAAGATGCTCCTTAAACCCTACCTCTTTGACCAAGCTTCTGGTCACCACCTGTAATTTCTTCTTGTGTGGCTCGGTGTCAAATGTATTTGTTTTGTCTTATAACACGAAGCGCCTTGGGACGTTTTACTACGTTAAGCGTGCTATATAAATATGAATACAAGCAGTTGTTGTATTAGACACTTCCTAACTGCGCTGGTGCTCTTGCAAACAGTCCATCTGGACCGGAAACCATGTGTCCTTCACCTGTCCATTACCTCTTCATTTGCTGTTTTCATTATTCTTGATATTTCCTCTTCCCTGGAAATTCTACCAAAACCTTAGCTTCCTTCATGAAGACTGACACAAAGAGGTTAGCTAAGATATCTGCCATGCCATTTGTTTATTACCTTTGGGATTCACCAGGAGTCCTACTGCTACCCTGACCACTTGTTTGCATTCCTGAAAACCTTTCACAATTTGCTTTAAAACTTCCCGCAATTTTAATCTTATTTTTTACTTTAGCTCTTGGCCAGTTTGTTAAATCAAACACAACTTGCATTTATATCGTGCCTTTAATGTTGTAAAACATCCCGAAGCACTTGACAGGAGCGTTAGCAGACAAAATATCAAATCAAGCCACATGAGATATTAGGACAGATGATCAAAAGCTTGGTCAAAGAGGTAGGTTTTAAGGAGCGTCTTAAAGGAGGAGAAAGAGAGAGGCGGAGAGGTTTAGGGAGGGAGTTCCAGAGCTTAGGACCATGGCCGCCAATGGTGCAGCAATTAATGCCAGAATTAGAGTAGCGCAGAGATCTCAGGATTGTAGGGCTGAAGGAAGTTACAGAGGTAGGGACGAATTTGAAAAGGGGGATGAGAATTTTAAAATGGAGATGTTACCGGACTGGGAGCCAATGTAGGTCAGTGAGCTTAAGGATGATGGGTGCATATAGGTACCAACGATATAGGTAAAAAGCGGGATGAGGTCCTACAAGCTGAATTTAGGGAGCTAGGAGTTAAATTAAAAAGTAGGACCTCAAAAGGTAGTAATCTCAGGATTGCTACCAGTGCCACGTCCTAGTCAGAGTAGAAATAGCAGGATAGCTAAGCTGAATGCTTGGCTTGAGGAGTGGTGCAAGAGGGAGGGATTCAAATTTCTGGGACATTGGAACTGGTTCTGAGGGAAGTGGGACCAGTACAAACCGGACAGTCTGCACCTGGACAGGACCGGAACCAATGTCCTAGGGGGAGTGTTTGCTAGTGCTGTTGGGGAGGGGTTAAACTAATATGGCAGGGGAATGGGAACCTTTGCAGGGAGACAGAGGGAAATAAAATGGGGGCAGAAGCAAAAGATAGAAAGGAGAATGGTAAAAGTGGAGGGCAGAGAAACCCAAGGCAAAAATCAAAAAGGGCCACATTACAGCAAAATTCTAAAGGGACAGAGTGTTAAAAAGACAAGCCTGAAGGCTCTGTGCCTCAATGCGAGGAGTATTCGTAATAAGGTGGATGAATTAACTGCACAGACAGCTATTAACGATTATGATATAATTGGGATTATGGAGAAATGGTGACCAAGGCTGGGTATTCAACATTTAGGAAGGATAGACAGAAAGGAAAAGGAGCTGGGGCAGCATTGCTGGTTAAAGAGGAAATTAACGCAATAGTAAGAAAGGACATTAGCTTGGATGATGTGGAATACCAAAGGGCAGAAAACACCAGTGGGACTGGGTACAGACCACCAAACAGTAGTAGTGAGGTTGGGGAGAGCATCAAACAAGAAATTAGGGATGCGTGCAATAAAAGTACAGCAGTTATCATGGGCGACTTTAATCTACATATAGATTGAGTTAACCAAGTTGGTAGCAATGCAGTGGAGGAGGATTTCCTGGAGTGTATTAGGGATGGCTTTCTAGACCAAAATGTCGAGGAACAACTAGAGAGCTGGCCATCCTAGACTGGGAGTTGTGTAATGAGAGAGGACGAATTCGTAATCTTGTGCGAAGCCCCCTGGGGAAGAGTGACCATAATATGGTAGAATTCTTTATTGAGATGGAGAGTGACGGTGTCAATTCAGAGACTAGGGTCCTGAACTTAAGGAAAGGTAACTTCGATGGTATGAGACGTGAATTGGCTAGGAGAGACTGACAAATGATACTTAAAGGGTTGACAGTGGATAGTCAATGGCAGACATTTATAGATTACATGGATGAACTTCAGCAATTGCACATCCCTGTCTGGAGTAAAAATAAAACAGGGAACGTAGCTCAACTGTGGCTAACAAGGGAAATTAGGAATAGTGTTAAATCCAAGGAAGAGGCACATAAATTGGCCAGAAAAAGCAGTAAACCTGAGGACTGGGAGAAATTTAGAATTCAGCAGAGGAGGACAAAGGGTCTAATTAAGAGGGGGAAATAAAGTATGAGAGGAAGCTTGCAGGGAACATAAAAACTGACTGCAAAAGCTTCTATAGATATGTGAAGAGAAAAAGATTAGTGAAGACCAACCTGTCCTTTGCAGACAGAATCAGGTGAATTTATAATGGGGAACAAAGAAGTGGGAGGCCAATTGAACAAATACTTTGGATCTGTCTTCACATAGGAAGACACAAATAATCTTCCAGAAATACTAAGGGTTCAAGGATGTAGCGGAAAGGAGGAACTGAAAGAAATCCTTATTAGTCAGGAAATTGTGTTAGGAAATTGATGGGATTGAAGGCCGATAAATCCCCAGGGCCTGATAGGCTGCATCCCAGAGTACTTAAGGAAGTGGCCCTAGAAATAGTGGATGCATTGGTGATCATTTTCCAACGTTCTATTGACTCTGGACCAGTTCCTATGAAGTGGAAGGCAGCTAATGTAACACCACTTTTTAAAAAAGGAGGGAAGAGAGAAAACGGGGAGTTATGGACAGGTTAGCCTGACATCAGTGGTGGGGAAAATGTTGGAATCAATTATTAAAGATGAAATAGCAGCGCATTTGGAAAGCAGTGACAGGATTGGTCCAAGTCAGCATGGATTTATGAAAGGGAAATCATGCTTGACAAATCTTCTGGAATTTTTGGAGGATGTAACTAGTAGAGTGGACAAGGGAGAACCAGTGGATGTGATGTATTTGGACTTTCAAAAGGCTTTTGACAAGGTCTCACACAAAAGATTAGTGCACAAAATGAAAGCACATGGTATTGGGGGTAATGTATTGACGTTTAGAGAACTGGTTGGCAGACATGAAGCAGAGAGTCGGAATAAATGGGTCCTTTTCAGAATGGCAGGCAGTGACTTATGGAATGCCGCAGGGTTCAGTGCTGGGACCCCAGCTATTTACAATATACATGAATGATTTAGATGAAGGAATTGAATGTAATATCTCCAAGTTTGTAGATGACACAAAGCTGGGTGGTGATGTGAGCTGTGAGGATGCTAAGAGACTGCAGGGTGACTTTGACAGGTTAGGTAAGTGGGCAAATGCATGGCAGATGCAGTATAATGTGGATAAATGTGAAGTTATCCACTTTGGTGGCAAAAACAGGAAGACAGAATATTATCTGAATGGTGACAGATTCGGAAAAGAGGAGGTGCAATAAGACCTGGATGTCATGGTACATCAGTCTTTGAAGATTGGCATGCAGGTACAGCAGGCGGTGAAGAACGCAGATGGCATGTTGGTCTTCGTAGCTAGAGGATTTGAGTATAGAAACAGGGAGGTCTTACTACAGTTGTGCAGAGCCTTGGTGAGGCCACACCTGGAATATTGTGTTCAGTTTTGGTCCCCTAATCTGAGGAAGGATGTTCTTGCTATTGAGGGAGTACAGCGAAGGTTCACCAGATTGATTCCTGGGATGGCACGACTGACATATGAGGAGAGACTGGATCAACTGGGCTTGTATCCACTGGAGTTTGGAAGAATGAGAGGAGATCTCATAGAAACATATAAAATTCTGACGGGATTGGACAGGTTAGATGCAGGAAGAAGGTTCCCATTGCTGGGGAGTTCCAGAACCAGGGGTCACAGTCTAAGGATAAGGGGTAAGCCATTTAGGACCGAGATGAGGAGAAACTTCTTAACTCAGAGTGGTTAACCTGTGGAATTCTCTGCCGCAGAAAGTTGTTGAGGCCAGTTCGTTAGATATATTCAAAAGGGAGTTAGATATGGCCCTTACGGCCAAAAGGATCAAGGAGTATGGAGAGAAAGCAGGAAAGGGGTACTAAGGTTGAATGATTAGCCATGATCTTATTGAATGACGGTGCAGGCTCGAAGGGCAGAATGGCTTGTTCCTGCACCTAATTTCTATGTTTCTATGAATGGGACTTGGTGCGAGTTTTTGGATAAGCTCAAGTTTATGGAGAGCTTATGGAAGATGGCTGGCTGGCCAGGAAACCATTGGAATAGTCGAGTCTAGAGGTAACAAAGGCATGGATGAGGATTTAAGCAGCAGATGAGCTGATGCAGGAGTTGGGCTGTGTTACAGAGATGGAAATAGGCAGTCTTGGTGATGGAGTGGATATATGGTCGCTCATCTCTGGGTCAAATAGGACGCTGAGGTTGTGAATGGTCTTGTTCAGCCTCAGACAGTGGAGAGGGATGGGAAGTCGGTGGCTATGGAGCAGTTTGTGGCAGGATCCGAAGACAATGGCTTTGTATTTTCCCAATATTTAGTTGGAAGAAATGTCTGCTCATCCGGTATTGGATGTTGGATAAGTTGCATGACAAATCAGAAGCGGTGAAGGGGCCAAGAGGGGCGGTGGTGAGGTAGAACTGGGTATCGTCAGCATACATGTGGAGCCTGATGTTTTATTTTTGTAAGATGTCGCTGAGGGGCAGCATGATAGGAATAGGAGGGGGCCGTGGATAGATCCTTAGGGGACTCGAGGTAACGGTGTGGAAACAGGAACCGAAGCCATTGCAGGTGATTCTCTGACTACGATTTGATGGATAGGAAGGGAACAAGGAGAGGGCAGTACTTCCCAGCTGAACAACAGAGGAGAGGCTTTGGAGGAGGATGGTGTGGTCAACCATGTCAAAGGCTGCAGACAGGTTGAAAAGGATGAGGAGAGTTAGTTTAACATGGTCACAATCACAGTGGATGTCATTTGCAATGTCATTTCAGTACTGCGGCAGTGGAGGAAACCTGATTGGAGGGGTTCGAACATTGAGTTGTTGGAAAGATGGACACAGATTTGTGAGGTGACAACACATTCAGAACTTTTGAACGAAAAGGGAAATTGGAGATGTATTGGTAGTTGGCAAGGACAGAGGGGTCAAGGATGTTTTTTTTGAGGAGGGGTTGATGACGGAAAATTTGGAGGAGAGGGTGACGGTGCCTGAGAAAAGGGATCCGTTAACAATATCTGCTAACATGGGAGCCAGGAAGAGAAGTTGGGTGGTCAGGTGGAATACGATCGAGGGAGCAGAAAGAGGTCTCATGGACAAAACAAGGTCTGAAAGGGTATGAGGCAAGATACCCTCGGGGAGAAACTAGAGAAAGATGTGAGTTCAGGGCTAGCGCAGCAGAGACCTTAGAGGAAGTTTGGCTTGGTAGACTGGGGAAGGGAGAGAAGCAGCAGTGGCACCTGAACGAATTGTCTCAATCCTAGTGACGAAGCATGACCTCTGATAATCCCTTGGTCCCTTCAGAGTTGTTGCATAGTAATAGGCCCAACATTTTCGCTAAGCTGCGCGGCCATGCAGTGCTCTGGAGGTCCCACACAGGCTGCTCATTGGCTTTTACATGGAAGAAGCTCAAAAATTTGAATGGACCACGCAACCAGTTAAAGGGACAGCACATGAAAAATAATTAGAGGGAACATTGATTCTGTTGTCTATGCAAGCACTCTCTTAATGACTTCATGAGGTAGGGTTATGGCACTTGAACTGTAGTGACCTTAGTCCTCTATTGCAGCTCCTGGAGTGAGGACACCAAGAGGTGAGCTCCCTTTTATACTTGATTACCTGCAGTGTACAGGTGACCCTTGGGTCACCAGCAGCAGCACCCTTTGGTGTACAGGTATAGTATATACAGGATGAAGGTACATTCAGGTCTAATGTTACAGTCCAACATTAGCATGCATACATAACACATTCGGCCCCATATTTTTATCCCCACACCCCACTTACGAGTAGGTTCTTTTGACCATTTTCAGTTTAGCAGTCCAGAATCATGTCCACAAACACATTTTCACTCCTATATAAATCTCCCAATTTATCCCTCAAAAGTTGAAACTTCCCTTAGGTTTCATTGACTCCTCACACACTCCCTTATTTGAGTATAAATTTCCAGGTCTAGTCTTCCTCCTGACTTGGTGTCTATAACAGATCCCAATAGTTACTTTTCCCTTTCAAGTAGTGTCTCTGGCTTCATCTGTGCAGGATCCACTTTTCTCAATTGGTTATTATCATGTCACCCACTTTGTTCCGTCTATCATGGTGGTGCAGTTTATAATCCTGTAGATTCCTCCCTTCCCATTCTATGACCAATATTTAGCCAGCCCTTTGCAATTCCTCATTCGGTTAGATGTCCAGATTCCATTTTTGCTGCTGAGCCTCCTAGTTTTGAGACAACCATTGCCCCTAGTCCTGCGATTTACCACATGCATTGCTGCTATATACAATCTGCCATCTGCTGTTTGTCTTTTCTCACTCTATTTATTTTCCCTTGTTTTTGACTTGCATTGTTTGATGCAACTTTAAAAAAAAAATGTATTCTTGGGATGTGGGCATCTCTGGTAAGGCTGGCATTTATTTCCCATCCCTAGAAGGTGGTAGGCCTCCTCTTGAGCCACTGCAGTCCATATTCTTTTTAGTGGTTTGATACAATGGAGTGGCTTCTCAGGCTACCTCAGAGAGCAGAAGGGTATAGTGATCAATCTCACACACTGATGCTACACAATACAATGACCAGCCTCACACAAATACTACAGAATGCAATTGCTAGCTTTACACATCATTCATCATCATCATAGGCAGTCCCTCGGAATCGAGGAAGACTTGCTTCCACTCTTAGTGAGTCCTTAGGTGGCTGAACAGTCCAATACAAGAGCCACAGTCTCTGTCACAGGTGGGACAGATAGTCGTTGAGGGAAGGGGTGGGTGGGACTGGTTTGCCTCACGCTCTTTCCGCTGCCTGCGCTTGATTTCTGCAAGCTCTTGGCGACGAGACTCGAGGTGCTCAGTGCCCTCCTGGATGCACTTCCTCCACTTAGGACAGTCTTTGGCCAGCTACTCCCAGGTATCAGTGGGGATGTCGCACTTTATCTGGGAGGCTTTGAGGGTGTCCTTGTAACATTTCCGCTGCCCACCCTTGGCTCGTTTGCCGTGAAGGAGTTCCGAGTTCCAAGTAGAGCGTTTGCTTTGGGAGTCTCGTGTCTCTAAAATGCTCAATGTCCAGCCTTACACAATGATACAGAAAGATACATTGACCAGCCTTACACAATGATACTGAAGGGTACAATGACCAGCCTGACACAATGATACAGAAGGATACATTGACCAGCCTTACACAATGATACAGAAGGATACATTGACCAGCCTTACACAATGATACTGAAGGGTACAATGACCAGCCTTACACAATGATACAGAAGGGTACAATGACCAGCCTTGCACAATGATCCTTCTTGGGCAGTACCCCGGAGTCGAAGATGACTTGCTTCCACACTAATGAGTCCTATGTGGGATCTACAGACTCTGTCACAGGTGGGGCAGGTGGTGGTTGAAGGGATGGATGGGCGGGGTGTTTGGTTCGTCATACAATTTGTTGCACAATGATACTGAAGAGCACAATGACCAGCTTTACATAATATGTAAATTGGTCTCTGTATAAAACAGCATAAAAGGAACGTGTCTGAAACCCTTGCGGTTCTTTGTAACAGTCTTCGATGGTAATCATGGATAAAAATCTATCCCAGAGTTCCGATTCACATTCCTTTGAGAAGAATTTGTTTAATCTTAAAACAGTTAGCATTTTGATTAATCACGTAGACTGGTCAAGCATAATCTGAGACTTTGAAGAGATTTGGCAATTGAAAAGCACAACTGCATCTGCATGGCTGGAATTAAATCAGCACAAGGCATTCCGATGTCCTTCAAACAACCGATAATTTGATCAAATTAGGAATCACGGCTTACTGAGGCCACCAACCATTATAATTTTACAATGAGGTTTTTGGGGTCCAGTTTTTAAATGATTATGTATACCGTGTACATACACTGAAGGTAAAATTGCTATACTCATCGCCGTGTCTTAAACAGTTTTTACACTGCAGGTTCTTAATTTAAATCAATCAAATATATAAATTGCACACTTGGTTTTGCACATCAAAACACCCCACAGAAGCACATGACCCAGGGGAGGATCTACAAGAGGCAAAAACAGGAAAGAGGCTCTTGAGTTCTGAGGTCAGTTACTTTTTCATAAAGTAATGGGGGAAAAATTGCGGTCGGAGGCGTCTTTCAGCCGAATGCCTCCGACCCAAAAACATTTCACGAAAATACCTGGTTGTACCGGAGGAATGTAGGATTGCAGTCGGAGGCCTCCATTCGCTGCGCAGCGCATTGGAACATATCCTCCAGGTACGGATTTGTATCTTGGAATCACGTGGGCCTGGACCACCAATCACTATGTAGTATTCTCATTGATAATAATGCGAGCTCCCATTACTCCCAATGAGAGTACCCCCCTAAAACAATGGGCAGGGAAGTGGACCTGAGTCCGTGATCGGATCAGCCAAGATCTTATTAAATGGTGGAGCAGGATCGAGGGGCCGGATGGCCTACTCCTGCTCCTATTTCTTATTTTCTTAAACACAATAAATAAAAAATCATCTCACATATTTATAATTGATTGAAATTGAATGTAATTACATGTTGGGACTGACTATTTGTACTGTGTTTTTTCTGTCCTTCTGCACATGCGTCTGTCGAGTCCCCGCCCCCAATGCCTCCCGCCTGAAGCGGAAGTGTGGCCCCGAACCTGAATCATTCCGACCACGTTGCCCGCTGAGCCCCCGACCCGAGCAGCCCCGCCCCAATGGGCAACCGAGGGGGGGGCAGGGGGAGAGAGGAGAGAGAGAACCTGGGGGGGGAGAGAGAGAGAGAACCTGGGTGGGGGGGGGTGAAAGGAGAGAGAGAGCCTGGGGGGGGAAGGAGAGAGAGAGCCTGGCGGGGGATGGGGGGGAGAGAGAGAGAGAGAGAGAGAGCCTGGAGAGGGGGGGGGGGAGAGAGAGAGAGAGAGAGAGCCTGGAGGGGGGGGGGGGGGAGAGAGAGAGAGAGAGAGCCTGGAGGGGGGGGGAGGGAGAGAGAGAGCCTGGAGGGGGGGGGGGAGGGAGAGAGAGAGCCTGGGGGGGGGGGGGAAGAGAGAGAGAGCCTGGGGGGGGGGGGGAAGAGAGAGAGAGCCTGGGGGGGAAGAGAGAGAGAGCCTGGGGGGGGGGGGGAAGAGAGAGAGAGAGCCTGGGGGGGGGGGAAGAGAGAGAGAGCCTGGGGGGGGGAGGGGAAGAGAGAGAGAGAGCCTGGGGGGGGGAGGGGAAGAGAGAGAGAGCCTGGGGGGGGGGGGGGAAGAGAGAGAGAGCCTGGGGGGGAAGAGAGAGAGAGCCTGGGGGGGGGGGGGGAAGAGAGAGAGAGCCTGGGGGGGGGGGGAAGAGAGAGAGAGCCTGGGGGGGGGAGGGGAAGAGAGAGAGAGAGAGCCTGGGGGGGGGGAGGGGAAGAGAGAGAGAGAGAGCCTGGACGGGGGGTGGGGAGAGGGAGGGAGAGAGTCTGGGGCGGGGGAAGAGAGAGAGCCTGGGGTGGGTGGGAGGGAGAGAGCCTTGCCGGGGGTGGAGAGAGAGACATGGGTGGGGGGATCCGAGAGGAGAGAGGGAACTCGGGGAAGATGGATCACGTTCTTCCAACCCCCTTCAAGGGACATCGTTGGGGTGGATGAAATCCAGAAGTCACGACACTGTCACTATTCACTTCATACCCAATAAACCTGTTAACAATCCGCACACAATGCCCCATCTATGGAGGGTTGGGGGGGGAGTAAGATCATGCACTTGCGCTGGCATAAGGAGAGACTTCTGGTGGGGGAGGCAGCACTTGTGCTGGGTGCGGCACTTTGGCTGGGGGGAAGGATGTACTTTCGCTGGGGTAAGTGACTTTTGCTGACATTTGGTGGCTTCTGGGGAGATCGATCCTCTGGCTTCTGGAAATCAAAGTGGATCGAGTCAGTGAGAACTTGGGCTGGGCGGTTCCAGTTACACATTCGAGAGAAACTTCAGGGTGTGACTTATACTGCAAGGGGACCAATCAGAGACAAAGGGCGGCCATTTTTATTGTACAAATAAACACGTCCTTAAATGTTTTAGAAGAAAAAATGTTTTTTGGGAATTTTTGTTAAATGTGTTTTAATAGGATTAAAATTAAACTTACTTTAATGGACAGTTTTTTAAATCTAAAAATGAGTGATTAAATTAAATTTTTCTATGTATTAAAACTCTTATGCTGGTAAAAGTAGTCTATATGCCTGCTTGTACCAGGCATAAGAGTTTGAAGGACATTTGCTGGGCAAGAGTTGGGCAAATAGCCCAATCTCTGCCCCGCGGATGTCCTTCCTGCGGGGATGCGTGCGATCTGTCCAAAGACATTTTGACAGATTGCTAAAGCCGGTTCTTGACGCATGCGCATCACCCGCACCCGATGAGGCTGCAATTTTGGGCCCAATATTTCTCCAACTGGCTTAGAAATGTATTGTATTCAGCTTTGCGCAACATCTCCCCTTAACCTTCTCTGCTCTAAGGAGAACAACCCCAGCTTCAATAGTGTCTCCACATCCACTGAATTCCCACTGGTACCATTCTGGTAATTCTCCTCTGTACCTCTCCAAGGACTTGACATCCTTTCTAAAGTGTGGTGCCCAGAAATGGACACAAAACTCCAGCTAAGGCCTAACTCGTGATTTAGAAACATAGAAACATAGAAACATAGAAACATAGAAAATAGGTGCAGGAGTAGGCCATTCGGCCCTTCTAGCCTGCACCGCCATTCAATGAGTTCATGGCTGAACATTCAACTTCAGTACCCCATTCCTGCTTTCTCACCATACCCCTTGATCCCCCTAGCAGTAAGGACTTCATCTAACTCCTTTTTGAATATATTTAGTGAATTGGCCTCAACAACTTTCTGTGGTAGAGAATTCCACAGGTTCACCACTCTCTGGGTGAAGAAGTTCCTCCGCATCTCGGTCCTAAATGGCTTACCCCTTATCCTTAGACTGTGACCCCTGGTTCTGGACTTCCCCAACATTGGGAACATTCTTCCTGCATCTAACCTGTCTAACCCCGTCAGAATTTTATATGTTTCTATGAGGTCCCCTCTCATTCTTCTGAACTCCAGTGAATACAAGCCCAGTTGATCCAGTCTTCTTGATAGGTCAGTCCCGCCATCCCGGGAATCAGTCTGGTGAACCTTCGCTGCACTCCCTCAATAGCAAGAATGTCCTTCCTCAGGTTAGGAGACCAAAACTGTACACAATACTCCAGGTGTGGCCTCACCAATGCCCTGTACAACTGTAGCAACACCTCCCTGCCCCTGTACTCAAATCCCCTTGCTATGAAGGCCAACATGCCATTTGCTTTCTTAACCGCCTGCTGCACCTGCATGCCAACCTTCAATGACTGATGTACCATGACACCCAGGTCTCTTTGCACCTCCCCTTTTCCTAATCTGTCACCATTCAGATAATAGTCTGTCTCTCTGTTTTTACCACCAAAGTGGATAACCTCACATTTATCCACATTATACTTCATCTGCCATGCATTTGCCCACTCACCTAACCTATCCAAGTCGCTCTGCAGCCTCACAGCATCCTCCTCGCAGCTCACACTGCCACCCAACTTAGTGTCATCCGCAAATTTGGAGATACTACATTTAATCCCCTCATCTAAATCATTAATGTACAGTGTAAACAGCTGGGGCCCCAGCACAGAACCTTGCGGTACCCCACTAGTCACTGCCTGCCATTCTGAAAAGTACCCATTTACTCCTACTCTTTGCTTCCTGTCTGACAACCAGTTCTCAATCCATGTCAGTACACTACCCCCAATCCCATGTGCTCTAACTTTGCACATCAATCTCTTGTGTGGGACCTTGTCGAACGCCTTCTGAAAGTCCAAATATACCACATCAACTGGTTCTCCCTTATCCACTCTACTGGAAACATCCTCAAAAAATTCCAGAAGATTTGTCAAGCATGATTTCCCTTTCACAAATCCATGCTGACTTGGACCTATCATGTCACCTCTTTCCAAATGCACTGCTATGACATCCTTAATAATTGATTCCATCATTTTACCCACTACCGATGTCAGGCTGACCGGTCTATAATTCCCTGTTTTCTCTCTCCCTCCTTTTTTAAAAAGTGGGGTTACATTGGCTACCCTCCACTCGATAGGAACTGATCCAGAGTCAATGGAATGTTGGAAAATGACTGTCAACGCATCCACTATTTCCAAGGCCACCTCCTTAAGTACTCTGGGATGCAGTCCATCAGGCCCTGGGGATTTATCGGCCTTCAATCCCATCAATTTCCCCAACACAATTTCCCGGCTAATAAGGATTTCCCTCAGTTCCTCCTCCTTACTAGACTCCCCGACCCCTTTTATAACCGGAAGGTTGTTCGTGTCCTCCTTCGTGAATACCGAACCAAAGTACTTGTTCAATTGGTCCGCCATTTCTTTGTTCCCCGTTATGACTTCCCCTGATTCTGACTGCAGGGGCCCTACGTTTGTCTTTACTAACCTTTTTCTCTTTACATATCTATAGAAACTTTTGCAATCCGTCTTAATGTTCCCTGCAAGCTTCTTCTCATACTCCATTTTCCCTGCCCTAATCAAACCCTTTGTCCTCCTCTGCTGAGTTCTAAATTTCTCCCAGTCCCCAGGTTCGCTGCTATTTCTGGCCAATTTGTATGCCACTTCCTTGGCTTTAATACTATCCCTGATTTCCCTTGATAGCCACGGTTGAGCCACCTTCCCTTTTTTATTTCTATGCCAGACAGGAATGTACAATTGTTGTAGTTCATCCATGCGGTCTCTAAATGTCTGCCATTGCCCATCCACAGTCAACCCCTTAAGTATCATTCGCCAATCCATCTCAGCCAATTCACGCCTCATACCTTCAAAGTTAGCCTTCTTTAAGTTCTGGACCATGGTCTCTGAATTAACTGTTTCATTCTCCATCCTAATGCAGAATTCCACCATATTATGGTCACTCTTCCCCAAGGGGCCTCACACAACGAGATTGCTAATTAATCCTTTCTCATTACATAACACCCAGTCTAAGATGGCCTCCCCCCTAGTTGGTTCCTCGACATATTGGTCTAAAAAACCATCCCTTATGCACTCCAGAAAATCCTCCTCCACCGTATTGCTTCCAGTTTGGTTAGCCCAATCTATGTGCATATTAAAGTCACCCATTATAACTGTTGCACCTTTATTGCACGCACCTCTAATTTCCTGTTTGATGCCCTCCCCAACATCACTACTACTGTTTGGAGGTCTGTACACAACTCCCACTAACGTTTTTTGCCCTTTGGTGTTCTGCAGCTCTACCCATATAGATTCCACATCATCCAAGCTAATGTCCTTCCTAACTATTGCCTTAATCTCCTCCTTAACCAGCAATGCTACCCCACCTCCTTTTCCTTTTATTCTATCCTTCCTGAATGTTGAATACCCCTGGATGTTGAGTTCCCAGCCCTGCTCATCCTGGAGCCACGTCTCCGTAATCCCAATCACATCATATTTGTTAACATCTATTTGCACAGTTAATTCATCCACCTTATTGCGGATACTCCTTGCATTAAGACACAAAGCCTTTAGGCTTGTTTTTTTAACACCCTCTGTCCTTTTAGAATTTTGCTGTACAATGGCCCTTTTTGTTCTTTGCCTTGGGTTTCTCTGCCCTCCACTTTTCCTCATCTCCTTTCTGTCTTTTGTTTTTGCCTCCTTTTTGTTTCCCTCTATCTCCCTGCATTGGTTCCCATCCCCCTGCCATATTAGTTTAACTCCTCCCCAACAGCACTAGCAAACACTCCCCCGAGGACATTGGTTCCGATTCTGCCCAGGTGCAGACCGTCCGGATTGTACTGGTCCCACCTCCCCCAGAACCGGTTCCAATGCCCCAGGAATTTGAATCGCTCCCTGCTGCACCATTGCTCAAGCCACGTATTCATCTGAGCTATCCTGCGATTCCTACTCTGACTAGCACGTGGCACTGGTAGCAATCCCGAGATTACTACTTTTGAGGTCCTACTTTTTAATTTAGCTCCTAGCTCCTTAAATTCATTTCGTAGGAACTCATCCCTTTTTTTACCTATGTCATTGGTACCAACGTGCACCACGACAACTGGCTGTTCTCCCTCCCTTTTTAGAATGTCCTGCACCCGCTCCGAGACATCCTTGACCCTTGCACCAGGGAGGCAACATACCATCCTGGAGTCTCGGTTGCGGCCGCAGAAACGCCTATCTATTCCCCTTACAATTGAATCCCCTATCACTATCGCTCGCCCACTCTTTTTCCTGCCCTCCTGTGCAACAGAGCCAGCCACGGTGCCATGAACTTGGCTGCTGCTGCCCACTCCTGATGAGTCATCCCCCTCAACAGCACTCAAAGCAGTGTATCTGTTTTGCAGTGGGATGACCACAGGGGACCCCTGCACTACCTTCCTTGCACTACTCTTCCTGCTGGTCTTCCATTCCCTCGCTGGCTGTGGACCCTTCTCCTGCGGTAAGACCAACTCGCTACACGTGATACTCACGTCATTCTCAGCATCGTGGATGCTCCAGAGTGAATCCACCTTCAGCTCCAACTCCGCAACGCGGACCGTCAGTAGCCGGAGGTGGACACACTTCCCGCACATGTAGTCGTCAGGGACACTGGTGTTGTCCCCGTGTTCCCACATGGTACAGGAAGAGCATATCACGTGACCGAGCTGTCCTGCCATGACTTAACCCTTAGATACACTTAAATTGCCGACAACAATGTTAAAAGTTACTGACTAATAAAGAAAAAGAAAAACTACTCACCAATCAGCAGCCAATCACTTACCACGTTGGCTGTGACGTCACCTTTTGATTTCTTTCTACTTCTTTTTTGACTTCTGTGTATCTTCCTTGCACTTGTACCCTTTGCCTATATTTATAAAGCCAAGGATCCCACGTTCCTTTTTAACAGACTTCTCTACTTGTCCTGCCACCTTCGAAGATTTGTGTACGTACATACCTTTTAAAATTGTATCATTTAGTTTATGCTACCAAAATGCATCATCTCACATTTCTCTGCGTTTAATTGCATCTGTCATGTGTCTGCCCTTTCAGCGCTCTGTCTATGTCCTCTTGAAGTCTGTTGCTAGCCTCCTTGTTTACTACATTTCTGAGCTTTGTGTCACCTGAAAACCTTGAAATTATGGCCAATATACCCAGGTCCAGGTCATTAATACAGGTTTAAAAAGATCAATGGTCCTGGGGAACACCACAGCACACTTAGAAACATAGAAACATAGAAATTAGGTGCAGGAGCAGGCCATTCAGCCCTTCTAGCCTGCACCGCCATTCAATGAGTTCATGGCTGAACATGAAACTTCAGTACCCACTTCCTGCTTTCACGCCATACCCCTTGATCCCCCGAGTAGTAAGGACTTCATCTAACTCCCTTTTGAATATATTTAGTGAATTGGCCTCAACTACTTTCTGTGGTAGAGAATTCCACAGGTTCACCACTCTCTGGGTGAAGAAGTTTCTCCTTATCTCGGTCCTAAATGGCTTACCCCTTATCCTTAGACTGTGACCCCTGGTTCTGGACTTCCCCAACATTGGGAACATTCTTCCTGCATCCAACCTGTCCAAACCCGTCAGAATTTTAAACGTTTCTATGAGGTCCCCTCTCACTCTTCTGAACTCCAGTGAATACAAGCCCAGTTGATCCAGTCTTTCTTGATAGGTCAGTCCCACCATCCCGGGAATCAGTCTGGTGAATCTTCGCTGCACTCCCTCAATAGCAAGAATGTCCTTCCTCAAGTTAGGAGACCAAAACTGTACACAATACTCCAGGTGTGGCCTCACCAAGGCCCTGTACAACTGTAGCAACACCTCCCTGCCCCTGTACTCAAATCCCCTCGCTATGAAGGCCAACATGCCATTTGCTTTCTTAACCGCCTGCTGTACCTGCATGCCAACCTTCAATGACTGATGTACCATGACACCCAGGTCTCGTTGCACCTTCCCTTTTCCTAATCTGTCACCATTCAGATAATAGTCTGTCTCTCTGTTTTTACCACCAAAGTGGATAACCTCACATTTATCCACATTATACTTCATCTGCCACGCATTTGCCCACTCACCTAACCTATCCAAGTCACTCTGCAGCCTCATAGCATCCTCCTCGCAGCTCACACTGCCACCCAACTTAGTGTCATCCGCAAATTTGGAGATACTACATTTAATCCCCTCGTCTAAATCATTAATGTACAATGTAAACAGCTGGGGCCCCAGCACAGAACCCTGCGGTACCCCACTAGTCACTGCCTGCCATTCCGAAAAGTACCCATTTACTCCTACTCTTTGCTTCCTGTCTGACAACCAGTTCTCAATCCACGTCAGCACACTACCCCCAATCCCATGTGCTTTAACTTTGCACATTAATCTCCTGTGTGGGACCTTGTCGAAAGCCTTCTGAAAGTCCAAATATACCACATCAACTGGTACTCCTTTGTCCACTTTATTGGAAACATCCTCAAAAAATTCCAGAAGATTTGTCAAGCATGATCTCCCTTTCACAAATCCATGCTGATTTGGACCTATCATGTCACCATTTTCCAAATGCGCTGCTATGACGTCCTTAATAATTGATTCCATCATTTTACCCACTACTGAGGTCAGGCTGACCGGTCTATAATTCCCTGCTTTCTCTCTCCCTCCTTTTTTAAAAAGTGGGGTTACATTGGCTACCCTCCACTCGATAGGAACTGATCCATAGTCAATGGAATGTTGGAAAATGACTGTCAATGCATCCGCTATTTCCAAGGCCACCTCCTTAAGTACTCTGGGATGCAGTCCATCAGGCCCTGGGGATTTATCGGCCTTCAATCCCATCAATTTCCCCAACACAATTTCCCGACTAATAAAGATTTCCCTCAGTTCCTCCTCCTTAATAGACCCTCTGACCACTTTTATATCCAGAAGGTTGTTTGTGTCCTCCTTAGTGAATACTGAACCAAAGTACTTGTTCAATTGGTCTGCCATTTCTTTGTTCCCCGTTATGACTTCCCCTGATTCTGACTGCAGGGGACCTACGTTTGTCTTTACTAACCTTTTTCTCTTTACATACCTATAGAAACTTTTGCAATCCGCCTTAATGTTCCCTGCAAGCTTCTTCTCATACTCCATTTTCCCTGCCCTAATCAAACCCTTTGTCCTCCTCTGCTGAGTTCTAAATTTCTCCCAGTCCCCAGGTTCGCTGCTATTTCTGGCCAATTTGTATGCCATTTCCTTGGCTTTAATACTATCCCTGATTTCCCTAGATAGCCACGGTTGAGCCACCTTCCCTTTTTTATTTTTACGCCAGACAGGAATGTACAATTGTTGTAATTCATCCATGCGGTCTCTAAATGTCTGCCATTGCCCATCCACAGTCAACCCCTTAAGTATCATTCGCCAATCTATCTTAGCCAATTCATGCCTCATACCTTCAAAGTTACCCTTCTTTAAGTTCTGGACCATGGTCTCTGAATTAACTGTTTCATTCTCCATCCTAATGCAGAATTCCACCATATTATGGTCACTCTTCCCCAAGGGGCCTCGCACAATGAGATTGCTAATTAATCCTCTCTCGTTACACAACACCCAGTCTAAGATGGCCTCCCCCCCAGTTGGTTCCTCGACATATTGGTCTAGAAAACCATCCCTTATGCATTCCAGGAAATCCTCCTCCACCGTATTGCTTCCAGTTTGGCTAGCCCAATCTATGTGCATATTAAAGTCACCCATTATAACTGCTGCACCTTTATTGCATGCACTCCTAATTTCCTGTTTGATGCCCTCCCCAACATCACTACTACTGTTTGGAGGTCTGTACACAACTCCCACTAACGATTTTTGCCCTTTAGTGTTCTGCAGCTCTACCCATATAGATTCCACATCATCCAAGCTAATGTCTTTCCTAACTATTGCATTAATCTCCTCTTTAACCAGCAATGCTACCCCACCTCCTTTTCCTTTTATTCTATCCTTCCTGAATGTTGAATACCCCTGGATGTTGAGTTCCCAGCCCTGATCATCCTGGAGCCACGTCTCCGTAATCCCAATCACATCATATTTGTTAACATCTATTTGCACAGTTAATTCATCCACCTTATTGCGGATACTCCTTGCATTAAGACACAAAGCCTTCAGGCTTGCTTTTTTAACACCCTTTGTCCTTCTAGAATTTTGCTGTACAGTGGCCCTTTTTGTTGTTTGCCTTGGGTTTCTCTGCCCTCCACTTTTCCTCATCTCCTTTCTGTCTTTTGCTTTTGCCTCATTTTTGTCTCCCTCTGTCTCCCTGTATAGGTTCCCATCCCCCTGCAATATTAGTTTAACTCCTCCCCAACAGCACTAGCAAACAGTTGTGGTCACCACATTACAGGAAAGATGTGATTGCACTCGAGAGGGTGCAGAGGAGATTCATGAGGATGTTGCCAAGACTGGAGTCTGAAAAATAACCGTTCACTATTACTCTCTGTTTTCTGTCTCTTGGCCTATTTCACAGAATCATAGAAATTTACAGCACAGAAGGAGGCTATTCGGCCCATGGTGTTCGTGCCAGCTGAAAAAGAGCTATCCAGCCTAATCCCACTTTCCAGTGCTTGGTCCATAGCCTTGTAGGATACAACACTTCAAGTGCATATCCAAGTACTTTTTAAATGTGATGAGGGTTTCTGCCTCTACCACCCTTTCAGGCAGTGGGTTCCAGACACCCACCACCCTCTGGGTGAAAGAAGTTCTCCTCAACTCCCCTCCAGTCCTTCTTTTACTTACTTTAAACCTATGCCCCCTGGCTATTGACCTCTCTGCTAGGAGAAATGGGTCCTTTCTATCCGCTCTATCTCAATGTTATACACCTCAATCAAGTCTTCCAAAGAAAACCACAGCTTATCCAATTTTTCCTCATTGTTAAAGCTCTCCAGTCTTGGCAACATCCTCATGAATCTCCTCTGCACCCTC
The DNA here is from genome assembly GCF_044704955.1 of Pristiophorus japonicus. NCBI lineage: Eukaryota > Metazoa > Chordata > Chondrichthyes > Pristiophoridae > Pristiophorus > Pristiophorus japonicus. The sequence goes on from NC_091992.1 coordinate 54,118,557, forward strand.
TCGAGTGCAATCACATCTTTCCTGTAATGTGGTGACCACAACTGTACCTCAAAACTGTCACCAAGCTCTCATGGTCTACAGGGCCGTAGTAATACCCACCCTCCTGTATGGCTCAGAGATGTGGACCATGTACAGTAGACACCTCAAGCCACTGGAGAAAGATCACCAGCGATGTCTCCGCAAGATCCTGCAAATCCCCTGGGAGGACAGACGCACAAACATTAGCGTCCTCGTCCAGGCCAACATCTCCAGCATTGAAGCACTGGCCACACTTGATCAGCTCCGCTGAGCAGGCCACATAGTTCGCATACCAGACATGAGACTCCCAAAGCAAGCGCTGTATTCTGAACTCGTCCACGGCAAACGAGCCAAAGGCGGGCAGAGGAAACGTTACAAGGACACCCTCAAAGCCTCCCTGATAAAGTGCGACATCCCCACTGACACCTGGGAGTCCCTGGCCATAGATTGCCCTAAGTGGAGGAAGTGCATTCGGAGGGCGCTGAGATCCTCGAGTATCATCGCCAAGAGCATGCAGAAATCAAGCGCAGGCAGCAGAAAGAGCGTGCGGCAAACCAGGCTCCCTGCCCACCCTTTCCCTCAAAAACTGTCTGTCCTACCTGTGACAGAGTCTGTAATTCCCGTATTGGACTGTTCAGTCACCTAAGAACTCATTTTTAGAGTGGAAGCAAGTCTACCTCAATTCCGAGGGACTGCCTATGATGATGAAAGTACTTCAATGCTGGGGATGTTGACCTGGTCGAGGTCGCTAATGTTGGTGCATCTGTCTTCCCTGGGGATTTGAAGGATCTTGCGGAGACAACGTTGGTGGTTCTCCAGTGATTTGAGGTGTCTACTGTATATGGTCCATGTCTCTGAGCCATACAGGAGGGCGGGTATCACTACAGCCCTGTAGACCATGAGCTTGGTGGCAGATTTGAGGAGGCCTGATTTTTGAACACTCTTTTCCTCAGGTGGCCGAAGGCTGCACTGGTGCACTGGAGGCAGTGTTGAATCTCATCGTCAATGTCTGCCCTTGTTGATAAGAGGCTCCCAAGGTATGGGAAATGGTCCACGTTGTCCAGGGCCGCGCCGTGGAACTTGATGATTGGGGGGAAGTGCTGTGCGGTGTGGACAGGCTGGTGGAGGACCTTTGTCTTATGGATGCCCAGCATCGAAACACTGACCACACTCGGTCAGCTCCGCTGGGCAGGCCACATTGTTCGCATGCCTGACACAAGATTCCCAAAGCAAGCACTCGACTCAGAACTCCTTCATGGCAAATGAGCCAAAGGTGGGCAGAGGAAATATTTCAAGGACACCCTCAAAGCCTCCTTGATAAAATGCAACATCCCCACCGACACCTGAGAGTCCCCGGCCAAAGACCGCCCGAAGTGAATGAAGTCCATCCGGGAGGGTGCTGAGCACCTTGAGTCTCATCGGCGAGAGCATGCAGAAACCAGCAGCAGCGGAAAGAGCGTGCGGTAAACCAGTCCCACCCACCCTTTCCCTCAACAACTGTCTGTCCTACCTGTGACAGAGTCTGTAATTCCTGTATTGGACTGTTCAGTCACCTAAGAACTCATTTTTAGAGTGGAAGCAAGTCTACCTCAATTCCGAGGGACTGCCTATGATGATGATGAAGTACTCTAGCTGTGACCTAACTAGTGTTTTGTACAGTTCAAGCATAATCTCCCTGCTCTTATATTCTATGCAGCCGATATCCACCCATTTCTTGAGGTCCGCCCATTTCTCGGAGGTATGCCAGCGGTCTGCATCAGACGGTATGTCTCCTAGTAGTCGAACCAGATCGACTTTCACTTCCATGGACGGTGCGGCACGGAACTGCGCATGCGCAAATTTTTTTTCCCCTTTTTTTTACAGAAGCGTTTTACTCGCGATTTTGGGGGTCAGGCATCACCTGTGCATGCGCAGTGAGTTGAAGAGGGGAGAGAGAGAGGGAGAAGGAGCAGCAAGCTAATCAACAGGCAGTTACTTTAAAAATACATAGCACAGTGCAAATATATTCCTAACAACTAATAATTCTTCAGTTTCAAGACCAAGAAGAGATATTTAACAAAGTAAAAATCATACAAATAGAAAGATTATGGCAATGTTAAAAAAATAAATCAAAGCGCAGGAACATCGAGAAGGAGGGGAGGTTGAGGGCGCCTGCCTTCGATGAGATGGAGTTACCTGCCCTTCTGGAGCACATAACAGAGGTACTCCAAGCTAATGAAGGGTGGTCGTGGAAAGCTCCCCAAAAGGAGTACAACCGAATATGAGACGAGATCGGGGCGGCTGTGTCCTCTGAAAGTACCAGGGTACGCACCGGGTAAAGGTGCCATAAGAGGTGGAATGACTGGTGAGGGTAGCAAGAGTAAGTAATGATTTTATTTATGCACCCCCCATGTGCCATGTACCATGTAAATGTAGGTTCCGTGTCAGACGGATGATATTTATCTTGTTACAGCGATGTATTCTTGCTTTCGGGCAATGACAAGAGGATCAACGCAGTACTTTTTTTGTGTGTGTGTGCGATGTTAAATGGATTGAAGATTTTTACTTTGATTTATTTTACTTTCTACAAAAGAAGACATCTGCAATAATAGCTTATCAGCGGCATACGAGGGGAGGACACACAACCCAGGAGCCTCTTACTGACATCGGAATCCGTGCCCTGTCCCTGGTTGAGGATAGCAACCGTGCCACCACCGACATTGGAGCTGACCCACTCACACAAGATGGTAAGTTGAATAAAATGTAGTCTGTGTTGCGGTCCTCTCATGTCATGTAATGTAACTGTAACTGTAATGTTGGCCTGGTGTAATGAAAGTTTATTGCACTGTAATGTTAGCCTCATGTGATGTATTGCAATGTTGTGGCCATGTAATGCAATGCATATATGTATTGTCTGTCTGCGATATGTAATGCAGTACTGCAGCAGTGGTGGACATTTAAGTAAGTTGCGATAAATCACTGTACTATGTACTCATGTAACCCTGACCCCTCCCCTGGTGCCAAGCTTTTTTAAATGTTGTTTTGATACTTCCAGACTCGGATGATTCAGACCGACACAGATGACAGACCCACTGCCTCCACCTCTAGCGTCATCAAGCCCTCTCCCGACTTCACCACTTGCAGAAATGAGGAAGAGGAACAGAAAGAGGAAATTCTAAAGGGGCAAAGTGTTAAAACGACAAGCCTGAAGGCTCTGTGCCTCAATGCGAGGAGTATTCGTAATAAGGTGGACGAATTAACTGCGCAGATAGCAGTTAATGGATATGATGTAATTGGCATCACGGAGACATGGCTCCAGGGTGACCAAGGCTGGGAACTCAACATCCAGGAGTATTGAACATTTAGGAAGGATAGACAGAAAAGAAAAGTAGGTGGGGTGCCGTTACTGGTTAAAGAGGAAATTAATGCAATAGTAAGGAAGGACATTAGCTTGAATGATGTGGAATCGATATGGGTGGAGCTACGGAATACCAAAGGGCAGAAAAAGCTAGTGGGAGTTTGTACAGACCACCAAACAGTAGTAATGAGGTTGGGGACAGCATCAAACAAGAAATTAGGGATGCGTGCAATAAAGGTACAGCAGTTATCATGAGCGACTTTAATCTACATATTGATTGGGCTAACCAAACTGGTAGCAATGTGGTGGAGAAGGATTTCCTGGAGTGTATTAGGGATGGTTTTCTAGACCAATATGTCGAGGAATCAACTAGAGGGCTGGCCATCCTAGACTGGGTGAAGTGTAATGAGAAAGGATTAATTAGCAATCTTGTTGTGTGAGGCCCCTTGGGGAAGAGTGACCTTAATATGGTAGAATCTTTATTAAGATGGAGAGTGACACAGTTAATTCAGAGACTAGGGTCCTGAACTTAAGGAAAGGTACCTTCAATGGTATGAGACGTGAATTAGCTAGAATAGACTGGCAAGTGATACTTAAAGGGTTGACAGTGGATAGGCAATGGCAAATATTTAAAGATCACATGGATAAACTTCAACAATTGTACATCCCCGCCTGGAGTAAAAATAAAACAGGGAAGGTAGCTCAACCGTGGCTAACAAGGGAAATTAAGGATAGTGTTAAATCCAAGGAAGAGGCATATAAATTGGCCAAAGGGTTTAATTCAGAGGGGGAAAATAGAGTATGAGAGGAAGCTTACTGGGAACATAAAAACTGACTGCAAAAACTTCTATTGATATGTGAAGAGAAAAAGATTAGTGAAGACAAATGTAGGTCCTTTGCAGTCAGATTCAGGTGAATTTATAATGGGGAACAAAGAAATGGTGGACCAGTTAAACAAATACTTTGGTTCTGTCTTCATGAAGGAAGACACAAGTAACCTTCCGGAAATACTAGGGGACCGAGGGTCTAGTGAGAAGGAGGAACTGAAGGAAATCCTTATTAGGCGGGAAGTTGTGTTGGGGAAATTGATGGGACTGAAGGCCGATAAATCCCCGAGGCCTTATAGTCTGCACCCCAGAGTACTTAAGGAAGTAGCCAGAGAAATAATGGATGCATTGGTGATCATTTTCCAACAGTGTATTGACTCTGGATCAGTTGCTATGGACTGGAGGGTAGCTAATGTAACACTACTTTTTAAGAAAGGAGGGAGAGAGAAAACGGGTAATTATAGACTGGTTAGCCTGACATCAGTAATGGGGAAAATGTTGGAATCAATTATTAAAGATGAAATAGCAGCGCATTTGGAAAGCAGTGACAGGATCGGTCCAAGTCAGTATGGATTTATGAAAGAGAAATCATGCTTGACAAATCTTCTCGAATTTTTTGAGGATGTAACTGGTAGAGTGGACAAGGGAGAATCAGTGGATGTGGTGTATTTGGACTTTCAAAAGGCTTTTGACAAGATCCCACACAAGAGATTGGTGTGCAAAATTAAAGCACATGATATTGGGGGTAATATACTGACATGGATAGAAAACTGGTTGGCAGACAGGAAGCAGAGAGTCGGGATAAATGGGTCCTTTTCAGAATGGCAGGCATTGACTAGTGGGGTGCCGCAGGGATCAGTGCTGGGACCCCAGCTATTTACAATATACATTAATGATTTAGAATCGAGTGTAATATCTCCAAGTTTGCAGATGACACTAAGCTGGGTGGCGGTGTGAGCTGTGAGGAGGATGCTAAGAGGCTGCAGGGTGACTTGGACAGGTTAGGTGAGTGGGCAAACGCATGGCTGATGCTGTATAATGTGAGGTTATCCACTTTGGTGGCAAAAACACGAAGGCAGAATATTATCTGAATGGCGGTTTTAGGAAAAGGGGAGGTGCAACGCGACCTGGGTGTCGTGGTACATCAGTCATTGAAAGTTGGCATGCTGGTACAGCAGGCGGTGAAGGCGGCAAATGGTATGTTGGCTTTCATAGCTAGCGGATTTGAGTATAGGAGCAGGGAGGTCTTATTACAGCTGTGCTTCACCTGGAATATTGTGTTCAGTTTTGGACTCCTAATCTAAGGAAGGACGTTCTTGCTATTGAGGGAGTGCAGCGAAGGTTCACCAGACTGATTCCCGGGATGGCAGGACTGACATATGAGGAGAGACTGGGTCGACTCGGCCTGTATTCACTAGAGTTTAGAAGGATGAGAGGGGATCTCATAGAAACATATAAAATAATGACAGGATTGGACAGATTAGATGCAGGAAGAATATTCCCAATGTTGGGGAAGTCCAGAACCAGGGGACATAGTCTAAGGATAAGGGGCAAGCCATTTAGGACTGAGATGAGGAGAAACTTCTTCACTCAGTGTTGTTGGAATTCCCTACCGCAGAGAGTTGTTGATGCCAGTTCGTTGGATATATTCAAGAGGTAGTTTGATATGGCCCTTACGGCTAAAGGGATCAAGGGGTATGGAGAGAAAGCAGAAAAGGAGTACTGAGGTGAATGATCAGCCATGATCTTATTGAATGGTGGTGCAGGCTTGAAGGGCCGAATGGCCTACTCCTGCACCTATTTTCTGTGTTTCTATGAGCCGCTGATCCTGCAGCCAGTGGAGGTGGGGGTGGAGGGAGGAGATACACCAGCTTCATGTGGGACAGCTGGAACATCCTCCACCACAGAGTCTGTATTCAGGGGATTTCCCCATGGCTCCTCTGATTCTGCCCGTTATGTATTAATGCTTGGGGGTCAACAGACATCAGAGAGTGCCGCGGTCGGAGGTCATCGGGCTATATGTATATATGGCATGTGTGCTTGGTCACCTGTATATAAGCTGGGTGCCTTTGTCATGCTGGCACTCTTGGGCTGGAATAAAAATGGATCAGGTTGCACCTGAGTGAGTTTACAGTAACCAGACTCTTGAGTCATTACAATTGGCGACGAGGTAATGTAAGAACCTTCGCATGCACAATGGGCACAGTTGGAATTTTGGAGAGATTCGTGGAGGGCGAGGATTGGGCAGATTTTGTCGACCGCCTGGATCAGTATTTTGTGGCCAATGGCATGGAGGCAGAGACCTATGCAGTTAAGCACAGGGCAGTTCTTACCGTTTGTGGTCCAAATATTTAAGGCCTCATGAAGAATTTTCTCTCGCCTGTACATCAGTGGAAAAAGGGAACAAGGAATTGTGTACGTTGGTGGGTAACCATCTGAAGCCAAAAGAGGGGCTCATCATATCATGCTACCGTTTCTACAGTATGTTCATGCTGAGGGCCAGGACGTGTCGGGATTTGTCGCTGACCTGCGACGTCTTGCTAAGCCGTGTAAGTTCGGGAACATGCTGGAAAACATAATGCGTGATGTCTTCGTGATAGGCATCAGCCACGATGCGACCCTCAGGAAGCTGTTGGCTGCAGAGACGCTGGATTTGGAAAAGGCAATCATGACTGCCCAGCCATGCATGACGACGCATGATAATTTGAGGCAGATATCATCGACGAGTCGGAGTTCCACAGCGAGTACTGTAAACAAGATGGCATCGTTTTCGGGCAGAGCTGCTTACGCGAAACATGCCTGCCGCTGCTCAGAGCCCACCAACTGGTTCGATCCAGTTTTCACCCTGCTGGAATTGTGGGGGCAATCATCAGCCTCATCAGTGTCGGTTTAGATAATACTCATGCAATGGATGTTCGAAAGTGGGGCAGCTTCACAGGATGTGTCCACAACGGAGCAAGCGTGATGCTGTTCACCATGTGGTTGATGAGGACCAGTTCAGTGATGGCCCAGATACGCAACCCGAGGAGGAAGTGAATGGACTGTATTCGTTCCTGAGCAAGAGCCAGCCGATAGTCGTTAATGTGAAGCTGAATGGCGTGCCTGTATCAATGAAGCTGGACACTGGTGCGAGCCAGTCGATAATGAGCCAAAAGCCATTCGACAAGCTGTGGGATACTAAGGCTGAGAAACTGAAGCTGAGTCCAGTCAATGCCAGGTTGCGTACTTAAACTAAGAAACTCATACCGGTACTCGGCAGTGCAACAATCGAGGTGTCGTATAACGGTGTGGTTCATGAGCTACCATTATGGATCATCCCAGTTAATGATCCAATGGTGTTCGGCAGGAATTGGCTCGAGAAAATCAAACTGAACTGGAATGATGTCAAGATGTTGTCCTCGGTGGATGATACTTCATGTACTTAATTTTGAAAAAGTTTCTTTCTTTGTTTGAACCGGCCATTGGTAATTTTACGGGAGCCAAGGTGCAGATTCACCTGGACTCCAATGCAAGGCTTTTTTATCACAAAGCTCGGTCTGTTCCGTACATGATGAGGGAGAAGGTTGAAATTGAACTTGACAGACTCCAGTGTAAAGGGATTATATCACCGGTCGAGTTTAACGAGTGGGAAAGTCCCATTGCTCCTTTGTTGAAGAGTGATGGCACTGTCAGGATTTGTGGAGACTACAAGGTTACAATTAACCAATTTTCGAAACAGCATCAGTATCCATTACTGAAGGCTGATGACCTGTACACCATGCTAGCTGGTGGAAAGTCGTTCACGAAACTGGATCTGACGTCGGCCTATATGACCCAGGAGCTTGTCGTCACTTCGAAGAAACTCACCTGCATCAACACCCATAAAGGACTGTTCGTCTACAACAGGTGTCCTTTTGGGATTTGTTCGGATGCAGCCATATTTCAGAGGAATATGGAGAGTTTATAGAAGTCCGTTCCTAGAACTGTCGTGTTTCAAGATGACATTCTGATCACAGATCGTGACACTGCTGAACATCTGAACAATATTGAAGAAATCCTACAGCGTCTGGACAAAATGGGACTTGGGTTGAAACGCTCGAAGAATGTATTCATGGCACCCGAAGTCTAATTCCTCTGGAGGAAGATTGCTGCAGATGGCATCAGGCCCACTGATTCAAAAACCGAGGCCATCAAAATTACACCCAGGCTAACAGAGCTGCGTTCGTTCCTTGGGCTACTTAACTACTTTGGTAATTTCTTATTCAGATTGAGCACTTTACTAGAGCCAATGCATGTGTTACTAATAAAAGGCGACAACTGGGTCTGGGGTGCGTCTCAAGGCAGAGGCTTTGGGAAAACCAAGAACCTGCTATGTTCAAACAAGTTGCATGTTCATTATGATCCGCGTAAGCATCTTGTATTGGCCTGCGATGCTTCATCATGTGGGGTTGGCTGCGTACTCCAACAAGCAAATGAAATCGGGCAAGCTACAAGCTGTTGCATTTGCTTCAAGAAGTCTGTCTAAAGCGGAAAGAGCTTATAGTATGGTAGAGAAAGACTGTGTGTATGGGGTAAAAAAAAATGTACCAGTAACTGTTTGGTCTTCGTTTTGAACTAGAAACGGATCACTAGCCACTCATTTCATTGTTTGTGGAAAACAAAGGTATTAATACCAATGCATTGTCCCGCATTCAAAGGCGGCCGTTGACATTGTCTGCCTATGATTACATCATCCGTCATAGACCTGGTACTGAGAATTGTGTCGATGCACTGAGTCGTCTGCCCTTACCCACAACTGAGAAGGAGACGCCTCAACCTGCAGATCTACTGTTAGTAATGGATGCTTTTGAGAGTGAAGGAACCCCTGTCACTACTCAACAAGTTAGGATCTGGACCAGCCATGACCCTATTTTATCGGTTGTGAAATGGTGTGTACTCAGTGGTGATTGGTCTGCCATACCTATGGAGATGCGTGAGGAGACCAAACCTTACAACTGTCACAAGGATGAGATGTCCATTCAGTCAGACTGGTAACTGTGGGGTAATCGTGTAATCATGCCTAAGAAAGGTCGAGAAAAATTTGTATGTGAACTTCATAGCACTCATCCTGGTATTGTCACGATGACGTCCATTGCTAGGTCTCATATATGGTGGCCTGGAATTGATTCTGATCTGGAATCATGTGTGTATTAGTGCAATACTTGCATGCAGCTAAGTAAAGTACCAGCAGAATCTCCGGTGAGTCTTTGGTCGTGGCCATCCAAACTATGGTCGAGGATCCATATTGATTTTGCGGGCCTGTTCCTAGGAAAGATGTTTTTTGTCATCGTAGATGCATATTCTAAGTGCATAGAGTGTGTTATTATGTCATCCAGTATGTCTACAGCTACCATTGAGAGCCTTCATATCATGTTTGCTACTCACGGTTTGCCTGACATTGTTGTGAGTGACAGCGGATCTTGCTTCACAAGTCTTGAGTTCCAGGAGTTCATGAAACTCAATGGCATCAGACATGTGAGATCAGCTCCATTCAAGCCTGCTTCTAATGGTCAGGCAGAACGTGCCATTCAAACGATCAAGCAAAGTATGAAACGTGTAACTCAGGGCTCACTGCAGAGATGGTTGTCATGTATATTGCTCAGTTATAGGTCAAGACCTCATACACTTACTGGGGTTCCTCCTGCTGAACTACTGATGAAGAGAATTCTCAAGACCATGCTTCTCTTGTTCATCCTGATTTGAATGATCGTGTTGAAAACAGACGTCAAAGTCAGCAATGGTGTCATGATCGTATTGCCGTGTCACGTGACATCTCGGTCAATGATCTGGTTTATGTACTGAACTATGGTCAAGGTCCAAAGTGTATCGCCAGCACTGTTACAGCCCAGGAGGGTAACAGTGTTTATTGTCATGCTCAAGAATGGGCAAACATGCAGGAAATACCTTGACCAGGTTAAACTGCGGCACACGGATGAACTGGAACCAAGTGAGGAAAATGCAGACAGTGACCAACCAACCATTGTTCATTCATCAGAGGACTCTGCTGACATTACTGATTCTGAACCTTCAGTCTCTGATGTGGTCATGACCATGCCCATCAGATCGACTACTCATCATCATCATCATCATCATTGTTAGTGTTAGTGTTTTATCAGAAGAATCACTCAACACTCAGAGTCGGTTCCAACGCCAATGCGGCCTTTATTAACGCCAGCGGGGAGGAAGCCTCAGGACTGGATCCAGGCACTTCACTCCACAGAACAAAGGGTTTCATGGATCTTTATATGTTTTACAACAGTTTACTACAGTTACATCATATAGATTATAAATTCAATTAGACCAATAGATAGAGTTAGTTTCTAAACATAAAGTGGCTCATGTGTTGCTAAGAGATGTGTTGCTAAGGGGTGTGTTGCTAGGAATGACTCATGTTCCAGGCCCCCCTTATCTTACTGTCCTTGGGTGCTGTCTTTGGTAGCCTCCTTATCTTAATCCTGTTACAGAGTCGTATTGTCCTTACTTCCACCAGAACACTTAGTCCTGAGGCCTGGCTGATTAAAGACACCGACAGAATTTGCTTGTTATTCCTGTGTGTGGGAAACAACAATTATCAGTTTCCAGGAATGCGGTCTAATTCAGCTAACAGAAATCCCTTGAGGCTTCACTGGTAGCCATTTTATGATACAAGTTACATATAGTTCTAACCTTATACTACAGGTGCCGTTGCCCTAGGGTGCCTAATGCCTACAACAATCATCATAGCCGGTCCCTCGAACAAGGATGACTTGCTTCCACGAGTTCACAGGTGTTTTGATAAAGGACCCGATGTTCCAGTCCTGAACTCCAATTGAGGGGGTGGAAGATGCCTGTGCATGGATTTTTTTAACGTGTGGTGGCCGTTGCACATCAGCCACCATACGGGCTTGACAGAGCTAGGCCTTTATCCAGTGGCAAGGGTTAAACCAGGACAACTGGAAACCTGCTTTGTTGCACGAACTTAGAGCGCACACATATCACAGTGTGGGCAGGCCCGTGCTACCCCTGGGCCCTCGGCTCTTCTGGGCCCTGTACCCTCATCTGTCGCACCTCCGCCACAATCTCTCGCCGCTCCTCCGCCACAAACATTCACCGCATCTCGCCACAAACACTTGCCGCTCATCTGCGCCAACCTTCCCACTCCTCTGTACCTGGGCACTGCCGATGTTCCTGCCCACGTGCCAAAACGGCGACCAGGGTTTTGATGACATCACCCAGTCGCTCATCTCAAAATCATCGCATACTTGGAGCAGCTCGCGCTGGAGGTTGAAGTGGTATGCTGCTCCAGCTCTTTTACTTGCCGACCTGCGGAGCTGTTCCTCGCAGGTCGGGGGGCCATGATGTCAGCAAAGGGATATTGACAGGCAAAGTGAGTGGGCAAAAATTTGGCAAATGAGTATAATGTGGGAAAGTGTGAGGTTATCCACTTTGGCAGAAAAAATAAAAATACAATTTAGTATTTAAATGGAGAGATATTACAAAATGCTGCAGTATAGAGGGACTTGGGGGTCATTGTGCATGAAACACAAAAAGTTAGTATGCAGGTACAAGTAATTATGAAGGCAATAGAAATGCTGGCCTTTATTGCAAGGAGGATGGAGTATAAAAGCAGGGAAGTCCTGCTACAACTGTATAGGGTATTTGATCTCCTTAATTAAGGAGGGATATACTTGCATTGGAGGCAGTTCCGAGAAGCTTCACTAGTTTGATTCCTGAGATGAAGGGGTTGACTTATGAAGATAAGTTGAGCAGGTTGGGCCTATACTCATTGCAGTTAAGAAAAATGAGAGGTGATCTTATTGAAACATATGATACTGAGGGGGCTCATAAAGGGTAGATGCAGAGAGGATGTTTCCACTCATAGGGAATCTAGAACTAGGGGACATTGTTTAAGAATAAGATGTTACCGATTTAGAACTGAGATGAGAAGAAATTCTCTGAGTATCGTAAATCTGTGGAATTCTCTACCCCAGGGAGCTGTGGAGGCTGGGTCATTGAATATATTCAATATTCAATATTCATTGCATATTCAATCGGCTACTCAGCCCTCAGCCTCAACGGACTCAGAACGTTCGTCCAGAGCCAAAGTTGAACTGAGACAATCAACTCGTGAGAGGAAAGCCCCAGACTGTCTTAATTTGTAAAAAAACTGTTGTTAAGATTTTAAAAGGGGGATGTTGTTATGTATTAATGCTTGGGGGTCACCAGACACCAGAGGACGCCGTGGTCGGAGGTCATCGGGCTGTACGCATGTGGCATGTGTGCTTGGTCACCTGTATATAAGCTGGGTGTCTTTGTTATGCTGGCACTCTTGGGTTGGAATAAAGACTCTTGAGTCATCACACTGCCGGACCATCATAGGCAGTCATTCGAAATCGAGGAAGACTTGCTTCAACTCTAAAAATGAGTTCTTAGGTGACTGAACAGTCCAATACGGGAATTACAGTCTCTGTCACAAACAGTCGTTGAAGGAAAGGGTGGATGGGAATGGTTTGCCGTGCGCTCCTTCCGCTGCCTGCTCTTGATTTCTGCATGCTCTAGGTGATGAGACTCGAGGTGCTCAGCGCCCTCCCGGATGCACTTCCTCCACTTAGGGTGGTCTTTGGCCAGGGACTCCCAGGTGTCAATGGGGATGTTGCATTTAATCAAGGAGGCTTTCAGGGTGTCCACCTTTGGAAATCATGGCATGCGAACAATGTGGTCCGCCCAATGGAGCTGGTCAAGTGTGGTCAGTACTTCGATGCTGGGGATGTTGGCCTGATCAAGGATGCTAACGTTGGTGCGTCTGTCCTCCCAAGGGATTTGCAGGATCTTGCGGAGACATTGTTGGTAATTTTGCAGTGGCATACGCTCCGCGTGCCGTTCGCTGTGGTGTTGGGGGGTGGTGTGGGGTGCCTTCGGTTCATCTGTAAGCTCCTCTTCATCCTCCTGCCTGTCATTGTCCTCTTCTTCCTTCTCCAATTCCTGCACTCTCTCCTCAGGTGGTCCCGCAGTCCCCTGTGGCAATTCCTGCCCCCGCATAATTGCTAAATTATGCAACATGCAGCACACCACTGTGAACTGAGCAACCTGCTCAGGGTGCAGCCTGCCTCCCGAGTGGTCCAAGCATCGAAAGCGCTGCTTCAGCACTCCAATTGTCTTTTCGATAATATTATATGTGGCTATATGGCTCTTATTATATCGTTACATGGCTTCTGTCTGAGGGTTCCGCAGGAGGCTCAAGAGCCAGGTGGCGAGGCCATACCCTTTGTCCCCCAGCATCTAGCATTTACCTTGTGGCTCAGGCTTCAACTGGTCAGACACAGTATGGGGGACATTGATTGCTGGAATGAAGAGGTCTTCCCATTTCCACTAGATCTTCCCCATCCAACTTCTTCTGAGTAGCATTGGGCCATCACCTGCAACAATCCACAGAGGTAACTTATGCATCACGCCATTATGGATTACACTTACATCCGCACTACCAAGGACTGGGATCGGCTCCTTGGTGTAGGTGTGCAACTTTTCCTGCAATGGAACCAGTTCGGGTCGTTTTTCATTCCACAGCCTCTCGAAGGCATCCTGGCTCATCACTGACTGGCTCGCTCCCGTGTCCACTTCCATGAAAACTGGAACGCCGCTTATCTCGACTTCCATCTTCACTGTAGGACAATCAGTGGTGCAGGTATACACTCCATACACTTCTTTTTGGGGCTGAACTGCCTCTCTGGCCAAATCATCATACTCCTTGCTGGATTCAAAGTCATCTACCGACTGCTCTGCTAGACGGTAAGTTGTATTTCTTTTACACATGCACTGGAGGTGGCCCTTAGTGTTACATACGTACTCCACAAATCGACACTGGTGAGCCCAATGGTTTCCTCCGCAACACCAGCATGGTGCTACTCGATTAGCACCCATTGGCGGACTCTGAGGTCTGGAACCCTGAGGTCTATGCTCAATGCCCTGGGCAGAGCCATATTCTACAGCTTTGCCTGTGAAAGCACCATCCTGTGTACAGTACTTACCGAGTTTGAATCCACAGGCTGAATGATTTGCTCGGTGCTGTAGGTCGAGGTCATGAATGCCTGATTGATGCCGATGGCTTTCTGCAGGTTGACTGTGGTGTCGGCAGATAGTAGCTTGTGAAGGAGGCCCTCGTGGCCAATTCCTATAATGAAGATGTCTCGCAATGCTTCGTTGAGGTGCATGCCAAAATCACATGGTGCCGCAAGTCTCCTGAGGTCGGCAGCATATTTTGAAATCTCCTGGCCCTCAGGTCTGCGATGCGTGTAGAATCTGTGCCTGGCCATGAGGATGCTCTCCTTTGGTTTAAGTTGGTCATGAATTAGTTCAGTCAGCTCATCGTATGTCTTATCCTTGGCCTTCGTGGGTGCCAGCAAGTCCCTGACGAGGCGGTAGGCCTCGACCCACAACTGGTCAGCAGTATAGCCTTGCGCTTCTCCGCCAATGTGTCAGTTTCCCCTGTCAGGTCGTTTGCCAAAAAATATTGCTCGAGCTTTTCCGTAAAGGCATCCCAATCATCACCCTCTGCAAAGTATTTTAGTGTATTTCAAGGTAGCCATGATCACGTGAAAGTCCTTATTCTCATCGCCAGTTGTTATGTCTAGAATGAATGACTCCACAAGACAATGTGTTGTACTTAAACTCTAGTGACCTTGGTCCTTTATTCCAAACTCCAGAGTGCCTTGCAAGCATGGTGTGCAGCCTTTTATACAGGGCCCTGCCACCAGGGCGGGAAACCCCCGATCTCCACTAGTTGCACGCTCTAGTGGTGCCAGCATGTGCACAGTGTGAACCTTATTAATAGTAAACAAGTCTCCATCTTATACAATCTCACGGTGACTACACATAGAGTACATTCATAGTCAGCATATACAACAGTATGCAGCTCTGGTGGTATGTCGGTGGTATGCAATGAAAATGGGACTTTTTGGGCGGTATGCGGACGGTCCTGCATGGCGGACAGTGTGCATACCGCTCGGCGGTATGTCAATGATGGATATTCCACCAAGCGGTATGTCAGCGGTGTGTAGGTGTTTTTGACCAAAATTGCATTTTTGGCGGTAGGGGTGGTATGTTGCCCAATTTCAGGCCTCATTTCTTTGCTAATAAAGGCAAGTATCCCGTATGCCTTCTTAACCACCTTATCTATCTGTCCTGCTACCTTCAGGGATCTGTGGACATGCACTCCCAAGGTCCCTCTGCACTTCTCAGTACCCTACAATTCATTGTGTATTCCCTTGCCTTGTTAGTCCTCCCCGAACCTTCCACTTCTCCAGACTGAATTCCATTTGCCACTTTTCTGCCCACTTGACCAGTCCATTATTTGTTTGTGCATGGTGTTATCAAGCTATCCTTTGGTCATCCCTCACAATCTCTCCCTGGACTGACATCCGCTTCAGATATTCTCCATATATCTTAAAAGACACAATATAAATGGAAATTGTCATTTCTCACATTAAAATTCCCGCAATGCACTCATTAATTGAGTGCCATCTCTGCTGTACGAGACATCAGGACACATTCCTGCCTGAATTGCCACACACAGTTCAAGGACCCCTTGCAGGGCTCCTTTCCAGCAGCTTTCCTCTTCAGAATGGGAAATCAGTTCGAGTTTGGGGACAACTATGAAAAGCTCAATTTAAAGAAAAAAGGATGTGTCTATTTGTATTAAATGAAATGCAGCCGTTTCTCTGATTGGCTTTCCAGACCTATTGCTGATTGGTCCCCTTGGAGGATAAGCCACACCCTGAAGTTCCTCTGGAATGTGTAACTGGAACCGTCCAGCCCAAGTTCTGAGTGAATTTCCAATTTGTAATTCGATCCATTTTGACTTCAGAAGCTACAGGGGATAGATCTCCCCCAAAGCCACCAAGTTCCAGGTCCCTTACATCAGCGCAAGTGCATCCCTCCACCAGCTGAAGACCCTTACCCCGGCAATCCCTCTGCCAGCTGAAGACCCTTACCCCGGCAATCCCTCTGCCAGCTGAAGACCCTTACCCAAGCAATCCCTCCGCCAGCTGAAGACCCTTACCCCAGCAATCCCTCCGCCAGCTGAAGTCCATTACCCAAGCGCAAGACCTTATAACCCCGTACCCACCCCCATAGATGGGGCATTGTGTATGGATTGTTAACATGTTTATTGGGTATGAAGTAAATAGTGACATGTTGTGACTTCTGGATTTCATCCACCCCAACGATGTCCCTTGTAACACATGCACCGAGCTTGCATGCACCAGGGAGTAGGAAAAATGTGATCCGTCTTCTGAGTTCCCTCTTCCCCCCCCCACCCCCATCCCCCCCACCCCCCACCCCCGCACACCTGTGTCTCTCTCGTCCACACCCCCAGGCTCTCTCTCTCCCCACAAGCTCGCGCTCTCTCTCTGCCCCCCAAATTCTTTTTCCTGCCCCCCCGCCGCCACCAGCTCTCTTCCCCCCAGCCCCCAGCTCTCTTCCCCCAACCTCCCAGCCCCCAGCTCTCTCTGCCCCAGACCCCAAGCTCTCTCTCCCTCTCCAAAGCTCTTTCTCCTCTCTCTTCCCCCACCCCCAGCTCTCTCTCTCTCCCCGGCGCTCTGGGAGGTTCGGCTACTCGGGCCTCAGGGCGGCTGCTGGATGGATTGGAGGCAACATGGTGTTGGACGCATGCGCAGAAAAGGGTTAGTGAGAATTGTGCTGGGGGGGGAAGGGGGCGGAGTTGGTGATATTTGACCTAACTCGAGGGAGACTTAGTACCAATTGATGCAGCAGTGAATCTTAATGCTGCAATATTGCTCCTTGCCACTAGAGGGTGCTCTACTAACCATGGCTTACTGGGGGTCTCCTGTGGCAGAAAAGCTTTGTATCTACACCACACTCCCACTGTCCCTTTAATCCCATGGGCTTCAATTTTACTAATACAGGTTGAACCTCTCTGGTCCGGAAACATCCATAGTTCGGCATCCGTGGCAGAACTGCTGCTTTCCTGGGCTTGAAGCTCACTGTTAAGCGCTCCCGTAATGCTCAGCATCTCATTCTGCTTCCTCATTGTGGGACTTGACGGTGCAGTGAAGGGGCATCAGACCCGAGACTGACAGAGAAATGACCAATCACAAACATTCCCCGCCTCTCCTCCCTCACTCAGTGATCACCAGCACTGACCTCCCCGTGGGGTTCGAAAAATTCTCTCTTTCGGTACCAGTCAGGTCCCGAGGGTGCCGGACCAGAGAAGTTCAATCTCTAAGTCTATTATGTGGTACTTTATCAAACACCTATTCAAGGTCCATATACACATCAACTACTCTACCTTCAGCAACCCTCGCCATTACTTCATCAATACTCAATCAAGTTTGTCAAACACAATTTGCCTTTAACAAAGGCTGTCATTTATTAACCCACATTTTTCAAGTGATAATTACTTTTTGTCCTGGATTATTGTCTCAAAGTTTCCCCAGCACAAATGTTAGGCTGACTGACCTGTAGTTGCTGGATTTATCCTTCTCCCCATTTTTGAACAGAGGTGTAACATTTGCAATCCTCCAGTCCTCTGGCACCACTCCCATATCTAAGGAGGATTGGAGGATTGTGGCCAGAGCCTCTGCAATTTCCACCCCTACTTCCCTCAGTAACCTGGGATGCATCCCACCTGGACCGGGTGACGTTTCTACTTTGTGCACTACCAACCTTTTAAGTACTTCCTCTTTATCAATCGTTATCCTATCCAATATCACCAGTACTGCTACATTGGCAGCATCCTCTTCTATCGTGAAAACAGATGCAAAGTACTGATTTAATACCTTTGTCATGCCAGCGCCTAAACAAGAATATCTCCATTCGGCCCCATCTTCCTTTGACTTCTCTTTTTCTATTTATCTGTTTATAAAAGTCTTTTAGGTTCCCTTTTATGCTAGCTGCTAATCTATTCCCATACTCTCTCTTTGCCCCTCTTATTCCCCTTTTTAGTGCTCCTTTGTAATTTCCATATTCAGTATGTTTCTCTACTGTATTATGCCTGACATTTATCATAAGCCTCTGTTTTCTGTTGAATTTTAATCCCTTATATCTTTAGTCATCCAGGGAGCTCTAGCTTTGGATTCCCTGCCTTTCCCCCTCGTGGGAATGTGTCTCGTCTGTACCCGAACTATCTTCTGTTTGAAGGCCTCCCATTGTACATTTACTGTTTTATCTGCCAATCTTTGATTCCAATCCACCTGGGCCAGATCCTCTTTTAAACTCACTGAAATTAGCCCTCCTCCAGTTTGAGTATTTTCACTAATACAAAAGCAAAATACTGCAGATGCTAGAATCTGAAATAAACAGAAAATGCTGGAAATCTCAGCGGGTCAGGCAACATCTGTGGAGAAAATCAGAGTTAACATTTCAGGTCGATGACCCTTTGTCAGAACTGGCGAATGTTCGAAATGAACAGATTCTTCAGAAGAGACAAACTGAGAAATGGCAGTGAGCGCTAATGTAAAAGCAAAATACTACGACCAGAAACATTAACTCTGTTTCTCTCCACAGATGCTGCCTGAGCCGCTGAGATTTCCAGCATTTTCTGTTTTTATTTGAGTATTTTCACATTTGACTGAACTTTTAACATTGTGTATAGTTTTGTGTCCCTAATCTTAAAGCTAATTGCAGCCTGATTAGATTACAGGGGTGGAAGGAAAGTACTTAAGACGTTTATTAAATGAGTAAATGTACACTATTTCTTGGGTAGTAGAAAATTACAGGTTATCTGAGTACATTTCTTCCACATCTGTCAGCTAGCACAAAATAGACCACCTTCTGTGCTGTACTATTATATGATTCTATAATAGTTGAGCCCTTCCACATTGTGAATAATTAATCCTTACTTTATAGCTTCTTAATAACTAGTTTCAGATCGGGCTCTTTGTCAGACCATGTTTGTCCCTATCTTATCTGGTACAATGTGTTGGTTATGTATGTTAACTGGGTTTTACCTGCCACCAGAGAGCACGACTGTCGGAGTCCTAATGGTCACAGGCAGACACGTACAAGCCGTGTATATAATGTTGGCAGCCATGTTGAATCCTCACTTTGAGAATAAATAAACTGGAGTAAGGTCATGCCTGAACTAGCTCACCGTACTTAGCCTTGTGGAGTTATTCGATGTTTAACAATTGGCGATGAGTTAAAAATGCGAACTTTCATTCAACCATGTCTGTTGGAATTTTGGAGAGATTTGTGGAAGGGTAAAACTGGGAGGATTTCACTGGTCGCCTCAACCAGTATTTCGTAGCCAATGGATTGGAAGGAACCGATAACGCAATTAAGCGCAGGGCGGTTCTCCTCACCGTTTGTGGGTCAAAAATTTATGGCCTTATCAAGAATCTACTCTCACCGACTCGACAAATGGATAAGACTTACGATGAATTGTGTACGCTGGTTCAAAACCACTTTAAACCGAAGCAAAGCATCATCATGGTGAGGTATCGTTTCTATACGCACAATCACTCCGAGGGCCAGGACGTGGCGGAATTTGTCACTGATCTGAGACGTCTCACTGGGCCATGCAACTTCGGAACTGCATTGAAGGAAAGGCTGTGGGACTTTTTCGTGCTTGGCATTGGCCACGAGGTCATCCTTCAAAAACTGCTGGCTGCTGAATCTCTAGACCTGAGCAGGGTCATTATGATCACCCAGGCATGCATGTCCATGGATAAAAATTCGAAACAGATATCTTCCCAGCATCAAAACTCACCGGCAAGTATTGTGCATAAAATAATATCGTCGGCAGGCAGAGCTGCATATGGCAGGGCCTACTTGTCCACGTTCGTACGACCTGTAACTGCTCAAAATCCGCCATCGGGCGTGAATCAAATCTCGCCTTGTTGACGTTGCGGGGACTATCACCAGGCCCACCAATGCCAATTCAAGCAGTACATGTGCAAAGGCTGTGCAACAATGGGGCACCTTCAGCGAATTTGTCCACAACTGAGCAAGCGTGCTGCAACACACCACGTGGCTGAGGATGATCAATCCAGCATAGATCAAGCGGCATAGGCAACTCAACTCGAGGTACAGGACAAAGAAGTGTATGGAGTACATTCTTTTACCAAAAGTCCTCCGATAATGCTGGAAGTTAAATTAAATGGGGTTCCAGTATCCATGGAATTGGACATGGGTGTGATAATGAGCCAGAGGGCTTTCAAAAAGCTGTGGGACACTAAGGCAAAAAGACCCAAACTGAGCCCAATTAATGCGAAGTTGCGTACTTACACCAAAGAGCTCATACGAATCATTGGCAGCGTGGCAGTAAAGGTATCGTACGATGGCGCTGTGCATGATTTATCGTTATGGATCGTTCCAGGCAATGGCCCAACGCTGTTCGGCAGGAGTTGGCTTGAGAAAATTAAATGGAACTGGAACGATATCTAAGCCTTATCATCAGTGGATGATGCTTCGTGTGCTCAAGTGCTGAGCAAGTTTCCCTCGTTGTTCGAACCAGGCATCGGCAACTTCACGGGAGCCAAGGTGCAGATCCACCTAGGCCCGGATGCAAGACCCATCCATCACAAGGCTCGGGCGGTTCTGTACATGATGAGGGAGAAGGTCGAGATCGAACTGGACAGACTTCAGCGGGAAGGAATCATATCACCAGTCGAGTTCAGCGAATG
Source organism: Pristiophorus japonicus (assembly GCF_044704955.1). NCBI lineage: Eukaryota > Metazoa > Chordata > Chondrichthyes > Pristiophoridae > Pristiophorus > Pristiophorus japonicus. Next base: position 54,139,376 of record NC_091992.1, read on the forward strand.
GGCCAGTCCAATTGTCGCGGTGTTTCAAAGTGATGGCACAGTCAGGATCTGCAGCGACTACAAGGTAACGATCAACCGAGTCTCGATACAGGATCAGTACCCATTATCCAAGGCTGACGACCTGTTTTCAACGCTAGCGGAGGGGTGAAGTCGTTCACCAAATTGGACCTGACATGACTTGCATCACTTACATGACGCAGGAGCTGGTCAAATCATCGAAAAAACTGACATGTATTAACACGCACAAAGGACTGTTTATATACCACAGATGCCCTTTCGGAATTCGCTCGGCGTAGCCATATTTCAGAGAAACATGGAGAGTTTGCTAAAGTCCGTCCCGAGAACCGTCATGTTCCAAGATGACATCCTGATCACCGGTCGCGATGCCACCGAACACCTGCACAATCTGGAAGAGGTTCTACGTCATCTGGACAGAGTGGGACTCAGGCTAAAATGCTCCAAGTGCATTTTCATGGCACCAGAAGTCAAATTTCTGGGGAGAAAGATTGCAGCAGATGGCATTAGGCCTATAGACTCGAAGACAGAGGCCATCAAGAATGCACCCAGACCCCAGAGTGTGATGGAGCTGCATTCATTCCTGGGTCTTCTCAACTATTTTGGTAACTTTCTACCTAGTTTGAGCACATTGCTAGAGCCCTTGTTGCTGAGAAAAGGTAACGACTGGGTTTGGGGCAAATCTCAAAACAGAGCCTTTGAGAAGGCCAAGAACCTGCTATGTTCCAATAAATTACTGGTACACTATGATCCATGTAAGCAGTTAGTGCTGGCCTACGACGCCTCATCATATAGGGTCGGTTGTGTGCTCCAGCAAGCCAATGTATCAGGCAAACTCCAACCAGTTGCATACACGTCCAGAAGTCTGTCAAAGGCTGAAAGAGCCGATAGTATGGTACAGAAAGAGGCTTTAGCATGCATATATGGGGTTAGGAAAATGCACCATCACCTGTTTGGTTTTTGATTTGAGCTTGAAACAGACCACAAGCCGCTCATTTCATTGTTTTCTGAGAGCAAAGATATAAACACCAATGCCTCAACCCACATCCAAAAATGGGCACTGACATTATCCGCTTATGATTATGTCATCCGCCACAGACCAGGCACTGAAAACAGAGCTGATGCGCTTAGCCGGCTACCATTGCCCACAACCGGGGTGGAAATGCCGCAGCCCGCAGACTTGCTGCTGGTCATGGACGTCTTCGAGAGCGAGGGGTCACCCATCACAGCTCGCCAAATTAGGACCTGGACCAGCCAGGATCCTGTACTGCCAAGCGTAAAAAGGTGTTTCCTAAATGGAAATTGGTCTGCCATTCCCAAGGAAATGCAGGATGAAATTAAGCCTTACAGCCGCCGCAAAGATGAATTGTCTATTCAGTCTGATTACCCCATAACAGACAATCGTGTTGTTATGCCAAAAAAAGGCAGGGAAACTTTTGTGCGCGATTTACACAGTACCCACCCAGGCATTGTCATGATGAAGGCCATTGCCAGGTCTCACGTTTGGTGGCCCGGCATTGACTCGGACTTGGAGTCATGCATGCATCAGTGCAACACTTGCATGCAACTGAGTAACGCACCTGTGGTGGCTCCGCTGAGTCTGTGGTCATGGCCATTCAAACCGAGGTCAAGCATCCACATAGACTTTGCTGGCCCCTTTCTCGGCAAAATGTTTTTAGTGGTAGTGAACACTTACACCAAATGGATTGAATGTGTAATCATGTCATCCAGCACGTTCACAGCCACTATTGAAAGCCCCCGGGTCATGTTCACCACCCATGGCCTGCCCGAAGTCCTTGTCAGCGACAACGGACCATGTTTCACCAGTTCGGAGTTCCATGAGTTTATAACCTGTAATGGCATCAAGCATGTCAGGTCTGCCCCTTTCAAGCCCGTGTCTAATGGTCAAATGGAGCGGGTTGACCAAACTATTAAGCAGAGCCTAAAACGCGTGACTCACGGCCCCCTACAGATCCGCTGTCCCACATTCTGCTCAGTTACCGGACGAGACCCCACTTGCTCACCAGGGTCCCGCCTGCCGAGCTGTTAATGAAGAGAGGCCTCAAAACCAGGCTCTCCCTTGTACACCCGGATCTCAATGATCACGTCGCAACCAGAAGGCAACGGCAGTAATGGTATCACGATCGCGCGGCCGTATCACGTGACATTGCTGTTCATGACCCTGTGTTTGTTCTGAATTAAGGTCATGGTCCAAAGTGGGTTGCTGGCACAGTTTTGGCCAAGGAGGAACAGGGTGTTTGTAGTCAAACTGTTAAATGGCCAAACGTGCAAGAGGCACATGGACCAAACCAAACTGCGATTCACAGGCAACCTAGAACAAATTGAAGATGACATCATCATCGACCAACAAACACACATCCAACCATCAGTTGATCCTTATGTCATTCACGAAGAGGAACCTACCATCCCTGACAGTCCTGTCAGACTGACTGCTCTGCAATGCAGCAATGGTTCTACTAACTCACCCAAGCTTGGGTTCGAACTGAGATGATCAACCAGGGAGCGGAAGGCCCCGGACCGTCTCAATTTGTAAATACAAGCTGTACCAAGTGTAATGTATTTAACCCTGTGTAACCTACATGACACCTGACCACCAGAGGGCCCACCTGTTGGAATCCCAAGGAATCCCGGCATCCCTTGGGAGCACAGTATATAAGCAGGCCACCCACGAGGTACCTGCACTCTGGAGTTTTATTAAAGGAGCTAAGGTCACACTTGCTCACTGTACACATTACTCAGTTTCATCCTTTATCATGAGTGTACCAATTGGCGATGAAGTAACGAACAACCGTGTGAAAATGCAAAGAACAGTTGACATCCTAAAGAAGTTCTCAGAAGGGGACGATTGGGAGGCCTTCGTGAAGATACTCGACCAATACTTCGTGGCCAACGAGCTGGAAGGAGACGAGAACGCTACCAAATGAAGGGCGATCCTCCTAACTGTCTGTGGGGCGACAACCTGTGGCCTCATGAAGAATCTCCTGGCCCCAGCAAAACCGACAGAGAAATCCTACGAAGAATTGTGTACGCTGGTCCGGGAGCACCTAAATCCTAAGGAAAGCGTTTTGATGGCAAGGTATCGGTTCTACACGTGTCAACGATTGGAGGGTCAGGAAGTGCCGAACTAAGGCGCCTCGCAGGACATTGTGAGTTTGAGGGTTTCCTCGAACAAATGCTCAGAGACTTTTTTGTACTGGGCATTGGACCTGAGACAATCCTTCGCAAACTGTTGATAGTAGAAACTCCGAATCTAAGTAAAGCCATAATGATAGCCCAGGCATTTATGTCCACCAGCGACAACACCAAACAGATTTCGCAGAGTAAAGAAGTTTCGGCGAGTACTGTGCATAAAGTAATGTCGGTCTCAAGCAAAAATGTACATGGCAGAACGTACACGCCGGCTGCTGTGGCCCGACCTCAATTGACCCAGCATCTGCCATCAATCGTTAATGCGAGGCAGTTAACACCTTGTTGACATTGCGGAGGTGATCATCGGCCCCATCAATGCCGCTTTAAGCACTATACATGCAATGGTTGCAGAACAATGGGACACCTCCAGCGAATGTGCATACGAGCTGAAAACCCTGCAAACCACCACGTTGCAGAGGAAGGTCGATCCACTGTGGATCAGACTGAATTGGAGACTCGTATGGAGGAGGCAGAAGTGTATGGGGTACACACGTTCACTACTAAATGTCCACCAATAATATTGAAAGTTGAACTGAACGGTATTCCAGTATCTATGGATCTGGACACGGGGGCAAGTCAGTCCATAATGAGTAAAAAGGCATTCGACAGGCTGTGGGGCAAAAAGGCACACAGGCCCAAGCTCAGCCCCATTCACACAAACTAAGGACTTACACCAAGGAACTAATTCCTTTAATTGGCAGTGCAGAAGTCAAAATCTACTATGATGGAGCAGTACATGAACTCCCGCTGTGGATTGTGCCAGGGGATGGCCCCACGTTGTTTAGCAGAAGCTGGCTGGGAAAAATCCGCTGGAACTGGGATGACATCCGAATGCTTTCGTCCGTCGACGACGCCTCATGTACTCAGGTTCTGAGCAAGTTTCCATCGTTGTTCGAGCCAGGCATTGGAAGATACCAGGGGGCAAAAGTAGAGATCCATTTGGTTCCCGGTACGCGACCCATCCACCACAAGGCTCAAGCGGTACCGTACATGATGTGTGAAAAAGTGGAACTTGAGCTGGACCGGCTGCAACGTGAAGGCATCATCGCGCCGGTGGAATTCAACAACTGGGCCAGTCCGATTGTCCCGGTACTTAAGGAGGATGGCACGGTTAGAATTTGCGGGGACTATAAAGTAACGATTAACCGTTTTTCGCTGCAGGACCAGTACCTGCTACCCAAGGTAGACGACCTATTTGCGACCCTGGCTAGAGGGAAGACGTTCACCAAGCTGGACCTGACCTCAGCCTACATGATGCAGGAACTGGAGAAGTCTTCGAAAGGCCTCACCTGCATCAACACGCACAAAGGTCTGTTTATCTATAACTGCTGCCCGTTCGGGATTCGGTCGGCCGTGGCAATCTTCCAGCGGAACATGGAGAGCCTGCTAAAGTCGGTTCCATGCACAGTGGTTTTCCAGGACAACATATTGGTTATAGGTCGGGACACCATGAAGCACTTGAAGAATCTGGAAGAGGTTCTTAGTCGATTGGATCGCGTGGGGCTCAGGTTGAAACGCTCGAAGTGTGTTTTCCTGTCACAGAACGTCGAATTCTTGGGACGAAGAATCACAGCGGACAGTATCAGACCCACCGACACCAAGATGGAGGCCATCAAGAACGCGCCACGACTACAGAACGTGACGGAACTGCGGTCGTTCCTGGCACTCCTTAACTATTTCGCTAATTTCCTACCTGGGTTAAGCACCCTACTAGAACCCCTACATGCGCTACTGCGCCAGGGAGACGACTGGGTATGGGGGAATTCACAAGAGACTGCCTTTAAGAAAACCAGAAATCTGTTATGTTCCAACAAACTGCTTGTCCTGTATAACCCATGTAAACGATTAGTGCTAGCTTGCGATGCGTCTTCATACGGGGTCGGATGTGTGTTATGAATAGAGGATTTTGCAACCAGTCGCTTATGCGTCCAGGAGTTTGTTCAAGGCCGAAAGGGCCAACAGCATGATTGAAAAAGAGGCTCTGGCATGCGTCTACGGGGTGAAAAAAATGCACCGGTACTTATTTAGCATCAAGTTTGAGCTTGAAACTGATCACAAGCCCCTCATATCACTGTTCTCTGAGAGCAAAGGGATTAATACCAATGCCTCTGCCTGCATCCAAAGATGGGCGCTCATGCTGTCGGCATACAACTATGTAATCCGCCATAGACCGGCACAGAGAACTACGCAGATGCTCTCAGTCGGCTGCCATTGCCCACCACCAGGGACCGGGGTGGAAATGGCACAGCCAGCGGACTTGCTTATGGTCAAGGAGGCATTCGAGAACGAGAAGTCCCCTATTACGACCCGCCAGATCAGGACCTGGACCAGCCAGGTTCCTTTACTGTCTTTGGTAAAAAAGCTGTGTCCTCCATGGGAGCTGGTCCGGTGTCCCAGTGGAGATGCAGGAGGCGATTAAGCCATTCCACAGACGCAAAGACGAGTTGTCCCTGCGGGCGGACTGTCGATTGTGGGGCAATCGCGTGGTCTTGCCCAAGAAAGGTGAACTGCACAGCGCCCACCCAGGCATCGACTCAGATTTAGAGTCATGTGTGCACCAATGCAACACTTGCTCTCAGCTGAGCAATGCACCCAGAGAGGCACCACTAAGTTTGTGGTCATGGCCCTCCAAACCATGGGCGAGGATCCACGTAGACTATGCGGGCCCATTTCTAGGCACAATGTTTTTGGTTGTTGTGGACACTTACTCAAAATGGATTGAATGTGCAATAATGTCAGTAAGCACGTCCACGGCCACTACTGAAAGCCTACAAACCATGTTTGCCACACACGGCTTGCCCGATGTCCTAGCCAGTGACAATGGGCCGTGCTTCACCAGTGCTGAATTCAAGGAACGGGATCAAACACATCACATCTGCTCCGTTCAAGCCCGCATCCAACAGCCAGGCAGAATGGGCAGTTCAGACCATCAAGCAAAGCTTGAAACGTGTGTCGGAAGTCTCCCTGCAGACCCGGCTGTCCCATGTGCTGCTCAGCTACCGCACCAGACCCCATTCACTCACCAGAGTTCCCCCAGCCGAACTGCTCATGAAAAGGGCGCTCAAAACAAGGCTCTCTTTTGTCCACCCTGATCTCCATGATCGCGTCGAGGGCAGGCGGCATCAACAAAGCATGTATCATGATCGTGCAAATTTGTCACGCGATATTGAAGTCAATGGCCCTGTATTTATACTCAACTATGGACATGGTACCAAATGGCTAGCTGGCACTGTCGTAGCCAGAGAATGGAGTAGGGTGTTTGAGGTTAAACTTGCAAATGGACTAACTTGCAGAAAGCATTTGGACCAAACCAAACTGCAATTCACAGACAGCCACGAGCCCTACAAAAGACAGTCCACCTGTATGGACATTTCGTCTTTGTGCTGCTGGAACGGCTTGATCTCTTCTCTCTGGCGCCAGGAAAACACACTTTGAGCGTTTCAACCAGAGTCCTACACGATCTAGCCGACTTAGAACCTCTTCCAGGTTCTGCAAGTGTTCGATGTGTGATCAATATATCATCCTGGAAAACCACGGTGCACGGAACCGACTTTAGCAGAGGCATTGTTCCATGTTCCTTTGAAAAATTGCCGAATCCCAAACAGGCATCTATTATAGATTAACAGATCTTTGTGCGTGTTGACGCAGGTGAGGCCTTTCGAAGATTCCGCCAGCTCCTGCGTCATGTGGGCTGATGTCAGGTCCAACTTGGTGAACGTCTTCCCTCCTGCCAGCGTCGCAAATAGGTCGTCTGCCTTGGGTAGCGAGTACTGGTCCTGCAGCGGAAAACGGTTAATCGTTACTTTATAGTCCCCACAAATTCTGACCGTGCCATCGGCCTTGAGAACTGGAACAATCGGACTGGCCCACTCGTTGAACTCAACCGGCGTGATGATGCCCTCTCATTGCAGCCTGTCCAGCTCGATCTCCACTTTCTCTCACATCATGTATGGCACTGCACGTGCCTTGTGGTGGATGGGTTGTGTACTGGGAACCAAGTGGATCTGCACCTTCGCCCCAGAGAAATTTCCGATGCCTGGCTCAAACAACGATGGGAACTTGCTCAAAACCTGGGCACATGAGGTGTCGTCGACGGACAAAAGCGCTCGGATATCATCCCAGTTCCAGCGGATTTTTCCTAGCCAGCTTCTATCGAACAGTGTGGGGCCATCTCCTGGTACAATCCATAGTGGTAGTTCGTGCACCGCTCCATCATAGGAGACTTTTACTGCTGCACTGTCAATTACAGGGATCGGCTCTTTAGTGTAAGTTCTCAGCTTGGTATGAATAGGGCTCAGCTTGGGCCTTTGCACCTTGTTGCACCACAGCCTCTTCGAGGCCTTTTTGCTCATGTTAGACTGACTCGCACCCGTATCCAATTCCATGGATACTGGAATTCCATTCAGTTCAACTTTTAACATGATTGGTGGACATTTCGTTGTGAAGGTGTGTATCCCGTACACTTCACTTCTGCATCCTCGGTTCGTGTCTCTAGTTCAGTTTGATCCGCCATGGATCGGTCTTCCTCTGCAACGTGATGGTTTGCAGCTTGTCTGCACGGTCACTGGAGGTGTCCCATTGTTCCACAGCCTTTGCACGCGTAGTGTTTGAAGCGGCATTGATGGGCTCGATGATCACCTCCGCAGCGCCGACAAGGTGTTAATTGCTTCGCATTCACACTTGATGGCAGACTCTGAGTCATCTAAGGTCTTGCAGCTGCAGGCATGTACGTTCTGCCATCTGCATTCCTGCCTGAAAACGACACTACTTTGTGTACAGTATTTGCTGATGCATCTTTATGCTGCAAAATTTGTTTGGTGTTATCGCTGGTGGACATAAATGCCTGGGCTATTGTTATGGCTTTGCTCAGGTTCAGTGTTTCAAAAGTCAATAGTTTGCAAAATAACCTCATGGCCAATGCTAAGCACAAAAAAGTGTCTTAGCATTTGCTCCAGGAATCCACCAAATTCGCAATGTCCTGCAAGGCACCTTAGTTCGGCGATGTAGCTCGCCACTTCCTGGCCTTCAAACCATAGATATATATAAAATCGATACGTTGCCATCAGAACGCTCTCCTTCAAATTTAGTTGCTCCCAGACCAGCGTACGATTTGGTTGTTGGTTTCACCGAAGCAAGTAGATTCTTCATGAGGCCATAGGTTGTTGCCCCACAGATGGTGAGGAGAATCGCCCTTCATTTGTCAGCATTCTCATTCCCTTCCAGCTTGTTGGCCACGAAGTATTGGTAGAGTCACTCCACGAAGGCTTTCCAATCGTCACCTTCTGAGAATTTCTCCAGGATACCAACAGTTCTCTGCATTTTCGCGTGGTGGTTCATTATCTATTACTCATTGCCAGTTGTTCTGTCTCAACAAAAGCAATGTGACTGAGTACTGTAGACTTGAGCAAGTGTGACCTTAGTCTCTTTATTCTGACTCCAGAGTGCTGGCACAGCATGGGAGGCTTGCTTATATGCAGTGCTCCCAAAGGATACTGGGATCCCTTGGGACTCCAACAGATGCACCCTCTGGTGGCAGTTGAATGCTAGTTATAAGGTGTTGCATAGATAACAGTAAGGATATTAATGTTTTGGAGAGGGTACAACGCAGGTTCATTCGCATGCTGACTGCTGGAGGAAATACAATGACAGACTTGAAAACAGTTTTTTAAATAACAATGCAGGTTATGGGGCACATAGGCCAAATGATCTGTTTCAGAGTTGTAACATTTATATATTTAAAGAAAGAAAAGACTTGCATTTATATAATGTCTTTTATAAGCTCATGACGTCCTATCATGTTTTACAGACAATGATGTACTTTTTGAAGCGTAGTCATTGTGGTAATGTAGGAAACACGGCAGCCAATTAGTGCACAGCAAGATCCCACAAACGCCCATTACAGAACTTCTATTGGCCCCACAATAAGATCGCACAATAGCCAATTAGATGGATAACCAATTGCCCTGTGTTTAATGATGTTAGTTGAGGGACACCAGGAGAATTCCCAATTCTTTGAATAGTGCCACGGAATATTTAACCACAGAAATAGACAGGCGGAATTGAACTTAACATCTATTACAAGGATGTCATAGCAGCGCATTTGGAAAGAGGTGACATGATGGGTCCAAGTCAGCATGGATTTGTGAAAGGGAAATCATGCTTGACAAATCTTCTGGAATTTTTTGAGGATGTTTCCAGTAGAGTGGACAAGGGAGAATCAGTTGATGTGGTGTATTTGGACTTTCAGAAGGCTTTCGACAAGGTCCCACACAAGAGATTAATGTGCAAAGTTAAAGCACATGGGATTGGGGGTAGTGTGCTGACGTGGATTGAGAACTGGTTGTCAGACAGGAAGCAAAGAGTAGGAGTAAATGGGTACTTTTCAGAATGGCAGGCAGTGACTAGTGGGGTACCACAAGGTTCTGTGCTGGGGCCCCAGCTGTTTACATTGTACATCAATGATTTAGACGAGGGGATTAAATGTAGTATCTCCAAATTTGCGGATGACACTAAGTTGGGTGGCAGTGTGAGCTGCGAGGAGGATGCTATGAGGCTGCAGAGTGACTTGGATAGGTTAGGTGAGTGGGCAAATGCATGGCAGATGAAGTATAATGTGGATAAATGTGAGGTTATCCACTTTGGTGGTAAAAACAGAGAGACAGACTATTATCTGAATGGTGACAGATTAGGAAAAGGGAAGGTGCAACGAGACCTGGGTGTCATGGTACATCAGTCATTGAAGGTTGGCATGCAGGTACAGCTTGCAGTTAAGAAAGCAAATGGCATGTTGGCCTTCATAGCGAGGAGATTTGAGTACAGAGGCAGGGAGGTATTACTACTGTTGTACAGGGCCTTGGTGAGGCCACACCTGGAGTATTGTGTACAGTTTTGGTCTCCTAACTTGAGGAAGGACATTCTTGCTATTGAGGGAGTACAGCGAAAGTTCACCAGACTGATTCCCGGGATGGCGGGACTGACATATCAGGAAAGACTGGATCAACTGGGCTTGTATTCACTGGAGTTCAGAAGAATGAGAGGGGATCTCATAGAAACGTTTAAAATTCTGACGGGTTTAGACAGGTTAGATGGAGGAAGAATGTTCCCAATGTTGGGGAAGTCCAGAACCAAGGGTCACAGTTTAAGGATAAGGGGTAAGCCATTTAGGACCGAGATGAGGAGAAACTTCTTCACTCAGAGAGTGGTGAACCTGTGAAATTCTCTACCACAGGAAGTTGTTGAGGCCAATTCACTAAATATATTCAAAAAGGAGTTAGATGTAGTCCTTACTACTAGGAGGATCAAGGGGTATGGTGAGAAAGCAGGAATGGGGTACTGAAGTTGCATGTTCAGCCATGAACTCATTGAATGGCGGTGCAGGCTCGAAGGGCCGAATGGCCTACTCCTGCACCTATTTTCTATGTTTCTATGTTTATTTAAAGATTGGCACCTCCAGTGATACAGTAAACAAAAGTGTCTCTGTACTGTTAGGTTACGCTCCATGTGCTTTTTTGCCTGATAGCTCTTGCTTGCTTTGCATGTTGACATGGTCTTATATTGGTGGATTTCACACTCGCACTTCTAGAAAATTAAATGATTAGAAACATTTCTGCCATGTTTATTAGCAAAGATCAAAGGTAGCCAGGTGCAATATTAAAGCCCTGTAAATGTTTTATTGAGTTCACCCTGATAAAGATTTGGCGCTATGAAAATCGCTCGATGTACGGGTGTAAGTAGGTTCTACACATTGTCTTTTTTAAATAAAGTCCCACGTGCAACTGCACCCATTTTCTTACATGTTGAAAATGTTCTTCCCTGAAGCAGGCCATGGTTTAGGCAGGATTGATTTAGACATGAATACAACCTGAAGAGTTTTAAAACAGGAGTTTGGTGTTAATCCAAAACTCGGCTGCCCATGTCCTAACTTGCACGAAGTCCCATTCACCCATCACCTCCTGTGTTCGCTGACTTACATTGGCTCCCGGTTAAGCAACGCCTCGATTTCAAAATTCTCATCCTTGTTTTCAAATTCCTCCATGGCCTCGCCCCTCCATATCTCTGTAATCTCCTCCAGCCCTACTAACCCCCCACCCCAAGATATCTGTGCTCCTTTAATTCTGCCCTCTTGAGCATTCCTGATTATAATCGCTGAACCATTGGTGGCTGTGCCTTCTATTGCCTGGGCCCTAAGCTGTGGAATTCCCTGCCTAAACCTCTCCGCCTCTCTTTCCTCCTTCAAGATGCTCCTTAAAACCTACCTCTTTGACCAAGCTTTTGGTCACCCACCCTAATTTCTCCTTATGGGGCTCAGTGTCATTTTTCTTAATCTCACAATACTCCTGTGAAGCGCCTTGGGATGTTTCACTATGTCAAAGGCACTATGTAAATACAAGGTGTTGTTGTTAGTCAGAACTTCCTGATCGATCTCATCTTCTCTCCTCTTTTTAACTTGAGCAATGTCATGCTCTTCTACACAAGTGGAAACATTCTCTCTGTATCTACTCTATCAAAATCTTTCATAATTTTAAAGACTTCTATTAAGTCACCCCTCAGCCTTCTCTTTTCAAGAGGAGAGACCCAGCCTGTTCAACATTTCCTGATGGGTAAAACCTCGCATTTCCAGTATCATTCTTGTAATTGCCCAGATATGTCCTGTCCACAAAAAGCAGGACAAATCTAATCGGGCCAATTACCGTCCCATCAATCTACTCTCAATCATCAGCAAAGTAATGGAGGGTGTTGTCGACAGTGCTATCAATCGGCACTTACTCACCAATAACCTGCTCACCGATGCTCAGTTTGGGTTCTGCCAGGACCATTCGGCTCCAGACCTCATTACAGCCTTGGTCCAAACATTCAGAGGTGAGGTGAAAGTGACTGCCCTTGACATCAAGGCAGCATTTGACAGAGTGTGGTATCAAGGAGCCCTAGAAAAACTGAAGTCAATGGGAATTAGGGAAAACTCACCATTGGCTGGAGTCATACCGCGCACAAAGAAAGATGGTTGTGATAGTTGGAAGCCAAAAATATCAGTCCAGAACATCGCTGCAGGAGTTCCTCAGGGCAGCATCCTAGGCCCAACCATCTTCAACTTCTTCATCAATAACCTTTCCTCCATCATAAGTGGGGATGTTCGCTGATGATTGAACAGTGTTCAGTTCTATTTACAACTCCTCAGATAATGAAGCAGTCCTTGCCCGCATGCAGCAAGACCTGGACAACATAAGTGGCAAGTAACATTCGCGCCACACAAGTGCCAGACAATGACCATCTCCAACAAGCGAGAATCTAACCACCACCTCTTGACATTCAATGGCATTACCATTGCTGAATCCTACATCATCAACATCCTTGGGGTGGGGTGGGCACCATTGCCCAATAATGCAACTGGAGCAGCCACACAAATACCATGGTTACAAGAGCCGGTGAGAGGCTCGGTATTCTGCAGCGAGTGTCTCACCTCCTGACTCCCCAAAGCCTTTGCACCACCTACAAGGCACAAGTGAGGAGTGTGATGGAATACTCTCCACTTCCCTGGATGAGCGCAGCTCTAACAACACTCAAGAATCTCAACACCATCCAGGACAAAGCTGCCTGCTTGATTGGCACCCCATCCACCTTCAACATTCACTCCCTCCACCACCGGCACACCGTGGTTGCAGTGTGTACCATCTACAAGTTGTACTAAAGCAACTCACCAAGGCATCTTTGACAGTACTTACCAAACCCCTGATCTCTACTGCCTAGAAGGACCAGGGCAGCAGGTGCATGGGAACACCACTGCCTCCAAGTTCCCCTCTATGTCGCACACCATCCTGACTTGGAAATATATCGCTGTTCCTTCATCATCGCTGGACAGATTTCTGGAACTCTCTCCCGAACAGCACTGTGGGAGGATTTTCAGCTCATGTACTGCAGCGGTTCAAGAAGGTGGCTCATCACCACTTTACCAAGGGCAATTAAGAATGGGCAATAAATGCTGGTCTTGCCAGCGACATCCATCTCCCAGGAATGAATAACAAAATCCTTTTTGTACTGTCCAGTGCCTCTATTGAAAATGGTTCTCACAAAATAGAAACTTCAGAGGGTTATTAATGCAATTTACAGGGCATTCCCCGTCTCTTTTGAAGGAAAGTGATTGGCTGAATTCCAGTTTAATTCTAAATTATTATAAAGGGAGACTAAGCACATACTGGTGCTGTATACCATTAGCTTTGTGCCAGCCTTCAGTGGTTGCACTCTCACCTCTGAGTCAGAAGGTTGTGGGTTCCAAGCCTCAATCCACAAACTTCAGTATGTAATCTGGGTTGACATTTCAGTGCAGTACTAAGGGAGTGCTGCACTGTCACAGGTGCTGTTTTTTGGATGACACATTAAACTGAGGCCCCGTCTACACTCTCAAGTGCACGTAAAAGATGCCGCGGCACTATTTTGAAGAGTAGGGGAGTTCTTCCATTGTCCTGGCCAATACTTATCCCTCATCCAACATCACTAAAAAAACAGCTTATCACATTGCTGGTGTGTGGGACTATGCTGTGCCCAAATTGGCTGATCGCTTCCTACAGCAGTGATGCATTTCACAAGCAAGCAATTAGCTATAAGGCGCTTTGGGACACGCTGAGGTCGTGCAAGTCGCTATATAAATGCAAGTTATTTCTTTTTCTCCCTCTCTAATGGGTCCAAGTGCGGGCTGGAGCTGCCTTTGAGGTGGCGGGCGGGTTGCCATTGTGATGTATGGGCAGCAGGCGACACCCGAGCGGAGCCTGGAAATTGCTTGAAACTGACACTCGCACGCCGGCAGCCGATTGGCCGACGAGGCCGGAGGGGGGCGGGGCCCGACGGCGATTGTTCTCCTCGCGGGCCCATTGGGTGGAACAACAAAAAAAAGGCGGCGCTGATTGGTCGCCCCGTCCTTACCCGGAAGCGTGCTGCCTTGTTTTGACGTAGCGCTCCTGTAACAAAAAGCAACGGCGCAAGCGGATCCCGGGGCTGGGAGCTGGACCCCGCACCCCGGAGGGGAGCGACATGTCCTTCCAGGAGTGTTGGGAGGAGTGGGAAGTACTGGACAAAGACTACCAGCAGTTACAGGTGAGCTTTAATCGGGGGTCCGGGCGGGGGGTTCAGCCCCACGGAGTGTCACAGCGCCCGCCTCTTCTCTGTCTCCCATTGGTAGGTTGCTGGGGCCAGGCGCTCCGCTCTCCTCTCTGATTGGCCGGCACGGCTGTCAGTCTTGAACCGCCCCCCCCTGCTGATTGGCAACAGGTTGGCAGTGAGATCGCTGGCCTCGACCAAAGGGCAGAGTTACATCGTCTTTGGCTTCCAGTCTGCAACGTGTCCCGTCCTTTAAAGGCAAAGTAATCCTCCAACTCATCACCACTTCCTGTTCCTACATTGCACTAACGCCATTTCCCCCCAAACTGTACAATTCATTTAAAAACGAACATTATTTAAAACTTTAAAACTTGTTTTAATTCAATATGTAAAAGAAAGACTTGGATTTTCACACGTCCCCAAGCACTTTACAACCAATGAAGTAATTTTGAAATGTAGGAAACACGGCAGACAATTTCTGCACAGCAAGCTCCCGCAAACAGCAATGTGATAATGTCCACATAATCTGATTTTAATGATGTTGGTTAAGGGATAAATATTGGCCAGGACATCGCGGATATCTCCCCTGCTTTTCTTTTATATATATTTAAGGTCCACCTGAAAGGGCAGACGGAGCTTCGGTTTAACGTCTCATCTGAAAGACGGCACCTCCGACAGTGCAGCACTCCCTCAATACTGCACTGGAGTGTCGTGCTCAAGTCTCTGGAGCAGTCTAGGCTGAAGTCACCAAGAATGACCAGCACTGCTATCAAATCGTACCCTCTCCCTTGGATATCAAGTTTTAATGATGAGAATATTTTTATATTTATATTTTCCTGATTGGCATTAAATGAAAGCTGTTAATAGTTATCTTGGTGCTGGCATAAATCTTCAGACTCAGCTTTCTTTGTGCAGTGGCTTAGTTCTGTATATTCAATAGTTACAAGGTAGGCTATTGGACAAGCTGGAGTGAGTGACTGGGCTGGAGTGAGTGAACATGACGCAACTACATCACAAGTGTTAAATGACATATCTGTTTATAATGTGAGTCAATATTAGGATTTAGGAAATAAAGTTTCTAAGATTCCTGGAGCAGGGAGGTTGTTAATGTGCAGATCTGAAAGTAACAAAAATGTAAATTTATACAGCATTCTTACTACTTTTCTCATGCCCAAAAGTGCTTCACATACCATGAAATACTTTGAAATGCAGCGATTGTTATGTAGGCAAATCTGGCACACAGTTTGTGTAGAGCAAGACCTTTCAAACAACAATCAGCAAAATTAACAATTGCTCTGTGTTTTCTGCTGTTATTTGTTGAGGAGGGAATGATGGCCAGAACAGTGGGAGAATCCCAGCTCTTCTATGAATAGCATGTCCATTTATTCAGTTCAATGGCCTCCTGTGGTAATTCATTCCACGTCTATTAACCTGACGTTCCCCGCTTAATTCCTCAGATTTAACCCTTTATATTTACTACAGTGAACAACTTTGTCAGTCCCCTTCATAACAAGTCTGCCTTCCTTTCTTCATAATGTACAATCCAGATGGACATTGAATGGATTCACTTCCCATTTGATGAAATTTTGGGGAGAGCTGGGTTTCAATCTCACCTCAAGTAACGAGATGAAGGGCATAAGAACATAAAAGAAATAGGAACAAGAGTAGGCCAGTTGGCCCCTCGAGCCTGCTCCACCATTCAATAAGATCATGGTTGATCTGATCATGGACTCAGCTCCACTTCCCTGCCCGCTCACCATAACCCTTTACTCGCTTATCGCTCAAAAATCTTAAATATATTCAATGACCCAGCCTCCACAGCTCTCTGGGAAAGAGAATTCCACATATTTACAACCCTCTGAGAAAATAAATTTCTCCTCATCTCAATTTTAAATGGGCGGCCATAGTCTCAGAATAATGTCCCCTAATTTTAGTTTCCCCTATAAGTGGAAATATCCTCTCTGCATCCACCTTGGTGAGCCCCCTCATTATCATATGTTTCAATAAGATCACCTCTCATTCTTCTGAACTCCAATGTGTATAGGCCCAACCTACTCAACCTATCTTCATAGGTCAACCCCCTCATCTCTGGAATCAACCTAGTGAACCTTCTCTGAACAGTCTCCAATGCTAGTATATCCTTCCTTAAAATGGAGACCAAAACTGTTCACAGTACTCCAGGTGTGGCCTCACCAATACCCTGTACAGTTGTAGCAGGACTTCTCTGTTTTTATACTCTATCCCCCTTGCAATAAAGGCCAACATTCCATTTGCATTCCTGATTATTTGCTGTACCTGCATACTAACTTTTTGTGTTTCATGCACAAGACTCTCCAGGTCCCTCTCTACTGCAGCTCTTTGCAATTTTTCTCTATTTAAATTATAACTTGCCTTTCTATTATTTCTGCCTAAGTGGATAACCTCACATTTTTCCACATTATACTCCACCTGCCAAATGTTTGCCCACTCACTTAGCCTGTCTATATCACTTTGCAAATTATTTGTGTCCTCCTCACAATTTGCTTTCCCACCTATCTTTGTATCATCGGAAAACTTGGCTACATTACACTCGGTCCCTTCATCCAAGTCATTAATATAGATTGTAAATAGTTGAGGCCCCAGCACTGATCCCTGTGGCACCCCACTAGTTACCATTTGCCAACCAGAAAATGACTCATTTATCCCGACTCTCTGTTTTCTGTTAATTAGCCAATCTTCTATCCATGCTAATATATTACCCCCAACCCCATGAGCTTTTATCTTGTGCAGTAACCTCTTATGTGGCACCTTATCGAATGCCTTCTGGAAATCCAAATACACCATATCCACTGGTTCCCCCTTATCCACCCTGCCCGTTACATCCTCAAAGAACCCCAGCAAATTTGTCAAACATGATTTACTTTTCATAAAACCATGCTGACTCTGCTTGATTGAATCATGCTTTTCCAAATGTCCCGCTACTGCTTCCTTAATAATGGACTCCAGCATTTTCCCAACGACAGATGTTAGGCTAACTGGTCTATAGTTTCCTGCAGCTCCGTTGGTCATAGTGTCCTGCATGAAATGAGTTTGGCAGTCTCAATCCAGGTTACTTAATGCTCAAGTCCTGGAATGTAGCTTGAAGCCACAACCCTCTCTGACTGTGACTAAGTTGGCAATCTTACTCAGTTCACAAGAATGGCTCACATGCGAAATGGAGAAAATCAGACTGGAATAGTAAGGATCCAAGATATGTTGTGGGGACAAACCAGGGCTAAGATAAGAACATAAAAAATAAGAGCAGGAGTAGGCCATACAGCCCCTCGAATAAGATCATGGCTGATTATCGACCTCAACTACACTTTCCCGCCCACATACCTTGATTCCGCTAGCTTTACAGAGCAGCTGCCTGTGCTTTACTTGATCTGGCAGTGCTCGAAGTGGGAAAATGTGTTAACATAAAACATTTCTGTGCCTATTTCTTCGAGCTATAACATTTCATAGTACCTCGTACCAGTAAAGTTAAGCAGTATAACAACCCTAGTATTTTGCAGAGATGGAAGAAAGCCGTTTTGGTAACAGAGGAACATTGGGCAGGAAGCCGAGCTTGGGATCGAGCAGGATGCAAAAGCTGTGGAGCTCTAAATCCTGAGATGGCAGCCAGAAATGCTGATAGAATCTAGGCTCGAGGTGCAAGGGTGCTAAAGTGCATGCCTCCAGCTCTTTATGAGACAGGGAATTTGAGAGTTTGAACATTCATGAGTAAATGGATGATCCGTTGGCAAGTGAAACCATTCTATATACAACACTAATAATGACTACCATTTAAACTGATGCACTGCATGTTGGTTACATAAGAACATAAGAAATAGGAGCAGGAGTAGGCCATTTGCCCCCTCGAGCCTGCTCCACCATTCAATAAGATTATGGCTGATCGGATCATGGATTTAGTTTCACTTACCTGCCTGCTCCCCATAACCCTTTATTCCCATATTGCTCAAAAATTTGTCTATCTCCGCCTTAAATATATTCAATGACCCAGCCTCCACAGCTCTCTGGAGCAGAGAATTCCATAGATTTACAACCCTCTGAGAGAAGAAATTCCTCTTCATCTCAGTTTAAAATGGGCAGCCCCTTATTCTGAGATTATGTCCCCTAGTTTTAGTTTCCCCTATGAGTGGAAATATCCGTTCTGCATCCACCTTGTCGAGCCCCCTCATTATGGAAACATAGAAAATAGGTGCAGAAGTAGGCCATTCGGCCCTTCGAGCCTGCACCACCATTCAATATGATCATGGCTGATCATGCAACTTTAGCACCCCATTCTTGCTTTCTCTCCATGCCCCTTGATCCCTTTAGCTGTAAGGGCCATATCTAACTCCCTTTTGAATATATCTAACAAACCGGCCTCAACAACTTTCTGTGTAGAGAATTCCACAGGTTCACAATTCTCTGAGTGAAGAAGTTTCTCCTCATCTCGGTCCTAAATGGCTTACCCCTTATCCTTAGACTGTGACCCCTGGTTCTGGACTTTCCCAACATCGGGAACGTTCTTCCTGCATCTAACCTGTCCAATCCCGTCAAATTCCCTTCTCATTCATCTAAATTCCAGTGAATATAAGCCTAGTCGATCCAGTCTTTCTTCATATGTCAGTCCCGCCATCCCAGGAATCAGTCTGGTGAACATTCGCTGTATTCCCTCAAAAGCAAGAATGTCCTTCCTCAGATTAAGAGACCAAAACTGTACACAATATTCAAGGTGTGGCCTCACCAAGGCCCTGTACAACTGCAGTAAGACCTCCCTACTCCTATACTCTAATCCTCTCACTATGAAGGCCAACATGCCATTTGCCGCCTTCACTGCCTGCTGTACCTGCATGCCAACTTTCAATGACTAATATACCATAGCACCCAGGTCTCGTTGCACCTCCCCTTTTCCTGATCTGTCACCATTCAGATAATATTCTGACTTCCTGTTTTTTCCACCAAAGTGGATAACCTCACATTTATCTACATTATACTGCATCTGCCATGTATTTGCCCACTAACCTAACCTGTCCAAGTCACCCTGCAGCCTCTTGGCATCCTCCTCACAGCTCACACTGCCACCCAGCTTAGTGTCTTATATGTTTCGATAAGATCACCTCTCATTATTCTGAACTCCAATGTGTATAGGCCCAATCTACTCAACCTATTTTCATAAGTCAACCCCTCATCTTTGGAATCAACCTAGTGAACCTTCTCTGAACTGCCTCCAATGCAAGTATATCCCCTTCCTTAAATACGGAGACCAAAACTTACGCAGTATTCCAGGTGTAGCCTCACCAATACCCTGTACAGTTGTAGCAGGACTTCTCTGCTTTTATAATCTATTCCCCTTGCAATAAAGACAAACATTCAATTTGCCTTCCTGATTACTTGCTGTACCTGCATATTAACTTTTTATGTTTCATGCACAAGGACCCCCAGGTCCTTCTGTACTGCAACACTTTGCAATTTTTTTTCTCCATTTAAATTGTAATTTGCTTTTCTATTTTTTCTGCCAAGATGAAAGTTAAGTCATAAGTGCCAGCCTGGGCCCATTGGTAGTGTAGTACTTTTGCCTCTGAGTTAGAAGAGACTTGAGCACATAATATTGGGCTCAATTTTCCCCAAAGCTGTTTTTTGGCGTACTTGAAGAGTTACGCCCATATTTTTGGAGTCCAAGTACGCCCCCAAAAAATCCTCCAAGTTTCCCCGTTTGATTTCTTTGTTTTGGCGCCGCCTAGCCTGTCATTTAGCTTTGGGGGTGGAGCCTTGATCTGCGGCAAAAAGATCGGGTTGCCACGGTAACCAGGGGGACAATGCGGGCTGAGGCTGGAAAGTCACACTTACAGCCAGCTCACAGCAACCAAGCACAAGCACATTACAGCAACTTATCAAGCACAAGCACATTAAATGTTGCAGCAAATTACCTCCATTAAATGATTAAAGTCCTCCCCCCCCCCGCCGTCATATGCCGGTCCCAATCCCTGCATCTATCCCAGGCCGAATGCCCTCTTCCCCTCCCCCACACTCTCTTACCTCCCCTGCTGCTGCTGTCCGGGCATCTGCTGTGCTGATTTACTTTCCTGTGCCGATTTTCTTAACTCACCAGAAGGTTTTTCTACAGAGGTCACATCTGCCGGCCTAAGAAGAACTAGAGTAACTCTGAGCTGGCCAAACTTGTATAACTGGCCGGAATTGGAGCGGGTGGCAGGTTACGCCCTCTTTGACTCAAAAAAAAAACTGACCTAAAATAATCGTAACTGACTGAGTTGACTGACAAAGCTGGTGCAAATTGATTAGGGAAATTTGTATTTTTTAATTTGGGCCAAAAAAACAGCACGAATCATTGGGGAAAATCGAGCCCAAAGACTGGCAGTTCAGTGCAGTACTAAGGGAGAGCTGCACTGGCAGAGATGTCATCTTTTAGATGAGATGTTAAACCGAGGCTCCTTCTTCTCTGTCAAGTAAATGTAAAAGCTTCCAAGGCACTCCCGGTGTCCTGGCCAACATTTATCACTCAAACAACACAATTATCTGCTCTATTTTCCTACATTACGACTGTGATTCAAATGTATTTCATTGGCTACAATTGCTGTCTGGACTGAGCAAGCACTGGGGTACTGCAAAAGATAAAGCTGAGCAATCGCAGATCTCTTACGAGCATTCGAGTAACGCCCAACAACAACTTGCATTTATATAGCACCTAGAATGTGGTAAAAGCATCCCAAGGCATTTCACAGGAACATTATCAAACAAACTTTGACACCGAGCCACATAAGGAGATATTAGGACAGGTGACCAAAAACTTGGTCAAAGAGGTAGAATATTATCTGAATGGTGACAGATTAGGAAAAGGGGAGGTGCAACGAGACCTGGGTGTCATGGTACATCAGTCATTGAAGGTTGGCATGCAGGTACAGTAGGCAGTGAAGAAGGCAAATCGCATGTTGGCCTTCATAGCGAGGGGATTTGAGTACAGGGGCAGGGAGGTGTTGCTACAGTTGTACAGGGCCTTGGTGAGGCCACACCTGGCGTATTGTGTACAGTTTTGGTCCCCTAATCTGAGGAAGATCATTCTTGCTATTGAGGGAGTGCAGCGAAGGTTCACCAGACTGATTCCCGGGACGGCAGGACTGACGTATGAAGAAAGACTGGATCGACTGGGCCTATATTCACTGGAGTTTAGAAGAATGAGAGGGGATCTCATAGAAACATATAAAATTCTGACGGGATTGGACAGGTTAAATGCAGGAAGAATGTTCCCGATGTTGGGGAAGTCCAGAACTAGGGGTCATAGTCTGAGGATAAGGGATAAGCCATTTCGATGAGGAGAAACTTCTTCACTCAGAGAATTGTGAACCTGTGGAATTCTCTACCACAGAAAGTTGTTGAGGCCAGTTTGTTAGATATATTCAAAAGGGAGTTAGATGTGGCCCTTACGGTTAAAGGGATCAAGGGGTATGGAGAGAAAGCAGGAATAGGGTACTGAAGTTGCATGATCAGCCATGATCATATTGAATGGTGGTGCAGGCTCGAAGGGCCGAATGGCCTACTCCTGCACCTATTTTCTATGTTTCTATGTTTTAAAGAGCATAAAAGGAGAAGAGAGAGGCGGGGAGGTTTAGGGAAGGAATTCCAGAGCTTAGTACCCATGCTGTTGAAGGTACGGCCGCCAACGGTGGGGCGAAGGAAATCGGGGATTGGAGGAGCACAGAGATCTCGGAGGGTTGTAGGTCCACAAGAAAACTTGCATTTTACAACCCCTATAATAATCATTAATCTGCGGGTCAAAGTTGTTACTGTGTGCAGTCTGAGGTTCCCACCTGGTGATTCTTCATCAATATTTACACCTTTTCTGGTTCTGCTCTTCAGGAAACACACAAGCATTACAAGCAACAGTTAGAAGAGGTGATCAAACTTCAGAATTCCTGCCTCCATTGCATTGAACGACAAAAGAAGAGATACAGGAAACTCTCCAGTAGTCTCAACAGGTAAATATTATTTTTGAGCAGATTGGTCTGTTGAAGTACCTCCACTCACTCAGCTTCTTCAAATAAAGCCATCACACCTGTCTTCACCCGATGAAAGAAAGAAATGAAATGAAGCAAAAAGGAACTTGCATTTATGTAGTGTCTTTCTCATCCTCAGGATGTCTCAAAGCACTTTACGGCCAATTATAAACTTTAAATCATTGTCATGTCGAGAAACAGCCGACAATAGTGTCAGTCTTTGTTACGTGCTCAAGTCCGGGAGTGGGGCTTGAACCCACGACCTTCTGACTAAGAGGCAAAAGTGCTACCAACTGAGCCAAACTGACACGCCACAGTGCAGTCTCAGTTGGCTGTACAGCACTGTGGCGGAGACGGGGTTGTGTTTGTGATGTTGACTCCTGATGCGATTCCTACCTTCACAGATGTGATTCGTTAGAGAGTGAAGAACAACTGAGAGATACTGGCTTCATCCTGGAACTGATGAAGGAAAGACAAAACATTTTCTTTGAAATGGAAGCTTTTCTCCCGAAGAAAAACGGGTAAGTAATCGCTACTAGTGACCCTATCGGCTTTACCCTTTGAGCGTCATGGAGGAGTTTACGCCTCCGAACACCATGGAACTATGGGCACCAACAATCAGATTTGTCGTTGTAGCAGCCTTAACATCCTGGACCCGTGTTTGCTTGATCTGGGTGCGCCGATAACACATTCATGTACATGTTCAGATTTTGGGATTTCGATTGGTTAGAAAACTTTCCTTTTAAAGGTGATGAGGGACTTCAGTGGATAGACTGGAGAAGCTGGGATTGTTCTCCTTGGAGCAAAGGAGGTTCAGAGGAGATTTGATAGAGGTGTTCAATATCATGAGGGGTCTGGGCAGAGCAGATAGAGAGAAACTGTTCCCATTGGCGAAGGGCCGAGAACCAGAGGACACAGATTTAAGGTGATTGGCAGAAGCACCAAAGGCGACATGTGGAAAAATGTTTTTTGCACAATGGGTGGTTAGGATCAGGAATGCACTGCTTGAAAGGGTGGTGGAGGCAGACTCAATCGTGGCTTTCAAAAGAGAATTGGATAAGTACCTGAAGGAAAACGTTTTCAGGGCTACAGGGAAAGGGCGGGGGAGTGGGACGAGCTGAAGCGGCCTTGCAGAGACCCGGCATGGACTCAAGGGGCCGAATGGCCTCCTTCTGTGCTCTAACCATTCTATGATTCTGTAAAGCAGGGTATCAGCCAATGGAAACTATTTTTATTTGAAATTTCGACTACATTCAATTTGGGGGGAAAAGAATGATGTTAAACATTGCGATTGGTAAAGCGGATGACCCAAATTAGGGGCGATAGTCAATACTGAGGAGAACTGCAATGAATTACAGGAGGACATTAATAAACTTGCAGAATGGGCATATAATTGACAAATGAAGTTCGACACAGATAAATATGAGGCATTACATTTTGGTAGGAAGAATAGGGAGGTCACTTATTACTTGGAGGGTGAAAGTCTAGGTGGGGTAGAGGAACAAAGGGATCACGGAGTACAAATACACAAATGGCTGAAAGTTGTGACACAGGTAACGAGGCCATTTAAAAAAGCAAACTAAGCACTAGGGTTTATTTCTAAAGTATAGAATTGAAAAGTAGGGAAGTTATGCTGAACCTGTATTGAACCTTGGTTAGACCACACTTAGAGTACTGCATACAGTTCTAGTCGCCATATTATAAAAAGGATATAGAGGCACTGGAGAGAGTGCAGAGAAGATTTACAAGGACGATACCAGAAATGCGAGGGTATACATATCAGAAAAGGATGAACAGGCTGGGTCTCTTTTCTCTTGAAAAATGAAGGCTGAGGGATGACCTAATCGAGATCTTTAAAATTATGAAAAGTTTTGATAGTGGTTACAGAGAGAATGTTTTCACTTGTGGGGAAGAGCATAACTAGAGGCCATCTATACATGATCATCACCAAGAAATCCAATAGGGAATTCAGAACAAACTTCTTTACCCAGAGAGTGGTGAGAATGTGGAACTCGCTACTACAGAGAGTGGTTGAAGCGAATAGTATAGATGCATTTAAGAGGAGGCTGAACAAGCATATGAGAGAGAAGGGAATGGAGGGTTATGCTGATAGATTTAGATGAGGAAAGACGGGAGGAGGCTCAAGTGGAGCATAAATGCCAGCATGGACTGGTTGGGCCGAATGGCCTGCTTCTGTGCCATATATCCTATGTAAGTTCACTGATAGAGACTTAATGGACTCGTACTACATTTCCACGTGTTTTCTTACGCAGATTTAATGGCAAAGTTTCCTCTTATTGAGCTTGGACGTAAAGAATTGCCTGGCCCCAGCACAGAGAGGGTATTCGGGCGGGCGGGAAGGATCACACGCCCAGAATGGAGTCTGCTGCCCGTTCATTTAAATGGCTGGGAAATTGGGCACTGACTCCGGGTGTGCAGTCTTTCACTTTTGCTCCATGCAATGCAGCTTGCAGATCCGTTGTTCCTGGCGCTAATGGAGGATAATCTGCCCCTGCCGCATTTAACGATCGGAGTTTCTATCCTTTTCTCTCCCTGCAGTCACAGGGTAGACCCTGGTAGAGAGTTGGCCGGTTGGGGGCAGGGCACGGCATGGCGTGTAGATTGACATACGTCTCACGTGTTTTATCCATACGGTGCATTATTGGTCTGAAAGCTGATATATCTGATCTAACTACTAAGTGTTTCCTCACCCATCAGTGAGGCTCTGGCCTCTTGCCGTACATTCATTTTCTTCTTCTGTTACAGGTTATACTTAAGTCTGGTTCTGGGAAATGTCAATGTGACTCTGCTCAGCAAACCTGCCAAGTAAGTATTCGCTTGGGCCCAGACCTGATGGAAACGTTCTGTCCCCTTAAGCCTTCCACGTGACCGTCTCCACTTTTTCCACATTGCAGGTTTGCCTACAAGGATGAGTACGAAAAGTTCAAGCTGTATCTCACCATCATCCTCGTCATCATCTCCTTCACCTGCAGGTTCTTGCTAAACTCCAGGTGAGCTGTGAGTTGAGATGTGCTATTGCTCTGACAGGTGGTGAGATGCCCCCTTCTCACTATCCCCCCTCCCCTACCAGTGGAGCTGTGGTGGGTACCTGATATTCTCCATTCAGCACGAGAGGCACAAGAGCAGGGCTTCAAACTGGGTGCCCAAACCAAGAGCAGTGACCACAGGAGTGTATCTGATCTCCCAGATACAGCCTGATACCATTGCATGCTCACGGCCATATTTGACTGAGTCAGAGGGTCGTGGGTTTAAGTGCCATCCTCCAGAGACTTGAGCACATAATCCAAGTGCCATACTGAGGGAGTGCTGCACTGTCAGAGGTTCTGCCTTTCGAATGAGACGTTAAACCGAGGCCTCGTCTGCCCTCTCAGGTGGACGTAAAAGATCCCATGGCACTATTCTGACCAATACTTATCTCTCAGTCAATGTAACAAAAAAAACAGATTATCTGGTCATTATCACATTGCTGTTTGTGGGAGCTTGCTGTGCGCAAATTGGCTGCTGCGTTTCCCACTTTACAACAGTGACTACTCTCTAAAAGTAATCCATTGGCTGCAAAGCGCTTTGAATGTCTGGTGCTCGTGAAAGGCGCTATATAAATGCAAGCCATTCAAGTCTTTCTTTCAAATTGGCTGTTACTATTTTACAACAGTACATTAATTGGCTGTAAGGTATTTTGGAATTTCCTGAGGTTGTGAAAGATGCTATATAAATGCAGATTCCTGCTTCTTTCTGGTTTCTTAATGGATCACCCCATTTACTGAGATTAGAATGGATACATGGGAGTGATTTACAGGCTGGAATCTGTTTGTAGGGTTTGAGTGACCAGTTTATCTGCCATTGTCTGAACTCTGAGCTGGGATTACAATCTGGGCGATTCCCGGATGCCTGCGATGTTTCTAATTCCTACAGTTTTATTCACAGATCTGTCTTTCCCCCCCCCCCCCCCCACCCCTGCTTGAGGTGTTGAACAGTTATTGGGTATAGTTCCGTGGGAAGCATTTGCCTTGTGAGTATCTCACTCAAATGGCCATTAATCACGTGAGAGCCATGACAGTGAATGCCAGTTGACTTCGAGGAGCATCGCAGATGAGCCAGGTCCTACCCTCACCCAACGCGCACACACCGCAGTTTGAATCGTTCCTCAGAGTGGAAACTTTGGCAGATTTTTGCCTTCCTAGTTCCTTGGTACTGAGGCCAATTGTAGCACCCCTGCCATCACTACAACGGATCTTAGTCAACTCAGTACAGACCGGGGCTCAGACCTTGCCCCTTCTTGGCTCAGCTACTCTCTGGATAAATTGCAGAGCTGTGGAGAGGGGTCTATTAGGGTTTTCGGCTTTGATATTTTTGGGGTGGTAATGGCGGCGGAGCGGTAAAGTTAGTGCCCGGGAACATTTTGTGCCTCAGTCAGTAACATTGGTCAGCTGGGCCCTGAGTCAGGGGCGCAGCGCAAAGGGAGGCGTTGTATACTTCTCTCAGGGTGTTAGCATGGGAAACTCCCGAGCTAAAGAGCCGGGCTGGGAGCGCTCCGAGAGATGCCGAGGGGGGGGAAAAAAACTTTAAAAAACCCACAAAAATATTCCCAAAACATTGCACACATCAGCACAACACAAATCGGCAAAAAAAATAAAAGACAAAACAATCACACTTATCTCAGGAGTCCATTGCCTCTCTGCTGTCGGTAAAGTTGGGCCGCCTGATTTCCCAGGCGGTTACTGCGGGGCGCGCTGCGGGGCGTACGGGTCGGGCAAGAGTCAAAACTCACGCCGGTGTCACAACCAGGGGCGTTGCACACCGGGCACAGCCCTTCCGGGCGGTGCTGCTCCGCGCTGCCGCTAAACCAGACCCGAGGATCGCTGCCGGGCGCTGGAGACTGGCCGCTCGCTCAGAACACCTCACCGCCGCCAGTGCCACTGCACCGGGGCAAAATACGGAGCGGAGAGGAGCCGAAAATCCAGCCATTAAATATCTATTGGGTTACATTGCTCTGACAGGTGGTTTTGTACAGGTTTAGATCATGCTCTGATACTGTGCATCAGAGTCACTGCGATTCAGACTGTGTCGTTCATTAATCCTACAGTTATACTAGAAACATAGAAACATAGAAAATAGGTGCAGGAGCAGGCCATTCAGCCCTTCTAGCCTGCACCGCCATTCAATGAGTTCATGGCTGAACATGAAACTTCAGTACCCCCTTCCTGCTTTCTCGCCATACCCCTTGATCCCCCGAGTAGTAAGGACTTCATCTAACTCCCTTTTGAATATATTTAGTGAATTGGCCTCAACTACTTTCTGTGGTAGAGAATTCCACAGGTTCACCACTCTCTGGGTGAAGAAGTTTCTCCTCATCTCGGTCCAAAATGGCTTACCCCTTATCCTTAGACTGTGACCCCTGGTTCTGGACTTCTATGTTTCTATGTTTCTATGTTTCCCCAACATTGGGAACATTCTTCCTGCATCCAACCTGTCCAAACCCGTCAGAATTTTAAACGTTTCTATGAGGTCCCCTCTCACTCTTCTGAACTCCAGTGAATACAAGCCCAGTTGATCCAGTCTTTCTTGATAGGTCAGTCCCACCATCCCGGGAATCAGTCTGGTGAATCTTCGCTGCACTCCCTCAATAGCAAGAATGTCCTTCCTCAAGTTAGGAGACCAAAACTGTACACAATACTCCAGGTGTGGCCT
The DNA here is from genome assembly GCF_044704955.1 of Pristiophorus japonicus. Classification (NCBI taxonomy): domain Eukaryota; kingdom Metazoa; phylum Chordata; class Chondrichthyes; family Pristiophoridae; genus Pristiophorus; species Pristiophorus japonicus. The sequence goes on from NC_091992.1 coordinate 54,167,413, forward strand.
CACCAAGGCCCTATACAACTGTAGCAACACCTCCCTGCCACTGTACTCAAATCCCCTCGCTATGAAGGCCAACATGCCATTTGCTTTCTTAACCACCTGCTGTACCTGCATGCCAACCTTCAATGACTGATGTACCATAACACCCAGGTCTCGCTGCACCTTCCCCCTTCCTAATCTGTCACCATTCAGATAATAGTCTGTCTCTCTGTTTTTACCACCAAAGTGAATAACCTCACATTTATCCACATTATACTTCATCTGCCACGCATTTGCCCACTCACCTAACCTATCCAAGTCACTCTGCAGCCTCATAGCATCCTCCTCGCAGCTCACACTGCCACCCAACTTAGTGTCATCCGCAAATTTGGAGATACTACATTTAATCCCCTCGTCTAAATCATTGATGTACAATGTAAACAGCTGGGGCCCCAGCACAGAACCTTGCGGTACCCCACTAGTCACTGCCTGCCATTCTGAAAAGTACCTATTTACTCCTACTCTTTGCTTCCTGTCTGACAACCAGTTCTCAATCCACGTCAGCACACTACCCCCAATCCCATGTGCTTTAACTTTGCACATTAATCTCCTGTGTGGGACCTTGTTGAAAGCCTTCTGAAAGTCCAAATATACCACATCAACTGGTTCTCCTTTGTCCACTTTACTGGAAACATCCTCAAAAAATTCCAGAAGATCCCTTTCACAAATCCCTTTCACAAATCCATGCTGACTTGGACCTATCATGTCACCATTTTCCAAATGCGCTGCTATGACATCCTTAATAATTGATTCCATCATTTTACCCACTACTGAGGTCAGGCTGACCGGTCTATAATTCCCTGCTTTCTCTCTCCCTCCTTTTTTAAAAAGTGGGGTTACATTGGCTACCCTCCACTCGATAGGAACTGATCCAGAGTCAATGGAATGTTGGAAAATGACTGTCAATGCATCCGCTATTTCCAAGGCCACCTCCTTAAGTACTCTGGGATGCAGTCCATCAGGCCCTGGGGATTTATCGGCCTTCAATCCCATCAATTTCCCCAACACAATTTCCCGACTAATAAAGATTTCCCTCAGTTCCTCCTCCTTACTAGACCCTCTGACCCCTTTTATATCCGGAAGGTTGTTTGTGTCCTCCTTAGTGAATACTGAACCAAAGTACTTGTTCAATTGGTCTGTCATTTCTTTGTTCCCCGTTATGACTTCCCCTGATTCTGACTGCAGGGGACCTACGTTTGTCTTTACTAACCTTTTTCTCTTTACATACCTATAGAAACTTTTGCAATCCGCCTTAATGTTCCCTGCAAGCTTCTTCTCGTACTCCATTTTCCCTGCCCTAATCAAACCCTTTTTCCTCCTCTGCTGAGTTCTAAATTTCTCCCAGTCCCCAGGTTCGCTGCTATTTCTGGCCAATTTGTATGCCACTTCCTTGGCTTTAATACTATCCCTGATTTCCCTAGATAGCCACGGTTGAGCCACCTTCCCTTTTTTATTTTTACGCCAGACAGGAATGTACAATTGTTGTAATTCATCCATGCGGTCTCTAAATGTCTGCCATTGCCCATCCACAGTCAACCCCTTAAGTATCATTCGCCAATCTATCTTAGCCAATTCACGCCTCATACCTTCAAAGTTACCCTTCTTTAAGTTCTGGACCATGGTCTCTGAATTAACTGTTTTATTCTCCATCCTAATGCAGAATTCCACCATATTATGGTCACTCTTCCCCAAGGGGCCTCGCACAATGAGATTGTTAATTAATCCTCTCTCATTACACAACACCCAGTCCAAGACAGCCTCCCCCCTAGTTGGTTCCTCGACATATTGGTCTAGAAAACCATCCCTTATGCACTCCAGGAAATCCTCCTCCACCGTATTGCTGAGTTCTATTTTACAGTCAGCTTGTTGGTGGTTCCAATGTTCTGGGTACACTGTTGGAGTTTAACTTCTTAGTCTTTGACTTTATTTATTCTTGTGCAGGGTGGTCGATTCCTTGTTCAACTTCCTGTTGGTGTGGTACTACTGTACACTCACGATCCGAGAGAGCATCCTCATCAATAATGGATCCAGGTAAGGGGTGGAACTCGGGGAAAACCCAGCAAATTGTCTCACTCCTGGGCACTGCACAAGAAAAATCCTGTTCTTCAATAGATCCCCTTCTCGCCTCTAGTCTCCAATGTCTCCATCACAACTTTGCTTGTCTGCAGCTTATCGATGTTGCCATGTGCCTCTGAATTTTGCTCTTGTTTCTCCTAAACTGCAAATACACCGTCACGTAAGCTTTTCCACTTCCTTACAATTCTCACTATGTTGAACTCGAGACTTATTACACTGTCTCCTCAAACTCATTCTCTCCTTGGACCTCAGAACATGAGAACTCTTTACCTTTCAAAACCCACCCTTGGCAGCGTCTAATTAGTTTTGAACTTCTCTCTGTCTCCTGTGTATCTTAGAGCAATCCCCACACACATTCATATGCATTCCCACACTAATACATATACACACACACACATACGTACACACTTGCACGCTCTCACACCCACACATGCACGCGCTCACACCCACATACGAACACACACATATACGTACACACGCAAATGCACATGAACACAAAGGAGGGACAGCAATAAATAACCTCCAACTGTACAAATTTTTTTACATTTCCAGCCCGATTCTCTGAAGGCGATAACTCTCGCTGAGGTCCGGTTCCACTGGTGCCGGCAGACTGCCCATACTTTGCTTGTGTAGCTCGTCTCCCTGTGAGAGCTTAGACAGTATTAGCAACTTGACACTGGAGACATCACCCAGCCCAGCCCAGTGCTATCCTCAACTGGCATGCACTTTCCAGCAGGGGTCGCTGTGTAATTTTTCTTCAGTCCAATGGCCTTCTGCAGAACTGCTTCCAAACTCACTGGGCAGTGATTGATAAGCCTGCTATGTTTTTAAGTGACCCTAGCTGTTTCTTTTTCACCCCCTAAGCCCAAGGCACTGGATCTTTCTTTCTTGTTTCTCCTAAACTGCAAATACACCATCCCATAAATTTTTCCATTTCCTTAATGTGGGCAAGTGTGAGGTTATCCACTTTGGCAGGAAAAATAAAAAAGTAAATTATTATCTAAATGGAGAGAGATTGCAAAGTGCTGCAGTACAGAGGGATCTGGGAGTCCTTGCGCATGAAACACAAAAAGTTAGTATGCAGGTACAGCAAGTAATCAGGAAGGCAAATAGAATGTTGGCCTTTATTGCAAGGGGGATAGAGTATAAAAGCAGAGAAGTCCTGCTACAACTGTACAGGGTATTGGTGAGGCCACACCTGGAGTACTGCGTACAGTTTTGGTCTCCGTATTTAAGAAAGGATATACTTGCATTGGAGGCTGTTCAGAGAAGGTTCACTAGGTTGATTCTGGAGATGAAGGGGTTGTCATGAAGAAAGTTTGTGCAGGTTGGGCCTATACTGATTGGAGTTCAGAAGAATAAGAGGTGATCTTATCGAAATGTATAAGATTCTGAGGGGGCTCGACAAGGTAGATGCAGAGAGGATGTTTCCCCTCGTGGGGGGATCTAGAACTAGGGGACATAGTCTCAGAATAAGGGGTCGCCCATTTAGAACTGAGATGAGGAGGAATTTCTTCTCTGAGGGTTGTAAATTTGTGGCATTCTCTACTCCCAGAGAACTGCGGAGGCTCAGTCATTGAATATATTTAAGGTGGAGATAGACAGATTTTATGGGGAGCAGGCATGGAAGTGGAGTTGAGGCCAAGATCAGATCAGCCATGATCTTATTAAATGGCGGAGCAGGCTCGAGGGGCCAAATGGCCTACTCCTGTTCCTATTTCTTATGTTCTTATGTTCTTACAATTTTCACTACATTGAAATCATGACTTATTACACTGTCTCCTCAAACTCATTCTCTCCTTGAACCTCGGAGTTTATCAGCTCGTCCTCTGCCTTCTGAAATCAACAAATTCAGACTTGGAATCAAAGCAGGAGCCTCTTGTTCTATACTGCTTAATGTTGCATTGGGCAGCTTTTTTTGCCCGCCAAGTCGATATAAAAGTTTAAGCTTAATATGTTGATCGATTTTGCTGAACATTAATTGTGTTTCCCCTAATTTGCTCAGGATTAAAGGCTGGTGGGTAATGCATCATTATGTTTCGGCCTTCCTGTCCGGGGTCATGCTGACCTGGTGAGTACCGTCTCATTGATCCAGGGCACAGTGTGAGATGCTGAGGTGGGGAAGCGGGTTGTTTTATAGCCTGCCGCTGTTTAGTTAGTATGCAGCTACAGCAAGTGATCAGGAAGGCCAATGAAATCTTGGCCTTTATTGCGAAGGAGATGGAGTATAAAAGCAGGGAAGTCTTGCTACAGCTATATAAAGTATTGGTGAAGCCACATCTGGAATACTGCGTGCAGTTTTGGTTTCCATATTTACGAAAGGATATACTTGCTTTGGAAGCAGTTCAGAGAAGGTTCACTAGGTTGATTCCAGAGATGAGGGGCTTGACTCATGAGGAAAGGTTGAGGAGGTTGGGCCTCTCGATTCATTGGAATTCAGAAGAATGCAAGGTGATCTTATCGAAACATATAAGATAATGAGAGGGCTTGACAAGATGGATGCAGAGAGGATGTTTCCACTGATAGGGGAGACTCGAACTAGAGGGCATAATCTTAGAATAAGGGGCCACCCATTTAAAACAGATGAGAAGGAATTTCTTATCAGAGGGTTGTAAATCTGTGCAATTCGCTGCCTCAGAGAGCTGTGGAAGCTAGGACATTGAATAAATTTAAGACAGAGATAGACAGTTTCTTAAACGATAAGGGGTTATGGGAAGCGGGCAGGGAAGTGGACTTGAGTCCATGATCGGATCAGCCATGATCTTATTAAATGGCAGGGCAGGCTCGAGGGGCCGTATGGCCTACTCCTGTTCCTATTTCTTATGTTATGTTCTTATGTTCTATTAATGCATTTTCTTCCGTCTGCGGGGCTTCTGTGGTTCGGTTCCTATTCTTTTTGTGAAGCTGTGAACCTCGGTACTTCTCTTTTATATTCTCCCCGTCCGGCCACTGCTGTCAAACCAGCCGCAAGCCAGAGGTTTCTCGAGCAGGATCTGCCAAGCCAGGGGTGGAATCCAGCTGTGGGCGGGCGAGGCCGGGCTCACTGTCCCCAAACACACCACACAGCCGGGGTCAGCAATACTCCCACATCTGGCCGGTGTGCGGCTCCCGGAGCTGCCGTTAAAACTCCAGCAATCACCGAGCATGTCCGATACTGAGGGTCAGGCACAGGGTCATCATTTCATCAAAGGCTTTAGATCGGGCCCGGTAAATATTATTATGAAAGTGCTAAGATTATATTTTTTAAAAAGCTCTTGCTGGATTGTGCTCAAGAAGCTCTTGGAATGCTGGCAGATGAAGGGAGCCCTAGTTGTGTAAAGGGGGCTGCATATATAACCTGTGCTGTACTCCTAGCAAATGTGTGTCGGGGGTGGGGTCTGTGGGTGTGAACAATCACTGGGCTGCAGTAGTGGGGAAGTGTCTGATTTCTCACTGTTGATGTCCCACACCTCGGTTGGAATGTTCACAAGGGGTGAGGCTCCCGCTGGCAGCATGAGCTCACTACATTGGCCCCTCGGTGTCAGTGATCTGTATGGAGAGGCCACTCTTCACTCACGCCCCTTCCTCCAGCACAGTGACACGGGGAAATGGGGAGATCGCATTCTGCATGCTCTCTGACCTTGAACAACGATTTGTTACAATTCACCACAATCCATACTTCAGTTAACTGAAACTTCCAAAATGAGCGAACAGTGAAATAAATGTTAGTTCATTCTTTTTTTCTTTCTTTCTCTGTGTTTCTCTCGCTCTTTCTCTTATTCCGCTGTCTCTTTCTTTCTTTTTATTTCTTCTTTCTTTCTCACTTTTTCTTTCTTACTTTATTTCTCTCTCGTTCTCTTGTTCTCTAACTCTTTCCTGCGCTCTAACTCTTTCCTGCGCTCTAACTCTTTCCTGCGCTCTAACTCTCTGGATCGAACTCTTTTTATTTCCTCACTCTCTTGTTGCCGCTCTCTGTCTGCCTTTGCTGTGTGGATGGGCAGCTGCTGTCTGTGGTACTGTTACTCTAACAAAGAACGACTGTCTGCAGAAGGAAATGGGACCTGATCCCCATGACCTCGGGAGATGGGAGTGTTTATGCCCTGGGTCCTGGATGCAGTTGCTTCGATATCTGCTATACTGCTCTGATGGGATGTGGAGCTGAATGACCTGAGGTGACTGCACTTGGCGGGGCTTTATTAAATCTGTTTAATCCACTCATCGGAATCAGGGTTCTGGTAGAAGTCTGGGCATGCTCAGTGCACACCCTGTGCCTTGTTAGCATTGACGTACCCATGAGCACTGTGTGCAAAATTACAGATTAGACTTTATTTTTTAGGCCCGATTCGAAAATGTACCAGATATTTCGAAACCAGTTTCTCTCATATTCCATGTATCAGAGTAAGTACATTCAGTGTTCATATTATTTTCTCTCTCTTTTTTTAAAAAAAAACTCAATGTATTTTAATTAATTGCTAGGCCTCTGCTGCTCTGCCCCCGAACCACCCACCCTTTCACCTGGGGGGTGCAAGCTGTCTGACTTCTTCACAGGCACCACTTAGAGTTAAGGCTCTTTTTTAAACTCATCACAATGAGGACTGTTTTGGGCTCCTACTCCCAGGTTAGATATAGTTAGACACAGAGTAAAGCTCCATCTATTCTATCCCCAGCCAGTGTGATGTTTATCTAAATCTCACATCGGCTGTAATGTATTTGCTTTGTGGATTCTTTGCTTAAGAATTCATAGCAACACATTGCTATTAAGAACTAGTTGGTTTATTCGCAAAGGTTTAACAATCACACGACACATTACCAGTCCATCCACCAGACTCACAACCACCTGCCTCATCGTGGACACCTTGAACCCAGTGGCTGGGGTATTATTGAGTCTTGTGAACATCACGTGACTGGCTAAGCCACTCCCAACTCAACAGCTCTACAATTATTTTAGTTGCACATCTAAATCGAATTTAAATCAAGTGCCCCCTGATTAAAGGGGGGCACCAAAACCGACACGTTAAACAAATTAACTTTTGACAATAATGGATCAAATTAAAATTTGGTTGCCGGGGGTGATGCTGCACTCCAGTCCCTCCGGCGCCCACCTCTCGCGGAAGGCCGCGAGCGTACCAGTGGACACCACGTGCTCCATCTCCAGGGACACCCTGGCTCGGATGTAACCACGGAAGAGAGGCAGGCAGTCGGGCTGAACGACCCCCTCGACCGCCCGCTGCCTGGACCGGCTGATGGCCACCAGCTCTACAAACCTGTGAGCATACTCTCAGGTGCATACATTACAACCGGCCACTCTCTCCATTCTCTGACTTGAGGTGTCCCATTACTTTCCAATCCGATGCAGTCCCGTGTCCCGTGGGAACTGCTGTGACTGCCTCAACTCAGCCCAAATGTTAAAAATAGAACATTTTGCTCCACCTCTGCGAAGGGGCCCAAACGAGAGTTCATTACACTCCTCTCCATGATTGACAGCAGCAGGATCTGAATGACGGTGCAGCCAGCATTGACTCTGCAGTTTGTCTATTTAAGGAGTCAGTGCTATAAGGGTAGTCACCTCCAGTGTGCATCAATGGGACTGTTGGTGACCATATCAGCTTGCGTCGGGTGGCACTACTCTGGTCTCGAGGTCAGACGGCTGCACTGTGGGCATGAGGGAACAGTCTAGGTGGACACCTCACTATGGTACTGAGTGCCGCAGTGTCAGAGACACCGTCCAGTCAGCTGGGATTAATTCAAGGATCTGTTGGTCGGCTCGAGGGGAGATTAAAGATCTCATGGCACTAATTGAGTAGGGTGTTCTCCCAGTGTCTTGGGCCGTCTTCCTCTTTCCACCACTATCACCAGAAACAGATGGCCATTCGTATGGGACATAGGAACATGGGAATTGCCAGACCTCAGTCCATCTAATTCGCCTTGGTAGTCGATACATGATACAATGATAATGGAGTTGTTGACTATTCACAGCAATTGGTCTCTATCAATGAGGCTACAACAGACCCAGACACGAGGTGAGGAAATCCCCAGTGGTGGAGAGCTTTGGGAACCCCAGGTCCACAGTCACCTGTTCCTCCCAACTTCCTCCCATGCACACGTCCTGTCTCAAATTACTGAAATACTGTATCTCAAAAAGTTATTGTCTGAAAGAAATCTATCTAATTTGCATTTGAATGAATCAACACTCTGCTTGCAACGTCTCCCTGGGGAGCCTGAGCGATTGACCACTCGCTCACTGAAATATTAAACTTCTCCCCCCTTCAACCACATGCTGTGTCCTCTGGTTCGACTGTTCTGGACACAGTGAAACAGCTTGTCATAGAAACATAGAAAATAGGTGCCGGAGTAGGTCATTCGGCCCTTCGAGCCTGCACCACCATTCAATAAGATCATGGCTGATCATTCCCTCAGTACCCCTTTCCTGCTTTCTCTCCATACCCCTTGATCCCTTTAGCCGTAAGGGCCATATCTAACTCCCTCTTGAATATATCCAATGAACTGGCATCAACAACTCTCTGCAATAGGGAATTCCACAGGTTAACAACTCTCTGTGTGAAGAAGTTTCTCCTCATCTCAGTCCTAAATGGCCTACCCCTTATCCTTAGACTATGTTCCCTGGTTCTGGACTTCCCCAACATTGGGAACATTCTTCCTGCATATAACCTGTCCCGTCCCGTCAGAATTTTATGTGTTTCTATGAGATCCCCTCTCATCCTTCTAAACTCCAGTGAATGCAGGCCCAGTCGATCCAGTCTCTCCTCATTTGTCAGCCCAGTCATCCCGGGAATCAGTCTGGTGAACCTTCGCTGCACTCCCTCAATAGCACGAACGTCCTTCCTCAGATTAGGAGACCAAAACTGAACACAATATTCTACATTATCTAGTCCCTTTTTAGAATCCTTAAAACAGCAATCATATCACCTCTCCACCTTCTCTGTTCCAATGAGAATCTGCCCAATTTACATAATCGCTCCTCATCATCCAATCCCTCCATCGCCTCAAGGACCTGTTGGTCCTCTCGAGGGGAGATTAAGGATCTAACGGCACTGACTGAGTAAGGAGTTCTCAGTCTGGTCCCTCTCTTCTGTATCATTTCGATAGCTGAAATACCCTTTCAGTACTGCAGCGACTATCTTGCTGTTTGTGGGATGTTGCTGTGCATAAACATGCACGTTCCCTTTTCCTGCACCTCACTGTAACCTATGGGATGTGAGGCATCTTTGCGATGTGTCTGAGAGGCGCAATAAGGTGGTAGAGAAATGTCAGTCTTTTTTTGGGCCACGTGGTCTCATGCAACTCGTGTTGCTCCACCCCGCCCCCCCTGTTAGTGGCCGGTTAGAACAGAGATGTTAAGCCTGCCCTCTCAGGTGGGCATAAAAGATCTCTCAGTACTATTGTGAAGAAGAGCAGGGGACTTCTCCCTGATGCCTTGCCCAGCATTTGTCTCTCACCAACATCACTAACAAAACAACAGATTATCAGGTCATTATCACATGGCCGTGTGTGGGAGCTTGCTGTGCGCAAATTGGCTGCCGTGTTTCCTGCATTACAACAGTGACTTCACTTCAATAGTACCTCATTGGTATGGACTGACGATCTCTTCTGTTGTCACATTGCGGCTACACATAAATCTCACTGTGTTGAAAGAAATTCCGATCAGTCTCCCACTCTTCCTCACTGTTCAGTAATACAACGGGGACCCGTTAAAAGCAGTACAGTTGCAAGTGAGAGGTTTACAGTGCGAGGCTGTGTGTGCTTTTGGCCGCGCGGAGCTCTGACCCACTGGCTGTGTTTGTATTGTGCAGGCTTTGTACAGTTCCTGCAGTACTACTATCAGAGCGGCTGCCTGTACAGACTGCGAGCCCTGGGGGAGAGACACAACATGGACCTGACTGTAGGTGAGTCAACTGATACAAAAACGAAATACAGGCAACTCTCAATTATCCGGGTCCCTCGGAGATTGGGCTATTCTGGGTAAACGATTTTTCCGTTAGGGCGAGTTTACATTTATAAGTTAAAATTTGAATGAATCAATACAATCAGCTACGAACAGTAACAAAATTGGACATTACCAGCATGCATGTATAGGTTCTGTGCCTGGAACCCAGTACCAGCACTGCCCCCGTTCCCAACGTCAGTGGTGGCCGCGAGAGAGCGTGGCTGCAGCAGCACGCACATACACACCAGCAAAGCAAGGACAGAGGAGGTTGATTTTTACGGTGTGTGTGAGTGAGGGAGAGAGTGTGAGAGAGAATGAGCAAATACAAATGAGCACAGTATTTGGAAGGCAATTTTTCCAAATTATTTGGGGCTGTCTTTTCACTTGTTCGCAACAGAATTTTAAATCCCGTTACAACGGTTTTCCGTTGGATCCGTGTACGGATAATTGAGAGTTGCCTGTACCGTGGATGCTGGAAATCTGAAATAAAACAGAAAATGCTGGAAATACTCAGCGGGTCGGGCAGCATCTGCAGAGAGAGAAACAGAGTTAGCGTTTCGGGTCGATGTTCTTTCTGCCACACCACCCCTCCCCCTTTCAGGGCCCCAGCACTTCCTTAAGAATCTGTTATATTTCGAACACTCGCCAGTTCTGAAAAAGGCTCATCGACCTGAAACGTTAACTCTCTTTCTCTCTCCACAGATGCTGCCTAAGCCACTGGGATTTCCAGCATTTTCTGTTTTTACATCACTAATTGATGATGGTGTTAGATGAGCAGGGGTGGGAGGAGGCTCGTGTGGAGCATGGACACCAGCACGGACCAGTTGGGCCAAAAGGCCTGTTTTCTGTGCTGGTAAATTCCAAGTAATTACTTGTTCTCTGGTTGGTGTTTCTACTCATTTAATCTTCTGCATTAATTTATCGCAAACTAATTAAAAAGAAGAATTTTAGTGGCTAAATAATTGTTAACGATTCCCATGTGGGCAGGTTGTTTAGATAAAGCTGATGAGTGTAGGTGACGTTCACAGCCCTGGAATGTGTGATTAATCTCCTGGAGCATTGTGAATGATTTCATTGATTTCCTCACACTATTCCCGCTTAGTCCCTTTAGATAAACAACATCTCCTGAACGGTCTGTGTGTCACATCTTGGATGTTAATTACTGAGTGATAATGTAACATGCCCTATGCTGTTATATCTGACTTGTGGGTGCCACCTCATTTCATGTATAATACTTGATGTGTACGGGGCATTATACCTGCCTGTGGCTATGTGCTCACAGGTCTGAGCTTTTCAATAAGCCAAATATTTCAGTCGATATTAACCAAAACCTATCATTGGGAAACAAATTCGCTTTTCGAAACTATTTCCATTTTTGAACCTGCCTGAAAGTTACCCTTGATTTACGGATCTTGAGCTCAAAGCTAAATTTTGGACGGTGCCAAATGCACAAGTGTGTCTGGTGCTGGTGTGATCTGGACCTCTGAAAAGAGCAAAGACTGTACAGAGCCAGTGTCACTCCTTGTCACTTTACCCCATTGAAGGGCTGATGGCGGGGTAAGTACTCGTCACTACCTGTATTTTGATGTGTTTGCACTTTCTGATCCATAGTCAGCAGCTGGTTTGCTATTAAATGTCCAGATGGGACATTTTACTGGCCACCGTCTCCGTGATGATATGAGAACGAGGCAGTTTGATCAAAACCTGTTTTTTTTTTAAAACAAAGACCGCGTTCAGTGAAGCTGAATCCAACATGGAAGGTGTGATGTGAGTAGCGGCTGGGTGAGCAGCGGGTCTCTGCAATGGCTTTGCCCCAGCCTGGACTAACTGTGGATTGGGTTTTGTATTTACAGAGGGTTTCCAGTCCTGGATGTGGAGAGGACTCACCTTTCTGCTCCCGTTCTTGTTCTTTGGCCATGTAAGTCATTTGCAATATTTGGTGTTGTCTTGTAGCTGAATTTGAAACCAAAGCCGAGGTCCCAAGACTGATTCCTAATTGGCATTGAACCAGCTGAGCTCCACTGGGGCAGTGCTGGTAACGGTGAAATTAGCCTCAAAACCCCAGGCTATGGACAGGAAAAATCAACCGAGGGTTACCTCTCCTGGTACCTCTCCTGGCGTAACGCCTAGTGACCCGCACCTGATGACCAGCGTCGGAAAGTGTGCACATAGGGTGTGACAGGATTGGACTGTTGATTCCATAGTCACATTCCCTGCCAACATTCACCTCCTAGACTTGTACGCAGACAATGACCACTTGTATAAGGTAGCAGAAGGCTGTCTGGCTCTGTAGAAATGCATTCCAGTAAGAGTCAAGAACTTTGAGAGGTGGTCGAAAACGCGTATGAATTTAGAGGGGACAATTAGAGGCTTCTTCGGCAGCACCTCCCAAACCCGCGACCTCTACCACCTAGATGGACAAGGGCAGCAGGAGCATGGGAACACCATCGCCTCCAAGTTCCCCTCCAAATCACACATCATCCTGACTTGGAAATATATCGCTGTTCCTTCATTGTTACTAGGTCAAAATCCTGAAACTCACTCCCTAATAGAATTGTAGGAGTACCTTCACTACATGGACTGCAGCGGACATTTAGGGATGGCAAATAAATTCTGGCCTTGCCCACATCGTGGGAACAAATTTTTTAAAAAAGCTAATTACAGGCCCAAAATGAGATGCTTTAGCCTCTGACCTGGACTTCCGGCAATGTTCCGCAGGGCTCAGTACTAGGTCCCTTGCTTTTTGTGGAATATATCAATGCAAGGGGCATGATTAAGAAGTTTGCAGATGATACAAAAATTGCCTGTGTGGTTGATCGTGAGAAAGAAAGCTGTAGACTACAGAAAGATATCAATGGACTGATCAGGTGGGCAGAAAAGTGGCAAATGGAATTCAATCCGGAGAAGTGAGAGGTAATAGATTTGGGGAGCACTAACAAGACAATAAATAGTAGGATACTGAGAAATGTAGAAGAACAGAGATCTTGATGTGCATGTCCACCGATCCTTGAAGGTAGCAGGACAGGTAGATAAGATGATTAAGAAGGCATATGGGATACTTGCCTTTATTAGCCAAGGCATAGAATACAAGAGCAGGGAGGTATTGCTTGAACTGTTTAAAACACTAGTTAGGCCACAGCTAGAGTACTGCATGCCCGACCTGCGAGAGAACACCTCCGCAGGTCAGGAAGTAAAAGAGCTGGAGCAGCGTACCACTTCAACCTCCAGCACGAGCTGCTCCAAGTGTGCGCCGATTTTGAGATGGGTGACGTCATCAAAACCCTGGTTGCGTTTTGGAGCGTGGGCAGGAACATCGGCAGAACCCAGGTACAGAGGAGTGGGAAGGTCGGGGCAGATGAGCGGCGAGTGTTTGTGGCGAGATGCGGTGAATGTTTATGGCGGAGGAGCGGCGAGAGATCGTGGCGGAGGTGCGACAGATGAGGGTACGGGGCTCAGAAGAGCCGAGGGCCCGGGGCAGCATGGGCCAGCCCACACTGCGATATGTGTGCGCACTAGGTCCGTGCAGCAGAGCAGGTCTCCAGTCGTCTTGGATAACCCTTGCCACTGGATGAAGACCTAGCTCTGTCAAGCCCGTGTGGTGGCTGATGTGCAACGGTTACCACACGTTAAAAAAATTCATCGGGTCCTTCATCGAAACACCTGTGAACTCTTGGAAGCAAGTCATCCTCGTTCGAGGGACCTCCTATGATGAGGATGACTGCATGCAATTCTGGTCACCACATTACAGAAAATATGTGATTGCACTAGAGAGGGTACAGAGGAGATTTACAAGCTGTTGTCCGCACTGGAGAATTTTAGCTATGTGGAAAGATTGGATAGGCTGGGGTTGTTTTCTTTAGAACAGAGGAGGCTGAGGGGAGACCTTATTGAGGTGTATAAAATTATGAAGGGCCCTAGATTGGGTGGATAGTAAGGACCTATTTCCCTTCGCAGAGGGGTCAATAATCGGGGGCATAGATTTAAAGTAATTAATGGAAGGATTAGAGGGGGGTTGAGGAGAATACTTTTTTCACCCAGAGGGTGGTGGGGTGTGGAACTCACTACCTGAAAGGGGGATAGAGGCAGAAACCCTCACCACATTTAAAAAGTACTTGGGTGTGCACTTGAAGTGCCGTAACCTAAAAGGCTACGGACCGAGAGCTAGAAAGTGGGCTTAAGCTGGATAGCGCTTTGTTGGCTGGCACGGACACGATGGGCCGAAATGGCCTCCTCCCATGCTGAAAATTTCTATGAATGTGGGCATGTCATCCGGTTGATTGTGCAACATAGGGTAACACCACCTCGCCTTCCACTTGCCACTAATATCCACATACGGTCCAGTCCATCTCCCAAGTGAGCGTGCAGGCTAGCCTCAGAATGCAGCCAGTAAGCTGTTCACTAACCTGATATATCTCTTGCCTTTGCAGTTCTGGCAGTTTTATAATGCAATCACCTTGTTCAATCTAACGAATCACCCAGACTGTAAAGAATGGCAGGTAAGCACGGTTTGTGAGTATTTGGGGAAAGATTCCTTGTGGGAGCTGTGTGCAGCAAACTATAAGAAATTGTGAATTGGATGAATAACTTGAGACCAAAATGTCTCTTCAGACCGGTGTTAGAATTGAAGAATTCATTCCATGGTACAATAGCTAAAGCGGCTTGAACAGCGTGAACATCAATAACTGACAACGGGCAGCTCCAAACATCTGAAGGCCAAGAGTGGCCTGTCTGATGGGAAGAGAAGGGTTGCACCTAAGAGTTGAGGCAAAGAACTCAACATATAGGTTAAATGGTCCTGCCAATATCTACACCAAGCCCACCCCTAAAAAGAGAATAAAAGAAAGACCCAGAAGCCATTTCAGGGCAGACGGTGAAGATAAGAACTGTTCGTGCCACTGGCCATCTGTCTGATTGGGACTAGTACCAGCTACTTGTCACGGTCATATGTCTACTATGTCTATCCTGATTGTGAATTGTGTTTGATTGAATTTGAACTACCGCTCCCTTAATAAAATGCCTTAACTCCTAAGACCCTTTGGGTAATCTGTGTGATCCTAATCTTGCAAAACTCAACAACTTGTATTTAGATAGCGCCTTTAACTTCTTAAAGGAGGAGAGAGAGGTAGACAGGTGGGGTGGTTTAGGGAGGTAATTCCAGAATTAAGGAGCTAGGCAGCTGAAGGCATGGCCACCAATGGTGGAGCGATTAAAATAAGGGATTTGCAAGATGCCAGAATTGGAGGAGCGCAGAGATCTCAAAGGCATAGAAATGTGCCTTGGGTTTTGCTACACGAAGAAAATCTCCTCTGGTATAGGTAAGATAAGTCCCGACTGCAGAGGGAGAGTTGTGCAGTCAATGGCAATGTGTGCGGCCTAGTAGTACAGGCCGTGGAAGCCTTGCCTCTTTATACAATGGACGGTGGGTTTGAACCTTGGAGCTGGTCTGCTACTTTTAACTGTGTTCCAGTATATTCCTCATTGAGACCACCAGATGTAATGTCTCATTACCCTCTCACTGTGGGGGCAGTGGTACCTGACAGTTGTCTCACTTTCCTGCCATGTTCTGGAACGTTGAAAGCTTTTGTGAAAATATAGGTGGTCTAACCCACCATCATGGGTGACATTGTGCAAGCCTTAGGATAGAAATGACTATCTGTGATTTTATCAAACTAAAGCTTAAAACAGTCATACCGAATCTTATCAATCTTAAAGGAGGAGTTTAAATAAAGGGGATAACACCTGCATTAGAATTGTGGAGAGGGGAATTTGGGACAAAACAGGTTAAGTGTTTGTACAATAACATCGATAGTAATTTCAGCCCATCTCTGTCTCCAGAAGATCTAAAAGCAGTAACATTGGGAATAACGTTCAAAATTAAGGCAAGACTAGGAATTTTCAGAATGAGATTAACTGGTTAAGTACCCTCCCCTCCCCTCCCTCCTCCACACATTTGTTCCTACAACATTCCTATTGACATGGCTCTTTCATGTTACATGGAGTGGATCTGCTGGAGTGAGGGAGTTCCTCAACCCTTGCACCGTGTCTGCTCTGTGTAACTGGTGTTGTCGGGATTGGTCTGTTTGCAATTCATTGATCACAGGTTGGTCTTCAGGCTCGGTCAGCACCTTACCAATGCCCAAAGCCCCGTGCAAGGGACACTAGGACCCACTGCAATACGAATCTGCAATAGGAACAGAATGATGGGCCCGCTCAGCGGGAGATGCTGGCACAGAAAGCTCAAAGCTTTAGAATAGGAAAACAGGATCAGGAGTCGACCATTCAGCCCCTCAAGCCTGTTCCGCCATTCAATGAGATTATGGCTGATCTGCGATCTAACTCCATATACCCGCCTTTGGCCCACATCCCTTAACTTTGGTTAACAAAAAAGCTATCAATCTCCGATTTAAAATTAACAATTGATCTAGCATCAATTGCCGTTTGCAGAAGAGAGTTCCAAATTTCTACCACCCTTTGTGTGTAGAAGTGTTTCCTAATTTCACTCCTGAAAGGTCTGGCTCAATTTTAGACTCTGTCTCCTAGTCCTAGACTCTCCAACCAGTGCAAAGTGTTTGTCTCTATCTACCTTCTCTGTTCCCCTTAATATCCTGAAAACTTTGATTAGCTCACCTCTTAACCTTCTAAATTCGAGGGAATACAAATCTAATTTGTGTAATCTCTCCTCATAACATAACCCTTGAAGTGCGGATATCATTCTGGTAAACCTACGTTGCACTCCCGCCAAGAATTAACCGACTTTCCCCAGTGGATCAGAGGTGAAATCACTGCCTCTATAGCCGTAGACAAAGATCTCCTGGTTCACCCTCTGATCCATGCTGAATTGGCTGATCTTGTGATGGCGATAGGAGTACTAAAATTAGCCAATCAGTAGGGTTTCTCTCTTGGTCACTCTACAGTGATCCCTGCTGCAAATGCAGGTGCGTGAATGCAGGGTGGGACAGGACACCCTCCACAGGCGGATAGCCTGCTGACGCTCTCTGTCACGTGAATAATTGGTGTTTGTGGTGGAGAATTTCTGCTACTAAGGAAAGCAATAGGTATTGATGGCCTGTCTCCTTTTCTGCAAGGAGGGTGAGGTAAGTCCCGTGACACCATGTACTGCCCCAGAACGGCCAGTAGGGAAATTCGGGCCGCTGATTCTTGAGGAAACATTAACTGCGCGTCTACGAGCAGCAGCATGACCAGAGTCAGGAACTCTTGCTCAGGAGGATTGCTGGGCACTGAGGCAAATCTCACGCATGCTTCTCCTGTTTCCATTCCACGTTCCTCCGAGTTGCCAATGAGGAAAGGGTTAAGGTCCTAACCTTTCACCTCTGCAAAGAATCCCATTGCCCCACATGCCACTCCTGTGTCTTCACTCCATTAAAATAGTTATACCCAGAATCCGTGAAGTTGTCACGTTATTGCAGGAACAGGGTGGTGGGAGAGAGAATACTCTGCTGCTCTGGCAACTCCTAGTCCTGCCTTGATTATTAATGTTCCGTCTTTTTATTCCCAATTTCATCCTTGTTGGTTCCGGTAAAGATAAGAGTTTCCATTAAGGCCTTGTAGAAGTTGGAAGAAAGCTGATGCCCAGCCCAGTTCAGCGTGAGCTGGCCGCTGGATAGGGTCCAGCAGGGATGTCATGGACTGTAAGCCCTGGCAGGCTGCCGCACGATGCCCAGGCGACTCAGTCCCACTTGCCCTCATTTCTCGGTTGTTGGTTTGTCCTGATTTGAAGGTTGGGGGCCTGGAGGTTTGGAAAAGGCTTGTTCTTTGTGCCATTGCTTCATCGGTGTGTCTATCCAAAATCACAACACCAAGACCTGTTAGTTTCATCAACTTAGGGCTACATGAAGATTTAATGGGAACACATTTAAACTTTGTAATAAAAACAGAAAATGCTGGAAATCTTAGCAGGTCAGGCAGCATCTGTGGAGAGAGAAACAAAGTTAATGTTTCAGGTCGATGACCCTTCTGTAAGATTGCTAAATCTCTGGCATTAAATTGACAGCAAGACCGGTTCTTTTAAAACAATTTGGAATAGTTTATTAAACACACACACATGCACATCTATCAGAGAAACAGTAGTCCTCAGCTATCCTATGGATCTACTGAGTTACAACAGATACAATGATGTTACAATAATGATTTATAAAAAGGTATACGTCACTTCCCTGTGGCAAAGCACAAGCACATGGCGTCCTTGCTTCGCTGCTGTGGCGGGAGGTTCCTGCTTTGCCATGTGCTCAGGAGAAGAAAGAAAGCAGTCTTTGTGCTTGGGTTTTTATAGCCCTTGCGGCCATTGTTTCTCAGAAAGCCCCAGGATTGGGTCTTGTTTCCAGGGCAGTTCCTATTGGCTTCTCCCCATACATGTGTCTATCTGGAGGACCAGTGCCAGTCCTTGATTAGGTTAATGGCTTTCCAATTAACATCTTTTCTAGTTTGGTGAGTTTCAAAGCCATGCTTCCTTTGTTCCTTGCGCTCTGCCCAGTGAGGAGACATGAACTTGGGGAAGTCATCCAATTTTATCATTAATAAACACTTCTATTCTTGCACTTCGTCAGATCTGGAAACAGTTTGAGATGTAACAGATACTTAAGGAAATGCAAGGGGCAGTGAAAGGGGGAGGGGAGGAAAGAACAAAAGGGAAGGTCTGCGATAGGGTGGAAGGCAGGAGAGATTTGATGGGCCAAATTGAGATGGTAATGGCAGAAGTAAGGAAACAAAAGATGAGTCTAGATAGGGTGCGAATGGCGGAATCATCACCAGCTGCCGTGGGAAACAGAGAAATAAAATAAAAAGGGAGGGCGGGTTTGTTTTTTTTTTTAAAAGGGAGGAAAGGGAACAAAATAGGGGCAGAGGTTAAGGTCTGAAATTGTTGAACTCGATGTTGAGTCCAGAAGGCTGTAAAGTGCCTAAACAAAAGATGCGGTGCTGTTCCTCGAGCTTGCGTTGAGCTTCATTGGAACAGTGTATGTAGTTCACTAGCTCTCGGTACGATCTATGTGGCCCGTGAAGGTGGACACGTCTGGGGCAGAGGATCACACAGCATGGGCCTTTATATAGTCAACATGGGGCTTGTTCAGTTTCATCCAAAATTCTTCAGGAAATGAGCACCACTGTATCTCCCTGTCGCTACCCTGGGTGGATAGGTGATCTATCAGTGGGTATATATGTGCAAACCCTCAACCCGGAATGCCATTCTTGGGCTTCCTGCTTGCTTCACGACTGCTCCAGGGACCGTGCGATGGTCTTGCTTTGCAGTGAGACTCAGTACTGCTGTGTGATTGGCTAGCCCCTCGCCTCTGCCCCCCCCCCTCCCCCGAGACCCCCTTTGAGGGGGGAGGGCAAATATCTACTCCTCCATTGGAAATGCATCTCTTTTTTTTCCCCCCTCTGGTATTCTCTAATATGTAGCAACTCTACTGTCTAAATGGAGACCAGCTAAGCCTGAGGGACAGGTAGCTGGGAGGTTTACTGGGGAGCTTCTGCTTGTGTTTAAGCCAGTGAGGCTAAACTCATTGTGTGTTGTGAAGTGCCTCAAGATATTTCCGACAGACTTCTGATCAGTTATACGATTGAAAATTCTTTCTCCCTGCAGTGTGTGGAGCTGTCCAGGGAGGGTTTGACATAATGGGCCTGTCACTTGTCCTGGATGAACTCTCTTGGGCATAGACATTGGTTTTGAATTGTAACACGGAACAGGCGGTATCAAGTCGGCCTTCCCGCCCAATTCCCAGTTTCATTAACTGTAATAGAGGTAATTGGGCAGTGTAATAGAGCTCTCACTAGTGGACTACTGCTCCACCTGGTGGACTACTGATGTAATACAACTACTGATGTAAATACAATAAAAGGGTCATGTGATATGACCGCTGGAGCCATCTTGTGTTTGTTAGTGATGTAAGAATATATCACAGGCAGGGCGTCTTAACGAGTGGCCCATGAGTTACCGCACATTTTAATCTTAACCACACAAGACTAGTTTCTATCCTTTAGTGTCTTAAAGGTCTCCACGGCCTCCCATTAGTGGGTATAAGTTGCACCTTTACATTCAACGGTGATGCGAATGCTGGTATTTATGATCAAACAGATTGAGGCTGGTTGAAAATCATTTGAATATGCAGAGCTGTATTTACCTTTTAAGAGCCAGACAATAGATGCCATTTTAAACCCACAACCACCGTCCCTCACTCCAATTGAGCGAGACTCGGTGGGCGTCTCCTTCACATGGGGCCTTGATCTTGGCTGAAGCTGACTGCTTTTGTCTCTCTCTGTGTTGCAGGTTTCCACGTGCGGCATCGCATTTTTTGTTCTCTTCCTCGGAAATTTCCTGACAACTGTTCGCGTCATCTACCAGAAACAGAAACAGAGGGAGGATAACATTAGTAAACAATTGTGAGACAAGAGAGAGAGACAAAGATTTGGTTCCATTATCATTGCACATCGATGAAATGCAGCCGTTGAAAGTATACATTGTGTTGTGGCAACTTTCTCTTCACTGACCCTCATCCGTTTTGTCAAGGTTGGCACCGAGGACTGCAGATGAGCTGTGGGGGGTGTGTGTGTGTGGAGTATATTGATTCAAGATCTGACTCTGTTAAAATGATCACCAAATAAAATTGTACAGGCCTACTCTACACCGTACTCCTGATGCACTCTTGTATTCCGACCATTTGGCTGGGGTAAATGGTCCAGTGGTAGTAAGTGACTCGGGGAGCCACCTTGTGGCCAGTCTTAAACAATAAAAATGAAATGCAAGTTCTTTCTTTCAATAAGGGGACAATTTTTAAACCAGCTGTGTGCCTACACAGAGCTATCCTCTCACACGATAGTTGAGAACTGGACTTTTACTGTCCAGTTCTCATTCCTGAAAATGATTGGGTTGCCACTCCCAAAAGCAGACTGACCCGTTCAGTCGGTGGGGAAGGAGGGAGGGCAGGAGGAAGTGTTTGGTCACAATGCTCCGGCCATGATCTGGGGAACGCTTAATGGACCAGTTGGTCTTTTCCTGCCCGTCAATCGCGTATGTTCATGAGAGGGGGGTCACTGTGACACTACAACCTAATTTAAGACAAATCTTCCAATGTATCAGTCAGCACCTTCAACTAGTCTTTTTGACCCCGGATGGACCCTTTTCAGTTCAAATAGTCCCCTCAACCCTCCAGCTATTGAAAATACCCGATTTGTCTTTGTTTTCTAGCTTTGTGGCCAGTCGAATATTTCCGCTGATGCATGAATTACGTGGAATGTAGAGCACAGAAACCGGCCCTTCGGCCCGACGGGCCAGTGTTTGCACTTCACATGAACCTCCTCCCACCCTACTGCATCTAACCCTGTCAGCAAATCCTTCCATTCCTTTCTCCATTATGCGTATATCAAGCTTAAATGCATCTATGCTGCTTGCAATGTTCCCCGTAAGCTGCACTGCTTCCTGCATGGCCCATCTTGATGTGCGGCCCATTCAAATTTCTGTGCATGTGCAGTATCTACAATGTAAAAGCCGGTGAGCTGTCTGCTATGGACTGCCCCCCCCCCCTCCCCTCCCCTCCCCCCCCCCCCCCCGGTGTTATGTTCAGAATAACTCCACAAGACTGCTGTAAGCTCAAACTGATGTGACCTTAGTCTCTAATCTAACTCCAGACTGAAGAATCAGCATGGCAGACAACCTTTTATACTTGCTTCCACGAGGTGTGCAGGTCCCCCTGGTGGCAAGTCTTACACTATTATAAAGTTTATTTACAAGCTGAGGCGGTCAGCGGCTCTTCGTTCCTGGGTTAATCGCCTGAGTTGAAGTCCTGGCATGGGTGAGTTGGTCGGATCATTGCTGCACTGATCGGACTGTCTGGAATGGTGGGTTCATCCTCGTGATTGACAGCGAGGTCAATTGCTGGTTGGTTGATCAATGATGGTGATGTCCTCTTCAAACTGTTCTTGGTTGTCAGTGAATCGCAGTTTGGTCTGATCCAAGTGCTTTCTGCACGTTTGTCCATTAAGAAGTTTGACAACAAACACTCTATTCCCCTCCTTGGCTTAAACAGTGTCAGCAACCCATTTGGGACCATGACCATAATTAAGAACAAATACAGGGTCATTAACCTCAATGTCACGCGATACAGCCGCGCGATCATGGTACATGTTATGCTGGTGACGCTGGGTTTCTACATGATCATTGAGATCCGGGTGGACTAAGGAGAGCCTGGTTTTGAGTGTTCTCTTCATTAACAATTCTGCCGGGGAATCTTGGTAAGCGAGTGGGGTCGCGTCCAATAGCTGAGCAGAATCCGAGATAACCGGGTCTGCAGGGAACCGTCCGTCACCCGTTTCAAGCTCTGCTTGATAGTTTGGACTGCCCGTTCCACTTGACCGTTGGATGCGGGCTTAAACCTGACATGTTTGATGCCATTGTGGGTCATGAACTCGTTGAATTCTGAGCTGGTGAAACATGGTCCATTGTCACTAATAAGGACGTCGGGCAGACCATGGGTGGCGAACATGGCCTGGAGGCTTTCAATGTTGGCAGTGGAAGTACATGATGACATTATTACACATTCAATCCATTTAGAGTAAGCGTCCACTGCTACTAGGAACATCTTTCCTAGTAAGGGGCCAGCGAAATCTACGTGGACCCTGGACCACAGTTTTGAGGGCAGTGACCTCAGACTCAGTGGGACCTCCCTTGGTGCATTGCTCAACTGTGAGCAAGTGTTATGTTGATGTACGCATGACTCCAATTCCAAGTCAAGGCCGGGCCACCAAACGTGCGACCTGGCAATAGCCTTCATCATGACTATGCCTGGGTGGATACTGTGTAGGTCATGTATAAACGTTTCCCTGCCTTTTTTGGCAAAACCATGCCATAGGAGACAATCCGATTGGATGGACATTTCATCCTTGCATTGGTAAAAGGGCTTAATTTCATCTTGCATTTCCCCAGGAACAGTCGACCAGCTCCCATTAAGGACGCAGTTTTTTTACAAGTGATAGCACAGGGTCCTGGCTAGTCCAGGTCCTGATCTGGCGAGCCGTGATGGGTGACTCCTTGCTCTCAAAAGCTTCTATTACAAGAAGCAAGTCTGCGGGTTTCGCCATTTCCACCTCGGTGGTGGGCAATGGTAGCCGACTGAGGACATCAGCACAGTTCTCAGTGCCTGGTCTGTGGCGGATTACATAGTCATACACAGATAATGTTAGTGCCCATCTTTGGCTGTGGGACGAAGCATTGGTGTTAATACCTTTGCTTTCTGAAAACAGCGACGTGAGCGGTCTGTGGTCGGTTTCGAACTCGAACCGGAGTTCAAATAATTATTGGTGCATTTTCTTAACCCCGTATACACATGCTAATGCTTCTTTCTCAACCATACTGTAGGCTCTTTCAACCTTAGATAAACGTCTGGATGCATATGCAACCAGTTGCAGTTTACCTGACCCATTGGCTTGCTGTTATACACAGCCAACCCCGTACGAAGATGCATCACAAGCTAGTACTAAACATTTACAAGGGTCATACAATACAAGTAACTTGTTAGAACATAGCAGGTTTCTGGCCTTCTCAAAAGCTGTCTCTTGAGATTTACCCCAAACCCAGTCATCACCCTTGCATAGCAATAAATGCAAAGGTTCCAGCAAAGTGCTCAACCCAGGTAGAAAGTTACCAAAATAGTTGAGTTGTCCCAGGAACGAATCAGCTCCGTCACATTCTGTGGTCTGGGTGCATTCTTGATGAACTCCGTCTTAAAGTCCGTGGGTCTGATGCCGTGTGCCACAATCTTTCTCCCCAAAAATTTGACCTCTGGTGCCAGGAAAATACACTTGGGGTGTTTCAGCCTGAGTCCCACTCTGTCCAGTCGCTTTAGAACCTCTTCCAGGTTGTGCAAGTGTTCGGTGGTGTCACGACCAGTGATCAGGATGTTGTCTTTGAACACAAAGCGTGGAACCGATTTCAGCAGACTCTACACGTTCCTCTGGAAGATGGCAGCAGCCGAGCGAATCCCAAAAGGGTATCTGTGGTATATGAACAGTCCTTTGTGTGTGTTGATGCACGTCAATCTTTTCGAAGATTCAGCCAGCTCCTATGTCATGTAAGCAGAGGTTAGATCCAGCTTGGTGAACGACTTCCCCCCCCTGCTAATGTTGTGAACAGGTCCTCCGTTTTGGGTAGTGGGTACTGGTCCTGTAACGAGACTCGGTTGATCGTTACTTTGTAGTCTCCGCAGATTCTGACCTTGCCATCACTTTTCAACACCGGAACAATTGGACTGGCCCACTCGTTGAACTCGACTGGCGATATAATTCCCTCTCGTTAAAGTCTGTCTGGTTCGATCTCAACTTTCTTCCGAATCATATATGGAACTGCTCGGACCTTGTGATGAATGGGCCGTGCATCAGGGACTAGATGGATCTGCACTTTGGCGCCTGTGAAGTTGCCGATGCCTGGCTCAAATAGCAATAGAAATTTGTTTAGCACTTGAGAGCACAAGGCGTCATCCACCACAGACAGCGCTTTGATGTTGTCCCAGTTCCATCGGATCTTTCCTAGCCAGCTTCTGCCAATCAGCATTGGGCCATCGTCTGGTACAATCCATAGTGATAATTCATGCACAGCTCCATTGTACAATACCTTCACTGCTGCACTGCCAATGACTGGTATGAGCTCTTTGGTATAAGTGCACAGCTTTGTATGAATCGGGCTTAGTTTTGGCCTTTGTGCCTTGTTGCCTCACAGTTTCTCAAAAGCCTACTGGCTCATAATTGACTGACCCCGTGTCCAATTCCATGGAAACTGGAATGCTTTGACTGGTTTAATTTGACTTTCAACATTATCGGAGGGCTTTTAGTGGTGAAGGTGTGTACCCCATAAACTTCCTCTTCAGCCTCGGGTTGAGTTGCCTCTCTTGCTCGCTCAGCATGATCCACGCCGGATCGGTCATCTTCTGCCTACTCTGCCACGTGGTGAGTCGCAGCATGTTTGCACATTCGCTGGAGGTGCCCCATTGTTCCACAGCCTTTGCACATGTAGTGCTTGAATCGACATTCATGGGCTCTATGATTACCCCCGCAGTGCCAACATGGTGTTAATGGATTCGCATTCACGCCCCACGCTGGACTCTGAGTCATCCTAGGTTTGGCCTCTGCAGGCGTGTAGGCCTTGCCATTTACAGTTCTGTCTGCTGAAGGCATTATTTTATGCACAGTACTTGCTGGTGAGCTTCGGTGTTGAAAAGATATCTGCTTAGTATTATCGTTCATGGACATGAATGCCTGGGCTATCGTGATGGCTTTGCTCAGATCTAGGGATTTGGCAGACAGCAGTTTGCGAAGAATGACCTTGTGGCCGATTCCAAGCACGAAAAAGTCCCGCAACATTTCCCCCCAAAATCTGGCAAATTCGCCCGGTTCCGCAAGGCGTTTTAGGTCAGCGACATAGCTCGCCACGTCCTGGCCCTCGGAGCAATGGTGCGTATAAAAGCAGTACCTGACCATTAAGATGCTCTCCTTCGGCTTGAGGTGTTCCTGAACCACCGTACACAACTCTGCATATGTTTTGTCCGTTGGTTTCATTGGTGCTAGTAGATTTTTGATGAGGCCATATATCGTGGACCCACAACGGTGAGGAGAATCGCCCTGCACTTGACCGCATCACTGTCCGTATCCAGCTCGTTGGCCACGAAGTACTGGTCAAGATGCTCAACAAAGGCTTCCCAATCATCACCCTCACCAAATCTCTCAAGAATACCAACGGCAGCCATAACCGCGTGAAAGTTCGTGATCTGTTACTCGTCGCCAATTGTTATGTTCAGAATAACTCCACAAGACTGTGTGCTGTAAGCTCAAACTGCTATGACCTTAGTCTCTTTAATCTAACTCCAGAGTGAAGAATCAGCATGGCAGACAACCTTTTATACTTGCTTGCACAGGGTGTGCAGGTGACCCTTGGGTCTCCAACAGGTGCTACCCCTTGTGGCAAGTCTTACATTATTATAAAGTTGACATACATAAGAATTGGCTGTTCGCCTCAACTGCTCCCTGTGGTAGTGAGTTCCACAATCTCACCACTCTCTGGGTAAAGAAGTTTCTCCTGAATTCCTGATTGGATTTATTGCTGCAGTACCTGACATTTGACCCTCGATTTGCACCGTCTGTACCTGTTTCAACATTATTCTATGACAGATCATCATCATAGGCAGTCCCTCAGAATCGAGGAAGACTTGCTTCCATTCCTGAAGTGAGTTCTTTGGTGGATGAACAGTCCATTACGAGAGCCACAGACTCTGTCACAGGTGGGACAGATAGTCGTTGAGGGAAGGGGTGGGTTGGACTGGTTTGCCGCACGCTCTTTCCGCTGTCTGCGCTTGATTTCTGCATGCTCTCGGCGTTGAGACCCAAGGTGCTCAGCACCCTCTCGGATGCATTTCCTCCACTTAGGGCGGTCTTGGGCCAGGGACTCCCAGGAGTCAGTGGGGATGTTGCATTTTATCAGGGAGGCTGTGAGGGTGTTCTTGTAGTATTTCCGCTGCCCGCTTTTGGCTCATTTGCCATGAAGGAGTTCCGAGTAGAGCACTTGCTTTATACATAACACTAGTAACCGTCATTGAAAAAACACTAAATACCATTGTAGTTCGTGCCTTGTATACAAACTGATGTTGCCCATTTCAATCAGTTCCATTGTAATTCCCAAACTATTTTTGCTGTCCTCCCTCTCCCCCCTTTCAGAGATTACACACACCCATCCCAGGAGCCACAACCTCAGCACAGCAAGCTTCTGATTGGTGGAAATGCTGTGAAAAAAACTTTCGGGAATCTGCTGCCAACTTTCCACCAGCAATGAAAGTTTTATCATACTGCACTCCCTGCAGGAGTCTGTCCCTTGTGGTGACAATGTGGATGGATGGAGGGCCACATGGGCCACTGCTGCAAGGCTTACAAGTTCTTGCCTCACAAAAAGAGGGAACTTCTCAACAAACAGGTGCTTCCTGCTAGCCTTCCCGGAGGTCCCTACGTGGGAAGTCCAAGACGCCGCTGAAGCATTGTTTCAACATTCCTGAGGGTTGGGAAGCCAGCACTCCAAGAAATGAGTGAAATCTCCAGGGGAACCCGCCCCCCTCTCCCCAATGCCCAAAGCTAGTGAGTCACACTGCTCGGATTTACAGGAGGCTCTCACTTCTGGCATAGGGAGGTTAAGAAAGAAAGACTTGGATTTTTATGGCGCCTTTCATGACCACAAGACGCTTTACACCAAATGGAGTACTTTTGGGGTATAGTCACTGTTGTAAGGTAGGAAACACAGCAGCCAATTTAGGCACAGCAAGCTCCCACAAACAGCAATGTGATAATGACCAGATAATTTGTTATGTTGATTGAGGGATAAACATTGGCCAGGACACCAGGGATAACTCCCCTGCTCTTCTTCGAAATAGTGCCTTAGGATCTACCCAAGAGGGTAGATGGGGGCCTCGGTTTAGCATCTTATTTGAAAAACAGCACCTCCGACTGTGCAGCACTCCCTCAGCACTGCACTAGAGTGTCAGCCTAGATTTATATACTCAAATCCCTGGAGTGGGACTTGAACCCACAAACCTTCTGACTCAGAGTCAGAGGTAAGTGTGCTATCCACTGAACCACAGCTAACATTGAGAGAACCCTAATGTGTAAAAATATATAGAAGTTACAACACGGAAACGGGCCATTGACCCAACCAGTCCATGTCAGCATTTACCCTCCACACAAACAATTGGTTCTAATTATACTTCCCACCTTGTTCACAAAAATTCCCTTCCATCCTTCATCCCCATGTTCAAGCGAATCTTGTGTGTTGATATGGTTTCTGCCTCAGCCACTAACCTTAGAGGTGAATTTCTCGGCATCTCTCTGTTTGAAGAAGTGTCTCCGATTGGTGGGTTTCACCCTTAAAGTGAAATTGAGTCGAACTCAAAGTAAATAAGTCAACGGTTCCTGACATGCATCGTAGGTGGTTGAAGAAAACCAGAAGGGAGATAGCGGAGGCTCTAGCCACACATTTTTGAGCCCACCTTAAATTTGCAAATTGTGCCAGGATCTGGAGGGCAGCCAATGTAACACCTCTTCAAGATGAGGGAGAAGGGTAATTGGGTAACTATAACAATCACAACTTGTATTTATAAAGTGCCTTTAATCTAGTGAAGTATCCCAAGGCGCTTCACAGGAGTATTATGAGACAAAGAATTTGACACAAAGCCGCATAAGGAGAAATTAGCGCAGGTGCCCAAAAGCTTGGTCAACAAGGTAGGTTTCAAGGAGCGTCTTAAAAGAGGAAAGAGAGGCAAAGAGGTTTAGGCAGGGAGTTCCAGAGCTTGGGGCCTAGGCAACAGAAGGGACAGCCACCAATGGTTGAGCGATTATAAGCAGGGATGCTCAAGAGGGCAGAATTAGAGGAGCGCAGATATCTTGGTGGGGGGACTGAAGGAGGTTACAAAGATAGCGAGGGGCGAGGCCATGGAGGGATTTGAAAATAAGGATAAGAATGATCAGAATTCAAAATTAAATGTATTCAGAAATATAGTGGTTAATCAAAAGTGCCAGCATAGATTTGTCAAGGACAAGTCATGTTTGAAAAAAGATGGATAGATAGAGGGAATGCGGTACTTGAAGCGTTTCTGTATTTTTAGAAGACATTCGATAACGGAACCTCGGGCATATGGTGCAAGAGGAAATGGAGCAGCATGGTAGATGGACAGGAAACAAGTTAGGGCAAAGAATTGATGTTCAGATCTTCAATTTAAAACTGTCACTAAGACAGTGAGGAGAGGTGAGGATAAATGTCTTCATGCAGAGAGTAGTTAGAGTAGCAATGTTTTCCACAAGGAGTATTTGAGGAAAAGACATTGCACGTTTTAAGGGAAGAACAGAAAGTACGATGCATGGGCAGTTTGGATGGGATAGGGGATACTGCTCTATAGCCCTGGTATTAACAGTTATGTGCATCTGCTGTATCTTGCATAATTGACAGGAAATCATTCAGTAAGGGGAGCGGTTGGGTCACCCTGAAGCTTTGGCAGAACGAGGAGGAGGAAGAAGAAACGGATGTGCAGCCTCCAAGATTGGTGTGTAATCATTAATGGATGGGACTTCACTTAAATCTGCCCCTGCAAAAACAATGGCCCCATGAACATGTCCGACCTAATTATTACTGTCTCTACCTCTTCTTAGACAGTCCCTCGTAATGAGGATAACTTGCTTCCACACCAAAAAGGGATGAGTTCACAGGTGTTTCAATGAAGGATCCAATATTCCAGGTCCAGAACTACCTTTGACATTCATGTCCCCCTTTTGAAAATAAATTTACTGTAATTACCCAGGAAGGTATAAACAGTTTCTTGTCCTCCTACAGTGCTGTGTATGGGCTCTTGCATTACTGCCAATATTTTGTGTGTAGCATCTCCTGCCCTCTCTATGCTACTTGCTGGTTCTACCTTAGCGGCAGCATTGTGGTGATGGTCTGCTGGTCCTCAATGGGAGTCTGTTGGTGGAGCTGTGACACTCTGGGGCTGAAATTGCCCCTTTCCTTGAGGCCTGTTACCAACGGAAATCGGCGACCGTTCTGCAGAGTGCAATGGCCGCCATTTTTTAAATTCTGTTCCAGCGGTATCCCAGCGGTGACTTGCTCCCTCCCCTTCCGCTCCGCTTCCTCCGATCCGTCCTAACTGCATCATCAGAGTGCGCACCGCCGATGTTCCTCCCCGACGGCGAAATTCTGCTGAGAAAATCTTCCTCCCGCCGGGCGGTGCCAAAAGCTGCTTTTCTCAGGCGGTGCAGCGAGGCTCTGGCCTTCTGAAATGGTGGTGCGGCTCCCATTAAAGGGGAGGGTGCACTGCCGCTGCTGCCATGTTTTTTTTTGTCGGCCGACTGACATGTCGGGCCAACAATTATGCCCCCAGGTTCGGCCGGGCTGACAACAGGCCGGCCGAACCCCTCCCTGATGGTCCAGTGGACCGAACTTTAAAAATCGCACAGGCTCTCCCCTTTAAGTGAAGGGGAGAGCTGTGGGGACGCTGTGCCGTGATGATGTCATCAGCACTACGCTGATGACCGACAGCGGTGACCACTCCGACGGCCCCTAGTGTGCTCAGCGCCGCATATCCGCCCCCATTATGACCGACTTCTGGTCTACCGGGAAAAAAAAAGCCAAAGAGTGGAATTTCGTTCAAGAGGCCACCACATTGGTGAAAACACTAGAAATGGGGTGCATGCGCCCCGCTTCCAACGGTGGGCAATTTCAGCCCTTCTATCTCTTTGTGCTGGGCCATGAATTGTGTCAAACTACTGCCCTGGAGCACGTTGGTCCCTGCTCTTGTCTTAAACTGCCACCATTCAGTTCTCTGAGAGGACCAGCTGCATTGGATGGATGTAACACTCAAAGAAGTAATGTGTCTCCTCCTGCTATGCCCCAGCTGCCAGAAATCTCCAGTAGTGACCATGGAATTCTGTTGGTACCATAAAACATTAGGACCGTAGTTCCTGGTCTTGCCATGGGTGTTCTCCCGACCATTTTTTTTGCCCAAGTTACAGCGGGCGATCAGGAGAATCCTCAAGGGAATTCCAGGCATAGAAATTTATAGCACAAAAGGAAGCCATTCAGCCCATCATGTCTATGCCAGCACTATGCGAGAAAATTCCAAAACTAATCCCATTGGCCTGCGTCTCTTCCTTTGCTGGCAAACCTTTACCTCTTCTTCCCTTGAAAGATAATCTGCTCAAGTCTCTGGAATGGGCCTTGAATCCATGACTTTCTGACAGAGTTCAGAGTGCCACCCCTGAGCCAAGGAAACATTAACTCAAGGGGAATAATTCAAAAAAGAGCATGGAAGTTCTCCCAGTGTCCTGGCCGACATTTATCATTCAACCGATAACAGGTTTAACTGGACATTTGCTGCTTTTGGGGCTTTGCTGTGCATCTATTGGTTGCGGCATGTCGTTCGAAACAAGTGACGATAGCCCGAAAGTAATTTGTTGGTTGTGAAAAACTCTGGGATGTCCTGAGGACATAGGTACCAAATAAATGCAGGTTTTTTCCTTCATTAGGAACGATCCAATTAGACACAAGCTCCTGCATTCCTGAGCTCTGCTTTTATGTTATCTCTTCCAAGCTTCTCATCCTGCCCTGGATTCTTCTCTTCTTGATGACAAAACCACTAAAATTGATGTCTTAGGCTCACTGATTAATGCCTTGGTTCAATTCACGAAGCAAATTTTTTCTCATGTAGCTGAATGTCCCAAACCATCTCTCAAAGAACATAGGAACAAGAGTAGGCCATTTAGCCCTCCGATCTTTACTCCATCTATGTAACCCTAAATGCCCTTACCTCACAAAATCTATCAGTACAAAAGCAAAATATTGAAGATGCTGGAAATCTGAAGTAAAACAGAAAATGCTGGAAATACTCAGCAGGTCAGGCAGCATCTGTGGAGAGAAAGAGAGTACACGTTTCAGGATGATGACCCTTCATCAGAACTGGAAGAAGTTAGAGAGTTGACCCTTTTTAAGCAAGATCAGAGGCAGGGAAAGTGGGGGCGGGGGAGGGGGAGGGGTGGAGGGATGGAGGGAAGGATAGAATAAAAGGCCAGTGAGTCTGTGATAGGCAGATGACGGCAAAAAGGGATGATGGTGCAAGGCAAAAGGGAGTGGTAATGGAACAAGTAAAGAGACAAGAGATGGGTCTAAAGGAGCTGTAAACGGCAACAGCAAAACCATTACTAGGACCTGCTATCTGACAAATTGGGATCTGAAATTGAAGGCTGTAAAGTGCCTAATCAAAAGATGAGGTGCTGTTCCCCGAGTTTCCATTGAGCTTCCTTGGAACAGTGCAGAGTGGGAGTGAGACGGAGAATTAAATTGGCAAACGACCGGAAGCTCAGGGTTATGCTTCTGGACTGTACAGAGGTTCAGTCACATTTCACCCAATCTGCATCGTCTCTCCAACGTAAAGGAGACCACATCACAAAAGAAGATTTTCATTTATATAGCGCCTTTCACAACTTCGGGACATCCCAAAGTGCTTTACAGCCAATTTTTGAAGCACTTTTGAAAGTGTTTTAATGTGGGAAATGCAGCAGCCAATTTGCTGTTTGTGGGAGTTTGCTGTGCTAATGTGATAATGACCAGATAATCAATTTTAGCTATGTTGATTGAGAGATAAATATTAGGGCAGGACACTGGGGAGAACTCGCGTCTTGAAATAGTGACCATGGGATCTTTTATATCCACGAGAGAGAACTTGAGCACAGAGCTAGGAGATTGCAAACGGAGTGAATCGCAGAGTGGAGGAATTTGGTGGCGAAGAGGAAGGCGGTGGAGACTGACTGGATAGGAGTGGAGCCACAGAACCCAAGGTCTGTAAGTTAATAGACACGAGAGCAGATCTGTGGAACAGCGAGAGGAGTGGCTGCAGATAGAGGTAGGCCCAAGAGCCCAAAGGGAGCTCAAGTGTCAGGGAGCACAAGAGGAGCTGATTTAAAATTTTAAAAAACACTTTATTTCTGTTATTTAATTGTCTATTAAGTAGAGGCATGGCAGGGCATCTCGATCCCATGGAATGTAGATCTTGTGTCATGTGGGAACTCCAGGACACTTCCTGTGTCCTGAACAACCACATGTGCAGGAAGTGTCGTCAGCTGGAGGAGCCCAAGCTCCAGGTTTCAGAGCTTGAGCAGCAGCTGGCATCACTGCAGTGCATCAGTGAGGCTGAGAGTTACGTGGAAAGCACATTTAAGGAGGTGGTCACCCTGCAGCTGGTGAAGGTGATAGTTGCTCTGGAGAGTAGTCAGAGCCAACCCCATGGCACCATGGGTGACTCAGCTGTATGGTGGGGGAGGGGTGGCGGAGGAAGATTGGGAAACCAATAGTGATTGGAGATTCGATAGTTAGGGGAACAGACAGATCTGTCTGCAGCCACAGACGTGATTCCAGGATGGTATGTTGCCTCCCTGGTGCTCGGGTCAAGGATGTCACTATGCGGCTGCAGAACATTCTGGGGTGGGGTGGGGGGGGGGGGCAGGGGTGAACATTTAGAGGTCATGGTCCATATTGGTATCAACGACATAGGTAGAAAGAGGGATGAGATCCTGCAGGCAGATTTTAGGGAGCTGGGAAAGAGATTAAAAAGCAGGATTTCAAAGTTAGTAATCTCCATTTTACTCCCAGTGCCACAAGCTAGTGAGAATAGAAATAGGAGGATAGAGCAGATGAATTCATGGTTGGAGCGATGGTGCGGGATTCCTGGGGCATTGGGGCCGGTTCTGGGGGAGGTGGACAGGCCGGACGGGTTGCACCTCAACAGAGCCTAGACCAATGTCCTCATGGGGGGTGGATGGTGGGTTGCTAGTGCTGTTGGGGAGGGTTTAAACTAATTTGGCAGGGGGATGGGCAACACAATGTGGCATTAGAAAGGAGAAACAAGGTGCACAAAGGATTGGGAGAGACAGATACCAATAGAGTAATAGGATGGGATTAGGTGGGGTCAGACTAGGAGACAATACAAGATGGTCCAAGATAGGTTTATAGTGCATGTGTTGAGTGCCTAAGGCATGGTAAATAAGGTTGGTGAGCTGCAGGCGCAAATAGACACATAGGAATATGTCATGGCGATAATGGAGACCTGGCTCAAAAAAGGACAGGATTGGGTACTAAATATTCCTGGATATAAGGAGTTCAGGAAAGACAGGGAAGGAAAGGAGGTGGGGTGGCAGTCTTGATTGAGAATATTATAGTGCTAGAGAGAGGGGTCAAGGACAGAATCTATTTAGATAGAGTTGAGAAGCAAGAGGTGCCATTACACTACTAGGTGTATTCTATAGGTAGCCAACTTGTGGAGCAAATTTGTAGGGAAATTATAGAGAGGTGCAAGAACTATAGAGTAGTGATAATGGGGGACTTCAATTATCCTAATACAGACTGGGATAGTAAGAATGTAAAGGGCGGAGAAGGGGAAGAATTTCTGAAGTGTACATTTCCAGCCCAATGAGGAAGGAGGCATTGGCTGGATCTGGTTCTGGGGAATGAGGTAGGTCAAGTGGAGCAAGTGTCAGTAAGCGAATATTTAGGGAAGTGATCACAATTATCATAAGAATTAGACCAGCTATGAAAAACGACAGGGAGCAATCTAGAGTAAAAATACTTAATTGGAGAAAAGCTAATTTCAGTGGGTTGAGAAAGGATCTGGCCGGGGTAAACTGGAATGAAAGATTGGCAGGCAAAACTTAATCGAACAATGGGCTGCCTTTAAAGAGATAGTTCGGGTACAGTCGAGGTACATTCCCACAAGGGAGAAACATAGGGCAATCAAAGCCAGAGCTCCCTGGATGACGGAAGAGATAGAAAGATGAAACAGAAAAGGTCAGGTTGAGAATACAAGTGAGAGCCAGGCTTAATATAGAACATTCAGAGGGGATGTGAAAAAAAAATAAGAGGGGCAAAGAGAGAGTATGAGAATAGATTGGCAGCTAACATAATAGGGAATCCAAATATCTTCTATAAGCATATAAATAGTAAATGGGTAGTAAGTGGGATGGGGCCAATTAGGGACCAAAATGGAGAGCTACGCATGGAGGCAGAGGGTATGGCTGAGGAACTAAATGAGTATTTTGCATCTGTCTTCACCAAGGAAGATGATGCTGCCAAAGTCAGTGAAAGAGGAGATAGTGAGATACTGGATGGGATAAAAATTGAGATATATTAGAAAGGCTGACTGTACCTAAAGTAAATAAATCATCAGGATCGGATGAGATGCATCCTAGGATGGTAAGGAAGTAAAGGTGGAAATTGCAGAGGTACTGGCCATAATCTTCCAATCCTTCTTGGATACAGGAGTGTTGCAAGAGGACTAGAGAATAGCAAATGTTACACCCTTGTTCAAAAAAAGATTCAAGGATAAACCCAGAAACTACAGGCCAGTCAGTTTAACCTCGGTAGTGGGGAAGCTTTTAGAAATGATAATCCAGGACAAAATTAACAGTCGCTTGGACAAGTATGAATTAATTAAGGAAAGCCAGCACGGATTTGTTAAAGGCAAATCGTGTTTAACTTATTTAAGTTTTTTGATGAGGTAACAATCAATGGGGCAATGCAGTTAATGTGGTGTACATGGACTTCCAAAAGGCGTTCGACAAAGTGCCACATAATAGGCTTGCCAGCAAGGTTGAAGCCCATGGAATAAAAGGGACAGTGGCAGCATGGGTATGAAATTGAGTAAGTGACAGGAAACAGATAGTGGTGAATGGTTGTTTTTTGGACAGGAGGAAGGTATACAGTGGTTTTCCCCAGGGGTTGGTACTAGGACCACTGCTTTTCTTGATGCATATTAATGACTTGGAAGTTGGTGTACGAGGCACAATTTCAAAATCTGCAGATGACACAAAACTTGGAAGTATAGTGAACAGTGAGGAGGATAGTGATAGACTTCAAGAGGACATAGACGGGCTGGTGGAATGGGCAGACATGTGGCAGATTAAATTTAACACAGAAAAGTGCAAAGTGATACATTTTGGTGGGAAGAACAAGGAGTTTAATATAAACAAAAGGGTACAATTCTAAAGGGGGGGGGGGGCATGGACAGAGAGACCTGGGGTATATATGTACAAGTCATTAAAGGTGGCAGGATAGGTTGAGAAAGCGGTTAAAAAGCATATGGGATCCTGGGCTTAATAAATAGAAGCATAGAGTACAAAAACAAGGAAGTTATAATGAACCTTTATAAGACACTGGTTCAGCCTCAACTAGAGTACTATGTACAATTCTCAGCACTGCAGTTTAGGAAGGATGTGAAGGCCTTGGAGAGGGTGCAGAAAAGATTTGCAAGAATGGTTCCAGAGATGAAGGACTTCAGCTGTGTGGATAGACTGGAGAAGTTGGGATTGTTCTCCTTGGAGCAAAGGTGGTGGAGAGGAGATTTGATGGTGGTGTTCAAAATCATGAGGGGTCTAGACAGAGAGAAACTGTTCCTGTTGGCAGAAGGGTCGAGAACTAGAGGACACAGATTTAAGGTGATTGGCAGAAGAACCAAAGGCGACACGAGTAAAAAAACATTTGGGTTAGGATCTGGAATTCACTGCCTGAAAGGGTGGTGGAGGTACATTCAATTGTGGCTTTCAAAAGGAGATTGGACAATTACCCGAAGGAAAATAATTTGCAGGGTTACGGGAAAGCACGGGAGAGTGGGACTAGCTGAGGTGCTCTTGCAGAGCCGGCACAGGCTCGATGAGCCAAATGGCCTCCTTCTGTGCTATAACCATTCTATGATTCTCAGAGCAGACAGGGCCTCAGTCTCACCTCTCATCTGAAAGATGGCACCTCCGACAATGCAGGACTCCCTCAGTACTGCACTGCAGTGTCAGCCTAGATTTTTGTGCTCAAGTCTCTGGAGTGGGAGCAGCAAATACAGTATATTACATTGAAAGGAGTACAAGTAAATCGCTGTTTCACCTGCAAGTGTTTGGGGAGCCCCCCCCCCCCCCCCCCCCGACAGTGGGAAGGGTGTCATGGAGGGAACAGTTCCCATCAATCAGAATTTTGAAATTCATACAATTTAAAATCTATTCTGTGGAAGGCCGCTTTAGCAGTCACTTTAGTTTCAGCAGTCGGAATTACAAGACTTCATTCTGGACCAAGTCTTTTTTGTTCCAGTTCCTTCCCAAGTAATTGTTAGCTGGATATAGCGACGCCTCACTTTAAGATTTGACAATTTAATCAGTGCCCAGCTCTGAAAGGAAACTAAGGGGAAATTGCTAGTTAAATCCAACAAGTAACCTGTATTTTCATAAAATTTAAGTTTCTGCATTACTACAGGGGCTGGGGTGTATATCTGGGCAAGTACATTTAAAAAAAAATTAAAAAAGCACAAAAAATGATGGATAGTGACAATATATAACATATGTATGTAACATCCTGGTGGTGTTTCCTGTTTTTCAGAATGCACTGACCTCTACTGTTGTAGTTCGATAGCCTTCAGAAGCCCTCTGGTAACTGCCAAGCAGTGGTTCATTTACCGGCCTTGGTCAGAGTGCAGTGCATATTACAGGTAGTACACAGATACGCACTGCCAAAAGCAGCCAGTGAGGCGGAGAGTACTGCCCCTAGCTGGACAATAGAGAACAAAGTCTGGATTTTTGTAAATCTTTTAATGTTTTTGGAGACAAATTACTAGATGACAGACCTACAGACATTGAACAAAATATTGTAGGACCATTAGGAACCAGAGCAGGGCAACAGTGAAAATTAAATAATCAGGAGCATGAGATTGAGAGAACAGTACTGTATTCATTATATAGAGAATAGTTTAAGAAATGTTGTGGTCATCTATACAGTTTGAACAACCCAAATATTCTTTCATTGTTGTAACACTTTGAAGTATTACTTTCATTAAAAACTACTGGTGGCTTATACATTAATTCACAACTTTCTATAGAAAAGTTAATGAGTTTGAGGTCAAACAGGATTCTAGAATTCCACACTACACACACTGATAGACAACAGAGCATTTGACAACAGGTATACACATCCCCAACGGGTACGCCAGTGTAGGCAGCATTCTGTTAATAGTCAAGTTACATCCACAACTGAACGAGAACTGTAAGGAATTAGCGATCAAGAAGGAGCTAGAGCCCGAGCTGTGAGCCTGTGCAGCTCCCCATTGGCATTGGGACTCTTTCAAATTGGCACAAGGAACCAGAATGAATGGCAATGCCACGAGTCTGTCCAGCACCCCCATCCAGTCAAGTTGGCACCTTTAATTTAAGGTGAGAATTATACTGCACTGTAGCATGTAAATCAACTGAGCATTTAACCCTGCCCTGTTCACAAGGAAAGGAGTGCAAATCAGTCAGGGGTCATTTGCATACACTGTATTTGCAAAAAAGGCAAATATGAAGTGCTGTGTGCACTGGCTGGTCTCCAATAACTGTATTTAAAGAAATGAAGAATTTGCAGCCTAAGTTAACTTCATTATTATTTTTTAATGTTTAATTTGTTTTTGCTGTAACAGTGCAGTCCTGTTCTCCCAGGGCGATTGCAGCCCTTGTGCCAACACTTCTTTCACCTGGATTATACCAGGTCTGGGGGTGACTTTCCATCAGATAGTCCTTGATCGCCACTCAAAATCCCTCTCCACCCTGCAGCCACACAGATGAGGTTAAGATCTCCATAATGTGCAAGTTAAGGAGGGGAAATCCTAACTGGGTCGCTTAGGTGCCCATCACATAGCCCCATGGGTCGCAGATAAAGTTTACACCCCAGTTCCCATTCAATCGCTGATCTCCCAAACTGGAGACTGACCTCGGCTGTTGATTT
The DNA here is from genome assembly GCF_044704955.1 of Pristiophorus japonicus. Taxonomy (NCBI): domain Eukaryota; kingdom Metazoa; phylum Chordata; class Chondrichthyes; family Pristiophoridae; genus Pristiophorus; species Pristiophorus japonicus. The sequence continues at coordinate 54,205,764 of NC_091992.1, forward strand.
GGGATTTATTCATCAAGGAGGCAACAGTTCTAAGAACAGCCCTTTCCAAACCACCGGGCCCACAAAGCTGAAATGGGACAAGCCAACACACAAGTACACCCACAAAAGAATCGTGCTGTCTGGGCTGAATTGCCAGGGCTCAGATATCCCAGTTTGGAGATCCCCACACTGCCGGGCCCATGTGGCCAAGTTAGGGTAGTTTTAATGCAAACCGATGACTCCGACACTGTGGCACTACTGGTGGGCACTTGCAGGGCCAACCCAATTTCATGTTTTTCATCTATTAGAAGATCCATGTGATTGTTTTCCTTGGCTAGATTACACTTGAAGTATCGTGCACCGCTCTGTCTCCTAATATGATCTAGAGGGAGAATAACGAATCCAACCACTCAAATACAAAAGATAAAAAAATATGAATTGTATTTATATTCAACATAAGTGGTGCCGGTTATCTACAACCTGCACCTCAGCGAGGGGTTGAGAGACCGTGTAGTTAGGGTCACAATGCTGATGAATGCACCGGCTCCTGTTGCATTCCACTGCCAGCTTTGCAGCTGAGTGCATCAAGGTGAAAGTCCTCCCGCTGGTCATTGTGGCAAATCAGTTGGCCCAAGTACAAGGGGCTTTCGCATCCTAAACTCACAAAGATTACCGGCAGGAGGCATCGTTCCCTCCTCGTGCTTCTTTTGTGTCCAGTATCTGGAGGAATCCCCTCCCACTGTGCCTGCTTCATGTCCCATATCAGATGGTTTCTCCCCCCAAATACATTCATATCCCGTGTAACTTTAGTTTGGTTCTTGGTCCAGTTTTTTTTTCTTTTTTAAAAATAAAACACATGTCAGAGTACTAATTTGATTTTTCAAAGTAGCTTTCAAGCAGGAGAAAGAGGTGGCACCAAATATTACCCTAGGAACGCTGCCAATTTCCAGCACCGCTTACGCATTTTTCTACATTCTTGTTCACTGGTATTGAGAAGGGCTTTTGCGTAAAAACCACCAAGAAGCACATTCCCTTCAAATTGCAATAGGATATAGCTCCATCTGGGTCTATTCCGTACAGTAACTGAGGTAGAAAATTCTAATCTCACTCGTATTCAAACAATGATGAAAACTGCTTCCTTTGCACATTCAATTTGCTCAAAGTGAACATTGCCCAATGAAAAATAAACACCACAGAATTCAGCTGCCACTTGTGCTCCTGGGCCTTTCGGCTGCCGTATTTACAAAAACACTGGACAGAGACTGACTGCAGCAAGTTTTTTTTAATGTTTTAGAAAACTTGACTATTTCCTTCATTAAAGTAAAGCTGAAAAGTTTAGCATCTCTTGCTTGGAGGTAGGCAGAAATCATTTACAGCCAGTAATTTTCACTTTGTCATTTCCTTTGAGAGAGATAGCCATCTTAGATTTAATGTGCTCAACGATGACTTTTAGCAAAAAATGGCAGCTATTAATCAGCCAAGTGTAGAATGTATAAAAGATAACCAAATCTGTACAGGAGTGAATAATGCAACTGAGGCACCATGTAAGACATGGTCGTAGGGTATTTTTTTTTTTAAAGCTCCACAAGATCTTACTACACATGGCAGAAGTTTAATGGAATTGCCAGCACGTTGAAGCAAACACAACTGAGTAAGGTTCTACACACAAAGGCCATCCAAACAGCCGACTTATTTTTAGTTCATTAACACAAATCACATTACAAAGTTTGACCAACAACAAACAGATGTTAGTGCAAGGCATATGAACATCAATTGCTTGCTGCATGATCCAAACCTACAAAGGGAACGTGCAACTTCTGAGTTACTTAGCAATCCGCACACAAGTGTGCCAAGTGATTTGCCTATTTTGAAACAGGCTAGCAGCATTGAGAATGTTAAGGTGCTCGGCTGGAACAAAGCAAGGGAGGGTCAGAGCGTTACGTCAGCTGGTAACATCAGTTCAAGTGCCTTGTGAGGGCAGGGTTACACTGTTAAATTGCAAACAACCCCATCAATCCTAAAATGGTATCAGAGATAGCTTCTTTCTACAAAGATGGTAAAAGATCCTAAAATGTAGTACGAGGCTAAAACATTATTTGTTTTCATAATTTTTAGTCATAAAAATCCCTAGTTAAATGGTTATACACTGGTACTGAATCATTTCCACTTACATTACAACAACAGTGAACTAATGCTCACTGACTGAGACACTGGTTGAGCTCACAATATCCTTTCACACTTCCCAATGATTTAATCAGTTGCCTGAGCAAAAAATACTAAAATTCAAATACCAGCTTCGATCAACCTCATCCTTAGTTTTGGGAAGTGCCCCAAATCACTACCATTAATAAGGACTTCTTCCCTTTTGATCTAATGAGGCTCCAATGGGGCTTTTGCATCAAACTAAAAGACGGAAGAGATGAAAATTCTCTTAAAGCCAACGACTCACCATTTTGGAGACTAAGCAGACAGGGCATTAGTGCTACAAGTTTGGAGTCGGAGAAAGGACTGAGTGATGGATAGGTACTACCCAGAGCAAGAGCAAAAGATAAAAACAAGAGAAAAATAGAGCGAGTTACCCAAGGCAACTGTCTCAGATCTCACAAACAATATCGGCAGAGACCCAATGGCAGGTCACCTACCTTGTGTCTCAGCTGCAGAATATGAGAGCAAAGGCAATTTAAAAATGGGACAAAAAAAACCACTTTGATGGCCGATCTTTGCTTTATGCTTCATTGTTAAAACAGCCTCTGGAAAGGTTCCACAGCACAATGAAAACAACTTTATAAACTTTTAGGATATTGCCTCTGTTGATGTGCTCAGCAGTGCCGAATTATATGCACGGCACAGGTCACGTTGCAATATGACAAAACATTTCTTGGGCTTCCTCATCCTGTCAAGGAAAAATAAAATCAATGTGAAAAATATATCTAGTGATTGAAAGATCGCCTGGCCTGCTTTCGGGGGTGGTTGCAAATCATTCTCCCCCCCGCCAAATGATCAAGGATTCGTTCAGCGATTTAATGTTTCATTGGCAGAGGCTGCAGAGGTTGGAAATTTAAATAAAACAAAAAATGCTGGAAGTACACAACAGGTCTGTCAACATCAGTGGTGAGAAAGGGCAGGCTTTAGGTGTAGAACTTCATCAGAACTGTGTCTGCATCTGAAACAGCAAATCTCATGTCACACTGCATTTCCAGCATTTTTCGGTTTCCAATTTATTTTCTTTTAACCTGAGGATACGGGCTTGGGACCAAGATGCTCTCTGAAAGCAAAGCCGAACAGGTCTATCTCAGAGCCATTCGGCTGAATGGAGAACTTCCGCTACTACAACACTGCAGCATCGCAATATCCCCCTTACTCACCCTGCAGCAGCTTAACCTGGCAGTGGGGACTAAGATGCAGAGATTCATAACATCCAATCTGTGTTTCTGCTAACATGTCACATCAGGTTACTGAATTTACGTTGCCTGGATATAAGTGTTCTAGTTCAAATTTTGTATCGAATTTTCTTGTGGCAGGCTTAGCTACTGGCTGATTTAGAAACTTTTGCATTATTAAGTCAGTTAAAACACTTCCTAAAAAAACAAGGAAAATCCTTAAGCTCATCAAGCCACTGAGGATACTCAATAGGGAACAGTACATTAGAGGCAACAATCCCACACTCTTGTCTGAAGATCAGGAGCTAGATTAAAGTTGGTAGATCGAAGAGCACTGCAAGTTAACACCGCAAATCAACACCTTTGTTTCTGTACATTTCTCTGCTGTGTTACAGTTATAGGAAGTTAAACAAGAACTTTGCAGACTGTATAAGAAATGCGTCCTGAACTCAAAGCATGGTGGAGGCTCAGGAATACATTCCGATATCCTCACATAACCCCCTTTCCTCGCAAAACATGAAACACTGCGAATCAAAAAAGATATAAAAAGGTAATTATAAGCCGAGTAAATAAACTGATCAAATCCGTATGAAATGATCCATTCCACCTGGCGCTGTTTTCAATGTTACCAGCCATTTTTTTCCTGCAATATAGTTCATGTTTAATTTGAGATTTTAACAAAATGACCACAAGACAAATAACGGGAAAGGCCCCATTCTATACTTGGACTGGGCAGGTTTACTATGGTGTGCTGCTGCTGACCTTTTAAACAATTACTATTGTAAAAGGATTCTTCTGGAACAGGGGATTTGTAATTCTCAATAACTTTTAGAAGACAGCAATGGAAAGTCTCTAATGTCAAATATTAGTATCAATCCTGATGTGAGTACAGTATTTAGAAAAGCACAGAGTTATTTCCCACAAACAGTTTCTAGGACATTTTAGAATTGAAAAAGAATCATTGCCTCACTGTTTAACTTTAAAGATCTCTTGCATTGACCGGTGCACGTCACCAGCTGGGACCACTGATATTTTGTTCAGCCTTCAGTGAACACATGCACAATGCAGCGCTGCAAGCTGAGTGCTCCCCTCCTTTCCATTTTAACTCCAGACGTCGGAAGAGTAACGGCCTTTTGTCATCAGTTTCTTGACATAATCAACAGCCTGCGTGTGCGTCATGACGCCGAGCTCAGCGACGATTTCGTAGAACGCATTCTGGACATCTCTTGCCATGTTCTTTGCGTCACTGAAAGAAAGATAGAAAGACGAACTTATATAGCGTCTTTCACGGTAAAGTGCTTTACGGCCAATTAAGTACTTAAAAAAGTGTAGCCACTGTTGTAATGTAGGAAACGCGGCAGCCAATTTGTGCATACCAAGATCCCACATACAGCAATGCGATGTTGGTTGAGGGATAAAAATTGTCCAAGAGACCAGAGAGAACTCCTTTTCTTCTTAATGGTCTGGATTTTACATTGAGTGTAATGATGAGGCTATTCGTGCTGCGCTGCACTGCACTGGTACCTCGCCGATAGACTCAGCATTGAAATACATGAATTTGTGGTCCTTATCCACTAGTTACCCAGTAAACACGCCATAAAAAGTTACAGCTTGTCCATTCAAGTGTAAGTGAATTTTTAACACCAGGATAGCCTTAATTACTGCCAAACAACCTCTCTGGCACTGAAAACTAACTTTTATAAGTGTGGACTTCGCATTCCTTCAGATTTTATTGTTGTGGAAATTTTAATGAAATTATCTCCCTCTCTTAATCTCATCTTTCTTTCCCTCCTTATTTCGCTTTTTGTACATTACTTTACATTTAATTAAATATTCTAACTTACATTTTCTGGTTTAGATTCTGCGTGTCTCAGTAAGGATTCTTCAATCTGATTGACTGAAGAGACACGCCGTTACTTGCCCTGTTCACACAGGGCCCAGATCCCTGTAGAGGGTGCCATGCTGTTTCAGACACCCGACCGCAGGGTGCTGCTCAAAAGCCCACGAAAAGACTAAGCATAACGAACGCAAAATCCAGGCCAATATATAAAACATTGTAAAACTTTTACACCAAACTAGAAGGGAAACTTGGGCAGAATGCTTTATTGGGGAAGGGTTGCTGGGCCCAGAATCCAATTCCGACTTCTAAAAATCTTATATTCTGATGTGACTAAGCCTGTCCCCCTGTACACACCACTAACAGCAACCTTTTCACATGTCAAACTCGGGTAAAGGTTTCAAGATAAATGCTATTGTAAAGTTGTTATAAAAATAAGCTGCTCTAGGGGCCAGTTACCCACAAGATGGTAAGGTAATTTTCCTCAGTTGGAGAATTTCTAATCTTGGCCAGGCTGTTAAGAAGTGATGACAAGAGTCAACAATAATGTGTGTTTGTATAGTGCCTTTGACATAGCAAAACATCCCAAGGTGCTTCACAGGAGTATTACAAGACAAAAATAATTGACAAGGAGAAATTAGGGCAGGTGACAGGTCACACATGTAGGTTTTGAGGAGCGTCTTAAAAGGAGAGAGAGGCGGAGAGGTTTAGGAAGGGAATTCCAGAGCTTGGGGCCTAGGCAACTGAAGACATGGCCAATGGTTGAACGATTATAATCAGGGATGCTCAAGAGGGCAGAATTAGAGGAGTGCACTGTTGTGGCACTGGATGAAATTACAGAGATAGGGAGGAGCGAGGTCCTGGAGGGATTTGAAAACAAGGATGAGAATTTTGAAATCGAGGCATTGCTAAACCAGGAGCCAATGCAGGTCAGCGAGTACAGGGATGATGGGTGAATAGGACTTGATGAGAGTTAGGACACGGACAGCCGAGTTTTGGATGACTAAGTTTACGTAGGGTAGAATGTGGGAGGCCAGCCAGGAGAGCATTGGAATAGTCAAGTCTAGAGGTAACAAAGGCATGGATGAGGGTTTCAGCAGCGGATGAACTGAGGCAAGGGCAGAGACGGGCGATGATACGGAGGTGGAAATAAGCGGTTGTTGTTATGTTGCGGATGTGGTCGGAAGTTCATTTTGAGGTCATAATGTGACACTAAGATTGCGAACAATGCAGCTCAGCCTCAGACAGATATTAGGGAGAGAGATGGTGTCAGTGGCTAGGGAACAGAGTTTGTGGCAGGGACCGAAAACAATGGAGTCAGTCTTGGCAATATTCAATTGGAGAAAATTTCTGCTCAAAGAACTGGAGGTCTAACAAGCAGTTTGACAATTTAAGAGACCGTGGAGGGGTCAAGAGAAGTGGTAGTGAGGTAGAGTTGGGTGTCGTCAGTGTACACATGGAAACAAACGCTGTGTTTTTGGATGATGTCGTCAAGGGGTAAGCATGTAGATGAGAAATAGGAGGGGGCCAAGGATAGACCCTTGGGGGACATCAGAGATAACGATGTGGGGGCAGGAAGAGACGCCATTGCAGGTGATTCCCTGGCTACGATTAGATAGATAAGAATGGAACCAGGTGAGTGTAGTCCCACCCAGCTGGACGACAGAGGAGAGGCATTAGAGAAGGATGGAGTGGTCAACTGTGTCAAAGACTGCAGACAAATCAAGAAGGATGAGGAGGGATGGTTTATCTTTGTCAAAGTCACAAAGGATGTTATTTGTGACTTTGATTAGAGCCGTTTCAGTACTGTGGCAGGCATAATTAAAGAGGGTGTGCATGAAACGGAGGAGACCGTTTCCTTAAGGTGGATCTCATGCGGGCTTCGGCCTAACACCTAGGTCAAGCTCAAACTGTTAGAAATCAGGGATGCCTAAAAATGTATAAAACTCTTACGAATATATACAACTGATATGAATGCCATGTTTAAATAGTTGTTTTGAACTGGAGACAAATTGTCTATTGAAGATGCTCAGAAATGCTAATGTCTTGGTACCCTGCTGAGATGTTATGGTATTTTGCACTATGGCAACTATTAACTGTGGTTTTCAAGTTAAAGCTTCAGTTTGTTTATGTATCTTGAAGACAATTTGTATAGAAAAGGCTTAGAATTGATGGAAATTGTAGGAGTTAACAAACATGTTGCTACGTTGTAAAAGAGGTAACGAGCAGTTTTCTGGTTTGGCATCTGGGATCAGAGAGGATCAGGAAGAGAAATTTCCACGGGAAGAAACCCTGGGTTAGAGTAAACAGTGACATTTGGTCAAAATCAGAAGACATCTTTAAGGCGGGCTTTGTTTCGAGAATCAAGTCAAAGAATTAGAAGTCTTATTGGATATTAAGTTTGATGGGGAACCTCTATAGGTCAAAAGGTCTCGTCAATATCCAAGGTCAGGCCCACCCCTAAAAAGAGAATTTTAGCAGACGGTGGAGGAGAGAGCGGAACAGGAGTGACTTTGAGAGTGATCCCTTGCTTTAGCGAAGGAAGCTCTAGATGAGGAAAAGAGACTGCAAAAAAGAGAACTGCTTACATGCGCCAGCTGTTTGTCCGTTTGGAATCGGTATCAACTACCTGTTACAATTGTATGTTTTTGCAGTATAACTAATGTGTTATATTCCGTCTTAAACTCTGATTACACACAATATATTTACCTGATTGTTTTTAGAGTCGATCCTGATTATTAAAGTGAATAGAGATAGCTTTAACTGGCATATTTCTAACAAATCTCCGAGGTGGACCCCTCATGCTAGCTTCGGCCCAACACCTCCACCAGCTTGGGATCTGTTCAGAGACCACCGTTCTGCCTCAATGTCTGTCCGTTCTTTGCCGGGGCTGTAGATCGTTCTCATCTGTCACGGATTGTATGTCTACTATACTCACATGTTGTATCTGATAATGCTTATAACTGTTGCTCTTTAATAAGACGCTGTACAACTCCTAAGACCCTTTGGGTAACCTGTGATCCAAATCTTACAAGAGATAGGACACTCAGACCACTGACCTGTACCTTGCAGTGAGCCAGGCAGGGGAAAAATTTGCCTTTCTATCCCTCTGCAACAGGCAAAGAAAAACCAAAGGAGAGGGGTACTACTGAAGGGAGGTGTCAAGAACTCAAAATGTGTGTTATTGGCTTCTTCTGAGTTAGCTGGTCTCAACCAGGGTGGTAATTGGGGAGCTGCAATTGGTTTCAGCAGCATGGGTTTAGTGGGTAAAAAGATGAGTCAGTGAAGGCTCCTCATGTTTATCACTATCCTGCGACCCTTCGGGGATGCTGGCTGAAGATAGAATCAGGCTTCAATGTGATATGATCAAATAGCCCATTGACATTTACTAACTGGGCCCACCAATGAAGAATGGTGTTTAGCAAGGAACCAGAGCATGACTGGCAGCTGAGGAACTTCACTCAGCATAGTTAGTATCATCAGGTAGAGCAGCATTGCAATGTTGTGCTGCTTTTAGACTGGATTCCCATATTAGAAACATAGAAAATAGATGCAGGAGTAGGCCATTCGGCCCTTCGAGCCTGCACCGCAATTCAATGAGTTTATGGCTGAACATGCAACTTCAGTACCCCATTCCTGCTTTCCCGCCATACCCCTTGATCCACCTAGAAGTAAGGACTACATCTAACTCCTTTTTGAATATATTTAGTGAATTGGCCTCAACAACTTCCTGTGGTAGAGAATTCCACAGGTTCACCACTCTCTGGGTGAAGAAGTTTCTCCTCATCTCGATCCTAAATGGCTTACCCCTTATCCTTAGACTGTGACCCTTGGTTCTGGACTTCCCCAACATTGGGAACATTCTTCCTGCATCTAACATGTCTATACCCGTCAGAATTTTAAACGTTTCTTCTGAACTCCAGTGAATACAAGCTCAGTTGATCCAGTCTTTCTTGATATGTCAGTCCCGCCATCCCGGGAATCAGTCTGGTGAACCTTCGCTGCACTCCCTCAATAGCAAGAATGTTCTTCCTCAAGTTAGCAGACCAAAACTGTACACAATACTCCAGGTGTGGCCTCATCAAGTCCCTGTACAACTGTAGTAAAACCTCCCTGCCCCTGTACTCAAATCCCCTCGCTATTAAGGGGAACATTCACATGCAATAGGTTTGAAAACAAAGTTACAATAAAGAATTTAACAAGGTGGAGAACATGTCCAGAATGGTCAAGTAAGAAATCAGAAAAGGCCACTTAGGGACTTCAGTTAAATGTTATGAGCATGAAAGAGAGCAGGTATCCACTGGCCACCTAGTTACCAATGAGCATTGCAATGCCAAACTTGTGATGTAGAGGATAGCTTTCCAACTACATCCGAATCTACATATCATGGCTGGAGACAAATAGAATGTTTCTTGGGGATAGGTGCTGAAATTTTGCACCTCTCACTACGAGACCAAACAAACTAAAATACGTGCCCTGGAAATTTGAACCAAAAAGGGGGGGTGTAGGGGAGAAATGTGCAGGCGCTCTGCTGGTTCGACCAGATATTGGTGCCCTGCTTTTCTCTCCCAGCTGCTGATTGACCTGCTTTGCATTTCCAGCATTTTCTGGGCTTTGGTTAAAGAGTGGTCAGATGTATCGGGAGTAAGCACATTCTTCATCATTTCTCCAATTAATATGGATAAATGAGCAATACAGTTCAGTGTAGCATTCCCCTTTGTGTAGCACCTCCTCTGTGCCCTTTCCTTACCCACAAATGTAGATGTGTGCACCCTCCTTCTGGATCAGGTTCCACACGTGCTCTTTATTTTTCTTCAGCAAATGCTGGACGTACACCTGAGGGTTGATGAGAGAGAAGAATGAAACAATTGAAATCACAAATGTACAGGCAAGGGAGGCCATTGACCAATTTTTCCACAGAAACCTAAAGTCCTCCCCATCACAGCATCCACCTTGTGAATGATTCAACTTTTTTTTCCCACTACCCTACCTGGAGGGCCATTCCAACAACAACAAAAACAACTGGCATTTATATAGCACCTTTAACATAGGAAAACATCCGAAGGAACTTCACAAAAACACTCCAACTAAAAACTTGGTCAAAAAGCTAAGTTTTAAGGAAGGTCTTAAAAGGATCAGAGAGAGGGAGAGAGCTATTAATTAGTGCGTGAAGTAGTGCTTCCTAACACCAGCCCTGAACTTATCTTTCATTGACCAATTTGCACTGGGCCTCTGAATAAAACTCAGATCAGAAACAGTAGGGCCCCAACACGAATCCCTGGGAGGTACGGAGAAGAGCCTCAGGGATTGAACTATGCGCATCAATGACCAAACGCTGGTTAAGTATTCCCACTAAAGCTGAAGGACCCATTTCATCAGGATCTTTAAACATGAGGTTATATGTTCCTCATTTATCTCATCAGGATAAATTCAAATCAATAAAATAAAGTCAGTTTCCAAGCATGGTATTGCAAGGGACTCATTACATTGTAAATTATGGAATGTCAGGATTTCTTGGTGCAGGGAGGGGACCAGAGAGGGGGAGAAACTCATGCTAGGGTAGGCCGTGTATTATGGCCTTAGCTCGTTTCTACACTGGCTCACCTTCTCGGTCTGGTCTCTGGAGAATGCTACATTAAGCTGAGTAAGGGCACCATCCTTCTGAGATTGCTCCAGCGCTTCCTGATACAGGTAGTCCTCGTTCTGGAAACGGCAACCGTAGTACAACACAGTCTCTCCAACCTCCTTCCCTGTAAAACAAAGTGCGATGGTCTCTTATTCCCCAAACACATTCACCTCTGGGCGTATAATTCATTAGGCAAAAGTCAGTTTGAAATTTTTTTTATAGGTAGGAGATGGCTAAAAAAAATAACCAATTTGGGAGAGGCAAAGCTGAAGAGGAATAGGATTTCTCAACATCAAACAATATTCTAGGTTTACAACAGTCAGTAGGTCATAACTAGAAACCTAGGTGAAGAGCCAAGGCTCATAGTGCAGGATGCCCAAGAGGTTGAAGAGCAAAATACATTAGAAAATCAAGTAGTATTAGTTAGGTGACATCAAACTTGGTTTTAAAAGTCTGCTGATTGTAGGAGGAAAGATAGATTGAAGAAGCAATGAGTTTCATAGTTTTGAGATCATTTGGGGCGGCGGGGGGGGGGGGGGGAGGAGAGAGAAGAGCTGCAGTCAGGAAATTAGATTGAAAAAGAGGAATATTAAATGGTATGAGGATAGAGAACAAAAGTGGGATTACACTGACGGAGACTTTATGGGATAAATGTCCATTCTTTGTGGTGTAACATTCTCCGACTCCTATCTCTTCTGAGATAATCAGCCCATCAGTATGGGTAAAATTGAGCCCCAGAGTCAGTTGTAATACTAAAGAATGGCCTGTGTCTGTGTTGACATCTCATTGCTATAGGAGACAATGAGAAGTCCTGATTTTAACACAGTGAGGAGGCATTTAGGTTAGGTTGATACAAAATAAGGGTCACCTTAAACCTGGCTAATTATTGAGAAACACCTTTATTTTTCCAGGCAGTTTTAAAATCCTGAACCTGCATCCAAACCAGAACCCTGGGCTTCATCCATTGGTGTGAGTCTCCAAATATGGAGCTTGGGTTGGGCAGAACCGACTGTTTTCAGCTTTGACTATTCACAACACCTCAGACGTTCACCTCTGCAGCCTTAGTTGCACAATGGGAGTTTGTAAAACCCACAGTTTTTGTTGAGACAATGCCAGCCTAGGCTAATGAGGCAGCACTGGTTCTGAGAACTCAGGAATTCTAAAGACCCACCTGGCAGTTCCAGTCTGGGCCCAGCTGCTCTCTGGTTGGTGGATTTAGACCGATGAGGCAGCAGCTTTTAACCTGTCCTTGGGGGAATATAGAAACATAGAAAATAGAAACATAGAAAATAGGTGCAGGAGTAGGCCATTTGGCCCTTCGAGCCTGCACCACCATTCAATATGAACATGGCTGATCATGCAACTTCAGTACCCCATTCCTGCTTTCTCTCCATACCCCTTGATCCCTTTAGCCGTAAACTATATGGGTAGAGCTGCGAAACACCAAGGGCAGAAAACGTTAGTGGGAGTTGTATACAGACCACCAAATAGTAGTAGGGAGGTTGGGAATGGCATCAAACAGGAAATTAGGGACCCGTGCAATAAGGGTACAGCAGTTATCATGGGTAACTTTAATCTACATATAGATTGGGCTAACCAAACTGGTAGCAGTACTGTGGAGGAGGATTTCCTGGACTGTATAAGGGATGGTTTTCTAGACCAATATGTTGAGGAACCAACTAGAGAGCAGGCAATCCTATACTTGTGTAATGCGAGAGGATTAATTAGCAATCTGGTCGTGCAAGACCCCTTGGGGAAGAGTGACCATAATATGGTAGAATTCTTCATTAAGATGGAGAGTGACACAGTTAATTCAGAGACTATGGACCTGAACTTAAAGGAAACTTTGATGGTATGAGACGTGAATTGGCTAGGATAGACTGGCGAATGATACTAAAAGGGCTAACGGTGGATAGGCAATGGCAGACATTTAAAGATCACATGGGTGAACTACAACAATTGTACATCCCTGTCTGGCGTAAAAATAAAAAGGGGAAAGTGGCTCAAACGTGGCTAACAAGGGAAATTAGGGATAGTGTTAAATCCAAGGAAGAGGCATATAAATTGGCCAGAAAAGCAACAAACCTGAGGACTGGGAGAAATTTAGAATCCAGCAGAGGAGGACTAAGGGTTTAATTAGGAGGGGGAAAATAGAGTACGAGAGTAAGCTTGCAGGGAACATAAAAACTGACTGCAAAAACTTCTATAGATATGTGAAGAGAAAAAGATTAGTGAAGACTAATGTAGGTCCCTTGCAGTCAGAATCAGGTGAATTCATAATGGGGAACAAGGAAATGGCAGAGCAATTGAACAAATATTAGTCAGGAAATTGTGTTAGGAAAATTGATGGAATTGAAAGCCGATAAATCCCCAGGGCCTGATAGTCTGCATCCCAGAATACTTAAGGAAGTGGCCCTAGAAATAGTGGATACATTGGTGGTCATTTTCCAACATTCTATAGACTCTGGATCAATTCTATGGATTGGAGAGTAGCTAATGTAACCCCACTTTTTAAAAAAGGAGGGAGAGAAAAAACAGGGAATTATAGACCAGTTAGCCTGACATCAGTTCTAGGAAAAATATTGGAATCAATTATTAAAGATGTAATAGCGGCGCATTTGAAAAGCAGTGACAGGATCGGTCCAAGTCAGCATGGATTTATGAAAAGGAAATCATGCTTGACAAATCTAGAATTTTGAGGATGTAACTAGTAGAGTGGACAAGGGAGAACTAGTGGATGTGGTGTATTTGGACTTTCAAAAAGCTTTTGATAAGGTCACACTCAAGAGATTAGTGTGCAAAATTAAAGCACATGATATTGGGGGTAATGTATTGAGGTGGATAGAGAACTGGTTGGCAGACAGGAAGCAAAGAGTAGGAATAAACAGGTCCTTTTCAGAATGGCAGGCAGTGACTAGTGGGGTACCGCAAGGTTCAGTGCTGGGACCCCAGCTATTTACAATATACATTAATGATTTAGACGAAGGAATTGAATGTAATATCTCCAAGTTTGCAGATGACACTAAGCTGGGTGGCAGTGTGAGCTGTGAGGAGGATGCTAAGAGACTGCAAGGTGACTTGGACACGTTAGGTGAGTGGTGAGTGAACAAATGCATGGCAGATGCGGTATAATGTGGATAAATGTGAGGTTATCTACTTTGGTGGCAAAAATAGGAAGGCAGATTATTATCTGAATGGTGACACGAGACATGGGGGTCATGGTACATCAGTCATTGAAAGTTGGCATGCAGGTACAGCAGGCGGTGAAGGCGGCAAATAGCATGTTCATAGCGAGAGGATTTGAGTATAGGAGCAGGGAGGTCTTACTGCAGTTGTACAGGGCCTTGGTGAGGCCATACCTTGAATATTGTGTAGTTTTGGTCTCCTAATCTGAGGAAGGACATTCTTGCTATTGAGGGAGTGCTGCAAAGGTTCACCAGACTGATTCCCGGGATGGCTGGACTGACATATGAAGAAAGACTGGATAGACTAGGCTTATATTCACTGGCATTTAGAAGAATGAAAGGGGATCTCATAGAAACATAAAATTCTGACAGGATTGGACAAGTTAGATGCAGGAAGAATGTTCCAGATGTTGGGGAAGTCCAGAACCAGGGGTCACAGTCTAAGGATGAGGGGTAAGCCATTTAGGACCAAGATGAAGAGAAACTTCTTCACTCAGAGAATTGTGAGCATGTGGAATTCTCTACCACAGAAAGTTGTTGAGGCCAGTTCGTTAGATTAATTTAAAAGGGAGTTAGATGTGACAAATAGGTTTTAAGAAAACCTAAAACTTTTGAGTGTTCAAATGTTGAGGGGTGACGGACGCATGATGAGGGAAGAGACAGCAAAGTGAACCGCAGCAATGGCAGCAGAGAGCAAGCGAGCGTGGATGGAGGTGGATCAGAGAGCAAGCGAGCGTGGATGGAGGTGGATCAGATCAGCCCAGGCAGTAGAGGAGCAGGCCAGGATATGAACAGCAAAAAGAGGCAAGTGAGGTAGATACAGGTGGCCAGTTGATCTTTGCACAGGACGTTTGAATTTATTTTGTATTGGGGCGGGGGGGTGGGTGGTGGAAACCTAATTTGTTGTGTAATTCTAAGTAACCAATCACTATGGAGGCATGTGAATCCATTATACATGATCTGGAAGAACAAAAGTGGAATAGTGTGCTACTCCTGATCCCCCTCACCCGATGAGCCTAAAGTATCTGATTATATGTCATAACATTTCAAACCAGTATTTACTAAGTGTGGAATTAAATAAATATTTGGAAAAATGTATTGAATCATATGGAGAAAGAGCAAGGGACTGGAATCCGAGCAGTCAGTTCCTATGGAGAGGGGCAGCATTGGCACAATGAGCTGACTGGCCTCCATTATACCGAACCTTCCATCACAAATGATGATATATATTTATATGTAACTCAAAAAAATCACTTCGCAGCTAACATATGGAATAGATCCCTGCCTAGCTGATGACTGGATTCAGTTAAGGAAGACTTTATATAGCACTGTTTCACACCTCTCAAATATCTCAAAGTATTTCATACAACAAACTACATTATGAAACCAGAATGAGGGTAAACACAACAATAATTTTGCCCACAAACCACCACGAGGTGAACAACCTATCTGTTCTTCGTGGTGCTGACCGAGGGAAGAACGTTGGCCAGGATACTGGGAGCGCACACCCTGGTCTCCTTCAAATAGCGCCATGGGATCTTTAATGTCCACCAAATTATGCATTCCTCAGTTTAATATCACCCCCAAGGACAGCCACTCTGACAATGCAGCACTCCCTCAACCTTGCAGTAGAGTCTCAGTCTAGATCATGTCCGCTAATTTTAAAGAGTGTGGGGCTTGTATGCACAATCTTCAGATTCAGGGACAAAAGTTGCCAACACAGCCAAGCTGACACAAAAAACATTTAAAAACACACAAGTGAATAGATTGAAAACTGAGTGTGTTATAAATGTCTGGTGCCAAGGCAGTGTGAAGAAAATGATTGCATAGGATATACAACACAAACAGGCCTTTCGGCCCAACTAATCCATGCTGGCGTTTATGCTCCACTCGAGCCTCCTCCAGTCTTTCCTCATCTAACTATTAGCTGAACCCTCGATTCTCGTCTCCCTCATATGCATCTATACTATTCGCTTCAATCACTCCTTGTGGTAACGAGTTCCATAATTCTCACCACTCTCTGGGTAAAGAAATAGAAACATAGAAAATAGGTGCCGGAGTAGGCCATTCGAGCCTGCACCATTCAATAAGATCATGGCTGATCATTCACCTCAGTACCCCTTTCCTGCTTTCTCTCCATACCTCTTGATCCCTTTAGCCGTAAGGGCCATATCCAACACCCTCTTGAATATATCCAACGAACTGGCATCAACAACTCTCTGCGGTAGAGAATTCCACAGATTAACAACTTTGAGTGCAGAAGTTTCTCCTCATCTCAGACCTAAATGGCTTACCACTTATCCTTAGACTGTGTCCCCTGGTTCTGGACTTCCCCAACATCGGGAACATTCTTCCTGCATCTAACCTGTCCAATCCCGTCAAAATTTTATATGTTTCTATGAGATCCCCTCTCATCCTTCTAAACTCCAGTCAATACAGGCCCAGTCGATCCAGTCTCTCCTCATAGGCCATCCCGGGACTCAGTCTGGTGAACCTTCGCTGCACTCCCTCAATAGCAAGAATGTCCTTCCTCAGATTAGGAGACCAAAACTGTACACAATATTCAGGTGAGGCCTCACCAAGGCCCTGTACAACTGCAGTAAGACCTCCCTGCTCCTATGCTCAAATCCCCTAGCTATAAAGGCCAACATACCATTTGCCTTCTTCACCGCCTGCTGTACCTGCATGCCAACTTTCAATGACTAATGAACCATGACACCCAGGTCTCGTTGCACCTCCCCTTTTCCTAATCTGCCGCCATTCAGATAATATTCTGCCTTCGTGTTTTTGCCACCAAAGTGGATAACCTCACATTTATCAACATTATACTGCATTATAAAGACGTTTCTTCTGAATTCCCTATTTGATTTCTTAGTTTTTATCTTATATTGACGGTCTCTAGTTTTGCTCATCAGAAAATTAAATTCCTACACCCATTCCACAAATCTGTCAATGCACTCAATCACCACCACCTAAAGTCTGTACTTAAACTCAGGTCTAGCAAATATTGTATATTAATCATAATGGACATTTTGAATGAAGAGTTTCACAAATGTAAAATGTCAGAATCTGACAAGAATCACCTGTAGCATAATGATCCATACCCATGCCCAAAGCACCCATTCTGTGATTTCCATAACCACTTTCCAAATTGACTGTTGAATCCAGGAACAATTCAATATATCGATGTTGCAATCCCCAGCAGTGAGAGCTCCATAGGCAACTCTTGCAGCAACCTGGTTACACATTGATGATGATGGAACCAGATCTCAATACAGAGATGGCACAGCATTAAAGAGGGAAAGAAACAGAAGCCACATCTCAAGAAAGTTGGGGGGGGGGGGGGGGGGGGAAAGGAAGTGGGGATCAGCAAACAACAACACTGGACTGAGTCAGCCATAAACGGAAAGTTTCAGGCCCCTGCGAACGTTGGAAGTATTGTTTTACTCCTGTACCTTGCTGCTTCAGCCAGGCTCGTTCCTGAATAAACCCAACAAAGGGAGCGATTCCGGTGCCGGGTCCGATCATGAGAATAGGCGTACTGGGTTTGTAGGGCAGCCGGAACTGAGACTTCCGGACGTACATTGGGACAGTTGACTTGTGATTGTTATCAGTCGACACTTTGTTGTGTAGCCAGGTTGTCGCCACGCCTCTGTTGATGCGGCCTGCTTTGGACGTGTACTCTACCACAACTGCACAGATATGAACTGAATCAGGGTGAACCTAAAACACAACACATTCTTTAAACCATTTAAAAACATTAGCAGTGAAATATGTGCTGAGCACATCACAAAGCCATTATCAAATCATTCAACACAACTCGCTGCCAGGTAAAGTAACTTGTTTTCCCTCAGCGCTGTGCGAGATATCATTGTTAAATATGAAAATACAAGTTGTTACAGGAGCACTGATGCCCCAGGTAGTTTGTTAGTTTCTGTGTAACACACCCTTGCAGCTAGATCCCTGTAATAGTGCCAGTAAATCTCAAGTCACACTACTGCTTCACATGCTGACTCGGAGTGCTACATAATAATACCCAGAGCGAATTGCTAGCACTCCATGCCACCTAGGTTTGGATAGGGATTCTGGTTCTCTGTCCCATCCTATATGGTCTGGTTGGAGCTGGAAGCCTGAAGAATTTCAGGTGAAGTGTATAGGAGCTTCTTTGACAACGCCCCGTGTGACCACCCCCCCCGAACAAGGCAGGTGCCCGATCCTTCAGGCAGCAAAGTCCAAAGACTGACATTGTATTGTGCAATCAGTGAGCTCTTTCTTCCCCTGCCCATGAGTGGCCAGGCACGGCATAGTCATTTTGTTGGATATCCTGTTGCATAGAAACATAGAAAATAGGTGCAGGAGTAGGCCATTCGGCCCTTCGAGCCTGCACCACCATTCAATAAGATCATGGCTGATCATTCCCTCAGTACCCCTTTCCTGCTTTCTCTCCATACCCCTTGATCCCTTTAGCGGTAAGGGCCATATCTAACTCCCTCTTGAGTATATCCAATGAACTGGCATCAACACACTCTGAAGTAGAGAATTCCACAGGTTAACAACTCTGAGTGAAGAAGTTTCTCCTCATCTCGGTCTTAAATGGCCTACCCCTTAAAGAGGCATGAAAGAGGTACAGCTGGTACCAACAACACTGACAGGGGCCTCACAATTTGGTGTCTTTTTCATGGAGGTTTGGCATCAGACTGACATGCAAACTCCCAATAAAACAAGAGAAAGAATTTGCATTTATATAGCACCTTTCAAGACCTCAGGACATCACAAAGTGCTTCACTGCCAATTAAGTACTTTGGAAGCGTGGTCACTGGTGTAATGTAGAAAGGCAGCAGCCAATTTTCACACAGCAAGCTCCCACAAACAGCATTGAGATAATGACCAGAAAATCAGTTGTGGGATAAATACTGGCCAAGACACCAGGGATAACTTCCCTGCTCCTTCTTCGAAATAGTGCCATAGGATCTTTTACGTCTACCTGATGGGGCTTTACATTATATCCGAAAGACAGCAGCTCTGACATGGCAGCACTCCCCCAGTCTTGAACTGGAGTGTCAGCCTAGATTATGTGCTCTTGATTATGGGATTTGAACCCACATCCTTCTGACTCAAGAGACGAGAGCGCTTCCACTGAGCCAACAGTGCAGGCAGCAACTTTTCCTTTGGCTCCAGCGATCTCACTCTGCTCAGGCCAAAGCAGGGCTTGCATTATGGCAGGAAATCAATGCAACGCATAAACAATTCACAAGACACTTTTCCAGACAACCCTGTTATTAATTTTGAACAACATTCGGCTTCCAGTCCTGCAGCACAATGTCAGTATTACTTTAAGCAAGTAGTTAGCTGCAAGTTAGCAGTAACATGTCAGTACTAGGTCATATGCAGCACCAAGCTATTTGATTAGCATCCGACTCAATTTGAATAAAAAATTTCTCTTCAAAATTGAACTGTTACGAAATGATCAGGTTGCTTTTTACTATTTGTTTCAGAAAACAAAATTACATCAGTTCTGATGGAATCACTGGGGAGGAACTAAAGTGCCCAGCGTGATGGGGGCAAAATTAAAATGCACAGACTCAGAACACTGTAGATTCATAGTTGCATTCGTTGACATTAATGCTGTGCATAGTTGCAATCGGAATTCATCGAGAAGTCACAGAACATTCACCGAACAAATGTTTGTCACATTTTTATTGATCTAAGGTTTTAAAATTGACGATCTGTTTATTGGTATTGTGATCAATACCATATTGTAAGTGGTTTATACACATTAACATCTTCAGCCATTATATTTCTACAACAGCAGCATTCGGCAGCACCTCTCAGCAAGTCTCACCTTTGAAGATGAAGCAATAGAATAGTAGCGGGCCTGTAACCGTGGCAACAACTCACAGAGATGGTCGATGGGAGGACGGAGAGATGGCAGGTCTTGCAGGATGGCGAGAATGTTTCTCCTGTCTTCCACCACCCATTTGAGGTATTGCGACTGAAACACAATATTTACACATTCTTACTAGAGATTGAAGAGACTACCTCACATTCCAATCTGATGCTGTTCTTTTAAGTATTTACCAGCTTAGGTTTCTCCTGACCTGTGGGACAACAGAATATACCACAGATACTCTATTTAGCAGACTCGATGGGCTGAATGGCCACCTTCTGTGTTGTATTATTCTATGAAATAGACTCGACTATAAATAAACAAGCAATACAATGTCCTGCATTTTACTAAATCCACAAATATCAATTACATAAGTACCCATGGGCTGTGCAAAGATTAAACCTTGTCGAGATATGAGCGAGAGCGAGGGAAAATTGTTAGAATCTGTTATTAAGGACACAGTAACAGGGCACTTAGAAAATATTAGGATTGGGCAGAGTCAACACGGATTTATGAAAGAGAAATCATGTTTGAGGTTGTAACTACCAGAATCGAGAAGGGGGAACCAGTGAATGTGGTGTATTTGGATTTTCAGAAGCCATTCGATAAGGTGCCCCACAAGTGATTGTTAAACAAAATCAGGGCTCATGGGTTGGTGGTAATATAGTAGCATGGATTGAGGATTGGCTAACGGACAGAAAACAGAGAGCAGGAATAAATGGGTCATTTTCGGGTTGGCAGGCTATAGCTAGTGAGGCACCGCAAGAATCGGTGCTTGGGCCTCAGCTATTCGCAATCTATATCAATGAGTTGGATGAGCAGAACCAAATGTAATATATACATAGGAACATAGAAAATAGGTGCAGGAGTAGGCCATTTGGCCCTTCGAGCCTGCACCACCATTCAATAAGATCATGGCTGATCATTCACCTCAGTACCCCTTTTCTGCTTTCTCTCCATACCCCTTGATCCCTTTAGCTGTAAGGGCCATATCTAACTCCCTCTTGAATATATCCAATGAACTGGCATCAACAACTCTCTGCGGTAGGGAATTCCACAGGTTAACAACTCAGTGAAGAAGTTTCTCCTCATCTCAGTCCTAAATGGCTTACCCCTTATCCTTAAGACTGTGTCCCCTAGTTCTGGACTTCCCCAACATCGGAAACATTCTTCCTGCATCTAACCTGTCCAGTCCCGTCAGAATTTTATATATTTCTATGAGATCCCCTCTCATCCTTCTAAACTCCAGTGAATAAAGGCCTACTTGATCCAGTCTCTCCTCATATGTCAGTCCAGCCATCCCAGGAATCAGTCTGGTGAACCTTCGCTGCACTCCCTCAATAGCAAGAACGTCTTTCCTCAGATTAGGAGACCAAAACTGAACACAATATTCCAGGTGAGGCCTCATCAAGGTCCTGTACAACTGCTGTAAGACCTCCCTGCTCCTATACTCAAATCCCCTAGCTATGAAGGCCAACATACCATTTGCCTTCACCGCCTACTGTACCTGCATGCCAACTTTCAATGACTGATGTACCATGACACCCCAGGTCTCGTTGCACCTCCCCTTTTCCTAATCTGCTGCCATTCAGATAATATTCTGTCCATGTTTTTGCCCCCAAAGTGGGTAACATCACATTTATCCACATTATACTGCATCTGCCATGCATTTGCCCACTCACCTAACCTGTCCAAGTCATCCTGCAGCCTCTTAGCATCCCTCCTCATAGCTCACACTGCCACCCAGTTTAGCATCATCTGCAAACTTGGAGATATTACACTCAATTCCTTCATCCAAGTCATTGATGTATATTGTAAATAGCTGGGGTCCCAGTACTGAGCCCTGCGGTACCCCACTAGTCACTGCCTGCCATTCTGAAAAGGACCCGATTATCCTGACTCTCTGCTTCCTGTCCGCCAACCAATTCTCTATCCACGTAAATACATTACCCCCAATACCATGTGCTTTCATTTTGCACACCAATCTCTTGTGTGGGACCTTGTCAAAAGCCTTTTGAAAGTCCAAATATATCAAATCCACTGGTTCTCCCTTGTCCACTCTACTAGTTACATCCTCAAAAGATTCCAGAAGATTTGTCAAGCATGATTTCCCTTTCATAAATCCATGCTGACTTGGACTGATCCTGTCACTGCTTTCCAAATGCGCTGCTATTTCATTTTTAATAATTGATTCGAACATTTTCCCCACTACTGATGTCAGGCTAACCGGTCTATAATTACCCATTTTCGCTCTCCCTCCTTTTTTAAAAAAGTTACATTAGCTACCCTCCAGTCCATAGGAACTGATCCAGAGTCGATAGACTGTTGGAAAATGATCACCAATGCATCCATTATTTCTAGGGCCACTTCCTCAAGTACTCTGGGAGGCCGGGAATTTATCGGCCTTCAATCTCATCAATTTCCCCAACACAATTTCCCGCTTAATAAGGATTTCCTTCAGTTCCTCCTCCTCACTTGACCCTCAGTCCCCTAGTATTCCGGAAGGTTATTTGTGTCTTCCTTCGTGAAGAAAGAACTAAAGTATTTGTTCAACTGGTCTGCCATTTCTTTGTCCCATTTTTTACCTATATGCACCACAACAACTGGCTTTTCACCCTCCCCCTCCAAAATGTCCTGAAGCCACTCAGACATCCTTGACCCTTGCACCAGGGAGCTGCTGCTGCCCTCCCCTGATGAGTCATTCCCCCCCCCCCCCCCCAACAGTACCCAAGGTGGTGTATCTGTTTTGGGGGGAGATGGTTGCAGGGTACCCCTGCACTACCTTCTTTTCACTGCTCTTCCTGTTGGTCACCCATTCCCTATCTGCCTGTGTATCCTTTACCTGCGGTGTGACCGACTCACTAAACGTGCTATTCACAACATCCTCAGCATCGCTGATGATACAAAGCTAGGTGGGAATGTAAGTTGTGAGGAGGATGTAAAGAGGCTTCAAGGGGATATAGACAGGTTAAGAGAGTAGGCAAGAACATGGCAAATGGAATATAGGGCTCAAATTTGCCCAGGAGTTGCTTCGTTTTTTTTGGAGCAACTTGATTTTTCTGCAGTATCTTAAAAATCCCCATTTTGCATATTCAATTTGCGCCAGTGTAAGTGAGTTAGTTAGGATTTTCTTTTGTTTAGTTTTTTTTTCCAAAAGGGGGTGTTACCAGCCACTTATGCCCGTTTTGGCCATTTAGGCCACTTTAGACAGCTAATAGTTGCTCCAAACTAACTTAGGCCAGCGTATGTGGCCACACCCTTGGAGAGTTAAGAAATCAGCACAGGCAGGTACATCTGAGACCATTCAGCCAGAGATAGGGGTGGGAAGAGAAGCGGAGAGGACCTTGCAAAGCACTAAACAAAGCACAACATTAGTAAGCATCAAAACATTCAAGAAATAAAAAATAAAACTAAGTCCTACCTTCCTATCAAAACTCGGCCCGGGAATTCAGCGTGCCGGCCAGTGCAGGAGGCCACTCGGCCGGGGATAGGCGCGGGACAACCGGGGAGAGCACAGGGAAGTGGCCACCGACATCCAAGCAGAAAATAACTTCTAGGATAAACTGCCAACCTGCCAAAGGAGACATGGAACCTCTACTTCCACTGGGTATTTCACTATAGAGATAGATATTCCACTGGCAGTTTCTGGTCAGCTATGGTATACAGCCGTTCATCTCATGAGCATTAGCCTTGATTATATGCTCAAGTCCTGGAATTATTTGGTAATTTTGTACTATGGGCTAACAGTAAACAAGAACTGGATTGAAACCATCCAAAATTATTTCACTTAGGAACCTTGGACTTCCCTCCCATCCATCTGAGCTTGTTTTGAACATAATGTGAGACCTGAAAGACAGTGTTCTACCCCACTCAGCCAGGCCACTCGGCCTGGGATAGGGGTGGGTCGCATCGGGTCCCACGCTGCAGCACGCACACAGAGGCTGGGGGCAGGAGCTACTGCGCATGCGCGCACACTCCAACGCGCATGTAGAGAGCTGTCGGCACTGATTCTGGTGCAACTCCACCCCCCAATCGACTGGCTACGCTGCGCAAAGCCCCGGTAGAGGCAACACAGCGGCCAGAATTGGGGGAGATTTTTTCAGCGCCGTTTTCAGCCCACAAAGTCGGCACATCTTTGATGAGTGCGCAGAAAAAAAGGGGCCAGCCAAATTTGAGCCCAGTATGTGCAGAAATGTGAAGCTATCCACTTTGGTAGGAAAAATAGAAAGGAAGAGTATTTTTTAAAATGGTGAGAAATTGGGAAATGTTGCCGTTCAGAGGGAAATGGTGCCCTTGTACACGAATCACTAAGTTAACAAGTAGGTACAGCAGGCAATTAGGAAAGCAAATGGTATGTTGGACTTTATTACAAAAGGATCTGAGTACCAGAGTAAAGTCGTCTTACTGCAAATATACAGGGTCCTGATGAGATCACACCTGAGGTATTGTGTCCAGTTTTGGTCTCCTCACCCAAGGAAGGATATATTTGCCATAGAGGGAGTGCAACAAAGGTTAACCAGTCTGATTCCTGGGATGAGGGGATTGCCCTATGAGGAGAGATTGAGTAGACGAGGCCTATATTCTCTAGCGTGTTCTCATGGAAACATACAAGATTCTTACAGGGCATGACCAGGTAGATGCGGGGGGTCGTGGTGGTAGGGAGTGGACGAGGAGGCGGGGGAGGGGGAGTGGACGAGGAGGCGGGGGAGGGGGAGTGGACGAGGAGGCGGGGGAGGGGGAGTGGACGAGGAGGCGGGGGAGGGGGAGTGGACGAGGAGGCGGGGGAGGGGGAGTGGACGAGGAGGCGGGGGAGGGGGAGTGGACGAGGAGGCGGGGGAGGGGGAGTGGACGAGGAGGCGGGGGAGGGGGAGTGGACGAGGAGGCGGGGGAGGGGGAGTGGACGAGGAGGCGGGGGAGGGGGAGTGGACGAGGAGGCGGGGGAGGGGGAGTGGACGAGGAGGCGGGGGAGGGGGAGTGGACGAGGAGGCGGGGGAGGGAGAGTGGACGAGGAGGCGGGGGAGGGAGAGTGGACGAGGAGGCGGGGGAGGGAGAGTGGACGAGGAGGCGGGGGAGGGAGAGTGGACGAGGAGGCGGGGGAGGGAGAGTGGACGAGGAGGCGGGGGAGGGAGAGTGGACGAGGAGGCGGGGGAGGGAGAGTGGACGAGGAGGCGGGGGAGGGAGAGTGGACGAGGAGGCGGGGGAGGGAGAGTGGACGAGGAGGCGGGGGAGGGAGAGTGGACGAGGAGGCGGGGGAGGGAGAGTGGACGAGGAGGCGGGGGAGGGAGAGTGGACGAGGAGGCGGGGGAGGGAGAGTGGACGAGGAGGCGGGGGAGGGAGAGTGGACGAGGAGGCGGGGGAGGGAGAGTGGACGAGGAGGCGGGGGAGGGAGAGTGGACGAGGAGGCGGGGGAGGGAGAGTGGACGAGGAGGCGGGGGAGGGAGAGTGGACGAGGAGGCGGGGGAGGGAGAGTGGACGAGGAGGCGGGGGAGGGAGAGTGGACGAGGAGGCGGGGGAGGGAGAGTGGACGAGGAGGCGGGGGAGGGAGAGTGGACGAGGAGGCGGGGGAGGGAGAGTGGACGAGGAGGCGGGGGAGGGAGAGTGGACGAGGAGGCGGGGGAGGGAGAGTGGACGAGGAGGCGGGGGAGGGAGAGTGGACGAGGAGGCGGGGGAGGGAGAGTGGACGAGGAGGCGGGGGAGGGAGAGTGGACGAGGAGGCGGGGGAGGGAGAGTGGACGAGGAGGCGGGGGAGGGAGAGTGGACGAGGAGGCGGGGGAGGGAGAGTGGACGAGGAGGCGGGGGAGGGAGAGTGGACGAGGAGGCGGGGGAGGGAGAGTGGACGAGGAGGCGGGGGAGGGAGAGTGGACGAGGAGGCGGGGGAGGGAGAGTGGACGAGGAGGCGGGGGAGGGAGAGTGGACGAGGAGGCGGGGGAGGGAGAGTGGACGAGGAGGCGGGGGAGGGAGAGTGGACGAGGAGGCGGGGGAGGGAGAGTGGACGAGGAGGCGGGGGAGGGAGAGTGGACGAGGAGGCGGGGGAGGGAGAGTGGACGAGGAGGCGGGGGAGGGAGAGTGGACGAGGAGGCGGGGGAGGGAGAGTGGACGAGGAGGCGGGGGAGGGAGAGTGGACGAGGAGGCGGGGGAGGGAGAGTGGACGAGGAGGCGGGGGAGGGAGAGTGGACGAGGAGGCGGGGGAGGGAGAGTGGACGAGGAGGCGGGGGAGGGAGAGTGGACGAGGAGGCGGGGGAGGGAGAGTGGACGAGGAGGCGGGGGAGGGAGAGTGGACGAGGAGGCGGGGGAGGGAGAGTGGACGAGGAGGCGGGGGAGGGAGAGTGGACGAGGAGGCGGGGGAGGGAGAGTGGACGAGGAGGCGGGGGAGGGAGAGTGGACGAGGAGGCGGGGGAGGGAGAGTGGACGAGGAGGCGGGGGAGGGAGAGTGGACGAGGAGGCGGGGGAGGGAGAGTGGACGAGGAGGCGGGGGAGGGAGAGTGGACGAGGAGGCGGGGGAGGGAGAGTGGACGAGGAGGCGGGGGAGGGAGAGTGGACGAGGAGGCGGGGGAGGGAGAGTGGACGAGGAGGCGGGGGAGGGAGAGTGGACGAGGAGGCGGGGGAGGGAGAGTGGACGAGGAGGCGGGGGAGGGAGAGTGGACGAGGAGGCGGGGGAGGGAGAGTGGACGAGGAGGCGGGGGAGGGAGAGTGGACGAGGAGGCGGGGGAGGGAGAGTGGACGAGGAGGCGGGGGAGGGAGAGTGGACGAGGAGGCGGGGGAGGGAGAGTGGACGAGGAGGCGGGGGAGGGAGAGTGGACGAGGAGGCGGGGGAGGGAGAGTGGACGAGGAGGCGGGGGAGGGAGAGTGGACGAGGAGGCGGGGGAGGGAGAGTGGACGAGGAGGCGGGGGAGGGAGAGTGGACGAGGAGGCGGGGGAGGGAGAGTGGACGAGGAGGCGGGGGAGGGAGAGTGGACGAGGAGGCGGGGGAGGGAGAGTGGACGAGGAGGCGGGGGAGGGAGAGTGGACGAGGAGGCGGGGGAGGGAGAGTGGACGAGGAGGCGGGGGAGGGAGAGTGGACGAGGAGGCGGGGGAGGGAGAGTGGACGAGGAGGCGGGGGAGGGAGAGTGGACGAGGAGGCGGGGGAGGGAGAGTGGACGAGGAGGCGGGGGAGGGAGAGTGGACGAGGAGGCGGGGGAGGGAGAGTGGACGAGGAGGCGGGGGAGGGAGAGTGGACGAGGAGGCGGGGGAGGGAGAGTGGACGAGGAGGCGGGGGAGGGAGAGTGGACGAGGAGGCGGGGGAGGGAGAGTGGACGAGGAGGCGGGGGAGGGAGAGTGGACGAGGAGGCGGGGGAGGGAGAGTGGACGAGGAGGCGGGGGAGGGAGAGTGGACGAGGAGGCGGGGGAGGGAGAGTGGACGAGGAGGCGGGGGAGGGAGAGTGGACGAGGAGGCGGGGGAGGGAGAGTGGACGAGGAGGCGGGGGAGGGAGAGTGGACGAGGAGGCGGGGGAGGGAGAGTGGACGAGGAGGCGGGGGAGGGAGAGTGGACGAGGAGGCGGGGGAGGGAGAGTGGACGAGGAGGCGGGGGAGGGAGAGTGGACGAGGAGGCGGGGGAGGGAGAGTGGACGAGGAGGCGGGGGAGGGAGAGTGGACGAGGAGGCGGGGGAGGGAGAGTGGACGAGGAGGCGGGGGAGGGAGAGTGGACGAGGAGGCGGGGGAGGGAGAGTGGACGAGGAGGCGGGGGAGGGAGAGTGGACGAGGAGGCGGGGGAGGGAGAGTGGACGAGGAGGCGGGGGAGGGAGAGTGGACGAGGAGGCGGGGGAGGGAGAGTGGACGAGGAGGCGGGGGAGGGAGAGTGGACGAGGAGGCGGGGGAGGGAGAGTGGACGAGGAGGCGGGGGAGGGAGAGTGGACGAGCAGGCGGGGGAGGGAGAGTGGACGAGGAGGCGGGGGAGGGAGAGTGGACGAGGAGGCGGGGGAGGGAGAGTCGACGAGGCGGGGGAGGGAGAGTCGACGAGGCGGGGGGCGAGGCGGGGGGCGAGGAGGCGGGGGGCGAGGAGGCGGGGGGCGAGGTGAGGGGGCGAGGTGAGGGGGGAGGCGGGGGGGGGGGGGGAGGGTGAGGGCGGGAGAGAGAGAGGGTGGGAGAGCCGGGAGAGAGAGAGGGAGGGTTAGTGAGGAACCACACATTTACAAGGAACCACACATTAGGATAGATGTCGAAAAGCTTGATCAAAGATCTAGGTTTTGAGGAATGCCTTAAAGGAGGCGAGGAAGGTGAAGAGGTTTATGGAGGGAATGATCATGTTTAGGGCCTTGACTGCTGAAGGCATGGCGGCTGAAGGAAAAGCCGTTTTCTAAATGCTGTAGCTAGGGATGAAAAAAAATGGAAGAGACAGTGAGAGTGAGAAAGAGGATGAGAGGGAGAGAGAAGACAAACCAATCCCGCAAGCAGATGCCCAACTGGTGTCTGAACAAGATTCACTTCAATATTCATAACTAGGCTCTCGATAAACATTGGTGCACTCTACCTTTCCTTCAGGGGAGGATGAAGCCATTTTCCGGAGAAATTCTTGTTCTTTGGGATCCGATGCGTACTGTGCCAGTTCATAGAGGACATTAGTGCGTGGAGGATTGGTGACATCCAGGTAATGTAACAGAGCTGTTCGGTATGTGGTCGGGCAGGGGAACGGGTGCTTCTTATTGGACTCCTCTGGAAGCAGACAACCACAACAAAGGAGACATTAACGGCACACTGGAGAGAGCACTTGAGCAGTCTCAGTAGCTCTTTGTGATGGAAATTAATTAAGATGTGCATTTGGAGCACTTGAAAAATAACTGATCTCAAACAAAGCTAAATGCTGGTGGGTAAGTTATTGCACTTCTCCAAATGGAGGACAAGTTCGGTGTATCCTTTTCGACTATCAAAGCCCATTAACCTACCCTCATCAGCATTAGCACAGACACAGCCTAGGATTTTTATTTATATAGTCAAGTATGTAAACATCAACTCCCAGAGGATTTATAACCTCTTTTAGCAGAAGGAAATACTGCTTTTAGTGCTTCAGACTAGATTCATGACAGATCATGTGCCTTGTACAGTTAGACTGTTTAATTCAATTGGTTTTATATTTAATCTGAATTCATAACCTGAAAAAGGTCTGTGCTCAAGGACTAAAACAGCAATAAAAGTTTGGAAGCTTGGGGAAAGGGGATCCATAAGTGGCATCACTGTTTAAGGAAAATACTGCCATTAATTATAGCAATGCAGTAAACTCCAGGGGTACTCATTCTGAATTTAAATGATCCTTTCCATGCCTCACATTCCCATTGGGGTTGAAACTGTCAAATTAGAGGACTAATGATCAAATGACAATAATGGATAAGACGGGTCAAGAACCAGGGGCATAGATCTAAAGTAATTGGGAGGAGGTTTAGAGGGAATTTGAGGGGAACTTTCTTCATGCAGAAGGTGGTGAGGGTTTAGAACTCACTGCCTGAAAGGGTGGTAGAGGCAGAAACCCTCATCCCATTTAAAAAGTACTTGGATGTGCACTTGATGTGCTGTGACCTACAGGGCTACGGACCTAGAGCTGGAAAGCGGGATTAGGCTGGGTCGCTCTTTGTCGGTCGGTGCGGACACAATGGGCCAAAATGGTCTCCTTCCGTGCTGCAAATTACTATGATCCTACGATGATTCTAATGAACAGCACAACAGGCACATGGCTGGGGATTTTAACCATGCCACGGACACTGGTAGTTGTGAGCCCCTTCCCCACATCGCAAATGGCAGCTTGTTTCTCGGCTTGAATACGAGCTGCATATTTAATATTCCACCATCCGATTCAACAAACATTAGACATTCCTTCCTCACTGCTTTTACCATTTCCACCCTTTACTGAATGCGGAAAGCTCCCTTTTCACTCACCATCAAGGTTTTTTAAGGAAAATATTACATCTAGGTCTGAGTTTAGTATTTTGCTAATCTCATTGACGATTGTTGAATCATTCGTGGGGATCACAGCCACATGATCTCCACTCTCATATCTGCAACAGAAAGGAAAAGAAACACTACACAGTGAATGTTAAGATCATAGAAATGTGGAGGACTGACTATCTACTTAGCTGGCCCCCAAAGATCAGACATATTGTACTCTCATATTCCCCATAATTGCTTCTTTTACAGGTTGCACCTCTCCAGTCTGGGACTCTTTAATCCGGAAGCATCCCTGGTCTGGCATCAGTCTCGGGATGGGTGGCGTCCCATGCTGTTTGTTGAGGTAAGCGGGCCGGGGAAGGAAAGAGAAGGTGGCTGACTGAGGCACCGAAGCTGGGTCTGGCACCAGGCTCGCTCTCACTCTCTCTCTCTCTTTCCCCCCTTAGGCTCTCACTCTTTCTCCTGCACCCCCCCCCCCCACCCTCCAGGCTCTCTTGCTCTCCTCCCGCCGTGGCTCAAAGGGAAGGCTCGGGACCCGGTTAGAGGCTTGGGGCTCGGCGGCTCAGCTCACTTCTCTCCCCGTCCCGCTGCTTCTCTCTACTTCTGGACGACTAAATGCTGCATAGTAGGCTTCTGTGCAGCGCATGCGCAGAATGTGTCCAGGTCGTTGTCAGCAGCGTTGTCACCAGTTGACCTCCCGTGGTTCAGAAAATTCTTTGGTCCGGCACCAGTCAGGTCCCAAATGTGTCAGACTGGAGAGGTACAACCTGCACTAAGGAACAATTTTACACACAAAAGATTTGAGAGAATGTGGAACACTTGGCCCTAGAAAACCATAGATGCAAAGTCAACTGGTGGTTAAGAGGGAGCTAGATACAATGGTTATCAATATGAAGAAAAAGCAGGATAACAGGATTAGATAGAACTGAAATGGCCAATAAAGATGGCATTTTAGCCGATTTCTGGATGGCAATCTCTAGCCAATAGATGCCAAGGTTCCCAACGCCAGCCTGCCAAACTGAGTGCAAACTGGGGGTTAATACTTGGATCCTCCCTCGTCTGCATGGCTCCTGTCTTTGTATTCGAGCATCTAGCTGTCCCTTAAACAAGTCCAGTCCCATGGTATCCACATCTTCCTGGGAACTAGTTCCAGGTGTTAATTATTCTGTGTATAAAGAACTAGTTCCTGACATTTGTCCTAACTGCCCTTCACAATCCTGAACTTGTGCCCTCTTGTGCTGCTACCCTGCTGTTTGGATTCAGGTTTACTTTCTCCCACCCTTCCAAAAAAATTAAAAAGGAATAACTGTCCACAATTATTCACTCTTATTCCAGTCTGAGACGCAATCAAGAGGCCTCAAAATTATTTATGAATAAAAGCAATATCGATCACTTTTTTTTGTAATTCTCAAGATGCCTCTATCATTTCTAGTTTGCTCCCATATGCAAACTTCACCAATTTGCACGGAGTTTCTAGACCCAAGACACTGATGAAAATTAGAATGCGTCGTGGTCACAATAGAGATTCATGGGCACCCATTTCAGTAACCTCCCCCATCCATTCAGTAAACCCCACACCACCACAATCCATTTTGTAATCATTCAGAATATTAACCATCTTATGCTCAACCTCCGTTTCAAGTCCATCTGCATTTCTTATGGATCAGACCTCTTTTCTGACTGCCCTCTCATTGAAGTGCTGAACGAGTTTCTCATTGCTAGGTTTATGAAATCAATTCATATTCAACAAGAGGATTCACTGTTTGAAGAAACCAGTGCCAAATACTGAAAGGTCTTCATACTTTACCTAATCTTTGAGCCACTGATGTCCAGTTCCAGGTGCATGAGGTGCCGATCACCTCCTTTATTCAGCTTCCGGTTCACTGTCACAGATGCCAAAAATGGATTCTTTGCATCAAAAGGCCTAAGTTGGAAATAACAGCAGTTATGAAATAAACATTAGCATGGTGCTCACATCAAGGAAAGTAACATTGCTCAATATTTGTGCTGGAAAACAAAACAGGAAGATGGACAGTTTCCAAAATCCATTACCCCAATAGTCTTTTATTCAGTGCCAAGAATAAACTTGCCTAAATCACTCTTCCCTTCTTCCTACAATCTAAAGGCTTTTAAAATCCAAGCTTCGCACGTTCTAGTCCATATTTCTTGACTTATTCCAACTCCTACCCTGGTGATGACCTCCACCGTGGGTTTCAGAATCACAGCATCATACAGCACAGAAGGCGACGATTGAGGCCTGCACCACTCTTTGAAAGAGCTATCTAATTCAACCCACTCTCCAGCTCTTTCCCCATAGTCCTGCAATTAAAAAAAAAAATTCTTCAAGTATATATCCGATTCCCTTATGAAAGTTACTACTGAATCTGCTTCCACCAGCCTTCAGCATCCAAATTTTTTTTTTTTTTTTTTTACTTATTACTGTTTTATCTTCCACCCTTCTCTCTCTCTCTTCTCATTTGTGCTGGTCATGTAACACATTGTATTCCTACACGTGACAAATTAACCAGGCATTTGCCAGTGCCATTCTATTGCTGACTGAGCGATATGGTTTCCAGCTGGTGCGTTCTCCTAATACATCACTGAGACTTGCACTGCCCCAGCTCGGGGTTGTGGACACAAATCTGCACTTAAGCCCAACATTTGAGCGGGGGAACTCTTGCAGTGGGCCAGTTCCTACAACTCCTTCAATACTGCCAGCCTGATATCCATCCATACCTTCATTCAACTTTTCAAATACATTTAATTTTCTATTGCAACTAAAGTCTACGGGGCCGAAATTGCCCTCCGCCTGAAACAGAGCGCACACACCCCGTTTTCTGCTGTTTTTACCGCCGCAGTGGTTGAGGTGGCCTCTTGAGCAAAATTCCACTCTTTGGCTTTTTTTCCCCGACGGACCAAGTCTGGTGGTGAGTACACCAGGGGGTGGAAGTTGGGGGGCTGCGGAGTGACCGCCGTTGTCAGTCATCAGCGTAGCACTGTCTACTGGGCCACCCAAGAGGAGGTGCCAGGCTGCCTGTTGGTGGCGCAGCCAAACCCGGGGACAGAACTGTCGGCCCGACATGGCAGTTGACCAACAGAAAAAGCCATGGCAGCGGCAACGCCATTTTAGAAGGCCACCGCCTCATTGCACCATCGGGGAAAAAGCAGGTTTGGCACCATCCAGCAGGAGGAAGATTACTTCGGCGGAATTTCACCATCGGGGGAAGGGGAACATCAGCGGTGCACACTGTGATGGCGCACTTAGGACGGATCGGCAGCAGCGAAGCGGTGGGGGGGAGGAGAAGATGAAGCAGGTCACTGCCGGTATACCGCAGGAGCGGAATTTTGATAATGGTAGCCAATACACGAAAAGTCAGTGTCCTTGCGTGGCGGCTGATTTCCGGTGTTAAGAGGCCTTAAGGAAAGGGGCAATTTTGGCCCCCAAGATTTCAAATTATGATTATGTTTGGAGTGCTGGCAAATCTTATGGAGCTTACTCTTATATTAAGAGTAAGAGGGTAACTAAAGAAAGGGTAGGGCCTATTAGAGATCATGAGAGTAATCTGTGTGTGGAGGCGGAAGATGTTGGTAGGGTTCTTAACTAATACTTTGCGCATCTGTTTTCACAAAGGAAAGGGGTAATGCAGATACTGCTATCGAGGAGGAGTGTGATATTCTGAATGAAATAAATATAAATATAAATATAAATATAAATATAAATATAGAGAGAGAGGAGGTATTAAGGGATTTAGCAGCTTTGAAAGTAGTTAAGTCCCCAGGCCCGGATGAAATGCATCCCAGGCTGTTGAACCAAGTAAAAAAGGAAATAGCAGAGGCCTTGACCATCATTTTCCAGTCATAGAAACATAGAAAATAGGTGCAGGAGTAGGCTATTCGGCCCTTCGAGCTTGCACCGCCATTTAATGAGTTCATGGCTGAACATGCAACTTCAGTACCCCATTCCTGCTTTCTCGCCATACCCTTTGATCCCCCTAGCAGTAAGGACTACATCTAACTGCTTTTTGAATATATTTAGTGAATTGGCCTCAACAACTTTCTGTGGTAAAGAATTCCACAGGTTCACCACTGTCTGGGTGAAGAAATTTCTCCTCATCTCGGTCCTAAATGGCTTACCCCTTATCCTTAAGACTGTGACCCCTGGTTCTGGACTTCCCCAACATTGGGAACATTCTTCCTGCATCTAACCTGTCTAAACCCGTCAGAATTTTAAACGTTTCTATGAGATCCCCTCTCATTCTTCTGAACTCCAGTGAATACAAGCCCCGTTGATCCAGTCTTTCTTGATATGTCAATCCTGCCATCCCGGGAATCAGTCTGGTGAACCTTCGTTGCACTCCCTCAATAGCACTTCCTCAAATTAGGAGACCAAAACTGTACACAATACTCCAGGTGTGGCCTCACCAAGGCCCTGTACAATTGTAGTAACGCCTCCCTGCCCCTGTACTCAAATCCCCTCGCTATGAAGGCCAACATGCCATTTGCCTTCTTAACCGCCTGCTGTACCTGCATGCCAACCTTCAATGACTGATGTACCATGACACCCAGGTCTCGTTGCACCTCCCCTTTTCCTAATCTGTCACCATTCAGATAATAGTCTGTCTCTCTGTTTTTACAACCAAAGTGGATCTCACATTTATCCACATTATACTTCATCTGCCATGCATTTGCCCACTCACCAAACCTATCCAAGTCACTCTGCAGCCTCATAGCATCCTCCTCGCAGCTCACACTGCCACCCAACTTAGTGTCATCCGCAAATTTGGAGATACTACATTTAATCCCCTCGTCTAGGACACGGGCAGCCGAGTTCTAGACAAGGGGATTAAATGTAGTATCTCCAAATTTTCAGATGACACTAAGTTGGGTGACAGTGTGAGCTGCGAGGAGGATGCTAAGAGGCTGCAGAGTGACTTAGATAGGTTAGGTAAGTGGGCAAATGCATGGCAGATGAAGTATAATGTGGATAAATGTGAGGTTATCCACTTTGGCCTCTTTGGATCTGGGCATGGTGCCAGAGGATTGGAGGCCTACTTGTTTAAGAAGGGAGAAAGGGATAGGCCAAGTAATTACAGGCCTGTCAACCTAACCTCAGGTGGTGGGAAAATTATTGGAAAAAATCCTGAAAGACAAGATAAATCTGCATTTGGAAAGGCAAGGATTTGTTCAGGGAAGATCGTGCTTGACTAACCTGCTTGAATTTTTTGAGGAGGTAACCAAGAAGGTCGATGAGGATATTGCGTACGATGTAGTATATATGGACTTTAGAAAGGCTTTTGATAAGGTCCCGCATGGTAGATTGGTCATGAAAGTTAAAGCCCATGGGATACAGAGCAAAGTGGCAAGTTGGATCCAAATTGGCTTGGAGGTAGGAAGCAAAGGGTAATGATTGATGGATGTTTTTGTGACTGGAAGGATGTTTCCAGTGGGGTTCCGCAGGGCTCAGTACTGGGTCCCTTGCTTTTTGTGGTATACATCAACGATTTAGATTTGAATATAGGGAGTATGATTAAGAAGTTTGCAGATGACACTAAAATTGGCTGTATGGTTGATAATGATGAGGAAAGTCATGGGCTGCAGAAGGATATCAATCTACTGGTCAGGTGGGCAGAGCAGTGGCAAATGGAATTTAATTCAGAGAAGTGTGAGGTGATGCAATTTGGGAGGGCTAATAAAGAAAAGTTATACACATTAAGCTTAATAGTTTAGATGAACAAAGGGACCATGGAGAGCTTGTCCACTAATCCCTGAAAGTAGCAGGCCAGGTGGATAAGGTGGTTAAGACGACATACGGAATGCTTGCCTTTATTGGCCGAGGCATATAATACAACAGCAGAGAGGTTAGGTTTAAATTGTATTATTATTTTGCTTAGGCCACAGCTGGAGTACTGCGTGCAGTTCTGGTCGCCGTATTATAGGAAGGATGTGATTGCACTAGAGAGGCTGCAGAGGAGATTTACTAGGAAGCTGCCTGGAATGGAGAATCTTAGTTATGAGAACAGATTGGATAGGCTGGGTTTGTTCTCATTGGAACAGAGGAGGTTGAGAGGAGACCTCATTTAGGTGTACAAAATATTGAGGGGCCTGGACATAGTGGATAGTAAGGGTCTATTTCCATTGCTGGAGGGGTATATTACAAGGGGACATACTTTTAAGGAGGTTGGTGGAAGGTTTAGAGGGGATTTGAGGGTGGGGGCTTCTTTACGCAGAGGGTTGTGGGGATCTGGAACTCGCTGCCTGGAAGAGTGGTGGATGCAGAAACCCTCACCACTTTTAAGAGATAGTTGGATGGGCACTTAAAGTGCAGTAACCTGCAGGGTTACAGACCTAGAGCTGGTAATTGGGATTAGACTGGATGACCTTTTGTTGGATGGCGCAGATATAATGGTAAGTACTGCAAGGAATAGAATACGGCCAGCGTGATCTCCTGGGCTAGTTTCGATCGCCTGGATGGGTCGGAGAGGAATTTTCCCAGATTTCTTTCTCCCTAAATTGGTCTGGGTTTTTATCTGTTTTTTGCCTCTCCCAGGGGATCACATGGCTCTGGTTGGGGTGGAGTGTAGAATGTTTCAGTATAAGGGGTGTAGCAGTTGTGTGAGGTAGACTGGTTGGGCTGGGTGCTCTTTGCCTTTCCGTCATTGTTCATAGGTTTATATGTAACCTTTAGGGCTGCTGACCGAGGGGCTGTGTGGCTCTTTGTCGGCCGGTGTGGACACGATGGGCCGAAATGGCCTCCTTCTGCGCTGTAAATTTGGTTTAACTATTCGCAAAGGCTGCCTGGAGAACCCTTGAAAGAAAGGTGAATACAATACGCACACATAATTATATAAAGTTAATCTTTCTCCTGCTCTAGTATGCTTTACATGTTGCAAGGTGCCTTTTGCATCTCAAATGACAGTCTCCGATTATGATCTGGAGGTTAACTCTGTAGCTTGCAGAAGCTTTTCCCCATCAAAAGGTATAAAAAAAAGATAAAAAAATATTTGAAAATACAAGAATGACAAGAACTTCGAGGGCATCATTTGGAAATATGTGATATCTGAAAAGAGCAGAAAACCTTCTTCACAGCTGTAAAATATAAAAACTGTGGACTTCAAATAATCTTTCACATCCTCGGGAAACCCTGCAACTAATAAATTACTATTTGAAATGTAGTCACTGTTGTAAGAGAGATAAACGAGGCAGCCACAACACGCAGCAAGAACGCAGAGATTATGGGCCCAAGTTTCGAGCCGCGCCTAGAACGGCGCAGTCCCGACCTGGACGCCCGTTTTTCGTGCCACAAAGTGCGCCTAAAAAAACCCTCCAGATTCTCCACCTCCCTGCAGGTCCTCTGGCCCTCAGCGCGGCGCAGCACAAGCTGTAGGGGGCGGAGCCAGGTCCCTGCGCTGAAAACAGTGCCGGGACCTCTGCACATGCGCGCTACAGTGGGCGCCCAAAACTGTGTGGGAGGGGCCCGAAGCACGCAGCCCCTAGCCCTGGCCAAATGGCCTCACTGGGGCTGCGTGAATAAGGCTCCTCCCACAACCAGCTCCTGCTTCCTCCCGACCCGACTCCCCCCCCCGGACCGGACCCCGACACCGACCTGACTCCTGCTCCCCCCCCCGCCGCACCGGACCCGACACAGACCCGACTCCCGCTCCCCCCCCACCCCCCGGACTGGACCCGACCCGACTCCCGCTCCACCCACCCCCCCGGACTGGATCCGACCTGATCACACTCCCCCCGACCTGACCTCCCTCTCCCTCCCTCCCTCCCTCCCCCCGACCCAACCTCCCTCCCACCACCCCCCCGACCCGACCCAATGCCACCTACCTGTAAATCCGGTGCTGGGGACGGTCCCTGCCCGAAGTCTCTGGCCCGGCCCGTTCAGCCTCCCTCCCCCTTCTCCTTTCCCCCCCCCCCAATCTCGTTCTTCCCCCCCCCAAATCTCCTTTCCCACCCCTCCCAATCTCGTTCTTCCCCCCCCCAAATCTCCTTTCCCACCCCTCCCAATCTCCTTTCCTCCCCCCCAATCTCCTTTCCTTCCCCCCCCCCCACCAATCTCCTTTCTCCCCTTTATCCCCTTCTCCCTCCTCCCCCCCTCTCGCTGTCAGAAACACAGACACTGACAGACAGAGAATGAGAGACACACACAGACAGACAGAGAGATAGAGACACTGACAGAGACACACTGGGGTGGGGCATCCCAGCACGCTGTTGGAGGGCTCCCGGTGCTGCAGTTGGTAAGTAGAAAATGTTTTATTTATTGATTTTTAAAATTTTTTTTATTTCTTATTCATTTTTTTTGATTGATTTATTGGTTGATTTATTGATGTATTTATCATTTATTATTGATGATGGCTCTTTATTTGTAAAACTGAATTGTTGAATGTTTGTAAACTTCCCTTTAAACCCAACCCCCCCCTCCCTACGCCTGATTTGTAACCTACGCCTGTTTTTTCTAATGTGTAGACAAGGTTTTTTCGAGCGTACAAAAATCTTCACTTACTCCATTCTAAGTTAGTTTGGAGTAAGTTTTCACTGACGAAACTTTGAAAACAGGCGTAAGTGGCCGGACACGCCCCCTTTTGAAAAAAAAATTCTGTTCCAAAGTGAAACTGACTAGAACTGGAGCAAACTAAATGACGAGAATTCCGATTTCTAAGATACTCCGTTCTACACCAGTTGCTCCTAAAAATCATGTGGAAACTTGGGACCTATAATGCTACGAATGAACAGTTAATCTATTTTAATGGTGTTGGTTAAGGGGGGGGGGGGGGGGGAGAAATGGACGATAACGCCATGTTCTTTGTTAAAATGCCATGGGACTGTATGTCCATTTGAACAGGCAGACAGGACCTTGGCTTAATGCTTCATCAGAAAGACGGCATTCTCTCAGTACTGCACTGAAGTGTAAAGCTAGAACATGTGTTCATAGGATATACAGCACAGAAACAGGCCATTCGACCCAACCAGTCCATGCCGGTGCTTATGCTCCACTCAGGCCTCCTCCTGTCTTTCCTCATCTAAATCGATTAGCATAACCCATTATACACTTATCTAGCTCCCTCTTAAATGCATTCATACTATTCGCTTCAACTATATTCATCTATAGTGGGGCTTAAACTAAAGTCAAGTATGCTATCAACTGAACCAAGGCAACACTTAACACAAGGTTAACATATTGCTTGTTCCACTTTCATATGCGAGATTCGGGTGGGTTCTGTAGGCTTTGCTTGTTTTCCCAACTTAAATCGAACTCCCCTCCCTCCCCACACCATGGAAATGGTCTCACACAATCATAGTATCTTCCTCAGTTCAGTAATCAATCCGTTGTCTATCCACCATCCGATGCACTAGTGAACATTGACATTAAACATCTTGGCCGAGAATTTTCCAGAGATTCCTCTCGCATCTCTGGTAAATTTATGGCGGGGCAGTGGGATCAGCTCGGAGGAAATTCCCGACCCATGTTTCTGCACCTAGGCTCAGAAATGCCAGGAATATAGAATTCCAGTTAATGCCACAATAGATTTTAAATTATTTACAAGCTATTACTCAATAAGGTTGTTGTAGATTGTCCTGAAGTACCGAATGAAAGACTAATCACTACCTAAACAAGGGACTATTTTGTGATCTTAATATTCCCACTTAATGTATAAATCAGGTTCATCAGTTTATCAAAAGACATTTTCAAAGTCTGCTCATATTTAAAATGTGAAATGTCTGGAACAGGCCAGACAGAGACAGACAGTAGTGAACAGACCATGCTATTCTTTCCATTCAGTGACACCTTTGCAACTATTTAATGCAATGAGCATAGATCGATTCAGCTGTTTCCATAGTACCACAGACATGCAGGCTATAATATGCAAACAGATGTTCAATGAATATGAAACAGTGTACTGTTGTGATGGAAACAGGGCAAATGAGATTCCTTACACATTCAACAAACTATAGACATAAATGTCAGAAGATACAAGTAGAATTACATAGAAATTACAGCATAGAAACAGGCCATTCAGCACAACTGGTCCAGACCCGTGTTTATACTCCACACGAGCCTCGGCCCATTCTAACTGCGTCTTTCCACCCTGCCCTATATCCTTCTATTCCCTCATATATGCATCAAGTTTTCCCGTAAATGTATCGATGTAATCTGCTTCAGCCACTCCATGTGGCAGTGAGTCCCAAATCTCACCACTCTGGTGTCCTGAGATATCAGAGGGTTGTAGGGCTGGACGACATTAGAGATATGGAGCGGCGAGACCATGGAGAGATTTGACCAAAAGGATGGGAATTTTAAAATTAAGGTGCTGTTGGTTTGGGAATCAATATAAGTCAGCGAGCACATTGGTGAGGGACAGCAGAGTTCTGGATTGCTAATGTATCTTTACAGCCAATGTATATGCGCCCTGTGAGAATAGACATTTCCGAGTCTGTTTGCAATCTCATTCCTTTTCGCTGGGGAAACATCCTGCATTTGCTATCCAAAAGGCAAAATGGTAGTGGCCAGGATCTCCCTGCATGTAGCAAACCACAGCCAAAACTATAAATTCCTCGCATCCAATTCAAATCTAATGGAACATTGTACATAAGAGGTCACATGTTTGTCACTTGCAATAATGTCTGGGTGCTTTTTTCAGGTGGAACACAAAATGGTTCAGGAACAAATGGCCATCACTTTTTGATCTAATAATTCACCTTCTGTCAAAAAGAAACAAGGGATACGGTGAGAAAGTCTCTTGCCTGTTGAGTTTGGCATCAATGAATCTGGTGTTCGAGTGTTCAATGCCCTCAGACATTTACAATTCGGAACAGATAACTTTTGGAAGAGAGTCCTGGGGCACTACTGGTTAAACTTGTTCCTGAAGTTTGGTGAAAATCCAGGCGTTTAAATTTACCAAGTTGTATCCAGAAGCAGATGTGTGGCAAAATCAGCTGGCTTTGTTTTCCACCCGGCCTGTCCTGTCCTATCCTGGTGCAGTTTTAGTCGCTTCACACTGTTTTAAACAAGTTGTGTGCTCCATACGCAAGTGCTGGATACTGATTTTAAACCAATGCTTGGTATGAATGTTTTATAAGCACGGCAAACCAGTCCTGGAAATGCCTTTCACCCATTACAAAAAACTTAAAATTTATTAAGTGGAAGTACTGGTTTACTGAAATACTGCAATACTGCTTAAAGGTCTTCAAACAAGTTGGGAACAGATCTGGATTCGATTATTCTCAAAAGCGCCTCATATGTGCAGAGGAGAGAATGTTTTCAATCAGACTTTAATCCAATTTACGGATCTGGTATGATGTGTTTGGAGATGGCAGCAAAGGACCAAGAGGGGTGAAATTTAAAATACTCCACAAAGTTTGTAGAGCTCCAGGAACTTCTGCACTTTTCCCTCCAACCCTTGTGCTGGGAGCTGTAAGGATCTTGAACTATTCTTTCATTTGTTTTGAGACATCTAGCCATGTTAGTTTAGGAATTATAAAATGTCAAACTATCCCCACAGGAGTCTATAACAGCCTGTTATAGTCTCATCCGGTTGTCGATGGTTTTTTAAGAATTTTCCAAATAAGGGAAATGGCAAGCAATTTTCTCTCAAATGTAAAGTATTTGGAAGGGGTCAGGGTGGTGGTGGTGGGGGGAGGTGGGGGGGGGGGGGGGGGAAAGAGAGAGAGAGAGAGAGAGAGAGCTTTAGGTTGGAAGTACAGGTGAGACCTCCGAAATCCAAAAACCTCAGAACCGAGGCCTTTCCAGGTATTTACGGATTTCGGAACGTCTTTGTCTGGGCCGAGGTAGATAGGGGAGGGGTCAGGGCAAATGAGGGGAGAGGAGGGTCAGGTAAAGGAGGGGAGGGGGGGTCGGTCGGGATGAGGAGAGCTCGAGGTAGGTCGGGCGGAGGACAGGCAGCCCGAAGACGGGGTGAGGTCGGGCGGCCTGAGGGAGTCCGGATTTCAGAGCATTTTCCGGTTTCCGAACGAACCCGCCACGGATCGGCTTGGTGTCCGGATTCAGGAACATTCCGAAACTCTGGATTTCGGAGGCTCAACCTGTACTTCCTGAAAAGTACAGGTCACCTTAAAAAGTACTGAGAGGAGTGAGAGGTGTTACAAAAAGGATTAACGTGCATGCAACTCTTTGGTACCCTGCCCAATTAGTGGGTTAGCCTAAAACTTCACAAAAAAATGACAATGTTTTCTTCAGAAAGGAGAAAGCAGAGTTTAGGATCCATATCTTCATAAGTTGATTGTGGCACTGGTTCTGTTGCAAATGCAGCAATTGTCAGAAACAAGGTGACAACGAGTTGCTGTGCCAAAAAAGTTAATCAGTAACAAGTGGAATAGATTTGGATATAGGCAGGAGGTCAGCTACTTTTCTTTAATAGATGTATTCAAATTAGGATTATTGTTTATGAAATTACACTGAAATAAAGTGAGCTGATTTTTGCAACACAAAGCAGCGCCAACTGTAAGCACATTGCAAAAACACACTTACGGTTTCTGTGTTTCGTAAGCTTTCAGACGTCCCATCTCGCCGCTGTAGACTTTGTTCATGTTAATGTCATTATGCAGCACTAGCTCATACTGACGGATGCTGAAGAACAATAAGTGCAATGTTACTTTTAAACTGGAATCACACAGCATTATGTGAACAGTTCATATGCTTTACAGATGCTGTGATAAACTAGTCTTAGTTATCGAACTATGTCGCTACTCCAAGCTTCCACAGTGGAACTGATAGTCACGAACAATCTGTAACCAGGAAAGCAGCTAGCGGCCTGGAACTTTTTTTTTGTTAAATCAGTAACACCATTATCACTGGTCATGACCTCAGTTTGTAGATGGCACTGTGTACAACCAAATGTCAGTATTTGGTATCCATGCACCTTAGCATAGTTAACACTGCTCCTTATGAGTTAGAGCGATTCTGCCTATACCTACGATCATAGGTAACAACCATCATTACAGCATAAAACAGTCTGATAACAAATATTCTACTGAAGTAAATTGACCATAGAGGATACAAGAGTAAAACTCTTGGCCTGTGCTGACTAGGATCAGCAGTTCTATCTCTGTTCTCCACTATCTAGCGGTTTCCAGAGTGATCGTCAAATTGACGAATTTACCCAGGCTAATGTAAAATGACCTATGCTATTCTTAAAGGGACACTTACCTGGAATCGTCACCGGTGGCCTCCACTCCAAAGTGCTCACAAACTGCCGGCCAGAACTGCTCTCGCCACATGATGAAATCCTCCTCCAAGCTAACAGGTAAAAAAATTCCAGATTTAATTATACTGCAAATCCGTGTTCATGGGTTATTATTCCAGAATAGTAAAAAACAATATTGGATTTAATATACTGAGAATCCATGTCATGAGTTATGATTCCAGAATTACATTAAATGAGATGACATGGTGTGTTCTGGACAAATGCCACATTACATACTGCCTTAGTCCAAAACTTGGCTGCCCGTGTCCTAACTCGCACCAAGTCCCGCTCACTCATTACCCCTGTGCTCACCGACCTACACTGGCCCCCGGTTAAGCAATGCCTCGATTTCAAAATTCTCATCTTCATTTTCAAATCCCTCCATGACCTTGCCCCTCTCTATCTCTGTAATCTCCTCCAGCACCCCCCCACCCCCTCTTAAAACACCTACATCGCACCTGTGATAATTTCTACTTATGCGGCTCGGTGTCAAATTTTTATTGCATAATGCTCCTATGAAGCACCGTGGGATGTTTCACCATGTTAAAGGTGCTATATAAATACAAGTTGTTGTTATAGTGTGTCAGGTATCGAGCAGTGGAAGGACACTGGTCCATCCAGTCCCAGCCGGAGCACCATCCCACAGAAATGGAACTGGATGCCACTGTGGTGCAGCATTTTTCCGACTGACCGGATGACACCCGTCTTGTAGTCTAATCCGTGGGAGGAAGATGCTTTCCCCAAAAAGATGGCCAGATAAGTTTTTTTGTTTATAATTCAAAATTGATCAACCTGTGTGTCCTTGGTTTAAAAACAAATGATTTAAGTGAACAATTTTAGCCCTCACAACAGTCATGCGGCAGTTGATAAAAGCAAACCATGACACTACAATCCAGAAACTGTTCCGTTTTCCTAAATCTGTATTTGCAGAGATCAATGAGCTACGAAATTAACAATTACCCAATTCAAGCAACCCGTGTGCTGGATTAGCTGCAGTTGTACTATAAGAACATAAGAATTAGGGGCTCAATTT
Source organism: Pristiophorus japonicus (assembly GCF_044704955.1). Taxonomy (NCBI): domain Eukaryota; kingdom Metazoa; phylum Chordata; class Chondrichthyes; family Pristiophoridae; genus Pristiophorus; species Pristiophorus japonicus. The sequence goes on from NC_091992.1 coordinate 54,249,811, forward strand.
TCCGCAGCCGCTTTTTTCAGTGCACTTACCCTAGATGTGGCGACTTTGTGCGATGGAAACGGCGCAGAAAAAATGTGCCCCCATCCTGGCCGCTCTGCCAAGTGTCCCAGGTCCTGGAGCCGCGTATATAGTGCGGGGGGGGGGGGGGGGGGGGGGGGGGCGGAGCTACAGCCCTGCGCCGAAAACAGTGCCGGCAGCTGCCCGCATGCGCAGTGGTGTCGGGACCGATGCCACATTCGGTCGCTCTGCTTCCCCGCACCCCCCACCCCGTTGATTTAAAGGGCAGCATATCTCTCTCTCTAATCCCCCCCGCAATGCCGCGTCGGTCGCTCTGCTTGGCACCCCCCTCATTGATAGAGGCCAGCATCTCTCGCTCTCTCTCCTCCCCCACCCACCCACCAATGCTGCATTCGGTCGTTCTGCTTCCGCACCCACTCCCACCCCGTTCATTCGCAGATGCCCCTAGCCCTGGACTCATCGTCTTTCCTCCCCTATCCCAGGCAGAATGGCCTCACACACAGGCCGGCCTCACACACAGGCCGGCCCGCTGCTTTCCCAGGCCGACTTTAAAGATTAAGGTAGGATTTACTTGATTTCTATTAGTATTTTAATGGTTTGAGCTTTTCCTTGCAATGTTTGGTGCTTGGTTGTTTAGTTTCAGTTCCTCTCCAGTTCCCTTCCCTCCCCTATCCCTGGCCTAATATCCGCCGCTGTAATAATGTGCGCCGCTTTCTTAACTGCCCTCAAGGTGTTTCAGAGCTGGCCACATACGCTGACCTAATTCGATTTAGAGTAAGTTTTAGCTGGCCAAAGTGGCATAAATGGCCAAAACTGGTGTTATGTGTCTGGGAACGCCCCCTTTTGAAAAAAAATCAACTAAAAAAAAGTCGTACCAAACTGATTTACTCTGGAGCAAGTTTATTGGGGAAAGTGGCATTTTTTTTTAAACTTACGGCAGAAAAACCAACTTACTCAAAAAAAAAATTGGAGCAAGTCATGGCCAAAATTGAGCCCAAGGAGCAGGAGTAGGCCATTTGGCCCCTCGAGCCTGCTCTGCCATTCAATGAGATCATGGCTGATCTTCTACCTCAACTCCACTTGCCCACACTATCCTCATATCCCTCGATACCCTTAATATCCAAACATCTATCGATCTCGGTCTTGAATATACTCAAAGACTGAGCCTCCACAGCCCGGTGGGGTAGAGAATTCCAAAAATTCAACACCCTCTGTGGAGAAGTTTCTCCTCAACTTCATCCTAAATGGCCGACCCCTTATTGTGAGACTGTGACCCCTGCTTCTAGACTCCCCAGCCAGAAGAAACATCCTCACTGCATCAAGAGAGAATCTTGCATGTTTCAATGAGATCACCTCTCATTCTTCTAAACTCTAGACAATATAGGCCTAGTCCACTCAATCTCTTCTCATAGGACAATCCCCATATCCCAGGAATCAGTCTGATGAATCTTTGTTGCACTCCCTCTATGGCAGGGAAAGGTACCACTTTCTTTGAAGTGATGGAATATCAAAATGCCAAGTCCAACTTCTAAAGGCTAATGCAACAAAAATATTAATACACAATCAAATGGAAAACATAAATCTGATGAGCAAAGACAATACAGTCAGTTTACATTCTTCAATAACTTCACCAGAAATAATGAAACCTTTACTATCTCCAATCAACAGAGGACAAAGTCCTCAACAATTACACAGTAATGACAATATCCTTTCTTTCTCACACATTTTGTTGCTTGGAATCAAATCAGCATTTACATAATTATATTACAACAGTGACTACACTTGAAAAAATATGTTAATTGGCTGTAAAGCACTTTAGGTCGTGAAAGGTGCTACATAAATGCAAGTTCTCGCTTTCTTTATAATGCAAGCCTACATTACAGAGCCTGCTCCTCGTTACCCCAATCTCAGCATTCAAATATGAACTGCGAATCTACAGCCAGTCCCTGTATCCCTTCTAATTCAGGTTTCCAGCCAAACTCGCTGAGATCACCATCAGAAATGCAGTAACTTGTACTCGCTAACAGCACACATTGAAAGTAGAAACATCCCTAAACTACCAAACACAATCTCGTGCCATCTGAAAGGTCAACTCCACAGACATGTTACTAAATACCTCAATCAACACAACAAACCTCACCACTTATAGGCCCCCAAGTTTCCACATGATTTGCTCCTGATTTTTAGGAGCAACTGGTGTAGAACGGAGTATCTTAGAAATCGGAATTCTCCACATTTAGTTTGCTCCAGTTCTAGTCAGTTAGAACAGTTTCACTTTGGAACAGAATTTTTTTTTCAAAGGGGACGTGTCCGGCCACTTACGCCTGATTTCAAAGTTTCGTGAGTGAAAACTTACTCCAAACTAATTTAGAATGGAGTAAGTGAAGATTTTTGTACGCTCAAAAAAACCTTGTCTACACTTTAGAAAATCAGGCGTAGGTTACAAATTAGGCGTAGGGAACGAGGTGTGGGGGGGGGGGGGGGCGGGGGAGAAGGGAGGGGAAGGGAAGTCATTAAATTCTACAATCAATCCTTAGTTATACTTATACAAATATTATACAAAATAAATCCAACCTGAATAAAAATTTATAAGCAAAGAAAAGATTAAATAAACCATGTTCCTATCTGTGTGAAAGTGCTTCAGGCAGGCCTTTCATGTTGGAGACAGGCAGCGGTGTGGCGTCAGTGTCTCGACGGCAGCGGCAGCAAGCTTCGAGCTGAGCTGCAGTGCTTGAGGCAGGCCTTCATTCTCTTCGTGGCTGGCCGCGAAGAAGCAGCACCGGACGGACCCGAGGCCATTCGGCCATGAGATATCAGCGGCGTCAGTGGCTGGCCGGCAGCCGAAGAATCAACGCAGGACACACGCAGCTCATTAAGGTTCTTGAGGCCATTCGGCCACGCTTTAGGGGCAGCGTCAGTGGCTGGCCGGCAGCCAAAGAATCAGCAGTGGACGGACGTGAAGCCATTCGGCCATAGGATATCAGCGGCGTCAGTGGCTGGCCGGCAGCCAAAGATACAGTAGCAGCCTTCGAGCTGTGAGGGGGACTGAGGCCATTTGGACAGGGAGAGGCAGCCACATCGACAGTTTTATATTTAAATTTGCAGAATGGGTGCTGCATTGTCAACACCACGTATTATTGCAAAGTTGAATTGGCACTCTTATTTCTCCAAACACACAGTCCTTAATTTGCATGTACCAATGCAGCACCGGTTCTGCAAGTTTAGCAGTGAAAAGCTGAACTCACTGATTTCAGCAGGTGATTTATTCAGCAGTGCTGCTAAAAGCACTCCCTCACACACAGAAATATCAAAAAAAATTAAATTACAAGCCTTTGCAGGGGTCCAAGAAACAAATCTTCACTTTTTCTGCAGTATTTTTTAAAATGGCCGAGTGCCAATGTTTGTGTGAGACTGCGCGCACGCTCCAACGCGCATGCGCAGGGTTGCCGGCACCACGAAGGCTAATTTAAATTGTACCCGCCCCCTGCTACTTAGAAAATCGGCGCGAGTGTTAGGCTCCGCCCCCTGCTGCAAAGGGCGCGCCGCGCCAAGCAGACAGCGAGCTCCAAGGAGCTCGAGAATATCGGACTTTTTTTTGGGCGCAGTTTTCGGCGCGGAAAACAGGCGCCCAGCTCGGAGGTGCGCCGTTTTCGCCGCGGCACGAAACTTGGGGGCATAGAAAAACAGCCATTGCCATTTTGAGACAACACATCAAGCAAAGGAATACTTGTAACCCTACAGCACTTGGCCTTGGCTTAAAAGAACATGAGCAAAAAGACACATCCGAGCTCTTTCCAAGTGCTGGTTACAGATCAGTACTTACCGACAGCTGCCGTGAGAAAGGGAATTGTTATTACAATGTGATTACCCAGGACTTGGCCTTTCCTGTTTAAGATAGTAAGGACTTCCATTATTTCTGGATAAGTCATTGGAAAGTGTAAGTTGACCCCTTTTGGTCACTTACCAATTTAGCCAGAAATGAAACCAGCGATTTTTAAAAAAGTATATTAATGAATGAAAATAAGGCGAGAGGAAGGAAGAAATACATCCAGCAAAGCTTAATTTTTTGACATGTCTACATGCCCTTAACCACCACCCAGCAACAGAAATACCCCCATGTATACATGCAATCTCTGCTTGCGATCAATATTAAGATTCAACTGAAGAACACTTAGCCACCCCCTCGAATCAATGCCTCAGTTCTCATGCTATCTCGAAGACACAGCATTGAAGTGGACCACTTCAGATTGCAGTGCTTAGCCTCTGCTCCCAGCATTTGTCACTGGTTCACTGAAAGCAATGAACCAAGTCATAACCGTGAAAGCCTTACATCATCAGCACCTTGGTCTTGGAAATGAAGCCCCGATAGGGGGTGCAGTCACTGTCTGCTTTACATTTTAAATTATCAGAGTTTTTTTTACATTGGCAAGTGACCTTGTGTTTAGCAGATGTAATGTAAATCACCCGTTAACCTTTGTATCACAGCTATGATATCCTGAAAGCTAGAGCATTTTCGACCAATACCATATTTATAGAAACTTGATGAAAAAAACAATCTCTTCTCGCGAAAAAGGCACTCACTTGCCATCATCATCTCCCAACCCAAGCTCGAAGATCCTTTCTGCTCCCAGCTGCTCCAGTTTCTTGTCCACAGACTTTCCCATTGCATTAAAGTGTTCATATGTTTTATTTCCCAGCCCAAAGACCTAAAAGAAGGAATCACATTCTAAATTAATTTGTCTGATTGACAATCTTGGACATTTTTTTTGGGGGGTGGGGGCGGATGGAGAGTTTGTACATTTGGAACCAATGCTCACAAGGATTGATCTCTGCAAATGGACATGTTCTGGGTACTAACCAAAGTATCCAATGTGCTTCCGTAACTCTGGATAATCAGTTACTAAGGGCAATATGTAATTTGAAAATTCAGACCAAAGCGGCTGGTTGGGTAACTGAGTCCAATTCACAATCACTAGGTCTAAAATTTAATGTTCGGTGATGTTTTGATCCTACCAACACATTCTTTCAGTGGGCCACCCTCTCGCTAACCTGCCAGTAGCAAGTGTTGCTTGAAGCACTCCCCACGTTTTCACTCTCCTGCAGATAGCTAGGCTGAAAGTAGCAAAACTCAATCTGCAGGGAAAACGAGTGCGAGAACATCAGCCATGACTGGGCCTCGATAGTAACCCCACGATGTGGGACAGTGCAATTAGGAGCCGGATTTAAATTTAACAGCTACCAGCTGTATTTCCCAGGGCTCAAGAAACCCGGCAGTAAAAGGGAGGCGGGAGTTGCTGGCTCCACAATTTAAATGTCATTTATAGCACTCCTTGTGGACCAGGAGGAGGAATGCTCCCCCGGCCCCTCACGGAAGCCTTCGACCTCCCCAGTTGATCACGGCCTCTCCCTCACCCGCCTTGATCAACGGTCTCTCACCCCAATCTCTTGCTTCCTCCCGAATACTGCTGTCTCTCCCCACCCACCACTCTGCCCTCACCACCAGTTTCCTCCCTCCTGACAGTCAGGGACAGTCCCCAAGGGTCCCCGGCAGCAACTTCCTGCCACTGGTTTTCCTACTCAGCAGCTAGCCAGCTTGTGAATTTGGTCAGGAAATGGAAGGAAAAAAAAAAAACTTATAATGGGGTCCTGCCATTAAATTCGGCAGGACCTTTGCATCCCCAGCCTTGCTGGATTTTCCCCGCGCCTCGCCGCATTATCAGGGCATGGGACACTATTGCAGCTTACCTCGTCTTGGGAAGCCCAATACTCTGTACGAATTGCTCGACAGAAAAAGACCAAGGTCCACCTGGTTCACCTTTTACTATCCTGGTAATCGCATGGTACAATGATGACTAGCAGCAGGAGTTGTTGACTAACCATAGCAATGAATCTCTACCAATTAATCCACAATGGACCCAGACACGATGTGAAGAAAACCCCAGTGGAGGAGAGCTTTGGGAACCATTGGTCCAAAGTCACCGGCTCCTCCCAAGCTTGCTGCACTCACCACGTGTCATGCCTCAAATTACGATTGCATTCAATGCTACTTTTATGAAGGCCATTTCTTAAAAACTTAGGAGGATAGGTGTATTTGGACTTTCAAAAGGCTTTTGACAAGGTCCCACACAAGAGATTGGTGTGCAGAATTAAAGCACATGGTATTGAGGGAAATGTATTGATGTGGATAGAGAACTGGTTGGCAGACAGGAAGTAGAGAGTAGGGATAAACGGGTCCTTCTCAGAATGGCAGGCAGTGACTAGTGGAGTGCCGCAGGGCTCAGTGCTGGGACCCCAGCTCTTTACAATATACATCAATGATTTAGATGAAGGATTGAGTGTAATATCTCCAAGTTGCAGACGACACTAAGCTGGGTGCTGGTGTGAGCTGTGAGGAGGATGCTAAGAGGCTGCAAGGTGACTTGGACAGGTTAGGTGAGTGGGCAAATGCATGGCAGATGCAGTATAATGTGGATAAATGTGAGGTTATCCACTTTGGTGGCAAAAACATGAAGGCAGATTATCTGAATGGTGGCAGTTTAGGAAAAGGGGAGGTGCAACGAGACCTGGGTGTCATGGTACATCAGTCATTGAAAGTTGGCATGCAGGTGAAGGCGGCAAATGGCACGTTGGCCTTCATAGCTAGGGAATCAGAGTATAGGAGCAGGGAGGTCTTACTGCAGCTGTACAGGGCCTTGGTGAGGCCTCACCTGGAATTGTGTGTTCAGTTTTGGTCTCCTAATCTGAGGAAGGACATTCTTGCTATTGAGGGAGTGCAGCGAAAGTTCACCAGACTGATTCCCGGGTTGGCAAGACTGACATATGAGGAGAGACTGGATCGACTGGGGCTGTATTCACTGGAGTTTAGAAGAATGAAGGGATCTCATAGAAACACATACAATTCTGATGGGCCTGGACAGGTTAGATGCAGGGAGAATGTTCCCGATGTTGGGGAAGTCTATAGCCAGGGGTCACAGTCTAAGGATAAGGGACAAGCCATTTTGGATGAAGAAGAGGAGAAACTTCTTCACTCAGAGTTGTTAACCAGTGGAATTCACTACCGCAGAGTGTTGTTGATGCCAGTTCATTAAATATATTTAAGAGGGAGTTAGGTATGGCCCTGACGCCTAAAGGGATCAAGGGGTATGGAAAGAAAGCAGGAAAGGGGTACTGAGGTGAATGATCAGCCATGATCTTATTGAATGGTGGTGCAGGCTCGAAGGGCCGAATGGCCTACTCCTGCACCTATTTACTATGTTTCTATGACTCCAAAGCAACTGTGTTCATTTTAAGCTGGTTTGTGATGCATTATTTTGTCGGTTATTTTCTACACTTGCAATAAAGATTATACGTGAAAACATTGTTTTATTAATTATAATACTAAAGAAACATAGCACCACCACATCTCATTTCAAAATAAATCACACCCTATGAAAATACCACAAGTCATATTCTATTAAATACAGAATTATTAAATTTGTATGCCCTCTTATTCAATACTGTAAACACACTTCAGATTGTACAAATTCCCCAGTCTCTTAAAGGGTCCTCTGAAACGACCTCCATGACAGATTAGGTTACATAAGGATTATAAAGCTACTCCTGTCCACTTTCCATAACACTTACCGCAAATTTCACACCAGACAGATCTGCATCAGCCTCTTGTATCCAGTCATAGAAGTCCTGTGCGTTGTCAGTGGGATCTCCTTCTCCATATGTAGCCATGCAGAAAATTGCCAGCGAGTTTTCTAGTTCTATAAGTCGACTTAATTCAGACTGAAAGGAAGGAATAGAAGATTGCACCCCTCATTCAGTTAACTATAAAATACTGTAAGAATTGGAATTTTACCATGTCACACCCTCAGGACATCCTAAAGCATTTTACAACTAATGGATTACTTTTGAAGTGCAGTCACTGTGGCTGTGCTGTTAAACAATACAGCCAATCTACGCAGAACAAGGTCCCACAAACATCAAATAAATGATCAAATAATCTGTTTTTGGTGGTACTGGTTGAGGGCAAAATACTGGCAAGGGCACAGGTTAATTTTATTTGCATATCATGGGACCTTTTACATTCACCTGAGCACACAGTCAGGATCATGGTCCTGGCCAATATTTATCTCTCAACCATCCCTAAAACAGATTATCTGGCTATTATCACATTGCTGTTTGTGGGACCTTGCTGTGTGCAAATTGGCTGCTGTGTTTTCTTACATGACAACATTACTCTCCACACCGACCCCATTACTCTCCCAGGCCACTCGGGCTTGAACTAGACTGTTTGCAACCTCGGCGTTCTATTCAACCTCAAGCTGAACTTCGCACCCAATCTCCTCATCAAAGATCACCTACTTCTACTTCCACTTCCGTAACATCCGTTCCCCCACCACTACCTCAGCCCATTTGCTGCCGAAATCCACATCCCTGCTTTTGTCACTCCTAGACTCAACTATTCAAATATTCCAGCCCGCCTCCAAAACTCTGATGCCCACAACCCTATCGTGCACCAACTGTCCTTGCTGACCTACATTTGCTTCACCAACACCTCAAATTTTAAATTATATATATGTGTGTTTAAATTCCTTAATTGCCTTACCCCTCTCATCTCTGTGACCTCTTCCAGCACTATAACCCTCCCATCCCAAACTCTGTGTTGCTCTAACTTTAGCCTCTTGTGCATCAGCCCCCTCCTATTGCCCTAACACTGGTGGCCATTTGAGCCACCCAAGTCTCTCACTCTGGAATTCCCTCCTTAAGACTCTTTGACTCTACAACTCCCCCTCTCATCCGAGACCCTCCTTACAACCCACCACTCTGACCAAACTTTTGGACATCTCTCCTAATATTTCCTACTTTGGCTTGGAATCAATTTTTTCCATTACGCTTTCACAAACCACCTTGGGATGCTTTTCTGCAGTAAAGGTGCTATACAAATGCAAGGTATCGTTGTACTTATGTTCTATCGTAGCCTGGGACCATTGTTTTGTTCTTCATCTTCCATGGATATGGGCAGGGAGGGGGGAGAAGGGGAGTGTGCCTACCACTACACTGAACAACATTGCTTCAGCTGTCAACCACGTTAGATAAGACTAGTACTACCCCATTCACACTGCAGGGAGATCACCTGGCACTCTGGGACAATTATAAAAACTTTTAATTAAGTATAAAAATTAACAGAATCAGATTTAACATCTCCTCCCCATTTTCAAGTACAAGGTCAGACATGCCCAAAGATGTTGCTAACAGTTTCCTTCAGTAATTCATTTTTTAATGTGGCCACACAGACATCAGAAATTAGTCTTTGCTATGGTGAACATTACTGTGTTAGCAGGAACACTGAACAAGGTTTCTGTCAGCCACAAGGCTTTGACCTTAAATGGTCACCTGGCTGAGTACAAGGATTTTCTTTTTAGGGCCATAGTGGACAGGAAGTCTTGCTTCAAGGGGCTCAGTAGTATCTTGTTTCTATTTCTAAAATTCTGACGGGTTTAGACAGGTTAGATGCAGATGTTCCCAATGTTGGGGAAGTCCAGAACCAGGGGTCACAGTCTAAGGATAAGGGGTAAGCCATTTAGGACCGAGATGAGGAGAAACTTCTTCACCCAGAGAGTGGTGAACCTGTGAAATTCTCTACCACAGAAAGTTGTTGAGGCCAATTCACTAAATATATTCAAAAAAGGAGTTAGATGTAGTCCTTACTACCAGGGGAATCAAGGGGTATGGCGAGAAATCAGGAATGGGGTACTAAAGTTGCATGTTCAGCCATGAACTCATTGAATGGCGGTGCAGGCTCGAACGACCGAATGGCCTACTCCTGCATCTATTTTCTATGTTTCTATGTTTCTACACAACGCCATTTTTACCCCACGCATGAACCAAAATCCACCAATTTCATGAACATTTGGACATATGTCCCTGGTACATCAGCTGCTTGCACAATTCCCCATCTAACTTTACAGCACATCACTGCCTTTCATTTGGATTGCAAGCAGACTTTGCCACCATGAACTAAAAGTAAAAGATTTTTTTAAAAGCAAGAGTAAAATAATAAGGACAGTATGTTACTGAGAATGCAAATTTCAGCCAGCATTTGAAAGATTAAACACAGTCTAAGGATAAGGGGTAAGCCATTTAGGACCGAGATGAGGAGAAACTTCTTCATCCAGAGTGGTGAACCTGTGGAATTCTCTACCACAGAAAATTGTTGAGGCCCATTCACTAAATATATTCAAAAAGGAGTTAGATGTAGTCCTTACTACTAGGGGGATCAAGGGGTATGGCAAGAAATCAGGAATGGGGTACTGAAGTTGCATGTTCAGCCATGAACTCATTGAATGGCGGTGCAGGCTCGAAGGGCCGAATGGCCTACTCCTGCACCTATTTTCTATGAGTACATTATCAGAATTCATCTACATTCCCTCTCCTTTTGTACAACAGGTTTTAGGGTGCCATTTCCAGCATTCCCCATTTTCAGTTAAAATAGTTAGGAATGTAACAGTGCTCCATTCAGTGTGAACATTCACTTTCGTAATACCTACTTTTTTATTGCTTAGTGATTTGTGTGTGTGTTTGGGACAGCATTAGAACTGTACACATACTACAGTTTGAAATACTAAGCGCCATGATGGTTCTTGGAGTACTACTTCAAGTGTAAACTTTGTACCTATACACGATTGCACCCAGAGATTTCCTGACCTAATTGTGACTAATAACCCGATGGCTAAGCCCATAATTTTACACATACTGCAAAGTGTGTTTATATCTACATACTCGACCTGGCCATCTCAGCATTCTTGTATCACTGATCACTCCCATCACATTCATATACTAGCTTAACATCCTGAGCTTTTGTCAGCCTGTATGCTTTTAGAAACAAAAAAACCTGCAATTCTATGCCTCAATGCATTTATGCAGTGAGATGCTGTGCAATACAGACCAGGAATGTGCCATCCGTGCTCTTGTGCTGAGTTAGTGGATATCAGCTGGTACAGAGGTTGGGGAACTACAATGAGATCTCTAGATTATTAGATATACCACAACTAAAAATGCTCAAATCAGAGACACGGTTGAAGAACCTGGCAACATGTTTAAGGCTCATAGATGCATAATGGCTACCCGGGCAAGGTAGCCGAGAGCGACGGTCACCTGCGGAATCCAGCCCCAACACGTTCAGGTGAGAGGGGGAAAAACAAAGTAAAATCTTTTCTTCTTTTAGATGAATTTTTGTGATCAAAGAGGGCGATATCAGTGCATTAACTCAGGGATGGGCCTCAGCCTATAATGGTTGAAAGTGCATTAGTGCTGTATTCACAAATTGCAGAGCAGAGCAATAGGTTCAGGCTTCACTGTTCAGAGTTCACATCGTGCACTTCCAGCTGGTAGAAGTGCTGAACTGAGGAGGAGTGTTCATTTTAGACATTAAATTGCCCATCCCACTCACCTACCAGAATCAACCATTAGGGGGCCGAGGAGATCAGGGGCCTGAAATTCACCGTTGCCGAAGGGACGGCTACCGTGGAGTTTCGGCGGTTGATCGGAAAAAAATCGATTGCCCACCGCTGTCGGGTACTTTTCCCTCCTCGAGCCATATTCAGCTCGGGGAGGATTTGAGTGGTGTTCACTTCTGGCCGGAAATGCCATGGTGAAGCCGCTGTAAAGGAAGGTTTCCAGCAGTGAGCTATGCAGCCTGCTGGAAAGGGACTACCACAGCAAAATTCACTGAGAAAAAGGTAGGACTTTACCCGGCAGTGCCCCCGCGAGGTTATCGATGCGGTACTCGAACGCGACACTGTTGGGGCCCTTTGGTAGGTAAAAAGTTTTATTACTTATGATTGTTTTTATTTAATTTTCCAGCATGCATCCGCAGTATTTATCTTTTAACATAGTTTTATTAATTATCATTGTTATTTCATTTCCCAGCATGCGCAGTATTTATCTTTTCATATAATTTTATTAATTGTTTTGGCTCCATTAAACCCGCTGAGTGCTACTCAGAGGTTTGCACATACTTTTGTACAACTTTCAGGTCTGACTCTTTAGTGGAGTTCTGTGGGCTGTAGAGACCTGCTTGGCAGAGTTCACCCTGAGAATGGGAGGAATGTTGGGAGGGCAACACCTGGTCAGAAGCAGGGCGGCATGTAGGAGAAGGCGTTGCTGTCAGCACCAGGCAGAGAGGCAGTGGGCAAGGCAGGCAGCAGCCATGATTCGTTCATTCTGTGTCAGACCAGTGTGCCCGCCATCTTCACCAACCTGAATCAGGATTGCTGTTGGCTGCTTGGGGACAAGGGATACCCCTGTCCACTTGACTGCTCACTCCTCTGCAGACAGCAGTAGAGTATGCATACAATGATGCTCATTGTGCCACTAGATGCATCTCGAGCAATGCATAGGCATCTTTAAGCAGAGATTCCGGTGCCTGAACCGCTCAGGAGGCACCTTGCAGTACTCGCAACAGGTCTCCATAATCGTTGTGGTCTGCTGCATGATGCACAACCTGGCCATCATGAGGGGACAGTCGCTGGAGGTCAAGCCAGCAGTACCACCTGAGGAGTAGGTGGAGGAGGAGGAGGAGGATCCCCGTTGCCCCAGAGCTAGGAAACATCGACCCATCGCTACCCTGGAAGGGCCGGGTGCAGACTGGCCAGCACCCTCCTGGGAGGGTGCGTCCTCACAATATATGGAGGTGCCCGACACCTCCCCTGCAATCTCCCTCCATGCATTATGTACTGGCGGTCTGCCAGGTCTCCCCACGTCAGGAAACAGTATTCTTCTTCTGTTCTCCACACCGTCCAACAGTGTATCCAGCTGGCTCATTAGAAATCCTTACCTGCATGTTGAATTTATCAGTGGTGATAACGCTCAAATTAAGACAGCCACACTGCTGAAAAATCCACTTTGGAAGGGATCATTAGCGCTGGAACCCATTTGTTCACTTATAGAGCTGAATATGGGGTGGCCAACCCACAAAACTTTTTGGGCACTAATGGCCACAAAAAGGTGGGGGGAGCACCAGTTTTCCAGCGGTACTGAATTTTGGGCCCCAGCTCTTCACCCTTTAAACACAGTGATACCTGAAGAGGAAACATTAGAGTGGAAGCTATTTATTTATGAAAAAGATTTAATATCGATGCCACTGTGGGACCAGTGCCCTCCTGGCTTGACAAGGCCTCAGGGTCTGCCAAATAAATGTTTTTTTTTTTTAATTGCTAATTTATGGCATTTAATTAAAAGTGTGTTGAATATTGTTTAAATAGTACCTTTGCCAAATAACTGCTGCTTCATGAATCATTTTCTTTTTCAATATCAGCCGACGGAGTAAGTTACGGCCAAGTATATATTTTTATTGCTAATTTATTCCATTTAATGTTGAACAGTATTCAAGAAACCTAATTAAATCTACTGAATAATTAACCCTTTTTTTTTTGAAAGGGGTGAACCCGCATGTTTTTTTGTGCTGGGTCCCTTGAGCGAAGGGGAGGCTGGTGAGAGAGAGAGAGAGAGAGAGATGGAGAGAGAGAGAGAGAGAGAGAGAGAGAGAGAGAGAGAGAGAGAGAGAGAGAGAGAGAGAGAGGGAGGGAGGGAGGGAGGGAGGGAGGGAGATTGAGATGCGGTGTAGGGGAGAGAGGGGGAGGGAGAGAGGGGGAGGGAGAGAGGGGGAGGGAGAGAGGGGGAGGGAGAGAGGGGGAGAGAAGAGAGAGAGGAGAGGAGAGAGGAGAGGGGAGAGAGAAGAGAGAGAGGCACAACAAGTGAAAGACAAAGAGTAAGATAGAGAAAAGGGAGTAGAGAGAAAATAGAAGAGAGCTTTTGCTGGAAGAGATACAGAATTTCTTAAACTTAAGCAAGGTCATGGGGAATCACCATCTATGTTTTATACATTTACATCTATTAGCTTCGGTTTGGTTCTCCCGAGTTCTTTGTGGCCCTCAAAATGCGGTACTAACCATATCATACTCCTCTGGATCTGTAGCCATTCCTCGCATCCCATAGCGTTGAGCATCTTTTGAGAGCCGGTTGGCAAACTCCTCTGCTGTTCCTGTTTGAGAACCGTAAAACACAACTATGCTTTTTCCCTGCAGGGAGAAATATGAAAGAAGACACATTAGGGTTCATTTATAGGACAATTGATTATAAGACTAGGCATATTATTTTGTCCTTGTACAACCTTGGTCAGGCCTCATTTGGAATACTGTGTCCAGTTTTGGTCTCCTCAGAGACTTTGGAAAGGAATCAAGATAGGCTAAAAGAGTTGGGAATCTACACACGAGAAGTGTAAAGTTAGCGGTGATCTGATTGAGGTTTAGAAGATGATGAAGGGAACAGATTATGTTCCAGTTGATAGTTTGTTCTAATTAAATAGGTCAGGGAGGACCAGGGATTACAATTTTTAGGGTAAGGCCATATTTAGCTTAGATGTCAGGAGGCAGTTCATTTCCCACAGATTAGTGGACCTCTGGAACAGGCTGCTTTCTCGTGTGGTGGATGCAGATTCCCTGAATTCCTTTAAGCGAGAGCGGGACGTGTTTCTGGTTGGGGCAGAGATCATCTCTTGCATAAAAGGTAGGTACTTCAGGGCCATCGTCATCTCCTGGATTAGCTTCAATCACATAGATGGGTCGGAGGGGAATTTCCTAGATTTTCCGCCCCCCAAATTGGCCTGTGTTCTAAAATCTGTTTTTTTGCCTCTACCAGAAGATCGCATGGTTTTGGGTGGAGTGGAGTGTATGTAAGATATTAACAATTGTGGGGGAACAGGCTGGATGGACCAGAGAGTCTTTACCTTTCCCTCATTGTTCATATGTTTGTAACACTTCAGGACATCTGAAGTTAGCGCTTGGCACACTAAGCAATCAGTATACACATACACATATAGGGGGCGACATACTTCAGAATAAATGTAAATCAGGAACTAGCAGCACTGCTTTCATTACCTCTACAATTTTTTTTTTTTAAAGTAGAATAGTACAGGCAGTATTAGAAAGTGGATTAAAATATACTCATGTAGATGTTTAATGAGAACAGGACTGAGCTTGACTAATGCTCCATAATAGAACAGCTTGCTGACATTAACTGTCTACTCACTTGATAAACAGTCATTTGGTCAAGGTATTGGAGGGTGCCTATGCAACCTTAGCAAGAGATAGAAAGGGAAGAAACAAACAAATTTCCCACAAGCAGAATTTCTTCATCTCAAGCAAAACTGTACAAGTACAGGTTGAAGGAAGCTACGGTTACACAGTGCTCTGCTCGGATCATACCATGAGTGCAGTGTCCAGTCCTGATCATCAAGACATCTAGGAGGCATGCAAGCCATAGAGGTGATGCAGTATCACAGGACTGAGTTATAGAGAGACTTTGAAAACATTGGCAAGGTGACTGAAAGGGGTCCTTATGGAGGCATACAAGACAGTAAAATGTATGGAAAAGACAGATCCAGTATGTAACCAAATTTAAACCATAACAGTGGGACAACTTGAAACTAGTGAAAGATAATTTAGAACTGTTCAAATTAGTTCACCAAAGTGATCAACATTTGGCATGGAGGTAATAGGGTAATGGAGGAAAACATTTCAAATCAAGAAACATGATTATTGTGTTCATTCCAGATGGTTAAGTAGAGAGCAGTGGAAGCAAGTCACCCACTTAGACTGCCCTCTTGGGTCGACTGGGAGATCTATAGAAAGGAGCTACAAAAAACAGGTGACATATGAACAAGAGGAGGTGGTCATCATTCAGTCTATCAAGCCTACTCAGTCATTTTGTTAGCTGTAATCGCTATGAAGAGTCAGTTCCCCCAAATCATTAAGTGGTTGTGTCCATGCCCCAGAATGTATCACAAGTGAAAAATACACTTACTGTTTTCTTCATTTTTTCAATGAAACTGGTTTCTCGCAATGTTTGTGCCCTGCAGAGATAAGATAAACCCATTACTCAGGTAACATTACTGGAGGTTTAAGAGTTCTTCTGCAATATCTGGCCCATGAATTTCATTTTGATGCACATTGTAATGTATGCACCGGTGAGTATACTCACAGGGTTGTTGAGCTGGTGAGTTGAGAGTGGCCTAGCCAGTCACGTGATGTTCACCAGACTCAATAAAACCCCAGCAGTTGGGTTCGGGGGATCCACGATGAGGCAGGTGGCTATAAGCCTGGTAGATAAATTGGTAATGTGTAGTGTGATTTTTAAACCTTTTGTTGATAAACCAACAAGTTCTTAATAGCAATGTGTTGATATGAATTCTTAAGCAAAGAACCCAAGAAGCAAATACATTACACACATCTTAATGGAAACAGCTTAGCCAATGGCAAAATATCTCTTTCACACAATCACCCCATGAGCAACCACTATAGTTATCGAGCATATTCATACTAATACATTGTAGGAAGTATCACTTGCACCAAAACACTTACCTTGTGCCAATATGCTTCTATAATACACTAAATTCATATCACAGAAGTTTCCATCTCAGAAGTAAGCCATACGGCCAAATCATATCTGTGCCAGTTCCTTGCTGGACCAACTCAAAACTCATCCACTGCCCTGCTCTAATAGCAGCATCCACTAACTACCAGTACTTGTACTTCAACTAGTGTTGTGCAGCTTAAAATACTTTTTCCAGTGGCCTGGATTTGAGTCTAGCCCAGGCTGAAATGGTGTTATGGGAATTGAGTTTGGGCAGCCTTGATCCAGTTTCTAGTGAGCATAATCCTGCAGAGGTGCTTCTTTGGTGGTTGGGGGTTTCTCAGTGGGGTCAGCACAGTACAGGCGGGGGGAAAAATGGCAGGCAACACAGCAAATTCAACTAATGCACGGAGCAAAATGTAACAACCCAAGACTACAAAATATCTTCCCCAACTAAAGTAGCCATGTTCCTTTAAGAAGCCTGCTTGAGAAACCAAATCCTAAGCTCCCATGTCCATCGTTTATACCGATAAGGTGTAATTGTGGTGGAGTCCATCTCAAAGTCAGTTTCTTCAGTTGAATACTAATACTGAAATGAACCCTGTGCAAGCCGATGGCATGGCCTCACTTATATCCCGTCACAAAATCAGATACCCTTATTGCACAGCTACTTTTCAGCCACTGCCTGCAAAGTGTCAGCTGTGGCTCAGTGGGTGGCACACTCATCCGAGTCAGAAGGTTGTGGGTTCAAGTCCCACTCCAGGAACTTGAGCACATAAATCCAGGCCAACACTCCAGTGCAGTGCTGTGGGAGCACTGCACTGTTGGAGGTGCCATCTTTCAGATGAGATGTTAAACCGAGCCCTGTCTGCTCTCAGGTGGACGTAAAAGATCCCATGACACTATTTCGAAGAGTTATCCCTGGTGTCCTGGCCAAAATTTAACCCTCAATCAACATAACAAGAACAGATTATCTGGTCATTGGGAGTTTGCTGTGCACAGGTTGGCTGCCGCATTTCCTACATTACATTACACATGACTACACTTCAAAAAACACAAACCAATTGAAAAACCCAGGAAAATCATTGGACTGCTAAATGTTTTTTGCGGTTAAAGTGGAGATAATGCAGAAATCAGACATGCTTTACTGAAATCCTACTGATAACACATTTAAAAATCGTGCCGATATAGTTAATGATTTTATTACTTAATCACCGGGGTATTAATATGCTTGCAGGTCGGTGCCGACCCGCCGAATGCTGGATCGGGCCGCACGCTGCTCCTTTGAAGGCCCCGACCTGCAAGGACCATCAGCAGATCGGGGACTTCAAAAGGTACAGCACATGCTGGAGAGCGACAACTGTGAAGAGGGCGACTGGATTGGACATCATCAAGGTTCAGGTCGCTGATTGGAGCGTGGGCAGGTACAGCAGGAGTGGCGAAGTTGGGGTGCAGGAGCAGCAAAGAGATCGTGGAGGGATGTGATTGGGGCCCAGGAGAGGTGTGAGTTCGGGGCCCAGAAGAGGCGAAGGCCCAGAGGCAGCACGGGCCAGCCCACACTGCAATATGTGCACTCACTAGGTCCGTGCAGCAGAGCAGGTCTCCAGTTGTCTTGGTTAATCCTTGCCACTGGACCAAGACCTAGCTCAGTCAAGCCCATGTGGTGGCTGGTGTGCAACGGCCAACACACATTAAAAAAATTCACGTACAGGCATCTTCCACCCTTCAGGATGTAGTTCAGGACTTGGAATATTAGGTCCTTCATTGAAACACCTGTGAACTCATCCTTTTAGACATAGAAGCAAGTTATCTATGATGATGATGAATAATATGTTGAATTTTATAATCGTCCATTGGCTCCAAAGTGGCTGCTTTGTGCCCAAGAATTGAAATTATTTCAACAGCAGGATTGCACTATTTGAATAAAATGATAGAGTTTCACTAATTTTCAATTGCCCCCAGCCTCAATAGTTTTCTTTTTTTTTTTGGGGGGGGGGGGGCAGGGGTGTGGGGAGGGAAAGAGAGAAGAAAGAGTTGCAGATTCCCACAACTCTGAAGAAATGCTTTGTGACTTCACCCGTGAATGAACTACCTCTAATTTTAAGATTATGCCCCCTTATTGTTGACTCCCCCACCAGAGGAAATAGTTTCTGTATCTACTCTATCGAAACTTTTAATCATCTCAAATGCCTCAATTAGATCACCCTTTAATCTTCTGCACTCAAGGGAATACAAGCCTCGTCTATGCAACCTAGTCTCATAATTTAACCCTTTTAGCACTGGCATCATGAATGAATGCATTCAAACTATGGAAACCTGCAGTTCAAACCAAGGTGCACTTACTTTCTGCATGCAAGGGACCACATTGTAATGGGGAAGGCCAATTAACCTAGTCATTCCTATATGGCTGATGCAGATGTCCAAATGGTAAAATGGAAGTATGCGAGCAGGATCATTAGGAAAAACAGCAAGCAGATAAAGAATATTACTTGCATATGTTTAGTTATGTGATGATTTGTATTACAAGAACATAAGAACTTGCAGGAGTAGGCCATTTGGCCCCTTGAGCCTGCTCCGCCATTTAATATCATGGCTGATATGATCATGGATTCAGCTCCACTTCCCTGCCCATAACCCTTTATCGCTCAAAAAACTGTCTATCTCCGCCTTAAATATATTCTACAGATTTACAACCCTCAGGGAAGAAATTCCTCCTCATCTCCGTTTTAAATGGGCGGTCGATTATTCTGAGACTACGCCCTCTAGTTCTAGTTTCCTGAGTGGAAATATCCTCTCTGCATCCACCGTGTCGAGACCCCTCATTATCTTATATGTTTTGCTAAGATCACCCCTCATCCTTCTGAACTCCAATGAGTACAGGCCCAATCTATTCTCATAAGTCAACACCCTCATCTCCGGAATCAACCTTCTCTGAACGGCCTCCAATACAGGTACCCGTATTTTTCCTTCCTTAAATACGGAGACCAAAACTGAACGCAGTACTCTAGGTGTAGCCTCACCAATAACCTGGTGCCCTCATCATTCTGCTGGCTGCAGTCCATGGTGGTGCACAATGCAAGCACGGAGGCAGGAATTGGTGGTTGCAGTTATCATGCACGATCTCTGCAGCCTTGTAAAGAGCAGGCGCTTGACTTTATCAAAAACAGAAAATGCTGGAAACACTCAGCAGGCCAGGCATCCGTGGTGAGAGAAACAGTTAACTTTTCATGTCTGGGACCCTGCTTAAACCTGCAACAATCATTGAAGTTAGCCTCCAGAGATTGCCCATGAGTCCACAGCCTAGTAGAGATGCGGCGCACTAGCAGACAATAGATCTACTCAGCTTTCAAACGCATGCAAGCTCTCCTACACCAATTGTATGACTGCAAGTACACTGCAGCACTATTGCTAGAGCTTACTTTTCATCAGTAAGCTCTCTCAAAGGCAGCAGCGCTCTGATGACACAGACAGCCCAGAGCGAAGAGACGAACACATCCACATTGTCCCGTTTACACAGCACTACTTCTCGTCTTAGGTGCAGAAGGCGCCTCACTTTCTCAGCAAGAGCACACTTTGTTCAGTAATGCTCAGAGGGTGTACATCTCCTGGAATGCAGGATGCTCAAAACGTGTGCACAGGAAAGTCACCCACGGAGTACAGTTTGCGCTCAAGTCTAGGTGCTATACTCAAGTGCATGACCCAAAGGGATTCTCCCAGGTGCACATCACATCCACAATGAGGGCACAGCACCTACACATGTTCTTGATGTTTTGGGTGTCAAAATGCAAGGTTTCCTTTTGTTGGAGATATGGGCAGAACAGGCTAAGCTACATTTCTGATCCATCCCTTGCTGCTCCAAGGTGGTGGCGGACCTTCTTTAATTACAGCAGCCCTTGTGCTGATGGTGCTCCGATGATAGCATTATGTAATCAAGTTGTCAAGGTTTTAACCATCTGGGGGGGGGGGAAACGGGAGGAGGAGTGTGGCGACTTGGTAGGGAAATGCAAGAGCTTATGCATATGTGAGGTCCCAGCTACTGCAAGTCTAAGCACTGGCCAAGCCTCTGTCCTCTGGTTTAGAGTACTAACCATGCACTGGATATCACAATTAACACTCCCCCTAGCAAGAATTGGAGGAGCGCAGAGATTGGGGAGGGTTGTAGGTCTGAAGGAGATTAGAGATGGAGAAGGGCGAGGATATGGAGGAAGTGAGAGCAAGTACACATCACGGAATGCAAACACTAGGTCGCCCATTATATAAGCACACTTATCTTAAGACACTTTGTATGTGGAAAACCAGTACAGCTATAGAAATTAGCACCAGTAAGAATGTAAGAGTTTATATTCAACTTTTTTGAGGCAAGCTAAAAACCAATTGCCACATAACTTAGTCTTCTGGTCTGTCCTTTTTTTTTAAAAAAAAAGTGTGTGTAAATCTTTCATTTCTGCAATTCTTTTCTTTGTATTTGTTACACATTCAGCTGCTGCTTCAAGTTCTTGTCCAACTCCTTTTCAGCTGTTGCTTGTTGGTCCTGCACTTTGAGTAGTTCACAAGATAAACCATTTCATCACATCCATGCAGAAAAAAACTTAGTCCTCCAACACAGCATCCAGCCGTCTATTAAAAAAGTTATATTATCCATATGTGCAAGTGTTAATCAAGCTTTGTTTCCCACATTACAACAGTGACTACACTTCAAAAGTACTTCATTGGCTGTAAAGCACTTTGAGACATCCGGTGGTTGTGAAAGGCGCTATATAAATGCAAGTCTTTCTTCTTTCTTTCTTTGCGTGGAGAACTTCCTGGCATCAATCTCCTACCATGATTGGGGAGGGGATGGAGCTTAAGGAGAGTTGATTGGACATCATCTGTAGCCAACTCATGATTCCAACCAATTGGCTCAGGCACCTATGGTAGCAACATGCAAATACAGCTGAAATCTTAACCAGGATTGCTCCAACAGAAACATTAGACGTAACAGTCAGCTTTCGCGCCCGCAATGCTAACGCGTCCGCAATTCAGATGGCATTTTGATCAGCTGGGAGTGATGTAACTGAGTGAATTAAAACAAAAGCTGTTGGCACCTGTAATGTTAATGCAGCATTGGCCACAGGTGGCACCAAGAAGCAGCACCATGAGAAGGCGTATGAACAGGTAAGAATTAGAACGCCATAACAGACCATTCTAGTGCACTACAGCCAGTTAGCCACAGTTTGGTCATTAACACGAGGCATTTTTCTATTTACAGAGCTATACAGAATATTAACAATAATTATGCAAAAACCCATAATTGTACTCAAGAATAAACCAGACAGGATTAATAATTTGGTCAATATATGGGGGAGGAGGGGTGGTGGTGGTGGGGGTGAGGAATTCGGAATTAGGATTTTCACATAAAAATCCCACTATGACCACAAAGCAGGCTTTTAAAGTGCCGATTGGGTTGCAAGAACTGTGGTAGTGTAACTCCCCCACCTCAAATGAGGAGAAACCTCTCCAGTTATTGTTTGTCTCTGTACACCCATAGTGTGCAAAGTAGGAACAGACCAATAAATGCATGTCTAACAGTTTTTGTATTTAGTGCATTTTTATTCTGAAGCAAAATGGGTGATTTTTTTTGCCTTTAATTAGCTATTTTATCAGAATAAATAATCCAGCCTCCAGTGTGCTCCTAGTATGACTTGTGCGGTTTCATGCTTTCTTTTAAGCTTCTTTCACAAACACCGCGCCACCCCACCTCCACCCCACCAATACCAGGGAGGTGCAGCTTCAAACCCATTTGTAAACCTTTTACTTTCCTAATCTATTCTTATCTATCTAATCGTACCCAGAAAATCACCTGCAATAGCTTCTCTTCCCACTCCTGCATCGTTACCTCGGGTGTCCCCCAAGGATCAATCCTTGGCCCCCTTCTATTTCTCATCTACATGCTGCCCCTTGGCGACTTCATCCGAAAACACAGTATCAGTTCCCCATTATACGTCGACGACACCCAGCTCTACCTCACCACCACTTCTCTCGACCCCTCCATGGTCTCTAAATTGTCAGACTGCTTGTCCGACATCCAGTACTGGATGAGCAGAAATTTTCTCCAATTGAATATTGGGAAGACCGAAGCCATTGTCTTTGGCCCCGCCACAAACTGCGTTCCTTAGCCACAAACTCCATCCCTCTCCCTAGCCTCTATCTGAGGCTGAACCAGACTGTTCGCGACCTAGGTGTCATTTTTGATCCTGAAATGAACTTCCGGACACAAATCCGCAGCATAACTGCCTATTTCCACCTACGCAGCTTGCCTCAGCTCCTCTGCTGGTGAAACCCTCATCCATGCCTTTGTTACCTCTAGACTTGACTACTCCAAGACACTCCTGGCTGGCCTCCCACATTCTACTCTATGTAAGGGCATCAAAGGGCAGCACGTGTCCTAAGTCGCACCAAGTCACGCTCG
This sequence comes from Pristiophorus japonicus, assembly GCF_044704955.1. Taxonomy (NCBI): domain Eukaryota; kingdom Metazoa; phylum Chordata; class Chondrichthyes; family Pristiophoridae; genus Pristiophorus; species Pristiophorus japonicus. The sequence goes on from NC_091992.1 coordinate 54,272,678, forward strand.
CCCATGACCCCTGTGCTCGCTGACCTACACTGGCTCCCAGTTAAACAACGCCTCAATTTCAAAATTCTCCTCCTTGTCTACAAATCCCTCCATGGCCTTGCTCCTCCCTATCTCCAATCTCTTTCAGCCACACATTTACCTGTGTTGAAATACACCCATCACAGTTAATCTATCACTGTCTCTTTGAAATGTTATGCACCCGTCTATACAACTTACTACAGCACCAATTTTTGTGCCATTGGCAAACTTGGATTTATGGCTATTGTGTTATCCAAGTCATTAATGAATAGTGAATAGTTGAGGCCCCAGCAGAGATCCTTGTGCGACACCACTAGTCACTTCCTTCCAATTAGAGTACATACCCATTATCTCTATACCATTTAACTAATCTCCTAACCAGGTCAATGTAACTTCAATTCCATGAACTTTAATTTTAACTAACAGTCTCTTATGCAGAACCTTATTGAATGCCTCTGAAAGTCCAAATAAACTACATCCATAGTCTACTACTTTAGTTACTTCCTCAAAAAAAAAACAATTAGGTTCATTAGACATGAGCTACCTTTTACAAACCCATATTGGCTCTTTCTAATCAGCTCAAATTTCTCCAAGTGCACAGTCACTCTGTCTTTAATTATGGATTCCAATAACATCCCCACAACAGATGTTAGACAAACAGGTCTATAATTTCCTGCTTTCAATCTCATCTTTCTTAAATAATGGAGTTACATTTGCAATTTCACAATCTAAAAGCGACAATTATTGAATTGAGAGTTTTGGAAGATTATGGCCAAAGAATCTGCAATTTCCTCACCTACTTCAATCAGGTCCTCAGGACTGGTCAGGCCTTAGCGCTTTTTCTAGTACAAGTTGTACCTCCCCAGTCCAGGACTCTTTGGTCCGGCAACATCCCTGGTCCGGCATCATTCCTGGCGTGGGGTGTCGCGTTCCGCGCGGTGTCCTGGGGCTGGCTGCTCCTCTTCTCCCCGTTGCCTCCAGTGTTCCCTCCGAGGTCTGGTCGGCGCGGAGAGGGAGCGAGGAGGTTGACTGAGGCGCCGAAGCTGGGCCTGAGAAATGCTGCGCAGTAGGCTTTTGCGCAGAACGCGGCGCAGAACCCTAGACTTACCGGTTACTGCTGACAACGCTAGGGTTGGCGTGACCTCCCGTGGTCCGGAAAATTCTCTGGTCCGGCACCGGTCAGGTCCCAACAGTGCCGGGCTGGAGAGGTGCAACTACACTGTTTTCTTGCCAACGTTAATTTTAGTCAGCAGGCGGTCCCCAACGATCTTCCCTCCCCGCCGGCGGGAGGCCTCCACCAAACTCGCTCGGAGGGGAGACCTCCCAGAAAACTTGGCAGCAGCAGGCGGTAAGTCCACCAAGTTTGGGCCCTTGTGTTAATCTTGATATCCCTTGAAAGTTTATTTTCGTATTCCTTTTGGCAGCTCGGTCCCTTGGATATGTTATCTTTCACTTCTAGTTGACCATGGTAATTTTATTGGTAAGTAGAGCTCTTGGCCCCTTAAGGGTATATACTAGTCCTGTATTAAAATAATTTATTTTTCCCTGAACATCTCCTATAGCTTCTACTTTTCATCATCATCATAGGCAGTCCCTCAGAATCGAGGAAGACTTGCTTCCACTCCTAAAATGAATTATTTGGTGGCTGAACAGTCCAATACGAGAGCCACAGACTGTCACAGATGGGACAGTCGTTGAGGGAAGGGGTGGGTGGGACTGGTTTGCCGCACGCTCTTTCCACTGTCTGCGCTTGATTTCTGCATGCTCTCAGCATTGAGACTCGAGGTGCTCAGCGCCCTCTCGGATGCACTTCCTCCACTTAGGGCGGTCTTGGGCTAGGGACTCCCAGGTGTCAGTGGGGATGTTGCACTTTATTCAGGGAGGCTTTGAGGGTGTCCTTGTAGCGTTTCCGCTGCCCACCTTTGGCTCATTTGCCATGAAGGAGTTCCGAGTAAAGCACTTGCTTTGGGAGTCTCAATAGCAGTTTGCTGTTGTCAGTCTCTGTCTCATTCTGTTAAAGTTAGCCTGATCAAAATCTAGAATCTTAGGCCCCAAGTTTCCACATGATTTGCTCCTGATTTTTAGGAGCAACTGGTGGAGAACGGAGTATCTTAGAAATCTCAATTCTCCACATTTAAGTTTTCTGCAGTTTTAGTCAGTTAGAACAGTTTCACTTTTGAACAGAATTTTTTTTTCAAAAGGGGGCGTGTCCGGCCACTGATTTGAAAGTTTCCACAGTGAAAACGTACTCCAAACTAACTTAGAATGGATAAAGTGAAGATTTTTGTAGGCCTGAAAAAATCTTGTCTACACATTAAAAAATCAGGCGCAGGTTACAAATTAGGCGTCCGGAACGAGGTGAGGTGGGGGGGGGCGGGGAGGGAAGTCATTACATTCTACAATAAATCCTTAGTTATACTTATATAAATATTATACAAATAATTCCAACCTGAATAAAAATTTATAAGAAAAGATTCAATAAACCATGTTCCTACCTGTGTGAAAGTGCTTCAGGCAGGGAGAAGGCTGCAGGAAGCCTCACAAGTTGAGGCAGCCATTCCCGACGGCAGGGGAGGGAAGGCAGTAAGGGCCCAACCGACGGCAGCGGGGAGGGGGGGGGGGGGAGGCAGCCGTTCCCGATGGCAGGGTGGGGAGGGGGGGAGGCAGTGAGAAGGCTGCAGGAAGCCTCAGAAGTTGAGGCAGCCATTCCCGACGGCAGGGGGGAGGCCCCCCTGCCGTCGGTCGGGCCCGGCGGGAAACGGCTGCCTCAACTTCTGAGGCTTCCTGCAGCCTTCTCACTGCTGCAAGAAGCCTCAGTGCTGATCATGGAAGGGCAATGTGGTTTTATTAAAAAATTTTAAAAATTGAACAGCTACAAAGAACTACAAAAATGTCTGAGTGCCAATGTTTCCTTCACACTGCGCGTGCGCGAACGCTCCAACGCGCAGGGTTGCCGGCACGAAAAAAACTCATTTAAATGGTACCCGCCCCCTCCTACTTACAAAATCGGCGCGAGTGGTAGGCTCCGCCCCCTGGGCGCCGCGCCAAGCTGACATCGAGCTGCAAAGCGCTCGAGAATAGCGTGTTTTTTTTCAGGCGCCGTTTTCGGCGCGAAAAACGGGCGCCCAGCTCGGAGGGGCACCTGTTTTGCCGCGTGTGGAAACTTGGGGCCTTAGTAACTATGTTAAGTTTCTCCTTTTCAAACCCAACATTGAATTTGATCATGTTGGATTACTGTTAGATAAATATTCCCTTACTGAAAGAAAGAGTTGGATTTATATAGCGCCTTTCATGACCACTGGACGACTCAAAGCACTTTACAACCAATTAAGTACTTTTTGAGAGGGTAGTCACTTGTAATGTAGGAAACACGAGAGATTAACTGAGTATGACTAGATTTAGTAATGGTCTACTAGCTTATTGGTTCTAGAACATATTGCTCCAGAAAACTAATGCACTCAAGAAATTCACTACAGTTCTGACTTGAGCTACTCTGCTCTTCCCAATCTATGAGAATTAAAATCTCCTATTAAAACGACTCAGCTTTTCCTACAAGCCTCTCTAATCTCTGAATTAATAGATTCTGTCACTTCATTGCGATCAGGAGGCCTGTAAACAACTCCCATTACAGTTTTAAGTCCTCTCTTATTCCTCAAATTTAACCATAGTCAGTCCGCTGACTGCTTTCCCTTATCTATATCCTCCAATAGTAATGTTGTAATAGCATCTTTAAATCAATAAGGCTTCCCATCCTCCTCTTTCAGTTTCCCCATCCTTTCTAAAGATCTTATAACCTGGAATATTTAACTCCCAATCATAGAATTACATAGAATGACCAGCTTACAGCCATGTCCCAGCAATAGCCAACGTCATACTCTCAACTGTAGCCGTGCTTCTAATTCACTAAATTTATTCTTTGTACTCCGTGCGTCAGTATATAAAACACTTATTTGGGCAAGAGACCCTAACCGGTCGTGATGCTGTTTTTCTCACACTGGTTAACTTAACACCTTTCTTATTCATCACTCCTGCTGTAACTACAGTACTTTAGTTATTTTAATATTCCCTTCACCTGGGAGTATGCATAGTATATCACTGTTTGGGACCTGAACTCTGCTCTTTTAAATATCTTTAAACTATCATTTTTACCATTGTTTCTGACTGAGCCTTTCCCCCAACTTTACACCTTTTTCTAGGCTCCCCAAATGGGGCCACTTGCCATTAATCGGCTGCATCCATGTTTTTTCTGCTAACGTATGCTAGTTCCCACTGTACTTCTTTGGTGAGCTCCCAGCATTAGGCCAACAACACAGGAACAAGGCATTCAGCCCAACTCATCCGCGTCGGTGATTACTCTACACCCGAGCAAAAATGACTCTGGAGCATGTCTTGAATTCAAGGGCTGAACCCAGGACATCGCCTCCACCCCCCACCGCGAAAATTAGCACAACTAGTCCGTTCTAATGTTTATATTCCACATGCAGCGACTCCTATTCCACAACCTCATCTCAGCCTTTCAGCATTTCTTTCTATTCCCTTTTCTCTCACGTACTTGTCGAATTTCCTTTTGAAAGCATGCAAGCTATTTGTCTCAATCACTTCCTGTGGCAGCTTGTTCCACTCTAGACGTTAAGGGGTAATCTCATTGAGGTGTTGATGATTAAAAGGGGTTGATAGGATAGAGAGAAACTATTTCCTCTGGGGGGGGGGGGGTGCGGGGCAGCGAGTCCTGAATAAGGGGGCATAACCTGACAATTAGAATTAAGCTGTTCAGGTGCGATGTCAAGAAGCACTTCACACAAAGGGTTGTGGAAATTTGGAACACTCTTCCTTCAAAAAGAAGCTCAATTGAAAAGTTCAAAACTGAGATTGTTCGATTTTTGTTAGGCCAGGGGATTAAGGGTTACGGAACCAAGGCAGGTAGAGAGAGTTAAGATACAAGTTAGCCTTGATATAATTGAATGGCGGAACAGGCTCGAGGGGCTGAATGGCCTACTGCTGTTGGTCTCAAACATGAGGCACTGACCAGTTGTTACATAATAAATCAGAGTTTCACCATTTATAGCAGACAAATTGTGTTAACAACACGGTATAAACCGGGGGGGGGGGGGAAGGGGGAAGGGGGCAGTTAGCCAATCTCCTGTAGCCTTCCATGCAAGTAGGGTGGGGGATGGAACAGTTACGATACTTGGTCTATCCCTGAAGGGGCTATTCAAACTACAGTCCGTTCTGGCTTCTAGCCGTAGCAATGTGGTTGACTAAGCCCAGTCAACTCACTTTCTATTTACACATGCGTTTCTCGCATACAGGCTTGTCCTGGAAACATAGTGCAGAAGGAGGCCATTTCGGCCCATCGTGTCCGCAGCGGCCAACAAAGAGCTACAAGGCCCTCAGTCAGCAGCCCGGAAGGTTACATATAAACCTATAAACAATGGCAGAAAGGTAAAGAGTGCCCAGCCCAACCAGACCTGTAGGACTTTTGCATATCTGGAGGGTTTGGAAAGGGCTGTTGTCTAGTTGATGGATAAATCCTAAATCAGAACACCAATCTCCTGTTAGTACCTGCGAGGAGACTCCAAATGCTTCTTTTCTTGCTGTGGCCTTATGGATAATCGACCCTTGTACTAATCCACTAATATGACTCATTACCCACTATGCTCAACCTTAAACTCAAGTCTCATGCAGCTGCAGTGATGTGCTGAAATCCGTGTAGCAGAAAGATATGCTTTAAATGAATTTAGCTCCACATGATGCAGAACAGCAGTTATTCACGCAGCACGTCATTCATTAGAATCTCTCGGAGCTTTAATTGACGGCTGACTTCACATTTCTGTGCATGCAAAACTGTAAAGGGAGTGTCTCAAAATTCCTCTCACCCATCCAAATGAGATTATTTTTCTTTGTTTTGTAAAATTGTATTAGCCCCGATTAGGAAGAGGGTCGTTTAATTTGGGGAAACATTGTTTTTGAGAGCACACCAACAACGACATTAACCAGTTTTTGTAGTGCAGTCGCCGCATTTCTACATCATTTTAATATAGGTGAAAGACAAGAGGCCCAAAAACTCTTTCAAAGTCGTCCACCTCGTTTTTCTCCGACATAATTACGGGACTTGGCAGAACGAGATATAAAGAGGTCTGAATCAGCACCTCTTTAGTGTGTGGCTGGGAGGAAAGCAGCTTAACAGAAAGCGCACAACCACACAAGTCCAACTCAGAGCGCACTGAAGGCTAGAATATTCATTCGAATAAAATAGCTAATTGAAGCCATGTAAACATCACTTTTAGCCTCAGAATAAAAATGCACCAAATACAAAAGCAGGCAGATATTTACTTGATTGTCACTACTTTGCACAATATGGGTATATAGAGTCAAACATTGCTGTGCTGACACTCCCGTGACTGGAGAGGCTGTTCCTTACTCAAGGTGGGGGAGTTATACTCTTCCAACCTGATTGGCACTTTAAAAGCCTGCTTCATGTTGGTATTGTAAGTCATGTGAACTCATGCTCCTTGCAGGAGGCAAGTAATTTCGCGTGTCTGTGTATGGTCTCTGTCTGTGCGTGCACCTGTGTGAGAGAAAGTCCGACTGCTGGCAGAAGGCCGATTCTCCCACGGACCCAAAGGGCAACTCCTGGTGGGAAGTCGGCAAACACCGTGCTTCCTGGAGGCAGAGAATAAAACTACCTCGAGGTTCTCATGTGCATCCAGAGATACAGATGCCACCTCCACTGTAACATAAGTGAAAAATCAAACCTGGAATATGAGACATACTAGCAGCAAAATGCAGGCCGTCTTGCTGTGTCGTATCACTACACTATTATTCTTCAGCATTAATTAAGTAAACACTAACCTGCTTAGGTCTGCTTCCTGCTGGCGAACAGAGTATATGCAGCCCATAGTTCCAGTTGCAGGTTTCCCAGTCTATCATGCAAATTAGGCAGAGTTCCCCTGTAATTATGCCACTTTATTGATCTATTCAGATACTATAGACCATTCATCCTGCCAGCATTCCACAACCAAGATTTTTGAATACAACAGTGAGAAAGTAAAGCCTCAATAACTCTCCCAGTGGAATCCCTCATCTCAGTCAAACTAATTCGTGATCCATATTTGCGCTGTCACTGCACCCCCTGCTAAGATCCGCTAACAGTGGAGTGATTGCATCAGTAAATAATTCAATTTTCTACAGTTGTCAGCAGCCCTGCCCATCTGTGCGGGAAATCTTTTTTGCAATCTGCCCCCCTTCCACACTTATGTTTCCCTTGGCAACAGCCGCATCACAGCCAATGCCTTCTCGAGGAGACGATCTGAGCCGAAAGGCAGCTGTTTCAGGACTGAACAGAGGAAGCCTGTTGCTATGGTTACCAAATCCATCATAAAAGGTTCCTACTCATGACATGTCTCCCGATCTTTTCACCGCCACAATGAATGATGCACCACATCAAACGATGGCAGAAAACAAAAATATCAGGTGACAATCATCGCACTTGAATCTGCTAAGTACTCGGTCCTTGCTAATTAATACGCAAAAATTAAAGCAGCGATTGTTTTCCAATTACTTATTTTATAAATGGTACTTACTGAGCTAATCGTACAATGTTTTCAAAGAACATCCATACATTCTAATCAAATGTTAGCTAACTCAAAGTTGCACGTGAACAGCAGCCCACCTCCCCCCTCCCATGCTCATTTTTAACCAGTTTCCAAATCAAGATCCTGGGCTAATCTAGAGGCAGGTTGCAAGCTACTCGAGTGGACAGGTGAAAATTGCAATGGGGTAATTTGAAAAAGAAAACTGCATAACAGCTTTTAGCTGAAACTTCTACGCTTAAAGGTTTAAGTTGTTCCCTCCACAAGGCGATTTCCTCATTGCTGGACCTCAAAGCTTGACGTGGTCAAGAAATGCCAGAGGCCTCTGCACAGCAATACTGTGATTTGAGTTAATGAGTAAAGGCCTCCGAGGGGCTGGATGGTGCAGCGGGTTAGACATAGGCCCTTCATCATTGGGATCCATAGCATACTGTTGGAATGAAAGCCTACTGGCTGTTGAGATCCAGTATGAAATTCATTCGGGTAGTCTCAACACAGCTTCTAGAAGGCATGGACAACATCACCAATCTGGCTCTAGGAAAAACAGGAACACGAGTAGGCCATTCAGCCCCTCGAGCCTGCTTCACAATTCAATTAGAACATGGCTGATCTGTATCTCAACTCCATTTACTCACGTCAGCTACATATCCCTCGATACCCATGTCTAACAAAAAACTGTCGATCTCCATCTTGAAAGCTCTAATTGCCCCAGCATCCACAGCCTTTTGAGGAACAGAAATCGGATTTCGACTACCCTATGTGTGAAAAGCTACTTCCCGACTTCCTTCCTAAATGGTCTGGCTTTAATTTTAAGATTCTGTCCCCTCGTTCTCGATTCCCCCACCAAAGGAAATAGTTTCTCTATAACTACCCCATCAAATCCTTAATGTTTCGAACATTTCAATCAGATCACCCCTCAATCTTCTATACTTATGGTGGGATACAGGCGAAGTTGATGTAACTTGTCCTCATAATATAACCCTATAAACTGTGATATAATTCTGGTGAATCTGCACTGTTCCCTCTCCAGGATAATATATCCTTCCTGTGGTCCAATGCCCAAAACTGAACACAGTACTCCAGATGGGGTCTGACCAAGGCTCAATAGAAGCATATCTTCCTCTCCCTTGATATAAAGGCCAACATTCCACTGGCCTTTTTGGACCTGCCTACTAGCTTTAAATGATGTGTACTTGGAACTGTAGAGGTGACAAGGTGGATGCAGAGAGAATGTTTCCACTGAGGGGGAGACTAGAACTAGGGGGCATAATCTTAGAATAAGGGGCCGCCCGTTTAAAACTGAGAGGAGGAGAAATTTATTTTCTCAAGAGGGTTGTAAATCTGTGGAGTTCACTGCCTCAGAGCTGTGGAAGCAGGGACATTGAATAAATTTAAGATCGAGAGAGACAGTTTCTTAACCGATAAGGGACTAAGAGGTTATGGGGAGCTGGCAGGGAAGTGGGACTGAGTCCATGATCGGATCAACCATGATAGTATTAAATGGTGGAGCAGGCTCGAGGGGCCGTATGGCCTACTCCTGCTTCTATTTCTTATGCTCTTATGTTATGTTATGTGCGACAAGATTTAGAAGTCCCAATTTCTCACCATTTAGAAAATACACTGATTTATCTTTAAGATCCCAAGTGAATAACCTTACACTTGCCCACATTAAACTCCACTTGCCACAGTTTTGCCCACTCACTTAATCTGTCTATGTCCCTTTGCAACTTTCTGCTCCCATCGGCACTCCTTGCTGTCCCTCCTAATTTAGTGTCACCTACAAACTTTAATGTACAACTCTCTATTCCTTCATCCAAGTCATGAATAATTATGATGAAAAATAGAAGCCCAAGATCAGAGCCCTAGGAAATACTACTGGTCACATCCTGCCATCTGAGTACCTAACAGTTATACCCACTCTGTCTCCTACCTCCCAACCCAAGTCAAAAGGCTACCTCTGTTGTGTATCTGTAAAGCATACACTCCCATGTTCTGCCACCAGGGAGCTCATCCCCTGAAGTCCCAAGGAATCCCAACATCCCTTGGGAGCACTGTATATAAGCCGGATCCTAAGGCCTGTTCCTCACTCTGGAGTGTCTTATTAAAGACTGAGATCACTGTTACTTTAACCTCCCTGTGTGCAGCCTCATCTGGGTTAGTAACACAATAACTGGCGATGAGAATACGAATCCAACGCAAAGATTGAGCAAACTGTGGGCAGCCTGGAGAAGTTCTGAGTGTGAGGATGGGGAAGCCTATGTCGAACGGCTAGATAAGTACTTTGTAGCCAACGAGCTGGACGGAGAATGAAGCGCTGCAAAAAGGAGAGCGATCCTCCTCACAGTCTGCGGGGCACCGACCTACAGCCGCGTGAAGTATCTTCTGGCTCCGGTGAAACCCACAGATAAGTCGTATGAGGAGCTGTGCACACTGGTTCGGGAGCATCTTAACCAGAGGGAGAGCGTGCTGATGGCGAGGTATCAGTTCGACATGTGCCAGCGATCTGAAGGTCAGGAAGTGGCAAGCTACGTCACCGAGCTATGGCGACTTGTAGGACAATGTGAGCTTGATGGCTATCTGGAGCAAATGCCCAGAGACCTTTTTGTACTGGGCATTGGCCACGAGACCATCCTACGAAAACTTTTGACTGTAGAGACACCGACTCTCAGTAAGGCCATTGCGATAGTGCAGGCGTTTATGTCCACCAGTGTTAACACCAAACAAATCTCTCAGCACACAAGTGCTAGCAATGTTCATAAATTAACTGGAACTGTGTTTGCGAGCAGAAATGTACAGGGCAGAACCCACGAGTCTGCAACTGCCAGCAGGCCTCAGGTGACCCAGATGACTCAGAGTCCCCAACAAAGGATGAATGCAAGGCAATTCACACCTTGTTGGCGTTGTGGAGGCTTCCATTCAGCCTATACATGCCGCTTCAAAAGGTACGTTTGCAAGAGCTGTAGAACAATGGGGCACCTCCAACGAGCTTGCAAACGAGCTGCAAGCTCTGCAAAACCTGCTAACCACCACGTGGCAGAGGAAGATCGGTCCATGGTGGATCAAAGCAATTTCGAGCCTGAGAGAGGGGAGGCAGATGCTGAAGTACACTGGGTGCACACATTTGAGACGAAATGTCCACCTATAATGCTAAATGTAAAATTGAATGGCTTACCCGTAGCCATGGAACTGGACACTGACGCTAGCCAATCCATCATGAGTAAAAAGATGTTTGAGAGACTGTGTTGCAACAAGGCATTCAGACCAGCCCTGAGCCCCATCCACACGAAACTGAGAACTAACATCAAAGAGCTTATCACTGTCCTGGGCAGCGCCATGGTCAAGGTCACCTACGAGGGCACGGTGTACGAATTGCCATTCTGGATTGTCCTGGGCGATGGCCCCACACTGCTTGGAAGCAGCTGGCTGGACAAAATCCGCTGGAACTGGGATGACATCCGAGCGCTATCACATGTCAATGAGGCCTCATGTACCCAGGTTCTCAACAAATTTCCTTCCCTTTTTGAGCCAGGCATTGGAAACTTTTCCGGGGCGAAGGTGCGGATCCACTTGGTCCCAGAGGCACGACTCATTCGGTCCCAGAGGCACAACCCATTAACCACAAGGCGTGAGCGGTACCTCACATGATGAGAGAGAGAGAGAGAGTGGAAATCGAGCGGGACAGGCTGCAACGCGAGGGCATCATCTCCCCAGTGGAATTCAGCGAGTGGGCCAGCCCGTATGTTCCAGTACTCAAAAGTGATGGCACGGTCAGGATTTGCGGCGCTTATAAAGTAACTATTAATCGTTTCTCGCGACAGAACCAATACCCACTACCTAAGGCAGACGACCTATTTGCGACGCTGGCAGGAGGCAAGCTCAACCTGATTTCAGCCTACATGACGCAGTAGCTGGAGGAGTCTTCGAAGGGCCTCACCTGTATCAACACGCACAAGGGACTGTTCATCTACAACAGATGCCCGTTTGGAATTCGGTCGGCTGCAGCGATCTTCCAGAGAAACATGGAGAGCCTACTCAAGTCGGTACCACACACGGTGGTTTTTCAGGACGACATATTGGTCACAGGTCGGGACACCGCCGAGCACCTACAAAACCTGGAGGTCGTCCTCCAGCGACTGGATCGCGCAAGGCTGCGGCTGAAGAGGTTGAAATGCGTCTTCATGGCAACAGAAGTGGAGTTTTTGGGAAGATCGATCGCAGCGGACGGCATTTGGCCCACAGATGCCAAGACAGAGGCTATCAGGAACGCGTCCAGAACGTCACGGAGCTGCGGTCATTCCTGGGACTCAACTATTTTGGTAACTTCCTACCGGGGTTAAGCACCCTTTTAGAGCCCCTACATGTGTTATTGCGCAAAGGTGAGAACTGGGTATGGGGGAAAAAAAAAAAATTGCTTTTGAGAAAGCCAGAATCATTTTATACTCCAACAAGCTGCTTGTATTGTATAACCCGTTTAAAAGACTTGTGCTAGCATGTAACGCGTCGTCGTACGGAGTCGGGTGTGCATTACAACAAGCTAACGTTACGGGGAAGTTACAACCTGTCGCCTATGCTTCCAGAAGCTTGTCTAAGGCCAAGAGGGCCTACAGCATGATTGACAAAGAGGCATTAGCGTGTGTGTTCGGGGTAAAGAAAATGCATCAATATCTATTTGGCCTCAAATTTGAGCTGGAAACCGATCACAAGCCCCTCACATCCCTGTTCGCTGAAAAACAAGGGGATAAATACTAATGCCTCAGCCCGCATACAAAGGTGGGCACTCGTGCTATCAGTGTATAACTATACCATCCACCACAGGCCAGGCACCAAGAACTGTGCGGATGCATTCAGTCGGCTACCATTGCCCACCGCTGGGGTGGAAATGGCGCAGCCTACAAACTTGTTGATGGTGGCACAGCCCAGACTTGTTGATGGTCATGGAAGCGTTTGAAAATGATAAATCACCTGTCACAGCCCGCCAGATTAGGACTTGGACCAGCCAAGATCCTCTGCTGTTTTACTTAAAAAATTGTACTGCATGGGAGCTGGGCCAGCATCCCCGTTGAAATACAAGAGTCAATCAAGCTATTCCAGCGGCGAAAGGACGAGCTGTCCATTCAGGCAGACTGCCTGTTGTGGGGTAACCATGTAGTGCTACCAAAAAAGGGCAGGGAGTCGTTCATCTCGGATCTCCACAGCACACACCTGGGTAACATAATGATGAAAGCGATAGCCAGACCCCACGTGTGGTGGCCCGGTATAGACCCTGACTTAGAATCCTGTGTACAGCAATGCGGCGTGTGTGCTCAGTTGAGCAACGCGCCCAGAGAGGCACCATTAAGTTTGTGGTCCTGGCCCTCCAGACCATGGTCGAGGATCCATGTCGACTATGTGGGCCTGTTTCTCGGTAAAATGTTCCTGGTGGTGGTGGATGCTTTTTCAAAATGGATTGAATGTGAAATAATGTCGGGAAGCACCGCCACCGCCCCCATTGAAAGCCCGAGGGCCATGTTTGCCACCCACGGCCTGCTTGACATACTGGTCAGTGACAATGGGCCATGGTTCACTAGTGCCAAATTTAAAGAATTCATGACCCGCAATGGGATCAAACATGTCACCTTGGCCTCATTTAAACCAGCCTCTAATAGGCAGGCAGAGCAGGCAGTGCAAACCATCAAACAGAGCCTTAAACGAGTCACAGAAGGCTCACTCCAAACCCACCTGTCCGAGTACTGCTCAGCTACTGCACAAGAACCCACTCGCTCACAGGGGTGCCCCCGGCTGAGCTACTCATGAAAAGGACACTTAAAACCAGACTCTCGCTGGTTCACCCCAAGTTGCATGATCAGGTAGAGAGCAGGCGGCAGCAACAAAATGTAAACGATGGTCGCGCCACTGTGTCACGGGAAATTGACCTGTGTATATGGTCCCAAGTGGATCGCGGGCACGGTGACAGCTAAAGAAGGGAGTAGGGTATTTGTAGTCAAACTAGACAATGGACAAATTTGCAGAAAGCACCTGGACCAAACGAGGCTGCGGTTCACAGACTGCCCTGAATAACCCACAGCAGACACCACCTTTTTTGAGCCCACAACACACACCCAAAGGTTCAACGACACCATGCCAGACCAGGAAATCAAACCCATCACGCCAACAGCCCAGCAAAGCCAAGCTCACCTAGCAGCCCTGCAGGGCCAACAACATGCCAGCCCAGCGAGAGCACAGCCAACACACCAGAACAGACATTTGTACCGAGGCAGTCCACCAGGGAAAGAAAGGCTCCCGAGCGCCTCACCTTGTAAATAGTTTTCACTTTGACTTTGGCGGGGGAGTGATGTGTATCTGTAAAGCATGCACTCCCATGTTCCGCCACCAGGGAGCTCATCCCCTGAAGTCCCAAGGGATCTCAGCATCGCTTGGGAGCACTGTATATAAGGCCTATTCCTCACTCTGGAGTGTCTTATTAAAGACTGAGGTCACCGTTACTTTAACCTTGTGTGCAGTCTCATCTGTGTTAGGAACACAATAACCTCCATGTTGAACCTCTAATTCAACACATGCTGGTTCTCGCACTCACTCATCGACCACAAGGTGGCCTATACTGGAACTGGAAAATATCAGGTCACACTGGTGCAGTTGGAAATGACTGACCATGCAATCTGGCTTCAGAAAAAGTGGGAGTGTGGGAGGTGTTCCATTTCCCAGCACCTTGAGCAACTCAAAATTCTCTGGGGTAGGGTGAGTTAGAGGAGAGGTAGAATGATCTCATTAGAACATAATTCTTCTGCAGCTTTTTGGTGTTGCAAAAACTGGCTGTGTTTGCCAGCAATGGGTTTACTGCAACGCGATTACACCCGAGCACATCTTCAATTCACTCATTTTTATCTCTGTAGTTTTTTGTTTTGACAAAGTCAGTTTTTTTGTTTGAACTCCTATTTCAAAAAATAAGCTGTCTTCCCATCACCAACCGCACAACTGCGAAGAGAGAATGCCCCAAAAACTAAGTCAGAGGACAAAACAAGAACAAGGCAAGTAGAATGAAGGTAGGCATTCAGCCCATCTTAGCTCATCCATTCAGATTATACTGTTCCTCCTGTCACAGCAAGCAATTGTCTCGAATATTTCCAGGGCTTTTATTTCAACTATCCTACCTGAAGACCATTTCAAGTATTGATGACTGTGTGCAAAGAAAGATTTCTCAACATCAATCCTGAATTTGCCTTTTCTTCAGTTTGAACTGATTCTACTCATGGCTTTTCTATACCATTTACTACCTTAAATACCATTGAAAAATCCCATCTTTAATCACCTTTGAGTTTTTCCAGTCATTCCTCACCACTCAGCCCATAGGGATCAGTCTGGTGTTTTTTTTTCTCTTAAATGTCTCTCGCACTCAGTATTCAAACCCCATTGGACTGGTGGGGAAGAGACGACTAACACTGGTTCTCGTTGCCTTGGGTTTCCCCCTGTCCCGTTATGGACTGGACAGTTGGATTTTTATGCGAGATAACCAAACATTTCAATAATTAAAACCCGATACAGAAAGTTTAGGTTTTAAATCATGAGCTTCTTACGTCAGTGTCTCAGAATTAGGGCGAGTGATGTGTTATCACTCGGTGTCCGGCACTTTCGCTGCTTCCAGGGACAAATCTGGAGTACTTGGACAGCAAGTGTGGAAATTTGTGGGATTTATCTCATGTGACTGAGTGAAAACACTGCTGGATGAAGCAAATGGTGAAATCAATGTGATTTCACTTTGGGATCAAGTTGATGGCAAAACTAAATGTTGTGCACCTTCTTAAATGGCGAGATTTTAAAAGAGTATTGAAGCAGACATGGCTCATTAAAAAGGCAGCATTGCAAAAGGATATGGCCATGAAAAAAATCAAACAGACATGCATCTGGTTGGATAGAATACACAAACTTAGAGAGAATGATGGAGATAAGACCAAAGTTGGCACCATTGTCTTCCTTTTTAGTAAGGATTTAAAAGTAATGGAATAAGTAGTGTGGATTCACTAGGATATTACCAGGGATGAGGAGTTCATCATGAAAATATTCCCCCCATCCCACCCACTAGATCTAAAAAAGTTAAAGGACGACCTAAGATAGTTACAAAAGATTAAATGATGGACTGTTTCAAAAGAATCTGATCAGTAAGAGTAATGAGGGCACACATTTAAGATCATGCAAAGAATTAAAGGAAAGTTTAGAAACAAATTTTTGCAGGGAGTGATTAGAATGTGGAATTCTCTGCCATAAACTGTTATCGAAACTAAAAATTGTTAAAAGGGAATTAACTGTTTGCTTCAAGAGGAAGAATATTAAAAGCATGCAAGTTTGAGTTTATGATATCTCAATTTCATCGATCCCATTTCTTGAGGTAGATTCCATTCTAGTCTTGCCAGATCCCCACACATCACAAGTGCAGCCAGCTCCCAGATTACCTGCGACACTCCCAAATAGCCCAATCCCTGCCCAGTCCCTCCCAAGGCAACACTAGGACCCATTTCCCACTGCTCTCCCAACCTCAAGTTCTCTTGCACCTACATGTGTTGCAACTTCTAGAGGGCCTGCGCCATCAATCCCAGTATTAAGGTACATGTTGGGCTGCTATCCTACTGCATACGAACATCAAAGCTGAAAGATAGCAATGGAGTGCACCAGTAAAGGAACACAAGACACACCAGGAGATATACATAAGCAACATTAAGAGGAGAGTAGGTTACAGAAATACATATAAACCACAGTGAATTGTGTAAAAGTTAGACAGACAGATTTGGATTTATATAGTGCCTTTCACGACCACTGGACGTCTCAGTGCTTTACAGCCAATGAAGTATTTTTGGAGTGTAGTCACTGTTGTAATGTGGGAAACGCAGCAGCTAATCTGCGCACAAGCAAGCTCTCACAAATAGTAATGTGATAATGACCAGATAATCTGTTTTTTTGTTATGTTGATTGAAGGATAAAATATTGGCCAGGACACTGGGGATAACTCCCCTGCTCTTCTTCAAAATAGTGCCATGGGATCTTTTACGTCCGCTTGAGAGCAGATGGGGCCTCAGTTTAATGTCTCATCCGAAAGACGGCACCTCTGACAGTGCAACACTCCCTCAGCACTACACTAGAGTGTCAGCCTAGATTATGTGCTCAAGTCCCTGAACCTTCTGACTCAGAGGCAAGAGTGCTACCTAATGAACCACAGCTGACACTGAAATTAGTAAATTAAAAGCTAATTGCTTATTTTCTCTAGATTTCTTTAGGATGCTAATCTCTGGTTAGAGCTGCTTTTTATTCACTTATAATTCGTTAATACAAAATTACAATACTTGAGCCAAGTCAGAGACTTTGCAGAGATGAGAAACTAGTTAAGACAAGATATTTGTATTTATACTGGAGAGGTGACAGTCAAGATATTGGAACAGTTTTCAAAATTAAAATAGTTGATGGGTGAATAAGGACAGTCTGTGGTAGTCAATTTAAAATTGTCATTTGGGGGAGGCTTATTTTTGCTTCACAATTGTTAAAAGCATTGAATATTTATTTCAGTTGAAACATTGCATTTGTTAAGAGCAGATAAACATTTGAAGCAGATGGTACAGGAAGAGAGCAAGTACAGCAACAGCAATATACTGCCAGCGCATCACAGGAGTGTCAACAAACATTTGACACCGAACCACAAAGATATTGAGCCAAATGACGGAGGTAGGTTTTAAGATGTGTCTTAAAGGAGGAAAGAGAGGTAGAGGGGCAGAGAGATTTAGGGAGGGAATCCCAGAGCTTAGGGTCTCAGGAGTTTAAGGTACAGCCAACAGTGGTGAAGCAATTCAAATCGGAGACGTGCAGGAGGCCAGAATTGGACAAGTGCAGATATCGGAGGGTTGTAGGGCTGGAGGAATATACAGAATTAGGGAGGGGTGAGGCCATGGAAGGATTTTAAAACAAAGATGAGAGTTTTGAAATTGAGGCATTGCTCAACCGGGAGCTAATGTAGATCAGCGATCACAGAGGCGATGGGTGAATGGGATGTGGTGCGAGTTACGATAAGAGCATCAGAGTTTTTGATGAGCTCAAGTTTATGGATGGTGGAAGAGTGCATTGGCATAATCAAGCCTAGAAGTAACAACGACATGGTCGAGAGTTTCAGCAGCAGGTGAGCTGAGGCAGAAGCAGAGTCAGGCGATGTTATGGAGGTGGAAATCTGCGGTCTTAGTGATGTTGTGGGTGTGTGGTTGGATGATTTTCTCAGGGTCAAATACAACACCAAGGTCTCGAACAATCTGGTTCAGCCTCAGACAGTTCCAGGGACAGAAAGAATCTAAATAACTATAGAAAGAGAGATATTCTTCGTCATGTCTGTGGATTTCTCCACGGGACATCCCGATGATGATTTTGCAGGAATTTTTGTTTAAACACTTACTGTGGTTGGATTGTTTTGTAGTCTGGGATTTCCACTTTTTTCTTTCTGAAGACAAACCAATAGATTGCAAACCCAGCAATAAGGGAGAAGAGAAAAATGTCCAATGTACTGAAGAACGATTCCTCTACCACCATGGGAGACTCGGCTGTGCTGTCTGCTGTTGACGCCCCAAACTCCACATCAGAAGAATCCATGTTCCTCACTGATGAGGCTGCTGAAAGAACAAATGATCACCTTAGGGAAAATTCAAAGCAGAAATCAGCTTTCCCAACACACTTAAGAAGCCAAATACTGCAAGTTCCTTTTCTAGAAATGTCTTCAATGTCAAAAGATTCGTGAAATACGTTAGATACAGACTATAGAACATCTGGATGTCTCAATCGATGAGCAATGGCACAGGGGTGGGGAAAGAGGGGTAAAGCACTGAATGCAATGGCCCGGAATTGGCGGTGGGTAATAAGAGCGAACGAACAGGATTCACTATTATTACCCCTTTGAAACTGACTGCAACTTCAAGTAGCGGATGTGCTACAGCCCAACAGAAATTCTAAAGTTGCGGGCAGTCATTCATTGCTCCATCACAGACTGCGTTGTGGCCCCTCCCTCCCCCACAGAGCCAGCAATCAGTGAAACTGACAAAAACTTTGGCTTTAATGCAGTAATACCGCTGTTAAATATCCCTTAAAAGCTAGACTCTTTTGGATTAGGTGTAACTGGGATTGTTAAACAACGTATTGACTGCTAAGAAAATGTTATGGCCCTGAAAAGCTAATCTTAATTTTGTGAAGTGTCAAATTTATCCATTTTAATAAAAATTACAATTTAAGACCTTTTTAATTTTTTTTTAAAGTTTTTTTAAAATCTTTATTTCAGGTTTACCTTTTCCCCATGAGAGAGCCCCAATCTTTGTTTTGCTTTCTAAAACATTTTTTAAAAGTTAGAATCAAAGGAGCTTACTCAATTCCTGGTTCTCGGTCTATGAGAATTCTGCATTGTGATTGGCTGCTTAGACAGCTTGTTGACATCACAGCAGTTTGCATTAAGGATTCCCCGTTAAGTGATGCTGATTTCAACTGTACGTCAGAAAAGCCAAACTTTTCGCCTCCGAGATCGCAAGATCACTGTGGGAAGCTTACATCGGGGCCAGCTGCAAATACCTTTGCTTCGCTACTGACCGCAAATTACGGGCCAATGTTGTGGGGAAGACCAAATCTAGGGGTTATTAATATAAGATAGTCACTAATAATTCAATACGGAATTCAGGAGAAACTTCTTCACCCAAAGAGTGGTTAGATTGTGGAACTTGCTATCTTTGAGTAGTTGAGGCGAGTAGCATAGATGCGCTTAAGGGGCAGCTGGGCAAATACATGAGGGAGAAAGACATAGAAGCTGATAATGTGATATGAAGTAGGCTGGGAGGATGCTCGTGTGCAGCATGGGATGTATGCTGTAAATTCAATGCAATACACCTGAAAAAGAAATGCCACATTCAGAACCCCGGTTACAATGAATCCAGCCTATCTGCCCATCAGTAATAATAACTTTTATTTGTATAGTGCCTTTAACGTAGTCAAACATCCCAAGGCACTTCATAACAATTTAACAACATGTTAAATATTGACCATTGAGAGAAAGAGAGAAAAAGCATGAGAAGAAAGTGTAAAAAGAGGCTAAAGGCTCGGGTCCTCACGTAATACCTTCTCTCGCTATTTTTGGAGTTCGGAGTTTAATAGATGAAAATACCAGCATCACCAGCAACGGTGAAAGTACCGAACTTGTATCCAGCAGGTAATGGGTCTTAGAATTCTTTTGGGGGTGGGGGTTGGGAGAAGAATCCATTGGGAGAGGACTGGGAGAAATTTAGAATCCAACAGAGGAGGACTAAGGGTTTAATTAGGAGGGGGAAAATAGAGTATGAGAGTAAGAGGGAACATAAAAACTGACTGCAAAAGCTCCTGTAGATATGTGAAGAGAAAAAGATTAGTGAAGACTAATGTAGGTCCCTTGCAGTCAGAATCAGGTGAATTCATAATGGGGAACAAGGAAATGGCAGACCAATTGAACAAATACTTTGGTTCTGTCTTCACTAAGGAAGACACGAATAACCTCCCGAAAATACTAGCGGACAGAGGGTCTAGCGAGAAGGGGGAACCGAGGGAAATCCTTTAGTCAGGAAATGGGGTTAGGGAAATTGAAGGGACTGAAGGCCGATAAATCCACAGGGCCTGATAGTCTGCATCCCAGAGTACTTAAGGAAGTGGCCCTAGAAATAGTAGATGCATTGGTGGTCATTTTACAACATTCCATGGACTCTGGTTCAGTTCCTATGGATTGGAGGGTAGCTAATGTAACCCCACTTTTTTTTTTTTTAAAAAAGGGAGAGAGAAAACAGGGAATTATAGACCGGTTAGCCTGACATCGGTGGTGGGGAAAATGCTGGAATCAATTATTAAAAATGTAATAGCGCATTTGGAAAGCAGTGACAGGATCGGATCAAGTCAGCATGGATTTATGAAAGGGAAATCATGCTTGACAAATCTTCGAGGATTTTTTGAGGATGTAACTAGTAAAGTGGATAAGGGAGAACCCAGTGGGGATGTGGTGCATTTGGACTTTCAAAAGGCTTTTGACAAGATCCCGCACAGGAGATTAGTGTGCAAAATTAAGGCACATGGTATTGGGGGTAATGTATTGACGTGGATAGAGAACTGGTTGGCAGACAGGAAGCAAAGAGTAGGAATAAACGGGTCCTTTTCAGAATGGCAGGCAGTGACGAGTGGGGTGCCGCAGGGTTCAATGCTAGGCCCCAGCTATTTACAATATACATGAATGATTTAGACAAAGAAATTGAATGTAATATCTCCAAGTTTGCAGATGACACTAAGCTGGGTGGCAGCACGAGCTGCGAGGAGGATGCTAGGAGGCTGCAGGGGGATTTGGATAGGTTAGGTGAATGGGCAAAAGCATGGCAGATGCAGTATAATGTGGGTAAGTGTGAGGTTATCCAATTTGGTAGCAAAAACAGGAAGGCAGATTATCTGAATGGTGACAGATTAGTAAAAGGGGAGGTGCAACGAGACCTGGGTGTCATAGTACATCAGTCATTGAAGGTAGGCATGCAGGTACAGCAGGCAGTAAAGAAAGCAAATGGCATGCTGGCCTTCATAGCGAGGGGATTTGAGTATAGGAGCAGGGAGGACCTACTACAGTTGTACAGTGCCTTGGTGAGACTACACCTTGAGTTTTGTGTACAGTTTTGGTCTCCTAATCTGAGGAAGGACATTCTTGCTATTGAGGGAGTGCAGCGAAGGTTCACCAGACTGATTCCTGGGATGGCAGGACTGACATATGAAGAAAGACTGGATCGACTAGGCTTGTATTCACTGAAATTTAGAAGAATGAGAGGGGATCTCATAGAAACATAACATTGACGGGATTGGACAGGTTAGATGCAGGAAGAATATTCCCGATGTTGGGAAAGTCCAGAACGAGGGATTACAGTCTGAGGATAAGGGGTAAGCCATTTAGGACCGAGATGAGGAGAAACTTCTTCATTCAGAGAATTGTGAACCTGTGGAATTCTCTACCACAGAAAGTTGTTGAGGCCAGTTCGTTAGATATATTCAAAAGGGAGTTAGATGTGACCCCTACGGCTAAAAGGGATCAAGGGGTATGGAGAGAAAGCAGGAATGGGGTACAGAAGTTGCACGATCAGCCATGATCATATTGAATGGTGGTGCAGGCTCGAAGGGCCGAATGGCCTACTCCTGCACCTATTTTCTACGTTTCTATGTTTCATAACACACTATTTAAATCATTATCATCATCGGCAGTCCCTGGGAATCTCGGAAGACTTGCTTCCACTCTAAAAATAAGTCATTAGGTGGCTGAACAGTTCAATACAAGAACCACAGTCCCTGTCACAGGTGGGACAGATAGTCGTTGAGGGAAAAGGGTGGGTGGGACAGATTTGCCGCACGCTCTTTCCGCTGCCTGCGCTTGATTTCTGCACGTTCTTGGCGATGAGACTCGAGGTGCTCAGCGCCCTCCCGGATGCACTTCCTCCTCTTAGTGTGGTCTTTAGCCAGGGACTCCCAGGTGTCAACGGGGACGTTGCACACTCTCCGGGAGTTTTTGAGGGTATTTAAATACAGTCTAAAGCAATACAGAATAGAGGGGTCACAAAAGCCATATGCAATACCACCACCGTTTACAGTCACCAACGTTAGGTACAGGTCAGAGGGGAAACTGAACACGTCATAAGATTTGTGAAGATAAGAACAGAAGGAGGACATTCAGCCATTCAATTAGGTCATGGCTGATCTGTATCTCAGTTCCATTCACATTTGGGAGGATAAAATCCACAATTGTAGTGGTCCCATTGAGTGTGCAGAATTTTCCAGAAGTGTCAAAAACACTCGCTGGCATCCTAGTGACAACATTTAAGCTACAGGTCATAAAAAGCCAATTTGTTCATAAAATTCATCAGTGGAGTCTATATACAGGTTGGACCTCCCTTGTCCGGCACCACCCTTCGTCCGGCATGATTCCGGCAGTGCATGCGCAGAACGTGGCCAACCTCCACCCCGACTTAGTGAGACAGAGAGCCTGCTGGGGCTGCGCCGACACCCGCTGGGGCTATGCCGACACTCGGCCCGGAAAGGGCCTGCCAACACTTCCTTGACGGCCTGCTGACGCTTCAGACCCGCCCAGGATGCCAACCTCCTCTTCTCTGCCCGCCCCCCCTATCCCCTCCCAGGCCGCGGATCGCCCCTCATTTGGCAAAATCCCTTATTCGGCACAGGCCAGGTCCCGAGGGAGCCGAATAAGGGAGGTTCAACTTGTACTCTGTAAATATATTCCAGAAAAATGATTCTACTGCATTTGTCCTCAGATCTAAACCTACATGTTCCTGCATTGTAATGGCGGGCCAAATACGGCCTCGGGCTATATCCCGCCCGCCAATGGATTCAAGGACATGATTATTTGTAACACTTAGAGCTCCAATTGGGTCCCCTTGATCATGGGTCCCCTTGATCAAATGACTGATTGGTGATTTGTCCACTTGGAGGACAAGACTCACCCAGCAAGTTTCTCTGGAATGTGTAATTAGAACCGGCCTGCCTACGTAATCAGTGACTTTGCAAAGTGTAATTTGGGCCATTCTGACTGCCGACTCCAGACATAACGGAGCTCACTCACAGGGCAAGAGATTCTCCCACCCCCCAAACAAGTTCCTGCCCCACCCATCCTCACCCAAGTTCCTGACCTAATCCCTCACAACCGCCCACCCCCAAGTTCCTGACCTAATCCCCCACCCCCAGTTGCTGACCTGCTCCCCCACCCCCCACCCACAAGTTCCTGACCTAATCCCCCACCCCAAGTTGCTGACCCACTCCCCCCCCCCACTCAGCCCAAGTTGCTGACCTCATCACCCCCCAACGCCCAAGTTCCTGACATTCTTCCCCCACTGCCCCCCCACCTCCCCCCTCCTTGACCTTTTCCCCCTGCCCAAGTTCCTACCCCACAGATTCATGACCTTCTCCCTCCCCGCCATAGAGGGGGCATTGTGTTGATCACAGATTGTTAACAGGTTCATTGGGTATGGGTATGAAGTGAATGTTATGACTTCTGGATTTCGTCCAGTCTTGCCAGCTGGATCACACGCTCAACAGCCACCCCCCCCCCCCCCCAGACTTGGATCACGTTCTTCCGCCATGCCCACTGTGCTCTCCGTACTCTTTAACCCCCACCTCGTTCTTGACCTCCTCTCCCCCAGATTCCCCTTCTCCTTCGCTCTCTCCCCCTCCCTCCTCTGTTCTCACCACTGATCCAGTGAGGGACCTTTGCCCAGTGCTGAGGAAAGTGTGGGCTACGCCACACTGCAGCCGCAACTGTGGGGTACTGCACATGCTCGGCCAGACCTCGGTGACATCGCGCATGAGGGGATTGGGTGCGCATGCGCAAAAGGGGCGGGACCAACTGCGCGCGTATGCAGAAGGACACAAAAATGCTCTTGCAGATAATCACTCCGAAAGGTACCTCACATTTGTGGGTGTTGAACTTCATTTGCCAATGATATGCCCATTCTGCAAGTTTATTAATGTCCTCCTGTAATTTGTTGCTGTCCTCTTCAGTATTGTCTACCCACCCCCGCCCAATTTGATGTCATCTGTAAATTTAGAAATTGTGTTTTTGATTCCAAATCGTTAATATAAATTGTGAACAGTGGTCTCAGCATTGATCCTTGTGGAACACCACTAGCCACCTTCTGCCATTGTGAATAGCTACCTTTTACCCTACTCTCCTGCTTTCTGTCTTGAAGCCAGCCAAGCTATCCATTCTGCTACTTGTCCCCGGACTCTGCATTTTCTGACCTTGCTCATGAGTCACGAGACCTTATCGAAGGCTTTTTGAAAATCTAGATAAATTACATCTACTGCATTACCATTATCTACTCTCTCTGTTGCCTCTTCAAATAATTAATTGAGGTTGGTCAAGCAAGACTTTCCCTTTTGAAATCCATGCTGACTATTCATGGTTATATTTTTGATTTCCAGATGTTCTTCTATTTTCTCCTTTAGTAGGGATTCCAATATTTTTCCGACCACCGATGTTAAGCTGACTGGTATATAATTACTTGGACATGTTCTACCCCCCTTCTTAAAATATAGGTATTATGTTAGCTATCCGCCAGTCCTCTGGCACGACACCATTTTCTAATTAATTATTAAATATGTGTAGTAATGCCTCTGCTATCTCTTCCCTAGATTTAAAAGAAATGCATGGATGCAATCCATCTGGACATGGGGTTTTATCCTCTGAGTTTTATTAGTTTATTTAATATATCCCCTTTTTATTTTAAATGTACTTATCTCATTACTAATCTCATTATCCAATTTCATATCCACCTCTTCTATCTTCCTGGTAAATAATCACGAGGAAATAAAGTTAGATGGAGATATTATAAAAATGATGGTGGTATTTCCCAGAATTTAGATGGTTAAGTGGCGATCTGATAGGATAGATAGAGACAGACAAACTATTTCCGCTGGTTGGGAATTCTAGGACTAGGGAGCATAGTCTAAAAATGAGAGCCCGACCTTTCAGTAGTGAAATTAGGAAACACTTCGACACACAAAGGGTGGTAGAAGTTTGGAACTCTCTTCCGCAAACTAAAATTGTTAATTTTAAATCTGATAATGATAGCTGTTTGTTAACCAAAGGTATTAAAGGGATATGGGCCAAAGGCAGGTATATGGAGTTAGGTCACAGATCAGCCATGATCTCATTGAATGGCGGAAAATGCTCGAGGGGCTGAATGGCCTACACCTGTTCCTGTGAGCCAATGAACTAACTTAAGAGAGTTTGCTGGGAAATTAGAAGTTAGCTTAGCATACAAAATAAAACCAGGTAACTGAGACGTTACGTTATTAGCTTGGTAGATAGTGGGAAAACTAACAGCTAGTTTAGCATAGCGAATCGGTAACATCATTGTAGGATAGCGTGTGTGCGTCATCAATTGAATAAAGCATTGTACTTGGAACCGGAACACTTGCCAGATGAAGGCTTTTTGGCTGTAAAAGTTTGAAAGATAAAGAAGTTATTAAATGCAGCTACTTTTCACAGAAAAGCAGACAGATAATGTTCTGAGGACAGACGAGATAAGTAAAGCTGCGTGACATGGGGTTTGAACTCTGATTCAAAATGGACACCATGGTGTAAAGTCCTGTCCCCTCAGTACAGATTCACACGAGGTATGTAGTGAAGTCAAGGTCACTCTGGACCTGCACCTTTATTTCACAGCTCTGGAATGCTGCACTTGCCTGAGACCTGTCCTTATATACCTGTCTCTTGCAAGTGCACCCCTGGTGATAAGGTATGCTGGTGGTTACAGGTCATATCTTATTACAGTCATGTATAGCATGTTGGGATACAGTTGTATATAATAATGTAAGATACATGACACATGGGAAGATTACTAATTGGGTGGGGGAGATCATATTAAGTCAGGTGACAGAAAGAATCCAATCAAGGGAAAAGGGGCAGATTAGAGATCACTACAAGCATAGAATTATATAAAAGCAGACATTTTGGAACCAAAATTGCCCCCCCTCCACCCTAAAAAGTGGTGCCCCTATCGTTTTTTTTGTTTTTTCTCTCCGTCTCAATCCATGGGGCGGAGATTCGCGTGATATTCAGTTCTTTAACCTTTTTTCCGGTCAGGGCGGACCGACATCGGTCGGAGTCATCAGCGTCGTGCTGACGTATCACAAATGTCCCTCCCCTTCAGTTAAAGGGGAGGGGCACTGCGAACTCTGCGGTCACGTCATTGGAGTCGGCCATCAACTAAAATAAAATGGTGGCTGCGGCAGCGTGCCCTCCCTTTTAAGGGCGGACGTGCTGCCCAACCACACACAGCTTCCCGCCAGGAAAGCTGTCGGGGGCATTGAGCTGTGGCCAATCCACTCCTGCGGGGCAATTTCCCACGCAGGGCGGAAAGGGGTCGTCGCCGGTCGGGTGGCCTCTTTGAGGCGGTCACGGCTCTTAAAGGGGCAATTTTGTCCCCTTTGTGCTTAGTAAAGTTAATGCAGCAAGAGAATAGTGAAGTGCATGTCTACACATCTGTACTCATGTTTGTTTAATCTACTCTGCTCAAAGTGCTTTGCATATTGACTGAAGAAATAAAGGTATTGAACCTGAAGCAATTACTATTTTTGTTACTACTCAAGTGAAGAGACAACGTGGGTCTCACTTCACTTACAACAACCTGTCCTGGCCTAGTCTACAAGTGACTCCAGTCCCACAGTACATGGTTGATTCTTAATGCCCTCGGGGTAACTAGGGATGGGAAACAAATATTTCACGTATCAATTGTCTCCAGATCCCAAGAACAAATAATAAAAATGAGTTAGCCTTGACAATTGGAGCTGTCCTATTTAAGTGGCTTTCAACGACTGGCCAACTATTATCAGGATCCCAAGAAGGTAAGAAATAGGAGGAGTCGGCCATACGGCCCCTCGAGCCTGCTCCGCCATTCAATAAGATCATGGGTGATCTATGACCTCAACTCTAATTTGCATTGGATCATTGGACTGCATTGAAAAATGGATAGAACCATACAATAATGCAGCCAAAACACAAAATCCCCAAATCTAATAAAATTTAGAAGTCAATGGTCACATTAAAAGTAACCTGCCAAGATGTTGTTCTTTTAAAAAGATAAGCAGCCAGGAAGATTTTTTAAAAACTGGGTCTAGTAAAGGTGCTGCACCAGTGGTAGAGGCACGGGCTGGCAGTAATGCCGTGAGGCCTGTGCATTCGACTGGCCAAAACGCCACGGCTGGTACGCAAGTGGCCAGAACAACAGACCGACATCACAAACAAACCAGTATGTCTGGTCATTTATTTCATTGCTGCAGACTGACTGCCACGTCTCCCACATTGCAACAGTGATAACACTTCAAAAAAAGTACTGCATTGGTTGTAAAACACTTTGGGACATCCTGAGGTTCTGAAAGGTGCGATATAAATCCAAGTCTGTCCTTACATCCAAGTACACGAGGCAAAAACCTTTATCTCAATTATGGTAAAGCGATCAGCCAGTTCCTTAAAGCTTGACCAGTTCCACACATGACTGGCTTCAATAATTACACTTCGAAACGACTGGATCGACTAGACTTATATTCACTGGAATTTAGATGAATGAGAGGGGATCTCATGGAAACACAAAATTCTGACGGGATTGGACAGGTTAGATGCAGATAGAAACATAGAAACATAGAAACATAGAAACATAGAAACATAGAAACATAGAAACATAGAAACATAGAAAATAGGTGCAGGAGCAGGCCATTCAGCCCTTCTAGCCTGCACCGCCATTCAACGAGTTCATGGCTGAACATGAAACTTCAGTACCCCCTTCCTGCTTTCACGCCATACCCCTTGATCCCCCGAGTAGTAAGGACTTCATCTAACTCCCTTTTGAATATATTTAGTGAATTGGCCTCAACTACTTTCTGTGGTAGAGAATTCCACAGGTTCACCTCTCTCTGGGTGAAGAAGTTTCTCCTTATCTCGGTCCTAAATGGCTTACCCCTTATCCTTAGACTGTGACCCCTGGTTCTGGACTTCCCCAACGTTGGGAACATTCTTCCTGCATCCAACCTGTCCAAACCCGTCAGAATTTTAAACGTTTCTATGAGGTCCCCTCTCACTCTTCTGAACTCCAGTGAATACAAGCCCAGTTGATCCAGTCTTTCTTGATAGGTCAGTCCCACCATCCCGGGAATCAGTCTGGTGAATCTTCGCTGCACTCCCTCAATAGCAAGAATGTCCTTCCTCAAGTTAGGAGACCAAAACTGTACACAATACTCCAGGTGTGGCCTCACCAAGGCCCTGTACAACTGTAGCAACACCTCCCTGCCCCTGTACTCAAATCCCCTCGATATGAAGGCCAACATGCCATTTGCTTTCTTAACCGCCTGCTGTACCTGCTTGCCAACCTTCAATGACTGATGTACCATGACACCCAGGTCTCGTTGCACCTTCCCTTTTCCTAATCTGTCACCATTCAGATAATAGTCTGTCTCTCTGTTTTTACCACCAAAGTGGATAACCTCACATTTATCCACATTATACTTCATCTGCCACGCATTTGCCCACTCACCTAACCTATCCAAGTCACTCTGCAGCCTCATAGCATCCTCCTCGCAGCTCACACTGCCACCCAACTTAGTGTCATCCGCAAATCTGGAGATACTACATTTAATCCCCTCGTCTAAATCATTAATGTACAATGTAAACAGCTGGGGCCCCAGCACAGAACCCTGCGGTACCCCACTAGTCACTGCCTGCCATTCCGAAAAGTACCCATTTACTCCTACTCTTTGCTTCCTGCCTGACAACCAGTTCTCAATCCACGTCAGCACACTACCCCCAATCCCATGTGCTTTAACTTTGCACATTAATCTCCTGTGTGGGACCTTGTCGAAAGCCTTCTGAAAGTCCAAATATACCACATCAACTGGTACTCCTTTGTCCACTTGATTGGAAACATCCTCAAAAAATTCCAGAAGATTTGTCAAGCATGATCTCCCTTTCACAAATCCATGCTGACTTGGACCTATCATGTCACCATTTTCCAAATGCGCTGCTATGACATCCTTAATAATTGATTCCATCATTTTACCCACTACTGAGGTCAGGCTGACCAGTCTATAATTCCCTGCTTTCTCTCTCCCTCCTTTTTTAAAAAGTGGGGTTACATTGGCTACCCTCCACTCGATAGGAACTGATCCAGAGTCAATGGAATGTTGGAAAATGATTGTCAATGCATCCGCTATTTCCAAGGCCACCTCCTTAAGTACTCTGGGATGCAGTCCATCAGGCCCTGGGGATTTATCGGCCTTCAATCCCATCAATTTCCCCAACACAATTTCCCGACTAATAAAGATTTCCCTCAGTTCCTCCTCCTTACTAGACCCTCTGACCCCTTTTATATTCGGAAGGTTGTTTGTGTCCTCCTTAGTGAATACTGAACCAAAGTACTTGTTCAATTGGTCTGCCATTTCTTTGTTCCCCGTTATGACTTCCCCTGATTCTGACTGCAGGGGACCTACGTTTGTCTTTACTAACCTTTTTCTCTTTACATACCTATCGAAACTTTTGCAATCCGCCTTAATGTTCCCTGCAAGCTTCTTCTCGTACTCCATTTTCCCTGCCCTAATCAAACCCTTTGTCCTCCTCTGCTGAGTTCTAAATTTCTCCCAGTCCCCAGGTTCGCTGCTATTTCTGGCCAATTTGTATGCCATTTCCTTGGCTTTAATACTATCCCTGATTTCCCTAGATAGCCACGGTTGAGCCACCTTCCCTTTTTTATTTTTACGCCAGACAGGAATGTACAATTGTTGTAATTCATCCATGCGGTCTCTAAATGTCTGCCATTGCCCATCCACAGTCAACCCCTTAAGTATCATTCGCCAATCTATCTTAGCCAATTCATGCCTCATACCTTCAAAGTTACCCTTCTTTAAGTTCTGGACCATGGTCTCTGAATTAACTGTTTCATTCTCCATCCTAATGCAGAATTCCACCATATTATGGTCACTCTTCCCCAAGGGGCCTCGCACAATGAGATTGCTAATTAATCCTCTCTCATTACACAACACCCAGTCTAAGATGGCCTCCCCCCTAGTTGGTTCCTCGACATATTGGTCTAGAAAACCATCCCTTATGCACTCCAGGAAATCCTCCTCCACCGTAGTGCTTCCAGTTTGGCTAGCCTAATCTATGTGTATATTAAAGTCACCCATTACTCCTGCACCTATTTTCTATGTTTCTATGACCCTGAGCTAAACAAAGTTCAAAATGTCACACGTGAATTATTCATCATTTCCCAATTTGAACTGCGTCAACAATTTCAACACACATGCTAGCACGTTACTCTGACACAGCAGTCCTCTGGACTTTGGTTTCCTCAGCTCTTTACACAAGGTGCTGTCAACTGGCTAAATGACATTGCAGGATTCCACTTGCTTGTGAACTAATCTGCAGATGGAACGCCTCTATTTTCCTTTTTTGGATTTCTGTTTACTAGAGAAAGTGACGAGCGGAAAGTGAACCAGTTTCACAATCGCACTCTCGTCACATGTTGTATAACAAGGAACTTGGACATATTATCACGGGATCCTAAACAAATCTGGCACTATGCAATCTTTGTGTCATTTTTTTTGAAATGAAGGAAAAGATGAAGTCTTCACAAGTATTAGCTTTCCCTCCTATACTTTGCAACATTGGTGGGCTTCTGCACTATGGATTCCTCAACTGAAGAAAAAGGGTTATTTAGCTGGAATTATAGCGAGGAAGGCAGATAATGTTTGAATTCATTTATAAAAAAATGCTGCCAATCAACAAAAGATGATAAGGCAGAAAACTGCTGAACGTAACTTGAAACGATGATTTAAAAGCTATGATTCTTTGGCCTGAAATAACAGTATAGTCACAACAACTTTTTAAAATTTAGCACCTTGAACATAATAAAACGTCCCAAGGCACTTCACAGTAGTGTTAGAAGACAAAACAGATCAATTTGACACCGAACCAAAGAAGAAATTAGGGCAGATGACCAAAAGCTTGGTTAAAGAGGCAGGTTTTAAGGAGTGTCTTAAAGGAGGAAAGAGAGGTAGTGAGGCGGAGGTTTAGGGAGGGAATTCCAGAGCTTGGGGCCTAGGCAACAGAAGGTTGAGCAGTTATAATCAGGGATGCTCAAGAGGGCAGAATTTGAGACATCTCGCAGGGGCGGGGGGGGGGGGGGTTGGTTGAGAGACTGAAAGAGATTACAGAGATAGGGAGGGGCGAGGCCATGGAGGGATTTATAAACAAGGATGAGAATTTTGAAATCGATGCATTGCTTAATCGGGAGCCAATGTAGATCAGCAAGCACAGGGTGATGGGTGAACAGGACTTGGTGCGAGTTAGGGCATGGCAGCCAAGTTTTGGATGACCTCAAGTTGACGTAGTGTAGAATGTGGGAGGCCAACCAGGAGTGCATTGGAGTAGTGAAATCTAGAGGTAACAAAGGCATGGATGAAAGGTTCAGCAGCAGAAGATCTGAGGCATGGGTGGAGGCAGGCAATGTTAGAGGTGGAAATAGGCGATTTTATTTATGCCACGTATGAGAGAGTGGTCATGATCGTAAGCCACACTCTGATAGATCAGAGTGACTTCAGCAGTGCGAAGCTACCAAGGAGCAAATCAAGATTTGGCTATCTGACAATGTGAAACCTGAAAGTGCCACTGGAACTAGGCACAAGTGAAGGGAGTTTAAACAGGAAATGGGCATTCCCTGCTGCATTCTCAGCTTCAATACTTTTGGACAGGACTATTTCCTGGATCACTGTATTAGCTAGTTGCAGACAGCTCTCCAAAATTGCTATTTTTGCTCTCTTATGGGGGGGGCGCAGATGTCTCAGTGAAGGTCAGAGGGACGTGCAGCAATGCGCCAGAGGACACAGCTCAGACCAGGATCAGGTTCCGGGCTCCAGTTAATTTGCTCAGATATTTAATATACCTTTGTGATAAATATTTTAATGGATAGTGGGCTTATCTACATACAACTTTTAGCTATACCGAGCGGCGACACATGGATACTTCAAATATTACATATTTGTCCTCTTGCACTGCATTAGAATAATTCCCTGAAGATAAGCCAAAGTTGCCAATATTTAACTTCTGCTAGGGGCAAGGTATATGATCTCAAAATCAGCCATGTACCCAAGGGGCCAATAAAACAAACCTGGTGAAGAGACAATCTGCGCCCATCTCGAGTCGCCGGAGATGAGCTGCATGTGCTTTAATCCCAGTTCGCTGTCCAGTTGTTGCAGCATTAGCCACTCAGTGACCAATATCCTTCAGTTCACTGTCAGCACCACCAAACTGCCCAATAGCTCGAAGACAGTCACCCATCAGAAATCATTTGGGAGAGATGGTCTTACGCTGGGAAGAATGGGCAATAGCTCCAGTAGAAAAGCAGCTGGTGCAAAGCCCCAGTAAAAAGATTTACAACTCTGGGTAGCCTGCTGTACCACTGATGGACAGCACCCCTCGCTTGGGTTTGAGTAAATGTGTAGAGCCTGTCTCCCCCAGCTTGACACAGGTACAGGCAACAAAAACACAGCTACCACTCAAATCACTGTGAAAGCGCAGCTTTGAATTTTTCAATGCAGTAAAAACATATGAACATATTTGTCTCTTATCCTCTTCCCTCCCCACTCCCTTTTATCTTGTTTCTAGGGGCCCAAGTTTCCACATGATTTGCGCCTGATTTTTTAGGAGCAACTGGTGGAGAACGGACTATTTTAGAAATCGCAATTCTCCACATTTTTTTTTCTGCAGTTCTAGTCAGGTAGAACAGTTCCAGTTTAGAACAGAATTTTTTCTTCAAAAGGGGGCGTGTCCGGCCACTGACACCTGATTTGAAAGTTTCCACAGTGAAAATGTACTCCAAACTAAAGTAGAATGGAGCCAGTGAAGATTTTTGTAGAACTGAAAAAACCTGTTCTACACATTAAAAAATCAGGCGCAGGTTACAAATTAGGCGTCCAGAACGAGGTGGGGGGGAGGGGGGGGAAGGGAACTCATTAAATTTGACAATAAATCCTTATTTATACTTCTACAAATATTATACAAATAAATCCAACCTGAATAAACATTTATAAGCCAAGAAAAGATTAAATAAACCATCTTCCTATCTGTGTGAAAGTGCTTCAGCCAGGGAGAATTCTGCAGCCGTTTGTGTCGCTGAGCGGGAGGGGGAGAGAGAGAGAGAGAGAGAGAGAGAGAGAGAGAGAGAGAGAGGGGGAGGGAGGGGGAGAGGAGAGAGAGGGGCGGGGAGAGGAGAGAGAGGGGCGGGGAGAGAGGGGGGGGGGGAGGAGAGGAGAGAGGGGGGGGGAGGAGAGAGGAGAGAGGGGGGGGGGAGAGAGGGGGGGGGGGGAGAGGAGAGAGAGGGGGGGGGCGGGGAGAGGAGAGAGGGGGGGGGCGGGGAGAGGAGAGAGAGGGGGGGGAGAGGAGAGAGGGGGGGAGAGAGAGGGGGGGGGGGGAGGAGAGGAGAGAGGGGGGGGGAGGAGAGAGGAGAGAGGGGGGGGGAGAGAGGAGAGAGGGGGGGGAGGAGAGGAGAGAGGGGGGGGAGGAGAGGAGAGAGGGGGGGAGGAGAGGAGGGGGGGGGGAGACAGAGAGAGGGTGGGGAGACAGAGAGAGGGGGGGGGAGACAGAGAGAGGGGGGGGAGACAGAGAGAGGGGGGGGAGACAGAGAGAGGGGGGGGAGACAGAGAGAGGGGGGGGAGACAGAGAGAGGGGGGGGAGACAGAGAGAGGGGGGGGAGACAGAGAGAGGGGGGGGAGACAGAGAGAGGGGGGGGAGACAGAGAGAGGGGGGGGAGACAGAGAGAGGGGGGGGAGACAGAGAGAGGGGGGGGAGACAGAGAGAGGGGGGGGAGACAGAGAGAGGGGGGGGAGACAGAGAGAGGGGGGGGAGACAGAGAGAGGGGGGGGAGACAGAGAGAGGGGGGGGAGACAGAGAGAGGGGGGGGAGACAGAGAGAGGGGGGGGAGACAGAGAGAGGGGGGGGAGACAGAGAGAGGGGGGGGAGACAGAGAGAGGGGGGGGAGACAGAGAGAGGGGGGGGAGACAGAGAGAGGGGGGGGAGACAGAGAGAGGGGGGGGAGACAGAGAGAGGGGGGGGAGACAGAGAGAGGGGGGGGAGACAGAGAGAGGGGGGGGAGACAGAGAGAGGGGGGGGAGACAGAGAGAGGGGGGGGAGACAGAGAGAGGGGGGGGAGACAGAGAGAGGGGGGGGAGACAGAGAGAGGGGGGGGAGACAGAGAGAGGGGGGGAGACAGAGAGAGGGGGGGGAGACAGAGAGAGGGGGGGGGGAGACAGAGAGAGGGGGGGGAGACAGAGAGAGGGGGGGGAGACAGAGAGAGGGGGGGGAGACAGAGAGAGGGGGGGGAGACAGAGAGAGGGGGGGGAGACAGAGAGAGGGGGGGGAGACAGAGAGAGGGGGGGGAGACAGAGAGAGGGGGGGGAGACAGAGAGAGGGGGGGGAGACAGAGAGAGGGGGGGGAGACAGAGAGAGGGGGGGGAGACAGAGAGAGGGGGGGGAGACAGAGAGAGGGGGGGGAGACAGAGAGAGGGGGGGGAGACAGAGAGAGGGGGGGGGAGACAGAGAGAGGGGGGGGAGACAGAGAGAGGGGGGGGGAGACAGAGAGAGGGGGGGGGGAGACAGAGAGAGGGGGGGGAGACAGAGAGAGGGGGGGGAGAGAGAGAGAGGGGGGGGAGACAGAGAGAGGGGGGGGAGACAGAGAGAGGGGGGGGAGACAGAGAGAGGGGGGGGAGACAGAGAGAGGGGGGGGAGACAGAGAGAGGGGGGGAGACAGAGAGAGGGGGGGGAGACAGAGAGAGGGGGGGGAGACAGAGAGAGGGGGGGGAGACAGAGAGAGGGGGGGGAGACAGAGAGAGGGGGGGGGGGAGACAGAGAGAGGGGGGGGGGGAGACAGAGAGAGGGGGGGGGGGAGACAGAGAGAGGGGGGGGGGGGAGACAGAGAGAGGGGGGGGGGGAGACAGAGAGAGGGGGGGGAGACAGAGAGAGGGGGGGGGAGACAGAGAGAGGGGGGGGAGACAGGTCGGGTCTTGTTGGGAGCGGGGAGCAGGAGCTGGCCGTGGGAGGAGCCCCAGTGAGGCCATTCAGCCAGGGATAGGGGCTGCGTGCTTCGGGCCCCTCCCACACAGTTCGGCGCCTGGAGCTACTGCACTTGCGTGCCGACTGTAGCGCGCATGTGCAGAGGTCCCGGCACTGTTTTCTGCGCCGTGACCTGGCTCCGCCCCCCCACAGCTCGTGCTGGCTGCGCCAAGGGCCAGAGGACCTGTAAGTAGGTGCAGAATACCGAGGATTTTTTTAGGCGCCGTTTTAGGCGCGAAAAACGGGCGCCCAGCTCGGAGGGACGCCCGTTTTTTTTCTTGTGGAAACTTGGGCCCTATGTCCCTGCCTTTTCTCTTTATTTTGCCTTCACATTCCATTTGGTACCAGACAAGCACTGCTGTCAGTTTTCTTTTGCTTCTCTTCAGTAGAAAGAAAATAGCAACTCCATGAAGGTGATTCTGTTCCACAATCCATAGCTCGAGTGAAAGTCCTCTATTAAACTATAGGGCCTCAAGACTTAATAGGGGACACGTTCACTGGTGCTAGAGTTTAATGAGAAACAACAAAGAATACCACAAAGCAAAATGCAGGTGGAGTATCTCATCCAGTCGGAGGGCTGCAACAGAGGCCATAGTTGGCCTACAGACTGTATAATGAGTACCCCTCTATTCAAAGAGCAAATGTACAAACGTGCATTTAAAAAGCACTTTTCACATCCTGAAAACATCTCAAATAGCTTCATGCTAACAAATCACTTTTGAAGCGTAGTTATTATCACTCTGCAGACAAGTTATACAGAATCTGAAGAATGAGGTCCGATCCAGTCTGTGCTGAGTTTGCGGATCTCACCTCTGGATGCAGTAAGGCTCTGCAATTTGTTCTAGTGCCCCTAGGCTGGGAATGGAAAAAAAAATAATTGATGCTCCCACTCTTGGTTGCTATGAAGTGATCCTTGGAAAAGAGTGTGTGCATATGGTTGAAGGCGAGAACAAGATTGGGTTCCATGGTGATGCTTTTCTTCCTCCCTCCCAACCACCCCAACCCTGCAGATGAAAAGTCTGCTGGCACTCTCAGTCAAGACTCCTACATGAAGGATGGCAACAGTGGGAGGGAAAGCTGCCAACCCCTGCTGAACCACACCCCAGCGACTGGGAGAGGGGGAATAAAAAGTATGGAATGCCAGACAGATCATATACAGCAGTTCCCTCACCTAGAGAAGCACTGGGCCTCTTAATGCATCCAACAGGACAATACCCAAGGTTGATGCAAAGCCTTTTCCAAACCTCAAATGATTTACTTGCCAATAAATGTAAGCCATATTAGAATTAAGTTTCCAGGGCTTCCTGGGACGGATTGACAGACTTCACTTTGGATACCCTGGTCTGTATGATCGAAATTACTGATGTACACTAATCAATAATTGTCAAGGAGAAGACGACAAACTAACTGGTCACCCAGCCACTCAAGACTATAGGTTGCCTTACTCTGATCCTAAATGTAGGCCAAATTAACAAAAGAAGGCTGTTTTCTGAAAAGCTTTCTAGTGATCTGTGGAGTCAGTCAAAGTCTACGTAGGTGTTACTTATACATGGCCTGTGAACAAAGTGGATAAATTCATTAACAATTTCATCCAATGAGGTCATTTATAGGTTTGTGTGCCCCATCGCCATTGCTATCATGCTTAAAAGAGCATTATACAGAAATTACAGCACAGAAACAGGCCATTCAGCCCAACAGATCTATGCCAGTGTTTATACTCCATTCAAGCTGCTGCCCACCCCATCAACATATTCCTCTATTTCTTTTTCATTTGTGTTTACCAAACTTCCCCTTAAAAGGTATAAATGCATCTATGCTATTCCACTCCATGTGGTAGTGAATTCCACATTCTCACCAGTCCCTGAATAAAGAAGTTCCTCCTGAATGTCTTATTGGATTTATTAGTGACGGTCCTATATTTATGGCCCCTAGTTTTAGACTCTCCCACAAGTGAAAACATTTTCTCTATGTCTGCCTTATTGAATGCCTTTATAACTTTTAAATACCTCTTAGGTCACCCCTCCATCTGCTCTTTTCTAGAGAAAGGAGTCCCAGCCTGTTTAGTCTTTCCTGATAGTTGTACCCTCTCGGTTCTGGTATCCTCCTTGTACATCTCTTTTGCACCATCTCCAGTGCTTCTAGATCCTTTTTAAAGGCTGATCCTTCACTGAGCTGGCTGGTTAGTCAGGTTCTGATGGTGGTTAATGAGGCTCATTGAGGCTGCCAAATCACAAACTGGTCACCTCCTGCTGCCTCACCCTTACCAACTGAATATAAATCAAGGATAAGCCAGTGTACGGGACGAATAAGGCCATTCCAGATGCAAGACATGCGACTGCCTTGCAGTGCAGATGTGTAGACTCTGCACAGATCTCCAGATAGGAGCAACATCAACACACCAATGGGTCACCGCAGGGTTGAGTTAAAATTCTCACCAAGAAAGCCCAATTTGCAATTCTTTTGCCATTAAAATGTTGTAAATTTGTCTGGAAACTTCCCCAAAACGCTCCTTTTTTTTTGAATTACGAGATATGTATTTCATTAGTATTCAATATATTTCCAATTTTAATACAATTCTGTAATGCGATGGCTGTGATCCATTGTTCAAATAATACAACATAGAATCTACAGCCATTTGGCCCAACTGGTCTATGCTGGTGTTTATACTCCACACGAGGCTCCTCCCACTCCAATTACTTCTTTCCACCTTTTCCTCGTGTCCCCGATTCCCTTCTCTCTCCTCAATGCATCAAGCTTGCCCTTAAATGCATCAGGCGCTGCAAGGCACTGAGACTTCCGGTGGCTATGAAAGGTGCTATATAAATGCAAGTCTGTCTTTCTTTCAAATCTATCTCTGCTTCAACCACTCCATGAGGCAGCAAATTCCACATTCTCAACACTCTAGAGAAATTCCTCCTAAATTCTTCTTTTGATCAGTAGTGGCTAGCTTATATTAATGCCCCCTTGTAAATATAGCAGTGTGGGAACTGGTCACGGTGCTACAAAATAAAAGAAAAACACAGAATACAGCACTGTAGCATAACACGAGTGACTTGAGGAAATGCTGGCGCAGAGCAAAATAGTCAAAAGTCACATGCAAGACTGATGGTGCAAGCCTCAATGTTATGAACAGATACACGCAGCCCTGGTGTGGGTCTAATCGCAGCACAAACTGAGCAGACGGTTTCTTTCAACTCATTCAAAAAATCAACCAGAAGTGAATGCAATGGAATTTAATCAGAGGAGTGACTGCAGCCCTGATATCTGGCTCCACTTCAACACCAGCTGCTTGGTGCATTCATTTCACACATCAAAACAAGCAAGTGCCTGAAAGTAACAGGGTCCATGCATATAGTCTGGCTGTTCTATGACTGTACCAGGAATTTCTGTACACCGAGGTGCTCCCAAAACAGACACAGAGAAGGAGGGCCATTCATCCCATTTTAGCTCATCCACCCAAAAAGACCATGCAGACCCCGCACCCATCCCCCACGTCCCCACACCCGCCCTCCCGCCACCCGAACCCCCGCCCCATATACCTTTTAAAATTATTCCAGGGTTTTTGCCTCCACTATTCTACCATTCCAAATGTTGCCAATTATTTGTGCAAAATTTCCCAACTTTAAGCTACATTTGTCTGACTAGTTTGATCCAATGTTCCCAAAATCCTACTGCAGAGTATCATGGTTTAGTTTGATCCAATGTTGCCTTATCCTACTGTCAATTTAATCCAATGATCCCTTATCCTACTCTCATGGTTTAGCTTGAACTAAAGCTCTGTATTCAACTTTTCTATTAGCTATCTTATATACCTGTGAAAGATCACCTCTCAGTTACTTGCTTTCAAGACTGAAAGACTCACCCCCGAGTTAGAATGCTGTGGGTTCAAGTCCCATGCCAGTACTGAGTGATTGCTGCACTGTCAGAGGTGCCGTCTTTCAGATGAGACATTAAAGAGAGGCCCCTTCTGCCTTCTCAGGTGGAAGTAAATGATCCCATGGCACTATTCGAAGAGCAAAGGGAGATCTCTCCGGTGTCCTATTTATCCTTCAATCAACATCACTAAGACAAAATGTCTGGTCATTACCATATTGCTGTTTGTGGGTCCTTGCTGTGCACAGATTGGCTTCCACGTTTCCTATGGTACAACAGTGACTACACTTCAAAAGGTACATCATTGCCTGTAAAGCACTTTGGGACATGCCAAGGATTTGAAAGGCGCTATATAAAGTTTGTCTGCCTTGTGGCTCAGGGACCAGAGCTAGGCTCAGCACTCAAGGTGTGGTCTGAGAGCATGTTAAAGATTTTGATGGGTTAAAGCAATGCTTCAAAATCGATGAAACCGTGCTTTCTTTTAATCCAGAGTTACTGCAGATGCTACGTGACAGTAATAATCAATCATTAATAAAGTCAATTTATTTTGGACTAAAGGTGCAGCATAAACGTATCAATCTTGGAATAATTCAGTAATCCTGCTGCTGGGTTCCATTTCCCCTAACTGGAGAGCACTAATCCCCACATACAAATGTCCTCTTCCTGCCAT
The DNA here is from genome assembly GCF_044704955.1 of Pristiophorus japonicus. NCBI lineage: Eukaryota > Metazoa > Chordata > Chondrichthyes > Pristiophoridae > Pristiophorus > Pristiophorus japonicus. The sequence goes on from NC_091992.1 coordinate 54,312,486, forward strand.
AGAATTTACAGCACAGAATCAGGCCATTCGGCCCAACTGGTCTATGCCAATGTTAATGCTCCATATGCACCTACTCCTATCCTACTTCTTCTAACCTCTAACCTTAGCAGCATAACTTTTTATTCCTCTCTCCCTCATGTACTTAGAGCTTCCCTCGGTCATGAAATGGAGCTGTGCAACATGAGAGAAAATGCAAAATCCGACAATGAATTGGACGACCCTTTGTCACAGAGTTGCAACCAATGGCCAGAGTGCTCTCGGAAGCACCCTGCAATGTAAGTGATCCAGTAGCAATACACAGCACAAATCAACAATCCCAGAGTTACATAAAGGACGCATGACACAGAATGCCTAACAGATTACTCATATTATCAAAAGCAAGCAGCTGAGAGTGTGTTATTCGGCAGACCAGTGATCAAAGTTGTTACTCACACAACACTACAATAAAATTTCCTCTGGGTTCAGAGAAGGTTCACTCGGTTGATTCCTGAGATGAGGGGGCTGTCTTATGAAGAAAGGTTGAGCAGGTCGGGCCTATACTCATTGGAGTTTAGAAGAATGAGAGGTGATCTTATTGAAACGTATAAGATTATGAGGGGGTGTGGCAGGGTAGATGCAGAGACGATGTTTCCCCTCGTGGAGGAATCTAGAACTAGAGGCCATAGTTTCAGAATAAGGGGTCGCCCATTTAAGACGGAGATGAGGAGGAATTTCTTCTCTCAGAGGGTCGTGAATCTTTGGAATTCTCGACCCGAGAGCTGTGGAGGGGGTCATTGAATATATTTAAGGTGGAGATAGACAGATTTTTGAACGATAGGGGAGTCAAGGGTTATGGGGAGCGGGCAGGGAAGTGGAGTTGCCATGATCTTATTGAATGGCAGAGGGGCCAAATGCCCTACTCCTGCTCCTATTTCTTAACTTATCTTAGCTCAGCTGTCATAACTTTATGCTCAACAGCAGGATTCCGTCGATCTTCCACCAAAGTTATGGTGGCGGAGCGGCAGAAGCTCCGAGGAAAATTACCTCCAAAGTGTCTCCCCTTAGAGACCTTTACAGACCAGGAAGGTTCAAGGGTCATTCCCTGGTCTGTACTGATCTCAGCCGAGGAGGCAGGGTACCACGGATGGAGGGCAATTTTTTTCTTTAATTGACTAGGGTTGTGTCCCCAATTACTGTTGGATACATGCACAGGATTGGGAGATGCCCTGACAGTGAAATAGCCAATCAGCACTCACCATCAGGGTTCACGTAACCAACGATGCATGAGAGACATCAGAGGTGACCCGTGGAACTGGTATTCCAGCGAGGAATCAATGCTTTTTTTTTAAAAAAAAAGGATTTAAAAAAATCGGGGGAGAAAAAAGAACTTGGTTTACAAAGCCACACAGGTCCCTTGAATGCGTGACTGCCTTTAAACATGCCCTCAGCAGTCATTTATTGTCAATTCAATCCACCCCTCGTGGAAAACAAAAATCTATGGCCAGTATTGAACAGAGTTTGTGTAACAAAGTCCCCAGGACTGCCCTATTGTACTTAATGTTTTCACCTTGTACAGTACGGTGTTTTAAGTACAACCACAAGCTTGGTAAATCTATATGCCACATTATACATATTGCAAAATGTTCTTTTACTATGAAATCTGTGTGTTTACTCCCCAGCCCTGCCCATCCACCCACTGATTCAATAATCTTGCATAACCAACTCAGAAGTCTATCACAGCCTTTTCACTCCCAACACGCACGCCACTTTAATCTGTGTCATTCCAAAGTACAAACGTTTGAAAGGTAATATGAACAGCTCATAATGAAATACACCTTAAGTAACTAACCCACAGAAGTAGACCCAAGAACATGGCCTCCTTATTCATGGCCACCATGTTCCCTTTCATTTAGTTGGTCACACATAGCACACGTGCTGTCCTCTAATTGGTCAGCTACTGTTTACGTTAACGAGAAGTATAAACTTCAACATTAAAATGCATTTGGTGTTAATGGAAGATGTTCAGTTTCATTAGCCTGAGTACCCACAGTATAATGGCAGCCTTAAATCAAAAGACACCTTAGTCTGAACTCAAAGGGTCAGGACTCCTGAGAATGGGACTGGCGGAATAGTGTGTCTGACTGCAGCCACTATACTCACAAAAGATGGAGATGCAGAAAAAGGGGTGCAGATTTATGAAGAGATGGGAGAGCTAGAGGTAAAACAACTGGGTGCTAATAAACATGATCTAAGTTTCTAAAATCATGGTTAATACAGAAGCAGAGGATGCTACACCTGAATGAGAATATGTTCCATGTTCAAGAGCCCAATACTCCTTAAATATTTGGAGTTAAAAAGGAAGTCTATGCCAGATACAGGCCAAACTTTTTTTTCATTTTAGGATTTCCAGCATTCGCAGTCTTGCACTTTTGTACAAGTGATAAATTTTGTTTTGAAATATCATGTAAAATGTGTTATCAGATCAGTGCAACAATGATTGAAGAGGAGACACACAAGGTTAATTGCTCTTCTTTGCTCAAGTCAGAACAAAGAACTAAAGGAATCCTCCACCATCATTTGACAAAAAACAGACGAACATGAGCAGAAAGGCCTCAGATTGACAGAAATAGCAATTTCTTGTAAAATACCACAGAGGAATTGGTTTTTATCAACACAGCAGAAGCTGCTAAGGATGTAGAGTACCATCCAGCCCACCCGCGATCTGATCCCATTTCAGGACCCACATACTTTTCATTTCCCTCCAAGTTTATTAATAACCTAAATAGGATTTTCTTAAATAAAATGCATTTCAACAATAACATGTATTTATATAGCGCCTTTAAAAGTAGTGAAATGTCCCAAGGCACTTCAGAGGAATATTATGAGATCAAAAATTTGACACTGAGCCACACAAGTAGAAATTAGCGCAGGTGACCAAAAGCTTGGTAAAAGTGTTATGTTTTAAGGAGCATCTTGAAGGAGGAGAGAGAGAGAGAGATAGAGACGCGGAGAGGTTTAGGCAGGAAGTTCCAGAGCTTGGGGCCTAGGCAACAGCAGGCACGGCCATCAATGGTCAAGCGATTATAATCAGGGACGCCCAGGAGCGCAGAATTCGATGAGCCCAGACATCTCAGGGGGGTTGTGTGGCTGGAGAAGATGACAAAGATAGGGAGATAGAGATACGATTTCAATGTTCATGATATACTTAGAAGTTAATGCTGAATTGGAACCATTCCACCATGTATGATATCCTGGTGAAAATTGAAACAAGCGTATTGATGATGTAGATGAGAAACTACAGTTACAAGCAGAAACAGGAGATTTCCAGTGGGGCTATTTCCACTGGAGCCCAGAAGACCAAGGAGATTGAATTGAGGATTTTCAATTTATGAAGGGTTTGAATAGGGTGAACAAGAAGGACCATTTCCTGCAGCTGAAGAGTTAGTGATGAGGGGTTATAATATACAATTGTCACCATGAAGGTGAAGAGGGGTTAGAATTTGTTTATACAGACAGCTATTACAGCATGGTGTGCTTTGCCAAAGAAAGCAGTGGAAGCAGCAGTCACTGCATCTTTTAAGGGAACACTCAAACTTTGGAAGCAGAGAAGTAAAGCGGGATCAGAAAATCCAAAATTTATTGCACAGATGCAGGCCATTCAGCCCATCATGTCTGTCTGCCAAAAAATTATCCAGCCTAATTTCATTTTCCAGCAAAAGAAGTATATCCAAGTACTTTTTAAAATGCGATGAGGGTTTCTGCCCCTATCAGCCTTTAAAACAATGAGTTCTAGACCCTCACCACCCTCTGGGTGAAAAAAGTTCTCAACTCCCCTCTAATTGCTTTAAATCTATGCCCCCTAATTATTGATCCTTCTGCTAAGGGAAATAGGCCCTTCCTATCCACTCTAGTTAGGCCCCTCATAATTTTTACACCTCAATTAAGTCTCCCCTCAGCCTCCTCTGTTCCAAAGGGTCAGTTTTGAATTACTTTAGCCAAGAGCTGGTACAGACATTATGGGCCAAATGGTTTCCTTCCATGATTCTATTTAGCAAAAAAAAGATAGAAAACACAATGAAACTCTTCTCTGCCCATTCTCAGAACACTGTCACATGTATACAAGAACACTTCTGCCTCGACAAAATGCAGACCTCTATGCCAAATCTAACTCTTCAATGACTGGCATCAACAATGGAGAGCTGGACAACTCTCCTATTAAAACTACAATGCTTGTGTTCACAGAGTTCAATTATGCGCACTCACTCCAGGATCACCTCTTAAAACACAAGTGGTCAAGTTAACAACCCCCATTACAAATGTTATGCCATGCAGAGTGGAAAGCGCTGCACTCGAAGCCACTCCATGGCAGATAGCATTACAGTCTGCAACTGAGATTGCCATTCACTTACTAGATCTTATGCCAACCTTCTACTGGGAAGCTGGCCTTTAGTTTGTTAGCCACAAACATGGAAATGGAAAAAAAATTAAGAGAGCAATAAAAAAGCAACAGCATTACAGAAAGTGAAAACCAGAGGGAGAGAATGAAATGGAATAAAATCAGCAAGGGCTTTCAAGATGGCACCTGGGCTAGCAGCTCCTTCCTAAATGCCTTAAAATCGACCTCTTTGACCAAGCTTTTGGTCACCTGTTCCAATATCTCCTAATGTGGCTCGGTGTCAAATTTTGTTTGATAACAATCCTGTAAAGCGTTTTGGGATGTTTTTTACTTCCTTTTAAGACACTATATAAATGCAAGTTGTTGTTTTTGGGGTTAAGAGTTTGAAAAAAAGTGATCTCTTTTGTTGGACTTGCCAGTTTTGTACACATGCATTTCAAAAGCACCAGCTTTGCTCATCAACAAACGCTTCCAATTCATAAACAAAAGACCAGACTGCAGGACTGAATTGCACTATTTGTGTCTTCCCCCACCTAAGCTACTGACTTGTGCTGATGCACAGTTCGAAAGGAACCAGCAATCTCCAAGTGCCTCGCTCTGCCCCCTAGCCAGTGCCCATTCTTCACATGCTAGTTCTGGTAAGCTGTTAAACCATGTAGGGCATCACCGCCGAGTTGAGCCCAGTCCCCTCCTGGATTGACATTCACAAAAGCACACTTTCCAGCCACTAAATAACAGGAACCCTGGCAGATTTTCTCCCTCAACAGCCCTAGGGATACAGAGGCTAATTGTAATACCACTGCCACTGCTGAAATACAGCACAGACCGAGATCTCAGAGTTAACAAAGACATTATAGGTACAGCATCTTTGTGCGGCTGGATAACAGGTCACGCACTCCAACAGGTTATTAGAGAACAATTGCAGTGCATTTTTGTTCCAGGTTAACAAAAACTGACCAAACAACATTCTACAGTAAGGCCAGTCACCAGAGCCTCATTTAGCTTCTTCCTCATTGTATTTATTAAGCCGAAGTGATTATCTGCACAAACATTTTTATGTTCTTCTGCGCATGTGCGCGGTGAACTCCGTCCCCTATTGCACATGTGCATGCGATCCAGTCGTGCATGCACAGTATAATCTATGAGGAAGCCGAAAGTGGGGCTGAACCATGTTGCCACTCACGCCTGACCCTGCTACTAGGGCTGCAACAAAAGCTAAATACTGCGGATGCTGGAATCTGAAATAAAAACAGAAAATGCAGGTTAGGCAGCATCTGTGGAGAGAAACAGAGTTAACATTTTAGGTCTGTGACCATGCTTTTGCCTAGAGTATCGCTTTGATTATCTGCACAAACATTTTCGCAGCCTTCTAGGAGGGGGGCGGGAAATTGGAAGTGGGAGGGAGACCGAGAGAGGGTACGAGCCCCTCTAATTTTCTTCGTAAGCCACACACTAAGAGAGCAGGCAACATCCTCTGGATCCTCCAGCAGTGTTACTCATAGCTGGCTGCTTCTTCCAGCTGTGTGGAGTCACACAGCCAAGGACAGCTGTCTTTCTCTTTTCCCTCCCCACTTCCCCATTTTTACTTCCTCCCCTGAACTCCAAGGAGGAGCTACTTTCCCCACTGGAGTGGCATGGGTGAGAAGGGCAATTCAGCAACAGCAGAAACACAATACAAAATTAGAAATACATTCATGAAAATTTAGATAAATTGAGGCAGAAAACCTAACCGGTTAGGCGTCAATGAAAAAAAATGAAAAGACTTGCATTTATTTGGGACGTGTTAATTTGCAACACTTAAAGCTCTGATTGGGCCCTCTTTATGACAAGTCCTGATTGCTGATTGGTTCCCTTGGAAGATAGGACACACCCAGCAGTTTCTTTTTGCAAAGTGTAATTCGAGCCATTCTGACTGCTGACTTGGAACAGACAGGGCGGCCAAAGAAGTTCCTGCCCCCACACCCCAGCCCACTGACATTCTCCCCCAACCCAAGTTCCTGACCACCTTCACCCCACCCCCAGCCCAAGTCCTGACCTCCTCTCCCCCAGCCCAAGTTCCTGACCTCCAATCCCCTAGCCCAAGTTTCTGTCCACCTGCACCCCACCCCACAGATTCATGACCTTCTTCCCCGCAACAAGTTCCTGACCTCCCCCATAGATGGGGCACTGTGTGTGGGTCACGGATTGTTAATAGGTTTATTGTGTATAGTGTCGTGACTTCCGGATTTCGTCCAGACTTACCATCTGGATCACGTTCTCGCTCTCAACCCCCACTTTAGACCTGGATCACGTTCTTCTGCCATCCCCACTTTGTTCTCTGTACTCTTTACTACAAACCCTCTCCCTGCTCCCCCCCAACCCAGAGTTCCTGACCCCCTCTCTCTCTCTCTCTCCCTTCCTTCCCCCCCACCATTCCCTCTCTTCCCCCTCTGACCTCCCATTTCTCCTTCTCTTCCCCCCCCCCCCCCCCCCACCGATTCAAACTTCTCAGGGGCCTTGTTCCACGGACAGAACAAAGCCCCGCTCCACGCTATGGGGTACTGCGCATCTCAGATCTCGGTGCCAGCGCACATACACAGAAAGGATGGGGTGTGCATGCGCAGAAAGCGACGGGTCCAACCGCGCGCATGTGCAGAAGGACGCGAAAATGTTTGTGCAGATAATTACTTTGTTTTTACAGCGCCTTTCATGATCACTGGACGTCCCAAAGCGCTTTACAGTCAATTATGTACTTTTTAAAGTGCAGTCAGTGTTGTAATGTAGGAAATGTGGAAGCAAGCCCCCACAAACAGCAATATGATAATGACTAGATAATCTATTTTAGTGATGTTGATTGAAGGATAAATATTGGCCAGAACATCGGGGATAACTCCCCTGCTCTCATTCGAAATAGAGCCATGGGATCTTTTACGTCCACTTGGGAGAGCAGACGGGACCTCAGTTTAATGCCTCATCCGAAAGATGGCACCTCCGACAGTGCAGCACTCTCTCAGTACTGCACTGAAGTGTCAGCCGAGATTTTTGCGCTCATATTTTTGGAGTGAGACTTGAACCCACAACATTTGATTCAGAGGCAAGGGTGCTACTAACTGAGCCACAGCTGACACACATTGTAGTTATCTGATCAACAAATTAACACTTTGTGCAACTTTCTAACCAGCCCTTCCTCTTACCCAAATTTAATTTACAAATAACTGCCGAGGCAGAAAACTAGTCAGCCCAAATAAGAATTGATCAGCACAGAATTCTATCACCACACTTGAGCCTCCCAAGCTAGCCATTGTAAAATCCTCACAAGTAAGTTAGGTTGATTGGTACGAGTGCACATGGCACACATACAACAACTTGTATTTATATAGCGTCTTTAACATAGTGAAACGTCCCAAGGCGCTTCACAGGAGTATTATGAGACAAAACAATTTGACACCGAACCGCACAAGTAGACATTAGCGCAGGTGACCAAAAGCTTAGTCAAAGAGGTATGTATTAAGGAGCATCTTGAAGAAGGAAAGAGAGGCAGAGAGGTTTAGGCAGGAAGTTCCAGAGCTTGGGGCTTGGGGCCCAGGCAACAGAAGGCACCAATGGTTGAGCGATTATAATCAGGGATGCTCAAGAGGACAGAATTAGAGGAGCGCAGACATCTCGGGGGGTGGGGGGGGGGGCCTGGAGGAGATTAGAGATAGGGAGGGGCGAGGCCATGGAGGGATTTGAAAATAAGGATAAGAATTTTGAAATCGAGACATTGCTTAACCGGATGCCAATGTAGGTCAGCGAGCATAGGGGTGATGGTTGAGCGGGACATGGTGCGAGTTAAGACCCGGACATACCCATGTCGTGAAAGCTTAGATGCAGGGTGCCAAGGCTTGGGGCCCCCAATCTCCAGTGTGTGTAGGGTTATCGCGCAGCCTTAGCCAGCTACAACTGCACAGCTGATCAGCACAGAGCACTAAACTGCTGCTTGCCCAGTGAGAACTGCTCGCCCATTAAAGACACACTCTCAGGTTGTGAGTTACAAAGATCTGATTCATGAGCAATGAACAAGTCAACACTTCCTACACAATTGGTAGAAGAAACCTTCCTTCGAGCCATGGAGAAACTCCAATCTTGCAGAGCAGACCAACATAAAGTAGCACCAAGGTGTCGAGATGGTGGATTACATCACTTTATTTGCACAAACACAATGTGCGATGTTGATACCACCAGCTCACTGCCAGTAGTTACGAGCTGCTATTGGCCACCTCTACAGCAGCTGTTTAGCGAGACTTTTACAGCTTCTTGTGGCTCACACCAAAAGTGCATCTGCTCAGGTTATCTCAAGTACGCGAGATACCAAATCTCTCCCATGGCACTGCTCAGATACAAACAGATCCTTCTGTCTGGTTGCTTCCAACTTTTAATTCCTTCCATTTCCTCTTCTTCTGTACTCACTCACCATATGCCTCTCCCTGTTCTTCCTACAAAAATGTATCACTTCACACATCTGGGTGTTAAATTTAACCTGCCTTGTGTCTGCCCATTTCACCAGTCTATGTCCTCCTGAAGTCTGTTACATCCTCCTCATTTGCAAGTTTTGCGTCACCTGCAAATTGTGAAATTATTCACTGTATACCTAAGTCCAGGTCATTAATATACATCAAAAAGAGCAGTGGTCCTAATATTAACCCCTGGGGGGACACCACTGCACATTTCCATCCAGTCTGAGAAACAATCGTTCATCACTACTCTCTGCTTTCTGCCCCTTAGCCAATTTTGTATCCAAACTGCCATTGTCTCTTTAATCCTATGGGCTTACATTTTGGTAACAATTCTATTACGGTACTTTGTCAAACACCTTTTTAAATCCAGATGCACATCAACCGCACTGCCCAAAACGATTTGCCTTTAACGAATCGGGTGGACATTCATTCATTTATTAACCCATACTTTTTCAAATGCCAGTTAACTTTGTCCCGGATTATGTTTCTAAAAAAAAAAGTTTGTTTTTGTAGGTCCTTTAGACAGAAACGGGAGAATTTGTAATGGGGAAGGAGGAAATGGCAGAACAATTAAATAAATACTTCGGTTGTGTCTTCACTGAAGAGGACACAAATAACATCCCAGAAATGCTTGGGAACCAAGGGTCTAATGAGCAAGGAAAATGAAAGGAAATGATTATTAGTAAGAAAATAGTGCTGGAGAAACTAATGGGACTGAAGGCTGATAAATCCACAGGGCCTGATGATCTGCATCCCAGAGTACTAAAAGAGGTAGCCATGGAAATAGTGGATGCATCGGTTGTCATCTTCCAAAATTCTAGAGATTATGGAACAGTTCCTGCAGATTGGAAGGTGGCAAATGTAACCCTACTATTTAAAAAAGGAGGGAGAGAGAAAACAGGGAACCACAGACCAGTTAGCCTGACATCAGTCGTAGGGAAAATGCTAGAGTATATTATAAAGGATGTGATAACGGCACATTTAGATAATATCAACGGAATTAGACAAAGTCAACATGGATTTATGAAAGGAAAATCGTGTTTGACAAACCTACTGGAATTTTTTAAGGATGTAACTGATAGAATAAATAAGGGAGAACCAGTGGATGTAGTGTATTTGGATTTTCAGAAGGCCTTTGATAAAGTCCCACATAAGGGTTGCAAAATTAAAGCACATAGGATTGGGGGTAATGTACTAACATGGATTGAAAATTAGTTAACTGACAGGAAACAGAGTAGGAATAAACAGATCTTTTTCGGGGTGGTGGGCAGTGACTAGTGGGACACCATAGTATATATTATATATAATAAATGATTTGGATGAGGGAACCAAATGTAATATTTCCAAGTTTGCTGACGACATAAAACTAGGTGGGATTGTGAGTTGTGAGGAGGATGCAAAGATGCTGCAAGACAATTTAGATAGGTTGAGTGAGTGGGCAAATACATGGCAGATGCAGTATAAAGTGTATAAATGTGAAGTTTGGTAGGAAAAACATAAAGGCAAATTATTATTTAAATGGTGATAGCTTGGGAAATGTCCTTGTACACCAGTAATTCAAAGCAAACATGCAGGTGCAGCAATTGAAATGTATAAAATTCTGACAGGGTTGGACAGAATGGATGTGGGGAGGATGTTTCCCCTGGCTGGGAAGTCTAGGACAAGGGGTCACAGTCTCAGGATACGGGGTTGGAAATTTAGGACCGAGATGAGGAGAAATGTTTTCACTCAGAGGGTGGTGAACCAGTGGAATTCTCTGCCACAGAAGGCTGTGGAGGCCAAGTCACTGAATATATTTAAGGAGATAGATTTCTAGACACAAAAGGCATCAAGGGGCATGGTGAAAAAGTGGGAATATGGTGTTGAGATTGAGGATCAGCCATGATCATAATGGCTCGAAGGGCCGAATGGCCTGCTACTGCTCCTATTTTCTTTGTTTCTATGTTTCCCCATTACTGACATTAAGCTGATTGACCTGTAGTTGTTGTGTTTATCCCTCTCCCCTTTTTTAAAAACAGCAGTGTAACATTTGCATTGCTCTGGCATTCCCCACCCCCAATCCAAGAAGAATTAGAAGATTATGGCCAGAGTCACAATTTCAACCCTTATTCAATAACCGAGACTGCATCCCATCCAGACTGAGTGATTTTTCTACTTTGAGGACTCCCAACCTTTTAAGTACCTCTTCTATCTATTTTTTCCCCTATCTAATATCGCTATCACCTCATCCTTTACTGCGACATTGGCAACATCCTCTTCTAAACATAACATAAGAAATAGGAGCAGGAGTAGGCCATACGGCCCCTCGAGCCTGCTCCGCCATTTAATACAATCGTAGCTGATCCGATCATGGACTCGGATCCACTTCTCTGCCCGCTCCCCATAACACCTTATTCCCTTATCGATTAAGAAACTGTCTATCTCTGTCTTAAATTTATTCAATGACCCAGCTTCCACAGTTCTCAACAAATTCCAGATTTACAACCCTCAGAAGAAATTCCTCCTCATCTTAGTTTTAAATGGGTGGCCCCGCATTCTAAGATTATGCCCCCTAGTTCTAGTCTCCCTTATCAGTGGAAACATTCCTCTCTGTATCCACCGTGTCAAGCCCCCTCATAATCTTATACGTTTTGATAAGATCACCTCTCATTCTTCTGAATTCCAATGATTAGAGGCCCAACCTACTCAACCTTTCCTCATAAGTCAACCACCTCATCTCCAGAATCAACCTAGTGAACCTTCTCTGAACTGCCTCCAAAGCAAGTATATCCTTTCTTAAATATGGAAACCAAAACTGCACGCAGTATTCCAGGTGTGGCCGCACCAATACCCTGTATAACTGTAGCAAGACTTCCCTGCTTTTATACTTCATCCCCTTTGCAATAAAGGGCAAGATTCCATTGGCCTTCCTGACATCAGTAGTGGGGAAAATGTTGGAATCAATTATTAAGGATAAAATAACAGCACATTTGGAAAGCAGTGACAGGATCGGTCCAAGTCAGCATGGATTTATGAAAGGGAAATCATGCTTGACAAATCTTCTGGAATTTTTTGAGGATGTAACTAGTAGACAAGGGAGAACCAGTGGATGTGGTGTATTTAGACTTTCAAAAGGCCTTTGACAAGGCCCCATATAAGAGATTGGTGTGCAAAATCAAAGCACCTGGTATTGCGGGTAATGTACTGGCATGGATAAAGAATTGGTTGGCAGACAGGAAGCAGAGAGTCGGGATAAACGGGTCCTTTTCAGAATGGAAGGCAGTGACTAGTGCAGTGCTGCAGGGCTCAGTGCTGGGACCCCAGCTCTTTACAATATACATTAATGATTTGGATGAAGGAATTGAGTGTAATATCTCCAAGTTTGCAGATGACACTAAACTGGGTGGCGATGTGAGCTGTGAGGAGGATGCTAAGAGGCTGCAGGGTGATTTGGACAGGTTAAGTGAGTGGGCAAATGCATGGCAGATGCAGTATAATGTGGATAAATGTGAGGTTATCCACTTTGGTGGCAAAAACACGAAGGCAGAATATTATCTGAATGGCGGCAGATTAGGAAAAGGGGAGGTGCAACGAGACCTGGGTGTCATGGTTCATCAGTCATTGAAAGTTGGCATGCAGGTACAGCAGGCGGTGAAGGCGGCAAATGATATGTTGGCCTTCATAGCTAGGGGATTTTAGTATAGGAGCAGGGAGATCTTACTGCAGTTGTAGAGGGCCTTGGTGAGGCCTCAACTGGAATATTGTGTTCAGTTTTGGTTTCCTAATCTGAGGAAGGACGTTCTTGCTATTGAGGGAGTGCAGCGAAGGTTCACCAGACTGATTCCAGGGATGGCTGGACTGACATATGAGGAGAGACTGGATCAACTGGGCCTTTATACATTAGAGTTTAGAAGGATGAGAGGGGATCTCATAGAAATGTATAAGATTCTGACAGGACTGGACAGGTTAGATGCGGGAAGAATGTTCCCGATGTTGGGGAAGTCCAGAACCAGGGGACAGAGTCTTAGGATAAGGGGTAGGCCATTTAGGACTGAGATGAGGAAAAACTTCTTCACTCAGAGAGTTGTTAACCTGTGGAATTCCATGCTGCAGAGAGTTGTTGATGTCAGTTCATTGGATATATTCAAGAGGGAGTTAGATATGCCCTTACGGCTAAAGGGATCAAGGGGTATGGAGAGAGAGCAGGAAAGGGGTACTGAGGGAATGATCAGCCATGATCTTATTGAATGGTGGTTCAGGCTCGAAGGGCCGAATGGCCTACTCCTGCACCTATTTTCTATGTTTCTATCACTTGCTGTACCTGCATACTAACCTTTTGTGTTTCATGCACCAGGACCTCCAGATCCCACTGTACTGCAGCATTTGTAATTTTTCTCTATTTAAATAACTTACCCTTCGATTTTTTCTACCAAAGTGCATAACCTCACACTTTCCAACATTATACTCCATCTGCCTAATTTTTGCCCACTCATTTAGCCTATGTCCTTTTGCAGGTGTTTTGTGTCCTCCTCACACATTGCTTTTCCTCCCAACTTTGTATCATCAGCAAACTTGCCTACGTTACACTCGGTCCCTTCATCCAAGTCATTAATATAGATTGTAAATAGTTGGGGTTCCAGCACTGATCCCTGCAGCACTACACGAGTTACTGATTGCCAACCCGAGAGTGAACCATTTATCCCGACTCTCTGTTTTATGTTAGTTAGCCAATCCTCTATCCATGTTAATATATTACCCACAACCCCGTGAACTTTTATCTTGTGCAGTAACCTTTTATGTGGCACCTTGTCAAATGCCTTCTGGAAGTCCAAATACACCACATTCACTGGTTCCCCTTTATCCACCCAGTTCGTTACATCCTCAAAGAATTCCAGCAAATTTGTCAAACATGAATTCCCCTTCAAAATCCATGCTGACTCTGCCTGACTGATTTATGCTTTATCAAATGTCCTGCTACTGCTTCTTTAATAATGGACTCCAGCATTTTCCCAACCACAGTTGTTAGGCTAACTGGTCTATAGTTTCCTGCTTTTTGGTCTGCCTCCTTTTTTTAAATAGGGGCGTCACATTTGCAGTTTTTGAATCTGCTAGGACCTCCCCAGAATCCAGGGAATTTTGGTAAATTACAACCAATGCATCCACAATTCCTGCCACTACTTCTCTTAAGACCCTAGGGTGCAAGCCATCAGGTCCAGGAGATTTATCCGCCTCAAGTCCTATTATCTTACTGAGTACCACCTGCTCAGTGATTGTGATTGTGTCACAAGAACATAAGAACATAAGAATTAGGAACAGGAGTAGGCCATCTAGCCCCTCGAGCCTGCTCCGCTATTCAAAAAGATAATGGTTGATCTGGCCGTGGACTCAGCTCCACTTACCCGCCCGCTCCCCATAACCCTTAATTCCCTTATTGGTTAAAAATCTATCTATCTGTGATTTGAATACATTCAATGAGCTAGCCTCAACTGCTTCCTTGGGCAGAGAATTCCACAGATTCACAACCCTCTGGGAGAAGAAATTCCTTCTCAACTCGGTTTTAAATTGGCTCCCCCGTATTTTGAGGCTGTGCCCCCTAGTTCTAGTCTCCCTGACTAGTGGAAACAACCTCTCTGCCTCTATCTTGTCTATCCCTTTCATTATTTTAAATGTTTCGATAAGATCACCCCTCATCCTTCTGAACTCCAACGAGTAAAGACCCAGTCTACTCAATCTATCATCATAAGGTAACCCCCTCATCTCCAGAATCAGCCTAGTGAATCTTCTCTGTACCCCCTCCAAGGCTAGTATATTCTTCCTTAAGTAAGGTGACCAAAACTGCACGCAGTACTCCAGGTGCGGCCTCACCAATACCCTGTACAGTTGCAGCAGGACCTCCCTGCTTTTGTACTCCATCCCTCTCGCAATGAAGGCGAACATTCCATTCGCCTTCCTGATTATCTGCTGCACCTGCAAACTAACTTTTTGGGATTCATGCACAAGGACCCCCAGGTCCCTCTGCACTGCAACATGTTGTAATTTCTCCCCATTCAAATAACATTCCCTTTTACTGTTTTATTTTCCCCCAAGGTGGATGACCTCACATTTTCCGACATTGTATTCCATCTGCCAAACCTTAGCCCATTCGCTTAACCTATCTAAATCTCTTTGCAGCCTCTCTGTGTCCTCTACACAGTGTCGAGTTCCTCCCCCGCCCGCCCTCATAGCCCCTTGACTATCCACTGTTGGGATATTTTTAGTGTCCTCTACCGTATAGACTGATACAAATAATTTATTCAGAGTTTCTGCCATCTCCATGTTCCTCATGACTAATTCCCTGGTCTCGTCCTCTAAGGGACCAACATTTACTTTAGCCACTCTTTTCCTTTTTATCTACCTGTAGAAACTCTTGCTATCTGTTTTTGTATTTCGTGGTAGTGAAGACATATGCAAAGTACTCGTTTAGTACTTCAGCCATGACCTCTGCCTCCACAAGATCTCCTTTTGGTCCCCCATAGGCCCCTACCCTCCTTTGACTACATTTTTACTATTTATAGGTCAAAGTTGAAGAAAAGAATCAGCCAAGGAAGCAAGTTGGGGTGATTTCAGGCTAGGGCTGAGGTTGGGTGGAGCCTGGTCAAACCATATGCAAGATACTGCAGAAACATGGGAAAGATAGAGCAAGTTTAACAGTCATCGTTAATCGTGGAGAATGCGGTTTCAGCACTGGCCAGTAAACCAATCACATCCCAGAAAACAGAGCTCCAGCAACAAACAGAACATCTGGCATGCGGTCGTGGGCGGTAGTTATATTACTGGATGAGTAATCCAATCTCCAGTCGTCTTGGTTAATCCTTGCTACTGGACCAAGACCTAACTCTGTCAAGCCCGTGTGGTGGCTGGTGTGCAACAGTTACCACCCGTTAAAAAAATCCAAGCACAGGCATCTTCCAGCCTTCAAGATTTAGTTCGGGACCTGGAATTTTAGGTCCATCATTGAAACACCTGCGAACTTTTTGACGTGGAAGTAAGTCATCCTCGATTCGAGGGACTGCCTATGATGATGAGTAATCCAGAGATCTTGAGTCCAAGTCTCACCCTTGCAGTTTAAAAATAAAAAGCTAGTAAAAAGTTGACCATGAAGCTATCGAATTGTTGTAAAAACTGGTTCATTAAATGCCCTTTAGGGAAGGAAATCTGCCCTGCTTACTCCAGTCCCACAACAATGTAGTTGACTCTTCACTGCCCTACAAAGTGGCCTACCATGTCACTCAGTCTAGACAACTGGGGATGGGCAATAATCTCTGACCGTGTCGGTGACGTCGACATCCCAAGAGTGCATATTAAAAAATATAAAGATTTTGGAAGATGTTCTTTATTTAGGTACAAATAGTTTTTCTATAACTGGCCTATTACTGATATGAACTCTTTTGGAAAATACTGCAGCCACTAAACGGTCAAGACATGTCACATATACGGACAAGTCACAACGGAAGCGGCCGCGATAATCACATCAAAAGCAAACAAAGGGAAAGTCAAAGGCCGCCAACCTTCATCTACTCCTAGGGTGCATAATCAGGTCAAAGAAAGCATGAGATGCCTTGTGACTACCACAAGATGTTCTGGAAGACTGTGGCCTCAGACATTTGAGTCACCCCATGGGCAGGTTGGTGCATGTAGACTAAGTCTAAGAATGGTATAAAAGTAGAGGGAAAAGGCTAGTCAACCAGAGAGAACCTAGGAGCAACACCTCGAGAAGCAGGGACCTCAAGTTAGGAACTTGAAGCAGGACACCGGAGCAGAGACTGATCACCTCTGTTTAAACGGATAATATAGAACAGAAGGTGTGAGGCTTGTATGGTTTGCTTGTTTGTATTTTACTATTTGTTATTAAAGTATTTCATTGGAATAGATGAGACTTGTTTCAATTATTCTCGACACTCAAAGACCTGAACCGTAATTGTTGTAGCACTACTAGTCAATCTGACACTCAGTTCACAAAGTCACAGCGAAAATATAACAACTTTCTATCTGAACATTGAAGGGAACAGACTGCAGCTCTGCGCCTGGGGGTCAGGCCGACTAGAGCGGGGTGGGGTGGGGGAGAGAGGGGGGCATGGAGGCTGGGGGGCAGGCAGGTTGAACCCAACGTCAAGTGAACACCGGGGACAAATAAGAAAGGGTGGGAGAATGCCAGTCAATGGATAGTGGTTGGCAGGGACCAAGACTGACAGTCCTTATTTATTTATCGATCACTGTCAGAATGTACAAGGGCAGTACAACACATTACTTCAAGCATGACCTCTTCCTCCACAATGGGCCATGATGACATTTATACTATTTAACGTCATCGTTAAACTATTTGAATAAAGTCCAACTGGAAATAACCCCTCGCCTCCCCTCCCCAAAGTAAGTATCAGTTTATACAATGCTCCCCCTTTCCGAAAATCCAAAACCTTTCAAAAACAAGCCCAACCAATATTTTGTTCACAACAGTCTGGTGAGACAAATTCAAACAGTACGGCACATCCTTTAAAAATTGCTTGTTCCAGTCTTTTCCTAGTTAGAACTTGTGATCAGATAAACAATCACTGCTCTTCCTCTGGTTGTTCTAATCTATAATGCCCATCAGGTAAAAACATCCTACTTAAGATAAATGTAGCATTCTTACCCCTTATTCAGAATGAGCTCAAGTTTTTATTTTACATATATAGTCCCAACACTTACACCATCCATGCTTATCACGGGCATCTGCATATATCGGACAAATAATGCTCGTACCACAGGGATCAATTACAAAAGCGTCACTTAAAAAAGGTATTAATTGCGCTGGTTATTCCAGACATTTTAACAACCTTTTCACACCAATTAAATTGTGTATCACACCACCACCCCCCGGGATCTGTGCAATGTATTGTCTTTATGCACTGGAGATTTCTGCAACAAACTGTCCACAGTTAAACTGTAGTTGTACAGTCACAGGAACAAAGATATTGATGATTAATGTATCTATGTTTCTATTTAAAGGAATCACTTGAACATTACTAATAGGTGGGCCGAACTTGTAGACGGGAGCGCTTGTTACTTGATCAGGCCATAACAGGATGCATGAAGATGAAGCAAAATACATCAGTATTTTAAGTTTGCATGGTTTAAACGAAACATAAAATTACATAGAATTTTACAGTACAGAAACAAGCCATTTGGCCCAATTAGTCTGTGCTAGTGTTTATACACTAGACTCGGTCAAATTTTTGTCTTATAACACTTCTGTAAAGCGTCTTGGGACGTTTTACCACAAATTGTTGTCATCTCCTCCGATTCAATCTACTTCATCTCAGCATTTCAGTATATCATTCTATTCTCTTTTCTCTCATGTACTCATCTAGTTACTTTTTGAAAGCATGTCAGCTATTTGCCTCAATCATTTCCAGTGGTAGCGAGTTCCACATTCTAACCACTCTGCACGTTACAGGTAATCTCATTGAGGTGTTCGACGCTTAGGTAATAAATCCTAAATCAGAACACCAAGCTCCTGTTTGTATCTGCAAGGAGAGAAAAGTGCAAATGAAGGGGGAGCAGGAACTGGAGTTTCACAGTACTCACCTCAGCGACCCACAAAGACCAGAAGTTTGGAATGAGCACTCAGATATTCCCTGAGCCAAATAAATTCAACCAGCATATAGCTGTGATAGGTGAGGGGTGGGGTGGAGTTTGCAGATTGCCAGATGCTTTCTAAAGCAACACTGCTCGTTATTTTCTACATTTGTGAATGTGATGGACGCTCTCCAAAGATTCGGAGGGGGCTGGACAGGTTAGATGCAGAGAAGATGTTTCCCCTCAGGTGGGGATCTAGAACTAGGGAGCATAGTTTCAGAATAAGGGGTCGCCCATTTAAAACAGAAATGAGGAGGATTTTTTTTTCCTCTCAGGAGGGTCATGAATCTTTGGAATTCTCTACCCCAGGGACCTGTGGAGGCTGGGTCATTGAATATATTCAAGGTGGAGATAGACAGATTTTTGAACTATAGGGAAGTCGAGGGCCATGGGGAGCGGGCGGGGAAGTGGAGTTGAGGCCAAGAACAGATCAGCCATGATCTTATTGAATGGGGGAGCAAGCTCGAGGGGTCAAATGGCCTACTCCTGCTCCTATTTCTTATTTTCTAAACTTGGAAGACAATACATCAGGGAAGACTTGCAATGGACAACGTGCCAAGTTTCAAGGAGACCATGGAGTTGTGCACGACTTGACTATAACTTATGTTGCAGCCAGGCAACATTTGCAGACGCACACTTGACCCTCGCTAAACCCCGCGGGGAATCTGTGATTGAAACCCCTCGCCCCGCAAAAGTTTGAGTCTTGGGGAATAGGGGAGCAACAAAAGACAGATGCGTCCAGCGGCGCTAGGACCCCCGCGGACACCGTCGGCCCTAGGACCCCCGCGGACACCGTCGGCCCAGCAAAAGGGAACGGGAATGCCTCACGGCACCGCGACCGTGTTATTCATGAGGCGGTGTCAGCGGCGGCGCGTAAACCCAGCGGGCGGGCGGCTGCGGTACTTACTGTGACCGAACGGCGCGGCACGACGGGAGCAGCTGCTTCAGCCCCAAGCGTCCCCAGGCAGGCAGGCAGGGCCGCTCGAGCCACGCCGCCACTACCGCCGCGATCCTCCGGAGGGGGGGCAGGAGCAAAACACTTACACTGCTCTCAGCTAATACACCACGATTTCACTCATCGGTGTAAAAATAAAACAATATAATCAAATTATATCGTTAAACCCACGGCCTTCTGATCAAAACACGGTGCAATCTCGTCAATAAATATGATTTATGATTTCAAGCTCCCCTCTATATTCCCAGTGCACTCTTCGCCCCGCCCCGAGGTTTCGGAATGAGCCAATATAAGTGAGGGGGCAGTACACAGATACTGACGCTGGTAGAGGGTAATGTACTCAGATCTAAACTTTAACTGTAAGTTTTAACTAACCTTTAATGTGGAATTCAGTTGGTTCAAGATTAATGTAGCCCCTTATCTTATAATAGTTACATGAATGATGACCCCACCCCCCCCCCCCCCCGTACCAGAATTGGTGGTGATGTAAGCCAGTGGCTGCAGGTTGGCCAAGTGGGGACAAGTTGAAGTAAATTGTTGATTAATGCTGAATGTGGGAAATAGGGCCTTACAGTGACAGGATTTGTTTGGGAGAGGAGTGGGTATTAATAAAGTCTATATTTGCTAAATGACAAACTAATCTGAGTTGAGGTGTTCCAATATTTAATGTATGAGTATGGCCACTCTTATCTTCCTGGGTGTAGGGTCAATGGATGGCACTCTGGCTCCCGAGTCAGAAGGTTGTGATTTCAAGTCCCAGTTCAGAGGCATAAGCACACAATCTTGGCTGACGCTGTTGAAGGCGCCGTCTCTTGGATATATATCTTTGTGTTTGTGTGTATATATTGGCACATGCGGCGGAGCCTGGTCTCCAGTCGTCTTGGATCCCCTTGCCACTGGACCAAGACCTTGCCCCGTCAAGCCCGTGTGGTGGCTGGTGTGCAACGGCCACCCCACGTTAAACAAATTCACACACAAGCATCTTCCACTGTTTTAAATTAGTTAATCTGTCACCATTTTTAGTGTGGAAGCAAGTCATCCTCGACCCCGAGGGACTATCTATGTTGATAAACAGAGCCCCCGTCTGCCCTCTCGGATGGATGTAAAAGATCTCATGCCACTATTTCAAAGAGCAATGGGGTTATGTGCTGTCCAACAGTTAACCCACAACACTGTAGGTTGTGTTTGTTGTGGGAGCTTGCTGTGTGCAAATTGGTTGTGGCTACATTAACACAGTGATTACAGTGCATCCTGAGGTTGTGAAAGATGATATATAAAAGTATTTTCTTTACTGCATGCCTAACTTACTTTATGGTCACTCCTAGCATGTGCTACATTCATCATTGGTACCCCCCTACTCCTAATCTACATGCTGCATCTCCTGACATCCATGATCTTGGCGTGCTGACAACCCCTTGCCACGTCTCCTCCTGCCTTTAAAAACCTACCAAGATTATTGCTTTTCGCAACTATTGCTTGAAGTCCAATTGTTCTTATCAAGTCCTTTGCTACATTTCAATTTTCTAAGGGCACTATTAAATATACAAATTGTTTATTATTGTTGATTTGTGCTGCTCATGGCTACAAACTCTGTAACTGTGTCTCTGTGGTCTCCCACTCCCAACTTTCTGTCTTTTTTTCTTTCTCTCTTCATGAGGGTATTGATTCTATAGACCGCTCTTTTTCTCATCATTCTTTATGTGAGACTTTTTTTCTGTCTCCACTTTCTTTCCTGCATGTCGCCTCCATCTTCTGTATGTTTTTAATACATAACATAATTAATAGGAGCAGGAGTAGACCATGTGACTGATCTGATAATACATGTCACTTTAGAAATTTACTCAATTATACCTTTCTGAGAGCTTGGGTTAACCAGCAAGATAGCAACCAACATACGCCAGATCGAAGGTGGGTATCAAAGTGGGCCAGGATGTAATATCTGGGAGCATTTGCAACATGCCTTGCTTTCTTTCTTTCGAGCTGGGAGGAAGCAGGTGATTAGCACCGTGAAGGCAATGGGGAGTCAGGCTTTTGGCTCACACAATTAATTTTGGAGTTGGGAACCCAAGTTTCTGTTAGAAAAATGTTTTATTGACTGTAAACTAATATCGAAGGCAATTTATCCAGCCAATCTGATGCAGGGTCATTTGCTGCAACCAAGTCAATTTTTGGTGAATTTTACAGTATCAGTATCTAGAAGAACTGCAATTATTGCACAAACTTTGTCCTACTGGAGACCTCACAGTGCCCTGATGAGTACACTTTGTCCTGTGAGAGTGCAACAGTCCAGAGGAATGTAAAACAGCCGGAGAGTGTAGTGTCTAGCCTCAGCAGGAGTACTGAAATATTAACTTATTTATCTTAGTTTAATTTAGCTACTCAATATTTCTATAGATATGTAAAGAGAAAAAGGTTAGTAAAGACAAATGTAGGTCCCCTGCAGTCAGAATCAGGGGAAGTCATAACTGGGAACAAAGAAATGGCGGACCAATTGAACAAGTACTTTGGTTCGGTATTCACGAAGGAGGACACGAACAACCTTCCGGTTATAAAAGGGGTCGGGGGGTCTAGTAAGGAGGAGGAACTGAGGGAAATCCTTATTAGCCGGGAAATTGTGTTGGGGAAATTGATGGGATTGAAGGCCGATAAATCCCCAGGGCCTGATGGACTGCATCCCAGAGTACTTAAGGAGGTGGCCTTGGAAATAGTGGATGCGTTGACAGTCATTTTCCAACATTCCATTGACTCTGGATCAGTTCCTATGGAGTGGAGGGTAGCCAATGTAACCCCACTTTTTAAAAAAGGAGGGAGAGAGAAAACAGGGAATTATAGACCGGTCAGCCTGACATCGGTAGTGGGTAAAATGATGGAATCAATTATTAAGGATGTCATAGCAGTGCATTTGGAAAGAGGTGACATGATAGGTCCAAGTCAGCATGGATTTGTGAAAGGGAAATCATGCTTGACAAATCTTCTGGAATTTTTTGAGGATGTTTCCAGTAGAGTGGATAAGGGAGAACCAGTTGATGTGGTATATTTGGACTTTCAGAAGGCGTTCGACAAGGTCCCACACAAGAGATTGATGTGCAAAGTTAGAGCACATGGGATTGGGGGTAGTGTACTGACATGGATTGAGAACTGGTTGTCAGACAGGAAGCAAAGAGTAGGAGTAAATGGGTACTTTTCAGAATGGCAGGCAGTGACTAGTGGGGTACCGCAAGGTTCTGTGCTGGGGCCCCAGCTGTTTACACTGTACATTAATGATTTAGATGAGGGGATTAAATGTAGTATCTCCAAATTTGCGGATGACACTAAGTTGGGTGGCAGTGTGAGCTGCGAGGAGGATGCTGTGAGGCTGCAGAGCGACTTGGATAGGTTAGGTGAGTGGGCAAATGTATGGCAGATGAAGTATAATGTGGATAAATGTGAGGTTATCCACTTTGGTGGTAAAAACAGAGAGACAGACTATTATCTGAATGGTGACAGATTAGGAAAAGGGGTGGTGCAAAGAGACCTGGGTGTCATGGTACATCAGTCATTGAAGGTTGGCATGCAGGTGCAGCAGGCGGTTAAGAAAGCAAATGGCATGTTGGCCTTCATAGCAAGGGGATTTGAGTACAGGGGCAGGGAGGTGTTACTACAATTGTACAGGGCCTTGGTGAGGCCACACCTGGAGTATTGTGCACAGTTTTGGTCTCCTAACCTGAGGAAGGACATTCTTGCTATTGAGGGAGTGCAGCGAAGGTTCACCAGACTGATTCCCGGGATGGCGGGACTGACCTATCAAGAAAGACTGGATCAACTGGGCTTGTATTCACTGGAGTTCAGAAGAATGAGAGGGGACCTCATAGAAACATATAAAATTCTGACGGGGTTAGACAGGTTAGATGCAGGAAGAATGTTCCCAATGTTGGGGAAGTCCAGAACCAGGGGTCACAGTCTAAGGATAAGGGGTAAGCCATTTAGGACCGAGATGCGGAGGAACTTCTTCACCCAGAGAGTGGTGAACCTGTGGAATTCTCTACCACAGAAAGTTGTTGAGGCCAATTCACTAAATATATTCAAAAAGGAGTTAGATGAGGTCCTTACTGCTAGGGGGATCAAGGGGTATGGCGAGAAAGCAGGAATGGGGTACTGAAGTTGAATGTTCAGCCATGAACTCATTGAATGGCGGTGCAGGCTAGAAGGGCCGAATGGCCTACTCCTGCACCTATTTTCTATGTTTCTATGTTTCTATATTGAGTTGTTTCAAACTTGTTAATTTGGTGCCTTATCTATAGTCTAGCTTACTTTCTGCAATGTCAATTGGGGTAAATCTGATTTGAAAATTGGCTTGAGCTGACAGTACCTCTGGGAGAGTTCCAAGATGTGTAAGATCACGGTGTAGGACCTCTCTGTCTGCCTGTCCATGTTCTGATCTTTAGGACACACCTGGTCCACAGGTCCATCAGAAACGTTCTGCAATTAGTCGCCACTGTACTATATCAGGAGCTGGATTTTCAGCCTTGATGTTTTTGGGGTGATAATGGCGGCAGGGCGGTAAAGTTTGTGCCCGGGAATAGTTTGCGCCTCAGTAGCTAAGTTTGGGCAGCTGGGTCCCGAGTCAGGGGGTGCAGCGCTAAGGGAGACGTTTTACACCTCTCTTAGGATGTTAGGATGGGAAAGTCCCGAGCTAAAGAGCCGGGCCGGAAGGGCTCCGAGAGACGCCTGGGGGGGAACCTTAAAAAAAAACCACAACATTATTTCCAAAACATTGCTCACGCCACACAACGCAAAAAAAATTAAAAAGAAAAACAATCACACTTACCTTAGGAATCCATTACCTCTCTGCTGTCGGCACCGTTGGACCGCCCTGATTTCCCAGTGCGAGGCATGCTGTGGGGCATACGGGTCGGACAAGAATCAAAATTCGCGCTGGTGTCTCACCCAGGGGTGTTGCACACCCGGCGCAGCTCCTCCGGTTGGTGCTGCTCCGCTCCACCGCTATACCGGACCTGAGGATCGCTGCGGGGCGCTGGAGGCTGACCGCCCACCCAGAACACCTCACCGCCGCCAGTGTCGCGCTCCGGGGCAAAAAACTGAGCGGAGAGGAGTCAAAAATCCAGCCTCAAATGTCCCAACAGATAGGGAGTTCTAAATTGTTACTTAAATTTACTGTTATTCACTTGCAGTTTGGACGGATGCTTGGAGGTTGCCCTGTTTGTATTGGATTTTGCCTCACGGTACCATGTCAACCTGAACAAAAGGTGAGTATATTCAATGGAAAAGGATTCCCAAATAAGGTTTCTTTGTTTGTTTCATTGCCTTTGTTAATAAAATAATAGTCAAAAATTTATTTGGTGGTTGGAATAGTTTATTTATAATAACATATGTGGGCTGACAGACAGTGGAATAGACAATTCTAAAGCGAAGCGATTAAGGGAAATATAGAGCTAAAGAGGTGAGCATCAGATGTTATCGTTTCACAAGAGAAGGACAGATAAACCCTCAGTCTGTTTGCTTATCTTGAAGAAATATTGGAACATCCAAGTCAAGAAAATGGTTGCAACATCAAAGATAGCCTGTGTCATAAATTCCAGCTACAGTTACACAGCTTAATTTGGCAAGAAATCATAACTTCATGGAAAATATTGCATCTGGAGGGTCTACCAAGAGACAAAACTATTGTTCACCAAACAGTTGTTTATCTGTAAGAAGTAAATTCTAAAGATGGTATATTAATGCCTTGTGGACTGGTTTTATTGTTTTAAGTATTTTGGTGATTCAGTATCTTACCATATTATAGAAAAATAGAAACATAGAAAATAGGTGCAGGAGTAGGCCATTCGGTCCTTCGAGCCTGCACCGCCATTCGATAAATTCATGGCTGATCATTCCTTCAGTACCCCTTTCCTGCTTTTTCTCCATACCCCTTGATCCCTTTAGCCGTAAGGGCCATATCGAACTCCCTCTTAAATATATCCAATGAACTGGCATCAACAACTCTCTGCGGCAGGGAATTCCACAGATTAACAACTCTCTGAGTGAAGAAGTTTCTCCTCATCTCAATCCTAAATGGCCTACCCCTTATCCTAAGACTGTGTCCCCTGGTTCTGGACTTGCCAAACATCGGGAACATTCTTCCCGCATCTAACCTGTCCAATCCTGTCAGAATCTTATACATTTCTATGAGATCCCCTCTCATCCTTCTAAACTCCAGTGTATAAAGGCCCAGTTGATCCAGTCTCTCCTCATATGTCAGTCCAGCCATCCCTGGAATCAGTCTGGTGAACCTTCGCTGCACTCCCTCAATAGCAAGAACGTCCTCCCTCAGATTAGGAGATCAAAACTGAACACAATATTCCAGGTGAGGCCTCACCAAGGCCCTGTACAACTGCAGTAAGACCTCCCTGCTCCTATACTCAAATCCCCTAGCTATGAAGGCCAACATACCATTTAGCTTCTGTGTATTTAAGTACTAAATAAATACAAGTAAGTAGTTTTAGCCTATATGCAGTGGTCGGTTGGTATGGTATTTACCGACTTTTTGGAAGAATGTGGTAGGCTTGCCATGAGTTCGAGTAGGAGATGGTATAATGGAGCCAATTGTCATGTACTGGGGTAAGTCAGTTCTAAATGGTTTAGAATTGAGACAAATCTTACCAGAATGGTAAAGTGCTAATAACGATCTAATTTTGTGAGTTTGGGTATTTGCATAATTGGTTTCAGTTCCAGGGAAATGTTAAAATTTTCATCCTGTTAAAATTTCCAAGTGATTATCTGCACGAACACTGTTGTGTCCTTCTGCGCATGCACTGTACCCTCACAGTTGCGGCTGCAGTGTAGCCACACTTTCTTCAGCTTCGTGGAACAAGGTCCCTCATAAGGCCGGGGGGAGAAGAGAGGATCGATCAGAGGGAAAAGAGGATCAGAGAGAGAGGGAGATCAGAGGGGGGAGGAGGGGAGATCGGAAGGGGGAGAGCATAGGGAAGGGAAGAGGTGTCAGAAACTCAATGGGTGGGGGTGGGGATGGGGAGGTAGAGAATACAGAGGGCACAGTGGGGATGGCGGAAGAATGTGATCCAGTCTAAAGGGGGGTTACAAGCGAGACCGTGATCCAGATGGTAAGGCTGTGTTAGATCTCTTAATTTCCAATGAAATACAAACTCCGATTGTAGTTTTAATGTCACTTTATTTTAGCAGCAGTAACAAGCTCTTGGCTTTAAGCCAGGTCTTTGTCCTTCTGAGACCACATGGTCAAAATGGCTGTATTTATACCGGGTTCAATTTACAGAAAAGAACTCGCCTTCTTTGACCTTATTGGCTCAATTAATAGTCTTTTAACCTTTTAATTGGCTCGCTACCCAAGGTCCTAAAATGTCAAGTTGATTGATGATTTAATGCAACATGCTCCCATTCACGTAGCATCTCTGACTTGGTGTCTGTGAATTTTCACAGCCTGTCTAAATGCAGCCTGTTTGAATTCTCTATCAGGCTGGATGAAATCCGGAAGTCATGACACTGTCACTATTTACTTCGTACCTAATAAACCTGTTAACAATCCGTGACCCACACACAATGCTCTCTCTATGGTAGGGGGTGGGGGTAGGAGGTCAGGAACTTGTTGGGATTGAGGTCATGAATCGGTGGGGGAGAAACTTCGTCGGGGAAGGTCAGGAACCTGGGGCAGGAGGCAATGGAGGAAGAAAGTCAGGAACTTGGGTGTGGCGGGAGGTGGGGAAGAGGGCAGGAACTTCTTTGGGGGATGGGAGAAGGTCTTAATCTGTGAAAGAGAGCCCTGTCCCGATGTTGGGGAAGTCCAGAACCAGGGGACATAGTCTAAGGATAAGGGGTAGGCCATTGAGGACTGAGATGAGAAGAAACTTCTTCACTCAGAGAGTTGTTAACCTGTGGCATTCCCTACCACAGAGAGTTGTTGATGCCAGTTCATTGGATATATTCAAGAGGGAGTTAGATATGGCCCTTACGACTCTAGGGATCAAGGGGTATGGAGAGAAAGCAGGAAAGGGGTACCGAGGTGAATTATCAGCCATGATCTTATTGAATGGTGGTGCAGGCTCAAAGGGCCAAATGGCCTACTCTTGCACCTAGTTTCTATGTCTGTTCCAAGTGAGCTCTGTTCTGTCTTTAGTCGGCAGTCAGAATGGCTCGAATTACATTTTGCTGGGTGTGTCCTATCCTCCAAGGGGACCAATCAGCAATCAGGACTTGTCATCAAGGGGGCCCAATCGGAGCTTTAGGTGTTGCAAATAAACACGTCCTTAAAATGTGCCTACATACAATTTTCCCCTCCCATCATGTGTACTCCCAGTACAATGGTACCTGGAGCCGTATGTAATTATACAAAACCCAAACTTATAATTAAATGGAAGTGGTAGAATAGAGGGACAAAAATTCTTTCAGTCGTTTCCAAGGATGAGGGGGGGAGGATTAAGAATGACAAAGATGAAGGGAACAGAGAAATGGGGTTAGATCTTGACTTTATGTGTTTGTGAGAAATGGGTGAATGCGAGTTGGCAGCCCACATTATATCTCTCCCGATTCTTGGTGTTTTAATGGAAATAAAAATCGGGAGAGATACAAAATGGGCTGCAGACTCGCTACCACCCGTTTTACATTAATTGTCAAAATTACCCGAGTGTCGGCATGAGTTTGCAGTGACAGTAGGACAGAGCAGTAACTGAACCATGATTGACGACCGCTGAAGTGCAGAGACTGCTGCATTAGGTTTTGTGTCAGCATGAATGTCATTCCCTTGCTCTATCTCCGTAAGCCCACATTGCATCACGATTGGTTCCAATGGGTCTTGATGCCGACACTGCAACGAGGAACAATGTGTAGGATGTTCCTCTTGTCTCATACCATCATCCCTTTTGTCTCTTAATCTCTCCTGCCTTCCACCCTATCACAGACCTTCTCTTTTGTCCTTTCCTCCTGTCCCCCCCTTTCCCTGCCCTTACACTTGCTTAAAAACCTGTTACTTCTCTAACTTTCTCCAGTTCTGATGAAGGGTCATCGACTTGAAACGTTAACACTGGTTCTCTCCACAGATGCTGCCTGACCCGCTGAGTATTTCCAGCGTTTTCTGTTTTTATTTCAGGTTCCAGCACCCACAGTACTTTGCTTCAGTATGTAGAACGGCATTGTTGGAACTTACGAGGAACAAGGGAGTTAAAGTTCAAAGCAGTGGTTGTACTCCAACCTAAAACCAAGTCAGATAAACAGCTTCTTTAAAATCAGAATGCATGAATTCTGCGTAAATTCTCACAGTAGGTTCATTTTGTGCAGTGAAAGCAAGATATAATAATGCAGAAAAGCACTTGTCAGATAATGCGAATGTTTGGAACATATTTTATGACCCATGGTATATATTTCCTGATCGATTTGTAGTTCCTAATATTTGTATCGTCGCAATAGTTTCACTGCCTTCCAGGTTTCATCTTTTCTCCATTTTACCACAGATTAAGGGACTCCCTTGATGATACTGCAAAGAATCGCAAAGACATTGGGTGTTGATAAAGCTTTAATTATACGGTGCCTGCAGTTTCCTGAACTATTTTGGCAGAGACACATCTGTTTTACCATGGTAAACATTGGCCCTGAAATTCCAAGGAGGGCTTCCCATGGGTAAATCCTGAAAAAATAGAAATAAACTGCGCACTTACCTGGAGCTGCTGCGCACGTTGGGACTTCCGATTCAAAGGCCTCTTCTCCAAACGACGCGCAGCACGTGCACGTCGGGACATCCGCGGGAGTTACGTGGGCCTGGACACCCAATTACAGGCAAGTATTTTCTCATTCATAGTAATAGGAGAATGAGAAAAACCCCAAAACGCACAAGCACTATACAAAACATTTAAAAAAAAACACCTCACACAATAAACTAATAGAAATTAAAAATGTTACACGTTTTTTAAATTTAAAAAATTCCCGATTTTTAAAAAAACGTTAGGGTTAGGGTTTAAAATAAAATTATGAGTGGGCAGGGTTTTAACATAAATGTGTTTTTAAAATTTTTATTTTAATCATGTTTTTCTATGTTTTTAAACTCTTACACCTGTAAAAGTAGGCTATACGCCTGCTTTTTCAGGCGCAAGATTTTAAAGGACATTTGCAGGGCAAGATATTTGGAAATATCAGAAATTTTGCCTTGCAAGTGTCCCCGCTCCCGAGATACGGAGAGGATCTGTCAAGCCAGAAACTTGACAGATTGGAAATGCCAGTTTTCAGCGCATGCGCATTGCGTGCCGAAAACCGTCTTTTCCGATGCCTTCCCGGATCCGTAGAAACTTCGTACGGACCCGGGACATCGGAATTTCAGGGCCATAATATTGGGCTATACATTAACTAGAGCTCAAAGAATGGAATGGACGGCCTGCTCCCAGACCACTGCCATACTCACAAGAAGTAAATGGGGGAGGATGCAGGGATGAATGCCCTTCTGCTGTTCCTCCCCTCTGTGAGCTCCTATAGTGGAATAGATGGGGTCAGGAACTTGATGACATGGATGATCCATCTTGCACTGTACCATCTCATGGCACTGCATGGTGGTGGGACATGCAGTGACACCCCATCGACCCTCAAATATTTCCATTCCTTCCAAGTCTGCAATGGCGTTAGAGGGTGAATATTTAAATCCTAAGAGTCACAATCCTGTCTCAAATCCTTATGATGGCCAACGCCTGAATTGGCTCCTTGCATATAACAAGTTCACTTTGGCCCACTTATTCAGTTAATCAAATAAACATCTTTCATGAATTAATTAGGTAATTTTATGTTGTTCTTATTAACACCAAGAACTTTAAAATGGAGGGCCAATTTATTCAGCAGATCAGATATTAATGTTGACCTGGGTTTAATATTACAAGAAACTAATTCAGTTAAAGGCTTTTATAAAGATCTACAGTTGTATAAGGTTGTATTGGAACATTGTGTGAGAAAGCTCTTGATATGAATTTCTAATTGCAGTAAAGAGAAATATAAGTAATCAGTTGAACAAAATACTATTATTCCCTATGCATCGATTTTAAAAAAGGAGGCAGACAAAAAGCAGGAAACTATAGACCAGTTAGCCTAACATCTGTGGTTGGGAAAATGTTGGAGTCCATTATTAAAGAAGCAGTAGCAGGACATTTGGAAAAACATAATTCAGTCAGGCAGAGTCAGCATGGATTTATAAAGGGGAAGTCATGTTTGACAAATTTGCTGGAATTCTTTGAGGATGTAATGAACAAGGTGGATAAAGGGACACCAGTGGATGTGGTGTATTTGGACTTCCAGAAGGCATTTGACAAGGTGCCACATAAAAGATAACTGCACAAGATAAAAGTTCACGGGGTTGGGGGTAATATATTAGCATGGATGGGGAATTGGCTAACTAACATAAAACAGAGAGTCAGGATATATGATTCATTCTTGGGTTGGCAAACAGTAACTCGTGGGGTGTCACAGGGATCAGAGCTGGGACCCCAACTATTTATAATATATATTAATGACTTGGATGAAGGGACCGAGTGTAATGTAGCCAAGTTTGCTGATGATACAAAAAATGGGAGGAAAAGCAATGTGTGAGGACACAAAAAACTTGCAAAAGGACATCGACAGGCTAAGTGAGTGGGCAAATATTAGGCAGATGGAGTATTATGTTGGAAAGTGTGAGGTTATGCACTTTGGCAAAAAAAAAAATCCAAGAACAAGTTAT
Organism: Pristiophorus japonicus; assembly: GCF_044704955.1. Classification (NCBI taxonomy): domain Eukaryota; kingdom Metazoa; phylum Chordata; class Chondrichthyes; family Pristiophoridae; genus Pristiophorus; species Pristiophorus japonicus. Next base: position 54,343,625 of record NC_091992.1, read on the forward strand.
TATTTAAATGGAGAAAAATTGCAAAGTGCTGCAGTACAGCGGGACCTGGGGGTACTGGTGCATGAAACACAAAAGGTTAGTATGCAGGTACAGCAGGTGATCAGGAAGGCCAATGGAATCTTGGCCTTTATTGCAAAGGGGATGGAGTATAAAAGCAGGGAAGTCTTGCTATAGTTATACAGGACATTGGTGAGACCACACCTGGGATACTGCATACAGTTTTGGTTTCCATATTTAAGAAAGGATATACTTGCTTTGGAGGCAGTTCAGAGAAGGTTCACTAGGTTGATTCTGGAGATGAGGGGGTTGACTTATGAGGAAAGGTTGAGTAGGTTGAACCTCTACTCATTGGAATTCAGAAGAATGAGAGGTGATCTTATCGAAACGTATAAGATTATGAGGGGGTTTGACAAATTGGATGCAGAGAGGATCTTTCCACTGATAGGGGAGACTAGAACTAGGGGGCATAATCTTAGAATAAGGGTCCGCCCATTTAAAACTGAGATGAGGAGGAATTTCTTCTCTGAGGGTTGTAAATCTGTGGAATTTGCTGCCTCAGAGAGCTGTGGAAGCTTGGTCATTGAATAAATTTAAGTCAGAGATTGACAGTTTCTTAACCGATAAGGGATTAAGGGGTTATGGGGAGCAGGCAGGGAAGTGGACCTGAGTCCATGATCGGATCAGCCATGATTGTATTAAATGGCGGAGCAGGCTCGAGGGGCCAAATGGCCTACTCCTGCTCCTATTTCTTATGTTCTTATTCCCTGGGAAAGGTTGCTATAGTAAATTTTCAAGTGATGTGTTTTCACAGGGTTTTATGATGGTACAGTGCACCGATGAACCAATGTGCATTGCCATGGATAGAAGGAAGGCATTGATTTGATCCTGTTGTTTCCAGACCTCCTTGTTCTCCAAGTGAGATCTGGGACTTAAACCCAAATATATCTGGTTGGGAGATTAGTGCTGAAACATTTTTTCTGAATGCCACTTTTAACCATGTTCCTTTAGCAATGTTAGCATCCATGCCCTATGCTAATTAACTCGCTGCATCCATGCTTCTCCACGTTCCCCAACACCTGCCAATGCTGATTCTAATCTAGTCACTCGGAGGTCTGTAATAGTGGGCTAGGGCAACGGCTGCTGGTTCCCCTTTCTCTTTAAAGAAATGGTTAGCCTCCATTTGGTGTCTCACCAATAAAACAGAAGCAACCCATATTGGGAACCACAGGAACAAACCAATTAATTGCATTCACTTATCTGGGGCCGATAACATTAGAGTTTTCCTTCAATCATCAGTGAACTCTGACCATCCAATAAAGAAAGAACTTGCATTTATAGCGCACCTTTCACAACCTCAGGATACATTTTACAACCAATGTACGTTTGAAGTGCAATCACTTTTGTAGGGGAATACGGCAGCCAATGTGCGCACAGCAAAGTCCCACAAACAGCAGTGAGATAATGACCAGATAATATGTTTTTTTTTGTGTTGGTTGAGGGAGAAATATTGGCCAGAACAAATAGTGGCATGGGATCTTCTACGCCAACTTGAGAGGGAAGACGGGGTCTTGGTTTTACGTCTCATTCAAAGGACAGCACCTCCAATAGTGCAGACCCTCTATCGCACTGAAGTGTCAGCCTGGATTAGGTGCTCAAGTCCCTGGAGAGGAGCTTGAACCACAACCTTCTGAGGCGAGTGTGCTATGCAGTATCACACAAAGCTTCACCTTCCGATTGCACATTGTGAGAATTCAGCTGTTGCTCTCCTTACTGTTTTCATGAATTTTAAAGAATGGACAATTGTTGGGGCACGTTCCTGAATTCCTGATCTGTTCTCCCAACAGGGGAATCTCCACTCCTTGAGCAGAAATTCATAAAAGTAGATCCCAAGACAGCTATTCCCTAAATTGCCCACAGCCCATTCTGTAGCACGGTTTATCTGCCAGATTGTACAAGAACCAACACAATTCAGTAATTCATGACTGATGGAATCAAGTTTCAAGCAGGTCTGAACTCAATTACTGAACTAGGTGCATGCCTGCTCCACCTTTAACGAACAGTACCCACTGTGTTGTTCTGTATTGGATTGGGTTTCCAAAGGCAGCATCCAGAAAGCTGGGAGGATTGAGAGTACATTTTTGTCACATTATCTTCAAAAACATATTGGCTCTGCCACAAATGTACTCGGAAAGGAATTACAGAGTCCACGGGGGGATCCGTGGGTGACAGGCGACTGACTCTTTTGGAAGATTCAAAGTATATCTAATTGCGCTGAAATGTTAAGAGATTTCTCCAGTCTGTAATTCCCTGTTGTGTAAGTTCTTGATCTCACGGAAGGATCATCTGAGAGAGCTGCAGAATGAAATGGGGAATAGAGAAAAAACACAGCAAAAAGCTAACCCTGTGCTGGTACTGTACAACACTGGTTAAAACACTGGTATTGGCAAAGGCAACGAATAGGTTGCTGCCCTTTGTACTGGCAGGGAAAAGTATTCTTAGGTGGGGCTCTTGACGAGAGTAGAGAATAATGACGGAAGATTAGAAATAAATTAAATAGTTACCCTAGTGTACCTGAAAGTTGTGAAAAGCGTTGACTGTTTGATTATTGGATGAAGATAATAATGCTTGTAGTGTAATAGTATCTTCATCATCAATCCGAAATTCCCATTTTCCTGTACCAATAAAAGATAAATTGTATAAACTTATAAAGCCAAATGAGAGGATAAATTAGGTTGAATTTAATTTGTAAAAAACAACAAATTTACAAAGATTCTTGAACCTAATCTAAAGACATTCTTATGAAGGACAATTGACTCATTATGGACTTTCTCCCAGTATGTATATTATATTAATATACTGTAGCTAATTATCAACTATTGTGCTTAATATTACGCTTTATTTGCCTGTAATGATACAGCTGATTTAATCCGTATGCTAATATCTGCTATTTTGAAGAGAATTTTACGGCATGATACAAGACTATGATACAAAACTGCCCACTGATCAGCAGGTGAGAAAATCTGCTAGCTTCGGCAGACCCTGAGAGAAGCTCTCAGAAGCCATTTTCCATACATTCCCCAAGTCCTGAAGGCCTGTGGTCAGCACTCCTGTGTTGGAGGCATTGCATGATCTGGAGCTTCTGCAGGTGGATTGGTGCCGATGTTCCTGGTGTGGCCAATTGCTTCAAGCACCGCCACATCACATTAAAAGCTTCTCGATGGTGGTGCAATCGCCACAGTGAAATTTCTATTTTGGACTGTGGGGGTAGATATTCGATTTGTCTCCTACAATGTGGTACCTGGCCAGCTACGAGAATGGATGCAAAAATCACGGTGTGCTATCTGAGATTAGCCACCTAATTAAAATCAATAGTTGGAAAATCTTCCCCTCCGTGCTCGCGGTGGACCAGGTATCACACCACGGGTGAGGGCTTAGACATTTGCCCCTCATTTCTAACCTTTCAAGCACAGCCCCTTCTTTGAATCCCAGATCCAACACCGTGCTGGCCATGAAATAGTGGCACAAGTGCAGAGCGCTGGGTAGGAATGCGAAGTGTGTAGGGAATGCCAGGAAGTACTTCACACAAATGGTAGTGGAAATCTGAAATTCGCACACCAAGAGGCTAGGCCAATTGAAAATTTCAAAACTGTGATTGATAAGATTTTTGTTAGGCAAGGGTATTAAGGGTTATGGAACCAAGGTGGGTACTTGGAGGTAAGATGCAGATCAGCCATGATCTAATTGGATGGCGGTACAGGCTCGAGGGGCTGAATGGCCCACTCCTGCTCCTTTGTTCTCAAGAGTAAAATAAAATCAAACTTTCCATTCGGCTAGTGCTTTATGTGCTGAGTACCTCGAGACTCATCGCCGAGAGCATGCAGAAATCAAGCGCAGGCAGCGGAAAGAGCGTGCGGCAAACCAGTCCCACCCACCCTTTCCCACAATGACTATCTATTCCACCTGTGACAGGGACTGTGGTTCTCGTATTGGATTGTTCAGCCACCTAAAGACTCATTTTTAGAGTGAAAGCAAGTCTTCCTCGTTTCCGAGGGACTGCCTATGATGATGATATGTGCCACAGGCATTAGTGGTATAGCGGAATGCACGCACCTGATAATTTTAAATCCCAAGTCTTCAACAGACATAACTGTTGTGTAATTTTAAAGATGAGTTTGATACTTACAGTCACAGCGTTTTTATAATGTTTTCAAAGCAACTTCTCCATTTTGGCTTTGATATGAAAAGATTCTAAATACCCACATTGCTCTCCAAAGCGGTTTACTCAATGCCTTCACAGACCCATCCCTGTCCCCTTCCCCTCTCCCACCATACCCACCAACCCATCCCAGGTTCCTTCTTGTAATGTATTTGCTTCATGGATTCTTTGCTTAAGAATTCATAGCAACACATTGCTATTAAGAACTAGTTGGTTTATTAGCAAAAGGTTTAACAATCACGCGACACATTGCCAGTTCATCCACCAGGTTCACAACCACCTGCCCCATCGTGGATCCCCCGAACCCAACTGGCTGGGGTTTTATTGAGTTTTGTGAACATCACGTGACTGGCTAAGCCACTCCCAACTCAACAGCTCTACAACTATTTTATTAATGTAAAACTTTAAACTAAATGCCCCCTTATTAAAGGGGCACTTAAACCGACAAAGTAACAAATTAAACTTTTGAAAAACTACGGTCAAATTAAAATTTGGTTGCCGGGGGTGATGATGCACTCCAATCCCTCCGGCAGCCGCGAGCATACCAGTGGATCCACATGCTCCATCTCCAGCGACACCTTGGCTCAGATGTCACCGCAGAAGAGAGGCAGGCAGTCGGGCTGAACGACCCCCTCGACCTCCCGCTGCTTGGACCGGCTGATGGCCCCCTTGGCCATGCCCAGGAGCAGTCCTACGAGGAGGACTTCCGACCTGCCCGCTCCCCTCCACACAGTGTGCCCAAAAATCTGGAGTGTGGGACTGAAGTGCAACCAGAATTTGAGGAGCAGCCCCTTCAAATATTGGAAGAGGGGCTGCAACCTCACACATTCAATAACAGGGAACACGGACTCTTCCAGACCGCTGAAATTGCAGGTGGCCTGGGAGCCCGTGAACCGACTTTAAAAACTAGGCCAAGTCCCCAATAAATAGAGGGAGGACTCCCGCGTAGAGTGCACTCCATTGGAGACCCCCGCCTCCTCCGGATGGTAAGATGGTGCGCCATGGTGTGTCCGGACGGTAGACAAGGGTGGCAAGGTGGAGAGTGTGCAAGAGCAGCCCGTACAGGAAACCCCTCCGCGCAGAACTGAAAGGCATGGAGAGGATTTCCTGGAGAAGGCTCAAGTTGTGAGGCACCGGCTCCCGAGGGAGGTTTCGGGGCTTGGCGCCGATGAGGAATTCCGTCCGGACAGGAGTCAGTTCGGACAAAACTCCCCACATGCTTGAGCCTCCTCGACACACCTAACGGAATCAGGGCCCAGTGCTATTTTTAGCGATTCGATCGCATTGACTGTCAACAGCCCTACAAAACTGTGAGCATACTCATAGGTGCATACATTACACTTACCATCCTCGTCATCGGTTGATTCTGTGGCTCTACATTTGATACTTAAATGAACAGCAGTAGATAGACAGATTGGCCAAATATAGTTATTAAATGTCACAGACTTATTCAGCCTACACAATGCAATATCGTCTGCTCCACTGAGATTGTCTGGGTATTTAATACTCCTTATCTGACGTTTTACTTCATCCAGTGGTTTCTTCCCAAGGATAATGGTCCAAAGATTGCTGTGGCTAAGACAAAAGTACAGCATTACCCACAGCTCAGCTCATGGAATACTTTACCAGAAGTGGCTATTGAGGCAGCGACTCTAACCCATCAGATGTCAACCGTGGCTCAGTGAGTAGCACTCTCGCCTCGAAGTCAGAGGTTGTCTTCAAGTCCCACTCCAGAAGCTTGAGCATAAAATCTAGGCTGACACTCCAGTGCTGCACTGTCAGAGTGCAGTCTTTTGGGTGAGACGTTAAAACCGAGGCCCGGTCTGCCCGCAAGTGGATGTAAAAGGTCTCATGGCACTATTTTGAAGAACAGCAGGGGAGTTCTCTCCAATGTCCTAAATATTTATCCTTCAACCAACACCTGATAGCGGATATTCTGGTCATTATCACGTTGCTATTGCACAACCTTGTCCTACACTGTGTGACTGCACTTCTAAAAGCACTTCATTGGCTTTAAAGTGGTTTGGGACATCCTTATGTTGTGAAAGGCGCTACATAAATGCAAGTTTTTCTTTTTTTCTTTATTTAAAAGGGAATTGGATAAGTACTTGAAAAGTACGACTATCAAATGATATGAGGCAAGGGTAGAGAAATGGGATTGGAGGAGGTAGCTCCATGTGAAGACCAAGACCAGCACAGGCACGATGGGCTAAATGGCCTGTTTTGGGCTATAAATTCAATGATTCTGTTTTTGTTACTGCGCAGTGACATATCTTGTTGAACTGCATCATACTATTTGTGAAATCTTGACGTGATTACAATGACATGTAGCATCTGGTGGGTGTCCTTGTCCCTTAACAAAGAAAAAAGGTTCGCCAATCTCTTGAGGTTAGTGTATTTTTCTAAAAGTGTCTAAGGTAAAAGCCACCCAGAAATTGCCACAAAATGCTGTACTGACTGATGGATGGTAGGATGCAGGTTAGTCCCTGTAGCCCCTGGTCTTGACATAGAAAATAGGTGCAGGAGTCAGCCATTCGGCCCTTCGAGCCTGCACTGCCATTCAATGAGTTCATGGCTGAACATGCAACTTCAGTATCCCATTCCTGCTTTCTCGCCATACCCCTTGATCCCCCTAGTTGTAAGGACTACATCTAACTCCTTTTTGAATATATTTAATGAATTGGCCTCAACAACTTTCTGTGGTAGAGAATTCCACAGGTTCACCACTCTCTGGGTGAAGAAGTTTCTCCTCATCTCGGTCCTAAATGGCTTACCCCTTATCCTTAGACTGTGACCCCTGATTCTGGACTTCCCCAACATTGGGAACATTCTTCCTGCATCTAACCTGTCTAAACCCGTCAGAATTTTAAACGTTTCGATGAGATCCCCTCTCATTCTTCTGAACTCCAGTGAATACAAGCCCAGTTGATCCAGTCTTTCTTGATATGTCAGTCCTGCCATCCCGGGAATCAGTCTGGTGAACATTCGCTGCACTCCCTCAATAGCAAGAATTCCTCAAGTTAGGAGACCAAAACTGTACACAATACTCCAGGTGTGGCCTCACCAAGGCCCTGTACAACTGTAGTAACACCTCCCTGCCACTGTACTCAAATCCCCTCGCTATGAAGGCCAACATGCCATTTGCTTTCTTAACCGCCTGCTGTACCTGCATGCCAACCTTCAATGACTGATGTACCATGACACCCAGGTCTCGTTGCACCTCCCCTTTTCCTAATCTGTCACCATTCAGATAATAATCTGTCTCTCTGTTTTTACCACCAAAGTGGATAACCATGCATTTGCCCACTCACCTAACCTATCCAAGTCACTCTGCAGCCTCATAGCATCCTCCTCGCAGCTGACACTGCCACCCAACTTAGTGTCATCCGCAAATTTGGAGATACTACATTTAATCCCCTCGTCTAAATCATTAACGTATATTGTAAATAGCTGGGGTCCCAGCATTGAACCATGCGGCACCCCACTAGTCACTGCCTGCCATTCTGAAAAGGACCCATTTATTCCCACTCTTTGTTTCCTGTCTGCCATCCAGTTCTCTATCCACGTCAATACATTACCCCCAATACCATGTGCCTTAATTTTGCACACTAATCTCTTGTGTGGGACCTTGTCAAAAGCCTTTTGAATGTCCAAATACACAACATCCACTGGTTCTCCCTTATCCACTCAACAATTACATCCTCAAAAAACTCTAGAAGATTTGGCAAGCATGATTTCACTTTCATAAATCCATGCTGACTTGGACCGCTCCTGTCACTGCTTTCCACATGCGCTGCTATTACATCTTCAACAATTGATTCCAGAATTTTCCCCACCACCGATGTCAGGTTAACCGGTCTATAATTCCCTGTTTTCTTTCTCCCTCCTTTTTTAAAAAGTGGGGTTACATTAGCTACCCTCCAATCCATAGGAACTGAACCAGAGTCCATGGAATGTTGGAAAATGACCACCAACGAACATAAGAATATAAGAATTAGGAACAGGAGTAGGCCATCTAGCCCCTCGAGCCTGCTCCGCCATTCAACAAGATCATGGCTGATCTGGTGTGGACTCAGCTCCACTTACCCGCCCGCTCCCCATAACCCTTAATTCCCTTATTGGTTAAAAATCTATCTATCTGTGACTTGAATACATTCAATGAGCTAGCCTCAACTGCTTCCTTGGGCAGAGAATTCCACAGATTCACAACCCTCTGGGAGAAGAAATTCCTTCTCAACTCGGTTTTAAATTGGCTCCCCCGTATTTTGAGGCTGTGCCCCCTAGTTCTAGTCTCCCTGACCAGTGGAAACAACCTCTCTGCCTCTATGTTGTCTATCCCTTTCATTATTTTAAATGTTTCTATAAGATCACCCCTCATCCTTCTGAACTCCAACGAGTAAAAACCCAGTCTACTCAATCTATCATCATAAGGTAACCCCCTCATCTTCGGAATCAGCCCAGTGAATCGTCTCTGTACCCCCTCCAAAGCTAGTATATCCTTCCTTAAGTAAGGTGACCAAAACTGCACGCAGTACTCCAGGTGCGGCCTCACCAATACCCTATACAGTTGCAGAAGAACCTCCCTGCTTTTGTACTCCATCTCTCTCGCAATGAAGGCCAACATTCCATTCGCCTTCCTGATTACCTGTTGCACCTGCAAACTAACTTTTTGGGATTCATTCACAAGGACCCCCAGGTCCCTCTGCACCGCAGCATGTTGTAATTTCTCCCCATTCAAATAATATTCCCTTTTACTGTTATTTTTCCCAAGGTGGATGACCTCACACTTTCCGACATTGTAGTCCATCTGCCAAACCTTAGCCCATTCGCTTAACCTATCTAAATCTCTTTGCAGCCTCTCTGTGTCCTCTACACAACCCGCTTTCCCACTAATCTTTGTGTCATCTGCAAATTTTGTTACACTACACTCTGTCCCCTCTTCCAGGTCATCTATGATCTATGTATATTGTAAACAGTTGTGGTCCCAGCATCGATCCCTGTGGCACACCACTAACCACCGACTTCCAACCCGAAAAGGACCCATTTATCACGACTCTCTGCTTTCTGTTAGCCAGCCAATTCTCTATCCATGCTAATATATTTCCTCTGACTCCGTGTACCTTTATCTTCTGCAGTAACCTTTTGTGTGCCACCTTATTGAATGCATTTTGAAAATCTAAATACACCACATCTATCGGTACACCTCTATCCACCATGCTCGCTATATCCTCAAAGAATTCCAGTAAATTAGTTAAACATGATTTCCCCTTCATGAATCCATGCTGCATCTGCTTGATTGCACTATTCCAATCTAGATGTCCCGCTATTTCTTCCTTAATGATAGTTTCAAGTATTTTCTAGGGCCACTTCCTTAAGTACTCTGGGATGCAGACTATTAGGCCATGAGGATTTATCGGCCTTCAGTCCCTTCAATTTCCCTAACACCATTTCCTGACTAATAAGGATTTCCCTCAGTTCCCCCTTCTCGCTAGACCCTCGGTCCACTAGTATTTTCGGGAGGTTATTTGTGTCTTCCTTAGTGAAGACAGAACCAAAGTATTTGTTCAATTGGTCTGCCATTTCCTTGTTCCCCATTATCAAGTCACCTGATTCTGACTGCAAGGGACCTACATTAGTCTTCACTAATCTTTTTCTCTTCACATATCTATAGAAGCTTCTGCAGTCAGTTTTAATGTTCCCAGCAAGCTTACTCTCATATTCTATTTTCCCCCTCCTAATTAAACCCTTAGTCCTCCTCTGCTGAATTCTAAATGTCTCCCAGTCCTCAGGTTTGCTGCTTTTTCTAGCCAATTTATATGCTTCTTCCTTGGATTTAACACTTTCCCTAATTTCCTTTGTTAGCTAAGGTTGAGCTACCTTCCCTTTTTTATTCTTACGTCACACAGGGATGGACAATTGCTGTAGTTCATCCATGTTATATTTAAATGTCTGCCATTGCCTATCCACCGTCAACCCTTTAAGTATCATTCTCCAATCTATCCTAGCCAATTCACGTCTCATACCGTCAAAGTTTCCTTTCTTTAAGTTCAGGACCCTAGTCTCTGAATTAACTATGTCACTCTCCATCTTAATGAAGAATTCTACCATATTATGGTCACAATTCCCCAAGGGGCCCCGCACGACCAGATTGCTAATTAATCCTCTGTCGTGTACTGGTTCATTTCTTCCTGTTTTTTCTATTTCTTGCTTCTTTGTTTTCTTTGCAACAGAGGAGGCTGAGGGGAGACCTTATTGAGGTGTATAAGATTATGAGGGACCTAGGAGTGGATAGGATGGTCCTATTTCCCTTAGAAGAATGGTCAACAACCAGGAGGCATAGATTTAAAGTAATTGGTACAAGGTTTAGAGGGAATTTGAGGGGAGATTTCTTCACCCAGAGGGTGGTGGGGGTCTGGAACTCTCTGCCTGAAAAGGTGGTAGAGGCAGAAAACCTCATCACATTTAATAAGCACTCGGATGTGGACTTGAAGTGCTGTAAACTACACGGTTACGGAACAAGAGCTGGAAAGTGGGATTAGGCTGGATAGCTCTTTGTTGGCCAGCGTGGACCCGATGGACTGAAATGGCCTCCTTCTGTGCTTTAAATTTCTATGATTCTCTTGTTCGCTAAATGTGTTGACACCTCCCATATGTGTGCCACCTTTCCTGCAACTTCATCTTTGAATCTCTCCAATTGGGCTTCTGCCCCTGACATAGTACTGAAAGGACCCTAACCAAAGTGACAAGTCCCCTGTCACTGTGACCATAATGCATTATCCCTTCTCTCCTCTTTGACATGATCAACGATGCCATCTTCCTCCTACACCTTTCTTCTGCTGTCCAGTTCACTAGGACTATTTCCAGCAATGGCTTCTCTTCCATCCCCTGCACCACTCCCTCTCGAATCCCCTAAGGATCTATCCTTGGCCCATCCTCTCCGTCATCTATATGCTGCCCCTGGGCGACATCATCCACCTACATGGGGTCAGCTTCCAAATATATGCTGATGATACCAGCTCTGTCTCTCCACCATTTCTCTCAACACCGCCACTGCCTCTGTGTTGTCAGTGTGCTCATTCGATATCCAATCTTTGACGAATCGCAATTTCCTCCAGCTAAACAGCAGTAAGAACAAAACCATCATCTTTGGCCCCCACCACAATCTCTGTACCTTGCCATCGATTCAATCCCCTTTCCTGGTCATTGTCTCAGGCTGCAGTGTCCTATTAGATCCTTAACAGGCTTTTAAAATCCATGTGTAAACTATGTGCTCTGTTGTGTAACATAATGGGCCCAAATTTCCACATGATTTGCGCCTGATTTTTTAGGAGCAACTGGTGGAGAACGGACTATCTTAGAAATCGCAATTCTCCACATTTTTTTTTCTGCAGTTCTAGTGAGGTAGAACAGTTCTACTTTAGAACAGAATTTTTTTCTTCAAAAGGGGGCGTGTCCAGCCACTGACGCCTGATTTCAAAGTTTCCAAGTGAAAACGTACTCCAAACTAAAGTAGAATGGAGCAAGTGAAGATTTTTGTAGAACTGAAAAAACCTGTTCTACACATTAAAAAAAATCAGGCGCAGATTACAAATTAGGTGTCCAGAACGAGGTGGGGGGGGGGGGGGGGAGGGAACTCATTAAATTCTACAATCAATCCTTATTTATACTTCTACAAATATTATACAAATAAATCCAACCTGAATAAACATTTATAAGCAAAGAAAAGATTAAATAAACCATCTTCCTACCTGTGTGAAAGTGCTTCAGCCATCGTTCGAAGGAAACCGCCGTTTGTTGCCGCGCAGGGGAGGGAGGGGAAGGAGACAGCGGCTTGTTGCCGCACAGGGGAGGGAGGGGAAGCCTCAGTGATGTGCTGATGGCAATGTGATTTTATTAAAAAATGTTCAAAAATTAAACAGCTACAAAGAACTACAAAAATGGCCGAGTGCCAATGTTTTTTTTCCACAGAGCATGCGCGAACGCTCCAACGCGCACGCCCAGCGTTGCCGGCAGGAAAAAAAACTAATTTAAATAGTACCCGCCCCCTCCCACTTACAAAATCGGCGCGAGTGTAGGCTCCGCCCCCCTGGGCGCCGCGCCAAACAGACAAGGAGCTGCAAAGCGCTCGAGAATAGCGCGTTTTTTTTCTGGCACCGTTTTAGGCGTGAAAAACGGGCGCCCAGCTCGGAGGGGCGCCCGTTTTTTATCCTGTGGAAACTTGGGCCCATTGTATGATCTCCATTAGTTGCCAGTTGTCTTGGGTAATCCTTGCCACTGGACCAAGACCTAGCTCTGTCAAGCCCACGTGGTGCCTAGTGTGCAACGGCCACCACACGTTAAAAAAATCCACGCACAGGCATCGTCCACCCTTCAAGATGTAGTTCGGGATCTGAAGTATTGCGGAACAGAGGATTGAGTTCTGTGGAACGGGTCAACAAATTGTGATCCAGCCTTAAAGGAGGTGTAAGAGAGGGGACCTTCTAGAAACATAGAAAATAGGTGCGGAAGCAGGCCATTCGGCCCGTCGAGCCTGCACCACCATTCAATATGATCATGGCTGATCATGCAACCTCAGTACCCCACCCCTGCCTTCTCTCCATATCCCCTGATGCCTTTAGCTGTAAGGGCCACATCTAACTCCCTTTTGAATATGTCCAACGAACTGGACTCAACAACTTTCTGTGGTAGAGAATACCACAGGTTCACAATTCTCAGTGAATAAGTTTCTCCTCATCTCGGTCCTATATAGCTTACCCCTTATCTTTAGACTGTGACCCCTGGTTTTGGACTTCCCCAACATCGGGAACATTCTTCCTGCATCTAACCTGTCCAGTCCCATCAGAATTTTATACGCTAGTCATATATAAGATACTGCATGATACAGAAAACATAAAACCTGAGCACTATTTCAAGATAAACAGTGACTGCAGGGCAAGGAGAAAGAAGTACAAAGTGACAAGTTCAGGACAGATATCAGGAAGCAGTACTTCATACACATTGATTAATATCCTGGCAGGTTACTGGAGGCAAAACTCTCCCGTCATTCAAGGCTACTATAAGATAAGACAGTAGTTAAGGTTCAGGCTATCACACTGAAGCCGTATAGCGAAGGCCACAGTTTGAAATGTACATTCGGTTCTGTTCACTGAGCACAAGAGAAATACTTAAACTCTGGAAGGACATTGGACTGGATTTTCAATTTTGATGATTTCGGGGCGGTAATGACGGCAGGGCAGTAAAGTTAGCGCCCGGGAACAGTTTGCGCCTCAGTCAGTAACATTGGGCAGCTGGGTCTTGAGTCAGGGAGCGCAGCGCTGAGGGAGGCATTGTACCCCTCACTTGGGGCGCTAGGATGGGAAACTCCTGAGCTAAAGAGCCGGGCCAGGAGCGCTCCGAGAGATGCCAGGGGAGAAAAAAACCTAAAAAGAAAACCCCCAAAAACATTCGCAAAATATCGCCTATGCCACCACAACACAAATCGTAAAAAAATTAAAAGAGAAATCAATCGCACTTACCTTAGGAGTGCATTACTTACCTCACTGCAGTCGGTATCGTTGGACTGCCTAATTTCCCAGTCGGTCACTGCAGGACGTGCGACGGGGTGTACGGATCGGGCTCAAGTCAAAACCCGCGCCGGTGTTGCAACCAGGGACGTTACATAACAGCACAGCTCTTCCAGGCAGTGCTGCTCCACACCGACGCAAAACCGGACCCGAGGATCACTGCGGGGGCGAATAAGGGAGCGCAGAAAACCCAAAAACCCACCCCTATAGGTTTCTATAGAAAGATGAGGACGATGGACTGAATGGCTTCCTTTATCTGTGCTGATCTTTTTTTTTTTTGGTTTTTTTTTGGGCACTAAAATCACAATTTTCCCCAGTGCCCCCTATAAAAGGGAAGGGGGACACTAAAAGCACCGGCAATTAAAACAAATTAAACTTTAAAACGTAAAATCAAATTAAAATTTGGTTGCCGGGCGTGATGATGCACTCCAGTCCCTCCGGTGCCCACCTCTCGCGGAAGGCCGCGAGCGTACCGGTGGACACCGCGTGCTCCATCTCCAAGGACACCCTGGACCGTCTGTGCTGATCTTTGTGGTCTTAAGAGGAAGCAGCTAACGTAATTTTGATTACTCTGCTTTATGATTTAGGTTGCGTTGATTCATATTAGGTTTCAGTCACATTTTGAAATGACTGAATTTCCGGGAGGTTTCTCCCGCTCCATGCTGGAACTTCAGCGGACATTTGACGGGAACCTCGCCTTACTGAAATTCCACCAATGTTATGGCAGGGAAGGGTAAATAGCCCGAGGCATATATCACTGTAAGCACTGGTACTGAACCTTACCATGGTGCTAACTGGAGTGTTGCTGATGCAGTCAATAGCAGGGCATTGACCTCTGATTGGCTTTTGTTCATAGTGGCACATTTGAGATTAGGAACCTAAAGTGAGGAACTGCAACCGGAAGCACATGATCTTCTGTTCAGCAATGGCACCACTGACGCTCAATATACTTCACTGTTTGTGGCAAAAAAAAGTTCGAATGCTTTTTATACTGGCTTTTGTACAAAAACAAGCCTTTCATTGAGCACATTCAACACTCTTCTGTCCCTGAAAATAAGAATTGCAGCTGCATAGCAATTGCAGCAGCTGTAGGCAAAAGTTAATGCTCCGGAGGGTGCCCAGAACCAAACAGTAGCGTGCTGGATTCCTGCCTCTAAGAACTTGCGTTACAACATTGGTCTTGAATGAAATTAGAACTCTGGTTTCATTTAGGGAGGAATCTGTTAATAGAAACATAGAAAATAGGTGCAGGAGTAGGCCATTCGGCCCTTCAAGCCTGCACCGCCATTCAACAAGATCATGACTGATCACCCACCCCAGCACCTCCCCACCACGCCCCCTCCACACACCCCCCCGACCGCTCCCCCCCCCCCCAGCCGCAAGGACCACATCCAACTCCCTCCCGAACACATCCAACGAATTGGCATCAACAACTCACAGGCCAACAACTCCCCGAGTGAAGAAGTCCCTTCCAATCCCAGCCCCAAACAGCCCCCCCCCATCCCAAAAGCATGCCACCCATTGGCTCCGGACCCACCCAACACCAGGAACACTCCCCCCACACCCAACCCGCCCCGTCCCGTCAGAAACCTTCCCAAATGCCGAACACCCCCGGATGTTGAGCCCCCCAGCCCCGGCCACTCCGGAGCCACGCCCCCCGCGACGCCAACCACACCACATCCACCAACTGCCATCTGCGCAGTCAACCCGTCCACCCCACTCTGAACACTCCCCGCACCGAGGCACAGAGCCCCCAAGCCAGCCCCTCCAACACACTTCGCCCCCCCCCCAGACCTTCGTTGCAATGTGGCCCCTCCTGTCCCCCGCCCTGGGTTTCTCCGCATCCCACCTCCACCACTCTCCCCTCCATCCCCCGCTCCCGTCTCCCCTCATCTTCCCTCTGCCTCTCCGCACAGGCTCCCACCTTGGGGGCGGTAACCTTCTGGGGCAGGGAATTTTAGCCCCCAACGTGGAAGTCCTGCTCCCGCCGCAGAATTGGCCTTACCACCCCTCAATGGAAGCGGAGTGCAATTTCCCACACTCTACTTCCTTTGGGGGCAGTTACCGGGGCACGACTGGATGCTCCTATGACAGTTTGAACTGGTGCTCTCCACTCTCCCATCCTGTGACAGTTGGAACTGGTGCTCTCCACTCTCTGTTGACTTGGATCATCTGGTGGAACTGCTCAGGAAGGAATCTTGCCCTGGACCACTTAGTGTGTCAAAAAAAAGTGGCATTAAGAATGCCCCAGGCTGGCCTGCCATACTCTCTTCAGAGAATCAGTTGGTTAATGGGGCCGGAAGGATCTCAGGAAAACGACAGCAATGAAAGATTGATCTGTTTAAACATTGCTACAAGTGGCGCAAGGCCTAAATTCACAGCATTGTGATACAAGCATACTCATGCTCCTACTTCTTTTGTTCTTATGTTCTCACATCTCAATTTTCAGGTGATCCAATGATGTTGCCACTGTAGAGAGCAGGGTTATTTTGTATTATAGTGGTGTGTTGTAATTGGTCTACCACCCTTCAATATGATAGTCCAAGCTGATCTAAGCAGACTACCTGACTGGCAAGAGAGTCCTAAAAAAACGCCACTCTGGCGTGAAGGATTGTGACCCAAATGCAGAGTATTGAAAGCCCAGGTACATGTTCCACGTGGTATGAGCATTGTACTTACCTGTGAAATTGTAGAGCTGAGCTTCTTGTATTTCTGTCAAAATAAGAGTTACAATTATGGATGCATTTATGGGTGCCATAAATTAAACTCTAATAATTTCTGTTTCATTTGCATAATTATTAAACATGGAATGTACAGCACAGAAACAAGCCATTCGGACCAACTGGTCTCTGCCGGTGTTTATGCTCTACACCAGCGTCCTCCCAATCCTCTTCATCTCACCCTATCAACAGGCTGAGTATTAATGTCACTCTGTTAGCTTACATGGATGTCTGTAAATCTGACTTCAAAGTGAGGTGCATAAGTAGCAGGTAGCATACTTGGGATGATGCCAACAGTATGATTACTTATGATCCCACTTGCGTAAAAAAGTTGATTCTAAACCTAACAAGCTCTCCGTACAGAAGTAAACAAAACGGTGGCTCAGAGAAGGGGATCAACACAAGCTGCACCTAATGTATTCCTCCACCACCCTCTCCCCAGGAAGTGCCGAAGAATTGTCACAGTTTAGTTTTCAAGGACTAGCGTTAACCTTTTTTGTCAGCTAAGCCTGTTCATTCCAATGTTTCCCTCAGAAAAAAACGAAGGCCTGGCTTTGAGGTTTTCTGTGTGAATGTTGGACTTTTTTGTTTCTAAATGACTCCATTTCTATTTTGAAAATATTCTTCTAGAGCGGCACCTTAATAGGGCTTGAACCCACAATCTGCTGGCTCAAAGATGCAAGTGTAGCCAGTGAGCCAAACTGACAATTTGTCATAAAGTGCAGAAAGGTGAATTGCTCGACTTCATGCTCCCAGCAGACATCTGTGTGGGTTGGGGAATCAGGGCTCTAGCTCTGTCCCTGACCCAGGCGCCCCTCAATGTGCTTGCTCACTGGAAGCGCCAGATCTGAGAATTTACCTGATTGCTTTTCTCTCTCAACTGCAGTTTGGCACTGTTATACTATTCGAACTACGAGCGTTTGGATGATTCCTTCGTTATCCTCTCAACAGGTGCAGAAAGCTAGAGACAGCAATATGTCCGAGAATTAACTTCATTCATTCTTCAAAACATTCATCATTTAGCGTTCCATACAGAATAGTATACGTCTGAATCTATCTGTGCAGGGAACTTCCAGGGGTAAATCATAATGGATCATCCACGTACCGCGTTCACCAATATAGTCTTGTCAGAGTCAAATGTTGTAGCTTTATCCCATTTTCTTTATGGTCTGCTTCCTGCTGGATGCAACACTATTGGCTATTTTATGGCCCCTAATTCTTTGAACAGATAGCTAGGTGAGAAGCCTCAGGTCTTTTCCTGCCATACTGTTACTTCCTATCATTGTTTTTCCTGAGCCATAGACTTATTGTAAAAAAAAAACTCTTGATGCATGCTCTATAGCAACATAAAGCCTTTCAGCAATCTCCTTCTCTTACACTATCCTCTACCCTCTCCAATGTTATCAGCATAATTGAGGGGAAAAGATAGGCTTTTTGAGAACACTGTTTAAGCCAATTCTATCTGAATCTGTGTCAGCTGTGGCTCAGTGGGCAGCACCCTCACCTCTGAGTCAGCAGGTTATGGGTTCAAGTCCCACTCCAGAGACTTGAGTGCAAAAATCTAGGCTGACACTCCCAGTGCAGTACTGAGGAATTGCTGCACTGTCGGAGGTGGGCGTAAAAGATCCCATGGTGTTATTTTGAAGAAGAGCATGGGAGTTATCCCTGGTGTACTGGCCAATATACCGCCCCTGGCCTGCAAGCACCATCGAAGCAGGCCGGAGAACGGAAGGAGCAGCTTGGTGGCATGCCACTCCAGGGAGCAGCACGTGCTGGAGCAGGAGAGCAACAGCAGCGAAGAGGGTGACTGGATTGGTTGTCACCAAGATCCAGGGCACTGATTGGAGCGTAGCCAGGTACAGCAGGAGCGGCGAGGTCGGGCCGAATGAGTGGCGAGAGATTGTAGAGGGACGTGATCGGGGCCAAGGAGAGGTGTGAGTTCGGGGCCCAGAAGAGGCGAGGGCCCAGGGGCCAGCCCACACTGCAATATGTGCACACACTAGGTCCTTGCAGCAGAGCTGGTCTCTAGTCGTCTTGGATAACCCTAGCTCTGTCAAGTCCGTGTGGTGGCCGTTGTGCACCAGCCACCACACGTTAAAAAAATCCACACCCAGGCATCTTCCACCTTCAGGATGTAGTTCTGGATCCAGAATATTAGGTCCTTCATTGAAACACCTGTGAACTTTTTGGCGTGGAAGCAAGTCACCCTCGACTCAAGGGACTGCCTATGATGACTGGCCAATATTTATTCCTCAATTAACATTACTAAAACAGATTATCTGGTCACTATCACATTGCTGTTTGTGGGAGCATGCTGTGCATAAATTGGCTGCTGCCTTTCCTACATTACAACAGTGACTACACTCCAAAATAGTACTTTATTGGCTTTGGGACGTTTAGTGGTTCTGTATTAGAATAATGTAAAAATATATCTATATTATAGTCAAGCTAACATCAGTCTTCGAGATAAATTACTTTTTTGTCCTGCAACACACTTTTATATCTGGGCTTCTTAAATGTGTCCTGACAAATGTGCCAAGGATTTACTGAATCAATGGAGTTGGGAAGAGCAAAAATATCTGTACTGATAAACAGTTTGAAATTTCTGTCAAACTACAGCTTCATTCTTACAGATGATGTTCCACCATTGACTGAATTGGAAGTGAAGGGGGAAGGAGATTCCAACCAATATCCAAAGACTTACCATGAACCTCGAGTGAACCACCATTGATGGGATTTGATGGGAAGGTGCTCTGTAATACATTTGTGTTGTTAATATTTTCAAGGAAGACATTTGTGACATTAGTTGCACTGAGAACCCATTCAGTGCCATTTGAGGAACAATAATCCATCCAGAAATTCACGGTCGTGCAATCCGAGCTGCAAAAACAGAAGAGAAAAGTTGGCAAATCTTCAAAGACCATCGAGTTTCAACAACTTAAGACATGCAGGGGAGTGAAACCATCTTGGACTCTTGGCCCAATTCATTCGCAGGGCTCGTTTGAGAATGGTTAGAAGATGACTCACACAAATGGAAAAAAAGGCCTTAAATAAAAGAACAACAATTGTGCACTGCTTCGGACACCTTTTAGAGAAAGGATATAGAAGTGATGAAAAAGGTGCTGTTGTCATTCATTCCGATGTCACCAGGGATGAGGGATTATAGTTATGAAGAGAGACTTGAGAAGTTCAGGCTTTTTCACTGGAACTGGGAAGGTAAAGGGGTAACTTCAAAGGTTATGATGTAATAAACAGTGATAGATTGTTTCCACAGTAAAAGAGACAGTAAAAGAAGGCATAAACTTAAGATAATCACACGACAAGTTAAAGGGGATGATAAGGGGTTCAGTTTCTTAAACGATAAGGGGTTATGGGGAGCGGGCGGGGAAGTGGAGCTGAATCCATGAACAGATCAGCCATGATCTTATTGAATGGCGGAGCAGGCCCAAGGGGCTGTATGGCCTACTCCTGCTCCTATTTTTTATGTTCTTATAGCAAAATGGTTAAAATGTGGAATTTTCTGCCACTAACCATTGTTAAAATTCTTTGAAATGGGAATTAGTTGCTTGGGAGAGATGTCCCTTACGGGCATGGGGATAGAGCAGGAGAGTGGGACAAGACTAGGGGGCTCATGTGGAGAAAAACACCAGCGTAGACTCAATGGGCTGAACAGCCTGTTCCAGTGCTGTAATGTTCT
This sequence comes from Pristiophorus japonicus, assembly GCF_044704955.1. Lineage (NCBI taxonomy): Eukaryota > Metazoa > Chordata > Chondrichthyes > Pristiophoridae > Pristiophorus > Pristiophorus japonicus. The sequence continues at coordinate 54,363,821 of NC_091992.1, forward strand.
ATGATTCTGAGGTGAAGAGGGGTGGGAGGAGGCTCAAGTGGAGCATAAGCACTGGCATGGATCAGTTGGGCCGAATGGCTGTTTCTGTGCTATAAATTCGATGTAATCCTATGGATGCTGTTGGAAAAAAGATAAGGCCTGCAGATAACTTGCCCAATTGCAAACACAGAGCTGCCATGATACAATGCACTCAGCGAAGACGAATTCACTATGAGGTTGATCTGGTGAGGGAGGAGATAGACTCATTACAGCATGTGCAGGACTTTGACACTAATACAATAATATTAAAACAACAACATAGGAACATCATTCTGTTTTAGTATGGCCTCCAAGCCCTCCTGGATCACTGTACAAGTCACTGAGACCGATGACTACTAATTGCTAACTTGCGCTCGTTATATTCAATTAATGGTAACAGATGCAAAGGTAAATGATTCTGATTACCGTAACTGGAACATAATTAAACTTTGTAGGCAGAAATTTCCAACTTTCCTAACCGTGCTAATACCACACTGGTCATGGAAATGTGTTGACAAATATACTGTCATCAACTAATTGGTGTCTTAAGAACATAGGAACAGGAGTAGACCATTCAGCCCCTCAAGCCTGTTCCGCCATTAAATTAGATCATGGCTGATCTGTATCCTAACTCCATCCATCCGTTTGGTTCCATAACCTTTAATACCGCTGCCTAACAAAAATCTATCAATCTGAAGGTTATGCCCCCTTGTTTCTCCCATCAGAGGAAATAGTTTCACTCTATCCTATCAACTCCTTTTGATCATCTTAACCATCTCAATCAGATTACCTTAAAATTTTCTATATTCAAGGGAATGCATGCCTAGTCTATGCAACCTGTCCTCATAATTTAATCATTTTAACATAACAATGTCAACATAATTTTCAAGAATTCACATACAGATACATATAATGTGAAGCCAGAGCACAATGTGTGTACATTGGCTGTGTTGGCATGGTCATGCATATATTGGCAACAGTTCATATCTAATGGTCAAGATGGTTCATTCTGTTTTACCTCTGGAATTCAGTTATGGGCAACAAGCGGTCTTGCCTAACTAGTGATCCTAGTGAGAGGGGTTCTTGTCTTAGCCTGAATTAAGGCAGATCACTGTTGGCTTATTTCTTCTCCTGTGCTAATCTGTTCCCAGAAAGCAGAGTAGGGGTAAAAGGCAGTTATTCACAGTGGCAGAAGGTGTGTAGTGGTATTGCACATGGATCAATGCTAGGACCACTGTTGTTCACAATTTACTTTAACGATTTAGACTTTGGAATCAAAAACACAATTTCTAAATTTGCGGATGTCACCAAATTTTGGGTGATACTCAATAACTGAGGGGAACAATAACAAGAGGTTATCCAGCCTAATCCCACTTTCCAGCTTTAGGCCCGTAACCTTCACGTGCACATTCAAGTACTTTTTAAATGTGGTGAGGGTTTCTGCCTCTACCACCCTTTCAGGCAGTGAGTTTCAGACCTCCACAACCCTCTGCGTGAAGCAATTTCCCCTTAAATCCCCTCTAAACCTTCTACCAATTACTTTGAATGTATGCCTCCTGGTTGTTGAATCTCTGCTCAGGGAAATAGGCTCTTTCTATCCACTATATCTAGGCCCCTCATAATTTTATACACCTCAATGAGGTCTCCCCTCAGCCTCCTCTGTTCCAATGAAAACAAATCCAGCCTATCTAATCTTAGTCCGTATAGCTTAGATTCTCCACTCCCGGCAACATCCGCGTAAATCACCTCTGTACCCTCTCCAGTGCAATCACGTCCTTCCTGTAATGCGGTGACCAGAACTGCACACAGTACTCTAGCTGGGGCCTAACCAGTTATACAGTTCAAGCATAACCTCCCTGCTCTTGTATTCTGTGCCTCAGCTAATAAAGGCACGTATTCTGTATGCGTTTTTAACCACCTTATCTACACGGCCTGCTACTTTCAGGGATGCACTCCAAGGTCCCTTTGTTCCTCTACACTTCTCAGTATCCTATTATTTAATGTGTATTCCTTTCCTTGTTAGCCCTCCCAAAATGCATTACCTCACACTTCTCTTGATTAAATTCCATTTGCCACTGTTCTGCCAAGTTCATTGATATCTTCCTGCAATCCGCAGTTTTCTTCTTCATTATCAACAACACAACCGATTTTAGTATCATCTGCAAACTTCTTAATCGTACCCCCTATATTCAAGTCTAGATCATTGATGTAAATCACAAAAAGCAAGGGACCCAATATTGAGCCCTGCAGAACCCCACTGGAAACATCCTTCCAGCCACAAAAACACCCATCCACATTATCCTTTGCTTCCTACCTCTAAGCCAATTTTGGATCCAACTTGCCACTTTGCCCTGATTCCATGGGCTTTTACTTTTGTGACCAGTCTGCCATGTGGGACCTTATCAAAAACTTTGCTAAAGTCCATATACACTACATCGTACGCTTTGCCTTCATCGAGCCTCCTGGTTACCTCCTTCAGACTTATCTTCCTTCTACAATCTACAAGGCCCAAGTTTGATGACACCTGATTGATAGGCTGTGATTTACTTTGCCTTTTTCCAACTCTCTTCAAACTTTGTTGGTAGTTATGTGCGTTTCCAACTCTTTTTATTTCAGGTGGCCCATTCTTGTCAAAGCCTATTCCCTTCACTGTGGTAGTAACAACAGATTCCCCAGCGCCGTGCATGCAATCCCTCCTCTCTCACTGTCTCAGCTTGAGGTTTTGGATCTATGCTCCACGCTCAGACCCAAGCTCATCATCCAGGCTGACTGAGATCATCCTCCACTGCAGTACTGAGGGAGCGTGCATTATCGGAGGTGCCATCCTTCAGATGTGATGTTAAACTGAGATTCTGCCTGTTCATGTGCCACTATTCGAAGAAGAAGGAGCTGCCTGAGTATCCTGGCCAACATTACCCCCTCAATCAAAACTGCCAGAAAAATAGATGAGGTAGTCATTCATTATGTTGCTGTTTGTGGAGTGTTACCGAATGGCTGCATGCTCATTTGCACAACAGTGGTCACTGTTCTTCAAAAGTAATTCATTTTGCAATATTTGGATGTGACAAGCAAAGTATGTAAATGCTATCTTGTTATTTGTAATTATGCCACTCTCCAGTCGTTCTATTCTATTATTTGTCTGAAGCGGAGCCAGACTGTTCGCAACCTTGGAGTTGTGTTTGACCCCAAGATGAGATTCCAACCACATAACCATTCCATCATCAAGACTGCCTACTTCCAACTTCATAACATCGCCCAACTCCGTCCCTGCCTCAGCTCATCTGCTGCTAAAACCCTTGTTCATGCCTTTTCTTTTACCTCTAGACTTGACTCTTCCAATGCTCTCTTGGCTGGCCTCCCATCTTCCACCCTACATAAACTTGAGCTCATCCAAAACTCAGCTGCCTGTATCTTAACTCGCTCCAACTCTCATTCATCTATCACCCCTGTGCTTGCTGACCCTCACTGGCTCCTGGTTCAACAATGCCTCAATTTTAAAATCCTTATCCTTGTTTTCAAATCCCTCCATGGCCTGGTCCCTCCCTACCTCTGTAACCTCCTCCAGCCCTACAAGCCTTCAGTTCTCTGTGCGCCTCCAATTCTGGCCTTTTGAGCATCCCTGATTTTAATCGCTCCAGCACTGGTGGCCGTGCTTCCAGCTGCCTAAGCTTTGAAATTCTGTGATACATTTTACAGGAAAATGCTGCACCTTCAAACAGCATAAATTCGTATCAATTCCAGCTTTCCACATTGCTGAGGTGGAATTTCTATCCTTGTGTAATACATATAAATGGCATGAAAAGAACAAGTCATGAATTGGAAATCTGGAAAGAGAAGGGTAATATGGCTCCAGTTTGTAATAGGGTTGAAATATCGACTTTGCATTGGTAATCATGACATAGCAAATTGAGGATCCTGAGTTAAAAACCTTAGCTACTCCAATTGCTGACAGTAGCCTTGGCTGATGTTTAATCTTTACAAAGCTAACATATAATGGAAGCACTACAGTTGCAAACTGGCAGGACCGGGCATTGTGTGGACATGGGGTGGGAGTGGGCACTGTGTGTACATGGGTGGAAGCGGGCACTGTGTGTACATGGGGTGGAAGCGGGCACTGTGTGTACATGGGGTGGGAGCGGGCACTGTGTGTACATGGGGTGGGACTGGGCATCGTATGTACATGGGGTGGGACTGGGCATTGTGTGTAGATGGGGTGGGAGCAGGCACTGTGTGTACATGGGGTGGGACTGGGCATCGTATGTACATGGGATGGGGCTGGGCATTGTGTGTACATGGGGTGGGAGCAGGCACTGTGTGTACATGGGGTGGGACTGGGCACTGTGTGTACATGGGTGGAAGCGGGCACTGTGTGTACATGGGGTGGGAGCAGGCACTGTGTGTACATGGGATGGGAGCAGGCACTGTGTGTACATGAGGTTGGAGTGGGCACTATGTGGACATGGGGTGAGAGTGGGCACTGTGTGGACATGGGGTGGGAGTGGACATTGTGTGTACATGGGTGGGAGCGGGCACTGTGTGTACATGGGGTGGGAGCGGGCACTGTGTGTACATGGGGTGGGACTGGGCATCGTGTGTAAATGGGGTGGGAGCAGGCACTGTGTGTACATGGGGTGGGACTGGGCATCGTGTGTAAATGGGGTGGGAGCAGGCACTGTGTGTAAATGGGGTGGGACTGGGCACTGTATGTACATGGGGTGGGACTGGGCATCGTGTGTACATGGGGTGGGACTGGGCATTGTGTGTAAATGGGGTGGGAACAGGCACTGTGTGTACATGGGGTGGGACTGGGCACTGTGTGTACATGGGGTGGGACTGGGCACTGTGTGGACATGGGGTGGGACTGAGCATTGTGTGTACACAGGGTGGGAGCGGGCACTGTGTGTACATGGGGTGGGAGCGGGCACTGTGTGTACATGGGGTGGGAACGGGCATTGTGTGGACACGGGGTGGGAGCAGGCACTGTGTGTACATGGGGTGGGAGCGAGTAATGTGTGTACATGGGGTGGGAGCGGGCACTGTGTGTACATGGGGTGGGAGCAGGCACTGTGTGGACACGGGGTGGGAGCAGGCACTGTGTGTACATGGGGTGGGAGCGGGCACTGTGTGTACATGGGGTGGGAGCGGGCATTGTGTGGACACGGGGTGGGAGCAGGCACCGTGTGTACATGGGGTGGGAGCGAGTAATGTGTGTACATGGGATGGGAGCAGGCACTGTGTGTACATGGGGTGGGAGCGGGCACTGTGTTGATAACATGGGGTTATCTAAAATGGCTGCAACACTCAAAGATCACAGCAAGGGAAACATGAAAAAGACACTTTGGAGATCAGCTGAGAGAACACCATTGCTTTACGTTACAAATAAAGAAATCCAGATCACTTACGGTTAGCTCAATATTTGCTGCTGTTGTTTTGAATTCTTCTGAAGTAGAATCCACATTTGAAGGAATTGATGTAATGTCTTCAAACTCAAATGCTCCTATAAATTATTGGCAAAGAGACTCCCAATATGGGAGTGTTATGGCGAGGGTCAGACAGGTTCATTAAAACAGGAGCTGTGACCACTGTGGTGGAAATTATAACCTTCAAGGTAGAGGTTGTGTTGCTGAAACTGGTCGATGAGGTTGTGATATTCTCATCTTTGAACTTTGGGAACTTTGGGACCATAGGTCTTACATTGCCTCCAAATCCATTTAAAATCGTGGGAATCTCTGAAAAATACATACCAGTAACATTCATTTATACAAGAAAGTTAACATTTAGAACAATGTATGAATATTTAATAGTCAGTGGCTGAAGTGTGTGGGGGCGAAATTGCCCCTCACCCCGATTGAGGCCGGTAATCTTCCGGGGCCGAGACTTTTATTGCTCGACCCATCGAGTCTGTGTCGGCTCCTTCGAAGAACACCCCAGTTGGTCCCACAGCCCCGTTCTTTCCCAAAATCATTGCAATCTTTTCTCTTTCAAGTATTTATCCAATTCCCTATTGAGTTTGTATCCACCACCCTATCAGCCAGTGCATTCCAAATCTGAACCACTCATTGCTTAAAAAAGTTTTGCTAATCACCTTCAATCTCTGCCCTCTGCTTCTTGACCCTTCAGCGATTGGAAACAGTTCCTTTTTACTTACTCTATCTAAACCCTTTAAACACCTCTATCAAATCTCCTCGGCCTTCTCTGCTCTAAGGGGAACAACACCAGCTTCTCCAGTCTAACCATGTAACTGTAATCTCTCATCCCTGGAGCCATTCCTATAAATTCTCTCTGTACCCTCTCCAAAGCCTTCACGTCCTTCCTAAAGTGTGGCATTCAGTGTTTGACACAATACTACAACTGGGGTCAAACTAGTGTTTTATATAGGTATAGCATAATTTCCTGGCGTTTGTATCCAATCCTCTCTTTATAAAGCCTACGATCCCATATGCTATTTTAACTGCTTTGTTAACCTGTCCTGTCACCTTCAAAAATGTGTGCACAAACATCCCCCCCCCCCTTCCATGCATCCTCCCCCTCCTCCCACCCCTCGATCTCTTTGTCCTTGCACCCCCTTTAAAATTGTACCATTTAGCTTGTATTGTCTCTCCTCATTCATCTCATCAAAGTGTATCACTTCACACTTTTCTACATTGAATTTCATCTGCCATGCGTCCACCCATTCCATAACTCTCAATGTCCTTGTGATGTCTGTTACTATCTTCCTCACTGTTTACTACACTTTCAAGTTTCATGTCATCTGCAAGTTTCAAAATTGTGCCCTGTAGGCCCCCAAGTCCAAGACATTAATGTATATCAAAATCAGCATTGGTCCCAGTCCCTGAGGAATACCTCTGTATACGTCCCTCCAGTCCGAAAAACATTCACCACAACTCTCTGTTTTCTATCCCTTCGCCAATTTTATATCCATTCTGCTGCTACTGCCCCTTTTATCCCATTGGCTTTAATTTTACAAACATGCCTAATATGTGGCACTTTATCAAACGCCTTTATCTAAGTCCATAAATGCTACATCAACTGCACTGCCCTCATCCACCCTCTCTGTTACCTCATCAAAAAACTCAATCATGTTAGTCAAACACGATTTGCCCTTAACAACTCCGTGCTGATTATCCTTTATTAGTCCACGCTTGTCCAAGCAGCTGTTAAATTTCACCCGGATTATTGTTTTTAAAAGCTTCCCCACCACCGACGTTAAACGTCCTGTTGTGTAACATAGAAATATAGAAGATAGATGCAGGAGTAGGCCATTCAGCCCTTCGAGCCTGCGCCAGCATTCAATAAGGTCATGGCTGATTGTTCACCTCAATACCCCTTTCCCGCTTTCTCTCCATACCTCTTGATCCCTTTAGCCATAAGGGCCATATCTAACTCCCTCTAGAATATATCCAATGAACTGGCATCAACAACTCTCGTCGGTAGGGAATTCCACAGGTTAACAACTCTCTCAGTGAAGAAGTTTCTCCTTATCTCAGTCCTAAATGGCTTACCCCTTATCCTTAGACAATGTCCCCTGGTTCTGGACTTTCCCAACATCGGGAACATTCTTTCTGCATCTAACCTGTCCAGTCCCATCAGAATTTTATATGTTTCTATGAGATCTCCTCTCATCCTTCTAAACTCCAATGTATAAAGGCACAGTAGATCCAGTCTCTCCTCATATGTCAGTCCTGACATCCCGGGAATCAGCCTGGTGAACCTTCACTGCACTCTCTCAATAGCAAGAACGTCCTTCCTCAGATTAGGAGACCAAAACTGAACACAATATTCCAGGTGAGGCCTCACCAAGGCCCTGTACAACTGCAATAAGACCTCCCTGCTCCTATACTCAAATCCCCCAGCTATGAAGGTCAACATACCATTTGCCTTCTTCACCGCCTGATGTACCTGCATGCCAAACTTCAATGACTGATGTACCATGACACCTAGGTCTCATTGCACCTCCCCTTTTCCTAATCTGCCGCCATTCAGATAATATTCTGCCTTCGTATTATTGCCACCAAAGTGGATAACCTCACATTTATCCACATTATACTGCATCTGCCATGCATTTGCCCACTCACCGAACCTGTCCAAGTCACCCTGCAGCCTCTTAGCGTCCTCCTCACAGCTCACACCGCTACCCAGCTTAGTGTCATCTGCAAACTTGGAGATATTACACTCAATTCCTTCATCTAAATCATTGATGTATATTGTAAATAGCTGGGGTCCCAGCACTGAGCCCTGCGGCACCCTGTCACTGCCTGCCATTCTGAAAAGGACCCGTTTATCCCGACTCTCTGCTTCCTGTCTGCCAACCAGTTCTCGATCCACGTCAGTACATTACCCCCAATACCATGTGCTTTAATTTTGCACACCAATCTCTTGTGTGGGAGCTTGTCAAAAGCCTTTTGAAAGTCCAAATACACCACATCCACTGGTTCTCCCTTGTCCACTGTACCAGTTATATCCTCAAAAAATTCGAGAAGATTTGTCAAGCATGATTTCCCTTTCATAAATCCATGCTGACTTGGACTTTTTATTCTGTCACCGCTTTCCAAATGCGCTGCTATTTCATCTTTAATAATTGATTCCAACATTTTCCCCACTACTGATGTCAGGCTAACCGGTCGATAATTTTCCATTTTCTCTCTCCCTCCTTTTTTAAAAAGTGGTGTTACATTAGCTACTCTCCAGTCCATAGGAACTGATCCAGAGTCGATAGACTGTTGGAAAATGCATCCACTATTTCTAGGGCCACTTCCTTAAGTACTCTGGGATGCAGACTATCAGCCCCAGGGATTTATCGGCCTTCAATCCCACCAATTTCCCGAACACAATTTCCTGACTAATAAGGATTACTAGGTCCCCTAGTATTTCCGGAAGGTTATTTGTGTCTTCCTTCATGAAGGCAGAACCAAAGTATTTGTTCAACTGGTCTGCCATTTCTTTGTTCCCCATTATAAATTCACCTGAATCTAACTGCAAGGGACCTACGTTTGTCTTCACTAATCTTTTTCTCTTCACATATCTATAGAAGCTTTGGCAGTCAGTTTTTATGTTCCCGGCAAGCTTCCTTTCATACTCTATTTTCCTCCTCCTAATTAAACCCTTAGTCCTCCTCTGCTGAATTCTAAATTTCTCCCAGTCCTCAGGTTTGCTGCTTTTTCTGACCAATTTATATGCCTCTTCCTTGGATTTAACACTATCCTTAATCTCCCTTGTTAGCCATGGTTGAGCCACCTTCCCCATTTTATTTTTACTCCAGACAGGGATGTACAATTGCTGAAGTTCATCCATGTGATCTTTAAATGCTTGTCATTGTCTATCCACCGTCAACGCTTTAAATATCATTTGCCAGTCTATTCTAGCCAATTCACGCCTCAAACCATCGAGTTCAGGACACTAGTTTCTGAATTAACTGTGTCACTGTCCATCTTAATAAGGAATTCTACAATGTTATGGTTACTCTTCCCCAAGGGGCCTCGCACAACAAGATTGCTAATTAGTCCTTTCTCATTACATATCACCCAGTCTAGGATGGCACAGCCTCCACCTAGTGGCTACTCATTGCATAGCAATGAAACATTACAAGGACACCCTCAAAGCCTCCCTGATAAAGTGCAACATCCCCACTGACACCTGGGAGTCCCTGGCCAAAGACCGCCCTAAGTGAAGGAAGAGCATCCGGGAGGGCGCTGAGCACCTCTAGTCTTGTCGCCGAGAGCATGCAGAAAACAAGCTTTGGCAGCGGAAGGAGCGTGTGACAGAGACTGTAATCCCCATATTGGACTGTTCAGTCACCTAAGAACTCACTTTTAGAGTGGAAGCAAGTCTTCCTCGATTTCGAGGGACTGCCTATGATGATGATGACTCCTTCAAGATGTCATCACCATGCAGGTATTCAATGCTGAATAACAGTTTGAGCGTGCCACACTGCCTGCCTCTTCCTACCCTTTCGGGTGGCCATCTGCTTGCTATTCTGATCTCTATCTGGCTGTGAGGTGACGCCCCCCGCCCCAGGACCTGCGATCCAGGAAACATTCAGCTACCGGTATGCCCTGCAGTGAATCCAGCTGCCTGTCAAGCTCAGGAACTCTCAGCTTGAGTTCAAACTGCTGGAAGCACTTCCTGCACATGTGGGATTCCGGGACACATGAAGCGTCCTGAAGTTCCCACATGGCTCAGAAATCAAGGTAGTTCCTGCATTCTAAATAGAAACTTTAGAAGACTCCTTGGATATAAAAGTGAATATTTATACAGGTTGAGCATCTGAAATCCAGAAACCTCAGGACCGAGGCTGTTCCGGATTCTGGGTATTTCCGGATTTTGGAAAGTCTTTGGCCAAGGTAGGTGGGGTCGGGCAGCCGAGGTAAAGGGGTTGGGGGTGGGGGAAGGCGAGGTCAGGCTGCCGAGGCGAGGGAGTCCGGATTTCGGAACATTTTCCAGTTTCCGGACGACCCCACCACAGATCGGCCCGGTGTACAGATTCCGGAACATTTCGAATTGTTGAACTCCAGATTTCGGACACTCAACTTGCTGTTGAGGTTTTGAGTAGGTTGGGCTCATTGGAGTTCAGAAGAATGAGAGGTGATCTTATCGAAACATATAAGATAATGAGGGGTCTCGACAAGGTGGATGCAGAGAGGATATTTCCACTCATGGGGCAAACTAAAACTAGGAGAAATAGTCTCAGAATAAGGGGCTGCCCATTTAAAACTGAGATGAGGAGGAATTTCTGCTCTCAGAGGGTTGTAAATCTCTGCCCCAGAAAGCTGTGGCGGCTGGGTCATTGAATATATTTAAGGCGGAGATAGACAGATTTTTGAGTGATAAGGGAACAAAGGGTTATGGGGAGCTGGAAGGGAAGTGGAGCTGAGTCCATGATCAGATCAGCCATGATCGTATTAAATGGCGGAGCAGGCTCGAGGGGCCAAATGGCCTACTCCTGCCCCTATTTTTTTGTGTCCTTGGGTCCTTAACTAGGTCTAAGTTAATCTAGTGCTGGATTGTCAGAGATGTTAAACCAAGGCTCCGGCTGTCTGCTCAGGCAGATGTAAACAACCCATGGCCACTATTTGAAGTAAAGCAGAAAGTTCTGGTGCTCTGGCCAGCATTCCTCGATCCTTGAATCAACGCTACCTAACACACAATACCTGGTCATTCAGTTGTTTACTGTTTGTGGGATCTTGCTGTGTCCAATTTGGCTGCCACATTTGACTGCATAACAACAGTAACTTCAGGTGAAAAATAATACATTGGCTGTAAAGTGCTTTATATTTAAATGTAATAAAAATGTTTCAAAGTAAATATGCTTGCCTGATCCAACTGTTTCTATTGAGTAGGGAAATGTTCAACTTAAATAATGGCCTTGTCAACAATTATATATTGTACCGAGCCCCCAAAACATGTTGCACTTGGGCTGTGATCATTTAGCAATCTCTCTCTCCAATGCAAAGTGACTGTAATTGTCACACTGGTAAAGAACACCTAATCCCAGTCAGACCAGCCTTTACCATCTCTCTCTTGATCCCTTTGTTCTCCTTTTGATCACTTGCTCATGAACCAGTCAAGTCAACTTGCCACTGTCATCATCATCATCATAGGCGGTCCTTCGAACGAGGATGACTTGCTTCCACAAGAATTCACAGATGTTTCAATGAAGGACCCAATGTTCCAGTCCTGAACAATTGAAGAGGTGGAAGATGCCTGTGCGTGGATTTTTTTAACATGTGGTGACCGTTGCACATCAGCCACCACAAGGGCTTGACAGAGCTAGGCCTTTATCCAGTGGCAAGGGTTAAACCAGGACGACTGGAGACCTGCTCTGCTGCACGGACCTAGTGCGCGCAAATATTGCAGTGTGGGCTGGTCCGTGCTGCCCCTGGGCCCTTGGCTCTTCTGGGCCACTGTATGCCTTCATTGAGTGCTCCATTCTTTAACCACCTGCTTGTATTATCCTTTACTGAAAACTAACAACTGATAAGAAGTATCAAGAAGTAGAATCCAAAGAAGTAGTCATTTTAGATATTCATTTACACTGGCAAGTGAATTTACACAATATTTTTACATCAATTAACACTCAATATACAGATAATTAGGCAATGTCTTGGGATCTTGGAGTGTATGTCCACAGATCCTTAAAGGTAGCAGGACAGGTCAATAAAGTAGTTAAAAAGGCCAACGGAATGCTTTCCTTTATTAGCTGAGGCATAGAATACAAGAGCAGGGAAGTTATGCTGGAACTGTGTAAAACACTAGTCAGGCCACAGCTAGAGTACTGCGTGCAGTTCTGGTCACCACATTACAGGAATAATGTGATTGCACTGGAAAGGGTACAGAGGAGATTTACGAGGATGTTGCCACAACTGGAAAATTTTAGTTATGAGGAGAGATTGGATAGGCTGGGGTTGTATTCTTTGGATCAGAGGAGGCTGAGGGCAGATTTAATTGAGGTGCATAAAATGATGAGGGGTCTAGATATAGTGGATAGGAAGGACCTGTTACCCTTAGCAGAGGGGTCAATATCTAGGAGGCATAGAGTTAAAGTAGTTGGTAGAAGGATTAGAGGGGAGATAAGGAAAAACATTTTCACCCAGAGGCTGGTAGGGGTCTGGAACTCGCTACCTGAAAGGGTGGGAGAGGCAGAAACCCTCATCACATTTAAAAGGTACATGGATGTGCACTTGAAGTGCCGTAACCTACAGGGCTCTGGACCGAGAGCTGGAAAGTGGGATTCGACTGACACGGATACAATGGGCCGAAAGGCCTTTTCCTGTGTCGTAACTTTCGATGATTCTATGATTCTATATAAGATTACTAGACAATGTACAGATAACTAGACAAAGTACAGATAATGGGACATTGTACAGATAGTTGGACTATGTACAGATAGTTGTCTATGTACAGATAGTTGGACTATGTACAGATAGTTGTCTATGTACAGATAGTTGGACTATGTACAGATAGTTGTCTATGTATAGATAGTTGGACTATGTACAGATAGTTGTCTATGTATAGATAGTTGGACTATGTACAGATAGTTAGTAATGTATAGATAGTTGGACTATGCACAGATAGTTAGACAATGTACAGATAGTTAGACAATGTACCGATGACTGGACAAAGTACAGATAACTACCGGGGATCCAGGCATCTTGGATCTACCACAAAATAGATCTTAGTTTTCCCTTTTCTGAACTCCAATCTTCCGTGCTTGTCTCAATCAGGCACTGGGTCTGGAGATTATAAACAACTGATCAAACAGAAACCATTCTGAAAGACGAGTTGCATTTTAGGCTTTTCTGTTTTCAGGGCAAAAACAGAGGCGGGGTGGGAAAGTTACCGGCAGGAATAGTTTGCGTTTTGGTAAGAAAGTTTCAGCATCTGGGCCCTGCGACAGGGAGCGCAGCGCTAAGGGAGACGTACACTTTTTGTGCTGCAAAAATGGGAAACCCGCGAGCTAAAGTGCCGGGCCATGTGCGCTCCGAGAGAGGCCTGGGGGCGGAGAGGAATCTTAAAAAAAAAACATTTCCAAAACATTGCCCATGCCACCACAACACAAATCACTAAAGAAATGAAAGGAACCAACACTCGCATTTATCTTTTGAGTACGTGCTGTATCCACACGGGAGTCTGTCAATCTGCAAGATAGGATTTGTCAGCCAGCGGTTAGCTGGTGAATGGCAGTTAGTCTGGAGGTGCGGCGGGAGATTGTGGCGGAGATGCGGCGAATGTTTGTGGTGGAGAAGCGGCGAGAGATCGTTGCAGAGGTGCGGCAAATGAGGGTACGGGGCCCAGAGCGCTGAGGACCCAGGGGCAGCATGGGCCAGCCCACACTGCGATATGTGCGCGCACTAGGTCCGTGCAGCAGAGCTGGTCTCCAGTCGCCTTGGTTAATCCTTGCCACTGGACTAAGACCTAGCTCTGTCAAGCCCGTGTAGTAGCTGGTGTGCAACGTTAAAAAAATGCACGCACAGGCATCTTCCACCCTTCAGGATGTAGTTCGGGACCTGGAATATTAGGTCCTTCATTGAAACACCTGTGAACTCATCCCTTTTTGGCGTGGAAGCAAGTCATCCCCGATACAAGGGACTGCCGATGATGATGACTTAACCTTCCTCTGCACTGCCGGCTATGCTAATTTCCCAGGCGGTCATTGCGGGCGCACTTCTGGGCGGACGGATCGGGCAAAAGGCCGAAGTACTGCCGGTGTCACAACCAGAGGCCTTCACACCCGGCACAGCTCTTCCCAGCGGTGCTGCTCAGCACCACCGTAAAAACGGACCAGAGGATCGCGACGGGGCGCAGGCAACCTGAACGCTGCCTTTCAGCGCAAAATCCAGCCCTGAGAATGGCATTGATTTATGTGTCTTACCTGATAGATCTTCAGTCTGACTGAGTGCCAGGTCTGTGTCCTCTGGATGAGTAGATATCAAAATCTTGTTTATTATTACTGTAAATATTCACAACTTCTGTGCTAAGAATTTGCTATACCAAAATTATTTTCCATTAATGTTTCTCTATAATGTTACATGAATAATCAGCATAATTCATGTTCCCCTGAAGTATCCTGGTCAAGTCCAGATACTGTTATCCTCTGCAAGCTTACACTCAGGTGCTCTCCTGTTTTTCCCTCCCATTGACATTATTAATGCCGTTGGACTGTCATTGTCTGGTAGTTAATTAACTGGACCGGTTATTGTTATATAATTGTGTCCCTCTCCAGCTGTTCCTGGTCTAATATTCATACAATACATGTTGCTTACTACAATGAAACACCTGCGGGCTCAACTTGTTCGTTAATGCCAACAGAAAGCTGGATGAAAAATCCAAGTCGTTTTCTTAAAGGTTCCCTTTGGGCCAAATGTAAAGAGCAAATCTCTTAATTTTTGCCCTGCTATAATAATATCATTCACAGGCACAATTCCGCTTGATTCCTGCACAAAGGAACTTTCTACAAGCAGATCTCCGGTGATCTGAAACTTGTTCTCTTACTTTTGATGCAAATTGGTCAGTGTGCCACAGGACTAATAATTACCTTTCTACCATGGTATTTTTTACTGGAGAAACATTGAGGCCTACAGATCATGTTCCCCTATTCACTTAAAAAGACAGAACAATATCATGCTGTCAGTCCATGGGCAATAAACGCTGGCTTTGCCAGCGACACCCACATCCGATGAACAAATAATATATTTTTTAAATCCATTGCATTTAGGCTAAAATGAATATTCAAATTTATTAACAAGAAAATTATTACACAGAAGCAGCAAAATATAACAAGTAACCAGCATATAATCTTTCACTTGCACGATACTTACATTGGTTTTTCAAAAAATAATCAGCAATTGAGTTCAAAATTGAGGCTTTGGGGAGCCAAGAGGTGAGTGACTTGCTGCAGAATAGCCAGCATCTCACCTGCTCTTGTAGCCATAGTATTTATGTGGCTGGTCCAGTTAAGTTTTTGGTCAATGATGACCCCTAGGGTTTGATGGTGGGGGATTTGACGATAGCTCCTATGTTCCTATGATGTTGACCTGTTTTCTTTCTCTACCCAGGACTGGCAGACCCACTGGGGGTGAAATGTTTTCAGTGATCACTGTTGTGTGCTGCATGCTGCACAGCGTGGTCATCAGCCATTGCCACCAGGGATGGCAGCTGCACCTTAAGAGGAAGAGGACGATGAGGTGGAAAATGAGGAGCATCAGCCATGGAGGAGGCAGCCTGACACTGTTGCCACTGCAAGGGCTGCTTGTCAGAGCCTCATCGTGCAGCGATTCCAGTAAATGATGCAACACATGCCGAGTGGCCAGTCTATTCACCTGGCGATGTGCTGATGTCACTCTCCAACCATCCATGTATATAAATCGCACCACAATAATGAAAGTTGCAAAATAACTTTTATTAAAAACAAGAGTGTGCCTTAAAGAAGCATGGATTAGAAACTGGACTGAAATAATGATATTCAAGCTGCTGTACATAGCTTTAAGATGTTCTCTGCATGTTTTAATTTGCACTCTGGATAGGTAGAGGTTTTTAAACCACCATTCCACTGATGATCTCACTCATCATCAGCAGCAAATTATGAATGAAGCAGCAGCCCTGCAAACATAATCACCCAGAGACAAGTGCAACTATACACACACCATAATATTCCAATAAGATCAACATATATGGCCACAATGCTATTATTGGTTAGTGAAACATGCGCAGTGATTTAACACCCTTTGCCTTTTCCCCCCTCCCACGCCTCTTGCTCCTCCTCAATGGGGTCTCAGTGCCTGCAGCAAGGCTGGGTGAACTTTGGGCACCGCAGACAAAACTGGTGGCCTAGCAGGATGTCCCTGACCAGCTCGGGCCCTGGAAGGCCCAGCTGCGGACTGTACCACCTCAGCATGGGCGGCAGCAGTAGCGGCGGGATGGTTGCAGACAGCGGCAGGTGCAAAGGCGGAATGGCAGTGGTAGGAGGGGGAATTATGTCGACCTGAGAGAGGACACCATGCACCATCTCGACCGACACACCGACACATTGCCGCTCCCCGGGGCAGAGCCTCTGCATCCTGAGTAGTCTGGGGGAGCGCAGATTTCTGGCCTGCTTTGGCTCTGTTAACTGATGGACTGATGGGAAGCCAGACACAATGACAGCAGTCGGTGCTTGCGTGGCATCAAGTTGACTCTGCATCAGAGTAGAATGAGTCTGCATCAGGGCAGACTGCGTCTGCATCAGAGAATGAGCACATTGATGCCACCACGCACTGACGACTTATCAGTTGTGGTCACTTGTGGCTTCCAGCATCTATTGGTATCTACCAAGGCTGGGCTCGATGGCCAGCTGAGTCGCAAGTGCAAAAGTTGAGGCGGACTCCTCCATTCTCACAGCAAGTGCATTGAGGCACTTGGGAACTCTTGCCAATGCACCCAACAGATCGCTGCGCATCCGCAATGATTGTCTTGCGACAATCTCCAGCTTGGGGTCCTCTTCAGAGTGCTGCTGAGCATCTCTCAGCCACGCACTCACCCTCCGGGGAACTGGCCCCCAAGTTTTCCCTCCATCCTGGCGTTGCTGCAGTCCACTGGGTCCCAGAACATCACCCGCCTCCAACTCCCCGATCATGCCCTTCTCACCTGAGGTGGTGTCCCCACTTGCTGAGGTCGCTGGCTCCTCAGTAACTGGGAGAGAGGTCCCCCCCGCCTCCTCCTCGTCTCCACCATTGCCGGCACTGGACGGCTCACGTACAGGCTCCTGGGCCAGAGAAGAGTGGCTACCTGCAGGGGAGGGGGCCAAGACTGGGACAGGCGTTTTGAAATGCCAGTCTCATGGAAAGTGGGGAAGGATTGTGGTGTCAGGGCTAAGTGACCTGATAGAGGATGCTAAGGTCCTCAACATACCATCATTGTCTCGAGGGGGCTCGGCCTCACCTGCTGCCACCACACCCATTTGTGCGTCCACGAGGGCCGAAACGCGTTTCTCCACCACGCGGAGGGCCTGGAGGTCAGGGGGCCCCTCCTCCGGTCCGCATTTGTTTGCGCAGTTATGCGCCAGCTTGGCCTGCAAAAAGAAACAGAACATCTGTATCCTTCTATCCGTCTGTCCGAGATGCCTTACATAGTTGAGTAGATGTTACTGTGTGGGAATCTTCACAGGTCGATGTCATTCGGAATAGCTGCGCGCACTAGGTGTGGCAATGCTGAAATTTGGCACTTAACAGTTAAGATCAGGCTACCATTTTCCACACGCATCTGGAGACTGAGGAGGTAGCACGACCAGGGATTGGACTCAA
Organism: Pristiophorus japonicus; assembly: GCF_044704955.1. Taxonomy (NCBI): domain Eukaryota; kingdom Metazoa; phylum Chordata; class Chondrichthyes; family Pristiophoridae; genus Pristiophorus; species Pristiophorus japonicus. Next base: position 54,381,613 of record NC_091992.1, read on the forward strand.
CAATGGAGCAGGAAGGTTAACTGCACATGCCGGCCCAGGGAATGGCTGAGGCTGCAAAGGCGAACTTTGCACCTATGCTCACCTACGAAAAGTATGGGGTCCTACACATACTGATTGAGGAGTGACTGCACACACTAAACATTGTGCTCAGAGCATGGCATGCTAAGGTTCATGTAAAAGATACTCACCTTCACAAACTGCGTCAGGCCATTGAACTTTTTCCTGCATTGGGTAGCTGTCGTGGGCACCGTTTTTCTCGCAGACACGCTCTGCGCAACTTTCCTCCACAATCTTGGAACGTCTGAGGCTGTGGTCTCCTGCCAGTCTCGCTCCAGAACAATTCCCGTCGCCTCTCCACAATGTCCAGGAGCGCATCCACTGCGGCGTCAGAGAACCGGTGAGCACGCTGACAACCTCTCGCCTCTGCCATCTTTCTCCTCTCAGTAAGCGTGCACAGGCAGCGAAGATAAGCATGAGGTAGTGCCGTATCATATCACCGCCTCAATTGAATCCAGCTGGCGCCAGTATGTCTGTTGCGCAGCAACAATGCTGATTACCGCTCGGATTTTACCACCCCAATTACCGCCGTTTACCACCTCAAGAGTGGCGTGTAATGCCTGATTTACCGCTCCAATCCCCTCTTCAGGCAGTAAAACTGAATTTCGTGGTTGGCAGCGGTAAGATCATCGACCAGGCGGTGTCACCGCCTCTAAATAGGCGAATTTCCACCCCTGAGAGCACTGTGCACGGTTCTGCTCTCCATATTACTAAAAGGATATTGAGGCACTGGAGACGGTGTGACCCTTTGCCCATCTGGTGTGTTGTTTGCCCATGAAACCCTGGCCAAGATCTAAAACAATGCACATTGAAGTTTTGAACATTGTGAAACTTCTTAGATGGTTCAGCAATCAAAGAAAATTGGAATAAATTTCAACTTTGTGCCAGGGACGTAATGTGGCAGAACAATTTTCCCTCCCTATTGTAGAACCCGTTCAACGTCAGAAGAAACATAGGGGTGGCGTTTGATCCCAGTTATCACCCAGACAGAGATGTTGAAAACGACCCCCAATGAGTATTGGTACTAGGGCCTATGGGATCATAGGTCAGCAGCAATCGACATATTCAGGAGAAGAAAGTAGAAAATAGGGACAATTTTATTTTTTGTAAATGTCATCTGTTCTCACCTACGCATGGCCAAAGCAATGTGATCTGGATCCCGCTGTGAGAGTCAAGGCATTATGATGGATTTTCTCATTCTATTGATGAGTGAGAGCTCAACAAATAGAAGAAATCATGCAGATAGGATCACAGCTATTGTCTTTTCTGTTTTTATTCCATTGTCCATGCTTTAAAGCTCATTAAATACCATTGTTGAAGTGGATATTTAATGTTTGAATGGCTCCGTTAAAGATATTCCATTACCATTGAGTACTGTTTACTATATGCACGCTGGATACTTTCCTCCGGCTACGGCCTATTGACAAACGGAACAATGGCAATTAGAAAACACAAATACTACAAGTTACATTCAGATATTAAAGGGATCTTCTCTTCCCAGAATTGCTTTTTATTCGGCAAACTTTAGACTTGGGTTGGAGCGGTAATAGAGTTGAATTAATATTTTCACCATAGTGATATCGCAGGCAAGGGGTGGTGTTCATGAAAGAAAGAACGGAAGGTTTGCATTTATATAATGCCTTTCACGATGTCCCAAAACACTTTACAGCAAAGAAATACTTTTGAAGACTAAGGTCCTCCACCAGCCAGTCCTCGCCGCACAGCACTGCCCCCCAGTCATGAAGATCCACGGCGTGGCCCTGGACAACATGGACCATTTCCCATACCTCGAGAGCCTCTTATCAACAAGAGCAGACATTGACGATGAGATTCAACACCGCCTCCAGTGCACCAGTGCAGCCTTCGGCCGCCTGAGGAAAAGAGTGTTTGAAGATCAGACCCTCAAAACTGCCACCAAGCTCATGGTCTATCGGGCTGTAGTAATACCCGCCCTCCTTTATGGCTCAGAGACATGGACCATGTACAATAGACACCTCAAGTCGCTGGAGAAATACCACCAACGATGTCGCTGCAAGATCCTACAAATCCCCTGGGAGGACAGATGCACCAACATTAGCGTCCTCGACCAGGCCAACATCCCCAGCATTGAAGCACTGACCACACTTGATCAGCTCCGCTGGGCAGGCCACATCGTTCGCATGCCAGACACGATACTCCCAAAGCAAGCGCTTTAACTCCTTCACGGCAAACAAGCCAAAGGTAGGCAGAGGAAACGTTACAGGAACCTCCTTGAAAAAGTGCAACATCCCCACTGTCACCTGGGAGTCCCTGGCCAAAGACCACCTTAAGTGGAGAAAATGCATCCGGGAGGGCGCTGAGCACATTGAGTCTCATCGCTGAGAGCATGCAGAAATCAAGCGCAGGCAGCGGAAAGAGCATGCAGCAAACCTGTCCCACCCACCCTTTCCCTCAAAGACTATCTGTTCCATCTGTGACAGGGACTGTTGCTCTCGTATTGGACTATTCAGCCACCTAAGAACTCATTTTAAGAGTGGAAGCAAATCATCCTCAATTCCGAGGGAGTGCCTATGATGACTTTTGAAGTGTGGTTACTGTTGTAATGTAGGAAACGCCGCAAACAATTTGCACACAGCAAGCTCCCACAGACAGCAAAGTGATAATGACCAGATAATCTGTTTTAGTGATGTTGATTGAGGAATAAATATTGGCCAGGACACTAGGGAGAACTCCCCTGCTCTGTGCCATGGGATCTTTTACGTTCAGCTGAGAGGGCAGACAGGTCCTCAGTTTAGCATCTCATCTGAAAGATGGCACCTTAAACAGTCTAGCATTCCCTCAGCACTGCACTAGCGTGTCGACGTGGATTATGTGTTCAAGTGTCTGGAGTGGGACTTGAAACCACAACCTCTGACTCATGGGTGAGAGTGCTACCACTGAGTCATAGCTATTTTCAAGAGCTCAATTGCAGATGGATAGCGATCAAGACTGAGAACCGGTGTTGTTTCCTCTCCAATCCTGGTCGTTTTTTCAGAGTAACTATTTGTACTAAGCACTTTCTGCGCATGCGTCCTCCCTATTTCACCCCTCCCCCCCGCCCCCCCCTCCAACACGTTCATTCTGAACTGACCACGTTGTCTGACTGAGCGGCCAGCCTCCGAGCCCCGAGCCTCCCACTGAGCTCTGAGTTTTGGAGAGTTTTGTACAATGCAACTTGATTGTCTTTTATTGTCAATACATTTCATTATATTTTTTACATTATTTCCACGTCTTTTGGGTCAGTGGCTATTGCTAGCTACTAGGGTTGTGGGGTAAGGGACTTAGATTGGGGGAGGCAGCACTTGTGCTGGGGTAAGGGACTTCGGCTGGAACTTGGGAGGCTTTTACTGGGTTGTTCGAGATCTCTCCTCTCTGGCTTCAGAAGTCAGAAAGGATCAAATTACAATTTTGCGAAGTCAGTGAGAACCTGGGCTGGGCAGTTCCAGTTATACCTTCCAGAGAAACTTCACGGTGTGGCTTCTCCTCCAACGGGACCAATCAGCAATATGTCATGTGATAATGGAGAGTCAGCAGAGACACGGCGGCCAAATAGTTAGTACAAATAGTTGTGTCCTTTGTTTTATTCATTCCTGGGATGTGGGCATCGCTGGCAAGGCCGGCATTTATTGCCCATCCCTAATTGCCCTTGAGAAGGTGGTGGTGAACTGCCTTCTTGACCCTAATTGTTGAAGCTAATTGTCATACATCGCAGTTGCATTAGATGAGGGCAGGTGAATTAGCAAATACCAGGGATGAAATCTGGGACATCTCTGTTTTGTACAGCTCACAAACACACCAGACAGTGCCATATTCCCCACTGAGGAACTGCTTCAGAGGAACTGCTTACTTAAATTTTAAAAGTGACATGCGTCAAACTAGGTGTGATATATTCTTTACGACATCACAAACACACACACACACAAGATGGCTCTACAGCAACTTGTCATCATACATGACCCTTTTATTGTATTTACATCAGCAGTTGCTTTACCACAGTAGTCCACTAGGGGGAGCTCTATATTGCACTAGGTTGCATGTTTAAGTCAGTATGAGTGCCCATCACTGCTAATAAGTGAAGATTACAAATGTAACCTTTTGCTTTAGATCTTCGCTGGAACTGCGGTGGTGGGTGTGTGTCTTTGGCGGGTAACATTCCCGCCTCTGAGTTAGAAGGGGGAGGGTTGGAGCCCTACTCTAGCCCGCCCGGCGAGTGAAGACTTGAATACGGTCTTTATATATTGAGTTAACATCCAATGGGACTCTCAAATCCGGATGGAGTGACCACTGGCTCAGCGTTAGTGTTGCTGACTCTGATCCAGCACATGCTGCGAAGGCAGGCAGCCTCAGCAAAGGGTGTAGGAGGGTTGGGTCTGGATCCGACTCCCAACAGCCCTGGCAAGAGGAGCCCCGACTAAATACTGTATTGCTATTTATCAGGGGTACTCAAATTTGATAGATTTAGATGCCACTCCACCCCATCAAACATGTGGGTGGGGTGTCCTTAACTTTGGTTGGTGCTGACGCTTAGCTATGTCCCTTCCCTTCACTTAAAGGGGAGGGATGCTGCGAGGCCACCAGGGCGGGCTTCGGCCGGGCCAAGAGCGGGGTGCTGGGCTGCCTGTTGGAGGCCCGGCCGAACCCATGGCCGCCATTGGCGGGCCGACTGCAGAGTCGGCCGACAATTAAAATAAAATGGCGGCCACAACGGTGCACCCTCCCCTTTAAGGGCAGACGCACTGACAGCTTCCCGCCCACGATCGACCATTTGAGGGCGATGTCGCTTCCAGGCGGGGACCAGGCGGTGCGCGCTCTAATTATGTCATTACCGCCGCTCGCACAGAAGCAGGGCAGATACCTTCTCCTCCTCAAAAAAATCACAAGGGCAATGTCCCGATCGTCAGGGAGTCTGCCCCGACTGGGCAGAAACTCATTTCCATCCCGTCACCGCCTCTTAATAAAAGGGCCAATTTCGGTACCTAACTCACTTGGTGTGTCAATCTTGGCTGAGTGCTAGCACTCTCGCTTCTGAGTCCGAAGGTTGTGGGTTCAAGCCCCATTCCAGAGACTTAGGACCATAGAATAATCTAGACTTACACCTCAGTATAGTATTGAACATAAGAAATAGAAGCAGCAGTGGGCCATTTGGTTCCTCGAGCCTGCTCCAACCCTTCAATAAGATCACGGCTGATCATCGATCTCAACTTCACTTTCCCGCCCGATCTCCACATCCCTTAATTCGCCGAGAATCCAAAAATCTATCTATCTCAAACTTGAATATACTCAAAGACTCAGCATCCAGAGTCCTCTGGGGCAGAGAGTTCCAAAGATTCACAACCCTCTGAGCGAAGAAATTCCTGCTCATCTCTGTCTTAAATGGCCTACCCCTTATCCTGAGATCATGCTCCCCAGTTGTGGACACTTCAGCCAGGGGGAAACAACCTCTCAGCATTTACCCTGTCAATCCCCTTCAGAATCTTGTATGTTTCAATGAGATCACCTCTCACTCTTCTAAACTCCAGAGCGTATAGGCCAATTCTACACAATCTCTCATCATAGGACAGCCCTCTCATCCCAGGCATCAATCTAGTGAACCTTTGTTGCACTGCCTCCAAGGCAACTACATCCTTCCTTAGATAAGGAGACCAAAACTGCACAGTACTTCTGGTGTGGTCTCACCAGGGCCTTGTAGCAAGACTTCCTTACTCTTATACTCCAACCCCCTTGCCATAAAGGCCAACTTGCCATTTTCCTTCCTTATTGCCTGAGGGAGCACTGTACTGTCGGAGATGCCATCTTTCGGATGAGATGTAAAACCACGGCCCTGTCTGCCCTTTCAGGTGGATGGTCAAGATCCCATGGTAAAAGATTATATGGTACTAATTTTGAAGAAGAGCAGGCAAGTTCTCTCTGATGTTATGGCATATATTTATCCCTCAACCAGCATCACTTAAACAGATTATCTAGTCATTATCTCATTCCTATTTGTGGGAGTATAGCGAATAAGGCAGATGAGCTGAGAGCATAGGTAGACACTTAGGAGTATGATATTATAGCTATTACAGAGACATGGCTAAAAGAGGGGCAGGTATGGCAGTTCAACATTCCTGGTTACAGGATCTTCAGACGGGTTAGAGGGGGGGGGTACCAAGGGAGGGGGGTGGAGGGCAGTATTGATTAAAGAAACTATTACAGCTGTGAGGAGGGATGATATGTTTGAGGGATCATCAAACAAGGCCATATGGGTCAAACTGAAAAACAAAAAAGGGGCAATCACACTGCTAGGAGTGTACTATAGATCTCCAAATAGTGAGAGGGAGATAGAAGAGCAAATATGTAGGCAAATTTCTGAGAAGTGCAAAAACTATAGGACAGTAATAGTAGCGCATTTCAACTGTCCTAATATTAACTGGGACAAAATTAGTGTGAAGGGTATGGAGGGTGCGGAATTACTAAAATGCATTCAAGAGAACTTTTTTAGCCAGTATGTAGCAAGCCCAACACGAGAGGGGGCGGTTCTGGATTTAGTTTTAGGGAATGAAGCTAGGCAGGTGGAAAGGGTATCAGTGTTCATTTAGGTGCTAGTGACTATAATTCAGTTAGATTAAAGGTAGTTATGGAAAAGGACAAGGATAGACCAGGAATAAAAGTTCTAAATTGGGGAAAAGCCAACTTTGTTAAGCTGAGAAGTGATTTGGCCATAGTTGACTGGAAACAGCTACTTGAAGGTAAATCATCGTCAGAGCAGTGGGAGGCATTCAAGGAGGAGATCCGTCGGGTTCAGGCCAAATATGTACCCTGAAAGAAAAAGGGCGGGACTAACAAATTTAGAGCCCCCTGGATGTCGAGGTACCTTTGTTTAAGAAGTAAGAAAGGGATAGACCGAATAATAACAGGCCAGTCAGCCTAACCTCAGTGGTGGGAAACTTATTGGAAAAATTCCTGAAGGACAGGATAAATATTCACCTAGAAAGACACGGATTAGTCACGGACAGTCAGCATGTCGGGCCCCACCTCCTCCCCGGTGGGGCCCGCCTGAACTCCCCGGTGGGGCCCGCCTGAACTTCTCCCCGGTGGGGCCCGCCTGAACTCCTCCCCGGTGGGGCCCGCCTGAACTCCTCCCCGGTGGGGCCCACCTGAACTCCTCCCCGGTGGCGGGACCCATCCGACCACCTCCTCAGCGGTGGGGCCTGCTCGAACTCCTCTCCGGTGGCAGGCCACACCCGAACTCCTCCCCGGTGGGGCCACACCCGAACTCCTCCCCGGTGGGGCCCCACCCGAACTCCTCCTCGGCAATGGGGCCCGCCCGACCAGCTCTTCGGCAGGCAGGGCTGTGTGCTGTTGGAGGGCTCCTGGTGCTCCCGAACGGATAGGTGCTGCAATAGGTGAGTAGAAACTTTTAGTTTTTTATTTATTGATTTAGTGATTGATTTTTTATTTTTTATTTTTTATTTTTTTATTGATTGATTGATTTATTGGTTGATTTATTGATTTATTTATCATTTATTATTGATGATGGCTCTTTATTGCTAAAAGTGAAGTGTTTAATGCTTTGGAAAATCCCCTAACTTCCCTCTAACTACCCTTCCCCCCCACCCCCCCTTATCTCTGGCTATCTGCGCCTAATTTCTAAAGTGTATGCAAGATTTTTCTGAGCGTACAAAAGTTGACAGTTACTCCGTTCTAAGTTAGTTTGGAAGTTTGGAGTAACTTTTCGCTGCCTGAACTTGCAAAACAGGTGTAAGTGGCTGGTAATGCCTCCTTTTGAAAAAAAAAATTAATTAAAACAAAACTAAAATAACTAACTAGAACTGGAGCAAACGAAATGCCAAGAATTGCGATTTCTAAAATACTCGAAACTAAATTAGTTGCTCCAAAAAAATAGGAGCTACTCCAGCCGAAACTTGGGCCCAGTATATTTGCCATCGAGGGAGTGCAACGAAGGTTCAGCAGACTGATTCCTGGGATGGGGGGATTGTCCTATGAGGAGAGATTGAGTAGACTTGGCCTATATTCTCTAGAGTTTAGAAGAATGCGAGGTGATCTCATTGAAACATACAAAATTCTTACAGGGCTTGACAGGATAGATGCAGAGAGGATGTTTCCCATGGCTGGGGAGTCTAGAACCAGGGGTCACAGTCTCAGAATATGGGGTTGGCCATTTAGGACTGAGATGAGGAGAAACTTCTTCACTCAGAGGGTGGGAATTCTCTACCCCAGAGGGCAGTGGAGGCTCAGTCTTTGAGTATATTCAAGACAGAGATCGATAGATTTGTGGATATTAAGCATGGGGACTAAATGCAGCCGAGAAAAGAAAATGCGAGCAGTAAATGGAACCCCATTGATGCAAAAGGACTTTCGATTTGCCTCACTGTTCTAGATTTCACAACTCAGAAGTCACCTGTTGACTGTGAAAGAAACCAAGTCAACACAAATAGCCAGCCTGGCAGCGGAGTGACTCAGCACGTTGGTTCACCACATACTGGCCCCAAGTTTCCACATGATTTGCGCCTGATTTTTAGGAGCAACTGGTGGAGAATGGACTATCTTAGAAATTGCAATTCTCCACATTTTTTTTTCTGCAGTTCTAGTCAGTTAGAACAGTTTCACTTTGGAACAGAATTTTTTCTTCAAAAGGGGGCGTGTCCGACCACTGACGCCTGATTTCAAAGTTTCCACAGTGAAAACGTACTCCAAACTAACTTAGAATGGAGCAAGTGAAGATTTTTGTAGAACTGAAAAAACCTTGTCTACACATTAAAAAATCAGGCGCAGGTTACAAATTAGGCGTAGGGAACGAGGGGGGGGGGGGGGGAGGGAAGTCATTAAATTCTACAATAAATCCTTATTTATACTTATACAAATATTATACAAATAAATCCAACCTGAATAAAAATTTATAAGCAAAGAAAAGATTAAATAAACCATCTTCCTACCTGTGTGAAAGTGCTTCAGCCAGGGAGAATGCTGCAGGAAGCCTCACAAGTTGGGGCAGCCGTTCGTTCCTGACGGCAGGGGGGGGAGGAGGCAGCCATTCCCGACGGCGGGCGGGGGGGGGGGGGGGGGGGGGGGAGGGAGGGAGTGCGGGCCCGACCGACCGACCGAATGCAGCGGGGGGGAGAGGAAGCCGTTCCAGATGGCGGGCGGGCAGGGGGGAGGGAGAGAAGGAGGGAGTGCGGGCCCGACCGACCGACCGAATGCAGCGGGGGAGGGGGGGAGGCAGCCGTTCCAGACGGCGGGCGGGGGGGGAAGGAGACAGTGAGAAGGCTGCAGGAAGCCTCACAAGTTGAGCAGCCATTCCCGACGGCAGGGGGAGAGGCCGTCGGGAAACGGCTGCCTCAACTTTCTGAGGCTTCCTGCAGCCTTCTCACTGCTGCAAGAAGCCTCAGTGCTGATCATGGAAGGGCAATGTGCTTTTATTAAAAAATGTTCAAAAATTAAACAGCTACAAAGAACTACAAAAATGGCCGAGTGCTAATGTTTCCTTCACACTGCGCGTGCGCGAACGCTCCAACGTGCACGCGCAGGGTTGCCGGCAGGAAAAAAAAAATTTAAATGGTACCCGCCCCCTCCCACTTACAAAATCGGCACGAGTGGTAGGCTCCGCCCCCTGGGCACTGCGCCAAGCTGCCATGGAGCTGCAGGGCGCTCCAGAATCGCGCGTTTTTTTTCCAGCGCCATTTTCGGCGTGAAAAACGGGCGCCCAGCTCGAAGGGGCGCCCGTTTTGTAGCGTGTGGAAACTTGGGGCCAGTGCTGGTTTTGCTTGTGGTTTCCCCACAGTGAGTCCAACTGCACCGTTTTCCTGTGTTCACGTGGGCAGTCAGGACTGATTACTCACAACCCTCTTGTACAGGGGAACGGCAGCATAGTGGTTATGATACTGGGCTAGTAATCCACAGACGTGATTCAGCTGATATGAGTTCAAATCCCACCATGGCAGCAGGAGAATTTAAATTCAGTTGATTAAATAAATCTGGAACAAAAAGTTAGCGTCAATAATCTTGACAGTGATTGTCTTTAAAAACCCATCTGTTTCACTAACATCCTTTAGGGAAGGAAATCTGCTGTCCTTTTGGACCCTACATGTGACTCCAGATCCACAGCAATGTAGTTGACTTTTAATAGCCCCAGCAAACCACTCAGTTGTACCAAACCACTATAAAGAATAGTGGTTCAAAAAGGCGGCTCACCACCACCTTCTCAAGGACAATTAGGGATGGGCAATAAATACTGGCCTTGTTGTCGACACCCGCATCCCAGGAACAAATACATTTTTTAAAAACCCACATGTTTGTGGTTTCTTCAATACAATGACAACGTACATTTATATAGCACCTTCAACGTAGGAAAATGTCCCAAGGCGCTTCACAGGAAAATAATCAGACAAAAATTGACATTGAGATAAAGAAGGAGACATTAGTACAGGTGAGCAAATGCTTGGCCAAAGATGTAGGTTTTAAGGAGGGTCTTAAAGGAGAAGAGAGAGGTGGAGAGGATTGGGAAGGGAATTCCAGAGCTTAGGACGTAGACGGCTGAAGGCGCAGCTGTAGGGCGAAGAGGACAGGAGGCCAGAGTAGAGGAATGCAGAGATCTCAGCGGGTACTTGTAACTAAAGCCTATCTGACCACAACATTGACCGGGAAGCAGGGGAGAGGGAGCTGAAAAATGAGAAAGTTGAGAAGTTGAGAAGTAAAGGGAGCAATTTCCCTTCAGGTGGCTGTGTCTGAGCTGGTGTTTGGCAGGGAGAGGGTGAATGATGGCAGGGCCGTAAGCAGAAGGGCCTGGCAGATGTGGTTCTGTCTTCTCTGCCTCTTCTTGCTGTGGGATATCTAGAGGAGGAGGAGGAGCAGGAGGGGACGAGAAGCTAGAAGAGATTGTGGAAGATTGGAATTCAGATGCCATGACGAACCTGCAGCTGGCACTTGCCCTCCTACTTCCACACCCCAACCTGGGCTCCCTCCTCACCCTGACATGTTGCAGCCTAACTGTCATGTACGTAGACCATGTATACTAACTGTATAGTCACATAAGGTGTGCCACCAGAGGGCACTGCGGTGGGAGACCTGAGGGTCACCTGCATAGGTGTGCAGGGCCCAGTATAAAAGACTGCCCACCATGCATGTGCCTCACTCTGGAGTTACAATAAATGGGACTAAGGTCACAACAACAGCAAGTACAATACTAGACCTGGTGGAGTCATTTATAAGAGTATTAACGACATAACACTACCCTTGAGTGTAGATTGTGCAAACTTGGGGACTCCTCCTGTGCCACAAAGGTGCCCCTGAAGCTGCCTGTCCCTTTAAGTTGTTGCACGCATATAAATCCCACGACATCTGCCATTTCCTGCCCTCCCCAGTGTCGAGCTCTCAAGTGCAAGGGAGCAAAGCTGCCAGGGGCCTGGCTGATTGTAGAAAATTCACTGGGGTCAGTGTGCTGAGTCCATCGGTCAGATGGAAGTCTTGCCCCATCAGACTTTGTAACTCTCAGGATGTGGACAAGGCCACATTTATCGCCCATCCCCAGTTGCCCTGAGCAGGTCATTTTGATTTCCTGCAATCACATAGAATAGGCGATAGCAAATCGTCGGCCCGCTTTACGTCCCATCCGATTTGTATTTCCCGCAATATTCTGGAGGGTACCAGGTGTGAGGAAGATGAGGGAGGAGGGGGCATCATTGTGGAACCCAGAGGAGCATTGGGCTTGTTTAGCATTCTGCTCTGTTTCTGCCGGGCAGAGGGTGTTAAAATCCCCCCCACCGCCCCCCCCCCCCCCCCTTAAAGTTATCTTCCACCAGTCTGGGCTGGATTCACACCAGGCTTAGAGATGAGAGGACCGAGTTCTAACAGAGTTATGCAGCTAATTGGAAAATGAATCTTTCTGAAGTTACCAGTACTTCCCTTACATAAAATAGATAAAAGGGATTGGTAACCTCAATTGCATGAGTTCAAAGGCTTCATTGCACTAATAACCAGTGGATAAATTAAATCAGGAGCCAGGTAGCTACTCAGAAGCACAAACGCAGCAAGCAGCTTGTATTCTCAGAGTGCCTTTAACGTAGTAAAACATCCAAGTGCTTCTCAGGAGTGTAATCAAACAAAATTTGATAGCGAGCCACATGAGGAGATATTAGGAGACCAAAAGCTTGGTCAAAGAGATAGGTTTTAAGTAGCGACTTAAAGGAGGAGAAGGAAGTAGAGAGGCGGAGAGGTTTAGAAAGGGAATTCCACAGCTTAAGGTCTAGACGTCTGAAGACATGGACATCAATGGTGGGGTGAAGGAAGTGGAGGATGGACAAGGGGCCACAAGTGGAGGAATGCCAAGTTTAATGAGAGTTGTGGGGCTCGAGGCGGTTACAAAGATGGAGAGGGGTGAGGCCATGGAGAGATTTGAAAACAAGTATCAGAATTTTAAAATTGAGGTGTTGTTGGAGTGGGAGCCAGTGTAGGTCAGCGAGCACAGGGGTGATCGGAGAACACCGCATGCCAGACACGAGACTCCCAAAGCAAGCGTTCTACTCGGAACTCCTTCACGGCAAATGAACCAAAGGTGGGCAGCAGAAACATTACAAGGGACACCCTCAAAGCCTTCCTGATAAAGTGCAACATCCTCACCGACACCTGGCAGTCCCTGGCCAAAGACTGCCCTAAGTGGAGGAAGCGCATCCAGGAGGGCGCTGAGCACCTCGAGTCTCATCGCCGAGAGCATGCAGAAATCAAGCGCAGGCAGCGGAAAGAGCGTGAGGCAAACCAGTCCCACCCACCCCTTCCCTCAGTAACTATCTGTCCCACCTGTGACAGGGACTGTGGCTCTCGTATTGGACTATCCAGCCACCTAAGCATTCATTTTAAGAGTGGAAGCAAGTCTTCCTCGATTCCGAGGGACTGCCGATGAGGATGATGGTAATGGGAGAACAGGACTCAGAACAAAGGTTAGTCAGAATCTACTGAGAGAGATGATGTTTATGTTCCTCAGGAAGGTGCTGTGAGCAGCATTGGTACCTTTACTATGGCCTGGCGAGCACGTGCTCCCAATAACTTGTGATCTTTGGTAGGCCTGTTGGTTCATGTATCTTTGGACTTCCATTCTGGGCCTTTCTAGTGGATGTTGGGATTCAGTGATATTCCATTTCCCTCTGCTAGTGTCCAGTGACAGAAAGCAAGTGAACGTCATTAAGGGTCATGTTAAATCTCAACATCCATAGTGCCATCAAAAATGAGCTGGTCGACGATCTCAAAGACTCCCCCTGTGGGGTTAACGAACTCTTCATGACTCTTCAACTCACCCTATCCTGGAATCAATGCACCATAGTCATCAGTGCGCACGCCCCAACACTCGATACAACAATACACTTGATACAAAGAGGGTTTTTACTCCGACCTCGAAAAATCCCTGTCCTGCGTCCCTGCGGGCGACAAACTGATCCTCCTAGGTGACTTCAACGCCAGGGTCGGCAAAGACACAGCTGTCTGGGGAGGCGTGATTGGCAGAGAGGGGTCAGGGAAAGCCAACTCCAGCGATACCCTACTCCTGACAAAATGTCTAGAACATGAACTTTTCATCACCAAAACCTTATTCCACCAGAGGGACAAATACAAGGCATCGTGGCAACACCCTCGCTCCAAGCACTGGCACCTGCTCGACTATGTCATCATCCGAGCCAGGGATCGCAAGGATGTGCGGATCACCGTGCCATGACAGGAGCTGATGACTGCTGGACGGACCACCGCCTAATCCGATCCATCATTGACATCAACATAGCCCCAAAGTGGAGGGGGCAGCAGAAGCAGTGCCACAAAAAAGTCAATGCCGGGTACTTAAAGACCCAGCTAAGAGAACCCTATACAGTCAGTGCCTCACAGCTAACCTGGTGTGCCTTGATGACTCTGTGATGCAGAATGCCCACAGTGCTTAGTCTGCCCTCCAGGCCTCCATAACCAGTGCCTGAGAAGAGACGCTTGGTCATTCAACTAGGACTGGTTTGATGAGAATGATCAGGAGATCCAAGCGTTAATAGATCGCAAGTGCAGAGCATTTCTGAGCCTTAAGCAACAACCCAACTCTGGAGCAGCAAAGCAGCATTACAGGCGGCTCAAGGCTGAGGTCCAACAAAAAACCCGGGACCCAAAGAACAGGTGGTGGATGGAGAAAGCACAGGAGGTACAACAGCTGGCCGACAGCCATGATGTGCGAGAATTCTTCATCGCAGTCAAGACCATCTATGGTCCAAACTCCCAAGGCCCCACCCCACTGCTGGCCAAGAACAGGGAAACACTCATCAAGGACACCGAGGCAGTCAAGGCCTGCTGGAAGGAGCACTTCGAAGATCTCCTCAATCGAGACTCTGCCGTTGACTCGAGTGTTCTCGACTCCATCCCGCAGCATGTGACCCGCCACCACCTTAGTGAGACCCCAACACTGCACGAGGTAGGAAAAGCCATAAGAAAGCTTAAGAACAACAAGTCTACGGGAGCGGATGGAATCCCTGCTGAGGCACTAAAGTATAGCGGAGAGGCGCTGTTGGTACGGATACATGACCTCATCTCTCTCATCTGGAGGGAGGAGAGCATGCCGTGATGCAGTGATCGTGACCATCTTTAAAAAAGGGGACAAGTCCGACTGCGGCAACTACAGGGGAATCTCCCTGGTCTCAGCCACTGGGAAAGTTGTCGCTACAGTCCTCCCCAACCATCTTCTCCCTGTGGCCGAGGAGCTCCTCCCGGAGTCACATTGCGGATTTCATCCCCTACGGGGCAGAACGGACATGATTTTTGCAGCACAACAGCTGCAGGAATAATGCAGGGAACAGCGCCACCCTTATTAATGGCCTTCTTTGACCTTACAAAGGCCTTTGACACTGTCAACTGCGAGAGTCTCTGGATTATGCTCCTCCGTTTTGGATAGCCCCAAAAGTTCGTCAACATCCTCCGCCTGCTCCACGACGACATGCAAGCTGTGATCCTTACCAACTCATCCATTACAGACCCAATCCAAGTCCGGACCGGGGTCAAACAGGGCTGCGTCATTGCCTCAACCCTCTTCTCAATCTTCATCGCTGCCATGCTCCACCTCACAGTCAACAAGCTCCCCACTGGAGTGGAACTAAACTACAGAACCAGCAGGAAGCTGTTCAATATTCGCCATCTCCATGCCAGGTCCAAGACCACCTCAACCTTTGTCGTCGAAGTACAGTACGTGGACGACGCACATACAGAGGCTGAACTCCAGGACATAGTCGATGTATTTACTGAAGCATACGAAAGCATGGGCCTTACGCTAAATATCCGTAAGATAAACGTCCTTCACCAGCCTGCCCTTGCCGCACAGCACTGCCCCCCAGTCATCAAGATCTACGGTGCAGCCCTGGACAATGTGGACCATTTCCCATACCTCGGGAGCCTCTTCTCAGCAAGAGCAGACATTGATGGCGAGATTCAACACCACCTTCAGTGTGCCAGTGCAGCCTTCAGCCACCTGAGGTAAAGAGTGTTCGAAGACCAGGCCCTCAAATCTACCACCAAGCTCATGGTCTACAGTACTGTGGTAATACCCGCCCTCCTGTAATGGCTCAGATACACGGACAATGTACAGTAGACATCTCAAGTCGCTGGAGAAATACCACCAATGATGTCTCCGCAAGATCCTACAAATCCACTGGGAGGACAGACGCACCAACATTAGCATCCTCGACCAGGCCAACATCCCCAGCATTGAAGCACTGATAACACTTGATCAGCTCTGCTGGGCAGGCCACATCGTTCACATGCCAGACACAAGACTCCCAAAGCAAGCGCTCTACTCGGAACTCGTCCACGGCAAATGAGCCAAAGGTGGGCAGAGGAAATGTTACAAGGACACCCTCAAAGCCTCCCTGATAAAATGCAATCTCCCCACCGACACCTGGGAGTCCCTGGCCATAGACCGCCCTAAGTGGAGGAAGTGCATCCGGGGGGGTGCTGAGCACCTCGAGTCTCGTTGCCGAGAGCATGCAGAAATCAAGCGCAGGCAGCAGAAAGAGCGTGCGGCAAATCTGTCCCACCCTCCTTTACCCTCAACAACTATCTGTCCCACCTGTAGCAAAGACTGTGGCTCTCATATTGGACTGTTCAGCCACCTAAGGACTCATTCTAAGAGCGGAAGCAAGTCTTCCTCGATTTCGAGGAACTGCCTATGATGATGATGATGATGATGAGCGCACAATGAAAGGGTTTGATTAAAACCGTGTGACTATTATTCAGGACGAACCCCCCCCCCCCCCCCCAACCCCCTCCTGTGGAGTATTGTTGGGCTTCCCGCAGATAAACAGGGCGGCATATTTGAAATCAGGAGCTCACCATACGGGGAAACCTTCCTCTGTCTAACGAATTTCATGGGTTGTAAATTATTGCAATTTTATTGCACGTAGTACACTAAGGTAATTCTTTCCTCCACTGCATGCACATGTGGAATGTTCTGAAGGGTGGACCCAGAGCAAAACACTGTCCTTTATAACGTGCTAGTGAAAAGCTACAATCAATGCTGAACAAGCCCAATACATTGGCCTACAAGTCCAATACACTGGTCTAAAATCAATGCTGTACAAGTCCAATACATTGGCTTACAATCAATGCTGTACAAGTCCAATACACTGGTCTAAAATCAATGCTGTACAAGTCCAATACATTGGCTTACAATCAATGCTGCACAAGCCCAATACAATGGCCTACACCAATGCTGTACAACTATTTTGTTGGAATCTGTAAAACGTAAGTCGTTAACTCAAATACCCCCTGATTAAAGGGGGGGGGGGCACTAAATCAGGAACTTTCAAACAAGTGCCCCCTTGTTTTTTTTGAGGGCACCAACACACAAATTATACAAGTGCTCCCTGACTAAAAGGTATGGGGGAGGGCACTAAAACCGACACAATAAACAAATTACATTTTGGACATCAACTCAATTCAAATCAAAATTTGGTTGTGGGGGGTGATGATGCACTCCAGTCCCTCTCCTGCCCACCTCTCGTGGAAGGCCGCGAGCTTACTGGTGGACACCGCGTGCTCCATCTCTAGGGACACCCTGGCTCACCAATGCTGTTCAAGTCCAATACACTGGTCTACAATCAATGCTGAACAAGCCCTACACACTGGTCTACACCAATGCTAAACAAGCCCAATGCTGTACAAGCCCAATACACTGGCCTACTCTAATGAATGAGTACAAGCCCAGTACACTGGACTTCTATTAAGTCTTTCGATGCTCTGATAATGACTCCATGAGGCAATGTATTATACTTGAATGTAGTGACCTTAGTCCATTTAATGTAACTCCAGAGTGAGGATCACACATGGTGGCCTGCCTTTTATACTAGGCCTGGCCCACCTGTACAGGTAACCTACAAATCTCCCACTGCAGTGCCCTCTGGTGGCACACCTTAGTGACCATACAGCTGGTGTACAAGTTTTCCATAGTAGTGCGCTCTGGTGGCACATCATTATGTAATAGTATAGGCAGCAACATGTCTAGATACATGACATCATTCTCCCCCAAGTCTTTAGTGCAAATCGCCTTCATGCATTGACGATGCTCTGGGCTTAGCTCTGTCTGGTTGACCCTTAGGGGGTCATTTCCATTTTGGGTGAGTAGGTGGTGTTTCGTTGGCAGTAGAGGTGCTGGTGGTTTCTGTTTGTGAGTCCATGACCATTCCATTCTCTCCCCCCCACATATAAATTATGCCGGTGGTTAGTTACATTCACATACATTTGTGGTACAGTTGTAAGGCAAGTACATTTGACTGGTGCGGTGCATTCTTGATACATTCTTGGACTCAGTGCTGGTGTCAGTACCGGAGCATGAGGACAAACTAGTTCAAGAACTGCTCGTTGATGTCCAGGTAGTCTGGTGGCGGAGCGGTGCCCAGTGCTGGCAGTGGGAACCCAGTTAGCTCAAGTAGCCTGCTCTCGGGGCCTTTGCCATTGCTCCTAGCATCGGGCAGGTTCACAGATGCCTGTGACCTCCCTGTCCTTTCCTTGCGCCCCGGATCGCTGCTGCTCCCTGAGGGGAAATCGTCTGGCAGTGCGCAGGGAACTGCTGCCTCACTTGCCTGGGCGTTCTTTGGGTTGGGATCCTGGCTGTCCCGGTCCCATTTGGGAGGACCATTGCGGGTGACCCTTCGTTCCCGGGTGTAGCCTTAGGGGCGATTGGGTCTTGGGGCTGTGCCTTAGTGCGGTTTGCTTTTTCAGGCTCGTGGCGGTTGGTGCCATCGGGTGCCTGAGAGGTGGAGCCGATCAGGGACAGGGTATCGATATGGGTGCCGTTGCCCTCCTGAGATCGCTTGCTCTGCAGCTTGTCTATTTTAGCTGCTTATGGCCACATTCCGTGGTGCATCACTGTGGTCCCAGGGACGCAGGCTACAGCATCGGGTAGCCGGCTGGACCTGTGTGCTCCCGGTGGGTGTTTACCCGCTACATTATCTGAATACAGTTGAAATCCTACATCGCACAACGTTTCATTACTCATTGTAGATAAGCTATATCTCCGATCGCAATCGCACGACTTTTCTTTGCTTATTACATATATAAAGCTCTGATCATCAATTACAAACTTTACATTTGACTCATGGTTGCTATTACATTGATTGAGAATGTGGAACTGTCCCTTTAAGTGTGGTGGGTTGCTGGCCTCCTTTAAGGGAGCCTTGCTATCTTTACCCCAATCTTCTTCTTCGCTTGGTACCACGTGTTGCTCCATCAGCGCTGTACCTCGTGGTCTGGCCACCACCATCTTTTTCTTCAGCGCTTCACCTCGTGGTTCGGGCGCCATCTTTCTTCCATCCACGATGTCGACTGCGATGATCCTCTTCTCCCCGGGTTCTGCCACCGAAGCTGGGAAGTCGCCTTTGGATCCAATTTTCTTCCTCTGGAGTCCTGCCATTGGAGCCTGGAAGGTGCATTCGGGTCATATCAGCTGGATTATCTCCACGCAGTCATACTGAGTGGTCTGTGCCTCGGGTGCTGTGCTGGTCTGCTCTCTGGTGCCGGATCCAACCTCAGGTGAGGGCTTGCTTTGCCTCTGAGCATGGGGGACAACGATCGCTGGAGGGATGAAATCTTCCCAGCTCCAATGGATCTTCTTCATCCACCTTCTTCCGAGTAGCGCTGGTCCATCACCTGCAACAATCCACAGTGATAACTTGTGCACCGCGCCATCATGGAGTACCATTACATCCGCACTACCAACGACTGGGAATAGTTCATTGGTGTAGGTGCACAGCTTTGCCTGAACCAGGACCAACTTGGGTCATTCAGCTTGATTGTCCCATAGCCTCTCAAAGGCTTCTTGATTCATTACTGACTGGCTCACCCCTGTGGCCACTTCCATGAAAACTAGAACGCCGTTTATCTCGACTTCCGTCCTCAACAGGGAACATTCTGTGGTGCAGCTAAATATGCCATACACCTCATTGTGGGGCTGAGCTGCCCCTCTGACTATTGCTTCATAATCCGTGCTGGATTCATGGCCATCTGCAGACTCTTAATCAACACAGTGAGTCATATTTCTTTTACACATTTGCTGGAAATGGCCTTTTGTGCTGCAGCCTTTACACACATTGTCCTTAAAACGGCACTGGTGGGCCCTGTGATTCCCTCCACAACATCAGCATGGTGTTACTCGATTAGCCCCCCTTGGCGGACTCTGAGTTAAAGACTCGGGACCTGTTCTCTCTCCCCTGAGGAGATTCATGTTCTACAGTCCAGCCTCTAAAAGGCATCATTCTGTGTACAGTACTTGCCGGGTTTGAGTCCTGAGGGTGAGTCATCTGCCTAGAGTCGCAGGTCGAGGTCATGAATGCCTGGCTCACGGAGATGGCCTTCTGCAGTGTGACTGTGGTATCCGCAGATAGCAGTCTGTGAAGAAAGCCCTCGTGGCTGATTCCGATGACAAAGATATCCCGCAGTGCTTCGGTGAGGTGGTCGCCGAAATCACACGGTGCAGCCAGCCTCCTGAGGTCTGCAGCATATTTCGCGACTTCCTGGCCTTCGGGCCGTCAGTGGGTATAAAACCGGTATCTGGCTGTGAAGATGCTCTCTTTGGGCTTGAGTTGTTCTTGGATCAGTGTTACAAGCTCCTCGTACGTCTTGGTCGTCGTCTTCGCTGGTGTCAACAAGTCCTCGATGAGGCCATAGACGGTGGGTCCACAACTGGTTAGCAGGATAGCTCTGCGCTTATCAGCCAATGTGGCCGGATTGTCGCCTGCCAGGTCGTTTGCTGTAAAGAAATGGTCGAGCCGTTCCACAAAGGTGTCCCAATCATCACCATCGGCGAACTGCTGCAATGTGCCAAGGTTAGCCATTTTTGCGTGAAAGTCCATAATCTCGTCGCCAATTGTTATGTCTTTAGATGCTCTGATAATGACTCCACGAGGCAATGTATTGTACTTGTACTGTGGTGACCGTAGTCCATTTAATGAAAGGCCTGGCACACCTGTAGAGGTAACCTACAAGTCTCCCACTGCAGTGCCCTCTGGTGGCATACCTTAGTGACCATACAGCTGGTGTACAAGTTTCCCATAGTAGTGCCCTCTGGTGGTACATCATTATGTAATAGTACAGGCAGCAACATGTGTGGATACATGACAACTTCAACTACGTACATTGATGGTCTCAAAACATCAAGAGAAAAAGCAGCTGTAGCATGCAGGTTCTTTTGTTAACTACATTTCCAAACATTATGAGCACACCCTGAATTTTCAGTAATTATATTGAGGATAAAAGAGACCAGTAAGACACTACAAGCTTTAATACAATGCCTGTGTTCAGAAGTCAACGGAGCCCCTGGTTTGTGTTACAGCCTATGACACATCAGCAGACAATCCTTACACCTCGCACTGTACCTTTTCACCGATTCTCAGTCCTCCCACCTTCTCTGAAAGGAGTTAATTCCTTTCTGAGATCTGAGGGTAATTCCATGGTCCCCTGCTCCCAGCAGGGAGAGGGGATTTGGAGAATCAGGACTAACTCCAACCTGGGCTCCCTGGGAGCACAGCACTCCATGGGGACCGTGACTTCATGGAATTGCCAAAATGGGATTAACCTTGACAGTCAGTGTTAGGAGTGTATTCGATACTGGGGGAGTGAAGTGTGGGGTGAGGGCATTGTGGGTAAGTCTGATCTTGTCCTCATCTGACATCCAGTTGTAGCCGTGATCGCATAACAATTCCCTTTTGAAAGTTACTATTGAATCTGCGTCCACCATCCTTTCAGGCAGCGCGTTCCAAGTCACTGCGTAAAAAACATTCTCCCCATGTCGCCTCTGGTTCTTTTACCAATTATCTTAACTTTGTATCCTCTACTTGTTGATCCTCCTGTCAGCGAAACAGTTCCTCTTTAATTACTCTATCAAAACCCCAGATCATTTTGAACATTTCTTTAAATGCCTCGTTAACCTCCTTTGCTCTAAGGAGACTATATGGCTCAGAGACATGGACCATGTACAGTAGGCACCTCAAAACACTGGAGAAGTATCATCAGCGCTGCCTCCGCAAGATCCTGCAAATCTACTGGGAGGATAGGCGAATCAACATCAGTGTCCTCGCTGAGGTCAATATTCCCAGCATCGAAGCACTGACTACGCTCAATTAGCTCTGCTGGGCGGGCCACATCGTCCGCATGCCTGACACGAGTCTCCTAAAGCAAACGCTCTACTCGGAGCTTCGACGCGGCAAGCAAGCCCCAGGTGGGCAGAGGAAATGCTTCAAGGACACCCTCAAAGCCTCCTTGATAAAGTGCAACATTGCCCACCGGCACCTGGGAATCCCTGGCCCAAGATTGCCCAACGTGGAGGAAAAGCATCCGGGAAGGTGCTGAACACCTTTAGTCTGGTCGCCGAGAGCAAGCTGAAGCCAAGCGTCGACAGCGGAAGGAGCGCGCGGCAACCCAGGCCCCCCACCCACCCGTTCCTTCAACCACCGTCTGCCCCACCTGTGACAGAGACTGTAGGTCCCGCATTGGACTCTTCAGTCACCCGAGAACTCTTTTCTAGTGTGGAAGCAAGTCATCCTCGCCTATTATGATGAAGGAGAACAATCCCAGTTTACATAAAATTATATAGCGTTTACTGCTGAGAAGGAGGCTATTTACCGGTGTCTATACTCCACTTTATTAATTTCATCTCATCCTATCAACATATCCTTCTATTCCTTTTTCCCTCATGTATTTATGTAGCTTCCCCTTATAAACATTGATAATATTCGCCTCAGCCACTCCCTGTGGTAGTGAGTTCCACATTCTCAACACTCTCTGAGCAAAGAAGTTTCTCCTGAATTTCTTATTGGATTTATTCGTGGCGATCCTATATTTATGGCCCCTAGTTTTGATCTCCTCCACAAGTGGAAACATCTTCCCTATGTCTACCCTATCAAACACTTCATCATTTTAAAGACCTCGGTCAGATCACCTCTCAGTCTTCTCTTTCCTAAAGAACAGAGCCCCGGCTTGTTCAGTCTTTCCTGCCAGCTCCACACTCTCGCTTCTGGTATCATCCTTGTAAATCTTTTATACACCTTTTCGAGTGCCTCTATATCCTTTTAATAATTTGGAGCCCTACTCTTTGGGGCTGAACTTGATGAACTCACCACCCACTGCCGCCGACGTTCCTCTGCTCGAACCGCCCAGTGCCGCTTTCGACGTGGCATGGAGCGGGTGGGAGGGGAGAGCCGCCGGGAAGCGCCTGTCAACATCAGCAGATGGCCGATGTGTGTAAGTGACCTCCCGCCCGCCGAGATGCCAGATTGGTGCGGGTGGAAGTCGGCGGCAGGGCAGCGGTGGACCACTGTGTGGAGGCTGCTCCGTACTCAACAGTAAGTGTCAAGATCCTGTAAAAAAGGTGAGTAGAATGTTTTAAAATGATTTCTTTACAGGTACTTACCTGGATGGGGGTCCCCTGAAGGTCCTCACATGTTTATTTTTTGTTGGTGATGATTATTTTTTTCAGCTCTTCGACCCTCCGTGGGCTCAACTCCATCTTCGGCGGCACTTGGGCGGCAAGCACCTCTGCCACCAAGAATTAGATCTCCTGCTCGCTGACGCACAGATTGGCGGTGTACGTCGTTGATTTGCCACCCGCCGACCTTCGAGGGACCTCAGCGATGAAAATCCCGCCCAAAGTACCATCCGGTATCTTGCCGGCCATCGACGGCACTTTGGGCGGGCAGGGGCCGTGACCAAGTTTGGCCACTAAGTGTGTAACATTGTATATAAATCTAACATAACTTTGCTTTAGAGTTTTATTCCTCTAGAATGAATCCTCGAGCTTTGTTTGCAGTTTTTATGGCTTTGTTCACCTGAATTGCTACTTTTGATGATTTGTGTATCCATACCCCTAGATTCCTTTGCGCCTCTATCCAGTTTCTCCAGTCCCTCCACATAACTGAAGTACCTCAACCCTGGTTATAAGTTCTTGTTATATATGCAGACTATAGATATATTCTCTGTGTAGTCACTGTCTAGTTGCAAAAGATGGAGACATGTTACCTAATGTACTATCAATAAGGTTTACACTGTGTATATACAATGCTGGCACCACTAGAGGGTGCAACTGGTGGAGACCGTGGTTTCCTGCCCCTGTGGCAGAGGCTGTCCACCAGAGGGCACTGTGGTGGGAGACCTGAGGGTCACCTGCATAGGTGAGCAGGGCCCATTTTAAAAGGCTGCCCACCATGCTTGTGCCTCACTCTGGAGTTACCAATAAAGGACCAAGGTCACTACAATTTGAGTACAACACATTGCCTCGTGGAGTCATTCATAAGTGCATTACAGACATAACAGTTCGAGTAAATCTCTTCTGCACCCTCTCTGAAACCTAAAATGTGATGTCCAGAATGTTGCCAAATCTTTTCTTGATTTTCCGATGTGATCGTAGGATCATAGAATAGTACAGTACAGAAGGAGGTAATTCGGCCCATCAAATCAATACCGGCTCTTTCGAAGAGCGATCCAGTTAGTCCCACTCCCTTGTTCTTTTCTCCTAACCCTGCAATGTTTGCTCCTTCAAGTATTTATCCAATTTCCTTTTGAAAACGACTGCCCTGCTCTTCTTCCAAATTGTGCCGTGGGATATTTTACGTCAACCTGAGATGGCAGGCGAGCCCCTGGTTTAACATTTCATCTATAAGACGGCACCTCTGACAGTGCAGCGCTCCCTCAGCACTGCACTGGAGTGTCAGCCTAGTTTTCTTTTGTGCTCAAGTCCCTGGAGTGGGGCTTGAACCCATGAACTTCTGACACTGAACCCTGTTTATTTTATATGGGTTAATACCTCTGATCGTGAAGCCACAAGTATCATTGATTTTGTGGCTTCACGATGCCTTTCCTCAGCATTTCTGCTGAATAAAGTAATGGAGACAACATCTGTCCACCCTCCATCTTATTGGCTTTAGCCATGAGTTGTGCTAAGGGCGAGCAGAGGGGCCATTTAGTTCGGGTCAAAAATACACAGTGGCTCAAAAATTGGAGTTAATTCCGATTTAGCCACGTTCATCCATTTGAGATCTGTCCTTGAGCAATCGCTGGTGGCCAGTGGAGGTAGTGAAGCTTCAGTCATTTTGGTCACAGCTTTGCCGCTGGAAAGAAAATGCCGGACTGAAGACAGGAAGTTAGTGTCCGAGGCCACTCCCCCTCTGTTACCGCGAGCCTGTGATCTCCGGCCTGATCTCTTTGATGGGAGGAAAATTGTGGGGTGGAGATCCCAGGAGATCACATGGCTCCGGTTGAGGTGGAGTATAGAATGTTTCGGTGCAAGGGGTGTCGCAGTTGTGTGGGGTGGACTGTTTGGGCCGGATGCCCTTTACCTTTCCGCCATTGTTCATTGTTCATAGGTTTATGTGTAACCTTCAGGGCTGCTGACCGAGGGCCGTGTGGCTCTTTGTCGGCCGGCGCGGACACGATGGGCCGAAATGGCCTTCTTCTGCGCAGTAAATTTCTATGAGATTGTGAGTGGATCTGGACCTCAATCTGCACTTTGGGTTCAGAGAATACCAGATGCACAATTTCTGGAATACAGTGTCAGCCAATGGCTCAGTGGGTAGCTTCCTCGCCTCTGAGTTAGAAGGTGAGTTGATTCAGGTCCCAATCCAGAGACTGAAGCACGACAATCTAAACTGACACTTGCCGTTTGGGGGAGCTTGCTCTGCGTAAATTGGCTACAACAGTGACTGTACTTCATTGGCTGTAAAGTGCTTTGGGATGTCTGGTGACCGTGAAAGGCGCTACAGAAATGCAAGTCTTTCTTTTTCTTTTCATGGGGGCACCTGAGGTCAACACACCTCCTTTCTCAACCATTGTCTGCTCATGAAGGGCCAAAAATTGCGGTCGGGGTTTCCCTCGGACGGACGCCTCCAACCAAAATTTATTTACCAAAGTACCTGGTGGCCCCGGAGGAACACATGTGCTCCGAGGCTGAGATGCACTGCCCAGCGCAGAGACCCACGCATCCCAGGAGCGTACAGGCATCCTGGGATCACGTGGGCCTGGACCACCAATCACAATGTAGTATTCTCATTCATAGTAATGGGAGCATTGAGCTCCGAGCTCCCATACTATCAATAAGAATACCCCTAAAAACAAATGAAACATAAACATAAATTTTAAAAACACTTTAAAAAAAAATTAATAGAACTTGCATTAAATTAAATGTTTCAGAGAAAAATTTATTTTTTGGAAATTAAAAAAATGTTTTAATAATGTTAAAAATAAACTTGCCTTCATATTCAGGGTTTTTAATATAAAAATAAGTAATAACATTTATTTTTTTCTATCAATTAAAGCTCTTACGCTGGTAAAAGCAGGCCTTACATCTTTACTGCTTTTACCAGGTGGAAGAGTTTGAAGGACATTCGCTGGACAGGAGTTGGACAAATAGCCCAAATCTCCGCCCGTGAAGGCTCTTCTCCCGGGGCTGTGTGCGATCAGTCAAAAGACGCTTTGACAGATCCCAAATGCTGGGTTCAGGCGCATGCGCTTCGCGCATCTAAACTCGGAACTTGCGGGGCCTCTTTGGGCACGTGGGCACATCATACACGCCCAGAGAGGCCACAATTTCAGGGCCAAAAAGTTTCTAGCAGTGACATTGGCTAATTTTCCCCTCCTTGACCCGGGCACTGAGGCCAGCTGTAGCATCTGAACTACTGCCCCCAGCTGAGATCAACTACCTACAAAGGTTTACAGTACAGAGGGAAGTCATTCAGCCCATCATGGCAGGCCTAGTCTGTGCTAGAGAAATTCGAAGCTCATTCCATTGCTTCATCTCTCCCCATAGCCATGCATCTTCCTGTGCTCCAAATATTTATCCTGTTTCCATTAAAGGGTACGACTGTCTGCCCCAACCACTCCCTGTGGCAAAGCATCCCATGCTCCAACACGCCTGTGTGTAAACAGATTTTTCCTAATCTCTCCCCTCACTCTTACTGACAATTTTAATGAATTGGCCCCCTTGTGTCTGAATTTTCAACCAGAGGAAATAATTTTCCCCGATCCATTCTATCAAAAATCTTCAGAATTTAAAAACCTCAATTAAATTGCCTTTTAGCTGTCTCTGCTCTATTGAAAATAGTTCCAGTATCTCACGTCTCTCCTCATAACTACTTCCCCTGGTGAATCGGCACTGCACGATCCCTGTGGCTTCAATGTCCTCTCTATAAGGGAGTGCTGAAAACTGCACACAGTGCTCCAACTCTGCCTACAGTTCACAAAGTGCTTCTTTAGCTGTAGAGCACTGTGGGACATCTAGCGACCATGACAGGCGCTTATAGAAATATAGAAACATAGAAAATAGGTGCAAGAGTAGGCCATTCGGCCCTTCGAGCCTGCACCACCATTCAATATGATCATGGCTGATCATGCAACTTCTGTACCCCATTCCTGCTTTCTCTCCATACCCCTTGATCCCCTTAGCCGTAAGGGCCTCATCTAACTGCCTTTTGAATATATCTAACGAACTGGCCTCAACAACTTTCTGTGGTAGAGAATTTCATAGGTTCACAATTCTCTGAGTGAAGAAGTTTCTCCTCATCTCGGTCCTAAATGGCTTACCCCTTATCCTTAGACTGGTTCTGGACTTCTCCAACATCGGGAACATTCTTCCTGCAGCTAACCTGTCCAATCCCAGAATTTTATATGTTCCTATGAGATCCCCTCTCATTCTTCTAAATTCCAGTGAATATAAGCCTAGTCGATCCAGTCTTTCTCCATATATAGAAACATAGAAACATAGAAAATAGGTGCAGGAGCAGGCCATTCAGCCCTTCTAGCCTGCACCGCCACCATATCAGTCCTACCATC
Source organism: Pristiophorus japonicus (assembly GCF_044704955.1). NCBI lineage: Eukaryota > Metazoa > Chordata > Chondrichthyes > Pristiophoridae > Pristiophorus > Pristiophorus japonicus. The sequence goes on from NC_091992.1 coordinate 54,409,000, forward strand.
CCGGGAATCAGCCTGGTGAACCTTCGCTGCACTCCCTCAATAGCAAACAACGTCCTTCCTCAGATTAGGAGACTCAAGGTGTGGTCTCACCAAGGCCCTGTACAACTGCAGTAAGACCTCCCTGCTCCTATACTCAAATCCCCTAGCTATGAAGGCCAGCATGCCATTTGCTTTCTTTACTGCCTGCTGTACCTGCATGCCTACCTTCATGCAAGTCTTTCTTTATATTTGTGGAATATCAAATATTTCCATTAATATGATTAAGAATTCCATGTTCTATACAAACTTCACGGCTGGATTTTGTGGTGGTAATTATTGTGAACTGACAGCGTTTGCTGTCATTACCTTTGTAACTGACCGCAACTTCAGGATTTCGCGCACGCGCAGATAAACATGGAGATCCTGAGGATGGTGTCAGTCATTCCCTGCTCCGCCACAGGCTCTGCTTTGGAGCTCCCCATAGCTGGCAATCAAACCTAATCGTACTGTAGGATGGAAACTTCCACTATTGCGCTGGAATATCACTGTTAAGCTCTCCCCGCCGCCCCCGAAAAGGCTAAGCCTTGTTAAAAAAGGTGTAACTGGATTTTTAACAGCATATCGACTGCTGAACAACTGTTCTGGCCCTGAAAAACTAATTTCATATTTGTGGAATGTCAAACATTTCCATTAATATGATTAAGAACTACATGGTTTTTAAAAATATTTTTAAAAGTTTGCTGATGATAGTTCAGCATCTACCCTAATCCTATGTGTGTCCTAATCTTCATATTGCTGTCATATTAAAAAGTAAATAATAATCAATGCATTTTATGTCCTGGTTTGCTGTCTGTGAGAATTATTCAATGTGATTGGCTCTACGCTCCTATTTCTAAAGGCCTCAGCACAGACCTGGAATCAAGCCGTTCCTGGCCTGTATTGGCTCAGTGCATCTGGGCATTGCATCTGACTAACCTCTGAGTCATTTTTGTTAACTTTACAGTCAACAATAAAGCTTTTAAATAAACAAATAGATTTTGTGCACAGGCTCCATCTAGTGGCTATTCATTGCATAGCGATGAAACATTACAAGGACACCCTCAAAGCCTCCCTGATAAAGTGCAAAATCCCCACTGACACCTGGGAGTCTCTAGCCAAAGACCGCCCTAAGTGGAGGAAGTGCATCTGGGAGGACACTGAGCACCTCGCGTCTCATCGCCGAGAGCATGCAGAAATCAAGCGCAGGCAGCGGAAAGAGCGTGCGGAAAACCAGTCCCACCCACCCCTTCCCTCAACGACTATCTGTCCCACCTGTGACAGGGACTGTGGTTCTCGTATTGGACTGTTCGGCCACCTAAACTCATTTTAAGAGTGGAAGCAAGTCTTCCTCGATTCCAAGGGACTGCCTATGATGATGACTATCTCCATAATTTGGTGATGAGTAAAACCAATAATACTTGTCAGGCTCAGAAAGTGGGTTAAGAATCCATTGACTTAATCCCATTTTTTTTGTCTCCCTGGACACATACACCAGAGGTGGGCTGCTGACTGTCACCCAGGCCTCTGCCACTGCTACTCTGAAGCAGCTGCTGATATGTGCCACTGTAATTGGCCAGTTTGGGTTACAACTCCTGTAGTTATAGAAACCCCCAGGATGTCTGGGATTGCTTCACTCCAGGATTAACAGAGAAAAATCTAACATCCAGGACACACTCTGCTATCACTACTGTCCTTAAACATGCTTGAACGTGTTGTTGTCTCCCAAATCCATGCCCATTTTCCTGCAATCCATGTTAGAATCCCTCCAATCCGATTTCCGCGCCTGCCACAGTACTGAAACGGCTCTCATCAAAGTCACAAATGAATATTTGGCCTTGAAATGAGCTTTTGACCACATATCAGCAGCATAACTAAGCCCGCCTATTTCCACCTCCTAACATTGCCCGTCTCCACTCTTGCCTCAGCTCATCCGCTGCCGAAACCCTCATCCATGCCTTTGTTACTTGTAGACTTGACTATTCCAATGCACTCCTGGCTGTCCTCCCACATTTAATTCTACATAAACTAGAGGTCATCCAAAACTCAGCTGCCCAAGTCCCGTTCACCCATCACCCTCTCTGCTCGCTGACCTACATTGGCTCCCGGTTAAGCAAAACCTCGATTTCAAAATTCTCATCCTTGTTTTCAAATCCCTCCATGGCCTCACCCCTCCCTATCTCTGTAATCTCCTCGCCACCCCCCCCCCCGCACAATCCCCTGAGATGGCTGCGCTCCTCTAATTCTGCCCTCTAGAGCATTCCTGATTATAATCCCCTCAACCATTGGTGGCCGTGCCTTCTGTTGCCTAGGCCCTAGACTTTGGAACTTCCTGCCTAAACCCCTCCGCCTCTCTTTTTTCCTTTAAAACGCTCCTCAAAACTGACCTCTTTGACCAAGCTTTTGGTCACCTGCCCTAATTTCTCCTTATGCGGCTCGGTGTCAAATTTCTTTGCCTCATAATACTCCTGTGAAGTGCCTTGGGACATTTCACTACGTTAAAGGTGTCATATAAATACAAGTTGTTGTGAAATGATTAAATGGCCAGTGGCATGAGCTATGGCTGAGGTCCCAAACTACTACAAGATATTAGTCAATCAATAAATAATGGTATCTACATTTATGTAGTGGTTATTTTAACCTAATTCTCCAGGGATCAGTTATCCTGCCCATTTTACACCTCGCCTGGTTTACACCCCCTGCCCCCCAGATTTAACTGAAGACAATGGAATGTCAAATCGGGCAAGTGGTGAAACAGGCGACAGATCCGACCCGTCAGTTTCTACCCGCTGGGTAGGTTAGGTTACTTTGACCCCCAAAGTGTCTTATCACATCTCTCAGAAATATCCCAAAGTTCTTAATGTAGTGTATGCAGCACTCAAATCACTGATTCCACGCAGTCTGGTGTTATAGTAACTGCTGTGACCTTAGTCCTTTATTGTGTAACTCCAGAGTGCCTCCCAGGTGTGGTGGGCAGCCTTTTATACTCTGTCTTGCAGGTACTTTCAGGTCTCCCACCACAGCGCCCTCTGTGGCGCACCATTGTACTTATACATTTAATGTAGCTGGACAATACATAACATCTCACTCCCACCCCAGTTCCAGAAGCCATCGCCGGTGACCTCGGCCTTGTTCGTCTTGGTTGATTTGTGAGTGTGAATCCATGAAGTCCATGACCATCCACTTCCCTCTTCTCCCCCATGTAAAGGTTATGCTTGCGATCCGATGCAAGTCTGTGGTATTTGCAGTCCTTACATGGGTGATGAAGTACACAAGCATAACCTCCAACAGAAAACAGGTATAGATAGACAGTACATTTGTATGGTACATATAATATGTGGTACAGATGTTGCAGTTACACTGAACAGTTATTTAATCCCAGCTCCTCTGGGTGAGGTACGGTGGCGGTATAGTGCCTCTTTTTGCCCAAGGTAACGGACTGCACTGAGACAGGGTATCACAACAAGTGCGTTGCCTCTGTTCTCAGAAAGTGATCGCCTTGGCGGCTCATCTGCAGCCGCTGAACCATTGCATGAATCACATAAATCGAGAATCGCATTGGTCCATTAATCATGTTAGTCACGGATCCATTTACCCTTTTATTGTACCTTGTGGTATTAAACATAGAAACATAGAAAAATAGGTGCAGGAATAGGCCATTTGGCCCTTCGAGCCTGCACCGCTATTCAATAAGATCATGGCTGATCATTCCTTCAGTACTCTTTTCCTGCTTTCTCTCCATACCCTTTGATCCCCTTAACCGTAAGGGCCATATCTAACTCCCTCTTGAATATATCCAATGAACTGGCATCAACAACTCTCTGCGGCAGGGAATTCCACAGGTCAACAGCTCTCTGAGTGAAGAAGTTTCTCCTCATCTCAGTCCTAAATGGCCTACCCCTTATGCTAAGACTATGTCCTCTGGTTCTGGACTTCCCCAACATCGAGAACATTCTTCCCGCATTTAACCTGTCCAGTCCCGTCAGAATCTTATATGTTTCTATGAGATCCCCTCTCATCCTTCTAAATGCCAGTGAATAAAGGCCCAGTTGATCCAGTCTCTCCTCATATGACAGCCCAGCCATCCCTGGAATCAGTTCGCTGCACTCCCTCAATAGCAAGAACGTCCTTCCTCAGACTAGGAGACCAAAACTGAACACAATATTCCAGGTGAGGCCTCACTAAGGCCCTGTATAACTGCAGTAAGACCTCCCTGCTCCTATATTCAAATCCCCTAGCTATGAAGGCCAACATACCATTTGCCTTCTTTATCGCCTGCTGTATCTGCGTGTCCACTTTCAGTGACTGATGAACCATGACACCCAGGTCTTGTTGCACCTCCCCTTTTTCTAGTCTGCCGCCATTCAGATAATATTCTGCCTTTGTGTTTTTGCCCCCAACATGGATAACCTCACATTTATCCACATTATACTGCATCTGCCATGTATTTGCCCACTCACCTAATCTGTCCAAGTCACCCTGCAGCCTCTTAGCGTCCTCCTCACAGCTCACACCGCCACCCAATTTGGTGTCATCCGCAAATTGGAGATATTACACTCTATTCCTTCATCCAAATCATTAATGTATATTGTAAAGAGCTGGGGTCCCAGCACTGAGCCCTGCTACACCCCACTAGTAACTGCCTGCCATTCTGAAAAGGACCCGTTTATTCCTGCACTCTGCTTCCTGTCTGCCAACCCCCGTTTTCTATCCACGTCAGTACATTACCCCCAATATCATGCGCTTTGATTTTGTACACCAATCTCTAGTGCGGGACCTTGTCAAAAGCCTTTTGAAAGTTCAAATACACTACATCCACTGGTTCTCCCTTGTCCACTTTACTAGTTACATCCTCAAAAAATTCCAGAAGATTCGTCAAGCATGATTTCCCTTTCATAAATCCATGCTGACTCAGTCCAATCCTGTCACTGCTTTCCAAATGGGCTGCTATTTCATCTTTAATGATTGATTCCAACATTTTCCCCACTACTGATGTCAGACTAACCGGTCAATAATTACCCGCGTTCTCTCTCCCTCCTTTTTAAAAAAGTGGCGTTACATTAGCTACCCTCCAGTCCATAGGAACTGATCCAGAATCGATAGATTATTGGAAAATGATCACCAATGCATCCACTATTTCTAGGGCCACTTCCTTAAGTACTCTGGGATGCAGACTATCAGAACCCGAGGATTTATCGGCCTTTAATCCCATCAATTTCCCGAACACAATTTCCCGCCTAATAAGGATATCTTTCAGTTCCTCATTCTCACTAGACCCACGGTCCCCTAGTACATTCGGAAGGTTATTTGTGTCTTCCTTTGTGAAGACAGAACCGAAGTATTGGTTCAATTGGTCTGCCATTTCTTTGTTCCCCATTATAAATTCACCTGAATCCGACTGCAAGGGACCTACATTTGTCTTTACTAATCTTTTTCTCTCCACATATTTATAGAAGTTTTTGCAGTCAGTTTTTATGTTCCCTGCAAGCTTCCTCTTGTACTCTATTTTCCCCTTCTTAATTAAACCTTTAGTCCTCCTCTGTTGAATTTTAAATTCCTCCCAGTCCTCAGGTTTGTTGCTTTTTCTCGCCAATTTATATGCTTTTTCCTTGGTTTTAACACTACCCTTAATTTCCCTTGTTAGCCATGGTTGAGCCACCTTCCCAGTTTTATTTTTACTCCAGACAGGGATGTACAATTGCTGAAGTTCATCCATGTGATCTTTAAATGTTTGCCATTGCTTATCCACCGTCAACCCTTTAAGTATCCTTTGCCAGTCTAATATAGCCAATTCACGTACCGTCGAAGTTACCTTTCCTTAAGTTCAGGACCCTAGTTTCCGAATTAACTATGTCACTCTCCATCTCAATAAGGAATTCTACCATATTATGGTCACTTTTCCCAAAAGGGCCTCGCACAACAAGATTGCTAATTAGTCCCGTCTCATTACACATCACCCAGTATAGGATGGCCAACTCTCTAGTTGGTTTCTCGACATATTGGTCTAGAAAACCATCCCTAATACACTCCAGGAAATCCTCCTCCACCGCATTGCTACCAGTTAGGTTAGCCCAATCTATATGTAGATTAAAGTCCTGCATGATTACTGCTGTACCTTTATTGCACACATCCCTTATTTCTTGTTTGATGCTGTCCCCAACCTCACTACTACTATTTGGTGGTCTATACACAACTCCCACTAGCGTTTTCTGCCCTTTGGAATTCCGCAGCTCCACCCATACCGATTCCACATCATCCAGGCTAATGTCCTTCCTTACAATTGCATTGATTTCCTCTTTAACCAGCAACGCCACCCCGCCTCCTTTTCCTTTCTGTCTATCCTTCTTAAATGCTGAATACCCTTGGATGTTGAGTTCCCAGCCTTGGTCACCCTGGAGCCATGTTTCCATGATGCCAATCACATCGTATCCGTTAACTGTTACCTGCGCAGTTAATTCATCCACCTTATTCCGAATACTCCTCGCATTGAGGCACAGAGCCTTCAAGCTTGTCTTTTTAACACACTTTGCCCCTTTTGAATCTTGCTGTAATGTAGCCCTTTTTGCTTTTTGCCTTGGGTTTCTCTGCCCTCCACTTTTACTATTCTCCTTTCTATCTTTTGCTTCTGCCCCCCTTCTATTTCCCTCTGTCTACCTGCATAGGTTCCCATCCCCCTGCCATATTAGTTTAACTCCTCCCCAACAGCACTAGCAAACACTTCCCCTAGGACATTGGTTCCGATCCTGCCCAGGTGCAGACGGTCTGGTTTGTACTGGTCCCACCTCCCCCAGAACCGGTTCCAATGTCCCAGGAATTTGAATCCCTCCCTTCTGCACCATTTCTCAAGCCACGTATTCATCTGAGCTATCCTGCGATTCCTACTCTGACTAGCACGTGGCACTGGTAGCAATCCTGAGACTACTACTTTTGAGGTCCTACTTTTTAATTTAACACCTAGCTCCCTAAATTCGTCTCGTAAGACCTCATCCCGTTTTTTACCTATATCGTTGGTACCTATATGCACCACGACAACTGGCTGTTCACCCTCCCTTTTCAGAATGTCCTGCACCCGCTCCGAGACATCCTTGACCCTTGAACCAGGGAAGCAACATACCATCCTGGAGTCTCGGTTGTGGCCGCAGAAACGCCTATCTATTCCCCTTACAATTGAATCCCCTATCACTATCGCTCTCCCACTCTTTTTCCTGCCCTCCTGTGCAGCAGAGCCAGCCATGGTGCCATGAACTTGGCCTCTGCTGCTCTCTCCTGATGAGTCATCCCCCTCAACAGTACTCAAAGCGGTGTATCTGTTTTGCAGGGGGATGACCGCAGGGGACCCCTGCACTACCTTCCCTGCACTGCTCTTCCTGTTGGTCTTCCATTCCCTATCTGGCTGTGGACCCTTTACCTGTGGTAAGACCAACTCACTAAACGTGCTATTCACGTCATTCTCAGCATCGTGCATGCTCCAGAATGAATCCACCCGCAGCTCCAGCTCCGCAACGCGGTCTGTCAGGAGCTGGAGGCGAACACGCATCCCGCACACGTAGTCGTCAGGGACACCGGAAGTGTTCCTGACTTCCCACATATTACAGGAGGAGCATAACACGTGTCCGAGCTGTCCTGCCATGACTTAACCCTGAGATACACTTAAATTGGAACTACAATGCTAAAAGTTAATTACTGATATATATAAGGACAGGAGAGTGGAGAGCACCAGTTCCAACTGTCACAGGAGAAAGAGTGGAGAGCATCAGTTCCAACTGTCGCAGGAGAGAGAGTATTAATTCTTTTCGTAATGCATATCCCTTATTTTAAACACAGTACCCATTCAGCATCAAAATATTAACTCTTATCATAACTCACGTCATCATACAAATCACATTGCTCATTTAGACTCACTCTTGCCTTACAAAAGTCTTTTTGTGGGGCCCGCCATGGTGTAAAGCTCTTTTAAGACTCCCGGGTGCATTTCCCTTTTAAGACGCCATCTTGTGGTTCCACGAGGCTTCCCTAGGGCACCGCCATTTTAGGTGCTCTGCTTGCCTTTGTCTGCAGAGCTCTGCTGCCATGTGGCTCGCCACCATCTTGAGCTCGCTGGTATGACGTTTTACTCTCTGGAATAGAAGGATTAAAGAGGAAAAAAGAAAGGAAAATGGTCAAGACAATTTGATCGTGGCTCTTTGGATCGATCAGTCATAGTCCTTGTGAGAGCGGCCTCTGTAATTGGTGCCATATCCACCGCTCTGGCTCTTGTACCCACCCAAGTAGCTGTCGCGTTCTCCCGAGTCATACCTGCCGCCGCCATAGCCTCCACTCCTGCCATTGTATCAGTAATTGCCGCCTCTCCTGTAGCCTCCGCTCCTGCTGTTGTCCCAGTAACTGCTGCCTCTCCTGCGGCTGCCGTAGCCGCCACCACCGCCGCCGCTGTCCTGGCCTCCACCGTAGCCGCGACCGCCGCCCGACTCTTCCTCCACGTGGGCCCCCCCCGATTTGTCGATCATCGATGGATTTCCCGTTCATCGCCTGCAGCACGTCGCCGGCTCGCACCTCAGCAATCGGCCCGTACTTGAAAAACTGCTCTTCCAGGGTCTGCTCGTCTGTGTGGGGATTTAGACTGCCGATGAACTGCTTCTTTCTCCTCCAACTCGGTCGGCGCTGCTCTTTGGGAACCCGGGGAACAGTGGTCTGTGGAGGAATGAAGTCTTCCCAGCTTGCACGGACCTTCCCCATTCACCTCCTGCTGAGAAGCATCGGCCCATCACCTGCAATGATCCACAAAGATAAACCGTGCGTCTCGCCCCCGTGCGGTACCTGCACCTCCGCTCTGCCAAGAACAGGTATCAATTCCTTGGTGTAGGTACGCATCTTTGCCGTGACCGGGACCAGCTTGGGTCATGCAGCTGGGTTGACCTGAAGTTTATCAAAAGTTTCCTGACTCATCAACGATGGACCCGATCCAGTGTCCACTTCCATACTCTCTGGGTCTCCGTTAATCTTGACTTCCAAAATCACTGGGGCCGAACCGTCGGTACATGTATACAGACCAAACGCCTCATCTTCTTCTGCCTGCTCCTCACTGGAAGATGGACCCTCTACCATCTCCTCAGCCACACGGTGAGTCAGATTTCTTTTGCACATACGCTGAAGGTGGCCTTTCGTGTGGCAGGTATTGCACGTATACTTCGCAAACCTGCACCGGTGAGCCCCATGGCTTCCTCCGTAGCGCCAGCATGGTGCTGCTCGATTAGCCCTCCCTCGGCAGACTCTGAGTTCCAGGACCCCGAGATCCGTGCTCTCTGCCCTGGGCAGAGCCACGTTCTGCAGTTTTGTCTGTGGTGGGCACTATCCTGTGGACAGTGCCTGCCGGGTTTGAGACTGTGTGGAACATCTGCTTGGTGCTGCAAGTCGAGGTCATAAATGCCCTGCTGATGGTGATGGCTTGCTTCAGGGTGATTGTGTGTTCAGTGGATATCAGCTTGTGGAGGAGACCCTCATGTCCAATCCCCATAACAAAGGCGTCTCGCAATACCTTGTCAAGGTGTGTGCCAAAATCACACGGCGCCGCGAGTCTCCTGATGTCCGCAGCATATTTGGTGACATCCTGGCCCTCAGGTCTGCAGTGATGGTAGAATTTGTGCCTGGCTGTGAGGATGCTCTCCTTTGGTTTCAGTTGGTCACGAATAAGTTCAATCAGCTCCTCATGTGACTTGTCCTTAGCGCTCGCGGGTGCCAGCAAATCCCTGACGAGACAGTAAACTTCATCACCACAACTGGAAAGCAATATCACCTTACGCTTCTCTCTCAGTGCGTCCGTGCCCTCCGTCAGGTCATTTGCTGTAAAGGCCTCCCAATCATTGCCCACTGTAAAATCCTTTAATGAGCCCAGAGTAGCCATGGTTGCGTGAAGCTCGTCCGTGTCCTCGTCGCCAATGTAGTGTATGCAGCACTCAAATCACTGACTCCACGCAGTCTGGTGTTGTAGTAACTGCTGTGACCTTAGTCCTTTATTGTGTAACTCCAGAGTGCCTCTCAGGTGTGATGGGCAGCCTTTTATACTCTGTCATGCAGGTACTTTCAGGTCTCCCACCACAGCGCCCTCTGTGGCGCACTATTATACTTATACCTTTAATGTACCTGGACAATACATAACACTTAACAGGAATACGTAGGATATATGGCACAGAAACAGGCCATGCAGCCCAAACAGTGGAGTTTATGCTCCACTCGAGCCTCCTCCCTTCCTTCCTCATTTAAATCTATCCTCATAACACTCTATTCTCTTCTCCCTCATGTGCTTGTTTAACCACCGCTTAAATGCAGCTATACTATTCACCTCAACCACTCTCTGTGGCAGCGAGTTCCACAATCTCACCACTCTCTGGGTAAAGAGGTTTCTACTGAATTTCTTGGTGACTATCTTATATTGATGGCCTCTAGTTTTGCTCTTCCCCACAAGTGGAAACACTCTCTCTGTATCCACTCTATCAAAACCTTTCATAGTTTTAAAGAACTCTATTAGGTCACCCCTTAGGCTTCTCTTTACAAGCGAAAAGAGACCCAGCCTGTTCATCATTTCCTGATATGTATAAGCTCACAGTTCTGGTATCATCCTTGTAAATCTTCTCTGCACCCTCTCCAGAGCTTCTATAACCTTTCTATAATATGGCGACCAGAACTGTCCACAGTACTGTTATATATGTATACTTGTATTTACTCTGTACAGCCACCAGAGGGCTCATCCCCTTGAGTCCCAAGGGATCCCATAATCCCTTGGGAGCACAGGTATTTAAGGAGGCTTCACAGGTTGGAGAGGCACTCTGGAGACCCACAATAAAGGACTAAGGTCACACTTTACTTCTAGCTCACGGTGTTCAGTCTGACTCTTTCTCCATACACAATAACTGGTGACGAGATACAGATAGTGAACCCAAAGATGCAGAGAACAGTGGGCATTCTGGAGAAATTCTCGGAGGGAGATGATTGTGAAACTTTTGTGGAGCGACTCGACCAATACATCGCGGCCAACGAGCTAGATGGGGAAGAGAGCGCTGCAAACGAAGGGCGATCCTCCTCACCGTCTGTGGGGCACCAACGTATGGCCTCATGAAGAATCTGCTCACTCCAGCGAAACCCATGGAGAAATCGTATGACGATTTGTGCACACTGGTCCGAGAGCATTTGAACCCGAAGGAAAGCGTTCTGATGGCGAGGTACTGGTTCTACACCTACAAAAGGTCTGAAGGCCAAGAAGTGGCGAGTTATGTCCTGAGGAAGGACATTCTTGCTATTGAGGGAGTGCAGCGAAGGTTCACCAGACTGATTCCCGGGATGGCGGGACTGACCTATCAAGAAAGACTGGATCAACTGGGCTTGTATTCACTGGAGTTCAGAAGAATGAGAGGGGACCTCATAGAAACATTTAAAATTCTGACGGGGTTAGACAGGTTAGATGCAGGAAGAATGTTCCCAATGTTGGGGAAGTCCAGAACCAGAGGTCACAGTCTAAGGATAAGGGGTAAGCCATTTAGGACCGAGATGCGGAGGAACTTCTTCACCCAGAGAGTGGTGAACCTGTGGAATTCTCTACCACAGAAAGTTGTTGAGGCCAATTCACTAAATATATTCAAAAAGGAGTTAGATGAGGTCCTTACTACTAGGGGGATCAAGGGGTATGGCGAGAAAGCAGGAATGGGGTACTGAAGTTGAATGTTCAGCCATGAACTCATTGAATGGCGGTGCAGGCTAGAAGGGCCGAATGGCCTACTCCTGCACCTATTTTCTATGTTTCTATGTTTCTATGTCACCGAGCTAAGACGCCTTGCAGGACATTGCGAATTTGAAGGACATTTAGAGCACATGCTCAGAGACTTTTTCGTACTTGGCATTGGCCACAAAACCATACTTCGCAAACTTTTGACTGTAGAGACCCCAACCTTGATTAAGGCCATAGCGATAGCCCAGACATTCATTGTCACCAGTGACAATACAAAACAAATCTCCCAGCACACAAGTGCTGCTACAAGTACTGTGAACAAAGTGATGTTGTTTTCGAATCATAACATACAGAACAGGTCACACATACCTGAGCTACACATCCGCAGATGTCTCAGAGTCCACCATCAAGCGTGATGAATGCAAGGCCATTAACACTTTGTTGGCGCTGCGGGGGTGATCATCGTTTCCATTCATGCCGATTCAAAGAGTACGTTTGCAAGGGCTGTGGAACAATGGGACACCTCCAACGAATGTGCAGGTGAGCTGCAAAGCCTGTTAAACCTGCAAACCACCACATTGAAGAGGAGGACAGATCCACGGAGGATCACGGCGAACCAGAGCCTCAAATCGATGAGGCAGATGTACATGGGGAGCACACATTCAACACGAATTGTCCCCGATAATGCTGAATGTTGAACTAAATGGACTCACGGTGTCAATGGAGCTGAACACGGGCGCGAGCCAGTCCATCATGGGCAAAAAGACTTTCGAAAGGTTGTGGTGCAACAAGGCCTCAATGCCAGTCTTAACTCCAGTTTGCACAAAACTAAGAACTTACACGAAAGAACTGATTCCTGTAATTGGCAGTGCTACCGTAAAGGTCTCTTACGATGGAGCGGTGCACAAGCTATCACTCTGGGTGGTACTGGGCGATGGTCCCACGCTGATCGGCAGGAACTGGTTGGGAAAGATACGCTGGAATTGGGACGACGTCCGAGCGCGATCGCCCGCTAACAACACTTTGTGTGCCCAGGTCTTAAACAAATTTCCTTTGCTGTTCGAACCACGCATCAGGAAAGTCCAAGGAGCAAAAGTGCAGATCCACCTAATTCCGGGGGCGTGACCCATCCATCACAAGGCGAGAGCAGTACCGTACATGATGAGAGAAAAAGTAGAGATCAAGCTAGACCGGCTGCAAAGAGAGGGCATCATTTCACTGATCGAGTTCAGCAAGTGGGCCAGTCCTATCGTCCCAGTCCTCAAGGGAGACGGCACGGTCAGAATCTGTGGCGATTACAAAGTAACTATCAATCGTTTCTCCCTGCGGGACCAATACCCACTACCAAAGGCCGACGACCTCTTTGGAAAGCTGGGGGGAGGAAAGACGTTCACGAAGCTGGATCTGACTTCGTGACACATGAACTGGAGGAATCATCAAAAGCACTCACCTGCATCAATATGCACAAAGGTCTTTTTGTTTATAACAGATGCCCTTTTGGAATCCGATCGGCGGCGGCGATATTCCAGAGAAACATGGAAAGTTTACTGAAGTCGGTCTCGCACACCATGGTCTTCCAGGATGACATCTCGGAACACAGTCAAACATCTGCAGAACCTGGAGAAGGTTCTTAGTTGACTCAACCGTGTGGGGCTCAAGTTAAAACGTTCGAAATGCATTTTCCTGGTGCCTGAAGTGGAGTTCCTGGGAAGGAGGATTGCGGCGGACGGCATCAGGCCCACCAATGAGAATATGGAAGCAATCGAGAACGCACCAAGGCCACAGAACGTGACGGAGCTGTGGTCGTTTCTGGGACTCCTGAACTACTTTAGTAACTTCTTACCGGGTCTCAACACACTGTTAGAACCACTGCATGTCTTACTACGAAAAGGGGACAAATGGGTTTTGGGCAAAAGCCAAGAAAATGCCTTTGTAAAAGCGAGAAAATTGTTCTGCTCAAACAAATTGCTTGTGTTGTATGATCCATGTAAGCGTTTGGTACCAGCATGTGATGCGTCGTCATATGGCGTCGGGTGTGTATTGCAACAAGCTAATGATTTCGGGAAACTGCAATTGGTTGCTTATGCATCCAGGAGCCTGTCTAAGGCTGAGGGAGCCTACAGCATGATTGAGAAAGAAGCGTTAGCGTGTGTCTATGGGGTAAAGAAAATGCATCAATACCTGTTTGGGCTAAAATTCGAATTGGAAACTGATCATAAGCCACTTATATCCCTGTTCTCTGAGAGCAAAGGGGTAAATACCAACGCATCGGCCAGCATCCGGAGATGGGTGCTCAAGTTGTCCACATACGCCATCCGCCACAGGCCAGGCACAGAAAACTGCGCCGATGTTCTCAGTAGGTTGCCATTGCCCACCGCTGGGGTGGAAATGGCGCAGCCCGCAGATCTAGCCATGATTATGGAAGCATTTGAGAGTGAGCAATCACCTGTCACTGCCCGGCAGATCAAAACCTGGACAAACCAGGACTCCTTATTATCTCTAGTCAAAAGCTGTGTGCTTCACGGGAGCTGGTCCAGTGTCCCAGTGGAAATGCAGGAAGAGATAAAGCCGTTCCAGTGACGCAAAGATGAAATTTCTATACAGGCAGACTGCCTTCTGTGGGGCAATCGAGTAGTGGTCCCCAAGAAAGGCATAGACACCTTCATCAATGACTTCCACAGTACTCACCCAGGCATCGTAATTATGAAAGCGATAGCCAGATCCCACGTGTGGTGGCCCGGTATCGATGTGGACTTAGAGTCCTGTGTTTACAGATGTAATACATGCTCGCAGTTAAGCAATGTACCCAGAGAGGCGCCGCTAAGTTTATGGTCTTGGCCCTCCAAACCATGGTCTAGGGTACACGTCGACTATGCAGGCCTGTTCTTGGGTAACATATTCCTTGGGTTGTAGACGCGTACGCCAAATGGATTGAATGTGAGATAATGTCGGCAAGCATGTCCGCCGCCACCACTGAAAGCCTGCAGGCCATGTTCGCCACACACGGCTTATCCGATGTCCTGGTGAGTAACAACTGGCCATGTTTTACCAGTGCTGAGTTCAAAGAATTCATGACCCATAATGGGATCAAACATGTCACATCTGCCCCGTTTAAACCAGCGTCCAATGGTCAGACAGAGAGAGCAGTGCAAACCATCAAGCAAGGCTTGAAGAGGGTAACTGAAGGCTCACTTGCAGACTCGCCTATCCCAAGTCCTGCTTAGCTACCGCATGAGACCCCACTCACTCACTGGGATCCCACCTGCTGAACTGCTCATGAAATGAGCGCTTAAGACAAGGCTCTCGTTAGCTCACCCTGGTCTACATGAACAGGTAGAGAGCAGGCGGCTTCAATAAAGTGCATACCATGATAGCGCAAATGTGTCACATGAGATTGAAATCAATGATCCTGTATTTGTATTAAATTATGGACAAGGTCCCAAGTGGCTTCCCGGCACTGTCGTGGCCAAAAAGGGGAGCAGGGAAGCCCAACTTTCAAATGGACTCATTCACCGGAAACACTTGGACCAAATCAAACTCAGATTCGCGGACTATCCTGAGCAACACACCTTGGACTCTACCTTTTTTGATCCCCCAACATATACACCAGTGGCAACCGGCACCACGGTTGACCACAAAGCAGAACCCATCATCCACAGCAGCCCAGCAGGGCCCAACAAAGGATTCAACAACACGAGGTTTCAGACCGAGACGATTAACCAGGGCAAGAAGGGCCCCAAATCGACTCACATTGTAAATAGTTACACTATTGACTTTGCGGGGGGAGTGTTGTTATATATGTATACTTGTATTTACTCTGTACAGCCACCAGAGGGCTCATCCATGGGAGTCCCAAGGGATTCCATAATCCCTTGGGAGCACAGGTATTTAAGGAGGCTTCACAGGTTGGGGAGGCACTCTGGAGACCTGCAATAAAAGACTAAGGTCACACTTTACTTCGAGCTCACAGTGTTCAGGCTGACTCTTTCACCATACACAACATTCAGCAGGTGGGGTCTCGTGCGGTAGCTAAGCAGGACTTGGGATAGGCGAGTCTGCAAGTGAACCTTCAGTTACCCTCTTCAAGCCTTGCTTGATGGTTTGCACTGCTCTCTCAGCCTGACCATTGGATGCTGTGGTCTAACCAAAGTTTGATACAGGTTGAGCATAATTTCTCTACTTTTCAATTCTATCCCTCTCGAAATAAACCCTAGTATTTGGTGCTTTTTATGGCCTTGCTAACCTGTATTGCTTTTAGAGATTTGTATATTTGTACTTCCAGATCCCTTTGCTCCTCTATGTCATTTAGATCCATAGGCCGAGAAATTCGGGTCCTTTGTGCCTCCCGTTAACGCCCCGAATGTTTCGCCCAGGTGCGGCGCTGCTAACGAATCCCACTAAATTCTGCGGGGTTTTAGTTTCGACGGTAACCTGTAGCGCTCAGCTCTGCTGCGCCGGGCGATGACAACATCATCACCGTGCGCAGCGCCTCGTTAGTGCCCTGACCCTAAATTGGGTATCGTCCCCTGAGGCTGCGCCGGGCAGGGGTGCGTACAGGCACGGCTGGCCGCTCGCGGGGCACGTGTCAAAGGGGAGGTGTGGGCCATTACAAGAACAAATTCAGCTGATTTTGTCAGGTGTCCGGTTGCTGCTTTGACCATAGGGTCCGTGCCGCGATCGGTCGCCCCGGCGCTCTGCGGGGCTGTTGGCACGGTACCCCTCCCCTGCTCCCCGGTGGTCCAGGGAGGCCCCTATTGTTGTTGCTGAGTTTTCAGCTTGGGTCCTACCCTCCCCACGCAGCAGCGCTCCTCGGCCCATGCGAAGCACTGTGCCCCATTCCCGATGTGCCCGCCCCAGAAAGGAAGCATTATTTTGCACTCCACTTCGTTTTGTGGGCCGTAACCCCAATTTCCTGAGCGGGGCGGGAATTATATGCCCATTCTGCAAGTTCATTAATGTTTTCTTGTGATTGGTTGCATTTCTCCTCAGTATTGACTGTTCCCCCAATCCGGTGTCCTCTGCAAATTTAGAAATTGTATTTTTGATTCCAACATCTAAATCATCAATATAAATTGAGCACAACATGCTCGCAGCACTGATCCCCGTGGGATCCCATTTCCTACTTTATGCCACTCTGAATAGCTACAAGTTCCCTTACTCTCTGCTTTCTGTCTTGCAGCCAGCTAGCTATCCATTCTGCTACTTGTCCCCTGACTCTGCATTCTCTGACCTTATTCATTAGTCTATTATGTGGTTCCTTATCAAAGGCCTTTTGGAAATCTAGATATATTACATCTACAGCATCACCCTTGTCTACTCTCTGTTACCTCTTCAAAGAATTCAATGAGTTTGGTCAAGCTTACTTTTCCTTTTGAAATCCATGCCGACTATTCATTATTATATTTTTGGTTTTTAGATGTTTTTCTACTTTCGCCTTTAGTAGGGATTCCATTATCTTTCATACCACCGATGTTAAGCTGACTGGTCTATAGTTCCCTGGACATGTTCTATCCCCTTCTTAAATATAGGTATAACGTTAGCTATCCACTAATCATCTGCCACTACACCTTTTTCTAACGAATTATTAAATATGTGTCTCTTCCTTAGATTGTTTTAAAATGTGCAGATGCAATCTGTCCAGACCAGGAATATTATCCTCTTTGAGCTTGATTAATTTATTTAATATTCTCCTCTTTTTGCGGTTATATCATTTCTAATCTCATCTTCCAATGTCATGTCCAATTGATCTGTCTCCCTGGTAAATACTGAAGCAAAGTAATTATTTAATATTTCTGCCACTTCGCTATCACTGCCTGTGATTTTACCCTGTCCATCCCTGAATGGCCATACTCCCATCCCGACTTTTCTTTTTTTATTTATGTGCCTGTAGAATATTTTATGTTCCTTGATAATTTAATTTCATAGCTTCTTTTTACCTTCCTAATTGTTTTTTTTGACTTCTCTCCTAATCTTTTTGTATTCTCCCTTGTCATACTCTCCCTTGCTGTCCCTGTATTTAATATATGCCTCTTTCCCTTAACTTTTCCCTTATGTCTTTATTCATCCATGGTGTCTCATTAGTGTTTAGTTTGTTCTTGTTTTTTTTAGCAGAATATATTTTTCCTGGACTCTGTTGAACACTTTTTTAAATGTTTCCCATTGCTGCTCTACATCATTGTTTGTCAATATTGTTGTCCATTTCATTTTCCCAAGTTCTACTCCACTTCCTAAAAAACAACTTTTCTACAATCTATTACCCTGGTCTTGTCATGCATATGTCCTTCTCAATTATTATCTTAAGGCGCATTATATTATGGTCACTATTGCCTAGATGTTCCCCTACTTTTATGGCTCTTATTTGCTCTGGTTCATTCCCCATTACTAGATCCAGTAGTGAATCCTTGCTAGTTGGGCTTTTTACATATTGGTTTAGAAAGGAATCCAGTACACTTTGTTGGAACTCCATTCCCTTATCCCCTTTACCTATCTTTTCTGGGAAATTAGTTTTGGGGTAGTTAAAATGCTTCATGGAACGTGAATTACATTGAAATAGGCAGTTTCTTGAGCGATAAGGGGATAAGGGGTTATGGGGAGCGGGCGGGGAAGTGGAGCTGAGTCCATGATCAGATCAGCCATGATCTTATTGAATAGCGGAGCAGGCTCGAGGGGCCGTATGGTCTACTCCTGCTCCTATTTCTTATGTTCTTATGTTCTTATGAAATACAGTCATTGCTGCATAGGCAAATGTGGCAGCTAATTTGCACATAGCAAGATCCCGCGGACAGCAATTGAATGGGTGACCGATTACTCTTTTTTGCATGTTATTGGTTGAAGGAGAAATGTGATCCAGACACAGTGAGAACTCTCTCTTCTTTTGTGAACACCACTTAAAGCATCAGAACAGGTCTCCGGGACTTGCACTGTACAATAGAAATGGAACATACCAGATCCAAAATTCTACTCATGTTGCACACGTTTGTCCACTGAATGCCATTCATCATTTATTTCCCTGTAGTTTAGCATTCAGGGACCACAAAGGACATTTGTAGTCCTGTTTGTTTTGGCAATATTTGTTTTGTTTGGAAATATAATAGCTATGCAGAATGTTAGTAATGTAATATGGTTCCATATGCTGAGTTAATGCTCTCCATGTGTTGACCCTCCCAGCAAAAGAAAGACAGACTTATATTTATATAGCACATTTCATGATCTCAGGATGTTGCAGCCAATGAAGCCCTCACTGTTATAATGAAGCCCTCACTGTTATAATGAAGCCCTCACTGTTATAATGAAGCACTCACTACTCACTGTTTGGCGGCAGCCAAATTGCGCACAGCAAGGTCCGACAAACAGCAATGTGATAATGATCATATAATCTGTTTAGGTTATGTCGGCTGAGGGGTTAATGCTGTCCACGACACCAGGGAGAACTCCCCTGCTGTTCTTCTAAATAGTTCTGTGGGATCTTTTACATCCACAGAGAGGGCAGACAGGGTCTCAGTTTAACGCTTCATCTGGAAGTTGGCACCTCTGACAGTGCAGTGCTCCCTCAGTACTGCACTGGAGTGTCAGCCTAGATTTTGTGCTCAAATCTCTGGTGTGGGACTTAACCCACAAACTTCTGACTCAGAGGTGAGAGTGCTACCAGCCACCGCTGACAGTAAGCAATGATCATATAATCTGGTTAGGTGATGTCGGTTGTATTTTCTTCCCTCTAATTTCATTTTTCTGAATTCATTTATAAGGACAATGAGTGTGAGCCCTGAGCCTCCTGAAGTTGCTTTTAACAGAGCTGAACTCCTCCATTGTATGTTTTTGTCATCACCGATGGTAAATGTGTCTGACTGTAACCCTGATAGATTGTAAAGCCCACAGTGATTAATTCCCTGATCTTCCCTCAAGTGACAAATGATCTGGTAAAAAATCTCCGCTGGGGAGTTCTCCCATCTCTGTAACTTCCGTGGCAACCCTAAAGGAATGACGTAAACAAACAAACTTAGGTGGACCCCAGGCCCCCCCGCCCCCCTCCTGCCATGCAGAATGTCTGCCAACCTGAGTTTGGAAGGCAGCATTTATTAACGATATAGACCAAATCGAAGAAAAAGAGACTTTGGGTTCTGTTACTACACAGTCACTTTTACCTCACAAAGCTGAGCACAGTTCAAGCCCAGGCTGATGTGCTGATGGCCTACTCTCTCTGCTGGCTGTAAGTGAAATGAATTTGGTCCAAATCTAGTCCACGACATAAAAATACCAATATCTTTGTGTGATACTTTTTGGGGCAAAATGGAGATGTCAGACTGGTTCAGTAGAGGATGCTCTTCCTGGGTTGGAGTTCTGTGCTGTAGATTCTATGTAATTAACACCGTTGGAGAAGTGTTAATGGATGCTTGTCCCAACATGCAGCTCACCTGGGTATATTTAAGGATACCAACTATTTGTACTAACTATTTGGCCACTGTGTGACTGATTGGCTCTTCATTATCACATGACATATTGCTGATTGGTCCCCTTGGAGGATAAGCCACACCCTGAGGTGTCTCTGGAATGTGTAACTGGAACCACCCAGCCCAAGTCCACTGACTTTGCAAATTGTAATTTGATCCATTCTGACTTCTGAAGTCATAGAGGACAGATCACGAACAACCCAGCAAAAGCCTCCCAAGTTCCAGCAGAAGTCCCTTACCCCAGCGCAAGTGCTGCCTCCTCCAGCCGAAGTCCTTAAACCAGCACAAGTGCATCCCTCCCCCAGGGATGGTTTATTGGGTATGAAGTGAATAGTGACAGCATCGTGACTTCTGAATTTCATCCACTCCAACGATGTCCCTTGTAACACACGCACCGAGCTTTCCGAGAATCGGGTGTGGATGTAAAGGGGGTTGGAAGAACGTGATCCGTCTTCCCTCGGTTCCCTCTCTCCCCTCCGATCCCCCCCCACACCGTCTCTTTCCCCCTGTCATCTCTCCCTTCCCCTCCACCCCCCCAGGCTCTCTCTCTCTCTCTCTCCCCCCCGCCTGTCTTCCCACCACCACTTCTGCCTCTTTGTGGCTCAGGGCTCGGTGGTGGGGCTCAGGGCTTGGTGGGCTTAAACGGTTGTAAAGCGCTTTGGGACGTCCTGAGGTTGTGTAAAGTGCTATATAAAAACTGTGTTACTGCATCAGGATTGCAGTGGCCATTCTTCAGTTAAGACCCCAATGCTCTCTATTGAAGTCACCTTCTTGGAATTGTCAGTTGTGAAATTGTCCATCAAGCAGCTTCCAGAAAAAAGTGGCGTCTCAATTATCTTTTTGTTGAATTGTTTGTTCTTCCTGTTATCTGCAAGGGTGAGTCAGTGTTGGCAGTTTCACCCAGTTTCTAGTTGGCAGTCTCAACACAGAACCCCTAGAATGTCACTGACTGGAAATCTCACTCAGACAGCACACGGGATAAGCCACTGCGACAAGAGGAAAAATGCCGCACCAATGCAGGAGAAGGCGCTCACCTGAAGTCGCAGCTAAGGCACATTGTCGGGGCAGAGCAGAGGGAGCTGTCGTCACTCTGCATCTAACTCTGCTGTACCTGACTTGTGGGGTTTAATGTATGCACCGGTGAGCATGCTCATAGGTTCTACCAAAATAGTTGAAGAGCTGTAGCATTGTAAGTGGCTTAGCCAGTCACGTGATGTTCACAAGACTCAATAAAACCCCAGCCAGTTGAGTCTCGGTCATCCACAATGAGGCAGGTGGATGAACTGGTAATGTGTAGTGTGTGTGTTAAACCTTTGTTAATTAACCACCTAATTCTTAACAGCAATGAGTTGCTATGAATTCTTAAGCAAAGAACCCATGAAGCAAATACATTACGGTGTGCAAAACTGTTCTTGATGCACAAACTAGGCTTCTATTCCCTTGAGTATAGGAGTTTAAGGGTGATCTGGTCGAGGTGTTTGTAATGTTAAAAGGAATTGATAGGGTAGCTACAGAGTAACTATTTCCTCTGGTGATGGCAGTCAAGAATGAGGGGACATAGTTTTAAAATTAGAGCTAGGCCTTTCAAGAGGGAAATCACTCTTTCACACAAAGAATAGTAGAAATCTGGAATTCTCTCCCCCAAAAGGCTGTGGATTCTGGGAGACAAGTGGAGCTTTCAAGACTGAGATCAATATATTTTTGTTAGGTAAGGGTATCAAGGGATATGGAGCAAAAACAGCAAAATACAGTTGAGGTACAGATCAGCCGTGATCTGATTGAATGACGGTGCAGGCCCGAGGGGTTGATTGGTCTACTCCTGTTCCCAATGTTCCTGTATTACTATGGAATGTGTGCCATTTCCCATTGCTAGCAACCCTCACCCTGTTCAGCACTCAATTCACAAAGAGAAATTGTAAAATTCTTCTATTATAGATGTGGTTACCTGGTCAGGCACCCCTGGTGCAGTCTCACCTTCACAGGTAATGCTGGTTGGGAGATCATGGGCCTACAACCCCTAATTTTATATCCATTCATTTAACTGGGAGGAAAGTTAGAGGCTGGAGGCTTGTCATTTCCTGACTAGCTCTGTCAGAGTGCCAGTCCTCACTGAACTGCCCAATCAGGAAATCAGCCCTCATATTCTAAAAAAAACCCTACAACTTGCCACGGGGAGTTGAAGGCTGGAATATTGGTTCAGTTGAAGATTGGGAGACTGGTTCAGCTGAACATAAGAACATAAGAAATAGGAACAGGAGTAGGCCATTTGGCCCCTCGAGCCTGCTCCGCCATTCAATAAGATCATGGCTGATCTGATCTTGGCCTCAACTCCGCTTTCCTGCCCGCTCCCCATAACCCTTGACTCTCTTATCGTTCAACTATCTGTCTATCTCCATCTTAAATATATTCAATGATCCAGCCTCCACAGCTCTCAGGGTTGGGAATTCCAAAGATTCACGGCCTTCTGAGAGAAGAAATTCCTCCTCATTTCCGTTTTAAATGGGCGACCCCTTATTCTGAAACTATGCCCCCCCAGTTCTAAATTCCCCCACGAGGGGAAACATCCTGTCTACATCTACCCTGCCACACCCCCTCATAATCTTATACGTTTCAATGTGATCACCTCTCATTCTTCTAAACTCTAATGAGTTTAGGCCCAATCTGCTCAACCTTCCTTCAGAAGACAACCCCTTCATCTCAGGAATCAAACCTCATTAAGCTTCTCTGAACTGCCTCCAATGCAAGTATATCCCTCCTTAAATAAGGAGACCAAAACTATCCGCAGTATTCCAGGTGTGGTGTCACCAATGCCCTGTACAGTTGTAGCAGGACTTCCCTACTTTTAAACTCCATGATCCTTGAATGCCAACTGTTATGTTGCAGGAGCGGGAGAGCGAGGAGGAGGAGCAGTGTTGAGTCGGAGAGGCCAGCCGGTGCAGCTGCAGCAGGGAGACAAAAAAGAAGTAGAAAGAAATCGAAAGGTAACGTCACAGCCAAGAGGTTAAGTGATTGGCTGGTGATTGGTAAGTAGTTTTTTCTTTTTCTTTTCTTTATCAGTAAGTAACATTTAGCATTGTTGTTGCCAAATTAAGTTTATCTAAGGGTTAAGTAATGGCAGGAGAGTTCAGACACGTGTGAAGCTCCTCCTGTACTATGTGGGAAGTCAGGGACGCTTTCAGTGTCCCTAACGACTACGTGTGCGGGAAGTGCATCCGCCTGCAGCTCCTGACGGACCACATTGTGGCACAGGAACTGCGGGTGGATTCACTCTGGAGCATCCACGATGCTGAGAATGACGTGAATAGCACGTTTAGTGAGTTGGTCTTACCAGGAAAAGAGTACACAGCCAGATAGGGCATGGAAGACCAACAGGAAGAGTAGTGCAAGGAAGGTAGTGCAGGGGTCCCCTGCGGTCATCCCCCTGCAAAACAAATACACCGCTTTGGGTACTGTTGGGGAGGATGACTCACCAGGGAAGGGCAGCAGCAGCCAAGTTCATAGCACCGTGGATGGCTCTGCTACACAGGAGGGCAGGAAAAAGAGTGGGAGAGCTATAGTGATAGGGGATTCAATTGTAAGGGGAACAGACAGACATTTCTGTGGCCGCAACCGAGACTCCAGGATGGTATGTTGCCTCCCTGGTGCAAGGGTCAAGGATGTCTCGGAGCGGGTGCAGGGCATTCTGAAAAGGGAGGGTGAACAGCCAGTTGTCATGGTGCATAGAGGTACCAACGATATAGGTAAAAAAAGGGATGAGGTCCTACAAGACAAATTTAGGAAGCTAGAAGCTAAAGTAAAAAGTAGGACCTCAAAAGTTGTAATCTCAGGATTGCTACCAGTGCCACGTGCTGATCAAAGCAGGAATCGTAGGATAGCTCAGATGAATACGTGGCTTGAGGAGTGGTGCAGAAGGGAGGGATTCAAATTCCTGGGATATTGGAACCGGTTCTGGGGGAGGTGGGACCAGTACAAACCGGACGGTCTGCACCTGGGCAGGACCGGAACCAATGACCGAGGGGGAGTGTTTGCTAGTGCTGTTGGGGAGGAGTTAAACTAATATGGCAGGGGGATGGGAACCTATGCAGGGAGACAGAGGGAAGTAAAATGGGGGCAGAAGCAAAAGATAGAAAGAAAAAAAGTAAAATTGGAGGGCAGAGAAACCTAAGGCAAAAAGCAAAAAGGGCCACATGACAGCAAAATTCTAATGGGGCAAAGTGTGTTAGAAAGACAAGCCTGAAGGCTCTGTGCCTCAATGAGAGGAGTATTCGGAATAAGGTGGACGAATTAACTGCGCAGATAGCAGTTAACGGGTATGATGTAATTGGCATCACGGAGACATGGCTCCAGGGTGACCAAGGCTGGGAACTCAACATCCAGTGGTATTCAACATTTAGGAAGGATAGACAGAAAGGAAAAGGAGGCTGGGTGGCTTTGCTGGTTAAAGAGGAAATTAATGCAATAGTAAGAAAGGACATTAGCTTGGATGATGTGGAATCGGTATGGGTGGAGCTGCAGAATACCAAGGAGCAGAAAACGCTAGTGGGAGTTGTGCACAGACCACCAAACAGTAGCAGTAAGGTTGGGGACAGCATCAAACAAGAAATTAGGGATGCATGCAATAAAGGTACAGCAGTTATCATGGGTGACTTTAATCTACATATTGATTGAGCTAACCAAACTGGTAGCAATGCGGTGGAGGAGGATTTCCTGGAGTGTATTAGGGATGGTTTTTTAGAGCAATATGTCGAGGAACCAACCAGGGAGCTGGCCTTCCTAGACTAGGTGATGTGTAATGAGAAAGGACTAATTAGCAATCTTGTTGTGCGAGATCCCTTGGGGAAGAGTGACCATAACATGGTAGAATTCTTTATTGAGATGGAGAGTGACATAGTTAATTCAGAAACTAGGGTCCTGAACTTAAGGAAAGGTAACTTCAATGATTTAAGGCGTGAATTGGCTAGAATAGACTGGCAAATGATATTTAAAGGGTTGACGGTGGATAGACAATGGCAAACATTTAAAGAACACATGGATAAACTTCAGCAATTGTACATCCCTGTCTGGAGTAAAAATAAAACGGGGAAGGTGGCTCAACCGTGGCTAACAAGGGAGATTAAGGATAGTGTAAAATCCAAGGAAGAGGCATATAATGCCAGAAAAAGCAGCAGACCTGAGGACTGGGAGAAATTTAGAATTCAGCAGAGGAGGACAAAGGGTTTAATTAAGAGGGGGAAAATAGAGTACGAGAAGAAGCTTGCCAGGAACATAAAAACTGACTGCAAAAGCTTCTATAGATATGTGAAGAGAAAAAGATTAGTGAAGACAAATGTAGGTCCATTGCAGTCGGATTCAGGTGAATTTATAATGGGGAACAAAGAAATGGCAGACCAACTGATCAAATACTTTGGTTCAGTCTTCATGAAGGAAGACACAAATAACCTTCCGAATGTACTAGGACCGAGGGTCTAATGAGAAGGGGGAACTGAAGGATATCCTTATTAGGCGAGAAATTGTGTTAGGGAAATTGATGGGATTGAAGACCGATAAATCCACAGGGCCTGATCGTCTGCATCCCAGAGTACTTAAGGAAGTGGCCCTAGAAATAGTGGATGCATTGGTGATCATTTTCCAAATGTCTATCGACTCGGGATCAGTTCCTATGGACTGAAGGGTAGCTAATGTAACACCACTTTTTAAAAAGGGAGGGAGAGAGAAAGCCGGTAATTATCGACCGGTTAGCCTGACATCAGTGGTGGGGAAAATGTTGGAATCAATTATTATGGATGAAATAGCAGCACATTTGGAAAGCAGTGACAGGATTGGTCCAAGTCAGCATGGATTTATGAAGGGGAAATCATGCTTGACAAATCTTCTGGATTTTTTTGAGGATGTAACTAGTAGAGTGGACAAGGGAGAACCAGTGGATATGGTGTATTTGGACTTTCAAAAGGCTTTTGACAAGGTCCCACACAGGAGATTGGTGTGCAAAATCAAAGCACATGTTATTGGGGTACTATACTGACGTGGATAGAGAACTGGTTGGCAGACAGGAAGCAGATAAACGGGTCCTTTTCAGAATGGCAGGCAGTAACTAGTGGAGTGCCGCAGGGCTCAGTGCTGGGACCCCAGCTGTTTACAATATACATCAATGATTTGGATGAAGGAATTGAGTGTAATATCTCCAAGTTTGCAGATGACACAAAACTGGATGACGGTGTGAGCTGTGAGAGGGACGCTAGGGGGCTTCAGGGTGACTTAGACAGGTTAGGTGAGTGGGCAAATGCATGGCAGATGCAGTATAATTTGGATAAATGTTAGGTTATCCACTTTGGGGACAAAAACGCAAAGACAGAATATTATCTGAATGATGGCAGATTAGGAAAAGGGGAGGTGCAACGAGACCTGGGTGTCATGGTACATCAGTCATTGAAATTTGACATGCAGGTACAGTAGGTGGTGAAGGAGGCATGATCTTATCGAATGGTGGTGCAGGATCGAAGGGCCTACTCCTGCACTTATTTTCTATGTTTTCTATTGTATGTTTGCTTTCATAGCTAGGGGATTTGAGCATAGGAGCAGGGAGGTCTTACTGCAGTTGTACAGGCCTTGGTGAGGCCTCACCTGGACTATTGTATTCAGTTTTGGTCTCCTAATCTGAGGAAGGACGTTCTTGCTATTGAGGGAGTGCAGCGAAGGTTCACCAGACAGATTTCCGGGATGGCTTGACTGACATATGAGGAGAGATTGAATCAACTTGGCCTTTATACATTGGAGTTTAGAAGGATGAGAGGGGATCTCATAGAAACATCAAAGATTCTGACAGGATTGGACAGGTTAGATGCGGGTAGATTGTTCTCGATGTTGGGGAAGTCCAGAACCAAGGGACACCATCTTAGGATAAGGAGTAGGCCATTTAGGACTGAGATGAGGAGAAACTTCTTCACTCAGAGAGTTGTTAACTTGTGGAATTCCCTGCCGCAGAGAGTTGCTGATGTCAGTTCATTGGATATATTCAAGAAGGAGTTAGATATGGCCCTTATGGCTAAGGGGATCAAGGGGTCTGGAGAGAAAGCAGGAAAGGGGTACTGAGGGAATGATCAGCCATGATCTTATCGAATGGTGGTGCAGGCTTGAAGGGCCGAATGGCCTACTCCTGCACCTATTTTCTATGTTTCTATGTATGTAAACCTGTAAATACCATGTCTAACCACCAGAGAGCTTATCCCCTGGCATCCCAAGGGAGCCCACAATCCCTTGGGAGCACCTGTATATAAGGAGGCCTCACAGGCTGGAGAGAGACTCTGAGATCTGTAATAAAGGACTACAGTCACACCTTAATCTGAGCTTGCAGCATCTAGTCTGGCTCTTTATTAAAGACATAACAACTGGCGACGAGATGCAAATGACGAACCCCATCGCAACAATGCAGAGAACCGTGGGCATCCTGGAGAAATCTTTGGAGGGAGATGATTGGGAAACCTTCGTGGAACGACTCGACCAATGCAACGAGCTGGAAAGAGAAGCGAATGCTGCCAAATGAAGGGCGATCCTCCTCACCGTTTGTGGGTCACCAACGTATGGCCTCATGAAAAATCTGCTCACTCCATCGAAACCCACAGACAAGTCGTACGATGAGTTGTGCACATCGTCCTGGAGCATCTAAACCCGAAGGAAAGCATTCTGCTGGTGAGCTATCTGTTCTACCTGTGCAAGAGGTCTGAAGGCCATGAAGTGGTGAGCTACATCGCCGAGCTAAGGCGCCTTGCAGGACATTGCAAATTTGAAGGACACTTGGAGCACATGCTCAGGGACTTCTTTGTACTTAGCATTGGCCATGAAGTAATACTTCGCAAACTTTTGCCTGTAGAGACCCCAACCTTGAGTCAAGCCGTAGCGATAGCCCAGGCGTTTATCGCTACCAGTGACAACACCAAACAAATTTCTCAACATACTAGTGCTGCTGCAAGTACTGTGAACCAAATAACATTGTTTTTTGAATCGAAATGTACAGAGCAGACCTCACATGCCTGCAGCTGCACGTCCACAGATGGCTCAGAGTCCACCATCAAGGGTGCTGAATGCAAGGCCATTAACACCTTGTTGGCGCTGCGGGGGTGATCATCATTTCCATTCATGCCGCTTCAAAGGATATGTTTGCAAGGGCTGTGGAACAATGGGACACCTCCAATGTATGTGCAGGTGAGCTGCAAAAACCCTGATAATCCTGCAAACCACCATGTTGCAGAGGAGGGCAGATCCATGATGGATCACAATGAACCAGAGCCTCAGACCAAGGAGGCAGAGGTATATGGGGTGCACACCTTTACCATAAAGTGTTCCCCGATAATGCTGAAGGTTGAATTAAATGGACTCCCGGTGTCCATGGAGCTGGACACGGGCGCAAGCCAGTCCATAATGAGCAAAAAGACTTTCGATAAATTGTCGTGTAGCAAGACTTCAAGGCCAGTCCTGACTCTCATTCGTACTAAACTGGGAATGTACACAAAGGAACTGATTCCCGTAATTGGCAGTGCTACCGTAAAGGTCTCCTACGATGGAGCGGTGCACGAGTTACCACTCTGGGTGGTACCAGGCGATGGTCCCACGCTGTTCGGCAGGAGCTGGCTGGGAAAGATACGCTGGAACTGGGATGACGTCCGAGTGCTTTCATCTGTCGACGACATGTGCCCAGGTCCTAAACAAGTTCCCCTCGCTGTTCGAACCAGGCATTGGGAAATTCCAAGGAGCAAAAGTGCAGATTCATTTGATCCCGGGGGCGCGACCCATCCATCACAAGGTGACAGCGGTACCTTACATGATGAGAGAGAGAGTGGAGATCGAGCTGGACAGGCTGCAACGTGAGGGCATCATTTCGCCGATCGAATTCAATGAATGGGCCAGTCCAATTGTTCCAGTCCTCAAGGGAGATGGCACCGTCAGAATCTGTGGTGATTACAAAGTAACTATCAATCGTTTCTCCCTGCAGGATCAATACCCACTACCAAAAGCAGATGACCTATTTGCAACGCTGGCGGGAGGGAAAACGTTCACGAAGCTGGACTTGACCTCAACCTACATGACGCAGAAGCTGGAGGAATCATCAAAGGGCCTCACCTGCATCAACATGCACAAAGTCTCTTCATTTACAACAGATGCCCGTTTGGGATTCGATCGGCTGCGGCGATATTCCAGAGGAACATGGAAAGTTTGCTGAAGTCAGTCCCACGCACCGTGGTCTTTCAGGGCGACATCTTGGTTACAGGTTGTGACACCGTCGACCACCTGCAGAACCTGGAGGAGGTTCTTACTCGGCTTAATCGTGTGGGGCTCAGGCTAAAACGCTCAAAGTGCATTTTCCTGGCGCCTGAAGTGGAATTCCTGGGGAGAAGAATCACGGCAGATGTCATCAGGCTCACCGATTCGAAGACGGAGGCAATCAAGAACGCTTCTAGACCGCAGAACATGACGGAGCTGCGGTCGTTTCCAGGACTCCTGAACTATTTTGGTAACTTCTTACCGGGTCTTAGCACATTGTTAGAACCCCTGCACTCTTTACTGTGTAAAAGAGATGAATGGGTATGGGGTAAAAGCCAAGAAAATGCCTTTGAGAAAGCTAGGAAGCTGTTATGTTCAAACAAATTGCTTGTGTTGTACAATCCATGTAAGCGTTTGGTACTAGCATGTGATGCGTCGTCGTACAAGGTCGGGTGTGTATTGCAACAAGCTAATGAATTTGGGAAATTGCAACTGGTTGCTTATGCATCGAGAAGTCTGTCTAAGGCTGAGAGGGCCTACAGTATGATCGAAAAAGAAGCGTTAGCGTGTGTTTATGGGGTAAAGAAAATGCATCAATATCTGTTCGGGCTCAAATTTGAATTGGAAACTGATCATAAGCTGCTTATATCCCTTTTTCTGAAAGCAAGGGGATAAATATGAATGCATCGGCCCACATCCAGAGATGCCGCTCACGTTGTCCACATACAACTACGCCATCCGCCACAGGCCAGGCACAGAAAACTGTGCCGATGCTCTCAGTAGGTTGCCATTGCCCACCACAGGGGTGGAGATGGCACCGGCCGCAGATTTAGTTATGCTAATGCAAACATTCGAGAGTGAGCAGTCACCTTTTACCGTCCAACAGATTAGAACCTGGACGAGCCAGGACCCCTTACTGTCCTTAGTAAAAAACTGTGTGCTCCACGGGAGTTGGTCTAGTGTCCCGTTAGTGATGCAGGAAGAAATAAAGCTGTACCAGCAGCACAGAGATGAAATGTCTATACAGGCAGACTGCCTCCTGTGGGGAAATCGGGTAGTGGTGCCAAAAAAGGGCAGGGACATTTTCATTAGTGATCTCCACAGCACCCACCCAGGCATTGTAATGATGAAAGCGATAGCCAGATCCCACGTTTGGTGGCCCGGTATCAATGCAGACTTAGAGTCCTGCGTGCACAAATGTAATACATGTTCACAGTTAAGCAATGCACCCAGGGAGGCGCCACTAAGTTTATGGTCCTGGCCCTCCAAACCGTAGTCCAGGATTCATGTCGACTATGCAGGCCCATTCTTGGGAAAAATGTTCTTAGTGGTTGTAGATGCGTACTCCAAATGGATTGAATGTGTGATAATGTCGGCAAGCACGTCCGCTGCCACCATTGAAAGCCTACAAGCCATGTTTGCCACACACGGCCCGCCTGATGTCCTTGTAAGTGACAATGGGCTGTGCTTTACCATTGCCGAGTTCAAGGAGTTTATGACCCGCAATGGGATCAAACATGTCATATCTGCCCCGTTCAAACCAGCGTCCAACGGTCAGGCAGAACGAGCAGTTCAAACAATCAAGCAGAGCTTGAAAAGGCTCACTGCAAACTCGCTTATCCCGAGTCCTGCTTAGTTATCGCACAAGATCCACTCGCTCACTGGGGTCCCTCTCGCTGAACTGCTCATGAAAAGGGTACTTAAGACAAGGCTCTCACTCGTCCACCCTGATCTATACGAACAGGTAGAGAGCAGGCGGCTTCAACAGAATACATATCATGATTGCGCAAATGTGTCACGCGAAATTGAGATAAATGATCCTGTATTTGTGCTGAACTATGGACAAGGTCCCAAGTGGCTTCCTGGCACTGTTTTGGCCAAAGAGGGGAGTAGGATATTTGTGGTCAAACTCTCAAATGGACTCACCTGCAGGAAACACTTGGACTAATCCAAACTTAGATTTACGGACTATCCAGAACAACCCACAATAGACTCTACCTTTTTCGACCCTCCAACACACACAAGTGGCAACCGACCCAGTGGTTGACCACGAAGCAGAACCCATCACCCGCAGCAGCCCAGCAGGACTCATCACCCCCAGCAGCCCAGCAAGGCCAGCTGTGCAGCAGCCCAGTGAGGGCCCAACAAACGACTCACCATAACCAGCATTTGCACCGAGATGATCAACCAGGGAAAGGAAGGCCCCAGATCGACTCACATTGTAAATAGTTACACTATTGACTTTATTGGGGGGTGGCGGTGGGGAGTGTTGTCATGTATGTAAACCTGTAAATACCATGTCTAACCACCAGAAGGCTTATCCCCTGGATTCCCAAGGGAGCCCACAATTCCTTGAGAGCACCTATATATAAGGAGGCCTCACAGGCTGGAGAGAGACTCTGAGATCTGTAATAAAGAACTGCGGTCACACCTTACTTTGAGCTTGCAGCATCTAGTCTGGCTCTTTATTCAAGACATAACACCAACATACCATTTGCCTTCCTAATTATTTGCTGTACCTGCATGCTAACTTTTTATGAAGACTGAGAGACTGGTTCAGTTGAAAAGTGGGAGACTGGAACTAACAATCATAGTTCAGTTGCATCCAGCGAGGTTTGCTCCTGTTAGTTATTGTGTTATTTGAGTCCCCTGGTTGCTCTATGGATAGTCGTGACTCATTCTTGGATATTATCTATTATTCCTGCAGTCATTGTGGGGCTGTTCTGCATCACAATACAGCACAGGGAGAATGGCATCAAAACCATTGACTGGGTCCCATGAACCTTTCACTGAGGTTCTATACAGCTTCCCATATCTGACTTACGCTTGGCTGATAAAGGCTTCAGAGAGTTCCTAGTGGAAAACCACCAATTATACCTTTTCAGTGAGGCTTGACCTTTCTAATTGCTACAGGGCTCCTCCTTGTTCGTGTGCTTTTTGTGTCCCAGTTGATCCTTCCCATCGTCAAACACAGATGACTTTGAGAACGCACTGCATCACGATTGTCCACCTTTTCTTGCATCTGCATAGGGTGAAGTTCACTAGGAGAGTTCCTGAATTTGGATTATCTGCAAGTACAACATAAGGTTACATGCACGGTAATGTGTTTGATATGATTTTGCTGAAGTCGGTTAAAGTATGCATTAAATACACGCTGCCTATATTTAGAAACCAACTCGACCATGTAAATTTAACTGCCATTTCCCTTCTCTCGAAAGTATTATTGTAGTATCTTGAAGCATTCGCTAAGTATGTTGAAATATTTGAGCATGTGCGAGTCCTGTCAGAGTATGTAGCATATTTTATCAGTTTATTGAAGTATTAACTGTGTTTATTGAAGCATTAACCCAGTATATTGAAGTATTAGCAGAGTGTGTTGAAGTATTAGCTGAGCATGTTCGGTACTGGCCAAATATGTTGCATATTTGCTGAATTTATTGAAGTATTATCTGGGTTTGTTGAAATATTGGCCTATTATATTGAAGTGTTAGCTGAGTATATTGTGTATTAGTTCGATATGTTCAGTATTACCTAAGTTTGTTGAAGCAATAGGGGACATTGATTTAAAGTAATTGGTAGAAAGATTAGAGGGGAGGTGAGGAGAACTTTTCTCACGCAGAGGGTGGTGGGGGTCTGGAACTCACTGCCTGAAAGGGTGGTAGAGGCAGAAGCCCTCATCACATTTGAAAATTACTTGGATATGCACTTGAAGTGCTGTAACCTACAGGACTAGGGACCAAGGGCTGGAGAGTAGGATTAGGCTAGATAGCTCTTGGCCTCCATCTGTACCATAAACGTCTATGATTCTATGATTCAATAGTTAAGTTACTTTAAGTATTTGCATACAAAACTCTGCTGCCTGTATCCTAACTCGCACCAAGTCCCGTTCACCCATCACCCCTGTACTTGCTGACCTACAGTCGCTCCCAGTCCAACAAAATTTTGATTTAAAAATTCTCATCCTAGTGTTCAAATCCCTCCATGGCCTCTCTCCTCCCTATATCCGTAACCTCCTCCAGCCCCACAACCCTCCGAGAACTCTGCATTCCTCTGCATTGCACAATTCTGGGGTTTTGTGCAATACCCTCTTCCTTCGCCCCACCATTGGCAGCCATGCTTTCAGCCATCGAGGTCCTAAGCTTTGGATTTCCCTCCCTAAACATCTGTCTCTCTACCTCATTCTCCTCCTTTAAGCTGCTCATTAAAACGTACCTCCTTGACCAAACTTCCTGTCCTCTTATCTCCTTATTTGACTCAGTGTCAATTTTGTCTGATTACACTCCTGTGATACACCTTGGGACATTTTACTATGTTAAAGGCGATATATAAATGTAAGTTATTGTTATTCAGTTAGTTGAATTATTGGTTGGGATAGTTGTAATATTAGTTAAATATGTTGGAGTATTAGCTGAGTAAATTGTATATCAGCTAAATATGTTGAGTATTAATGGAGTATTGGTTGAGTTATTTGAAGTATTAAATAAGTATGTTCTTTTATTAGCTGAGTTTATTGATGTAACAACCTAGTAGATTGAAGTATTAACAAGTGATTCACCCTCTGTCTCTGGGTGAAAAACAAAAAACAATTATTGATATATGAAAACAAATAGTAAGAGTTTCTACAAATACATAAAAAGGAAAAGAGTGGCTAAAGTAAATGTTGGTCCCCAAGAGATGAGACTGGGGAATTAATAATGGAGAACAGGGAAATAGCAGAGTCTTTGAACAAATATTTTGTATCGGTCTTCATGGTAGAAGACACTAAAAACATCCCAATAATGGATAATCAAGGGGCTGTAGGGAGGGAGATACATCACTATCACTAAAGAAACAGTACTCAGTAAAATAACAGGACTAAAGGCGGACAAGTCCCTTGGACCTGATGCCTAACATTCTAAGGTCTTAAAAGAAGTGGCTGCAGAGATAGTTGTAATCTACCAAAATTCACTGGATTGTGGGGAGGTCCCAGCAGAAAACCGCAAATGTAATGCCCCTATTTAAAAAAGGAGCTAGACAGAAAGCAGGAAACGATAGACCAGTTAGCCTAACATCTGTAATTGGAAAAATGCTGGAATCCATCATTAAGAAAGCAATAGCAGGACATTTGGAAAGCATAATTCAATCAAGCAGAGTCAGCATGGCTTTATGAAAAGGAAATCATGTTTGACAAATTTGCTGGAGTTCTTTGAGGATGTAACGAGCAGGGTGGATAAGGAGGAACCAGTAGATGTGGTGTATTTGGATTTCCAGAAGGCATTCGATAAGGTGCCACATAAAAGGTGACTGTACAAGATAAAATTTCACGGGGTTGGGGGTAATATATTAGCATGGATAGAGGATTGGCTGACTAACAGAAAACAGAGAGTCGGGATAAACTGGTCATTTTCCGGTTGGCAATCAGTAACGAGTGGGGTGCCGCAGGGATTGGTGCTGGGGCCTCAACTATTTACAATCTATATTAATGACTTGGATGAAGGGACCGAGTGTAATGTAGCCAAGTTTGCTGATGATACAAAGATCTGTGGGAAAGCAAATTGTGAGAAGGACACAAAAAACCTACAACGTGATATAGACAGGCTAAGTGAGTGGGCAAAAATTTGGCAGATGGAGTATAATGTGGGAAAATGTGAGGTTACCCACTTTGGCATTAAAAAATAGAAAAGCAAATTATAATTTAAATGGAGAAAAATTGCAAAGTGCTTCAGTACAGAGGGACCTGGGGGGTCCTTGTGCATGGAACGCAAAAAGTTAGTATGAAGGTACAGCAAGTAATCAGGAAGGCCAATGGAATGTTGGCCTTTATTGCAAGGGGGATAGAGTATAAAAGCAGGGAAGTCATACTACAACTATAAAGGGTATTGATGAGGCTACACCCAGAGTACTGCGTACAGTTTTGGTCTCCGTATTTAAGGAATAATAAACTTGCATTGGAGGCTGTTCAGAGAAGGTTTACTAGGTTGATTCCGGAAATGAGGGGTTGACTTA
The DNA here is from genome assembly GCF_044704955.1 of Pristiophorus japonicus. Taxonomy (NCBI): domain Eukaryota; kingdom Metazoa; phylum Chordata; class Chondrichthyes; family Pristiophoridae; genus Pristiophorus; species Pristiophorus japonicus. The sequence goes on from NC_091992.1 coordinate 54,444,418, forward strand.
TGAATATAGGTTGAGTAGGTTAGGCCTGTATGTGAACCTCACCTGTGTGTTGGTGGATCATAGATGGTAGGGTCTTCTTCAAACTGTTCTTGGTAGTCCGTGAATCGCAGTTTGGTCTGATCCAGGTGCTTTCTGCATGTTTGCCCATTCAACAATTTCACAACAAACACTCTATTCCCCTCCTTGGTTAAGACAGTGCCAGCAATCCATTTGGGACTGTGATCATAATTTAGAACAAACACCGATCATTGACCTCAATGTCACGCGATGCCGCCGCGCTATCATGGTACACGTTATGCCTGTGCTGCCGAGTTTCTACGTGATCATTGAGATCCGGGTGGACTAAAGAGAGTCTGGTTTTGAGTGCTCTCTTCATTAACAATTCTGCAGGGGGAACCCCGGTGAGCGAGTGGGGGCGCATCCGATAGCTGAGCAGGACCCTGGATAACCAGATCTGCAAGGAGCCATCCGTTACGCGACTCAAGCTTTGCTTGATTGTTTGGACTGCCCATTCCGCTTGGTCATTGGATGCAGGCTTAAATGGGGCAGACCTGACATGCTTGATGCCATTGCGGCTCATGAACTCGTTGAATTCCGAGCTGGTGAAACATGGTCCATTGTCACTGACAAGGATGTCGGGCAAACCATGGGTGGCGAACATGGCCCTGAGGCTTTCAATGTTGGCAGTGGATGTACATGATGACATTATTATACATTCAATCCATTTTGAGTAAGCGTCCACTGCTACTAGAAACATCTTCCCTAGAAAGGGGCCAGCGAAATCTTTGTGGACCCTGGACCACGGTTTGGAGGGCCACAGCCACAGGCTCGGGGGGCATCCCTGGGTGCGTTGCTCAGCTGTGGCCAAGTGTCGCATTGGTGTACGCATGACTCTAATTCAGAGTCAATGCCGGGCCACCAGACGTGCGACCTAGCGATAGCCTTCATCATGACTATGCCTGGGTGGGTACTGTGTAGGTCGCGTATAAACGTTTCCCTGCCCTTTTTGGAAAAAATCATGCGATTCCCCCATAGGAGACAATCCGACTGGACCGATAGTTGGTACTTGAGTTGGTGAAAAGGCTTCATTTCATCTTGCATTTCCCCAGGAACCCCCGACCAGCTCCCATTGAGGATGCAGCTTTTTACTAGTGATAGCAGGAAGTCTTGTCTGGTCCAGGTCCTGATCTGGCGAGCCATGACGGTGATCCCTCGTTCTCAAAAGCATCCATTACCAGAAGCAAGTCTGCGGGTTATGCCATTTCCACCCTGGTGGTGGGCAATGGCAGCCGACTGAGGGTGTCAGCACAGTTCTCAGTGCCTGATCTGTGGCAGATTACATAATCATATGCAGACAATGTTAGTGCCCATCTTTGGATGCGGGACGAAGCATTGGTGTTGATACCTTTGCTTTCTGAGAGCAGTGAAGCAAACGGTTTGTGGTCGGTTTCGAGCTCGAACCGGAGACCAAATGGATATTGGTGCATTTTCTTAACCCCGTGTACACAAGCCAACGCTCCTTCCTCAACCATACTGTAGGCTCTTTCAGCCTTGGATAAACTTCTGGATGCATATGCAACCGGTTGCAGTTGGCCTGACACATTTTCTTGCTGTAACACACAACTGACCCCGTACGACGATGCATCACAAGCTAGTACAAGCATTTACATGGGTCATACAATACAAGTAACTTGTTAGAGCATAGCACGTTTCTGGCCTTATTAAAGGCTGTCTCTTGAGATTTACCCCAAACCCAGTCGTCACCCTTTCGTAGCAATAAATGCAAGGGTTCCAGCAAAGTGCTCAACCCCGATAGTTGAGGAGTCCCAGGAACGAATGCATCACATTCTGTGGTCTGGGTGCATTCTTGATGGCCTCCGTCTTGGAGTCCGTGGGTCTGATGCCTTCCGCCACAATCTTTCCACCCAGAAATTCAACCTCTGGCACCAGGAAAACACACTTGGAGCATTTCAGCCTGAGTCTCACTCTGTCCAGTTGCTTTAGAACCTCTTCCAGATTGTGCAAGTGTTCATTGGTGTTGCGACCAGTGATCAAGATGTCGTCTTGGAACACCACTGTGCATGGAACCGATTTCAGCAGAGTCTCCATGTTCCTCTGGAAGATGGCCGCAGCAGAGCAAATCCCAAAAGGGCATCTGTGGTACACGAACAGTGCTTTGTACGTGTTGATGCATGTCAACTTCTTTGATGTTTCAGCCAGCTGCTGTGTCCTGTAAGCGGAGGTTAGGTCTAGCTTGGTGAAGGTTTGGCAGATGGAATACAATGTCAGAAAGTGTGAGGTCATCCACCTTGGGAAAAAAAACAGTAAAAGGGAATATTATTTGAATGGGGAGAAATTACAACATGCTGCGGTGCAGAGGGACCTGGGGGTCCTTGTGCATGAATCCCAAAAAGTTAGTTTGCAGGTGCAGCAGGTAATCAGGAAGGCGAATGGAATGTTGGCCTTCATTGCGAGAGGGATGGAGTACAAAAGCAGGGAGGTCCTTCTGCAACTGTATAGGGTATTGGTGAGGCCGCACCTGGAATACTGTGTGCAGTTTTGGTCACCTTACTTAAGGAAGGATATACTAGCTTTGGAGGGGGTAGAGAGACGATTCACTAGGCTGATTCCGGAGATGAGAGGGTTACCTTATGATGATAGATGGAGTAGACTGGGTCTTTACTCGTTGGAGTTCAGAAGGATGAGGGGTGATCTTATCGAAACATTTAAAATAATGAAAGGGATAGACAAGATAGAGGCAGAGAGGTTGTTTCCACTGGTCGGGGAGACTAGAACTAGGGGGCACAGCCTCAAAATACAGGGGAGCCAATTTAAAACCGAGTTGAGAAGGAATTTCTTCTCCAAGAGGGTTGTGAATCTGTGGAATTCTCTGCCCAAGGAAGCAGTTGAGACTAGCTCATTGAATGTATTCAAGTCACAAATAGATAGATTTTTAACCAATAAGGGAATTAAGGGTTATGGGGAGCGGGCGGGTAAGTGGAGCTGAGTCCACGGCCAGATCAGCCATGATCTTGTTGAATGGCGGAGCAGGCTCGAGGGGCTAGATGGCCTACTCATGTTCCTAATTCTTATGTTCATATGTTCTTATGTTCTTATGACTTTCCCCCTGCTAGCGTTGCGAATAAGTCCTCTGCTTTGGCTAGCGGGTACTGGTCCTGTAACGAGACTCGGTTGATCGTCACTTTGTAGTCCCCACAGATTCTAAGTGTCCCATCGTTCTTTAGTACCGGCATGATTGGACTGGCCCATTCGTTGAACTCGACTGGCGATATGATTCCCTCCCATTGAAGTCTGTCCAGCTCGATTTCGACTTTCTCTCGCATCATTTATGGGACTGCTCAGGCCTTGTGATGAATAGACCGTGCCCCAGGAACAAGATGGATCTGCATTTTGGCATCTGTGAAGTTGCCGATGCCTGGCTCAAATAACGGCAGGAATTTGTTTAGCACCTGGGCACACGGGGCATCATTCACCGAGGACAGTGCTTTGATGTCGTCCCAGTTGCCTAGCCAGCTCCTGCTGAACAGCATTGGACTATCGCCTGGTACAATCCATAGTGGTAAATCATGCACCCTTCCGTCATACAATACTTTCACTGCCGCACTGCTGATAACAGGTATGAGTTCTTTGGTGTAAATGCGCAGCGCAATGTGAATCGGACTCAGTTTTGGCCTCTGTGCCTTATTACTCCACAGTTTCTCAAAAACCTTCTGGCTCATAATTGATTGACTCGCCCCCGTGTCCAATTCCATGGAGACTGGAATGCCGTTAAGATTGACTTTTAACATTATCGGAGGGCTTTTGGTGCTGAAGGTGTGTGCCCCATACACTTCCTCCTCATCCTCCGGTTGAGTTGCCTCTCCTGCTCGTTCAGTGTGATCCACGCTGGATCGGTCGCTCTCTGCTGACTCTGCCATGTGGTGAGCCCGAGGTCACTTGCACATTCGCTGGAGGTGCCCCATTGTTCCACAGCCCTTGCACACGTAGTGCTTGAATTGACATTGATGGGCTCTATGACTGCCCCCGCAGCACCAGCATGGTGTTAATGGATTCACATTAGCACTCCCCAGCGGCCTCTGAGTCACCCTAGGCCTGGCCTCTGCGGTCGTATGGGCCCTACCATGTACATTTCTGCTTGCTGATGGCATTATTTTATGCACAGTACTTGCTGGTGAGCTTCGATTCTGTGAAGCTATCTGTTTCGTGTTGTCGCTCGTGGATATGAAGGCCTAGGCTATTGTGATGGCCTTGCTCAGATCTAGAGATTCGGCCAACAGTAGTTTGCGGAGGATGGCCTCGTGGACAATTCCCAGCATGAAAAAGTCCCGCAACATTTCCCCCAAAGGTCCTGCAAATTCATACTGTCCCGCAAGGCATCTTAGGTTGGCAACAAAGCTTGCCACGTTCTGGCCCTCGGAGCGATGGTGCGTGTAAAAGCAATACCTGGACATTAAGATGTTCTCCTTCGGCTGGAGGTGTTCTTGAGCGAGTGCACACAGCTCTGTGTAAGTCTTGTCCGTTGGTTTGTCTTGGCTCAGTAGATCTTTGAAGAGGCCATATACCGATGACCCGCGGTGAGGAGAATCGTCCTGCGCTTGGTCTCCGTCTCAGCTGTGTCCAGCTCGTTCGCCACGATGTAATGGTCGAGACGGCTTCCCAATCATCACCCTCGTCAAATCTCTCAAGAATACCAACGGCAGCCATTTCCGTTTGAAAGTTCGTGATCTGTAACTCATCGCCAGTTGTTAAGTTCATAATAACTCCTTGAGACTGTGTTGTAAGCTCAAACCATTGTGACCTTGGTCTCTTTAATACAACTCCAAAGTAAGGCAGCACCGTGGTGGACTGCCTTTTATACCTGCTTGCTCCAGGGTACACAGGTGACCCATAGGTCTCCCACAGGTGTGTCCCCTAGTGGCAAGTCTTACACACAGGCGAGGTTCACATACATAACAAAGCCTATAATCATTGGAGTTCAGAAGAATGAGAGGTGATCTTATCGAAACATATAAGATAATGAGGGAGATTGACTCGGTGGATGCAGAAAGTATATTTCCACTCATAGGGGAAACTAAAACTAGGGGGCATAGTCTCAGAATAAGGGTCCACCCATTTAAAACTGAGTTGAGGAGGAATTTATTTTCTCAGAAGATTGTAAATCTGTGGAATTCTCTGCCCCAGAGAGTTATGGAGGAAGGGTCATTGAATATATTTAAGGTGGAGATAGACAGATTTTTGAGCGATAAGGGAATAAAGGGTTATGGGGAGTGGGCAGGGAAGTGGAGCTGAGTCCATGATCAGATCAGCCATGATTTCATTAAATGGCAGAGCAGGCTCGAGGGGCCGTATGGCCTACCCCTGCTCCCATTTCTTATGTTCTTATGTTCTTATGACTGTAATTTAATAATATCGCAATGGGTCTATTCATGGCAGATACATCTGCATTTGTGACAGAATCTGACCAAATCCAAAACCTCATTAACTCAAATATCAAAGTCGGGCGAATTGTTAAATCAAAACAGACAAGTTGAAATTCTGATATAATTACTTTGGGAGCAATTCGAATTGAAGTTTACATTTGTACAATTACCAGTGTGACACTGGGTATCTGAAACCACATCCTAACTGAAACTGTGTCTCACTGCAGAGAGGTGAGACAGCGCAATTCAAATCTTTGTGAATTGAGTGCCGCTCTTCTCCAGCCTGAGAAATGGAATTGGCTTTAGGACCAGTCGATCATTATTTGGAAGTATGAGAAGAGCGGCCTCAGTTTCAGCAGAGTCTGGCCATCAGTAATCAAATCATTTCAGAATTGTTTCCATGTGTGCAGGCAGCCATGTGCCACATACACACACAATATATTTAATGTACAAATGCAGTATATTTAAGGTTCAGATACAATATATTTAAAATACATACAAAGAATATATAAGGCACAGATATAATGGGTCCAAGTTTCCCCAGGAGTTGCTCCTATTTTTTTGGAGCAACTAGTTTTTTTTTGGAGTATCTTAAAAATCGCAATTCTCCACATTTAGTTTGCTCCAGTTTCAGTGAGTTAGTTCAGTTTCTTTTTAGTTCAGTTATTTTTTCAAAAGGGGGCGTTATCAGCCACTTACATCTGTTTTGGTCATTTAAGCAAGTTTAGACAGCGAAAAATTACTCCAAACTAACTTAGGCCAGTGTATGTGTCCATTTTTGTACGCTCAGAAAAACTTTGTGGAGACTTAAGAAATCAGCGCAGGTAGCCAGAGATGGCGGGTGGAGGGAAGTTAGAGGATTTTCCAAAACACTAAACACCTTCACAACAACATTAAAGAATCATAAGTACATTTAAAGCACGAAGCACTAAACAAAGCACAAAAATAAGCATTAAATAAAAAATAAAAAATACAAGGAAAGCACCAAGACTTACAAAGCACTAAACAACGCACAAAAAGTAATAAGCAATTAATTAACAAATAAAAAATAGAAGGAACCCTGCACCTAAAGCACCAAGACCAAAGTAAGAAGCAATCAATCAATCAATCAATAACAAATAAAAAATAGAAGTCCTACCTTTATGTGAAGGGAAGGCAGCGGGCCGCCGATGAGGGAGCCCATTCGGTCAGGGATAGGGCACGGTAAGACACACATCGGGAGGCTAGGCTGAACGCGGCATCAGTGAAGGGGTGGGGGAAGTGGGGGAAGTGGGGGAAGGGGGGGTGGGGGGGGAGGAGAGGGGGAAGGAGGGGGTGAAGGAGGGGGGCCTACCCACCCGACAGCCAGAGGAGGTGCGTCGGAGGCCATTATAAAATCATCCAGTTGTTTGTTTGAATGTGTGTATCGTGATATCCACAGGAAAATTTCACAATGCAACTGGGAAATTTAAATTGATGTGTAGGCTGGCCCCTGTTATCTTCAATTACTCCCTCTTTGATTGATTTCCCATTCCGCTGCCCTGATCGCTCCCTTGCTGCTTGATTTTCTGCCTGGAGTCACTTCTTACCTAGTTCCTTCTCTAGGGAGCCCATTCGACCAGGGCTAGGGGCGGCGTGCTTCAGGCCCCTTCCACACAGCCTGCAGAGATTTGGGAGCGAGGAGCTACTGCACATGCGCGCACACTTTAGCGCGCATGTGCAGAGGTCCCGGCACTGTTTTCAGCGCCGGGACCTGGCTCCGCCCCCCACTGGATGTGGTGTGCTACGCCTAGCCCGAAGACGTCCGGAGGAGCGGGGAGAATTCCTCGGTAAGTTTTAGGTGCGCTTTTTGTTCCAGAAAGTCAGTGCATCTCATGGAGGTGCGCCGTTCTAAGCGTCGGGGCAAACTTGGGCCCAATATATTTAAATACATATACAGTATATTTAAGGTACAGATGTAATATATTTAAAATACATATACGGTATGTTTAAGGTACAGATATAATGGACCAAATTTTGCTCTCAGCAATGAACAAACTATCCCAGGAACATCTGAGGCCCTCTGTACCCATCAACACCATTCGTACTCTTGTAAAAGTCATTGCAAACCTGCCCTGATCATTGCAAGCGGTCTGAATTAAGGTGCTGATCATCCTTTAGTTCTTTTTAAATGCCGTTGTAACCTCTACAGGTTAGTCCCCAGCCAAGAGGACACTTAACTTAGCAGTATTTTCATTATTATATTTCAATAGCAAATCCAGTGGCCTAGAAACAAGGGAGATATTCAACTGCTGGAGGCAGTGCAGAGAAGATTCCTGAGATTCTTGCCGACGGACTTTCAATGGCATTTTACTGCAACTTGCTGTAATTAGAAAGCCATTTCAGCACATCATCATAGGCAGTCTCTTGAAATCGAGGAAGACTTGCTTCCACCCCAAAAATGAGTTCTCAGGTGACTGAACAGTCCAATACGGGAATTACATCTCTGTCACAGGTGGGACAGGCAGTCGTTGAGGGAAAGGGTGGGTGGGGAGTCTGGTTTGCCGCACGCTCCTTCCGCTGCTTGCGCTTGTTTTCTGCATGCTCTCGACGACGAGACTCGAGGTGCTCAGCGCCCTCCCGGATGCACTTCCTCCACTTAGGGCGATCTTTGGCCAGGGTCTCCCAGGTGTCGGTGGGGATGTTGCATTTTATCAAGGAGGCATCGACGGTGTCCTTGTAACTTTTCCTCTGCCCACCTTGGGCTAACTTGCCGTGCAGGAGTTTTGAGTAGAGCGCTTGCTTTGGGAGCTTTGTGACAGGCATGCGAACAATGTTGCCCGCCCAATGGAGCTGGTCAAGTGTGGTCAGTGCTTCGATGCTGGGGATGTTGGCCTGGTCGAGGACGCCAACGTTGGTGCATCTGTCCTCCCAGCACAGCACCCTCTACAGGGGATCTGGGACCTTTGTGAACAGGGAAAGACACTTAACCAATCAGATTGAAGAATAGGTAATGAGCAGCATAGAGTCTCAACTAAGAAGTGTCAGTTAGAATAGAGAATTCAATGTCAAATCTGGTACAGAAAACAAAATAAAGAGAGGGAAAGAAAGATGGGATTAAGAGAAATAAAATAGACAGAAAGGAAAAGTAAGAAAAATAATTTAACATTTAAAATTTGACAGTTTTAAAATCTCCTAAAACAATTCACAACCTAAAGGAATGAGACTCTACACTTATAATTGTTTACTTTCTGGGCAATCATTAACAATTATCAGGTTAAAAGGGTACTTACTAGACTTAATTTTTAGTGGCGAGTTTTAGGGGCAATTAATCTGCAAATGCAGGAACTTCATGAAAATAACAAGGAGGTTAAGCCTGATACTGTTTTCGTGAAGCTAACAGAGGAGTAGCTTAAATCGGTCAGCAATTTGTGGCAATTCGCTATTCACAGGGTCGCTCTTCCTCGCTACAAGTTGCTGCCTGATTTGCGCATTAATAACGGTGTGCGTCATTCAGAAACCGTTATGGTTTCAGCAAAGTTTGACTCAATATATTTAAGGTGCAAGTACCAGGGTCATGTTCCTTATTGCTCAATACCGCAGAGGTGGTGAATTTAGTGAGTAAGCTGCAGGAGATAGCTGCAATGTCCAAACTAATGATAAACATGCATGCACAAGGGATTGCTCATGGCCTCAGTCAAACTGCTGAGGGAGATACCAAGCAGAGGTGAGGTGCTTCACTGGAGAAAATGGGGAATAAATAGCCATTAGCTTGTACTAATAGCTCCTAGTATCCAACTCAAGTGCAGCATTGCCACAGAGCCCCGACAGCTGATCACCTCCCCTTGGTCAGGGGGCGTGGAATGCGTCAATGGGTGAAGGGGAAATGGAATGTCTCCGTGATGGAGAAACCAGTCCAATTTCAGGTTGAAGGTTCTGAACAGAAAGAAGTGAATTGCTTATCAAAGACTGGGGGTTCAAAGTTCGGTCCGGACGTTTTTAAGGTTGTGACACCGGCTGAGTGCTGATTTTAGCGCCAGCCGGAAGGTACTGCCTCAAACTGCAAAATTCAGTTTTGCCGGCCAAAGATGAGAGAGCAGTGCTAAAAATGGTGTTGCACACTCATCCTCAGGCACCAGCAGAGTGGCATCTCAGGAGTCCGGCCGAATTTCCCCACGGTCCGCTGCTGGATTGCGAGTTAAAAAATTTTTTTAAAAAGGTTTCTGACACTTGCCCTTCCCCACACCCACACCTCCCCACTGGTCCCATTAATACTGCAATGCTAAAAAAATTAAAATAACCACTTACCTTGACCCCTGGACGCTCCCGCCCCAGGATCCCCAATGTCCCACCACCTTTCCCAGGCTGTACGGACGCCTGCCGGTAAGGCTACCGTACTCACCTAATTTCGGAGCATCGGTGCCAAGGGGGCATTGCACGTTCGATGACGTCACCACGTGGGTGGCGGCCGAGCACGCAGCGATACGTCTTGCCGCCGCCCCCACCGCTCAACTAAATTCCCCGACAGACCAGGAACCCGGTCGCCTCTGACGATAAGCAATTAGCCGTCCGTTAGTCCCTCCTCCCCCGTGGCAACAGGCGGTGTTAACCCCTGGATGTTTCTGAGGCTTTACCATCTCACCATCGTTTACAGCAGTTCTTTCTGAAACTTTGCAGATGAAAAACGCACAAGGCAAAAAGGCTCCAAGGAATAACAGAAGCAAGCAGTCTGCAAAGGTAAATGTAATACTTGTCAATACTCCTGCATGCTGTATGTGTAGAAGGTACAAGAGATCTTTGCTGCGTATATTTTCTGAGGCTCCTCAGGTACCCTGTCCTAAGGTAGAGTAGTACATGAAGGTATGAGGGTTGAAGGCAAGGGATAATAATGTTGGCTTGATAATTCTCCATTTTGGGCACCCAGGATCAGCAACAAGGACTCCCAGGATCCAGCAACCAACTGACAGAGGAAGCTTTCATCTCATAAGTCTGGGTTGACTCTAAACCCAGGTTCCAGGATGAGTAACATTATTCTCTGTTAGAATTATATGGCTGATTTTGTGATCCTGCTCTCCCGTTGTGAATTCCTGCTCACAGGGAGCTTGAGTTTGTACAGGGTCTTGGTGAGACCACACCTGGCGCACTGTGCACAGATTTGGTCTCCTTATGTAAGGAAGGATATACTTGCCTTGTTGGCGGTACAGCGGAGGTTCACAAGATTGATTCCTGGGATGAGAGGGTTGTCATATGATGAGAGATTGTGTAGAATGGGCCTCTACTCTCTGGAGTTTAGAAGAATGAGAGGTGGTCTCATTGAAACATACAAGATTCTGAAGGGAATTGACAGGGTAGATGCTGAGAAGTTGTTTCCTCCTGGCTGGAGTGTCTAGAACTAGGAGGCATAGTCTGAGGATAAGGAGAAGGCCATTTAAGATAAAGGAGAAATGTCTTCACTCAGAGGGTTGTGAATCTTTGGAATTCTCTGCCCCAGAGGGCTGTGGATGCAGAGTCTCTGAATATGTTCAAGACTGAGATAGATAGATTTTTGGAGTCTAGAGGAATAAAAGGATATGGAGATCGGGCAGGAAAGTGCAGTTGAGGTCGATGATCAGCCATGAACTTATTGAAGGGTGGAGCCAGACCAAGTAAGGACAGGTTTCCTGCCCTAAAGTGAACCAGTTGGGTTTTTACATCAATCCAACAGCTTCATGGTCACTTTGACTGATATTAGTTTTTTATTTCCAGATTTTTTTAACTGAATTCAAATTCACAAACTGCCATGGTAGGATTTGGACTCACAATCATCTGGATTATTAGCCTAGGCCTCTGGAATACTAGTCCAGTAATTACAGTATCCCCTAACCGAACACTCAGGAAAATTTTGGGGGAGAAATCTGAACTATAACACCTCACATTATGGCCCAGATGTTGCGGTTAGCGGTGACGGATCAGCGCTCACCGTTCACCACGCTGACAACTGTCCACAGACCTTTTGAGTGGCAACTTATGCTAGTTACAGACAATGGGCTCAATTTTCCCCAAAGCATTTTTTTGGTGTACTTGAAGAGTTACGCCTGATTTTTTTGGGGCCTAAGTACGGCAAAAAAAAAATTCTAAGTTTCCCCGTTGGATTTCTTCATTTTGGCCTGGCGTAACCCGACCTCTAGTTTTGGGGTGGAGCCTTGATCTGTGCCAAAAAGATCAGGCTGCCATGGTAACCAGGGATACAATGTGAGCTGAGGCTGCAAATTGAAGCATACAGTCAGTCACAACGTGTTAAAATAATTGAAAAACACATAGCAGCAACTTACCTCCAACCCCGTCCGAAGGGCTTGCTGGTCCGGTCCCATTCTCGGTCCCCATTCTCCCGGTCCGGTCCCATTCTCGGTCCCTGGTTCTCAAAACTCAATCTCAATCTCAATCTCTCTTTCCCTGTGTGAATGGGACCAGACCAGGATAATGGGGACTGAGAATGGGACCAGACCGGCAAGCCCTTCGGGCACTTTGGAGGTGAGTTGCTGCTATGTGTTTTTCAATTCTTTTAGTGTGTCCCGGCATCTGCTGCGTCGATTTCCTGAACTCTTCGGAAGGTTTTTCTGCAGAGGCCACATACGCTGGCCTAAGCACAACTGGAGTAACTCTCAGCTGGCCAAACTTCCTTAAATGGCTGGAATTGGTGCGGGTGGCAGGTTACGTCTCCTTTGGCTGAAAAAAACACTGACCAAAGAAAAATCATAACTAACTGAGTTACGCTGGTGCAAATTGATTGGGGAAACTGGTTTTTCAACTTAGGCCAAAAAGAGCAGCCTGCTCCAAAAAAAGCAGCACAAATCACTGGGAAAATTTGAGCCCAATGTTCCTGTTAAGCTGAGCGGCCATGCAGCAACCTCACGGTCCCGCACAGGCCGCTTGCTAGTTTCGCAATGCAAATAACTGCGCAGGCGCGGAGGTTTGAATGGGCCCTGCAGCCCGGTAAAACTGCCAAGCACCAGAAAAACAACTGGAGGGAACATTGGTTAGAAATCCCTTCCAGCGCGGCACCCTCGACAGGTGAAAGGCATAGATGGATCTATTACATAGGATATACGGAATAGAAACAGGCCATCTGGCCCACAGTCCAGGTCAGCGTTTATGCTCCACTCGAGCCTCCTCCCAACCTTCCTCATCTAACTCTATCAGCATAATCCTCCATTCCCTTCTCCCTCATATACTTAGCGACATTCCCCTTCAATCCATCTATACTACTCACCTCAACCACTTCCTGTCGTAGCGAGTTCCACATTCTCATCACTCTCTGGGTCAAGAAGGTTCTTCTGAATTCCCTATTTGATTTCTTGGTGATGGGGTGAGATGAAGCAGGGTGGGAGGAGGCTTGTGTGGAGCATAAACATCGGCACGGACCTGTTGGGCTGGATGGCCTGTTTCTGTGCTGTAAATACCTTGTAATAGTTTGTAACATCGCCCGTCTCTGCCCTTGCCGCAGCTCAGCTGCTGCTCAAGCCATCCATGCCTTTGTTACCTCGAGCACTCCTGGCTGGCCTCCCACATTCTACCCTATGCAAACTTGAGGTGATCCAAAACTCAGCTGCCCGTGTCCTAACTCACACCAAGTCCCACTCACCCATCACCCCTGTGCTCGCTGACCTACTTTGGCTCCTGGTTAAGCAACGCCTCGATTTCAAAATTCTCATCCTTGTTTACAAATCCCTCCATGGCCTCGCCCCTCCCTATCTCTGTAATCTCCTTCAGCTCCGAGATGTCTGCGTTCCTCTAACTCTGCCATCTTGAGCATTCCTGATTATAATCGCTCGACCATTGGTGGCCGTGCCTTCAGCTACCTGGGCCCCAAGCTCTGGAACTCCCTCCCTAAACCTCTCCGTGTCTCTACCTCTCCTCCCTCCTTTAAGATGCTCCTTAAAACCTACCTTTTTGACCAAGCTTTTGGTCACCTGCCGTAATTTCTTCTAATGTTGCTCAGTGTCAAATGTATTTGTTTTGTCTTGAAACACTCCTGCGAAGTGCCTTGGGACGTTTTACTACATTAAAGGCGCTAGATAAATATAAGTTGTTGTTGTTGTAAAATCCGGATCTGGGCCATTGGGGTTTGAGCCTTCACTTGTGTTAGTCAGTAAGTCAGGAAAATGTTGCTGAAGAGGATGACCAAAGTGCGTGTGCTTCCTCTCAGCACCATTATCATGCATAGGACTTTCACAAAAGTCACAGGGCCCAAAATTGATCAACTTACTGCCCGCTGCCGCCGACATTCCTCTGCAAGATCCGCCCAGTGCCACTTTCGAGGTTGTAAAGTCCTGTCCCCTCAGTACAGATTCACACGAGGCATGTAGTGAAGTCAAGGTCACTCTGGACCTGCACCTTTATTTCACAGCTCTGGAATGCTGCACTTGCCTGAGACCTGTCCTTATATACCTGTCTCTTGTAAGTGCACCCCTGATGGTAAGGTATGCTGGTGGTTACAGGTCATATCTTATTACAGTCATGTATAGCATGTTCGGATACAGTTATATATAATAATGTAAGATACATGACAGAGGTGGGCTGGAGCGGGCAGGAGGGGAAAGCTGCCGGGAACCGCCCGCTGACGTCAAGTGGTGCAACTGAGCTCCCGCCTGCCGAGCTCCCATATTGATGCGGGCGGGAGTCGGCGCCAGAACAGGGGTTGACCGCTGTGAGGAGACTGGCTTGTCCCGACGGTAAGTATGAAGATCCTGAAAAAAAAAGGTTAGTGAACATTTTTTTTCCACAACAACTTACCTGGATGGGGTCCCCTGAAGGTATTCTGATAGTTTTAAAAATTTTTTCCTGATGATTTTTATTTTCAGCTGTTTGACCCTCCGTGGGCCCAACTCCGTCCTTGGCGGCACTTGGGTGGCAAGCACCTTTGCCGCCGAGAATGGGGGCTCCTGCTGGCTGCCGCCCAGATTGGCGGCGTAAGTCCCTCATTTGCCGATCTTCGAGGGACCTTGTTGATGAATATCCCGCCCAAAGTACCGCCAGGTACCTCGGCGGCCATCGGTGGACCTTTGGGCGGCATTTGGGCGGGTGGGGTCCTTCACCAATTTCAAGCCCACTGTCACTGACATTAAATGACAGCCATTTATTGGTGATCTCTCATTTCAAATCAAATAAGGACAATGGGAGAGATAATTGTAAAATGACTCGGACTGACAGACGGTTGTGCCTATTCACTGCCAGGTATGCCATTGTCTATTGCAGCTAATGCACAATTCTCTAAAGGTTGGCTGTGTACTGAGAGGCAGGATCGAGCTCGCTTTGGCCCTTGAGAATGGCTGGTTCTTCAAACAAAACGACTGCCATCGTTTATGTTATGTATTGATATGTGTATCATCCTGGTACCTTAAATGTAATGTAAGCACAATGCTACACCACAGAGGGCGCTGTGGTGGGAAACCTGGAAGTACCTGCAATAGGCACTATAAAAGGCTGACCACCACACCTGAGAGGCATTCTGGAGCTGAACAATAAAGGACGAAGGTCACAGCAGTTAGATTTACACCAGACCATGTGGAGTCAGTGATTTGTGTGCTACATACACCACAGTTTATCTTTTCCAGCTCTTCATTCAAATACAAATAATCACAGGAGGATATCGTGTGCCCCATCCGCACTGTCCCCTCCCTAGAGACAAGTCCCGCCTTAATCCCACATCTTGTTCATCCTTCCCTCCCCAAGATCCGACTGATGAACCCGCAAATCCCCCTCATTTTCTCCTCGTCCTAGCCGGGAATATGACTACACCAAACCCGTTACTTCTCCCTCTCCTCTTCCAGCTCAGTCACGTATGCTCACTGTAATAGCACCATAGCGGCTGGGCCTGGGAACTCCCAGGGACCAAATAGGGTGGAGGCGAGAACTTGGAGTAGAATCTGTTAATGCTCGGGTTCCTCCACAGCACTTTAAGTTCCAGTTGTGGAGTCGGGGTGGGGGGAGTGAAGGTTTCCACCCACTCCCCCCATGTCATGAGGCCGTATCTGGGCTAATTCCCACTCAGTTCCATTGAGGACCTTAAGAGGCCTCCATCCCCGGGATATGGGATATGGGGCTGGACTTTCCCTAAAGGCCCTTAAAGCCTGATTGCCCACTGAGAAGAATCGCTAACGTTCGGCGAAAAAAGCTGGCGAGAATTTCCATGTTAAAGTTTAAAGTAAGTAAAACTGATCGCCCGGTGAGAAAATGTGCGTTGCACACTCATTACCGGTGGTTTTCTCGGCGGGTAAGTGGAAAGTTAGCAACACAGGCGATCGTTACCGGACTGGACGGTAAGTAGTAAAATTTAGTCCAAGGCTGCGGTTGGGCCTAGGGAGGGGGGAAAACTTTTTTAAAAAGTCATTAAAAAAAATAAAAGCATACAAAGCATTCCCAAGACAGTTTTAACTCTAATCGGCATGTAAAAAATTAAAAAATAAATAAATAAAGAACGTTTCACTTACCTTTCTTTGCAGCGTCCCCCCTTACCACCCTGTTTAAGCAGCTTTTACAGGGCGGGTCTGTCGGCAATCTGGACGTCGACGATTGAGGCCAAACTTACGCCCTGGCGATTGTTCTCTGCGTTACACGTGGGCAGTCTGGTCCCGGCAGGCGACTTCAGATGTGAGCGATAACGTTGAAAAACTTACCTCAAAACTGTCATCGGGCGGAAAACCAGCTGTAACGCCGATAAACTCGGCGACAATGAAGCCAAAAGTCTGGCCCATGGTCTCCGGCTTGCGGTTGGAGCGGACAAAATTCCCCGCTGCCACGTTTGTAACAGCGGAGTGGACCCCCAGGAATGTCTGGGCCAGGGAATCCAGCAGAGCGGGAGTCAAGTCTGCGTCCCTATACCCTACAGCGCTGTGCAGTAACACACAAACTTGCACGGCATCTTACATTGCTTATCTTTGGCATTTAGAAATAAAAGAAGCCTTTTCTCACTGTCCCAGTTTTGGCCACAGAAACCTGTTGCACCATACGTCTCAGATTGGGGTGTTATTGTGCCATGTGTCTGATACAGCAAGAAAGAAACAAAGACTTGCATTTATATAGTGCCTTTCACATCCTCAGGACTTCACAAGTTTAGTGACTATTGTAATGTAGGAAACATGGCAGCCATTTTACACACAGCAAAGTCTCACAAACAGTACTGAGATAATGACCAGATAATCTGCTTTAATTATGTTGGTTAAGGGATAAATATTGGCCATGACACTGGGGAGTACTCTACTCTTCTTCAAAATAGTGCCACAGGAACTTTTACATCCACCTGAGGGGGAAGACGGGGCCTGTGTTTAAAATTCATCTGCAAGATGGCATCTCCAACAGTGCAGCACTCCCTCAGTACTGCACTGGAGTGTCAGCCTAGAATTTGTGCTCAAGTCCCTGGAGTGGGACTTGGACCCATGGCCTTTTGACTCAGATGTGAGGTGCTGTCCATTGAGGCAGGCTGACACCGGGCAGAGCCATGAAGGTGAACTATTTTGCTCCAGTGTTGCCGGTGTGGAGAAGTGCCTGCTGGGAGCACCTATTCGAGAATAATGGCGAACACAGCCCGAGCAGATGGTAAACCGACGGTTGCACCGGCACGAATTTCCAATACGTGCTCCTGGTGGGTGAGGCTCCATACCAAGGGAGGACAACCAAGGTAAATCGCCCTGCAGTCTTTACTGAATAGCCTCCTACATATTGTATTGTAATAATGAAGTTGATGTGACCCTGCAGGGAAAGGCTCCTAAAAAAAGATCGTGCCCCAGTTGTTGTTTGAAATGCCTTCCAATCGTCAGTGGATTCATTCTCCTGATCCTGATCGCGGGGACCATCACTCTCATTCGTGGTGTTCTTGGTGAGAAAGTCATTCTATTCACGAAGCTCGACTCTCGATATGTACGGTGTCTGCAGAATGTGTCATCCTTAGTTCCCCAACTGACCCACAACAGGTTCAATTCCTGGTAATCTCGCCGTGAGGGGATCACAAATTGTAAAGAGCGAGCTCCCCCCCCCGAGCGGAGAACTTTGCGGGTGAGACAGTTTAACTCGGTGCTGTCATAAGAACATAAGAAATAGGAGCAGGAGTAGGCCATAGGCCCCTCGAGCCTGCTCCACCATTCAATACAATCATGGCTGATCTGATCATGGACTCAGCTCCACTTCCCTGCCCGCTCCCCATAACCCCTTAATTCCTTATCGGTGTCCCCATACCCTTCTCCAATACCGGGCCGATAACTGCAATACTGGGGCCATTGAACCACTTTGCACTTCCACAACAGGAGCACAACCTGGGAACTTAGGCACAGAGACCAAGGGGGGAATTTCCCCCCCCCGCCCCCTGCCCCCAGGACAGGCGGAGGGGAAGGTGGGTAAGGTGTTCAAACAAACGGAAACCCATACCCCGACCCACCGCCAATGCTTCCACTTCCAGTTTTAATGGAGGAGGGTGACCAGCCTGCTCTCTGGAGGCGAGTCAGTCATTATAATATTTCAATGAGCTGCTGGCCTGAGATTATATCTCTGTCCCAAATT
Organism: Pristiophorus japonicus; assembly: GCF_044704955.1. Classification (NCBI taxonomy): domain Eukaryota; kingdom Metazoa; phylum Chordata; class Chondrichthyes; family Pristiophoridae; genus Pristiophorus; species Pristiophorus japonicus. The sequence continues at coordinate 54,462,348 of NC_091992.1, forward strand.
TAACGCTGGCTGGCCGGCCGGGACTCCCAGACCTCAGGAAACCTGGCTGCTTGCGATATATCCTTACGAAATCCCATCCTCATTCGCCAATGTGCTATATCCATACGTCATCACTAAAGCACACACACTTAAGATGGCTCCAATCTGGAACTTCCTTTTATTGTATAAACAGCAATGGTTGCATTACCACAGTAGTCCACCAGGTGGAGCTCGATATTACAGCTGAAGGGAGCTGAGAGCAGCTGGATGGCGCCGTGCTTTTCCAGCGCTGCTTGTGGGCAAAGAGGAGCAGGAGTGTTTCTCCACGGCCCATCAAGCTTCCCTTCTTCCATTCCCGCGATCGGACCCCTGCGATCTGACACTCCCACCCCTTTGTAATCAGAGCCCTCCCCCAGCTATGGAACCCCCCCCCCCCCATCCCTGTGTTCGGACCCCCCGTGATGTGCAGTGCCCCCACTATTTCCCTGGACTGAGATCAATGAACTCGGCACTGATTGAGGATCAGAGCGCGGGACCCTCATGGTTCAATCCCACAATAGGCATCTGAGCCAGATTACCATTCCTCTTCCTCATCGAATCATAGAATCATAGAATAGTACGGCACAGAAAGAGGCCATTTGCCAATTGATTCAGCACCGGCTCTTTCGAAGAACAATCCCGTTAGTCCCACTCCCCCGCTCTTTCCCCATATCCCTGCAATATTTTCTCCTTCAAGTAGTTATCCAATTCCCTTTTGAAGACTGCTATTGGATCTGTACCCACCGCCCTATCAGACAGTGCATTCCAAATCCTAACCACTCATTGCGTCAATAAGTTTTTTCTCATCGCCTCGGGTTCTTTTGCCAATCACCTTAAACCTGCGCCCTTGCAATATCGACCCTTCAGCCATTGGAAACAGTTTCATTTTATTTACTCTAAGTCATGGAATCATAGACATTTACGGCACAGAAGGACATTCGGCCCATCATTTCTGTGTGGGAAAAGTGGGGGGCTCATTCCGGGATTTAAAACCCTTCATGATTTTAAACACCTCCATCAAATCTCCTCTCAACTTTCTTTGCTCTAAGGAGAACAAGCCCAGCTTCTCCAGTCTATTCATGTAACTGTAATCTCTCATCCATGGAACCATTCTCGTAAATCTCTTCTGCACCCTCTCCAAAACCTCACAACTTTCCTAAAGGGTAGTATTTTATACAGCTTTAGCATAACTTCCTGGCTTTTGTACTCTATGCCTCTATTTACATAGCCCAGGATCCCATGTGCTTTATTAATTGCTTTGTTACCCTGTCCTGCCACATCCACAGGTTTGTGCACAAACACCCCCGGGTCTGGTGTTATGCCAGGATTTCTAGTTTGTGTCACTGCCGGGTCTGCTACTCTCGGGAAATAGCGGGAGCTTTGCCCATGGTTTCCCATCCATTGAAATCAACGAGCCAGGAATCGAAGGCTATGATTCGCCAATTTCCCAATAAAGACGTCTGCTGCTTCCCGATGGCAGGACTAAATCCAGGTCTCTAAAATGTTAGTGCCAGTGCTGCCACTGACTGACTTAACCCCATGGGCAATGCCAGTGGGTTACCTTTCTCGGGCACTCTTTGGCTGTCGAGGTTGCTAATCACCAGAGATTGAGCCCTTTGTGTCTTTGATGTATCAAATCAATCATCCGAGCCTGTGTTTTCAGTTAGCTGGCAAGCTGATCTCTAAATTCATATTTTCAGCAATAACCTTTTTATTATTTTGCTTGTATCTTCAATATTTCTGGCCATAGCAGATAGATAGAAGCAAAAAGGTAAATTAAGCATTTTGTACTGACTGTACTCATCATTACCTTTGTTACCTCGAGACTTGACTATTCCAACACACTCCTGGCTGGCCTCCCACATTCTACCCTACCCAAACTAGAGGTGATCCAAAACTCGGCAGCCCATGTCCTAACTCGCACCAAGTCCCGCTCACCCATCACCCTGGGCTCGGTGACCTACATTAGCTCCCGGTTAAGTAACGCGTCGATTTCAAAATTCTCATCCTTATTTTCAAATCTCTCCATGGCCTCACCCCTCCCTATCTCTGTAATCTCCTTCAGCCCCACAACGCCCCGAGATGTCTGCACTCCTCTAATTCTGCCCTCCTGAGCATCCCTGATTATAATCGCTCAACCATTGGTGGCCGTGCCTTCTGTTGCCTGGGTCCCAAGCTCTGGAACTCCCTCCCTAAACCTCTCTGCCTCTCTACCTCTCTCTCCTCCTTCAAGAAGCTCCTTAAAACCTACCTCTTTGACCAAGCTTTTGGTCATACGGCTCGGTGTCAAATTTTTATTGTATAACACTTCTGCCAAGTTGGGAAGTTTCACTACATTAAAGATGCTATATAAATACAAGTTGTTGTTGTTGTTGAAAAAGGGTTTCCAATATAAAAATAGTCCACATTAAAATTGAACAGAAGTGAGAAAAAAATAGCAAAATAAGGAGACAAGAGAGGAGCAGGGTTTATCAAATGTGTGCGACTAGACTTGGCAACACTAGTTTGGCGTATTCCTGGAGATTTCCTCCTTCCTCGACCGCCCCGCCCCCACACTCTCGCCATCAATTGCCTAAAATGTCCATCCTCATGGTTTACCGCCTTCCCTCACCCACTGAACGGCAAACAGCCACTTCATTACCTGGTTGGATGGTGCTTGGCTGCCTGTCCAACAGTTTGTTTTACAATGTTGATTACTGTTATAACTCCTTCAGCGACGACTGGAACTCTCCTTCCCCACTGGTGACCTTCTCCTCCTCCAGCATGTGGTGAGTACCATGGCTGTGACCCCCCCCTGACCTTCCACTCTGAACCCCAGTGGGCACTGACCCTCCCAATGCCTGCCCCCAACCAAGCCTCAGACCACCTACTATCAAGGGCGCTACTCAGCACCGAGCCTGCGGCCAACATCTCGCCGTAGGCAACTAGGCCCATACAGCAGTGCCTGGTCTTCAGTCATCTTGAATCCCCTTGCCACTGGACCAAGACCTTGCTCAGCTAAGCCTGTGTGGTAGCCGGTGTGCAACGCCCACCCCACGTTAAAAGAACTCACACACAGGCATCTTCCACTCCTCTAACATGAAGTTCAGGACCTGGAATGTCAGGACCCTCATGGACATGGGACTAATAAATAAAAGTGTTCAAAGAAAATGGAAAGGAAACATTTTTTGAATGCCCCTTTGAATTCTCTCCTGGGTTTGCTGGCAGCAGTGCCCTGGGGATTATTCTTTAATTCCTGGAGACTCCGGAACATTCCTGCAGGGTTGAAAACCCTAAATGCAGAACCTGATTATCCAAACTTGAAACTCATGACTCGACCATTGTTTCCACTGAGCACTGCCAGCAACCAAGGCTCCCTCAGGCAATGCGAGCTCATAAAGTACATGAGAATGGCCCTCCCCTTAAACGAGCGATATCAACCAGTTTTTATAAACCAAACAACACCAGAAACCTAACCGCTGTGTACTTTTATCAGAGGTTCCGATGATCATCAATGGGTTTGCTCCCAATCGTCCTGTGCAGACAACAGTTGCTACCACCCTGGACAGCACAACCGGCACCAGTCCTCCTGGCTACACAAACAGCACATACGCGATGTCCAACAGCAACGGTGGGACTGCCTATGACATGACCAAATCAAAATCAATTTCAAGTATATTTGCAGAAACTTACAACCCAGGAGACAAATGCTACTTTGTGGGAGAGCTGGAGGTAAAGGACAACATCTCCATCGAACTCAACAGTGACCCCAGATCATCGGACTATATAACGGTCGCTGCAGCCGTCGAGAGCATGGTAAGAGTAGAGCTTTAGAAGTCACCGGAGAGCAATATTGGGCAAGGTGTAAAATCGGGATATTCCACCCAATCCCATGGGCTAGAAGTTGTTTCCGGGCCACATTATTTTTTTTTCAAATTTGTTCCGGGATGTGGGTGTCACTGACAAGGCCCGGCATTTATTGCCTATCCCTAATCGCCCTTGAGAAGGTGGTGGTGAGCCGCCTTCTTGAACCGCTGCAGTCTTTGTAGTGAAGGCACTCCCACAGTGCTGTTAGGGAGGGCGTTCCAGGATTTTGACCCAGCGACGATGAAAGAACAGCGATATATTTCCAAGTCAGGATGGTGTGTGATTTGGAGGGGAACTTGGAGGTGATGGTGTTCCCATGCGCCTGCTGCCCTTGTCTTTCTAGGTGGTAGAGGTCGCAGGTTTGGGAGGTGCTGCCGAAGAAGCCGTGGCGAGTTGCTACAGTGCATCTTATAGATGGTACACACTGCAGCCACAGGGGTGCGCCGGTGATGGAGGGAGTGAATATTGAAGGTGGTGGATAGGGTGCCAATCAAGTGGGCTACTTTGTCCTGGATGACGTCGAGCTTCTTGAGCGTTATTGGAGCTGCACTCATCCAGGCAAGTGGAGAGTATTCCATCACACTCCTGACTTGTGTCCTGTAGATGGTGGAAAGACTTTGGGGAGTCAGGAGGCGAGATACTCGTCGCAGCATATTCAGCCTCTGTCATGCTTGTAGCCACAGTATTTATGTGGCTGGTCCAGTTAAGTTCTGGTCAATGGTGACCCCCAGGATATTGATGATGGGGGATTCGGCGGTGGTAATGCCATTGAATATCAAGGGGAGATGGTTAGACTCTCGCTTGTTGGAGATGGTCATTGCCTGGCACTTGTGTGGTGCGAATGTAACTTACCACTTATCAGACCAAGCCTGAATGTAGTCCAGGTCTTGCTGCATGCGGGCATGGACTGCTCCATTATCTGAGGAGTTGTGAATGGCACGGAACACTGTGCAATCACCAGCGAACATCCCCACTTCTGACCATATGATGGAGGGAAGGTCATTGATGAAGCAGCTGAAGATGGTTGGGCCTAGGACACATAGAAACATAGAAATTTACAGCGCAGAAGGAGACCATTTCGGTCCATCGTGTCCACGCCAGCTGACAAAGAACCGCACGGCCCTCGGTCAGCAGCCCTGAAATTTACATATAAACCTATGAACAATGACGGAAAGGCAAAGAGCACCCAGCCCAACCAATCTGTCTCACACAACTGCGACACCCCTTACACTGAAATATTCTACACTCCACCCCAACAGGAGCCATATGATCACCTGGGAGAGGCAAAAACCAGATAAAAACTCAGACCAATTTAGGGAGAAAGAAATCTGGGAAAATTCCTCTCTGATCCCCATCCAGGCGATCGAAACTAGTCCAGGCGATCACCCTGGCCGTATTCGATTCCCTACAGTACTTACCATTATATCTGCGCCAGCCAACAAAAGGTTATGCAGTCTAATCTCAATTACCAGCTCTAGGTCCATAACCCTGCAGGTTACGGCACTTTAAGTGCCCATCCAACTGTTATGTCTCAAATAAAGCAATGTGACTGAGTGCTGTAGACTTGAGTAAGTGTGACCTTAGTCTCTTTATTCTGACTCCAGAATGCTGGCACAGCATGGGAGGCCTGCTTATGTGCTGGGATCCCTTGGGACTCTAACAGATGCGCCCTTTGGTGGTGATAGAATGCTGGTTACAAGGTATTGCATACATAACATCACTCCCCCAAAAATCAATAGTACACTTATTTACAGGGTGAGACAATCTGGGGCTTTCCGCTCCCTAGTCGATTGTCTCAGTACAAACACAGGTGCAGGTGAGTTGGTTGGGCCTTCACTGGGCTGCTGCGCAGCTGGCCTTGCTGGGCTGCTGGGGATGATGAGTTCAGTTTCGTGGTCAACCGTCATGTCGGTTGCCACTTGTGTGAGTATCGGAGGATCGAAGTTGGTGGTGTCCTCTTCAGGTTGCTTGTAGCTGTCTGTGAATCGCAGTTTGGTTTGGTCCAAATGCTTTCTGCAAATTAGTCCGTTTCCAAGTTTGACCTCAAACACCCTACTCCCTTCTTTGGCTACGACAGTGCCAGCAAGCCATTTGGGACCATGTCCATAGTTGAGTACAAATACAGGGTCATTGACTTCAATATCGTGTGATAAATTTGCGTGATCATGGTACATGCTTTGTTGATGCCGCCTGCATCATGGAGATCAGGGTGGACTAGAGAGAGCCGTGTTTTGAGTGCCCTTTTCATGAGCAGTTCGACAGGGGGAACCCCGGTGAACGAGTGGGGTCTTGTGCGGTAGCTGAGCAGGACTCGGGACAGGCAGGTCTGCAGGGAGTCTTCCGACACACGTTTCAAGCTTTGCTTGATGGTTTGGACTGCCCATTCTGCCTGGCTGTTAGATGCGGGCTTGAACGAGGCAGATGTGACGTGCTTGATCCCATTGTGGGTCATGAATTCCTTGAATTCAGCACTGGTGAAGCACGGCCCATTGTCGCTGACAAGGACATCAGGCAGACCATGCGTGGCAAACATTGCTCGTAGGCTTTCGATGGTGGCAGTGGATGTGCTTACGAACATTATTACACACTCAATCCATATTGAATAAGCATCCACACAATCAAAAATATTTTGACTAGAAACGGGCCAGCGAAGTCAACGTGGATCCTAGACCACGGTTTGGAGGGTCATGACCACAAACTTAGCGGTGCCTCCCTTGGTACATTGCTCAGTTGAGAGCAAGTGTTGCATTGGCCCACGCAAGACTCCAAATCTGAATCGATGCAGGGCCACCACACATGGGATCTGGCTATAGCTTTCATCATTACTATTCCTGGGTGTGTAGGTCGCGTATGAACGTTTCCCTGTCTTTCTTAGGCAAAACCACGCAATTACCCCACAAAAGACAGTCCGCCTGTATGGACATTTTGTCTTTGCTCCTCTGGAATGGCTTGATCTCTTTATGCATCTCCGCTAGGATGCTGGATCAGCTACCATGGAAGACACAATTTTTTACAAGGGATAGTAAAGGATCCTGGCTGGTCCAGGTCCTGATCTGGCGAGTCGTAACGGGTGACTTTTCATTTTCAAATGCATCCATCACCAAGAGCAAGTCTGCAGGCTGTGCCATTTTCACCCCGGTGGTGGGCAATGGTAGCCGACTGAGAGCATCAGTGCAGTTCTCAGTGCCTGGCCTGTAGCGAATTACTTAGTTATATGCAGACAGCGTGAGTGCCCATCTTTGGATGCGAGCAGAGGCATTGGTATTAATACCTTTGCTCTCTGAGAATAGCGATATGAGTGGCTTATGGTCAGTTTCTAACTTGAACTTAAGCCCAAACAGATACTGGTGCATTTTTTTCACCCCGTAAACACATGCCAGAGCTTCTTTTTCAATCATGCTGTAGACCCTTTCGGCCTTGGACAAACTCCTGGACACATAAGCAACTGGTTCCCGATGTTCCCAATTCGTTTGCTTGTTGTAAAACACACCCGACCCCGTACGAAGACGCACCGCAAGCTAGCACTAAACGTTTACATGGGTCATACAGAACAAGCAGTTTGTTTGGAACATAACAGATTCCTGGCTTTCTCAAAAGCAGTCTCTTGTAATTTCCCCCAAACCCAGTCATTTCCCTTGCATAGCAACACATGTAAGGGTTCTAGCAGGGTGCTTAACCCAGGTAGGAAATTACCAAAATAATTGAGGAGTCCCAGGAACGACCGCAGCTCCATCACATTCTGTGGTCTCGGCGCATTCTTGATGGCCTCCGTCTTGGCATCGGTGGGTCTGATGCTGTCTTCCGCGATTCATCTCCCGAAGAACTCGACCTCTGGCACCAGGAAAACTTCCAGCGTTTCAACCTGAGTCCCACACGATCTAGCCGACTTAGAATCTCTTCTAGGTTCTGCAAGTGTTTGATGGTGTCCCGACCTATGATCAATATGTCGACCTGGAAAACCATGGTGCATGGAACCGACTTTAGCAGACTTTCCATGTTCCTTTGAAAAATAGCCGTGGCCGATCGAATCCCAAACGGGCATCTATTGTAGATGAACAGACCTTTGTACGTGTTGATGCAGGTGAGGCCTTTCGAAGATTCCGCCAGCTCCTGCGTCATGTAGGCTGAGGTCAGGCCCAACTTGGTGAATGTCTTTCCTCCTGCCAGCGTCGCAAATAGGTCGTCTGCCTTGGGTAGCGGGTACTGGCCCTGCAGCGAAAAACATTACATTATAGTCCCCACAAATTCTGACCGTGCCATCGCCCTATAGAACCGGAACAATCAGACTGGCCCACTCGTTGAACTCAACCGGCGTGATGATGCCCTCTCATTGCAGTCTGTCCAGCTCGATCTCCACTTTCTCTCGCATCATGTATGGCACCGCACGTGCCTTGTGGTGGATGGGTCGTGTACCGGGAACCAAGTGGATCTGCACCTTCGCCCCAGAGAAATTTCCGATGCCTGGCTCAAACAACGATGGGAACTTGCTCAAAACCTGGGCACATGAGGCGTCGTCGACAGACAAAAGCGCTCGGATGTCGTCCCAGTTCCAGTGGATTTTTCCCAGCCAGCTTCTGCTGAACAGTGTGGGGCCATCTCCTGGTACAATCCATAGTGGTAGTTCGTGCACCGCTCCATCATAGGAGACTTTTACTGCTGCACTGCCAATTACAGGGATCAGCTCTTTAGTGTAAGTTCTCAGCTTGGTATGAATAGGGCTCAGCTTGGGCCTTTGTGCCTTGTTGCACCACAGCCTCTCGAAGGCCTTCTTGCTCATGATAGACTGACTCGCACCCGTGTCCAATTCCATGGATACTGGAATTCCGTTCAGTTCAACTTTTAACATGATCGGTGGACATTTCGTGGTGAAGGTGTGTACCCCGCACATTTTGGCCTCCTCGGTTCGAGTCTCTAGTTCAGTTTGACCCGCCATGGATCGGTCTTCCTCTGCAATGTGGTGGTTTGCAGGGCTTGCAGCTCATCTGCACATTGGCTGGAGGTGTCCCATTGTTCCACAGCCTTTGCACGCATAGTGTTTGAAGCGGCATTGATGGGCTCGATGATCACCTCCGCAGCGCCAACAAGGTGTTAATTGCCTCGCATTCACACTTGATGGCGGACTCTGAGTCATCTGAGGTCATGCAGCTGCAGGCGTGTACGTTCTGCCATATGCATTTCTGCCTGAAAACGATGTTACTTTGTGTACAGTACTTGCCGATGCATCTTTATGCTACGAAAGTTGTTTGGTGTTATCGCTGGTGGACATAAATGCCCGGGCTATCATTATGGCTTTGCTCAGGTTCGGTGTTTCAACAGTCAATAGTTTGCGAAGGATAACCTCATGGCCAATGCCAAGCACAAAAAAGTCTCTTAGCATTTGCTCCAGGAATCCATCGAATTCGCAATGTCCTGCAAGGCGCCTTAGTTCAGCTCACCACTTCCTGGTCTTCAGACCGTTGACATGTATAAAATTAATACTTTGCCATCAGAATGCTCTCCTTCGGATTTAGGTGCTCCCAGACCAGTGTACACAGTTCTTCATACGATTTGGTTGTCGGTTTCACCGGAGCAAGAAGATTCTTCATGAAGCCATAGGTTGTTGCCCCGCAGACGGTGAGGAGGATCGCCCTTCATTTGGCAGTGTTCTCATTCCCTTCCAGCTCGTTGGCCATTGGTCGAGTCGCTCCACGAATGCTTCCCAATCGTCCCCTTCTGAGAATTTCTCCAGGATACCAATAGTTCTCTGCATTTTTGCATGATGGTTCTTTATCTATTATTCGTCACCAGTTGTTATGTCTCAAATAAAGCAGTGTGAATGAGTACTGTGGACTTGAGTAAGTGTGACCTTAGTCTCTTAATTCTGACTCGAGTGCTGGCACAGCATGGATGGCCTGCTTATATGCAGTGCTCCCAAGGGATGCTGGGATCCCTTGGGACTCCAACAGATGCGCCCTCTGGTGGCGGTAGAATTCTGGTTACAAGGTGTTGCATAACACCAACCATCTCTTAAAAGTGGTGAGGGTTTCTGCACCCACCACTCTTCTAGGCAGTGAGTTCCAGATCCCCACAACCCTCTGCGTAAAGAAACCCCCCCTCAAATCCCCTCTAACCCTTCCACCAACCATCTTAAAACTATGCCCCCTCATAAAAGACCCCTCCACCAATGAAAATAGACCCTTACTATCCACTATGTCCAAGCCCCTCAATATTTTGTACACCTCAATGAGATCTCCTCTCAACCTCCTCTGTTCCAATGAGAACAAACCCAGCCTATCCAATCTTTTTTTTTTAATATACTTTATTCATATAAAAATTTGTACAGTACATTCAAAAGCAGTTCAGTACATTTAGCTGCAGTCAGCAATCCCATATACTACATTTGGGTGCTGACGGCAGTTCCTTTCGATACATTTCCTTGCTTTTCAGTTCAAGTACAATTCGGTACAATACGGGACCACCTTCTTGATCATGGTTACTCCCCTGCCAGCCTATCCAATCTGTCCTCACAACTAAGATTATCCATTCCAGGCAGCATCCTAGTAAATCTCCTCTGCACCCTCTCTAGTGCAATCATGTCCTTCCTACAATACGGCGACCAGAACTGCATGCAGTACTCCAGCTGTGGCCTAACCAAAGTATTATACAATTTAAGCATAACCTCCCTGTTCTTTTTTTTTTATGCCTCAGCCAATAAAGGCAAGCATTCCGTATGCCTTCTTAACCACCTTATCCACCTGGCCTGCTACTTTCAGGGATCTGTGGGCAAGCACTCCAAGGTCCCTTTGTTCATCTACACTATTAAGTGGCCTACCGCTTAATGTGTATACCCTTTCCTTATTAGCCCTCCCAAAGTGCATCACCTCACACTTCTCTGGATTAAATTCCATTTGCCACTGCTCTGCCCACCTGACCAGTGGATTGATATCCTCCTGCAGCCCATGACTTTCCTCTTCATTATCAACCACACAGCCAATTTTAGAGTCGTCTGCAAACTTCTTAATCATACTCCCTATATTCAAATCTAAATCGTTGATATATACCACAAAAAGCAAGGGACCCAGTACTGAGCCCTGCGGAACCCCACTGGAAACATCCTTCCAGTCACAAAAACATCCATCAACCATTACCCTTTGCTTCCTACCTTCAAGCCAATTTTGGATCCAACTTGCCACTTTGCCCTGGATCCCATAGGCTTTAACCTTCGTGACCAGTCTACCATGCGGGACCTTATCAAAAAGCTTTGCTAAAGTCCATATATACTACATCGTACGCACTACCCTCATCGACCACTTGGTTACCTCCTCAAAAAATTCAATCAGGTTAGTCAAACACGATCTTCGCTTCACAAATCCTAATTAATCCTTGCCTTTCCAAATGTAGATTTATCCTGTCTTTCAATATTTTTTCCCAATAATTTTCCCACCACTGATGTTAGGCTGACAGGCCTGTAATTACTTGGCTTATCCCTTTTTCCCTTCTTAAACAAGGGTACTACATTAGCAGTCCTCCAATCCTCTGGCACCATGCCCAAATCCAAAGGGAACTGGAAAATGAAGGTCAAGGCCTCTGCTATTTCCTCTTTTACTTCGCTCAACAGCCTGGAATGCATTTCATCCAGGCCTGGGGACTTATCTGCTTTCAAAGCTGCCCTGAGGAATTCGTGCAGGGATGTCCTGGGGCTGGGAGGAATTATGAGAGTCAATGTTCTGGTAAAAAGTTAATGGCTTTTAATTACCTCCCCGCCGCCCCAACATCCGCCACCCCCCCCATCCCCCGACTTGTAGAAGTGTGTGGCTGATTATCATGCTTTGATGGCAGCTGTCATAGAACCATATTGATGAGTTGTAGGAGGCCATTCAGCCCACCGTGCCTGTGCATATAACCAATTCCTTCTCGAAAGTTGCTATTGAATTTGCTTCCACTATCATTTCAGGCAGAGCTTTCCAGATCATAACAATGAACTGTTCTTGAAAAATATGGATGTTTTTCTGATGTTTTATGGCGTCAAACTTGTTCAAACACCGAGGCCTTCTGTCCGGATTCGAAGCCTTTAGGAGTATTTATTTATTTAAAATTGCGAAACGTGATGGGTAATTTTAGGAATTTTCTCTCTTGGCGCAGAGCTTCCCATGCCACGAGCAGATATCAAGGATTCAGGAGCCAGGGTCAGCAATCCCCAAGGAATTTTCCATCTAAATGGCCAACTTGGCCAACCGAGTCGGTGAAGTTCCATGGCAGGAGAGTGAGTCCGTAAAATGTACCCCACTGTGTATGTTTGCTGCATTCTTTCCTTTTAGCCTTTTAAATGTATAATTTTTCCTGACAGATAACTATCATCTACAACACATCGAAATTCAACAAGGCGTATGTAACTACAAAGCTCATTGGTATAAGGTACGCACCGGAGGCCATAGAATTCACATCGCCATTAAAATTCCCACAGGGGTAACAAAGCTTAAAATAGCCCGAGAAAGTGCGATCTGCTCCTCCCAATTTTAAACTGTATTTTATCTTTTATTTTGCGTTGAGTTCTCTCTAACGTTGCCACCTCCACCCGGACCTGGGCAGAGGGGAGGACAGTGGATGAAGGGCATAAAAACAGTAAATGCTGGAAATACTCAGCGGGTCAGACAGCATCTGTGGAGAGAGAAACAAGATGTTAATGTTTCAGGTTGATGACCCTTCGTCAGGACTGGAAAAAGTTAGAGATGTAACAGGTTTTAAACAAGTGCAAAGGCAGGGAGGAAAAAACAAAAGGGAAGGCCTGTGATAGGGTGGAAGGCAGGAGAGATGAAATGACATAGGGAGGATGGTGCGAGGTGGGAGGAGACGGTAATAGGTGGATGAGGGGAGTTGATTGTGGTATGGGTTCTGAGCCTAGATCACAACACAAGATAATTATGGATGAGGAAGGCCATGCGGCCCATCTTAATTAACCCAACCAGGAGCAAACTGCAACTCCCCCACCACCCCTTCTACCATTGCAGCTTCCAATTGCTTCTTAAATAGTTTTCACAGACAAACATAATTTGTATTTGTGATCTTGTTTTGTTTGCAATGTTAATAGAGGCACTAGCCATTCATTTTGACTGGATCACCTCTTCCTTTAAATTAATGGAAAGAGGAATGCCAAGTGAACATATGGGGCCGAAATTGCCCCTTCCCTTAAGGCCTGTTACCATTGGAAATTGACGGCCACGCTGCAGGGTGCAATGGCTGCCGATTTTTCGTGTAAAGGCTGCCATTTTTTAATTCCGCTCCTGCGGTATCCCGGCAGTGTCCCACTCCCCTCCACCGCTCCGCTTCTGCCAATCCGTCATAAGTGCGTCATCAGAGCGCTCACTGCCGATGTACTCCCCCTGATGCACTGTCGCTGCCGCCATGTTTTTTTTTTGTCGGCCAACTGCCAGGTCGGGCCGACAATTATGCCCACGGGTTTGGTCGGACTGCCAACAGGCAGCCTGGCACCACACTCCTTGGGTGCCGGGCCGCTGGCCCGGCCGAAACCCTCCCTGGTGGCCCAGTGGACCGAACTTTAAAAATCGCGAAGGCTCTCCCCTTTAAGTGAAGGGGAGAGCTGTGGTGACGCGTGATGATGTCATCAGCACTACACTGATGATTGACAGCAGCGGCCACTCCGCCTCCCCAACCCCCCCAAATTCCGCCCCCTAGTGTGCTCACTGCCGCATATCCGCCCCCATTATGACCGACTTCTGGTCCGCTGGAAAAAAAAGTCAGAGAGGAATTTCGCTCAAGAAGCCACAGCAGCCCCCGTGGCAGTGAAAACACGAGAAACGGGGTGCGTGCGCCCCGTTTCCAGCGGTGGATAATTTCGTCCCCATGAAGAGTTCAACCACTAATATGATCAATAACAACAACTTACATTTATATAGCCCCTTTAACATAGCTTCACAGGAACGATTATTAACCAAAATTTGACACTGAGCCAAGTGAGGCGATATTTGGATAGGTGACCCAAAACCTGGTCAAAGAGTATCAGCATCATTGCTCGGCTGTGATGTTCACTTTCCTGATGCTAAAGGTTTATTGAAAGCCTTGCATCCAAAATTGGTGAAAGTCAAGTGCAGAAAGTTCCCCCACGGTTCCCTCTGACCTGGAAACATTTGTTTGATTGACAGCTGCATGTACTTGGTCAGGCTGGCGAATCCGCATTTTATTAGGACTTTCTGCGTTTGTTACTGACCGAACTCAAAGCAAACGCTACGGCCCAGAGTGATGAATCCCAAGGCTCCCCAGATATTGTGTCTCAGGCCTCATTATAATGGAGCCGGTTTAGCAGAGTGGCGAGCAGTGCAATGTCGGGTCGCAGCGATCGTCCAGGGATTGGGCCGAGGACGAGAGATCCAGGGTAGGCGGGTCTGGGGATCATGGGGGGGATGGGTGGGTGGGGGTGGGGGCGGTGTTAGAAATCAAAGGGGTTGGGTCAGGAGCAGAGAGGTGATCGGGGCTGGGAACAGGGGGAAACTGGGGATCATAGAGGTGCGGTGTTGGAGATCGCGAGGGTCAAGTCAGGACCAGAGAAAGAAAGAATTGGATTTATATAGTGCCTTTCATGACCAGTGGACGTCTCAAAGTGCTTTACAGCCAATGAAGTACTTTTGGAGTGTAGTCACTGTTGTAATGTGGGAAATGTGGCAGCCAATTTGCGCACAGCAAGCTCCCACAAACAGCAATGTGATAATAAACAGATAATTTGTTTGTTTGTTATGCTGATTGAGGGATAAATATTGGCCAGGGCACCAGGGATAACTCCCCTGCTCTTCTTCGAAATAGTGCCATGGGATCTTTTACATCCACTTGAGAGGGGAGACACGGCCTCGGATTAACATTTCATCCAAAAGACGGCACCTCCGACAGTGCAGCACTCCCTTAGCACTGCAGTGGAGTGTCAACCTAGATTTTTGTGCTCAAGTCCCTGGAGTGGGATTGGGAGTCAGGACTGGAGTGACAATGATGTGGTGTGGTGGTGGGGGTGTGGGGGTGGGGGGGTGGGAGGAGCATTGTAGATTGAATAGCGACCAATAAACGAGAGCTGCACAGAACAATTTCTGGGCCTACCAGCCTCCAAATTCTCCTCATATAGAAGAATATCACAAAGCAGTTTATTAGGGGGAGATTTGGACATCAAACAAGGAGAAAAACAGTTTAGAGGACGATGCAAGGTTTAGTTGAAGATACAAACTTTTGAAGGCAGGGAGAGAGGTAATAAGGTGAAGTGATTATGGAAGAAAGTTGCAAAGGGCAGGAACAGATCATCTTTGAACAATGGAGCATGGAGCGGGCGATGAGGGGAAACTAGTAGTGATCCAATGTCAGAGCAGCAGAGAGTGAGGTCGGAAAATGGGGCTGGAGTAGATTTTCCTCGCAGGTTGGGGCGATGTGACAACGTGAAGGCATTTGAAAATGAAAATGAGGATCTTTCAATTTGATTCCCTGGGATAAAGGGAGTAATGGAACTGGGTAAAGACAGGAAGAGGGGGCGGGGTTGGTAATGGGTGCGCAAAACCTTGTGCTGGCTTGGGCTGAAGAATTCTGGATTAGCTGGAGGGTGGAGACTCCATATCACAAGACGTAGGAGTGAGTGGAGAAAATGGACCTAAAGGCACAGGAGTTTGGTTTGCATTTTACAAATTTGCAGAAACTCCATTCAAAGACTGGCTAGTCTCGTCCAAAACTGGACAGGTCGCATCCCTGGTTTCTATTGCGCTCCCCCCAGCTCCCCCATCCCCACTCACTGCCAGGCAAGACATTGGGCTGGACATTTTGTCGCGCCTCAGTTGGGGCGGTGTCCCGGGTGGAGCGGTAAATTTTGTGGCGGTAAATAGTTTGCGTCTGCCGCTGCAGGATTCATCAGCTGGGCCCGGAGTTTGGGGCAGGGCGCTAAGCAAGGTGCTGCACGCCTCTTTTAGGGCGCTAGGCCGGCTGAGCAAATGAAAATCCCGAGCTAAACGGCTAGTCTCAGAGCACCCGAACAGAGGCCTGGGGGGGGAAAAAAACCTGGAAAAAAAACCCCACCAAAAACATTCCCAATACATAGCTCATGCCACCACAACATAAATCGCAGTTTTATTTAAAAAAGAACACTTACCTGAGGTCGACATTACTTACCAGGCTGTGGCTGTTACCGCTTGGACCGCCCACTTTCATAGGTGTTCCCACCAGGGGGCGCTATAGAGCGCTACACGTCGCGCGTGATCCAAAAATCGAGCCGGTGTCGTAACCAGGGGCGTTGCACACCGGCTGGGCTCGCCTCTCCCGGGTGGTTTTGCTCCACGCCCCGTCGTTACCGGCACTGAATATCTGGCGGGGTGCTGGAATCTGTGCTTTCTGCCGCCATTGCCACCCCACCGGGGCGCTAAGGGAGGTGGCAGAAGATCGAATTTCCACCTCTTTCTGTTTGTAACTGGCCAGACAATTGTTGATTCCAAAATGCCTGGTAACAGATGGACAAATATTCTATTTATGTATCTATCTCTCTCCGCAGTTCTGCCTACTCCGCTATCCGATTCTGGATGCATTTCCTGTGCAGTGTAAATGATAAGGAAAAGGAAATTACTAAAATCTTTCAGGCAAATGAGGACACCATCGAGTTGCCCAATAATGGACAGTTAATGATTCACCTGAACAGCACGAGTAAGTCGGGCTTTTATCAGCCATAGTGTTTTGATATAAATATTTTTTCAATGGCCAAGAGTTCCCTCGGAGCTGCTCCCACTCTGCCGCCGTATCTTCATCGGGAGTGCGGCTTAGGCATGTAATCGGGGTTTCCGTGAGGTGAGGTAAGTGGGAGCAGCTTCAATGTTATTACTAAATTTGTCACGGATTTGTTTCAGCTATTTGTCATGTTCTTCATTCAGGCCCATTGATAGCATTCAGGGAGTCGTTGGCCATCTCACACACCATCTTATTGTAGTCCGTCCTCCTGCTCCCTAAACCTACACATTTCCATCAAATTCCTAATAATTCCCATCCACCCGTTGTGTTTTGCTTTCATCTTCTACTTGAATTTTTGGCATGCAATGTGGCACCTGAGACGACACGGAACATCTACTAATCTAAATATTCCCTCCACCACTGGCGCACCCTGGCTGCAGTATGCACCATCTACAAGATGCACTGCCGCAACTCGCCACGGTCTCTTCGGCAGCACTTCCCAAACCTGTGACCTCTCCCACCTAGAAGGACAGGGCAGCAGGCGCATGGGAACACCACCGCCTCCACGTCCCCCTTCAAGTCACACACCATCCTGACTTGGACATATATCGCCGTTCCTTGATTGTCGCTGGGTCAAACTGTGGCAGCATCTTCACCACATGGACTGCAGCAGTTCTGTAATATAGAGCTCCCCCTAGTGGCTACTGCTCCACCTAGTGGCCTACTGCTCCACCTAGTGGGCTACTGTGGTAATGCAACTGCTGATGTATATAATAAAAGGTCACATGACAAGTTCCTGTGGAGCTATCTTGTGTATGTGTGTGTTTGTGATGTTGTAAAGAATATATTACAAGTTCAAGAAGATGGGGCCCACCTCCCCCTTCTCAAGGTCAACTAAGGATGGACAATAAATACCTGCCTTGCCAGTGACCTTTATCCTGAGAATGGCAAGCACCCTCAGTAAGCAATCTAGCATGATTCGGACGAATGGTTAGACCTGGCCCGTGCTAACTATGCACACTTGAATATAAAGCTGGAGACTTTGGGTCATAAAGAGGGGATCTATAATCCACGAAGAACACAAGAACACTGATGCAATAACAAAAAGGCCAACAAAACAACCACGATTATTTAACCACAAGCTAAATCTCTGTCCTTGTCTGCTTGCAGTCATATGGTGCCGAAAAGGCATGCTCAAATGTTCCAGTGGATACTGCGTCAATAAATACAACGGATACTGCGATGATGTCAATGACTGCTGGGATGAAAGAGATGAAGAAAACTGCAGTAAGTTAGCTTGTGAGTGGAGCATTTTGTGCCACAGTGGGGGTGGATTTCCACAGGGGGATCGGGGGCGAGGCTCCCTCTCGTCCACTGTAACTTCGACGCAATAGCCACGGAGACCCCTGGAAAAACAGGCCGTTCATGCTGGGATTTCCGCAGCTCTGCCACCGAATTTACAGCCATTGAGAGCAGAACCTCCAACCCCAATGTATTCCATCGTGGTTTTACTGGGATACTAACACTGCGGATGAGTCTGCTAACAGGTGACCAGGGCATCTCCTCGAAGTAGATGTTGGGTGAGCCATGGCTGCAGTGTGTACCATCTGCACCATGTGGGTCAGCAGGTAAGCCCACGACATTACATGGAATTTACAGCAGAGGAACAGGCCATTCGGCCCAACTGGTCTATGCCGGTGATTAAGCTGCACACGAGTCTCCACCCACCTTATTTCATCTCACCCCATCAACATAACCCTCTATTCCTTTCTCCCTCATGTATTTATCTAGCTTAAGGATAAGGGGTAAGCCATTTAGGACCGAGATGAGGAGAAACTTCTTCATTCAGAGAGTTGTGAGCATGTGGAATTCTCTACCACAGAAAGTTGTTGAGGCCAGTTCATTAGATATATTCAAAAGGGAGTTAGATATGGCCCTTACAGCTAAAGAGATCAAGGGGTATGGCAGGAATGGGGTACTGAAGTTGCATGATCAGCCATGATCATATTGAATGGTGGTGCAGGCTCGAAGGGTCAAATGGCCTGCTCCTGCACCTATTTTCTATGGTTCTATGTTCCCATTAAATGAATCTATGGTAGTCACCTCAACCACTCCATGTATTGACGAGTTCCACATTCCAATTACTCTCTGGGTAAAGAAGTTTCTGCAGAATTCCTTATTAGATTTATCAGTGGCTATCTTATATTTAAAGCCTCTAGCTTTGGCTTCCCCCACAAGTGGAAACATCTGCTCTGTATTTACCCTATCAAACCCTTTCATCATTTTAAAGACCTCTAGCAGGTCACCCCTCGGCCTTCTCTTTTCTAGAGAAAAGAGACCTCATGTTCAGTCTTTACTGATAGATATAACCTCAGTCCTGGTACTATTCTCGTAAATCTTCTTTGCACCTTCTCCAGTGCCTCTTTATCCTTTTTATAATATGGAGACTAAAGCTGTGCAGTGTACTCCACATGTGGTCTAAGCACTGATATACCCTCAGTTCTACACAAGGTTCATATAACTTATTCTCCTTCACTCGATATAGATTCAACAAACATCATGTAGGTTCAGCACCTTGTGAGTGGGCTTCACCATCAGCAATGGTTTTGGATACGGTGATTGTCTCATTGCTTTCTTTATCTCCTCCAATGTATTCCTTTTTTTTCCTTGAAAGGACTAACCCCTGTGGGCATTTAGTTCCATGAGCAACTTTATGTTAAAAAAAATGAAGAACTTGCATTTATATAATGCCTTTCACAACCTCAGGATGTCCCAATGTGCTTTGCAGCCAATGCAATACTTTTTTTGAAGTGTAGTCACTGTTCTGATGTATGAAATGCGCAGCCAATTTGCACACAGCAAGATCCCACAAACAGCAATGAAATAACGACCAGATAATCTGTTTTAGCGATGTTGGTTGAGGGATAATTGTTGGCCATAACATCAGGGAGAACTTGCCTGCTCTTCTTTTAAATAGCACCATGGGGTCTTTTACATCCACCTGAGAGGGCAGACGGGGCCTCATTTTAATGTCTCATCCGAAAGATGGCACCTCTGACAGTGCAGCGCTCCCTGAGTACTACACTGTTGGAGTGTCAGCCTAGATTTTGTGCCCTCGTCTCTGGAGTGGGGTTTAAACCTAGGATCTCCTGACCAAGAGGCGAGGGTGCTACCACTGAGCCACACTCGACACTTTGGTGCCATATGCATTTTTCAAGTGTCCTTCAGTTGATAGAACCCTCTCATCTGACTTAAAAAGTTATGGTTAGAAGCCTCACTCCAAAGACTGAACAAATAATCTAGATTGACACTCCAATCCAAAGAGCAAGTGCTGCACTGTCAGAGGTGCTGTCCTTCAAATGAGTCCCACTCCCTTCTTCTTTCCTCACAGCCCTGCAAACATTTCCTTTTCAATTGTACATCCCTGTCTGGAGTAAAAATAAAACGGGCAAGGTGGCTCAACCGTGGCTAACAAGGGAGATTAAGGATAGTGTTAAATCCAAGGAAGAGGCATATAAATTGGCCAGAAAAAGCAGCAAACCAGAGGACTGGGAGAAATTTAGAATTCAGCAGAGGAGGACAAAGAGTTTAATTAGAGGAGGAAAATAGAGTATGAGGGGATCTTGCCGGGAACATAAAAACTGACTGCAAAAGCTTCTATAGATATGTGAAGAGGAAAAGATTAGTGAAGACAAACGTAGGTCCCTTGCAGTCAGATTCAGGTGAATTTATAATGGGGAACAAAGAAATGACCGACCAGTTGAACAAATACTTTGGTTCTATCTTCACGAAGGAAGACACAAACAACCTTCCGGAAGTACTAGGGGACCGAGGGTCTAGTGAAAAGGAGGAACTGAAGAATATCCTTATTAGTCAGGAAATCGTGTTAGGGAAATTGATGGGATTGAAGGCCGATAAATCCCCGGGGCCTGACAGTCTGTATCCCAGAGTACTTAAGGGAGTGGCCCTAGAAATAGTGGATGCATTGGTGATCATTTTCCAACAGTCTATCGACTCTGGATCAGTTCCTATGGACTGGAGGGTAGCTAATGTAACACCACTTTTTAAAAAAGAGGGAGAGAGTAAACGGGTAATTATAGACCGGTTAACCTGACATCGGTAGTGGGGAAAATGCTGGAATCAATTATTAGAGATGTAATAGCAGCACATTTGGAAAGCAGTGATAGGATCAGTCCAAGTCAGCATGGATTTATGAAAAGGAAATCATGCTTGACAAATCTTCTTGAATTTTTTGAGGATGTAACTAGTCGAGTGGACAAGGGAGAACCAGTGGATGTGGTGTTTTTGGACTTTCAAAAGGCTTTTGACAAGGTCCCACACAAGAGATTGGTGTGCAAAATTAAAGCACATGGTATTGGGGGTAATGTACTGACATGGATAGAGAACTGGTTGGCAGACAGGAAGCAGAGAGTTGGGATAAACGGGTCCTTTTCAGAATGGCAGGCAGTGACTGGTGGGGTGCCGCAGGGCTCAGTGCTGAGACCCCAGCTATTTACAACATACATTAATGATTTAGATGAAGGAATTGAGTGTAATATCTCCAAGTTCGCAGATGACACTAAACTGGATGGCGGTGTGAGCTGTGAGGAGGACGCTAAGAGGCTGCAGGGTGACTTGGACAGGTTAGGTGAGTGGGCAAATGCATGGCAGATGCAGTATAATGTGGATAAATGTGAGGTTATCCACTTTGGGGGCAAAAACACAATGCAAAATATTATTTGAATGGCGGCAGATTAGGAAAAGGGGAGGTGCAACGAGACCTGGGTGTCATGGTACATCAGTCATTGAAAGTTGGCATGCAGGTACAGCAGGCGGTGAAGAAGGCAAATGGTATGTTGGCCTTCATAGCTAGGGGTTTTGAGTATAGGAGCAGGGAGGTCTTACTGGAGTTGTACAGGGCCTTGGTGAGGCCTCACCTGGAATATTGTGTTCAGTTTTGGTCTCCTAATCTGAGGAAGGACGTTCTTGCTATTGAGGGAGTGCAGCGAAGATTCACCAGACTGATTCCTGGGATGGCTGGACTGACATATGAGGAGAGGCTGGATCGACTGGGCCTTTATTCACTGGAGTTTAGAAGGATGAGAGGGGATCTCATAGAAACATATAAAATTCTGACGGGACTGGACAGGTTAGATGCAGGAAGAATGTTCCCGATGTTGGGAAAGTCCAGAACCAGGGGGCACAGTCTAAGGATAAGGGGTAAGCCATTTAGGACTGAGATGAGGAGAAACTTCTTCACTCAGAGAGTTGTTAACCTGTGGAATTCCCTACTGCAGAGAGTTGTTGATGCCAGTTCATTGGATATATTCAAGAGGGAGTTAGATATGGCCTTGACGGCTAAAGGGATCAAGGAGTATGGAGAGAAAGCAGGAACGGGGTACTGAGGTGAATGATCAGCCATGATCTTATTGAATGGTGGTGCAGGTTCGAAGGGCCGAATGGCCTACTCCTGCACCTATTTTCTATGTTTCTATAGCCCCAAGTTTCCACATGCGGCAAAACAGGCGCCCCTCCGAGCTGGGCGCCCGTTTTTCGCGCTGAAGACGGCGCCTGAAAAAAAACGCGCTATTCTCGAGCGCTTTGCAGCTCGATGGCTGCTTGGCGCGGTGCACAGGGGGCGGAGCCTACCACTCGCGCTGATTTTGTAAGTAGGAGGGGGCGGGTACAATTTAAATGAGTTATTTTCGTGCCGGCAACCCTGCGCGTGCGCGTTGGAGCGTTCGCGCATGCGCAGTCTGAAGGAAACATTGGCACTCGGCCATTTTAAAAAGTGCTGCAGAAAAAGTGAAAATTTGTTTATTGATCCCTTGCAAAGGCTTGCATTTTAATTTTCTTGATATTTCTGTGTGTGAGAGTGAGGGAGTGCATTCTGTAATTAAAGATAGACTGTGATAAACGGGACACATGCACTTGTTTGAGACTATTCAAATTCTTTGTAGCTGTTCAATTTTTAACATTTTTTAATAAAACCACATCGCCCTTCCATGATCAGCACTGAGGCTTCTTGCAGCTTTCTCCCCCTGCCGTCCGTCGGGCCCAACGGCAAACGGCTGCCTCAAGTAATGAGGCTTCCTGCAGCCTTCTCCCTCCCTCCCCCTGCCGTCAGTCAGTCCCGATGGCAAACCGCTGCCTGAAAGGCCTGCCTGAAGCACTTTCACACAGGTAGGAACATGGTTTATTTCATCTTTTCTTTGCTTATAAATTTTTATTCAGGTTGGATTTATTTGTATAATATTTGTATAAGTATAACTAAGGATTTATTGTAGAATTTAATGACTTCCCTTCCCCCCCTCCCCCTCCCACCTCATTCCCAACGCCTAATTTGTAACCTGCGCCTGATTTTTTAATGTGTAGACAAGGTTTTTTCAAGCGTACAAAAATCTTCACTTGCTCCATTCTAAGTTAGTTTGGAGTACGTTTTCACTGTGGAAACTTTCAAATCAGGCGTCAGTGGCTGGACACGCCCCCTTTTGAAAAAAAAATTCTGTTCAAAAGTGAAACTATTCTACCTGACTAGAACTGCAGAAAACTTAAATGTGGAGAATTGCGATTTCTAAGATACTCCGTTCTCCACCAGTTGCTCCTAAAAATCAAGTGCAAATCATGTGGAAACTTGGGGCCTATATTTCTAAGTATGTATCCAATTCACTTTGAAAGTTACTATTGAATGTGCTTCCACTACCCTTTCAGGCAGTGCATTCCAGATCATAAAAACTCGTTGCGTAAAATAATTCTGCTCATTCCCCTGTGGTTCTTTTGTCAATGATCTTAAATCTGTTTCCTCTGGTTACCGACCCTCCTGCCAGTGGAAACAGTGTCTCCCTGTCAAAACCCTTCATCCTTTTGAACAGCTCTATTAAATCTCCCTTTAACCTTCTCTGCTTTAAGGAGGACAATCCCAGCTTCTCTAGTCTTTCCACACAACTGAAGTCCCTCATCCCTGGTATCATTCTGGTAAATCTCCTCTGCACCCTCTCCAAGGCCTTGACATCCTTCCTAATTTATGTTTTGGACGCACTACAGGATTGGACACGTTATTCCAGCTGAGGCCTAGCCAGTGATTTATGAAGGTTTAGGATAACTGTGATTATTCAACTGCAAAGTAAGTGTTGCCTTTACTTGTTTGTCCACAGTTACATGGTGTGCAGAAGATGCAATGGTGTGTCCTGATGGCCAATGTGTGAATAAACGTTCTGGCTATTGTGATGGCATTCGTGACTGTAAGGATGGAAGTGATGAGTTCAACTGCGGTAAGTTTGCCTGGATATGGACCAGTGCTGTGTTTTCCTTGTCACGTGCCAACGTTCTCCTCCCCTGGCTGTAGTTTCACGGACAGCGGCTGCCCTCCAGTGGGCATTCTCCAGGCTGGAGCGCTGGCAGTGCCTGGCATCAGGCTGCTTGGCAATGGAAGGCACCACAGCCCCATCATTGCCCAACAGGCCCAGGCTCTTCAGCAGGGGACACTGGGTAGCAATCGGGAGTGGAGTGCCTAACTGGTGTTTCTCATCCCCAGCCCGGGG
Source organism: Pristiophorus japonicus (assembly GCF_044704955.1). Lineage (NCBI taxonomy): Eukaryota > Metazoa > Chordata > Chondrichthyes > Pristiophoridae > Pristiophorus > Pristiophorus japonicus. Next base: position 54,486,428 of record NC_091992.1, read on the forward strand.
AACTGAGGCCAAGTATAACACTGTAAGTCGCATCTTTTATAAGAACAGGTTTTGTCCTGTAAGATCTTGTCTTGACCCTACGCTTTAAAGGGTTCGAACTTGTGAGACAGAACAGCACAGACACAGGGGGGGCCGAAATTGCCCCTCGCCTTAAGATCTGTTACCACCACAAATCGACGGCCACACTGCGGAGTGGAGTGGCCGCCGACTTTTCGTGGAATGGCCGCTGCTAGCCCAATTGCCCTCACAGGTTTTCACGCCAGTGCCTTGATGTCCCCCCCCATTACAGCTCCGCTGCTGCCGATCCGTGGTAAGCGCGTCATCACCGTGCACACCGCCGATCTAACCCCCCCCCCCTCCCGCCGACGGCAACATTCCCCTCGGAAAATCTTCAGCCCACCCCGTGGTACCAAAACAAGCTTTTTCCCAGTGGTCCAGTGAGGCTGTGGCCTTCTGCAATGGTGGTGCGACTTCCTTTAAAGGGGAGGGCGCACTGCCGCTGCCGCCATGTTTATTTTTGTCAGCTCAACAATTATGCCCCTGGGTTCAGCCGGGCTGCCAACAAGCAGCATTACACCCCCTCTTGGATGCCAGGCCACTGGCCCGGCCGAAACCCTCCCTGGTGGCCCAGTGGACTGAAGTTTTAAGATCACGGAGGCTCTCCCCTTCAAGTGAAGGTGACACGGTGCCATGATGACGACATCGCGGTGGCCACTCCGCTCCCCGCACCCAACCTCCACCCCTCAGGTGTTATCACCCCCCCCATTAAGAGCGACTTCCAGATCCAAATAAAAAAAAAACATCAAAGAGCAGAATGTTGCTCAAGAGGCAACCTCAACCACCGTGGCGGTAATAACCAGTGAAACGGGGTGCGTGCGCCCCGTTTCGGGCAGGGGGCAATTTTGGCCCCGGGATATTACTTCACCACCCCAATCCAGGGGTTATCTTTACTTAGAATAATCAAAAGAAATACAAGCAATTTACAATAGCATTAAACGCACAATCAGCCTGCACCAACCTATCCCATTAAGGTACCAGATAAAATTGCCTATTACCTAAGTGATTAATACAAAGCAAAGACACTCACACAGGATTAATTCCAGCCGTGGTCAGTGATCGGATATTAACTCCATGATTCCCTTAGTAACTGACCAGGTTACCAATCGCTTGACTGCAGCTGCCGACCTCACGTGTTACAGCTATTTTATGCTGTTTTTTGGATGTCTGCCCAACGTGTACGCAATGGTCTAGCATTGAAACAAAGGGACAATAGGTCTTTCATTCTCTTATCTCCTGGACAGCCTTTTTCCACAGATCCCAGACCATTGTTTTGTAGCTGTGAGGTGTTAAAACTCATGAGCAAGTCTTTTGAAATCGCACAGCCTTGTGGGTCACTAAAAATGGCCACGTCAGTCTCTGCCATCTTGGAGCAGTTTGCAAGCACAGTTATTAGCAGATAAGTGAGATTAAAAAAAATGTGTAGTCTTTCAACACCGCTACTGGGATAAGATAACGGCACCGATCAGAGACTGAAACTAGAACCTACTTGGTGTACTCAGTGCTCCAATGCATTTCAGAATGCAGATATTGGGGTGTGTGGTTATCTTCTTCTTTGGCAGTCCCTCAGGGTCGAGGATGACCTGCTTCCACCCTAACATGAGTTCTCAGGTGACTGATGAGCCCGATGTCGGACCTACAGACTCTGTCACAGGTGGGGCAGATGGTGGTTGAAGGGATGGGTGGGTGGGGTGCTTGGGTTGTCATGCGCTCCTTCCGCTGTTTGCACTTAGCCTCCGCTTGCTCCCGGTGAAGAGACACAAAGTGTTCGATGCATTCTTGGATGCTTCTCCTCCACTTTGAGTGGTCTTGTGCCAAGGACTTAATGAAACTGAAAAAAAAACAATTATTTTTAATGCCCCTGTGATTTTCTCCAAGGGTTAGAACATAGGAACATAAGAATTGGGAGCAGCAGTAGGCCATTTAGCCCCTCGAGCCTGATCTTCGACCTCAACTCCACTTTCCTGCACTATCCCCATATCCCTTGATATCCAAATTTGTGACCATTTGCTGTCAGCCGTGTTCTGGAGATAAATTCCTGGAGAATCCAGGCCAGTCCCGAGCACCCAAGTGTCCAATATGACGGATGGCATGCACTCTGATTCTCTTACAATGTCAATCCCCTTGCTCAGGGATTCTTCCCCTCCTCTTCAAAACCGTCACCGTCACCTCACTCCTCGGACAAGCACGCTCTCCACCCCTCTGTCCTCTGCAACTCCTGTTCATTTGTAACCTTTGGTTCCTCTTTAAGGTCCTTGAGCACGCCATTGCCTCCCAGATCTGCACTCGTCTCTCCCGCAGCTGCGAGAGACAACTTGCAGGGAAATCTACCGACGCTTCAGCCTGTGGGGCGACTTTCAACAATAGTCCCGTCCACCTAATCCGTCCCTGCTTAGCACGGGCACCCGTCTATATTGAGCAAATGGCACTAATCAGTTGCCAGTACTGTAAGAGTCAATTACAAAAGCGCCGCTTATAACATGTTAAATGCGCCAACTATTTTGGGCAATTCGATAAGTACTTACCCATTTAAAAGACTCTGCTGATTTCAGGCAAAATCAGGCATTCAAGCCGTTTCAGTTAACTGTTCGTACCTCGTTAACATGCGGTTACCTCGGTGATGAGACTCACTGGCCGCGGTTTCACCACACGTGGTGACACTGGGGCAGCCGGCATCGGTGGCGTGTGGGAAATCTGCTCCCGGCTCCAGCCCGCCCTCTCAAAGCAATCTTCCCTTGATGGGGCTTCTTAAGCCCACCCTGCGAGGTTCCCGGCCAATTAAAAGGAAGCCGGTCTCATGACATCATTTGATGATACGTCATCAGCCGGTTTCCTTAAAGGGGCCATGCCCACATTGATTTTGGCAGTTGTGCTGTCAGTGTTCTGTAGCATTGAGGTGCTGCACACATAGAAACATAGAAAATAGGTGCAGAAGCAGGTCTTCGGTCCTTCGAGCCTGCACCACCATTCAATATGATCATGGCTGATCATGCAACATTAGTACCCCAATCCTGCCTTCTCTCCATACCCTTGATCTCTTTAGCCATAAGGGCCACATCTAACTCCCTTTTGAATATATCCAACGAACTGGCCTTAACAACTTTCTGTGGTTGAGAATTCCCATAGGTTCACAATTCTCTGAGTGAAGAAGTTTCTCCTCATCTCGGTCCTCTATGGCTTACCCCTTATTCTTAGACTGTGACCCCTGGTTCTGGACTTCCCCAACATCGGGAACATTCTTCCTACATCGAACCTGTCCAATCCCGTCAGAATTTTATACGCTTCTATGAGATTACCTCTCATTCTTTTAAATTCCAGTGAATATTAGCCTAGTCGATCCAGTCTTTCTTCATATGTCAGTCCTGCCATCCCGGGAATCAGTCTGGTGAACCTTCGTTGCACTCCCTCAATAGCAAGGATGTCCTTCCTTGGATTAGGAGACCAAAACTGCACACAATACTCAAGGTGTGGCCTCACCAAGGCCCTGTATAACTGCAGCAAGACTTCCCTGCTCCTATACTCAAATTCTCTCGCTATGAATGGCAACATGCCATTTGCTTTCTTAACTGCCTGCTATACCTGCTTGCCTACTTTCAATGACTGATGTACCATGACACCCAGGTCTTGTTGCACCTCCCCTTTTTCTAGTCTGCCGCCATTCAGATAATATTCTGCCTTCGTGTTTTTGCCCCCAAAATGGATAACCTCACATTTATCCACATTATATTGCATCTGCCATATATTTGCCCACTCACCTAATCTGTCCAAGTCACCCTGCAGCCTCTTAGTGTCCTCCTCACAGCTCAAACCGCCACCCAGTTTAGTTTCATCCGCAAACTTGGAGATATTACACTCTATTCCTTCATCCAAATTGTTAATGTATATTGTAAAGAGCTGGGGTCCCAGCACTGAGCCCTGCGGCACCCCACTAGTAACTGCCTGCCATTCTGAAAAGGACCCGTTTATCCCGACTCTCTGCTTCCTGTTTGCCAACCAGTTATCTATCCACGTCAGTACATTACCCCCAATACCATGTGCTTTAATTTTGTATACCAATCTCTTGTGCGGGACCTTGTCAAAAGCCTTTTGAAAGTCCAAATACACCACATCCACTGGTTCTCCCTTGTCCACTCTACTAATTACATCCTCAAATAATTCCAGAAGATTCATCAAGCATGATTTCCCTTTCATAAATCCATGCTGACTCGGTCCGATCCTGTAACTGCTTTCCAAATGGGCTGCTATTTCATCCTTAATGACTCACGTTTTCTGCCCTTTTGAATTCCGCAGCTCCACCCATACCGATTCCACATCATCCAGGCTAATGTCCTTCCTTTCAATTGCATTGATTTCCTCTTTAACCAGCAACGCCACCCCGCCTCCTTTTCCTTTCTGTCTATCCTTCCTAAATGCTGAATACCCTTGGATGTTGAGTTCCCAGCCTTGGTCACCCCGGAGCCATGTCTCCGTGATGCCAATCACATCGTATCCGTTAACTGCTATCTGCGCAGTTAATTCATCCACCTTATTCCGAATACTCCTCGCATTGAGGCACAGAGCCTTCAGGCTTGTCTTTTTAACACACTTTGCCCCTTTTGAATCTTGCTGTAATGTGGCCCTTTTTGCTTTTTGCCTTAGGTTTCTCTGCCCTCCACTTTTACTATTCTCCTTTCTATCTTTTGCTTCTGCCCCACTTCTATTTCCCTCTGTCTCCCTGCATAGGTTCCCATCTCCCTGCCATATTAGTTTAATTCCTCCACAACAGCACTAGCAAACACTCCCCCTCGGATATTGGTTCCGATCCTGCCCAGGTGCAGACCATCCGGTTTGTACTAGTCCCACCTCCCCAGAACCGGTTCCAATGTCCCAGGAATTTGAATCCCTCCCTTCTGCATCATTTCTCAAGCCACGTATTCATCTGAGCTATCCTGCGATTCCTACTCTGACTAGCACGTGGCACTGGTAGCAATCCTGAGATTACTACTTTTGAGGTCCAACTTTTTAATTTAACTCCTAGCTCCCTAAATTTGTTTCGTAAGACCTCATCCCGTTTTTTTATCTATATCGTTGGTACCTATATGCATCACAACAACTGGCTGTTCACCCTCCCTTTTCAGAATGTCCTACACCCGCTCCGAGACATCCTTGACCCTTGCACCAGGGAGGCAACATACCATCCTGGAGTCTCGGTTGTGGCCGCAGAAACACCTATCTATTCCCCTTACAATTAAATCCCCTATCACTATCACTCTCCCATTCTTTTTCCTGCCCTCCTGTGCAGCAGAGCCATGCACCCCACCATGAAAGAAATTGTTGAGAGCAGGCGTCAGTCACAATGTGACTACCATGACAGGAATGCGAGGGCACGATGTATTGATGTCAATTACCCTTTTTTTGTCCTTAATTACGCTGCAGGGCCCAAATGGCTTGCAGGCACTGTGATTGCCAAAGAGGGGAATAGAGTTTTGGTAGTTAAACTTACCAATGGACAAATCTGCCGCAAACATGCGGATCAAACTAAAAGGAGGTTCAGCAACCCCATAGAAGAAGCAGAGGAAGAACACGACGTAGAGTTTACTCCACCACAGGTGACCGAACACCGGAACCAAGTGGAGGAGAGCCCAGTCACTGTGGGCAGTCCGGACAGGTCTGAGGCACCGCAAACAGCAGACACTCAGGCCAGCGCCCAACAACTGGAGCCCCAACTCAGGCGCTCTACAAGGGAGCGTAAACCACCAGGGAGATTTTACCTATGATCCCAATAAGACTTTGGGGGGGAGGTGATGTCATGTATTCAACCATCAATGTAACCCATGTATAAGCTGACCTAAGTTGTACACCTTGAGAACATTGACCACAAGGGGGTGGACTTTCAGGTATAAAAGGGGAAGCTCCACCCACCTTCATCACTTGAGGCCTCGGTAATAAAGGTAACTGGTCACAGAGTGACCTTCTCTCAAGTATGGGCCTCGTGTGTATTTATACTGTATAGTAAGGACATATCACATGGAATGTTGGAAAATGACCACCAATGCATCTACTATTTCTAGGGCCACTTCCTTAAGTACTCTGGGATGCAGACTATCAGGCCCGGGGTTTTATCAGCCTTCAATCCATCAATTTCCCTAACACCATTTCCTCACTAATAAGGATTTCCCTCCGTTCCCTCAGTTCCTCCTTCCCGCTAGACCCTCGGTCCCCTAATATTTTCAGGAGGTTATTTGTGTCTTCCTTAGTGAAGACAGAACCAAAGTATTTGTTCAATTGGTCTGCCATTTCCTTGTTCCCCATTATGAATTCACCTGATTCTGACTGCAAGGGACCTACATTAGTCTTCACTAATCTTTTTCTCTTCACATATCGTCACAAACACTGAAAAACACTGCACAAAGGTGCACGGCTGCATCCAGGCTCTCCCATCACTCCCTCACAGCATGCAGGAAAGTATTCTTCCCTTCTAATGGACAGAAGAGACCTCCCCAGGAGATCAACACATCCTGGTTGCATGTTGTACCAGAGGTCACAAGCAGGGATGTTGTTAGGAGGACCAGGCTGCAGTGGCGCAAACCTTTCAATGATCTCAGTGGATCACGAAACTTTACTGCAAAGCCACACTCAACCTCATCCTGCTGTGCCACTCATCACGTCCCCTACACTACCCTATCCTTACTCACACCAACTTACCGTTCACCTCCACCCATCCCTCTCTCTCTATCACTTATCACTTTCCCATCCGACTAGCCACCCCTCACACTCACCCATATTCTTGTCCAAACATCCCAACTAACAACACACAAGGGTAGGCACTAGGATCCTTTAGTCAATGTTCATGTAAGGTTCATGTTGATGTGTTATCAAACATTGAAATCTTTATTTTGAACACTTTGCGTTCTTGGACAGATTTGTGGACACCTTTGAAAGTGGCTTAGTGAGTTGTAGTGAATGGTGAGTCATAAGGGTACGCCCCACAATGGTGATAAGTGTGAAAGAAATGGCCTGGGCATTGTAGGGATGCTTTATGGTGTTGGTTTGGGGTGGCATCATCTGGCAGCCAGTGTGTACAGCGTCAAGTGAAGTAAATGTGGTCATGGTGAGGCCATCCCTGGCCTCCTGGGCAGCAATGTGGTCGGGTGTTGATGCCCTGTGTCCTGTGCAGCATCAGGTGATTGCGGAGAAGGTTGGTGTTATTGTTGGTGATGCTGGTGTGCCTGGTGCTGCTGGTGTTGGGGCTGATCGTGGTGGGATTCGAGGACCTAGGTGAGATTTTTTCAAGGGCACAGATGCTGCTGCAATAGATGGCAGGTGAGGTTGAGATGACAGAAGCGATCTGCCAATGGTGAGAGAGGTTGCTTCAAGGAGGTGACAGAGAATAGAGAGTTCACTGCAAACACTTCAAAAGTGCAAGCAGTTCAAAGGTTTCTTCCAAATCGTGAAGGCTTTCTGATATTGGAAAGTGAACAGCTGTGAAATGGTACCTTTTATACCATTTTTGCAGCTGCAACTAGCCAAAGCAATAGAGAGTCACTGAGAACCCGATGTACTTATCTGGCATGTTCCCCAAGGGATGGCAAACCCATCACAAGGTTGGTAAAATTGTAAGTGTCTGCTTTTAATCTTCTTAAGTAACATTCAACTACCTGTTAATGATCTTAATTGACTGGCCCTTGCCGCACTCAGACCCAACACGGAGGTGCGTTCAGAGCGGACTTCATTCTGCTGTCAATCAGAGCCTCCAAACCCGCACTCGCTGGGCTGGGAAGATTCTGGCGATGCGTGTGAGCCTACAACTGCTCACAATTACACAAGGAAGTCGCTAAGTGCAGACTTAATTTTTTTCTAACAAATGCCAGTTATCTCACTTTTCGATTTCACCGCCCATCACGTATAGCGAGCAAACTCCAACACGCCCGTTATAAACAGTGAGCACGGTGCTCCGAAAAGGCTTGGTGCTGCAACTGGTTCTTTGAAAGGCACGCATACACATTCCAACTCTGACTAAATGAATGAAACCTTTGAGAATGTTTCGCAGAGAAGCAACGTAAATGGCGGCCCGGATGTGAATGGTGACCCAGGCGTGACAGAACAACCCAAATCCAGTAGGCAATCCACTCTACAGAACAGCATTTGTGCTCCGACACTGTGTTATAGTGAAGCTCTGTTATCGGGGCCCAGGAGAGGCGTGAGTTCGGGGCCCAGCAGAGGCAAGGGCCCAGGGGCAGCACGAGCCAGCCCACACTGCGATATGTGTGCGCAATACGTCCGTGCAGCAGAGCTGGTCTCCAGTCGTCTTGGTTAATCCTTGCCATTGGACGAAGACCTAGCTCTGTCAAGCCCGTATGATGGCTGGTGTGCAATGGCCACCCCATGTTAAAAAAATCCACGCACAGGTATCTTCCACCCTTCAGGATGTAGTTCAGGACCTGGAATATTAGGTCCTTCGAAACACCTGTGAACTCAACCTTTTTTGGCGTGGAAGCAAGTCATCCTCGTTTCGAGGGATTGCCTATGATGATGATGATAGTGAAGCACCAGCCTGCCCACTTGTCTGGGGCCAGTAAATAATAGAAGAGGGCTGTTTACCCCAAGTCTGCAGATTGGGGCCACTTATTCCCCAACTTACTTCCTGCAATGTCTGTGATACACGTTACATTCCGAGATTTCTTTCAGGATATAATGCGACATTTATTTTGTTTTAATTTGAACCAGATTGTGAGAGTGCCCCTACCAGTGGATGCCCGTCGGTGGTCTCGCTCACTGGGACGCGATACACAAACCATTGTCAAGGCTCCCTTCTCGCCAACAGATGGGTGCTGACTAGTGGAAGCTGTGCTGAGGACAGGTACAAAGACCATTGTTTCTCAGTAATAGACAGATACATAGTAAGGTGCCATCTTGACATCTTGTCTTATTCCAGTAAAAAGTAGGAAACGTTTTCCTCAAGTTTAAAGATTGGGGCCCCTGATTCCTACCTTACTTCCTGCAGTGTCTGTGAGGCACATTACATTCAGAGGGAGTAGTAAGGACACAGTGGCTCAGTGGGTAGTACTCTCGCCTCGGAGTCAGAAGGCTGTGTGCTCCCACCCCAGAGACTTATCATAGAATCGTAGAATGGTTACAGCCATTTGGCCTGTCGAGCCCGTGCAACTTCAGCAAAAAAATCTAGGCTGACACTCCAGCGCAGTACTGAGGGAGCGCTGCATTGGCGGAGGTGCCATCTTTTGGATGAGATGTTAAACTGAGGCCCCGTCTGCTCTCTCAACATGGATGTAAAAGATCCCAAGGCACTATTCGAAGAAGAGCAGGGGAGCTCTCCCCGGTGGTCCTGGCCAATATTTCTCCTTCAACCAACAAAACAAAAACAGTTTATCTGGTCACACCGCTGTTTGTGGGAGCTTGCTGTGTGCAAACAGGCTGCTGCATTTCCCACATTACACCAGTGACTACACTTCAAAGGCACTTCATTGGCTGTAAAGCGCTTTGGGGCGTCCTGAGGTTGTGAAAAACGCGACATATGGTCTTTCATTTTGAATGTGTATTTATCTGTTTTGAGTTAAGTACGAAGCTGACCCTTCAGCGCAGTACTGAAGGAGAGCCGCCTTTCAAATGAGATGTTAAACCGAGACACAGTCACCAACATCCTATTCAAGACTCATGGCACTTTAAGAAAAATCATTCATGAGATGCTGGCAAGGTCGACACTTTGTCCGTCCCTAGTTGCCATGAGATCCTTGCTGCGCCACGTCACAGGGTAGTTGAGAGTGAATCAAATCAGTTTGGGACTGGAGTCAGATATTAGCTAGACGAGTAAGGACAGCAGGATTCTTCCCTAAAAACCATTCATCAACCAGTTGTGCTTTCCAACAATCACAGTCGCTTTTACTGATGACAGCATTTTACTTCCAGATATTTTACATTGCATTCAAATTGTCAAAATGCAAAGATGTGATTTGAAATTAGTTGGAGTCCAAGCCTCGAGACTAGTGGTTATGTTATAGCTCCCCCCCGATTTACACCCACCCAATTTACAACCCTCCCCCGATTTACCTCCCCTGATTTACAACCCCCCCCTCCCGATTTACCTCCCCTGTTTTACACTTGTCCGTTTTGCACCCCCCGATTTGCACCCCGCCTGTCTGCTGTCTGTCTGTATCTCTTCTCCCATTGTTTGAGGATCAGGTTCTCTACTGTGGTATTGTTTTGTGTTTTTGAGGTGGTTAATAAGTTTGCTTTTGTTGTCCATTGCAGCTCCCTTTCGCACATTTGCGCGGGCTTTCCCAGCTCAGAAAAATACAGAATCAGCTCGCGTCGCACTCTCGACAGTCGAGGTGATGGGATTGGGCTGCTTTATCTGTCCAAATCAGTACCGCTCACGGACTTTCAGCCGATCCCCCTGCCCGATCCTGCAAATCAAATCGAAACAAATCAAACCTCCTGTAGAGTCACCGGACTGAGGGACAAAAAACGGCAAGGTAAGACCAGGCAACCTTTCCCATCGCAGATATAAATCATCCAACGGACTCATACAGGACAGAAGGATTCCATTCAGCCCATCGTGCCTGTGTTGGTTCTTTGAAAGAGCTATCCCATAGCCCTGGGCACAATGATTATTGCGGACTTCCAGCTAAATGGTTTGTCTGGCATTAGTGCTGCCCATTGCGACTTGGTGGGACCACAAATTGAATATGTCGCTTTTACAGTTTTGGCACTGGGTTTTGCTGGTGTGTGTCTCTGGTAAAGCCTGCATTTATTGATCTCGAGAAGGTGGTGGTGAGCCGCCTGCTTGACAACTGAGTGGCTTGCTAGGCCATTTTAGAGGTGTCAATCACATTATGGGTCTGGAATCACAAATAGGCCAGACCGGGTAAGAGCGGCAGAGTTCCTTCCCTAAAGGACATTAGTGAACCAGATGGGCTTTTACAATACACTTGACACCAGCTTTTCAATTCCAGATTTATTTAATTCACTGAATTTAAATTCCCCAGCTGCCATGGCGGGATTTGAACTCTGGATTATCAGTCCAATAACATAACCACTGTGCGAGCGTTACCATGCTCAGAACCCCCTTCCATTCCGCCACTGTAACTCCGATAGCCGTGCGTCGTAAACCTCACATGCGTACGCCAACGGGGTTCCCGTTGCACCTCGGCAGAGTTACAGCGGAGGAGCGGTAGCAGCTCAGAGGAAATTCCCGGCCTTAAATCTTCCGCGAAGCTGGTTCTCAGCCAAAGGCCAGTTCTTCGGGAATCACTCCAAGGTGGCCACCAGGATAGGAAAAGAAGAACGAAAGTAGGGCAACAAGGAAAGATGAGAAGACAGAGAATGCTTTTATTTAAAACGAGCCAATCTCCTGCGGCAAATGGGGAATCAAGACTAGGTCTAGACTTCAGATGAAGTGAAATTATAGGGCAGGAGATAATTGGACAAAGGCACCAATTATTTAATTCCCATTTTAAATTTATACATTCTGTACTGATTTCATATTATTATTTATATTAAATAGCAAGAGTTAGGGCAATTTGGGAAGTAGAGCTGTTGGAGCACAGGAGTTTCTTTGCAATACAGGCTGAGGAGCTGAGAGATGCAATAATGAGCGGTTACAGCGCCACTGATGGCAGGTGGGTGTAATTGCAGTGTGACAAGTTTCCATATTTAGTGTTGACAGGAATTTATAATGGGAAAAGTTGACACATAAAGTGTGACAAGAACAGGAAGTAAGACGAGAAATGCATTCAGACATATGTTTTTTATTATTTATATAGACTATGATTTATATCTTTACATTTGCGATCTAGGCTTAATATTATGGTAATTAATCTGCTCCTGATATCTGAACAGCTGTGTTAATAAAGGGATCTGGGGTGACATTTTTCCTGGGCAATAGAGAATTGCCCACACATTTTACTCACTGCCAAATTTTCTTTTCTTTGAAGAACGGAAAAAATAATCGTGCGGAGTGTTTTGTGCTACCAGCCAAGACAAATGTTAGCTCCCCTAACTTTACAAAATCATGCTTCTAGCGGGGGAGCCTATTCTAGCGGCGAGCACATTTTGGAAATTTGCGTGTGGCCACTCCCGGTTCTTTTCTGCCTAACGAATGGAAAGTCATAGAATCATAGAAATTTACAGCATGGAAGGAGGCCATTTCGACCCAACGTGTCCGCACCGACTGACCAAGAGCTACCCAGCCTAATCCCACTTTCCAGCTCCAGGTCCATAGTCCTGTAGGTTACTGCACTTCAAGTGCATATCCAAGTATTTTTTAAATGTGGTGAGGGCTTCTGCCTCTACCACCCTTTCAGGCAGTGAGTTCCAGACTCCCACCACCCTCTGGGTGAAGAAATTTCCCCTCATATCTCGTCCAAGCCTCCCCCACAATTACTTTAATTGTCGTGGTAGGAGCAAGCCCGAACTCCTGACATGAGCTCCCGATGAGTGAAGCTGCCCACCAGTAGTGGGAGTTCTTCAAATGTTTCTTTCAGTGTCGCGGTCGGTGAGCTTCTCCAAACCCAAAACCTTCCGTTTCTGCTCCTTCTGACAGGTGACTGGCGCGTGATTGCTTCTGATGAGCGAGCGATCAGAGTCTATGAAGATTTTTCCAAACTGAGAACATGCCAGGTACATTTATACACCACTCCATTCAGATCTAGGAGCTAGAGGGATTCGTAAACTGTGTATTCTGCCCACTGTGCACAAGCAAGTAGCATACGCTGCATGCGTGAGACTGGTGGCTAATGCCAACCATCAACCTCGTGGCACACCCAATCAGTAGGCAATACCAGCGACAGAGGAGAAAGATTGGAAAGGTTTTTCTAAAACTCTTATGATAAGTCTCAGGATTAGCTCCATTGCACAGAGCCAATGTGCCCTCAACAGAGGGACTGATTATTGAGAATGGGGCATATTTCTGTAAATATCAGGAGCCAGTGCTTGTCTATATATCTAGTTTGACACAGCAATATATCTTCCGCTGAAATATATCTTCAATACATTATATATGACTCCCATATAGAGTTCACCAGTTTGTGCCACATAATATCTGTACTTGTCTCATGTGCTGTACCTGTATTTATTTTCTATTGAGAATCAGCTTTAATCTGTCAGACATTTTTCTCTTATCTCCAGCCTCCAACCTTTCTGTTGCAACCCTTGTCTGTCTCCATTTTGTTGACACTGCAGTGGTCAATGCACCTCGGAACATTCATCATTTGTTCCTCCTCTGCAAGAATACACCATTCTGCATGCTTCTCCTGCATCTCATTGTGCTGCAAACAACAGTGATAGTGCCATATTGCACTGTCATTCATTCTCTCATAGGACCTCAAATCTGTGGAACTTCTTACCTTCCCAGTCTTCCCTTCTTCCTGCAATCTGCAGGATTTTCAATCCAATGCTTGGTGATAGCAGGGAGGTTATGCTTGAACTGTATAAAACACATTAGGCCATAGCTAGAGTACTGTCTACAGTTCTGGTCACTACATTACAGGAAAGATGTGATTGCACGGGACAGCCCATACTGCGACATGTGTGTGCTAGGTCTGTGCAGCAGAGCAGGTCTCCAGTTTGTCTTGGGTAATCCTTGCCACTGGAACAAGACCTAGCTCTGTCAAGCCCATGTGGTGGCTGGTGTGCAACGGTCACCACACGTTAAAAAAAATCCATGCACAGGCATCTTCCATCCTTCAGGATGTAGTTCGGGACCTGAAACTTTAGGTTCTTCATTGGAACACCGGTGAACTTATCCTTTTTTGGCGTAGAAGCAATTCATCCTCATTTCGAGGGACTGCCTAGGATGATGATATGATTGCACTAGAGCGAGTACAGAGGAGATTTACGAGGATGTTGCCTGGACTGGAGAATTTTAGCTATGAGGAAAGATTGGATAGGCTGGGTTTGTTTTCTTTGGAACAGAGGAGGCTGAGGGGAGACCTTATTGAGATGTATAAAATTATGAGGAGCCTGGATAGAGTGGATAGGATGGACCTATTTTCCTTAGCAGAGGGGTCAAGAACTAGGGGGCATAGATCTAAAGTAATTGGTAGAAGGTTTAGAGGTGCTTTGAGGGGAAATTTCTTTACCCAGAGGGTGGTGGGGATCTGGAGCTCACTGCCTGAAAGGGTTGTAGAGGCAGAAACCCTCACCACATTTAAAAAGTAATTGGATGTGCACTTGCAGTGACGCAACCTACAGGGCTATGGACCTAGAGCTGGAAAGTGGGATTAGGCTGGGTAGCTCTTTGTCGGCCGGCGCAGACACGATGGGCCGACATGGCCTCCTTCCGTGCTGTAAATTTCTATGATTCTATGATAGAAAAGAGAAGGCTGAGGAGTGACCTGATAGAGTTCTTTAAAATTATGAAGGGGTTTGCTAAAATAGACATAGAGAATATGTTTCCACTTGTGGCGGGGGAGGGGACGTGTGATGGGGTCCAAAACTAGGGGCCATAAATTTAAGACAGTCATTAATAAATCCAATAAAGAATTCTGGAGAAACATCTTTACCCAGAGAGTGGTGAGAATGTGGAACTCGCTACCACAGGGAGTAGTTGAGGCGAATAGTAAAGATACATTTAAAGGGAAGCTAGATAAACACATGAGGGAGAAAGGACTGGAAGGTTACGCTGATAGAGCTGGAGGAGGCTCGTGTGGAACATAGACACCAGCATGGACCAGTTGTGTCGAATGGCCTGTTTCTGTGCTATAAATTCTATATAATTCTCTGTAATTCTATGAGCTGATCCCTACTTCTTGACTTATCTTGCCCTCTCTCCTACTATCGTTACCCTTTGCTAGTGTCCTGCTCAGTGAAATGCAGCTCTATGTGCCTCAGTAAAGACAATTCCTCTGTTACAGTTCAATGAACATGATCCATCCATGTGTTTCTGGCTTGTTACAGGTCCAGAAGGGCAGTCCCTTACTATGCCTGAAAGGAAATGACACATGGGTTCTCACAGCAGTCAGAGGTAGCTGTTCGAGAAATACGGATGAGTACAGAAGAATCAATCATGTCTTGTCATCAATAAAAGGATATATGTTTGATTAGCATGTCAATGGTAATATCTGAACGTATGTCGCTCCACATTTATTATCTTACAAAGGTCAAAGGACAGTTTAATCGGTTAAAAATCTGACCAACAAGAAGTTACTGTTGTAGAATTTACAAATTAGTTCTCCCATTGAGCAAAGCTCTGTACCCCAGCTAGATATCCCATAATGAAAAGTTACACATATTATATATATATAATACATATACATATATGTGTATGTGTGTGAGTGTGAATGTGTCTGTGTGAGAGTGTTTCTGTCTATGAAAGTGTGTCTGTGTGTGAGTGTGTGTGTGTCTGGCTGTGTGTGTGTCTGGCTGTGTGTGTGTGTGTCTGTGTGTGTGAGTGTGTGTCTGTGTGAGTGTGTGTGTGTGTGCCTGTGTGTGAGTGTATGTCTGTGTGAGTGTGTGAGGCTGTGTGTCTGTGTGAGTGTGTGTCTGTGTGAGTGTGCAAGTGTGTGCGTTTGTGTGTCTGTATGAGGGTGTGTGAGTTTGTGCAAATGTATGTGTATCTTTGCAAAAGCAAAACACTGCGGATACTGGAATCTGAAATAAAGAGAGAAAATACTGGAAATACTCAGCGGGTCAGGCAGCATCTGTGCAGCGAGAAACAAAGTTAACGTTTCAGGTCAATGACCTTACGTCAGATAATGACCCGAAACGTTAACTCTGTTTCTCTCTCCACACATACTGCCTGACCCTGCTGAGTATTTCCAGCATTTCCTCTTTTTATTTGTGTGTGTATGAGTGTGTGTGTGTCTGTGTGTGTATGAGTGTGTGTGTGTATGTCAGTGTGTATCTGTGTGTGTGTGTTTGTGTGTGAGTCTGTGTGTATGTGTTTGTGTGTGTATCAGTGTGTATCTGTGTGTGTGTGTTTGTGTGTGAGTCTGTGTGTGTGTGTTTTTGTGTGTATGTCAGTGTGTATCTGTGAGTGTGTGTGTATATGTGACTGTGTGTGTGTGTTTGTGAGTGACAGCATGAATACGAAATAGGCTGAGAGACAGAAGGCAGAGAGTAGTGGTGAAGAATTGTTTTTCAGATTGGAATTAAGTATACAGTCGTGTTCCCCAGGGCCGGTACTAGGGCCACTGTCCATTTGGATATCAATGAATGACCTGGACTTGGGTATACAGAGCATAATTTCAAGGTTTGCAGATTACCCAAGATTCGGAAATGTAGTAAACAATGAGGAGGATGGTCAGACTGAACGGGGCAGTTTAACACGGGGGAGTGTGAAGTGATGCATTGTGGTAGAAAGAATGAGGAGAGGCAATGTAAACAAAATGCTATAATTTTACGCAAACTATTTGTCCTAACTCGCGCTTCTGACCCATGCGCAGAAGTGAATTAGGACAAATAGTCTCCTCCCCACCCACCAGCGCAATTTACTGTTCATGCGTCGGAATCAGCCCCGGACACAACGTTGCCTGCTTAGCCATGCCAAGCCCTGAGCTCTCAGCTGGGGGGAGCGCGGCAAGCAGAGAAAGTCGAAGGGCGTCTGGGGGGGGTGAAGAGAGCTTGGTTGAGGGGAGGGGGGGGCAAGAGAGTGAGCCTGTTTGGGGGGAGTGGGAGAAGAGAGTACCTTGATGGGGGAGGGTGGGAAGAAAGCCTGTTGGGGGGGGAGTAGGGTGGAGAGAGCGAACTCAGGGAAGACAAATCATGTTCTTCCAACCCTTTTACACCCACACCCGGCATCGTTGGAGTGGATGAAATCCAGAAATCACGACACTGACACTTCATACCCAATAAACCTGTTAACAGTCAGCACACAATGCCCCATCTCTGGCGGGCTGGGGAGGGGGGAGGGTGGGGGGTGGTAAGGTCATGCACTTGCGCTGGGGTAAGGGTCTTCGGCTGGGGGAGGGATGTGTCCTTTCTGACTGCTGAAATCCAAATATCTCATGTCTCAATGTGCAAAGTTAGGCTGGGCGGTTCCATTTACACATTCCAGAGAAACTTCAGGGTGTGGCTTATCCTCCAAGGGGACCAATCAGCAATTGGTTATGTTATAATGGAGAGCCAATCAGAGAAACGGCTGCAATTCGGTTAGTACAAATAAACACATCCATAATTTTAAAGGGGGTGCAGGACAGAGAGACCTGGGGTGTATGTACACAAATCTTTGAAGGTGGCAGGACAAGTTGAGATGGTTGCTAAAAAGCATATTGGTTTTATTAATAGAGGCATAGAGTACAAAAGCAAGGAAGTTAAGCTAAACCTTTATAAAATACTAGTTAGGCCTTTGCAGGGCTATGGGGAATGAGCAGGGAAGTGGGACCAGTTAGATAACTAGCAAAGAGGAGGCTGGTGTGGAGCATAAACACCGGTATGGACCTGTTGGGCTGAATGGCCTGTTTCTGTGCTGTACATAAGAGTGTGTGTATCTATGTTTGTGAATATGTATCTGTGAGTGTGTATCTGTACATGTATCTCTGTGTGTATCTGTATGTGTGTGTCTCTGTGAGTGTCTGTGTGTGTGTGTGTGTGTGTGTATCTGTGAGTGTGTGTATCTGAGAGTGTATCTGAGAGTATATCTGTGCCTGTGTATTTGTGCGTGTGTATCTGTGAGTGTCTCTGTGAGTGTGTATCTGTGTGTATCTGTGTGTGTGTATCTGTGTGTGTAAATCTGTGTGTGTGTGTCTCTGTGAGTGACTCTGAGTGTATCTGTGAGTGTGTGTATCTGAGCGTGTATCTGTGAGTGTGTATCTGTGCCTGTGTATCTGTGCGTGTCTCTGTGTGTATCGTGTGCGTGTCTCTGTGTGTATCATGTGTGTGTATCCGTGAGTATCTGTGTGTGTATCCGTGAGTATCTGTGTGTGTATATCAGTGTGCGTAACTGTGAGTGTGTATCTGTGAATGTCTCTGTATCTGTGAGTGTCTCTGTATCTGTGAGTGTGTATCTGTGAGTGTGTATCTGTGTGTGTCTCTGTGAGTGTCTCTAAGTGTATCTCTGAGTGTGTGTCCCAGGAATTACTGTTTATCAATGCTCAGTTTCTGTGACATTGAGGAACATGAATTATACCCCAGAGGATGTGGCTTAAGATGTGGTAAGGTGCACATTATAGAGGAGATCTTCCGCTTCGACACGCCCATGCCTGCTCGAGGGACAAATCAGGAAATTGCACAGTTCTGCCACGATTTGACGGGAGCTCACGGACTAGGGGGCGCAGTTTCCCAACATGCACTCCCAGGGAGGCCTGAAGAGCAAACCTCCCCTTATATGCTGTGTATTAATGGGTTGTTGATCTGCAGCAATACTCATTTGTGGGTGAAATCTAGTTACCTGGGAAAAGTAGCTTCGCTCCTGACGTAACAAGCATGGCAATGTGATCAGCTGAGTGTAACGTTAGTTTGAATGTCATTTAATGTAATAAAGCATATCTGAGTGTAATATACTGAGCATCAACGCTTGGGTTATGTATGTTGCACTTGCAGTGTTTTGTTTCTGGTTTTAACATTTGCAACCGAGGAAATGCCTTTTATCAAGAGAATTCTTAATAAACCGTAAGATTTAACACCCTGTTCCCTCCGTGGAGTTCAGATTAGTTTTGATATTTTTCCTCATCACTGCAATTATCCTTAAGCTGTAGTGCAGGGCAGTTCACTCTGGTGCCCAGTCCAATATTTCATCATAGGCAGTCCCTCAAAATCAAGGAAGACTTACTTCCATTCTAAAGTGAGTTCTCAGGTGACTGTACAGTCCAATACGGGAATTATAGTATTTACCCCTTAACCAACACCTAAAATACAGATATTGCTGTTTGTGGGAACTTGATCTGTAAATATTGGCTTTTCATACATTACATAACTTCAAAAAAGTACTTTGGAACATCCTGAGGTTGGGAGAAAGGCGCTCTATAAATGCAAGTTCTATCTCTGTGACTGTGGGTGGGGTTTGACACCAAACAAAGAAATAGGTTGGCAGAGACATTCACCAACAAAAGTTTCAGCTTGGGAATTCAATTATCCTATCCTCATTCGCCAATGTGATATATTCTTTACAACATCACAAACACACACAAGATGACTCTACAGGAACTTGTCATGTGACCATTATATACATCAATAGTTGCATTACCACAGTATTCCACTAGGGGGAAGCACTATATTACAGTTTTGATAGAGTAGATACAGAAGGCTAGACTTTCCACTGATGATCGCCGGGTTATCGCCCATCTCGGCAGGCTATCGCCCATGTTAGCTTAAAAGTGGAAAATTGGGCTGGAACACTGATTGCCAGCCCAACTTTTGGCACACGTGAATCTGCTGTCGCCGAGGTGATCGTCCACCGCAAAATTAGCCACGTTGCCAGGCTGATCGCTCGCCGAGATCACTGGAGAAAAGCTGCTCCTGACTGGCACATGTTCGGCAGGACTCGGCACTATGGATGCCATTTTGAACATCGGAGGAACTGAAAGAGGCTGCCTCAACAAGGGGCTTATGAGGAGATTTAATTTGTGAGTGATGCTAAGGGCCTTACTGACTCTTGGCAATCATCTAATCACATTTAAGTATTGAGGACAAATCTAAGGGCATTTAGAGCAATTTATAGTGATGCGGTCTGTAATTTCTCTACCAGTATTGGTCAATAATCACATGCTGCAGACTGAAGATGGGAGAATTATATTGAAGAGCATTATGTGCCCAATCAAAGAGATGGCAGACTGCTGCAGAGGAGGAGACCTTACACCCGACGCACTTACAAGGAAAAGCAATCATATCTGAACTTGTCCGATAACACGTGTTTTAGGAGGCTGCGCTTCCGAAAGGAGGTCATCGCTGAGATATGCCAGCTCATCTGCAGCCTACTAGCACCTTCAGGTCCGCACTGCACATTGAGGTAAAGATTTCTGTGGCACTTTCCTTCTACACATCGGGCTCCTTTCAGGCCTCAGCTGGTGACATTTGTGGTATCTCTCAGCATGCCACACATTGCTCCATTCGGCAGGTGACTCAAGCCCTTTACGGACAGGATGGACTTTATAAGCTTCCCTATGACCAGGGAAGCACAGACCGAGAGGGCTTTGGGTTTCTCACGAATAACAAACTTCCCCAAGGTGCAGGGAGCAATAGACTGTACGCACATCGCCCTGAGCGCATCTTTACAGGATACGGAGGTGTTTTGTAACTGAAACGGTAGCTTGTTGTTGACCACAAGCAAATAATCATGGCAGTAAATGCTAATTTTCCAGGCACATCTTGCGTGAGAGCACTGTCTCTGACCTGTTTAACAGTCAGCCACAAGGTCATGGTTGGATGCTGGGGGAATAAAGGATATGGCCTTGCCAGCTGGCTCATGACCCCCCTGTATAATCCCCAGACGGAAGCCGAGAAGCTCTAAAATGAAAGCCATATAGCCACACGCAATATCGTCGAAAAGACAACTGCAGTGCTGAAGCAGCGCTTCAGATGCCTGGACCACTAAGGAGGCAGTCTACAATACCAACCTGACCAGTTTGCTGAGTTTATTGTGGTGTGCTGCATGTTGCATAACTAGCTCTAAGGAGAGGACAAAACAATTGCCAGATGGGGCTGCCAGTCCACCTCAGGAGAGAGGACAAGAGGAAGACGAGGAGGAGGAGGATGACGAGGATCTCGGCGAGGACAACCAGCCTGGTGATGAATCCATGCCCCCATGCTGCCGCCCACCCCACCCCCCCGCCCCAAAACTGAAAAAGCCCCGTGGGCGTTAAGCAGCTGCAAAACTCTTGCGTCAGCAGCTCATAAATGAATGTTTTGCATGACAGTTACAGTTACGGAAAGACAACAGTTGCAGTTGCGTTACATTTCATCCTTGTCTGGCCTGGCCTGGCCATTGTTTTCCAACAATTTTATTCATGTTTTACCTTACCCTACGTTATTAGAAGATACTGCACAACAATTGTAAAATTCAATAAAATATTTAAATAATTTAACACATTATTTTGCCCCACCCCCACCAGTCACCCAACAATAAATTAAAAATACAACGACACCCACCTCCCCACCTGCGGCACGCTTCCCTCCAGATCTTATAACCGCCCCCCGCCCGTGTCCTAGCCCGCCGTTGTAATCGGGTAATGGGACGAAGACGACTTGCAGCCTGGGACCTCAAGTCCTGCTGCTGCTGTGGGGGGGGGAGGGGGGGGAGGGGCTAACGGTGGCAGCACCCTCTCGGGGTGGAGGAGCAGAAGACGTTTCGGAATAGCCAGAAGGAAGTTCTTCCTCCTGACTCGCATCTGTGCCGGCACCCTGGGGTGCAGTGCCGTATCCCGACAATATCGCATGCCGCAAGGCATGGACAGCGGCGGTCTGTTGGCCCATTGCCACAATCATGCGCACCATACCCTCCAGGACATTGTGCCAATGTTCCCGGTCAACCTGCCAACTCTCGATTGAGCTCAATGTTCTCCCTGCACAGTGCGACCATGTCCTCGTTCGGACCTGCCCGTCGCAGCACGTGCCGACCTCACTGACTCAACCTCCGTGGGGTCGGCGTTGGACGCCTTGGGGTCGAAGACGACGAAGTGGCCGCAGGTACAACAGATGCCGGGATGCAAGGGGCATCCTCCTCGGTCTCCAGGATTTCCTCCTCTCCCTCTGTGGTCTCCTCCTTGGCACCCGTGGTGATGATCACCTGTAAGGGGACAGGGACAGGTGTGGCCTCCCTTTGCACCTGTTGAGTTGGGTGACCTGCAAAACATAATTGAGCTCATTAGAACAGAAAGGTACACATGATTCTTGGGCTGCGCTGGCATACGTGGGAGCAGCACTACTACAATAAATGTGACCGAGATACGTTACATATTAATACATCATATGGTAGCAACATCCCCACTGACACCTGGGAGTCCCTGGCCAAAGATTGCTCGAAGTAGAGGAAGTACATCCGGGAGGGTGCTGAGCACCTCGAGTCTCGTCGCCGAGAGCATGCAGAAATCAAGCGCAGGCAGCGAAAAGAGCGTGCGGCAAACCTGTCCCACCCACCCCTTCCCTCAACGACTATCTGTCCCACCTGTGACAGGGACTGTAGTTCTTGTATTGGACTGTTCAGCCACCTAAGGACCCATGTTAAGAGTGGAAACAAGTCTTCCTCAATTCCGAGGAACTGCCTATGATTGATGACATCTATGTGGAATTCACTGCCCCAGACAGTTGTAGAGGCTGGATCAGTGACTATATTTGAGGCAGAGATAGACCTCTGAATGATAAGGGAGTGAAGGGTTATGGGGAGCGGACAGGGACGTGCAACTTAGCCCTACATCAGATCAGCCATGACCTTATTATATGTCAGAGCAGACTTGAGGGGCCAGATGGCCTGCTCCTGTTTCTTATGATCTTATGTTGTTAACCTTAGAGTAGCACAGAAGCTGCATGCATAACGTGACATCATTCGTATATTATAATGAAATGCCGTTACATTACTTTAAATTAACACTGCTTTACACATTACTCAGGAAGGGTTCGGTACCACCACGGGTGGTGGCCAAGCGACTGTGGGTGCCCACAAGTGCTGCCGCCTTTTTCTCGATGTCACTGAGCAGGACAAGCTGAGCAGGGCCTCCTCCGGGAGTGCGCCTCCACTCACTCCAATTCTTAGATATCTTCCTCTGCAAATGTGACAAGAGCATGGCATTAGCTAATTGACTAGATACTATCATGGAAAGACAACAGGTTCCAACGTTATACGCTAATACAGTTTGTATCACAATTGATGCATGGTTATAACATCTACATTCAGATAAAATATTTCATAAGATCGTGTTTAGGATCTAATGCTTGACATAAAACATCTTGATTACAATCTCCATGAGGGCCCCCGGGGGGCAGGATCAGGACCGCTGGTGAGCTCGGCAATGACAGGAGTTAATGTCCCAAAGTGTCCCAGGGCAGACAGTGAGCCAGGGCAGCTCTCCCCCAGTCCAGGCTGGCTCACTGTGTAAGTGACAGCAGCCAGAGAGATTGACACAGTCTGGGTGAAGGTGACCGGACCCCTCAGTGCTCACTTGTGCCCCATCCACCAACGTAACCCAAAAGGAGACGGTGCCAAAATTAGATTTAAAAAGGGGGCAGGTTCCGAGCCCTGTCCAGATCTTAGCAGGGAATATATGCAAGAATACCCAGCTTAATTTCAATCCGGGAGATTTACATATTCTGTGGATCATTACAATTTAAAATCAATTTAATACTTACTCTTGCCGAAGCTGTTCTAGCGCTTGTGGCAGTGGTCCAACCCTCCTCGCCTCATGGGACGCCAACGAGACTATCATTTGGTACGCCCGGGGTGGAGGTTTCCCACGCCCACCCCGGGTTAATTGGACCCACCATGAGTGCAGCTCCTGGACAAGGGCCTCGTTGGCCTCGTTGGCCTCGTCGGAGAAGGGTTTGGCCCTCCTTCTCCCCTCTACATCCTGGCCACTCTCTGCCGACTCTTGCTCCTGATTCGACATTTTTGCAAAATTGATCTCTACTCTGTCTCTCTCTCTCTCTCTGTATCACCTCCGTCTCTCTCTCTCTCTCCTTCCCTTTGCCTTCTGCGCATGCCTAGATGACCCCTGACCTCCCGAATCGTGGGAAACCGTCTTTGCAAAATAAAGACGCATGCACAGAAGGCCGTTGCTTGGGATGCTAGACTTCCACATCGCTGAGGCCCATCTCACATCGCTGAGTTATCGCGCCCCCCCCAAAAAAGCCGAAAGTAGCGATCAGAAAAATGGGCAATCTTCCAGCGAGCCTGAATGTTGAAACATCGCTAAGGCTGGAACATCGCCCATATTTTGGGCAAAAGCCAGCTAAGTGCAAAGTCTAGCCCTCTAGAGTGTTTCCACTTGTGGGTAAGAGCATAACTAGAGGCCAGCAATATAAGATAGTCACCAAGAAATCCAATAGGGAATTCAGAAGAAACTTCTTTACCCAGAGAGTGGTGAGAATGTGGAACTCGCTACCACAGGGAGTGGTTGAAGCGAATAGCATAGATGCTTATAAGGGGAGGCTATGAGGGAGAAGAGAATGTAGGGTTATGCTGATTGTTAGATGAGGAAAGACAGGAGGAGGCTCGAGTGTTGCATAAATGCCGGCATGGACTGGTTGAGCCGAATGGCCTCTTTCTGTGCCGTATATCCTGTGTAATGAGGAAATCCATCAGCATGCAACTGCCATGCAGGACCCAGCAACGAGCTGAGAAGCAGCACTGGCAGAGGCCTGGGGCTGAGGCGACTGCTCACCCTCTTTGCCCTAGGAGCTGTGTAACCCACTGACCCCCAGACGGAGAGGAAGAAGGAAAGAAAGAGTCCAATATTAACGTCGTGCCCAGAACGGAAAACAGGAAGCAGATGTTGCTGCCAGTACTGACTCTTGTGTTGTGAAGCAGATTGTATTCTGAGATTGTATGGAAACAAGGTGTGGAAAGTACACAGGAGAGAATACAATATAATATCGGCCTGGTCTTTTTATTTGTTCATCACACAGTAAGCTGAAGGAAAAATGCTTCCATTGTATAAACAAAAAAATATTACAGAGGTTTGAGAACAAAGAATTGTTAGTTTGATTTCTGGCTGATCCATCTAATGAATGTGTTGCACTGAATGGGATCATATGACAGCCCACCTGGTGAGCTTTTCTCTCTCATCCACGCTGGTCACAGCACTTGGCTGTTCACCATATTTGCCAAAAACCAAAAGGGCCAAAATTCGGTTGCTAATGCCAGCTGTTAGAGAATTCGTTTCTGGTTTTTCAAGGGCATAAATGTGCAACGCCATGATTTTTAGGCGGCAAAACTGAATTTTGTGGCAAATGCCGCCTGGCGTTAAAATCTGCACTCAGCCGGTGTTACCGCCTCAAAATCAGCGATACCGAATTTCGACCACACAGTTTTTGGGAGGGCGATTCACTGGCTCCTGATCAAGAGAATGCTACGTGGCCTACCTCAACATGCCCACTTTTTCTCTGTCAGAATTTATAATGGGGATTGACTCTGTAAACTGGTCACTCTGTGATGACACCCTCCTCCTGCCAGTGGCTCCCAACCATTTGACCAACAGACGGGCCAATATTTCAAATATATTTGCTGACTGTTACTGGCCGCGCACTCCTTCATTTAAACCATTTTCTGTATGGATATCACAAATGTCTTAACCTTTCTCCAGTTTTTAATTTCTTCGCTCATATGCCGGCCGCGTTGCTCTCCCACTTCTCAGTCTTGGTCTACTCCTTCTGTTACTAATGCAGAACATTATCTTAACATGTCTACATCTAACTGCTTAATGTTTGTCTCGCATTTGAGCCCTGTCCATTCGTTAATCTGCCTCAGATAGTGAATAGTATCAAGGCAGAGCCAGAATAAGAATTCTTGGGCTGCCATGGGCAGTAGGAACATTCAGGCCTCTTCGCAGGCTCACACAAAACCCCAACTCCACCCCACAATCTAGTAAAATAGATGAAGCAATATGCCCATAGAATATTGGCACACTGCTGTCAGTATTTATATTGTAATGGCCTCCCACCTTGCGCCCTCCGTAAACTTGAGCTCATGTAGAACTCTGCTGCCTGTGTCCTAACTCGCGCTAAGTCCCGCTCACCCTTCAACCCTGTATTCGCTGACCTACATTGGCTCCATGCCCACCAACACCTCAATTTTAAAATTCTCAACCTGGTTTACAAATCCCTCCCTGGCCTCACCTCCTCCCTATCTCTGTAACATCCTCCAGCCCCACATCCAATGGTGCCATTAAGCTGCGAGGCCGCGCAGTCATGCAGCGGTCTGGGGGTCCCGCACAGGCTGGCTCACCAGATGTTGAATGGGTCTCACAGGTTGTTAAAGGGACAACACACCCAAAAAACTGAGAGGGAACATCGCCTACAACCCTTCGAGATTCTGGCCGCTTGAGCATCCCTGATTTCCTTTGCTCCACCATTGGCGGCCGTGCCTTCAGCTACCTGGGCCCTAAACTCTGGAACTCCCTCCCTAAACCTCTCCACCTCTCTCTCCTTCATTAAGACGCTTTTTAAAACCTACCTCTTTGACCAAGCTTTTGGTCGCCTGTCCTAATATCTCCTTATGTGGCTCAGTGTCAAATTTTGTTTGATAATGTTCTGGTAAAGTCCCTTGAGATGTTTTACTGCGTTAAATGCATTGCATAAATGCATGTTGTTATACTGTCGGTATTTATACTGTAACAAATCTGTTGACTGTGTCTCGCCCCTTTCGGACAGTATTTTTAAATGCTGGAATATTATTCTCTAGGGCTGTATGCAGCTTTTTCTACATTACCATGTACCCATGTTTAGATAGGTACAGGGTCCCATGTTTAGATGGGTACAGAACCCCATGTTTGGATGGGTACAGGGCCCCATGTTTAGATGGGTACAGGGCCCCATGTTTAGATGGGTACAAGACCCCATGTTTGGATGGGTACAGGGCCCCATGTTTAAATGGGTACAGGGCCCCATGTTTAGATGGGTACAAGGCTCCATGTTTAGATGAGTACAGGGCCCCATGTTTAGATGGGTACAGGGCCCCATGTTTGGATGGGTACAGGGCCCCATGTTTAGATGGGTACAGGACCCCATGTTTGGATGGGTACAGGGCCCCATGTTTAGATGGGTACAAGGCCCCATGTTTAGATGGGTACAAGGGCCCATGTTTAGATGTGTATAGGGCCCCATGTTTAGATGGGTACAGGGCCCCATGTTTAGATGAGTACAAGGCCCCATGTTTAGATGGGTACAAGGCCCCATGTTTAGATGGGTACAGTGCCCCATGTTTAGATGGGTACTGTGATATCTTCACAGAGCGCAGCACACACAGCTTCCTAACATGCTGGCTGCTCTCTCAGAACTCTCCGGAAAGCTGCCTGTTGTTTAATGATTAACTATGCAGCTGCAGTACACAATACGTCCACATCCACAGCGTGGAGCTACAAGCATTACAAGCTTACAGACATTACACTTCTCCCTCCTTAATGACAAAGCCATCATAACAAACATCATAAATAACTTTTATTTTTATACATATTTACAAATTTAACTTTACCACTTGTTTTCTGTTTTGAAGAGGATACCATCGCTCTCGAACAGAACCTTCCAAACATGGTGTTGATTTTACACTCATTTGAGGCTCATCCTGAGGAACATTTTCCTCCATGGAATTTCCTTGATTTTCATTTGCACTCACTCTAACTTCAGGCTCTTTGTTTCCCTGACTCGGACTCAGACTTTCATTCTGATTCTCTCCTGGATTTGTTTCCAGTGGATGTAGTGGATTACATTGGATTTAGCATTTGCTACTGATATTTCAAAACTACCTGAAAAAGTCAGAAATAATTGAATTATTCCCACCTTCAACTCCTTCCATGTCTGTAGTTAAAATATGATCAATATGGACAAACCTAACCTGTCCATTATCAAAAATCTTTACCAAATATGTGCGAGGACCACATATCTTCACCACTTTTCCGGGTAACCACTTTAACCATTTATGGTGATAGTTCTTCACTCTCAACCTTCTGGTTTAATTTCGCTCTCCTCTCTTTTACTCTCCCATTATTGTGATTCTCTTTTTGTCTTAATTGTGTCTCTTCTACAGACTGTGCCAAATTTGGCTTTAACAATGAGAATCTGGTTCATGGCTGTCGTTTGAGAAGCAACTCTGCTGATGTTCTACCTGTAGTTGTATGAGGAGTATTTCGATATGTAAACAAAAAATTAGCCAATTTGTGATCCAATGACAACTGTCATTTTCTTGGATTTGGATCTAACATTTGTTTTATGAGGGCACGTTTGACAATTTGTACAGTGCGCTCTGCTGCACCATTCGAAGCACGGTGATATGGTGGAACCTTGGTGTGTTTCACATCATTTTTGCTTGTGAATTGTGCAAATTCTTCTGAATGCAATTGTGGTCCATTATCCAAAACTATTTCTTCAGGGAGGCCAAATGCAGAAAATAATTTTCGTAAAATGTCCAATGCTTTACTTGTTGTTATTTTCCACATGGAAACACCTCAACCCACTTTGAATGGCTATGAATTACAATGAACAATTGTTATCCTTCTAACTCAGCAAAATCAATATGTAGCCTTTGCCACACCCTAGGAGGCCATTTCCATGGCTGTAATGGTACTGGTGGTGGTTGCTTGCTTACTGATTGACATGTCGTATACTGACTCACGATGTACTCTATATCTTTATCAAGACCTGGTCACCATAAATAACTGTGTGCAAAACTCTTGGTCGGGCGCATTCCCAGGTGCTGGTCATGGAGGTCTCCTAATAATTTGGACCTGAATTTATTTGGTATAACCACTCTTGCACCCCACATGATACAATCTTTATCGACTGATAATTCATTCCTACGAATGAAAAATGGATGTGTATCTTTGTCGGTTACCTGATTTGGCCATCGATTTGCAATATACTCATACACCTTTGACATCACTGGGTCACGTTTGGTTGCTCTATTAGTCTCTTCAGCTATGACTGGCAGTTCATCAATGTATGAAAAATAAAACACTTCTTCCCTATCGGGTGTAACCTGTGATGGGGAAGGCAATCTAGACATTGCATCAGCATTACTGTGATCAGCTGATCATCTGTATTCAATATCATATGTATATGCTGACAAAATCAAAGCCCATCTCTGCATTCGGGCTGCAACTAATGTTGGAACTTGGGACTTTGGATGGAGGATTGCTGTTAGGGGCTTATGGTCCATAACAATGGTAAATTTACGACCATACAAGTATTTGTGAAACTTCTTGACCCCAAAAATTAATGCCAAAGCTTCCCTTTCAATTTGCGCATAATTTCTCTCACTGGCACTGAGAGTGCGTGAAGCAAAAGCAATTGGTCTCTCCTCCCACTACTTAATACATGAGACATTACTGCCCCAACTCCAGACGTAGAGGCATCACATGCTAGTTTAATCTCCTTAGATATGTCATAGTGAACTAACATGGTGCTCTCTACCAATTTGTTTTTACACTCCTTGAATGCTGTTTCGCATTCTTTTGACCACTTCCACTGGACCTGTTTTTTCAAAAGTTAATTCAGTGGATATGATACTGTAGCCAAATTTGGTAGGAACTTCCCATAATAGTTCAAAAGACCCAAGAATGAACGAAGTTCAGTGACATTCCTGGGAGTGGGTGCATTTCTAATTGCATCCAATTTTTCCATGGTTGGATGTAACCCATCTTTGTCTACTCTGTACCCTAAGTACTCCACTGAGTTTTTAAATAACTCACACTTACGAGCAGATACTCGTACTCTGTGCTTCTCTAGCCGTTTGAGAACTTCATTCAATATTTTATTATGAAATTGCCTATTTGGTGCTGAAATTAGTATGTTATCCAAATAACATACTACCCCTTCAATACCTTGCAAAATCTGGTTCATCACCCCTTGGAATATGGCAGGGGTGGAAGACACTCCAAACGGTAGTCTATTAAATTGATATAGACCTAGATGAGTATTTATAGTCAAACATGACTTGGACTCCTCATCTAGTTCAAGCTGTAAGTAGGCATTCGTAAGGTCCAGTTTTGAGAAGATCTGACCACCTGTCAGTGTTGTGAATAAATCTTCTATATTCGGCAATGTATTTGGGACATTACCCTCTAGAACCTGGTTTACGGTTACTTTATAATCACTACACAATCTTACCTTACCATCAGACTTGGGTACAACAACAATGGGTGTAGCCCAATTACATCGATCTATCTTACAAAGAATGTTCTCAGTCTCTAGTCTTTTGAGTTCTTGCTCAACTTTCTCCTTGAGTGCATATGGTACAGAACGTGGCTTGTAGTAAACCGATGTAGCGTCCTCTGTACCCTGACACTCGCCTTGATGCCTTGGATCGGACTGCCCGTTTCGCAGAACACCTTCGGATACTGCTTGATAACCTCTTCCGTTGACGAAAATCTCGCTTCCACACAGAAAATCTTACTCCAATCCAGCTTCAGTGAGCTCAACCAATTTCTTCCTAGTAAAGCAGTCTTGTCTCTTTTCACTACTATTCGAGGCAAGTTCTGAAATTGATCTTTATATTTCACCGGTACGGTGATATGGCCTACTAAAGGAATTTTCTCTCCCGAGTAGCCTCGCAGCTCTATCTTGGATTTCTCCAGTTGAAAATCACGCAATTTGTCGCGGTACAGTGACTCCGGTAATACACTCACAGAGGCACCCGTGTCAATTTCCATTGGTATCTTGAATCCCGCAACATCTATGTGGATTTTGATGCTTTCCGAATCGCTGTCCGTTAACCTCGTGCTCCTGATGACGTGTAACTCTAACATCTCCTCGTCCTGTTGTTGTTCTTCCATGCTATGAAATCTCTTTGGATTTCGACTCATAGCTTTGAACGCTGGACTCATAGCTTTAAAAACTGGTTTACCCTTCAGTCGGCATGCCTTCGCAAGATGCCCAGTCTTTCTGCAGAAGAAACATTCTGCCTTCACGTATGGACAACTTTGAGCAATGTGTTGTCCCAGGCACCTATAGCACGACTTCGACGCTCTGGTAGAATTTCCAGTTTCTGAGACTTTTGGCCATGGCTGTCTTTTACTTTGAACCTGCAGGTGATTTACCTCGGTTGACTGACAACCGTAATCATTATTTAATTCAGCCATACTCATCGACCTCGCTGTTTGACAAGCAATCTCAAAAGTTAAGTCATCTATCGTCAATAACTTCCTTCTGATCGCATCATTTTTTCACCCCACAAACAAACCGATCCCGTAATGCTCGGTTTTGAAAGTTTCCAAAATTACAGTGCATCGATAGCTTTTTTAACTTTCATCCGCCTTTTGATTCTGAATCCCAAAACGATAGCTTTCAGCAATTTCTAACGGTTTGGGGTTATAGTGCTGCTTCAGCTTTGTTAAAATCTCTTTAAGCGTTGTGTCCTTTGGCTCGTCAAAGCAGATTTACAAGGGTTTCGTATAATGCTGGACCTGCCACTGATAAGAAGATCGCTTTCTTACGTTCCAACACAGCCTGGTTCTGAACTGCATTGTCTGGAGCTTTGATTATGTTATTTGCAGTGAATTACATTTCTAGTCGATCCACATACGCTTTAAAACGTTCCCGGTCATGTCTATATTCACCCAAATATCCGATTACACCTGCCATTTTTAATCTCTAGCTGTTCATACTGTGTACTGTTTTCTTACCTCGGATTTTGTAGCTTTTTTTTCAAAGACAGAAACTTCCAAAGTCTTCTGTTGGTTGGCTGAATCCTTCACCAATAAAATGTAAGCATTAAACATCCGAAAAATCATCCCATCCTCGTCGCCAAATGTGACATCTTCACAGAGCTCATCACACACAGCTTCCTAACATACAGGCTGCTCTCTCGGAACTCTCCGGAAAGCTGCCTGTTGTTTAATGATTAATTATGCAGCTGCAGTACACAATACATCCACATCCACAGTGTGGAGCTACAAGCATTACAGACATTACAGGTACAGAGACCCATGTTTGGATGGTACAGAGACAGTAAACCCAGATGTTCATCTGCCCCGGATCAAGGGGCTCACTTCTCTCTGCTGTCTCTGCTTCACACTCTGCGCACACTGTCGCTGTCCTCGTCTCCTGCCCCTTGCACTTCAACAGGACAGTGAACTCATAGGCCTGACACACCGACAACATCAAACAGCAGCTGCAAGGTGCTGCCCTTTATGTATTGGTGGCTTGTTCTGGACTTAGACTTTTATGGAGCGGCGCAGGTCCAAATGGGCAGATGGGCAGGTGGAAGTTGTGGATATTAGAGCCATGGCATCGACCCGCCCTAACTCTCTAAATTACACATGGCTGCCTCTTGGAGGGCAGCTCATTGTCCAGCGTGTCCGCAAATTCAATGCAATCGATGCCGGGGTGCTTCTGGAGTAGCCTCCTCCCCCTTGGCCCAAATTCCTGACACCCGCCACAACAAAGACGCAAAAACAGAATTACGCTCTCCCAAAGCCAGGAATTTCAGAGCCGAGCTTCCCACATTATACCACTGCCACCTTTAGATTGCTCCAAATGACTCCCTGAATGAGACCAACATTGTAAAGATGGATCTTCAAAGACCTTGCCCAACTCAAATAATTGGTGCAAGGAGCTCCTCGCAAAACTAGTTCTATCTGCATTGTCATCACTAAATAGACTGAGCAGAAATGGGCAGCATTCAATTAGGCATGGCCAGCCAATCAATTGTGGCAGCTATCGTCATCATCATAGGCAGTCCCTCGAAATCGAAGAAGACTTGCTTCCTCTCTAAAAGTGAGTTCTCAGGTCCAATACAGGAATTATAGTTTCTGTCACAGGAGGAAGGGGCGGGTGGGACAGGTTTGCCGCAAGCTCCTTCCGCTGCCTGCACTTGATTTCTGCATGTTCTCAGCGATGAGATTTGAGGTGCTCAGCGCCCTCCCGGATGCTCTTCCTCCACTTAGGTCTTGGGCTAGGGACTCCCAGGTGTCTGCCATTGGCAGCTATGCAAAGGCCTTATTGGTACAAATCAACAAACAGTGCAGAATTGAAGTGCAATTCACACTGCAAACTCTTGTCCACTGGGATTTGGACGAGTTCACCAATTTCACTTCAGATCCTTAACTCTTGTCGGAAAGAGGAAATTCTGATCTTTTCTCTCTGGCAATAGTTTTGTGTCAGAGCAGAATTTAGATCACCGAGACAATGAGACACTGCACGAGCACAGACCCTGTGAAAGCTACATAGCAAATTGTACCAGTTGGGATTTCATCCTTAACTGGGCATGTAGGTGTCAGCCATCACTTAGTGTTCGCACTTTCGCCCCCTTTCGAATCAGAAAGTTATGAGTTCAAGTCCCACTCCAGAGACTTGAGCACAAAATCTCAGCCAACACTCCAGTGCAGTACCAAGTAGGTGCTACATAGTTGGAGGTGCTGTTTTTTGGATGAGACATTAAACCAAGGCCTCGTCTGCCCTCTCAAGTGGACGTAAAAGATCCTATGACACTACTCAAAGCGCAGGGGAGTTCTTCCAACCGACATCACTAAAACTGATTCTCTATTCATTATCTCACTGCTGTTTGTGGGAGCTTGCTGTGCGCAAAATAGCTGCCACGTTTCCTACATTACAACAGTGACTACATGTCAAAAGTACCTCATCGCTTTGGGACATTTTGAGGTTGAGAAAAACACTATATAAATGCAAGTCTTTCTTTATAAGCAATCAGTAAGTGAATCAGTTCAAAAATATAGTATACTATGGAAGTACAAATAAAATCATAGAGAAGCAGAGGGTGGGAGCATTCCTCCTGGGAAACCCCCCTACATCTTATCTGACTTTAACACACAGCCGATAAGGAAGTGGACTCCGGGTAATTCCATATTTGGCTTCCGTGTAGCTTGGCCTCGGCTCATTTTCCGGGAGAAGAAATATGAAATGTTGCAGCATGGACGTGAAGAACAGGAAAAGTTTGGTCTTTGCCAACTGTTTCCCCAAGCACACACGGCGACCTGCGGGTGAGGAGCAAGAGTATTTAGTGCCCGCGGGAGAGAGGCCAGATCACTGCGGGGTCACACTGATCAAACACCAACGGGTTCTCATGCGTATTATCACGTTGTTGTTATACTGCTGCCGCCATGCCAGTGTCATCAGCTCCCAATGCCCTGCTCTGGGAATGCTATGCAGTAAACCGGCCAAATTCGCTGAGGCTGGCAGAAGGGAAGGTCCAATTTTCACTGGGATCTTCCCAACCTCGAGCCTGAATGGAGCCAGCAGGTTTACCTCGGTGTTGCCGCAGGTTGTGTGCTTCCCTCGTGCTGCAACGCAAAAGTAGTTCTCAATTCTTAATGTAATTCTGAGAAGAAGATGGTCATAAATTCCTATTTATCCGCAAAATTATCTGAAAATATACAGCTGTTTATTCCATTTTTCAAACCAAAAGTTACTTTTTAGAAACTTGCTTGTCCTTAGGGGCTTTGACAGCTGTCTTAAAGTCAGCTCTAAATTTATGACAATTTTACATACCCCTCCAAGAGCCTGGAGCAGGGGTAGGATCGCCCATCACTACCTCCCCCCCTCCAACCTCACCCCACCAACAGCCCCTCCCCCATCCCACAGACCCCCTCAATCCCCCCTCCCCGAGCCCCCCTCCACACATCATCATCCTAGGCAGTCCCTCGGAATCGAGGAAGACTTGCTTCCACACCTAAAGTGAGTTCTTTGATGGCTGAACAGTCCAATACAACTATTTTTGTAGAAAACAATAAATCAATTAAATCGTGCCCCAGTACAAGAACCACAGTCCCTGTCACAGGTGGGACAGATAGTCGTCGGGGGAAGGCGATGGGTGGGCGGGACTGATTTACCACACGCTCCTTCCGCTGCCTGTGTCTGATCTCATCACACTCGCAGCGTTGAGTTTCAAAGAGCTCAACTCCCTCCCGGATGCACTTTCTCCACCTAGGGCGGTCTCCGGCCAGGGTCTTCCAGGCGTCAGTGGTGATGTTGCACTTCACCAGGGAGGCTTTGAGGATGTCCTTGTTAACGTTTCCGCTGCCCAACTTTGGCTCGTTTGCCGTGAAGGAGATCCGCATATAGCAGTTGCTTAGGGAGTCTCGTATCTGGCATACGAACTAAGTGGCCTACCTAGCGAAGCTGATCTAGTGTGATTAGTGCTTCAATGCTGGGGATGTTAGCCTGGGCGAGGACACTGATGTTAGTGCGTCTGTCCTCCCAGGGAATTTGCAGGATCTTGCGGAGATATATCTCCAGCGACTTGATGCGTCTTCTGTAAGTCGTCCATGCCTCTGATCCATATAGGAGGGCGGGAATTACTGCAGCCCTGTAGACCATGAGCTTGGTGGTAGGTTTGAGGGCTTGGTCTTCGAACACTCTTTTCCTCAGGCGGCTGAAGGCTGCACTGGCGCACTGGAGGTGATGTTGAATCCCCGCATCAATGTCTGCCTTTGTTGATAAGAGGTTCCCGAGGTATGGGAAGTGGTCCACGTTGTCGAGTGCCGTGCCGTGAATCTTGATGACTGGGGGGCAGTGCTGTGCGGTGAGGACAGGCTGGTGTAGGACCTTTGTCTTACGGATGTTTAGCGTAAGGCCCATGCTTTCATATGCCTCGGTGAATACATCGACTATATCCTGAAGTTCAGTATCTGTATGTGTGCAGACGCAGGGGTCATTCACGTTCTGCAGTTCAACGAGAGGTTTGGGCAGCCCCCCCACTCACAGCCCCCCCCTACCCCAGGCATTGGAAGAGCCCCCTTTCTCGGTGCTACTTTCAGCCCCACTTTCCTAATTCACTTGCTTCTTAAATAAAACTAAAACTTATCTCCCGTCCTCTCCAAGAGATCATTGAAGACTTGCTGTTTCTTCCCCGCACCCTACCCAGGAGGAGGCTAACTGCCCTGCCCATATAGAGATGCGGCTAGCCATCCATTACTAATTCACAGTTGCATATTTTGGTACATATAATGATCCCTTGAATTCTACATTACCCGCGGAGAATGGGAGGAAGGCTTCCGGCTTCACAAACTTCCCCTCCGCGTTGAGGAAGTGATCCGGATTGAACCGATGCGGAGTCGACCAAACGTTTTCATCAAACAAGACGGAGGTAAGGTTTGGAATGATGACTGTTCCCTAAAAAGCATTTAAAGACACACATTATCAAGATTATATCTGTAATAGGCCATCGTGGCAATAAGGAGGAGCCTGCTACTTTTATTCTGGGTGTGAGATATTGACTCCTCTGGGTTGAGGACCATAATTCCTAGTCCAGAGTGCTGATCTCTCCTGTCATGGACAGATGGCATTCAAACAAGTTACTATTTAAATGGAGAAAAATTGCAAAGTGCTGCAGTACAGCGGGACCTGGGGGTAGTTGTGCATGAAACACAGAAGGATAGTGTGCAGGTACAGCAAGTGATCAGGAAGACCAATGGAATCATGGCCTTTATTGCAAAGGGGATGGAGTATAAAAGCAGGGAAGTCTTGCTACAGCTGTACAGGGTATTGGTGAGGCCACACCTGGAATACTGCGTGCAGTTTTGGTTTCCATATTTACGAAAGGATATACTTGCTTTGGAGGCAGTTCAGAGAAGGTTCACTAGGTTGATCCCGGAGATGAGAGGGTTGACTTATGAGGAAAGGTTGAGTAGGTTGGGCCTCTACTCATTGGCATTCAGAAGAATGAGAGGTGATCTTATCGAAACGTATAAGATTATGAGGGGGCTTGACAAGGTGAATGCAGAGAGGATGAGGGAGACTAAAACTAGAGGGCATGATCTTAGAATAAGGGGCTGCCCATTTAGAACTGAGATGAGGAGAAATTTCTTCTCTCAGATGGTTGTAAATCTGTGGAATTTGCTGCCTCAGAGAGCTGTAGAAGCTGGGACATTGAATAAATGGAAGACAGAAATAGACAGTTTCTTGAGCGATGGGGGGATTAGAGGTTATGGGGAGCAGGCGGGGAAGTCGAGCTGAGTCCATGATCAGATCAGCTATGATCTTATTGAATGGCGGAGCAGGCTCGAGGGGCCTTATGGCCTATTCCTGCTCCTATTTCTTATGTTCTTATGTTAAACCACACCCTATCAGACTGTAATGTATGCACCTGTGAGTATGTTGGAGCTGTTGAGTGGGAGTGGCTTAGCCAGTTATGTGATGTTCACAAGACTCAATAAAACCCCAGCCAGTTGGGTTCAAGGGATCCACGATGAGGCAGGTGGTTGTGAGCCTGGTGGATAAACTGGTAATGTGTAATATGATTGTCAAACCTTTGCTAATAAACCAACTAGTTCTTAATATCAATTTGTTGCTATGACTTCTTAAAGCAAAGAACCTGTGAAGGAAATACATTAGCGAGACCAAGACTTGATTGTAAGATATCGCCTATTGACAGATATTAGAAGTTAGAATTAAGAAGCTTATTTTACATGTCTTTAATTAATGAATAACCTTTATGTTTGTAACTTCTTTTATATGCATTGATTGTATGTAAAACTCGCTTATAAATGATAGAAAAGGGCCGTATAACATAAAATGGGTTTTAAACTGGAGAAAGGCTAAGAAGCGAAGCTTGATGGTAAATGAACCATCCTAAGTGGCCAGGGCAATGTGTTGAACTTGGTACAGAATAACAAAGAACATCAGGTTCTACTTAGCTCGACATACTTTATCAGTAGAAAGGCAGTGTATCTTGAGAATGTTTAGGCTAGTGGGAGGTACGGAGATTAGCGGGACTGCCTAGGAGATGGAACGTACCCTTTTCAAGGTTTCAAAGCTCGGCCATTGAAAACATGAGATGTACCAGGACTCATTTTGCTAGCTTGCCATGTTGGCTCAAAAGGGTATAAAGAAAGCAACTCTTCAACTGGGAAGGCAGTGCAAATCAAGACAACAGGAAGAAAAAATCTTCAGAAGGAAAAGAGGATAAGGAGTCGGCACTATGGTCGCTCGAGAGAACGCTATCGGGAATCCGGCTGTGACTTTCATTTATTAAGTATTACTTTTTGTAACAGAATGTAATTTACTTGATAAATCTCTGTTGTGTTTACTCAATATGCCTGCATTAAAAGCATTTGTTATAATCTGAACAAGAGTCTCCTAGTTTGAATTAAATAAATCCTGAGAATGGTTGAATTGCTATAATTAGCAAAGTGGCAAAAAGCTGCTACGTAGTTAAAAACTACAGGATGCTAACACTTTAGTCTTCTGGGCACTCGATGTGTGTCTGCAGTTCAATAGTCCCAGAAGTAACTTACAGATGAGCCCACTATACACCGAGAAACCTCTGCTCATCACCACATCTACCCGTTCCCAGTAATCCATAAGCAATGCCACAGGAGATCCACCACTATAAATAAAAACAAGAGGCCTCCTCCTCCCATCATGGGCTGCTCACTGACTGACATACAGGCTCATCTACCCCAGCAAAAGTATCTGTATTAGCAATAGGGAGCAGTGATGCTAACTCACAATCTTCCTATTTCCTATCATTAAGGGCTTCCAATGCAGTGAATGCCTTGAAAAAATCAACAATTATAACTGAGGACGAGCTGTGCTTTCAGAGACAGACAGGTCTTGTGGGGGTGGGTGGAGGTGGGGAGGC
Source organism: Pristiophorus japonicus (assembly GCF_044704955.1). NCBI lineage: Eukaryota > Metazoa > Chordata > Chondrichthyes > Pristiophoridae > Pristiophorus > Pristiophorus japonicus. Next base: position 54,524,595 of record NC_091992.1, read on the forward strand.
TGCATATCCAAGATTAATTCCAATCCGTACCTTAGGAATTGTATATCCCATGATCTCCGTAGCCCTGTCTGTTTGATGAGGAAGTGAAATTGGAGCAATATTTCCTAAGCATTGGGTTTCATGGATAACAGCATTGGTGTACGGCATATTGTCCCGGTCATCCAACATTGGCTTCCTCTCCTTCCCAACCACTCTGTCAATCTCTTCATGGACTTTAGCTGCAGAAGCAGAAAAAGAACAAATCCTGAGGATCAGTTGACAGAAAGAACTTGCATTTATATAGCAACTTTCACGGCCTCAAGATGTCCCAAAGCGCTTTACAGCCAATAAAGTACTTTTTTGAAGTGCAGACACTCTTGTAATGTTGAAAATACAGACAACCAATTTGCACAAAAGGATAAACTTGCTTTGGAGGCAGTTTAGAGAAGGTTCACTAGGTTGATTCCGGAGATGAGGGGGTTGACTTATGAGGAAAGGTTGAGTAGGTTGGGCCTCTACTCATTGGAGTTTAGAAGAATGAGAGGTTATCTTATCGAAACATCTAAGATTATGAGGGGGCTTGACAAGGTGGATGCAGAGAGGATGTTTCCACTTCTTATGTTCTTATCTTCTTTAATAATGCCATGGAATATTTTACATTAACCAGAAGGGGCCATAAGAACATAAGAAATAGGAGCAGGAGTAGGCCATTTGGCCCCTCAAGCCTGCTCCGCCATTTAATAAAATCATGGCTGATCTGATCCTAGCCATAATTCCACTTCCCCGCCCACTCCCCATAACCCTTGACTCAATTATCATTCAAAAATCTGTCTATCTCCACCTTAAATATATTCAATGACCCAGCCTCCCCAGCTCTCTGGGGTAGAGAATTCCAAAGATTCTCGACCCTCGGAGAAGAAATTCCTCCTCATTTCCATTTTAAGTGGGCGACCCCTTATTCTGAAACTATGTCCTCTAGTTCTAGATTCCCTCACGAGGGGAAACATTCTCTCTGAATCTTCCCTGTCAAGCCCCCTCAGAATCTTATACGTTTCAATAAGATCACCTCTAAGTCTTCTAAACTCCAATGAGTATAGGCCCAACCTGCTCAACCTTTCTTCATAGGACAACCCCTTTATCACAGGAATCAGGCTCGCGAACCTTCTTTGAACTGCCTCCAGAGCACGTATATCCTTCCTTAAATAAGAAGACCAAAACTGTACGCATACTCCAGGTGTGGTCTCACCAATGCCTTGTACAGATGTAGTAGAACTTTTCTATTTTTATACTCTATCCCCCTTGCAATAAAGGCCAACATTCCATTTGTCTTCCTAATTACTTGCTGTACCTACATGCTAACTTTTTGTGTTTCATGTACAAAGACCCCCAGATCCCTATGTACAGCAGCATTTTGTAATCTCTCTCCATTTAAATAAAAATTAGCTTTTTTATTTTTCCTACCAAAGTGGATAACCTCACATTTTTCCACGTTATACTCCATCTGCCAAATTTTTGCCCACTCACTTAGCCTATCTATATTCCTTTGCAGATTCTTTGCGTCCTCCTCACAACTTGCTTTCTCACCTATCTTTGCATCATCAACACATTACACTCGGTTCTTTCATCCAAGTCATTAATATAGATTGTAAATAGTTGAGGCCCCAGCACTGATCCCTGTGGCACCCCACTAGTTACAGTTTGCCAACCAGAAAATGACCCATTTATCCCGACTCTCTGTTTTCTGTTAATCCTCTATCCATGCTAATATATTACCCCCAACCACATGAACTTTTATCTTGTGCTGTTACCTTTTATGTGGCACCTTATTGAATACCTTCTGGAAATCCAAATATACCACTGGTTCCCCCTTATCCACGCTGCTCGTACATCCTCATAAAACTCCAGCAAATTTGTCAAATGAGTTTCCTTTCATAAAACCATGCTGACTCTGCTTGACTGCATTATGATTCTCTAAATGTCCTGCTACTACTTCCTTAAAGAAGGAATCCAGCATTTTCCCAATGACAGATGTTAGACCAACTGGTTTATAGTTTCCTGCCAGACAGGATCTTGGTAAATTGAAGGTAGATTTTATTCCCTGAATGAGGAAGACTGCAAGTTATGCAACCGACTAAGGTACAGGTGTATTATGAAGCTGGGAGTCATCTCTATGGACACCTGCATGACATAAGTCCATGTGTTCGTTACATATGTGCCAACCTAGAAAGTAAGTCAAAGCTGGCCAAAAGCTTAGAAAAAAGTGATACAACCCCAAACTCAAAAAAAGCCTCTGAATAGAAGATATGTGAAATCAAATTATAATTACACTGAAAATACATTGGGACACGGGTTTTGTAACTAAAGCTCTGGACGTATCCAATGTTCCTTCACTAAGAACATGAACTGCAACTGTGGAAGGTACAAGAATAATTTTCAAGGAGGGTCAGGAGTCAAGCTCCCCTTCTAGAAATTCTGGCCCAGTATCTGCTGTCAGACTGGTACCTTCTGGTGTTGTCGCAGTTTATGCAGTCAATGGGAGGGCACCTCATTTGCATGGGTCAGGAGGGCCCACCGAGTGCTTCTCCATCGCCCACATTCCCATTCATGCTAAATCTCCAGCAGCCCCCTCTCCCAACGCCATGAGGGAATTGCAGGGAGGATGAGTAATTTCTGCGTTCTGCTTTGCATGAATCCAATAGTAAGGGAGGCGGTGATCAGCTTGTAATAACCAGGTCAAGTATTGGAGTCTCTCTATAATGGTGTGGCCCGAGCTTCAACTCTGACACAGAGACACACAGTAGTACTTACACTGAAGGTCTGTGTGTAGCACCATGAAGACCAGGGCCCAGCGAAGGGTGGTGGAGGTGGTCTCTGTACCTGCAGTAAAGAGGTCATTAAGCGTCCCTAACAAATTGGATTCCAGGAAACCTGTCTTGGGATCGCCCTTTTTCTAAATGTAAGGAAAAAATATCAGTCAGGATAATACACTCTAAAAGGAATTATACAGAGCTGAAAGGATATTTCTGTTAACCTGGATGTTTCCCAGTGCACTGGATTGTGGGTTTCAGACTGTCCATCAATGGGAACACAAGAAATAGGAGCAGGAGTAGGCCATACGGCCCCTCGACCCTGCTCTGCCATTCAATAAGATCATGGCTGATCTTTGACCTCAACTCTATTTTCCACCAGATTCCCCATATCTCTCGTTTCACCTAGAGTCCAAAAATCTATCGATCTCAGCCTTGAATATACTCAATGACTCAGCATCTACAGCCCTCTGGGGTAGAGAATTCCAAAGATTCACAACCCTCTCACTGAAGAAATTCCTCCTCATCTCAGTCCTAAATGGCAGACCACTTATCCTGAGACTGTGCCTCCTAGTCCTAGACTCTCCAGCCAGGCAAAACAACCTCTCAGCATCTACCCTGTCAAACCCTCTCAGAATCCGACATACTTCAATGAGATCACCTCTCATTCTTCAAAACTCGAGAATATAGGCCCAATCTACTCAATTTCTCCCCATAGGACAACCCTCTCATCCCAGGGATCAATCTAGTGAACCGAGGGAATGAAGTTTGCCCGCACATCAGGCGTGGCTAGCTCTCTATTTTCAGCTGCTCCACTGCTTTTCACTGAGGTGTGCCAAGATTTTTCTGAGCTTAATCTGATTTTAAGAGGCATGGCAGGTTCCTCTGGAGGCTCAGTGTGTCACTGCACTGCCCAATGGGGGCTAGACTGTCTATCTCACATCGCTGAGCTAGTGCCCATATATTGCCCAAAACGGCATGCTATCGCCCATTTTGCACCAAAAAAAAAACATGCATGTGCAGAAGGCCGTTGCTAGGGAAGCTTTTGCCTTCCATATCGCTGGGCTATCGCTAGGCCGAAAATCGAGATCCAAAAAATGGGCGATGTTCCAGCGATCATGAAGACTGACACATCGCTAAGGCTGGAACATCGCTCATTTTTTGGGCAATAGCCAGCAAAGTGGAAAGTCTAGCCCCAGGAATGTTTCAGGTTCAACTCCTGGTCTATGCCATAGACTGTCCTCAACCAGAGCAGAATGATTCAAAGTACCCATTGCTGATCACGGTCAAACGATTCCTCCCCATGCTTAAAAATGTGCCAAAACCCATTCCATAGCGTTACAGAACGATAATTAAAAACACATACACACAATACTGCCTGGAATATGCTCCGGTATCCATTACATACCTTCTCCTGCTCCGCAAAGAAGGCATCAATGAAATCCCTGGGCTCATTTGGATCTCATAATTATTTGTGCTCCATGACTATGTCCTGTATAAAGTGGACAATAACCTCTTGATGTTTGAATATTTTGCGGTGTGGACCGGGGAGATGACGAATAAAGGGGAAGGCATTCAACAGCTGCAACAACCACAGGGTTTGAAATTAAATGCATTCATTTGCAACACGTTTTTGAGCTTGCGGAAAATAGTGAACGCAGAAATTCATTCCATTATATGTGCTACAGAAACAAAACTTGCATTTTATCAGGCTATCCCAGAACACTTTGCAGCCAATGAGGCACCTTTGGAGTGTGGACACCGTCGTAATGTGGGGAAATGCGGCAGCCATTTCGCACAGCAAGATCCCATAAACAGCAATGCAATAAATGACCAGATAATGTTTGTTTAGGTTTGTTGGTTGAGTGATAAATGTTAGCCCTATTATCAGCAAGGGCAGACATCGACAATGAGGTTCAACACCGCCTCCAGTGTGCCAGCACAGCCTTCGGCCGCCTGAGGAAGAGAGTGCTCGAAAATCAGGCCCTCAAATCTGGCACCAAGCTTATGGTCTACAGGGCTGTAGTGATACCCACCCTCCTGTATGGCTCAGAGACGTGGACCATATACAGTAAACACCTCAAATCGCTGGAGAAATAGCACCAATGATGTCTCCATAAGATCCTGCAAAGCCTCTGGAGGACAGTTGCACCAACATTAGTGTCCTCGATCAGGCCAACATCCCCAGCATCGAAGCACTGACCACACTCGACCAGCTCCGTTAGGCGGGCCACATTGTTCGCATGCCTGAAACAAGATTCCCAAAGCAAGTGTTCTACTCGGAACTCCTACACAGCAAGCGAGCCCCAGGTGGGCAGAGGAAACGTTTCAAGGACACCCTCAAAGCCTCCTTGATAAAATGCAACATGCTTACCGACACTTGGGAGTCCCTGGCCAAAGACCACCCTGAGTGGAGGAAGAGCATCTAGAAAGCAAGCGCAGGCAGGGGAAGGAGCGTGCGGCAAACCAGACTCCCCACCCACCCTTTCCTTCAACGACTGTCTGTCCCACCTGTGACAGAGACTAATTTCCGTATTGGATTGTTCAGTCGTCTAAGAACTCACTCTTAGAGCAGAAGCAAGTCTTCCTTGATTTCAAGGGACTGCCTATGATGATGATGCTGATGAAATGTTAGCCAGGACAACTCCCCTGCTCTTCTTTGAATAGTTCCATGAGATTATTTCACACCCACCTGAGAGGATAGACGAGGCCTCAGTTTAACATCTCATCAGAAAGACGGCACCTCAGACAGTGCAACACTCCCTCAATTCTTGATGTGTCAGACTGGTTTATGTGCTCAAGTCTTGCAATGGGGCTTGAACCAATGACCTTCTGACTATATAAATGCAAGTCTTTAGTGAATTGCATACATTGTTGCTCAGGAAAGTCTAGCTAGGACTGATATTATCTACCTTTGAACAGCTACAACTTTTGCTTTGCTTCATATGAGACCGACACTGACACCCAAAACCCTACAATACTCACGCCTTCTGATATATTTGTGGATCAGCCTTACCTGACCCCAAAATCCACCTTCCAAGATAATACTTTCTCCGACTATGTGAAGAAATTCCAGGAATTTTTCATCTTGATATTCAAACCGGTTTCCAAAGACAATTGAACAGATAATATTCGAGGTTGCGTTGTTTACACTGAAATGTGGATCAAAAGGGAGACCTGAAGAAATGAAGACAGATTGTGAATGTTCCCAAGTAATGATCCAAACAAACATTTTAACACTCTTAAATATACCAATTGTGCTGAGGGATTTAGTAACTGATGAGGGCTCGGGACATTCAATTCAGATTCAACTCACTCCATTCAGGCCTATTCAAATCCGGCCACTGCTTCCCCCTTTAGGGAAAAGATCGAGTCTGAAACAAAGTACAGAAAATCTGCAGTTCCAGAATCCAGAATGTTCCAGAATCTGGACACCAGGCCGATCCGTGGCGGGGGTCATCCGGAAACTGGAAAATGTTCCGATATCCGGATACCCCCCGCCTCGGCGAACCGACATTGCCCGCCCCGAATTCATGGGGCCTGACCTCGCCCCGACCCAACTTTGCCCTGGCCACCCTCCCTCCCCTTTGCCTCGGCTGCCTGACCCCACCTACCTCGGGCCAGACAAGGAACTCCTCCACGGCGGCAAGGCCCCGCCCGAACATCTCCACGACGGCGGGGCCCCGCCCGAACTTCTCCGGGGCCCCACCCGGCGACCCAACAAGCACCCCCGCCCTCCCCTGATGTTCGGAAATCCGGAAATACCCGAATCTGGGCTCGGGTGTTTCTGGATTCGTGACGTCAGAAAGACGTTCCAAAATCCGGCAAAACGCAAAATCTGGAACGGCCTCAGTCCCAAGGGTTCCGGATTTGGGACGCTGCACTTGTACCACCGCTTTGTGAAACTTTGAAAAACGTGGAGCTATTCAGAGGAATATAGCTGCACTTAGTTAGTTGGGATATTGAGGGATTTGGAAAATTTTGCGAAATCTGAGTTAAACCATTGACTTGGTTTTATCGATGGAATGTAAATTCAGTCAGGGTGTGAAGGTGTGACCAATACAATTTCATTAATTCCCTGCTGGATGGGTTGGGTTATAAGTACCCCAATAATTATCTGATTCTCTATACTTGTGTATATCTGCGTTTCTCTCTCTCTCTCTCTCTCTCTCTCTCTCTCTCTCTCTATCCTGTATGCTATTGTCTCTCTTTATTTACCCCTCTATGTATCCATGGTTCTCCCTTTTTCTCTATTGATGTATATTTTATCTCTGTGCACCACTATTCCACCCCGGCTCTTTATATCGACTCTTTCTCTGCCCATCTGCCTGTGTCTAAACCTCTCTCTATCTAAACCTCTCTCTCTGCCCCATGTGACTAAACTGCCCTTTCTCCCTGTGTATCGAAATTTCCTTTCCTCTCTGTTTAATCCTCTCTCTCATCATCTCCCCTATTTTCTCCCTTTCTCCCTCCCTTTCTCAAGACCCAAGGAATTCAAATAAATAAGGAAAGCTGGCATTATGGGACAACAAGGAGAATTTGCATTTTTAATTTGAAAATTTCCGTTAAAAAAAAATTCCATTTTGTGACAGAATTTCCACGCTTGCATAATAGCATTTCCAGTAAGGATTCATGTGCTTTGAAGAGGAAATACTGGAGGATTAGGAGAAATAGATAAATGAGGCCAGGCTCATCAGGGAGACAATACAGGAGTTGCTATGTCCTGTATTGCTACCTCTGACCACTTTCTTGACTACCTTACCATCCACGTTCACCTCCTTTACCCCAATCTCACCAGCCTCATCATCTACCCATGAAAAAGCTCTCCCCTGTAAGGTATGCTCACAGGTTTGTAGAGCTGTTGAAATTCGAGCCAGGGTGTCCCTGGAGATGGAGCACGCGGCCTTCCGTGAGAGGTGGGCACCGGAGGGACTGGAGTACATCATCACCCCCGGCAAACAAATTTTAATTTGATTTAAGTTTACTGTCAAAAGTTTCATTTGGTTAATGTGTCGGTAAATCAGGGGGCACTTGATTTATGGTTTCAACTTAAAATAGGTGTAGAGCTGTTGAGTGGGAGTGGCCTAGCCAGTCACGTGATGGTCACAGGACTCAATAAAACCTCAGCCAGTTGGGCTCGGGGAATCCACGATGTAGCAAGTGGTTGTAAGCCTGGTGGGTGAACTGGTAATGTGCAGTGTGATTGTTAAACCTTTTGCTAATAAACCAACTAGTTCTTAATAGCAATGTGTTGCTATGAATTCTTAAGCAAAGAACCCCTGAAGCAAATACATTACATCCCCCAGTTCTCTCACAAATTCATTTTCAAACTTCCAACTCGCTCTCTACTGCACCCCCAACTTATCGCGACACCTCTGCTTGCCTTTGACCTAACCTGCACCTGCATCTCTACTTTCAATGCCCTCATTCCCATCAATGACACTCTTCCAGCAGCTACAAACAGATCCAACAACACCCATGCTTAGAAACCATATTATTGGCACCTTGAAGCAGTGCCTCTGAAGCTTCGTCCGATGAAGATTCACCTCACAATACAACTCTCACACTACCTTCAAAGATCATTGACATTCCTGCGAATCAGAAACTTTAGCTTCATATTAGAATGAAGTGGCAACGTAGTCCTTCCTTGTAAATACTTCTTGCATTTTAGTGTCTGCCTAAATTAATAACTTAGACCCCCACACAGCTAATGCATCTGACATCTCTCTGAAAATGCCATTTCCTTACCATTTTTATCTTCAAATGCTTTATTTAAAAATCCAGCCTCTTCCACAATTCGCATCTCCAACGATTTCTTCCCCAGCCCAAAGTTCCTCAGTGCCAAAAGTGAAAACTTTCTCTGCTCTCTCCACCAGTGGCCATACTTTGCAAAGACAATACCTACAGGGAGACGAGAGACAATGGGTCATTTAAACTTTTTTACCAGCTGTGTCAGCTGTGGCTCAGTGGGCAGCACTCTCGCCTCTGAGTCAGAAGGTTGTGCGTTCAAAGACTTGAGCACATAAATCTAGGCTGACACACCCAGTGCAGTGCTGAGGGAGTGCTGCTTTGTCAGAGGTGCCGTCTTTCGGATGAGATGTTAAACCGAGGCCCCGTCTGCTCTCTCAGGTGGACGTAAAAGATCCCATGGCACTATTTCAAAGAAGAGCGGGGGAGTTATCCCCAGTGTCCTGGCCAATATTTATACCTCAATCATCATTACTAAAAACAGATTATCTGGTCATTATCACATTGCTGTGTGTGGGAGTTTGCTATGTGCAAATTGGCTGATGCATTTCCCACATTACAACAGTGGTTGTGAAAGGCGCTATATAAATCCAAGTCTTTCTTTTCTTTGTGTATGATTGTGAAACGGACAATATCGATTCAGCCGGAAATGGAAATTTGAGATGTATAACCAAAACCCCAACTTGGTTCATCAGTCTTTATTTTCTACGTTACTCATCTGAGGCTAAGAAGGCTGGGAACTGGTTAAGTTGACCAAAATCGCCAAGGTCAGGTGTGGCAGGGGAAAGATGCACACATTGCTTCAATTAATGGTTCAACATTAACTCCATCTTGGAGCTAAGTATATATCCCACGAGCACCCCACAATTTCCTATCAATTGCATGGTTGAATGATCAAGAATGGGCTGTCTGCAGGACTTTCTGTGGCACAAGGACCTAGCAATGTGTGGGAGTGGAAAGGATCACTGGATGATTCATCATTGGCTATTTCGCATTCCTTTCACTGGCGAGGCTAATGAGCGGCAAGAGGACGAATGTCCAATCCCTTTCAGTTATCATTACAGGTATCAGAGCAGATTCTAAATTTGTTGCTGTTTCCATGACGCCAGGGACGAGGAACTCATTTGCCTAAATTAATGTTCTGCTTCGTGCAAAGCGTGCTTCGATATGAGGGTTGGACTTTGTGAGCCCTTTCTCTCTGTTGCATGTCATTATAATATACTGCAAAGAGACCCAGGGCATCCTGCTGCAGGATAAATCAATTACAGAGATCCCAAGACATCAGTATTCCAAGAACAACTGATATCATTACTGTTGTGTATCTGCAAAGCATGCATTCCCATGTTCCGCCACCAGGGAGCTCATCCCCTGAAGTCCCAAGGGATCCCAGCATCCCTTGGGAGCAGTGTATATAAGCAGGCCACTAAGGCCTGTTCCTCACTCTCAAGTGTCTTATTAAAGACTGAGGTCATTGTTACTTTAACCTCCCTGTGTGCAGCCTCATCTGTGTTAGGAACACAATAACTGGCGACGAGAATACGAATCCATCGCAAAGATGCAGCAAACTGTGGGCATCCTGGCGAAGTTCTCGGAGGGTGAAGCCTATGTCGAACGGCTAGACCAGTACTTTGTAGCCAACGAGCTGGACGGAGAAGGAAGTGCTGCAAAAAGGAGAGTCCTCCTCACAGTCTGCGAGGCACCGGCCTACAGCCTCATGAAGAATCTTCTGGCTCCAGTGAAACCCACAGATAAGCCATATGAGGAGCTGTGTACACTGGTTCAGGAGCATCTTAACCCGAGGGAGAGCGTGCTGATGGCGAGGTATCGGTTCTACACGTGCCAGCGATCTGAAGGTCAGGAAGTGGCGAGCTACGTCGCCGAGCTAAGGCGACTTGCAAGACAATGTGAGTTTGATGGCTACCTGGAGCAAATGCTCAGAGACTTTTTTGTACTGGGCATTGGCCAGGAGACCATCCTACGAAAACTTTTGACTGTAGAGACACCAACCCTCAGTAAGGCCATTGCGATAGCACAGGCGTTTATGTCCACCAGTGATAACACCAAACAAGTCTCTCAGCACACAAGTGCTAGCAGTTTTCATAAATTAACTGGAACTATGCTTGCGAGCAGAAATGTACAGGGCAGAAACCACGAGTCTGCAACTGCCAGCAGGCCTCAGGTGACCCAGATGACTCAGAGTCCCCCAACAAAGGATGAATGCAAGGCAATTCACACCTTGTTGGCGTTGTGGAGGCTTCCATTCAGCCTATTCATGCCGCTTCAAGAGCTGTGGAACAATGGGGCACCTCCAACGAGCTTGCAAACGAGCTGCAAGCTCTGTAAAACCTGCTAACCACGTGGCAGAGGAAGATCGATCCATGGTGGATCAAAGCAATTTCGAGCCTCAGAGAGAGGAGGCAGATGTTGAAATACACGGGGTGCACACATTTTCGATGAAACGTCCACCTATTATGCTAAACGTAAAATTGAATGGCTTACCCGTAGCCATGGAACTGGACACTGGTGCTAGCCAATCCATCATGAGTAAAAAGATGTTTGAGAGACTGTGGTGCAACAAGGCATTCAGATCAGCCCTGAGCCCCATCCACACAAAACTGAGAACATACACCAAAGCGCTCATCACTGTCCAGGGCAGCGCCATGGTCAAGGTCACCTACGAGAGCACGGTGCATGGACTGCCATTCTGGATTATCCTGGGCAATGGCCCCACACTGCTTGGAAGGAGCTGGCTGGGCAAAATCCGCTGAAACTTGGATGACATCCGATGAGGCCTCATGTACCCAGGTTCTCAACAAATTTCCTTCCCTTTTTGAGCCAGACATTGGAAACTTTTCCGGGGCGGAGGTGCGGATCCACTTGGTCCCAGAGGCACGACCCATTCACCACAAGGCGTGAGCGGTACCTCACATGATGAGGGAGAGAGTGGAAATCGAGCTGGACAGGCTGCAACGCGAGGGCATCATTTCCCCTGTGGAATTCAACGAGTGGGCCAGCCTGATTGTTCCAGTACTCAAAAGTGATGGCACGGTCCGGATTTGCGGCGATTATAAAGTAACTATTAATCGTTTCACGCTACAGGACCAATACCCGCTACCTAAGGCAGACGACCTATTTGCAACGCTGGCAGGAGGCAAGACGTTCACCAAGCTTGACCTGACTTCGGCCTACATGACGCAGGAACTGGAGGAGTCTTCGAAGGACCTCACCTGCATCAACACGCACAAGGGACTGTTCTTCTACAACAGATGCCCGTTTGGAATTTGGTCGGCTGCAGCGATCTTCCAGAGAAACATGGAGAGCCTACTCAAGTCGGTACCACACACGGTGGTCTTTCAGGACGACATATTGGTCACGGGTCGGGACACTGCCGAGCACCTACAAAACCTGGAGGAGGTCCTCCAGTGACTGATCGTGTAGGGCTGCGGCTGAAGAGGTCGAAATGCTTCTTCATGGCAACAGAAGTGGAGTTTTTGGGGAGAAAGATCGTGGCGGATGGCATTCGGCCCACAGATGCCAAGACAGAGGCTATCAGAAACATGCGCAGGCCACAGAACGGTCGTTCCTGGGACTCCTCAACTATTTTGGTAACTTCCTACCGTGGTTAAGCACCCTTTTAGAGCCACTACATGTGTTATTGCGCAAAGGTGAGAACTGGGTATGGGGGTAAAAAAACAAGTAATTGCTTTTGAGAAAGCCAGAAACATTTTATGCTCCAACAAGCTGCTTGTATTGTATAACCCGTGTAAAAGACTTGTGCTAGCATGTGATGCGTTGTTGTACGGAGTCGGGTGTGTATTACAACAAACTAACGTTGCGGGGAAGTTGCAACCTGTCGCCTATGCTTCCAGGAGCTTGTCTAAGGCCGAGAGGACCTACAGCATGATTGAGAAAGAGGCATTAGCGTGTGTGTTCGGGGTAAAGGAAATGCATCAGTACCTGTTTGGCCTCAAATTTGAGCTGGAAACCGATCACAAGCCCCTCATATCCCTGTTCACTGAAAACAAGGGGATAAACACTAATGCCTCAGGTGGACACTCGTGCTATCAGCGTATAACTATACCATCCGCCACAGGCCAGGTACTGAGAACTGTGCGGATGCTCTCAGTTGGCTACCATTGCCCACCATGGGGGTGGAAATGGCGCAACCTGCAAACTTGTTGATGGTGGCGCAGCCCGCAGACTTGTTGATGGTCCATGGAAGCTTTTGAAAATGATAAATCACCTGTCACGGCCCACCAGATTAGGACTTGGACCAGCCAAGATCCTCTGCTGTCCCTCGTAAAAAAAACTGTGTCCTGCATGGAAGCTGGGCCAGCATCCCCGTTGAAATGCAAGACCCAATCAAGCCGTTCCAGCGGCGAAAGGATGAGCTGTCCATTCAGGCAGACTGCCTGTTGTGGGCTACCCAAAAAGGACAGGGAGATGCTCATCTCGGATCTCCACAGCACACACCTGGGTATAGTAATGATGAAAGCGATAGCCAGATCTCACGTGTGGTGGCCCGGTATCGACTCTGACTTAGAGTCCTGTGTACGGCAATGCAGCGTGTGTGCTCAGTTGAGCAACGCGCCCAGAGAGGCACCACTAAGTTTGTGGTCCTGGCCCTCCAGACCATGGTCGAGGATCCATGTCGACTATGCGGGCCCGTTTCTCGGTAAAATGTTCCTGGTGGTGGTGGATGCTTTTTCAAAATGGATTAAATGTGAGATAATGTCGGGAAGCACCGCCACTGCCACCATTGAAAGCCTGAGGGCCATGTTTGCCACCCACGGCCTGCCTGACATACTGGTCAGTGACAACGGGCCATGTTTCACCAGTGCCGAATTTAAGAATTCATGAGCCGCAATGGGATCAAACATGTCACTCGGCCCCGTTTAAACAAGGCTCCAATGGGCAGGCAGAGCGGGCAGTACAAACCATCAAACAGAGCCTTAAACGAGTCACTGAAGGCTCACTCCAAACCCGCCTGTCCCGACTGCTGCTCAGCTACCGCACGAGACCCCACTCGCTCACAGGGGTTCCCCCGGCTCAGTTACTCATGAAAAGGACACTTAAAACCAGACTCTCGCTGGTTCACCCCAACCTGCATGATCAGGTAGAGAGCAGGCGGCAGCAACAAAATGTAAACGATGATCACGCCACTGTGTCACGGGAAATTGATCTGAATGACCCTGTGTATGTGCTAAACTATGGACATGGTCCCAAGTGGATCGCGGGCACGGTGATAGCTAAAGAAGGGAATAGGGTGTTTGTCGTCAAACTAGACAATGGACAAATTTGCAGAAAGCATCTGGACCAAACAAGGCTGCGGTTCACAGAATGCCCTGAGCAACCCACAGCAGACACCACCTTTTTCAAGCCCATAACACACACCCAAAGGATCAACGACACTACGGCGGACCAGGAAATCTAACCCATCACGCCCAACAGCTCAGCAAGGCCAACAACGCGCCAGCCCAGCGAGGGCACAAACAACACACCAGAACAGACATTTGTACCGAGGCGGTCCACCAGGGAAAGAAAGGCTCCTGACCGCCTCACCTTGTAAATAGTTTCCACTTTGACTTTGGCGGGGGGAGTGATGTTGTGTATCTGTAAAGCATGCACTCCTATGTTCTGCCACCAGGGAGCTCATCCCTTGGGAGCACTGTTGTGTATATAAGCCGGCCCCTAAGGCCTGTTCCTCACTCTGGAGTGTCTTATTAAAGACTGAGGTCACTGGTACTTTAACCTCCCTGTGTGCAGCCTCATCTGTGTTAGGAACACAATAATTACATCCAGGAGGACTGGGGTTAGAGTGTCCCGGGGAACTGGGGTCAGAGTGTCCTGGGGTCAGAGTATCCCGGGGAACTGGGATCAGAGTGTCCCGGGGAACTGGGGTCAGAGTGTCCCGGGGAACTGAGGTCAGAGTGTCCCGGGAAACTGGGGTCAGAGTGTCCCGGGGAACTGGGGTCAGAGTGTCCTGGGGAACTGGGATCAGAGTGTCCCGGGGTCAGAGTATCCCAGGGAACTGGGGTCAGAGTGTCCCGGGGAACTGGGGTCAGAGTATCCCGGGGAACTGGGGTCAGAGTGTCCCGGGGAACTGGGGTCAGAGTGTCCTGGGGTCAGAGTGTCCCAGGGAACTGGGGTCAGAGTATCGCGGGGAACTGGGGTCAGCCAAAATTTCCCCTTCTCTTAAAGCCTGTTACCGCCGGAAATTGGTGGCCACGCTTGCTGATGACTAATAGCGGTGGACACACCACTCGCCCCCAACGTCCGTCCCTCTAGACTGCGAACTTCCACTCACACCCCCATTTTGACCAACTTGCGGTCCGCTGAAAAAAAACCCGCCAAAGAGCGGAATTTCGCTCAAGAGGCCACCTCATCCACCACGCCGGTAAAATCACCAGGGTCGGTGCAACTCGTTTCCAGTGGTGGGCAATTTCAGCCCCAGTGAGTCCAGGAGAACTGTGTACGTGGCCAAATTGATACATGCTCCCCCATCCCTCGACAGAATGTCTTGCAGGCTGAGGGATGGAAGCTTTGTTGATCAACAACAGAAACAGCCAGCAAAATTGCCATCCCACTCCCCCCGGTTCCCGACGCTGACTGCGAAGCCTGATACACAGTTACCTTCTCCTGTGAGCTTAAACACATCTTCATATATTGGAAAGGTTGGCTGGTCAGCAAAATCTTCTGATTTCTTCACCAGTGCCTCTTTCGGGGTTTCGTAGCCGCTCAGTACCACCACGTTGGTCTATCCAAACTGTACGCTGAATACATTGCCGTGTTTCTTCGGCAGCTTAAAAATAAAGAGAAGAATGAAATGGATAGAAACATGAGTCCACGGTAATTATCACATTTGTTTGTGGGAGCTTGCTGTGTGCAAATTGGCTGCCATGTATCCTACATTACAACAGTGACTACACTCCAAAAAGTACTTCATTGGCTGTAAAGTGCTTTGAGACGTCCGGTGGTCGTGAAAGGCGCTATATAAATGCATGTCTTTCTTTTTTCTTTTCCATTATTGTAATTTTTACATTGGTGTCTCATAGGTCAAATACAACATTAATCAGAGAACAGAAGAACATAAGAAATAGGAGCAGGGTTAGGCCATTCGGCCCTTCATTCCTGCTCCGCCATCCAATAAAATCATAGCTCAACTTCTACCCCAACTCCACCTTCCTGCACTATCCCCATATCTCTTGGATCCAGAGGTTGTGCGTTATATTCAGAGAGAGTGCAGTTTGGAACATTTTCAAAAAGACACAGCATATCGAGTAACCCAGTATGGAATGGTTCAGCATCCCTGCCCCAATTGGTGCTGGGCTCCAGGGAGGTTGGCATTCCAGCCCATGTGCATCGGGCGATGCAAGCAAGGCGGGTGCTGGGTTCATTATGCGCAGTGAATGTTTTCCTTGGCTAATGCAATCATCCAGTCAACCGACTGTGGATCTGAAACTGAGAAATGCTGCAGTATCGCAACTGTACACACCCTCAGATCGTTGCACCAAGTGCTGGGACCGAGCTACCAAGCTCCATTTTCAGGCTGGCCATGTGAAGCCTTCATCCCAGGGCTCAGCACCTGAAGAAGTTCTTCAGCGGGTCATTCAACCAGCAGATTGCAACTCCTCGAATTCCACTTTCATGCTCCTCCTCGCCCATCGGTTCTGTGTCTGACCAACCCCTTCCTCTTGCCACTCAGTAACGGAATGCCCCTTCCCCTGGAGTGGATACATGTGCGGGTGCTTGCCACTGCAGGAGTGAATGATGCAGGATGCTGTAGGTTGGCCTCAACCACGTTCTCTTGGCTACCTAGAGGAGAAGAGAAATATTTTTTAGAATTTGGCAATTAAATAGCCCTTGAAATTGCTAGAACATTGTAGTTTATTGTGCTACAGTAGCTGAATGTGTGAGGGAGTGAGTGAGCGAGCGGATAAGGAGATAAGAGCATAGCAAAGGATGATACTGGAGATTTGAGGGGAAATATTTTCACCCAGAGGGTGATGGGGGTCTGGAACTCACTGCCTGGAAGGGTGGTAGAGGCAGAAACCCTCACCACTTTTAAAAAGTACTTGGATGTGCACTTGAAGTGCCGTAACCTACAGGGCTACAGACCAAGAGCTGGATAGTGGGATAAGGCTGGATAGGTCTTTGTCAACCGGCGCGGATGATGGTCCAAACTGGCCTCCTTCCGTGCTGTAAATTTCTATGATTTTAAGAATTTGAACTAGGGAGAGAATCCCAAGCATTCCTCCATTAATCTTTCAGGGACTCCATGCCCAGAATCTCCAGGTCTCCCTCCTTATGAGTAAAAGGATCTCAGCTTAGATGTTAAAATATGTAACGTGAGAAATATAGGGTGCCCATGCTTCCACAGCAGCAGCCATTTTGTATAACTGTGTTAACATGCAGCATACAGGCACATTGTGCAGGCACTGTGCTTGGCATTTACTTATTATATTTAACGACTGGACAAACATGTTGAAGAGTGTGCTGATAAAACATGGGCATGGCTGTGTTTTTTTAATAATTAGATGAATAGTTGGCAGAGTTTTGAATACAGAGATTGGTGAGAGTTGGATGAAGCTGCTAACTGGAGAGCGGACGGGAATTTGGTGAGATGGGAATTTGGTGCAGAGGTAGCCAAATTGATACATGCTCCCCCATCCCTCGACAGAATGTCCTGCAGGCTGAGGGATGGAAGCTTTGTTGATTAACAACAGAAACAGCCAGCAAACAATTGCCATCCCACTCCCCCCGACGCTGACTGCGAAGCCTGATACACAGTTACCTTCTCCTGTGAGCTTAAACACATCTTCATATATTGGAAAGGTTGGCCGATCAGCAAAATATTCTGATTTCTTCACCAGTGCCTCTTTCAGGGTTTCGTAGCCGCTCAGTACCACCACGTTGGTCCATCCAAACTGTACGCTGAATACATTGCCGTGTTTCTTCGCCAACTTAAAAATAAAGAGAAGAATGAAATGGGTAGAAACATGAGTCCGCGGTGATTATCACATTTGTTTGTGGGAGCTTGCTGTGTGCAAATTGGCTGCCATGTATCCTACATTACAACAGTGACTACACTCTAAAAAGTACCTAGAGTGGGACTTGAACTCACAACCTTCTGACTCAGAGAGAGAGAGAGAGAGAGAGAGAGAGAGAGAGAGATAAGAGATAGGGGGAACAGGTATCAGTGTATAAGTCTTGCTTGGCTGAATAAAGTTAATGGGTCAACCTTGAATCATTTGGAACCCGGGTCCCTCTGGGATCTAATAAATCGACGAGCCAGCCAGGAGGTTGATTGACAACTTTATAAACTATTCGATGCTGGCATTATCCTAGGACTCGCTTGCTTAGCGTGACCTAGTCAGTTAAGGAAGGAAATACTTCGGGGGGGACTGTAGGACACTACCTGCCAGTAGTACTAGCAACAAGATAGTAAAAATGGTGGGCTTGACAGAAGTTCAGATTGCCACTAACCAACATGGACAAAATGAAATAAGCATTATTAGTTATAGGTTTAAGTTTGTAAACTAGTGCAATAAGCCTTGGGGTAGACCCAGTTAGATTTTAAAATGGGAGAAAGAGGCATTAGGCCTGCTTGACCAAGTTAAAAAGACAGGCTTCAATACTCCTCGTTAGCAAAGCGACAGTCAGTCTGTGAGAAAAGCTGAGAGAATTAATGGAATTGCAGAGACTGAGATAAGAAGCAGGGACTGTAAGATTGTTTAGGAAGGATATCAAGGCCTTGGTGAGGCTGCAGAGGAGATTTACTAGAATGGTAACAGGGTTGTAGGACTTCAGTTATGTGGAGAGACTGGAGTAGCTGGGGTTGTTCTCCTTAGAGCAGAGAAGGTTAAGAGAAGTGTTCAAAATCATGAATAGTTTTGATAGAGTAAATAAAGAGAAATTGTTTCCAGAGGACACAGATTTAAGGTGATTGGCAAAAGAGTCAGAGGCAACATGAGGAAACAATTGTTTGCACAGCGAGTTGTTGGAATGTGGAATGAACTGCCTGAAAGGCTGGTAGAAGCAGATTCAATTGTAACTTTCAAATGGAAATTGGATACATACTTGAAGGAAAATTGTTTTACAGGGCTATGGGGAAAGAGCAGGGGAGTGGAACTAATTGGTAGTTCTACCAAAGAGCTGGCACAGGCTCAATAGGCTGAATGGCCTCCTTCTGTGCTGTATCATTCAATGATCCTATCCTCCCTCTGACACTTCCTCAAGTTTACAGTGAAGATGCTACTAAAATAGCATCTGACAAGACAACATTGTCAGATGGTGTAAATTGTGAACACACTTACCCAGGCAACCCTGCACAGTCCAGCAGTGTCCTTCTCATGGCTCATTAGCTGATGATGATGATCTCCTTAACCGAGACGCTGTCTTCGACTCTGTCTCCATCCCACAACAAGCTTTGCGCCACCATCTCAGTACAACCCCAACCCTACACGAGATTGAAAAGGCCATTCAACAACTGAAGAACAACAAGGCCTCAGGAGCGGATGGAATCTCTGCCGAAGCACTAAAACATGGCGGAGAAGCACTATTGGCGTGAATACATGAACTCATTTCTCTTATCTGGAAGGAGGAGAGCATGCCGGGGATATCAGAGATGGCGTAATTGTGACCATCTTCAAGAAAGAAGACAGGTCTGATTGCAGTAGCTACAGAGGAATTTCCCCACTGTCTACCACAGGGAAAGTTATTGCAAGAATCCTCCTCAACTGCCTTCTCCCTGTAGCTGAAGAACTCCTCCCAGAGTCGCAATGCGGATACCACCCACTATGGAGCACAACAGACATGATCTTCACCGCACGACAAATTCAAGAGAAATGTAGGGAACAGCACCTGTACATGGCCTTCTTTGACCTCACAAAGGCCTTCGACAATGCCAACCGTGGGGGATTATGGAGTGACTTTTCAAATTCGGCTGTCCTCAAAAATTTGTCACCATCCTCCGCTTGCTTCATGATAACATGCAAGCCGTGATCCTGACCAATGGATCCACCACAGACCCAATTCATGTACGGACTGGGGTGAAGCAAGAATATGTCATTGCACCAACGCTCTTCTCGATCTTCCTTGCTGCAATGCTACATCTCACCGTCAGCAAACATCCCGCTGGAGTGAAGATAATCCATAGAACAAACGGAAAACTCTTCAACCTCTGTCACTATCAGTCCAGATCCAAGGTCGTCCCATCCCCTGTCATTGAATTACAATATGCAGATGATGCTTGCGTCTGCACTCACTCGGAGGACGAACTCCAAACCATCATCAACATGTTCAATGTAGCGTACAAGAGCATGGGTCTTACACCAAACATCCGTAAAACAAAGGTGCTCTATCAACCTGCCCCCGATTATCAAAATCCACGATGAGGCCTTGGACAATGTGGACCATTTTCCATAACTCGGGAGTCTAATGTCAACAAGGGCAGACATCAATGACGAAATCCAACACCGCCTTCAGTGTGCCAGTGCAGCCTTTGGTCGCCTAAGGAAGAGAGTGTTTGAAGACCAGAACCTTAAAACTGGCAGAAAGCTCATGGTCTACAGAGCAATAGTGATACCTGCTCACATATATGCTTCTGAGACATGGATTATATACAGCAGACACATCAAAGCAATGGAGAAGTACCATCAACGCTGCCTCAGAAAGATCCTGCAAATTCATTGGCAGGATAGGCACACCAACATCAGTGTTCTCACGCAGGCCAACATCGTCAGCATCGAAGCATTGACAACACTCGATCAGCTTCAATGGATGGGCCACATCATCTGTATGCCCGAATCTAGACGCCCAAAGCAAGCGCTCTACTCGGGGTTCCAATAGGGCAAACGAGCCACAGATAGGCAGAGGAAATGCTTCAAGGACATCCACAAAGCCTCCTTGAAGAAGTTCACCATCCCCACTGACACCTGGGAATCCCTGGCACAAGATCGCTCAAAGTGGAAGAGAATAATCCGTGAGGGCGCCGAACACTTCGAGTCTCTTCGCCGGGAGCAAGCAGAGACCAAGCGCTTACGGCAAAAAGAGCACATGACAACCCAAGCCCTTCAAAAAACCGACACTTCAACCAACGTCCTTTCAACCACCGTCTGTCCAACCTGCAACAGAGACTCTAGCTCCCGCTTTGGACTTAACAGTCATCTGAGACCTCATTTTTAATGTGGAAGCAAGTCATCCTCGACCCCAATGGACAGCCTATGATGATGATGAGCAAAGAGCATTATCACGCATGTATTCTGATTGCCTAATAAATTATGTGCGATCTAGTAACGTTGAAATTAATGCATACCTGCAACTGTGTAAGAAAAAGCTAACAGTACTTCAGCTTGGAGACATTTTCTGTGTGCAAACATGCATTTCAGTACAAATCAGAAAACTGAGATTCAGAAAAAAAAGATGAAAAAGAGTTGCATTTATGTAGCGCCTTTCTCAACCCCAGGGCATCCCAAAGCACTTACAGCCGGTTCTTTTGAAGTGTAGTCACTGTTGTAATGTAGGGCACACGGCAACCAATTTGCGCACAGCAAGCTCCCACAAACAGCAATATGAAAATGATCAGATAATCTGTTTCAGTGATGTTGGTTGCGGGATAAATATTGGCCAAAACACCGGGGAGAATTCCTCTGCTCATCTTCAAAATAGTGCCGTGGGATCTTTAATATCCACCCGAGAGGGCAGATGGATCCTCAGTTTAACATCTCAACAGAAGGACACCATTTCCGACAGTGCAGACCTCCCGCTGTACTGCACTGCAGTGTCAGCCCAGATGTTCTGCTCTAGAGTGGGACCTGAACCCACGATCTTCTGACTCAGGCACGAGTGCTATTGCTGAGCCACAGCTGACACTGTGAAAGAAAGCGATATAACAAAATGTATGAGGAACCAAAATCCTGTGCGGTATATTAAAGCCATGGAAAGGGTGCACACTTATTGTTCACTAGACTGACACCAAGAATGGGAAATTGTAGTTATGAAGTAAAGATCTAGAAATGGGCCTTTTATTGCCTTGAACAAAATAGGTTAAGGAAGAATCTAATTTAGGTTTTGTAAATTGTGAAAGTTTTTGAGATTGTAAATAGTGAACAAATGGTTCCAATGATTGGCAAATTGGTGGAGAAGTTCAAGATTATTATGAGAAGAATTAAGGGGAAGTTAGAATAAATGTTTTCACATAGAAGGATACAAGAACACAGAAGGCCCGAAATTCTTGGATTTGAGGGGTGCTGTGGCAGCATAGTTTGTTGGGCAGACCCAACTTGGGACGGGGCCCAATTGCAGCATGCCACCTACGGCCCTTTTTCCTATGTCACCAAATTCTGCCAGAAGTGAGGGAGGGTGCTTCTTCCATCTAATGCCCACCCCCACGCCCGAGTAAATCTCTGCAAGAGATGGAACTGAAGGATGATGTCATCCAGCAGATAATCTGCCAACTCTGCCCCCGTTGCCCCAGTGCTGAGTTCTAGCATGGCAGGACCAGCTCTCGTGGCAAATGGCGCCCAGGAGGGCCCGACGTGCTGGATTCCCAATGGCTGCTGATCGCAGAGCCGGCCCCTGGCAAACTAGCCCTCCAAGGTTTGTGCTCGCACTGAGGCGGATGCCCCACAAACACTGCCAATTGCATGAATGCATCTCCCCCAACCCCTCTCCACCACCAAGTAAATGACCCTTCTGGAATTGAGATTCAGATCAAATAAGTAGTAGACGAGGCGACAATAAACCTCGCCCACCATCCTCCCAGTGGTGGAATATGGCCCGAGGAATTTTGGGCCTGGATTGTCTGATCACAAATGAGGTGGGAACGATTAACAACATTTAAAAGGGATTTGGGTACTTGAAAAGGAAGAATATAAAACAATATTATGGAAAGGCCAGGAAACTGGGATTCGAATAGGTAGCTCCAGCTACAAAGCTAACACCAACACAAGGCACAATGGGCCGATTGGCCTCCTACTGTACTGTCTATTATTCTATGAAATGAATAGAAAGAGGTTAAGACAAAAATAAAACAGGTAGAAAGAAAAAGTGAAAGACTTGGATTTATAAAGCGCCTTTCGTCTCCGAACGTCTCAAAGCGCTTTACAGCCAATGAAGTACTTTTGAAGTGCAGTCACTGTTGTGATGTGGGAAATGCAGCAGCCAACTTGCACACAGCAAACTCCCACAAATAGCAATGTGATAATGACCAGTTAATCTGTTTTTGTTATGTTGGTTGAGGGATAAATATTGGCCAGGACAATGCAGAGAGAAGAGAAAGTTGTTACATAAAATAGATTTTAAAATATAATTGTTAAACAGTCCAAAACATTAATCTCAAACTTTGGGCTTGACAACAGTTAGATGTAGCAAGTTTGTTTGCTCCTGGTTATTTTGATGGTTCCTGAATTGTGTCATTGTTTACACTGAATAACTAATGTGGAAGTTACAGATTAATCGAGCTCTTTGACTGGCATCCACACAGAGTTATAACAAACCGGCAGTTTAGTCAGCAAGGGCAGACATAGAAACATAGAAACATAGAAAATAGGTGCAGGAGCAGGCCATTCAGCCCTTCTAGCCTGCACCGCCATTCAACGAGTTCATGGCTGAACATGAAACTTCAGTACCCACTTCCTGC
Source organism: Pristiophorus japonicus (assembly GCF_044704955.1). Taxonomy (NCBI): domain Eukaryota; kingdom Metazoa; phylum Chordata; class Chondrichthyes; family Pristiophoridae; genus Pristiophorus; species Pristiophorus japonicus. The sequence goes on from NC_091992.1 coordinate 54,547,770, forward strand.
TTTCACGCCATACCCCTTGATCCCCCGAGTAGTAAGGACTTCATCTAACTCCCTTTTGAATATATTTAGTGAATTGGCCTCAACTACTTCCTGTGGTAGAGAATTCCACAGGTTCACCACTCTCTGGGTGAAGAAGTTTCTCCTTATCTCGGTCCTAAATGGCTTACCCCTTATCCTTAGACTGTGACCCCTGGTTCTGGACTTCCCCAACATTGGGAACATTCTTCCTGCATCTAACCTGTCCAAACCCGTCAGAATTTTAAACGTTTCTATGAGGTCCCCTCTCACTCTTCTGAACTCCAGTGAATACAAGCCCAGTTGATTCAGTCTTTCTTGATAGGTCAGTCCCACCATCCCGGGAATCAGTCTGGTGAATCTTCGCTGCACTCCCTCAACAGCAAGTATGTCCTTCCTCAAGTTAGGAGACCAAAACTGTACACAATACTCCAGGTGCGGCCTCACCAAGGCCCTGTACAACTGTAGCAACACCTCCCTGCCCCTGTACTCAAATCCCCTCGCTATGAAGGCCAACATGCCATTTGCTTTCTTAACCGCCTGCTGTACTTGCATGCCAACCTTCAATGACTGATGTACCATGACACCCAGGTCTCGTTGCACCTTCCCTTTTCCTAATCTGTCACCATTCAGATAATAGTCTGTCTCTCTGTTTTTACCACCAAAGTGGATAACCTCACATTTATCCACATTATACTTCATCTGCCACGCATTTGCCCACTCACCTAATCTATCCAAGTCACTCTGTAGCCTCATAGCATCCTCCTCGCAGCTCACACTGCCACCCAACTTAGTGTCATCCGCAAATTTGGAGATACTACATTTAATCCCCTCGTCTAAATCATTAATGTACAATGTAAACAGCTGGGGCCCCAGCACAGAACCCTGTGGTACCCCACTAGTCACTGCCTGCCATTCCGAAAAGTACCCATTTACTCCTACTCTTTGCTTCCTGTCTGACAACCAGTTCTCAATCCACGTCAGCACACTACCCCCAATCCCATGTGCTTTAACTTTGCACATTAGTCTCCTGTGTGGGACCTTGTCGAAAGCCTTCTGAAAGTCCAAATATACCACATCAACTGGTACTCCTTTGTCCACTTTATTGGAAACATCCTCAAAAAATTCCAGAAGATTTGTCAAGCATGATCTCCCTTTTACAAATCCATGCTGACTTGGACCTATCATGTCACCATTTTCCAAATGCGCTGCTATGACCACTTTTATATCCGGAAGGTTGTTTGTGTCCTCCTTAGTGAATACTGAACCAAAGTACTTGTTCAATTGGTCTGCCATTTCTTTGTTCCCCGTTATGACTTCCCCTGATTCTGACTGCAGGGGACCTACGTTTGTCTTTACTAAACTCTTTCTCTTTACATACCTATAGAAACTTTTGCAATCCGCCTTAATGTTCCCTGCAAGCTTCTTCTCGTACTCCATTTTCCCTACCCTAATCAAACCCTTTGTCCTCCTCTGCTGAGTTCTAAATTTCTCCCAGTCCCCAGGTTCGCTGCTATTTCTGGCCAATTTGTATGCCACTTCCTTGGCTTTAATACTATCCCTGATTTCCCTAGATAGCCACGGTTGAGCCACCTTCCCTTTTTTATTTTTACACCAGACAGGAATGTACAATTGTTGTAATTCATCCATGCGTTCTCTAAATGTCTGCCATTGCCCATCCACAGTCAACCCCTTAAGTATCATTAGCCAATCTATCTTAGCCAATTCATGCCTCATACCTTCAAAGTTACCCTTCTTTAAGTTCTGGACCATGGTCTCTGAATTAACTGTTTCATTCTCCATCCTAATGCAGAATTCCACCATATTATGGTCACTCTTCCCCAAGGGGCCTCGCACAATGAGATTGCTAATTAATCCTCTCTCATTACACAACACCCAGTCTAAGATGGCCTCCCCCCTAGTTGGTTCCTCGACATATTGGTCTAGAAAACCATCCCTTATGCATTCCAGGAAATCCTCCTCCACCGTATTGCTTCCAGTTTGGCTAGCCCAATCTATGTGCATATTAAAGTCACCCATTATAACTGCTGCACCTTTATTGCATGCACTCCTAATTTCCTGTTTGATGCCCTCCCCAACATCACTACTACTGTTTGGAGGTCTGTACACAACTCCCACTAACGATTTTTGCCCTTTAGTGTTCTGCAGCTCTACCCATATAGATTCCACATCATCCAAGCTAATGTCTTTCCTAACTATTGCATTAATCTCCTCTTTAACCAGCAATGCTACTCCACCTCCTTTTCCTTTTATTCTATCCTTCCTGAATGTTGAATACCCCTGGATGTTGAGTTCCCAGCCCTGATCATCCTGGAGCCACGTCTCCGTAATCGACAACAAGGTCCAACACTGCCTCCAGTGCGCCAGCGCAGCCTTCGGTCGCCTGAGGAAGAGAGTGTACGAAGATCAGGCCCTCAAATATGGCACCAAACTTATGGTCTACAGGGCTGTAGTGATACCTGCCCTCCTGTATGGCTCATAGACATGGACCACTTGGAGTGGACACCTCAAATCGCTGGAGAAAGACCACCAACGATGTCTCCGCAAGATCCTGCAAGTCCCCTGGGAGGATAGACGCACCAACGTCAGTGTTCTCGATCAGGCCAACATCCCCCACATCGAAGCACTGACCACATTCGACCAGCTTCGTTGGGCGGCCACATCATCCGCATGCCCGACACGTGACTCCCAAAGCAAGCGCTCTACTCGGAACTCCTACACGTCAAGCGATCCTCATGTGGGCAGAGGAAATGTTTCAAGGACACCCTCAAAGCCTCTTTGATAAAGTGCAACATCCCCACCGACACCTGGGAGTCCCTGGCAAAGACCGCCCTAAGTGGAGGAAGAGGATTCCGAGAGGGCACTGAGCAACTCAAGCTGAGAGCATGCAGAAAACAAGCGCCGGCAGCGGAAGGAACGTGCGGCAAACCAGATTCCTCACCCACCCTTTCCTTCAACCACTGTCTGTCCCACCTGTGATAGAGACTGTAATTCCTGTATTGGATTGTTCAGTAACATGAGAACTCACTTTTAGAGTGGACTGCCTATGATGATGAGTTTAGTGAACTCTCACTACTCGATCTTCCCTCCTCTATATTGTGGCCCAGATCATCTCTCTAACGCTCTCTCTGGGGATCTTTGAAATCAGCATGTCTTATACTGACTGACTGCAAAATATGTAGGCCAAACCTTTCACTGAAGCCTGAAGATGTACTGATTATGCATATCATAGCTAACCTTTGTATTCTGTAAGATAGGTGAACTGCTTGCTAAGAAAATGTATTATTTCATTACTGGGATCGTCACTCAACCTAAACCTGGAGCAACAACACAATAAACAGGAAAGTTATATTTGACTCCATTAAAGAAAACATAGAAACATAGACAATGGGTGCAGGAGTAGGCCATTTGGCCCTTCGAGCCTGCACCATCATTCAATATGATCATGGCTGATCATGCAACTTCAGTACCCCATTCCAGCTTTCTCTTCATACCCCTTGATATGGTTATAAATACAGCAATGTTCAATAAAGACTTGGATTTATAAAGCGCCTTTCATGACCACCGGACATCTCAAAGCACCTTACAGCCAATAAAGTACTTTTGAAGTGTAGTTACTGTTGTAATGTAGGAAATGCGGCAGCCAATTTTTGCACAGCAAGCTCCCACAAACAGCAATGTGATAATGACCAGATAATCTGTTTTTGTTATGTTGATTGAGGGATAAATATTGGCCAGGACACCGAGGATAACTCCACATGCTCTTCTTCGAAATTGTGCCATGGGATCTTTTACATCCACCTAAGAGAGCAGACTGGGCCTCGGTTTAATGTCTCATCCGACAGTGCAACACTGCACTGGGGACTTGGACCCACAACCTTCTGACTCAGAGGCAAGAGTGCTATCCACTGAGCCACAGCTGGCACTACGATAAGGGTAGAAAAAGAATAAGTATATAAAATTGGAAAAAAGAGAAAGTGAAACATAATTAAGAAGACATAAATGGAGAAAGACACATGAAAAAGCAACTCAATAACGGAAGGAGAGAGAAAGTGAGAGGGTTAAATGTGCTGCACAGAATGTGACCCTCACCTTCAGCCAGCCCCATTCAGTCTGGGCCAGCCCACAGCTTGTACTGTACCTTTGCAAAGGACAGGTGAAGGTTGCTGAGGTCCACCTGAAGAATGTTTCCAATGAAAGGCAGAGCCCAGGGTCTGGGAGGGTAGTTCTGACACCTCTTCCATCTCTTCATGAAGTCAAAGGCCAGGGAAAAGGCAATGCAGAAGACGGCCAGCGCGGTGAATCTGTCAAATGCCGGGAGCAGGAACTCGGAGAGAGCCAGGACTTCATTTTTGCTGCAGAGACAAACACGTGTTCACCAGCCAACTGGCAGAGAACAAATCCCGCCCAGTCTGTCAGTGGGATGTGGATAAGTCCCAGAGCCTGACTGGGAGTGGCCAGACCGTCTTGTGCAACACTCAACACTTTCTGCCAGTGCCATGTGACTTTGTTTACTGGCCCAGTCTTTGTGTAACTATAAAAAGAAAACTTGTTTGCTCAAGTTCAGTCTCACTTTTGTTCTTTTTTTTCAATCTTCAAAAATCCTTTTTTCTTTCACAGCCAGATTAATAAAACAGAAGATTTGGAAATGTTGTTGAAGCTGAGGAAGATACAAGGCGATAGAGAGTTCGACAGCGACATTACTTTGCAATGCTCTCACAAAGAGCTGGCACAGACACAAAGGCTCTCATTCTGTGCTGCAAACTTCTATCTTTCCAGAAACATTCTTAGAGTAGCAGAAATTCAATCTTCTATTCCCCCGGGATTTGGTTTTGCAAGTTTTAACTCACACATCATGTAGCTCAGAAATCCCTTTATGCCGATAATATCACATACATGCCAAGCTATACAATGAGCAAAAGCTGACCAACAACCACAACTTGCATTTAAATAGCGCCTTTATCCTAGATAAGCATACAAAAGCGTAATCAGATATAAATAGACGGTGAGCAAAAGAAGGAGATGTTAGGAGTGTGGGCCAACAATTTGCTCAGATTCTGCTTTGGACGCAATCAACAACAACAAGAAATTGTATTTATATAGCCGGAACGGGCGAAAATTGTGCCCAAAATTGCACTAGTTTTGAAAAGTGTTTTTTCTCTCAAGATTCCGCACAAAATCATTTGCATATAGCCGGACGCAAAATCTGCCCTGAATCAATGCAATCGGGCCACGCTTTAAACCATATTTAACAGTCACTGAGGATGTTGCTTGAGATCATGGTTAGCACCATTTCAGCGCTGTGCACTTGGCGGAAGCCAGATTGGACGGATCAAGATGCAGAGAGGATGTTTCCCCTCATGGGGGGGATCTAGAACTAGGGGGCAGAGTTTTAGAATAAGGGGTCACCCATTAAAACAGAGATGAGGAGGAATTTCTTCTCTCAGAGCGTCGTGAATCTTTGGAATTCTCTACCCCAGAGAGCTGTGGAGGTTGGGTCATTGAATATATTTAAGGTGGAGATAGACAGATTTTTGAACAATGAGGGAGTCAAGGGTTATGGGGAGCGAGCAGGGAAGTGGAGTTGTGGCCAAGATCAGATCAGCCATGATCTTATTGAATGGTAGAGCAGACTCGAGAGGCCAAATGGCCGACTCCTGCTCCTATTTCTTATGTTCGAACAGGAGAGATGGGCGCAAAGCTTTGAGTCAATGGCACATTCATTGGATAAGAAAGTAAGAATTGAAGGATTTTTTTAGAAGGGGATGAAGATGACAGTTTTGAAGCGGCGAGGGATGATGCCTGAAGAGAGAGAAGTGTTGATAATGTCAGTTACCCTGGGGTCAGGAAGAGGAGTTGGAGGTCATGAGTTGAGGGGCTTTAGGGAGCCTGGAGGATGATCGCCCTGATGAAATAAGCTTGGAGAGCATGGATGGCTGTTGAAGGTGTATCTTCATCAAATTGAGGTTCAGGCTAAGGTGGGTGGAAGCCTAGGGAGGGTCTGGGGCCTGGAGGTGAAGAGAATGAGTAAATTCAGCAAAGACAGCTACACCAATAGTTTTGATCTTGGTGACAAAGAAATTGCTAAGCTTAATGTTTGAGGTGAGATGAAGGTGGAGGGTCTTGGGGGGAGGGCCCAGAAGGGTTACCTGTTGAAAGAAATAAGTTACTGAGATGGCCACAATTCCTATTTGTGGCCTTGCAACATTTTGTGATTTTTTCCTATTTGGCTTTGAAAGGATTTTGTTTCCATTTATATTATGATGTTACCATGAAGCTCAAATCGATTCATAAAGGGTTAACTGCGAAAGAAACAGAAACTGCATGAGATGGTATTTGGTGCCATCTACTTCACCCGACACTTTGGGGAAGCCAGAAATGCTATAAAACTTTGTAATGCAATTACTCTGCTGCCTTGCTGTGATGCCAAAGTGATTGCATTCCCAAGATGTGGATTTTAGGAATATTAGGAGAAATATTACATGATAACTTGACATGAGCAGTCAGCATTATAGGTTCATTGATATAGGGAATGATAGTGAATGTGTAGAGAGGTGAGAGAGGATCTGAAAGCAATATTGCTCTTTCCAAGACATACCGCTTGAACAAGATAATACAACTTGCGTAATAATTAACTGTAGACTCTTAGATGAAAATTGAATCACAAGACTTAAGTTTAAGATAGTTAATGGGTTGCTATGCCCCTCCGTGCCTTTCAGTTCTGTACGGAGGGGTTTCTTGTACAGGCTGCTCTTGCACACTCTCCACCTTGTCATCCTCGTCTGCCGTCCGGACACGCCATGGCGCACCATCTTGCCGTCCGGAGGAGGCAGGGGTCCCCAATGGAGTGCACTCTGTGTGGGAGTCCTCCCCCTATTCATTGGGGACTTGGCCTGGAGGCTGGTGCATGGAGCAATCCCGTGCAATAAATCTTTGTCGGTTCACGGGCTCCCAGGCCGCCTGCACTTTCTGCGGTCTGGAGGAGTCCGTGTTCCACGTTTTTATGGAATGTGCGAGGTTGCAGCCCCGATTCCATTATTTGAAGTGGCTGCACCTCAAATTCTGGTTGCACTTCAGTCTCACACTCCTGATCTTTGGGCACCCTGTGCGGAGGGGAGCGGGCAGGTCGGAAGGCCTCCTCGTAGGACTGCTCCTGGGCACGGCCAAGGGGGCCATCAGTCGGTCCAGGCAGCGGGTCGTTCAGCCCGACTGCCTGCCTCTCTTCTGCGGTTACATCCGAGCCAGGGTGTCCCTGGAGATGGAGCACGCGGTGTCCACCGGTACGCTCGCGGCCTTCCACGGGAGGTGGGCACCAGAGGGACTGGAGTGCATCATCTCCCCCGGCAATCAAATTTTAATAAGGGGGCACTTGATTTATAGTTTTACCTAATATAATTGTAGAGCTGTTGCACTGTGAGTGGCTTAGCCAGTCATGTGATGTTCACAAGACTCAACAAAACTCCAGTTAATTGACTTCAGTTTCTCCATGATGAGGTGAGCCTGGTGGATGAACCGGTAGGGTTCAGTTTGATTGTTAAACCTTTGCTAATGAACGAGTTAGTTTTTTAGAGCACATGTGTAGCCATGAACCCATGAGGCAAATACACTACTGTTGGAAAAGGAATGAGTTCAGTTGAACAGTAAGAAACACAGTTGTGTGAAGCACAGATAAGAAAGTGCAGATCCCCAAGGCCAGTCTGAACACCCATGGGTGTGAAATGTCTGGAGAGCAATAAAGAGATTGAGCCACAATGTGCATGTGCGAGAGGAGAGGTAATTGTCTACAGGACTGCTGGCGAGTTTGCGTATTAACCTTGCGTTAACCTGACATTCTGAACTGTACTGGGGACCTGCAGTGACACTAGCATTCTTATGTAGGGCTACCATGAGTGGGCAGGGGACGATGAATTCTTTAATGGTGAATGTAACCTGGGTATGTTGGGTCTGTATTGATTTGGTAAACATAAGAACATAAGAACATAAGAATTAGGAACAGGAGTAGGCCATCTAGCCCCTCGAGCCTGCTCCGCCACTCAACAAGATCATGGCTGATCTGGCCGTGGACTCAGCTCCACTTACCCGCCCGCTCCCCATAACCCTTAATTCCCTTATTGGTTAAAAATCTATCTTTCTGTGATTTGAATACATTCAATGAGCTAGCCTCAACTGCTTCCTTGGACAGAGAATTTCACAGATTCACAACCCTCTGGGAGAAGAAATTCCTTCTCAACTCTGTTTTAAATTGGCTCCCCCCGTATTTTGAGGCTGTGCCCCCTAGTTCTAGTCTCCCCGACCAGTGGAAACAACCTCTCTACCTCTATCTTGTCTATCCCTTTCATTATTTTAAATGTTTCTATAAGATCACCCCTCATCCTTCTGAACTCCAATGAGTAAAGACCCAGTCTACTTAATCTATCATCATAAGGTAACCCCCTCATCTCCAGAATCAGCCTAGTGAATCGTCTCTGTAACCCCTCCAAAGCTAGTATATCCTTCTTTAAGTAAGGTGACCAAAACTGCACGCAGTACTCCAGGTGCGGCCTCACCAATACCCTGTACAGTTTCAGCAGGACCTCCCTGCTTTCATACTCCATCCCTCTCGCAATGAAGGCCAACATTCCATTCGCCTTCCTGATAACCTGCTGCACTTGCAAACTAACTTTTTGGGATTGATGCACAAGGACCCCCAGGTCCCTCTGCACCGCAGCATATTGTAATTTCTCCCCATTCAAATAATATTCCCTTTTTCCAGTTTTTTTTTCCAAGGTGGATGACCTCACATTTTCCGACATTGTATTTCATCTGCCAAACCTTAGCCCATTCGCTTAACCTATCTAAATCTCTTTGCAGCCTCTCTGTGTCCTCTACACAACCCGCTTTCCCACTAATTTGTGTCAAATATTGATCAGAGGTCTCTGTCTCGAGTCCACGAGCCTCCATTACATTAAAAGGATCATAATTGTTCTAACACTCCGCTGTCCTGAATAGTGTGTCAGGCATCTGATGAATAAATGCAGTCTCCTGTGGCTAATTGAGATGATTTAGTGGCATGAGAATTGATGCAGCATGACTTTCACAGCTGGGCAGATGACCTTGGGCACAGGTTTTTAATAGAACAGGGTGTACAGCGCTCCCATTGCCTCACTCCCCTTTCCTCTCAGTGGGTAGCACTCTCGCCTCTGAGTCAGAATATTGTGGGTTCAGGTCAGAGGCGAAAAAGGGACGGACAAGGGCACGTGCAACCGACCTGCTCCCAGAAGGTGGGATGTTGATTTAAATATTATAATGAGGCTGGAAGCCTCTTCGTTAACCTTCAACCTATTTTTAACTTCATGTCGACGGGTTTCACACAATTCGTGCAATAAGAAGTGGCTTCATACCTCCCTCCTGGATCCAGGGTCCCTTCCTAACCATCCCCCGCGATCAGAGACCCCCTCATGTGGCCTCTGATCACCGCCCCAGGGATTTCCCCCCCCCCCCCGCCCCCGCAGCGATGGTGCTCAGGCTGACCATGATCTTCTCTTCACCACCCTGCCCACACACCCCCCTCCCCCAAGCATCCGGCCCCGATTCTCTGCCCCAACCCCCTGCCACCGATTGTCTGACCAAACCCCGATCGCTTGCGCTCTTGGCTCTGGAGATGATGGTGGCTGTTGACCTCAGTGAGCGCGAGTGTGAAGAGATTCAGCTACAGAGGGCTCCAGTTTGGGAGCCTGGATGGCATGTTTTCAAGCACTGGTCGAGACACTAATGGGGGGGCGGGGCAAAGAGATGCAAGAGTACAACAGTATTATCATCCAGAACGACAGCAACATCATCGATACCCATCGCATGCCATCATCCTAGTAATGTTGGCAACTTGCTCACAGATTTGGAGCAGAGCCGATTCAAAGAGAGCATTGAGATAACAGAAGTTTGTATCCATTTAGTCTCCTAGCCTGTTCAAGGGGAAGTACACAGAAGCCAGGGTCTACATGTCGACAGTATAAATATCACTGGCTTTATCCTCACGGGCTCTATTGTAAACGACCCTGGTGTGAACCTGTGAACTATGATGCCCTGCAGCATTTCAATGCCATACATTAGAAGCCCACACATATGGATTATGGGATCCTCTACACTAGATAATATGTGTTGGAAGATCCAAGGCAGATAGTTCATCATCATAGGCAATCCCTCGTATCGAGGATGACTTGCTTCCACGCCAAAAAGAAATGAGTTCACAGATGTTTCAATGAAGGACCTAATATTCCAGATCCCGAACCATATCTTGAAGGGTGGAAGATGCCTGTGCGTGCATTTTTTTAACGTGTGGTGACTGTTGCACACCAGCCACCACACGGGCTTGACAGAGCTAGGTCTTGGTCCAGTAGTAGGGATTAACCAAGGCGACTGGAGACCAGCTCTGCTGCACGGACCGAGCGCGCACACATATCGCAGTGTGGGCTGGCTCGTGCTGCCCCTGGGCCCTCGGCTCTTCTGTGCCCCAGACTCACACCTCTCCTGGATCCCGGTCACTTCCATCTACAAACTCTTGCCGCTCTTTCGCCCCTCTTGCTGTGCGTGCCCGCACTGCAATCAGTGACCGGACTTCGCAGCCGTCGCCTTCCTGCAGTGGTATGCCGCTGCACGGTGCTCGCTCTAATGGCCCCGGCCTGCTGATGGTCTTACAGACTGGGACCACGCCGGTTTCCAGGCTGGGCTGCTGCACACTGCTCCCTCCAGTAACCCTCCATGCACTGAAAGCATTCTTTTGTAAAGGCTCGGACTGAGCACCACATTTCTGTTCTCTTCAGCAGAGAAAGGGCATAACCTGGTCCTGCAAACAGACGTTTCCTTTGTCCCTTTCACTGTCTAAATTGCTCAGGGTGCTAAGAATGAGTGATAGACCATCTTCAGGAGGGGTTTCTGCGCCCCCCCCCCTGCCCTTCCACGGACTCCAAGTTCAAGTCATATCTCTGACCCAGAAAGAAACAAGAGACAAGGATTAATGCAGCTTGGATGGCAATTAATGGCAGTTTACCCTCAGTGCAAGGCCAGATACATTCTCCGTGCTGTAAGATTGCTAAATCTCTGCCATTAAATTGACAGCAAGACCGATTCTTTTAAAACAATTTGGAATCGTATATTAAGCACACACACATCCACATCTATCAGAGAAACAGAAGTTACAACAGATACAATGATGTTACAATGATTTATAAAACGGTATACGTCACTTCCCTCTGGCAAAGCACAAGCACATGGCGTCCTTGTTTCTGCTGTGGAGGGAGGTTCCTGCTTTGCCATGTGCTAAGGAGAAGAGACCCAGCAATCTTTGCTTGGATTATTATACCCCTTACGGCCATTGATCCTCAGAAAGCCTCAGGATTGGCTATTATTTCCAGGGCCATTCCTGATTGGCTTCTTCTCATATATGTGTCTGTCTGGAGGGCTGGTGCCAATCCTTGGTTAGATTAATGGCTTTCCAATCAACGTCTTTTCTAGTTTGGTGAGTTTTAAAGCCATGCTTCCTTTGTTCCTTGAGCTCTGCCCAGCCAGGAGACATGAACTTGGGGAAGTCATCCAATTTGTTTCTTTCAACACTGCAGCCTTTCCACATAATCTACACTTTTACATTTACATATATATATATATATATACACAGAACCAATTTTATCCTTACTAAACACTTTTATGCTTATTCTCTCAGTACTGCACACTGGTGACAGAAGTGTCACCTTGATTTTATGCTTAATTCTCTGGAGTGGGATTTGAACCCACAATCTTCTAACTCAAATGCGAACATCGTGACAGGCTGCAGGATGGGTGCAGGACAGTCACTGTGCCTGCGCTCCTTCAACTTAAAATATCTCAAGACTACTTCTACGTTGGCTTGACATTTAGAAAGCATCCTCTTTAATCTGGTCACCATGGTGAAACCTACGGTAAAGTGGTGTTTCTAAAGTTATCATCTTTTCAGCAGCCAACTCTGTCCATGCTACTGATTTAAGACCAGCACCAAGTTAAAGAAAGACTTGCATTTATATAGCACCTTTCACGACCATCGGGTTTCCCAAACTGCTTTACAGCCAATGAAGTGACCATTATGATTGTAAAGTCCTGACACAATACCACAAATCCACACGAGGCACATTCTATGGACAAGGTCACTCTGTGACCAGCACCGTTATACACAGCACCCAGAAGTGATGACCCTGCGTGGGACCTCCCTTTATATACCTGGATGACCAGGTGAGGAGTGTCTCCCACAAGTTCACCCCCTGTGGTCAAGCTGTGCATTTCTCAAGTATATACAGTATTGCAGTGTTGTTACATGAAGGTTACATACATGACATCACCTCCCCCCCAACGTCTTATTGGGATCACAGGTTAAGTCTTTCGGGTGGTCTGCGCTCCCTCGTGGAGCGCCGCAGTTGGGGCTCTGGCTGTTGAGCCTTGGCCTGCGTGTCTGTCCCCTGTGGTGATTCTGGCCTGTCCGGGCTGACCGCGGGGACTGTGCATGCTGCTGAATGTTCCGGTTGATCGTTCACTGGCGGTGGTGTGAATACCATCTCATGATCTTCCTCAGGTTCCTCAGAGTCCATGCTGAACCTTTTTTTTACTTGGTCCAGATGCTTGCGGCATATCTGCCCATTGTTAAGTTTAACCACGATGACCTTATTCCCCTCTTTGTCTATTACAGTACCTTCAAGCCATTTGGGCCCCAAAGCGTGATTGAGAACAAATATAGGGTCACCAATTTCTATACATCTCCCCCTTGAATTTCGGTCATGGTACTCATTTTAGGACTGGCACTTGCCTTCAACAATGTCGGACAAGACAGGATGAATGAGGGACAGCCGAGTTTTGAGGGTACGTTTCATAAAGAGCTCCGCGGGCGGGACCCCCGTGAGCGAGTGCGGTCGGGACCTGTAGGCTAACAGGAGGCGGAATAGGCGGCATTGAAGGGAGGGACCTTGAATCCTGAGCATGTCTTGCTTTATGATTTGGACCGCACGTTCCGCCTGGCCATTGGAGGCCGGCTTGAACGGTGCTGTCCTGACATGGTTGATGCTATTACCCGACATGAACTTCCGGAATTTGTAGCTGGTGAAACATGGGCCATTATCGCTAACAAGGATGTCCGGCAAACCATGGGTCGCAAAGACCGCAAGTAGACTCTCCACAATGGTGGATGTTGTGCACGAATTCAAAATGATGCACTCGATCCATTTCGAGTACGCATCAACCACGATGAGAAACATTTTCCCCATGAACGGGCCCACGTAGTCTACGTGAATGCGTGACCATGGCCTGGTGGGCCAGGGCCACGGGCTGAGCACACGTCGTGCACCTGCGAGCACAGTGTTCCAGGTCTGTATCAATTCCCAGCCACCAAACGTGTGACTGGGCAATGGCCTTCATCAGCACGATGCCTGGGTGCTCACTGTGGAGTTCCCTGATGAAAGCTTCCCTGCCCCTCTGGGGCATGACTACCTGGCTGCCCCATAGTAGGCAGTCGGCTTGGATGGAGAGCTCATCCATCCGCCTGTGAAACAGTCTGACCTCCTCAGGGCATGCTCCGTGTGCGGGTTTCCAATCCCCAGTCAGGACACATTTCTTAATCAAAGAAAGGAGGGGATCTCTGTTTGTCCAGATTTTGATCTGGCGGGCTGTGATGGGGGAGCCTGCGCTGTCAAAGGCATCAACGGCTATGACCATCTCAGCGCTTTGCTCCGCTGCCCCCTCAGTGGTGGCCAGTGGAAGTCTGCTGAGCGCGTCAGCGCAATTTTCAGTGCCCGGCCTGTGCTGGATGGAGTAGTCATAAGCAGCCAGCGTGAGAGCCCATCGTTGCATGCGAGCTGATATATTGGCATTGACAGCCTTGCTGTCTGACAACAGGGATGTTAACGGCTTGTGGTCCGTTTCTAATTCAACCCTCCTGCCAAAAAGGTACTGGTGCATCTTTTTCACCCCATAGACACATGCGAGCGCTTCCTTCTCAACCATCCCATATCCACATTCTGCTTGAGAGAGCGACCTGGAGGCATAAGCCACTGGTGGAGTTGCCCCTCAGCATTGCCCTGCTGCAACATGCACCCAACCCCATAGGATGATGCATCACACGTCAGAACCAATTTCTTACAGGGGTTGTACAGGGGCAACAACTTATTTGAACAGAGTAGGTTACACGCCCGATTGAAAGCGCGTTCTTGACAGTCCCCCCAAAACCAATCGCAACCCTTACGCAGGAACACGTGTAGCGGCTCCAACAATGTGCTTAAGTTCGGCAGAAAGTTCGCACAATAGTTCAAAGAGTCCCAGAAATGAACGCAACTCCGATGTGTTGCAGGGCCTGGGCGCTCGTCGAATCGCCTCTGTTTTGGATTCGGTAGGCCGAATTCCATCTGCAGCAACCCTCCTGCCCAGAAACTCAACTTCGGGAGCCAAAAACACACACTTAGGCTCCTTGAGTCGCAGGCCTACCCGGTCCAGTTGGCGTAGCACCTCTTCCAGGTTGTGGAGGTGTTCCTCGGTGTCCCGACCCGTGATGAGGATATCATCCTGGAATACGATCGTTCCAGGAATGGATTTGAGCAGGCTTTCCATGTTTCTTTGAAAGATCGCGGCCACTGATCGAATGTCAAATGGGCACCTGTTGTAAACAAACAGTCCCTTGTGCGTGGTGATGGTCGTCAGTAGTTTAGATTCGTCGGCCAGTTCTTGGGTCATGTAGGCTGAAGTGAGGTCCAACTTGGTGAACAGCTTGCCACCTGCCAGTGTGGCAAAAAGATCCTCCGCTCTCGGAAGTGGGTATTGGTCTCGTCGGGACACCCGGTTGATCCTGACCGAGCCACCCGCTTTTAGGACGGGAACAATGGGGCTCGCCCAGTCGCTGAATTCAACAGGCGAGATGATGCCCTCTCTCAGCAAACGGTCCGATTCGCTTTCAATTTTCTCCCGCATCACATACAGCACAGCTCTGGCTTTGTGGTGCACTGGTCTGGCGTCCGGGGTGATGAGAATGTACCTTTGAATGTCCTGACGTCAGGTTGGAATAGCGACTCAAATTGCTGTAGGAGCTGTGAGCATGAACTTCGTTCCACAGATGACACTGCATGCACATCCCCCCATTTCCAGTTCATCTCAGCTAACCAGCTCCTCCCCAACAGTGCGGAACCATTGTCCGGGACAATCCAGAGCGGCAGCCGGTTCACTGATCCATTGTGTGTGACAGCTAACGTTGCACTGCCTAGCACTGGAATGATTTCTTTGGTGTGCGTCCGTAATTGAGTCTCAATGCGTTCTAGTTTGGGTCTGCTGGCTTTGAGAGGCCATAGCTTTTCGAATTGTTGAACGCTCATGAGTGACTGGCTGGCCCCCGTGTCCAGCTCCATGCGTACCGGGATGCTGTTTAATAGGACCTTCATCATCATAGGTGGCGTTTTGGTATATGAGCTGTGAATGTTTGCCACATAAACCTGCTGAACTTCAGCATCCATTGATTTGCCCCATGCGTCATCCTGCCTTGCTGACCCCTCTTCTGCTCCATCCACCTCGTAAATTAGCATGGTCGCAGGCTTCCTGCACATTCTAGCTAAATGGCCAGTGAGGTTACAATTTCTGCAGATGAACTGTTGAAACCTGCGAGTCCTAGCAGTATGTCTGCCCCCACACCTCCAGCATGAACTGAGATTCCCATTGTTGTGAACAAGAGCTGTTACCAGGCATTCCTCGCTGATTGTCCCTTTGACTGCTCTTGAGCACCCTGTTAGTGGATGTCAAATGGCCCCATCCCAGGATGCATTGTCCACTGGGATGGCATAAATGTCCATTCAGCCTGCCATTGTCTGTGTTGAAAACCTGTTCTGGGGTCTATTGCTGCCTGGGGTGTGTCGAACTGCCCTTGCCTGCCTGCTGGGCTCTGAGTCGCATTTATGATATTGACCCCCTGACCCCCTGGAGGCAGAGTTGCATGCGTATATTATCTTGGTTTCCTCCTACCCCGCCATAAATGTCTGAGCCAGCAACGCCGCCGCTTCCTCGGTGAAGTTCTTAGTCTCGATTAACTTTCTGAAAATCCCGGCATGAACGATGCCCTCAATAAAGAAATCCCTTAGCATCTCCTCCCTGCAGGCGTCTGTGAACTTACAGAGGCTGGCCAAGTGCTGGAGGTCCGCAACAAAGTCCGGTATGCTTTGTCCTTCCCGACGTCGGTGGGTATAGAATCTGTCGGGCCATATGTATGCTGCTCGCTGGTTTGAGGTGCTCACTGATTAGCTTGCTGAGCTCTTCAAAGGGTTTGTCTGCCGGCTTCTCGGTTGCTAACAGGTCTTTCATGAGCATGTAAGTCTTAGGTCCACAGCTGGTCAGTAGATGAGCCCTTCGCTTGTCTGCCACTGATTCTCCCAGCCAGTCCTTCATGACAAAGCTCTGCTGAAGCCTCTCAATGAAATCGTCCCAGTCCTCACCAACACAGTACCGTTCCTCTGTGCTACCAGTAGCCATTCTCGTGGGTCGTTGATTCCCGTTTCTCGTCGCCACTGTAAAGTCCTTACACAATACCACAAATCCACACAAGGCATATTCTATGGACAAGGTCACTCTGTGACCTGCACCTTTATTCACAGGACCCAAAAGTGATGACCCTGTGTGGGACCTCCCTTTATATACCTGGATGACCAGGTGAGGAGTGTCTCCCACAAGTTCACCCCATGTGGTCAAGGTGTGCATTTCTCAATTATATACAATATTGCAGTGTTGTTACATGAAGGTTACATACATGACAATGATCACCTCAAAACTTGCTTCCATTTGTTTGATTGAAAATACCTGTGTGATTTTTCGAACACTCCAGTCAAGTCTGTGTCCCTCTGACAGTATAACTAGTTGCTACCACTACACACATCGCTGGCCGGTTTCAAATACTGATTTTGCCCCCCTCCATGCATCACGGGCAGGATCAGAAACACATTCTATCATTCCATTCTGTAGCATGTTCGTCATTAGATGTGTTCTGAGCAAAGCTACAATCTGAGCAGCTTATGGGTTGGACTCTGAAGGTTTAGACACTGATGAATCTGCTTTATGTTTCCAGTATTTTCTATTTTTATTTAAGATACATGTTGGAGACATCATTGCAACATTGGTGCACCGATCCATTGCACCATTAGCCTGCACATACTACACCCATTAAACAAACCATACAAAGAGATACGCAGATTAACGTGACATTTAGAATAACTGGTCCAAACTAAACAATACGCAGAAGGATTGAAACAATTTCCTCTTTTTGTTAAATTACTAGTTAAACAATTGATATAATTAGATCTGTCCTGTTGGTGCAAGTTTAAATCTGTAAATTACTGAACACATTGACAGAAAGATGGAGAAGAAATGGTGAGCATTCACACAGACATGAGCAGTTGTTCAATAACTTCTCAATAGGGATATGTGCGCGCACTATGTCCGTGCAGCAGAGCAGGTCTCCAGTCGTCTTGGATAACCCTTGCCACTGTACCAAGACCTAGCTCTGTCAAGCCCGTGTGGTGGCTGGTGTGTAACGGCCATCAGACGCTAAAAAAATCCACGCACAGGCATCTTTCACCCTTCAGGATGTAGTTCAGGATCCGGAATATTAGGTCCTTCATTGAAATACCTGCGAACTCATCTCTTTTTTTGGCATGGAAGCAAGTCACCCTCGCTTTGAGGGACTGCCTATGATGATGATGATGATGAATAGGGGTGAAATTGGACTTTGGTGATAGGACAAAACAGGCGTTGTGAATCAGCAGCCGACTTCACTGGAAAAGGAAATGCTGCTTCAGATTGGCTAGTGTGCATTTTGCACTATTGCTGAAGACCAATTTCACCCTCACTGTTGCAAAGCAGCCAATCAGTGCAGAATATCTGTGCAATTTTTGCTGAGAACTCTTGTCCACTGTAAATTCAATGGGTTCATGTGAGCAATGTTGCTTAACCATTAACAGGAGGAGGAACACTAGATTGATTCCTGGGATGAGAGGGCTGTCTTATGATGAGAGATTGTGTAGAATGG
Source organism: Pristiophorus japonicus (assembly GCF_044704955.1). Lineage (NCBI taxonomy): Eukaryota > Metazoa > Chordata > Chondrichthyes > Pristiophoridae > Pristiophorus > Pristiophorus japonicus. Next base: position 54,565,846 of record NC_091992.1, read on the forward strand.
GCCTCGACTCTCTGGAGTTTAGAAGAATGATGGGTGATCTCATTGAAACATATAATATTCTGAAGGGAATTGACAGGGTAGATGCTGAGAGGTTGTTTCCCCTTGGCAAGAGTGTCTAGAACTAGGGGACATAGTCTTAGGATAAGGGCTAGGTCATTTAAGTCACAGACTGGGTTGTGAATCTTTGCAATTCCCTGCCCCAGAGGGATGCTGAGTCTCTGAATATATACAAGGTTGAGAGAGATAGATTTTGGGAGTTTAGGGGAATCAAGGGATATGGAGATTGGGAGGGAAAGTGGAGTTGAGGTTGATGATCAGCCACACATAAGAACATAAGAACAGAAGAATTAGGAACAGGAGTAGGCCATCTAGCCCCTCGAGCCTGCTCCGCCATTCAACAAAATCATGGCTGATCTGGCCGTGGACTCAGCTCCACTTACCCGCCCGCTCCCCGTAACCCTTAATTCCCTTATTGGTTAAAAATCTATCTTTCTGTGACTTGAATACATTCAATGAGCTAGCCTCAACTGCTTCCTTGGGCAGAGAATTCCACAGATTCACAACTCTCTGGGAGAAGAAATTCCTTCTCAACTCAGTTTTAAATTGGCTCCCTGTATTTTGAGGCTGTGCCCCCTAGTTCTAGTCTCCCCGACCAGTGGAAACAACCTCTCTGCCTCTATCTTGTCTATCCCTTTCATTATTTTAAATGTTTCTATAAGATCACCCCTCATCCTTCTGAACTCCAACGAGTAAAGACATAGTCTACTCAATCTACCATCATAAGGTAACCCCCTCATCTCCGGAATCAGCCTAGTGAATCGTCTCTGTACCCCCTCCAAAGCTAGTATATCCTCCCTTAAGTAAGGTGACCAAAACTGCACGCAGTACTCCAGGTGCGGCCTCACCAATGCCCTATACAGTTGCAGCAGGACCTCCCTGCTGTTGTACTCCATCCCTCTCGCAATGAAGGCCAACATTCCATTCGCCTTCCTGATTACCTGCTGCACCTGCAAACTAACTTTTTGGGATTCATATGACACGCAGCTCCTGTTTGTGAACTTGGGGGGTGTCAGGACCGCCCTCCGGGAGCTGCCTGTCTTTTACAAGGAACTCATCAGGGTCTGGAACAAAGTCTCCACCAAGCGCAGCTCTCCGCCGGCTGGAGTGGCGGCCGTCCTGCAGGAGCTGCTGCTCGGGAATCCGTACCTCCACGACCGAGGTTTTATGTGGCGGTCGGAAGAGAGGGCTGTGGCTGGTGAGGTGACCAGGGTCAGGGACCTGCTCGATGGCGGAGGAGCGGGCTGGATGGCGCCAGACACGCTGGCGCGGCGCCTAAATTCTGCCAACGTCCGCCACGCGGCCGATGCCATCGAGTCGCTAAAAACAGCTCTGGGCCCTGACTCTGTTAGGTGCATCGAGGAGGCTCAAGCACGTGGGGAGATCCCGTCCGAACTGACCCCCGTCCGGACGGAATTCCTCATCGGCGCCAAACCCCGGAACCTCCCTCGGGGCCGGCGCCTCACAACTTGAGCCGCCTCGGGGAAATCCCCTCCGTGCCTTTCAGTTCCGCGTGGAGGGGTTTCCTGTACGGGCTGCTCCTGCACACTCTCAACTTTGCCATCCTCGCCGGCCGTCTGGACACGCCATGGCGTACCATCTTGCCGTCTGGAGGAGGCGGGGGTCCCCGATGGAGGGCACTCTACGCAGGGGTCCTCCCACTATTCATCGGGGACTTGGCCTGGAGGGTGGTGCACGGAGCAGTGCCGTGCAACAAATTTTTAAGCCGGTTCACGGACTCCCAGGCCGCCTGCAATTTCTGCGGTCTGGAAGAGTCCGTGTTCCATGTTTTTATGGAATGCACAAGGATGCAGCCCCTGTTTTATTATTTGAAGGGGCTGCTCCTGAAATTCTGGCTGCACTTCAGTCCCACTCTCCTGATCTTTGGGCACCCTGTGCGGAGGGGAGCGGGTAGGTCCGAAAGCCTCCTCGTAGGACTGCTCCTGGGCACAGCCAAGGGTGCCATCAGCCGGTCCAGGCAGCGGGCGGTCGAGGGGGTCGTTCAACCTGACTGCCTGCCTCTCTTCCGCTCTTACATCCGGTCCAGGGTGTCCTTGGAGATGGAGCACGCGGTGTCCACCGGTACGCTCGCGGCCTTCCGCGAGAGGTGGGCACCGGAGGGACTGGAGTGCATCATCACGCCCGGCAACCAAATTTTAATTTGATTTTACATTTTAAAGTTTAATTTGTTTTAATTGCCGGTGCTTTTAGTGTCCCCCTTCCCTTTTATAGGGGGCATTGGGGAAAAATTTTGATTTTAGTGCCCAAAAAAAAAGAAAAACAAAAAAAAAAGCGCCTTGTAAATGTCTGGTGTGTCATCCAGGTCGGGTGGCACAGATAAATGTTTTATGTTTTGCAGGTAGACTCTAAAAGAGTTTCATGCACAAGGACCCCCAGGTCCCTCTGCACCGCAACATGTTGTAATTTCTCCCCATTCAAATAATATTCCCTTTTACTGTTTTTTTTTCCCCAAGGTGGATGACCTCACACTTTCCAACATTATATTCCATCTGCCAAACCTTAGCCCATTCGCTTAACCTATCTAAATCTCTTTGCAGCCTTCTGTGTCCTCTACACATCCCGCTTTCCCACTAATCTTTATGTCATCTGCACATTTTGTTACACTACACTCTGTCCCCTCTTCCAGGTCATCTATGTATATTGTAAACAGTTGTGGTCCCAGCACCGATCCCTGTGGCACACTACTAACCACCAATTTCCAACCCGAAAAGGACCCATTTATCCCGACTGTCTGCTTTCTGTTAGCCAGCCAATTCTCTATCCATGCTAATACATTTCCTCTGACTCCGCGAACCTTTATCTTCTGCAGTAACCTTTTGTATGGCACCTTATCGAACAAAAGGTTACTGCCATGATCTTACTGAATGGCGGATTAGGCTCGAGGGGCCGTAGGACCGACTCCTGCTCCTATTTCTTATGCTCTTATGAGACTCTGCTCATGTCTCTCTGGCAAATGGTCTTGGCTAGATGAGATTTTAGATCCCAGAAGCAAGGTTGCCATGCTCCAGTGCACCACTAGGCATGTTCATGTGAAAGCTACACTCCACAACAAAATGCATGCGTTAGAATTACATATTCAGAGGACAGAAAAAAAATAGTGAGTGGATCAGTTTTCAAATGCAGACAGTGTAACTCTCCTCAGCCCCTCTACATCTTATCTGACTTTAACACACAGCCGATAAGGAAGTGGACTCCGGGTAATTCCATATTTGGCTTCCGTGTAGCTTGGCCTCGGCTCGTTTTCCGGGAGAAGAAATGTGAAATGTCGCAGCATGGACGTGAAGAACAGGAAGAGTTCGGTCTTTGCCAGCTGCTCCCCCAAGCACACACGGCGACCTGCGGGGTGAGGAGCAAGAGTAGTTAGTGCCCGCCGGAGAGAGGCCAGAAGGTCACTGCGGGATCACACTGATCAAACACCAACTGCTCCTCACAATCTTAAATTTCATAACCATTCTGGCCGCATCCAACTACAGCTAAACTCTCACTGAATTATAGTTGCCTCCAACCTTTTTCAAAGTTAAATAAATGTTATTTTACTTAATTTTATTCAATCAATATATAATGTACTCTTAGAAACTAGGTTAAACATAAGGGGCTTTGAGAGCTGACTTAACTTATGGAATTTTATACATCCTCTTTGAGGTCCAGAAGCAGACTGAGGCCCCCACCTCTACATAGAGATGCGGCTAGCCATCCATTACTAATTCACAGTTGCATATTTTGGTACATATAATGATCCTTTGAATTCTACATTACCCGCGGAGAATGGGAGGAACCCTTCTGGCTTCACAAACTTCCCTTCCGCGTTGAGGAAGTGATCCGGATTGAACTGATGCGGAGTTGACCAAACGTTTTCATCAAACAAGACGAGGTAAGGTTTGGAATGATGACTGTTCCCTGTAAATCATTTAAAGACAAACATTAGCCAAGAATGTATTTGGAATAGACCATCAGAGCAATAAGGAGGAGCCCGCTACTTGTTACCTTGCATTCTGGCTGTTCGCTGTAGAGTGAGGACAGTATAACTTATAACTAGTTCCAGATGCTTGTCTCCCCATCACAGACAGATGGCATCTACATCACGCCTGCCATACACCGAGAAACCTCTGCTCATCACCACATTTACCCCTTCCCTACAATCCATGAGCAATGCCACGGGGGATCTATTACTATAAGAAAAAGCAACAAAGGCCTCCTCCTGTAAGGAGCTGCTCACTGACTGACATACAGGCTTATCTACCCCAGCAACGGTATCTGTATTAGAGAAACTCAACTCCTTAAGCAATAGAGAGCAGTGATGCTAACTCGCAATCTTCCTATTTCGCATGAATGCCTGGAGAAAGGACGAGCTGTGCTTTCAGAAACAGACAGGTCTTGTGGGTGGAGGTGGGGAAGCTGCATATCCAAGATTAATTCCAGACCGTACCTTGGGGATTGTGTATCCCATGACCTCCGTAGCCCTGTATGTTTGATGAGAAAGTGAAACAGGAACAATATTTCCCAAGCGTTGGGTTTCATGGATAACAGCATTAGTGTACGGCATATTGTCCCGGTCGTCCAACATTGGCTTCCTCTCCTTCCCAACCACTCTGTCAATCTCTTCATGGACTTTAGCTGCAGAAGCAAAAAAAGAACAAATCCTGAGGATCAGTTGACAGAAAGAACTTGCATTTATATAGCACCTTTCATGAGCTCAACTCTTCGCTGCCGTCGTCCTCCTGCATCAGCTCGTGCTGCTCCCTGAAGTAGTATGCCTCCACGCTGCTCCCGAGGCTGCTTGCTGCTGCTTTTATGGCCCCAATCTGCCGCTGATGTTCATGCAGGTTGGGGCCTCCATGCTGCTCCCGAGGCCGCTCGCCGCTCCTTTTTAGGATCGGGGTGAAGAATCGGCGAGAAACTGTAGAGGGATGTGATCGCAGCCCAGGGGAGGCGCGAGTTCGGGTCCAGGGGCCCAGGGGCAGCACGGGCCAGGCCACACTGCGCTATGTGTTCGCACTAGGTCCGTGCAGCAGAGCTGGTTTCCAGTCGTCTTGATTAATCCTTGCCACTGGACCAAGACCTAGCTCTGTCCAGCCCGTGTGGTGGCTGGGGTGGAACGGTCACCCCACATTAAAAAAATTCACGCACAGGCATCTTCCACCCTTCAGGATATAGTTCAGGACCTGGAATATTAGGTCCTTCATTGAAACACCTGTGGACTCAACTTTTTTTGGCGTGGAAGCAAGTCATCCTTGTTTTGAGGGACTGCCTATGTTGATGATGATGAGGACGATCATGAGCTCAAGATGTCCCAAAGAGTTTCACAACCAATAACATACATTTTTGATCACTGCAGGAAATACTGCAGCCATTTTCCACAGCAACATCCCACAAACATCAATGAGACAAGTGATCAGATACTTGGTTTTAGTGAATAGCAAATAGAGGATTGAAAACCTGTCATACTGAATATAGGATCATTCCAATCAGGGCAAAACATTAACAATTGTGACATTACTTCCAAATGCACTTTTTCTCCTCTCCCCAATTAATTCTAGTACTCTTCTTTTGTTCTCTCATCTAATACTGGCGATCTCTATCCACACCCCTCCATCTTAGTTCACACTGACATCTGGGTCGGAGAGGAATTTCCCAGATATTTTTTCCCCCCAAATTGGCCAGGGTTTTTTTAAACAGTTTTTTTGCCTCTCCCAGGAGATCACATGGTTTCGGGTGGGGTGGAGTCTATATGTTGTGATATACACGGTATCGCAATTGTGTGGCACAGCCTCGATGAACCAAATGGTCTTTACCTGTCCATCATTTTTCATATGTTCGTATCTCCCCCCTCCCCTCTCCCACAATGGCATCTATACTCTGCAGGTATTGGAGGCCTATCTGTACTTACACTGAAGCTCTGGATGGAGCACCATGAATATCAGGGCCCAGCGCAGTGTGGTGGAGGAGGTCTCTGTACCAGCGGCAAAGAGGTCAACAACCGTCCCTATCAAATTGGATTCCAGGAAACTTGTCTTGGGGTCGTTCTTCATCTAAAATGCAGTTAAAAAAGGAATCAGTGATAATATATAGAATCAGAGATAAAATCATAGAATGAGACTACACAAATGGAGGCCATTAGGTCCATTGTGCCTGTGACCTGAACACACTGACTGCAGGTCCCCATGACACACAGACACCAGTTACAAAAGAACATAAGAAATAGGAGCAAGAGTGGGCCATTTGGCCCCTCGAGCCTGCTCCGCCATTCAATGAGACCATGGCTGACCTTCAGCCTCAACTCTGCTTTCCTGCACTGTCCCATGTCGCTTGATTCCCTTAATATTCAAAAATCTATCACTCTTTGTCTTGAATATACTCAAAGACTGAGCCTGCACAGCCCTCTGGGGAAGAGAATTCCAAAGATTCACCACCCTCCGAGTGAAGAAGTTTCTCCTGAAATTATAAGGATATGTATGTACCTGAGAGTATGCTCACAGGTTTGTAGAGCTGTTGCTTGGCCAAGGTGGCCATTAAGCGGTCCAGGCAGTGGGCAGTCGGTCGAGGGGGTCGTTCAGCCAGATTGCCTGCCTCTCTTCCGTGGCTACATTCGCGCCTGGGTGTTCCTGGAGATGGAGCACGCAGTGTCCACCGGTACGCTCGCGGTCTTCCGCGAGAGGTGGGCACTGGAGGGACTGGAGTGCATAATTTCAACAGGGAACAAAATGTGAATTTGATTTGTCAAGCATTCTTTTAAAGTTTATTTGTTAATTTGTGGGTTTTGGTGCCCTTACAAAAGGGGAAACTTGGCTTAAAGTTCCATTAAAATAGTTGTAAAACTGTTGCATTGTGAATGGCTTAGCCAGTCATGTGATGTTCGCAAGACTCAATAAAACCCCACTCAATTGAATCTAGGTCATCCACGATGAGGTATGCAGTTGTGAGCCGAGTGGATGAACTGCTAATGTGTAGTGTGATTGTTAAACCTTTGTTAATAAACCAACTAGTTCTTAATAATAATGTGTTGCTATGAATTCTTCTGCAAAGAACCCATGTAGCAAATAAATTACATACCTTCTCCTGCTCTGCAATGAAAGCATCAATGAAGTCCCTGGGCTCATTTGGATCCCATAATTCTTTGTGCTCCGTGACTATTTCCTGTAAAAAGCGTATGGTTTTCTCATGGTTTTTGAATATCTTACTGTGTGGACCCGGGAAGTGACGAATAAAGGGGAAGGCATTCAACAGCTGCAAGAAACACAGGGTTTGAAATTAAATGTATTCTTTTACACTTCTCTGATTTTGCTGAAAATGGTGAACACAGAAATTCATCCCATTATATTTACAATGAAGCCAACACAAAGAGGAATTATTTCCCCTGTCATCTAAATATGGTATCTTAGCAAATAATATCAACTATGTCAGTCACGATCTCTATTAATCCTCATTGAATTCCAATGAGTTTGTTTGTAAGCATAATCCTTAGACACCTATATTGGTTTGGCTTTACTGCCTTTACTGTGATTCAGGGAATATTTTAATGTTTTATATATTCAATGAAAAAGTAGATATAAGTATAAGTATAACATCTATTGTTCCACTAGAATTACCAAACCGAGGAAAATATTTCTCGATGCTGTAGAATTACTGCCCTCAGAATAGACTCCGAGGGGAGAAATGCGGGTCGTTTACCCCTCCCGTTAGTGCCCCAGGGGACTATACATTCCATTATACATTCATGGAGAGGGAGGGTGAACAGCCAGTTGTCGTGGTACATGTAGGTACCAACGATATAGGTAAGAAGCAGAAAGAGGTCCTACAAGCTGAATTAAGGAGCTAGGAGTTAAATTAAAAAGCAGGACCTCAAGGTTTGTAATCTCTGGATTACTACCAGTGCCATGTGCTAATCAGAGTAGAGGGAGCAAGATAGTTAGAATAAATACGTGGCTTGAGCAGTGGTGCAAGAGGGAGGGATTCAAATTCCTGGGACATTGGAACCAGTTCTGGGGGAAGTGGGACCTGTACAAAAGGGACGGTCTGCACTTGGGCAGGACTAGAACTGATGACCTAGGGGTAACATTTGCTAATGCAGTTCGGGAATGTTTAAACTAATATGGCAGGGGGATGGGAACCTATGCAGATAGATAGGGCGAAGTAATATGGAGTCAGAAACAGATGGTAGAAAGGTGAAAAGCAATAGTGGAAGGCCGAGTAAATAAAGGCAAGAAACAAAAAGGGCCACACTACATCATAATTCTAAAAGGACAAAGGGTGTTAAAAAAAACAGCCTGATGGCTTTGTGTTTTAATGCAAGGAGTATCCGTAATAAGGTGGAGGAATTAACTGTGCAAATAGATGTTAACAGATATGATGTGATTGGGATTACAGAGACGTGGCTCCAGGATGATCAGAGCTGGGAACTCAACATCCAAGGGTATTCAACATTCAGGAAGGATAAAATAAAAGGAAAAGGAGGCAGGGTAGCATTGCTGGTTAAAGAGTAGATTAATGCAATAGTTAGGAAGGACATTAGCTTGGATGATGTGGAATCCAAATGGGTAGAGCTGCAGAACACCAAAGGGCAAAAAACATTAGTGGGAGTTGTGTACAGACCTCTAAACAGTAGTAGTGATGTTGAGGAGGGCATCAAACAGGAAATTAGGGGTGCATGCAATAAAAGTGCAGCTTTTATTGTTAGATCTCTTGATTTCCAATGAAGTACGAACTCCGATGGTAGTTTTAACTTTTTAATCTTGGCAGAGAGCAACAAACTGCTGGCTGATTGCCAGTTTCTTTGTCTTACTGAGACACATGGTCAAAATGGCTGTATTTTATACCTGGATCAATTTACAGAAAAGAACTCGCCTTCTTTGACCTTACTGGCTCAATTGAAAGTCTTTTAACATTTTATTGGCTCGCTACCCAAGGTCCGAAAATGTCAAGTTGATTGATGAGTTAATGCAACATGCCGAACTGCATGTAGCAGCCTTGTCTTGGGGGTCTGTGAATTTTCACAGTCTGTCTCAATGAGCCTGTTTGAATTCTCTATCAATCCCCCCTTTGATTCTTTCAAAAACTGAATCATAAAACATCAGGTATCACTGGTTAAACATTCTACAAAATAATTTCATACATGTTAATAGAGTTTCCTTCTAAAATTTGTTGATGTGTTTCGCCACATGTCCAGACTAGTAGCTTCCACACAAATTTACACCAACCCGAGTTCCATTGTGGCCACAATGGAAGTCTGGTTTTAGTAGGTTAATTAACCTTATTCCAATTTAATCCAAATCAATATCTTAATTCAACCTGTAAACCACCTTTCCATAAGCATAACATACCACGTACAGATGGTCTGCTGGGACCTGCAAGGTATCTCACCTGCGGGACAGCAGCTACAGCCGCCTGGTCGCAACAACATTTAATCAACATAAACAAACAATTTACATGTAATTCCCTTCGTACTCTACTATTTCCCTTTGGTGCAGAGGGTCGGCTAGTAAGAAGTAAGCCTATGCCTAGAATACCTACAATCAATAATACAGTAAATGTATACATTTTCGAAAAAGTAATTGTCCTTATTAGATTTCAGCTTCAGTTACGGGTGCTTGTTTAACGTGTGAAGCGTGGATCCAGGCTTTCTTTCCTTGGACTTTAACAGCTGCCTGGGTGGTCAATAACACTTGATAAGGTCCCTCCCACTTGGAACCCAAAGGTTCTTTATGCAACTTTTTCACATACACCCAGACTCTCGGGATGATGTCGTGTCCTCCTTCGGGTGGATTACCCCAAGCTGCCGATACCTGTCGGGAAACAGAACTAATAGCATTGGTTAAGTTCTGACAGTATGATAACAAAGTGTCACTCATTAAGTGAACATCAGTTTTCCGTAAATCGATAGTTCCTGGCAGCGACATGGGTCTTCCTGTTATAATTTTGTGGAAGAAAGAATCTATGAATCTATGGCTTATGGTAAAGGGAAGGGTTAAATTCTGTTTTTGCTATATTTGAAGAAATAATAGGACTAGAACAACACCCACACTTTTTAGCCTTGAAACTTAGAAATGTAATTAAATGACTATCTGGTATTAAAAGGGAGTCTCCTGATATTCTGCTTATCAGACTGTGAACAGGGAGAAATTATGCAAGGACAGATAGAGTGTGTGCCTCCCGAGACGACCTTTGTACTCACGGAATTAATGAATAAGATTCCTTTTCTCTTTCTGTATTCTATTTCTGTATAAAGATAGGGACAATTTGCTTGTAGAGCAGAGTCTTCTGCCTTGGTACGGTCCAAGCAGGCTCTCCGAGATATCGCGCTATTTTTTAATAAAATTCTCTCGAAGTGCAATTCTGAAAGTCTCCGCCTGAGTTAATTTAAGCTAAATATTTCCTCGACAGATTCTGGCGTAGTTAGGCAGGATCTCTTAAAAAAAAAAAACGAGATCCAAAAGAACTAAATTTAACTTTTAAAGAGAAAAGAGGAATTTTAAGGACCCTCCTAGCTGAAAGGAGGAAGGTGCCTAGGCCGTCCTAGCAAAAAGGGGGACGGGCCGCCGAGATCCCCTGAAGGGTGAGGCATAATTTAAGGTAGCTACCGCAAAGAAGCTAAAATAACAAAAAGGCAAAAGGAGACCCCGAGCTGAGCAGAAAAGAGAACACCGGTGAGCGCTCTGTAAATTATTGTATATTTTGTAGGATTGTCCTAACTCTCATTTCAGAAAAGACGTTGCACCCGGAAGAATGGGAAACGGCTCTAGTCGAGCAGGGCGCTCGCGCCCAGCTCCTAGAAAAGAAAAGAAGGACGACCTCTCAACTGAAAGAATGAAAGTACATCCTAAAACTGAGAAAAGAATCGGTAAGGTAGCAAAGCAACGAGAGAAGGTAGGAGATCCTATTGTGCCGCCCGGCTCGCCGGCGGACACTGTAATTAAAGAAACAGGAGACGACAGATACGCAGTAACGTTTAGTAGCGATTTGTACGGCTGGTCTGATGGGGATTGGCCATATGGAGGAAGTTTTAAATTGTCCTTAATTGAGGAATGGAAACAGACCACCAAAGATGGGGTAGGGGACCCCACTTGGGATAAAGACTATGGAGAATTGTTTTAAAAAATGGACAGAGGTGGCAAAAAGACACCAGCCCCCGAAAAATAAAAAGAAAAAGGAGGAGGGCAAGGAGAAGCCCCCTCCCTCTTACAGCCCCGAGTGCCCCGGTTATGACCGCTTCCCCTGTCGGCTTATATCCCCATCTTCCAACCACCAAACCGGATGATTGGCAGGAAATTATAGAAATAGTGGCCGCCTAGCTAGTTCAGGCCTCCAGGCGACGAGCCCACCCACAAGACCCACCAGAAGATGAAAATGGAGAAGGGGGGGGCGGATGGAGGAATCGAGAATAACGACACCCCCCCTAACCCAGGAATGAGTACCAGGACCACTGTGAGGCAGGCTGATTCCACCACTATCCCCCCGTTACAGGCCCCCCGTGTAATGATCGGAACAACTGCTGTTCTAAAGCCCTGGACACCGGGGGAGGCTCGGGATATGATATCAGCCGCCCCTAACCCTGTTAAGAAGCAAGTAGCCTTTCACAACTGGCTTGAGCAAACCTGTACCATATATAACCCCCTCCCCGGAGATGTGAAATTATTACTGCTGGCAGCATATGGGTTCTCTTGGCAGGGGGTGAAAGACATGTTCCCTATACCCGCCGGCGAAAATGGGGATTGGCGGGAAGACAATGAGGAAGAAGGAAATGAGTCCCGGGAACATTGGTTGCAACACAGGGGCAAGGATGCCATATTAAAAAGGAGCTAAAAAGCATGGGGATATAGGGGAAGTCACACGCTGTCTGCAGAAAGCAGAAGAATCAATGATAGATTTTGCAGTTAGATGGAAAAATAGTTGGGACGAACATGCAGGAATCCCGATGGATCAAAATGAACCTTTGGCAGTACAAACCTTGCTAAATTGCATGTTGCCGCAACAAGCAAGAACATACAAAATTAAGGTCTTGGACTGGCAAGGAAAAAGTTGGAAAGAAACGATCACAGTACTGGCCAACATGGATAGGGAGGGACTATTCACCTATAAGGAAAACAAGGCTAAAACAGCAGGTCAGTACTATCAGCAAAAAGGAAGAGGACAAGCGCAGAATAATAGAGGAGGATATGGGGGACGAGGACGAGGAAGAGGGAGAGGACAGTGGCCCCAAAGAGACCGCTCTCAAGATGAGTGTAGAAATTGCGGAAGAAAAGGGCATTGGGCTCGCGATTGCAGGTGCCCCCCGAAACAGGGTGGAGGGTTACAAGGGGGTTTCCCCGAACCTCCACCTCCCTTGGCCCCTCAGTTTTCGTTCTCTAACCCCAACCCGCACCAATCAGCATAGGGATGCCCCGGAGGCTTAGTGGTACAGGCGGCAGCCCTCCGCCTATCAGCAGACATAGAAGAAAACCCTTTGGCAATCGTAAAAGTAGGAGACACTTATGTGAAGTTCCTGGTGGATACCGGTGCTACTATGTCTTCTGTACCATCCTCTGTGGGATTACCTGTAAGCAACACCACCGTCTTAAGTATGGGTGTGGCCAGTATCCCCATGAAAGAATTTTTATCTGAACCTACCAAATTGATAATTGAAGGACAACCAGTTAATGATGAGACTTTGATAGTCTCTAAAACAACACCTCTCCCTTTATTGGGAAGACAGACTTTGTGCAAACTAGGAGCCACAATTTATTGCACAAAGGAAGGAATGTACATGGAGCTCCCTCCAAATAAAATTCATCAGTTCTTTAATGGGATTAAAGAAGAGAAAAGGGAGGATAACAAAGAAAAGGCTGCCCTCTATTGTTGGCAATTGAATGGCAATTTCTACTCCCCTTTGATACATGAAGTTATACAAAATTTAAAAGCTAAAATCGATCCCAATACTGAAGAATTGATGTATATAATTTTGACAAGCTTTGAGGCAGTTCAGCTTCACTGTACAGCCTGGTACACTCGCCAAAGAGCTGAAACTTACCAGTGTCTGGTACAATCCTTTTTGAACAAAGAAGAAATAATAGAGGCTACGCCCCGCATTTATTTTGGACCCGAAGGATTGGGGGTAGCCATTGACTTGACACCCTTACAGTAGCAGTGGTATAGAGAAGCGAACTCGATACTCCATCTGACATTGGCTGTAAAACCGCCAGCGAAACCTAAAGATATGGGTTCGATGATTGTAGGAATAGAAAAAGAAAAACAGCAACAAGGCTACCAACCTTGGGCAGTAATAAAACTGCAAAATGTTCAGATAGACTTTATCACCCACAACAGGGGGATTCTCCAGTGGAAAGGTAAAAATCATGCCTCCACTTTTGAAAAACAGCAACTCCCGGAACAACCAAGCCCTAAGCTGCCAATGGCATTGAATCAAGTATCTTCTGAACTTTGGGCAAAGCATAAGAATCATGTTGGGCAAGTTCATTCTGCAGTACCCCATCGGCTACAATTGATAAAGAACGCCGTGTTACCAAGCATTAGGCAGTACAGACTGCCTCCAGAGGCAGAAAATGGGATAGAGCCAGTCATTTCTGCATTGTTGTAACAAGGAGTTTTAAAAAAGACACAGAGCCCGTGTAACACTCCGATACTGCCCATACCAAAGGTTAATAGGCCAATTGAATGAAGATTTGTGCAAGATCTGAGAGCTTTTAATAAGATAGTAGTCCCTATCACCTCTGTGGTACCGGACACCAACATTATACTATCTGCTATACCACCAACAGCAACTGTCTTTACTGTGATAGACCTGTGTTCAGCTTTTTTCTCCATCCCGTTAAATCAAGAAAGTCAGTATCTGTTTGCTTTCACTCACAAGAAGCAGCAGTACACATGGACCAGATTGCCCCAAGGATACACCGAAAGCCCCGCAGTATATGCAGCAGCCGTAAAAAGGGACCTTGAAGACTGTTCATTATCGGACCAGTCTGTGCTGTTGCAGTATGCGGACGATTTGCTTGTGGCTTCTAGCCACGGATACAGGTGCATGCAAGACTCCCTGAAACTGTTACAGCACCTATGTGAAAGAGGGCACCGAGTGTCGTTACAAAAGTTACAATTTTGTCAGACTCAAGTCCAGTACCTGGGTTTTCACATATCTCAAGGGCAGAGGCAGCTAGGACCAGAAAGAATTCAGACAATTCAAAGTGTCACCATACCAAAGACAAAGAAGGATATCTTGTCATTTTTGGGGATGGTTGGGTACTATAGACAATGGATCCCCGATTATCGAGAATGGGATGCGGTCCTAAGATCAGCTGCCCTAAATGATGCCCCACCCAAGGTGGAGTGGACCCCAGAGAGAGAGGAGGCATTTAAAACAGTTAAAGAAAGCCATTACTAATGCTCCGGCATTGGGACTTCCAAATTATGGTAAACCTTTTCAGATGTATGTGAACGAGAAAGAAGGATTCGCAACCGCAGTACTAACCCAAGAACATGGTGGGGGAAATAGACCAGTTGCTTATTATTCGGTTTTGCTGCCTCCAGTAGTAGGGGAATGCCAGCATGTCTACGTGCTGTAGCTGCTACTGCGGTCATGGTGGAGAAGTTGGTACCTATTGTTTTGGATTATCCATGTACTGTCATTACAGCCCATGCTGTGTTATTACTTTTGAATTCAGCTGCCACACAACACTTTACAGCGTCAAGAGGAACAGGTTATGAAGTATTACTGCTGTCCCACCCTAACCATACCTTTCGACGTGCACCAGTAGTGAACCCAGCCACCTTTCTTCCTACTAAAGAAGTAGAGGATCCAGACCAGCATGATTGTCTGTTAACGGTGGAAATAGCCACCTTACCAAGACCAGATTTGCTCACAGAGCCCATGGACAATCCTGATCTTATTCTCTATACGGATGGATCATCGTACAGGCTGTCGGATGACTTGCTGTTGGCAGGCTATGCTATTGTAAATCCCCACGAAACTGTTGAAGCATTCGCCCTGCCTCCCGGAACCTCGGCTCAGGCTGCTGAATTGTTCGCCCTCACTAGAGCATGTATAATAGCTAAAGATCAAACTGCTAATATCTATACTGATTCTAGATATGCATTCGGTGTAGTCCATGATTTTGGACAACTGTGGAAAAACAGAGGCTTTATCACCTCTGGTGGAAAACATATTAAGCACTCTCAACTGGTGCTTAATCTATTAGATGCCATTCAGTTGCCAAGTAAGGTAGCCGTTATCAAATGTGCAGCTCACACAACCGGTGAGGATGAAGTATCAGTAGGAAATAGGAGGGCTGACGAAGCAGCCAAACAGGCCGCTTCGGCACAGGCAGACTGCCTTCAAGCAGTCTCAGTTTCCCCTCCACAGGTACTTGACATCCAACAACTTAAAACAGCCCAACAACAAGTTACTATGCAAGAAAGAAGAACTTGGGAAAACCAGGGTTGTTTTCTCAGAAACGACATCTGGTGCCACCCTGATGGGCGAACTGTTTGCCCTAGATCTCTATTTTTGCCCCTGTCTCGCTTAGCACACGGTCAGGCTCACATGGGCAAAGGAGGGATGATACATGCTATTAATGCACAGTGGTATGCACCAGGAATAACAGTAGTAATTGAGAAAGTTGCTAGAACATGCCAAATTTGTCAACAAAATAACAGAGGTAAAACACCTGCTGAATATGATCATCTACCCCAGCCAAGTATGCCCTTTGAGAATTTGCAAATTGATTTTGTCCACATGCCTCCAGTATCAGGTCTTAAGTACCTATTAGTCATAGTAGATATGTTCACAAGGTGGGTAGAAGCGTACGCCACTAGGAGAGACGATGCCCGAATAGTAGTAAAAATTCTATTTAAAGAAATAGTACCAAGATATGGGATACCTATGGGAATCAACAGTGACAGGGAACACACTTCACCGGAAAAATAGTGCAAAATCTTGCAGAAGCGTTAGGTTTCCAGTGGAAGTTACATATGCCTTATCAGCCACAGTCCTCGGGAATGGTAGAAAGAGTAAATGGGATAATAAAATCTACCCTTACCAAGGTATGTCAGGAGACTGGACTAAAGTGGCCAGATGCCTTACCATTGGTATTGTATACAATGAGAAACCAGAAAAACCGAAACACTGGTTTGACACCACATGAAGCCTTGTTGGGAAGACCAATGCCTACTGGCGTAAAACCACCACTGGCAGCTGAAAAAATAGCATTAATTTGGAATGATGAAAAATCACTAAAGTATGCTCAGGCCATGTGTGAAATAGCAAGGAGTCTGCATGAACAAATAAAGCAGACACAGGTGCCCCCGTCGGAAGGAAATATGCACCCTTTCAGGCCTGGAGACCAAGTGTTGGTAAAAACATTAAACAAAGAATCCTTTTCTCCTAGGTGGAAAGGACCATATCAGCTAATTCTCACAACACGAACCGCGCTGAAGTTGGAAAAGCATCCAAATTGGGTGCATGCAACCCGTTGTAAATATTATTTTACCAACGAAATACAGCCAAAAGAAAAGGCATTGAACCAGGACGTACTACGATTGCCTGACTAAGGAAAAGGCCATTTTCTCGCTGAAGAACTGTACCTGCTCTTGTACTAAATTAAATATTTGGACTTGAAAGTACTGCCCAAAAGTTCAGGAACAGATGTCAGAGTTCATTTGTGTGCCAGTTTGGGCCTTTATTATTTGGGTCACTGTTACTATCGTGTGGACGTGTTGTTATTGTAACGACTTAATTCAAGAGTGGTATAGAAACAAACAAGAAAGGGAAGATGGGAAGGGACTCTTGGAAAAATTATAAATGGACGTTCGGTATACTGATCATTTTAGCGACAGGGAACTCCCGGCAGGAGGAAGAGGTCCTAAAAGAAGGAAGAATATGGAAGGGAAATATGGTATGGGAAAGAAGTAATAGTGCAAGGCAGCAAGGCAATTTTATATGCCCATTAGGCCAAAGTTGTAAAGTAGGGAATTTTACGGCACGATGTGAGGCATGTGGAATGAAGGAAGAAAGAGGGGAATTCCAGTTTATATTGGGGAAAGGGTATCAGTTGTTCATAGAATACCAGGCCGATGTGTGGATGAAGCGTACCCGGAGCACAGGGAAAAACAAGAGATGGGGGTACATAGGAGGGCCGGACGAGAGAAAAGACTTCCTCCGTTATTCATTTACAAGTATGGTAGATGGACAGCGGATGTTGTGCATGAATAACACCCCGGTGAATGGAGGAGACCCATTCGTGGTAAAATGGTCAGTAAAAGAATCCGGCCACCCAGAAGACCGGGACCCAGGACATCTAAAAAGGCTACTGACCACTTGCATCCCAGTGGTAAGATCCCCAGGTGTATTAAATCTAACAATACAAATTAAATATCCCCCAAAGAAAGAAGATGGTTGCCACACAACCAGTGTTAAGGTATCTTTTGAAAAAGAAAGACCCCAAAGAAAAAAACGGGATGTATTAGAGACTGTGTTAGGTGGAGTGGGAGCAGGAATAGGAGCATTGAACTCCATGGATATCGAGACCCTACAAAATAAAATCCAGGCCGGGGGACTGGTAGGGGAAGATATAAAGATCAGAAATGCCTGGGATGAAGGATTACAGCAATTACAGATATCAGGTTACGTCATAAATGAAATGACCTGGGAACAGAATGAAGGGATAGAGAAGGAAATAGAGAACCTAATGAAAGAACAACAGGGAGTAAACAAGTACACCCATTGCCTGTTTAAAGAAATGATCAGACAGCTATTAAGAGCCGAGTTAGAAAGGAAAATATTATCCTTCCATGCTAACACATGGGAAAGGTTGTTGGAAATTAACAAAAGGGATAAGCTTCTTAATTTAACCATTAACCCTCAAAAAAGATAGACCAGTTGTAATATGACACATCACCAGAGGGGATGTGCTAGGTGGCCATTCGGAATGGTATGTCCCTATCAGACCGCCATACACGAACCATGCTCACTGCAGCACTCCATTGGAGTATGTAAATGGGAATTAAAGCCAACAAATGACACTGATATTACGGAAATAGGACAGAATGAGATCTGTGTGACAGGAAATAAACCTGTCTATCTGGATGGAATTTTGTATAAACCCCCCATTAATAAATGTGTGAGAAGAGTCTACACCCTGCATGACCCTGAAGTAAAAAGAACTTATACCTTTGGGCAGGGCAAAATGTAGAAAAATATCTGTCTATGCACAAGGTTGAACCCTTACCCCCTGTAATTAATCTGACCAGACTGCACAATTTGATACGGAATAACAAGAAAATTGAGGAAGCTCTGTCAAAGCAAGGCAGAGCCATCCACCAATTTAGAGTCAAAATGAGTTACAAGAAGGGGCAGCTAGTGAGAATCGCAGACGAAGTCACCTCTTTGACAGTACACCACTGGTGGGATGTGTTTACCGGATGGTCCCCAAAAGCTTGCTATACATCCCATAGTAATCGTAGGTGTGGTTATGCTTGTATTATTAATAATCCTTTGCGGAATGTGGATAAAATTAAAAAATGTAATTAGTCAAGTAATAGGCCTGATCTCCGAAATAAAAAGGAAAAGTGTGTGCATGAAAGGAAGGTTAAGTCGCTTAGAGGAAAAGGTTGATGAAGACGAATATCTCAAAATGCGACCCTATCCTGAAGGGTATCAACCCCCTTTTCAGCAAGAAGAGAATATAGGAAATTGTGTTGATCTAAAAATTAAAAAAAAAAGATCAACAAGGAGGGAATTGTGGAAGAAAGAATCTATGAATCTATAGCTTATGGTAAAGGGAAGGGTTAAATTCTGTTTTTGCTATATTTGAAGAAATAATAGGACTAGAACAACACCCACACTTTTTAGCCTTGAAACTTAGAAATGTAATTAAATGACTATCTGGTATTAAAAGGGAGTCTCCTGATATTCTGCTTATCAGACTGTCAACAGGGAGAAATTATGCAAGGACAGATAGAGTGTGTGCCTCCCGAGACGACCTTTGTACTCACGGAACTAACGAATAAGATTCCTTTTCTCTTTCTGTATTCTATTTCTGTATAAAGATAGGGACAATTTGCTTGTAGAGCAGAGTCTTCTGCCTTGGTACGGTCCAAGCAGGCTCTCCGAGATATCGCGCTATTTTTTAATAAAATTCTCTCGAAGTGCAATTCAGAAAGTCTCCGCCTGAGTTAATTTAAGCTAAATATTTCCTCGACAAATTTCAAATGGGCTTAGACCTGTAGTTCTGTTCGGGGTTGCCCAAATGCTACATAGCACTATTGGTAGTGCCTGGGGCCATGGTGTTCCTTCTTGGTGATATTTGGCAAGCCGTTGTTTCAGAGTTCGATTCATTCGCTCTTCTTGTCCTGATGATTATGGATGATAAGGTGTAAATCCCACGTAATGTTCAGTAACCTACAGACTTCTTGGCAGACAGCACCTGTGAAGTGTGTTCCCTGATCTGAGTCAATGCTACTCGGAACTCCCCATCGGGGAATGTAATCCTTACACAAGACCTTTGCAGTGTGATTGGCTGTGGCTCTTTTAGTTGGGACAGCTTCTACCCATCTAGAGAATCTGTCGACCATGACAAGAATGTTAGTGCATCCTTGGCATTACCGTGATGGGTCCAGAATTATTTTTCTGGCAGACCACACAGCGGTCTGTTACCAGCTGGGCATGTTTTTTAAATCCCCGACCCCACCAGCTTTTCTGGAACCATGCCGTCATCTGTTGTGAGGCCAAGTGTCCCCACGAGTGGATCTGTTGGGCTAAAAAAGGCATAAGCGCGTGTGGCGCGACTGGCTTGTCGGTAACTCTGTCTCCAGACACCATCTTCGCATAGCTTAATTCCTGCCTCAATCCATGTCCATTTTTCCTCTCGGGAGCACTCACCTTGCATTGTTTGAAGGTCTCGTGTCAGAGTCCGGAGTGCTTTCAATCTGCACATCTGTGTTGGTTCTTCTGGAAGAACGCCCTGTGAGTCGGCATCTTTAGCTGCCTGGTCGGCTAGGGCATTTCCCGGTGCTTCTGTGGTATTTTCCTTGGTATGGGCCTTACACTTCAGGATGGACACTTCCTGAGGTAATTGTATGGCCTCGAATAAGTCTCGGACTTCTTTTCCATTTCGGATAGGTGTACCAGCAGCAGTGAGGAATCCTCTTTTCCACCATAACATACCAAAGTCGTGAGCGACTCCAAAAGCATAACGCGAATCTGTGTAGACATTAGCAGTCTGTCCTTCTGCTATTCGACATGCTTCTGACAGGGCCCATAACTCGGCCTGTTGTGCTGACGTTCCTGAGGGTAAACATCCTTTTGCCACTACCTCATATAAGGTTGTAACTGCCCATCCTGCTTTTCTGGTACCATTGTCAACAAAAGAGGAACCATCTGTAAACAGGATGAGGTCTGGGTTGTTCAGAGGCTCCTCTGCTGCTAAGGCTGCTTCTTCTGTTTCTTTTAAAATCTCCACGCAGTCATGCTCTTCACATTCTCCCCCCTCTTGCTCCCTTGATTCTGACATCGGGAGCATAGTTGCGGGATTAACCAGGCTGGCCCGGATGATATGGAGATTAGGAGCTTCCAAAACTGCTGTCCAGCGGGTCCATCTTGCTGCTGTCACCTGAGACATTCTATTCATAGACAGCAAAGCGTGTACGGTGTGGGGACACTTGACAATCAGCTTTTGGTCGAGGACTAGACCCGCAGTGGTCATTACCACTCGACGTGTAGCTTCCATGGCCCTTAGGCAACTTCCCCATCCGAGGGCTACTGCATCCAGTTTTGCCGAATAATAGCCAATAGGTCTTTGCCGATCCCCATGTTCTTGTGTCAGTATAGCTGTCATATATCCTTCTTTCTCATGAACAAACAGGGTAAACGGCTTACCACTATCGGGGATTCCCAGAGGCGGTGCTGAACACAAAACCTTTTTCAAACTCAGGAAGGCCTCTTGCTGTTCTTTAGTGAGGGTGATGGCTTCTTTAGAGGCACGTTTCCCCTTTAAAATATCATTCAGTGGCTGAGCAAGCTGTGTGAAGGAGTCAATCCAATTTCTGTTAAAGTTACACAATCCCAAAAAAGACCTTAGTTCCTGAATAGTGGTGGGTTTTTTAGCAGCCCGAATGGCTGCAGTTCTATCCTGGGTAAGTTCTCTCTTTCCTTGTGAAATCTTTTGTCCCAGGTATACAACCTCTTCTTGGGATATTTGTGCTTTGTCGATGCTGGCTTTATGTCCTTTCAGCCGAAGGTGATCCATCAAAGCTCGTAAATCTTGTTCATGCTGTTCTTCCGTGTTTGAAGCTAGCAGGATATCGTCTACATATTGGATGACTGTGGATGACAGGGGAGGTAATTCTCGCAAATGGCTTTGTAAAGCCACGTGGAATACCGTAGGGCTGTTGTGGAAACCCTGCGGTGACCAGGTCCAAGTATACTGTTGTCCTTGGACAGTGAAAGCAAACCACTGTCGAACCTCCGGTGCCAGAGGCACCGACCAAAATCCGTTGGCCATATCTATAACCGAGAAATATTTATGTTCCGGTTTGAGGGCATTAAAAATGGTGGAGGGATCTGCGACCAAAGGAGCTTTTTGATCAATACACTGGTTAGCTTTCCTATAATCGACAGTCAAACGGCAAGTCTCATTAGATTTCTGTACCGGCCACACGGGGCTATTGGAGGAGCTATGCGTTTTAATAAGCACCCCTTGTTTCTCCAATTGCTGAATAACCGGTAAGATTCCTGCGATGGCAGTTGGACTGATGGGATACTGTTTAGTGCATGGAGGCTTGGTCCCTGTAAATGACGCAGGCTCCATCTGGAGTAGGCCACAATCGTTCTTATCTTTAGCCCATAATGGGTGTTCCTTCAATTCTTCTTTCTTCAAAGTTCTAATTGACCATGTCACCCGATCATCCTCGAAATGCAACGATGAATCTATTTGGATTAGAACGTCCATTCCCAAAAGGGGTTGATCTACTGGGCCTATCCAGACCGGCGTGGTTAGTTCATGTGGACCCAGTACCGGTGTTGTTCTTTTAATTTCCATTTTATGGCCCCCAACTCCATAGACTGTACGTGCCCTACCATCCAACGGCAAAAAGTCTCCATATTGTAGGGGTAAGCATGTTAATTCCGCCCCTGTGTCTAAAAGACAGTCCACATCCTTATCGCCCACCCTCACAGTTATATATAGCCCATCTCCCCTTTGTTGTATTAGTGCGAGGAGGGGGGCCAGGGTGGGCTCTAATCGCTTTTTGCTATCCCAAATAACTTCTTGTGTTATTGTATTGTCAGTCGCTTAAATGCTGATATGAGGTCGTTATCTTGTGACAAGCCTGGCTTGTTGGCTGAATTGTATCCCTGGCTGCATCCTCTTCTCCAGCCACGACCTTTCTGTTTTGCCCTGCACGTCTTGGCCCAGTGACCTTCTTTCCCACAATAATGACGTTTTCCGGGTAATTTTCCTAATGACTGTTTATCGGAATCCTGGGATTTCCATCCCATAGCCTGTACAGCTCGGACTTTAGCTCCCATATCCCGATCTAATTGGTTACATCGATCCACCAATGCTGCAAAGGTAGTTCCTCTCCCTTCCCAGTCCGGTAACACTACCTTAAGCATTTTGGACAGTTCTGGCTTTAGACCTGCCACGAAAGCTGCTTTCAGGGGTCCAAACGCTTGTTCATCCATTTCCTCATCCGTATTATTCATGCCCGAATGTTCTAGCCACGTACATCTGAACCGCTCATCATACTCCAGGACCTCCTCTGTTCCTTTCTGTTGGCAAGCTGCAATTTTTCCCCAGTCTGTCTTAGCTGGACTGAAGGCTTGCAGCCAGTGTTTAATCGCCTCCCATCCTGCGTCTAATTCTTGCTCATCCTGCCCCAAAGCTTCATCTATCTTGTCGTGCAATTTTCTTCCCTGTGTTTTTGGCACCATTATGGTCAAAGTTTGCACTCCGTCCCAGGGATGAAGTTGATATATATTTCTTAAGCGGTCCAATTGGTCCCACGTTTTTACTCCCCCTTTCTTTGGATTGGGCAATTCCTTGGACCATTTATCAATTTTCTCTGGGTCTGCCGGAGCATGAACTAATAAGTATTCTCCATATATCCTTCTCTTTGCTTTTTTGGTTCCGCCCTCATCCGCAGTCTCTTCTGATTTGACTACAACTCGTCTTTTTTTAAACGGGGCAAAGCGCACCCCTAATTCGTCATCCTCCTCCGACACTGTATTGTCGGAGGATTCAGAAACCGTATCTATTCCTCGGTCGTGTCTTCGGGTTTGCGCTTTTAATTTATCCAAACATGGGTACCCTGGGAATTGATCAATACATTTTCCTTTTCCTATTACTGTCTCTTGACCTAATGATTTTTTCCATTCTTTAATTTCACCTTTAAGATCTTTAACTTCCGCTTCCAGCTTTTAAAGTTCAAGCTTTTTCTGTCGCAGCTGTGCACAAACAGCTTGCAATTGATCCTGTGTACTGGTCAGTTCTCGATCATGTTGAGAACGCGTTATAATTTCATTCCGGTTTCGGATCTGGCCCATAACCGCTAGGGACCATCTAGTTCGCTCTTTATTTTTCATACGGGTCGTTTTTCCCCAGACCCTTTTAATCTCGTCCAAGGACCATTGTCCTTTGGGGGTTCCATACTTTTGTTCAATCTTAATACAGGTTTTAGCTAAGTTGAATTGTTCCTCTATGTATTCTTTCAACTGTTTGAGAATTAAATCTAGCGAAACTTCAGGTGGTGCCTGCCCACCTTTAACAGTTGTAGGCAATTCTTTGCCCTTATCTCCTGCCGCCATTTCTTTACTGAGTTCTTCACTGGGGTCTCGAGTTGTAGGCTTGCTAGCCGATCAATAGGTCGGTGATTAATTAACTAACACACCGCCGAAGTTTAGACGTCTATGGAACCTCGAGCCGACTACCAACTGGAGGATTCGCAAACCGGAGGCTTTCGGAATCGCGTAGAAGGAGAGGCGAATTTAGACTTTTGACCGAGGACTTTTTTTAAAAAAGAGGAGTCCTTACCTCAATATGTAGGTCCGATGTCCAAAATTCAGTTTCTTTCCTCAGCGATCCTGCTCGCAGCGCCAAAATTGTTAGATCTCTTAATTTCCAATGAAATACGAACTCCGATGGTAGTTTTAACTTTTTAATCTTGGCAGAGAGCAACAAACTGCTGGCTGATTGCCAGTTTCTTTGTCTTACTGAGACACATGGTCAAAATGGCTGTATTTTATACCTGGATCAATTTACAGAAAAGAACTCGCCTTCTTTGACCTTATTGGCTCAATTGAAAGTCTTTTAACGTTTTATTGGCTCGCTACCCAGGGTCCGAAAATGTCAAGTTGATTGATGAGTTAATGCAACATGCTGAACTGCATGTAGCAGCCTTGACTTGAGGGTCTGTGAAATTTCACAGTCTGTCGAAATGAGCCTGTTTGAATTCTCTATCAGTTATCATGGGTGACTTTAATATGCATATAGATTGGGCTAACCAAACTGGAAGCAATACGGTGGAGGAAGATTTCCTGGAGTGCATAAGGGATGGTTTTCTAGACCAATATGTCGCGGAACCATCTATGGGGAGGCCATCTTAAACTGGGTGTTGTGTAATGAGAGGATTAATTCGCAATCTCGTTGTGCGAGGCACCTTGGGGAAGAGTGACCATAATATGGTGGAATTCTACATTAGGATGGAGAATGAAACAGTTAATTCAGAGACCATGGTCCAGAACTTAAAGAAGGGTAACTTTGAAGGAATGAGGCGTGAATTGGCTAGGATAGATTGGTGAATGAAACTTAAGGGGTTGACAGTGGATGGGCAATGGCAGACATTTAGAGACCGCATGGATGAACTACAACAATTGTACATTCCTGTCTGGCGTAAAAATAAAAAAGGGAAGGTGGCTCAACCGTGGCTATCAAGGGAAATCAACGATAGTATTAAAGCCAAGGAAGTGGCATACAAATTGGCCAGAAATAGCAGCGAACCCGGGGACTGGGAGAAATTTAGAACTCAGCAGAGGAGGACAAAGGGTTTGATTAGGGCAGGGAGTACAAGAGGAAGCTTGCGGGGAACATTAAGACGGACTGCAAAAGCTTCTACAGATATGTAAAGAGAAAAAGGTTAGTAAAGACAAACATAGGTGGCCTGCAGTCAGAATCAGGGGAAGTCATAACGGGGAACAAAGAAATGGCAGACCAATTGAACAAGTACTTTGGTTCGGTATTCACTAAGGAGGACACAAACAACCTTCCGGATCTAGTAAGAAGGAGGAACTGAGGGAAATCCTTATTAGTCGGAAAATTGTGTTGGGGAAGTTGATGGGATTGAAGGCCGATAAATCCCCAGGGCCTGATGGACTGCATCCCAGAGTACTTAAGGAGGTGGCCTTGGAAATAGCGGATGCATTGACACTCATTTTCCAACATTTCATAGACTCTGGATTAGTTCCTATGAAGTGGAGGGTAGCCAATGTAACCCCACTTTTTAAAAAAGGAGAGAGAAAGCAGGGAATTATCGACCGGTCAGCCTGACATCGGTAGTGGGTAAAATTATGGAATCAATTATTAAGGATGTCATAGCAGCGCATTTGGTAAGAGGTGACATGATAGGTCCAAGTCAGCATGGATTTGTGAAAGGTAAATCATGCTTGACAAATCTTCTGGAATTTTTTGAGGATGTTTCCAGTAGAGTGGATAAGGGAGAACCAGTTGATGTGGTGTATTTGGACTTTCAGAAGGCTTTCGACAAGGTCCCACACAAGAGATTAATGTGCAAAGTTAAAACACATGGGATTGGGGGTACCATGCTGACGTGGATTGAGAACTGGTTGGCAGACAGGAAGCAAAGAGTAGGAATAAATGGATACTTTTCAGAATGGCAGGCAGTGACTAGTGGGGTACCGCAAGGTTCTGTGCTGGGGCCCCAGCCGTTTACATTGTACATTAATGATTTAGACGAAGGGATTAAATGTAGTATCTCCAAATTTGCGGATGACACTAAGTTGGGTGGCAGTGTGAGCTGCGAGGAGGATGCTCTGAGGCTGCAGAGTGACTTGGATAGGTTAGGTGAGTGGACAAATGCATGGCAGATGTGGATAAATGTGAGGTTATCCACTTTGGTGGTAAAAACGGAGAGACAGACTATTATCTGAATGGTGACAGATTAGGAAAAGGGAAGGTGCAACGAGACCTGGGTGTCATGGTACATCAGTCATTGAAGGTTGGCATGCAGGTTCAGCAGGCAGTTAAGAAAGCAAATGGCATGTTGGCCTTCATAGCGAGGGGATTTGAGTACAGGGGCAGGGAGGTGTTACTACAGCTGTACAGGGCCTTGGTGAGGCCACACCTGGAGAATTGTGTACAGTTTTGGTCTCCTAACTTGAGGAAGGACATCCTTGCTATTGAGGGAGTGCAGCGAAGGTTCACCAGACTGATTCCCGGGATGGCGGGACTGACATATCAAGAAAGACTGGATCAACGGGGCTTGTATTCACTGGAGTTCAGAAGAATGAGAGGGGATCTCATAAAAACGTTTAAAATCTGACGGGTTGAGACAGGTTAGATGCAGGAAGAATGTTCCCAATGTTGGGGAAGTCCAGAACCAGGGGTCACAGTCTAAGGATAAGGGGTAAGCCATTTAGGACAGAGATGAGGAGAAACTTCTTCACCCAGAGAGTGGTGAAACTGTGGAATTCCCTACACAAAGTTGTTGAGGCCAATTCACTAAATATATTCAAAAAGGAGTTAGATGTAGTCCTTACTTCTAGGGGGATCAAGGGGTATGGTGAGAAAGCAGGAATGGGGTACTGAAGTTGCATGTTCAGCAATGAACTCATTGAATGGCGGTGCAGGCTCGAAGGGCCGAATGGCCTACTCCTGCATCTATTTTCTATGTTTCTATGTTTCAAAGATATTGCTCATTTCGTCTCTGGCCAGGGATAGCAACCGTGCCACCACTGGCATTGGAGCTGACCCGCTCACACAGGATGGTAAGTTGAATAAATGCAGTCTGTGTTGCAGTCCTCTCATGTCATGTAATGTAACTGTAATGTTGGCCTGATGCAAGTTTATGCACTGTAATTTTGGCCCAGGACAGCATGGGCCCGGCCACACTGCAATATGCGTGTGCACTAGGTCCGTGTAGCAGAGCAGGTCTCCAGTCTTCCTGGTTTAACCCTTGCCACCGGATAAAGGCCTAGCTCTGTCAAGCCCGTGTGGTGGCTGATGTGCAACGGTCACCACGTGTTAAAAAAATCCACGCACAGGCATCTTGCACCCCTTCAATTGGAGTTCAGGACTGGAATATCGGGTCCTTCATTGAAACATCTGTGAACTCTTGTGGAAGCAAGTCATCCTCGTTCAAGGGACTGCCTATGATTGATGAATGTTGCCCTCATGTGATGTACTGCAATGTTGGGGACATGTAACACAATGCATATATATGTGTATTGTCTGTGATATGTAATACAGTACTGCAGCAGTGGTGGACATTTAAGTAAGATGGCAATAAGTCACTGTACTATATACTCATGTAACCCTCGTGGTGCCAAGCTTTTTTAAATGTTGTTTTGTAATTCCAGACTCAGATGATTCAGACCACACTGACACAGACGACAGACCCACTGCCTCCACCTCTGGCGTCATTCAGCCCTCTCCCGACTTCACCACTTGCAGAGATGAGGAAGATGAAGAGGAAGAGGAAGAGCCACTGATCCTGCATCCAGTAGAGGTGGGGGTGGAGGGAGGAGATACACCAGCTCCATGTGGGACAGCTGAAACATCCTCCACCACGGAGTCTGTATTCAGCGGATTCCCCCATGGCTCCTCTGAATCTGTGGGACCAAGCCGTGCACAGCAAGGCACCCCCGGTGTTGCAGAGTCTTTGCCGCAGCGATGGAGGTTGGTGCAGGAAAGTTTGGTTGTTGTAGGCGTGTACCAGGACATGGTGCATCTGGCACAGGCCAGCGTCGACATAGGTCGAGAATTGCTCAAGGCCATGACTACGATAGTCACAAACATCGCGGCTCTATCAGAGCGGCAGTCGAAGAATATGTCGCGTATGATCACCAAGATGCGGCAATCGATGGGATCGGGACATGGCGCAGAACCTCCCCCGTGCCATAGTAGTCAGGTCGACAGCACCAGAGGGTGGGAGCTGACAGCATCTTCCAGTCCTGAAGCCGCGCCTTCCACCTTGCGAGCTTCTCCTGATTGCGCCTGCAATGTCTGACCCCCAACGACAGCAACAGCACTCGGGGTGCGGTGCTGCAGGCCGGCTTGGTATCAACACGGGGAGGTCCTGGCTCACGGGCAGTGGGAAAGGGAAGGGTAGGAGTAAGAAAGGGGGGGAATAGTCCCAAGGGTGGTATAGCACACTGTCGAGGAAGGGGGCAAGGTAGTGGCCGAGGCCAGTAAAGGATCTTTTTGTTGTAACTCTTCATTGAATAATTTAAGTTTGATTTGTAAGAGTTTATTAAAGTAGTGAGAGTTTTTGTACAGTTATAAGTTTTACAAAGTTTTAAAATTGTTGTATATTTTTGAGATGTTTACATAAACATTTGAATTTAATTTAAGCACTCTTGTAGTGTCAAACTTTTGGGGTAACAGTCATCAGGATAAGGCCTCCTCCATTACCCTTATAACTCTGCTCAATAAACCTCCTCACATCTGGTTCCTCCATTAGACAGGTTGTCGGCACTACAGGCTGAGATAGTACAGACCCCATTCTTTTAAAATCTTCACAATATTTTTTGATGAAAAAAAATATAGCTAAAATGTCTTCTATCTTAATAAGTTACTCAGTAACAATAAAAATACCTTTTCCACTATAAATCGCACTGTAAACTCACTGTTCAATTCAGAATTACAGAGGTACTGCCTTAACTGACAATTCCCGATTTCCAAAATAGCGGATCCGTGCACTCCACCCAATCCTGTCCACTTAAGATCACGTAAAACCACCTTTTCCAGGACGGTATGCAGCTCCGATGGTATGTCGGCAGTACACGATGAAAATCGGACTTTTTGGGCGGTATGCAGGCGGTCCTGCATGGTTCTAGACTCGCACTCTCCTTGTAATAAGTGCCTCCCTATTCTTACTACCAAAATATAATACTTCACATTTATCTCTGTGGAACTTCATTTGCCAATTATATGCCCATTCTGCTATTTGTAATTTGTTGCAGACTATCGCCCCCAATTTGTTGTCATCCACAAATTTAGAAATTGTGTTTTTGATTCCAAATTCTAAATCATTAATGTAATGTAAATTTTGTTATCTAACTGGTTCCAGCTGACGCTCAGCGCCTGAGCTCAAAAGGTCATTCTGATCACTCACCACTGTAGCTCAGGGTCATCCCAGTATTGCATCAAAACTCACTGTTACATAGTTGAAGAGTGTAACCCAACCTTGTCTTTGCATCATTTGAGACTGACACTGATGCACAGAACCCAACAATACCCACACCCCTTGCCACATGAATTGTCCAATGAATTTGCCTTACCTGACCCCAAAGTGCACCTTCCAAGACAAAGCTTTCTTCAACTGTGTGTAAAAATCACAGAAATTTTTTATCGTGATATTCATAACGGTCTCCAAAGATAATTGAACAGATAATATTCGAGGTTGCACAGGTTAAACAGAAATGTGCATCAAAAGGGAGACCTGAATAAAGAACAAATTGTAATAGTTTTCCAAGAGATGATCCTAGAAATGATACACAAATGTCTGGTAGAGCAGTTGAGTTGGGAGCGGCTTAGCCAGTCACATGATGTTCACAAGACTCAATAAAACCCCAGTCAGTTGGGTTCAGGGGATCCACGATGAGGCAGGTGTTTGTGAGCCTGGTGGATGAACTGGTAATGTGTAGTGTGATTGTTAAACCTTTGCTAAGAAACCAACTAGTTCTTAACAGCAATGTGTTGCTATGAATTCTTAAGCAAAGAACCCATGAAGCAAATACATTACAGTGAGAATGCTGGAAAAGTAGATTGAAGTAGTTTAAATTGGAATGATCCCACCTTAAACAGCCGAGGATGCTCTACGAAATGCCCATCAAGATCAAAGGAAGCAAAGCCCCAAAGCTCTAACCCTCACCCAATTTTATTTCTGTTAAACAGACCAGAAGCTGGTGCACACCAGGTGCAGTGAAGAGTAAAATCAGCCAGAGTGCTCTGAAAACAACAAAAGACAATGACTTCCTTGGATTCTGCTCACCCATTTCATCTTCAAATGCTTGGTTTAAAAATCCAGCCTTCTCCACAATTCGCATCTCCAACGACTTCTTCCCCATCCCAAAGTTTCTCAGCGTCAAAAGTGAAAACCTTCTCTGCTCTTTCCACCAGTGGCCATACTTTGGAAAGACAATACCTACAGGGGAAGGGAGGGGAGAAACAAGCTTCATTCATTTTATCTTCTATGTTATTCATCAATATGTGGTTTGAGAAAGCTGGGTACTGGTTAACTTTAGCAAACTCCCCAAGGTCAGGCGTGGCAGGGGTCAGATGCATAACACCTACATTCCTCTATTGATAGTTTAAAATTAGCTCGATCTTCGAGCTAACAATATAATCGCTGGAACATTCCCACAATTTCCTTTCATTTTCTAGTCTAAGTGATCGGGATTGAGCTTTCTATGGGATTTTCAGTGACATCGGAACAGAGGAATGTGCAGGAGAGGAAAGGATCAGTCTGATCCACCTTGCTATGCCCAATACCCATTGGTGATTTCATTCCAACTTCCTTTCATTGGCTATTCTAATTAGCGACAACAAGAAGGATGGCTAAATCCTTTAATGAATGATTACAGGTATTAGAACAGATCCTAAAAGTTTTCTTTGAAATTGAAATGTCAGCTGTGGCTCACTGTGGCACACTCGCCTTGGTGTCAGAAGATTGTGGGTTCAAGTCCCCCTCCAGGGACTTGAGCACGTAAATCTAGGCTAACACTCCAGTGCAGTGCTGAGGGAGTGCTGCACCGTCTTTTGGATGAGATGTTAAACCGAGGCCCCAGCTGCTCTCTCAAGTCGACGTAAAAGATCCCATGGCACGATTTCAAAGAAGAGCAGGGGAGTTATCTCCGGTGTCCTGGTTAACAGTCATCCCTCAATCAACTTAACTAAAACAGATTATCTGGTCATTATCACATTGCTGATTGAGCGAGCTTGCTGTGTGCAAATTGGCTGCCGCATTTCCCACATTGGACGAGTAAATACATTCCAAAAGTAATTCATTGGCTAGAAGGCGATTTGAGAAGTCCGATGGTCATGAAAGGTGCTATATAAATGCAAGTCTTTCTTTCTTTGAAGTTAACAGGGATCAGCAACTCACTTGGGTAAAGAAAGACCTTGTAAACCTTTGTCTGTTGTTAGTCATTATACTGTACAGTTGACAGAACACAAGATGGTCATCATCATCATAGGGAGTCCCTCGAAGCGAGGATGACTTGCTTCCACGCCAAAAAGAGATATGAGTTCACAGGTGTTTTAATGTTCCAGATCCCGAACTAATATTCCAAATCCCAAACTACATCTTGAAGGGTGGAAGATGCCTGTGTGTGGATTTTATTATTGTATGGTGACCGTTGCACATCAGCCACCACACGGGCTTGACAGAGCTACGTTTTGGTCCAGTGGCGAGGATTACCCAAGACGACTGGAGACCAACTCTGCTGCACGGACCTCGTGCGCACACAATCGCAGTGTGGGCTGGCCCGTGCTGCCCCTGGGCCCTCGCCTCTCCTGGACCCCGGTCACTTCCATCTACAAACTCTTGCCGCTCCTTCGGCCCTCCTGCCTGCACTGCTATCACCAACCTGGCTTCGCAGCCGTCGCCCTCCTGCAGCAACATGCACTGCTCCCTCAATCTCAAAGATCCTCTTTGCTCACCACATCCCCATCATTCCAACCCATGCAGGCAAATGAATGGTAAGTGAAGTAATAATTTTATTAATTTACACCATAATTTATCATAAATATTTACACCAAAAATCTTAACTTTTCACCCTTATGCAATCCATGAGTGCCAGTCGTTACTGTGCCTTTGTCTGCTTGTGTACCCAGTGGCTGCAGCAGAGTTGCTAGAAGGCTGCTGAGTTCCGTGCGGCAGACTTCAAATGGCCTTGCAGGATGTTCTCGACCAGCTCTGGGCCTGGAAGGCCCGGCTGTAGACTGCACCACCTCAACATGGCCAGCAACGATAGGGGCAATGGTGGCACGGCAGTAGTGGGCAGGAAATGCCATCCTCCTGAGAGAGGACACAGGTTCTTGCTCCACTGACCAACTGCCACTCCCTCGGGGCAGCACCTCAGCAGCACTAGCACCTGTTGGAGCACAGATTAATGGCCTGCTGCGACACCGTGAAAACCAGAGAATGGTGGTAGACCCAGCCACGGTGGCAGCAGTCAGAGCTTGCGCTACATCAAGCTGAGATTGCATGGGAGCAGTCTGAGATTGGACCAAGCACAGACTTCATTATAGAGCCAAGAGGTTGCGTCGCTTCCGCCTGTGCTGCATTGGAATCTGCCAGATCGCCCATCACACACGGCATCAGGTCTGAGTAGCCACGGTCTCTCTGGAGGTCTACCATCCTTTGCAGACTGGAAATGATGGGCTCCATGGTGTGCCAGAGCCATGTGCAATGTTGGAGGTGGTCTCCTCCATGCTCCTTACCATTGCTGAGAGGCTGTCGAGCACCCTTGCCATTGCACCTATCATCTCCATGTGCATGCCCATCACCCATCTTCTAAAGGCTTCCCCATCGAGGTCCTCATCTAGTCCTGTGCAGCAGAACTCGCGCGTCAATTCGCCCTCCGGGGAGCTGGCCCCCGAGCTAGCTTTCCCCCCTGGCCTTGCTCGTTCCCGGTGCCTCTCCCTGTGCAGATCCCACTACTATACCAGCCTCTCAGGAATACATAGTGTTCTGCTGCTTGTGAATGAAACATGCAGTGATGGGGTATCCTCTTCCTCCTTCTTCTCCTCTTCTCCCGCTTCACTCTCTATGGTGCCCTCAGGGACAGGATGCTCAGGTGTTTGCTCATTATCTGAAAGCATAAAGGCACAAGAGTCAGGTTAAGGTGAGGGGAGGGGGGCAGGAAGGGAAAAATGCATCTATACAGCATGATTAGCTGGATAGTGTGAAACACTTGTGGTTGAGGGGGAAGTGGGATGAAGGCGTAGGGATGAACATACCGTTGTTGTCTCCAAGGGGGTCAATATCGCCAGTGGCCATGGCGCCCAATAATCTGCAGCACTCGACGTTCCAGCGCAGAGAGTGATTGGGTGTTGGTTTGTCCCCCACCTGCGTGCTCTTGTTGTGAGCCACCTTGGTCTGCAAGAGGAAGGAAAGTGTGTGAGTGAGCGTGGCGCAAGGTGTTTGGGTGATGTGCCTGCCATAGTTGAATAGCTGTCATTGTGTGCAAGGTGTGAGATGTGGGTGTGAGTGTTGGGCTGGAGAGATTGTTGTGGGTGAGTGCTGGAGGTGTGCTGCTTTGGGCAGTGTGGTACAGATGGTGGTATGTATCATTTGTTGAAGCATTCACTCACCCTCACCACCCGAGTGAGGTCGTTAAATGTTTTACTGCGCTGTGTGTGGATCCTGGGGACCAAGGTGCTGCCCGAGACGCGCTGCCCAAGACGTGCTGTGCTCCCTCCCACCACATGGTGCGGGAGACTTGCGGTGAGGGCCTCTTGCCCTTTGCTGGGTGGAGCGCTGCCCTCCATCTCTCCACAGCGAACACCAACGCCTCCAATTCTTGATCGCAGAATCTGTGGGCTCTCTCCCCGAGACGTGGATCTGCCATGAGCACACCTGGTTCAGTTCTCCAGCTCCTTCTCCTTATCCTGCTGCTGCTTGCTCAGGCAGCTGCACAGGCAGCAATGCTGAGACTGAGGTTCTGCAACATCAATGAACCTCCCCTTTAAGAACTGGAAGAGCCTATGGCAATCATAAGTTGCGATTAGACTGCACCTGATATTGTCCCAGCTTTGAGTGTAACAGCAATGAGCTTGGGCTTTAAGACTTGAATTAGCACTCCAATCATTTTATTGAGCAGTGAGCACAAATTGTTCATTCAGTCTAAAACATTAGTGCCCGGCACTAACTCTCCAACTTTTCTACCGACACCGCCCAGTCCTTGGCTAGCCGATAGAATTAGAAGCTCAGAAGGAGGCCATTCAGCGAAAATGATAGCCAATGCGCCCACCCCCGCCCCCCCCCGCCCCGGTTCCGGAGGCTGTCACTGACCTTCTCCAGTGCGCTTCAACATTTCTTCATATACTGGTAAAGTTGGCCGGTCAGCAAAATCTTCTGATTTCTTCACCAGTGCCTCTTTCAGGGTTTCGTAGCCGCTCAGTACCACCAGGTTGGTCCATCCAAACTGTACGCTGAATACATTACCTTGTTTCTTCGCCAGCTTAAAAATAAAGAGAAGAATGAAATGTGGAAAAACAGAATCCATTATTG
The DNA here is from genome assembly GCF_044704955.1 of Pristiophorus japonicus. Lineage (NCBI taxonomy): Eukaryota > Metazoa > Chordata > Chondrichthyes > Pristiophoridae > Pristiophorus > Pristiophorus japonicus. Next base: position 54,600,373 of record NC_091992.1, read on the forward strand.
TAACGTTCACGTCAATCTCTCATTGGTCAAATACAACTTTGATCAGAGATTGTGCCGTTTGGAATGATTTCAAATAGGCACAGCACATCGAGTAACCCAGAAAGAATGGTTCGGCACCCCTGCCCCAGTTAGTGCTGGGTTCCAGGGAGGTTGGCATTCCAGACCATGTGCCGATGCCAAGGGTGGGGCTGGATTCTTCCTGTGCATTGGTTATTTTCTTTAGCTAATCAACCATCCAACCGACTGCGAATCTGATACTGATAAATGCTGCAACAACTCAGCTATGCTGCTAAAGGATGGTGAAACTCAAAATAGGCATAAAAATGTTACGGTGGCACGTCAGATAATAAGAACAGAAGAAATAGGAGCAGGAGTAGGCCATTTAGCCCCTCGAGCCTGCTCTGCCATTCAATAAGATCATGGCTGATCTGATCTTGGCCCCAAAGCCACTTCCCTGCCCGTTCCCCATAACCCTTCACTCCCTTATCGTTCAAAAACCTGTCTATTTCCACCTTAAATATATTGCATCATTGCAGGCCTTCTGTCCTGTCTCCCTCAGACACAATGTGGAAAAACAGAATCCATTATTGTAACTTTCATGTCAATCTCTCATTGGTCAAATACAACTGAGGTCACATTGAGGAGGAGCAGTAGGTATTGAGGGGGCGGGGAGGGGCAGGGTGGCTGAGGCAGAAGGGTGGGAAATGCCTGAGCAAGACGCATTAATGGGGCGTTTGCACATATGTTGTTGATGATCATTATGTATTCTGGTGTTTAAAGGGCTGCTAGCTCCAGTTTTTATTATTTGCAGGGGTTTTGGGGTTGTTTGAGGGATGTAAATAAATAAAATGTTACTTTGACCATCTCCTTCAGCCTCTGGTGTATGACTGTGGACTTGTGACGGAGATGTGGTATGATCATGGCACAATGCGCGGTCATCATTCGCTGCATCCCTCAGTTCCCTCCATTTAAGCAAAGCGATGCCTTATGAGCTGCTGCCACGTGGCTCTTGCACCGACAACATTGGCACGCTGCCTCCTCCGTGGCTGCTGCTGGTCCTCATCATCTTGCTGGGCATTCGGGGCATCGCCAGGCTCCTGTTCCTCGTCCTCTTCCTCCTCCTCCTCCTCGTTCTCGTCCTCCTCCTCCCCCTCCTGAGGTGGGCCTGCGATCCCTCCGGCAAGGCCTGGGCCCTCATGATGGCCAAGTTGTGCAGCATGCAGCACACCACGATGAACAGCGAGACCTGGTGAGGGGAATATCGAAGGCTGCCTCCAGAGCAGTCCAGGCATCGGAAGCGCTGCTTCAGCACCGCTATTGTCATGCACCCATGAAAGTTTTCAAATTCACTTGTTTTCAAACTGTAATGTTATGTCTGTCTGCTGCTACAAACCCGGAGGCTCACGCACCGTGCTCTCTGCAAATGTTGCACTGACTGACCGCCGAGGGAAGCGCTTCCTCAGCCCTTTAAGTAGCCACCAGTTAACGACTGTGGAAGGTGGTACCGACTGTTTTTTCAAACGTGATTAGAGGTGGTCGCTAAATGAGTTGGCCGCACCTAATTTAGCGAGCGAGGCACAAGTGTGGTCGTTGCACCCCACTGACGTCATGATCGGACTGATCGTCAGCAGACAGGCGTGACTGTTTGGCACTGCCGAGAAACCTCAACTCCATTTTCCGGCGGGGCGCTACAAGCTGCACACCCGATCTCTAAGCTCCAACACTCGCATTAACACCCCTCCGGACCGCTAACTGAGGCGCTGGACAACCGGAAATCCAGCCCTACATTAATTATCCATAATGTGAATGTAATTCAATTTAAACACGGAACAAGAGTACATTGAACACCAAAGTTATACTTGACCCTATAAAAGAAAGGGCATGGAGAGAACAATTGGTCAATAAATAGGATAAGGTAAGAAAAGTGCAATAAAAGAGACAAACAGGGTGGAAATCGAGGAAGACAGAAGGAAAAGCAAGCTAGAAAACAAAACAATTCAGGGAAACAGAAATAGAGAGGGAGAAAACTGATCGACCCAACGGGGCCCCTCCCTTACACTATTGTGCTCTGCACTCAGTCTAAACCTGGAACATGAGCACACTGAACACACAAGTTATACTTGACACCATTAAAGAAAGAATGATCTGAATAAAAGCAATCCTGTGTGTAAAGAAAACTTGGAGTAAACAAGGGACAGATGGAAAGAACGGGAGACACAATTAATAGGACGGAAATGGAGGAACACATTGAAAAGCAACTCAATAACGGAAGGAGAGAGAAAGTGAGAGGGTTAAATGTGCTGCACAGAATGTGACGCTCACCTTCAGCCAGCCCCATTCAGTCTGGACCATCCCACAGCTTGTACTGTACCTTTGCAAAGGACAGGTGAGGGTTGCTGAGGTCCACCTGAAGAATGTTCCCAATGAAAGGCAGAGCCCAGGGTCGGGAGGGTAGTTCTGACACTTCTTCCGTCTCTTCATGAAGTCAAAGGCCAGGACAAAGACAGTGCAGAAGACGGCCAGCGCGGTGAATCTGTCAAATGCCGGGAGCAGGAACTCGGAGAGAGCCAGGAGTTCCATGTTTGTTGCAGAGACAAACACCTGTCCAACAGTCAACGGGCAGAGAACAAATCCCGCCCAGTCTGTCAGCGGGATGTGGATAAGTCCCAGAGCCTGATTGGGAGTGGCCAGCCCGTCTTGTCACAGCAGCATGGAACTTCAGCTTACCCGTCAGCAATAAAAGACCTACTAAAGGTCAATCACTGCTTTGCTCTTATTAAGGAGGTCTCCCTTAATCTTTTGTCCTTTCAGAGTTTGAATAATAAGGTTTCACGAGGGCCAGAAACGTCAGTGAATTCTGTATCCCTGGGTTAATCACATACGCAGCGCGACCAAGATTGAACATGCCAACTAATGTGAGCTTGGCAGACATGCATTTAACTAATTCCTATGCTATTCCTTTACTTGCTGTTGTAACAGAGGCACAAGCTCCTTTATATTGAATGAGTTCATGTTTTAGTTAAAAAGTGCACAGCAGAATGTCGTACAAATGAGTTAGGCCTTTGTATTCTAATGTTGCAAGTAGTAATTTCTAAATTGATTATTACGTTCCAGGTTCTTCCCACATCCTTTTCTAATACCCAGCCCCAAACTCCACTGCCACTCTCCCGCTCTATGATCGGAAGAGTAAATGGTGCATGGTAAACTGGGATAGTGCATCCTCGATGAATGTAAAGCCAAAGAAAATATTAAAAGCATAGTTGGTGCCCTGATGCTTCATCCTCTCTTGTGAAGTTGCCCCAATGTTATTCCATTAAGCCCCTTTCCAATTTCACTATCAGGGCTAAAAGCAAAGTATATTTCAATCATTCAGGCCCAGCGATCTGACATTTTATAATTAGAAACTGGGTTGGATTAATTGCACGTGACATGGTTTTCGCTTCATAATTCACTCCGTAGGAGGTTCCAGGCGAAGCCAGGCTGGCTTTTCCTGTCCCAGCTGACTGCTGCCACAGTGTAAAATGGTCATGAGCTTCAACAAACACGACTCCCTTTGCAAGCCAGCGCAGTTTTTCGTAGGCAGGTCCTGTACCTGGATTTTTATGAAAAGTTGTAATTTATTTACTTTGTCCTCCCCAGCACCATTTCTGGCATCGATGGGTTTCCCAATGGGAATTCCAAGGTGAGATGCTACACAACAACAACTTTTATTTATATAGCGCCTTTAACGTAGTGAAACTTCCCAAGGTGCTTCACAGGGGTATTGAGATTTAAAAAATTGACATCGAGCCCCAAAAGTAGAAATTAGCGCAGGTGAGTGGTCGGTTTTAAGGAGAATCTTAAAGGAGGAAAGCGAGGTAGAGAGACGGAGAGGGTTAGTGAGGGCGTTCCAGAGCTTGGGGCCTAGGCGACAAATGGCATGGTCATTAATGTTTGAGCGATTATAATCAGGGATGCTCAGGGGGGCAGAATTAGAGGAGCGCAGACATCTCGGGGGGCGGGGTGTGGGGCTGGAGGAGATTACAGAGCTAGGGAGGGGCGAGACCATGGAGGGATTTGAAAATAAGGATGAAAATTTTGAAATCGAGGCATTGCTTAACCGGAAGCCAATGTAGGTCAGCGAGCCCAGGGGTGATGGATGAGCGGGACTTGGTGCGAGTTAGGACACTGGTAGCAGAGTTTTGGATCACCTCTAGTTTACGTAGGGTAGAATGTGGGAGACCAGCCAGGAGTGCATTGGAATAGTCAATGCTAGTAACAAAGACATGGATGAGGGTTTCAGCAGCAGATAAGCTGCGGCAAGGGCGGAGACGGACAATGTTACGGAGATGGAATTACGTGGACGATGTTACGGAGATGGAATTACGTGGTCTAAAGTTATGCTAAGTGGTCACAAGCTCATTTCAGGGTCAAATATGACATCAAGGTTGCAAACAGTGTGGTTCAGCCTCAGACAGAAGTTGGGGATAGGGTGGAGTCAGTGTCTAGGGAACAAAGTTTGTGACGGGGACCGAAAACAATGGCTTTGTTCTTCCCAATATTCAATTGGAGAAAATTTCTGCTCATCCAGAACTGGATTTCGGACAAGCAGTCTGAAAATTTAAAGACCGTGAAGGGGTGGAGAGAAGTGATAGTGAGGTAGAGCTGGGCGTCATCAGCGTACATGTGGAAACTTATGCTGTGTTGTTGGATGATGTCACCAAGGGGCAAAATGCAGTTAAGAAATAGGAGGGGGCCAAGGATAGATCCTTGGGGGACATCAGACATAAAAATGCAGGGGAGGGAAGAGAAGCCGATGCACGTAATTTTCTGGCCACGATTAGTTAGTAAATAATGGAACCAGGCGAGTGTCGACCCACGCAGCTGCATTATTGTGGAGAGGTGTTGGAGAAGGATAGACGTTATTGATGGTTAGTGTTCATGTTATTGATGGTCAGTGTTCACAGAAACATAGAAAATAGGTGTAGGAGTAGGCCATTCGGCCCTTCGAGCCTGCACCACCATTCAATAAGATCATGGCTGATCATTCACCTCAGTACCCCTTTCCTGCTTTCTCTCCATACCCCTTGATCCCTTTAGACATAAGGGCCATATCCAACCCAACTCCCTCTTGAATATATCCAACGAACTGGAATCAACAACTTTCTGTGGTAGAGAATTCCACAGGTTAACAACTCTCTGAGTGAAGAAGTTTCTCCTCATCTCGGTCCTAAATGGCTTACCCCCTATCCTTAGACTGTAACCCCTGGTTCTGGACTCCACCAACATCAGGAACATTCTTCCTGCATCTAACCTGTCCAGTCCCGTCAAAATTTTATATGTTTCTATGAGATCCCGTCTCATTCTTCTAAACGCCAGTGAATACAGGCCCAGTCGATCCAGTCTCTCCTCATATGTCAGTCCTGCCATCCCAGGAATCAGTCTGGTGAACCTTCACTGCACTCCCTCAATAGCAAGAATGTCCTTCCTCAGATTAGGAGACCAAAACTGTGCACAATATTCCAGGTGAGGCCTCACCAAGGCCCTGTACAACTGCAGTAAGACTTCCCTGCTCCTATACTCAAATCCCCTAGCTATTAAGGCCAACATGCCATTTGCCTTCTTCACCGCCTGCTGTACCTGCATGCCAATCTTCAATGATTGATGTACCATGACACCCAGTTCTCGTTGCACCTCCCCTTTTCCTAATCTGCCGCATTTCAGATAATATTCTGCCTTCATGTTTTTGCGAACAAAGTGGATGACCTCACATTTATGCACATTATAATGCATCTGCCATGCATTTGCCCACTCACCTAACCTGTCCAAGTCAACCTGCAGCCTCTTAGCATCCTACTCACAGCTCACACCACCACCCAGCTTAGTGTCATCTGCAAACTTGGAGATATTACTCTCAATTCCTTCGTTTAAGTCATTGATGTATATTGTAAATAGCTGGGGTCCCAGCACTGAGCCCAGCGGCACCCCACTAGTCACTGCCTTCCATTCTGAAAAGGACCCGTTTATCCCGACTCTCTGCTTCCTGTCTGCCAACCAGTTCTCTATCCACGTCAATACATTACCCCCAATACTTTAATTTTGCACACCAATCTCTTGTGTGGGACCTTGTCAAAAGCCTTTTGAAAGGCCAAATACATCGCATCCACTGGTTCGCCCTTGTCCACTCTACTAGTTACATCCTCAAAAAATTCTAGAAGATTTGTCAAGCATGATTTCCCTTTCATCAATCCATGCTGACTTGGACCGATCCTGTCACTGCTTTCCAAATGCACTGCTATTTCATCTTTAATAATTGATTCCAACATTTTCCCCACTATTGATGTCAGGCTAACTGGTCTATAATTCTCCGTTTTCTCTCTCCCTCCTTTTTTAAAAAGTGGTGTTACATTAGCTACCCTCCAATCCAAAGGAACTGATCCAGAGTCGATAGACTGTTGGAATATGATCACCAATGCATCCACTATTTCTAGGGTCACTTCCTTAAGTACTCTGGGATGCAGACTATCAGGCCCTGGGGATTTATCGGCCTTCAATCCCAAACACAATTTCCTGACTAATAAGGATTTCCTTCAGTTCCTCCTTCTCGCTAGAACTTGTTCCCCAATATTTCCGGAAGGTTATTTGTGTCATGTTATTGATGGTCAGTGTTCATGTTATTGATGGTCAGTGTTATGTATGAATAAAGAGTCTGACTTGATACTGTGAGCACAAAGTAAAGGGCTCACTCTCGATCGCTTCCATTACAATGACTAAATCTGCAGGCTGTGCCATTTCCACCCCCGTGGTGGGCAATGGCAGCGTACTGAGAGCATCGGCACAGTTTTCTGTGCCTGGCCTGTAGCGGATGGCATAGTTGTATGCGGAAATGTGAGCGACCATCCCTGGATGCGGGCCGATGCATTCGTATTTATCCCTTCACTCTTGAAAACAGGGATATAAGTGGCTTATGGTCAGTTTCCAATTCGAATTTGAGCCCAAACAGATATTGATGCATTTTCTTTACCCCATAAACACACGCTAACGCTTCTTTTTCAATCATGCTGTCGGCTCTCTCAGCCTTAGACAGACTTCTGGTGCATAAGTAACCGGTTGCAATTTCCCAGATTCATTAGCTTGTTGCAATACACACCCGACCCCGTACGATGACGCATCACATGCTAGTACCACATGCATCGCCAGGCTCCTGTTCCTCGTCCTCCTCCTCATTCTCATCCTCCTCCCCCTCCTGAGGTGGGCCTGTGATCCCTCCGGCAAGTCCTGGGCCCTCATGATGGCCAAGTTGTGCAGCATGCAGCACACCACGATGAACAGCGAGACCTGGTGAGGGGAATATCGAAGGCTGCCTCCAGAGCAGTCCAGGCATTGGAAGCGCTGCTTCAGCACCCCTATTGTCATGCACCCATGAAAGTTTTCAAATTCACTTGTTTTCAAACTGTAATGTTATGTCTGTCTGCTGCTACAAACCCGGAGGCTCACGCACCGTGCTCTCTGCAAATGTTGCACTGACTGACCGCCGAGGGAAGCGCTTCCTCAGCCCTTTAAGTAGCCACCAGTTAACGACTGTGGAAGGTGGTACCGACTGTTTTTTCAAACGTGATTAGAGGTGGTCGCTAAATGAGTTGGCCGCACCTAATTTAGCGAGCGAGGCACAAGTGTGGTCGTTGCACCCCACTGACGTCATGATCGGACTGATCGTCAGCAGACAGGCGTGACTGTTTGGCACTGCCGAGAAACCTCAACTCCATTTTCCGGCGGGGCGCTACAAGCTGCACACCCGATCTCTAAGCTCCAACACTCGCATTAACACCCCTCCGGACCGCTAACTGAGGCGCTGGACAACCGGAAATCCAGCCCTACATTAATTATCCATAATGTGAATGTAATTCAATTTAAACACGGAACAAGAGTACATTGAACACCAAAGTTATACTTGACCCTATAAAAGAAAGGGCATGGAGAGAACAATTGGTCAATAAATAGGATAAGGTAAGAAAAGTGCAATAAAAGAGACAAACAGGGTGGAAATCGAGGAAGACAGAAGGAAAAGCAAGCTAGAAAACAAAACAATTCAGGGAAACAGAAATAGAGAGGGAGAAAACTGATCGACCCAACGGGGCCCCTCCCTTACACTATTGTGCTCTGCACTCAGTCTAAACCTGGAACATGAGCACACTGAACACACAAGTTATACTTGACACCATTAAAGAAAGAATGATCTGAATAAAAGCAATCCTGTGTGTAAAGAAAACTTGGAGTAAACAAGGGACAGATGGAAAGAACGGGAGACACAATTAATAGGACGGAAATGGAGGAACACATTGAAAAGCAACTCAATAACGGAAGGAGAGAGAAAGTGAGAGGGTTAAATGTGCTGCACAGAATGTGACCCTCACCTTCAGCCAGCCCCATTCAGTCTGGACCATCCCACAGCTTGTACTGTACCTTTGCAAAGGACAGGTGAGGGTTGCTGAGGTCCACCTGAAGAATGTTCCCAATGAAAGGCAGAGCCCAGGGACCGGGAGGGTAGTTCTGACACTTCTTCCGTCTCTTCATGAAGTCAAAGGCCAGGACAAAGACAGTGCAGAAGACGGTCAGCGCGGTGAATCTGTCAAATGCCGGGAACAGGAACTCGGAGAGAGCCAGGAGTTCCATGTTTGTTGCAGAGACAAACACCTGTCCAACAGTCAACGGGCAGAGAACAAATCCCGCCCAGTCTGTCAGCGGGATGTGGATAAGTCCCAGAGCCTGACTGGGAGTGGCCAGCCCGTCTTGTGCAACACTCAACACTTTCTGCCAGCGCCATGTGACTTTGTTTACTGGCCCAGTCTTTGTGTAACTATAAAAAGAAAACGTGTTTGCTCAAGTTCAGTCTCACTTTTGGCCTTTTTTTTCAATCTTCAAAAACCCCTTTTTCTTTCACAGCCAGATTAATAAAACAGAAGATTTGGAAATAGAAACATAGAAACATAGAAAATAGGTGCAGGAGTAGGCCATTCGGCCCTTCTAGCCTGCACCGCCATTCAATGAGTTCATGGCTGAACATCCAACTTCAGTACCCCATTCCTGCTTTCTCGCCATACCCCTTGATCCCCCTAGCAGTAAGGACCTCATCTAACTCCTTTTTGAATATATTTAGTGAATTGGCCTCAACAACTTTCTGTGGTAGAGAATTCCACAGGTTCACCACTCTCTGGGTGAAGAAGTTCCTCCGCATCTCGGTCCTAAATGGCTTACCCCTTATCCTTAGACTGTGACCCCTGGTTCTGGACTTCCCCAACATTGGGAACATTCTTCCTGCATCTAACCTGTCTAAACCCGTCAGAATTTTATATGTTTCTATGAGGTCCCCTCTCATTCTTCTGAACTCCAGTGAATACAAGCCCAGTTGATCCAGTCTTTCTTGATAGGTCAGTCCCGCCATCCCGGGAATCAGTCTGGTGAACCTTCGCTGCACTCCCTCAATAGCAAGAATGTCCTTCCTCAGGTTAGGAGACCAAAACTGTACACAATACTCCAGGTGTGGCCTCACCAATGCCCTGTACAACTGTAGCAACACCTCCCTGCCCCTGTATTCAAATCCCCTTGCTATGAAGGCCAACATGCCATTTGCTTTCTTAACCGCCTGCTGCACCTGCATGCCAACCTTCAATGACTGATGTACCATGACACCCAGGTCTCTTTGCACCTCCTCTTTTCCTAATCTGTCACCATTCAGATAATAGTCTGTCTCTCTGTTTTTACCACCAAAGTGGATAACCTCACATTTATCCACATTATACTTCATCTGCCATGCATTTGCCCACTCACCTAACCTATCCAAGTCGCTCTGCCGCCTCACAGCATCCTCCTCGCAGCTCACACTGCCACCCAACTTAGTGTCATCCGCAAATTTGGAGATACTACATTTAATCCCCTCATCTAAATCATTAATGTACAGTGTAAAGAGCTGGGGCCCCAGCACAGAACCTTGCGGTACCCCACTAGTCACTGCCTGCCATTCTGAAAAGTACCCATTTACTCCTACTCTTTGCTTCCTGTCTGACAACCAGTTCTCAATCCATGTCAGTACACTACCCCCAATCCCATGTGCTCTAACTTTGCACATCAATCTCTTGTGTGGGACCTTGTCGAACGCCTTCTGAAAGTCCAAATATACCACATCAACTGGTTCTCCCTTATCCACTCTACTGGAAACATCCTCAAAAAATTCCAGAAGATTTGTCAAGCATGATTTCCCTTTCACAAATCCATGCTGACTTGGACCCATCATGTCACCTCTTTCCAAATGCACTGCTATGACATCCTTAATAATTGATTCCATCATTTTACCCACTACCGATGTCAGGCTGACCGGTCTATAATTCCCTGTTTTCTCTCTCCCTCCTTTTTTAAAAAGTGGGGTTACATTGGCTACCCTCCACTCCATAGGAACTGATCCAGAGTCAATGGAATGTTGGAAAATGACTGTCAACGCATCCACTATTTCCAAGGCCACCTCCTTAAGTACTCTGGGATGCAGTCCATCAGGCCCTGGGGATTTATCGGCCTTCAATCCCATCAATTTCCCCAACACAATTTCCCGGCTAATAAGGATTTCCCTCAGTTCCTCCTCCTTACTAGACCCCCTGACCCCTTTTATAACCGGAAGGTTGCTCGTGTCCTCCTTCGTGAATACCGAACCAAAGTACTTGTTCAATTGGTCCGCCATTTCTTTGTTCCCCGTTATGACTTCCCCTGATTCTGACTGCAGGGGACCTACGTTTGTCTTTACTAACCTTTTTCTCTTTACATATCTATAGAAACTTTTGCAATCCGTCTTAATGTTCCCTGCAAGCTTCTTCTCATACTCCATTTTCCCTGCCCTAATCAAACCCTTTGTCCTCCTCTGCTGAGTTCTAAATTTCTCCCAGTCCCCAGGTTCGCTGCTATTTCTGGCCAATTTGTATGCCACTTCCTTGGCTTTAATACTATCCCTGATTTCCCTTGATAGCCACGGTTGAGCCACCTTCCCTTTTTTATTTCTATGCCAGACAGGAATGTACAATTGTTGTAGTTCATCCATGCGGTCTCTAAATGTCTGCCATTGCCCATCCACAGTCAACCCCTTAAGTATCATTCGCCAATCCATCTCAGCCAATTCACGCCTCATACCTTCAAAGTTAGCCTTCTTTAAGTTCTGGACCATGGTCTCTGAATTAACTGTTTCATTCTCCATCCTAATGCAGAATTCCACCATATTATGGTCACTCTTCCCCAAGGGGCCTCGCACAACGAGATTGCTAATTAATCCTTTCTCATTACATAACACCCAGTCTAAGATGGCCTCCCCCCTAGTTGGTTCCTCGACATATTGGTCTAAAAAACCATCCCTTATGCACTCCAGAAAATCCTCCTCCACCGTATTGCTTCCAGTTTGGTTAGCCCAATCTATGTGCATATTAAAGTCACCCATTATAACTGCTGCACCTTTATTGCACGCACCCCTAATTTCCTGTTTGATGCCCTCCCCAACATCACTACTACTGTTTGGAGGTCTGTACACAACTCCCACTAACGTTTTTTGCCCTTTGGTGTTCTGCAGCTCTACCCATATAGATTCCACATCATCCAAGCTAATGTCCTTCCTAACTATTGCCTTAATCTCCTCCTTAACCAGCAATGCTACCCCACCTCCTTTTCCTTTTATTCTATCCTTCCTGAATGTTGAATACCCCTGGATGTTGAGTTCCCAGCCCTGCTCATCCTGGAGCCACGTCTCCGTAATCCCAATCACATCATATTTGTTAACATCTATTTGCACAGTTAATTCATCCACCTTATTGCGGATACTCCTTGCATTAAGACACAAAGCCTTTAGGCTTGTTTTTTTAACACCCTCTGTCCTTTTAGAATTTTGCTGTACAATGGCCCTTTTTGTTCTTTGTCTTGGGTTTCTCTGCCCTCCACTTTTCCTCATCTCCTTTCTGTCTTTTGTTTTTGCCTCCTTTTTGTTTCCCTCTATCTCCCTGCATTGGTTCCCATCCCCCTGCCATATTAGTTTAACTCCTCCCCAACAGCACTAGCAAACACTCCCCCGAGGACATTGGTTCCGATTCTGCCCAGGTGCAGACCGTCCGGATTGTACTGGTCCCACCTCCCCCAGAACCGGTTCCAATGCCCCAGGAATTTGAATCCCTCCCTGCTGCACCATTGCTCAAGCCACGTATTCATCTGAGCTATCCTGCGATTCCTACTCTGACTAGCACGTGGCACTGGTAGCAATCCCGAGATTACTACTTTTGAGGTCCTACTTTTTAATTTAGCTCCTTGTTGTTGAAGCTGAGGAAGATACAAGGCGATAGAGAGTTCGACAGCGATGCTCTCACAAAGAGCTGGCACAGACACAAAGGCTCTCATTCTGTGCTGCAAACTTCTATCTTTCCAGAAACATTCTTAGAGTAGCAGAAATTCAATCTTCTATTCCCCCGGGATTTGGTTTTGCAGTTTTAACTCACACATCATGTAGCTCAGAAATCCCTTTATGCCGATAATATCACATACATGCCAAGCTATACAATGAGCAAAAGCTGACCAACAACCACAACTTGCATTTAAATAGCGCCTTTATCCTAGATAAACATCCAAAAGCCTTTCACAGAGACGTAATCAGATATAAATAGACGGTGAGCAAAAGAAGGAGATGTTAGGAGTGTGGGCCAACAATTTGCTCAGATTCTGCTTTGGACGCAATCAACAACAACAAGAAATTGTATTTATATAGCCGGAACGGGCGAAAATTGTGCCCGAAATTGCGCTAGTTTTGAAAAGTGTTTTTTCTCTCGAGATTCCGCACAAAATCATTTGCATATAGCCGGACGCAAAATCTGCCCTGAATCAACGCATTCGGGCCACGCTTTAAACCATAATTAACAGTCACTGAGGATGTCGCTTGAGATCATGGTTAGCACCATTTCAGCGCTGTGCACTTGGCGGAAGCCAGATTGGACGGATCAAGATGCAGAGAGGATGTTTCCCCTCATGGGGGGATCTAGAACTAGGGGGCAGTTTTAGCATAAGGGGTCGCCCATTTAAAACCGAAATCAGGAGGAATTTATTCTCTCAGAGGGTCGTGAATATTTGGAATTCTCTACCCCAGAGAGCTGTGGAGGTTGGGTATTGAATATATTTAAGGTGGAGATAGACAGATTTTTGAACAATGAGGGAGTCAAGGTTTATGGGGAGCGAGCAGGGAAATGGAGTTGTGGCCAAGATCAGATCAGCCATGATCTTATTGAATGGTAGAGCAGACTCGAGGGGCCAAATGGCCGACTCCTGCTCCTATTTCTTATGTTCAAACAGGAGAGATGGGCGCAAAGCTTTGAGTCAATGGCACATTCATTGGATAAGAAAGCAAGAATGGAAGGGTCAAAGATGGCTATTTTGAGGAGGGGATGAAGAGGACAGTTTTGAAGGGGCGAGGGATGATGCCTGAAGAGAGAGAAGTGTTGATAATGTCAGTTACCCTGGGGTCAGGAAGAGGAGTTGGAGGTCATGACTTGAGGGGCTTTAGGAAGCCTGGAGGATGATCGCCCTGATGAAATAAGCTTGGAGAGTGTGGATGGCCAATGAAGGAGTATCTTCATCAAATTGAGGTTCAGGCTAAGGTGGGTGGAAGCCTAGGGAGGGTCTGGGGCCTGGAGGTGAAGAGAAGGAGTAAATTCAGCAAAGACAGCTACACCAATAGTTTTGATCTTGGTGACAAAGAAATTGCTAAGCTTAGTGTTTGAGGTGAGATGAAGGTGGAGGGTCTTGGGGGGAGGGCCCAGAAGGGTTACCTGTTGAAGGAAATAAGTTACTGAGATGGCCACAATTCCTATTTGTGACCTTGCAACATTTTGTGATTTTTTTCCTATTCGGCTTTGAAAGGATTTTGTTTCCATTTATATTATGATGTTACCATGAAGCTCAAATCGATTCATAAAGGGTTAACTGCTAAAGAAACTGCATGAGATGGTATTTGGTGCCATCTACTTCACCCGACACTTTGGGGAAGCCAGAAATGCTATAAAACTTTGTAATGCAATTACTCTGCTGCCTTGCTGTGATGCCAAAGTGTTGCATTCCCAAGGTGTGGACTTTAGGAATAATAGTAGAAATATTACATGATAACTTGACATGAGCAGTCAGCATTATAGGTTCATTGGTATAGGGAATGATAGTGAATGTATAGAGAGGTGAGAGAGGATCTGAAAGCAATATTGCTCTTTCCAAAACATACCGCTTGAACAAGATAATACAATTTGCGTAATAATTAACTGTAGACTCTTAGATGAAAATTGTATCACAAGACTTAAGTTTAAGATAGTTAATGGGTTGCTATGCCCCTCCGTGCCTTTCAGTTCTGTATGGAGGGGTTTCTTGTACAGGCTGCTCTTGCACACTCTCCACCTTGTCATCCTCGTCCGCCGTCCGGACACGCCATGGCGCACCATCTTGCCATCCGGAGGAGGCAGGGGTCCCCAATGGAGTGCACTCTGTGTGGGAGTCCTCCCCCTATTGACTGGGGACTTGGCCTGGAGGCTGGTGCATGGAGCAATCCCGTGCAATAAATTTTTAAGTTGGTTCACGGGCTCCCAGGCCGCTTGCAATTTCTGCGGTCTGGAGGAGTCCGTGTTCCACGTTTTTATGGAATGTGCGAGGTTGCAGTCCCTATTCCATTATTTGAAGGGGCTGTACCTCAAATTCTGGTTGCACTTCAGTCTCACACTCCTGATCTTTGAGCATCCTGTGCGGAGGGGAGTGGGCAGGTCGGTAGGCCTCCTCGTAGGACTGCTCCTGGGCACGGCCAAGGGGGCCATCAGCTGGTCCAGGCAACGGGTGGTCGAGGGGGTCGTTCAGCCCGACTGCCTGCCTCTCTTCTGCGGTTACATCCGAGCCACGGTGTCCCTGGAGATGGAGCACGCGGTGTCCACCGGTACGCTCGTGGTCTTCCGCGAGAGGTGGGCACCAGAGGGACTGGAGTGAATCATCTCCCCCGGCAATCAAATTTTAATAAGGGGGCACTTAATTTATAGTTTTACCTAATATAATTGTAGAGCTGTTGCACTGTGAGTGGCTTAGCCAGTCATGTGATGTTCACAAGACTCAACAAAACTCCAGTTAATTGACTTCAGTTTCTCCATGATGAGGTGAGCCTGGTGGATGAACCGGTAGGGTTCAGTTTGATTGTTAAACCTTTGCTAATGAACGAGTTAGTTTTTTTACAGCACATGTGTAGCCATGAACCCATGAGGCAAATACACTACTGTTGGAAAAGGAATGAGTTCCGTTGAACAGTAAGAAACACAGCTGTGTGAAGCACAGATAAGAAAGTGTAGATCTCCAAGGCCAGTCTGAACACCCATGGGTGTGAAATGTCTGGAGAGCAATAAAGAGATTGAGCCACAATGCGCATGTGCGAGAGGAGAGGTAATTGTCCACAGGACTGCTGGCGAGTTTGCATATTAACCTTGCGTTAACCTGACATTCTGAACTGTACAAAAGGTAGGGTGTGAATGTTGGGTCTGTATTGATTTGGTAAACATAAGAACATAAGAACATAAGAATTAGGAACAGGAGTAGGCCATCGAGCCCCTCGAGCCTGCTCCGCCACTCAACAAGATCATGGCTGATCTGGCCGTGGACTCAGCTCCACTTACCCGCCCGCTCCCCATAACCCTTAATTCCCTTATTGGTTAAAAATCTATCTTTCTGTGATTTGAATACATTCAATGAGCTAGCCTCAACTGCTTCCTTGGACAGAGAATTCCACAGATTCACAACCCTCTGGGAGAAGAAATTCCTTCTCAACTCTGTTTTAAATTGGCTCCCCTGTATTTTGAGGCTGTGCCCCCTAGTTCTAGTCTCCCCGACCAGTGGAAACAATCTCTCTGCCTCTATCTTGTCTATCCCTTTCATTATTTTAAATGTTTCTATAAGATCACCCCTCGTCCTTCTGAATTCCAACAAGTAAAGACCCAGTCTACTCAATCTATCATCATAAGGTAACCCCCTCATCTCCGGAATCAGCCTAGTAAATCATCTCTGTACCCCCTCCAAAGCTAGTATATCCTTCCTTAAGTAAGGTGGCCAAAACTGCACGCAGTACTCCAGGTGCGGCCTCACCAATACCCTGTATAGTTTCAGCAGGACCTCCCTGCTTTTGTACTCCATCCCTCTCGCAGTGAAGGCCAACATTCCATTCGCCTTCCTGATTACCTGCTGCACCTGCAAACTAACTTTTTGGGATTGATGCACAAGGACCCCCAGGTCCCTCTGCACCGCAGCATGTTGTAATTTCTCCCCATTCAAATAATATTCCCTTTTACTGTTTTTTTTTCCAAGGTGGATGACCTCACATTTTCTGACATTGTATTCCATCTGCCAAACCTTCGCCCATTCGCTTAACCTATCTAAATCTCTTTGCAGCCTCTCTGTGTCCTCTGCACAACTTGCTTTCCCACTAATTTGCGTCAAATAAAGTGTATTGATCAGAGGTCTCTGTCTCGAGTGCACGAGCCTCCGTTACATTAAAAGGATCATAATTGTTCTAACACTCCGCTGTCCTGAGTAGTGTGTCAGGCATCTGATGAATAAATGCAGTCTCCTGTGGCTAATTGAGATGACTTCGTGGCATGAGAATTGATGCAGCATGACTTTCACAGCTGGGCAGATGACCTTGGGCACAGGTTTTTAATGGTACAGGGTGTACAGCGCTCCCATTGCCTCACTCCCCTTTCCTCTCAGTGGGTAGCACTCTCGCCTCTGAGTCAGAATATTGTGGGTTCAAGTCCCACTGCAGAGCCCGGAGCACAAAATCCAGTGCAGTACCGAGGGCGTGCTGCACTGTTGATGATGCTATCTTACGGACACACTTTTCGGAGAAGAGCTGGGGTGGTCTCCCTTGGGCCCTGGCTGAGACGTATCGCTCAACCAACATCACTAAAAGCTGGTCATTATCACATTGCTGTTTGTGCATCCTTGCTGTGCACAAATTGGCGACCTGCATTTCCTACATTACAACAGTGACCGCAATTCAAAAGCAGTGGACATGCTGAGGACGTAACAGGCGCTTTAAAAATGCAAGGGGGACTTTTAACCATAAAAAACGTATGGGTTGGAGGGGGGGGATAGTTAAATTGTTAAAAATAGGATTCTCGACCTAATCCCACTGCCAAGTCGGCCACTTTCGGTTTTAACGGAAGCGAAACAGGGCCACGTGCAACCGACCTGCTCCCAGAAGGTGGGATGTCGATTTAAATATTATAATGAGGCTGGAAGCCTCTTCTTTAACCTCCATTCTATTTTTAACTGCATGTGGACGGGTTTCACACAATTCGTGCAATAAGATGTGGCTTCATACCTCCCTCCTGGATCCAGGGTCCCTTCCTAACCATCCCCGCGATCGGAGACCCCCTCATGTGGCCTCTGATCACCGCCCCAGGGATTTCCCCCCCCCCCCGCCCCCGCAGCGATGGTGCTCAGGCTGACCATGATCTTCTCTTCACCACCCTGCCCACGCACCCCCCTCCCCCAAGCGTCCGGCCCCGATTCTCTGCCCCAACCCCCTGCCACCGATTGTCTACCCAAACCCCGATCGCTTGCGCTCTTGGCTCTGGAGATGATGGTGGCTGTTGACCTCAGTGAGCGCGAGTGTGAAGAGATTCAGCTACAGGGGGCTCCAGTTTGGGAGCCTGGACGGCATGTTTTCAAGCACTGGTCGAGATACTAATGGGGGGGCGGGGCAAAGAAATGCAAGGGTACAACAGTATTATCATCCAGAACGACAGCAACATCATCGATATCCATCGTATGCCATCACCCTGGTAATGTTGACAACTTGCTCAATGATTTGTTGCAGAGCCGATTCAAAGAGGGCATTGAGATAACTGAAGTCTGTATCCATTTAGTCTCCTAGCCTGTTCAAGGGGAAGCACACAGAATCCAGGGTCTTCATGGCGACAGTATAAATATCACTGGCTTTATCCTAACGGGCTCTATTGTAAACGACCCTGGTGTGAACCTGTGAACTATGATACCCTGCAGCATTTCAATGTCATACATTAGAAGCCCACACATATGGATTATTGGATCCTCTACACTAGATAGTATGTGTTGGAAGATCCCAGGCAGATAGTTTATCATCATAGGCAATCCCTCGTATCGAGGATGACTTGCTTCCACGCCAAAAAGGAATGAGTTCACAGATGATTCAATGAAGGACCTAATATTCCAGATCCTGAACTATATCTTGAAGGGTGGAAGATGCCTGTGCGTGCATTTTTTTAACGTGTGGTGACTGTTGCACACCAGCCACCACACGGGCTTGACAGAGCTAGGTCTTGGTCCAGTAGTAGGGATTAACCAAGGCGACTGGAGATCAGCTCTGCTGCACGGACCGAGCGCGCACACATATCGCAGTGTGGGCTGGCTCGTGCTGCCCCTGGGCCCTCGGCTCTTCTGTGCCCCAGACTCACACCTCTCCTGGGTCCCGGTCACTTCCATCTACAAACTCTTGCCGCTCTTTCGCCCCTCCTGCTGTGCGTGCCCGCACTGCATTCAGCGACCGGACTTCGCAGCCGTCGCCTTCCTGCAGTGGTATGCCGCTGCACGGTGCTCGCTCTAATGGCCCCGGCCTGCTGATGGTCTTACAGACTGGGACCACGCTGGTTTCCAGGCTGGGCTGCTGCACACTGCTCCCTCCAGTAACCCTCCATGCACTGAAAGCATTCTTTTGTAAAGGCTCGGACTGAGCACCACATTTCTGTTCTCTTCAGCAGAGAAAGGGCATAACCTGGTCCTGCAAACAGACGTTTCCTTTGTCCCTTTCACTGTCTAAATTGCTCAGGGTGCTAAGAATGAGTGATAGACCATCTTCAGGAGGGGTTTCTGTGCCCCCCCCCCCCCTGCCCAACCACGGACTCCAAGTTCAAGTCATATCTCTGACCCAGAAAGAAACAAGGGACAAGGATTAATGCAGCTTGGATGGCAATTAATGACAGTTTACCCTCAGTGCAAGGCCAGATACATTCTCCGTGCTGTAAGATTGCTAAATCTCTGGCATTAAATTGACAGCAAGACCGATTCTTTTAAAACAATTTGGAATAGTATATTAAACACACACACATCCACATCTATCAGAGAAACAGAAGTTACAACAGATACAATGATGTTACAATGATTTATAAAACGGTATACGTCACTTCCCTCTGGCAAAGCACAAGCACATGGCGTCCTTGTTTCTGCTGTGGAGGGAGGTTCCTGCTTTGCCATGTGCTAAGGAGAAGAGACCCAGCAATCTTTGCTTGGATTATTATACCCCTTACGGCCATTGATCCTCAGAAAGCCTCAGGGTATTATTTCCAGGGTTGGGTATTATTTCCAGGGCCATTCCTTATTTGGCTTCTTCTCATATATGTGTCTGTCTGGAGGGCTGGTGCCAATCCTTGGTTAGATTAATGGCTTTCCAATCAACGTCTTTTCTAGTTTGGTGAGTTTCAAAGCCATGCTTCCTTTGTTCCTTGAGCTCTGCCCAGCCAGGAGACATGAACTTGGGGAAGTCATCCAATTTGTTTCTTTCAACACTGCAGCCTTTCCACATAATCTACACTTTTACATTTACATATATATATATATATATATATACACAGAACCAATTTTATCCTTACTAAACACTTTTATTCTTATTCTCTCAGTACTGCACAATGGTGACAGAAGTGTCACCTTGATTTTATGCTTAATTCTCTGGAGTGGTATTTGAACCCACAACCTTTTAACTCAAATGTGAGAGTGCTTCCCACTGACCCATGGCGAACATTGTGACAGACTGCAGGATGGGTGCAGGACAGTCACTGTGCCTGCGTTCCTTCAACTTAAAATATCTCAAGACTACTTCTATGTTGGCTTGACATTTAGAAAGCATCCTCTTTGATCTGGTCGCCATGGTGAAACCTACAGTAAAGTGGTGTTTCTAAAGTTGCCATCTTTTCAGCAGTCAACTCTGTCCATGCTACTGATTTAAGACCAGCACCAAGTTAAAGAAAGACTTGCATTTATATAGCACCTTTCATGACCACCGGGTTTCCCAAACTGCTTTACAGCCAATGAAGTGACCATTATGATTGTAAAGTCCTTACACAATACCACAAATCCACACAAGGCACATTCTATGGACAAGGTCACTCTATGACCAGCAATGTTATTCACAGCACCCAGAAGTGATGACCCTGCATGGGACCTCCCTTTATATACCTGGATGACTAGGTGAGGAGTGTCTCCCACATGTTCACCCCCTGTGGTCAAGGTGTGCATTTCTCAAGTATATACAGTATTGCAGTGTTGTTACATGAAGGTTACATACATGACATCACCTCCCCCCAACGTCTTATTGGGATCATAGGTTAAGTCTTTCGGGTGGTCTGCGCTCCCTCGTGGAGCGCCGCAGTTGGTGCTCTGGCTGTTGAGCCTTGGCCTGCGTGTCTGTCACCTGTGGTGATTCCGGCCTGTCCCCTGTGGTGATTCCGGCCTGTCCGGGCTGACCGCGGGGACTGTGCATGCTGCTGAATGTTCTTGTTGTTCATTCACTGGCAGTGGTGTGAATACCATCTCATGATCTTCCTCAGGTTCCTCAGAGTCCATGCTGAACCATTTTTTTAACTTGGTCCAGATGCTTGCGGCATATCTGCCCATTGTTAAGTTTAACTATTCCCCTCTTTGTCTATTACAGTACCTTTAGCCATTTGGGCCCCAAAGCGTGATTAAGAACAAATACAGGGTCACCAATTTCTATACATCTACCCCTTGAATTACGGTCATGGTACTAATTTTGGGACTGGCGCTTGCCTTCAACAATGTCGGACAAGACAGGATGAATGAGGGACAGCCGAGTTTTGAGGGTACGTTTCATAAGGAGCTCCGCAGACGGGACCCCCATGAGCGAGTGCGGTCGGGATCTGTAGGCCAGCAGGAGGCGGGATAGGCAGCATTGAAAGGAGGGACCTTGAATCCTGAGCATGCCTTGTTTTATGACATTGGAGGCCGGCTTGAACGGTGCTGTCCTGACATGGTTGATGCTATTATCTCAAATGAACTCCCGGAATTCGTAGCTAGTGAAACATGGGCCATTATCACTAACAAGGATGTCCGGCAAACCGTGGGTTGCAAAGACCACACGTAGACTCTTCACACTAGTGGATGTTGTGCACGAATTCAAAATGATGCACTCGATCCATTTAGAGTACGCATCAACCACAATGAGAAACATTTTTCCCATGAACGGCCCCACGTAGTCTATGTGAATGCGTGACCATGGCCTGGTGAGCCAGGGCCACCCGGCTGAGCGGGGCCTCCCTGGGGGCATTTCCGAGCTAAGCAAATGTCGTGCACCTGCGAACACAGTGTTCCAGGTCTGAATCAATTCCCGGTCACCAAACATGTGACCGGGCAATGGCCTTCATCAGCACGATGCCTGGGTGCTCGCTGTGGAGTTCCCTGATGAAAGCTTCCCTACCCCATAGTAGACAGTCGGCTTGGATGGAGAGCTCATCCATCCGCCTGTGAAACAGTCTGACCTCCTCAGGGCATGCTCCGTGTGCGGGTGCCCAATCCCCAGTCAGGACACATTTCTTAATCAAAGATAGGAGGGGATCTCTGTTTGTCCTGATTTTGATCTGGCGGCCTGCGCTGTCAAAGGCATCAACGGCCATGACCATCTCAGTGCTTTGCTCCACTGCCCCCTCAGTGGTGACCAGTAGAAGTATGCTAAGCGCGTAAGCGCAATTTTCAGTGCCCGGCCGGTGCCGGATGGTGTAGTCATATGCAGCCAGCGTGAGAGCCCATCGCTGTATGCGGGCTGATGTATTGGCATTGACAGCCTTGCTGTCTGACAACAGGGATGTTAACAGCTTGTGGTCCGTTTCTAATTCAACCCTCCTGCCAAAAATGTACTGGTGCATCTTTTTCACCCCATAGACACATGCAAGTGCTTCCTTCTCAACCATCCCATATCCACGTTCTGCTTGCGAGAGCGACCTGGAGGCATAAGCCACTGGTGGAGTTGCCCCTCAGCATTGCCCTGCTGCAACATGCACCCAACCCCATAGGACGATGCATCACATGTCAGAACCAATTTCTTACAGGGGTTGTATAAGGTCAACAACTTATTTGAACAGAGTAGGTTACGCGCCCATTCTTGACAGTCCCCCCAAAACCAATTGCAACCCTTACGCAGGAGCATGTGTAGCGGCTCCAGAAATGTGCTTAAGTTTGGCAGAAAGTTCCCGAAATTGTTCAAAGAGTCCCAGAAATGAGCGCAACTCTGATGTGTTGCAGGGTCTGGGCGCTCGTCGAATTGTCTCTGTTTTGGATTCGATGGGCCGAATCCCGTCTGCAGCAACCCTCCTGCCCAGAAACTCGACTTCGGGAGCCAAAAACACACACTTAGGCTCCTTGAGTCGCAGGCCTACCCGGTCCAGTCATCGTAGCACCTCTTCAGGTTGTGGATGTGTTCCTCGGTGTCTCGACCCGTGAGGAAGATATCATCCTGGAATACGATCGTTCCAGGAATGGATTTGAGCAGGCTTTCCACGTTTCTTTGAAAGATCGCGGCCACTGATCGAATGTCAAATGGGCACCTGTTGTAAACAAACAGTCCCTTGTGCTTGGTGATTGTGGTCAGTAGTTTGGATTCGTCGGCCAGTTCTTGGGTCATGTAGGCTGAAGTGAGGTCCAACTTGGTGAACAGCTCCTCCGCAAAAAGATCCTCCGCTCTCGGAAGTGGGTATTGGTCTCGTAGGGACACCCGGTTGATCCTGACCGAGCCATCCGCTTTTAGGACGGGAACAATGGGGCTCGCCCAGTCGCTGAATTCAACGGGCGAGATAATGTCCTCTCTCAGCAAACGGTCCAATTCTCTTTCAATTTTCTCCTGCATCACATACGGCACAGTTCTGGCTTTGTGGTGCACTGGTCTGGCGTCCGGGGTGATGAGAATCACTACTTTGGTACCTTTGAAATTCCTGACGTCAGGTTGGAATAGCGACTCAAATTGCTGTAGGACCTGTGAGCATGAACTTCGCTCCACAGCTGATACTGTGTACACATCCCCCCATTTCCAATTCATCTCAGCTAACCAGCTCCTCCCCAACAGTGCGGGACCATTGTCCGGGACAATCCAGAGCGGCAGCCGGTTCACTGATCCATTGTGTGTGACAGTCAACATTGCACTGCCTAGCACTGGAATGATTTCTTTGGTGTGCATCCGTAATTGAGTCTCAATGCATTCTAGATTGGGTCTGCTGGCTTTGAGTGGCCATAGCTTTTTGAGTTGTTGAACGCTCATGAGTGACTGGCTGGCCCCCATGTCCAGCTCCGCGTACTGGGATGCTGTTTAATAAGACCTTCATCATAGGTGGCGTTTTGGTATATGAGCTGTGAATATTTGCCACATGAACCCGCTGAACTTAAGCATCCATTGATTTGCCCTACGCGTCATCCTGCCTCGCAGACACCTCTTCTGGTCCATCCGCCTCGTAAATTAGCATGGTCGCAGGCTTCCTGCACATTCTAGCTAAATAGCCAGTGAGGTTACAATTTCTGCAGATGAACTGTTGAAACCTGCGAGTCCTAGCAGCATGTCTGCCCCCACACCTCCTGCATGAACCGAGATTCCCATTGTTGTGAACAAAAGAGCTGTTACCAGGCATTCCTCGCTGATTTTCTCTTTGACTGCTCTTGAGCACTCTGTTAGTGGGTGTCAATTGCCCCATCGTAGAACACATTGCATTGTCCACTGGGATGGCATAAATGTCCATTCAGCCTGCCATTGTCTGTGTTGAAAACCTGTTCTGGGGTCTATTGCTGCCTGGGGTGTGTCGAACTGCCCTTGCCTGCCTGCTGGGCTCTGAGTCGCATTTATGATATTGACCCCCCCGATTCATCGACACGTTGGAGCCAGAGTTGCGTGCGTATATTATCTTGGTTTCCTCCTACCCCGCCATAAAAGTCTGAGCCAGCAACGCCGCCGCTTCCTCAGTCAAGTTCTTGGTCTCGATTAACTTTCTGAAAATCCCGGCATGAACGATGCCCTCAATAAAGAAATCCCTTAGCATCTCCCCGCTGCAGGCGTCTGTGAACTTAGAGGCTGGCCAAGCGTGGAGGTCCGCAACGAAGTCCGGTATGCTCTGTCCTTCCCGACGTCGGTGGGTATAGAATCTGTGTCGGGCCATGTGTATTCTGCTCGCCGGTTTGAGGTGCTCACTGATTAGCTTGCTGAGCTCTTCAAAGGGTTTGTCCACCGGCTTCTCGGGTGCCAGCAGGTCTTTCATGAGCATGTAAGTCTTCGATCCCCAGCTGGTCAGTAGATGAGCCCTTCGCTTGTCGGCCGCTGATTCTCCCAGCCAGTCCTTCGTGACAAAGCTCTGCTGAAGCCTCTCAATGAAATCGTCCCAGTCCTCACCAACACAGTACCGTTCCTCTGTGCTACCGGTGGCCATTCTCGTGGGTCATTGATTCCCGTTTCTCGTCATCACTGTAAAGTCCTTACACAATACCACAAATCCACACAAGGCATATTCTATGGACAAGGTCACTCTGTGACCTGCACCTTTATTCACAGGACCCAAAAGTGATGACCCAGCGTGGGACCTCCCTTTATATACCTGGATGACCAGCTGAGGAGTGTCTCCCACAAGTTCACCCCGTGTGGTCAAGGTGTGCATTTCTCAATTATATACAGTATTGCGGTGTTGTTACATGAAGGTTACATACATGACAATGATCACCTCAAAACTTGTTTCCATTTGTTTGATTGAAAATACCTGTGTGATTTTTCGAACACTCCAGTCAAGTCTGTGTCCCTCTGACAGTATAACTAGTTGCTACCACTACACACATCGCTGGCCGGTTTCAAATACTGATTTTGCCCCCCTCCATGCATCACGGGCAGGATCAGAAACACATTCTATCATTCCATTCTGTAACATGTTCGTCATTAGATGTGTTCTGAGCAAAGCTACAATCTGAGCAGCTTATGGGTTGGACTCTGAAGGTTTAGACACTGATGAATCTGCTTTGTGTTTCCAGTATTTTCTATTTTTATTTAAGATACATGTTGGAGACATCATTGCAACATTGGTGCACCGATCCATTGCACCATTAGCCTGCACATACTACACCCATTAAACAAACCGTACAAAGAGATACGCAGATTAACGTGACATTTAGAATAACTGGTCCAAACTAAACAATACGCAGAAGGATTGAAACAATTTCCTCTTTTTGTTAAATTACTAGTTAAACAATTGATATAATTAGATCTGTCCTGTTGGTGCAAGTTTAAATCTGTAAATTACTGAACACATTGACAGAAAGATGAAGAAGAAATGGTGAGCATTCACAGACATGAGCAATTGTTCAATAACTTCTCAATATGGATATGTGCGCGCACTAGCTCCGTGCAGCAGAGCAGGTCTTCAGTTGTCTTGGATAACCCTTGCCACTGGACCAAGACCTAGCTCTGTCAAGCCCGTGTGGTGGCTGGTGTGCAACGGCCATCACACGCTAAAAAAATTCACGCACAGGCATCTTTCACCCTTCAGGATGTAGTTCAGGATCCGGAATATTAGGTCCTTCATTGAAATACCTGCGAACTCATTTTTTTTTGGCGTGGAAGCAAGTCACCCTCGCTTTGAGGGACTGCCTATGATGATGATGATGAATAGGGGTGAAATTGGACATTGGTGATAGGACAAAACAGGCGTTGTAAATCAGCAGCCGACTTCACTGGAAAAGGAAATGCTGCTTCAGATTGGCTAGTGTGCATTTTGCACTATTGCTGAAGACCAATTTCACCCTCACTGTTGCAAAGCAGCCAATCAGTGCAGAATATCTGCAGAGGAACACTGGATTGATTCCTGGGATGAGAGAGCTGTCTTATGATGAGAGATTGTGTAGAATGGGCCTCGACTCTCTGGAGTTTAGAAGAATGACGGGTGATCTCATTGAAACATATCAGATTCTGAAGGGAATTGACAGGGTAGATGCTGAGAGGTTGTTTCCCCCTGGCTAGAGTGTCTGGAACTAGGGGACATAGTCTTAGGATAAGGCCTAGGTCATTTAAGACACAGAATGGGCTGTGAATCTTTGCAATTCCCTGCCCCAGAGGGATGCTGAATCTCTGAATATATACAAGGTTGAGATAGATTTTGGGAGTTTAGGGGAATCAAGGGATATGGAGATTGGGAGGGAAAGTGGAGTTGAGGTTGATGATCAGCCATGATCTTACTGAATGGCGGATTAGGCTCGAGGGGCCGTAGGACCGACTCCTGCGCCTATTTCTTATGCTCTTTTGAGACTCTGCTCATGTCTCTCTGGCAAATGGTCTTGGCTAGATGAGATTTTAGATCCCAGAAGCAAGGTTCAGTTTTCAAATGGAGACAGCATAACTCTCCTCAGCCCCCCTACATCTTATCTGACTTTAACACACAGCCGATAAGGAAGTGGACTCCGGGTAATTCCATATTTGGCTTCCGTGTAGCTTGGCCTCGGCTCGTTTTCCGGGAGAAGAAATGTGAAATGTTGCAGCATGGACGTGAAGAACAGGAAGAGTTCGGTCTTTGCCAGCTGCTCCCCCAAGCACACACGGCGACCTGCGGGGTGAGGAGCAAGAGTAGTTAGTGCCCGCCGGAGAGAGGCCAGAAGGTCACTGCGGGATCACACTGATCAAACACCAACTGCTCCTCACAATCTTAAATTTCATAACCATTCTGGCCGCATCCAACTACAGCTAAACTCTCACTGAATTACAGTTGCCTCCAACCTTTTTCAAAGTTAAATAAATGTTATTCTACTTAATTTTAATCAATATATAATGTACTCTTAGAAACTAGGTTAAACATAAGGGGCTTTGAGAGCTGACTTAACTTATGGAATTTTATACATCCTCTTTGAGGTCCAGAAGCAGACTGAGGCCCCCACCTCTACATAGAGATGCGGCTAGCCATCCATTACTAATTCACAGTTGCATATTTTGGTACATATAATGATCCCTTGAATTCTACATTACCCGCGGAGAATGGGAGGAACGCTTCTGGCTTCATAAACTTCCCTTCCGCGTTGAGGAAGTGATCCGGATTGAACTGATGCGGAGTTGACCAAACGTTTTCATCAAACATGACGGAGGTAAGGTTTGGAATGATGACTGTTCCCTGTAAATCATTTATAAGACACACATTAGCCAAGAATGTATTTGGAATAGACCATCAGAGCTATAAGGAGGAGCCCGCTACTTGTTACCTTGCATTCTGGCTGTTCGCTGTAGAGTGAGGACAGTATAACTTATAACTAGTTCCAGATGCTTGTCTCCCCATCACAGACAGATGGCATCTACATCACGCCTGCCATACACCGAGAAACCTCTGCTCATCACCACATTTACCCCTTCCCTACAATCCATGAGCAATGCCACGGGGGATCTACTAGTATAAGAAAAAGCAACAAAGGCCTCCTCCTGTAAGGAGCTGCTCACTGACTGACATACAGGCTTATCCACCCCAGCAACGGTATCGATATTAGAGAAACTCAACTCCTTAAGCAATAGAGAGCAGTGATGCTAACTCGCAATCTTCCTATTTCGCATGAATGCCTGGAGAAAGGACGAGCTGTGCTTTCAGAAACAGACAGGTCTTGTGGGTGGAGGTGGGAGTGCTGCATATCCAAGATTAATTCCAGACCGTACCTTGGGGATTGTGTATCCCATGACCTCCGTAGCCCTGTATGTTTGATGAGGAAGTGAAATTGGAGCAATATTTCCCAAGCGTTGGGTTTCATGGATAACAGCATTAGTGTACGGCATATTGTCCCGGTCGTCCAACATTGGCTTCCTCTCCTTCCCAACCACTCTGTCAATCTCTTCATGGACTTTAGCTGCAGAAGCAAAAAAAGAGCAAATCCTGAGGATCAGTTGACAGAAAGAACTTGCATTTATATAGCACCTTTCATGAGCTCAACTCTTCGCTGCCGTCGTCCTCCTGCATCAGCTCGTGCTGCTCCCTGAAGTAGTATGCCTCCACGCTGCTCCCAAGGCTGCTTGCTGCTGCTTTTATGGCCCCAATCTGCCGCTGATGTTCATGCAGGTTGGGGCCTCCACGCTGCTCCCGAGGCCGCTCGCCGCTCCTTTTTAGGATCGGGGTGAAGAATCGGCGAGAAACTGTAGAGGGATGTGATCGCAGCCCAGGGGAGGCGCGAGTTCGGGTCCAGGGGCCCAGGGGCAGCACGGGCCAGGCCACACTGCGCTATGTGTTCGCACTAGGTCCGTGCAGCAGAGCTGGTTTCCAGTCGTCTTGATTAATCCTTGCCACTGGACCAAGACCTAGCTCTGTCCAGCCCGTGTGGTGGCTGGGGTGGAACGGTCACCCCACATTAAAAAAATCCACGCACAGGCATCTTCCACCCTTCAGGATATAGTTCAGGACCTGGAATATTAGGTCCTTCATTGAAACACCTGTGGACTCAACCTTTTTTGGCGTGGAAGCAAGTCATCCTTGTTTTGAGGGACTGCCTATGTTGATGATGACGAGGACGATCATGAGCTCAAAATGTCCCAAAGAGTTTCATAACCAATAACAAACATTTTTGATCACTGCAGGAAATACTGCAGCCATTTTCCACAGCAACGTCCCACAAACATCAATGAGATAAGTGATCAGATACTTGGTTTTATTGAATAGCAAATAGAGGATTGAAAACCTGTCATACTGAATATAGGATCATTCCAATCAGGGCCATAGACAAAACATTAACAATTGTGACATTACTTCCAAATGCACTTTTCCTCCTCTCCCCAATTAATTCTAGTGCTCTTCTTTTGCCTCTCTCATTTAATACTGGCGATCTCTATCCACACCTCTCTATCTTAGTTCACACTGACATCTGGGGCGGAGAGGAATTTCCCAGATATTTTTTCCCCCCCAAATTGGCCAGGGTTTTTTTTTAAAAAACAGTTTTTTTGGGCTCTCTCAGGAGATCACATTGTTTCGGGTGGGGTGGAGTCTTTGGGGCCAAGTTTCGGCCTGAGTTGCTTCTGTTTTTTTTGGAGCAACTGGTTTAGAATGGAGTATCTTAGAAATTGCAATTCTTGACATTTAGTTTGCTCCAGTTCTAGTCAGTTAGAACAGTTTCAGTTTGGAACAGATTTTTATTCAAAAGGGGGCGTGTCTGGCCACTTACGCCCGTTTTGAAAGTTTAGGCAGTGAAAACATACTCCAAACAAACTTAGAATGGAGTAAGTGTAGATTTTTGTACGCTTAGAAAAACCTTGTCTACACTTAGAAAATCAGGTGTAGGTTACAAATCAGGCGTAGGGAATGGGGTTGGGGGGGTTTAAAGGGAAGTTTACGAAGGAGGGAGAGGGGGAAGTTTACGAAGGAGGGAGAGGGGGAAGTTTACGAAGGAGGGAGAGGGGGAAGTTTACGAAGGAGGGAGAGGGGGAAAGAGGAAGGAGGGAGAGGGGGAAAGAGGAAGGAGGGAGAGGGGGAAAGAGGAAGGAGGGAGAGGGGGAAGAGGAAGGAGGGAGAGGGGAGGGGGAGAGTGGAGAGGAGTGGAGAGGAGTGGAGAGGAGTGGAGAGGAGTGGAGAGGAGTGGAGAGGAGTGGAGAGGAGTGGAGAGGAGTGGAGAGGAGTGGAGAGGAGTGGAGAGGAGTGGAGAGGAGTGGAGAGGAGTGGAGAGGAGAGGAGTGGAGAGGAGGGGAGAGGAGGGGAGAGGAGGGGAGAGGAGGGGAGAGGAGGGGAGAGGAGGGGAGAGGAGGGGAGAGGAGGGGAGAGGAGGGGAGAGGAGGGGAGAGGAGGGGAGAGGAGGGGAGAGGAGGGGAGAGGAGGGATGAGGAGGGATGAGGAGGGATGAGGAGGGATGAGGAGAGGGGAGTCAGGGGGAGGCGAGGGGAGGGGAAGGGAGGGGGCCAGGGGAGGAGAGGGTTGGGGGGGGGGGGGGCGGAGTGGAGGAGAGGAGAAGGGGGAGGGAAGAAGGCTGAACGGCCGGGCCCAAGACTTTGGGCTGGATTTACAGGTAGGTGGCGTCGGGTCTCGGGTCTGGGGGGGGGGGGGGGCGGGGGGGGGGGGGGGGGGAGATCGGTTGGGGTTGGGGGGTGGGGGGGGAAAAGAGAGTCGCGGAGGTCGTTGGGAGGGGGGGGGAAAAAAGAGTCACAGAGGTCGGGCGGGGGAGAGTCGCGGGGGGGGGGAGGAGTGTCGCGGGGGGGGGGGGGTGAAAGAGAGTCACGGGTGGGGCGGGAGTCGCGGAGGTCGGGGGGAGCAGAGGTCAGGTCAGGTCGGGTTGGGGGGAAAGAGTCTCGGAGGGGGAGGAGGAGAGTCTCGGGGGGCGGCGGGGGAAGAGTCGCAGAGGTCGGGGGGCGCAGAGGTCGTGTGGGGGGGGGGGTGAGCGGAGGTCGGGTCGGGTCGGGGAGGGGGGGGAGAGCGGAGGTTGGGGGAGGAGCGGAGCTCGGGTCTGGCCCGGTCCGGTCCGGGGAGCGGGAGTCAAGTCGGGTTGGGTCCGGTCAGGTGGGAGGAGCCTTATTCATGCAGCCCCAGTGAGGCCATTAGGCCAGGGCTAGGGGCTGCGTGCTTCGGGCCCCTCCCACAAAGTTTTGGGCGCCTGGAGCTGCTGCACATGCGCGCCCACTGTAGCGTGCATGTACAGAGGTCCCGGCACTGTTTTCAGGACAGGGACCTGGCTCCACCCCCCACAGCTCGTGCTGCGCCGCGCCCAGCTTTAGAGGGCCTGCAGGGAGCAGGAGAATAGGTGGCGCGAAAAACGGGCGTCCAGGCGTTTTAGGCGCAACCCGAAACTTGGTCCCTGTGGCCCCAAGTTTCGCCATGATTTGCTCCTGATTTTTAGGAGCAACTGGTGTAGAACGGAGTATCTTAGAAATCGGAATTCTCGCCATTTAGTTTGCTCCAGTTCTAGTCAGTTAGAACTGTTTCACTTTGGAACAGAATTTTTTTTTCAAAAGGAGGCGTGTCCGGCCACCTGTGCCTGTTTTCAAAGTTTCGTCAGTGAAAACTTACTCCAAACTAACTTAGAATGGAGTAAGTGAAGATTTTTGTACGCTCGAAAAAACCTTGTCTACACTTTAGAAAATCAGGCATAGGTTACAAATCAGGCGTAGGGAATGGTGGGGGGGGGGTTTAAAGGGAAGTTTACAAACATTAAACACTTCAGTTTTACAAATAAAGAGCCATCATCAATAATAAATGATAAAAACATCAATAAATCAACCAATAAATCAATCAAAAAAAAATTAATAAGAAAGAATTTTTTTTTTAAATCAATAATAAAATATTTTCTACTTACCGATTGCAGCATCGGGAGCCCTCCAACAGCGAGCTGGGATGCCCCCCCAGTGTGTCTCTGTCAGTGTCTCTATTTCTCTGTCTGTCTGTGTGTGTCTCTCATTCTCTGTCTGTAAGTGTCTGTGTTTCTGACAGCGAGGGAAGGAGGGGTGGAGCAGAGGAGAAGGGGGAGGGGAGGAGAGGAGAAGGGGGAGGGGAGGAGAGGAGAAGGGGGAGGGGAGGAGAGGAGAAGGGGGAGGGGAGGAGAGGGGAAGGGGGAGGGGAGGAGAGGGGAAGGGGGAGGGGAGGAAAGGGGAAGGGGAGGGGAGGAGAGGGGAAGGGGAGGGGAGGAGAGGGGAAGGGGGAGGGGAGGAGAGGAGAAGGGGGAGGGGGTTCAGGTCGGGGGAAGGGAGGGAGAGGGAGGTCAGTTCGGGTAGAGGGAGGTCAGGTCGGGTCCAGTCGGGGGCAGGGGGTGAAGCGGGAGTCAGGTCGGTGTCGGTGTCGGGTCCGGTCCGGAGGCGGGGGGCGGGGAGGGGGTGGGGGGTGCGGGGAGAAGCGGGAGTCGGGTCGGGCCAAGTCCGGGGGGTCGGGTCAGGTCAGTTCCGGGGGCGGGGGGTGGGGGAAGCGGGAGTCAGGTCGGTGTCGGGGTCGGTCCAGGGGCGGGTGGGGAAGCGGGAGTCGGGTCGGGGTCGGGTCCGGTCCAGGGGCGGGTGGGGAAGCGGGAGTTGGGTCGGTGTCGGGTCCAGTCCGGAGGCGGGAAGCGGGAGTCGAGTTGGGTCGGCAGGAAGCAGGAGCTGGCCGTGGGAGGAGCCTTATTCACGCAGCCCCAGTGAGGCCATTCGGCCAGGGCTAGGGGCTGCGTGCTTCGAGCCCCTCCCACACAGTTTTGGGCGCCTGGAGCTACTGCACATGCGCGCTCACTGTAGCGCGCAAGTGCAGAGGTCCCGGCACTGTTTTCAGCGCAGGGACCTGGCTCCGCCCCCTACAGCTCGTGCTGTGCTGCGCCGAGCTGCAAACGACCTGCAGGGAGCTGGAAAATCTGGAAGTTTTTTTTAGGCGCACTTTGTGGCGCGAAAAACGGGCGTCCAGGTCGGGACTGCGCCGTTCTAGGCGTGGCTCGAAACTTGGGCCCAAAATGTTGTGATATACATGGTATCGCAATTGTGTGGCACAGCCTCGATGAACCAAATGGTCTTTACCTGTCCATCATTTTTCATATGTTCGTATCTCCCCCCTCCCCTCTCCCACAATGGCATCTATACCTTGCAGATATTGGAGGCCTATCTGTACTTACACTGAAGCTCTGGATGGAGCACCATGAATATCAGGGCCCAGCGCAGTGTGGTGGAGGAGGTCTCTGTACCAGCGGCAAAGAGGTCAACAACCGCCCCTATCAAATTGGATTCCAGGAAACTTGTCTTGGGGTCGTTCTTCATCTAAAATGCAGTTAAAAAAGGAATCAGTGATAATATATAGAATCAGAGATAAAATCACAGAATGAGACTGCACAAATGGAGGCCATTAGGTCCATTGTGCCTGTGACCTGAACACACTGACTGCAGGTCCCCATGACACACAGACACCAGTTACAAAAGAACATAAGAAATAGGAGCAGGAGTAGGCTATTTGGCCCCTCGAGCCTGCTCCGCCATTCAATGAGACCACGGCTGACCTTCAGCCTCAACTCCACTTTCCTGCACTGTCCCATGTCGCTTGATTCCCTTAATATTCAAAAATTTATCACACTTTGTCTTGAATATACTCAAAGACTGAGCCTGCACAGCCCTCTGGGGAAGAGAATTCCAAAGATTCACCACCGAGTGAAGAAGTTTCTCCTGAAATTATAAGGATATGTATGTACCTGAGAGTATGCTCACAGGTTTGTAGAGCTGTTGCCTGGCCAAGGTGGCCATTAAGCGGTCCAGGCAGTGGGCAGTCGGACGAGGGGGTCGTTCAGCCAGATTGCCTGCCTCTCTTCCATGGCTACATTCGCGCCAGGGTGTTCCTGGAGATGGAGCACGCAGTGTCCACCGGTACGCTCGCGGTCTTCCGCGAGAGGTGGGCACTGGAGGGACTGGAGTGCATAATTTCAACAGGGAACAAAATGTGAATTTGATTTGTCAAGCATTCTTTTAAAGTTCATTTGTTAATTTGTAGGTTTTGGTGCTCTTACAAAAGGGGAAACTTGACTTAAAGTTCTATTAAAATAGTTGTAGAACTGTTGCATTGTGAGTGGCTTAGCCAGTCATGTGATGTTCGCAAGACTCAATAAAACCCCACTCAATTGAATCTAGGTCATCCACGATGAGGTATGCAGTTGTGAGCCGAGTGGATGAACTGCTAATGTGTAGTGTGATTGTTAAACCTTTGTTAATAAACCAACTAGTTCTTAATAATAATGTGTTGCTATGAATTCTTCTGCAAAGAACCCATGTAGCAAATAAATTACATACCTTCTCCTGCTCTGCAAAGAAAGCATCAATGAAGTCCCTGGGCTCATTTGGATCCCATAATTCTTTGTGCTCCGTGACTATTTCCTGTAAAAAGCGTATGGTTTTCTCTTGATTTTTGAATATCTTACTGTGTGGACCCGGGAAGTGACGAATAAAGGGGAAGGCATTCAACAGCTGCAAGAAACACAGGGTTTGAAATTAAATGTATTCTTTTATACTTCTCTGATTTTGCTGAAAATGGTGAACACAGAAATTCATCCCATTATATTTACAATAAGCCAACACAAAGAGGAATTATTTCCCCTGTCATCTAAATATGGTATCTTAGCAAATAATATCAACTATGTCAGTCACGATCTCTATTAATCCTCATTGAATTTGTTTGTAAGCATAATCCTCAGACACCTATATTGGTTTGGCTTGCCTTTACTGTGATTCAGGGAATATTTTAATGTTTTCTATATTCAGTGAAAAAGTAGATATAAATATAACATCTATTGTTCCACTAGAATTACCAAACCGATGAAAATATTTCTCGATGCTGTAGAATTACTGCCCTCAGAATAGACTCCGAGGGGAGAAATGCAGGTCGTTTACTCCTCCCGTTAGTGCCCCACGGGACTATACATTCCATTATACATTCATGGAGGGGGAGGGTGAACAGCCAGTTGTCGTGGTACATGTAGGGAGCAGGATAGTTAGAATAAATACGTGGCTTGAGCAGTGGTGCAAGAGGGAGGGATTCAAATTCCTGGGACATTGGAACCAGTTCTGGGGGAAGTGGGACCTGTACAAAAGGGACGGTCTGCACTTGGGCAGGACTGGAACTGATGTCCTCGGGGTAACATTTGCTAATGCAGTTCGGGAATGTTTAAACTAATATGGCAGGGGGATGGGAACCTATGCAGTGAGACAGAGCGAAGTAATATGGAGTCAGAAACAGATGGTAGAAAGGTGAAAAGCAATAGTGGAAGGCCGAGTAAACAAAGGCAAGAAACAAAAAGGGCCACACTACATCATAATTCTAAAAGGACAAAGGGTGTAAAAAACCAGCCTGATGGCTTTGTGTCTTAATGCAAGAAGTATCTGTAATAAAATGGAGGAATTAACTGTGCAAATAGATGTTAACAGATATGATGTGATTGGGATTACAGAGACGTGGCTCCAGGATGATCAGGGCTGGGAACTCAACATCCAGGGGTATTCAACATTCAGGAAGGATAGAATAAAAGTAAAAGGAGGTGGGGTAGCATTGCTGGTTAAAGAGGAGATTAATGCAATAGTTAGGAAGGACACATTAGCTTGGATGATGTGGAATCTATATGGGTAGAGCTGCAGAACACCAAAGGGCAAAAAACGTTAGTGGGAGTTGTGTACAGACCTCCAAACAGTAGTAGAGATGTTAGGAAGGGCATCAAACAGGAAATTTGGGGTGCATGCAATAAAAGTGCAGCAGTTATCATGGGTGACTTTAATATGCATATAGATTGGGCTAACCAAACTGGAACCAATACGGTGGAGGAGGATTTCCTGGAGTGCATAAGGGATGGTTCTCTAGACCAATATGTCGAGGAACCAACTGGGGGGGGGGGGAGGCCATCTTAGACTGGGTGTTGTGTAATGAGAGAGGATTAATTAGCAATCTCGTTGTGCAAGGCCCCTTGGGGAAAAGTGACCATAATATGGTGGAATTCTACATTAGGATGGAGAATGAAACAGTTAATTCCGAGACCATGGTCCAGAACTTAAAGAAGGGTAACTTTGAAGGAATAAGGCGTGAATTGGCTAGGATAGATTGGCGAATGATACTTAAGGGGTTGACAGTGGATGGGCAATGGCAGACATTTAGAGACCGCATGGATGAACTACAACAATTATACATCCGTGTGTGGCGTAAAAATAAAAAAGGGAAGGTGGCTCAACCGTGGCTATCAAGGGAAATCAGGGATAGTATTAAAGCCAAGGAAGTGGCATACAAATTGGCCAGAAATAGCAGCGAACCCGGGGACTGGGAGAAATTTAGAACTCAGCAGAGGAGGACAAAAGGTTTGATTAGGGCAGGGAAAAGGGAGTACGAGAGGAAGCTTGCAGGGAACATTAAGACGGACTGCAAAAGCTTCTATAGATATGTAAAGAGAAAAAGGTTAGTAAAGACAAACATAGGTCCCCTGCAGTCAGAATCAGGGGAAGTCATAACGGGGAACAAAGAAATGGCAGACCAATTGAACAAGTACTTTGGTTCGGTATTCACTAAAGTGGACACAAACAACCTTCCGGATATAAAAGGGGTCAGAGGGTCTAGTAAGAAGGAGGAACTGAGGGAAATCCTTATTAGTCGGGAAATTGTGTTGGGGAAGTTGATGGGATTGAAGGCCGATAAATCCCCAGGGCCGGATGGACTGCATCCCAGAGTACTTAAGGAGGTGGCCTTGGAAATAGCGGATGCATTGACAGTCATTTTCCAACATTCCATAGACTCTGGATCAGTTCCTATGGAGCGGAGGGTAGCCAATGTAACCCCACTTTTTAAAAAACGAGGGAGAGAGAAAACATGGAATTATAGACCGGTCAGCCTGACATCAGTAGTGGGTAAAATGATGGAATCAATTATTAAGGATGTCATAGCAGCGCATTTGGTAAGAGGTGACATGATAGGTCCAAGTCAACATGGATTTGTGAAAGGGAAATCATGCTTGACAAATCTGGAATTTTGTGAGGATGTTTCCAGTAGAGTGGACAAGGGAGAACCAGTTGTTGTGATGTATTTGGATTTTCAGAAGGCTTTCGACAAGGTCCCACACAAGAGATTAATGTGCAAAGTTAAAGCACATGGGATTGGGGATACTGTGTTGACGTGGATTGAGAACTTTGGCAGACAGGAAGCAAAGAGTAGGAATAAATGGGTACTTTTCAGAATGGCAGGAAGTGACTAGTGGGGTACCGCAAGATTCTGTGCTGGGACCCCAGCTGTTTACATTGTACATTAATGATTTAGACGAAGGGATTAAATGTAGTATCTCCAAATTTGCGGATGACACTAAGTTGGGTGGCAGTGTGAGCTGCGAGGAGGATGCTCTGAGGCTGCAGAGTGACTTGGATAGGTTAGGTGAGTGGACAAATGCATGGCGGATGAAGTATAATGTGGATAAATGTGAGGTTATCCACTTTGGTGGTTAAAAACAGAGAGACAGACTATTATCTGAATGGTGACAGATTAGGAAAAGGGGAGGTGCAACGAGACCTGGGTGTCATGGTACATCAGTCATTGAAGGTTGGCATGCAGGTACAGCAGGCGGTTAAGAAAGCAAATGGTATGTTGGCCTTCATAGCGAGGGAATTTGAGTACAGGGGCAGGGAGGTGTTACTACAGTTGTACAGGGTCTTGGTGAGGCCACACCTGGAGTATTGTGTACAGTTTCAGTCTCCTAACTTGAGGAAGGACATTCTTTGCTATTGAGGGAGTGCAGCGAAGGTTCACCAGATTGATTCCCGGGATAGCGGGACTGACATATCAAGAAAGACTGGATCAACGGGGCTTGTATTCACTGGAGTTCAGAAGAATGAGAGGGGATCTCATAGAAACGTTTAAAATTCTGACGGGTTTAGACAGGTTAGATGCAGGAAGAATGTTCCCAATGTTGGGGAAGTCCAGAACCAGGGGTCACAGTCTAAGGATAAGGGGTAAGCCATTTAGGACCGAGATGAGGAGAAACTTCTTCACCCAGAGAGTGGTGAACCTGTGGAATTCTCTACCACAGAAAGTTGTTGAGGCCAATTCACTAAATATATTCAAAAAGGAGTTAGATGTAGTCTTTACTACTAGGGAGATCAAGGGTTATGGCGAGAAAGCAGGAATGGGGTACTGAAGTTGCATGATCAGCCATGAACTCATTGAATGGCGGTGCAGGCTCGAAGGGCCGAATGGCCTACTCCTGCACCTATTTTCTATGTTTCAATGATATTGCTCATTTCGTCTTTGGTCAGGGATAGCAACCATGCCACCACTGGCATTGGAGCTGACCCGCTCACACAGGATGGTAAGTTGAATAAAATGCAGTCTGTGTTGCAGTCCTCTCATGTCATGTAATGCAATATGTGTGTGCACTAGGTCCGTGTAGCAGAGCAGGTCGCCAGTCGTCCTGGTTTAACCCTTGCCACTGGATAAAGGTCTAGCTCTGTCAAGCCCGTGTGGTGGCTGATGTGCAACAGTCACCACATGTTAAAAAAATCCACGCACAGGCATCTTCCACACCTTCAATTGGAGTTCAGGACTGGAATATCGGGTCCTTCATTGAAACATCTGTGAACTCTTGTGGAAGCAAGTCATCCTCGTTCAAGGGACTGCCTATGATTGATGAATGTTGCCCTCATGTGATGTACTGCAATGTTGGGGACATGTAACACAATGCATATATATGTGTATTGTCTGTGATATGTAATACAGTACTGCAGCAGTGGTGGACATTTAAGTAAGATGGCAATAAGTCACTGTACTATATACTCATGTAACCCTCGTGGTGCCAAGCTTTTTTAAATGTTGTTTTGTAATTCCAGACTCGGATGATTCAGACCACACTGACACAGACGACAGACCCACTGCCTCCACCTCTGGCGTCATTCAGCCCTCTCCCGACTTCACCACTTGCAGAGATGAGGAAGATGAAGAGGAAGAGGAAGAGCCACTGATCCTGCATCCAGTAGAGGTGGGGGTGGAGGGAGGAGATACACCAGCTCCATGTGGGACAGCTGAAACATCCTCCACCACGGAGTCTGTATTCAGGGGATTCCCCCATGGCTCCTCTGAATCTGTGGGACCAAGCCGTGCACAGCAAGGCACCCCCGGTGTTGCAGAGTCTTTGCCGCAGCGATGGAGGTTGGTGCAGGAAAGTTTGGTTGTTGTAGGCGTGTACCAGGACATGGTGCATCTGGCACAGGCCAGCGTCGACATAGGTCGAGAATTGCTCAAGGCCATGACTACGATAGTCACAAACATCGCGGCTCTATCAGAGCGGCAGTCGAAGAATATGTCGCGTATGATCACCAAGATGCGGCAATCGATGGGATCGGGACATGGCGCAGAACCTCCCCCGTGCCATAGTAGTCAGGTCGACAGCACCAGAGGGTGGGAGCTGACAGCATCTTCCAGTCCTGAAGCCGCGCCTTCCACCTTGCGAGCTTCTCCTGATTGCGCCTGCAATGTCTGACCCCCAACGACAGCAACAGCACTCGGGGTGCGGTGCTGCAGGCCGGCTTGGTATCAACACGGGGAGGTCCTGGCTCACGGGCAGTGGGAAAGGGAAGAGTAGGAGTAAGAAAGGGGGGGGGAATAGTCCCAAGGGTGGTATAGCACACTGTCGAGGAAGTGGGCAAGGTCGTGGCCGAGGCCAGTAAAGGATCTTTTTGTTGTAACTCTTCACTGAATAATTTAAGTTTGATTTGTAAGAGTTTATTAAAGTAGTGAGAGTTGTTGTATAGTTATAAGTTTTACAAAGTTTTAAAATTGTTGTATATTTTTGAGATGTTTACATAAACATTTGAATTTAATTTAAGCACTCTTGTGGGGTAAGAGTCATCAGGATAAGGCCTCCTCCATTACCCTTATAACTCTGCTCAATAAACCTCCTCACATCTGGTTCCTCCATTAGACAGGTTGTCGGCACTACAGGCTGAGATAGTACAGGCCCCATTCTTTTAAAATCTTCACAATATTTTTTGATGAAAAAAAAAATAGCTAAAATGCCTTCTATCTTAATAAGTTACTCAGTAACAATAAAAATACCTTTTCCACTATAAATCGCACTGTAAACTCACTGTTCAATTCAGAAATACAGAGCTACTGCTTTAGCTGACAATTCCCGATTTCCAAAATAGCGGATCCGTGCACTCCACCCAATCCTGTCCACTTAAGATCGCGTAAAACCACCTTTTCCAGGACGGTATGCAGCTCCGACGGTATGTCGGCAGTACACGATGAAAATCGGACTTTTTGGGCAGTATGCAGGCAGTCCTGCATGGTTCTAGACTCGCACTCTCCTTGTAATATGTGCCTCCCTATTCTTCCGACCAAAATATAATACTTCACATTTATCTCTGTGGAACTTCATTTGCCAATTATATGCCCATTCTGCTATTTGTAATTTGTTGCAGACTATCGCCCCCAATTTGTTGTCATCCACAAATTTAGAAATTGTGTTTTTGATTCCAAATTCTAAATCATTAATGTAATGTAAATTTTGTTATCTAACTGGTTCCAGCTGACGCTCAGCGCCTGAGCTCAAAAGGTCATTCTGATCACTCACCACTGTAGCTTAGGGTCATCCCAGTATTGCATCGAAACTCACTATTACATAGTTGGAGTGTAACCTAACCTTGTCTTTGCATCATTTGAGACTGACACTGATGCCCAGAACCCAACAATACCCACACCCCCTGCCACATGAATTGTCCAATAAATTTGCCTTACCTGACCCCAAAATGCACCTTCCAAGACAAAGCTTTCTTCAACTGTGTGTAAAAATCCCAGAAATTTTTTATCGTGATATTCATAACGGTCTCCAAAGATAATTGAACAGATAATATTCGAGGTTGCACAGGTTAAGCAGAAATGTGCATCAAAAGGGAGACCTGAATAAAGAACAAATTGTAATAGTTTTCCAAGAGATGATCCTAGAAATAATACACAAATGTCTGGTAGAGCAGTTGAGTTGGGAGTGGCTTAGCCAGTCACGTGATGTTCACAAGACTCAATAAAACCCCAGCCAGTTGGGTTCAGGGGATCCACGATGAGGCAGGTGGTTGTGAGCCTGGTGGATGAATTGGTAATGTGTAGTGTGATTGTTAAACCTTTGCTAAGAAACCAACTAGTTCTTAACAGCAATGTGTTGCTATGAATTCTTAAGCAAAGAACCCATGAAGCAAATACATTACAGTGAGAATGCTGGAAAAGTAGATTGAAGTAGTTTAAATTGGAATGATCCCACCTTAAACAGCCGAGGATGCTCTACGAAATGCCCATCAAGATCAAAGGAAGCAAAGCCCCAAAGCTCTAACCCTCACCCAATTTTATTTCTGTTAAACAGACCAGAAGCTGGTGCACACCAGGTGCAGTGAAGAGTAAAGTCAGCCAGAGTGCTCTGAAAACAACAAAAGACAATGACTTCCTTGGATTCTGCTCACCCATTTCATCTTCAAATGCTTGGTTTAAAAATCCAGCCTCCTCCACAATTCGCATCTCCAACGACTTCTTCCCCATCCCAAAGTTTCTCAGCGTCAAAAGTGAAAACCTTCTCTGCTCTCTCCACCAGTGGCCATACTTTGCAAAGATAATACCTACAGGGGAAGGGAGGGGAGAAACAAGCTTCATTCATTTTATCTTCTATGTTATTCATCAATATGTGGTTTGAGAAAGCTGGGTACTGGTTAACTTTAGCAAACTCCCCAAGGTCAGGCGTGGCAGGGGTCAGATGCACAACACCTACATTCCTCTATTGATAGTT
The DNA here is from genome assembly GCF_044704955.1 of Pristiophorus japonicus. Taxonomy (NCBI): domain Eukaryota; kingdom Metazoa; phylum Chordata; class Chondrichthyes; family Pristiophoridae; genus Pristiophorus; species Pristiophorus japonicus. The sequence continues at coordinate 54,641,656 of NC_091992.1, forward strand.
TAAAATTAGCTCGATCTTCGAGCTAACAATATAATCGCTGGAACATTCCCACAATTTCCTTTCATTTTCTAGTCTAAGTGATCGGGATTGAGCTTTCTATGGGATTTTCAGTGACATAAGAACAGAGGAATGTGCAGGAGAGGAAAGGATCAGTCTGATCCACCTGGCCATGCCCAATACCCATTGGTGATTTCATTCCATCTTCCTTTCATTGGCTATTCTAATTAGCGACAACAAGAAGGATGGCCAAATCCTTTAATGAATGATTACAGGTATTAGAACAGATCCTAAAAGTTTTCTTTGATGCTTTGAAATGTCAGCTGTGGCTCACTGTGGCACACTCGCCTTGGTGTCAGAAGATTGTGGGTTCAAGTCCCCCTCCAGGGACTTGAGCACGTAAATCTAGGCTAACACTCCAGTGCAGTGCTGAGGGAGTGCTGCACCGTCTTTTGGATGAGATGTTAAACCGAGGCCCCATCTGCTCTTTCAAGTGGACGTAAAAGATCCCATGGCACGATTTCAAAGAAGAGCAGGGGAGTTATCTCCGGTGTCCTGGTTAACATTCATCCCTCAATCAACTTAACTAAAACAGATTATCTGGTCATTATCACATTGCTGATTGAGCGAGCTTGCTGTGTGCAAATTGGCTGCCGTATTTCCCACATTAGACGAGTAAATACATTCCAAAAGTACTTCATTGGCTAGAAGGCGATTTGAGAAGTCCGATGGTCATGAAAGGTGCTATATAAATGCAAGTCTTTCTTTCTTTGAAGTTAACAGGGATCAGCAACTCACTTGGGTAAAGAAAGACCTTGTAAAACCTTTGTCTGTTGTTAGTCATTATACTGTACAGTTAACAGAACACAAGATGGTTATCATCATAGGGAGTCCCTCGAAGCGAGGATGACTTGCTTCCACGCCAAAAAGAGATGAGTTCACAGGTCTTTTAATGTTCCAGATCCAGAACTAATATTCCAGATCCCAAACTACATCTTGAAGGGTGGAAGATGCCTGTGTGTGGATTTTATTAACTTATGGTGACCGTTGCACACCAGCCACCACACGGGCTTGACAGAGCTATGTTTTGGTCCAGGGAGGATTACCCAAGACGACTGGAGACCAACTCTGCTGCACGGACCTCGTGCGCACACATAATCGCAGTGTGGGTTGGCCCGTGCTGCCCCTGGGCCCTCGCCTCTCCTGGGCCCCGGTCACTTCCATCTACAAACTCTTGCCGCTCCTTCGGCCCTCCTGCCTGCACTGCTATCACCAACCTGGCTTCGCAGCCGTTGCCCTCCTGCAGCAACATGCACTGCTCCCTCAATCTCAAAGATCGTCTTTGCTCACCACATCCCCATCATTCCAACCCATGCAGGCAAATGAATGGTAAATGAAGTAATAATTTTATTAATTTACACCATAATTTATCATAAATATTTACACCAAAAATCTTAACTTTTCACCCTTATGCAATCCATGAGTGCCAGTCGTTACTGTGCCTTTGTCTGCTTGTGTACCCAGTGGCTGCAGCAGAGTTGCTGGAAGGCTGCTGAGTTCCGTACGGCAGACTTCAAATGGCCTTGCAGGATGTTCTCGACCAGCTCTGGGCCTGGAAGGCCCGGCTGTAGACTGCACCACCTCAGCATGGCCAGCAACGATAGGGGCAATGGTGGCACGGCAGTAGTGGGCAGGAAATGCCATCCTCCTGAGAGAGGACACAGGTTCTTGCTCCACTGACCAACTGCCACTCCCTCGGGGCAGCACCTCAGCAGCACTAGCACCTGTTGGAGCACAGATTAATGGCCTGCTGCGACACCGTGAAAACCAGAGAATGGTGGTAGACCCAGCCACGGTGGCAGCAGTCAGAGCTTGCGCGACATCAAGCTGAGATTGCATGGGAGCAGTCTGAGATTGGACCAAACACAGACTTCATTATAGAGCCAAGAAGTTGCGTTGCTTCCGCCTGTGCTGCATTGGAATCTGCCAGATCGCCCATCACACACGGCATCAGGTCTGAGTAGCCACGGTCTCTCTGGGGGTCTACCATCCTTTGCAGACTGGAAATGATGGGCTCCATGGTGTGCCAGAGCCATGTGCAATGTTGGAGGTGGTCTCCTCCATGCTCCTTACCATTGCTGACAGGCTGTCGGGCACTCTTGCCATTGCACCTATCATCTCCATGTGCATGCCCATCACCCATCTTCTAAAGGCTTCCTCATCGAGGTCCTCATCTAGTCCTGTGCAGCAGAACTCAATTCGCCTTCTGGGGAGCTGGCCCCCAAGCTACCTTTCCCCCCTGGCCTTGCTCGTCCCCGGTGCCACTCCCTGTGCAGATCCCACTACTATACCAGCCAAGGAATACATAGTGTTCTGCTGCTTGTGAATGAAACATGCAATGATGGGGTATCCTCTTCCTCCTCTTCTCCCGCCTCACTCTCTATGGTGCCTTCAGGGACAGGATGCTCAGGTGCTTGCTCATTATCTGAAAGCATAAAGGCACAAGAGTCAGATTAAGGTGAGGGAAGGGGAGCAGGAAGGGAAAAATGCATCTATACAGCATGATTAGCTGGACAGTGTGAAACGCTTGTGGTTGAGGGGGAAGTGGGATGAAGGCGTAGGGATGAACATACCGCTGTTGTCCCCAAGGGGGTCAATATCGCCAGTGGCCATGGCGCCCAATAATCTGCAGCACTCGATGTTCCAGCGCAGAGAGTGATTGGGTGTTGGCTTGTCCCCCACCTGCGTGCTCCTGTTGAGCTACCTTGGTCTGCAAGAGAAAGGAAAGTGTGTGAGTGAGCATGGAGCAAGGTGTTTGGGTGATGTGCCTGCCATAGTTGAATAGCTGTCATTGTGTGCAAGGTGTGAGATGTGGGTGTGAGTGTTGGGCTGGAGAGATTGTTGGTGGGTGAGTGCTGGGGGTGTGCTGCTTTGGGCAGTGTGGTACAGATGGTGGTATGTATCATTTGTTGAAGCACTCACCCTCACCACCCGAGTGAGGTCGTTAAATTTTTTACTGCGCTGGGTGTGGATCCTGGGGACAATGGTGCTGCCCGAGACGCGCTGCCCAAGATGTACTGTGCTCCCTCCCTCCACACGGTGCGGGAGACTTGCGGTGAGGGCCTCCTGCCCTTTGCTGGGTGGAGCGCCGCCCTCCGTCCCTCCACAGCGAACACCAACACCTCCAATGCTAGGACGCAGAATCTGCGGGCTCTCTCCCTGAGACATGGATCTGCCATGAGCACACCTGGTTCAGTCCTCCAGCTCCTTCTCCTTATCCTGCTGCTGCTTGCTCAGGCAGCTGCACAGGCAGCAATGCTGAGAATGAGGTTCTGCAACATCAGTGAACCTCCCCTTTAAGAACTGGCAGAGCCTATGGCAATCATAAGTTGCGATTGGACTGCACCTGATATTGGCCCAGCTTTGAGTGTAACGTCAATGAGCTTGGGCTTTAAGACTTGAATTAGCGCTCCAATCATTTTATTGAGCAGTGAGCACAAATTGTTCATTCAGTCTAAAACATTAGTGCCTGGCACTAACTCTCCAACTTTTCTACCGACACCGCCCAGTCCTTGGCTAGCCGATAGAATTAGAAGCACAGAAGGAGGCCATTCAGCCCAAATGATAGCCAATGCGCCCACCACCGCCCCGGAGGCTGTCACTGACCTTCTCCAATGCGCTTCAACATTTCTTCATATACTGGTAAAGTTGGCCGGTCAGCAAAATCTTCTGATTTCTTCACCAGTGCCTCTTTCAGGGTTTCGTAGCCGCTCAGTACCACCAGGTTGGTCCATCCAAACTGTACGCTGAATACATTGCCGTGTTTCTTCGCCAGCTTAAAAATATGGAGAAGAATGAAATGCGGAAAAACAGAATCCATTATTGTAACGTTCACGTCAATCTCTCATTGGTCAAATACAACTTTGATCAGAGATTGTGCCATGTGGAATGATTTCAAATAGGCACAGCACATCGAGTAACCCAGAAAGAATGGTTCGGCACCCCTGCCCCATTTAGTGCTGGGTTCCAGGGAGGTTGGCATTCCAGACCATGTGCCGATGCCAAGGGTGGGGCTGGATTCTTCCTGTGCATTGGTTACTTTCTTTGGTCAATCAACCATCCAACCGACTGCGAATCTGATACTGATAAATGCTGCAACACCTCAGCTATGCTGCTAAAGGATGGTGAAACTCAAAATAGGCATAAAAATGTTACGGTGGCACATCAGATAATAAGAACAGAAGAAATAGGAGCAGGAGTAGGCCATTTAGCCCCTCGAGCCTGCTCTGCCATTCAATAAGATCATGGCTGATCTGATCTTGGCCCCAACGCCACTTCCCTGCCCGCTCCCCATAACCCTTCACTCCCTTATCGTTCAAAAATCTGTCTATTTCCACCTTAAATATATTGCATTATTGCAGGCCATCTGTCCTGTCTCCCTCAGACACAGAGCAGCCCGCAATGTGGAAAAACAGAATCCATTATTGTAACTTTCATGTCAATCTCTCATTGGTCAAATACAACTGAGGTCACATTGAGGAGGAGCAGTAGGTATTGAGGGGGCGGGGCAGGGTGGCTGAGGCAGAAGGGTGGGAAATGCCTGAGCAAGACGCATTAATGACATGTGTCCCCATGGGGTGTTTGTACATATGTTGTTGATGATCATTATGTATTCTGGTGTTTGAAGGGCCGCTAGCTCCAGTTTTTATTATTTGCAGAGGTTTTGGGGTTGTTTGAGAGATGTAAATAAATAAAATGTTACTTTGACCATCTCCTTCAGCCTCTGGTGTATGACTGTGAACTTGTGACGGAGATGTGGTATGATCATGGCACAATGCGCGGTCATCATTCGCTGCATCCCTCAGTTCCCTCCATTTAAGCAAAGCGATGCCTTATGAGCTGCTGCCACGTGGCTCTTGCACCGACAACATTGGCACGCTGCCTCCTCCGTGGCTGCTGCTGGTCCTCATCATCTTGCTGGGCATTCGGGGCATCGCCAGGCTCCTGTTCCTCGTCCTCTTCCTCCTCCTCCTCCTCCTCGTTCTCGTCCTCCTCCTCCCCCTCCTGAGGTGGGCCTGCGATCCCTCCGGCAAGGCCTGGGCCCTCATGATGGCCAAGTTGTGCAGCATGCAGCACACCACGATGAACAGCGAGACCTGGTGAGGGGAATATCGAAGGCTGCCTCCAGAGCAGTCCAGGCATCGGAAGCGCTGCTTCAGCACCGCTATTGTCATGCACCCATGAAAGTTTTCAAATTCACTTGTTTTCAAACTGTAATGTTATGTCTGTCTGCTGCTACAAACCCGGAGGCTCACGCACCGTGCTCTCTGCAAATGTTGCACTGACTGACCGCCGAGGGAAGCGCTTCCTCAGCCCTTTAAGTAGCCACCAGTTAACGACTGTGGAAGGTGGTACCGACTGTTTTTTCAAACGTGATTAGAGGTGGTCGCTAAATGAGTTGGCCGCACCTAATTTAGCGAGCGAGGCACAAGTGTGGTCGTTGCATCCCACTGACGTCATGATCGGACTGATCGTCAGCAGACAGGCGTGACTGTTTGGCACTGCCGAGAAACCTCAACTCCATTTTCCGGCGGGGCGCTACAAGCTGCACACCCGATCTCTAAGCTCCAACACTCGCATTAACACCCCTCCGGACCGCTAACTGAGGCGCTGGACAACCGGAAATCCAGCCCTACATTAATTATCCATAATGTGAATGTAATTCAATTTAAACCCGGAACAAGAGTACATTGAACACCAAAGTTATACTTGACCCTATAAAAGAAAGGGCATGGAGAGAACAATTGGTCAATAAATAGGATAAGGTAAGAAAAGTGCAATAAAAGAGACAAACAGGGTGGAAATCGAGGAAGACAGAAGGAAAAGCAAGCTAGAAAACAAAACAATTCAGGGAAACAGAAATAGAGAGGGAGAAAACTGATCGACCCAACGGGGCCCCTCCCTTACACTATTGTGCTCTGCACTCAGTCTAAACCTGGAACAAGAGCACACTGAACACACAAGTTATACTTGACACCATTAAAGAAATAATGATCTGAATAAAAGCAATCCTGTGTGTAAAGAAAACTTGGAGTAAACAAGGGACAGATGGAAAGAACGGGAGACACAATTAATAGGACAGAAATGGAGGAACACATTGAAAAGCAACTCAATAACGGAAGGAGAGAGAAAGTGAGAGGGTTAAATGTGCTGCACAGAATGTGACCCTCGCCTTCAGCCAGCCCCATTCAGTCTGGACCATCCCACAGCTTGTACTGTACCTTTGCAAAGGACAGGTGAGGGTTGCTGAGGTCCACCTGAAGAATGTTCCCAATGAAAGGCAGAGCCCAGGGACCGGGAGGGTAGTTCTGACACTTCTTCCGTCTCTTCATGAAGTCAAAGGCCAGGACAAAGACAGTGCAGAAGACGGCCAGCGCGGTGAATCTGTCAAATGCCGGGAGCAGGAACTCGGAGAGAGCCAGGAGTTCCATGTTTGTTGCAGAGACAAACACCTGTCCAACAGTCAACGGGCAGAGAACAAATCCCGCCCAGTCTGTCAGCGGGATGTGGATAAGTCCCAGAGCCTGACTGGGAGTGGCCAGCCCGTCTTGTCACAGCAGCATGGAACTTCAGCTTACCCGTCAGCAATAAAAAACCTACTAAAGGTCAATCACTGCTTTGCTCTTATTAAGGAGGTCTCCCTTAATCTTTTGTCCTTTCAGAGTTTGAATAATAAGGTTTCACGAGGGCCAGAAACGTCAGTGAATTCTGTATCCCTGGGTTAATCACATACGCAGCGCGACCAAGATTGAACATGCCAATTAATGTGAGCTTGGCAGACATGTATTTAACTCATTCCTATGATATTCCTTTACTTGCTGTTGTAACAGAGGCACAAGCTCCTTTATATTGAATGAGTTCATGTTTTAGTTAAAAAGTGCACAGCAGAATGTCGTACAAATGAGTTAGGCCTTTGTATTCTAATGTTGCAAGTAGTAATTTCTAAATTGATTATTACGTTCCAGGTTCTTTCCACATCCTTTTCTAATACCCAGCCCCAAACTCCACTGCCACTCTCCCGCTCTATGATCGGAAGAGTAAATGGTGCATGGTAAACTGGGATAGTGCATCCTCGATGAATGTAAAGCCAAAGAAAATATTAAAAGCATAGTTGGTGCCCTGATGCTTCATCCTCTCTTGTGAAGTTGCCCCAATGTTATTCCATTAAGCCCCTTTCCAATTTCACTATCAGGGCTATAAGCAAAGTATATTTCAATCATTCAGGCCCAGCGATCTGACATTTTATAATTAGAAACTGGGTTGGATTAATTGCACGTGACATGGTTTTCGCTTCATAATTCACTCCGTAGGAGGTTCCAGGCGAAGCTAGGCTGGCTTTTCCTGTCCCAGCTGACTGCTGCCACAGTGTAAAATGGTCATGAGCTTCAACAAACACGACTCCCTTTGCAAGCCAGCACAGTTTTTCGTAGGCAGGTCCTGTACCTGGATTTTCATGAAAAGTTGTAATTTATTTACTTTGTCCTCCCCAGCACCATTTCTGGCATCGATGGGTTTCCCAATGGGAATTCCAAGGTGAGATGCTACAGAACAACAACTTTTATTTATATAGCGCCTTTAACGTAGTGAAACTTCCCAAGGTGCTTCACAGGGGTATTGAGATTTTAAAAATTGACACCGAGCCCCAAAAGTAGAAATTAGCGCAGGTGAGTGGTCGGTTTTAAGGAGAGTCTTAAAGGAGGAAAGAGAGACGGAGAGGTTTAGTGAGGGCGTTCCAGAGCTTGGGGTCTAGACAACAAATGGCATGGTCATTAATGTTTGAGCGATTATAATCAGGGATGCTCAGGGGGGCAGAATTAGAGGAGCGCAGACATCTCGGGGGGGGCGGGGTGTGGGGCTGGAGGAGATTACAGAGCTAGGGAGGGGCGAGGCCATGGAGGGATTTGAAAATAAGGATGAAAATTTTGAAATCGAGGCATTGCTTAAGCGGAAGCCCATGTCGGTCATCGCGCCCAGGGGTGATAGATGAGCGGGACTTGGTGCGAGCTAGGACATGGGCAGCAGAGTTTTGGATCACCTCTAGTTTATGTAGGGTAGAATGTGGGAGACCAGCCAGGAGTGCATTGGAATAGTCAATGCTAGTAACAAAGACATGGATGAGGGCTTCAGCAGCGGCGGAGACGGACGATGTTACGGAGATGGAATTACGTGGTCTAAAGTTATGCTAAGTGGTCACAAGCTCATTTCAGGGTCAAATATGACACCAAGGTTGCGAACAGTGTGGTTCAGCCTCAGACAGAAGTTGGGGATAGGGTGGAGTCAGTGTCTAGGGAACAGAGTTTGTGGCGGGGACCGAAAACAATGGCTTTGTTCTTCCCAATATTTAATTGGGGAAAATTTCTGCTCATCCAGAACTGGATTTCGGACAAGCAGTCTGAAAATTTAAAGACCGTGAAGGGGTGGAGAGAAGTGGTAGTGAGGTAGAACTGGGCATCATCAGCGTACATGTGGAAACTGATGCTGCGTTGTTGGATGATGTCACCAAGGGGCAAAATGCAGTTGAGAATTTGGAGGGGGCCAAGGATAGATCCTTGGGGGACATCAGACATAAAAATGCAGGGGAGGGAAGAGAAGCCGATGCACGTAATTCTCTGGCCACGATTAGTTAGGAAAGAATGGAACCAGGCGAGTGTCGACCCACGCAGCTGCATGACTTTGGAGAGGTGTTGGAGAAGAATAGACGTTATTGATGGTTAGTGTTCATGTTATTGATGGTCAGTGTTCATAGAAACATAGAAAATAGGTGCAGGAATAGGCTATTCGGCCCTTCGAGCCTGCACCACCATTCAATAAGATCATGGCTGATCATTCACCTCAGTACCCCTTTCCTGCTTTCTCTCCATACCCCTTGATCCCTTTAGCCATAGGGGCCATATCCAACTCCCTCTTGAATATATCCAACGAACGGGAATCAACAACTTTCTGTGGTAGAGAATTGCACAGGTTAACAACTCTCTGAGTGAAGATGTTTCTCCTCATCTCGGTCCTAAATGGCTTACCCCTTATCCTTAGACTGTGAACCCTGGTTCTGGACTCCCCCAACATCAGGAACATTCTTCCTGCATCTAACCTGTCCAGTCCCGTCAGAATTTTATCTGTTTCTATGAGATCCGCTCTCATTCTTCTAAACGCCAGTGAATACAGGCCCAGTTGATCCAGTCTCTCCTCATATGTCAGTCCTGCTATCCCAGGAATCAGTCTGGTGAATCTTCACTGCACTCCCTCAATAGCAAGAACGTCCTTCCTCAGATTAGGAGACCAAAACTGTGCACAATATTCCAGGTGAGGCCTCACCAAGGCCCTGTTCAACTGCAGCAAGACCTCCCTGCTCCTATACTCAAATCCCCTAGCTATTAAGGCCAACATGCTATTTGCCTTCTTCACCGCCTGCTGTACCTGAATGCCAACCTTCAATGACTGATGTACCATGACACCCAGGTCTCGTTGCACCTCCCCTTTTCCTAATCTGCCGCATTTCAGATAATATTCTGCCTTCATGTTTTTGCCACCAAAGTGGATAACCTCACATTTATGCACATTATACTGCATCTGCCATGCATTTACCCACTCACCTAACCTGTCCAAGTCAACCTGCAGCCTCTTAGCATCCTACTCACAGCTCACACCACCACCCAGCTTAGTGTCATCTGCAAACTTGGAGATATTACTCTCAATTCCTTCGTTTAAGACATTGATGTATATTGTAAATAGCTGGGTCCCAGCACTGAGCCCTGTGGCACCCCACTAGTCACTGTCTGCCATTCTGAAAAGGACCCGTTTATCCTGACTCTCCAACCAGTCTGCCAACCGGTTCTCTATCCACGTCAATACATTACCCCCAATACTTTAATTTTGCACACCAATCTCTTGTGTGAGACCTTGTCAAAAGCCTTTTGAAAGGCCAAATACACCACATCCACTGGTTCTCCCTTGTCCACTCTACTAGTTACATCCTCAAAAAATTCTAGAAGATTTGTCAAGCATGATTTCCATGCTGACTTGGACCGATCCTGTCACTGCTTTCCAAATGCACTGCTATTTCATCTTTAATAATTGATTCCAACATTTTCCCCACTATTGATGTCAGGCTAACCAGTCTATAATTCTCCGTTTTCTCTCTCCCTCCTTTTTTAAAAAGTGGTGTTACATTAGCTACCCTTCAATCTGTAGGAACTGATCCAGAGTCGATAGACTTTTGGAAAATGATCACCACTGCATCCACTATTTCTAGGGCCACTTCCTTAAGTACTCTGGAATGCAGACTATCAGGCCCTGGGGATTTATCGGCCTTCAATCCCATCAACTTCCCAAACACAATTTCCTGACTAATAAGGATTTCCTTCAGTTCCTCCTTCTCGCTAGACCCTCGTTCCCCAATATTTCCGGAAGGTTATTTGTGTCATGTTATTGATGGTCAGTGTTCATGTTATTGATGGTCAGTGTTATGTATGAATAAAGAGTCTGACTAGATACTGTGAGCACAAAGTAAAGTGCTCACCCTCGATCGCTTCCATTACAATGACTAAATCTGCAGGCTGTGCCATTTCCACCTCCGTGGTGGGCAATGGCAGCGTACTGAGAGCATCGGCACAGTTTTCTGTGCCTGGCCTGTAGCGGATGGCATAGTTGTATGCGGACAACGTGAGCGCCCATCCCTGGATGCGGGCCGATGCATTCGTATTTATCCCTTTATTCTCGGAGAACAGTGATATAAATGGCTTATGGTCAGTTTCCAATTCAAATTTGAGCCCAAACAGATATTGATGCATTTTCTTTACCCCATAAACACACACTAACGCTTCTTTTTCAATCATGTTGTAGGCTCTCTCAGCCTTAGACAGACTTCTGGATGCATAAGTAACCGGTTGCAATTTCCCAGATTCATTAGCTTGTTGCAATACACACCTGACCCCGTACGATGACGCATCACATGCTAGTGCCAAACGCTTACATGGATCAAACAACACAAGCAATTTGTTTGAGAATAACAGTTTTCTAGCTTTTACAAAGGCATTTTCTTGGCTTTTAGCCCATACCCATTCATCTCCTTTATGCAGTAACGCGTGCAGTGGTTCTAACAGTGTGTTGAGACTCGGTAAGAAGTTACCAAACTAGTTCAGAAGTCCTAGAAACGACCGCAGCTCCGTCACGTTCTGTGGCCTCGGTGCGTTCTCGATTGCCTCCATCTTCAAATCGGTGGGCCTGATGCCGTCCGCCGCGATTCTTCTCTCCAGGAACTCCACTTCAGACGCCAGGAAAACGCACTTCGAGCATTTTAACCTGAGCCCCACGCGATTAAGCCGACTAAGAACCCCTCCAGGTTCTGCATGTGCTCGATGATGTCCCGACCAGCAACCAAGATATCCTGGAAGACCACAGTGTGCGGAACTGACTTCAGTAAGCTTTCCACGTTTCTCTGGAATATCGCCGCGGCAGATCGAATCCCAAACGGGCATCTGTTGTAAATGAAGAGACTTTTGTGCGTGTTGATGCAGGTGAGGCCCTTCGATGATTCCTCTAGCTCCTGCGTCATGTAGGCCGAGATCAAGTCCAGCTTTGTGAATGTCTTTCTTCCCGCCAGCGTCGCAAAAAGGTCATCTGCCTTTGGTAGTGGGTATTGATCCTGCAGGGAGAAATGATTGATAGTTACTTTGTAATCACCACAGATTCTGACAGTGCCGTCTCCCTTGAGGACTGGAACAATCGGACTGGCCCACTCATTGAATTCGATCGGCGAAATGATGCCCTCTCATTGCAGCCGGTCCGGCTCGATCTCCAACCTCTCTCTCATTATGTACGGTACTACTCTCGCCTTGTGCTGGATGGGTCGTGCCCTGGAATTAGGTGGATCTGCAATTTTGCTCCTTGGAACTTCCCGATGCCTGATTCGAACAGCGAGGGGAACTTGTTTATGACCTGGGCACACGAAGTGTCGTTGACAGATGAGAGCACTCGGACATCTTCCCAGTTCCAGCGTATTTTTCCCAGCAAGCTCCTGCCGAGCAATGCGTGGCCATCACCCGGTACCACCCAGAGTGTAGCTTGTGCACCGCTCCATCGTAGGAGACCTTTACAGTAGCACTGCCGATTACAGGAATAAATTCCTTTGTGTAAGTTCTCAGTTTAGTGCGAATGGGAGTCAGAACTGGCCTTGAGGCCTTGCTGCACCACAATTTATCGAAAGTCTTTTTGCTCATAATGTACTGTCTCGCACCCGTGTCCAGCTCCATTGACACCGGGAGTCCATTTAATTCAACCTTCAGCATTATCGGGGGACACTTTGTGGTTAATGTGTGCACCCCATATACTTCTGCCTCCTCGGTCTAAGGCTCTAGTTCGTCGTGATCTGCTGTGGATCTGTTCTCCTCTGCAACATGGTGGTTTGCAGGATTAGCAGAGTTTGCAGCTCACATGCACATTCATTGCAAACGTACCCTTTAAAGCAGCATGAATGGAAATGATGATCACCCCCGCAGTGCCATCAAGGTGTTAATGACCTTGCATTCAGCACCCTTGATGGTGGACTCTGGGACATCTGCAGATGTGCAGCTGCAGGCATGTGAGGCCTGCCCTGTACGTTACGATTCGAAAACAACATTACTTTGTTCACAGTACTTGTAGCAGCACTTGTGTGCTGAGAGATTTGCTTGGTATTGTCACTGGTAGCGATGAACGCCTGGGCTATTGCTATGGCTTTACTCAAGGTTGGGGTCTCTACAGTCAAAAGTTTGCGAAGTATTACTTCAAGGCCAATGCCAAGCACAAAGAAGTCCCTGAGCATGTGCTCCAAGTGTCCTTCAAATTCGCAATGTTCTGCAAGGCATCTTAGCTCAGCAGCATAGCTTGCCACTTCCTGGCCTTCAGACCTTTTGTAGGTGTAGAACGCTTTCCTTCGGGTTAAGATGCTCGCGGACCAGCGTGCATAAGTCATCATAAGATTTCTCTGTGGATTTTTGCTGGAGCAAGCAGATTTTTCATGAGGCTATACGTTGGTGCCCCGCAAACGGCGAGGAGAATCGCCCTTCGTTTGGCAGTGTTCACTTCTCCTTCCAGCTCATTGGCCACGAAGTATTTGTTGAGTCTCTCCACGAAGGTTTCCCAATCATCTCCCTCTGAAAATTTCTCCAGGTTGCCCACTGTTCTCTGCATCATTGTGGTGGGGTTCGTCATCTGTATCTCGTCGGCAGTTGTTATGTATGAATAAAGAGTCTGACTAGATACTGTGAGCTCAAAGTAAAGTGTGACCGTAGTCTTTTATTACAGGTCTCCAGAGTGCCTCTCCAGCTTGTGAGGCCTCCTTAAGTGCAGGTACTCCCAAGGGATTGTGGGTTTCCTTGGGACTCCAGGGGATGAGCCTTCTGGTGGTTAGACATGGTATTTATAGGTTTACATATATAATAGTCAGTGTTCATGTTATTGATGGTCAGTGTGCTCTGTCACTTTTGGCCAGTGTGCCGTGTTGCTGTCTATAAATTGAGAATACATTCTAATCCAAAGGACACAGTGATTTTCCGTGGATTTGGGAGGAAATTTTAGATTTTATCTGGAGGGCGTCAGTGCAGAATGGTGGAGATATGAGGATCATTATATATTCTGGGGATCACTTCATTATTTTGCGAGGTAATGGTGTATCAATATAAATCCTTCCTCAGGAGATGCAATGGATAGACTGCACTCCCTGATTGGATAGGTTGCCTAAAGACTGTGCAAGGACCAAGCTTAATAGTTCTTTCTCATTCCATGCTATCTTATGTTCCAACTTCTGTGCTTTGGTTCCTTGAGCATCCACGTGTCTGTGCAGTGTTAATTTATTAACTATGTTCACAGATCCAAGTTGAATCTTCACAGAATTATTTACAGGGTACCTATTGCACAATATGCCATATCATTCTGCTTTTGGAATGCAACCAAGTTTCTTGATAAGACTGTTAGGAGTTAGTTAATTAATTGGTCACAGGAGAAAGTGGAGCGCCCCTGTTCAAACTATTGTAGGAGAGAGAGTGGAGAGCACCAGTTCAAACAATTTTAGGGCTTATCGCCCAAAAATGGGCATTATTTCCGGCGTGGGCGGTAAAATAGGGTTTTCGGATTGCCAGCTTCTCGCCCATTCTCAAAGCACCTAGTCTCCATTTTTGAAAATGGACGTTACCGAGAACAATATAAAATGGGCGATAGCGTTAAATTTTTTTTGACCTTCTGCCGTAAAGTGTGGCCATCCTTAGCAACCCGATTCCTGCAATTCAGGAGGTCAAGGGTCATCATGACATGCGCAGAAGGGTCATCATGACAGAGAGAAAGGGCGCTCAGAGGGACTGAAGGCGTGTCTGGGTCTGGTGTGGCTGCTTTGGGAGGAAGGAGTGAGACTTTAGAGCTTCACTGCAAGTAGGGAAAGAAAAATTAGCTGTTACCAGCCACATATTTGCTCAAATTTGGCCTATAATGGAGAGAGAGGAGGAGGCATCACAGAACTCTGTGGAGACTGACGTTGGAGAGAGCATTGAGATGGGAAAGGAACACATTGGAGGGCGCAAAAGAGCCAGGAGGTTCTCGGACGAGGCAAATGCCTCCCTCCTGCAGGAGTTTGAGTCACGCTGGGGTGATTTGACACAGGGAGGGCGTGGGAAGCCGACCCCAAAGGCATAGCAGAGGATATGGACCGAAATAGCAGAGGTGGTCTCATCGGTGACCAACGAGGTTCGTGAATGAAACCAATGCCGCAAACAATGGAATGACCTTGTGGGATCCGCAAGAGTCAGTATTACATTGATTTACATGTACTTATATATTTATATAATTTGATTTGGAATAGTCATGAGTGACTATCATCAGATGTGACGTCTTTCACTTTGACTGGGAATGTTTTACTCAATGCCTGCGATCTTCAAGTAATGAATGATCATTTTCATATTAATCATGATTACATCTGTCGGTTATGTGTTTTATCAGTCTCTGCGACAGTACCTAGCAATGATATCACGCAATGATCTCATGCCATGTCATCCTGTCACCTTTTGCAGATGAAGCTATTGACGATGAGGTCCGTGCAGAGGTGAATGGGTGGGGGGCCACCAGTCCCCAGCGACATCACTGAGATGCAGGAGCGGGTGCTCACACTCGTGGGGAAGCATTCGCGGACAGCCACGGATGCATCTGCAGACCCTGAAGTGATGCCACGTGCGTAAAGCTTACACCACTGCATGATGTGAAGTCAATAGATGCCACACCCACTCATATCTGAACAATCATATATGATAGATGATTTCTAAAATTGTCATAGAAATAATGATGGTCTAATGAAAATCTTTGGAATGCAAATGTGTTGATGGTCATGAAATGTGATGATTTTGAGAGCGGTGGTGCTTTTGTCGTACATATGCTGTGTGTAGCGCTGGACTCACCTTGTGACCCTAGCACCTCCTTCTCCTCTAATAACCTCATTTGTGTTTTGCAGTTCAGCCACCAGCACATCCCAAGACAAGACTACAGAGGCCAGAAGGTGGGGGCACGGGGCCCGACTTGCCGGACGATCCAACATCTGGAGCTGAGGAGCTCTGATTCTCGCCCGTCAATCCGCTGGGTCTGTTCTCTATGGATGAGAGCGCGTACTTCGAGGAACCTGCATCGCCACGCTCCAGAAGCCATTTCACCCCAAGGCCATCTAGTGGTCCTCCGGTCATTCCCGCCTCCACTTTGGAGGTACCGGCCCCAAGCACCTCACCACAGGGCACCCCATTTGTCCCCAGGACGGCGCCGACCCCGCAGTGGACACGGCAGGTCTGTTCCATGAGCGCCACATGAGAGCGGAGAGATGGTACAGTTGTCCAGGATGACTGTAGACATTGGTGACCAGCTCATCGAAGCATTGGGGGGCATATCCAGACAGCTGGCCAGCGGAGGCCCTGGATGTGATAGCCAGGAACACTGCTGGCACAGGCCTCTTAATGGTCCCCGAGCATGGCACTCCACCCCTAGGTTCCACACCACCACTGCGAATGACAGATGAGATCAAGGACCAAGATCCTGCTTCTGCATCAGAGAATGTTGCCCCCACGGCACCCCCTGCTCCAGTACCCATGCAACCACCGCATCTGCCTTCGTCCCCCCAATGAGGCACAGCCTGAGGAGCTCCTCGGCCAGGCACTGTGGAGCGAGGAGGGGAAGGGGTAGAGGTGGGGAGAAGCAGGGGAGGGGGGAAAGAAACTGAAATGCATGTCCACAGGTGATGGCTGTGTTATATCTCCATCTGGGTGTATGCAATTTGTTGTAATGTATGGGGGCTGGGGACCATGCTCCTGCTTTGCCTTTGTATTCTGTGTTGCTGGACATGTTGAACATTTGATTGATGTCAATGGTGGAAAAAGTGGGGTGTGGGCGGGGGTTGGGTGTTATTGCCTGTGATACTTATGATTTCAGACCAATGTTGGTATAACATTTTTGTTATTGAACATAACCTTGTTGCGCATTGTCTCAGATAGCTGTACCGTTACACACTGGTGATTCCTTAACATGAAAGGGTTAAATACAACTTAACATCAATCAACGTAAATTTTAACTGGCACCAAGGTGATGGGCACCATTGATGTCTGAGCTGCATACACACAGCAGTGTGTCAGCGTTGTCACTCACATCAATGCTCTTTCAGGCAAATCGTTCAGATATCAGCTCCTCACTTAAGAATCGCAGCCATGTAGCCACCACGGGCCCTTTCCTGCGGTCTGGAGGGGGTCGTGGGCATGGTTGCATAGCCAGCCTGATTGTCTGGCCCTAGGTCAGCATCCAGCCCCCATTGTCCTCTTCCTCTCTCTCCTGAGGTGGAGCATCAGTGCCTTCTGGCAATTCTTGGCCCCTCGTGATAGCCAGGTTGTGCAGCATCCAGCATACGACCACGAATTTACCTACTTGCTCAGGGTTGTATTGTAGCTCCCCTCCTGAGTGGTCAAGACATCTGAAGCGCTGCTTAAGCACAGTTCTTGTTTGGTGGCCCCATTGCATTGAAAGTATAATAGCGATTGATCAGAAGCAATGATTTCCTCACTAAAATACACCTGGAGTAAATCCCCAATAATCCAGAGACTGAAAATATGACTGCTGAGATGTTCACTTCACCTGAGAAGAACTCCAGAGTCAATGCAAACTCCCCCGAAGTTGAGGCAGCCTTTTGAATGAAGCGACCTGCGATTTTAAAAATGCCAGCCACACTGCTGCTGTTCGTTCAGAACAGTTCCACTTTTTCTGGGCGTTTTTTTTGGGCGAGTGATATTGTGGGCGATATGTTTGCGAGGTGGTGAAAGCTGGGCAATGTCCTGGGCATTAGTTTTGCTAAATGTGCTCTTTACGACAAAAAAAGATGGGTGGGTAGTATTATTGAATCTCGGCATTAAATCAGTGCGGAAATTAACGCTGGCTGATATTATGGGCGTTGATTTTGCCCATTCTGATGCTTCCGCCCCAAAAAAGTGGGCGGGCGGTATTATTTTTTTCCTGCCGTTAAGCACATGGGGAAAGTAACGCTCACCGATAAGTTTCCTAAAAATGCCCATCAGTTTCCATTTTGTGCCAAAATGGGCGATATACGGGCGTTATACATCATTTCAGCGGTAAAATGGGTGTTAAGTGGGCGTTAAGTGGGCAAAAAAAGTGGAGGTTCTAGCCCTTAGTCTTTAACTAAGGCCCGAGGGGTATAATAAAAACTTTAGTTAATTAATGTAATAACTAGAGGCATGGCAGGGCAGCTCAGTCCTGGACGCTTTATGTAGCCTGGACGACCACATGTGCAGGAAGTGTCGGCAGCTACAGCAACTCGAGCTCCGGGTTTCGGAGCTTGAGCGGTGGCTGGAGTCACTGCGATTCATCCGCTAGGCTGAGAGCTACATGGATAGCACATTTCTAGTGGTGGCCACCCCACAGCTTAAGAGTGCACAGGCAGCTAGTGCAGGAGTACCCTGAGTGCATCTCGCTCTTCAACCAGTATTCTGTTCGGAGTACTGGTGTGGGTGATGGTGCCTCTGGGGAGTGCAGCCAGAGCCAAGTCCATGGCATAGTGGGTGGCTCAGCTACACAGGAGGGTGGAAGAAGAGTGGAAGAGCAATAGTGGTAGGGGATTCGATAGTTAGGGGAGCAGACAGGCGTTTCTGCAGCCGCAAACGTGATTCCAGGATGGTAGGTTGCCTCCCTGGTGACAGTGTCAAGGATGTCACTGAGCGGCTGCAGGGCATTCTGGGTGAACAGTCAGAGGTCATGGTCCATATCAGTACCAATGACATAGGTAGAAAGAGGGATGAGGTCCTGCAGGAAGATTTTAGGGAGTTAGGAGAGAGATGGAAAAGCAGGACCTCAAAGGTCTCTTGACTACTCCCGTAGTGAGTACAGAAACAGGAGGATAGAGCAGACAACTGCATGGCTGGAGAGATGGTGCAGGAGGGTGGGCTTCAGATTCCTGCAGCATTGGGACCGTTTCTGGGGGAGGTGAGACCTGTACAAGGTGAACGGGTTGCACATCAACAGGGCCGGGACCAATATCCTCATGGGGAGGGGGGGGTTGCTAGTGCTGTTGGGAACGGTCTAAACTATCTTGCAGGGGGATGGGAACAGATTCAGTTGGGAGAGAAGCAAAGCTGGAATTGGAAAGCAGAAAAGTAGAAAGTGAATTTGGAAGACAGAGGAAACAAGGGCTAGAAAATGGACAACGAGGGAGTTTCGCAGTGCTAAATGGTATATACTTCAATGCAAGGGGAATAGCGAATAAGGCAGATGAGCTGAGAGCACAGATAGGCACTTGGGAGATAATATTACAGCTATTACTGAGACATGGCTGAAAGAAGGGCAGGTATGGCAGCTCAACATTCCTGGTGACAGGGTTTTCAGACGGGATAGAGAGGGGGGTAAAAAAGGGAGGGGGGGGGTCGCAGTATTGATTAAAGAAACGATTACAGCTGTGAGGAGGGATGATATATTAGAACGATCATCAAATGAGGCCATATGGGTTGAAGAACAAAAAAGGGGCAATCATACTGCTGGGAGTGTATTATAGACCCCCAAACAGCCAGAGGGGGATAGAAGAGCAAAAATGAAGGCAAATTTCTGAGGTGCAACCACTATAAGTCGATTGAAGTAGTGGATTTCAACTACCCTAACATTAATTGGGATATAATTAGTGTGAAAGGTATAGATGGTGCGGAATTCCTAAAATGCATTCAGGAGAACTTTTTTTAGTCAGTACGTAACAAGTTCAACAAGGGAGGGGGTGGTTCTGGACTTAGTATTAGGGAATGAAGCTGGGCAGGTGGAAGGGGTATTAGTGGGAGAGCATTTTGGTGCTAGTGATCATAATTCAGTTAGATTTAGGGTAGTTATGGAAGAGGACAAAGATAGACCAGGGATCAAAGTTATCAATTGGAGAAAAGACAATTTTGCTAAGCTAAGATGGGATTTAGCCAAAGTGGACTGGAAACAGCTACTTGATGGTAAATCAGTGTCAGAGCAGTGGGAGGCATTCAAGGAGGAGATTGTGAGGGTTCAGAGCAAGTATGTTCCCTTAAAGAGAAAGGATGGGAGTAACAAATCTAGAACCCCATGGATGTCAAGGGACATACAGGGTAGGATAAAGAAAAAAAGGGAAGCTTATGACAGATACCGAGGACTCAATACTGGAGAAACTCTAGAAGAGTATAGAAAGTGCAGGGGTGCAATTAAAAAGGAAATTAACAAAGCAAAGCGAGAGCATGAAAGAATTTTGGCAAGTAAAATCAAGCAAAAGTCAAAGATGTTTTATTAATACATTAAGAGGATAACTAAAGAAAGAGTGGGGTCTATTAGAGACCATGAGGTCTGTGTGTGGAGGCGGAAGACGTGGGTATGTTTCTGAATGAATACTTTGCATCTGTTTTCACAAAAGAGAGGGGCGATGCAAACATTGCAATCTGGGAGGAGGAATGTGAAATATTAGATGAAATAAACATAGTGAGAGAGGAAGTATTAAGGGACTTAGCAGCTTTGAAAGTGGGTAAATCCACAGGCCCGGATGAAATGTATCCCAGGCTGTTAAGAGAAGCAAAGGAGGAAACAGCAGAGGCTCTGATCATCATTTTCCAATCCTCTCTGGCGACAGATGTGGTGCCGGAGGACTGCTAATGTTGCAACTTTGTTTAAAAAGGGAGAAAGAGATAGACAAAGTAATTACAGGGCAGTCAGCCTAACCTCAGTGGTGGGAAAATTATTGGAGAAAATTCTGAGCGACAGGATAAATCTACATTTAGAAAGATACGGATGAATCAAGGACAGTCAGCATGGATTTGTTAAGGGAAGGTCATGTCTGACTAACTTGATTTAATTTTTTGAGAAGGTATCAAGGAGGGTCGATGAAGCTAGTGTATTTGATGTAGTCTATATAGATTTTAGAAAGGCTTTTGATAAGGTCCCACATGTAGACTGCTCATGAAAGTAAAAGCCCATGGGATCCAGGGCAAAGTGGCAAGTTGGATCCAAAATTGGCTCAGAGGCAGGAAGCAAAGGGTAATGGTTGATGGGTGGTTTTGTGACTGGAAGGCTGTTTCCAGTGGGGTTCAGCAGAGCTCAGTACTAGGCCCCTTGTTTTTTGTGGTATATATCAATGATTTGGACTTGAATATAGGGGGTATGATTAAGAAGTTTGCAGATAATAGTAAAATCAGCCGTGTGGTTGATAATGAAGAAGACTGCAGGAAGATATTAATGAACTGGTCAGGTAGGCAGAATAGTGGCAGATGGAGAAGTGCAATGTAATGCATTTGTGGAGAGCTAACAAGGCAAGGGAATACACGTTGGGCTGGATTTTCCGGTCCTTTGCATCTCGGAACGAGGTGAAATGCGGTGGCGAGGTCTCCTGTGTCCAGTCGCGAGCTTTGGGTCGGGATTTGCGGCGGCACTTAGCAGCACCGCCGGGAAGAGCTGCGCCGGGTTTGCAACGCCTCTCGTTGCGACACCAGCAGTAGCTTTAACTCGAACCCGATCCCTACGCTTGGAATCGCGCCTCGCAATGACCGCCTGGGAAACCAGAGCGGTCCAGCCATGCCAGCGGTGGTGAGGAAGGTAAAGTGATGTAAAGGTGAGTGCGAGTGTTTGATCTTTTAATTTTTTTGAGCGCTTTGTGTTGTGATGGCGTGGGCAATGTTGTGGGAATGTTGTTGTGTTTTTTTTTAAAGGTTTCTCCCTCCCTCACCTCGCCACTCCACAGGCCTCTCTCGGAGCGCTCACGGCCTGGCACTTTAGTTCGCAAGGTTCTCATTTTTGCGCCTCGAAAGTTGTACAAAGTTTCCCTTCGTGCTGCGCCCCCTGACGCAGGGCCCAGATGGTGAAAATTCCTTACTATTCCCGGCCGGTAACTTTCCCGTCCCGCCTCTGTTTTCGCTCCAAAAACACAAAAGCCTAAAATCCAGCCCATTAAATGGTAGGACACTGAGAAGTGTAGAAGAACAGAGGAACCTTGGAGTGCAGGTCCACAGTTCCCTGAAGGCAGCAGGACAGGTAGATCAGGTGGTTAAGAAGGCATATGGAATACTTGCCTTTATTAGCCGAGGCATAGAATACAAGAGCAGGGAGGTTATGCTTGAACTTTATAAAACACTAGTTAGGCCGCAGCTAGAGTACTGTGTCCAGTTCTGGTCACCACATTACAGGAAAGATGCGATTGCACTAGAGAGGGTACAGAGGAGAATTACGAAGATGTTGACTGGACTGTAGAATTTTAGCTATGAGGAATGATTGGATAGGCTGGCTTTTCTTTGGAACAAGGAGGCTGAGGGGAGACCTTTATTGAGGTGTATAAAATTATGAGGGGCCTAGATCATCAACATCACAGGCAGTCCCTTAAAATCGAGGAAGACCTCCTTCTACTCTAAAAGTGAGTTCTCAGGTGGCTGTACGGTCCAATGCGGGAATTATAGTCTCTGTCTGGTAGTAAAATAGAAAAGCAAATTATAATTTAAATGGAGAAAAATTGCAAAGTGCCACAGTACAGAGGAACCTGGAGATACTTGTACATGAAATACAAAAAGTTAATATGCAGGTACAGCAAGTAATCAGGAAGGCGAATGTAATGTTGGCCTTTATTGCAAGGGGGATAGAATATAAAAGCAGAGAAGTCCTGCTACAACTGTACAGGGTATTGGTGAGGCCACACCTGGAATACTGCATACAATTTTGGTCTCCGTATTTAAGGAAGGATATACTTGCATTGGAGGCTGTTCAGAGAAGGTTCATTAGGTTGATTCCGGAGATGAGGGGGTTGACTGATGAAGATAGGTTGCGTAGGTTGGGCCTATACACATTGGAGTTCAGAAAAATGAGAGGTGATTTTATTGAAACATATAAGATAATGACGGGGCTTGACAAGGTAGATGCAGGGAGGATATTTCCACTCAAAGGGGAAACTAAAACTAGGGGACATAGGGTTATATTTTCAATTTTTTTTGCATGTTTAACGCTCACTTAACGTCCATTTTACCACTGAAATGATGTATAACACCCAGATATCACCTATTTAGCCACAAAATGGAAACTGACGCGCATTTTTCAGATACTTATCGCTGAGTGTTACTTTCCCCATGTGCATAACGCCGGGAAAAAATAATATCGCCCGCCACTTTTTTTGGGCCGAATCATCAGAATGGGTGAAATCAACACCCATAATATTGGCCAATATTAGTTTCCGCACGCAATTAACGCCGAGATTCAATAATACCGACCGCCCACTTTATTGTGTTGTAAAGATCACATTTGCCGAAACTAACGCCCAGGAGATCGCCCAGAGTCACTTTCACCAGAGTCACTTTCACCACCTCGACACATATTGCCCATAATATCGCTCGCCCCAAAAAAACGCCCGGAAAAAGTGGAACTAACCGGAACTACTCACATCGCCATATTCTAAATGATTCTAAATCATTTAAAAGGCTTATCTGCTTCAACCTCGAGGGAGTTCGGATGTACTCTGGAGGTCTTTGGAGGTGATGTGAACATCTGAACAAACATCTTTATCATACTGAGAACGATTGGAATTTAATAGGTGTCTTCGTCAGGACATTCATTCTTTGTGACCGACTGGTGGAAAACAGATAGCTATTGCAATGGGAACTGTCCTTTCTCACCATCTCTTGATGACAAATTACATGCTGCAGACTCGAGATGGCAGAAGGTACACTCCACAGCATGATGTGCCCAATTTAAGACATGCCAGACTGATGAGGAGGACCAGACGTTACACCCCCCGCAAGTGCGGGGTAAATGGTTCATTCTCTGGTTGGCAACCAGTAACTAGTGGGGTGCCATAGGGATAGTGGGGTGCTGGGACCCCAACTATTTACAATCTATATTAACGACTTGGAAGAAGGGACTGAGTGTAACGTAGCCAAGTTTGCTGACGATACAAAGATGGGAGGAAAAGCAATGTGTGAGGAGGGCACAAAAAATCTACAAAAGGACATAGTCAGGCTAAGTGAGTGGGCAAAAATTTGGCAGATGGAGTATAATTTTGGAAAGTGTGAGGGCATGCACTTTGGCAGAAAAAGTCAAAGAGCAAGTTATTGTTTAATGGAGAAAGATTGCAAAGTGCCGCAGTACAGCGGGACCTGGGGGTACTTGTGCATGAAACACAAAAGGATAGTATGCAGGTACAGCAAGTGATCAGGAAGGCCAATGGTATGGAGTATAAAAGCAGGGTCGCCTTACTACAGATATATAAGGTATTGGTAAGGCCACACCTGGAATACTGCGTGCAGTTTTGGTTTCCATATTTACGAAAGGATATACTTGCTTTGGAGGCAATTCAGAGAAGGTTCATTAGGTTGATTCCAGGGATGAGGGGGTTGACTTATGAGGAATGGTTGAGTAGGTTGGGCCTCTACTCATTGGAATTCAGAAGAATGAGAGGTGATCTTATCGAAACATATAAGGGGGCTTGACAAGGTAGACGCAGAATGGATGTTTCCATTGATGGGGGAGACTAGAACTAGAGAGCATGATCTTAGAATAAAGGGCCACCCATTTAAAACAGAGATGAGGAGAAATTTTTTTTCTCAGAGGGTTGTAAATCTGTGGAATTCGCAACCTCAGAGAACTGTGGAAACTAGGACATTGAATAAATTTAAGACAGAAATAGACAGTTTCTTAAACGATAAGGGGTTAAGGAGTTATGGGAGCGGGCGGCGAAGTGGAGCTGAGTCCATGATCAGATCAGCCATGATCTTATTGCATGGCGGAGCAGGCTCGAGGGGCCGTATGGCCTACTCCTGTTCCTATTTCTTATGTTCTTATGTTCTTATAAGCAGTCTTACCTCAACTTGCCCGACACCACCTGCCTTCAGAGACTGCACTTCCACAAAGAGGTTATCACTGAGGTATGCCAGCTGATAAGGGGAGATCTGCAGCCTGCCAGCACCATCAGTACTGCACTGTCCGTCGAGGTCAAAGTCTCCGCGGTACTGTCGTTCTACACGTCGGGTTCTTTTCAGGCCTCAGCTGGCGACATTTGCAGTCTGTCTCAGCATGCCACACGTTGCTGCATTAGACAGGTCACTGAAGCCCTGTACGCACACAGGATGGACTATATCAGCTTCCCTATGACCAGGGAGGCTCAGACTGAGAGGGCTTTAAGATTCTACAGAATTGCTAACTTCCCCAAGGTGTAGGGAGCAATAGACTGTACGCACATCGCAATGCAGGCACCTTTTCAGGATGCTGAGGTTTTCGGGTACCGAAAGGGATTCCACTCCCTGAATGTGCAACTTGTTATCGACCACCAGCAAATTATTATGGCAGTGAATGCTAAATTTCTGGTCAGCATCCATGATGCTCACATCCTGCGTGGGAGCACTGTATCTGACTTGTTTAACAATCAGCCACAAGGTCAATGCTAGATGCTTGGTGACAAAGAATATGGCCTGGCTGATGACCCCCCTGCATGACACCCACACCGAAGTCGAGAGTTGATACAACAAGAGCCACAGAGCCACTCGCAATATCGTGGAGAAAACCATTGGAGTGCTTAAGCAGTGCTTTAGATGCCTGGACCACTCAGGAGGCAAGCTCCAATACCAGCCTAAGCAGGTAGCTCAATTCGTAGTGGTGTGTTCCATGCTGCATAACTTGGCTATCAGGAGGGGACAAGAATTGCCTGAAGAGTCTGACAGTCCACCTCACCAGAGAGAGGAAGAGGAGGATGAGGAGCTGGATGCTGACATCAGGCCAGACAATCAGGTTGACGCTGAAGCCATGCCCCCGCCCCCCTGTAGACATCATGAAAGGGCCCATGGTGGCATGATAGCTGCAAGAGCCTTACGTCAGGAGCTCATAAATGAGTGCTTTGCCTGAAAGAACGTTGGTGTTATTTACAAGGCTGACACACTGCTGTGTGTGCAGGTCATACATCAATGTTAGGCATCACCTTGGTGACAGTTAAAGTTTAAGTTGATTGAAGTTAAGTGTAATTATATCCTTTGATGTTAAGGAATCACCAGCGTGTAACGGTGCAGCTATCTGAGCCAATGTGCAACAAGGTTTTGTTAAATAAAAAACATTTAAACCGAACATTTGTCTGAAATCATCAGTATTTCTATAAAAACCAACCCTTTCTTCCCCCCCCTCACTTCTCTTCCCCACCTCTACCCCCTTCCCCTCCTGACTCCAAGGTGCCTGGCCGAGGAACTCCTCAGGTGATGCTTCATTGGCAGGGGGGGATGATGGCTTGGACGGATACGGGAGAGGACGGTCCCGAGGTGGGCGCGTGCTCCAAGCCAAAAGCAAGATGTTTCATCCTGGCTCTAATGTGTCGTTGGCAATGGGGATGTGGCACCTTGGGGTGCAGTGCCGTGGTCCGGGACCACTGGGAGCCCTCTGCCACCAGTGTTCCTGGCTACCAGCTCCAGGGCCTCCTCCATCCCTTCCATGTTATATATTATTTGTTGGACACAAACTCGGTGCCAACTATGTCTTGGTGCTTAGTAGGCTTTTTGCTACTGGTGAATCTCCCTCGTGCCTCTCACAACAGCCAAACAAGCACACACCACACCCATACACGCTGAGGCCCACTCAGCTCCCTCTCTCTCGGTCTTCTCTTCTGCGCATGTCATGATGACCCTTGACCTCCTGAATCGTGGGAATCGAGCGTTGCCATGCCATTGCTTTACGGCAGGTCAGAGAGATTTAATGCTACCACCCATTTCATATCGCTCGTGGTAACGCCCAATTTAAAAAATGGAGACTAGGGGCTTTGAGAATGGGCAACAAGCCAACGATCTGAAAATCCATTTTTACCGCCCACGCCAGAAATAATGCCCATTTTTGGGCGATCTGCACAAAAGTGTAAAATCTAGCCCATAGTCTCAGAATAAGGGACCGCCCATTTAAAACGGAGATGAGAAGGAATTTCTTCTCTCAGAAGGTTGTAAATCTGTGGAATTCTCTGCCCCAGAGAGCTGTGGAGGCTGGGTCATTGAATATATTTAAGGCAGAGATGGACAGATTTTTGAGAGATAAGGGAATAAAGGGTTATGGGGAGCGGGCAGGGAAGTGGAGCTGAGTCCATGATCAGATCAGCCATGATCTTATTAAATGGTGGAACAGGCTCGAGGGGCCAAATGGCCGACTCCTGCTCCTATTTTTTATGTTATGTAACAGGTGGGGCAAACAGTGCTTGAAGGAAAGGTGGGTGGAGAGCCTGGTTTGCCGCACACTCCTTCCGCTGTCTGCACTTGGTTTCTGCATGCCCTCGGCGACCAGACTCGAGGTGCTCAGCATCCTCTCGGATGCTCTTCCTCCACTTTGGGCGGTCTTGGGCCAGGAATTTCCAGGTGTTGGTGGGGATGTTTCACTTATTAAGATAGAGTGGATAGGAAGGATCTATTTCCCTTAGCAGAGGGCTCAACAACCAGAGGGCAATGATTTAAAGTAATTGGTAGGAGGTTTAGAGGGGATTTGAGGGGAAATTTCTTCACTCAGAGGGAAGTGAGAGTCTGGAACTCACTGCCTGAAAGGGTGATAGAAGCAGAAACTCTCACCACATTTAAAAAGTACCTGGATGTGCACTTGAAGTGCCGTAACCTACAGGACTATGGACCAAGAGCTGGAAAGTGGGATTTGGCTGGGTAGCTCTTTGTCGACCGGCGCGGACACGATGGGCCGAAATGGCCTCCTTCCGTGCTGTAAATTTATATGATTCCACAACTCCTTTGTATTACATCTCCTTCTCTCCCTCTGTCTCCTTCCCTTATTTGCCTCTCTGTCTCCTTTTATATTGGAATTTGACTCTCTCCTTTCTGTCTCACTCTACCTCTTCTGTATCTCTGAATCCCTCTCTCTCTGTCCTTAGTCTCTCTGTCTCTGGCCTTCTGTCCTCCCTGTACGCTCTTTTACTCGCTACTTCCCTGTATCTGTCTCTTTCTCTGTGGCTTCGCCTCCCTCGCTGCCTGAGTCACTCTCCTGTTTCTTTTTTTTTTCTGCCTTTCTCTGTCACTCTCTTTCTCTCTGTCATTCTGGCCATGAAGTTGGAGCCAGTAGCCTCGGCTGTTAAAGGCCAGTTCGGAAGAAAAAAAAAGGTCCCGTTGTGGCCGCCATTTTGGGTTTTCGGCAGCGCTGCCGTTGCCTGCGCTCGCTGCAGAAATGGAAATGAGGCAGATCATGATGTCAATGAGTGTGCAACGCTGATTTGATGCACAATCTGCCATTGTGGACATCGCCGCTCCATTTACCAGCCTCTCCTAATCACAACAGGCTGACCATAGGTTCAGCAACAGGAAGGACTCCCCTTCAGCATGATTTAAAGGGATCATCAAACTTGCAGCAGACTTGCTTTTTCACTTGTAGTGGCTCTGTGTAAGTTTGTGCATCTGTTTGGAACTTTCCATAGTTGCTTAAAGTTGGTGAGGTGACAGGGAGTGTTGCTGCAAGTGGAGAACAACTTGCTTCTCTCATTTAAAAGGTTCTGCTCACACCACTTGCTCCCAGTCATGGCTCTACTTGCAGTCCCCCTCACGCTGGAGTATGAGAGGGAGATGGAGCAGAGGCAGTGAAGAGGAGGACAAGATGCTCCCAGAGGGAGGAGGAGGAAGGGCGGGAGGGCTCTCAGCAGAAGGCCTTACCAATCAGGGGTCTTCAGGGAGCACATCTCCTACCTGCACCTAAACCAGGAGCAGTGTATTAGGAGGCTCCGCTTCACCAAGGAGGTGGTCACAGAACACTGCCACCTCCTGCAACCAGACCTGCAGCGTCAGAGCAGGACAACGACCGTTCTCCCCGTGGCCTTCAAGGTCACCGTGGCCCTCAATGTTTTCACCACTGGATCCTTCCAGTCTGGAGCAGACAACATAGCTAACATCTCACAGTTCGCCATCCATTGCTGGATCCAGGAGGTTGCAGACACACTGTACTCCAGAAGAAAGAATGTAATTGTCAAACAGGAGGAGCGCGCATGTGGCTTTGTCAGGATATCGAGCTTTCCCATGGTGCAGGGCGCCATCGACTGCACACATGTGACTTTGCGGATGCTGCATATCAATGCTGAGATGTTCCGTAGCTGCAGTTGGTGTACGACCATGCTCAGTACATCATGATGGCGAATGCCCGCTATCCTGGCAGCAGTCATGATGCCTTCATCCTGCACCAGTCCAGTGTGCCAGCAATCTTTGAACCACCACATCAAACCCGAGGGTGGCTACTCAGAGACAAGGGCTATCTGCTGTATACCTGGCTGATGACTCCCCTCCACTCGTGGTCAGCAATCATATAATAACAGCCATGCTGCCACAAGGATCCTTATCGAGCAGACCATTGGGGGGCTAAAGCGATGGTTCCACTGCTTTGGCCACTCAGGAGGAGCTCTCCAGTACACGCCGGAGCGAGTGTCCCATTTTGTGGGGGTCTGCTGCATGCTCCACAAATTGGACATCATGAGGGCACAGCCCTTGCCACCACAGGTTCCGGGACCACCTCAGGAGGAGGAGGGGGAGGAAGAGGAAGAGGAAGAGGAAGAGGACGAGGAAGAGGAGGACGAGGAAGAGGAGGAATGGATTAAGATGAGGAAATTGAGGAAGAGGAGGAGAGTGAGGAAGAGGGAGGAAGAGGTGGAGAGGGAGGATGAGGAGGAAGGGGGGAAGGGGAGGGAGGAGGTGGAGGAAGAGGAAGAGGAAGAGGAAGAGGAAGATGAGGAGGAAGAGGAAGAGGAGGAGGGTACAAAGATGAGGAGATGGAGGAAGAGGAGGAGAGTGAGGAAGAGGGGGGAAGAGGTGGAGGAAGGGGGAGGGGAGGAAGAGGAGGAGGGAGTGGAAGAGGAGGGGGGAGGAAGAGGAGGAAGGGGAGGAAGAGGAGAGGAAGAGGGGAGGAAGAGGGGGAGGAGGGGGAGGAGGAGAGGGAGGAGGCAGGTAGCTAATTATCTTTCCGGACGGACTGTCCGTGAGCGCGTTATCAAATCCGCTTCCAATGAGTGAAGCCCCAGATCCCATTGTTCACCATAGAATCATAGAATGGTGACAATACGGAAGTTCATTTGGCCCTTCGAGCCATGCCGACTCGCAGCTAGTCCACCTCCCCTTCCCCTTCCCCATAGCCCAGAATTTTTCTTTACTTCAGGTGCTTATCCAACTCTCTTTTGAAAGCCGTGATTGAGACAGTCATGTATCTCACACTACTGTATATAACTGTATCTTACCATGCTATACATGACTGTAACTAAAGATGACCTGTAACCACAAGCATACTTTACCACCAGGGGTGCACTTGCAGGAGACACTGGATACCTGTCCCAGACAGGTATATAAAGACAGGTCTCAGGCAAGTGTGGCATTCGAGAGCTGTGTAATAAAGGTGTAGGTCCTGAGTGACCTTGACTTCAGCATATGCCTCATGTGAGTCTGTACTGCAGGGATTGTCCCCTTT
The DNA here is from genome assembly GCF_044704955.1 of Pristiophorus japonicus. Classification (NCBI taxonomy): domain Eukaryota; kingdom Metazoa; phylum Chordata; class Chondrichthyes; family Pristiophoridae; genus Pristiophorus; species Pristiophorus japonicus. Next base: position 54,671,632 of record NC_091992.1, read on the forward strand.
AGTTTATATTTCCTCTCCTCATTCTTTCTACCATAATGTATCACCACACTTTTCTGCGTTAAATTTTGTCCACCCATTTCACCAGCCTGTCTATCTCCTCTTGAAGTCTATCACTATCCTTTGTTCACTATACTTCCAAGTTTTGTGTCACCTGCAAATTTTTACAGTGTGCCCTGTACACCCACATCCAAGTCATTAATATATATCAAGAAAAGCAGTGGTGCTAGTACTCCTGGGGAACACCATTGAATACCTTCCTCTAGTCCGAAAAAAAACCGTTCACCACTACTCTCTGTTTCCTGTCACTGAGCCAATTTTGTATCCATGCTGCCATTGTCACTTTTACTCCCTGGGCTTCAATTTTGCTGGAAAGCCTATTATGTGGCACTTTGTCGAATGCCTTTTGGAAATCCATGTACCCTACGTCAACCGCATTACCCTCATCAACCCTCTCTGTTACCACTTCCCCGTCTTTTCATCCCTCAGTCACTGAACATCACAGTGTCCTCCTGGGCACAAGGCTTAAATGAGAGCCCCCACAAAGCCAACATTCCAAACATAATTTATGTTCCCGGATGGGTTGCACCTCAACAGAGCCGGGACCAATATCCTCGCGGGGGGTGGGGTTTCTAGTGCTGTTGGGGAGGGTTTAAACTAGCCTGGCAGAGGGATGGGAACCTGAGAATAGATTCAGTAAGGAGGAGATTAAAGCTGGAAGTAGAAAGCAAAAATAAAGAAAGTGAGTTTGAAGGATAGAGGAAATAAGCAGGAAAAAATGAATAAAAAAACATATTTAAAAGCTCTTTGTCTAAATGCACGTAGCATTCATAACAAAATAGATGAGTTGACGGCACAAATAGATACAAATGGGTTTGATATGATAGCCATTATTATCATCATAGGCAGTCCCTTGGAATTGAGGAAGACTTGCTTCCACTATTAACATGAGTTCTTAGGTAGTTGTTCAGCCCAATACAAGAACCACAGTCTCTGTCACAGGTGGGACAGATAGTCGTTGAGGGAAGGGGTGGGTGGGACTGGTTTGCCACACGCTCTTTCCGCTGCCTGCGCTTGATTTCTGCATGCTCTCGGCGATGAGACTCAAGGTGCTCAGCACCCTCTCGGATGCACTTCCTCCACTTAGGGTGGTCTTGGGCCAGGGACTCCCAGGGACTCCCAGGTGAGGATGTTGCACTTTATCAGGGAGGCTTTGAGGGTGTCCTTGTAACATTTCCTCTGCCCACCTTTGATTCGTTTGCTGTGAAGGAGTTCCGAGTAGAGCGCCTGCTTTGGGAGTCTCGTGTCAGGCATGCAAACTATGTGGCCTGCCCAACGGAGCTGATCGAGTGTGGTCAGTTCTTCAATGCTGGGGATGTTGGCCTGGTCGAGGACACTAACCATGGTGCATCTGTCCCCCCAGGGGATTTGTAGGAGCTTGCGGAGACATCATTGGTAGTATTTCTTCAGTGACTTGAGGTGTCTGCTGTACATGGCCCATGTTTCTGAGCCACACAGGAGGGCGGGTATCACTACAGCCCTGTAGACCATGAGCTTGGTGGCAGTTTTGAGGGCCTGGTCTTCAAACACTCTTTTCCTCAGGCGGCCGAAGGCTGCACTGGCGCACTGGAGGTGGTGTTGGATCTCATCATCAATGCCTGCTCTTGTTAGAACATAGGAACATAAGAAATAAGAACAGGAGTAGGCCATGTGGTCCCTCGAGCCTGCTCCGCCATTCAATAAGATCATGGCTGATCTGATCATGGACTCAGTTCCACTTCCCCGCCCACTCCCCTTAACCCCTTATCCCCTGATCATTTAAGAAACTGTCTATTTCTGTCTTAAATTTATTTAATGTTCCAGCTTCCACAGCTCTCCGAGGCAGCGAATTCCACAGATTTACAACCCTCTGAGAGAAGAAATTTCTTCTCATCGCTGTTTTAAATGGGCGGCCCCTTATTCTAAGATCGTGCCCTCTAGCTCTAGTCTCCCCCATCAGTGGAAACATCCTCTCTGCATCTACCTTGTCAAGCCCCCTCATTATCTTATACGTTTCGATAAGATCACCTCTCATTCTTCTGAATTCCAATGAGTAGAGGCCAACCTACTCAATCTTTCCTCATAAATCAAACCCCTCATCCCCGGAATCAACCTAATGAACCTTCTCTGAACTGCCTCCAATGCAAGTATATCCTTTCGTAAATATGGAAACCTAAACTGCATGCAGTATTCCAGGTGTGGCCTCACCAATACCTTATACAGCTGTAGTAAGACTTCCCTGCTTTTATACTCCATCCCCTTTGTAATAAAAGCCAAGATACCATTGGCCTTCCTGATCCCTTGCTGTACCTGCATACTATCCTTTTGTGTTTCATGCACAAGGACCCCCAGGTCCCGCTGTACTGCGGCACTTTGCAATCTTTCTCCATTTAAATAATAACTTGCTCTTTGATTTTTTTCTGCCAAAGTAGGTTGGGCCTCTACTCATTGGAATTCAGAAGAATGAGAGGTGATCTTATCGAAACGTATAAGATTATGAGGGGGCTTGACAAGGTGGATGCAGAGAGGATGTTTCCACTGATGGGGGAGACTAGAACTAGGGGCCATAATGTTAGAATAAGGGGCTGCCCATTTAAAACTGAGATGAGGAGGAATTTCTTCTCTCAAACGGTTGTAAATCTGTGGAATTCGCTGCCTCAGTGAGATGTGGAAGCTGGAACATTGAATAAATTTAAGACAGAGCTAGACATTTTCTTAACCGATAAGGGAATAATGGCGTATGGGGAGCGGGCGGGGAAAGGGAGCTGATTCCATGATTGGATCAGCCATGATTGTATTAAATGATGGAGCAGGCTCGAGGGGCGGTATGGCCTAATCCTGCTCCTATTTCTTATGTTCTTATGTTCAAATCAAAATGTAAATAATAAAGTCAACTGATCCTCCTTGTGCAGTCACTTCATGTCTGTCATTCCTGTTGCTCTTACTACTCTAGTGCCCCGCGCAGTGCTTCCCCAGAGACTGCAGCAGAGTTGGTGGAAGGCTGCTGACTTTCCATGGGAAACATTCCAGGTGGCCTTGCAGGATGACCTTGAGCAGCTCTGGGCCTAGAAGGCCCGGTTGTAGACTCCCCCACTCGGCATGTGCGGCAGCAGTCTGGGCTGGCTGGCTGACAGGCAGCAGCAAGGGTACCGGCGGAGTGGCAGTGGTGGGAGGGTGAATGCTGTCACCCTGAGAGAGGACAGCAGGTTCTTGCTCCGCGGAACCACAGCCACTCCCTTGGGGTGGCGCCTTCCCAGCCTTCTGTGGGAGGAGACAGACTGGCGTGCTGCGAGACCCCACACACCCCTTACCACACTAGTCAACTCAGCCACAATGGCTGCAGTCTGAGCTGCTACTGCAGCACTCAGACGTTGGGTGGCTTCTGCCTGAGCGACAATGGAAGTTGCGACATTGCCCATCACACCCAGCATCATGGCCGGGTCCACAAGATCTCTCGTGGAGTTTCCCATCATTCCCATGCTGGAAATCACGGGCTCCCAGCTCTGCGCAGAAGCCGCGTGCAATGTTGGAGCCGGACTCCTCCACGCCCTTGACACTGGCAACAGGCTCTCTGGCAGGCTTGCCATTGCACCAAGCATTTCTGTGTCCATGCTCATCATCCTTCTTCTGAAGGCCGCCCCATCCAGGTCATCAGCTGAGCCCAGTGCAGTCGAACTACGTGCATGATCCCACCCCTCCAGGAGCTGACACCCAAGCTACGCTTTCCCCCTGGCCTGGCAACAACCCACTCGTGTCCAGTGCTGCACCCTGTGCAGATCCCACCTCTATACTACCCTCTACATAAGGACATGAGAATAGGAGCAGGAGTAGGCCATTTGGCCCCTCGAGCCTGCTCCGCCATTCAATAAGATCACGGCTGATCTGATCCTGGCCTCAACTCCACTCCTGAAAGTGAATCCAGTGCAGGATGTACGATAGGCTGACCCACTTTTCAAATCTCCGCTGCAGGGTGGGGAGGGTTGGAATACGAGAGAATGAGCATTGGTGAGGCGAAAGACAACAATAGCAACAACTTACATTTATATAGCACTTTAACGTAGTAAAAACGTCCCAAGCTGCTTCACAGGAGAGTTATCCAACAAAATCATCATTGACTCTTCTAATCTCAACAACAACAACTTATATTTATATAGCGCCCTTAACGTAGTGAAATGTCCCAAGGCGCTTCACAGGAGTATTATGAGATAAAACTATTTGGCACCGAGCCACATAAGTAGAAATTAGGGCAGGTGACCAAAAGCTTGGTGAAAGAGGTAGGTTTTAAGGAGCGTCTTGAAGGAGGAAAGAGAGATAGAGAGGTGGAGAAGTTTAGGCAGGGAGCTTGGGGCCTAGGCAACAGAAGGCACGGCCACCAATGGCTCAGCGATTATAATCAGGGATGCTCAAGAGGGCAGAATTAGAGGAGCGTAGACATCTCATGGGGTTGTGGGGTTGGAGGAGATTACAGAGATAGGGAGGGGCGAGGCCATGGAGGGATTTGAAAACAAGGATGAGAATTTTGAAATCGAGGCGTTGTTTAACCAGAAGCCAATGTAAGTCGGCGAGCACAGGGCTGATGGGTGAGCGGGACTTGGTGCGAGTTAGGACACGGGAAGCTGAGTTTTGAATCACTTCTAATCTACGTGGGGTAGAAAATGGGAGGCCAGCCAGGAGTGCGTTGGAATACTCAAGTCTAGAGATAACAAACGTATCAGAGGTAATAAACAATCACCTCTTGTCCTAAATTAAAGCATGTATATGGCGACAGTTACATTGATCCAGCACAACCTAATCTATTCCTGATGGCATTTCTACTAAAAGTGCAAGTTCACCCGGACTTTATTGCTAATTGCTGCCCGTCTAGTTTAAAGCTATGAGAATGGTGCAGCTTTCTTGCCCTGACTCTAAAGCAAATGGGGGTGAACTTTCCCGAGGCTTCTGCCACTCCGTCATGTTGGTGGAGGTTTGGCGGAGACCGGCTTTGCCCGCATAAAGAGAAGCCCCAAGGAAATTCACCCCCACTGTGCACCTCCACATGAAGAGAATTTCACCATTGAGCACCCTGCAGTTCCCCAAGGCGCCCAGCAGGTGGTAGCCTTCCCTCTCTGTACACTCAGGGACACCGTTCTTCTCTGGTATTAGAAGGAGAAAGAAAGACTTGCACAACCAGCGGACGTCTCAAAACGCTTTACAGACAATGAAGTACTTTTGGAGTGTAGTTACTGTTGTAACGTAGGACTCAGCTCAGAGTGCATCGTGTTTTCGGCATAGTATCGAGAAATTTAGGTGAGGAGCAAGGAATCTCCTGGTACTTCTGTGCTGTATGACTTTATGATTCTAAATTGGAAAGACAGAAGGAGCCATTCGATCCATCGTGCCTGTGCCGGCTCTTTGAAAGAGAGATCCAATTAGTCCCACTCCCCTGCTCTTTGCCCACAGCCCTGGAATTTTTTCCTGTTCAAGTATGTATCTATTCTCCTTTTGAATTTGTTTCCATCATCCTTTCAGGCAGTGCATTCCAGAGAATAACAACTTGTATAAAAATAATTCTCCTCATCTGCCCTTTGGTTCTTTTGGCAATGACCTTAAATCCGTGCCCTCTGTTTACCAACCCTCCTGTCGGTAGAAACAGTTTCTCCCTGTCTACTTTATCAAAACCCCTCATAATTTTGAACACCTCTATCAAATCTCCTCTTAACCTTCTATGATCTACGGAGAACATAGAAACATAGAAAATAGGTCCAGGAGTAGGCCATTCGGCCCTTCGAGTCTACACCACCATTCAATATGATCATGGCTGATCATGAAACTTCAGTACCCCATTTCTGCTTTCTCTCCATACCCCCGATCCCTTTAGCAGTAAGGGCCGCATCTAACTCCCTTTTGAATATATCCAACAAACTGGACTCAACAACTTTCTGTGGTAGAGAATTCCACAGGTTCACAATTCTCTGGGTGAAAAAGTTTCTCCTCATCACAGTCCTAGATAGCTTACCTCTTATCCTTAGACTGTGACCCCATGGTTCTGGACTTCCCCAACATCGGGAACATTCTTCCAGCATCTAACCTGTTCAGTCCCATCATAATTTTGTATGTTTCTATGAGATCCCCTCTCATCCTTCTAAATTCCAGTGAATATAAGCCTCGTTGATCCAGTCTTTCTTCCTATGTCAGTCCTGCCATCCCGGGAATCAGTCTGGTGAACCTTCGCTGCACTCCCTCAATAGCAAGAATGTCCTTCCTCAGATTAGGAGAGCAAAACTGCAGACAATACTCAAGGTGTGGTCTCACAATCCCAGCTTCTCCAGTCTCTGCACATAACTGAAGTCCCTCACCCCTGGTACCGTTCTGGTAAATCTCCTCTGCACTCTCTTTAAGGCCTTGACATCCTTCATAAAGTGTGGGGCCCAGAATTAGGCACAATTCTCTAGTGGAGGCTTAACTAGTGATTATAAAGGTTTAGCTTGAACACGACAGGCCGAAAAACATCTTAAAAAAAGTGACTGGGACAAAACAAATAACTATCCCTTAATTTCAAAAGCGGCTGCTAATTGAACATATGTTCAAATCAATCCCACAAGATGTTTGTATTTGAATTGACCAGCTTAGTGCAACCCCTCAAACAAAGTCTGTAACTACTTTATTAAAGTAAATTAAGATATGTTTTTAATCTCTTATGCACCACAACATTATTATTGCTGATTGGCAGAACGTTGTGGATTCAAATCTCCCTCCAGGGACATGAGCACGGAAAATCCAGGCCAACACTCCAGTGCAGTGCTGAGGGAATGCTGCACTGTCGGAGGTGCCGTCTTTCGGATAAGATGTTAAATGAGATGTCTGCCCTCTCAGGTGGACATAAAAGATCCCATGGCACTATTTCGAAGAAGAGCAGGGGAGTTATCCTCGGTGACTTGGCCAATATTAATCCCTCAATCAACATTATCACATTGCTGTTTGTGGGAGCTTGCTGTGCGCAAATTGGCTGCCGCTTTTCCCACATTACAACAGTGACTACACTCCAAAAGTACTTCATTGGCTATAAAGCGCTTTGAGACGTCCAGTGGTCATGAAAGGCGCTATATAAATGTAAGTCTTTCTTTTCTAGCTCTCGGCACAAATGCTCATCTCCACTTGCATTTCGTGCATGTACAGGCTAACAGCACACGCTCTCAGGGGTAATATTGCCTTAAACAATAAAAAAGTCACACACAACCGTTTCTGAAGCACATGGTTAGCACACCCTGAACTCTAATGCAGCCCGAGGTACTGGGATGAGAGTTTCCTCTCTGCTGCCTGTTTCTAACAGTGTAAACGAAGAGGCAAAACTGCTCCACAGCCTACTACAGAACAGCACGAATTTTACAACCGCACTAATCTTACATAAGAAACACCTTTTTGATAACTAAAAGGAAAACCGGCGTAGCTCAGTGAGATTTGTGTTAAAACGTATTTATTTAACATTGTGCTGCCTGCTCTCCACCAGGCTAACACTGTCTGCTTTCTTTAAAAAAGCATCACGGTTTGAGCTGTCGTCTTTCGGATGAGACGCTAAAATCGAGGTCTTGTCCTCCCTCTCAGGTGGACGTAAACGATCCCACGGCACTGCTCAAAGAGTTCTCCCTGGCATCTTGGCCAATATTTATCCCTCATTCAACATCGCTAAAACAGATTATCTGGTGGTTTTCACATTGCTATTTGTGGGAGCTTGCTGTGTGTAAATTGGCTGCCACATTTCCCACATTACAACAGTGACTACACTTCCAAAAGTAGGCTGTAACGTGCCCTGCTCGGGGTGTCCTGAGGTGATAAATGCAAGCCTTTCTATATATTTATGATTGTTACATTTACCCAGCGTACACTCTAATCATCAATCTGCTCCCTCTCTCTCTGTCTGCACATTGGGTCCTTCTCTTTATGTCTTATGCTGTAACAGACAATAGGAGGCTTTCTGTCCAACAACAACTTCATCAACAACCTGTATTTATATAGTGCCTTTAACATAGTAAAACATCCCAAGGCGCTTCACAAGAGTGTTTTAAGACAAAACAAATAAATTTGACACCGAGACACATAAGTAGAAATTACGGCACGTGACCAAAAGCTTAGTCAAAGAGGTATGCTTTAAGGAGCGTCTTGAAGGTGGAAAGAGAGGTAGAGAGGTGGAGAGGTTTAGGCAGGGAGTTCCAGAGCTTGGGGCCCAGGCAGCTGAAGGCACGGCCATCGATGGTGGAGCGATTTATAATCAGGGATGCTCAAGAGGGCAGAGTTAGAGGAGCGCAGACATCTCGGGGGGTTGTGGGGCTGGAGGAGATTACAGAGATAGGGAGGGGCAAGGCCATGGATGGATTTGCAAACAAGGATGGGAATTTTGAAATTGAGGCGTTGCTTAACCGGGAGCCAATGTCGGTCGGCGAACACAGGAGTGATGGGTGAGCGGGACTTGGTGCGAGTTAGTCCAGCCCAGCACTCCCTCAGTACTGCACAGACGTGTCAGCCTAGATTTTGTGCTCGAGTCTCTGGGGCGGGGTGGGGGGAGTGGGGGTGCTGCGGGGGAGAGGCTTGAACCCACGACCTTCTGACTCTGAAGTAAGAGTGCTACCAACTGAGCCACAGTTGGCACCAGGGTTGGCATTGCAGTCAGTCATTGTCAAAGGCATTTCAGCCCTGAAATGTTTTCCCTATTTGGTTCTCTCCAAGTCGGCAGTGGGGCCATCAGCAGCATCAATGCCGCTGCAGTCTGTAGATATACAGAGCAAGTGGTCATTTTGCAAGGGCTAGGATTACAGCATTTTCCACGTGGGCAAGAGCCCCTTGGCGAAAGACAACCACAGGTTTGTGTCCAATTGGCTGGATTCCCCGAGGGGCTGATTGCTTGTGGGTCAGAGCAAAGGTCAACAATCAACGCCCAGCTCATGTGACCATTTGCAGAGGATAATTCATTCAAATCTTCACTTCCCTGGCAGGAATGGGAATGAATGCTGTTGTGTCTGTATTTGGGCGAGTCATAAATTCGGGTCAATATAAGGTAGTCACCGATAAATCCAGCAGGGAATTCAGGAGAAGCTTCTTTACTCAGAGTGGTGAGAATGTGGAACTCGCTGCCACAGGGAATTATTGTGGCGAATAACACAGATATATTTAAGGAGAGACTAGAAAAAAGATGGAGGAATGAATAGAGGAACTGAAGGATATGTTGACGGGTGAGATGAAGCAGGGTGGGAGGAGGCTCGTGTGGCGCATAAACACCCATGTGGACTGTAATGTATCTGCTTCGTGGGTTCTTTGCTTAAGAATTTATAGCAACACATTGCTATTAAGAGCTAGTTGGTTTATTAACAAAGGTTTAACAATCACATCACACATTACCAGTCCATCCACCAGGCTCACAACCACCTGCCTCATCGTGGATCCCCGAACCCAACTGGCTGGAGTTTTATTGAGTCTTGTGAACATCATGTGACTGGCTAAGCCACTCCCAACACAATAGCTCTACCAGCCTGTGAGCATACTCACAGGGGCATACATTACATGGACCTGTTGAGCAGAATGGCCTCTTTCGGTGCTGTATATTCGATGTAATTATTTCCCCCCCCCCCCACCCAAAATTGCAAGATTGGATCCTAGGAGACCAGAGAGCTGCTGTAGCCCCTGGCTCATCCCTCTGTATCAGCCACGCAAAGACATTTGGCTCAATTTTCCCCAAGCCCGTTTTCTGGCGCATTGCCAGAGTTGCGCCGCTTATTTAGGTCCAGAAATGCGCCAGAAAAACATGTCCGATCGTTCCCCGATGTTTGTGCTGTAATCTGGAGCTGCGCAGCGTGGCCAGTCGCCTCGGGGGGTGGAGCCTGCCGTCTGCGTCGGAAAAAGCAGCTGGGCCTTTTGCGCAAGCACAGGGGAAAAAAATTGACATTTTTGACATCGTTGAAATGGCCGCGCATGCAGTAGGCCCAAAGGTCTTGTGTCCTTTCCTCTCTCCCCCCCGACCCCCACCCCCCTCCGGCTTGAGTCTTGTGAGCTCTCTCTCCCTCCCCTCTCCAGTCTCCGAGTGAGGTGCCTACCTGGCCCACTGTGGCCCTGAGTGAGTGCCGGTCCGTCTGCTCCCTCCCCCGCCGAATCGCTCTGGTCCCCGAGTGAGGTGCCTTCCTGGTCCGCTGTGGCCCACGGGTGGGTGCCGGTCAATTTTCTCCCTCCCCCGCGAAGCCTCTTCAGTCCCGAGTGCGTGCCGATCCAGGTCCGCTCCGCTTCCCTCCCCTAGCCCAGGCCGAATGGCCTCCGATGTACCTACCTGCGCCGATTTCTTTAACTCTCCGCAAGAGTTATCTCGAGAGGCGACATTCGCTGGCCTAAACAGAAATGGAGTAACTATCAGCTGGCCAAAGTTCCCTAAATGGCCAGAATTGGTGTCGGTGACTGGTTACGCCCCCTTTTGAGGAAAAAAACACTTACTTTAAAAAAACGTAACTAAATGAGTTACGCTGGTGCAAATTGATTGGGGAAACTAGAGATTTTTAAGTTAGGCCAGAAAAAGCAGCCTGCTCAAAAAAAAACGGGGCAAATACTGGGGGAAAATTGAGCCCATAGTGAGGTTCGTGAATCCACGGGTGATGTCAATCAGCACCGCGCAGGCCTGGGGAGGCAGTGGAGGAAGTCATCCTGGGACCTGGACCAATCAGGGGGCATCTTCGGCACAGCACAGTCCAGCCAAGTGATCATCGTAGTGCTGCATGCAACGTAATGGGGAATGAGCGTGTGGAGCAGGAGGGTCGGTAATCTCCTGAAGGAGGTGATCGAAAGGGGACGGTGGAGACCGAGGATGCTGTGGGAGACCCACCTTTGCCCGTTGGGGTAGCCATTGAGCCAGCTTTGATCGGAGAGACCTTCTTATTGTCACCCCCATTGCCCCCTTCATGGACAGTGCCCCCCCAGTATCCTTGGCTTACATCTGCTGGACCGTCCAGTGTTGGGAGTTGTCCTCAGTTCGACACGCATTGCGGAGGGAAGCTGCCGAGTGGTGCTTTCACTGGCGCTGTGCTTGCTGCGATTACATGCTTAACCAGGCAAGGAAAGGGGAGAGGACAGCACTAAATCCCAAGTTGCAGCCATTCCCTGAGCACAGGAAGCATCTCAGGGATGCACAAACCATCAAGTCTGTAGGATATAGTCTACTGTCCGCGTCCTAAATCACACCAACCACCATTCACTCATTAATTGCTTCCCTAAATTAAGACCCTCCAGGGAATTGAGCACAAAAAAACCCTAGGCTGACACTCTTGTGCAGTGCTGAGGGAGTGCTGCACTGTCAGAGGTGCCATCTTTCAGGTGAGATGTTACACCGATGCCCGGTCTGCCCTCTCAGGTGGACGTAAAAGATCCCATAGCACTATCTCGAAGACGAGCAGGGGAGTTATCCCTGGTGTCCTGGCCAGTATTTATCCCTCAATCAACAAAACAACACATTATCATATTGCTGTTTGTGGGAGCTTGCTATGCGCAAATTGGCTGCCGTGTTTCCCATATTACAACAGTGATTACACTCCAAAAGTATATCATTGGCTGTAAGGCGCTTTGAGACGTCCGGTGGTCGTGAAAGGGGCTATATAAATGCAAGTCTTTATATAAACGCAAGTTGTTTGTGTTGTTCCATTGAGACCATAGGATGGATTTTAATAACTGGGTGACCAGCCGCCCGATCCCTCAGGTGGAACACTGGACTATGTGAGATCCTGGCCTCATTAACATGGTGAGCTGCACGCCCCGAACTGACGGCCCACTGCGGCTCACATAGAAACATAGAAAATAGGTGCAGGAGTAGGCCATTCGGCCCTTCAAGCCTGCACCATCATTCAACAAGATCATGGCTGATCCTTCACCTGAGTACCCCTTTCCTGCTTTCTCTCCATACCCCTTGATCCCTTTAATGTAAGGGCCATATCTAACTCCCTCTTGAATATAAAAATAAAGTGTCGTCCTTGCGCAGGGGCTATGCTAATCTTCGGCTAGATCCTGCTCGATATCGGACAGCCTAATGGCCGACCCTGCTGGCAGAAAGGTGGGTCTGGAGGAGGGGAGACTTTGATCGTGGGCACCTCCTGGCCCCACAATCATTATTTTTAGCGCTTACCTTTCCGTGCCTCTCCCTCTTGCCTTCCAGGTTTACTGAGCTTATGACAGTGCACCCAGTAAGGGCAGTTAAAATTGCACCGGGCGTCATTGCCGGTCACAGGAAGGGCCCCAAGTCACGTTGGTCCATGAGGCTCCGGCCTGATTCAGGCAGGGACTTTGGCCACCCAGCGGAAGGCCCCGGGAAACATGACAGGCGAGCGGGAACAGGGGCGGTTCGACTCCTCGATTTTAACTCTGTTCCTGGTCGTATTTTTCCCCAGGGCAAGGGAGTTAAATTCAACTCCCAGGGGCTTTACAGGTGGGTTCTGTTAAGTTCATAATAAAGTAATGTAACTGAGTACTGTAGACATGAGCTAGTGCGACGTTAGTTCCTTTATTCTAACTCCTGAGTGCTGGTATAGCATGGGTGGCCTGCTTATATACAGTGCTCCCAAGGGACTCCAACAGGTATGCCCTCTGGAGCCGGTATGACACTGGTTACATAGGGTTGCATACATAACATCACTCCCTCCCAAAGTCAATAGTACACTTATTTACAGGGTGAGACGATCTGGGGCCTTTCGCTCCCGAATCGATCGTCTCGGTACAAATGCAGGTGTAGGTGAGTTGGTTGGATCTTCGCTGGGCTGCTGTGCAGCTAGCCTGGCTGAGCTGCTGGGGATGGTGAGTTCAGCCTCGTGGTCAACAGTAATGTCGGTTGTCACTTGTGAGTGTATCGGAGGGTCGAAATTGGCGGTATCCTCTTCGGATTGCTTGTGGCTGTCTGTGAATTGCAGTTTGGTTTGGTCCAAATACTTTCTGCAAGTTAGTCCATTTGCGAGTTTGACCTGAAACACCCTACTCCGTTCTTTGGCTACGACAGTGCCAGCAAGCCATTTGGGACCATGTCCATAGTGGAGTACAAATACAGGATCATTGACTTCAATATCACGTGACAAATTTGTGCGATCATGGTACATACTTTGTTGATGCCACCTGTCCTTGACGTGATCATGGAGATCAAGGTGGACAAGAGAGAGCCTTGTTTTGAGCACCCTTTTCATGAGCAGCTCGGCTGGGGGAACACCGGTGAGCGAGTGGGGTCTGGTGCAGTAGCTGAGCAGGACTCGGGACAGGCGGGTCTGCAAGGAGCCTTCCGACACGCATTTCAAGCTTTGCTTGATGGTTTGGACTGCCCGTTCTGCCTGGCCGTTGGATATGGGCTTGAAAGGGGCAGATGTGGCATGCTTGATCCCATTGCGGGTCATGAATTCCTTTAATTCAGCACTGAAGCACAGCCCATTGTCGCTGACAAGGACATCAGGCAGGCCACACATGGCGAACATGGCTCATAGGCTTTCGATGCTGGCCGTGGACGTGTTTACAGACATTATTACACACTCAATCCATTTTGAATCAGCATCCACAACAACCAAAAACATTTTGCCTAGAAACGGGCCAGCAAAGTCAACGTGGATCCTAGACCAAGGTTTGGAGGGCCACGACCACAGACTTAGCGGTGCCTCCCTGGGTGCATTGCTCAGTTGAGAGCAAGTGCTGCATTGGCACACGCTGGACTCCAAATCTGAATCGATGCCGGGCTACCACACATGGGATCTGGCTATAGCTTTCATCATTACTATGCCTGGGTGGGTACTGTGTAGGTCGTGTATGAACATTTCCCTGCCTTTCTTAGGCAAAATCACGCAATTACCCCACAAAAGACAGTCTGCCTGTATGGACATTTTGTCTTTGTGTCGCTGGAACGGCTTGATCTCTTCATGCAGCTCCGCTGGGACGCTGGACCAGCTCCTATGGAGGACACAGTTTCTTTACAAGGGACAGTAAAGGATCTTGGCTGGTCCAGGTCCTGATCTGGCGGGCCATAACGGGTGACTTTTTGTTTTCAAATGCCTCCATCGCCAAGAGCAAGTCTGCAGGCGGTGCCATTTCCACCCCGGTGGTGGGCAATGGTAGCCGACTGAGAGCATCTGCACAGTTCTCTGTGCCTGGTCTGTGGCGGATTACATAGTTGTATGCAGACAACGTGAGCGCCCATCTTTGGATGCGAGCAGAGGCATTGGTATTAATCCCTTTTCTCTCTGAAAATAGCAATATGAGCGGCTTATAGTCAGTTTCTAACTCAAACTTAAGACCAAACAGATACCGGTGCATTTTTTTTACCCGGTAAATGCATGCCAGTGCTTCTTTTTCAATCATGCTTGTTAGATCTCTTAATTTTCAATGAAATGCAAACTCCGGTTGTAGTTTTAATGTAATTTTATTCTGGCAGTGGCAACAAGCTTCTGGCTTTAAGCCAGGTCTTTGTCCTTCCGAGACCACATGGCCAAAATGGCTGTACTTATACCTGGCTCAGTTTACAGAAAAGAATGCGCCTTCTTTGACCTTATTGGCTCAATTGATATACTGTTACCCTTTAATTGGCTCGCTACCAAAGGTCCTAAAATGTCAAGTTGATTGATGACTTAATGCAATGTGGTCTGTGTTTTCTCAAAACTGCAGCCAGGCTACAGAGCTTGAATTCTCTATCAATCCCCCCTTTGATTCTTTCACAAGCTGAATCGTAAAACAAAAGGTATCACTGGTTAAACATTCTACAAAATAATTTCATACATGTTAATAGAGTTTCCTTCTAAAATTTGTTGATGTGTTTCGCCACATGTCCGGACGAGTAGCTTCCACACAAATTTACACCGACCCGAATTCCATCGTGGCCACAATGGAAGTCTGATTTTAGTAGGTTAATTAACCTTATTCCAATTTAATCCAAATCAACATCTTAATTCAACCAGTAAACAACCTTCCCTTAAGCATAACATACCCCTGTGCCACGTACAGATGGTCTGCTGGGACCTGCAAGGTGTCTCACCTGCGGGACGGCAGCTACAAAAAATATAGATGACATCTGAGAATCCTGCAGAGCTGTGACTACTTGCAAGTCCATTTAGTTCCAGTGATATGTGAAATTGAAGGTCAGTAGTTGGTGTGCAAGAGAATTGAGGACTGTAGTTGAAGAAAGGACAAAGAGTTGAAGGTTTTGTGAAAAACGTAAAAGTTGAGCAGCTTGAAATAGGTTATAAAACCAATGGTAATTTAACAAGAAGTTGTTTGGTAGAGATGTTGTATATAGAAAATAGGTAATCAGGAATACGAATGATAAACCATGTAACTTGTTAATGCAGAATTTGATGGTGATCCAGTGGGTAAGAGCTAGTTTGGAAAAACTTTTTTTTGTCGTGGAGATGCCTTTGTGACGAGACCATTCTAGTTCTTCCTGTTGTTCTCAGCTTTAGGCTGGAATAATTTCAGTTAATCCAATCCTGTATTCCAAGAACAAAGGATCTAGGAATGAAAAGGGTCCATTTAAGTCTGATCAGACAATTGCCAGATACGTACTTATTCCATTTCCCTATCTCATTATGTACCATTTTAATTCCATTTAGAAATAACTCTAAATGTTTCTTCCTACTACACATTTATGCAACTCTTTTCAAATTCGTTTTAATCTAAGGATAAGGGGTAAGCCATTTAGGACCAAGATGAGGAGAAACTTCTTCACCCAGAGAGTGGTGAACCTGTGGAATTCTCTACCACAGAAAGTTGTTGAGGCCAATTCACTAAATATATTAAAAAAGGAGTTAGATGTAATCCTTACTACTAGGGGGATCAAGGGGTATGGCGAGAATGCAGGAATGGGGTACTGAAGTTGCATGTTCAGCCATGAACCTATTGAATGGCGGTGCAGGCTCGAAGGGCCGAATGGCCTACCCATGCACCTATTTTCTATGTTTCTATGTTGTTACAGCCGACTGATCGCAACAACATTTAATCAACATAAACAAACAATATAAAAAGTAAAATAATTACAACGAATAGAATTAAACCTTCCACCAATGAAGTTCCGATTGAACCTAGCCATTCAGTGGCTCCACTCCACAAAGTGAATGATGGGGGTTGCTCAAGTTTTTCTACCTCCTTTTGGATATGCTCTGCTAAGTGGGTAATTTCTTCGGAGCTATGTGATATATGTACAACACTCAGTTCCGAGTAGGGCACAAGTACCTCCCTTTTCAGCCAGGATGTAGTCAAGGGCCAATCTATTCTGTAGGGCTACTGTGCGGATTGCTACCTTTTCTGCATTGATTTTAACTCGGGTCTCTGAGGTATCATTGGCTACCCGATCCACAAAGGATGCCATGTTAATGGATTCCCTTGCCAGTCTGGCGGTCCCATACCTGGGGATCAGAATGGCAAAGAACCTCTCTGTTTCTATGATAGCTCTCTTAGGACGGTGTAAATGTTACGACAGTGACTCTATATGATACATATGGCACAATATAGGCTAAATAGCAGGATCCCGTCCAATTCTGGGCAGCCAAGGGTAGGCCTTGTGGCCACACACCCAATAGGTGCCATTATAGGCAATGAATGTTAGCTGTTTCTTTGTCAGCAACACACCAGGGCCTGTCCAGGCTTTTCCATCTGTTTTATTCAGAATCCTCGTTACGTTAAAAATTCCCACATCAGCCCAGTTTGGACGGTTCCGTGGCTTGATTATATTATAATTCCGGGAGCAGTTACTATACCCCATATTTTGGCCTCCTTTGATGTTTCTAATCAGACAGACCGATTTCCCCCAGTCTTCCTATTCCCGTTGTATTAGTGATAACAAAAAATGGGGGCCGTTTGGAATTATTGTACCACGGTTGGTATCCCCCTTCAAAGGTAGTCAGATTGTAACCTGCTGACTTCCATTTACGTGCTCAGTTTTCCATATCCTGAAACGGATTGCCTGTTTTGTTTTGATTAATTATCCACTCAGCCATTTCCGAGATATTCAAGAGAACTGGCCTCAAGGGAATCCCTCCCTTTGAGTGAATAGGAATTTGCGCATACACCCGACAACTAGAAATGTTACCTTGTTTGGCATAAATGTATGACCTGTATAAAAAGGTATTTACATGTAATTCCCTTGCTACCCTACTATTTCCCTTTGGTGCAGAGGGTCGGCTAGTAAGAAGTAGGCAAATGCCTAGAATACCTACAGTCAGTAATACAGTAAATTTATACATTTTGGCAAAAAGTAATTGTTCTTATTAGATTTAAGCTTCAGTTATGGGTGCTTGTTTAACGTGTGAAGCGTGGATCCAGGCTTTCTTTCCTTGGACTTTAACAGCTGCCTGGGTGGTCAATAACACTTAGTAAGGTCCCTCCCACTTGGCACCCAAAGGTTCTTTATGCAACTTTTTCACATACACCCAGACTCCCGGGATGATGTTATGTCCTCCTTCGGGTGGATTACCCCAAGCTGCCGAAACCCGTCGGGAAACAGAACTAATAGCATTGATTAGGTTCTGACATTATGATAACAAAGTGTCACTCATTAAGAGAACATCAGCTTTCCGTAAATCGATAGTTCCTGGCAGCGACATGGGTCTTCCTGTTAGAATTTCAAATGGGCTTAGACCTGTAGTTCTGTTTGGGATTGCCCTAATACTACATAGCACTATTGGTAGTGCCTGGGGCCATGGTGTTCCTTCTTGGTGATATTTGGCAAGCCGTTGTTTCAGAGTTCGATTCATTCGCTCTACTTGTCCTGATGATTGTGGATGATAAGGACAGTGTAAATCCCACGTAATGTTCAGTAACCTACAGACTTCTTGGCAGACAGCACCTGTGAAGTGTGTTCCCTGATCTGAGTCAATGCTACTCGGGACTCCCCATCGGGGAATGTAATCCTTACACAAGACCTTTGCAGTGTGATTGGCTGTGGCTCTTTTAGTTGGGATAGCTTCTACCCATCTAGAGAATCTGTCGACCATACAAGAATGTTAGTGTATCCTTGGCATGAAGGAAGAAATATATAATCAACCTGCAGATGCTGGAATGGTCCGACAGGGGCAGGGGGCCTCAGTTGGGGTATTACCGTGATGGGTCCAGAATTATTTTTCTGGCAGACCACACAGCGGTCTGCTACCAGCTGGGCATGTTTTTTAAATCCCCGACCCCACCAGCTTTTCTGGAACCATGCTGTCATCTGTTGTGAGGCCAAATGTCCCCACGAGTGGATCTGTTGGGCTAAAAAAGGCATAAGCGCGTGTGGCGCGACTGGCTTTTCAGTAACTCTTTGTTTCCAGACGCCATCTTCACATAGCTTAATTCCTGCCTCAATCCATGTCCATTTTTCCTCTCGGGAGCACTCGCCTTGCATTGTTTGAAGGTCTTGTGTCAGAGTCCTGAGTCCTTTCAATCTGCACATCTGTGTTGGTTCTTCTGGGGGAAAGCCCTGTGAGGCGGCATCTTTAGCTGCCTGGTCGGCTAGGGCATTTCCCGGTGCTTCCGTGGTATTTTCCTTGGTATGGGCCTTACACTTCAGGATGGACACTTCCTGATGTAATTGTATGGCCTCGAGTAAGTCTTGGACTTCTTTTCCATTTCGGATAGGTGTACCAGCAGCAGTGAGGAATCCTCTTTTCCGCCATAACAGACCAAAGTCGTGAGTGACTCCAAAAGCATAACGCGAATCTGTGTAGACATTAGCTGTCTGTCGTTCTGCTATTCGACATGCTTCTGACAGGGCCCGTAACTCGGCCTGTTGTGCTGACGTTCCTGAGGGTAAACATCCTTTTGCCACTACCTCATATAAGGTAACTGCCCATCCTGCTTTTCTGGTACCATTGTCAACAAAGGAGGAACCATCTGTAAACAGGATGAGGTCTGGGTTGTGCAGAGGCTGCTCTGCTGCTAAGGCTGCTTCTTCTGTTTCTTTTAAAATCTCCATGCAGTCATGCTCTTCACATTCTCCCCCCTCTTGCTCCCTCGATTCTGACATAAGGAGCATAGTTGCAGGATTAACCGGGCTGGCCCGGACGATATGGAGATTAGGAGCTTCCAAAACTGCTGTCCAGCGGGTTCATCTAGCTGCCTTCACCTGAGGCATTCTATTCATAGACAGCAAAGCGTGTACGGTGTGGGGACACTTGACCATCAGCTTTTGGTTGAGGACTAGACCCGCAGTGATCATTACCGCTCGACACGTAGCTTCCTGGAATTCTTTGAGGATATAACGAGCATGGTGGATAGAGGTGTACCAATGGATGTGGTGTATTTAGATTTCCAAAAGGCATTCGATAAGGTGCCACACAAAAGATTACTGCAGAAGATAAAGGTACGCGGAGTCAGAGGAAATGTATTAGCATGGATAGAGAATTGGCTGGCGAACAGAAGGCAGAGAGTCGGGATAAATGGGTCCTTTTCCGGTTGGAAATCAGTGTTTAGTGGTGTGCCACAGGGATCAGTGCTGGGACCACAACTGTTTACAATATACATAGATGACCTAGAAGAGGGGACAGAGTGTAGTGCAACAGAATTTGCAGATGACACTAAGATTAGTGGGAAAGCGGGTTGTTTAAAGGACTCAGAGAGGCTGCAAGGAGATTTGGATAGGTTAAGCGAATGGGCTAAGGTTTGGCAGATGGAATACAATGTCGGAAAGTGTGAGGTCATCCACCTTGGGAAAAAAAAACAGTAAAATAGAATATTATTTGAATGTGGAGAAATTACAACATGCTGTGGTGCAGAGGGACCTGGGGGTCCTTGTGCATGAATCCCAAAAGGCTAGTTTGCAGGTGCAGCAGGTAATCAGGAAGGCAAATGGAATGTTGGCCTTCATTGCGAGAGGGATGGAGTACAAAAGCAGGGAGGTCTTGCTGCAACTGTATAAGGTATTGGTGAGGCCGCACCTGGAGTACTGCGTGCAGTTTTGGTCACCTTACTTAAGGAAGGATATACTAGCTTTGGAAGGGGTACAGAGACGATTCACTCGGCTGATTCCAGAAATGAGGGGGTTACCTTATGATGATAGATTGAGTAGACTGGGTCTTTACTCCTTGGAGTTCAGAAGGATGAGGGGTGATCTTATAGAAACATTTAAAATAATGAAAGGGATAGACAAGATAGAGGCAGAGAGGTTGTTTCCATTGGTAGGGGAGACTAGAACTAGGGGGCACAGCCTCAAAATACGGAGGAGCCAATTTAAAACCGAGTTGAGAAAGAATTTCTTCTCCCAGAGGGTTGTGAATCTGTGGAATTCTCTGCCCAAGGAAGCAGTTGAGGCTAGCTCATTGAATGTTTTCAAGTAAAAGGTAGATAGATTTTTAACCAATAAGGGAATTAAGGGTTACAGGGAGAGGGTGGGTAAGTGGAGCTGAGTCCACGACCAGATCAGCCATGATCTTATTGAATGGCGGAGCAGGCTCGAGGGGCTAGATGGCCTACTCCTGTTCCTAATTCTTATGTTCTTATGTTCTTATGTTCCATGGCCCTTAGGCAACTTCCCCATCCGAGGGCTACCGCATTCAGTTTTGCCGAATAATAGCCAATAGGTCTTTGCCGATCCCCATGTTCTTGTGTCAGTATAGCTGTCATATATCCTTCTTTCTCATGGACAAACAGGGTAAATGGCTTACCACTGTCGGGGATTCCCAGAGCCGGTGCCGAACACAAAGCCTTTTTCAAACTCGTGCTGTTCCTTAGTGAGGGTGATGGCTTCTTTTGAGGCATGTTTCCCCTTTAAAATATCATTCAATGGCTGAGCAAGCTGTGTGAAGGAGTCAATCCAATTTCTGTTAAATTTACACAATCCCAAAAAAGACCTTAGTTCCTGAATAGTGGTGGGTTTTTTAGCAACCCGAATGGCTGCAGTTCTATCCTGGGTAAGTTCTCTCTTTCCTTGTGAAATCTTTTGTCCCAGGTATACAACCTCTTCTTGGGATATTTGTGCTTTGTCGATGCTGGCTTTATGTCCTTTCAGCCGAAGGTGGTCCAGCAAAGCTCGTAAATCTTGTTCATGCTGTTCTTCCGTGTTTGAAGCTAGCAGGATATCGTCTACATATTGGATGACTGTGGATGACAGGGGAGGTAATTCTCGCAAATGGCTTTGTAAAGCAATGTGGAATACCGTAGGACTGTTGTGGAAACCCTGCGGCAACCAAGTATGCTGTTGTCCTTGGACCGTGAAAGCAAACCACTGTCGAACCTCCGGTGCCAGAGGCACCGACCAAAATCCGTTGGCCATATCTATAACCGAGAAATATTTATGTTCCGGTTTGAGGGCATTAAAAATAGTGGAGGGTTCTGCGACCTAAGGAGCTTTTTGATCAATACACTGGTTAGCTTTCCTATAATCGACAGTCAAACGGCAAGTCTCATTAGATTTCTGTACCGGCCACACGGGGCTATTGGAGGAGCTATGCGTTTTAATAAACACCCCTTGTTTCTCCAATTGCTGAATAACCGGTAAGATTCCCGCGATGGCAGTTGGTCTGATGGGATACTGTTTAGTGCATGGAGGCTTTGTCCCAGTAAATGACGCAGGCTCCATCTGGAGTAGGCCACAATCGTTCTTATCTTTAGCCCATATCGGGTGTTCCTTCAATTCTTCTTTCTTCAAAGTTCTAATTGACCATGTCACCCGACCATCCTCGAAATGCAATGATGAATCTACTTGGATTAGAACGTCCATTCCCAAAAGGGGTTAATCTACTGGGCCTATCCAGACCGGCGTGGTTAGTTCATGTGGACCCAGCCCTATAAGTACTGGTGTTATCCTTTTAATTTCCATTTTATGGCCCCCAACTCCATAGGCTGTATGTGTCCTACCATCCAACGGCAAAAAGTCTCCATATTGTAGGGGTAAGCATGTTAATTCCGTCCCTGTGTTTAAAAGACAGTCCACATCCTTATCGCACACCCTCACAGTTATATATAGCCCATCTCCCCTTTGTTGTATTAGTGCAAGGAGGGGGGCCAGGGTGGGCTCTAATCGTTTTTTGCTATCCCAAGTAACTTCTTCTGTTGTTGTATTGTCAGTCGCTTAAATGCTTCTATGAGGTCATTATCTTGTGACAAGCCTGGCTTGTTGGCTGAATTGTATCCCTGGCTGCATCCTCTTCCCCGGCCGCGACTTGCTGTTTTGCCCTGCATGTCTTGGTCCAGTGACCTTCTTTTCCACAATAATGTCATTTTCCGGGTAATTTTCCTAATAACTGTTTATCGGAATCCTGGGATTTCCATCCCACAGCCTGCAGGGCTCAGACTTTAGCTCCCATATCCCGATCTAATTGGTTACATCGATCCACCAATGTTGCAAAGGTAGTTCCTCTACCTTCCCAGTCCGGTAACACTACCTTAAGCATTTTGGACAGTTCTGGCTTTAGACCTGCCACGAAAGCTGCTTTCAGGGGTCCAAACACTTGTTCATCCATTTCCTCATCCGTATTATTCATACCCGAATGTTCTAGCCACGTGCATCTAAACCGCTCATCATACTCCAGGACCTCCTCTGTTTCTTTCTGTTGGCAGGCTGCAATTTTTCCCCAGTCTTTTTTAGCTGGACTGAAGGCTTGCAGCCAGTGTTTAATCATCTCCCATCCTGCATCTAATTCTTGCTCATCCTGCCCCAAAGCTCCTTCTACTTGTCGTGCAATTTCCTTCCCTGTGTTTTTGGCACCATTATGGTCAAAATTTGTACTCCGTCCCAGGGCTGAAGTTGATATATATTTCTTAAGCGGTCCAATTGGTCCCACGTTTTCACTCCCCCTTTCTTTGGATTGGGCAATTCCTTGGACCATGTATCAATTTTCTCTGGGTCTGCCGGATCATGAAATAAGTATTCTGCATACACCCTTTTCCTCATTTTTTTTTTCCGCCCTCATCCGCAGTCTCTTCTGATCTGACTACAACTCGTCTTTTTTTAAACGGGGCAAAGCGCACCCCTAATTCTTCATCCTTCGACCCTGTATCGTCGGAGGATTCAGAATCTGTATCTATTCCTCGGTCGTGTCTTCGGGTTTGCGCTTTTAATTTATCCAAACATGGGTACCCTGGAAATTGACCGATACATTTTCCTTTTCCTATTACTGTCTCTTGACCTAATGATTTTCTCCATTCTTTAATTTCACCTTTGAGATCTTTAACTTCTGCTTCCGACTTTTCAAGTTCAAGTCTTTTCTGTCGCAGCTGTGCACAAACAGCTTGCAATTGCTCCTTTGTACTGGTCAGTTCTCTATCATGTTGGGAACGCATTATAATTTCATTCCGCTGTCGGATCTGTCCCATAATGGTTAGGGACTATTAGATTCGCTCTTTATTTTTCATACGGGTCGTTTTTCCCCAGACCCTTTTAATTTCGTCCAAGGACCATTGTCCTTTGAAGGTTTCGTACTTTTGTTCGATCTTAATACAGGTTTTAGATAAGTCGAATTGTTGCTCTATGTATTCTTTCAACTGTTCGAGGATTTCATCGATCGAAACCTCAGGTGGTGCCTGCCCGCCTTTAACAGTTGTAGGCAATTCTTTGCTCTCATCTCCTGCTGCCATAATACTTATTTCTTTACTGGGGTCTCGATTCATAGGCTTTCCAGCCGATCAGTGGGTCGGTGATGATTAATTAACTAACACACCGCCGAAGTTAGATGTCTATGTTACCTTGAGCCGACTACCAACCGGAGGGTTCGCAAACCAGAGGCTTTCGGAATCGCGTAGAAGGAGAGGCGAATTTAGACTTTTGACCGAGGACTTTTATAAAGAGGAGTCCTTACCTCAGTATGTAGGTCCGATGTCCAAAATTCAGTTTCTTCCCTCAGCGATCATGTTCGTGATGCCAAAATTGTTAGATCCCTTAATTTTCAATGAAATGCGAACTCCGGTTGTAGTTTTAATGTAATTTTATTCTGGCAGCAGCAACAAGCTTCTGGCTTTAAGCCAGGCCTTTGTCCTTCTGAGACCACATGGCCAAAATGGCTGTACTTATACCTGGCTCAGTTTACAGAAAAGAACGCGCCTTCTTTGACCTTATTAGCTCAATTGATATACTGTTACCCTTTAATTGGCTCGCTACCAAAGGTCCTAAAATGTCAAGTTGATTGATGACTTAATGCAATGTGGTCTGTGTTTTCTCAAAACTGCAGCCAGGTTGCAGAGCTTGAATTCTCTATCAATGCTGTAGGCCCTTTCGGCCTTGGACAAACTCCTGGACGCATAGGTGGCAGGTTGCAATGTTCCCGATTAGTTTGCTTGTTGTAACACACACCCGACCCCGTATGAAGACGCATCGCAAGCTAGCACTAAACGTTTACATGGGTTATACAGAACAAGTAGTTTGTTGGAACATAACAGATTTTTGGCTTTCTCAAAAGCAGCCTCTTGTGATTTCCCCCATACCCAGTCATCTCCCTTGCGTAGCAACACATGTAGGGGTTCTAGCAAGGTGCTTAACCCGGGTACGAAATTACCAAAATAATTGAGTCGTCCCAGGAACAACCGCTGCTCCGTCACATTCTGTGGTCTCGGCACATTCTTGATGGCCACCGTATTGGCGTCGGTGGGTCTGATGCCATCTGCCACAATTCTTCTCCCTAAGAACTTGACCTCTGGTGCCAGGAAAACACACTTTGAGCATTTCCACCTGAGTTCCACACGATCTAGCTGACTTAAAACCTCTTCCAGGTTCTTCAAGTGTTCGATGGTGTCCCGACCTGTGATCAATATGTCGTCCTGAAAAACCATGGTGCGCGGAACCGACTTTAGCGGACGCTCCATGTTCCTTAGAAAAATAGCCGCGGCCGATCGAATCCCAAACGGGCATTTATTATAGATGAACAGACCTTTGTGTGTGTTGATGCAGGTGAGGCCTTTCGAAGATTCCGCCAACTCCTGCGTCATGTAGGCCGAGGTCAGGTCCAAATTGGTGAACGTCTTTCCTCCTGCCAGGGTCATAAATAGGTCGTCTGCCTTGGATAGTGGGTACTGATCCTGCAGCGAAAAACGGTTAATCATTACTTTATAGTCCCCACAAATTCTGACCATGCCATCGCCCTTGTGGACCGGAACAATTGGACTGGCCCACTCGTTGAACTCCATTGGCACGATGATGCCTTCTCGCTACAGCCTGTCCAGCTCGATCTCCACTTTCTCTCGCATCAAATATGGCACCACCAGTGCCTTGTGGTGGATGGGTTGTGTACCTGGAACCAAGTGAATCTGCACCTTCGCCCCCGAGAAACTCCCGATGCCTAGCTCAAACGACAGAAACTTGCTCAGACGGACGAAAGCGCTCGGATGTCGTCGCAGTTCCAGCGGATTTTCCGCAGCCAGCTTCTGCCGAACAGTGTGGGCCCATCTCCTAGTACAATCCGTAGTGGTAGTTCATGCACTGCTCCACCATAAGAGACTTTTACTGCTGCGCTGCCAATTACAGGGATGAGCTCTTTGACGCAAGTTCTCAGCTTGATATGAATCGGGCTGAGCTTGGGCCTGTGTGCCTTGTTGCACCACAGCCTGTCGAAGGCCTTTTTGCTCATGATAGACTGACTTGCACCCGTGTCCAGTTCCATGGATACTGGAATTCCGTCCAATTCGACATTTAACATGATCGGTGGACATTTCATGGTGAAGGTGTGTACCCCGTACACTTCTGCATCCTCGGTTCGAGTCTCTAGTTCAGTTTGATCCGCCATGGATCGATCTTCTTCTGCCACGTGGTGGTTTGCAAGGTTTGCAGCTCGTCTGCACATTCGCTGGAGGTGTCCCATTGTTCCACAGCCTTTGCACACATAGTATTTGAAGCGGCATTGATGGGCTCGATGATCACCTCCACAGTGCCAACAAGGTATTAACTGCCTCGCATTAACGCTTGATGGCAGACTCTGGGTCATCTGAGGTCATGCAGCTACAGGCGTGTACATTTTGCCATATGCATTCCTGCCTGAAAACGACGTTACTTTGTGTACAGTACTTCCCAAAACCTCTTTATGCTGCGAAATTTGTTTGGTGTTATCGCTGGTGGACATAAATGCCTAGGCTATCGTTACGGCTTTGCTCAGGTTCGGTGTTTCAACAGTCAATAGTTTGCGAAGGATAACCTCATGGCCAATGCCAAGCACAAAAAAGTCTCTTAGCATTTGCTCCATGATCGAATTCGCAATGTCCTGCAAAACGCCTTAGGTCAGCGACGTAGCTCACCACTTCCTGGCTTTCAGACCGTTGACACGTGTAAAATCGATACCTTGCCATCAGCACGCTGTCCTTCGGATTTAGGTGCTCCCGGACCAGCGTACACAGTTCTTCATACGATTTGGTTGTGGTTTCATTGGAGCAAGAAGATTCTTGAGGCCATAGGTTGTTGCCTCGCAGACGGCGAGGAGGATCGCCCTTCGTTTGGCAGCATTCTCATCCCCTGCCTGCTTGTTGGCCACGAAGTATTAGTCGAGTCGCTCCTCGAAGGCCTCCCAATCATCCCCTTCTGAGAATTTCTCCAGGATACCAACAGTTCTCTGCATTTTCGCGTAATGGTTCGTTATCTCGTCGCCAGTTGTTAAGTTCATAATAAAGTAAGGTAACTGAGTACTGTAGACATGAGTTAGTGTGACCTTAGTTCCTTTATTCTAACTCCAGAGTGCTGGTACAGCATGGGAGGCCTGCTTATATACAGTGCTCCCAGGGGATGCTGCGATCCCTTGGGACTCCAGCAGGTATGTCCTCTGGTGGCGGTTTGATACTGGTTACATAGGGTTGCATACATAACAGGTTCCCGCTTGGCTTGCGTCTAAATTGCAGCAGCGGAGCAGGAGAAGGCCCTGAGGTTAAGGGTCATTGTCGGGCAGCGATCGTCCTGTCATCAGCCTCTTATCATCACCTCAAGGATTGTTTGTAGTGCTAGCAACACAGAACATTACATCGGATATACGGCACATTATCCTGTTGGGAATTCCCGTGTGATATCGGCTGAGTGCTGATTTTAATGCCAGGCGGTATGTGCCACCTCAAACTGCAAAATTCAGTTTTACCGCCCAAAGATGAGGGAGCAGCGCTAACAGTGGCATTGCACACTCCTCCTCAGGCACCAACAGAGCGGCATCTCAGAATCTCCTCACGGCCGGCTGCTGGATTGCAAGATGAAAAAAATGAAAAAAGCTTTCCGACACTTGCCCTTCCCCACTGGTCCCATTAATACCTCAGTGCTAAAAAAAATAAACATAACCACTTACCTTGACCCCTGGACGCTCCCGTCCCAGGATCCCTGATGTCCGGCCACCTTTCTCAGGCTGTACGGATGCCTGCCGATAAGGGGGGCAAGGATTCACCACCCTGTGTGTTATGTATGTAAACATTACCAATGTGTAAGACTTGCCACCAGGGGGCGCACCTGTGGGAGACCCAAGGGTCACCTACACACCCTGGGCAAGCAGGTATAAAAGACAGTCCACCATGCTGCTTCCTCACTCTGGAACTACATTAAAGAGACCAAGGTCACAGCAGTTTGAGCTTACAATATACTTGTGGAGTTGTACTGAACATAACAATTGGCGACGAGTAACAGATCACGAACTTTCACATGGTTATGGCTGCCATTGGTATCCTTGAGAGATTTGTTGAGGGTGATGATTGGGAAGCCTTCGTTGAGCGTCTTGACCTTGAGCGTCGTGGCCAACGAGCTGGAAAAGGAAGCGCAGGGCGATTCTCCTCACCGTTTGCGGGTCCACGATATATGACCTCATCAAAAATCTGCTAGCACCGACGAAACCAATGGAGAAGACATATAAAGAGTTGTGCACGCTGAAGGAGAGCATCTTAATGGCCAGGTATCGCTTTTATATGCATCATCGCTCCGAGGGCCAGGACGTGGCGAGCTATGTCGCCGACCTAAGACGCCTTGCGGGACCGTGCGTATTTGCTGGATTTTTAGGGTTCTGTTGCGGGACTTTTTCCGTGCTTGGAATCGGCCACGTGGTCTTTCTTTGCAAACTGCTGTCTGCCAAATCCCTAGATCTGAGCAAGGTCATCACGATAGCCCAGGCTTTTATGTCCACGAACGATAACACTGAACAGATATCATTGCAGCATCGAAACTCACCGGCAAGTAACATGCATTAAATAATGCGTTCAGCAGACAGAACTGTACATGGCAGGAACGACACGCCCGCAGAGGCCAGACCTAGGATGACTCAGAGTCCGCCGTGGGGCGTGAATGCGAATTCATTAACAGCGTGTTGGCACTGCGGGGGTAATCATTGAGCCCATCAATGTCGATTCAAGCACTCGTGTGCAAGGGCTGTGGAACAATGGGGCACCTCCAGCGAATGTGCAGACGTGTTGCAGCTCACCACGTGGCAGAGTCGGCAGAAGATGATCCATCCAGCGCGGATCATGCTGAATGAGTAAGAGAGGCAACTCAACCAGAGGTTAAAGAGGCAGTGTATGGGGTACACATCTTTAGCACCAAAGCCCTCCGACAATGTTAAAAGTCAAATTAAACGGCATTCCAGTTTCCACAGGGGAGAGTCAGTCAATTATGAGCCAGAAGGCTTTTGTGAATCTGTGAGGCAACAAGGCACAAAGGCCAAAACTAAGCCCGATCCACACCAAGCTGCGCACCTACACCAAAGAGCTCAAACCAGTCATTGGCAGTGCGGCAGTGAAGGTATCATACGATGGAGCTGTGCATGATTTACCACTATGGATTCTACCAGGCGATGGCCCAACGCTGTTCAACAGAAACTGGCTAGGAAAGATCCGATGGAACTGGGACGACATAAAGCACTGTCTTCGGTGGATGACGCCTCATGCGCCCAAGTGCTAAACAAATTCCTGTCGTTATTTGAGCCAGGCATTGGTAACTTCACAGGCACCAAAGTACAGATCCATCTAGTCCCTAATGCACGACCCGTTCATCACAAGGCCCGAGCAGTTCCATGCATGATGCGAGAGAAAGTCGAGATCGAGCTGGACAGACTTCAACGAGAGGGGATCATATCGCCAGTCGAGTTCAATGAGTGGGCCAGTCCAATTGTTCCGATGTTGAAAAGCGACGGGACGGTCAGAATCTGCGGCGACTACAAGGTAACGATCAACCGAGTCTCGTTACAGGACCAGTGCCCACTACCCAAAGCAGATGAACTGTTTGCAACGCTAGCAGGGGCGAAGTCGTTCACCAAGCTGGATCTAACCTCCGCTTACATGACACAGGAGCTGGCTGAACCTTCGAAAAATTGACGTGCATCAACACGCACAGAGGACCGTTCATATACCACAGATGCCCCTTTGGGATTCGCTCGGCTGCGGCCATCTTCTAGAGGAACATGTATAGAGTCTGCTGAAAGCGGTTCTGCACACCATGGTGTTTCAAGAAGACATCTTGATCACTGGCCGCAACACCACCAAACACCTGCACAACCTGGAAGAGGTTCTCAAGCGACTGGACAGAGTGGGACTCAGGCTGAAATGCTCTAAGTGTGTTTTCCTGGTGCCAGAGGTAGAATTTTTGGGGAGAAAGATTGCGGCAGACGGCATCAGACCCACGGACTCAAAGACAGAGGTCATCAATAATGCACCCAGACCACAGAATGTGATGGAGCTGCATTTGTTCCTCGGACTCCTCAACTATTTTGGAAACTTTCTACCGGGGTTGAGCACTTTGCTTGACCTATTGCATTTATTGCTACGTAAGGGTGACGACTGTGTTTGGGGTAAAGCTCAAGAGACAGCCAGAAACCTGCTATGTTCTAACAAGTTACTTGTATTGTATGACCCGTGTAAACATTTAGTACTAGCTTGTGATGCATCTTTGTACGGGGTCAGTTGTGTGTTACAGCAAGCCAATGTCTCAGGTTGCATATGCGTCCAGAAGCTTACCTAAAGCTAAAAGAGCCTACAGTATGGTTGATAAAGAAGCATTAGCATGCGTATACGGGGTTAAGAAAATGCACCAATACCTACTTGAACACCGTTCATTTCATTGTTCTCAGAAAGCAAAGGTGTTAACACCAAACCAATGCTTCGTCCCGCATCCAAAGATGGGCACGGACGTTATCTGCGTAAGATTATGTAATCCGCCACAGACCAGGCACTGAGAGCTGTGCGGATGCTCTCAGTTGGCTATCATTGCCCACCACCGGGGGGAAATGGCGCAACCTGCAGACTTGCTTTTTGTAATGGATGCTTTTGAGAGCGAGGGGTCTCCCGTCATGGCTCGCTAGATCAGGACCTGGACTAGTCAGGACCCGGTGCTATCACTAGTAAAAGGCTGCGTCCTCAATGGGAGCTGGTTGGCGGTTCCAGGGGAAATCAAGACGAAATTAAGCCGTTCTACTGCGCAAGGATGAATTGTCCATCCATTCGGATAGTCTCCTATGGGGGAATCGTGTAATTTTGCCAAAAAAAGGCAGGGAAACGTTCATATGCGACCTTCATAGTACCCACCCAGGCATAGTCACGATGAAGACTATCGGCAGGTCGCACGTTTGGTGGCCCGGCATTGACTCGGAATTGGAGTCATGCGTACACCAATGTAACACTTGCTCACAATTGAGCAATGCACCAAGGGAGGCCCCACTGAGTCTGTGATCATGGCCCTCCAAACCGTGGTCCAGGGTCCACGTAGATTTCGCTAGCCCCTTTCTTGGAAAGATGTTCCTACTAGCCGTTGACGCTTACTCTAAATGGATTGAATGTATTAGAATGTCGTCATGTACGTCCACTGCCACCATTGAAAACCTCCGGGCCATGTTCGCCATCCATGGTTTGCCCGATGTCCTTGTTCGGAATTCAACGAGTTTATAACCCACAATGGCATCAAGCATGTCAGGTTTGCGCTGTTTAAGCCCGCATTCAACGGTCAAGCGGAACGGGCAGTCCAAACCATCAAGCAGAGCTTGAAACGTGTGACGGATGGTTCCCTGCAGACCCGGTTATCTCGGATTCTGCTCGGCTACTACACACGATCCCACTCGCCTACAGGGGTTCCCCCTGTAGAATTGCTAATGAAGAGAGTGCTCAAAACCAGGCTCTCCTTAGTCCGCCCGGATTTCAATGATCATGTAGAAACCCCGCGTCACCAGCATAACATGTACCACTATCGCGGGGCTGTATCGCGTGACATTGAGGTTAATGACCCTGTGATTGTTCTTAATTATGGTCATGGTCCCAAATGGGTTGCTGGCACTGTGTTAGCCAAGGAGGGGAAGAGAGTGACTGTTGTCAAACTTTTGAATGAACAAATGTGCAGAAAGCACTTGGATCAGGCCAAACTGCGGTTCACTGACATCCAAGAACAGTTTGAAGAGGACATTACCATCGTTGATCCACCTACACACACCCAACCAGCAATCGACCTCGTGGTCAACCACGAGGATGAACCCACCATGTCCGACAGTCCGATCAGACCAGCCACACCGCAGTGTAGCAATGATCCGACCGACTCACCCATGCCAGGGCTTCAACTCAGGCGATCAACCCGGGAACGCAGAGCCCTGGATCACCTCAACTTGTATCTAAGACTTTGCGGGGGGGGATGGACGATGTTATGTATGTAAACATTACTAATGTGTAAGACTTGCCACCAGGGGGCGCACCTGTGGGAGACCCAAAGGTCACCTGCACACCCTGTGCAAGCAGGTATAAAAGGCAGTCTACCATGCTGCTTCCTCACTCTGGAGTTACAATAAAGAGACCAAGGTCACAACAGTTTTAGCTTACAATACAGTCTTGTGGAGTTATTCTGAACATAACACTCTGAGTGAAGAAGTTTCTCCTCATCTCAGTCCTAAATGGCCGACCCCATTATTCGGAGACTGTGACCCTTGGTCCTAGACTGCCCAGCCAGAGGAAAAAGTGAAAAGCTTCACCTAATTTAAAAAGGAGATACATTTTAAATTAGCTCACATGAGCAACTTTGCACACAAAACTTTATTTTATTAACGTTGCAGAAAATGAGGGGGCTTTCCCTTGTAGCCGCTGATTTGCAATAAGTCTAGACCAACGGGCTTTGCCCTCTTTAATATTCCTCTAGTTCTGCCGGCTGCTCGACAGCCTCCCGTAGAGTGAATCCATCATCGATTGCGTAGAGCACCTTCTCCACCTGTTCAATCAGCACATTGTTCTCCTGCTGGTTCTCCTGGCAGATCACCTCGATGCTCCTCATCTTCCCGAAGTAGAAGTCACGTTCCTTTTCCAGCTCCACCAGGTCCACCTTCAGGTTCTTCACCTGCTCGGCCAGTTCGGCCACTTGCGTGTCGCCGTTCCCCGCCATGCTGGACTTTTCCGGGGCTGCCACCGGGCCCTTGTGGGCCGTGCCGGGCGCCGCCGCCGCCCCGCCACCGCCACTGCCCTTCGCCGCTGACTTGGAGCGCAGTAGGTAGGTGCCGGACGATGACGACCGGAGGGCCTTCTTGTCCAGGCTGTTGCTGCTCGGGCCGGTGGCAGCACTCAGCGTGCTGAGGGTCTTTTTGGGCTTGTTGAAGACCTGATGGGAGCCGGGCAGCGGGCCCGCTTCCTGTCCCTGGCGAGCAGACACGGGGTTGTAGGCCTTGCCGTCGTAGTTGGCGTCGTGGAACCGCCGGAACCACTGCAGGAACTCGAAGTTGTCCTGGAACCTGCCCTTCATCAGCCTGTCCACCGCGATGATCTTGTCCACGTCCATCTTCTTGAAGGCTGCCTGCAGCAGCTTGAAGTTCTGGATGTACTCGTGCTCCAGCTTGGCCGGAAACTTCACCTTCTTCAGGACAATGGAGCCGGGGAACAGCATGTCCATGAACTGGCAGTAGGCCGCACCCGAGCACAACTGCTCAATCTTGGTGTAGTTCAACTGAAGAGAGTCGTTGACCCACGCCAACATGTCGTGTCGACTCAGGTTGTCGCTGGTCGAAGATGTAAAGTAAACATTGACTGCCATTTGATTGTTTCGGGGTTTTCACACAGCTATTCACCTCCCCTCAGCTTTTATTCTTTCCCCCTTGCTGCCTTTTTGTTTTCTCTACAAGTGTGGTTGCAACTTACTTCTCACAGTGACCTAATCATTATGTCATAATAAGGATAATTGAATGTTACTGAGCACTGTCCAGCAATGGTGCTTAGAAATGGGTATTTTTTTTTAAAACACCTAGCTTCATTCATTTCATTCAAGGACAACAATAACAACTTACCATTTATATAGCGCCTTTAACATGGTAAAACGTCCCAATGCGCTCCACAGGAGCGTTGCCAAACAAAATTTGACACCGAGGAGCCACATAAAAAGATATTAGGACAGGGGACCAACACCTCGGTCAAAGAGGTAGGTTTTAAGGAGCGCGTCCTCACGATGAAATGGTTGATTATCATGGTGTGGGGGGATGTCCCAGCTTGGATTGCCAGTCTGTGTTGTGTCAGCGGAGAAGGCAAGAGAAGTGCTAGAAATGACCTCTGAGCCCTTGGGTCAAGGAGGTGAGAAACATCAGAGAGGTTTCCACTTCCACTCGCTAGTTAACCCTTGTCCTGCAGCTGCTGCTTCATTGCCTCTTCTCAGAGCTTAATAAGAACGTAAGAAATAGGAGCAGGAGTAGGCACACAGCCCCTCGAGCCTGCTCCGCCATTCAATAAGGTCATGGCTGATCATCGACCTCAACTTCACTTTCCTGCCCGATCTCCATATCCCTTGATTCTCCAAACATCTATCTGTCTCAGCCTTGAATATACTCAACGAGTGAGCATTCACAGCCCTCTGGAGCAGAGATTTCCAAAGATTCACCACTCTCTAAGTGAAGAAATTCCTCCTCATCTCTGTCTTAAATGGCCGACCTCTTATCCTGAATGTGCCCCCTAGTTCTAGGCAGTCCACACTTCATCCCTTGACGTGGACCCCGGAAATTCAGCACCTACAATTTTTCTAAAGCCGAAATATCTCGGAACGAGAACGAGCGAGTAAGGTACCTGCCACAACGCCAGCAGGCTTCAGATGCTCCGTAGCCACTAGCGTATAGTTCTCAAAGCATTACCATTCCTGGTGCCAAGAGCCAAGACTGCCAATACAGAGTCCCCCAGAATGAGGGGCTGGATTTTTGTCCGAATCTCCTGGGCATCAAGCACCAGTGATGGAGTGAAAATTAGGAAATCTGATTCCAATACCCTTATTGAACCCGCCAGAGTTACCTTCCATTGAAGGGTTCTGTAGCAGATGGGACATCCTCCCCACCCAATTGTCCTCTATGTGCTCCGCCCAAGCGATGTTCATGGCAAAAGGCGGGAAAGATGAACATCTTTTAGGGAAACACAGTTCAGCAGGGAATGTGCTGAACCCCAATGAATGGAGCTGACCATTAGACCACAGAAGGAAGTCTATGTCATTGGTCCGTGGAGCCTTTAACTGTGTCAATGTGTGCTATCTGATCATTATTAACAGCTGGATGAATTGACACCAAGATTTCGAATGATAACATTCCAAACACTGGAGGTGTCACAATTGACTGGCAATGTTCCATGTTTCAGATTTTGTGTGTGCATCAGCTGTGACTGAGAGCCTTATCCACCCGGGCATCACTCTGGACACCCGTCTGGGACCTTCCCAATGCTAGAATCAACAAAGGAATGCACCTCTTCCCCCTCCCCTCCCCCGCTTCCGTTTCCCCTCCCCCCTCCCTTTCCCCTCCCCCCCTCCCTTTCCCCTCCCCCCCCTCCCTTTCCCCTCCACTCCCTTCCCCCCCGCCCGAAACAGGCAGCTGGCGAAAGGCAAATAGGCCGTCTCTACATTTGTTGAATACTTGATAACTTTTCAGGGAGGCAAAAGTATTGCCAGGCGAAAAATATTTGCTGCTTCCGGGAACTTTGGCTTTAGTGCTCTAAGAGGAAAGTTGGGAGCTAAATCAAGCATTACCACTTCCCTTAGAGCAGTGAAGGGAGTGAGAGGGGCGGTATCGGCAGAGCACTGAGCAATGTTCAGGGTGGCACTGCTATCTGTACAGGCTCCTTCCCTCCCTTCCACGGAAGGGCCAATGCTGGGGTGATTGAATCTTCAGGCTGTGTGTGTTGGGCCCTGGTACCTGCGCTACGAGCATAGCAGCCCCAAGCAGGGCGCAGAACTAAGCAATCGCGGAGGCAAACAAAATCAGGAGGCACCAGAATGGGGAGATAAATAGATTTTGCCCTAGCTGACCACCACTGCCTTTAATTCGCGCTCCCCGTGCGGCCGGCCAAGGTGACCATGCCTCCTGCAGCTGCCGTTGTTGACGCCCAGCGATGCTGCAGGGGGCGGGAGCGAATATCACATCTGGGGCGGTAACGGGGTGCTGCACACCGGATGACGTCACGGTCTACGGGGCGAGGTGGTAAGTGTTAGCGCCAGTGTAAAATCAGCAGTAAAGTTCACGTGATCGGTGATATCGCCATGCTCGGTCGGTAACCCCTCAGTGCCCCGTCACCGCTCCCACAGGTGCTAACGGAAGGCGATAACCAGGCCAATTTCTCCCCTGTCCTCTTGATTCCCCCACCAGAGGAAATGGTTTCTCTGTATCTATCTGACTGAATCCTTTTAACATTTTAAACACCTCGATCCGATCAGATCGCCCCTCAATCTTCGGTACTCAAGGCAATACAAGCCATGTTTATGCAAACGGTCCTCATGATTTAACCTGAGAACACCAGCGATGAAGTTGGTCTTCCCGCAATGTGGGACTGTTTGAAGATGTGTGAAAGAGCAAAAAGATTGTGCTTCCAACATGGCTCCTGTCAAGTTGCACCAGGTTAAAGGGAACCATGCTGGGTGTGCAAATGCTGCTTAACGTGCCTTGGCAATGCTCCTTCCCCAACCAAACTTTGTTCTCATTTATTTCCAGAGCCCGGGGAGATGTGAGACAGCATTGAACCGTGTGGCAAAGGTCCCCCACACAGTGAGGACTGTTGTTCAGTGAAAAAGGTTCCCCTCTGCCCAAACACTCACTATTCTACCCTGACCATGAGAAGGAAAACACTATAAATGAAGGAAAGGTTACCCCCCCCACTCCTCCCCGTCCTCCGACTATCCTATAACTGAATCAGAGGAATAGGCTTTTTCCCCCTAACTAAAGGGTAGCAATCCCTATCCAGTAACTAAATGAGTGGAAGACCATCTACCCTATAACTAAAGGGGAGGAAGATGCTCTGTCCGTTAATTAAAGGAAAGGTACCCCCCCTCTAGCCTAGAACTAAATCTAACCTAGAGCTAAATGTAGAGGGACGTGATCGGGGCCCAGGAAAAGCGTGAATTTGGGGCCAGGGGCCCAGGGGCAGCACGGGCCAACCCACACTGCGATATGTGTGCGCTCGAGGTCCGTGTTAATCCTTAGAACTGGACCAAGACCTAGTTCTGTCAAGCCCGTGTGGTGGCTGGTGTGCAACGATGACCACACGTTAAAAAAATCCATGCACAGACATCTTGCACCCTTCAGGATGTAGTTCGGGACCTGGAATATCAGGTCCTTCATTGAAACACCTGTGAACTTTTTAACGTGGAAGCAAGTCATCCTTGATTTGAGGGACTGCCTATGATGATGAGGAGAACTAAATGGGAGGAGTCGACCCCTTTTCTTACATTTAAGGAAAGGAAATAACATCTACCCTGGGTGGGGGGTGGGGAAGGAGACCCCTCTACTCTAATTACAATGGAAGAAGACTCTCCTACCACACTGTGGAGTTGTGTAATGATATCAATATTGTATTTGCTATAATTTTAGGTAGACAGGGTAGACGTGATTTTAAAATTAATTTCGCAAGCTGTATCATTCGGCAAATCCCATGGCTTCTGTGGCAGGGCCGCAATAGCCTTGGGAAGGGTTCTTGCCGCCTGCTCAGTTGAACAGGTTAAAATTGGTAACCTTCAGCTCCTGTTAGCTGCAGGGCGGGTAAGGAACCTGGAGCAGAGCAGGTCTCCAGTCATCCTGGTTTACCCTTACCACTGGATAAAGGCCTCGCTCTGTCAAGCCCGTGTGGTGGCTGGTGTGCAATGGTCACCACACGTTAAAAAAATCCATGCACAGGTATCTTCCACCCCTGGAGTTCAGGACTGGAATATCGGGTCCGCCACTGAAACATCAGTGAATTCATCCCTTTTGGTGTGGAAGCAAATCATCCTCGTTCGAGGGACCGCCAATGATGAAGGAACCTTTGCACTGGACATGTAGAATTAATATCGCCCCCAAGTCAATGTTTAACAATAGGTCAGTTAGGTGGTTGAAGAAAAGAGATATAAAGGGATATTGGGAGCAACATTGGCACAAGGGATTAGGATAATTGCTCATGCAGAGGATAAACCAACATGGGTTGGGCCGAATGTCCTGTTTCCATGTTGTAATTTCTATGCGAACACCTGACAATCTGAAACTTTCTTCACCAATAACAATTAACAACATCAATCCACTTTGGCCCATTGCGAACAAGTAGACATTGTGCCTTTAAGAGGAAGGCCAGATATGGCAGCCTTGTGGCTAAGATACTGGACTATCAAACCAGAAGTTGTGTATTAAAATCTTACCATGGAAAATTATGAAATTAAATTCAACAACAACTTGCATTTATATAGCGCCTTTAACGTAGTGAAACATCCCGAGGCGCTTCACAGGAGAATTATGAGACAAAAGATTTGTCACCGAGCCACATAAGGAGATATTAGGGCAGGTGACCCTTTGGTCAAAGAGGTAGGATTTAAGGAGCATCTTGAAGGAGGAAAGAGAGGTAGAGAGGTGGATAGGTTTAGGTAGGGAGTTCCAGAGCTTGGGGCCTAGGCAGCAGAAGGCATGGCCACCAGTGGTTGAGTGATTATAATCAGGGATGCTCAAGAGGGCAGAATTAGAGGAGCGCAGACATCTTGGGGGGTTGTGGGGCTGGAAGAGATTACAGAGATAGGGAGGGGCGAGGCCATGGAGGGATTTGTAAACAAGGATGTGAATTTTGAAATTGAGGTGTTGATTAACCGGGAGCCAATGTAGGTCAGTGAGCACAGGGGTGATGGGTGATCGGGACTTGGTGCGAGTTATTCACTACAAAATTCAATATCATGAGCTGGCAGCATGATAGTTTCTGGATTGTAAAAACCCAAATGTCTTTCCACTAGGGATGGGAATCTGCCATCCCTACCTGACCTGGCCCACAGTCCACACAATATGTCTGATTGTTCATGCCCACAGGGAAACTAGGGGGAGGTACGGGAAGGAGGTTATATACCCTCAAGAAAGTGAAGGCTCTGTGTATACTGCAAATAGTAAGATTCATAAAACATAGAAAATACGAGCAGTAGTAGGCCATTCGGCCCTTCGAGCCTGCACCACCATTCAATATGATCATGGCTGATCCTCTATCTCAACACCATATTCTCGCTTTTTCCCCATACCCTTTGATGCCTTTTGTGTCTAGAAATCTATCTATCTCCCTCTTAAATATATTGAGTGACTTGGCCTCCACAGCCTTCTGTGGCGAGAATTCCACAGGGTCACCACCCTCTGAGTGAAAACATTTCTCCTCATCTCGGTCCTAAAGTTCCTACCCCATATCCTGATGCTGTGACCCCTTGTTCTAGACTTCCCAGCCAGGGGAAACATCCTCCCCGGATCCAGTCTGTTCAACCCCGTCAGAATTTTATCTGTTTTAATGATTTTTAAATTATTTTTTTATTCACGTCTCAATACTGCACTACGCTCCTAATCTCAGGATTTAGCTGGCAATTATAATCTGAGCAAGATTGACTCTCTTCCCTTTCCACCTCTGCTGATCCTGTTGAGTGCGTTACAGCGTTGTGACACACTCTGGCCAACTGTTATTGACAGATGTTTAGTTGCTTTCTTTCTCAAAACTATTTCTTCACCAGAGACCAGCTCCGCCACCCTTGGCTCGAACTCTGCCAGGTATCCCATAATGCCTACCCGCACATCTCTCAGCCCTTCTCCCAGAGAACTTGATGCAAACTTCCCTCAATTCTCATCCTTGTTTACAAATCACTCCATGGCCTCGCCTCTCCCTATCTCTGTAAGCTTTTTCAGCCTCACAACCCTCCCAAGATGTCTGCGCTCCTCAAATTCTGCCCTCTTGAACATCCCACATTATAATTGCTCAATCATTGGTGGGTGTGCCTTCTGTTGCCTGGGCCCCAAGCTCTGGAACTCCCTCCCTAAACCTCTCTGCCTCTCTACCTCTCTTTCCTCCTTTAAGACGTTCCTTAAAACCTACCTCTTTGACCAAGCTTTTGGTCATCTGCCCTAATTTCGTCTTTTGTGGCTCGGTATCAAATTTATCTGTTTTATCTTGTTACACTGCTGTGATATGCCTTGGGACGTTTTACTACGTTAAAGGCGCTATATAAATAAAAGTTATTATTATTATTATAATAATCAGTGCTGCCCACCCACACATTGCTAGACCATCATTGACTCTGGATCGGTTCCTATTGAGTGGAGGGTAGCCAATGTAACACCACTTTTTAAAAAAGGAGGGAGAGAGAAAACAGGGAATTATAGACCGGTCAGCCTGACCTCAGTAGTGGGTAAAATGATGGAATCAATTATTAAGGATGTCATAGCAGCGCATTTGGAAAGAGGTGACATGATAGGTCCAAGTCAGCATGGATTTGTGAAAGGGAAATCATGCTTGACAAATCTTCTGGAATTTTTTGAGGATGTTTCCAGTAGAGTGGACAAGGGAGAACCAGTTGATGTGGTATATTTGGACTTTCAGAAGGCTTTCGACAAGGTCCCACACAAGAGATTAATGTGCAAAGTTAAAGCACATGGGATTGGGGGTAGTGTGCTGACTGAGAACTGATTGTCAGACAGGAAGCAAAGAGTAGAAGTAAATGGGTACTTTTCAGAATGGCAGGCAGTGACTAGTGGGGTACCGCAAGGTTCTGTGCTGGGGCCCCAGCTGTTTACACTGTACATTAATGATTTAGATGAGGGGATTAAATGTAGTATCTCCAAATGTGAGCTGCGAGGAGGATGCTATGAGGCTGCAGAGTGACTTGGATAGGTTAGGTGAGTGGGCAAATGCATGGCAGATGAAGTATAATGTGGATAAATGTGAGGTTATCCACTTTGGTGGTAAAAACGGAGAGACAGACTATTATCTGAATAGTGACAGATTAGGAAAAGGAGAGGTGCAACGAGACCTGGGTGTCATGGTACATCAGTCATTGAAGGTTGGCATGCAGGTACAGCAGGCGGTTAAGAAAGCAAATGGCATGTTGGCCTTCATAGCGAGGGGATTTGAGTACAGGGGCAGGGAGGTGTTGCTACAGTTGTACAGGGCCTTGGTGAGGCCACACCTGGAGTATTGTGTACAGTTTTGGTCTCCTAACTTGAGGAAGGACATTTTTGCTATTGAGGGAGTGCAGCAAAGGTTCACCAGACTGATTCCCGGGATGGCGGGACTGACCTATCAAGAAAGACTGGATCAACTGGGCTTGTATTCACTGGAGTTCAGAAGAATGAGAGGGGACCTCATAGAAACGTTTAAAATTCTGACGGGTTTAGACAGGTTAGATGCAGGAAGAATGTTCCCAATGTTGGGGAAGAAGAACCAGGGGTCACAGTCTAAGGATAAGGGGTAAGCCATTTAGGACCGAGATGAGGAGAAACTTCTTCACCCAGAGAGTGGTGAACCTGTGGAATTCTCTACCACAGAAAGTTGTTGAGGTCAATTCACTAAATATATTCAAAAAGGAGTTAGATGAAGTCCTTACTACTAGGGGGATCAAGGGGTATGGCGAGAAAGCAGGAATGGGGTACTGAAGTTGCATGTTCAGCCATGAACTCATTGAATGGTGGTGCAGGCTAGAAGAGCCGAATGGCCTACTCCTGCACCTATTTTCTATGTTTCTATGTTTCTATGTTTCTATGACACGCATGACACCTCGGTAAAATATGCACAAATTAATGTCATGGGTGTAATATAGAGCTCCCGCTAGTGGGCTACTGTGGTAATGCAACTCCTGATGTGTATAATAAAAGGATCATGTGACAAGGTCACATGACAAGTTCCTGTAGAGCCATCTTGTGTGTGTATGTTTGTGATGTTGTAAAGAATATTTCACAATGGGCACAAAATACATACTGGTTCCGATATCTACATACTATTCAGGCTTTTCTTTAATATAACCAGGTTTCACTAGAGCAAGTGGATTAATTGAGCAGATGGGCTGTAGTGAAAGACAATGGGGTCGAAATTCGTTTTTTTACGCTGCCTGTTGCCGCCGGAGAGGGTTGACTAACGGGCGGCTACGTCCTTACCGTGGGCGACGACCAGGTTCCTGGGCTGTTGGGGAATTTAGTTGGGCGGTGGGGGCGGTGACAAGACGTACCGCTGCGCACTCGGCCGCCACCCACGTTGTGATGTCATCGAGCGTGCAACGCGCCCTTACCGCCGCGGCTGGGAAATTCGATGAGTACGGTGGCGTTTGTTACAGCCTGGGAAAGGTGGTGGGACATCAGGGATCCCGGGGCGGGAGCGTCCAGGGGTCAAGGTAAGTGGCTATGTTTATTTTTTTTTTAGCATTTGAGGTATTAATGGGACAAGTGGGGAGGTGTGGGTGTGGGGGAGGGCAAGTGTCGGAAACTTAATTTTTTCATGTTTGTTTTAAGTCGCATGCCGGCAGCCGACCGTGGGGAAATTCGGCCGGCCTCCTGAGCTCCCGCGGATGAGTGTGCAGCACCACTTTTAGCACTGCTCTCTCATCTTTGGGCGTAAAAACTGAATGTTGCAGTTTGAGGCGGAACTCACCGCCTGCCGTTAAAATCAGCACTCAGCCGGTGTCACCGCCTCAAAAACGGCCGGACCGAATTTCGACCCCAATGGATGTGATATCGAAGCGGCGATAATACAAGAAAGTAACAGCGAGCGCTCAGAACAAGCTTTGCATCTCCGAAACACTTGAAGCCACGGCAAATCAGCATTGTGTGTGTGTGTGCGCGCAAGTAAATAAAACGCTGTGACAAATGAGGTATTGACAGAGCAAAGGGGTTAGCGACATTACACTTCCTGGGAACACAGATTTGATATGGCTGGTTGGCTGTCAGTTCACTTGTGGAAAGCTGTTGCTCAGTGCAGCTGCTGAGTGATAAACACCGCCCTCGACATTCACATCATCTCCCCAGAACGCCAATCGCATTAAATCTATTTGCCGTGGTGTCCACAGATGCGAGCGAGAGTAGAAAATA
Source organism: Pristiophorus japonicus (assembly GCF_044704955.1). Lineage (NCBI taxonomy): Eukaryota > Metazoa > Chordata > Chondrichthyes > Pristiophoridae > Pristiophorus > Pristiophorus japonicus. Next base: position 54,713,778 of record NC_091992.1, read on the forward strand.
CAAGTATTCCTCACCCACATCGCACAGGTTGTGGTGAGACGCCAGACTAAGTTCATGTTTGCTTTCCGAAGTACTAACTGCGGTCACTTTTAGTATTTCTATACACTGGCACACTGGCGGAATCGTAAGTGGGCAACGCTTTAACTCACAAGGTGCCAGTCATGGGCAAAGCACTGGTTTATGCAATGCAGTCCGGATTAAAATGTAGGATGGTGGGGGTGCCACCAGGTATACTGGATGTAGAATTGCTCTGCCACCTCTCAGACATATCAACTGCAGAAATTTTCGCAGCTGTGTAATTGCTGTAAGAATTATTACAGCGAGTGTACAGCACAGAAACAGGCCCAACCGGTCCGTGCCGGTGTTTATGCTCCACACGAGCCTCCTCCCATCCCTCTTCATCTCACCCTAGCAGCTATTCCCTTCTCACTCATGTGTTTATCCAGCTTCCCCTTAAATGCATCTAAACTATTCACCTCAACCGTTCTTTGTGGTAGTGAGTTCCACATTCTCACCACTCTCTGGGTAAAGAAGTTTCTCCTCAATTCCCTATTGGGTTTACTTAACATGACAGTGGATTCAGGCAGACATCGCACACCCACCTAAGATGCAATTAGTGTGTGGGGTGCCGAGCCGCCGAGCCACCCTGCCACTGAGGCTCATTGGACTATAAGCGAATTAAGTTTCAGTAGTCCAGTTCCTATGCGTTAGTCCACAATAGTACTAAAATGGTCACCTATCTATGGAAGGCCACAGGAGCATGGGGGGTGGGGGAGGGGGGGTGCGGAGGGAGATGGCACACAAGTGCAGGTTGGGCTACATTTGGCCCGAAGAAAGAAAGTCTTGCATTTATATCGCACCTTTCACAACCTTAGCGCATCTCAAAGTATTTTGCAGCCAATGAAGTTGCAATGTAGGAAACGCGGCAGCCAATGTGCTGTGACACTGGGTCCCACAAACAGCAATGTGATAATGGCCAGATAATCTATTTTGAGGGCTAAAGATTGGCCAGGAGACCAGGGAGAACTCTCTTGCTCTTTGAAATAGCACCATGGGATCGTTCATATCCATCCGAGAGGGTCAGTGGGGCCTCGGTTTAATATCTCATGAGGACACAGCAGAAATTAGGGTGAAGAACTTAGATTGGCAATCATGAGCAGTCTTCGCTCGAATTTCCGATATGGTCTCCTGGCAGGCGAGACTCCCTGCTGAGTGTGCAAAGTTAGATCAATACCCGCTGATCTCTAGTTTTGCTTGTTGGTTGATCATTTGTATAGTTGTATAGATGCCTCCTAGTTCTAGTTGTATAGATGCCTAGGTTAAGTAACCTGGTTACATCCATATTGCTGATCTGACCTGAGACATACCGTCTCATGTGCTTTTCTCCAATGAAACGAAATTTAGTAAAATCTGCAACAACTTGCAGTAGAACGACTTGCATTTATATAGCGTCTTTCATGACCTCAGTACGTCTCAAAAGGCTTTACAGCCAATTAAGTACTTTTGGAGTGTAGTCACTGTTGTAATGTAGGAAAGGCGGCAGCCAATTTTAGCACAGCAAGCTCCCACAAACAGCAACGTAATAATGTCTTGATAATCTGCTTTTCGACGCTGAATGAGAAATAAATATTGGTTAGGATTCTGGGAAGAACGCCCCTGCTCTTCTTCAAAATGGTGCCATGGGATGATTGACAGGAGTGGATCTTCAACTCACAACGTTCTGACTCAGAGGCAAGAGAGTGTGCTACCACGGAGACAGGTCTGATTTCTCGGGTGAATGCAGAGATTGAGAAGATCAACAACATAGCACATCTGAGAGGCAAGTTATTAATTTTACCTGGGGCCCAATTTGCAGGCATTTGGAAACGTGACAACATTTCACAAAGCTGTTCGCAAATGTTGCTTCTATTCCGTGTTCAGAATATTTGCCAATTCCTTGAGAAAGTAACTCTGCAACATTTTGTGAAACTTGTTATTTAGGTTCAATTGGCAACAACAACTTTTATTTATAAAACACCTTTAACGTAGTAAAACGTCCCAGGCGCTTCACAGCAGTGATATAGACAAAACAGATACATTTGACATCGAGCCACATAAGAAGAAAGGCTGAGTAATGAAATGACTCCAGCTCACTAAACCGCTGCTGGAGGGGTCCTGGCTGTATTAACCTTTGAAGACTGCAGCATAATGAACGTGTGAATGGAGTGCCCTGTTTCAGTTTCGAGGGGAAGCAGTGTTACTTAGCTTAGTACGCTGTGCAATGGAGTGTTCTGAAATGTGTTTGTGGCTGTGATACTCCCCATGCTGAGATCCTGGCCTCAGCTGGGCTCTCAAGTAAGCAAGACATGAAGCTAGAAATAAGTGGAAAAACAAGTCACCCAGGAGACCACCTTTTTGCTCCTTCAGAGCCGCAGGAACAGAAGCTCAGGAGAGAATCACCAGCCCAACCCTCTCTGCCTCCCTCAAGGGGTGAAATTGGTCTTGGATAGTGGCGTAACATGGGTGATAGCAAATCAACACCCCGTTTTACACCCTGTCCAAGCCAATGGAAAAGAACATCGAGGAGGCTAACATTTGCTGTCGATTTGCACCTCCTGTTAGTATCCCCATGGAGGGGGGCCAGAGGGAGATGTGCTAGCGGGTCGCAAGCGACTTTTCGCCCAGGCACGTGCCGCTGGCAACTTCCCTTAACTACCGCGGGGGTTTAGCAGTAGCGGTAACCGGTAGCGTCCTGCTCCACTGCACCAGCGATGACATCATCACCCCGGAGCAAACATTTGGGAGTGACCCCTGGAGCTGTGCCAGGCGATGCCAGCGCAGGAACTCCCGCCTCACGCTGTTACCGTCCCCAGACGGGACGCCATGCAATTTTCCCCCTCCCTCCGCCCCCCCCCTCAATGCCTGCCCCTTGTTTCCTCTGAGAGGCCCTTTCAATGTTCAAGGCATTATGTAAATGTTGCCCACCCTATTGTCAATGGCGCATGCCGTGGGATAATCTAAACATAAGAATAAGAACATAAGAAATAGGAGCAGGAGTAGGCCATACCGCCCCTCGAGCCTACTCCACCATTCAATAAGATCATGGCTGATCTGATCATGGACTCAGCTCCACTTCCCTGCCTGCTTCCCATTACCCCTTATCCCTTAAGAAACTGTCTATTTCTGTCTTAAATTTATTCAATGTTCCAACTTCCACAGCTCTCAGATCAGCACTGCTGAAGACTGGAGTCGGTTGCTCACCCTCTGGGGATGTCAGGAATAAGAAGAACTTGCATTTATATAGCGCTATTCACAACCACCCAATGTTCTTTACAGCCAATGAGGTACTTTTGGAGTGTAGTCACTGTTGCAGTGTGGGAAATGCGGCAGCCAATTTGTGCACAGCAAGCTTCCACAAACGGCAATGTGATAATGACCAGATCATCTTTTTTTAGTGAGGTTGATTGAGGGATAAATATTGGAGATGAATGGACCAGGGAATCCAGAAAGAGGGGATAAAATGAGCCCGAAATAGCCCTCAATCTCTGGAGAAAAGCTCTCCACAACATATATGTAATCAGTGACAAACACAATCACCTCTTGTTGGACTGGAATGCGGCAGTTATATTATCCGACTGTTCAGTTTGTTGGTAGTTAACATTTTCCAAACACACATTGCACCGAGTCTGAGGCTGCAAACATCCACCTTGTTGTGTCTATAACCGAGGGAACTGTTTCCACCAGTCCCGTAAAGAGGCTTACAGACACTTGAGGCTTACTTTGTCTTCTGAATAGCTCGTCAATGCTATGGGCAGAGGCAACATCTGAAACCTCATCTTGTACTTGAGCTGCAAGTTAAGCAGCAGAATAACTGCAGCTTACACATGGACTGTAATGTCAAGAGCAAACATAGATCTTGTCTAGCCATTCATGTATTGACCATAAAAGCTGATATGAACAGTAGGTAAGATTGTCCTCAATGAGTTCTTCAATTACTGAGGGACACTTACCAGCTGAACTTCAGTAGCAAAATATGAACTCTGTAGATTTACTAATCCTACTTTCCAGTTCTTGGTCGGTAGCCCTGTAGGTTATGGCATTTCAAGTACATATCCAAGTACTTTTTAAATGCGATAAGGGTTTCTGCCTCTACCACCCTTCCAGACCCCCTCTGGGTGAAAAAGGTTCTCCTCAACTCTCCTCTAATCCTTTTTACCAATTACTTTAAATCTATGCCCCCTGTTTATTGATCTCTCTGCTAAGGAAATAGATCCTTCCTATCCACTCAATCTAGGCCCATTCAGATACTCTTTCATTCCAGATACTCTTTCTCATGTCCAATTTAAAAGGCCACTTGCACAGGCAAGCCCATGCTGCCGGGGAACAAAACATGACCTTCTGCTGGAAGTAATCTGGAATAACGGGCCAGCCGGTGAACGATGAACTGTTGAATCAGTGAGGTATCTCTGTGAATAATAGTTTACCACCGTAAACTCCTGATTACTCTGTCAGATAGGCACTCTAACAGATTACAAATCTAGGCTGCTGCAAACTAAGTCAAATTAAACACAATAAGCTTGGGAAAACACAGTAGAACTCACTAGATTACAGAACTTCACTTGTTACATCCCTGTTTCAAAATATTAACATTTCTGAAAACTCATAGATCTCAGAAATTATCCTCTTAGTTTGGAACATTGACGAAGAGATGAGGTTAGGCATGGAACAACCTCCCTTGGTGTCCTTCATTAACCTGGATCCACGTAGCGATATAGGAAGAACGGAACTAAAGAATCAGAATTTTTACCCTCCATTTGCTTTGAGCTCGTGACAAAGGAAGATCAGGAGGATAATCGCTCGCAATTAAATGTCATTTGTCAATCACAAATGGGTTTTGAAGGCACACAGAATCAGACTTTCCTGACGTGCCTTTCCACCTGTAAAATGACTGTCTGATGCAGACGGTGATAGCCTTTGCCCCCAACAAGCTGTGCAAGACCAATTTTATAGGCCACCGTCAAAGGTCCCTTTATGAGACAATTGCAAAAGCCATGGATAGTAAACTTGGGGTCATCCAAAACTCAGCAGCCCATGTCCTAACTCGCACCAAGTCCCGCTCACCCATCACCCCTGTGCTCGCTAACCTATATTGGCTCCCGGTTAAGCAACGCCTCAATTTCAAAATTCTCATCCTTGATTACAAATCCCTCCATGGTCTCATTCCTCCATATCTCTGTAATCTCCTCCAGCCCCATAACACCCCCCCCCTACCCCCCCCCCCAAGAGATGTCTGCGCTCCTCTAACTCTGCCCTCTTGAGCATCCCTGATTATAATCGCTCAATCATTGGTAGCCATGCCTTCAGCTGCCTGGGCCCTTAGCTCTCGAACTCCCTCCCTAAACCTCTCCACCTCTCTACTTCTCTTTCCTCCTTTAAGGCGCTCCTTAAAACCTACCTCTTTGACCAAGCTTTTGGTCATCTGCCGTAATTTCTTCTTATGTGACGCAGTGTCAAATTTATTTGTTTTGACTTATAATGCTCCTGTGAAGCGCCTTGGGACATTTCACTACGTTAAAGGCACTATATAAATACAGGTTGTTGTTGTAGACATAATTGTCGGTTTATAACCAATTCTAGCATCTACATGAGCTTTGCATCAAATGCTCGTTAAGCAGTCCAACTAGACACAAATGATCCATCTGCTTTTGAAGTGGTTTCTACATGAGACAGATTATATGTATTTTAAGCACACACAGACAGCAATCAAATTAAAGTAGCTACAAGCTAGGCAGCTGACGGAATCCAATAAAGTATTAAAAATACAAAAGTCTTTTATCCTTTAAAGCTAGTAAGAGCCATTGCAAGTCTTCACCTGAAAGAAAAAAAACAAAGACTTGCATTTATATAGCGTCTTTCACAACCACCGGACATCTCAAAGCGCTTTACAGCCAATGAAGTACTTTTGGAGTGTAGTCACTGTTATAATGTAGGAAACGCGGCAACCAATTTGCGCACAGCATGTTCCCACAAACCGCAATGTGATAATGACCAGATAATCTGTTTTTATTATGTTGATTGAGGGATAAATATTGGCCAGGACACCAGGGATAACGTCGAAATAGTGCCATGGGATCTTTTACGTCCACCTAAGAGGGCAGACGGGGCCTCGGTTTAATATCCCATCCGAAAGACGGCACCTATGACAGTGCAGCACTCCCTCAGCACTGCAGTAGAGTGTCGATATGCAGATAAAAAGATGAAGGCTTCATGATCTCATTTTCTAGTCTGTGTGTGAGGGCCAGTTTTTCAGCTTATGACTCAGTCACCAGCTGAACATTCAGGGACCGCTGCCAAGGGTTCACCATACATTACGGATGGAGCATCAAAGGTAGAGCACCTGCAATTTCTTGCGAAGCGCAGCCACTGGACAGACTCCATGTCGTATTCACAGACTTGGAAAAGTTTCCCATTGTCTTTTGGCCTGCTGCTCCTCGCAGTCGGTTTGAGACGAATCAGGACGTTGAGTCTCTGGAGTCTGATTTTCTCGCGTATATAAAAAGAACGGTGACCAATTTTACAGGTCATGCCCTCAGCCCCAAGCACGTGCCTGCCACTAAGGGAAGGTTTTCTGCAATTTGCATGGAGCTTGAAAGCAGCTAACGTCATAAAAGATCACACAAGCTGCCTCCCAACTAACTTTAACAAACTTGCAGGAACCTTTTATGAAGAAACGGCGTCACCTGTTTGCAACACAATCCCCACCGGTTTTAGCAGCGGGTTGATGCTAACACCATTTATCTGCTACGCATGACGGCCAGCAAAACCAAATTAGCAAAGTAACTAACATGTTTTAGAAAAAAGGATCATTTCCATTCAGCAACTTCCTCGACAGTGTCAGCTGTGGCTCAGTGGGTAGCACACTCACCTCCGAGTCAGAAGTTGTGGGTTCAAGTCCCACTCCAAGGACTTGAATGCATAAAAAAAAATCTAGGCTGACATTCCAGTGCAGCACTGAGGGAATGCTGCATGGTCGGAGGTGCCGTCTTTCGGATGAGACATTAAACCGAGGTCCTGTCTGCTCTTTCAAGTGGACATAAAAGATGCCATGGCTCTATTTCGAAGAAGAGCAGGGGGAGTTATCCCTGATGACCTGGCCAATATTTATCCCTCAACCAACATAACAGAAACAGATTAACTGGTTATTATCACATTGCTGTTTGTGGGAGCTTGCTGTGCGCAATCTGGCTGTCACGTTTCCTACATTACAACAGTGACTATACTTCATTGGCTGTAAAGTGCTTTGAAATGTCCAGTGATTGTGAAAGGCGCTATATAAATGCAAGTCTTTCTTTCTTTTACTAATTGTTCGCAGTTGCATCCAAAATCTCAACACTAAGATAACCGCAGTTAAACGAGGTGCGAACAGGGAAATGGCAGAGATTTGAACAAATATTTTGTATCAGTCTTCATGGTAGAAGACACTAAAAATATCCCAATAGTGGATAATCAAGGGGCTATAGGGAGGGAGGAACTTAATACAAAAGAAGTAGTACTCGGTAAAATAATGGAACTAAAGGCGGACAAGTCCTCTGGACCTGATGGCTTGCATCTTAGGATCTTAAAAGAAGTGGCTGCAGAGATAGTGGATGCATTGGTTGTAATCTACCAAAATTTCCTGGATTCTAGGGAGGTCCCAGCGTATTGGAAAACGCCAAATGTAACGCCCCTATTTAAAAAAGGAGGCAAACAGAAAGCAGGAAACTATAGACCAGTTAGCTTAACATCTGTAATTGGGAAAATGCTGGAGTCCATTACTAAGGAAGCAATAGCAAGACATTTGGAAAAGCATGATTCAATCAAGCAGAGTCAACATGGTTTTATGAAAGGGAAATCATGTTTGACAAATTTGCTGGAGTTCTTTGAGGATGTAACGAGCAGGGTGGATACGGGGGAACCAGTGGATGTGGTGTATTTGGATTTCCAGAAGGCATTCGATAAGGTGCCACATAAAAAGTTACTTCACAAGATAAAAGTTCACGGGGTTGGGGGAAATATATTAGCATTGATAGAGGATTGGCTAACTAACAGAAAACAGTGAGTCGGGATAAATGGGTCATTTTCTGGTTGGCAAATAGTAACTAATGGGATGCCGCAGGGATTGGTGCTGGGGCCTTAAATATTTATCATCTATATTAATGACTTGGATGAACGGACCGAGTGTAATGTAGCCAAGTTTGCCGATGATACAAAAATGGGTGGAAGAGCAAATTGTGTGGAGAACACAAGAAATCTGCAAAGGGATATACACAGGCTAAGTGAGTGGGCAAATATTTGGCAGATGGAGTATAATGTGGGAAAATGTGAGGTTATCCACTTTGGCAGAAAAAATAGAAAAGCAAATTATAATTTAAATGGAGAAAAATTGCAAAGTGCTGCAGTACAGAGGGACCTGGGGGTCCTTGTGCATGAAACACAAAAAGTTAGTATGCAGGTACTGCAAGTAATCAGGAAGGCAAATGTAGTGTTGGCCTTTATTGCAAGGGGGATGGAATATAAAAGCAGAGAAGTCCTGCTACAACTGTACAGGGTATTGGTGAGGCCACACCTAGAGTACGGCGACAGTTTTGGTCTCCGTATTTAAGGAAGGATATACTTGCATTGGAGGCTGTTCAGAGGAAGTTCACTAGGTTGATTCCGGAGATGAGGAGGTTGACTTATGAATATAGGTTGAGTAGATTGGGCCTATACATATTGGAGTTCAGAAGAATGAGAGGTGATCTTATTGAAACATATAAGATAATGAGGGGGTTCGACAAGGTGGATGCAGAGAGGATATTTCCACTCATAGGGAAAATTAAAACTAAGGGGCATAGTCTCAGAATAAAGAGCCGCCCATTTAAAACTGAGATGAGGAGGAATTTCTTCTCTCAGAGAGTTGTAAATCTGTGGAATTCTCTGCCCCAGACAGCTGTGGAGGCTGGGTCATTGAATATATTTAAGGCAGAGATAGACAGATTTTTGAGTGATAAGGGAATAAAGGGTTATGGGGAGCAGGCAGGGAAGTGGAGCTGAGCCCATGATCAGATCAGCCATGATCTTATTGAATGGCGGAGCAGGCTTGAGGGGCCAGGTGGCCTATTCCTGCTCCTATTTCTTGTTCTTATGAAATGGCTTGAATACCCGACTTTGCCTGAAATCAGCAGAGCCTTTTAAATTGGTACGGGTAAGTAATTTCAAAATTCTCCTTATTTTCAAATCCCTCCATGCCCTCATCCCTCCCCATCTCTGTAATCTCCTCCAGCCCCACAACCCCCCAGAGATGTCTGCGCTCCTCTAATTCTGCCCTCCTGAGCATCTCTGATTATAATCGCTCAACCTGGACCCCAAGCTCTGGAACTCCCTGCCCAAACCTCTCCGCCTCTCTGCTCCTCTTGCCTCCTTCAAGACGTTCCTTAAAACAAAGCTCTCTGACCAAGCTTTTGGTCACCTGCTTATGCAGCTCAGTGTCAAATGTTTTAGCGCATAACACTCCTCTGAGGCGCCTTGCGACGTTTCACTACATTAAAGGCGTTATATAAATACAAGTAGTTGTTGTTATTATTGAACTAGCTAAAATAGCTGGCACACTAAGTGGTGCCTTTGTAATTGCATCTAATGGCAATTTATTGTTCCAGTGGTGGCCGACTCATATTATGGCCAAAGGAGAGAGTGGGGCAAGAACTGAAGATGATGTATAATGGGTGTGGACCAATAGGTGTAGTAAGTGACGGGCATGTGGCTCTTAAAGGGACAGGCACCCTTCTTATTTTTCTGTCACATTACTTACCTTGGGTATGTGAAGTATAAGGAAATAATATCTAACATGACATGAATAGCACGTTTAGTGAGTTGGTCTTACCGCAGGTAAAGGGTACACAGCCAGATATGGGATGGATGACCAACAGGAAGAGCAGTGCAAGGAAGGTAGTGCAGGGGTCCCCTGCGGTCATCCCCCTGCAAAACAGATACACCGCTTTGTTGAGGGGGATGACTCATCAGGGGAGGGTAGCAGCAACCAAGTTCATGGCACCGTGGGTGGCTCTGCTGCACAGGAGGGCAGGAAAAAGAGTGGGAGAGCTATAGTGATAGGGGATTCAATTGTCAGGAGAATAGATAGATGTTTCTGCGGCCGCAACCGAGACTCCAGGATGGTATGTTGCCTCCCTGGTGCAAGGGTCAAGGATGACTCAGAGCGGGTGCAGGACATTCTGAAAAGGGAGGGTGAACAGCCAGTTGTTGTGGTGCATAGAGGTACCAACGATTTAGGTAAAAAACGGCATGAGGTCCTACAAGATGAATTTAGGGAGCTAGGAGCTAAATTAAAAAGTAGTACCTCAAAAGTAATAATCTCAGGATTGCTACCAGTGCCACGTGCTAGTCAGAGTAGGAATCGCAGGATAGCTCAGATGAATTGAGGAGTGGTACAGAGAGGAGGGATTCAAATTCCTGGGACATTAGAACCGGTTCTGGGGGAGATGGGACCAGTACAAACTGGATGGTCTGCACCTGGGCAGGACCGGAACCAATGTCCCAGGGGGAATGTTTGCTCGTACTGTTGGGGAGGAGTTAAACTAATATGGCAGGGGGTTGGGAACCTATGCAGGGAGACAGAGGGAAGTAGAATGGGGGCAGAAGCAAAAGATAGAAAGAAGAAAAGTAAAAGTGGAGGGCAGAGAAACCTAAGGCAAAAGGCAAAAAGCAAAAAGGGCCACATTACACCAAAATTCTAAAGGGGCAAAGTGTGTTAGAAAGACAAGCCTGAAGGCTCTGTGCCTCAATGCGAGGAGTATTCGGAATAAGATGGACGAATTAACTGTGCAGATAGCAGTTAACTGGTATGATGTAATTGGCATCACGGAGGCATGGCTCCAGGATGACCAAGGCTGGGAACTCAACATCCAGGGGTATTCAACATTTAGGAAGGACAGACAGAAAGGAAAAGGAGGCGGGGTGGCATTGCTGGTTAGAAAGGAAATTAATGCAATAGTAAGAAAGGACATTAGCTTGGATGATGTGGAATTGGTATGGGTGGAGCTGCGGAATATCAAGGGGCAGAAAACGCTAGTGGGAGTTGTGTACAGACCACCAAACAGCAGTAGTAAGGTTGGGGACAGCATCAAACAAGAAATTAGGGATGTATGCAATAAAGGTACAGCAGTTATCATGGGTGACTTTAATCTACATATTGATTGGGCTAACCAAACTGGTAGCAATGCGGTGGAGGAGGATTTCCTGGAGTGTATTAGGGATGGTTTTCTAGACCAATATGTCGAGGAACCAACTAGGGAGCTGGCTATCCTAGACTGGGTGATGTGTAATGAGAAAGGACTAATTAGCAATCTTGTTGTGCAAGGCCCCTTGGGGACAAGTGACCATAACATGGTAGAATTCCTTATGAAGATGGAGAGTGACACAGTTAATTCAGAAACTAGGGTCCTGAACTTAAGGAAAGGTAACTTCGATGGTTTGAGGCGTGAATTGGCTAGAATAGACTGGCAAATGATACTAAAAGGGTTGACGGTGAATAGGCAATGGAAAACATTTAAAGATCACATGGATGAACTTCAGCAATTGTACATCCCTGTCTGGAGTAAAAATAAAACGGGGAAGGTGGCTCAACCGTGGCTAACAAGGGAAATTAAGGATAGTGTTAAATCCAAGGAAGAGGCATATAAATTGGCCAGAAAAAGCAACAAACCTGAGGACTGGGAGAAATTTAGAATTCAGCAGAGGAGGACAAAGGATTTAATTAAGAGGGGGAAAATAGAGTACGAGAAGAAGCTTGCCGGGAATATAAAAATTGACTGCTAAAGCTTCTATAGATATGTGAAGAGAAAAAGATTAGAACTTGCACTCGGATTCAGATTAATTTATAATGGGGAACAAAGAAATGGCAGACCAATTGAACAAATACTTTGTTTCTGTCTTCACGAAGGAACACACAAACAACCTTCCGGAAATCCTAGGGGACCGAGGGTCTAGTGAGAAGGAAGAACTGAAGGATATCCTTATAAAGCGGGAAATTGTGTTAGGGAAATTGATGGGATTGAAGACTGATAAATCCCTGGGGCCCGATAGTCTACATCCTAGAGTACTTAAGGAAGTGGCCCTACAAATAGTGGATGCATTGGTGATCATTTTCCAACAGTCTATCGACTCTGGACCAGTTCCTATGGACTGGAGGTAGCTAATGTAACACCACTTTTTAAAAAGGGAGGGAGAGAGAAAGCGGGTAATTATAGACCGGTTAGCCTGACATCAGTAGTGGGGAAAATGTTGGAATCAATTATTAAGGATGAAATGGCAGCGCATTTGGAAAGCAGTGACAGGATCAGTCCAAGTCAGCATGGATTTATGAAGGGGTAATCATGCTTGACAAATCTTCTGGAATTTTTTGAGTATGTAACTAGTAGAGTGGACAAGGGAGAACCAGTGGATGTGGTGTATTTGGACTTTCAAAAGGCTTTTGACAAGGTCCCACACAAGAGATTGGTGTGCAAAATCAAAGCACATGGTATTGGGGGTAATATACTAACGTGGATAGATAACTGGTTGGCAGACAGGAAGCAGAGAGTCGGATAAACAGGTCCATTTCAGAATGGCAGGCAGTGACTAGTGGAATGCCGCAGGGCTCAGTGCTGGGACCCGAGCTGTTTACAATATACATCAATGATTTGGATGAAGGAATTGAGTGTAATATTTCCAAGTTTGCAGATGACACTAAACTGGGTGGCGGTGTGAGCTGTAAGGGGGACGCTAAGAGGCTGCAGGGTGACTTGGACAAGTTAGGGGAGTGGGAAAATGCATGGCAGATGCAGTATAATGTGGATAAATGTGAGGTTATCCACTTTGGGGGCAAAAACGCGAGGACAGAATATTATCTGAATGGCGGCAGGTTAGGAAAAGGGGAGGTGCAATGAGACCTGGGTGTCATGGTTCACCAGTCTTTGAAAGTTGGCATACAGGTACAGCAGGCGGTGAAGGCGGCAAATGGTATGTTGACCTTCATAGCTAGGGGATTTGAGTATAGGAGCAGGGAGGTCGTACTGCAGTTGTACAGGGCCTTGGTGAGGCCTCACCTGGAATATTGTGTTCAGTTTTGGTCTCCTAATCTGAGGAAGGATGTTCCTGCTATTGAGGGAGTGCAGCGAAGGTTCAACATACTGATTCCTGGGATGTCAGGACTGACATATGAGGAGAGACTGGATCTACTGGGCCTTTATACATTGGAGTTTAAAAGGATGAGAGGGGATCTCATAGAAACATATAAGATTCTGACGGGACGAGACAGGTTAGATGCGGGTAAAATGTTCCCAATGTTGGGGAAGTCCAGAACCAGGGGACACAGTCTTAGAATAATGGGTAGGCCATTTAGGACTGAGATGAGGAGAAACTTCTTCACTCAGAGAGTTGTTAACCTGTGGAATTCCCTGCCGCAGAGAGTTGTTGATGCCAGTTGATTGGATATATTCAAAAGGGAGTTAGATATGGCCCTTACAGCTAAGGGGAGATCAAGGGGTATGGAGAGAAAGCAGAAAAGGGGTACTGAAGGATTGACCAGCCATGATCTTATTGAATGGTGGTGCAGGCTTGAAGGGCCGAATGGCCTACTCCTGCAGCTATTTTCTATGTTTCTATGTTTCTAAAAGACGGCATTCCTCTTCCATAGAAAACCTGCGATTCTAAGCTGCTTAACATGAAGTTGGTTCCTCTCCAATATTTAAAGTTTGCTGTTGAAAGTTGCACTTAATTTAAGCACAAGCTGAGCTAACGAGATATTCTGAGATGACAAGAGACTGCGGGCCAGCAGGAAATGTGCTGAAAACATTGAGTTACTAATTAATTTGTTTCAAAGAGCCCACTTGACACAAGGAATTCCTGGCATACAAAAACAAAGTGCGTTGCAACAATGGTCGTCAAGGGCTGGTGTCAAGGTTGTGTAAGTAGCTCTTGGACAACAGCTCGGTTAGTTTGGAAGGGACATTGCCCTGATTACCATCTCAGTGCTGTCTGTTGAGGTATAGTGACTGCGTTCAGTTCATCTGTACTGATACATAACTTTGAAGCTTGGTAATAAAGTTTCATACAATTAAAAATTTACTGCAGGAGATTTCTAACTTGCTGCCTGGGAATAAAACTGGCTTTGCAGATTGGCCTGCCATTGATTTCAATGGAAATAAGTATTAGCTAGTTTCTATAATGGGTAGTCAGTCCAAAGTGCCAGTTTTATGCTCGGACAGCAAGTTGAAAATCAGCCTCATTTTTGAGTGCCATGTATTGTGAAAACACGATGGGCCAATTTTACAATCCTGGTGGAAGGGCGACATCCTGGGGGAAGTCCAGAACCAGGGGTCACAGTCTAAGGATAAGGGGTAAGCCATATAGGACCAAAATGAGGAGAAACTTTTTCACCCAGAGAATTGTGAACCTATGGAATTCTCTAACACAGAAAGTTGTTGAGTCCAATTCGTTGGATATATTCAAAAGGGAGTTAGATGTGGCCCTTACGGCTAAAGGGATCAAGGGATATGGAGAGAAGGCAGGAGTGGAGTCCTGTAGTTGCATGTTCAGCCAAGATCATATTGAATGGTGGTGCAGACTCGAAGGGCTGAATGGTCTGCTCCTGCACCTATTTTCTATGTTTCTATGTTTCTATGAGATTGCTGTGGTAGACATGTCAACAGAGTGGGGAACTGGGATTGCTCAAAACACAAGCCTCGCTCATGCGGCTAACTTAAATAAGCTTCGCATTGCACAGGCTGATTGGCTACATTGGGAAGGGACGTGTGAAACCACAGGAGCATGCAGCTCTTACAGGGCTTGTGAGAAATTGTGGATTGGAAAAAATAACCTGAGACAAAAAAGTATATTCAGACTGTTAGAATGGAAGGATTCATTCCATGGGACAATAGCTAAAGCGACTTGAACAACATGAACATAAATAACTGATAACAGGCATCTGGAGGCCAAGAATGGCATGTCTGACTCCAACCTTGGAAGGATAAGGACAGGAGAGATGGGCCTTCAGAAAGTATAAACAGGAAATACATGTGGAGAGGAGAGTTTCACCCAAGACTAGAGACAAAGAACTCGACATATCATAGGTTAGATAGCCCTGTCCATTAATTTTACGTAAGGCCCACCCCTAAGCCACTCACAACTCAACAGCTCTGTGAGTATACTCACCGATGCACACATTACACAGAGAAATAAAAAAATGAAATGTGTGGGTGGGCTTATGTGATCCAGTGGCCAGGTGTTGGGTTTTTCAATCGAGGTTCTTGGTTCACAGCCCCAACTGTCAAAGGTTCATTCATGAATAATCCCCTTGAGCAAAGGATTCGCTACAAGTGGGCTCCAGTCCATACAGCTGTTTAACTGCAGGGAGCCCACGTGGATCTTATGTGAATGACTTATCTCCGTCTACAGGAACTCTACCCTCCTGGCTCTGGGCTGGGGAGACAGAGATAGACAGTCGTCTTTTAATTAAAGGCAGCCTGCAGGAGATTGATTTAAGTTTTCCAACATTCGTTGTTATATTTTGAATCAATACTATTTTAAAACAAATTCAAACTGACAGGCCTGTTTTCAATGCAGAGTACTGGCAACGACTGCCAGTTTCAATGAAGCTGAAGATTTAATCCTTTGCTGCTTTCATGGTAATTCAATTAATTAGCGAAATATGGGCCTTAATTAATCAGTTTAACACAGTCACTGGAAAACTGTTCAGTACATTCACCCCTCAGTACATTTTAATCAGACCATACTCATCACTGATTGTATCTAATGCAACTCATTGCACAGCTTCCAAAAATTCACTGCTTCCATAGAAGTATAGGGGCCAAATTTCCCTGCACCCCGATTGGGGCGGTAACCTTGTGGGGCCCGATGCAGAAGTTCCACCCCCACCGCGGAATTGCCCTTACCGCCCCTCAAAGGAAGTGGAGCACAATCTAGCGCTCAATTTCCTTTGGGGGCGGGTCCCAGTGGCGCTACTGGGGCGGTGAATGAAACGCTACGCAGAACACGGACGCGCTTCAATGCCCCTCCCGGTCACTTAAAGGGGAGGGTCACTGCACGCTCTGCAAAGCCTCTGATGGCCTCCACTTGGCCAGGGTGGCAGTGTGGGACTGGGTCTGCAGCCCAGCTCCCAAAATGGACCACGGCCCGGACCACGCTAGGGCCGCCATCCTGGAGCCGACTCAAGAGTCTGCAATCCAGAAAGGATGGTGGCATGGGGTGCTGACACTCTCCATTTAACTAGCGCCCCGAGTGCAAATGTTGGCCACCCTCGCGGCTCGCGGGGCAATTAACTCCGTGGGACCGTGAGGGGTCGGCACGGGGCACTGAGGGGTCGGCGCGGGGCACTGAGGGGTCGGCGTGGGGCACTGAGGAGTCGGCGCGGGGCACTGAGGGGTCGGCGCGGGGCACTGAGGGGTCGGCGCGGGGCACTGAGGGATCGCCGCGGGGCACTGAGGGGTCGGCGCGGGGCACTGAGGGGTCGGCACAGACGCGATGACATCATCGCCGTGTGCGCGGTAGCCCGGGGCGCTACCCGCTTCAAAAAAAGGTGCAATTTTGCCCCAATAGAATCTTACAGCACAGAAGGAGGCCATTCGGCCCATCGTGCCTGTGCCGGCTCTTTGAAAGACGATCCAATCAGTCCCACTCCGCTGCACATTCCTATTGACCTGCAAATATTTATTTTTCAAATATTTATCCCATACCCTTTTGAAAGTTACGATTGAATCTACTTCCACAGCCCGATCACGACTACCTGTTGTAAAACAATTCTCTTCGTTGCTCCTCTGGTGGTTTTGCAAATGATCTTAAATCTGTTCTTTGGTTACTGGCCCATCCGCTGTGGAAACAGTTTCTCCCTATCTACTGTAACAAAACTGCACTCTCCACGTAATCTCATCCCTGGTACCATTTTCTTCACTTTAAATCTGCAACAATGATTTGCTGCAAATCTTGGTTTCTGTGCAGTGCAGAGGTATTTGGACTTATAATACTGTATTCTAGCTGTCCAAAGGGTGCATACTAATAGACCACTGGATTTTTGATTCCATTTAATTAGAAGGAGAAGCATAAGGTGCGGGAACTGTAGCATGGTGGTTAAGTTACAGGACCAGTAATCCAGAGGCTCTGACAAATAATCCAGAGACTTGAGTTCAAATCCATGGCAGCTGTGGAATTTAAATTTAGTTAAATAAATAAATCTGGAATAAAAAGCTCATGTCAGTAATGGTGACCATAAAACCACCGGATTGTCGTAAAAACCCATCTGGTTCACTAATATCCTTTAGGGAAAGAAACCTGCCATCTGGGCTATATGTGACTCCAGACCCACAACCTCGGCACCGACTTCGGACACGACAACAGCACACCCAGCCCAGTCGACCCTGCAAAGTCCTCCACACCAACATCTGGGGACTTGTGCCAAAATTGGGAGAGATGTTCCACAGACTAGTCAAGCAACAGCCTGACATAGTCATTGATATGTATGTAAACCTATAATTACCAAGTCTAACCACCAGAGGGCTTATCCCCTGGAGTCCCAAGGGATCCCACAATCCCTTGGGAGCACCTGTATATAAGGAGGCCTCACAGGCTGGAGAGGCACACTGAGATCTGCAATAAAGGACTACGGTCACACTTACTTTGAGCTTGCAGTATCTAGTCTGACTCTTTATCCAAGACATAACAATTGTCGACGAGATACAGATGACGAACCCCAACGCAACAATGCAGAGAACTGTGGGCATCCTAGAGAAATTGTCACAGAGAGATGATTGGGAAACCTTCGTGGAGCGACTTGACCAAAACTTCGTGGCCAACAAGTTGGAAGGAGAAGGGAATGCTGCAAAACGAAGGCCGATCCTCCTCACTGTTTGCGGGGCATCAACTTATGGCCTCGTGAAAAACCTGCTCGCTCCAGCAAAACCCACAGACAAATCATATGATGAGTTGTGCACACTGGTTCGGAATGCATCCGAAGGAAAGCATTCTGATGGTGAGGTATCGGTTCTACATGTACAAGAGGTCTGAAGGCCAGGAAGCGGCGAGCTACGTTGCTGAGCTAAGGCGCCTTGCAGGACATTGCAAATTTGAAGGACACTTGGAGCATATGCTCAGGGACTTCTTTGTGCTTGGCATTGGCCATGAAGTAATACTTCGCAAACTTTTGACTGTAGAGACCCCAAACTTGAGTAAAGCCATAGTGATAGCCCAGGCGTTTATCTCCACCAGTAACAATACCAAACAAATTTCCCAGCACACTAGTGCTACTGCAAGTACTGTGAACAAAATAATGTTGTTTTCGAATCGAAATGTACATGGCAGGACTTACACGCCTGTAGCTGCACGTCGGCAGATGACTCAGAGTTCGCTATCAAGGGTGGTGAATACAAGGTAATTAACACCTTGTTGGCTCTGCGGGGGTGATCATCGATTCCATTCATGCCGCTTCAAAAATTGCAAGGGCTGTGGAACAATGGGACACCTCCAACATATGTGCAGGCAACTGCAAACCCTGCTAATCCTGCAAGCCACTATGTTGCAGAGGAGGACAGATCCACGGTGGATCATGACAAACCAGAGCCTCAGACCGAGGAGGCAGAAGTACATGGGGTGCACAGATTTACCACAAAGTGTCTCCCGATAATGCTGAATGTTGAATTAAATGGACTCCCGGTGTCCATGCAGCTGGACACGGGCGCATGCAGTCCATAATGAGTAAAAAGACTTTCACTAAGTTGTGGTGCAACAAGGCTTCAAAGCCAGTCCTGACTCCTATTCGTACCAAACTTAGAACGTACACAAAGGAACTGATTCCCGTAATTGGCAGTGCTACCGTAAAGGTCTCCTACGATGGAGCGGTGCACGATTTACCACTCTGGGTGGTACCAGGCGATGGCCCAACGCTGTTCGGCAGGAGCTGGCTGGGAAAGATACGCTGGAACTGGGGCGACGTCTGAGTGCTTTCGTCCGTTGACGACACCTCGTGTGCCAAGGTCCTAAGCAAGTTCCCCTCATTGTTCGAACCAGGCATCGGGAAGTTCCAAGGAGCAAAAGTGCAGATCCATTTGATTCCGGGGATGCGACCCATCCATCACAAGGCGACAGCGGTACCTTACATGATGAGAGAGAAAGTGGAGATCGAGCTGGACAGGCTGCAACGAGAGGGCATCATTTCACCGATCGAATTCAATGAGTGGGCCAGTCCGATTGTTCCACTCCTCAAGGGATACAGCACCGTCAGAATCTGTGGTGATTACAAAGTAACTATCAATCGTTTCTTGCTGCAGGATCAATACCCGCTACCAAAGGCAGATGACCTATTTGCGACGCTGGCGGAAGGGAAAGCGTTCACGAAGCTGGACTTGACCTCGGCCTACATAAGGCAGGAGCTGGAGGAATCTTTGAAAGGCCTCACCTGCATCAACATGCACAAAAGTCTTTTCGTTTACAACAGATTCCCGTTTGGGATTCGATCGGCTGCGGCGATATTCCAGAGAAACATGGAAAGCTTGCTGAAGTAAGTCCCGTGCACTGTGGTCTTCCAGGACGACATCTTGGTTACAGGTCGGGACACCGTCGAGCACCTGCAGAACCTGGACGAGGTTCTTAGTCGGCGTAATCGTGTGGGGCTCAGGCTAAAACACTCAAACTACATTTTCCTGGCGCCCGAAGTAGAGTTCCTGGGGAGAAGAATCGCGATGAATGGCATCAGGCCCACCGATTCGAAGACGGAGACAATCAAGAACGCACCGAGACTACAGAACGTGACGGAGCTGCGGTCGTTTCTAGGACTCCTGAGCTATTTTGGTAACTTCTTACCGGATCTTAGCACATTGTTAGAAATCCTGCACTCTTTACTGCGTAAGGGAGATGAATGGGTATGGGATAAAAGCCAATAAAATGCCTTTGAGAAAGCTAGGAAGCTGTTATGTTCAAACAAATTGCTTGTGTTGTACGATCCATGTAAACGTTTGGTACTAGCATGTGATGCATTGTCGTACAGTGTCGGGTGTGCATTGCAACAAGCTAATGAATTTGGTGAAATTGCAACCGGTTGCTTATGCATCCAGAAGTCTGTCTAAGGCCGAGAGGGCCTACAGTATGATCGAAAAAGAAGCGAGAGCATGTGTTTATGGGGTAAAGGAAATGCATTAATATCTGTTCGGGCTCAAATTTGAATTGGAAACTGACCATAAGCCGCTTATATCCCTCTTTTCTGAAAATAAGGGGATAAATACGAATGCATTGGCCCGCTTCCAGAGATGGGCGCTCACATTGTCCGCATACAATTATGCCATCCGCCACAGGCTAGGCACAGAAAACTGTGCCGATGCTCTCAGTAGGCTGCCATTGCGCATCATATGGGTGGAAATGGTGCAGCCCGCAGATTTCGGCATGGTAATGGAAGCATTCGAGAGTGAGCAATCACCTGTTACCGCCCGACGGATTAAAACCTGGACGAGCCAGGACCCTTTACTGTCCTTAGTAAAAAAACTGTGTGCTCCACGGGAGTTGGCCTAGTGTCCTGTTAGAGATGCAGGAAGAAATAAAGCCGTACCAGCGGTGCAAAGATGAAATGTCTATACAGGCAGACTGCCTCTTATGGGGTAATCGGGTACTTGTACCAAAAAAGGGCAGGGACACTTTCATTAGTGATCTCCACAGTACCCACCGAGGCATTGTAATGATGAAAGCGATAGCCAGATCCCACATGTGGTGGCCCGGTATCGATGCAGACTTAAAGTCCTGTGTGCACAAATGTAATAAATGTTCCCAGTTAAGCAAGGCACCTAGTGAGGCGCCACTAAGTTTATGGTCTTGGCCCTCCAAACCGTGGTCTAGGGTTCATGTCAACTATGCAGGCCCATTCTTGGTAAAAATGTTTTTCGTGGTTGTAGATGCGTGCTCCAAATGGATTGAATGTGTGATAATGTCGGCAAGCACGTCGGCTGCCACCATTGAAAGCCTACGGGCCATGTTTGCCACGCACGGCCTGCCTGACGTCCTTGTAAGTGACAATGGGCCGTACTTTACCAGTGCCGAATTCAAGGAATTAATTACCACAATGAGGTCAAACATGTCACATCTGCCGCGTTTAAACCAGCATCCAACAGTCAGGCAGAACGAGCAGTTCAAACTATCAAGCAGAGCTTGAAAAGGGTAACTGAACGCTCACTGCAGATTCGCTTATCCCGAGTCCTGCTTAGTCACCGCACAAGACCCCACTCGTTCACCAGGGTCCCTCCCACTGAACTGCTCATGAAAAGGGCACTTAAGACAAGGCTCTCGTTAGTCCACCCTGATCTACATGAACAGGTAGAGAGCAGGCGGCTTCAACAGAATACATATCATGATCGCGCAAATGTGTCACGCGAAATTGAAGTAAATGATCTTGTATTTGTGTTGAACTATGGACAAGGTCCCAAGTGGATTGCTGGTACTGTTTGGGCCAAAGAGGGGAGTATCATGTTTGTGGTCAAACTCGCAAATGGACTCACCTGCAGAAAACACTTGGACCAAACCAAACTCAGATTTACAGACTATCCAGAACAACTCATAATAAACTCTACCTTTTTCGACCCTCCAACACACACACAAGTGGCAACCGACCCAGCAGTTGACCACGAAGCAGAAACAATCACTCGCAGCAGCCCAGCAGGACTCACCACCCCCAGCAGTCCAGCAAGGCCAACTGCATAGCAGCCCAGCGAAGGCCCAACAAATGACTCACCAACACCAGCATCTGCACCGAGACAATCAACCAGGGAAAGGAAGGCCTCAGATCAACTCACATTGTAAATAGTTACACTATTGACTTTTGGGGGGTGCAGGGGGAGTGTTGTTATGTATGTAAATCTGTAATTACCATATCTAACTACCAGAGGGCTTATCCCCTGGAGTCCCAAGGGATCCCACAATCTCTTGGGAACACGTGTATATAAGGAGGCCTCACAGGCTGGAGAGGCACTCTGAGATCTGTAATAAAGAACTATGGTCACACTTACTTTGAGCTTGCAGTATCTAGTCTGACTCTTTATCCAAGACATAACAGTCATACTCACAGAATCATACCTTTCAAACAATGTCCCAGACTCCTCCATCACTATCCCTTGGTACTTCCTGTCCCACTGGCAGGACAGACCCACCAGGGATGGCAGCACAGTGGTATACAGTTGGTAGGGAGTGGCCCTGGGAGTCCTCAACATTGACACCGGATTCCATGAAGTCTCATGGCTTCAGGTTAAACATGGGCAAGGAAACCTCCTGCTGATTACCCACTGCCCTCCCTCAGCTGATGAATCAATACTCCTCCATGTTGATTATCACTTGGATGAAGTACTGAGGGTAGCAAGGGCACAGAATCTACTCTGGGTGGGGGACTTCAATGTCCATCACCAAGAGTGGCTCGGTAGCACCACTACTGACCGAGCTGGCCGAGTCCTGAAGGACATAGCTGCCAGACTAGGCCTGCAGTAGGGGGTGAGAGAACCAACACGAGGGAAAAACCTACTTGACTTCATCCTCACCAATCTACCGGTTGCAGATGCATCTGTCCATGGCAGCAGTCACTGTGGAGATGAAGTCTTGATTTTACATTGAAGACACCCGCCATTATGTTGTGTGGCACTACCACCGTGCTAAATGGGATAGATTCAAAACAGATCTAGCAGCTCAAAACTGGGCATCCATGAGGCGCTGTGGGCCATCAGCAGCAGCAGAATTGTATTCCACCACAATCTGTAACCTCATGGCCTGGCATATCCCCCACTCTACCATTACCATCAAGTCAGGGGCCCAACCCTAGTTCAATGAGAAGTGCGGAAGAGCATACCAGGAGCAGCACCAGGCATACCTAAAAATATGAGGTACCAATCTGGGAAAGCTGTAACACATGACTACATGCATGCTAAACAGCAGAAGCAGCATGCTATAGACAGGGTTAAGCGATCCCACAACCAACGGATCAGATCAAGGCTCTGCAGTCCTGCCGCATCCAGTCGTGAATGGTGGTGGACAATAAATAGAGATGGAGGCTTCATGAATATCCCCAACCTCAATGATGGCAGAGCCCAGCACACGAGTGCAAAAGATGAGGCTGAAGCGTTTGCAACCATCTTCAGCCAGAAGTGCCGAGTGGTTGATCCATATTGGCCTCCTCCTGAGGTCTCCACCCCACCAGTCTTCAGCCAATTCGATTCACTCCATGTGACATCAAGAAGCAGCTGAGCGCACTGGATACAGCAAAAGCTATGGGCCCCGACAACATCCCGGCTGTTGTGCTGAAGGCTTGTGTTCCAGAACTAGCCGTTCCTCTAGCCAAGCTGCTCCAGTCCACCTACAAAACTGGCATCTATCCGACAATATGGAAAACTGCCCAAGTATGTCCTGTCCACAAAAAGCAGGACAAATCCAATCCGGCCAATTACCGCCCCATCAGTCTACCTGCAATCATCAGCAAAGTGATGGAAGGTGTCGTCAACAGGGCTATCAAGCAGCACTTACTCACCAATAGCCTGCTCACCGATGCTCAGTTTGGGTTGCGCCAGGACCACTCAGCACTAGTCCTCATTACAGCCTTGGTCCAAACATGGACAAAAGAGCTGAATTCCAGAGGTGAGGTGAGAGTGACTGCCCTTGACATCAAGGCAGCATTTGACCAAGTGTGGCATCAAGGAGTGCCAGTAAAACTGAAGTCAATGGGAATCAGGGGAAAACTCTTCACTGGCTGGAGTCATACCTAGCACAAAGGAAGATGGTTGTGGTGGTTGGAGGTCAATCATCACAGCCTAGGTCATCACTGCAGGAGTTCCTCAGGGCAGTGCCCTAGGCCCAACCATTTTCGGCTGCTTCATCAATGACCTTCCCTCCATTATATGATCAGTTGTGGGGATGTTTGCTGATGATTGCACAGTGCTCAGTTTCATTCGTAACTCCTCAGATAATGAAGCAGTCCATGCCTGAATGCAGCAAGATCTGGACAACAATCAGGCTTGGCCTGATAAGTGGCAAGTAATATTCGTGCCACACAAGTGCCAGGCAATGACCATCTCCAACAAGTGAAAGTCTAACCACCTCTCCTTGATATTCAATGGCATTACCATCGCCGAATCCCCCACCATCAACATCCTGGGGGTCACCAATGACCAGAAACTTAACTGGACCAACCACATAAATACTGTAGCAACAAGAGCAGGTCAGAGGCTGGGTATTCTGAGGCTGACTCCCCAAAGCCTTTCCACCATCTACAAGGCACAAGTCAATACTCTCCACTTGCCTGGATGAGTGCAGCTCCAACAACACTCAAGAAGCTCGACACCATCCTAGACAAAGCAGCCTGCTTTATTGGCTCCCCATCCACCACCTTAAACATTCACTCCCTCCACCACCAGCGCACCCTGGCTGCAGTATGTACCATCTACAAAATGTGCTGCAGCATCTCGCCAAGGCTTCTTCGACAGCACCTGCCAAACCCACAACCTCTACCTCCTAGAGGACAAGGGCAGCAGGCGCATGGGAACACCACCACTTCAACGTTCCCCTCCAAGTCACACACCATCCTGACTTGGAAAGATATCGCTGTTTCTTCATTGTCGCTGGGTCAAAACCCTGGAACTCCCTCCCTAACAGCATTGAGGGAGCACCTTCAACACACGGCCTGCAGCGGTTCAAGCTGGCAGCTCACCACCACCTTCTCAAGGGCAATTCAGGATGGGCAATAAATGCTGGCCTTGCCAGTGATGCCCATGTCCCAGGAACGAATTTTTAAAAATTTTCTTCCTTTTTGTTGGACTCCTTGCTTGGGCAAGCAGTCCTCCCAGACTCTCACCCATGTGAATTTGTAACCAGCCTCTAGGAGGTGCACCACTCCCTCTCTGAGTTCTGAACCTCCACTTGTGGCCTCCAGCTGAGATGGGCAACAGCCTGAGAAACTGAAAGTCACGGTACTTTTAATCTTATTTCATATCTGAAGTATGGTTAAAGAGTTATACAGAACGAAAAGAAAAACTTGCATTTATACAGTTCCATTTACAACATCCCAAAGCGCTTTACAGCCAATAAAGTACTTTTGAAGTGTAATGTAAGCACATACAATGTGATAATGACTAGATAATCTGTTTTTAGTGATTTTAATTGAGGACACCGGAGATAATTCCCCTGCTCTTCTTCAGAATAGTGTGATGGGATCTTTTATGTCCATCTGAGCGAGCAGATAGGGTCTTAGATTCATAGCTCATCTGAAAGACAGCACCACCAACAGTGCAGCGCTCCCTCAGCACTGCACTGCAGTGTCAGCCTAGATTTTTTTGTGCTCAAGTCCCTAGAGTGGGACCTGTACCCACAACCTTCTGACTCAGAGGCAAGAGTGCTACCCACTGAGCCACTGCTGACATGTGGGTAAGCAAGAACATAAGAAATAGGAGAAGGAGCAGGCCATTCGGCCCCTCGAGCCTGCTCCGCCATTCATTAAGATCATGGCTGATCTTCTACCTCAACCCCACTTCCCTGCACTATCCCCAGATCCCTTGATTCCTTTAATATTCAACAATCAATCAATCTCAGCATCCCTTCACGACCTTCCATCCAGCATTCACCTCAGTGTCTCAACACCTGATTACACCGTACACTTGGGTTACAAAGCCTACATTCAGGAGGTTGTGGGTTCAAGTCCCACACGAGAGACTTCAGCACAAATTCTAGGCTGACACTCCAGTGTAGTACCGAGGGAGTGCTGCACTGTTGGAGGTGCCGTCTTTCGGATGACACATTAAATTGAGACCCCATCTGCCCTCTCGGGTGAATGTAAAAGATCCCATGGCACTATTTTGAAGAACAGGGGAGTTCTTCCCAGTGTCCTGGCCAATATTTATCCCTCAACTAACATCACTAAAGCAGGCTATCTGCTTATTATCACTTTGCTGTTTGTGGGAGCTTGCTGTGCGCATTTTGGCTGCCGTGTTTCTTACATTGCAACAGTGACTACACTCCAAAAGTGCTTCAATGGCTGTAAAGAGCTCTGAGACGCCCTGAGCTTGTGAAAGACGCTGTTTCTGAACAGCTGTAGCAGGTATTGCAGTCTTTACTGCTCCAGTGTCAGGGTAGATTATCGCCTACCGAGTAGCTCAATTGTTTTCACAGCGAACTACCAAAACAACACCCTTTAAAACTAATGAGTTCCTGAAAATATGAAAATCACAAAGCGACTGGGTTTGATTTTCCTGGTCCCGCTATATATGGATTTGACGGGCGATTAGGAAAAGCTTGTTGTTTTACATTAAGATTAGCACTTGACTGAGAGGACAAGTGTTCACATGATGAAAGATCATCCTTAAACACATAAACATTTCCCTTCATCAGTCAGCTCCAAGTTATCCATGGAAAGTTAGACTTCCTCGCATTCAGTCTGGCCCGACCCCATCCATCACAGAGTCAGCAATAACACAATGAGAGTTTGGACAAACTGGCCTCAGCACTGAAACGGGTATCCTTGTTCAACTGAAAGCTAGTTCACCAGGCTTGTAAACACAGCAATGTGCAAACCGTGCATCACTGAGGTATCGGCGTTATTTTAACCTTTTCATCACCTACTTGGGACCAGCCTTGGCTCAGTTGGTAGCACTTTCACCCCGGAGTCAGAAGGTCATGGGTTCAATTCTTACTACAGAGACATGAACGTGTATATAATCTAGGCTGCACTCCATTGCAGCACTGAGGGAGAGCTGCACTGTCAAAAGTGCCGTCTTTTGGATGAGATGTTAGACCGAGGCCCCGCTTGCCTTCTCAGGTGGATGTAAGAGATCCCACAGCACTATTCTCAGAGAGAGGCCATTCACCCATCACCCCTGTGCTCACTGACCTACATTGGCTCCTGGTTAAGCAACGCCTCGATTTAAAAATTCTCATCCTTATTTACAAATCCCTCCATGGCCTCGCCCCTCCCTATCTCTGTAATCTCCTCCAGCCCCACAACCCCCCCGAGATGTCGGCGCTCCTCAAATTCTGCCCTCCTCAACATCCCCTGATGATAATCGCTCAACCATTGGTGGCCGTGCCTTCAGCTGCCTGGGCCCCAAGCTCTGGAACTCCCTCCCCAAACTTCTCCGCCTGTCTACCTCTCTTTCCTCCTTTACGATGCTGCTTAAATCCTACCTCTTTAACCAAGCATTTGGTCATCTGCCCTAATTTCGTCTTATGTGACTCGGTGTCAAATGTATTTGTTTTTTCTTATAACACTCTAGTGAAGTGCCGTGGGACGGTTTACTACGTTAAAGGTGCTATATAAATAAAAGTTGTTGTTGTTAGTCTGGTCAACATTTAATCCTCAAAACAGATGACCTGCCCATATATTTCATTGCTGTTTGTGGGAGCTTGCTGCGCACAAATTAACGGCCGCGTTTCCCTGCACTACAACAATGACTACACTTCAAGAATATTTCATTTGGGCTGTGAAACGCTTTGAGACATCCTAAGGTCATGAAAGACGCTATATAAATGCAAGTTCTTTCTTTTAAAATGTTCAAATAATGCGTTGCAATAGTTTGCTAGCAGAGTGTCCCAGGAGGCCAGCAAGGTGAGGGTACAGCGGGTTTATTTAAATGAATTTTGTACCCATCCAGCTGAGAATTGCCAGCATTGGCGAGGTGAACACTCACCCACGTCAGACACTCAGCTCCGACACTGGGCTGTTTTCCTGGTTCAGTCTCTGTGAACAAAGCAAAACCTGCTCCTTTATACATTCCATATATGAGTTAGTCAAGTCGCTGGAGAAATATCACCAACGATGTCTCCGCAAGATCCTGCAAATCCCCTGGGAGGACAGATGCACCAATGTTGGTGTCCTCGACCAGGCCAACATCCCCAGCCTTGAAGCACTGACCTCACTTGACCAGCTCCGCTGGGCAGGCCACATTGTTCACATGCCAGACATGAGACTCCCAAAGCAAGCGCTCTACTCGAAACTCCTTCACGGCAAACGAGCCAAAGGTGGGCAGAGGAAATGTTACAAGGACACCCTCCCTGATAAAGTGCAACATCCCCACTGACACCTGGGAGTCCCTGGCCAAAGATCGCCCTAATTGGAGGAAGTGCATCCGGGAGGGCGCTGAGCACCTCGAGTCTCGTCGCCGAGAGCATGCAGAAATCAAGTGTAGGCAGCGGAAAGAGCGTGCGGCAAACCCGTCCCACCCATCCCTTCCCTCAACGACTGTCTGCCCCACCTGTGACAGAGACTGTGGTTCTCGTATTGGACTGTTCAGTCACCTAAGGACTCATTTTTAGAGTGGAAGCAAGTCTTCCTCGATTCCGAGGGACTGCCTATGATGATGATATGGGTTAGGCTGCTCAGGGTCAACAATGAATCACAGGTCACAGAATAATTGGTCAGTGACGATCACGCAGGATGCCCACCATATTCTGTGTCTCCTGAAAGGTAGAAAATATCATGCCAATCGACCAGTGCATACAGGTTAAACTGCTGGAGATATTTTAAAAGGGAATTGGATATATACTTGAAAAAAAAAATGCAGGGCTATGGGGAAAGATCAGGGGAGTTGGACGAGTTGGACAGATCTACCAAAGAGCCGGCACAGACATGATGGGCCGAATGGCTTCCTTCTGTGCTGTCAGTTTCTATGATTCTATGGGTTGGATTTCCAGTCTTCAGCCGCTCGTTAGTGCCCCAGAGGGGGGGAGGCAATGGCGGTGGGAATGGTTTCTGGGCGGGCGGCCAGCTGGGTGGTTCGGCGGCGGTTTTGCGGGGGCACTGAGCAGCACTGCCGGGGAGCGTCGAGCCCGTGTGGAATGCCACCGCTTTCCACTGCACTTCAATGTTGAATCGGTGCCGAGCCTCTGGCTTCCCCGGTAAACCAGGCGGTCAGACCTGTCCCGGCAGCGGTGAGTGAAGTAAGTAATGAAGGAGGTAAGTGTGATTGTTTTGTTTATTATTATTTTCCGATTTATCCTAACGTGGGGTGAGCAAGGAGTTGGGAATGTTTTTTGTGTGTTTTGTGCCGATTTATTTTTTACTTCAAGCGAGCCTCTCTTAGACCGCTCCGAGGCCGGCTGTTGCGCTCGGGATTTTCACTTGCTCACCCGACCTAGCGCCCTAAAAGAGGTGTGCAATGCCTCCCTTAGCGCTCCGCTCCACACTCAGGGCCCAGCTGATGAATTTGGTGGACTGAGGACGCAAACCATTTCCTGGCACAAAATCTTACCGCCCCGCCACTATTAGCGCCCTGAAATGACCAGAACCGAAAATCTAGCCCTACATTTACATGAAGAATATTACACAGAAGCCAAATGATTCACCAAGATATGGAATCAGCACAATGCTTAAAGTAATTAAACTGGAATCAGTCCACAAGGGAATCTTTTTTTGCAGGGTCCGATAAGCGATGGGACTTTTGGATGAAACCGTCAGCCCCCGGCGTTACATCCGCCTTCCAGCAGGGGGAGTCTGCCACCGTGTGGGAAGGATGTCGTGCATAGCCGCAGCATTTCATTCGCTACAGCAGCTTAAAGGGACAGGCCAACAACTAGGGAAAATGGGCATCCTCCCACAGTGGATAAGTATCTGAAGGAAAAAAATTTGCAGGGCTATGGGGAAAGGGCAGGGGAGTGGGACTGGCTGAGAGCCGGCACAGGCTCGAGGGGCCGAATGGCCTTCTTCCGTGCTGTAACCATTCTATGAGCCCAGAATTGGAGGAATTCAGCGTTCTCACAGAGGTTTAGGGCTGGAGGAGTTCGTACTAGAGAACCAATGTGAATGATTGTACAATGTGGCATAAAACTACCAGTTAGACAAATAGTAACAGCATTGAGGCCTGTTATGAAGACGGGCTAATGATGGATGGCTTTAAGGAAGAGGGAAGTGCGGCTGAGGCGTGGAATAGTCTGAGTGGTTTATGGTGCAGAAAGAGTGTGAAATCACCCTGTGCGCGACCATGAATCTGTCAGCACTCACCCACAAAATGTGCACTTTACCAGCCCTGGCCGCAGAGAAGGATGTCATAACAATGTGTTTATTCTGGAGCAGGTGAAGACAGACAGCTCGGGGAAAACGTAAAAACAAAAAGCTCAGATCAGCTCCTGTGCCTCAGCGTGATAAAGGCACGACATCAACAACAAACAAACAGCTCTGATTTTTCCTTGCTTCTCAATTAACTTTTTTTTAAAAAGTAGCAGTAATTGTGGAAAACGTAGAACCCATCGAGGTTTTGCGAGGAGTCGCCAACCCTCCAGGCTTGCCCTTGAGTCTCCAGGAATGAAGGATTCATCTCCGGGGCACTGCAGCGAACAATCATAGGGTCAATAAAAAGTGTGTGTGTGTTTTATTTCATTTTCTTTGAACACTTTTGTTTATTAGTCACAGGGGAAAACAGGCTATTTGACTGGGTGAGGTGGTTGGAGGCGGGAGGTCATGTGATGAAACCTCCAAGACTACGTCCACCGAGTGTTGGCAACCTTATGTTGATTTGCCTGTAACCCAATCTCAGTGGGGAGGGCGGGTGATATGTTGGCCTTCATGGCTGGGGGATTTGAGTGTGGGAGCAGGGAGGTCTTGATGCTGTTGTGCAGGGCCTTGGTGAGGCCTCACCTGGAATATTGTGTTCAGTTTTGAGCTCCTGGTCTGAGGAAGGACGTTCTTGCTGTTGGGAGAGTGCAACGGAGGTTCACCAGACTGATTCCAGGGATGGCTGGGCTGTCATGTGAGGAGGGACTGGATCGACTGGGCCTTTATTCACTGGAGTTTGGAGGGATGAGAGGGGATCTCATGGAAGCATGTGGGATTCTGACGGGACGGGGCGGGTTGGATGCGGGAGGAGTGTTCCCGATGTTGGGGAGGTCCAGAACCGGGGGGGCATAGTCTTGGGATGGGGGGTGGGCCATTTGGGACTGAGGTGGGGGGAAGCTTCTTTACTCGGAGAGTTGTTTGACTGTGGGGTTCCCTGTCGCAGAGAGTTGTTGATGCCAGTTCGTTGGATGTATTCGGGAGGAAGTTGGATGTGGCCCTTGCGGTTAGGGGGATCGAGGGGTGTGGAAGGGGGGCAGGAAAGGGGTGCTGAGGGGATGGTCAGCCATGATCTTGTTGAATGGTGGTGCAGACTCGAGGGGCCGAATGGCCTGCTTCTGCTCCTAATTTCTATGTATATATTATTCTAGATATAAACCACGTGAATCCCTCGATTGAATTCCAGTTAATCAGCTAAAGATCCTGCTCATATTTGGCACCCAATGGCCGCCAGTGACCCACAGTGCATGTCTGGTGATGACAGGATTGAGGTAGTCCATGGTTGAATAATCTGCCAACACGATCACGGCTCACACGTGAATTGAGCGAAACAATGTTGGGGTACCTTCATTCTTCTTTAAGTTGCACATTTGGAAGCGTTTCCTTTCCGTGGAGCGGCGTCAGAAATCTTTGCTCCATTTCTCATTGGGAAGTCGGGTTTGCTGCGGTTCATCAGCATCAGAGGTGGCAGTACTTGAACATGGCGGGACACGAGCACAGCGCGGACCTGGAACGAGTCGGCAGTACCGGAGGCGGTATAAATCCGGTGAAAGAACAGCACAAAACAAGTGGTGATGCCACAGGACAGCAGGTAGGTGATTGGTGGGTGAGTATTAGTGTTTTTTTTTCACTCTAACCTAACTCGATAAACTAATTAATATAACTATAAATATTCATTTGAATAAAGACTTTAACTAAGAGAGCGAGAGAAGCGGCCAGAGATAAAGATAGGCCCAACTTTTAAGACTCTTAGGCCGTCCAGAGATTACTACCTTTGAGGTCCTGCTTTTTAAACTCTTTCCTAGCTCCCTAAAATCTGCCTGCAGAACTTCATCCCTCTTTCTACCTATGTCGTTGATACCGATATGGACCACGACCTCTGACTGTTCACACTCCCCCCCCTCAGAATGTTCTGAAGCCTCTCAGTGATATCCTTGACCCTGGCACCAGGGAGGCAACATACCATCCTGGAGTCACGTCTGCAGCTGCAGAAGTGCCTGTCTGTTTCCCCCAACTATCAAATCCTCTACTTCTATTGCTTTCTTGATCTTCCTTCTCCCCCCTGTACAGCTGAGCTATCTGTGGTGCCGTGGACTTGGCTCTGGCTGTACTCCCCAGAGGAACCATCCACCGGTATTCTGTACTAAATATTAGTTAGAGAATGAGATGCACTCAGGGACTCCTGCACGAGCTGCCTGGCCCTCCTTGTCTGTCTGACGGTCACCCATTCCCTCTCTACCTGCGCACTCTTACGCTGCGGGGTGACCACGTCCTGAAACGTGCTATCTACGTAGCTCTCAGCCTCATGGATGCAGTGACACCAGCTACTACTCAAGCTCCAAAACCCGGAGCCCGCGCTCCTCCAGCCGACAACACTGGACGTGTCCTGGATTTCCTACCTGGCACAGGATGTGCATTCCATAGGATTGAAGTGCTCTGCCATTCCTCGATTTAGTAGAGTATTAACTAACTTACTGAAATAAACTTAAGACTAAGGGATGAATTTTCTGTGGTGGTAGCAGGCGCAAATGATGGCTGGTCCGGTGGGTAAGTTTTTTTTTGACAGCGGGTAGGGAACCCGCAGTCATCTTGCTCCCACGTTGTTTTCCCACAGGCGGGTCTTTTATTGTGGAGCCAACCCAACCTGTAGCGGTGGGCAACTTAATTGAAATCATTATGAGGTACTTTACAGGCACTTAAGAGCCTTTCCCCCCTACTTTTTAAATGTCCTTGCATGGCCACGGGATTCACGCAGCTCGGGAACCACGGCTGTCAGTCTGAGGCGGGAGTTCCGTGGCCATTGCTCCAACTGATTACTTGACAGCATGGAAAACAAACCAAAATAAAAACATGTAGATTACATCAGCTAACAGATTGATGGAGATTCTGTTCTACTTGAAAAACTACCGGTAAATGTTAATTCAGAAATTCCTGAAGGGTTGTAATTGCTACCTTGGGTGGTGAGAGAAATACATTTTTCACTGGCCATTCTCGACTGCTGCCAACTTAACAGTAATTGCAGTGAATTGATCTGCACTATAAAAAAAAAATGACGTACCATTTAAATACATTTTTGTGTTGTTTCTGGTCAGGTTGTTCTCACAGTATACAGTGATTGTCCAGTTACACATTAAATTAAGCCATCAACCGTAACATTCTCACCACTCATTCCCCTGGTTCAATTTGCTTTCCGTCCCGGAATGTGACTAATGTAATTTTTCAGTCTGAGACTTTAGGGTGAATTTCTGCCGAGGTTCTCTCACTCGTTCATTGTTAACTTCAACGGAAGAGCTGCACAAATCCCAGAAACATAAGATTGCAAATCCACCCCTTTACAATTACATTGAAAATCTGCTTAATTTTATTTATTATCTATACACACACATCTTTTATTTGTATCAACTACTGACACAAAAGTCTATCGATTTGTGACTAAAGCATCAAAAACTTCCCAATTAATGTACTTCTTAAATTATGATCTTGATCGTATTTGTAGGTGGCATCATATTACCAAGTGATAATATTATTTAAATATTTCTTTGTCACCCACATATAACTTTTATTATATTATTGTACAGTAAAGGTTCAATACCCACTATGTTAGATTCATTTTAAAGTGTAATGTGGCCGTGATCCCCTTAAGGATCCGGGCTTAAAATGCCTCATGCATGATGTCACCAGCTGTCGTTCTTAATGGGCTCCATTAAGGTAAGTTCATTTTCTACATCAGGATGTCGCCAGCAGCAGGGTCACGACCCACCACAGATACCGGCCGCACCGGACCCGCTAAGGTAAATAAAATTCCGGATTACTCTTGGTGCCACGAGCTAGTGAGTACAGAAATAGGAGGATAGAGCAGATGAACACGTCGCTGGAGAGATGGTGCAGGAGGGAGGGCTTCAGATTCCTGGGGCATTGGGGCCAGTTCTGGGCGGAAGCGGGTTGCACCTCAACAGGACTGGAACCAATATCCTCGAGGGGAGATTTGCTAGTGCTGTTGGGGAGGGCGGGTGGGGGGGTGGTGAAACTAATTTGGCGGGGGGGATGAGCATCGGGATGTAACATTAGAAAAGGGAAACAAAGGGCGCAAAAGATTGGGAGAGACAGCGAGCACTAAAGTAAGAAATAGTAAGGTATTAGGTGGGGTCAGACTAAGAGAGAATACAGGATGGTCTAAGATGGGTTTACAGTGTATGTATGTGAACGCACAAAGTGGAGTAAACAAGGTAGGTGAACTACAGGTGCAAATAGCCACATGGGAATATGATGTCGTGGTGATAACGGAGACTTGGTTCAATAAAGGGCAGGATTGGGTATTAAATATTCCTGGATCTTGGGTGTTCAGGAAAAATAGGGAAGGAAAGATGGGAGGTGGTGTGGTAGTATTGGTTAAGGAGAATGTTACAGTGCTGGAGTGAGAGAATGTCCTGGAGGGGTCAAGGACAGAATCTATATAGCTAGAGTTAAGAAACAATAGAGGTGCCATTACACTACTAGGTGTATTCTACAGGCCACCAACTAATGGAAAAAATATAGAGGAGCAAATTTGCAGAGAAATTACAGAGAGATGCAAGAACTATAGAGTAGTAATAATGTGGGACTTCAACTATCCGAATATAGACTGGGATAGTAATAGTGTAAAGGGCAGAGAGGGGGAAATTTCAGGAGAACTTTCTTGATCAGAATGTTTCTGGCCCGATGAGGGAGGAGGCATTGCTGGATCTGGTTCTGGGGAATGAGGTAGGTCAAGTGGAGCAAGTGTCAGTAGGTGAACATTTAGGGAACAGTGATCAGCACACTCCTGGCTGGCCTCCCACATTCTACCCTACATAAACTAGACGTGATCCAAAACTCGGCTGCCCATGTCCTAACTCGCACCAAGTCCTGCTCACGCATCACCCCTGTGCTCGCTGACCTACATTGACTTCCGATTAAGCGACGCCTTGATTTCAAAATTCTCATCCTTATTTTCAAATCTTCGATGGCCTCGCCCCTCCCTATCTCTGTAATCTCCTCCAGCCCCACAACCCCCGGAGATGTCTGCGCTCCTCTAATTCTGCCCTCTTGAGCATCCCTGATTATAATCGCTCAACCAATAGTAACCGTGCCTTCTGTTGCCTAGGCCCCAAGCTCTGGAACTCCCTGTCTAAACCTTTCGGCCTCTCTACCTCTCTTTCCTCCTTCAAGATGCTCCATAAAACAACCCTCTTTGACCAAGCTTTTCTACTGGGCTAATTTCTACTTATGTGGCTTGGTGTCCAATTTTTTTAAATTTCATAATACTCCTGTGAAGCACCTTGGGACGTTTCACTACATTAAAGGCACAAACCGGGATTACTTAGGCCCCAGCGGAAAGTAAGCGCTTCCTTTGAGGGAGAGATTCTTACCGACTGATGAAGGAAATACAACAAGACCCAGTTAAGCAGTAAACCTATTGTACGAGAGGAATCTTCCAGGTGGTAGGCGGACATATTTAACAACAGGAGGTTAAATACTAATAACGATTATATACTAATAACGGTTACCTGAACAACATACCAGAATATATCAGTGGAACTGGCCTCCAGCAGGGGGGCAAGATTTTCAGTGGGGGAGAGGAGTTGGTGAGACACCCCTCACTCCTGATAAATTATTCTTTCAGCGTTTGAGGGGAGACCTCCTCGAGCATTAGGTATAGTAGAATAAGACATATGTTTAGAAAAGGTGGGATAGATTTCGGCCTGGGCCACAACTAACGTCTGCCCGAACCAAGAGGCCCGGGGATAGATGGAAATTGCTCCTTGGACCTCATCGGCATACTCGGGTCAGGCTGCCGGCACAAGCGCTCAGGTGAGGCCAGGAAGGTTTCTGTCCTCCCTCAGCTGACATGTTCAGGCAGTGCATTCCAGATCCTAACCACTCGCTGCGTAAAAAGGTTTTTCTTCGTGTCGCCTTTGGTTCTTTTGCCAATCATCTTAAATCTATGTCCTCTGGTTCTCTGCCAATGGAAATAGTTTCTCTCGATCTACTCTGTCCAGACCCCTCATGATTTTGAACACCTCGATCAAATCTCCTCTCAATCTTCTCTGCTCTATGGAGAACAACCCCAGCTTCTCCAATCTATCCACGTAACTGAAGTCCCTCATCCCTGGAATCATTCTCGTAAATCTTTTCAGCACCTTCTCTAAGCCCTTCACATCCTTCCTTAAGTGCAGTGCCCAGAATTGGACACAGTACTCCAATTGAGGCTGAGCCAGTGTTTTATGATTTTCATGCTTTTGTACTCTACACCTCTATACATAAAGCCCAGGATCCCGTAAGCTTTTTTAAATGCTTTCTCAACCTGCCCTGCCACCTTCAACGATTTGTGCACATATACCCCCAGGTCTCTCTGTTCATGCACCCGCTTTAGGATTGTACCATTTAGTTTATATTTCCTTTCCTCATTACGAAGGCAGATGCAAAGTACTCATTTCGTACCTCAGCCATACTCTCTGCCTCCATGCATAGGTCTCCATTTTAGTCTCGAGTCGGCCCCACCCCTCTCAATACCATTTACGATTTACATGCCTATAGAAGACTTTAGGATGACCTTTTATGTTAGCTGCCATTCTATTCTCACACCCTCTCTTTGCCCCTCTTATTTTCTTTCCACTTCTCCTCTGAACTTCCTATATGTAGCCTGATTCTCAGATGTATTTTCGACCTGACATTTGTCAGACGCGCTCTTTTTCTGCTTCATCTTACTCTCTATCGCTTTTGTCATCCAGGGAGCTCTGACTTTAGTTGCCCTACCTTTCCCCCTCGTGGAAATGTACCTCGACTGTACCTGAACCAGTTCCTCTTTAAAGGCAGCCCATTGTTCTATTACAGTTTTGCCTGCCAATCTTTGATTCCATTTTACCCGGGCCAGATCCATTCTCATCCCACTGAAATTGGCCTTTCTCCAATTAAGTACAGGCAACTCTCGATTATCCGCACACGGATGCAACGGGAAACTGTTGTAACGGCATTTAAAATTCCGTGTGTGTGTGACGTCACTTTGAAACTCTGCTGTTCCTTTCGAATGTTGCCTGTTGAGCCTTGCTTTTAAGCGCTCTGCCTTGCCTCAGCTCCCGCTGCTGCTCGCACACAGGTCCCCTGCCTCTCATAATTCATTAAAATGCCATGAACAGTTACAGGAAGTAATCAACAAGCCTAATGGTCTTTAGATCTAGAGGACTAGAATTCAAGGATTAGAAGATACGCTACAGCTATTGGTTAGAGCACACCTGCAGTACTGTAAGCATTAACGGTAATGTCAACTCGCTCTAACGGAGAAATTGTTTATCCGGCATAGCCCAATCCCCGAGGGACCCTAGATTTCTCCCTGTCCTTTTTCATTGCTAATGTAAACCTTATGATACAACAACAACGATAAAAACTTGTAGTCAGAGACAGAGATAGTTCAAAAACAATAGTACAGAGACAAAGATAGTTCAGAGACAGAATGGTTCAGAGACAGAGATAGTTCAGAGACAGAATGGTTCAGAGACAGAGATAGTTCAGAGACAATGGTTCAGAGACAGAGATAGTTCAGAGACAATGGTTCAGAGACGGAGATAGTTCAGAGACAGAGATAGTTAGTACAGCAGAAATAGTGCAGACATAGATAGGAGAGAGATAAAAATAGTACTGCTATACATATAGTATATAGATATAGTACAGAGATAGATAGAGAACAGAACATTCAGTGCAACCCAGAGAGGGAACTGAAAACCTGTCATTTTCACGGACGTGTGTATTATTATATAGTCTGTAATGCTGTGTTCTTTAATAACCAAATCACCACATTTGTTTTACTATCTAAAATTGTGTTAAAAAAATTAGGATTATTGTTAAAGTATGAAATAAATGAAAAAGCTTTGGGAACCAATGAAGGCTAAAGTCTAGTATGCAGGCCTTTCAGGGTTTAGATGGCATCAGACAGAGTGCACGGCACTTGCCGAGCGCCCAGGGGATGG
The DNA here is from genome assembly GCF_044704955.1 of Pristiophorus japonicus. NCBI lineage: Eukaryota > Metazoa > Chordata > Chondrichthyes > Pristiophoridae > Pristiophorus > Pristiophorus japonicus. Next base: position 54,751,809 of record NC_091992.1, read on the forward strand.
GGACAAAACCTGACCATGAGATTCCCGTTCATTTTATTGATGCTAAGGGACCGTGTTTGTTAACAGTACCCACAACAACAGAACTCTTCTAATCCCGGCGACTGAACAAAATCTGCTGCTGCAGAGTGCAGGGGACAGCTTCCTTGGCGTCATCAAGTTTCTCCTGCAGCTCCTTGATGTTTCTCCTGGATCTAGAAACAGCGTTGCCGCCTCCTCCCAGGCACGGTGAGTGGGCCTCGGTGTGCGACATACAGACCCAAATTTATGCCGCTGGCAAGTCACCATTTCATTGAGGAACATAGATAGGAGCAGGACCAGGCCATTCAGCCCCTCGAGCCTCCTCCGCCATTCAATTAGATCATGGTTGATCTGCACCTCATTCCATTTAGCCACCTTTGTTCCATATCCCTTGATACCCTTACCCAACAAAAATCTATTGATCTCAGTGTGGAACATTTGAGTTGACCCAACATCCACAGCCATTTGAGGGAGATAATTCAAGATTTACATTACCCTTTGCGTGAAGAGATGCTTCTTGATTTCATTCCAAATGGCCTAGCTCTAATGTTAAAATTATGACCCCCTTATTCTGGATTCCTCAACTACAGGAAATAGTTTCTCTTTATCTATCATGAGAATTAGGAGCAGGAGTTGGCCATTCGGCCCCTCGAGCCATTCAATGAGATCATGGCTGATCTTCTAGCTCAACTCCATTTGCCTGCACTGTCCCCATGGCCCTTGATTCCAATCCTATCAAATACTTTTATTATTTTAAATCACCTCGGTCAGATCGCCCCCTCAATCTTCTAAACTCAAGGGAATACAAGCCAAGGCCTCATAATTTAGCCCTTTCAGCCCCCTGTATCATTGTGGTCAATCTGCACTGAAGCCTAATATATCCCTCCCGAGGTTTGGTGCCCGCAAGGAAACGTTGTGACAGACACTGGCTGGGTGTCAAATGTTGTTTGATAATGCTCCCGTGAAGCGCTTTGGGACATTATACTATGTTAACAGTGCTATATAAATGCAAGTTGATGTTGTTGGACTCGCAAGGTCTATCCAACACCATTTCCCAGTGTGGGACCTGCACCACAGTTAATTTCTCTTGATCTTTCACTGTCCACATCTACCTTCATCACAATTATTAGGGGTGATTAGCTGCCTAAAGGCCCTGCGTTGATTGGTGGTGCTATTTTGGCCGCTGCCCTGAATGGCGCTGGGAATTAAATTATCACTCACCTTATTCGTGGCAGTACAAGCAACTCCAACAACAAGGAATTAGCTCCTGCTCGCTCTCCAGTAATCCCTTGCTGGAAAGTATGTGTGCGGGATGCAGAATGAGGGCAGGTTTGATGAGCTGTGATGTCCATCACGGCTAACACACTGTTTGTGGCAAATGACCACCTGCGTGCAACATGAAAGGGCAGCTGGCACCTGCGGAACTGTGTCAGTGCTTTCAGGAGTCTCCGCTGGCTCAGTGAGGGGGTAACTGGGTCAAAGAGACCACAAGGAACCCAAGTTCAATCTGGGGTCTGTGCTGATTCAGACTATTTCAGCATCCCAGAATTTGGGGGTTGTGGCAGGAAGTGGTGCATGAATTAGCCAGTGCTATTATGCCTCGTTGCCGTTCGTCATTGCCTGCTGTAACTGCATCTGTCGAAACATCAGGAATGGGCTCTAATGTGATGCCCCCCGTGGTCAAATAGCCTGCTGACCCCCCATAAGAAGATTTCCTGCCCACTAGTGATAGATCTGCACACAAGCTCCCCACTAATTTCCACTACTTCCAGGATTTGTCCCCGAAAGTGATGATGGATATCAGAAACACCCAACAAATTGTCATCGTCATCAGCACGACAATGCTGAGTGTAGGTAATGCCAGCGTGTTACTGGTGCCCAGCACTGCTCAGGACCCGCTCAAGGCCCATTAACATCTAAATCTGCCTCCACATCCTCCCTCTGAGCAATCGATTCACTCCGGGCCACGTAAAATGTTTTGTAAAAAATTATGAAAGGGATCTTTCTAGCAACATTGAGCGGGAGAAAGCCAGACATCCCCTCCCCGCCCCGGACGGACAGACGCCCCTCCCCACCCCGGACGGACAGACGCCCCTCCCCGCCCCGGACGGACAGACGCCCCTCCCTGCCCCGGACGGACAGACGCCCCTCCCCGCCCCAGACAGGCGCCCCTCCCCGCCCCAGATAGGCGCCCCTCCCCGCCCCAGACAGGCGCCCCTCCCTGCCCCAGACAGGCGCCCCTCCCAGCCCCAGACAGATGCCCCTCCTCCCTGCGTTATTGCAGCAGGCAGCTTAGAATCACCCTGAAAGATACTAATGGTTCTGACCCTGGGAACTGTGTTTATGGCCAACGGGGAAGTCATGTGAGCGTAAATCCCATTCCGCCAACTTTACGCTGGGCGTCTGCCAACATGAAGAATCCCAACCGTAAGGTGCAACACAAGGAACGGCCACTGAGAGTGACTGGATCCCAGCAAGTGAGTGCAATGGGGGCAGCACAGCACAGGAGACAGGGCGAGGCAGTAGATGTGACGTAGGTGCAAGAGACCAGGTGCAGGGTGACGGATATGATGATATTCAAAAGTTATTTCCTGCAGATAATTCACAACCTAGCCCAGCATGAAGAAATAATTCCACGTAAAATATTTGCTTTGCATACCCAAGCACTCCTACTTACTTGTCAATACAAAGGATGCTAATTTGTGTCTTAATGCAACACGTTCTCTCTGGTTTAGAAGCCTAGAAGCGATCTCCCACCCAACAGCTTGTGACTCAGGTGCCTATTAGAAGGCGCCTGTCACACAAGGCAAACATATTTCAAAATGAAAACATCGGCAATGCTCCACCTAAAACAAGTTTCAGCCTTGCATAATGACAGAGGCATTTGGGAGTCTTGTGACAGCACGGAGGCAGGTGTGGCGTTGACATGACTCAGGGGCACCAAGACCACAGAGGCATATCACGCCTGTGTTAACTAATACCTCACGTCACTGAACCACCTCAGGTCACAAACACCCAGAACAATTTCCCAACAACTGTTATCTAAAATCACAGACCTTCCCACTTTCGTCTTTGAAAGCGGTGCTTTCTATTATGCACTCTCGTTACTGAGCCTCCTGTCAGTGGAAACAGTATCTCTTTATTTACTCTATCAAAACCCTTCATCATTTTGAATACCTCTATTAACTCTCCGCTTATCCATCTCCGCTCTGAGGAGAACTTGAAGAGCAACTTAAAAAGCTCCAATTGCTAGATTTACATAGCCTGTCCTACCCTCCTAGGAGCAGTATGGGTAAAGTCTACTATCACAAATCTCTTTACAAACTTGCCTCTAAATATTTTATTCATTTTACACTTGCAGAATTTACGACAGAGTTTTCGAAGCCCCAACAGAATTAATTCTTTTGACTAATACTTTTTTTAGTCTGCAACAATCACTATCAATCCTCAATTAGGTAATGTTTGATTTTACATTCTGTAGCACATATATGTAAAATCTGTCACAAATGAAAATATGCATTAAACATAGATTCATAGGTATGGATACATTTTGTTTGGAACTGCTCTTGTGAAGTGACTTGGCACATTTTAGTACATTAAAGGCGTTATATAAATGCAAGTTGTTGTTGTTAAAGGACAATGGCCCTGAATTCACAGCCCCTTCAGCCACGTACGAGGTGCACACGCACCCGTACGGGCCACGCAAGTTCTGGGTTTAAGAATGCGACGAGCAGGCGCCTAAACCCGGAACTTGCAATTTGCCAAAATCCACTGGACAGATAGCACGCATCCGGAAGTAAAGGGCCCCCGCGGGTGGAGAGTTGGGCTATTCGCCCAACTCTTGCCCAGCAAATGTCCATCAAATTTTTACAACTGAATAGCGCAACACATTTAAAGTACAGAAAAATACATTAAAAAAATAATTTAAACATTTAAAATCCTGTTAAATAAGGTAAGCTTATTTTTAGATCCTTTAAAATATGTACATTTATTTTTCAAAAAATTAAAATTTTGTTTTCAATAATTAATTAAATTCCATTTTTATTAATTTGAAATATGTAATTTTTAAAAATTTATTTTCAGTGTTTGTGTGTTTTGGGGGGTATTCCCATTCATACTTATCGTGGTTCCCTACATTCGGAATTAGCATAAGTATGAATGGGGATCCCCCTACTCTGATAGGTTGGGTGGGCCCACGTAATCCCAGTGATGCATACTAAGTCCTTACGCTGCTGGGATAGGTGGGCCCCTATGCTGGGCCCCAGGTCCGCAAGTGGGGATAAATGGTTCATTCTCTGGTTGGCAACCAGTAACTAGTGGGGTGCCACAGGGATCAGTGCTGGGACCCCAACTATTTACAATCTAAATAAACGACTTGGAAAAAGGGACAGAGCGTAACATAGCCAAGTTTGCTACAAAGATGGGAGGAAAAGCAATGTGTGAGGACACAAAAAATCTGCAAAAGGACATAGACAGGCTAAGTGAGTGGGCAAAAATTTGGCAGATGGAGTATAATGTTGGAAAGTGCGAGGTCATGCACTTCGACAGAAAAAAAATCAAAGAGCAACTTATTATTTAAATGGAGAAAGATTGCAAAGTGCTGCAGTACAGCGGAACCTGGGGGTACTTGTGCATGAAACACGAAAGGATAGTATGCAGGTACAGCAAATGATCAGGAAGGCCAATGGAATCTTGGTCTTTATTGCAAAGGGGATGGAGTATAAAAGCAGGGAAGTCTTGCTACAGCTATACAGGGTATTGGTGAGGCCACACCTGGAATACTGCGTGCAGTTTTGGTTTCCATATTTATGAAAAGGATATACTTGCTTTGGAGGCAGTTCAGAGAAGGTTCACTAGGTTGATTCCGGGGATGAGGGGCTTGACTTATGAGGAAAGGTTGAGTAGGTTGGGCCTCTACTCATTGGAATTCAGGAGAATGAGAGGTGATCTTATTGAAACATATATTATGAGGGGGCTTGACAAGGTGGATGCAGAGAGGATGTTTCCACTGATAGGGGAGACTAGAACTAGAGGGCACGATCTTAGAATAAGGGGCCACCCATTTCAAACAGAAATGAGGAGGAATTTCTTCTATGAGGGTTGTAAATCTGTGGAATTTGTTGCCTCAGAGAGCTGTGGAAGCTGGGACATTGAATAAATTTAAGACAGAAATAAACAGGAGATAAGGAGTTATGGGGAGTGGGCGGGGAAGTGGAGCTGAGTCCATGATCAGATCAGCCATGATCTTATTGAATGGCGGAGCAGGCTCGAGGAGCCGTATGGCCTACTCCTGCTCCTATTTCTTATATTCACGAAGACGCTCACTACCACTTTCTCAAGGACAATTAGGGATGGGTAATAAAGGCTGGCCTTGCTATGATGCCCACATCTCAGGAACAAATATTTTAAAAGCAGGTCGCTTGACCTGCATCATTTGCACTGGACTCAATATTCACTCCCTGCTCTAGCAATACACTGTGGCTGGAAGTGCGGGCTATCTACAGCAGGGGTGGGCAATTATTTGGGCTGGAGGGCCACTTAACAAGTTTTGGTGAGCTGTTGAGAACCGCCCACCAATCGCGTGGTCCCCGGAGGCCGCTCCCCGGCTCCTGCCGCTGGAAGAGATACTGCGCATGCGTGGCTGCATCATACCGAGAAAAAAAAGAGGGAACATTGCATAAACATTAACATTACATAAACATAAATCCAACTAGTAGGCAGATGCCATCTTACATACACAACATGTATTCATACTTCTTAAAAATGAATCAAAGATAAAAGTTGAAAATATTGTGGTAGCTTCGGGTCTCTGTAATTGTGTGAAATAGATCTCTACCCTCTTTAGAGCCTGTGTTAGCATCAATTGCTTACCTCAGTCATCCTTATATCCCTCTGCAAAAGTTACTAATACCGTTCCAATTGGTGCCAGATGAGAACTCCCCTGCTGTCGTACTCTGGATACCGGGAGAGGAAAGATGCCGGTCACTTTCTTCAGTAAAGTGTTGTGGAGATGAGCAGCCATGACGCCGTCTAAAATAGATGGGGTATCTTTTAGTGCGCAGTGCATTCTGGGACGTCCGCCATTGGGGTCCAGAATCAAAGAATGGGTTCTTTTAAGATCCGGCCAGGGAAAATCGCTTTTGCGAATTATTCATTTGAATGAAGTATTATTATGGTTTTTCTTGGCTGCAGTTCGATTATGTCTCTGACCCATGAGAAGTGAAAGTGGATAGACGAATGTACAGCTCAAGCTCCGGCTCGCGTTCTATTTCTGTCCCATCCAGCCGGCCGGACAGAATGACTTGGCGGGCCTGATATGGTCCGCGGGCCGTATTTTGCCCACCACCGATCGATCCACAGGATGCATTGTAGCAGCTCATCAGCACCTACGAGCTCTGTGACCTCTGCCATCAAGAATGACAGGCAGCAATATCGTGGGACTACCATCAACCCCAAGTCATGCACCTCCTAACTTGGATGTATATTACCATTCCTCCATTGAGGTAGATCTTGACTTTGTACGATAGAGTACAGTGAGTCGGCAGCCCGATATACAGCTCTCCCGATTTTAATTTCCATTGAAGTCAATGGGAGCGATGGAAAACGGCTGCTGATTCGCTATCAGACGTTTTACTCTATCGCACAAAGCCAATATCGACCCCACTATTCGTTCAAGTCCTGTGTCGGTGCACATGGACCAAAAGGATGGAGTACACAAGCACAAGGGTGGAAGGTGCGAGAGACCATTTGGGTTGAATTTCAACTGCAGGACAAACAAAAATCAGAAATTCATCGATAAGCATAGCAAGAGAACAGAAAAACAAGCTGGGAAAAAATCCATCACACTGCAAACTGCACTCAAAAAGTGTCAAAAATCTAAATTTCCTTTGGGTAGTATCACTTGGAAGGCTGCTAATACCTGTGCAATCGTAGGTCTTGATTCAGTGCCTTCAATATAAAAGAACAATATTGCGAATTATTTAAATAAAATCTCCATCCCCAATCGCTTAGATACGGCCTGATTGTGAAGGACAGTAATTGTCCCATGAATTTGATGGGATGACAGCCTGAGAAAACGATAGGAGAATGATCAGTGCTCTTTGTTCCACATGTATACACGTCTGACCGAGAGGGTTGCTAGGCAACCGATTCCCAGGATTTTGCCGATATTCATCATAGGCAGATCCTCGAAATCGAGGAAGACTTGCTTCCAATCTTAGGTGACTGAACAATCCAATACGGAATTACAATAGGTGGGACAGACAATGGTTGAAGGAAAGGATGGGTGGAACTGGTTTGCTGCACACTCCTTCCGCTGCCTGCGCTTGATTTCTGCCTGTTCTTGGCGATGAGACCCGAGGTGCTCAGCGCCCTCCCGAATGCTCTTCCTCCACTTTGGGCGGTCTTTGACCAGGGACTCCCAGGTGTTGGTGGGGATGTTGCATTTTATCAAGGAGGCTTTGACGGCGTCCTTGAAATGTTTCTTCTGCTCACCTAGGGCTTGCTTGCTTTGGGAGTCTTGTATCAGGCAGGCGAAAAATGGCGCCCGACCAACGGAGCTGGTCGAGTGTGGTCAGTGCTTCGATGCTGGGATGTTGGCCTGATCGAGGACACTAACGTTGGTGCATCTGTCCTCCCAGGGGATTTGCAGAATCTTATGGAGATATCGGTGGTATTTCTCCAGCGATTTGCGGTGTCTACTGTATATGGTCTACATCTCTGAGCCATATTGTTATACAATATTGTTACAATACAACATTATACGATACTGTTATACAATGAGCTGCACTAACTGTATATGAATGCCCCTTGGCTGTTCAAATCTCTGGTTCTCACCCACCTTCAGCGAAGAACCTATACTTGTCTCGTCACCTCAAACATTTCCCCCCCCCCCTCCCCCCACCCCCACTCTCCTTCTCACCTTGGAACTCAGCCCAATGAAGAAATTGTGGGTACAAAGTCATTTTTTACAGAAATAAAAAATAAATTATTTCTTTACTCATGAAAATCTGGCCCCGTCATTTTGTTGTGAAAACTGGTGACAATTGCTGTGCTCATCATAAAACCAATATATTTCCCCAGCAATTGTCTTCCTTTCTAATATCTCTTCTCCTGAAAGCCGTAACTGCTGGCCACTTTTTGGTACCTCGCCTTTCTTCAACTTTGAGCCTAGACACAAGCTTTCCAACTGTGAAGTACATCACAGTGGGGCCAGATTCTGCCCACCCGATATCGGCACAAATACACACATATACACATATACACTTTCCAGCAGAGATCACTGGATAGCAATCAGGAGCATCATCATCATAGGCAGTCCCTCGGAATCGAGGAAGACTTTCTTCCACTCTTAGCATGAGTTCTTAGGTAGCTGTACAGTCCAATATGAGAACCACAGTCTCTGTCACAGGTCGGACAGATAGTCGTTGAGGGAAAGGGTGGGCAGGGAGCCTGGTTTGCCGCATGCTCCTTCCGCTGCCTGTGCTTGATTTCTGCATTCTCTCGGCAACGATACTCGAGGAGCTCAGCGCCCTCTCGAATGCACTTCCTCCACTTAGGGCAGTCTATGGCCAAGGACTCCCAGGTGTCAGTGGGGATGTCGCACTTTATCAGGGAAGCTTTGAGGGTGTCCTTGTAACGTTTCCACTGCCTGCCTTTGGCTCGTTTGCCGTGGACGAGTTCCGAGTAGAGCGCTTGCTTTGGGAGTCTCGTGTCTGGCATGCGGACTATGTGGCCTGCCCAGTGGAGCTGATCAAGTGTGATCAGTGCTTCAATGCTGGGGATGTTGGCCTGGACGAGGACGCTAATGTTTGTGCGTCTGTCCTCCCAGGGGATTTGCAGGATCTTGCGGAGACATCGCTGGTGGTATTTCTCCAGAGACTTGAGGTGTCCACTGTACATGGTCCACAACTCTGAGCCATACAGGAGGGCGGGTATTACTACGGCCTTGTAGACCATGAGCTTGGTGACAGTTTTGAGGGACTGACCTTCAAACACTCTTTTCCTCAGGTGGCCGAAGGCTGCACTGGCACATTGCAGGCGGTGTTGGATCTCATCATCAATGCCTGCTCTTGTTGATAGGAGGCTCCCAAGATAGGGGAAGTGCTCCACGTTGTCCAGGGCCATGCCGTGGATCTTGATGTTTGGGGGGCAGTGCTGTGCGGCGAGGGCAGGCTGGTGGAGGACCATTGTCTTACTAATGTTTAGCGTAAGGCCTATGCTTTCATACGCCTCGGTAAATACGTCGACTATGTCCTGGAGTTCAGCCTCTGTGTGTGCACAGACGCAGGCATCGTCCGCGTACCAAAGCTCGACGACAGAGGTTAGAGTGGTCTTGGACCTGGCCTGGAGACAGCGAAGGTTGAACAGCTTCCCACTGGTTCTGTAGTTTAGCTTCACTCCAGCAGGGAGCTTATCAACTGTGAGGTGGAGCATGGCAGCAAGGAAGATTGAGAAGAGGGTTGGGGTGATGATGCAGCCCTGCTTGACCCCGGAACGGACATGAATTGGGTCTGTGATGGATCCATTGGTAAGGATCACAGCTTGCATGTCATCGTGGAGCAGGCGGAGTATGGTGACGTACTTTTGGGGGCATCCGAAACGGAGGAGGACGCTCCATAGATCCTCGCGGTTGACAGTGTCGAAGGCCTTTGTAAGGTCGACGAAGGCCATGTATAAGGGCTGATGCTGTCCCTGCATTTTTCCTGCAGCTGTTGCGTTGCAAAGATTATGTTCGCTGTGCCCCAAAGGGGACGAAATCCGCACTGCGACTCCGAGAGAAGCTCCTCGGCCATGGGAAGAAGACAATTGAGGAGGACTCTAGCAACGACTTTCCCAGTGGTTTATAGCAGGGAGATTCCACTGTAGTTGCCGCAGTCGGACTTGTCTCCTTTTTTTAAGATGGTCACGATCACTGCATCTCTAAGATCTCTCGGCATGCTCTCCTCCCTCCAGATGAGAGAGACGAAGACGTGTATTCGTGCCACTAGTGCCTCTCCATCATACTTCAGTGCCTCAGCAGGGATTCCATCCGCTCCGGTAGCCTTGTTGTTTCTTAGCTGTCTTATAGCCTTTTCTTCCTCATGCAGTGTTGGAGTCTCACTGAGGTGGTGGCGGGTAGCATGTTGCGAGATGGAGTCGAGAACACTCGAGTCAAAGGCAGAGTCTCGGTTAAGGAGATCTTCGAAGTGTTCGAACTGCCTCGATATCCTTGATGAGTGTTTCCCTGTTCTTGGCCAGGAGTGGGGTGGGGACTTGGGAGTTTGGTCTGTTTGTGGCCTTGACTGCGGTAAAGAATCCTTGCACATCATGGCTGTCGGCCAGCTGTTATATCTCCTGTGCTTTCTCCATCCACCACCTGTTTTTAGGTCCCGGGTTTTTTGTTGGACTTTAGCCTTTAGCCATCTGTAATGCTGCTTTGCTGCTCCCGAGTTGGGTTGCTGTTTAAGGCTCAGAAATGCCCTGCGCTTGCAGACTATTAGTTCTTGAATCTCCTGATCATTCTCATCAAACCAGTCCTGGTGTTTCCTGGTTGAGTGACCGAGCGTCTCCTTGCAGACACTGGTTATGGAGGCCTGGAGGGCAGACCAAGCACTGTGGGCATTCTGCATCTCGGGGTCATCAAGGCACGCCAGGTTATCTGTGAGGCGCTGACTGTAAAGGGCTCTCTTAGCTGGGTCCTTAAGTGCCCCGGCATTGACTTTTTTGTGACATTGCTTCTGCTGCCCCTTTCATTTTGGGGCTACGTTGATGTCAATGATGGATCGGATTAGGCGGTGGTCCGTCCAGCAGTCGTCAACTCCTGTCATGGCACGGGTGATGAGCACATCCTTGCGATCCCTGGCTCGGATGATGACATAGTCAAGCAGGTGCCAGTACTTGGAGCGAGGGTGTTGCCATAATGCCTTGTATTTGTCCCTCTTGTGGAACAAGGTGTTGGTGATGACAAGTTCATGCTCTAGACATTTTGTCAGGATTAGGGTACCGCTGGAGTTGGCTTTTCCTACCCCCTCGCTGCCAATCACGCCTCCCCAGAGGTCTGTGTCCCTGCCAACCCTGGCGTTGAAGTCGCCGAGGAGGAACAGTTCGTCGCCCGCGGGGCTGCAGGTCAGGGACTTTTCGAGGTCGGAGTAAAAACCCTCTTTGGCCTCATCTGTTGCATTGAGTGTTGGGGCATAAGTACTGATGATTGTGGCGCACTGGTTCTGGGATAGGGTGAGACACTCTACTGATTCACCATCCCACTCTGCCCCCATCCTCCACATTAGCTCGGGGTGCTGAGGCCAATTGTAGTACCCCAACTGCCATCCTGGCTGGGCTCGGCTAGCAAAGCAATGGTCAAGCCTTCAAGAGGGAGCCGAACTGGTTCTCGGCTGAGGCAAAGATAGGGTCATATAGAGGGTAAGTGGATTAACAGTTAATGTACACATGGACAATGTGATCCCTTGGATTGGCTTTGATCGCGTGACGGGGCCGGAGAGGAATTTCCCAGAGTTTTTTTCCCCTTATTTTCTGTTCTTTTTGGTGTAGTCACTGTTGTAATGTAGGGAAGGTGACAGCCAATTTGTACACAGTAAGCTTCCACAAACAGCATGTGATAATGACCAGATCATCATTTTTCTTTTAGATTAATGTTGGCCAAAACACCAGGGAGAAATCAACACTCTCCTTCAAAATAATGCCATGGGATCTTTTACGTCCAGTTGAGAGGGAAGACATGGCTTCTGTTTTACGTCTCATCTGAAAGACGGCACCTCTGACAGTGCAGCACCTCCTCAGTACTGCACTGGAGTGTCAGTCTAGATTTATGTGCTCAAATCTCAGGAGTGGGATTTGAAACCACAACTTTCTGATTCAGAGATGAATGTTATCACTGAGTCATGGCTGACACTAGTATCAGCCAGTTTTAATTTACACTTCCCAATATCAAATGTGGAGCAGCAAATGATGCACTTAAAAAGGGCAGTGGCACTGGTGATGAGTTTAAAGGAGGTGAAATAGTTTAAAGGCAATCAAGTAAGAGGCAATATGTTGGGGTTTGGAGGATGGAAAAGAGGATGAAAAGCAAGTAAGGTATACTAGTGAGAGAATAATTACCTGCTATCTACCAAAACTGTGTTGGGGAAAGAGATGTAGGAAAGATGTTTATCAATGTGTCCAGGAATGCTGCTGAAGAGTCTAATTTCGATGCTCTCCGTGAGTAGCAAATGGATCTGAAGTTTTCAATTGGCACAAAATAACGGTTATCACAAGGATTATAATAGTTCTCGGTAATCTATTTTACAGATAAAATTCATTAAATAAATAATTGAAGACAACAACAATGTAGCCAAGTTTGCTGATGATACAAAGATGGGAGGAAAAGCAATGTGTGAGGAGGGCACACAAAATCTGCAAAAGGACATAAACAGGCTAAGTGAGTGGGCAAAAATTTGGCAGATAGAGTATAATGTTGGAAAGTATGAGGTCATGCACTTTGGCAGAAAAAAAAATCAAAGAGCAAGTTATTAAATGGAGAAAGATTACAAAGTGCTGCAGTACAGCAGGACCTGGGGTACTTATGCATGAAACACAAAAGGTTAGTATGCAGGTACAGCAAGTGATCAGGAAGGCCAATGGTATCTTGGCCTTTATTGCAAAGGGGATGGAGTATAAAAGCAGGGAAGTCTTGCTATAGCTATACAAGGTATTGGTGAGGCCACACCTGGAATACTGCGTGCAGTTTTAGTTTCCATATTTACGAAAGGATATACTTGCTTTGGAGGCAGTTCAGAGAAGATTCACTAGGTTGATTCCGGGGATGAGGGGCTTGACGTATGAGGAAAGGTTGAGTAGGTTGGGCCTCTACTCATTGGAATTCAGGAGAATGAGAGGTGATCTTATCAAAATGTATAAGATTATGAGGGGGCTTGACAAGGTGGATGCAGAGAGGATGTTTCCGCTGATAGGGGAGACTAAAACTAGAGAACATGATCTTAGAATAAGGGGCCACCCATTTAAAACTGAGATGAGTAGGAATTTCTTCTCTCTGAGGGTTGTAAATCTGTGGAATTTGCTGCCTCAGAGAGCTGGGTCATTGAATGAATTTAAGACAGAGAGAGACAGTTTCTTAACCGATAAGGGAAAAGGGGTTATGGGGAGTGTGCAGGGAAGTGGACCTGAGTCCATGATCGGATTAAATGGCAGAGCAGGCTCGAGGGGCCGTATGGCCTACTCCTGCTCCTATTTTTTATGTTCTTAAGAGATAGAGAGGCGGGAGGGAATTCCAGATCTTAGGGCCCAGGCAGCTGAAGGCAAGGTCGCCAATGGTGGAGCGGTTAAAATTGGGGATAAGCAAGAGGCTAGAGTTGGAGGAGCTCAGAGATCTTGGAGGTTTGTAGACAACGTTCCCTTTAAGCTGTGCGACCGTGCAGCAGTCTGGAGGTCCCGTGCAACCGGCTCAGTGGCTTGTGAATTAGAAAACCACGCATGCGCTGAAATTTGAATGGGCCGCGCACCCTAACAAAATTAAAGGGAACATTGGTTGTAGGGTTAAAGGAAGTTACAGAGATAGGGAGGGGAAAGGCCATGGAGGGATTTGAAAACAAGGATGACAATGTTAAAATTGAGGCATTGGCCGGATTGAGAGCCAATGTATGTCAGCGAGCACAGATGTGATGGGTAAGTGGGACTTGGTGCGAGTTAGGACACGGGCAGCAGAGTTTTGGATGAGCTCAAGTTTATGTACGGTGGAAGATGGGAGGCTGGCCAGGAGAGCATTGGAATAGTCAAGTCCAGAGGTAACAATGGCATGGATGAGGGTTTTAGCAGCAACTGATCAGAGGCAGGAGCGGAGTCGGACAATGGCACGGAGGTGGAAGTAGGCTATCTTGGCGATGGAGCGTATGTGGTCAGAAGTGCATCTTGGGGTCAAATAGTTGCGAATAGTCTGATTCAGCCTCAGACAGTTACCAGAGAGTGATGGATTGAGTACCTAAGGAACGGAGTTTATGGCTGGGACCAAAGACAATGGCTTTGGTCTTCCCGATATTTAGTTGGAGGAAATTTCTGCTTATCCAGTATTGGATGTCAAAAAAGCAATTTTGACAAATCAGATTCAGTGGAGGTCGAGAGAGGTGGTGCTGAGGTAGAGCTGTGTGTTGTCAGCGTAAGACATACTGTAAACAACTCCTACGTGGCCTTGTCAGTTTTTCCAAGTCTTTGGCCTAGAAATTGGGGAACCCTGGAAACCTGCCGGTAACATTTGGGGCCAAGATTAAGGGCTGGCGGCCGAGAGAGCGCAGACAATACCGACATTTCGGCACTGCCTGCTCATTATCATCAACATGGCGGTGATTGTCCAGTACAACGTGCCCTTTGCAGCGCTAATCTCAGAAGGAAGCCAAAGGTCGTCTCTGCCTCCTGCTTTCAAGGGAAGAAACCACCGTATCTGCTCCAAAAATATTAGCTGTCACCCAATGTTTGTGGATTTTTTTTATTTGTTTATGACATGAGTGCAGATAAAAGAGATAATATCACAGATCGTCTTCAATTGTTGCAATGGAGCTTGCCCATTGATTGATTGGTAAAATCATATAGTCAATTCGCATTGTATAATTGATGAAGACTCAATAATGACATGAAATTGGTCTTAGATAGCATATCCTGGAGCATATAATGCTGGCTCGTTATATATGTCTCTCCATATAATAAGCGAGTAACTGAAATGTCTATATTCCCTGTTGTATTACAAAGACTGCAAATGTAGTTCCCAGCAGTGAATCCTGTGGCATCTGCTCATTTATTCAAGGGTTTATAATAAATACTTGATCAGTATCCAATCTGGGAACAGGTTCTGTGGAATCTCATCATTAGGTTTAGTGATTGGTTTCCAGTTTAAGAAGATGGAATTATACTATTGACCTGTATCAACAAATGTTGGTAATTAAATGTTATAAGAGCTGCTTCAATGGAAGTGGATTGGAATTTCACTGCAAGTATTCTATTTTTTGGGGATGTTGAACAACTACTCTTTAGATTCAGTTGTTGAGTCAAGTCTTGATAAGAAATGAGTGTGTTTTTGTTGAAGGGTGAAATTATTTACTGACCCACAAACACTGTAGGCCTTCCGGAAAGCTGCCAGAAAATGCACTCTCCCCACCCCACCACTGATGGGCAAAAGTTGAAAGTTTAAAAGAAGAATCTTGGCAAAGGAGGCGTGTGAAGTTCCGGCGTCTGTCCTCATAAGTCCTGCCGGACTCCTCACGGCCGGTAATGCTGCTGAAAGACCTTTTAGCGTCAGCACTCACTGGCGTGACTTAGTGCGGACAGCAATGCGAGCGGTTAACTCCAAAATGCATGAGCTGGCGTCAACTCAGCATTGCACGCCGATTGGCACCACGCTGCACCTGATTAAAATACTCTCACCGATAGCAGGCAATGGCAGCGCTGCCGACCTGCCGAAAATGGCGACCGCCGCAGGATCCGCCACCAGCTGGCGGAAGAGTGCCGGCCACCGTTTTTTCGCCTTTTCATGACAGTAACGGATGGTGCAAACCACCCAATTTTCTAGGCCAAATTTATCTTCGTGGTCTACACCTGCTTGTACCACGGAGCCACAAGAGCTAAATATAACATCCATGTGACTATTAATTTCCAGATATCCTAAGTTGCTATTAACAAACAGGTGTCCTAATTCCAGATTCATCCACCAATGAGACATCAACACCTTTTCCAGCCTCAGGTCCACAAAATTCAAATAACAAACTGGCAAATGAGAATATGAAGTGGAAGTGGAAGTAGGACTATAATTGCCTAGACTTTGTGACCTAGTCCTGTAGATGGCGAAGGTGGTTGCCAAAGTTTTGTTTTAAATAAATTGTATTCTGATTCCCATTTTCAATCCCCAGTTCTCTCTTCCCAGCCATGCACACAATCATTATCTTAGGAGGGGGGGGGGGGGGGTGGAAAGACAAGTAACATGTTTGCAGGCTCTGCCAATGCTCATCTATAACCAGTTGTGTCAACAGTGGCCCAAGATAACGTCCTCTCATTTTCTACATTCCACAAATTGCCTGGCTAATATCAAGCTTGACCGAAGGTGACACAGGTAACTTAGGTGGTCCCTTGTATCGAGGATGACTTGCTTTCACACCAAAAAGGGATGAGTTCACAGGTGTTTCAATGAAGGCCTGACATTCCAGGTCCTGAACTACATCCTGAAGGGTGGAAGATGCCTGTGCGTGGATTTTTTTAACGTGTGGTGGCCGTTGCACACCAGCCACCACACGGGCTTGACAGAGCTAGGTCTTGGTCCAGTGGCAAGGATTAACCAAGACGACTGGAGACCAGCTCTGCTGCACGGACCTAGTACGCACACATATCGCAGTGTGGGCTGGCTCGTGCTACCCCTGGGCCCTCGTCTCTTCTGGACCCTGAACTCACGCCTCTCCTGGGCCCCAATCATACCGCTCTACAATCTCTCGCAACTCCTTTGCCCCAACCTCGCTGCTCCTCTGATGCTTGCAGCCTCTCTTGCTGTACCTGCCCTCGCTCCAATCAGCAACCTTGATTTTGCTGTTGTCCAATCCAGTCGTCCTCCTGCACCTCCGCTCCTTTTATGGCCCCGACCTGCGGCTGGTAGTTTCTCGCGTTTCCTACATTACAACAGCGACTACATTTCAAAAGGACCTCTTTGGCTGTAAGGTGCTTTCCGGTGGTCATGAAAGGCAAAGGCGCTATGTAAATGCAAGTCTTTCTTTTATCTGAGATCTTTTATTCTCGATGGATTAATACACAAGTAACAATCTACACGGGACTCTCCACACTAGCTTTTGACATCATTCTTTAAGTTACACGGAGGCCACATTTTCATAGAATCATAGAATGGTTGCAGCACAGAAGGAGGCCAATCGGCCCGTTGGGCCTGTGCAGTTCCTCTCGTTCCTTGCTCTTAATGTTGTACATCTAACAGTCTGTCTAGTTAACAGACAAAACTCGCAAAATCATTTCCTAATAGTACATGCCAGCTTCGAGCCCCGGGACTCGATCAAGACCAGATGGGCTGGATGTATGGCCTTCACACTACTTGAAACCATTGATTGCACTTTTTTTATTAGCACATTAATTGAATGAAAAATGAGCCGTCTCATACCCTACAATTGCCCCATTATCCTAGTTGTACTAATGTTGACCCATGGACAATGCCAGATGGGATTGCACTGGGTACTGTGCCCGCATTAAGACAAGATCGACAATTCGGTCATACCTTGCAACTAGAAAACAATTTTCCAATCCATGCCATCTGTGGTAAAAGTGATGATTGTAGTACAGACAAGAATCAATAATTGGGTGTTAAAATAACTAGAAAATGCAAACTACTGGAAGATTGACAACATTTTTAATACCAATATTTGGTACATACATAGTTGTTGGTTTTCAAATCTTTCCTACCTTGAATTTGATGCCAATTATACAATTAACTACAAATCAACATTCACTTTTTTACTGTCCCATTGGTTTGGGTTTTTGTATTACTATTATCTGATTAAGCAATAAAAAAAAGCATCTTTGGCATTGAGTGGTGTCATCTATGATGATGGCATGACACGTCTATGTTGTGCAGCAGCCCATGCTAGCAAAGGACCAAAAGGTAAAAACTAGTTGATGACCACAGAACAGGAGCCAGCAAAGTCTTTTGCAGGGGCAGGACTCTTACAGTAGCTCTGCTGGAATCCAGGAGAATTAAACTGCTTCTGTCCAGCATATTGATAATCATGTTCATGATCACAAATATGTCCATGTCCAGGATTATGCGCAAGATCATGGCTGTGTCCATGTCCAGATGCATGCCCGAGATCATGGCTGTGCCCATGTCCAGATGTGCATCCGAGATCATGACTGTGCCCATGTCCAGATGTATGCCCGAGATCATGGCTGTGCCCGTGTCCAGATGTGCATCCGAGATCATGGCTGTGTCCGTGTCCAGATGCATGCCCGAGATCATGTTCAAGTCCAGCTGCAAATTCAAGACCATAACTGGGTCTCTGTTGATGCGTAGGTCCATACCAATACATCTGCTTGTTTACAATCCCTGAATAATGGTGGTACTGGGGGGCAGTGGATGGAGGAAAGTAATAGGTTTGAGTAGGATAGGACCCTGGTTTGGGATTATACCTAAAATAAAAAGAAAAAATTATCCCAATGTTGAACTGCCATATATATTTCCATCCAATAATTATTGCCCTCCATATATGCAAGCCAACATCATGTTAAGTTTTATAATGTGGAATTAGAGACAACAATGTGATTCCCAACATTCAGGATCAATGCCAACAAGTTACAAAAACACATTTCTCACTTACAGGAAACTAATTCCTGATGAAACACTTTACATTCCAATTCCACCAAGTATCCCATATATGGATAGATGCGCAAGGACTCTTGGCAAAACATACCCAAGTGAAAATATATTCAGGCAAGTATATTCAAAACTGTTGTGTTGTATAAACACTGAAATAAATTGCTGGAGCAGTACAAGGCTTATGATAAACAGCCAAAGTAAAACACATAACCATTGTCTAAATAGTGAATACCCCCAAATTAAATCCTTCAGACACTTTCCTAATTATAAAGCTGTCATTCTGCAATTCACATTAAAATTTTGCCATCAGCAAGATCTTACGCAGTAAAACCCAATTATGACTTCCTGAAATAAAACAACTGTAACCTTAACCCTGTGCTGGAGGAACTGCAGTCAGAAGGGCACTTTCCTACATATCAGTCTCCACATCAGCCATGACAAACAACAAATCACAAGGACTGGCAGATCTTCCAATCCAGGGACTGCTAGACTATTTGATCGAGAGGTTTAACCACCGGCAGGTTAGCCGAGCTCTTGTTGTTAGCTATAAGAAGGTGCTTCCTCGGTCCCCTCCTCCTTATTGGAGTGCAGCCGTCCCTACAACAAACACGATCAGCACACAGTCAGATTGAATGATGTTTGACATCCGCGTGGAACTGGAGAAATACCAAGCAGTTACTGGCCCGTTCTTGGAGGTTCTTTCAGTATCCTCCCACCCCTCCAAACCTCCTCGCAGAAGAATCCAGATGAGCAATAATGACCCACCCACGTGGGCAGGCAATGACAACCACCACCCAAATCAACATGACCACTAGCAGGCATCTCCTTGACCCAACTACACTCCAATGACCAACAAGGTGCTTCAACCCTTCATCATCCCAGGACAGACACAACCATGCCACAAAAACTTTCATATCACAATGCACTCCTTTCACAAGCAGCATGCAATCAAAATGTACAACAAATTCATAACATATAAATGTGAGAATGCAAACTGTTGAGAATTCAATTGAAAAACAAATGTTCAGCTGTAAAAAAAAGAAATGAACCTTGGTCAATTCCCACAAAGGCTCAGCTGATGAAGAAAGTCCGTACATGAGGCATTTAAAAGCGGGAATGTTTCACATCCAATCACTGCTCTGTGTCAAGTCAGCTGTATGAATCTCGAATGCAAGCCTTCAAAAGGGAGCTGGACCGATTCTTGGCTAGGCAGAGATCACATCACACAGAAGGTAAGTGGATTAACCGTTAATGAACACATGGTGAATGCCATCTCCTGGACTAGTTTTGATCACCTGAGGGGGTTGAGAGAAAATTCTCTAGTTGTTTTCCCCTGACTGGCCCTGTTTTTTTTGCCACTCCCAGGAGAAGACTTTGGGGCAGGGAGGAGGGGGTTGCTATAGGAAGTGCCTAGTCATGATGCTTCAGCCACCATGAGTGTGGGACAATCTTGATGGACCAGATGGTCTTTTCCTACCCATCATCTCACATGTTCGTAAATGGCCGAATAGCCTGCTGATGCTCACTGTCCAGGTTCATGCATGGAAGTTGGACAAGGTACCAAGCGTCTGCAGAACAACCCCATGCAAGAAATCAACACCTTCAGAAGAAAAGATGACAGAAAAATAAAATGCAAACAAAAAAGTATGGTATGCAAATAAATTTGTGTACAAATTTCAGAAAATAACTATTTATGGATGTTATTAGTCAGTCAGAACCTTAAATATATACTTTATTACCTAATTTTATCACTTTTTCATATAACACCAACCGAATTTTAAATCGTCTGAATTAAAAATAAAATGGTGGCCCAGTGCAGAGTTTATTTAATTGAGTTCTTCTTGTTGCTGAAGGTGCGAGTTGGAGCCTGAATTCCTGGCGTCACCAGAATGCACTCCAACTGCACCGGAGTTTAACAAAGGGATGGCTGGAAGAGGCTATAGGAAGGCAGAAAATCAGGTGCAGCAACCATGCTATAAGAACATAAGAGATAGGAGCAGGAGTAGGCCATTTAGCCTCTCGAGCCTTCTCCGCCATTCAATAAGATCATGGCTGATTTGATCTTGGCCTCAACTCCACTTCCATGCCTGCTCCCCATAATGATTATGTTTAGTCATGTTCAGAATGGAGGAGAGGGAATGCAACAGAGAATCTCAACTTTCCAGAAGGTAGGTTTTGAGGGGATGAGGAGAGAACTAAAAGGGGCCGATTCGGAGCACATTCTTAAGAGGAAGCAAAATGGAGGAAAGTGGAATCTTTTTAAGATGTTACAGAAAATGCAAAGTAACTGCACACCATGAGAAAAGAAATGCAGAAGAGAATGAATTGATGTTTTTGTGCACCCAATAAACTGCTGTGTTTCACGTATTGCACACCCAATGATTTGCCATATTACAGGATCGCACTGCATCTTAAAATCTATTGGTGATTACAAGACAACAACATAACTGAATGAGTCAGATAGTTTACATATAGAGCAATGGATACCAAGTGATAACAAAACAATCTAATTGAGTGGTTCGGATGGACAATGCTATCGGAGAGCTCTATTCTGACGGGATCTCAACCACAAGGGGGATGGTCAAGTGGGTTTAGGATGCTGTGCTGAATCCAGAGATGAGGTTAGGTTTCGAAGTCACTCCAGGGAATCGTTCATTCTTTTTGTAATACATACGGTGAGTATTCATGAAAGGATTGTATTTAATTTTGACTCTCCAACGTTTCCCTGGCAGTGGTCCGAACAACACACTCCATTGTTACATTGAAGGAGCAATGACCATGAAGTGATTGCAGCAAGCTTATTAATGGTAATGCACAGTCGATGATGTGAAATAACACAGGAAAGTGTAACACAGACAGTCTCAACTAAATTAACAACTCAATAAATCAAGGAGATAAGTCTGACAGGCTGAATAAATAGGGATCCATCTGCAGAGGAAAATATATCTGCCAAATATGAAGTTAAAATAATGTTAAACAATGAAAGTAGTGAAAAGCGTATTATTTTTTTTTTTAAAGTGGAGTGAATTCTGTAAGAAGGAAGTAGCTACAGAATGAGTCTACTTTCCACAATTGTTTGGCTAACGCATGGTGACAGAAGGTGGCTGGTGTGTACATTATAATTCAGGTCAGTTCCCAATACTCCACACAATAAAAACTGAAAATGCTGGGATTATTTGGCAGGGGATCTGTGGAATGAGACCACCAATGAAAGATCGGCGATCTGAAACTTTAACCCCGTTTTTTTCTCCGCACGGATGTTGCCTGACCTGCCAAATGTTTCCGGCATTTTCTCTTTTAACTTCAGATTTCCAGCATCTACAATATTTTACTTTTTTATTCCCCAAACGTCAGCTTCTTTGAAAATCGAAACAGAAGTCAGCCATTCAGCCCATGGAGCCTTTAATTAGATCTTGGCTGATCTGTATCTTAACTCCATTTAACTGTCTTGGTTCCATATCTGCTAATGCCCCTTACCTAACAAAAATCTATCAATCTTTGTTTTAACATTTTCAATTGGCCTAGCCTCAACAGCTTTTTGGAGAATAGATTTTCATTACCATTTGCGTGAAGTCCTTCCTAACTATACCCATTGATGACCTAGCTCTAATTTCTATAGGCTAGCTTCTATAAGCAAGCCTGCAGTTTCTGTGAACCAAACTTCAGCTTATGCACAAAATGTCTGGAATAATGGATTGCAGGGTGAATGAATCCATATACCATTGGAGCATACACTGGAAATAAGACTGGGTGCCACCTTATACCCCAAATTAGAAAGGAGAAAGAACTTGATTTGTATAGCATCCCATCATATCCTCAGAACATCCTAGTGCTTTGTGAATTATTTTTCTCAAGTGTTCTTGTGTAGGCAAAAGTGGCAGCTAATCGCCCTCAAACAGCAAATTAGATGAATGACCAGTTAATTTGCTTTTGGTGGTGTTGAGTGAGAAGAGTACACCAGGAGAACATCCTGTTCTTCGTCGAATAGTGCTGTGGGATCTTGTACAGCTGAACAGACAGACCTCTCATCGGAAAGCTAGCTCCAACAATGCAGCACTCCTTCAATACCACAGAGTTGTTAGCCTAGATTATGTTCTGAAGTCCTGAAGCGGGACTTGAACCCTTTTGAGTATGCTATCAACTAAGTTGCCGTTGAAGCACCAGAGTGGTAGTTCAGGCTAAACTAAAAAAAAAATAAAAGATTTATTTATTTCAGGTAAGATTATAACAGAAGTTAGATAAATCAGTAGATTAAATAGTAATATTTTAATTAACTTTCACAAGTACACTCATTTGTTCTCTCTTCAGCATTTCAAGATTCGAAGAGTTGTTTTATTAGTTCTTAGAGAGATTATTCGGCATATATTGCCTCAATTCCATAGAGTTCCAACTCAACACTGCAACATGGAGCTAAATGGTTGAATCATATGGCTGGGCTAAAGCCATCGCCAGCATTTGTCATATTTAAGTCTAAGCTGTATCTGGAGACAGTACTGTCAAGAAGGAGAGAGACAAAATAGTCAGAGATGGTTACCAGTTAGCACTTAGCTACCATCTTATTCAGGAATGCTTATGCCACAAAAATAAACCAACCTCTTCATACATACACAGCCTGCCCTTATCTGATTAATCACTAGATCAAACAGTTTGGCCTGTTTTCTCAGACAGTCTTACCCCACTCTAAACTGGTGTGCTTTGGAGGAGGCAGTTTCCATTTTTAACCCTAACTAGCTCAAAAACTATCATCGTGTGCCCTGAACCGGCATCTTCCTCTCCCACCTTCCCTCATGCCGTCACCAGGCTCATCGTGTCCACCTCTGCTCTCTCGACCCTATTCCCACTAAACTGATGACCACCCAACTTCCCTTCCTGACCCCATGATATTATAAATGCCTCCTCCTCCTTGGGTCCTGCACCCCGCCCCCCCTTTCAAATCTGCTATCATCCCCCTCTTCAAAATAAACCCACTCTTGACCCCTCTGTCCTTGCAAACCTTACCATCCCATCTCCAACATTCCTTTCCTCTCCAAAGTCCTTGAAGGTGTTGTCACCTCTCAAATCCAGGCCCATCGTTCATACAACTTGTTTGAACCGCCCCAATCAGGTTTCCAACCCCGCTACAGCACTGAAATGGCCCAAATCAAAGCTACAAATGACATCCTCTGTGACTGTGACCATGGTTCACTATCACAACCTTTCTGCAGCCATTGACATTGTTGACCACACCATTCTTCTCCAACGCCTCTCCTCCGTTATCCTGCTGAGTGGGATTGCCCTCACTTGGTTCCACTGTTACCGATCCAGTTGTAGCCAGAGAATCTCCTGCAATGGCTTCTCTTCCCATCCATGAACCATTACCTCTGGAGTCCTCCAAAGATCTATCCCTGGCACCCCTCCAATTTCTTAGCTACATGCTGCCCCTCCGTAATTTGAAGACATGATTCCAGATATATGCTGAAGACACCCAGTTCTACCTCACCACCACCACCACCACTAGACTCCTCAACTGCCTCTGTATCATCAGACTGCTTGGCCAATACCAATACTGGATAAGCTGTAAATTCCTCCAATGAAACATTAGGAAGACCAAAGCCATTGTCATTGGCCTGCACTACAAACTCAATTCTGCCACCACCGTTTCGATTCCCTCTCTGGTCACTGTCACTGGATGAACCAGATTGTTCCTAAGCTTGGTGTTCTATTTGACTCCAAGCTGAGCTTCTGACCCCTTACCCTCTCCATCACAGAACACCTACTTCCCCCTCCATAATATCACCTGTTTCCACACAGTCTCAGCTCATCTGCTGCTGAAACCCTCAGCCATGCTTGTGTTACCTTCAGACTCTACTATTCCAATGCTCTTCCATCATCCATAAACTTAAGTTCATCCAAAGCTCTGCTGCCCATAACTAACTTGCATCAAGTCTGTTTAACCAGTACCCTGTGCTCACTGACCTACCTTGGCTCTCAGTCCATTAACACCTAGATTTTAAAATTCTCACCTTCATGTTCAAATTTCTCCATGGCCACACCCTTCCCTATCTCAAACCTCCTCCAGCCCTACAATCCTCCAAGAACTCGGTGTTCCTCCAACTCTGGCCTGATCTACAATCCCCACTCTGTTTGTCCCACCGTTGGCAGCCAAGCCTTCAGTCGACTAGGCCCTAAACTTTGTAATTTGCTGCCTAAACCCCTCCACTTCCAAGATTTGCCTTAAAAATCTACCTCTTTGATTAAACTTTTAGTCACCCGTCCTAATATCCTAACAGTTCCTTCTTTGACTTGGTGGCAATTTTGTCTGATTGCGCTCCTGTGAAGTGCCTTGGAACATTTTCTACATTAAAGGCATTATATAAATCCAAGTTAGTTTAGTTATTGTTTAATACATTTAAAGTCAGAAACAAGACGAGATGAGAGATGCAGAATTTCTACAATTTGAAGCAGAATAGATCTTTGCTCCTTCAGTGCCACAGAACCACAATAGGGCATTTTATAATCACATCAACATGTGTAGAACTTCTTATTCTTGGCAATACCATGCTTTATTACAAGAGGCTCACATTTTTCATCTGAAATATAATTATAATAATTGAGTAAATTAAATACAGAACAATTCCTACCCTCTGCAACCCATTTAACAAAAGAAAACAATCTAAAGGTTCCACGACACTACATGTCCAATAAATCATCACTGCCATGGCAAACATATGTATCCTGTTGAAAGAGGTCCTGTGAGTTTTATAAATGTATTCTCATACGGCCATCTCAGTTCAGAGAACTATCTGGTTACCAAAACATGCTCTGCTGAAGTGGTGTTAGTCTACTGGATCAATGCACAAAAGGGAGGTGCTATATAGAGGAACTTGTACATGGAAATAGATCATTACAGAGTGGCACAGAGTGACTTTCAGTTAGACAGTTGAGTTTTGAGACTGTCAAAATGTCAGTGGCTTGACAGGGTAGGTGCAGAGAGGATGTTTCTCCTTGTGGGGGAATCTAGAACTAGGGTTTCAGAATCAGGGATTGCCCATTTAAAATGGAAATGAGGAGGAATTTCTTCTCTGAGGGTTGTGAATCTTTGGAATTCTCTACCCCAGAGAGCTCTGGACGCTGGGTCACTGAATATATTTTTGAACGATAAGGGAGTCAAGGGTTATGGGGAGCGGACAGGGAAGTGGAGTTGAGGCCAAGATCAGATCAGCCATGATCTTATTGAATGGCGGAGCAGGCTCGAGGGGCCAAATGGCCTACACCTGCTCCTATTTCTTATGTTTTTATATCAAGATAGTCGATCAAAAACCAAAGTCTAGTTTCAATTTTGTGGCTTATTTTCACACGAGGACAAACACTGAACCTCATTCGTTTTGATTATGGGACTCATGGTCTCGTCACTAAACAAACATTGTTCCTCGAGTGGCACCCCGTGACTATTCTGTGACACCATCACATTTGGAAACTATCCATCAAGATCAAAACAAAGACCCAATGGTACAAAATTAATGCTCGGAGCAATTTGGATTTTACTGTTGTGCCCAAATTGAATTTCAAAAAAAAATATTTCTATATTTACAAGAGTGACTACATTTCAAAGGTTAGCGGTAAAGCACTTTGGGATGTCCTGAGGTCGTGAAAGGCACTATATAAATGCAAGTCTCTTTTTTAAAAAAATGTTAGGTTCAGTTTATGAAGGGTTAACTCCTAAAGCTGCGCACAGCATTTCCTTCTAAACCTTTGGCCAGTGATTTGGAGTCTGAATTGGTAGGAGGAGGTTGTGATGTACAATCTGAAGCATTTGATGTCACTGAAATGTCGTCTCCCTTGCCACAGCTCAGGATCACGGTTTCTTTCATTCCATTCGGCCGGTGGAAGGCACGGCAAAGGTCGCTGCTGGGACACATCAAAGGGTGGGAACTTGGATTGACAGACAGGATATTTCCACTCATAGGGGAAACCATAACTAGGGCACATAGTCTCAGAATAAGGGACCGCCCATTTAAAACTGTGATGAGGAGGAACTTCTTCTCTGAGGGTTGTAAATCTATGGAATTCTCTGCTCCAGAGAGCTGTGGAGACTGGGTCATTGAATATATTTAAGGTGGAGATAGACAGATTTTTGAGCGATAAAAGAATAAAGGGTTATGGGGAGAGGGCAGGGTCGTGGAGTTGAGGCCAAGATCAGTTCAGCCATGATCTTATTAAATGGCAGAGCAGGCTCGAGGGACCAGGTGGCCTACTCCTGTTCCTATTTCTTATGTTCTTATGACAGCTCAGTGGCCCAAACCTCCACCCCTCAAACTGACAAGAGAAGAATCTTTCTCCCTCCCTTTCACAGGGTAATGTCTCTTTCCCAGACATAATGATAGAAAAAAAAAATCATAGAAAATAGGTGCAGGAGCAGGCCATTCGGCCCTTCTAGCCTGCACCGCCATTCAATGAGTTCATGGCTGAACATGCAACTTCAGTACCCCATTCCTGCTTTCTCACCATCCCCCTTGATCCCCTTAGTAGTAAGGACTACATCTAACTCCTTTTTGAATATATTTAGTGAATTGGCCTCAACAACTTTCTGTGGTAGAGAATTCCACAGGTTCATCACTCTCTGGGTGAAGAAGTTCCTCCTCATCTCGGTCCTAAATGGCTTACCCCTTATCCTTAGACTGTGACCCCTGGTTCTGGACTTCCCCAACATTGGGAACATTCTTCCTGCATCTAACCTGTCTAAACCCGTCAGAATTTTAAACGTTTCTATGAGCTCCCCTCTCATTCTTCTGAACTCCAGTGAATACAAGCCCAGTTGATCCAGTCTTTCTTGATAGGTCAGTCCAGCCATCCTGGGAATCAGTCTGGTGAACCTTCGCTACACTCCCTCAATAGCAAGAATGTCCTTCCTCAGGTTAGGAGACCAAAACTGTACACAATACTCCAGGTGTGGCCTCACCAATGCCCTGTACAACTGTAGCAACACCTCCCTGCCCCTGTACTCAAATCCCCTCGCTATGAAGGCCAACATGCCATTTGCTTTCTTAACCGCCTGCTGTACCTGCATGCCAACCTTCAATGACTGATGTACCATGACACCCAGGTCTCGTTGCACCTCCCCTTTTCCTAATCTGTCACCATTCAGATAATAGTCTGTCTCTCTGTTTTTACCACCAAAGTGGACAACCTCACATTTATCCACATTATACTTCATCTGCCATGCATTTGCCCACTCACCTAACCTATCCAAGTCACTCTGCAGCCTCATAGCATCCTCCTCGCAGCTCATACTGCCACCCAACTTAGTGTCATCCGCAAATTTGGAGATACTACATTTAATCCCCTCGTCTAAATCATTAATGTACAGTGTAAACAGCTGGGGCCCCAGCACAGAACCTTACGGTACCCCACTAGTCACCGCCTGCCATTCTGAAAAGTACCATTCTAGCAAGTAACAGCAGCAAGCATTCTGCATTTTAAGTCTGAAGTAGTTCACGTTTGAATAGTTCGAGAAGTGAGCCTATGTTAGTACAGTTAGCAAGCTGCATCGTCGTTATTTTTCATAACTGGAGGGGCAGAAGAAAAGTGATTGCTTTTACTTTGAAACCTTAAGCATTTCACTCATATTTTATGTAAAATAAACAGTTCTTGGCTTGAAGTCATACCTCATCTTGACAGTGATTTTCTGTCCATCTTCTATAAAGAAAGTATGCACGTGGCAATATGTGCAATATTTCAGTAGCCAGAAAACTGAGAAAGGGTTCTCTTACAATCTCCAAGTGTTGCTATTAATAAGCTAGCTCCTAGGCAGTAAAAGGTTTACGGCAGATCATAGAGGGCACCAGGTCCTTACTGGAGCGACACAGAATCTAAAAGAGTATCTTCCTATGACAACAGTGACTACTTCAAATGTACTTCAATTGGGATGTCCTGAGGTCATGGAAGATGCTGTATAAATACTTTCAAAAACCCAAAATTGAGACAGCATGCCAACATGAACTTGGCAATAGGCCTCGACAGAGTGCCTTTATTATAGAAAGCTACATTATCTGGGGCAAAGGAAGAACCCATGGTGGAATGGGAATAGAAAAACCAGCTTCCATTCTATGGCAGTATTAGAAAAAAATTAGCCTTAATCAAAAAAATGAGAACCAGATGGAGAGGAAACCATGCTACACATTAAGTTATTTGTTTCACTGAATCTTTCCACTCCTCTGCCTATGACCTCCTATCTGTGAATAGTTTGAACAAAAGATTCACAGATACTGCATTGCAAACATTGACTCTTGCACTGTTGATTAGAGGATTAAAAAAGGTCATTTGTCCTAAGTCTTCTGTCTTAGCAGCCAACTGTATTTGTACATTCCTAGGAGGCCATTTTGACTTTGGCCGATAGTATAAAGCGATCGATAATCGGATCTGCTGCCCCTTCTCCATCTCTGCTGATATTCATTGCCATAATAGAAATGAAAATCGGGAGAGGTCTATAACGGATAACTGGTCCAATATCGCTCATTTTACACTTTGCCCAAAGCCAATCTTACCTCCTAATGTCGTGCTGTACTATCCTGCCCAGTATGGGATGACCCTTTGAGTAAAACGTTTCTTCTCGATATCCAGACTAACTTTCCTTTCACCAAGTTAATTTCATGACTGGTGTGTGGCGAAAATGAATTTTTTTTTGTCCAATGTATTATTTGTTAATTCTTTCTTGTCAAATATTTTGAGTTAATGGTAGCTGCTGTTAGCTCATCCCTCTCCTCTCTTCACCTTTTAAAGCCTTGTCTAAGCCATTTTCAACCAATCCTCTGGTCACCTCTCCTTTCCCTTGTCCATTCCTACCCCCACCCACTATAAAGCACCTTTGGACATTTTCGATGTTAAATATATATAAATGCAAGTTGTTGTTGATCCATCAATATTATGTCTGGTATGACAAAGAAAAGAAAGAACTTGCATTTATGTAGGATCTTTAATGACCTCAGGACGCCCCAAAACACCTTATAGCAAATAAAGTACCTTTAAAGTGTAGACACTGCTGTAAGGTAGGAAATGCAGCAGCCAATTTGTACACATCAAGGCCCCACAAACAGCAATGCTATAATTACGAGATGATCTGCTTTAATGATGTTGTTTGAGGGATAAATAGTGACCATGTCACTGGGGAGAACTCCCCTGCTCCTCTTCAAAATAGCGTCATGGATTATTTTACACAGTATTTACAGCACAGAAACAGGCCATTGGGCCCAACCGGTCCATGTCACTGCTAATGCTCCACACAAGCCTTCTCCCACCTACTTCATCTAACCCCATCAATATATCCTTCTATTCCTTTCTCCCTCATGCATTTTTCGAGCTCCCCCTTAAATGTATCTATGCTATTCACCTCAACTATTCCTTGTTGTAGCGAGTTCCACCTTCTAAACACACTTTGGGTAAGGACGTTTCTCCTGAATCCCTTATTGGATTTATTAGTGACTATCTTATATTTATGGTCCTTAGTTCTGGTCTTCCCCACAGTGGAAACATCTTCTATATGTCCAACCTATCGAACCCTTTCATAACCTCCATCAGGTCAGTCTTCTCTTTTCTATAGAAAAGAGCCCCAGCCTGTTCAATCCTTCCTGATAGGTATAACCTCTCAGTTCTGGCAACATCCCAGCAATTTTCTTTTTGCACCTTCTCCAGTGCCTCTATACCCTTTTTATAATATGGAGACTAGAACTGTGCACAGTACTCTGTGTGGTCTGATCAAGGCTCGATACAAGTTTAACATAACTTCTCTGCTTTTCAATTCTATCCCTCAAGAAATGAATCCCAGTGCCTTGTTTGATTTTTTATGGCCTCATAGCGTTGCTTTTTAGTGATTGGTGTACCCCCAAATCCTTCTGCTCCATTTAGACACTTATTTTCCAAGGGGTATGTGACCTCCTTTCTCTTTCTACCGAAACACACCTCCTCGCACTCCTCTATATTGAAGTTCATTTGTCGATTACATGCCCATTCTGTAAGTTTGCCTTACATTTTGTCAGTCCTCCGCTGTATTAACTATAACCCTCAATTTTGTGTAACCCGCAAATTTTGAAATTGTCATTCTGATTCCAGAGTCCAAATCCATTTATGTAAATGGTGAACAATGGTGGTCCCAGCACCGATCCTTGTGGAACACCACCTCCCACTTTTTCACTGCCTGAAAAGGATGGTAGAGGCAGAAACCCTCATCACATTGAAAAAGTACTTAGATGTGCACTTAAAGAGCCGTAACCTACAGGGCTACGGACCTAGTGCTGTAAGGTGGGATTGGGCTGGGTAGCTCTTTTTCGAGCTGTACGGACATGATGGGTCGAATGGCCTCCTTCTAGGTCATAATTTTTCTATTCTATGAGTAAATATCTTTCACCCCTACTCTCTGTTTACTTTTTTGTAGTCAGCTTGCTATCCAGTCTGATACTTGTCCACCCAAGAGGGAAGACTAGGCCTCTGTTTAACCTCTCATCCTTCACCCAAAAGATGGCACCTCCGACAGTGCAGCACTCCCTCAATACAGCAATGGAGTACAAGTTTCTAGAGTAGAACTTGCTGACTCAGAGGTGAGAGTGCTACCACTGAACTACAGCTGATACCTAAAATAATAATACATTAATTTGCATCGGCAGTTTGCTTTTATGAAAAAGATGATTTAAAAAGAAAGACTTGCATTTATATAGCACCTTTCACGACCACCAGATGTCTCAAAGCGCTTTACAACCAATGAAGTACTCCTTTGGAGTGTTGTCACTGTTGTAATGTGGGAAACGTGGCAGCCAACATGCGCACAGCAAATTCCCACAAACAGCAATATGATAATGACCAGATAATCTGTTTTTGTTATGTTGATTGAGGGATAAATATTGGCCAGGACACTGGGGATAACTCCCCTGCTCTTCTTCGAAATAGTGCCACGGGATCTTTTACATCCAGCGGAGAGAGCAGTCGGGGCCTCGGTTTAACGTCTCATCCGAAAGACGGCACCTCCAATAGTGCAGCGCTTTGTCAGCACAGGTTTATATGCTCAAGTTCCTGGAGTTGGACTTGAACCCACAACTTTCTGACTCAGAGGCGAGTGTGCTACCCACTGAGCCGCAGCTGACACTTAATATGCTAATACCTACTAAGTGCTGGATATTTAGTGTCATTCTGTTCAGCGGTGTCCTCCATAGTCTAGTTAAAGTGTTACGTTCCTGCAATCGTAGCTAATTCAAAGTGACTGGGGCAAACATCTGATGTAATTAACATCTTGTGAATCTTTCTGAAGTAAGAGGTTTGATTGACAGCTGTGTGCGAGCCGAAGTCTTTATTCCGGTTCGGGAAAGCTGCACAGCATGCAGTCTTTGCCGTCCATTTTACAACAGAGCCCTGCAGCCAGGAACTTCCAGATGTGGGTTTGCAGGTCAGCCAACAGCCAGCTCACCAGGGCAAGTCTGAAGCAGCAGCGACAGAAGCACTATAATTCGGCCTTGTAAGGCTTTGGTATGTGTGCACTTGGGATCACTGTGTCCCGCATGTGGTAAAGGAGAGAGATTCTGAAGGAGATCCATTAAAATGTGACTAGAATGATACATGATGTAAGGGCTGTTCGTTATGAATATAACTCCTTCAGTTAGATATTTTTTTAAAGAGAAACAGGCTTAAAGAGGATACGATTGAGATGTTTAGATGATGGAAGGATTGGACTCCGTCCAGCTGGATAACTTATTTGAGATGGACTGGGATGGTCGGACTAGAAGGCATGAATATAAAATCCATTGATAAAGTTAGGGTATGTGCCAAGAAGAATTTCTTTTCACTGAGAGTCATCACTCACTGCAATAGACTGTAATACATGCAAGTGGGTATAAGAGTATAAGAATTAGGAGCAGGAGCCATTTGGCACCTTGAGCCTGCTCCACCATTCAATAAGATCATGGCTGATCTTCTACCTCAACTTCACTTTCCTGCACTATCGCCATATCCCTCGCATTTGCTGCAGTCCTATAAAGGATGCTTAAAAAGTTCCTGAATGAAGAGGAAATCTCCAACATGGGGCAAGTAGTTAACTGCAATTACTAGGAATTGGTTGGACCTCTCTGGTCCGGGACTCTCTGGTCGGGAAACATCCATGGTTCGGTATTAGCTGGGCTTGAGGGAGAGGTGGCTTTATTTATTTTTAAGTATCGATTGGCTGGAGCGGCTCTCAGTCAGTGAGTGCGTTCGGCGATTGTGTGTGCTGGTGCTGAGGGAACCGCCCACAGGCTGTCAGCACACACACACACACACACCATCCTCATCATCATCATAGGCAGTCCCTCAGAATCGAGGAAGACTTGCTTCCACTCCTGAAGCGAGTTCTTTGGTGGCTGAACAGTCCAATACGAGAGCTACAGACTCTGTCACAGGTGGGACAGACAGTCGCTGAGGGAAGGGGTGGGTGGGACTGATTGCCGCACGCTTCTTCCACTGCCTGTGCTTGACCTCTTCACGCTCTCGGCGTTGAGACTCAAAGTGCTCAACGCCCTCCCGATGCACTTGGGGCGGTCTTTGGCCAGGGCCTCCCAGGTGTCAGTGGGGATGTTGCACTTTATCAGGGAGGCTTTGAGGGTGTCCTTGCAACGTTTCCACTGCCCACCTTTGGCTTGTTTGCCGTGAAGGAGCTCCGCATAGAGCACTTGCTTTGGGAGTCTCGTGTCTGGCATGCGGACAATGTGGCCTGCCCAGCGAAGCTGATCGAGTGTGGTCAGTGCTTCAATGCTGGGGATGTTGGCCTGGACGAGGACACTGATGTTGGTGTGCCTGTCCTCCCAGGGGATTTGCAGGATCTTGCGGAGACATCGTTGGTGATAGATCTCCAGTGACTTCAGGTGTCTTCTGTACATCGTCCATGCCTCAGAGCCATACAGGAGGGCGGGTATTACTACAGCCCTGTCGATCATGAGCTTGGTGGTAAATTTGAGGGCCTGGTCTTCGAACACACTTTTCCTCAGGCGGCTGAAGGCTGCACTGGAGGCGGTGTTGAATCTCCGCATTAATGTCTGCTCTTGTTGATAAGAGGCTCCCGAGGTATGGGAAATAGTCCACGTTGTCCAGGGCCGCACAGTGGAGGACCTTTGTCTTACGGATGTTTAGCGTAACACACACACGCGCCCGGGCGCTGTCGACAGGTAAGCGTGACCTCCTGTGGTTTGGAAAAGTCTCTGTTCTGACACCGGTCAAGTCCCGAGGGTGTCGGACCAGAGAGGTCCAACTTATACTGCGAGCAGGGAAGTGGAGCTGAGTCCATGATCAGATCAGCCATGATCTTACTAAATGGCGGAGCAGGCTCAAGGGTGCAAATGGCCTACTCCTGCTCCTATTTCTTATGTTCTTATGTACTGCAGTCTTCTGAAGCCTTGTTTGATTGCTTTGGGAAGTCTGAGAGGAATTGCCCAATGTTTTTCTTGAATCGGCCGCAGGTTTTTATTTTTTTTGAACATCTCCCAGAAGTTTGTATAGTTGGATGGACCTGATGTTTGTTCTTCACTCTGTTTTTCACATGATGTTTTGACCACATGCAAAAAGTTGTCTTACTGATCTTGTACACAGGCTAGTGTTTTAGCTTAAGTAGAATAGAGTAAAGTTAGGCTTGTATTAGTTTACCTCCAGTGATAAACCATTATATTTTCAACTTCTGTTTTATTCGGTTTCATTTAATCTCTCGAACATAAATAGCTATTTTTAATTTTTTAAATCTCAATAGATTTACTTAGAATCCAGTAGGACAGTTTCACACGATAGTGGGGACCTCTTTAACCAAACATCACCTGTTTGAAGTACCCAGTTATCTAAACCCTCATCATCATCATCATAGGCAGTCCCTCAAACGAGGATGACTTGCTTCCACGAGTTCACAGATGTTTCAATGAAGGACCCGATGTTCCAGTCCTGAACTCCAATTGAGGGGGTGGAAGATGCCTGTGCGTGAATTTTTTTAACGTGTGGTGACCATTGCACACCAGCCACCACACGGGCTTGACAGAGCTAGGCCTTTATTCAGTGGCAAGGATTAACCAGGACGACTGGAGACCTGCTCTGCTGCACGGACCTAGTGTGCACACATATTGCAGTGTGGGCTGGCCCGTGCTGCCTCTATAGAGATATTCTCTCCACTTTCCCTCTCCTCGCCAATCAACAATCTCGTTAATTCAGCAGAGATGAAAATGCACTTTTTTTAAACTAGGGGCCACAACCCATGTAAATGGGTATTCACACTGCCTGCCAGTTTTTGTGCTGAATTAATGTAATTTAATACAACTGAATTAGTTAATTTTCTGATTTATACAGTTCTCCAAACAGCAGCATTTCCTCAGCAGTTGGGATAACAAACAGCCTCTCACTATCAATGTTCCCCTGAATTTTTTGTGGGGTGCAAAGCCCATTCAGTTTCCCACATACTCGAAATTTAAGTGAAGAAGTCGGTCCGGGCTGTGCGTGACCCGCAGAGAGCTGCACGGCTACGCAGCTTAGAGGGAACGTTGCTCACTATACCACTAAACGTTTAAAAGCTCCCCATCGTTTAAACACACGCACACCCTCCAAATGTTCCTCACAATCACAGGGCACCAACTGCACAATTGACCTGCACTTGCCTCTCTGCCCTGCAAACTTTTACAGTAATGAATTTAAATTGCTCTGTGGAGAGTCTGAACTGTCTCTAATTTTTCCCATCTTCCAGAAGACTGGCAGCATAGACACCTGTGACAAGGCTGCCCACAAGAAGGGCATTCAAATGTTTCTTCAGGGTATCAACTTTCTGTCCAATTACCAGAACAGCACGCCAACTGCGTGCCTTGTCTGCTTATACTTTGGTTGCAATATTTTGTGTTTCAGTTCAAACCTGTGCATTGGACCATTACTTTCACACACAACACTAATTACCAATGACTACATTCACAAAAGGTTTGCCAGGAGCTTAAAGCTCGCCTGGTGTCCTTTTCATTATTTCCATTTTGCGTTTTGTTGATTTAGGTTTGGAGAGGTCTGCTTCTACTTAGCTTCCATTTTTATAGCTGGATTTGATACGGCAATTAAGTTTAAAGCCAAGAACAATACAGATCTGCAAGACTTTAAAGAATTAACTTGGGTTAAAGAGAAGGTATTAGAGAATATATCTCTCTACGTGGGAGGTGGCACTTGAAAATAAAACAATGGAAGCACAATAGGAATATTTAAAAAGGCCAGTTGGTGAGCGGGAAAAGGAAGAGACAAACTCTTAAAAACTTAGACCAACAGCTCAGCCCAGAGCAGTAACTCAATAATGAGATTGAAAATAACCAAACAAATTGCAAATTATTTTACAAGGGACAAGGCATTCACCAAAGAATGAACTTAGATTAAACAAACTGTGTAAAATTGGGAAAGTTCTCACTCCAGCTGAAATTGCAGCCACTTGGATGTCAAGTGAGGACACGAGTGGGTTCCACTCTGATGCCGTTGCAGTTAAATAGCCTACCAATACTCAATATCAAGGCCATTCAATGGCATCAACGATGCCCATTTGGGGGCAGTATTACCAGGTGCCCATGAAACCATAACTTGGTGAGAAAGGGAGGGTTTTGTTTTTAAAATAGAATTTAAAGCTGCAGTACCAGTTGGGACTCTTTCACTGAAATTGAACCAACATACATTGCAGCATTGTGAACGGCTTCCAAGACCAGCCAAGATACTGATCCCTGCGAAAGCCGAAAACAGACTGGTTGCTTATGCCCCTCAGCTAGATCCGTTCCAACTTGGAGACCAAAAATGGCAGCTCTCTGGCAGACTGCTTTCTCCCTAGGGCTATAGGGAATTCCTTATCTTAGACAGGAGACAGTCAAACAATTTATAAATATACAAAGTTAGCATAATGTTTCACAGGGAAAGTATTAATCTGTCATCATATTCCATTTTAGAAACTAAAATAAATGGTTTGCAGATGTTACAAAATGTGGATATTTATCAAGTTGGTTAGCAAATGCTTTACATGACAGATCCACTTGTATAACTCGAAGTGTAGTTTTAGAAACCTTAGAAAACACATACATATATACATCTATAACACATTAACAATCTTACATCTGCACGCACTTCTTATTTATTTCCCCTCCCCCCATTATAAATTCTCATTCATAATGGGATCTGCCCATGTAAACAGGTCACGTTGTAATTGCACCTTCCACAGTAATCAGAAACATTAATGGAATCTGGCATCCACTAAGCTTTTCAGATGGAATTAGTATATGTAAGGCTGAGGAAAGTGCAGGTAGACTGAATTAATTCTTATGGTAACTCTGTTAGGGCAATATAATTAACCTATATTAACTTCTCTCTTAATATCGAGCAGATCCTGACAGTTCTATAATAAAATTGCACATCTTTGAAGTAACAAAGTGCTTGTCATGGAAATAACCTTTACAATATCTCCCACTCATTTCTACTTTCTTAGACATAGTGCCAGCCATGAAGCTGGCCAGCGGGTTGTTGAGAACAGATGATGTAGCAGACAAAGAGGAAAATATGAAAAGGATGAACTGGAGAGGAGCCGAACAGGAGCTGCAGCCAGTGGCGGGGCAGGAGATAGGCGAGTTCAGGGGAGCAGGTGGTTTCATTTTGTTCTGGTGAGCAGGAGAGCAGCAGTTCGACACTGGGCAGCTGGGCGAGAAGAAGCAGACTAGGGAATGTGGGGAGGCAACGTGCAAAATGCGAATACATAAGAACATAGAAAATAGGAGCAGGAGTAGGCCATTTGGTCCCTCGAGCCTGCTCCGCCATTCAATAAGATCATGGCTGATCTGATCTTGGCCTCAACTCTACTTCCCTGCCCATTCTCCATAACCCTGGACTCCCTTATCTTTCAAAAATCTGTCTAGGCAGAATAGGCATAATCCATGCAAGATAGGCAGAGTGTACGGGCGTTGGCCCACTCATGCAATTGGCCCAACCTGTAAAGGAAATAAACTGGAAGCTGCCGGAAAGGGAAGCTTCAAGCCCTCGGGCACAAGTCAGGCTCTGGAAAGAAATGGTAGTGTAGGAATATGGAATTATATGGGTAAGTTGAACGACGTCAGTGAGGATTACATGATTTTTCCCCGCTTACAATCTTATTTATACAGCTATACATTAAGCTGCATCAGAAAGAATGTGCATTTATATAGCGCCTTTCACAACCTCCCAAAGGACGTCCCAAAGCACTTTACAACCAATGAAGTATTTTAGCAGAGTAGTTGCTGCTATAATGTAGGAAGGAACTATTTTGAAAGAGAAAAATGAACTCAGCAGCGTGATTGACCGAAAAGCTGTTTCTCGGTGCAATTTATCTTTAGCGAATCAGTAGGATTATCTTGTTTATTTCAGCCAATGGGAAAAGCTTGATGCTTGAGGTTTCCTTTGTTGCTGGAGATTTAACTGCCACCCACAGTGCTGCAACTGGCCTGTCAAAAACACATTTGGTGTAGCAAAACAGTCCAAGCATTTCACAAGAGGGAAAAATCAGGTACTGAGCCACAATTGAAGGGGTGGGGGGGGGGGGGGGGGTGGGGGAGGGCGGGAGTGATTGAAAGAAAGGTCAAAGGAGTAGGTTGTGAGGAAGAACAAAATAAAAATGCTGGAGACAGTCTGACAGTGCAACATGTGTCGAGAGAACACAAATCTTGATTTATCAGATATAAATTGTACCTTTGTACCAGAAACAATAACTGAAATGTTCTTTCGACAGTTGCTGCCTGACCTGCTGATAATCTCCAGCATTTTATGCCTTTGTTTCAGATTTGCAGCAGGATTCATTTTGAAAATGAGGCGAGATGAAGTAAAACAGGGAAGTACTGGAGAGAGAAGTTTTGAATGGAGTGGAGAGAGACTGAAGACTCGGTCATTGATGGCGGAGCAGGTTGGGGGCGCACAGTCGTCTCAATTAAAGAGCACAGGGTGTCAGCTATGTTGAAGAGATGGAGTACATTGAAGAGATAGGGTGACACATGACCACAGAGATTTTTAGACACAGCAAGCATTTTTAAATCAATGTATTGAAAATGGAGAAGGATGCGCTAATTGGAAGAGAGTGTGGAGGGGTTGGGGGTGAGCTTTTTGAAGAAGCTACGACAAAACAGTTTTGAAAGCAGGAGACCGTACCAGGGAGAAGCAGCTGGTGATGTTTGCCATCGTGCAATGCCAAAAATCCCCAGAAACGGCAGTGAGTACAAAGACCTGCAAAAAAGGTAAGTTCAAAAGTTTTTATTTTGTTAATTCTTTTGCAGCGATTACTTAGTTAAGGGTCTTGTAAATGTTCTGTGATTTTTTTTTTTGTCTTTTGCAATTTTTTTTGGTGTGCTTCCTCCCCCCCCCCCCCCCCCCGCCCCACCCCACAAGGGCACGTCTTTTTAGCGACAATCGGCCTCGGACTAAAGTTGGTGAGGACCGCAGTTTCCACCGCGAATCCTCGTGCAATGCTGATTTTTACTGTTGGGCGCATTTTGTTGCCAATTTTATCCCTTTAAAAAAATAGCGGTATTTGCAACGGTATTTTTGCACAAAAATGCCAATATCGACAAAAGTTCAATTTCTAGCCCGATGAGTCTCATTGAAAATAGGGAAAGAGGGGAGAAGTTGGAGTATTCTGGGGTCAGGGGAGGCCTACAGGGGCTCCATGGTGTTCAAAAGGATGTTGAGATAGACCTCAATTTTGAAGACAAAGAAATCCATAAACACTTTGCACATTACATCAGGAGATGAGGATGAACGATGCAGTGTGTGGTGGTGAGTTTATGGTTGTCCTGAACCTCATGGATAATCCTGGAGTAGTAAAGAAGTTTGGCATTTTACTCGAGTGGTCAAGCTCCAATTCGGCAGTGGACAATCAGGCCAGTTGCATGCCACGTGAAAGAATGAACTTACATTTATTGGCCTGGATTTCCCAGGGCCTACGACTGTGTACGCAGCCGTAAGTGCCCCGCAAGTTCTGAGTTTACGCGCATGCGCAACCCGGAACTTGCGATCTGTCAAGAATCTTCTCTGGGAAATGGACATTCGTGAAACTCTTACGCCTGGTAAAAGCAGACTCAAAGCCTTCTTTTACCAGTGTATGGGTGAAAATAATTACTAAAATAAAAATGTTAAACATTTGAAGACCTGTAATATAAGATTGTTATTTTTAGCCCCTTGAAAAATGTTGACATTTATTTTTCAAAAAATTAATTTTGTTTTAAATGTTTAATTAAATTGCATTTTAATTAACTTTAAACATGTAATGTTTTTTTTATTTCAGTGCTGTAAAAATGTATTTTTTGGGTGATTCCTATTAAACTTATGGGGATTCCGTACATAAATGGAATTCCCAAAGCTTAATGGGAATCCCCTTTCTGATTGGTTGGGCTTGCCCACATGATCCTAGGAGTGCTGGCAAACCATGTGCGCCCCGGGATACATGGGCCTCTGCGCAGGCCTAGTGTCGAGGCCCAGGAGCGTGAGTCTCCTTGAGAACACCAGCGGCAGGTCAGGGCCATAAAAGGAGCAGTGTGGAGGCACACTACTTCAGGGAACAGCGCGAGCTGGTGCAGGAGGGCGACACCAGCCAAGAGTGACGTCATCAAGGTCCAGGTCGGTGATTGGAGCGTGAGCAGATACAGCAGGAGCAGTGAGATCAGGGCAAAGGAGCGGCGAGAGACTGTAGAGGGGCATGATCGGGGTCCAGGAGAGGCGTGAGTTCGGGGCCAGGGGGTAGCTGGCCAGCCCACACTGCAATGTGTGCGTGCACTAGGTCCGTGCAGCACAGCAGGTCTCCAGTCATCTTGGACAACCCTTGCCACTGGACCAAGACCTAGCTCTGTCAAGCCAGTGTGGTGGCTGGTGTGCAGCAGCAACCACACATTAAAAAAATCCAGACACAGGCATCTTCCACACTTCAGGATGTAGTTCGGGACCTGAAATATTAGGTTCTTCATTGAAACATCTGTGAACTCATCCTTTTTTGGCATGGAAGCAAGTCATCCTTGTTTCGAGGGACTGCCTATGATCATGATGAGGATCAAGGGCCAAGAGGTAGATGCGTACTTTTATTGCAGTTCGGAGGCATCCGCCCGCGGGAAGCCTCCAACCACAAATGCAGTCCCATTGTATCTTGGATGTCTCAAAGCGTTTCACATCCAATTAATTACTTTGAGGTATAGTCATGATTATGGGTCCTTAAGCCTCTGGCTCTCAGATTTGGGGTCACGGAGATGGGTCTACATCAGTAGGAAAAGGGAGACTGTGAGTGATCTAATATATAAAGCAATGAAAGAAGCAGCAAAGCAGCTGTTGAGCAGGATGACAGAAATAGTAATGGTATGGTGACTGAAAGTTGGGAGGACAGGGGTCGGGAGGGTAGGGAATGTGGATAATGAGGGAGAAGAGGCAGTGACCATAACTTCCAAGTCACATACCATTCTAACTTGGGAATATATCACCATTCCTTCATCAGTATTGGGTCAAAGCCCTGGAATTCCCTACCTACTACCATTGTGGGGGCTCCCAAGCACCACAGCAGCTCAGGGCAGCGATCTACCACCTACTCATAGCAACTTGGGATGGGCAATAAATGCAGCCTTGCCAGTGGTGCCTATATCCTGGGAACAATTGAAAACATAAGATAGCC
The DNA here is from genome assembly GCF_044704955.1 of Pristiophorus japonicus. Classification (NCBI taxonomy): domain Eukaryota; kingdom Metazoa; phylum Chordata; class Chondrichthyes; family Pristiophoridae; genus Pristiophorus; species Pristiophorus japonicus. Next base: position 54,792,803 of record NC_091992.1, read on the forward strand.
TTGCTGGTAATGAAGACCTCGGAGGTGGCAAGGCCTCATCTGATGTCATATGAGTGGGTATAGTGCGAGGTTGCAGGATGAGGAAGGGACACAGGGCATTTGCATGCAGTGTGAAGTTACTAAGGACGATTCGTCACTCAGTGCACAGGCTAAGTGAGGGGAGAATGGAAGAGATTTTGGTGAGAAGGTTGCTGGAGAGCCAGAGATGCTGAGAATGCGCTTCATTTTTGTTGTGTATCTGTAAAGCATGCATTCCCATGTTCCGCCACCAGGGAGTGCATCCCCTGAAGTCCCAAGGGATCCAAGCATCTCTTGGGAGAACTGTATATAAGCCGGCTCCCTAAGGCCTGTTCCTCACTCTGGAGTGTCTTAATAAAGACGGAGTTCAATGTTACTTTAATCTCCCAGTGTGCAGTCTCATCTGTGTTAGGAACACAATAACTGGCGACGAGTATACGAATCCAACGCAAAAGATGCAGCAAACTGTGGGCATCCGAGAGAAGTTCTGAGAGGGCGAGGACTGGGAAGCCCATGTCGATTGGCTAGACCAGTACTTTGTAGCCAACGAGCTGGACGGCGAAGGAAGCGCTGCAAAAAGAAGAGCGGTGCTCCCCACGGTCTGCAGAGCACCAACCTACAGCCTCATGAAGAATCTTCTAGCTCCGGTGAAACCCACAGATAAGTTGTATGAGGAGCTGTGTACACTGGTTCGGGAACATCTTAACCCGAGGGAGAGCGTGCTGATGGCAAAGTATCGGTTCTACACATGCCAGCGATCTGAAGGTCAGGAAGTGGCGAGCTACGTCGCCGAGCTAAGGTGACTTGTAGGACAATGTGAGTTTGATGGCTACCTGGAGCAAATGCTCAAGAGACTTTTTTGTACTGGGCATTGGCCACGAGACCATCCTCCGAAAACTTGTGACTGTAGAGACACCGACCCTCAGTAACGCCATTGCGATAGAACAGGCGTTTATGTCCACCAATGATAACACCAAATAAATCTCTCAGCACACAAGTGCTAGCAATGTTCATAAATTAACTGGAACTGTGTTTGCGAGCAGAAATGTACAGGGCAGAAACCACGAGTCTGCAACTTCCAGCAGGCCTCAGGTAACCCAGATGACTCAGAGTCCGCAACAAAGGATGAATGCAAGGCAATTCACACCTTGTTGGCGTAGTGGAGGCTTCCATTCAGCCTATACATGCCGCTTCAAAAGGGTATGTTTGCAAGAGCTGTAGAACAATGGGGCACCTCCAACGAGCTGCAAGTTCTGCAAAACCTGCTAACCACCATGTGGCAGAGGAAGATCGGTCCATGGTGGATCAAAGCAATTTTGAGCCTCAGAGAGAGGAGGCAGATACTGAAGTACACGGGGTGCACACATTTGACGAGATGTCCACCTATAATGCTAAATGTAAAACTGAATGGCTTACCCATAGCCATGGAACTGGACACGGGCGCTAACCAATCCATCATGAGTAAAAAGATGTTTGAGAGACTGTGATGCAACAAGGCACTCAGACCAGCCCTGAGCCCCATCCACACGAAACTGAGAACATACATCAATGAGATTATCACTGTCCTGGGCAGCGCCATGGTCAAGGTCACCTACGAGGACATGGTGCACGAACTGCCACTCTGGATTGTCCCGGGCGAAGGCCCCACACTGCTTGGAAGGAGCTGGCTGGGCAAAATCCGCTGGAACTGGGATGACATCCGAACACTATCACATGTCGATGAGGCCTCATGTACCCAGGTTCTTAACAAATTTCCTTCCCTTTTTGAACCAGGCATTGGAAACTTTTCCAGGGCATGACCCATTCACCACAAGGCACTAGCGGTACCTCACATGAGGGAGAGTGTGGAAATCGAGCTGGACAGGCTGCAATGCGAGGGCATCATCTCCCCAGTGGAATTCAGCGAGCGGGCCAGTCCGATTGTTCCAGTACTCAAAAGTGATGGCACGGTCAGGATTTGCGGCGATTATAAAGTAACTATTAATCGTTTCTTGCTACAGGACCAATAGCCGCTACCTAAGGCAGATGACCCATTTGTGACGCTGGCAGGAGGCAAGACGTTCACCAAGCTTGACCTGACTTCGGCCTACATGATGCAGGAGCTGGAGGAGTCTTCGAAGGGCCTCACCTGCATCAACACGCACAAGGGACTGTTCATCTACAACAGATGCCCGTTTGGAATTCGATCGGCTGCAGCGATCTTCCAGAGAAGCATGGAGAGCCTACTCAAGTCGGTACCACGCACGGTGGTTTTTCAGGACGACATATTGGTCACGGGTCGGGACACCGTCGAGCACCTACAAAACCTGGAGGTCCTCCAGCGACTGGATCACGTAGGGCTGCGGCTGAAGAGGTCGAAATGTGTCTTCATGGCAACAGAAGTGGAGTTTTTGGGAAGAAAGATCGCAGCAGACGGCATTCGGCCCACAAACACCAAGACAGAGGCTATCAGAAACGCACTCAGGCCACGGAACATCACGGAGCTGCGGTCATTCCTGGGACTCAACTATTTTGGTAACTTCCTACCGGGGTTAAGCACCCTTTTAGAGCCCCAACATGTGTTATTGCGTAAAGGTGAGAACTGGGTATGGGGAAAAAACCAAGTAATTGCTTTTGAGAAAGCCAGAAACATTTTATGCTCCAACAAGCTGCTTGTATTGTATAACCCGTGTAAAAGACTTGTGCTAGCATGTGATACGTCGTCGTACGGAGTCAGGTGTGTATTACAACAAGCTAACGTTGCGGGGAAGTTGCAACCTGTCGCCTATATCTCCAGGAGCTTGTCTAAGGCCGAGAGGGCCTACAGCATGATTGAGAAAGAGGCATTAGCGTGTGTGTTCGGGGTAAAGAAAATGCATCAGTACCGGTTTGGCCTCAAAATTGAGCTGGAAACCGATCATAAGCCCCTCATATCCCCGTTCACTGAAAACAAGGGGATAAATACTAATGCCTCAGCCCACATACAAAGGTGGGCACTCACTATCAGCGTATAACTCTACCATCCGCCACAGGCCATCCGCCGACAACTGTGCGGATGCTCTCAGTCAGCGACCATTGCCCACCACGGGGGTGGAAATGGCACAGCCTGCAAACTTGTTGATGGTGGAGCAGCCCGCAGACTTGTTGATGGTCATGGAAGTGTTTGAAAATGATAAATCACCTGTCACGGCCTGCCAGATTAGGACTTGGACCAGCCAAAATCCTCTGCTGTCCCTAGTAAAAAACTGTGTACTGCATGGGAGCTGGGCCAGCATCCCCGTTGAAATGCAAGAACTAATCAAGCCATTCCAGCGGCGAAAGGATGAGTTGTCCATTCAGGCAGACTGCCTGTTGTGAGGTAACCGCGTAGTACTACCCAAAAAGGGCAGGGAGACGTTCATCTCAGATCTCCACAGCACACATCCGGGTATAGTAATGATGAAAGCGATAGCCAGATCCCACGTGTGGTGACCCGGTATCGCCTCTGACTTAAGAGTCCTGTGTACGGCAATGCCGCGTGTGTGCTCAGTTGAGCAACGAGCCCAGAGAGGCACCACTAAGTTTGTGGTCCTGGCCCTCCAGACTATGGTCGAGGATCCATGTCGACTATGCAGGCCCGTTTCTCGGTAAAATGTTCCTGGTGGTGATGGATGCTTTTTCAAAATGGATTGAATGTGAAATAATGTCGGGAAGCACCGCCACCGCCACCATTGAAAGCCTGAGGGCCATGTTTGCCACCCACGGCCTGCCTGACATGCTGGTCAGTGACAACGGGCCATGTTTCACCAGTGCCGAATTTAAAGAATTCATGACCCGCAATGGGATCAAACATGTCACCTCGCCCCCGTTTAAACCAGCCTCCAATGGGCAGGCAGAGCAGGCAGTACAAACAATCAAACAGAGCGTTAAATGAGTCACAGATTTCTCACTCCAAACCCGCCTGTCCCGAGTACTGCTCAGCTACCGCACGAGACCCCACTCGCTCACAGGGGTGCCCCCGGCTGAGCTACTCATGAAAAGGACACTTAAAAACCAGACTCTCGCTGGTTCACCCCAACCTGCATGATCAGGTAGAGAGCAGGCAGCAGCAACAAAATGTAAACGATGGTCGCGCCACTGTGTCACGGGAAATTGATCTGAATGACCCTGTTATATGTGCTCAACTATGGACATAGTCTCAAGTGGATCGCGGGCACGGTGATAGCTAAAGAAGGGAGTAGGGTGTTTGTGGTCAAACTAGACAATGGACAAATTTGCAGAAAGCACCTGGACCAAACGAGAATGCGGTTCACAGACTGCCCTGAAGAACCCACAGCAGACACCACCTTTTCCGAGCCCACAACACACAGCCAAAGGATCAATGACACAACCCGGACCAGGAAATTGAACCCATCACGCCCAACAGCCCAACAAGGCCAGGCTCACCCAGCAGGGCAACAACACGCCAGCCCGGCGAGGGCACAGCCAACACACCAGAACAGACATTTGTACCGAGGTGGTCCACCAGGGAAAGAAAGGCTCCCCACCGCCTCACCTTGTAAATAGTTTTCACTTTGACATTTGGGGGGGGGGGGAGGTGATGTTGTGCATCTGTAAAGCATGCACTCCCATGTTCTGCCACCAGGGAGCACATCCCCTGAAGTCCCAAGGGATCCCAGCATCCCTTGGGAGCACTGTATATAAGCCGGCCCCTAAGGCCTGTTACTCACCCTGGAGTGTCTTAATAAAGACTGAGGCCACTGTTACTTTAACCTCCCTGTGTGCAGTCTCATCTGTGTTAGGAACACAACAGTTTTATTCTATGAGCAGACAAATATTATCAATCTTCATCTCATTTTACTTAATTCATTAACTCCTGCTGGAACACAGTTGGACAAGTTTTCTTGAAACGCAGCTAAGTGGCCATTCTTCATAGGTGAGCCTAGACTAGAAATATTTAATTGGACTATTTCACCCGATGGCCAGGATTTTGTCATTACCCCTCTGAAACTGACGGTAACTTCAGGAGTTAGCGCATGCGCAGATAAACATAGAAATCCTGAAGTTGCAGTCGGTCATACCCTGCTCCGCCACAGGCTGCGCTGTGGAACTCCCCTCTCCTGTGGAACTGGCAAGAAATTCAATAGGGAATTCAGAAGAAACTTCTTTACCCAAAGAGTGGTGAGAATGTGGAACCCGCTACCACAGGGAGTGGTTGAAGCAAACAGTATAGATGCATTTAAGAGAAGGCTGGACAAGTATATGAGGGAGAAGTGAATAGGGGGTCATGCTGATAGATTTAGATGAGAAAAGACGAGAGGAGGCTCGAGTGGAGCATAAACGCCAGCATGGACTGATTGGGCCGAATGCCCTGTTTATGTGCCATATATCCTATGCAATCCTATGTAATCTCATGTAATCTTATGCAATGCTACAGGCCAAAGGAACATCGCAATGACAAACACCAAATATCTTCTCAAATTAATTCAGACTGCCAGCCAAAGCACAACCCCCCAAAAAACTATAGTACACAATGTTACCCTCTAAATAGTTTTTTTTAGAAGTTAGTATTTCAGGAACTTTCCCATTACTATACCAAATCACTTCCTTGATAGTTTTGCCTCATTCTATTTTTAAGAAAGATACCGATCCTAAATAATTAGTGAGGAAGTCCTACACAAGGTACTGAATGGACAATTTCTCTATGGGATTAATAGTAAGGAGTCAGAGCCTGGGAAAATGAAGCAGTCTTGCAATTAGCTATTTTTAGCTCCAATCTGAATGATACAAGATCACTAAAACAGATTAGGTACTTATTGCAGCCTAGAAAAAAAGTTAATTTAGCTGTTGAAAACAGGGGAAATAAATTTACTGTGGAACATTGTTGTTTGCTTGAAATCCTTGTCTAAAATGATTAATCTGCTCCTACTCACACTACATTCAATGTGTGCCTTGGGTTATTTTACTTTTGCTTGCAAATACTCCGTAGTGTAATCTTAAAATAAATTAAATCTAATTTACTAGTAAGTTGTGTTTGCATCTGTATAACTTAGAATTAAGACTTGAGAATTCCCTTTTCACCCATAGCAAAATATTAACATTTGACCTCCAAACTGTAAAGATAATATTCAAAGATTGACACTCAGATCCTATTCATTATTTTTTAATCCAGCATTTAGGTCCTTGATTAAAAAAAGTGAGACAAGTACGAGTGGGACACATTTGCCTTTATAGAGCATAGTTTCCTGGATTTTGTAAACCACAAGCAACAGCACTGCTTTGAAACAGAACAAACTCACCCAGCAGCTCCTAGAACCAGAAGCTATCATCTATTTGCTATTTATAAACTTTATATACCAACTTGTCACTTGTATACTAATATGCTCTATCCAAATAACACTACAGTTGGCACTGGACTATCTGACTGACAATGGGCGACATGAACAAACCTCTTGGGCTGTCTGGTTGTTGCCACACCTGACATACGCCAATGTTTGTCGGGGGCAGTTATTCCTAAACTGTTGCACGCCTCCTAACAGTTACCTTTTTTGTACCAGTGGGTAGCACACTCGCATCTCAGTCAGAAGGTTGTGGGTTCAAGTCCCACTCCAGAGATTTGAGCACATAAATCTAGGCTGACACTGCAGTGACACTGAGGGAGCGCTGCACTGTCGGAGGTGCCGTCTTTTGGATGAGGTGTTAAACCGAAGCCCCATCTGCTCTCAGGTGGACGTAAAAAATCCCACCGCACTATTTCGAAGAAGAGCAGGGGAGTTATCCCCAGGGTCCTGGCCAATATTTATCTCTCAATCAACATAACAAATAAAACAGATTATCTGGACATTATCACATTGCTGTTTGTGGGAGTTCGCTTGTGCACAAGTTGGCTGCTGCGTTTCCCACATTACAACAGTGACTATACTACTAAAGTACTTCATTGGCTGTAAAGCACTTTGAGACATCCGGTGGTCATGAAAGGCGCTATGTAAATGCAAGTCGTTCTTTCAAAGGTGGTGGGCCTGGGAGTCTGACCTCTCAGCTAGGACCGGGAATATGTAAAAACAAACACGCAACTTAACCAGGGAATTCTCTCAGGAACTTTGCGTTCCACAGTTTAGGATTTTGCTTTTTTGTAATGTTTAAAAAAAAAATCACATTGAAATATAAATCAAGTTTGTTTTAGTCTCTAAAGTGCTTGCAGCTATGCAAACGGTACCTGCATTTTCTCCTTCCTAGTCTGATTTTCAGTCCTTTGTAGCTTTTATGTGCAATGCTAGACTACATACCATGGCATAATAACTCATCCGTGCACATTCTTGCCACTTAATGCACCAGTTTAAATCCTCTAAAACCAGAACCGAATTCTATTTATAAAGCATTTCTGAAGATATTTTGGTAAGTGTTTATATTAAATAATTTCCACTACCCTTAGCAAACAAAGTAAAATATAGTTGTGTAGCAGCCAAGGACGCTAGGTAGTTCAATTGTGTATATATTGCAATATTTCTTCAGTTTTTATTTGAAATACCAATATTTTTTTGTAATCCTGTTAAAGTATTTTTAATTAGAAGTTCAAACATCAGAAACTTCAGTTTTAAAAATGTCCGATTTTCACGTGTGAAATGGGCTAGTTACTCCTGCATCTAATGAGCAGTGTAATGCTTTCACTACCTAGAATCAACACTACTAACTGTGGCTAGATTGATAAACTGGAGGAGTGAATCAGAATATCTTCAGAGAATATTTGCCTCTGTCATTATATAATTCAGTTACAGCAGTCACTGCACGATTATTGTTCTCATGTGTTTGAAGGCTAGGGAAATATTTTTCACATGATTTCACCACACACAGGAAACCCATGGAGTGGTAATCTGTTTATAGTCAGTCAACAGAATGTATGGCAGAATTTGGAGGCTCGGCAGTCCACCACCTTCTCAGGCACCTAGTGATGGACAACAAGGTTAACATCACCCACATCCCAAGGGGAAAAAAGTCTTTATAAAAAGGAGAAAATGCGAGCGTAGAAGTGCCTGGAGGAGGATATGAAATAACCGCTATTAGAGAGAGACAAGCATTCAAAGGGACAGTTCATTAAATGTCAATGGAACAAAAAGCAGAAAAGTCACCAGGCCCAGGTTGTATGCATTCCAGAATAGTGAAGGAGGTTCGGATGGAGACAGGAGAGGCAGACAATTCAATTTACAATTAAAAAAATCATAGGCCAGTTAGTTGCACCTTTGTTTTGGATAAACTTCTGGAGCCCATAAGGGATAAGGTTACTGAACACTTAGAAAGTCCTAGGCTAATGTTAATCAGGGACAGTCAGTCTGGATTTGTAAAGGGCAGGTCTTGCTCAACAGGAAATTGATATACCAGTATAGATAAAGAGAACACATTGGATATCACATATATGGATTTTGACAAGTCATTTAATGAGCTGCTACATAAAGTACTTTGAAAAAATTAAGGCACATGGAATTATAGAGAATGCAACCATATGGATAGAGAGACGACCAAGGGAAAGAAAGCATAATGGAGTAAATGCAGGTTTCCAGATTGGTGGGATATGGTCTGCCCCAGGGATCTGTGCTGTGCCCTCAATTGTTTTCCATTTATATAATGATTTGGACACAGGCACGAGGAATGAGCTTGAAGTATGCGGACGATACCAAATTAGAGGGAATGACAAACTGTGAGGAAGAATGCAGGAGAGCAGACAGGTTAGATGAGTAGGCAGATTTGCAGAAGGTAGACATCAATGCAGAGAAATGTGAAGTAGCAGATTTGGGAAAATAAATAGACATATAAATAGTAAAATGGTAGTAGGAGGAAGGGGTGGGGCCGATTAGGGACCAAAAAGGAGACCGATGCATGGAGGCAGAGGGTATGGCTGAGGTACTAAATGAGTATTTTGCACCTGTCTTCACCAAGGAAGAGGATGCTGACATAGACATAGTGAAGGTGGAGATAGTGGAGACACTTGATAGGATAAAAATTGATAGAGGAGTATTAGAAAGGTTAACTGTACTTACAGTAGATAAATCACCAGGAGCAGATGGGATGCATCCTAGGATGCTGAGGAAATTGAGGGCGGAAATTGCAGAGATAATGGCCATAATATTCCAATCCTTCAGATATGGGGATGGTGCTAGAGGACTGGAGAATTGCAAATGTTACACCATTGTTTCAAAAAAAGGGTGTAAAGATAAATCCAGCAACTACAGGCCAGTCAGTTTAACTTTGGTAGTGGAGAAGCTTTTAGAAACAATAATCAGGGAAAAAATTAGCAGTCACTTGGATAGGGGTGGATTAATCAAGGAAAGCCAGCACAGATTCGTTAAAGACAAATCATGTTTAACCAACTTGACCGAGTTTTTTGATGAGGTAACAGAGAGGGTCGATGACTGTTTTGCGGTTGACGTGGTGTACATGGATTTCCAAAAGGTGTTTGACGAAGTGCCTCATAATAGGCTTGCCAGCAAAGTTGAAACCCATGGAATAAAAGGGACAGTGGCAGCCTGGATACAAAATTGGCTAAGTGACAGGAAACAGAGTAGTGGTGAACGGTTGTTTTCGGACTGGAGGAAGGTACACAGTGGTGTTCCCTAGGGGTTGGCTCGAGGACCACTGCTTTTCTTGATATATATTAATGACTTGGATGTGGATATGCAGGGCACAATTTCAAAATCTGCAGACGACACAAAAGTATGGTGAACAGTGAAGAGGAGAGTAACAGACTTCAGGAAGACACAGACAGTCTGGTGAAATGGGCAGACACGTGGCAGATGAGATTAAACATAGAGAAAATATGAAGTGATGCATTTTGGCAGAAAGAGTGAGGAGAGGCTATATAAACTAAATGGTACAATCCTAAAGGAGGGCGCACGAACAGAGAGACCCGGGGGTATGTATGAATAAATCGTTGAAGGTGGCAGAGCAGGTTGAGAAAGCAGTTATAAAGGCTTATGGGATCCATGGCGTCATAATTAGAGGTAGAGGGCTAGAAACTGGCCAGCCTGGTGCCCGTTTTTTCATCGATATTTTGCCTTTTTTGACGGTAAAAGGTGTTCACCTAAATTGGCCAAAGTTGTGCGTCGGCGGTTTTGAAATACTGCTGAAAAGTGGACTGCTGTCATGCAACTCAAAAAAAAAAAGCAATATCGCTTTAAATTGCCCGTATTCTGGGCGAAAAAAAACGCCCAAGCCTGCATTGCAGCCCCAGAAACAGCGGTATGTATGAAGACCTGCAAGAAAAGGTAAGTTAAAGTTTTTATTTTTAAATTCTTTTTCAGCGATTCACTAGATAAGTGTCGTGATTTTTTTTTTGCAATTTTTTTTGTGTTTTCCTCTCCCAGGGCCTGTCTTATTAGCGGTAATCGGCCTCAGACTAAAGTTGGCGAGGACTGTGATTTCCACCACGAATCCTCGTGCAACAGCGATGTTTACCATCGGGCGCATTTTTTTTTGCCAATTTTAGGCCTTAAAAATACTGCTTTTTAAAAAAAAATTGTATTTTTGGCGAAAAATGACGAAAAAATATTGCCATTACCAAAAGACCAATTTCTAGCCCATAGAGTACAGAAGTGTGGAAATTATGATGAGCCTGTATAAAACACTGGTTTGGTCCCAACTGTGTCCAATTCTAGGCACCGCACTTCAGGAAGGATGTAATGGCCTTAGAGAAGCTGCAGAAAAGATTTATGGGAATAATTCCAGGAATGAGGGACTTCAGTCACGTTGATAGACTGGAGAAGCTGGGGTTGTTCTCCTTGGAGCAGCGAAGATTTAGAGAAGATTTGATAGAGTTCAAGATCATGAGGGGTCTGGACAGAATAGATAAGAGAGAAACTGTTCCCATTGTCAGAAGGGTCAAGAACCAGAGGATATAGATTTAAGGTGATTAGCAAAAGAACCAAAGGTGACGCAAGAAAAAACTTTTTTACGCAGCGAGTGGTTAGGATCTGGAATGCACTGCCTGAAAGGGTGGGGGAGGCAGACTCAATTTTAATTTCAAAAGGGAGTTGGATAAGTATCTGAAGGAAATGAAATTGCAGGGCTACAGGGAAAGGGCAGGGGAGTGGGACTAGCTGAGAGCCGGCATGGGCTTGATGGGCCAAATGGCCCTCTTCCGTGCTGTAACCATGTATGATAAATACGGTGAAAGGAAATATACCCTAAATAGATGATAGGGAGATCAGGATCCAAGGGTGTAGATATATAGCTCTTTAAAGAGCGAGTGCAGGTAGAAAAGGCAATATAAAAGGGAAATAAGATTCTGGACTTTATACATAAGGACTATGAAAATAACAGTGAATGGCATTGAATTTGTACATGAAACTGGTTAAACCACAGATGGATCATTGTGTACAGTTCTTGGTACCCATTGCAAGGAGGATAGTAATGCCATGGAAAGGCTACAGAACAGACTCTAGAATGAATCAAGACTTGCAACATTGAGGATTTTAAGGTTATTGGGAACCTAACAGTAATTTTCAAAATTATGAAAAGTTTAGTGATGTTAAATAATGAAGGGTTGTTTACACTGGTTGGATAGGAAGGATAGACTATAGAAGAGTTTCTCCACCAGTTATAAGAACGTGGAAAGTTTCACCACAAGTGGCTATTGAGGCAGACTCTAACATCATTAAAAAGCAATTGGATAAGAAAGAATATAAAATTATACAAGAATAGGTTAGAGTGAATAGCTCTAGTTGGAGCACGGACACGCACAGTGGGCTGAATGGCCACCTTCTTTACTGCAATTTCAATGGCTCACTGGGCCATGAGGTATTCTCACCAATGAGACACTACATTATCTTGGTTTATTTCTTTGTTTAATATTTTAAATTGCTGAGTCAGACTGTTAGGAACCCGAATTACCATTACGGCACAAAGTATCAAATCCAGGAATAATTTAGTCAAATATATAGATGAATTCCATCTCCTCACACTGTTGGGTTGAGCAATCGTTCTGAGACAGCGTCTCCTCTCCAGACTTGCAGCAGCTCTAACTGGACAACGAGCAAAACAAATACTGATCCATATTCCTTAACTCATCTCTTAAAAAATGCTTGATGCTGAAACTTTCTCAAGTTAATAATTCCATCGATCTGTAAATAACTTTATATTCATTGAGGTTTTGAATAGAGCCACTTTAAAAAGGTGCTGTAAAATATTTCTATTGTTTTATATTACCAATACTTTGAGAATTTGGTATTTTAAGCAATACAATCTTGTTATTTTCCACCAATGCATTTATAATTTTTAAAAAGAAATATCACAACTTGACAGCTGCTTGAACGATTCATATCTGGAGTGTTTATTAATCGAGCCATTGGAGAAAGAACAAAGAAAGCACCTGGGTATGACAGAGCAAGACAGAGATTGAAATAAAGCAGCCAAACATCAACTTACAATCAGCAGAAAACATTCGATCTGGAAAAAGGCAAATCCCAAAATATGCTGAACTTGATGTGACTTTCATACAAATCCCTTCCATTAAATTAGTCAGCATTTACACAGTACTAAAACTATTGATTAACTTGCATTCAGCAACACAAAAATGTTTGTGTCAGTCTGCCCGCCCTAAACATTTTCCCTTTGTTTCTCTTCTCCTTAGAGGAGAGAAACAAAGCATGCGATTGGCACCTCCCCCAGTAACATGGTGGAGATTGGAAACTGCATAGGTTCCCATTGACAAGACCTTGGGTTCATATTTGACCCACTTCAATACTATTTAATGCTAAAAATCCACTTGAATACGCAGCTTGTGTGTTAGATTGATTAATAAGGTGACTGCATTCCTGCTCTTAAGTTAAATCTAACCTTTTATAAAAGGATGCCTCAAGGCAAAAGGCTTTTAGGTTAGGTTCATTCCTTGCAAAAGCAATAGTATGATGAGCACAGTAAAAACAATTATTAGGTTCTGATATCCTAGAATAATGGATACAATTCATATCAACCCCTTTTGAATGAAGAGCTTTTCACAGAAGCTGGAGTCAGAGTCCTTTTTGGAAATTCACCAGATAACTGGATAGGAGGGCATACATGTCTATTGCTGAGCAGTGATAATGCAAGCGACAACAGCAAGAGATAAATAGAGTGCTTTCATTTGCCAATATTGTACGATTCTGAATTAATTTGGGATTACTCAGCCTAGATGAAGGGCTCGATTTTACATTAAAAGATTGTGAGCAAACAGTTCTCAGTTCTCTCCACATAACTTCTGCAATTAACACGTTAAAAACTAAATATGTTAATCACAAAAGCTAAATGCAACTAATTGACAGTATAAATGTATATCTCAATGTAAAATTCATTGTAAATATGAAACTATAAAGGGTGGGCAACAATATGAAGCATGAATCAAGAATTATGAACGGGGAATTTCTGCTTGGTTGTATTTTGAATAATAATAGCAAAAGGAATAAAAGTCATTTGAATGAGAGATGCAGTAATGGTATCAATTAAATCCAAGATTAACAGATCATGAAAGCTTTTCTCTTCTCTTCTCCCTCAACATCACATCCTACCACCACCAAGAGGACAGAATGGAGACCTGCCCTCAGCCCTCTGTCAATGTTGTTCTATTACTGTTTGCCAGAAGGTGCACAAGAGCAACCCATGTGTCAGGTTCTCAGACTTTCCCTTCCTACCTTCCCTGTGTGGTTACAGCTGGGCTGTATTTGGTGCCTTCATAGAATACCACGGAGATCAAAGAACTCATCAATCTCAATTCTATCACACTATGGCGTCACACGATGGGAGTTCGAACATCACCCAAAAAGTAACCCATTAACTGCTCCATTCTCCCCTATAAAATTATTACAATGATATTGTCCAGCAGATGTTGATATTTGAGCTCAATTTGATCTTACCTAAAATGTATTTTCAACTTCTATCCCTACAGATGCAATTTTGATTCCCCCCCATAATAAGAGGTTGGTTAACTATGACAATGCATTGCTAAAATTGCAATCGAGCTGCCTAGTGGCACAGTCTGTTGTACCAGTGTGAGTTTACACATTCAGTTCCTATAAAGTTAATTCTTGATTTCTTCCAGGGGGAGGAGAAAGAAAGAAAAGAGGGGGAAGAGAGAAAGGGAGGGCAGAGAGGGAAAGAGAGAGGGAAAAAGAGAAATAGCAGGAGATAAAAAAGGATGGAATTGGTGTCGAACGGAAACTTGGGACCTTACACAATACAATGTTCTTGTACAGCTTAAATTGGTGAGTTATAGGGCAATATTGACAGAAGCATAGAGGGAACTGCCAGAGAAGGTTCACTAGGTTGATTCCTGAGATGAGGAGATTGTTTTATGAAGAAAGGTTGCGCCTATAGTCATTGGAGTTTAGAAGAACGAGAGGTGATCTTATTGAAATGTATAAGATTCTGAGGGGGCTTGACAGGGTAGAGACAGAGAGGCTGGTTCCCCCTCGTGAGGGAATCTAGAACTAGGGGGCATCGTTTCAGAATAAGAGGTCGCCCATTTAAAGCAGAGATGAGGAGGAATTTCTTCACTCAGAGGGTCGTGAATCTTTGAAATTCTCTATCCCAGAGAGCTGTGGAGGCTGGGTCATTGAATATATTTAAGGTGGAGATATAGATTTTTGGACGATGAGGGAGTCAAGGGTTATGGGGAGCAGACAGGGAAGTGGAGTTGAGGTCAAGATCAGATCAGCCATGATCTTATTGAATGGCAGAGCAGGCTCGAGGGGCCAAATGGCCTACTCCTGCTCCTATTTCTTATGTTCTTATAAGGTTGTTGTTGTACATCTTAAATTGGTCAGTTATAGGGCAACAGTGACAGAAGCATAGAGGGAACTTGCTGCAAGTCCACTCTCCTGAGCAAGGTGCACAGTACAGCAGATGGAAAAAAGACCTACATATTTTTAAAAAGAGCTTAAAAATAACAAAACTATATAGAGATTTTCTAACTCTTTAATTTTCCTTCTGAGAGAGAATGTTGTACAGAAGGTTCTCATCACCTTGCTTCACTGATTAACATCTGGCCTGCGTAAATTTGACATGGTTCACTGCTATCTAAAGTGCATCCGATTCCAAGACAAAAGGACACCACATTCATTAATTGAAAATCCTCTCCCTGAACTTATGCAACAGTCAATCCCACCTGGCAAACCACCTGCAAACAAAATATTTCTATTAGGCAGGGTTCGAAATAATGAAGCATGTGCGAAAAATATGAAGCATTCAATTGTTCCTCAATGGAAGGAGGGCCCCACAGTAATTCTTAAATATAATTGGTGTTATAACCACTAAGTTCTGTTGAGGGAGAAAGCTAGAAATTGGACATTTTGCTAGTAACTTTTATAGATCATCATATTGTGATTTTACTTTTTTTTTTTAAATTAATTTTGTTCTCAAGACGAGCAATAACAGAGATGGGTATTCAATGTCAGTATCAAGTACTTGCATGTAAATTTTAGCAGTTAAAATGTGCATAAAAAGCCCTCTAATCTGCCCTAACATCAGAACTACAACTCCTACTGAATTAGCAAGACCGTTCTTCCATTTCCAACACCTTCTATCCTAGACGTCATATTATATGTGCCGCTTAACACTTGTCTCACTTGACTAATGGCAACAGATTATCCATTTAAACACCTTTACGTTAATGCTTTGGCTGAGCAGCCAGCTTCGTTCTAGTCACATTTACACTGGCACATTTTAGTTGGCTTTCCAAGAGACTGACAACTGGGAGCTGTCTCCTCAAGTTTACACCACTAAATCTGCCTCCATTATACCTGCGACAGAATCTTAAGATCCTCACACAGAAAAAAACTGGTTCTGCAATTTCAACTAGTGGGTCTATAACTAGGATAAAGGGAGTTGGATTTAGTCTAAATTCAGGGAGCTGGGGCTAATGAACGCTGGTGTCAGTGCCAGTGTAAAAGCTTCCTATGTAATACCTCCCCTATCAGAATACAGGCGTTTGGCAAAGAATGTTTGACTTGAATGAAAATTTGAAGATGTAATTTGCAATCTTCTGTTCATCACTCCACCGGGAATTCAGTGATTTGGCATCTGGTGAGTGGTGAGTGGAGTATGTTGTTAAACGTACCAGTTGGTGTTACGTTGAATAACCCAGTCCCCTCACCAGCAATTTCAATATTCAGAACTTCGGTTTTAAATAGGAGTTCAAGCCTGGTGTGGAATGTGATAATAGCTAGCTTTGTGCAGCCAATTCATACTGCACTTACCAGCACTTCAATGTTATTTTTTTCAGGACAATATAAAACATTATAATCATTTAATACACTACAAAAAAAGAGAGAGATGAGGAGGAAAAAGGACCAACTATACAGGAGCAACACAAATATTTCTGTTAAATAAAAATGTAGATCCGTTAAATGCACAAACCATATCTGAACGAGTGCAAATTTTTAGCCAATGAAAATGATGTGGATTTAAGTTGGCTTCACCAGACTATGAAGTTGAGAACACTGTACAAACAGTTGGAAGAATGCACTCTGTGTTATTAGATGTCTGATGAGGTTAATTCAGCTCCCACACATTGTATGGATCAGCTATCTCATGATGTCAACAGCATTCAATACCTCAAAAAAAATTGTTAACAAAAAATTAGAAGTAAAAATGTGTTAAATCATAACGTTTTGTAACAGTTTTTATAATATAAAATGATGAGACTCCCTGTGGAACATCGCTTAAACAGTTATTTTGGATAGTTATACAGAACTTAAAGCTACAATGCTCCATTTAGCACAAACACACTTGCAGAGTATACAGACCTTGATCTTGGACCTTATTTGCCTATTACATAATTACATTGTTCTAAATCCTACCCACTAAGACAGGCTACAGAGCACAATGTTTGCAAATCAAAAGGTGTCACTGTGTCTGCACGCACTCCCGAGAAGGGGCTGTGGCATTGTCCCAGAAACAATTGCTCAATAATTTACTGCTCTGCTGCAAAGGACAGGGAAAGATCTCATAAACGCAGCATATCCCCTTTGTCACAACATTTTACAGCTCAGAGGAGGCTACTGGGGAGTGGGGAGTAGGGGACAGCGAGCATTATAAGGTCATGTAATTGCAGCATTTGACAGCAACATGGAGAATGTTTTAAATGTGGACACAAAAATAAACTTTAAATGAATAACATTTAACACTGTATAAAAAGATATTTTAAAAAGGAAAGAAGGATTTTTCTAATCAAAAAAGCCAGCTATAGTGTGAAGTATAACTCCCCATTTAAAAACTTATTTTAAAATATAAAACACTCTCCTCTAATGCCTGTGCCAGTACATCGACCACATGATGCGGTACTGACCCATACAGAGCAGGAAAGCCTTGATTCAACAGCTGGTCTGATAGCAGCAAAGGCAGCAGTGTTTCAATTGGCTCATGGCTGTAGAAAAACTAGCCAACATCCTCACACCTGGTTGCTGTGCAGCCACCCCTACTGCGTGTATGTGAGCATCAGGCGAGGACAGAATTGGCTTTGCCGACACTATCCGCATGGTCGAAGAGCCAACACTCATTGCTTGGGGTCACATGTAGAATGAACACTTGGGGGAGGTACTGGAGGCTTGTGAAACTGTACCCGGAGGAGTCAAGGGTTATGGGGAGCAGGCATGGAAGTGGAGTTAAGGCCAAGATCAGATCAGTCACGATCTTATTGAATGGCGGACCAGACTCGAGGGACCAAATGGCCGAATACTGCTACTATTTCTTATGTTCTTATATCAAGATAGTCGATAAAAGTAAAGTAACTGTTTTTTTTTAAGTTTTTATAAAGTAAAGTAACTGTTTTTGGAACATGCTTACCTGTTGGTCACCTCGACATTCCTCACCTCCCATAAGGATGCATAAAATGTGATCCCTGGTATCTGCTTCAGACGGTCGAATGGGAAATACCTCTCTAGAGATGCAGCAGTCAATTCATGCAGATCCAGATAAGGAAAGTACTTCCGGCCATAAGCATCTAGCACAGGGGGCATCATTAAGGACAAATACGATTGTTCTCTGTTCTCATTAGATATAACTCTGAGATCATCTAGTTAACCAATTCTTCAAGAAATCTAGTGAAGTGAAGATGATCCCCAAGGCTGAAAATAGCAACAGATGATCAAGCAAGCACTGACTAGATGGTGCAAAACTTGGATTGTAAAAGCCCGTAAATTGCAAGAGGAAGACTAAACGACACAAGGACTTTCACTAAATTTCTGGCAAAGAATGACTTAGAATAAGAGATAGTACGACGAGTCTTGATTTTGTCAATGAGGATCGAGGGAGCAGGCAGACTCTGTAGATCATGGCTTACAGTTTAGAAGGAACGAGAGGGGGAAATTCAGTAGCATGAATCAAAGTGAAAATAACAAAAATCAAGACACCAGAAAGATACAGGTTGAAAGACCAGTTGGCAGCTAGAAGAAGTGAGAAGGATTGCCCAAGAGATGACAAATATTGTCTCCTATCAAAGAGTCTCAGGAGGTATTAGAAAAACAAGGCAGGTGTGGAAGGAGCATTCAAGTAATCTCGAGTTGATATGTAAATAACATGGAACATTTTCCGATTCCATACACAATGACAGTACGGAATGCATCGGGTACAGCACGGGCCAAATCTTACTGCATCATTCACAATGTTCTTGCTGTCTTATGATGGGTTCTATATGGCTCAAACTTTGCTCCTTTGGTTGAAGAAATCTCTCTCTCAGGTATCTGTTAATCTTGATTCATCAAAATCAGATTGGAGTGCAGTTTTATGCTGTGTACACATGACAGCTAAGATTTACTGGGATCGGAGGATTGTCCGATGAGGAGAGATTTAGAGAATATAGGCCTAGTCTGCTCGAGTTTAGAAGAATGAGAGGTGCTCTCATTGAAACATACAAAATTCTTACAGGGCTCGATAGGGTAGATGCAGGGAGGATGTTTTCCCTGGTTGGGGAGTCGAGAACCAGGGATCACAGTCTCAGAATAAGGGGTCGGCCATTTAGGACTGCGATGAGGAGAAACTTCTTCACTCAAGAGGGTGGTGAATCTTTGGAAAATCTTTGGAATTCTGTACCCCAGAAGGCTGTGGAGACTCAGTCTTTGAGTATATTCAAGAACGAGATCGATAGATTTTTGGAGATTAAGGGATATGGACATAGTGCAGGAAAGTGGAGTTAAGGTAGAAGATCAGCCATGATCTTATTGAATGGCGAAGCAGGCTCGAGGGGCCGAATGGCCTACTCCTGCTCCTAATTTTTATGTTCTTATTTTGATGGTAGCTATGCAAAGCTGATTATGGCAAGACGCTCAAACCGCTAGAGGGATAGATTTTGGCCAAATTCAAATTTAGCACAATTTTTTAAGATTTATTTGGAAAAAAAAATGAAGGATACAAATAACTCCTGCTGCGATTCCACAAACGTTGCCAAAGACTGATGATTCCGGTACAAAAAGTGCAAGGACGAGTAAAACAAATGGGAGATAGGCCATCTTGATATTGGTTATAAACACAATGTTCTTCATCGGGGACAGGAATACAGCCATACCCACATAGGCAAACACAACTACAGTAAATCCCTGAATTTCTTTTAGTTTTTGCAGTTCGAAAAATATGGAACTAATCGAAGTATAGATGATTCCAGTGAGAATAGAAAACAGGAGAGTGAGGTATGCGTATTTTACAGTTCCGATGTCCTTCTCCATAGCACCACCGAAATACCACAGCATGATAACGTTGCACACCAGAGCACTCATACTTTTATGGATGAACACATAACTAAGCAACTTGTACACTGTAGTTTAAAAAAAAGAAACGTACATTAGTGGTACATGCATAAGAATATCGTTTATACAACAGTGACTGATGCTGAATTAACCCCCTCAGTTCCGAGATGACGTGACTCCATACTGCATCTCATGCAAGTGGTCGGCCTTAATTTGGGTGCATTGGTGGGCTATGCAACTATGGAAGCATGACAGCTGAGCCTGTACCAATTCTTCTTCACTCGCACACACATGTCTTTCACGCAGAGGGCACTGGATAGCTATCAGGTGGATTATCCTCTTCCTACCCGGGGCACTGAGGCCAACTGTCATACATCCATCACTGCCCTGACTGAAATGGCCTAACTTACGACTAGGATTGAATTTATAACTTCCCGAGCTGTGGCTCAGTGCCACATCAAGTGGTGAATTTACCCACTGAACCATCGAGCTGCCTGAAGGAGCAAGCACTCTGGATTGAGTTTAAAACCAAGCTAACTAGCAGAACACTTAGACAAAGTATCGGTATTCCAAAGTATGACATTTATCATCAATGAACAGAGTACAGAACACCCAAGAACACGATATTTAGTCAGGTTCACTAAATATCCCATCACACAAGGAACAGTGTAAAATTCTCAGTCGACTCCCCCTAGGTACAAGTCACACATCCAAATCAAGTTCTCCCAAGGGGCAACAGAAAAGCTGCAATAAATCTGCAAAATGCACCATATGCAAGTGTCAGTGTTAAATGGAACTTTAATTGCCGAGAACCATAGAATTAACAAAATGCACCATAACCACCGCCATAAAAACAGAAAAACGATGGCTGTATTATTTTATCCACTCCCAAATTTCTGGAAAGAAAAAATAAAGCACATTCCCAGATTTTCCATGACTAGGGCACAATGGCAAATCATACCGTTCTGGCCTTATTTATTATCGCAGCTCAATTCTCAGGTGGTGGACAAACCAGCATCATCAGCTTCACAATTCCTGCTTCCATCTAGATTAGCAGACACACAGCAAAGTCCAGTTTGGCCCACTGTTACATGGACATCAAGAAAGGACAGAATTGGGTTTGTCTGCAATAGCCACATGGTCAAAGAGCTGACATTCACTGCTTAGGGTCACACAAAGAATGGTCACTAGAATCAGGTGTTAGGGGTCTGTCGCAGCTTGTGGAATTATACCCGCAGGATTCCACACCCTTGGGAGAGCAAAGAGGAAAAAACCTGTATTTATCCCAGTATTGGAAGCATTCTAGGATCTTGCAGATGATTAGCATCAGTTGATGTCCTCTCATACAAAGCCAGTTCTAGCACTTCCCTCACAAAGTATCCTTGAATGGCTTCTTTATAACCACATCCATGACTTGTGTTGGTATTTTCTGCTGGTATCAGTGCTGCTTTCACTAGTGAGCAACTTGATGATCAATGCTAAATGACATGAAAGAATTCATCATTCATAGAACATATTTACAATGCACGGCAAGGCAACTGGCCTACAGTTACACAGTTTTCTTACCCAGTCTTGCAGCAAAGTGGAATTTCATGTACTGTAATACTTTTGGATGTACACTCAAAACAAAGATCGATTTTCCAGTCTGCATAGCTAGTGGTACAGGTGCAGAACAGGCAAACAAAGGCCAGGAAATAAAGCTAGAAGACATTTTGCTCACTTCTTGATCGATGTGTGCTAAAAGCTACTATCCAACTGGGAAAATTCCAGTGTCAAAGTGCTGTCTCACAAAACGTGAAAGAACTTCAGTAAGAATCTCAAAGCTTTATAATGCATTCAACTTTCCTTAATTTCTCAAATGTCTTGCTGGGAATGAGCGGTATGATGACTGAGCCCACATAACATGGCAATGCTAGGAAGGAACATTCTGGCTTGAAAGCTTGGGATCTTAAGTATGTGTTGCAGTGTTCTTTTGTTGCAGTTTTGTTAAGATTGTGCTTTCTGCAAGCATTTTCCTGCTTTTGTTATGCTTGGGCCTATATTGTGTGTTCCCTTCCTGGCTCCCATGTTCGTTAACATCGTTAACAGCTCTCTCTCCTCAGATACTGTCCCCCTTTCCCTCAAAACTGCTGTCATCACCCCTCACCTCAAAAAAGCAATCCTCAACCTCTTTGTCCTTGAAAACTACCCCATCTCCAACCTCCTTTTCCTCCCCAAAGTCCTTGAACGTGTTGTCGCCTCCCAAATCTGTGCCCATCTTTCCCACAATTCCATGTTTGAATCCCTCAAATCCAGTTTCTGCGCCTGCCACAGTAATGAAATGGCTCTCATCAAAGTCACAAATGACATTCTTTGGGACTGTGACAAAGGCAAACTATCCCTCCTCATATTTCTTGACTTGTCTGCAGCCTTTGACATAGTTGATCACTCTATTCTTCTCCAACGCCTCTCCACCATCGTCCAGCTGGGTGGGACTGCACTCGCCTGGTTCCATTATCTATCTAATCGTAGCCAGAGAATCACCTGCAATGGCTTCTCTTCCCACTCCCACATCGACACCTCTGGTGTCTCCCAAAATCTATCCTTGGCCCCCTCCTATTTCTCATCTACATGTTACCCCTTGGCTACATCATCCAGAAACACAGCGCCAGTTTCCACATCTCTACCTCACTACCACTTCTCCGACCCCTCTATGGTCTCTAAATTATCAGACTGCTAGTCCAACATCCAGTTCTGAATGAGCAGAAATTTTCTCCAATTGAATATTGGGAAGAGCGAAGCCATTGTATTCGGCCCCCGCCACAAAACTGCATTCCCCAGCCACCGACTCCATCCCTCTCCCCAACCACTGTCCGAGACTGAACCACACTGTTCGCAAACTTGCTGTCATATTTGACCCGAAAATTAGCTTTCGACCACATATCCGCAGCATAACTAAGACCATCTATTTCCATCTCCGTAACATTGCCCATCTCCGCCCCTGCTTCAGCTCAACCATTGCTGAAGCCCTCATCCATGCCTTTGTTACCTCTAGACGTGACTGTTCCAATGCACTCCTCGTTAGCCTCCCACATTCTACCCTACGTAAACTAGAGTACAAAACTCGGCTGCCCATGTCCTAACTTGCACCAAGTCCCATTCACCCATCACCCCTGTGCTCACTGACCTGCATTGGCTCCTAGTTGAGCAACGCCTAATTTCAAAATTTTCATCCTCATTTTTCAAATCCCTCCATGGCCTTGCCCCTCCCTATCTCTAATTTCCTCCAGTCCCAAAACCCATCCCCTAAGATGTCTGTGCTCCTCTAATTCTGCCCTCTTGAGCATCCCTGATTATAATCACTCAACCATTGGTGACCATGCCTTCTGTTGCCTAGGCCTTAAGCTCTGGAACTTTCTGCCTAAACCTCTCTTTCCTCCTTCAAGATGTTCCTTAAAAACTACCTCTTTGACCAAGCTTTTGGTCGCCTGCCCTAATTTCTCCTTATGTGGCTCAGTGTCAAACTTTTTATCTCATAAAACCCCTGTGAAGCACCTAGGGATGTTGCACTGTTAAAGGCACTATATAAATACAAGTTGTTGTGTCTTTGCTTGTATCGCACATAACTAGATTCTGGGAGCTGCAGTTTGTGTTGCTTCTACCAACATTCAGACTGTGAAAATTCCTCTCCATGCTTGTTTTGGAGCAAGAGGAAGATCTGAAGAGGAATGGGAGGCAGATGCATTTGGACCAGAGGTGGGCTGCAATTACCCAATAGAATAACTACTTAAGATATATCCAAAAGGAAATCTGCCTTTGCTGGCTCCACTTTACAAGGAAGACAGTCACATCCTCCAGTTTAACTTTCAGACAAGATCAAAGTCAGGGACAGCTCTGCCAGTGGTAGAACAGTACAGCACAGGAGGTGATCATTCGGCCCATCGAGTCAAAGAACAATCCAGTTAGTCCCACTCCCCTGCTCTTGCCCCATATCATTGCAATTTGATTCCCTCCAAGTATTTATCCAATTTCCTTTTGAAGACTATTACTGAATCTGTATCCACCACCCTATCATGCAGTGCATTCTAAATCCTAATCACTCGTTGCGTAAAAGTTTTTCCTCATTTTGCCTCTGGTTCTTTTGCCAATCACCTTAAATCTGTGCCCGCTCATTATCAACCCTTCAGCCTTTGGAAATATTCTCTCTTTATTTACTCTCTCTAAATCCTTCATGATTTTAAACACTTCTATCAAATCTCCTCAGCCTTCTCTGCTCCAAGGAGAACAAACACAGCTTCACTAGTTTATCCACATATAATTCCCTCATCCCTGCAAGCATTCTAGTAAATCTCTTCTGTATCCCTCTCCAAAGCCTTCATGTCCTTCCGAAAGCGATGGTGAAGGTGACCCCAGCCCTTTACTTTTATGCTTCCAAATCATTTCAAGCCACATCAGGGGATAACGCCAAATCAGTCAATCAGCAGTGCACTGATGCATACAGACGATAATGGGTTCAATCCCCACACCAAGACACGAGCACATAATCTATCGTGACAATTCCGTGCAGTAGTGAGAATACTGCATTGTCAGAGAGCTGACACTTAAATAGAGGTCCTGCCTGCCATCTCAGGTGGGTGTAAAAGATCCCATGACAGTATTCAACAATGAGATGGGGATTTCTCCTGGTGTGCTGGCCAACATTTATCCATCATTCAACACCACCAAAACATTCATTGGTCATTTAACTCATTGCTGTCTGTCTGACCAACAAACAGTGACTACATTTTAAAAGTACGTAATTGGCTATAAAGCACTTTAGGGCAATCGGAGGTGGTGAAAGGCCCCATGTAGATTCACGTTTTTCCTTGAAGTCTCAAAGGAATGGGAATGAGTGGAGATTTTCCTATTTCATTAATTCCTCTTGATTTCCACATAGCAGCGGTGAGCCAAAATATTGTGGGGGCTGAGGCATCCACATTCCGATCTCCAAAGGCTGTTAAATGTCTGGTAAAGATTACAAGAATGCAGGCATTTTTAATTTCGAAAGACTATGGGCCCAAGTTTCCACATGATTTGCGCCTGATTTTTAGGAGCAACTGGTGGAGAACGGACTATCTTAAAAATCGCAATTCTCCACATTTTTTTTTCTGCAGTTCTAGTCAGGTAAAACAGATCCAATTTGGAACAGAATTTTTTCTTCAAAAGGGGGCGTGTCCGGCCACTGACGCCTGATTTGAAAGTTTCCATAGTGAAAACGTACTCCAAACTAACTTAAAATGGAGCAAGTGAAGATTTTTGTAGAACTGAAAAAACCTGTTCGACACATTAAAAAATCAGGCGCAGGTTACAAATTAGGCGACCAGAACGAGGTGGGGGGGGGGGGGGGGGAAGGGAAGTCATTAAATTCTACAATAAATCCTTATTTATAATTATACAAATATTATACAAATAAATCCAACCTGAATAAAAATTTATAAGCAAAGAAAAGATTAAATAAACCATCTTCCTACCTGTGTGAAAGTGCTTCAGCCAGGGAGTATGCTGCAGCAAACCTCACAAAACGAGGCAGCCGTTCCCGAACGCGGGGGGGCCGTTCCAGACGGCGGGCGGGAGGGAACCGACCGCCACCGAACGTGCGGGGGGGGGGGGGGGAGAAAAGAGAGGAGGAAGCCGTTCCAGACGGCAGGAGGGAGGGAACCGACCACCGACCGAACGCGGGGGGAAAAGAGGAAGCCGTTCCAGACGGCGGGAAGGAGGGAACCGACTGCGCGCCGGGGGGGGGGGGGGGGGGGGGGAGGAGGAGGAGGAAGCCATTCCAGACGGCGGGAGGGAGGGAACCGACCACCGACCGAACGCGGGCGGGAAGGAACCAACCGACCGAACGCAGGGGAGGAACCGAACGCAGTGCGGGGGGGGAGGGGGGAGTGCAGGCCCGACCGACCGACCGAACGCAGCGGGGGGAGGAAGCCGTTCCAGACGGCGGGAGGGAGGGAGGGAGGGAAGGAGACAGAAGGCTGCAGGAAGACTCAGAAATTGAGGAGCCATTTCCTGACGGCAAAAGGGGGAGGTGGTCGGGAAACGGCTGCCTCAACTTTCTGAGGCTTCCTGCAGCCTTCTCAGTGCTGATGTGCTGATGGCAATGTGCTTTTATTAAAAAATGTTCAAAAACTAAACAGCTACAAAGAACTACAAAAATGGCCGAGTGCCAATGTTTCCTTCACACTGCGCGTACGCGAGCGCTCCAACGCGCACGCGCAGCGTTGCCAGCAGGAAAAAACTAATTTAAATAGTACCCGCCCCCTCCCACTTACAAAATCGGCGCGAGTGTAGGCTCCGCCCCCCTGGGCGCCGCGCCAAACAGACAAGGAGCTGCAGGGCGCTCCAGAATCGCGGCGTTTTTTTCCCGGCGCCGTTTTAGGCGCGAAAAACGGGCACCCTGCTCGGAGGGGCACTCGTTTTTTATCGTGTGGAAACTTGGGCCCTATAATGTATAAAGTAGTATTTGTACTGCTGATTATTACACTTTAGCTTCTGTGCAATTATAAATCTTGCAAACAAGTCTGACTACTATCCTCAACTGCCTGCATAGTGTTTTCTACTTTTCAGAGGAGAATGCACAGCATGTTAGCCATGGTTCTGTAGTAGCACGCTGACATCCCAGCGCAGTACTGAGTGGCACTGTCAGAGGTGCCCTCTTTCAGATTATACATTAAACTGAAGCCCCGTCTGCCCTCTCAGGTGGATATAAAAGATCCCATGGCACTATTTCGAAGAAAAGCAACAGAGTTCTCCCTGGTGTCCTAGTCAATATTTATCCCCCAACCAACATCACAAACACATTATCTGGTCATTATCGCACTGCTGTTTGTGCGGCCTTGCTGTACAAAAATTGACTGCGGTTCTACATTATAACAGCGACTATACTTCAAAAGTACTTCATTGGCTGTAAACACTTTGGGTCATCCTGAGGTCATGAAAGATGCTATATATAGGCATCCCATTCAACCTCCAGTGAAAACCTTCAGTAAAATAATAATCGTTAGTCCTGTGGCATATTCCTCCTGTTCACAGCATGTACAACGGTATAAGTTTCTGAATACAGAAAGTGCGGGTCTGCCTACAAAACCTATATTGTGCAGCAAATATGGAGGGAAATGGGAGACAGATCAAATTATAACAGAGCAGTTGATGAATATCCATCCAGGAGTACATACATGAAGAGTCACTGTTCTGCACTGTCTATTCTTACAGACATTCTGACACATGCAGCAGACCTGGGAAACAACATCAAAACAGACCAAGCATCAATACCCATCTTGTATCATGTTGCAAGCACACCGAACCAGGTTGGCACATTTAGTGGGTCAGAAGGGATAGTAATGTGAAAGAAAGAACTTGCATTTATAGAACGCCTTTCACAACCTCAGGATTTCCTAAAAGCACTTCACAGCCAATAAAGTACTTTTGAAGTATAGTTGCTATTGTTTAATAGGCAATTGTGACTGCCAATTTGCACACCGTAAGGGCCCAAGGACAGCAATGAGATAAATGTCTAGTTGAACTATTTTTTTGCCGATATTGGTTGAGGGATAAATGTTAACCAACACACCAGGAGAACTCCCTTGGTTCTTCAGTATGTAGTGCCATAGGATCTTTTATATCCTGAAAAAGCATACATGGCCTCGATTTAACATCTCATCCGAAAGGCTCTTCCAACAGTGCAGCATTCCCACAATATCACACTGAAATGTCAGCCTAGATTATGTGTCTCAGTCTCTGCAGTGGGGCTTGAACTCACAACCTCCTGGCAGTCGACTGCATGGCCCACATTTGCATTCATGTCAATTCTCCAGGGTTTGGGTCACTTATGTGAAGGAGCATCCACAATGCCTAGAAACACACAGTTCAGCACTCCAAGGTGAAAAAGGGATTAATTCATCAACTGAAATCAGTGAGACTGCAACATAATGCAATGAGTATCCGCAATAAGGTGGATGAATTAACTGTGCAAATAGATGTTAACAAATATGATGTGATTGGGATTATGGAGACGTGGCTCCAGGATGATCAGGGCTGGGAACTCAACATCCAGGGGTATTCAACATTCAGGAAAGATAGAATAAAAGGAAAAGGAGGTGGGGTAGCATTGCTGGTTAAGGAGGAAATTAAGGCAATAGTTCGGAAGGACATTAGCTTGGATGATGTGGAATCTACATGGGTAGAGCTGCAGAACACCAAAGGGCAAAAAACGTTAGTGGGAGTTGTGTACAGACCTCCAAACAGTAGTAGTGATGTTGGGGAGGGCATCAAACATGAAATTAGGGGTGCGTGCAATAAAGGTGCAGCAGTTATAATGGGTGACTTTAATATACACATAGATTGGGTTAACCAACTTGGAAGCAATACGGTGGAGGAGGATTTCCTGGACTGCAGAAGGGATGGTTTTCTAGACCAATATGTCGAGGAACCAACTAGGGGGGAGGCCATCTTAGACTGGGTGTTGTGTAATGAGAGAGGATTAATTAGCAATCTCGTTGTGCGAGGCACCTTGGGGAAGAGTGACCATAATATGGTGGAATTCTGCATTAGGATGGAGAATGAAACAGTTAATTCAGAGACCATGGTCCAGAACTTAAAGAAGGCTAACCTTGAAGGTATGAGGCGTGAATTGGCTAGGATAGATTGGCGAATGATATTTAAGGGGTTGACTGTGGATGGGCAATGGCAGACATTTAGAGACCGCATGGATGAACTACAACAATTGTACATTCCTGTCTGGCGTAAAAATAAAAAAGGGAAGGTGGCTCAACCGTGGCTATCAAGGGAAATCAGGGATAGTATTAAAGCCAAGGAAGTGGCATACAAATTGGCCAGAAATAGCAGCGAACCCGGGGACTGGGAGAGATTTAGAACTCAGCAGAGGAGGACAAAGGGTTTGATTAGGGCAGGGAAAATGGAGTACGAGAAGAAGCTTGCAGGGAACATTAAGACGGATTGCAAAAGTTTCTATAGATATGTAAAGAGAAAAAGGTTAGTAAAGACAAACGTAGCTCCCCTGCAGTCAGAATCAGGGGAAGTCATAACGGGGAACAAAGAAATGGCAGACCAATTGAACAAGTACTTTGGTTCGGTATTCACTAAGGAGGACACAAACAACCTTCCGGATCGGGGAACAAAGAAATGGCAGACCAATTGAACAAGTACTTTGGTTCGGTATTCACTAAGGAGGACACAAACAACCTTCCGGATATAAAAGGGGTCGGAGGGTCTAGTAAGGAGGGGGAACTGAGGGAAATCCTTATTAGTCGGGAAATTGTGTTGGGGAAATTGATGGGATTGAAGGCCGATAAATCCCCAGGGTCTGATGGACTGCATCCCAGAGTACTTAAGGAGGTGACCTTGGAAATAGTGGATGCATTGACAGTCATTTTCCAACATTCCATTGACTCTGGATCAGTTCCTATGGAGTGGAGGGTAGCCAATGTAACCCCACTTTTTAAAAAAAGGAGAGAGAGAGAGATAACAGGGAATTATAGACCGGTCAGCCTGACATCGGTAGTGGGTAAAATGATGGAATCAATTATTAAGGATGTCATAGCAGTGCATTTGGAAAGAGGTGACATGATAGGTCCAAGTCAGCATGGATTTGTGAAAGGGAGATCATGCTTGACAAATCTTCTGGAATTTTTTGAGGATGTTTCCAGTAGAGTGGACAAGGGAGAACCAGTTGATGTGGTATATTTGGACTTTCAGAAGGCTTTCGACAAGGTCCCACACAAGAGATTAATGTGCAAAGTTAAAGCACATGGGATTGGAGGTAGTGTGCTGACATGGATTGAGAACTGGTTGTCAGACAGGAAGCAAAGAGTAGGAGTAAATGGGGACTTTTCAGAATGGCAGGCAGTGACTAGTGGGGTACCGCAAGGTTCTGTGCTGGGGCCCCAGCTGTTTACACTGTACATTAATGATTTAGACGAGGGGATTAAATGTAGTATCTCCAAATTTGCGGATGATACTAAGTTGGGTGGCAGTGTGAGCTGCGAGGAGGATGCTATGAGGCTGCAGAGCGACTTGGATAGGTTAGGTGAGTGGGCAAATGCATGGCAGATGAAGTATAATGTGGATAAATGTGAGGTTATCCACTTTGGTGGTAAAAACAGAGAAACAGACTATTATCTGAATGGTGACAGATTAGGAAAAGGGGAGGTGCAAAGAGACCTGGGTGTCATGGTACATCAGTCATTGAAGGTTGGCATGGAGCTACAGCAGGCGGTTAAGAAAGCAAATGGCATGTTGGCCTTCATAGCAAGGGGATTTGAGTACAGGGGCAGGGAGGTGTTGCTACAGTTGTACAGGGCCTTGGTGAGGCCACACCTGGAGTATTGTGTACAGTTTTGGTCGCCTAACCTGAGGAAGGACATTCTTGCTATTGAGGGAGTGCAGCGAAGGTTCACCAGACTGATTCCCGGGATGGCGGGACTGACCTATCAAGAAAGACTGGATCAACTGGGCTTGTATTCACTGGAGTTCAGAAGAATGAGAGGGGACCTCATAGAAACGTTTAAAATTCTGACGGGGTTAGACAGGTTAGATGCAGGAAGAATGTTCCCAATGTTGGGGAAGTCCAGAACCAGGGGACACAGTCTAAGGATAAGGGGTAAGCCATTTAGGACCGAGATGAGGAGGAATTTCTTCACCCAGAGAGTGGTGAACCTGTGGAATTCTCTACCACAGAAAGTTGTTGAGGCCAATTCACTAAATATATTCAAAAAGGAGTTAGATGAAGTCCTTACTACTAGGGGGATCAAGGGGTATGGTGAGAAAGCAGGAATGGGGTACTGAAGTTGCATGTTCAGCCATGAACTCATTGAATGGCGGTGCAGGCTCGAAGGGCCAAATGGCCTATTCCTGCACCTATTTTCTATGTTTCTATGTTTCTATACATCATACAGTGCATTATTCTGTAGAATGTGATTGATGCAGAAACTACAATATTTAAGAATAAGTTAGATAGGTTGAAGGAATAAAGAAACAGTGTGCATCTATATAGTGCTTTTCACAACCTCGGGACATCCGAAAGCGCTTTAAAGCCAATTAAGTACTTTGGAAGCGTAGTCACTGTTGCAATGTAGAAAAGGATATGGAAACTAAGCAGGCACATGGGTTAGACTACACCAACACAGACTGGGTGGACTGAAAAGCCTGCTTCCATGTTGTAATTTCTATGCCATTCTAATGTAATATACACCCCTCCCCTCCTCCTCCCATAGACAGACCTACATCCATCATCCAAATGCTCGCTAGGGTTTGGAAGGTAAAGTTTGTCATTGCACTGCTGAGTATTTTACACTGTTTAAGTGGGTGGAGTATGAGAGACTAAATATCCTGATGTCCAGGTCCTCCCCTTAACTTACTATCCTCATGTCCAGGATCTCTCCCCACCCCAGTAATCTCACTATCCTGGTGCCCCAGACATACCCCTTGCCTTGGTAATCTCACTATTTGACACTCTAGTGCAGTGCTGAGGGAGTGCTGCACTGTTGGAGGTGCCGTCTTTCAGATGCGACATTAAACCTCTCAGGTGGATGTAAAAGATCCCACGGCACTATTTTGAAGAAGAGCAGGGGAGTTATCCCCGGTGTCCTGGCCATTATTTATCCCTCAATCAACATAACAAAAAAACAGATTATCTGGTCATTATCACATTGCTGTTTATGGGAGCTTGCTGTGTGCAAATTAGCTGCCGCGTTTCCCACATTACAACAGTGACTACGCTCCAAAAGTACTTCAGTGGCTGTAAAGCGCTTGAGGTTTTCAGTGGTCGTGAAAGGCGCTATATAAATCCAAGTCTTTCTTTATCTTGGTACCTTGGTAATCTCACTGCACCCATGACATACTACCCCTAACCTTGGTAATCTCACTACACCCAGGACATACCACCCCTTACCTTGGTAATCTCACTCATCATCATAGGCAGTCCCTCGAATCGAGGATGACTTGCTGCCACGTCAAAAAGTTCACAGGTGTTTCAATGATGGACCTCAAATTCCAGGTCCCGAACTAAATCTTGAAGGGTGGAAGATGCCGGTGCTTGGATTTTTTTAACGCGTGGTGACTGTTGCACATCAACCACCACAAGGGCTTGACAGAGCTTGGTCTTGGTCCAGTAGCAAGCATTAGCCAAGACGACTGGAGACCTGCTCTGCTGCACGGACCTAGTGCGTACACATATCACAGTGTGGGCTGGCCAGTGCTGACCCTGGGCCCGCGCCTCTTCTGGGCCCTGAACTCGGGCCTCTCCTGGGCCCCGATCACGTCCCTCTACAATCTCTCGCCGCTCCTGCTGTACCTGCCCACACGCCAATCACCGACCTGAACCTTGGTGACGTCCCTTTTCGCTGCCGTTGCTCTCCTGCTCCACCACGCGCTGCTCCCTGGAGTGGTATGCCACCACGTTGCTCCTTCCGCTCCCCGGCCTCACTACCCTGGTACGCAGGGCATACCCTTTGCCTTGGTAATCTCACTACCCTGGCGCCCAGGACATACCACCCCTTACGTTGGTAATCTCACTACCCTGGTGCGCAGGGCATACCCTTTGCCTTGGTAATCTCACTACCCTGGCGCCCAGGACATACCACCCCTTACATTGGTAATCTCACTACCCTGGTGCCCAGGATCTACCCTTTGCCTTGGTAATCTCACTACCCTGTCGCCCAGAACATACCACCCCTTACCTTGGTAATCTCACTACCCTGGTGCCCAGGACATACCACCCCTTACCTTGCAAGCGGCTCTGGAAGTTGCCGAGGGTGAAGGTGTGCGGATCCAGCACCTTATACCTGCAGGTGAGGTAGAAGAAGATCCAGCCGAGCAAGGCGGTGGAGACCGTGGCGCAGGGCAGGATGGGGATCAGCGACCTGACGAACCGCACCAGGCTGGGCGGCGAGCTGCGCTGCGTGTTGGGAGTCGGCCCGTCCCTCCTGGCCGCCATGTGCACGGGAGTGGCGGATGGAAGCATTTGCTCGGCCCGGGGGCGGCGGGGCTCGGGGCTCTGCTGGCTGCGGTGTGGACGGGGATCCGGATCCGGATCCGGCTCGGCCCGGGGGTGAGGGCGGGGATCCGGGCCCTGATGGGCCCGGGGGCGAGGGCGGGGATCCAGGCCTAGTCCCTCGGGCTTCAATGCAAGCAGGGAGCGCGGCTTGTCACTCCCTCCGGCGAGGCTGGCGCGATGGGCCGCGGGTTTGCCGCCGGCAGAGCTCAGGTTCAAACTTTCCTCAAGCTTGACGGCCCCAAAGTGACGCACCGTCCGCAGAGCGCCTGCGCGCCCGACCATGCACAGCCCGTCGCCATGGCAACCAGCAACCAGCCTCCCCCACCCACTGCCCCTTTTTAAATATTGTTCCTATTCCCACTGCGTCAAGTCATTGCACTTATTTAGTCTCTTTTTATAGCAAAACAGTTTTATCACTTTCTAATGTATATTTTTGCTCTTTTTTTTAACCGTGCTGCTGTACCACCCTGAGGCCTTTGGCCCATCTTCTTCTCAGGCAGTTCCCCCCCTCTGGAGTCGAGGATGACTTGCTTCCATACTAATATAAGTTCTCAGGTGACTGATGAGACCAATGCCGGATCTACAACTGTTTTAAGTAGAACATTTAAATCAACTGCCCCCTTTTGGCACTAGAACCCACAATGTTCCAAATAATACTTTTAACGGGAATCAAATTAAAATTTGGTTGCCAGGGGTGCTGATGCACTCCGGTGCCCATCTCTTGCAGAAGGCCGCGAGCCTACCGGTGGCCACCACGTGCTCCATCTCCAGGGACACCCTGGCACGAATGTAGCTGCGGAAGAGAGGCAGGCAGTCGGGCTAAACGACCCCCTCGACTGCCCGCTGCCTGGACTTGTTAATGGCCACCTTGGCCAGGCCATGTGGGATCTACAACTATTTTAAGTCGAACTTTGAATATTAAAGGGGCACTAGAACCGACAAATTAACAAATAATACTTTTTAAACTGTAACGTTCAAATTAAAATTTGGTTGCCAGGGGTGATGATGCACTCCAGTCTCTCTGGTGCCCACCTCTTGCGTAAGGCCGCGAGCGTACCGGTGGACACCCCGTGCTCCATCTCGAGGGACACCCTGGTGTGAACGTAGCCGCGGAAGAGAAGTAGGCAGTCGGACTGAACGACCGCCGGCTGCCTGGACCTGTTAATGGCCACTTTGGCCAGGCCATGAGGGATCTAGTCTCTGTCACAGGTGGTTGACGGGATGGGTGGGTGGGGGGCTTGGTTTGTCGTACGCTCCTACAATACTAAAAATATTTCAATTCCTTGTAATGCAACAGAATATATATACATACATGCATATTTTTATATATTTGCGAGTTGGGATGTTTTGGATAAAGATGATGCATGATGAAGGAACAAAGGATACGTTTTATAGCCTCATCCTAAGTCAGGCATAATTTGGTTTAATCAATAGGATACTGAAATCATCAATCAGGATCACTTAAACCATAAGTGCCTCCCTTTTATATTGGCAGAAGCAATAAGTGCCACATTTATGACAAAACTAATATAAAAGTCAGTCATTAAATCATTTAAATTTATGGCATAGAAGGGGACCCATCGTGTCTGTACCAGCCAAAAAAGAGCTATCCATCCTAATCCCACTTTCCAGCTCTTGGTCCGTATGCAGCCTTATAGGGTATGGCACTTCAAGTGCATACCCAAATACTTTTTAAATGGGATGATGGTTTCTCCCTCTACCACCCTTTCAGGCAGTGCGTTCTAGACCCCCACCACACTCGGGTGAAAAAGGTTCTCCCAACAGTCAGCTTTAATTCATATCCCACAGCTCCTCATTAACTTTATACCACAGATAAGGTAAGTAATTTACATTATAAAGGTTGGTAACATTTTAATTTTAAATGAGAACAAAGTAGATCTGTAGATTTTTGAATGGCATTGCTCCTTTTTTAAATTCAAAATTGCTGTCTGCCTATTTTGAATTGTGACATCATTGTTCCGTAAAATGTTCAATGGGAGATGACATCATGCATTGTATAAATGGTATTTATTCACTCTTCTGCAAGATATTGGTTGTGCCCATTGAATAAGAAGTCATATTCATATTGTATATAATATTATGAATCTAGTTAGAAAGAAAGATCTTGTGTTTATATATCTCATCGCATTTTTGAAGAAACATCCCTAAGAACCTCACACACAACTAATTTCCCTTCTGTGACTGATGGGGAACCCACGGAATGGCGTTTCTAAAAGGCACAGATAACAGTGTTGTGGTTTAGTTTTATAAGTTTCGTTTTGTTTTATTTTGTACACTTTATGTTTAAGTTATTTTATTGGTTGTGCCCCTTAAAAAAGGGGGACCCACATAAATTATTTTTTTTCTCTGTTTTAAAAGCCATACAACGAATTGCATTCACTATATTGTCTTCTTAGGCAGTCCCTCGAATTGAGGATGATTTGCTTCCACGCCAAAAAGGGATAAGTTCAATGAGTTCACAGGTGTTTCAATGAAGGACCTGATATTCCAGGTGCCGAACTACATGTTGAAGGTGGAAGATGCCTGTACGTGGATATTTTTAACGTGTGGTGGCCGTTGCACACTAGCCACCGCACGGGCTTGACAGAGCTAGGTCTTGGTCCAGTGGCAAGGGTTAACCAAGTCGACTGGAGACCAGCTCTGTTGCACAGACCTACTGCGCGCACCTATCACAGTGTGGGCTGGTCTGTGCTGCCCCCTGGGTCCTCGCCTCTTCTGGGGTCTTTTTTAACCCCGCTGCAGCTTGCCAATTTTCTCCTCTCTCCAGAGACACAGTCTCCTTTGCTGGGCTGAGGTTTCTCAGGGTACCAGCTGTTTGGCTGCACCTCACTCAAGAGGCTAATCTTCATGTATAAGCCTTGACGGCGAGTGTTGGCTATTCAACCGTGACGGGGTGGGGGGTCAGGTCCAATCCTGTCCTCGCAGCTCTCCACACATGCAGGCTTGCAGGGAAGGCCCATTAGATAGCAATCGGAAGCGGCAGCCCAAATTATATTGTATAGCAAACATAAATGCCAATTTGCACATGGTAGTGATATTGTTCAAGGAATAAACATTACCCAGGACAGTGGGAGAACTTCATGCTCTTCTTCAAGTAGTGCCATATGAATTTCAATATCCAGCTGACTCACTGTAGCAGGAAGGATGTTGATTTCACATGTCATGCAAAGGAGGGAATTTTGGACAGTGCAGTAATCCCTCAGTACTGCACTGATGTCAGTCTAGAATTTGTTCTCAAATCCTGGAGATCAAGTTGAACCCACAATCTTCTGGCTCCAAGATGAGAGTGCTACATGATGCATAGTGACATTGTCGGAGGTATAATGTCAAGAAAGAACTTGCATTTATATAGATTCGACAAACGTGTAGGAAAGACAGAGTGGTTTGAATGGGGAATTTAACTTTCATATAGATTGGGATAAGCAGACTAGCACCTGTCAGAAAGCTAGTGAATTTCTTGAGTGTGTCTGGGATAGCTTTCTACAACAATATGTCCTAGAGGGGGCATGCTATATTAGATTTAGAAATGAGTAATGAGCCAGATTTAGTTAACAGCCTGAAACATTTATCCAATAGCGATCATAACATGATCGAGTTCAAACTAGCATTTGAAAGGTAGAAACGGGAATCACCTACTAGGATTCTAGATTTGGGTAATGCCAACTTCAATGGGATGAGACAGAGACTGTCCACAGTAAACTGGGCTAATCTATTAATGGATAAAACAACAGACGATCAGTGGGAGGAGTTTATACCCCTGAGAGGCAAGAGCTCTACTTGCCAAAATAAACCCGTGGATGACCAAAGAGGTAAGGGCCAGCCTAAAACTAAAAGAAAAAGCATATAAAATGCAAAAATTAGCACAGATCCTGATGATTGGGAAAGATACAAAGAACAACAGGTATATAGATCATTAAAACATCATGAACTGGTACAGAAAATAATCAAAAAAGCAAATGGAATGCTGGTCATTTTATCTCGAGGACTAGAATACAAGGAGGCAGAAGTTATGCTGCAGCTGTACAAAACCCTGGTTAGATCACACATGGAGTACTGTGAGCAGTTCTGGGCACCACACCTAAGGAAGGATATATTGGCCTTGGAGGGAGTGCAGCGTCTGTTTACCAGAATGATACCCGGACTTCAAGGGTTAAGTTACAAGGAGAGATAACACAATATATGTATTCCCTACAATTTAGAAAGTTAAGAGGTGATCTGATCGAAGTTTTCAAGCTATTAAGGAGGACAGATAGATAGATAGAAAGGGTCACAAAACAAAAAGGGAGTATGAAAAGAAGCTTGCAAGGGATATCAAAATTAACACAAAGCATTTTTACAATTCTATTAGGAAAAAGAGGGTAGTCAGCAGCAATGTCGCCGAGAGCATCAATATAAGATAGTCAGCAACAAATCAAATAGGAAGTTTAAAAGGAATTTCTTTACCCAGAGCGTGGTGAGAATATGGAACTCTCTACCACAGGGAGTATTTGAGGCAAATAGTATCGATGCATCTAAGGGGAGGCTGGATAAGCATATGAGGGAGAAGGGAATAGAGGGTTATGCTGACTAACTTTATTGCATTTTTTGAGGAGGTAACAAGGAGGTCGATGAGGGTAGTGCACTTGATGTTGTGTATATGGATTTTAGCAAGGCTTTTGATAAGGTCCCACATGGCAGACTGGTCACTAAAGTAAAAGCCCATGGGATCCAGGGCAAAGTGACAAGTTGGTTCCAAAATTGGCTCGGAGGCAGGAAGCAAAGGGTAATGGTTGATGGGTGCTTCCAGTGGGGTTCCGCAGGGCTCCGTACTAGGTCCCTTACTTTTTGTGGTTATATATATCAATGATTTAGTCTTGAATGTAGGGGGTATGATTAAAAAGTTTGCAGATGATACAAAAATTGTTTGTGTGGTTGATGATGAAGAAGAAAGCTGTAGACTGCAGGAAGATATCAATCAACTGGTCAGGTGGGCAGAACAGTGGCAAATGGAATTCAATCCGGAGAAGTGTGAGGTAATGCATTTGGGGAAGGCTAACAAGGCAAGGGAATACACATTAAATGGTAGGGCACTGAAGTGTAGAGGAACAAAGGGACCTTGAAGTTGCATGTTCAGCCATGAACTCATTGAATGGCGGTGCAGGCTCGAAGGGCCGAATGGCCTACTCCTGCACCTATTTTCTATGTTCTAAAACAAGTGCAGGCAGTGGAAGGAACGTGTGGCAAACCAGATTCTCCACCCACCCTTTCCTCCAACAACTGTCTGTCCCACCTGCGACAGAGATTGTAATTCCCGAATTGGACTGTTCAGTCACCTGACAACTCACTTTTGGACGGGAAGCAAGTCTTCCTCGATTTCGAGGGACTGCCCATGATGATGATGGTCCCTTAAAAACTGAAAGCGGTGATATTGTCAATGATAATAAGGAAGTGGTGGACATGTTGAATAATTACTTTGCATTAGTATTTACAGCAGAGGAAGAGGATATCATGCCAGAAGTCCCAAGGAAATTAATACTGAATTGGGGACTCAATAAAATTAACGTAAGTAAAATAACAGAAATGAAGAAAATAACGGCACTAAAGAGTGACAAATCCCCAGGACCAGATTGTTTCCATCCCAGGGTTTTACAGGAAGTAGGT
Organism: Pristiophorus japonicus; assembly: GCF_044704955.1. Taxonomy (NCBI): domain Eukaryota; kingdom Metazoa; phylum Chordata; class Chondrichthyes; family Pristiophoridae; genus Pristiophorus; species Pristiophorus japonicus. The sequence continues at coordinate 54,831,170 of NC_091992.1, forward strand.
GAGCACATTGCAGATGCCTCAACTATAATCTTCCAAAGTTCTCTCTATTCAGGAACCATTCCTTTAGATTGTAAAATTGTACATGTCACTCTGCTATTTAAGAATGGCGAGAGAGGGAAACTAGGGAATTATAGACCAGTTCGCCTAACGTCTGTTGTTGGGAAATTGCTAGAGTCTATAATTAAGGATAGTGTGACTGAACACCTTGAAAATGTTCAGTTGATCAGAGAGAGCCAGCACGGATTTGTGAAAGGTAGGTCATGCCTGACAAACCTGATTTAATTTTTTGAGGAGGTGACTAAAGTAGTGGACTGGGGAATGTTTATGGATGGTATTTATATAGACTTCCGGAAGGCATTTGATAAAGTCCCACATAAAACTAAGGTAGAAGCCCACGGAATTGAGGGCAAGTTATTGACCAGGTTAGGAAATGGGTTGAGCGGCAGGAGATAGGCAGTAGGGATAATGGGTAGGTACTCACATTGGCACGATGTGACCAGTGGTGTCCCGCAGAGATTAGTGTTGTGGCCTCAACTATTCACAGTATTTATCAACAACTTAGATGATGGCATTGAAAGTCATATCTCCAAATTTGCCGATGACACAAAGATAGGTGGCATTGTAGGCAGTGTAGGTGAAAACATAAAATTATAAAGTGATTAACGACAGTTGAATGCTCAAAACTGTGGCAAATGGATGCCTGGTGAACAGTTCTGGGCACCGCAGTTCAGGAAGGATATATTGGCCTTGGAGGGAGTGCAGCGTTCGTTTACCAGAATGATATCTGGACTTCAAGGGTTAAGCTACAAGGAGAGATTACACAATATAGGGTTGTATTCCCTATAATTTAGAAAGGTAAGAGGTGATCTGAACGAAGTTTTCAAGCTATTAAGGAGGACAGATAGATAGATAGAAACTATTTCCGCTGGTTAGAGATTCTAGGACAGGAGGCATAGTCTAAAAATTAGAGCCAGACCTTTCAGGAGCGAAATTAGGAAACACTTATACATACAAAGGGTGGTAGAAGTTTGGAACTCCCTTCCACAAACGACAATTGATGCTCGATCAGTTGTTAATCTTAAATCGGAGATTGATAGCTTTTTGTTAATTAAATGTATTAAAGGATATGGGTCAAAGGCAGGTATATGGAGTTAGGTTGTAGATCAGCCATGATCTCATTGAATGGCGGAATAGGCTTGAGAGGTTCATTGGCCTACTGTTGTTCCTATATCTTATAATGTCTCTCAGAAACATCCCAAAGTAGTCCACATACAATTAATTATTTTGAAGTATACTTGCTATGTTGGCAAAGAAGTGTAGCTTTTGTCATGGCTGTGATTGTAGATACAGGCACTATTACAGGTACAGAAGCAGTTAGTTTAATTTTCCTGTCTTAGAATTATAAAATCATGCTGCACAGAAGGAGGCCATTTGGCTCATCGTATCTGTAACTGCCCTTTCCCCATACCCTGATTGTTGTTTCCTTTTCAGTATATATACAATCTCTTTTGAAAGTTACTATAAGTTACTATTGAATCTGCTCCTTTCAGACAGTGCATTCCAGATCATAGCAACTTGCTGCGTAAAACAAATTCTCCTCATCTCCTCCCTAGTTCGTTTGCCAATTGTCTTAAAACTGTGTCCTCTGGTTACTGACCCACCTCCTGCCAGTGGACAGTTTCTCCCTACCTGCTCTATCAAAACCCCTCATAATTTTGAACATCTGTGTTAAAACTCCTCTTAACGTTTTCTGCGCTAAGGTGAACAATCTCAGTTGCTCTAGTCTCTCCACATAACTGAAGCTCCTGATCTTTGGTACCATTCTAGTAAATTCTTTACTTTGTTTATTGGTGACAGTGGATTTCAAAAGATAACGTTGATGATTTAGTGCATAATTTTCTGTAGCATGCTCATAGAGGAAACAGCAGCTTTTAATTTAAAGTAGAGGATCGGATGCCCATATGAAGAGGAATAGTTGGAGGAAAACTATATATGATGGCTGTCACCTCATTAACTGAACATTGCTTAGTATAATATTTATAATTCTTGTGTAAAGCAAAAGCCATGATATTTATTTGGTTGTCTGCCTTTAAGATTGTAGTAACATTTTCTGAACAGTTGTGTTTTACTTATTTTTAGTTAAATTTATGATTTTATTTCATCAGGAAGGAAAAAAGAATGTGACTCATTGACAGAGCTAACTACCCTTTTTGTTTTTAAAGCCATAGTCTTCAACTATGAGCAAGAAAACCTACAAAATAAAACACAGGACAATGATGAAATGTTTTATCAGTTTCCTGTACATTATTTACCAGTTTGTTTGACCTTTGTGATTCATGTTCTAAACTGGCAGTCTGTGGTTATTAGCTTTTCCCTGGTTAAGATGATGTATCATTCAGTTGCTTAGAAGGCTGTGATAGTTAACACTTTTAACTTTAAAGAAAAATGGTAACGAAAGCAGGGGATATGGAAGTTACTCAATGTGATATGGATTGACTTTGAAAATTGTCATGTATGTAACCACAAAATGTAACACCACTGTATTACTGTATACACTCAACCTAGATGCACACCTTGACCACAAGGGGTGAACTTGTGGGAGGCACTCCTTGCCTGATCACACAGGTATAAAAAGGGAAGTCCCACACAGGGTCATCATCTTTGGAGTCCAGTGAATAAAGAGTTAAGGTCACAGAGTGACCTTGTCCCCAGAATGTGCCTCGTGTGGTTTCATACTGTAGAATAAGGGCATTACATTGGCGACGAGAAACGGGAATTCACGACCCACGAGAATTGCTACCTGTAGCACAGAGGAACCGTACTGTGTTGGGGAAAACTGGGACGATTTTGTCGAGAGGCTTCAGCAAAGCTTCGTTACGAAAGAATGGCTGGGGGATGCAGTGGCCGACAAGCGAAGGGCTCATCTTTTGACCAGCTGCGGACCAAAGGCTTACGCGCTCATGAAGGACTTACGAGCACCCGAAAAGCCGACGGACAAAACCTTTGACGAACTTAGCAAATTGATCCGGGAGCACCTCAAACCGGCGAGTAGCATACATATGGCCCGACACAGATTCTACACCCACCGACGTCGTGAAGGACAGAGCATACCGGACTTTGTAGTGAACCTCCGGCGTTTGCCCAGCCTCTGTAAGTTCACAGACGCCTGCAGGGGGGAGATGCTAAGGGACTTCTTTATTGAGGGCATCGGTCATGCGGGAATTTTCCGCAAATTAATTGAGATCAAGGATTTGACCTTGGAAGCGGCGGAGTTGATAGCTCAAACTTTCATGCCGGGGGAGGAAGGGACGGAAATAATATACGCGCGCAATTCTGCCTCTAACGCGGTGATGGATAAGGGAGTCAACATCATCAATGCGACTCAGAGCCCCGCAGGCAGGCAGAGACAGTCCAACACTCCCCAGAATAGATCCCAGAGTAGGACTTCATCAGAGATAATGGCAGGCTGAACGAACATCCACGTCATCACAGTGGACAATGCGGTCCGGGATGGGGCCATTGACACCCACTAATAGGGTACTTAAGAGCAGTCAAAGGGACAGTCAGCGCGGAATGCCTGGCCATAGGCCCTTTGTTCCCAACAATGGAAAATTTAACTCATGCTGGAGATGTGGGGGAAAACACTCAGCTAGATCTTGCAGATTTCAACAGTTTGTCTGCAGGAAGTGCAATCTCAGTGGCCACTTAGCTCGAATGTGCAGGAAGTCTGCAAACAGACTAATATATGAGGCGGATGGACCAGATGAGGGTTCTTTGAGGCAGGATGACTTTTGGGGCAAATCGATGGATGCCGAGGTTCAGCGGGTCCATGTGGCGAATATTCACAGTTCATACACCAAAACGCCACCAATGATGATGAGGGTTTTATTAAACAGTATCCCAGTATGCATGGAGCTGGACACCTATTGCGTCTGCTGCTGGCCTATAGATCCCGACTGCACTTGCTCACGGGCTTCCGCCCACAGAGCTACTAATGAAACAGACACTCACAACTCAGTTGTCCCTCATTCACCCAGTCCTGACTGACATAGTTGAGGGCAAGCGCAAGTCACAAAACGAGTACCATGACCGTAATTCGAGGGGGAGATGTATAGAAATAAATGATCCTGTATTCGTCCTCAATCACGCCATGGGGCCCAAATGGCTTGAGGGCACTGTAATTGACAAAGAGGGGAATAGGGTCATCGTGGTAAAACTCGACAATGGTCAGATATGCCATAAGCATCTGCACCAAGTAAATAAAAGGTTCAGCATCGACACGGTGGAATCTGAAGAAGACCATGAGATGGAGCTTTAAGCTTTAAACATACCCCCTGAGATTCCATGATATATACCTTAGCAGTTCAGAGACAAAATGTGGCATATTTTTCATGGCCATAGAGTTGGCGTTACTGAAGCAAGATTTTGATCTGACAAAAGATCATCAACTTGAACCTTTAACCCTATGTTTCTCCCTCCACGGATGCTGACTACCCTGTTTCCAACATTTTCTGTTTATTTTCAAATATCCAGCATCTGCAGGATTTTGTTTTTTGTTTTACTGAAGCAACACTGGCGGCTGTCTTGGTAACTTTTTTTTTACTCTGAATTGCAGAGATAAGTGCACACAAAGTTAAATGCAAAATTGTATTACTTGCCACAGCTTGCTATTTATCGCCTCACCATCAGCTATCTCTGCCCCCACCTCACCCTCACCAAAATCCTTATCTACTCCTTTTTTCAAATTACTCAATTTTGTCAATATCTTCCCTCTGTAAACTGCAAATTGTCCAAAGCTCTGCTGCCCGCACAAAGCCCCTCCCTCTTAGTTGTGACACCCATTCCTTATGACCTGCACTAGCTCTGTGTCTTCCAACGCATTGGATTTTAAATCTTTGTCCTAATCTTCAAATTCCTACACAGTACCACTCAGCTTTGCAACCATATAAAGTCTTAACCGACTCCCGTTCACAGTCTGGCCTTCTGTGCATTCTCCCTACACTTCAACGTGATGGAAAAGACTCAGCCCTAACAAATCATCTTTACCTTTCTATTTTTCTATTTGCTTTTAAAAGCCTTCTTAAAACTCATTTCTTAATTCTAACCATCCCAAAAACACTGCATCCAATCCTTTTCTTCCAAATTTAGTATTTCTACATTAGAGGTGTTCCAATTCTGGCTTCTTATGCATCTCTGGTTTTATCGCTCCAGCATTGGCAGCTGTGCTTGGGCCCAAGCTCTGGACTTCCCTCCCTAAACCTCTCTCTTCTCCTTTAAGCCGCTCCTTAAAACCTACATTTCACCTATCCTAATATCTCCTTGTGTGGCTTGGTGTCAAATTTTATTTGATAGTGTTCCCATGAAGCACCTTGGGACATTTTACTGCGACAAAGGTGCCATATAAATGGAGGTTTTTAAAAATTCTCATACAAAACATAAAATCAACTTGCAAAAGTACAGAAATAATATGACAGCAAAAACACTGTGTGGGTGCCCATTTATCATACGCAGCCTCCATAAGAGTTGTCCCCATGGCCATTTGGTCCCAGCCAATCCAATCCTCCAAAGGTGCCAGTGTTTGCAATGGGTCACGTGGCCCTCAGCCCGCGCGCGGGAGCCGCTCCAGAACTGGGTCAGCCCGGGCTCTACCACTTCACTGGGAGGTGGGGTACGTGCGACTAAACCCCATTGCTACCCGCTTATTGCCGCGACCGAGCACACCTCACTGGTGTCCTGTAGTGTGAATAATTTTCTTTCTCTGCGCGTGGAACGTTTCCCATTGGTGGGGGTTCTGAGAAATTTGGTGGATTGCATTCGGCAGCTTAATTACCCCCCCCTTTTTACGTGTCGAGCGTCAAGTTGGTCGTGGCCGGTGCCGCCATTAGCGCGGAGGCAGTCGGCGGGGGGACTGAGGTGGAGAGAGAAGAGGCAGCATGTCCGGTAAGGGCCGGGCAGGGGAATCGCGTGAAATTTAACCGGGTCTGAGGCGGGGATAGTGAGGCCCAGGCCCCGGATAGCTGACAACCGCCCTCTCCCTCACCCATATACATACTCGCGCTCCGAGGGCCCCGGCTTCCAGCCTCCTTTTCCCCCCTCCTCCCTCCCTGAAAGCACCCCCGCCAATAGTTACCGCGACACCCGCTCTGGACCGAGGCCTCGGGAAGGCAGCCTACACACACAAGGAGGAGGTCAGGCCTGGCCTGGCCTGGCTCGGCTTCCCCCCCGCTCCATCGGCAGCAAGGAGGTGAGGAGGCGGGCCGCTCGGCCTCCGCCGGTGAGAGACGGGGGACACACACTCGGGCGAGTGTGACGCAGTTCCAAATGTACCGGGCAGCTGGCCGCCATTTTGAGGAGTAGCCTTGAGGCGAGTGGGCCTCTCTGACCCCACCCCCCCCAAAATCAATCCTCCATATCGTGACCGAGGGCCGGGCCGGGCTCCTATCCCCACTCGCCCCCTGTACTGAAGTGGCCCCGAGCCCCACTCGCCCCCTGTATTGAAGGCTGCTTTCAGCAATCCCACCGACACAACTCTATCCGAGCTGCCTGTGTGTGCCTACATACACTTTTCGATATTCAGTGACTTGTGCGGATAATATAAATATGTATTAGGCGCGCACAGGCTGCTCGAATACAGAGGTCTGCTGGTGGGATTGCTGAGTGCCTTGTGCGGGCAAAAATAACACATGGTCATCAAAGCCTTTTGAGTTTTCATAAATAAAAATTGTAATTCGACATCGAAATGGGGAAATATGAAAGGGATGGGCCTGTGGTTGACTTGAGTTTTGTAGGTTGGGGTGGTACTTTCTGGATCAAATTTGACACCGAACCGTGCAAGAAAAATGTTTGCATTTATATGGCGCCTTTCATGGCCACTGAATGTCTCAAAGTGCGTTATAGCCAAAGAAGTACTTTTTGGAGTGTAGTAACTGTTGTAATGTGGGAAAAGTCTTAAACTACAGTACTGCCAGAGGTACTATCTATTCTTGAATTTCTGGGTTATGTGTTTTACTTCCTGGATTAGAGCTGAAACAAGTGTAAATCCATAGAAGCTTCTGTAGGTTTGTATTGATGTACCTAGATTTAGAATTGATGGGACCCTACTGAAAATTTGGGGGTGTGGTGGTATGCATTAACATTGCAAAGACTTGACTGATAGGTACATAGGTGGCAAATGGAGTGTAGAAGTATGTGGAGTACAGGTAATACATTTTGAAGGTTTAAAAAATAGGGAACTGTACCTTACAATAAGATTTTTAGTAGAGTTGGGGGCAGAGGGAACTTGGTCTATAGATACAGGCCATTAAAGGTGGCAGTGAAAGTAGATAAGGCTGTAAAATGGTATGGTTCCTTGGTTTTCTATGTATAGAATGTAAAAGCAAGGAGGTAATATTGAACTTATACAAGAGCTAGGCTGTAGTTGAAGTGTGTAGAGTTTTGAGCATAATATGGGATGGACAAAAACAATGGAACAGCTGCAGGATAGATTTTAAAATGTTACAAGGATGAGGAGTTAGTTGCTAAGAAGTTTGAGATTTTGGGTCTGTCATGAGATAAATAGGTTACATGACCTTTGATTATGAATGTTTAGAAGAGAAGTCATTTAGGGATTCGTACGATGGTAATGAAAATGCACACATTTAAGATGATTTAAAAAATTAAGGATTTAAAAGTTGGCTAGAATGTGAAATTACTGAAGCAGACAAGTGCTTAGAAATTCTTTCAAAATGTCATTGGATAGATAGTTGCTTGAAAAAGAATATTAAAAGTTAGAGAGCAAGATGAGTGGGGTTAGTCCAGGTGGCCTAGAGAAAAACACTGATGCAGGCTGGATGAGCCAAATAGCCTGCTTCTGTGCTGTAGTAATACCTGTGATAACAACTACACTGACTACTGCTGATTGCTGTTTTGCGAGCTTAATGCCAGTGAGATTGTGAAGATTTTTTAGAAAGTTTTAAAAGTTGACCATTAGCACTTTTTTATGCTAGAGTTTTTGAATTTTGAGACCAATGTGTATTAGGTGGCTGATATTACACTACATACTAAATTTGGCACCTACTCTAGCAACAAAATTATGGATTTGATTACTGGCAGGATAACTCTGAGCTGGCTCATGGGTGCCTGTTTCCAGAATCCAAGCTATAAATGTTCATTTACATATTGCACAAGAGTATTTACCTAATGGATCAAATGCTTTTGAAGCAGTTGAACTTTAAATGTTTTATTGTTGACCATTTTAAGGCTGCTTCCACATGTAGCTTGTGTAATGTATGTTGGGTGAGTCTGCGGACATTTAAATAGGGCAAGGTTTAAAGTTTACTGTTCTTAAAGGTGTGGATTTATTATTTCCTGCAGTGAGAGCTGAAGGAATGTGTCTCCTTATGAAGTTTTTCATTCAGCATAATTACTTTTTAGTTGAAACTGCTATTTTTGTGCAGTGTTAAGTCAGTTGCTTAAAAAAATAGATCAGTGCATTTGTACCCTGGATAACTTGCTGTCATTTGATAGAATGGCTTGTAATGCTGACCGTAATTCACTCGTGTTGAATTGGGTACAATTGGAAGATCCAGGCTGATATCCAAGCAGCACAGCCTAAAAGCCATTTTAACCTCCATATTTCTGCATTTTCTTGTGAGCTTCACTGCGTGGGTTCTCCTAATTTAAACTGGGTTGATGCTGGCCTTTTCCTTTTAAAAAGGAACTGGTACAGTTCTAAAATCCATTGTAGCCAAATCTGATAGAAGTGAACAAGGTTAACCGATTGCAGAAGCAATCACTGATTTTCAACTTTTTTTTTAAATAAACAGATTATGGAAATTACAGCCAGCCTGGAGCTCAAGCACACAGGTATGCATGCATGTCAGTAGTTAAAGGACCAAGTTTCTGCACAAAGAAAAGTGCTAGAAATACACAATAACTTTGTCAGCATTTGTAAAAAGACAAGTTAATATTTCAGACATGGTTCCTTTGTTAGAATTATCCGACGAAGGTTCTAAACCTGGAATGTTAATCTGACTTTTTCTCTTTACATACATACCCTTACTGGCCTGCTATGTGTTTATAAGACTTGGTGTATTTTAATTTAAACTACATTTTGTAGTAGCTGACTACAATTGCACCAGTCAATCAACGCCCATTCAGTGGGGTTCTTGCCTTTTATAAATCTGATGCTCTAATGCTTACACTGTTGCCTGTCATAAATAGGTAGGTAATAGTTGTTGTACATTTTTTTGATTGGAGTAAGTGGATTCTGCAATTTCCTGAGCAGCAGGTGTATTGCACAACTCTTCAACTTGGATGTGTGTTCTTTATCATATGATGTAGGCACAATTAAGCTTGAGCAAGGAGACCGTGAAATTAAGAGTACCAAAATAGGATGTTGGGCCAATGGCCCAGATTGTTGGACCCTGCAACATTTAAGATGAAACCTTTTAGTAATTAAAGATGACATGCAGAAGCCACTGTCCTTTTTGAAGACTGCTGGGTGTAAACTGCAGCTGTTCAGAGAAGGGCATAAATCATGGGGCTAAATGAATTGGGTCTTCAGTCAGTAATACATTGATAGCGATTGTAACCTTTTGATGCATTCTGAAATGCAGCAGGTGTAGTGGGCTGTGTAGGAGTTTCAAGGATGGGGAGAGAAAATTTGGTAGTACAACTATTGCATTCTTTGAGCATGGAGTCACAGCTTGGCTTGCTTTTTTAAAAAATTGTTGTCATTGACTTGGAGCATAATACCAATGAGGATTTGTTGTAGCTACCACTTAAAAAAAAAACCCAAAGGCAACACTGTTTGAAGGCCAGTTGCTGACCATGATGTGTTTTGAACCATGTAGAGCTGTGTTTCAGCACACTGCTTGGTCTTGTGCTACAACATTCACTGACATACCTGCTATCTTGTCATTGCTTAATTTTGGCGAATATGTAATTTACAGCACAAATTGTTTTAATGGAAGTCTATAAAATAGGATCACGTCTGTTTTGGTATTTATACATGTTTCCCTTTCTTGCAGCTATGGAGCCTACAATGCACAGTTGGGCCAGAGTTATGGACATGCTGCACAGGTGTGTTAAACTAAGTGACTTGGGTTTGAGAGCTACATGAAGACCATGGCCAGTGACCATATTCTAACACCCTTGTAATGAAGGCCAGTGAACCTATTCTAGTTTTGTATTTATACCTTTCATTTAAGTATTGACTTGTGAAAGGAGCTAGTTTACTGCCCACCATCTGACTACTAAATGGACCTGGAATGTTAATGTGCTTAAAATCTAATGGGCATCTTGAAGTGCTGGTTCTAAAAAAAAAAATGATCTGTAATCTTTTCGAAAGTTAAACTTGAGTCCCAATCAGCCACAAAGTGCTGTAGTGCAATCTCTTCCCTACAAATACTTCAAATGCTGTTATGACATGCAATGAACCCTGGGAGCCAAGCCTGGGGTGGGGGGGGGGGGGGGAGAAACCACCAACTGAATTAGCTTGCAATTGTGACTCTAAGTAATCTTTCTTGGGTTAAGCTAGAACTGTTCCAATTAATTAATGCCAAGCCCAGTGCTTCTGGTGCTGTGCTCTTCATTGAACCTGTTTCTTTTGAGCTACAGGATTTGTTTTCCTATTTGCTATTTGTTGGTAAATGGGTCTCTATTTTGCAGTTCCAGCTACCTGTGAGTAATTTTTCTGATGCATTCTTACCAAGGGAGTACAGCCCTTCTAATGTACTTTTTTTCCTCTTCACCATCTGCTCTAAAAAGCAGTATGCGGTTTGCCCCTGCTTGGCACCAGGACTACACTGGAGTGCATTATTGATGTAATATTGCTATAGTTCACTATATTGATGCTCTCAATGTACAATCATAAGTGTGCCTGTTATAACTGTATTTATATGTATGACTTTGATTTTGTAATTATAACAGGTTTTATTCTGAAACAACCGAAGTGCTGGTCACAATTGTTGGGTGTTTGATATAACTTTTTAAAGAGGGATCAAATTGTCATTAGTAGCATAAATGACTTCAATGCTTTACCTTTGACTTTGTTTAATACTTTAGCATAGTGTAAAGTATCGAACATGTTTAGTAAATTCTAGGCATTTCAATGGTTTGTTAGCATTTTTTCAATTTGTTAGTTTATCTGTCCACTAAAAATCTTGTGTAGGCACTTGATATGGCAGCCGTGTTGCATTTTTGTAACACTCTTTTGTCAGCTTTCCCATGACACCCTCCTCTGAGTGCTGAAACCAACACTCCTTTGTTACCTCCAGACCTGATTATTCCAATGCTGTCTTAGCCAGCCTCTCACCTCCTATCCTCTAAACTTCAGCTCGCCCAAAACTACCCATATTCCCACTTGCATCAAGCTCCATTTCACCCATCGTCCTGTGCTTGCTGCCCTGCATTGGCTCCTGGTCCAGCAATATCTTGAATTTAAAATTCTCATCCTGTGTTTCAATCTCTCAGTAGTCTTGCCGCTCCCTACCTCTGTAGCCTCTGCTGTTCCTACAAGCCTCCGATCCCTGCACTCCTCCAGTTCTGGCCTCTTGCACATCCCTACTTGCTGGCATCTTTCTCGCTCTTTCTTCGCCCCCCCCCCCCCCCCCCTATTGGCAGCCGTGCCTTCAGCTGCCTCAGCCCTAAGCTCTAGAATTCCCCCTCAACTCCTCTACCTCTTTCCTCAACCTGGCTCTTTACCTGTCCTAATATCTACCTGTGTGGCTCAGTATCAAATATTGTAAATGCTCCTGTGAAACACTAGGCTGTTTTGCTATTTTAAAAGTGCAGTATAAATGCAAGTTGATTATTGTTGTGGTGCTGTAGCACTACAGCTTTATATCTCCCTACTCTTCTTCATGTAGGAAATACAGGGTACATAGAAGCTAATAAACTGAAACGGCTCAATTTGGGCCAACCTGTCGTGTTGGGGTTTACCCCACTACTTGAGCAAAGGTTCATGTTGGGGTTTATTTCACTACATGAGCAAATAATTCTAATCACATTTACCCAAATGTTCCTATATCCTTTCAACCCTATTTTCTTCATGCACTTATCTAATCTAGTTTTGAACATTGACATTTTCTGCCTCAACCACTAACTCTGGAAATGACTTCGATACTCTTAGAACTGTAAGGATTCATCTTGTAGCTATGGCCCCTCAACTACTGGAAACTGTCTGGCTCTAGATAGAAACATTACTTTTGATATGTAGCCACAGTTGTAAAGTAGGGAAACACAGCAGCCAATTGAGCACAAAACAGCAATAAGGTATATAACCAGATAATCTATTTTAGTTACATTTTTGAAGGATTAATATATCCGGACACATGGGGAACTCCCTGCTCCTCAAATAGCAGTGTGGAATTTTTAAATTGTCCTTGAGCAGGCAGAGCCTCAATTTAACATCGCATCCAGGAGACTGCATTTATTACTGCACTGAAGTGTCAGTCTATATTACCTGGTCAAGTGTCGAGTGGGGTTTCAAGGGAGTCTAGGGTTATGGGGAGCGGGCAGGGAAGTGGAGTTGAGGCCAAGATCAGATCAGCCATGATCTTATTGAATGGCGGAACAGGCTCGAGGGGCCAAAAGGCCTACTCCTCCAATTTCTTATGTTTCAGCCTGCAACCTTGACTCATGATTACTATTGAAGCATGTCTGGCACCTATAGCTGAGAAACTCATTTGTTTCAAACTTCCAAAGTTTTCATGTTTTGATATTTATCTCTAAAGTACATAAAAATAAGAGCAGATACTCAAATGGAAACTGAATTATATCTGCCCATGTCCAATTATTGCCCACCTTCTAAACTTTCTTCACCTGAAGACTGCACTTTTTGACCATCCCTTGTGCTGTTTCAAGGGATGTCGTTAGTCATTATTTTCAGCCAGCATCTGTAGTAACATCTCCTTGCCTCCAGTGTTCTTGGTACACGGTCCAGCTTTTCCATCTGTGCAGTGCTGTTGACCAGACATAGCATTACGCATTCTGCATAATACTAGCTTTATTTTTGTTAATGGTTTGGCAGAATCTTAATCTACCTCTTGCATTTGTTGCCCATCACTTAACTTCAATGTTTTATCCATCTTGGGGCTGCCTAGGTCCAAGTAATCTGGTTTATTCATATTCATCCTGGGCCTTGTTCACCAAAAAAAAAATGGGGTTTTCCTCTTGCCTTGTGATGCCACTGATTTTGTGGTTTTGGGTGTTTATTTTCAACTTGAGCTCTTGACAGCAAGGATCTCTGTAATTGTAACCAGTATTTATTAGTGCAACTTGAGTTGATCTCACTTGGAAGGCATCCAGAGTTGCTCAATGAAGTCAAGATTGCATATGTTGAAAAGATTAGATGTAATAGGATCCTTGTCAGTCCCTTCCAATCTTTGTCCATTTTAACAACTCTATCAACTTGCATTTGCTTATTCCTGTGGGGGTTTTTTTTTGGGAGGGGAGGGTGAGAATAAGTAATTTCAGTTCTTTGCAAGGCATCTATTATTCTCTGAACTCTCTCAAGAAGCATATATAACGGGGCGAAATTTGCAATCAGAGGCGCACCTCCGGAGTACGCCTCCGACCCAAGAAAAAAAATACGAACCTACCTGCTGGCTCCCAGGCTTCGAAGCCTTTGGGTCCTGGACCTGCAGTTTGGCAACGTTCCTGGGATCATATGAGCCAGGCTAACCAATTAGAAAGGGGGATTCCTCATAAGCTTATGGGGATTCGATTTTTGAATGGAATCCCCAATTAAATAATTAACACAGCTGAAATAAAAAAAATAATGTTCCCATATTCAGAATTAATTGTCCCTTTTTAATGAAGCATTTAAAATAGTTAATGTTTTGAAAGATAATTTTATAACACTTTAATCTAGGCCAAAATTTACATACAAAAACATTTAAAATTAGTTTGTTTTAATCAATTTTAAATTTAACCCTTGCATTGGTAAAAGCAGTCTCTATGCCTGCTTTCACCAGGCATAAGGGTTTTGTGGGCACTAGTTGGGCAATAGCAAAACTCCAGCAATTTAATGTAAAAAAAAAAAATGTGGGCGCATGCGAACGATCTGTCAAAGCGAACCTTAACCGATTGCAAGTTTTGGGTTTTTGCGCGGGCAGATGCCTCCGACCTCTGAGAAATCTACAAACTTACCTGGTGATTCGGGGTAGGGGTATTCCCATTCATACTTGTGGTGAGTTCCGTATATACGAACCACTAAGTATGAATGGGAATTCCTCCCCCCGCCCCCCCCCCAAACACACACATTTTAAATTAATCAAAATGGAATTTAATTATTGAAAACAAAAATGTAACTTTTTGAAAAATACATACTTTAGAGTCTAAAAATAAACTTGCCTTATTTCACAGGTTTTTAATTGTTTAAATTATTGAAGAAAATGTATTTTTTCTGTCCTTTTAAAAGTCTTGCACTGATAAAAGCAGGCATTATCAGGTGTATGAATTTCACGGGCATTCACTGGACAGAAGTGGCTCATTTTTGTCAGATTCGTACAATCTGTCGGGGATTTTTGACCAGTCGCAAGTTCCAGGTTTTGGAGCATGCGCAGTGCTTGCCTAAACTCAGAACTTGCGGAGCCCCTCATATGCACCTGTAGGGGTCGCAAATTCAGCTGCAGTTTGTACTTTTCATTTGCACTCCAGCTTCCAGGTTCTTTCTAGTATAATTGGATAAATTTCAATGTAATTCATTTTGTATACCTGAAACAAATTCAAAGTAATGTTAGGAAATGGAGAATTCTTCGTTCACTTTTTTTGCAGAAGTAAACTTGGGTTGTTGAGAGATTTGCAGAACTGCAGTGCTTTTCAGATCTATTGACATTCATTCTGCACGACATGACCATATAATTAAAAAAAAAATTCTACTATCATGTTTTCCATTCCGCCCAATCAAAAATTGGTCCAAGTGGAAAATGTACTGCTGGGTGCTCTGAGCCTTTACTGCTACCATCACAGTTGGTTGGTTCAGCCTCGTTTCCAGGTTGCCGTGGCTCTCCTATCTGTCACAAGAGTAGCTGATGATCTTCTCGTCCTGCAAAATGTTAAACTTTTCCCGTGTACAGTGGTCACATATGATTTCTACGGGAAATAATATTTTGAGCTTGGCAGTGAGCTTTAGAACTTTCCCTTGGGGTTCATGTTAAAATTTCCATCCTTAACATTATAAAATAGATGTTTCCTTGATTGGCTAAGGAACTTATTTGTAGAGTAGGTACAATATGTTTGCACCCAAGTTAGCTAAAATTCTGAGTATGTATGGTCTGATGGCTCATTCTTCTCAAGATCATTCTCTTGCGTGAGCCTGTACTTCCTATGTCTGAGTGCAATCATGTCTCTGTATCTCTGAGTAGATTTGTAGCATGCCCAGGAATTCAAGTGAATCCTCTTTACTTTCAACTTGCTGG
Organism: Pristiophorus japonicus; assembly: GCF_044704955.1. Taxonomy (NCBI): domain Eukaryota; kingdom Metazoa; phylum Chordata; class Chondrichthyes; family Pristiophoridae; genus Pristiophorus; species Pristiophorus japonicus. The sequence continues at coordinate 54,846,574 of NC_091992.1, forward strand.
TTTTATTCTATGTTCCTGTGATCTTCCTTAGCTTTAGTTAATGGTAGAATAAAGCTACACTAGGTAGTGATTTATTCTTTTACTGGTTTAAAAAGTGAAAGCCCAAGTGAATAGAATTACATAGTATATACAGCACAGAAACAGGCCATTCGGTTGAACTGGTCCATGCTGATGTTTATGCTTCACACAAACCTGCTTCCACCCTACTTCATCTAACCCTTTCAACATATCCTATTCCTTTCTCCCTCATGTTTATCTAGCTTTCCCTTTAAATGTATTTGTGTTATTCATCTCAACTACCCCTTGTGGTATCGAGTTCCACATTCTAACCACTCTCTGGGTAATGAGATTTCTCTTGAATAACATTGGATTTATTTGTGACTACCTTGTATTTATAGCCCCTAGTTTCTCCCCCCACCCTGGCCCACAAGTGGAAAGATCTTCTCTATGTCTACCCTATCAAACTCTTTCATCATCGAAAATACCTCCTATTAGGTCACCCCTTCGCTTTCTCTTTTCTGGAGAGAAAAAAAACCTAGCCTGCTCAATCTTTCCTGATGGGAATAACCCAGTGTTAGGCGAAATATGGTCCATGGGCCTGCCAAAGTCATTCTATCCGGCCCAATGCATGGGACAGAAATAGAATGTGAGCCAGAGCTCAAACTGCACATTCGTCTATCAGCTTTCACTTCTCATGGGTCAGAAACAGACCCGAACTGCAGCCAAGGAAAAGTCATAGTAATACCTCATTCAAATTAATAATTTGCAAAAGCGATTCTCCCTGGCCCGATCTTAAAAGGATCCGTTCCGTGATTTTGGGCCCAATGGTGGAAATGCATTCTGGATATGTACAGAGTACTCTTAATATGCCCTATCCATTTTAGAGTGGGGTCATGGCTGCTCATTTCCACAACTCTTTACAGAAGAATGTGACCGGTGTTGCATCTTTCCTCTTCTGATATGCATACAGTGGCGGGGGAGGTTTCATCTGCTACTAATTGGGATGGCATTAGTAATCTTTGCAGAGGGGCATAAGGATGACAGATGGGGAATTGATGCTAACACAGGCTCTACAGAAGGTAGAGTTCTATTTCACAGCAGATTTACAGAGACCAGAAGATACCACACTATTTTCAACTTTTATCTTTGATTCATTTCCAAGCAGTATCGAATAAATGTGCATGTAAGATCGCATCTGACTACTATCTGAATTTATGCAGTGTTCCCTCTTTTTTTTCGTGCGCTGTCCCTTTTAAATTGACTGTGCAGCCTCAGATGTGCAGTATCTCTTCCAGTGGCGGGAGCGGCCTGTGCGGGTTCGTGCGATTGTTGCACAGTCACGTGCCTTAGGGGGAAACATTGGTGGGCGGCCCTCAACAGCTCTACAAAACGTTGTTTAGTGGCCTTGCAGCCCAAATAATTGTCTGCCCCTGGCATAACCTCTGTTCTGGTTTTGTCCTTCTAAATCTTTTTTGCAGTCTCCAGTGCCCCTCTATCCTTTATAACATGGAGACCAGAACTGCGCACAGTACTCCCAAGTGTGGTCTAACACTAGGTTCCATACAAGTTTAACATAATTTCAATGCTTTTCAATTCTATCCCTCTAGAAATGAACCCCAGTGCTTTGTTTCCGTTACAGCCTTATTAACTAACCTGTGCTGCTACTTTGTGATTTATTTTGTGTCTACCCCTAGATCACTTTGTTCCTCTATCCCATTCCGATTCATTTTCCAAGGATTATGTGGTGTATTTATTCTTCCTACCAATATGCATCACATCGCACTTGTCTACATTGAAGTTCATGTGTCAATTACTCACCTGTTATGCAGGTTTATTAATGTTGCCTTGTACTTTCTCGCAGCCTCTTTTTTTCCCCCCTCCCCCCACAGTAGCAATGACCCAAGTATGAAGAGCTGGGATTGGACTAAACAACGTATTGTGTGCAGTTCTCTTGCCGTCCACAGAAGCTCTCTGGCATGATTATATATCCTGGCTTTAGACGGGACTCCCCAATTTGAGGAATGCTTTCCAGAAAATGACTGCGACTGAACAATTTTAGCTGTCAAATTCAAAAAGCTGGCAAATACACTTAATCCCATAAAAATATTGTATTTGAATAAAATGGCTTGCCCCTTCCCTGAGACAATGACCAGTCTGTTAACATTTTTCTGATATCCTGTCCGTGTCATGGATTATCGTGGGCTTAAAGAAGCCAATACCATGCTAAATATTTTTTTTGTCAGAATGGGTTCCTTCACTTCATACTCCTGGAGGAGGAAGGAAATTTGTCAAAAGCCTCATTCTTCATTCTGACATTCTTAAATGCCACAGAAGAGACGTACTGTCCTAACTGGAGCAAATCTTTGTTTAGTATTAGAAGGGTTCTTTTTGATGCCCTGCCTATTGAATGACAAAAGCTATTCATGAAAAGTGAACCAACTTGGATACAGCAGGTTTGCTGCTTTGAATCTTTCTATCCTGTTCCCTCCTTGCCTCTCTTCTCATTGGCCATTATTGTTTGAGTAGTTTGCAAATTGGCAAACTTGTTCTGACTTCTGATCCTTTAGACAAATATTCACTAGCTGCTTGTCAGCTGCAGTCATAGAAACATAGAAAATAGGTGCAGGAGTAGGCCCTTCTAGCCTGCACTGCCATTCAATGAGTTCATGGCTGAACATTCAACTTCAGTACCCCATTCCTGCTTTCTTGCCATACCCCTTGATCCCCCTAGTAGTAAGGACCTCATCTAACTCCTTTTTGAATATATTTAGTGAATTGGCCTCAACAACTTTCTGTGGTAGAGAATTCCACAGGTTCACCACTCTCTGGGTGAAGAAGTTCCTCCGCATCTCGGTCCTAAATGGCTTACCCCTTATCCTTAGACTGTGACCTCTGGTTCTGGACTTCCCCAACATTGGGAACATTCTTCCTGCATCTAACCTGTCTAACCCCGTCAGAATTTTAAATGTTTCTATGAGGTCCCCTCTCATTCTTCTGAACTCCAGTGAATACAAGCCCAGTTGATCCAGTCTTTCTTGATAGGTCAGTCCCGCCATCCCGGGAATCAGTCTGGTGAACCTTCGCTGCACCCCCTCAATAACAAGAATGTCCTTCCTCAGGTTAGGAGACCAAAACTGTACACAATACTCCAGGTGTGGCCTCACCAATGCCCTGTACAACTGTAGCAACACCTCCCTGCCCCTGTACTCAAATCCCCTCGCTATGAAGGCCAACATGCCATTTGCTTTCTTAACTGCCTGCTGTACCTGCATGCCAACCTTCAATGACTGATGTACCATGACACCCAGGTCTCTTTGCACCTCCCCTTTTCCTAATCTGTCACCATTCAGATAATAGTCTGTCTCTCTGTTTTTACCACCAAAGTGGATAACCTCACATTTATCCACATTATACTTCATCTGCCATGCATTTGCCCACTCACCTAACCTATCCAAGTCGCTCTGCAGCCTCACAGCATCCTCCTCGCAGCTCACACTGCCACCCAACTTAGTGTCATCTGCAAATTTGGAGATACTACATTTAATCCCCTCATCTAAATCATTAATGTACAGTGTAAACAGCTGGGGCCCCAGCACAGAACCTTGCGGTACCCCACTAGTCACTGCCTGCCATTCTGAAAAGTACCCATTTACTCCTACTCTTTGCTTCCTGTCTGACAACCAGTTCTCAATCCATGTCAGTACACTACCCCCAATCCCATGTACTCTAACTTTGCACATCAATCTCTTGTGTGCGACCTTGTCGAACGCCTTCTGAAAGTCCAAATATACCACATCAACTGGTTCTCCCTTATCCACTCTACTGGAAACATCCTCAAAAAATTCCAGAAGATTTGTCAAGCATGATTTCCCTTTCACAAATCCATGCTGACTTGGACCTATCATGTCACCTCTTTCCAAATGCACTGCTATGACATCCTTAATAATTGATTCCATCATTTTACCCACTACCGATGTCAGGCTGACCGGTCTATAATTCCCTGTTTTCTCTCTCCCTCCTTTTTTAAAAAGTGGGGTTACATTGGCTACCCTCCACTCCATAGGAACTGATCCAGAGTCAATGGAATGTTGGAAAATGACTGTCAACGCATCCACTATTTCCAAGGCCACCTCCTTAAGTACTCTGGGATGCAGTCCATCAGGCCCTGGGGATTTATCGGCCTTCAATCCCATCAATTTCCCCAACACAATTTCCCGGCTAATAAGGATTTCCCTCAGTTCCTCCTCCTTACTAGACCCCCCGACCCCTTTTATAACCGGAAGGTTGTTTGTGTCCTCCTTCGTGAATACCGAACCAAAGTACTTGTTCAATTGGTCCGCCATTTCTTTGTTCCCCGTTATGACTTCCCCTGATTCTGACTGCAGCGGACCTACGTTTGTCTTTACTAACCTTTTTCTCTTTACATATCTATAAAAACTTTTGCAATCCGTCTTAATGTTCCCTGCAAGCTTCTTCTCATACTCCATTTTCCCTGCCCTAATCAAACCCTTTGTCCTCCTCTGCTGAGTTCTAAATTTCTCCCAGTCCCCAGGTTCGCTGCTATTTCTGGGCAATTTGTATGCCACTTCCTTGGCTTTAATACTATCCCTGATTTCCCTTGATAGCCACGGTTGAGCCACCTTCCCTTTTTTTTATGCCAGTCAGGAATGTACAATTGTTGTAGTTCATCCATGCGGTCTCTAAATGTCTGCCATTGCCCATCCACAGTCAACCCCTTAAGTATCATTCGCCAATCCATCCCAGCCAATTCACGCCTCATACCTTCAAAGTTAGCCTTCTTTAAGTTCTGGACCATGGTCTCTGAATTAACTGTTTCATTCTCCATCCCAATGCAGAATTCCACCATATTATGGTCACTCTTCCCCAAGGGGCCTCGCACAACGAGATTGCTAATTAATCCTCTCTCATTACATAACACCCAGTCTAAGATGGCCTCTCCCCTAGTTGGCTCCTCGACATATTGGTCTAAAAAACCATCCCTTATGCACTCCAGAAAATCCTCCTCCACCGTATTGCTTCCAGTTTGGTTAGCCCAATCTATGTGCATATTAAAGTCACCCATTATAACTGCTGCACCTTTATTGCACGCACCCCTAATTTCATGTTTGATGCCCTCCCCAACATCACTACTACTGTTTGGAGGTCTGTACACAACTCCCACTAACGATTTTTGCCCTTTGGTGTTCTGCAGCTCTACCCATATAGATTCCACATCATCCAAGCTAATGTCCTTCCTAACTATTGCCTTAATCTCCTCCTTAACCAGCAATGCTACCCCACTTCCTTTTCCTTTTATTCTATCCTTCCTGAATGTTGAATACCCCTGGATGTTGAGTTCCCAGCCCTGCTCATCCTGGAGCCACGTCTCCGTAATCCCAATCACATCATATTTGTTAACATCTATTTGCACAGTTAATTCATCCACCTTATTGCGGATACTCCTTGCATTAAGACACAAAGCCTTTAGGCTTGTTTTTTTAACACCCTCTGTCCTTTTAGAATTTTGCTGTACAATGGCCCTTTTTGTTCTTTGCCTTGGGTTTCTCTGCCCTCCACTTTTCCTCATCTCCTTTCTGTCTTTTTGTTTTTGCCTCCTTTTTGTTTCCCTCTATCTCCCTGCATTGGTTCCCATCCCCCTGCCATATTAGTTTAACTCCTCCCCAACAGCACTAGCAAACACTCCCCCGAGTCCTAAGCAAATGTCTAGCTTGATGGCTGCTTTCAGGAATGCTCCAACATATTGTACCATGGATTGACTAGCTATACCTAACGTGCCCATCTGTTGAAATCCTGAATTCATTACACTGTTCTGGGTAATTGAATGACGATCAGATGTTTAGCACAGACAGAACAATGAAGACCGAACGCTCCGTGGTGTCAAAAGATCCAGGAACATAAGAAATAGGAGCAGCAGTAAGCCATACGGCCCCTCGAGCCTACTCCACCATTCAATAAGTTCATGGCTGATCATTGACCTCAACTCCACTTTCCTGCCCGATCTCCATATTCCTTGATTCCCCTCCACTCCCAAAATCTATCGCTCTCAACCTTCACTATATTCAGACTACGTATCCATAGCCTCCTGGGGCAGAGAATTCCAAAGATTCACCACCCTCTGAGTGAAGAAATTGCTCCTTATCTCAGTCTTAAATGACCTACCCCTTATCCTGAGACTGTTCTAGTTCTAGACACTCCAGCCAGGGGAAACAACCTCTCAGCATCTACCCTGCCCTTTCCTTCCCTGACTGCTGAAACCTGTGTACATGCTTGCAGTACCCCATGACTCCAACAAACTAGCTCTTGCCAGCCTCCCTACTTCACCCTAAACAAACTTCCAGATTATTAAAAAACCTGTTGCATGCATTATGCCACCAATCCCTGCGTTCATTACCTGATCTAGCTTAGCTCCCTTCTTTCTCCTCTCTTTCCCGCCCCCTTCCCCCCCCCCCCCCCCCCCCAATTCATGCATGCACTGAGTTCAAAATTGTTGTCATTATAAGCAAAATACTACAGATGTTGGTAATCTGAATAGAAAGTGCAGGAAACCCACAACTATCCATTGTCAGATTGAGAACTAGTATAAATGCCTTTGTTTATTGTTAAGTGCAGTTATGAGGTAGTTGCATATAGAAAAGAGAGTTGGAGGTAGACCCACTAGTTATTTGGTAAAGCAAATGCTTTGTGCTGGCATTGAGTACATGGAGAATGTAAAGATGTGGAAATAGTGTTCCTTCACCAGAATGCCCTTTTGGGAAGGAAATATGTCTGTTGGTGGGGGGGTTTATGTATAAGTGAAACCATTTTGTAACTAATGTACATCTCTCTGCTAAGGGTTATGGTGGCTATGAGCAGTCTGGTGATGCTTCTGGATATGGACAAGGCCAAAGTGGGTATGGTTCAAGTTATGGACAAGCACAGTCAGGTATATCATGTTTTTGTCTGAATTGTAGCTTTCTCTTGAAAAGGGTAGCCGTATCAATGTAAATTGAATTTTCTATTTTGCAGGGTTGAATTCTCAATCAACATCAGGTTATGGACAGAGTGAACAAGGCTATGGAAGTGAGAATTCCCATAATACTTACGGACAGCAAGACACGTATGGAAGTTACGGACAGCATTCAGATTCCCATAGCCGGTAATATCCCAGTAATTCAAAAACATTGAATTACATTTGAGTTTAAGTATTTTTAATTGTATGAAATGTATTGCTTTTACAGGAAATTAATATTTATTCCTCTTCAGCCCTCTGGTCCTGGCTTGGTGAAATAAATAAAAGATCACCATTGTACAGGTCTCTACTTGATGTGTGCAGTGCGATGGGAGAATCATTAGTAATTGTGTATTGAAGAAATTGCTGCCCTTAATTACCTCCATGTTGTTTTGTTGCACACTGGGTGTCCTACCTAACCCATACCTATCTGATTGCCATATACTTTGGAGTTCTCCCAGCTTTCATCTCCAAGGTAGTGGCACTGTGCACTCCAAGGTATATTTCCAGTGGCTGGAACCTCCAATGATTAACGCAGGACAGATCCTCAACTAATCTGAATTCACTGTGGGGAATTGGCTTTTCATTGTTGGGGCAGGATTTCTTGGAGATTTCCCCTCTCTCTTCCTTCACCCCTAAGAATTTTCACACCCACTACTCAGTAGTTGCAGATTACAATACCCTCTGCTCCTGCCATCTGGGCCATCTTTCTAACGCTATCAAAACACACAGCCCTCACAACTACACCCTTCTGTCAGATCCCAGGATCACACATACAGCACACAGTATTTGCCACACATCCCAAGTCACCGTGAGCAATAGCATTGGAGGTCTACTTGTATACATTACAAGATTGTGTATAGCGCATGCCTTACCAACTTCCTGTACCATTTAATGCCACACTTAATTATATAACTAAATTTATTTTAGCCTAGGCAAATTTATTCTACTTACCCCTGATTGACTTATTGTAACATGGGATTGACTCCGAGCCCTGGTACTCCCAATCCCGACTTCCACTTTGTGAACAGCTGCAGCACAAGAATTCTTAAACGGTAAGTAAATCTTCATCCTGCAACTACTGCATGACCATTGTTGAAGTACACTTGATGTATTTGGGTGGCAGAGTGCTCCTGTCGACTACAATCCTGAATCCACGTTAATTTTATAGTAGCACCTTTCCCAGTGATTCCCCAGCCCTGCTGAGCTGACCTATCTGTTTCTGCTTTAAAATGAACTGCTAATTGGCCATAGTTCAGGTGATGAAGTGAATTAATAAATCATTAAACACTTGATACCCAGTTGTGGAGCAGACACTGTTTCCATTTCAATTCAGACTCTGATGCCAAGCTTGTGCCCTGGCTCCCTTTTTTGTTCCCAGAAAAGGAACTCCCAGCATTGCCTTACTTTGTTTCTCTCACTCCCAGCTTTTTCCCCACACCAGCTTGCACTCTTAACTTGCTCCCCATACCATAGTGTCTGTGTCAGTTTAATTTCTGAAATCAGTTTTTACTATTCAAGCCCAAGTTCCTCATGGGATTGGACTATATCCCTATATCCTGAGCTCAATAAGAAACACTTGCTGTCACAAATATAAGCGATGTTACAATTTTAAAAATTCTATAAACAAAAGTTGAGATGCACCTTGTTGAGGTATCTAATAATTGAGACTTGCTATTTGTCGTGCATATTTCCTGGGTGTCAAGCCTGCAATTACTTTTAAACCAAGTTATCTATACTTCTCCTACAGAAGCTATGTGGTATTCATCAGAGGGTCACTGCTTTACATTTGCCTGCCTGTTTTGATGCATACCGACCCAGTGGACCTGGAGATCTGTCTGCCTTCTAACTTGCCTCACCTGCCTGCCCTGTTCCTGAGATTACAACATTGGGCTATTGATGGTCAATAACAGGAAAGTTATAGAGCATGATACCAAAGGCTCTATGAATGGATAATGGTCTAAAACCACTATTGGCTAGGCAACCTGCAAATCATGACCCACTAGCTGCCCTGAATCCTGATCTACATACTAGTTTCCCTACCACTGGATAGTCTCTGAACACTTCTGCCGGTGCCACTTTTCTCAACCAGGAATGGTGACCCCAGTCACTGCTACCGTGCCTATGACCACCAGACAAACCTGGACCCTTATGAAGGAAAAAATTGGATGTTCCATTTAATGACTACTTCTCTTTCAGCTATGGCTCAAAATCCGACACAGAATGTAGTACCCAGCCAAGCCAACAGAGTTACAGCCACCCAACTTCGTATCATCCACCTCATGAGAACTATGGCCAGCAGATCTCAGGAGGTAAGAGTAATAGGTAGCTGTGGAAGCACTGATTAATGTACCAATGCAAGACTGTGTGGGTGTGGGAGAGCAATAGAGAAGAGGGATTACCATAATATTCACATTTTAATTATCTACATAGGCCAGTAAATGTATTGTGTAAGGGGGGGATGGAAGGAAGCACGTTCAAGTTTGGAGGCCATATAACTGCTTATCCAGGAAGTCAATTTAATAAATTGGCAAAATGTTGAGTTTTTGATCGATTTAACTTTTTGTGGGGCATAGAATCCTCTAAATGAGGATGAAGTAAAAACCTTAAACCAGCAAAAGTTTGACTGGAGGCGATTTTAAAGTAACAATTGTTATAACCAGTGTGTTGTTTTGCTTTTCGAAGATGACTATGTGCAAGATGGACCCAGCAGGAGTAAATTTGGAGATGACAACCAGAACTTTGGCAGACCTCAGGGTAATGTGGGTAGAGGCCGTGGAGGATATAGTCATGGTGGCTTTGACGGTGATGATAGAGGGGGACATGGTCGAATGGGGTAGGTGCTTCTTCATTATGCTTAATTAAAAACCTATATACCTGTCAATTACAACTATTAACATGATCCATGTTATCCGTACATGGAAATTAATTGGTGATTGTGTTATACATTTTATTAATCAACTTTCCAGTTTAAGGTTTTAAGTTGGAACCATTTGGCGCACTACAAAGTTGATAAACATTTTTTATTCTAACTTGGTTGGAAAATCTTCACTAAATCTGTGGCATTAAACATTGTATAAGTGATTGATTGAATGCAGGCAGCAGTAATAGATTTAACGGAAAAATCTAGGTTCTAAATTTTAATCGATCATTCCAATATCTACTGATGCTGTCATTTCACTTTGTTTAGACTAGATTCTACTTATCAGTTACCATTAATTCAGTGTTTGTCGTAGCTATTGCGGCTATAGATATTATTTAAACTACTTTTCAGCCGCTCATTGGTCTGTGTCCTGGCCAGCTTGATGATGTATATGCTGGTTGTTAACCAGTAATACTTCTATTGCAGTTTCTACAATGAGCTGAATAGAGTACCCTAACATGTAATTCAGACATTTTGTAACTCTCTAAACTCCATCGATTAACTAGACCCTTGCAGCGTGAGCTATTCTTCAACTTTCCTTCCTATCCAAGTGCAGACTTTTTAAAGAGATATTGAAAGTGTTGGAACCTAAAATATTTAATTTAAAATGAGGCAACAAAATTGTAATTTGCTTTAATTTCTGGTTTTTTTTGAGTAATTGTATATATTCTCCAAACTTTTACTACTACATTAACCTTTGTGAAGCAGTCGGTCATCTTGTCAATTAGGATATGCCAACCTGTTTTGGCAATGTAACTGGGTTTTTAAAAACACTTGTGTTCTTATTTAATTTGTACATATTGTTGGTACCATTCTGGGCTTCTGCTAGTTACAACATTCGAGCTTGGTACTGTAAATAAGATGCAGTTGCCTATCTGGAGACGTGCCTCCTGAAGTGGCTTTCTGTCCATCTGTGTAAACCTGATCTGAAAGCTATGGCAGCTGCAGCAAGAGCATACACCCCCAGTATGAGTGATGGAAGCCTTTTTGTTCCTTCGTGCAAATGTGTGCTATAGAAATTGCTTTATTATGTATGGGTCAGTTGGTAACAAACTTGTCTAAAGTGAGAAGGTTGTGGGTTCAAGTTCCACCTCCAGATGAATATATAATCCAGAGTGGCACTTCAATATATTACTGAGTGAATGCTGCTCTGTTAGAAGTGTTGTACTTTTGGCAAGACATTACATTATGGTGGTACAGGTGGTTGGAAAAATCCATGGCAGCCCCATTCACTTGCATAACAGTGGCTACACTTCAAAATAATTGTATGTCAAGCACTGGAACTTAAGGTACTGGATAAACTTGTTCATGCTCTCTTGCCAGTGAGGAAAGTATTAATTTGAGAGAATTATCTAATGCATTGAGTTATGACTTGCTGCTTGCGTATGGAGAAACCGAGGAGCATCACTTTAGTTGGTGATTGCCATGTTCTTTAATCTTGTTTATGCTTCAAATGGGAGTTTAGTGCTTATGAATTCAAATGTGCCAAACCTTTTTAAAATTGGCTCTGTACTATATACCAACTGTTCTTGGCACAGTTCTTTATATAATGTAATACAATAACAAGTGTGTAAACTGGCTCCTTGTTTATAAATGCTGGCTGACACATTGTTAAATGTGCCCTGGGATTGGGTAGTGTTGATATTCCATCATTATCTCCCACACGAACTGGTGTTGTCTCTCAGGCTGACGTGTGTGAACTGCGTGACATAAATGGTTATTGTTTCTGCAGTTGAGCATCCTACATTTTTGGTCACTTTTTTGTTGCAATTTTTGTTCTAAAAATTCATCACTGTTGACTAGTGATACTATTTTGACAATCGTTATAACGTTATTGCCTTACAATATAGGACCATAACTGCTTGCAGATCTATTCAGTCATCACATTTATTATGTGACATTCCTTCTCGTGATAGAGGAGGTCTTAATTCACTAGTTGGGAGTAAGTTGGTTTCAACTTTTTGCAAATAATTGTTTTGATCCTCACACCTTTCAGTGACAACTAAGAATTATGGGATGTGTAAGTGTACATTACAATCATGGTACATTTTCTTGGTAACCTTTTTATATTCATTTACAAGATTGCAGTATTTTCACAGTTCTGTTAACAAACTTGAGTGGAACAAGAAAAAGAGGTAAAAATATTCTGTTCTGCTTTTGAAGTGCTTTGTTTTCATAACTGAACATCCATTAAATAACAGAACAAAATGCACAATGTATTCTGCTATTTAGGAAAAGCCCATGTATGCATGAAATTAATGTTCAGAATACTGTGCATTAGTTTTAACTTGATTCTGCCTTGAGTAATTTTCAAAACCATCCACAGGAAACGTTTTGGCTGAGGATACAAAATACCTCGCCCTACATAAAATGGACTGTGGAGTTGATGTTTCTATACAGAACAAAATGTTGTTTTAAGCATTCACCACTTTTTGTAAAGAGAAGAATTTCCATAAAACTGGAAACTGTTGGCCTTAAGAACATTTTAGTGAGTAGGTGCATTTTAGTTAGTGCAACACTTCAGCTAATGGTACACTAACCTCCTGGTGCCTGTTCTACCCTTTAATCAATGGTCCTTTTTATTTGTGGTCTCTTTGGTTGGGAGATACTGCAATAGATAGAATTCAGCATTGTGTTCTGTATTTCTTCGTCACTGGTGAGAGAAAGCAAAGGAATACTATTGCGTCAGAACTAATCCAGGATGCATAATGCAAGATAAATTTACTCTTATTTTAAAACCAGGATTTTATCTGCAGGGAAATGCCTGGCTTCCACCTACTGACTGGGACATTTTAAAATCCAAAGTTCAGTGTGGGAAATCATGGGGTACAGATCTCCCTGGTGTGTTTGAGCATTCCCAGGGGTAACCTTCGAGCAACACCACACTCGGGGTTGCAGGCCTTAATCTTGCCGTAAACAGCTGTTGAACTTGGTTAGAGTGATGTGTTGCCCTCCGATCACTTTAGAAGTTAGCCAAAAATAACTTTCAGCTAATGGCTTGGGGTTGCCCCCCCCCCCCCCCCCACCCAGGAGTCATCAATATTAATTTAACCTTCACTTGAAGCGGAACATACTGAATTTATCAGTATTTTTAAAATTCTAGTTAGGTGTTTCTTCCTCTCTCTGACCTGCTCAGCTGATGTCAGTTTCAGGACCAGCAGCAAGTGGCTCCATGTGGAATGTTTTTTATAAACATGACTACATTTGGAAGGAGGTGAATGAACAGGAGGTACTCTTCTGGGAGTAGGGGAGGAAGGGTAAAGGCTCCATTTTGGGGGAGAAGGGTTGAAATATTTCCAAATTTTTAACTTTTTTAAACACACTGAACATGATGCTCATCAACACCGATTTCTGGTTCCTTTTGTTATCTTTCCTCAACTTCTCATCCTTTTCATGGTTTTGCATGTGCTTCTGAATGTACATAATTTGGATTCTATTTGAATGCAAGCTTTGAAGCTACGTCACATAATACCACTTTACCATCGATATAAAATATCATTTGTAACTTGGACATTTGATGCACCTCCCTTTAGTTTGTGATCACTGAATTTTGGCACAATGGAAGCTTTTGAACCCGAACTTTGAACTGAAGTTCTAGGATTTGGCTTACGTCAGTTGCTAAAAGACACATTTCCAGTCCGTTATACTAATGACCATGCGTACTTCTATATCTTCTTGAGTCTAAGTACGTGTGGTTAGATACATATTTTAAGTAAGATTATTAAAGTATTGTTTTGTGTGTTAACTTGCTCTACATTTTGTGTACCACAGGTTCCAGAGTGAATGAAACTAGTACACTTCTCGACCTCTTAACTGAAGCTCATGCATTATACACACCTGTGGGTTTCTGAAGCTGCAAAAATTCATAAATTGCTGCTTTTTTTAAACAAAGCAGTTTTAGTAGCCTTTGACTTATTGAAGGCAGACAAGTCAAAGTCTACTGGTTAATTTAAAAAGAACAAATTCATGAAAACTTTCACCTAAAGGCTAAATAGCAGGTACTCAGTAACATTCCAATAGCCCTCCAAATTTTGAAATGGAGTTGCACTTTCCAGAACACTTAAGATACTAAAATTTGACATTCTAATTTTTTTTTTGAAGTAAAGAGCTTTGTAAACAACTTTTTTTTTCATCATGGCAAACTCTTTTTGGGGTTTTTGAATAACCTAGATGTGCCACCAATAATAAACTAGAATGTGTCAGTAATGTTGGTCAATACATTGTACCTTGGATCAAGTCAAGATGAAGCCTTTTTGGTTTCAACCTGTAACTGGCATGAGGAAAGCATCATTTCTTCAATTTTTTCCTCTGCAGTGGTGGTGACCGCGGAGGCTTCAATAATTTTGGTGGTAAGTTGAGAGTATTGGAACTGTTTCAGTGAAATTCTGTATGAAACTTGTGACATAAAGCAAGCCACCATTTCCTCGGAACATTCAGCATAAACTGCAATGAGTTCATTAAGCCTGGAAATAAAGCATGCAGTTTGTGAATGGTTTGGGATTTTCAGTTCCATCAAAAACAGAATGTCAAGATGTACTTGTTCCTGGGGTGTGGGGGAGGGGGAGAGAAATGGGGCAAAAAAGGCCTTGAGATTTAGTACTTACAATATTGTGTATCTTTTAACAGAAAAACATTCATATCGACTTGATACTACAGTCCCCACCACTTAAAATATCCACGTTTAAAATGGGCAGTCGCTTATGCTGGCCAAAAGGCTATCATCTCTTTGCTATAACACCAATTTGAAAGTTGCCAGTTGTAGCGTTTTGAATGTTGCCCTTTTTTCCAGCAGAAACAGCAGTGCTTACTCAGAGTATCCTGCATGAGGAATCCTCAATCACATAGGCTGGACTGATCAAGAAAAAAATTTTTCTTTCGACTAACTACATTTCCTAGAAAATGTAGAAAATGTTTTGGATTATGAAACTATCAATTCTTTAGCTGATGGGACTTAAATTTGTGCACATAGGCAAACCGATTCAGCATGTGCTGAGATTATTATTTACAAAGCAAGGCGGTGATGATGTTTAGCAATAGGAGCTGGCTGAGTGAGATTATCCAAGCAAGCATTTGCTCCTGGTGTTATCATTGTCATCAAGATCCAGGTCGGTGATTGGAGCGTGGGCAGATACAGCAGGAGTGGCGAGAGACTAGAGGGACGTGATCGGGTCCCAGGGGCAGCATGGGCCAGCTCACACTGCGATACGTGTGCGCACTAGGTCTGTGCAGCAGAGCTGATCTCCAGTTGTCTTGGGGTAATCCTTGCCACTGGACCAAGACCTAGCTCTGTCAAGCCCGTGTGGTGGCTGGTGTGCAACGGCCACCCCACGTTTTTAAAAAAAAAAAAAATGCACGCACCGGCATCTTCCACCCTTCAGGATGTAGTTCAGGTCCTTCATTGAAACACCTGTGAACTCGTCCTTTTTTTTGGCATGTAAGCAAGTCATCCTCGTTTCGAGGGACCACCTATGATGATATCATTGTTCAATCTAGCTTGCTTAACTGGCTGCCTATAATTCCTATAGAAACAATGACACATACACTCCGCCCAGACCAACATATCAAGACAGGAACTGGAAAATGTTTTCAATCCATTGTGTAAAGAAAAGGCTCTGGACATAAATTATGCACCTAAAATAATGTATTAACTGCACCCATTTGTAAATGATGCAAGTGCAGTGAAGGTTTTGTGTATTGACGCTCACCTGCCATAAAGTCTGTCTAACGTGTCAGAACAATTGGGTGTTGTTTAGGCACTAAACATCTGTTTCAGAAGCTTCTGTGTGTTATGCCAGCCATCACATATAGTGGGTGAATTATGTTCGCACGAGGGCGCCTGCTATAAGTGGTGGGGACTGTATTGGGATGCAATCAGCGTGATGGTTTGGACACCACCTTGAGGAAATGAAGCAGTACACGTACTTGATGTGAATATCAGTATGCAGGTCAATTATGGGCTTAAAAACACAGGCAAAATGATTTCAATGGCATGTGGATAATGTTTCACCTAAAGTGGAAGCTTTGTTACAGTTGCGTTTCTGAATGAATGTTCCTACTTAAACATTGTGCAACTTTGTCTTGCTTTTCATTCAAATTACTTTTTAAAGTGATTAGAACTCTTGTCCTTTTTTCATCTACACCAGGTTCAAGAGACAGTGGACAAGATTCTGCTTCTGGTAGGCAAACTTCAATATTCTACAGACTTCGTGATGTCTCTGGCATTACTAGATGTGAAAGATGCCACAAAGTGCTACTTACAAGTTGTCTGCTGGAAATTTGCAAACTTTTAATGTCCCTGAACCACTTGATGTTTAATTTATCACTGAGTCTAATTAAAACTGAGCTTGGTCACACTTTGAATGAAATGCCTTGCTGACTGCAAGCACAAATCTGATAACCTGTAAATTAGGGACTTAGCAGGTATTTTAGTACTGTTCTCTTGTTTCTCATTCTCCTGGAGTGAATCAATATTCCTGGACTCTTGGCTTTTTTACTAAACAACAGTATTGCTTTTCCTTCCAGGAACCTAGTTCTTTTTTATTTAAAAAAAAACAAATTAGCCGTTTTTGCACTATTTTTGCTATTATCCATGTCCTGAGGGCACCATAGCTTTCTCCACTTGCATGATTCATTTTGTTGTGACTGGTCCTATGTAATCCTGGTGTTCTGAGTGTCCTTAATCAGTCGAATTCAGTTGCAGCCAGACTTCGCTTCAGCTACTGATTTGAGTGCTCCAAAAGGAAACCAAGTCCTTGCAGTTTCTGAATTTTAACTTGCCTTTCTGATATTCTGGAGCTTTATATCACGATAATTAGACTAGTATCTACAAGGAAGAATAGCAAGACTATAAAACATGTCTTTTTATCCACAGCTTCTGATGATAACTCTGATAACAACACCATTTTTGTCCAGGGTCTGGGAGATGATGTGACAAATGAACAAGTCGCTGAGTTCTTTAAACAAATTGGTGTGATTAAGGTTTGTGCAGACTGTCTACTTTTGCATACTTTTTTTTCTGGGGAACGATATGAATTACTGATCTCTCCTTACTGTGCTTTATTTCATAGATTAATAAGAAAACTGGAAATGCCATGATCAACCTCTATACTGATAAAGTTACAGGCAAACTGAAAGGTGAAGCAACAGTGTCATTTGATGACCCACCATCAGCAAAAGCAGCAATTAATTGGTTTGATGGTAAGATCCTTTTTTATATTGAATGTGTATTCCAACGCGCTCTACAACACGCAGGCCTCTTTCTATGGTCTGCACATTTAAGTCTAATGGTAGCAAATTTAAAGAGACACTTGAACTCTGAGAACCCTATTACTTTTGAAGTGTTTAGTTATGTTGGGCAATTACAGCAGCCAATTGTGCAGATTTGTCCCACAAAGTAAATGACAATTATAACATTTTTGCACTCCCTCCATAACAGAAGAGTTAGGAGCAGGAGTAGGCCATTCAGCCCTTTGAGCCTGCTCCGCCATTCAATGAGATCATGGTTGATCTTCTACCTCAACACTTTCTTGCACTATCCCCATATCCCTTGATTCCCTTAATATCCAAAAGTCTATCAATCTCTGTATTGAATATACTCAAAGACTGAGCCTCCACAGCCCTCGGGTAGAGAATTCCAAAGATTCACCACCCTCTCTCAAGAAGTTTCTCTTCATCTCAGTCCTAAATGACCGATCCCTTATTCGGAGTCTGTGACCCCTGGTTCTAGATTCTTTAATCAGAGGAAACATCCTCCCTGCATCTCCCCTGTTGAGCCCTGTAAGAATTTTACATAGTGCAGATAATTGTCAGCCTAAATTGTGCTCAAGTCCTGCATAAGGATTTGAACCCACAAAACCTTAAGATGTGAATGCTACTAACTGAGCCAAGCTAACTTTTAAGTACCTGATGACCGGACTGAAGTAGCTGAGCTAAATCAGGCAGATGCACAACAGAAAAAGACCTTGTCTAGCCTGCAGCCATCCACCAGCACCAGGAGAGTGTGATGTACTCTGCTTCCCAGATTATGGGATCAGGAACAACAAGAGTCAGTAATAGAATGGGAAATAGGGAAATATTGTGCAAATTGGCAGTATGCATTAAAAACTTAATACAGTATTAAAGGGCAACTTTACTTGCTGCTTCCAGTGCAGTGAAGTCACGGAGATGTCTTTTTCTTTCATCTCCCCCCGCCCCTATATATCGCCAGTAATCTTCCACTTCCACTGCCCAAAGGGTGTCATAGTGACTAGTTTACAAAATATTGACAGTGGTTGCAGATGTAAGATTTTTAATGTGAATATATCATCCCTCTACATGTGATTGTTCGATGTAGGCTGACACATTGGGCAGAACTGGAGAAAAATGTAACCAGGACAAGTCACTTAGCTTTATGTAGATTTTGCTTATCAACATTGAGTTCAATAGCTCTGCTTAAGTGACTAATAATGTAACTTTTTTTTTAGGAAAGCCATTCCAAGGGAACATCATAAAAGTTTCCTTTGCAACAAGGCGATCGGAGTTTGTACGAGGTGGCAGAGGTGGTCGTGGAGGTATGTTTCTACTTGGCAAAACCTGGTATTTTTTAAAATTGGTAACATGCTAAATCGGCAGTGAAGTTTGACTTGTGTGGAACTTTGTTTTGTAGGTGGTAATATGGGCAGAGGACATGGTGGCCGTGGTTTTCAAGGTGGAGGTCCAAGAGGTGACGACTGGGCTTGCCCGAATCCGTAAGTAATTAAACTGGGAGTTTCAATATTTGCCATATAAAATTGGTGGCTTGATGTATCGTATCTTATTAAAGCAAATGATTTAACATTTTAAAAATTTCACAAAGACTGAATCAAGAGAGTGCTTTGAAATCAGCCCAACTGTTTGGGTAAATGAGTTTTGTTGTTTTCTAGGACATGTAGTAATGTCAACTTTGCTTGGAGAAATGAATGCAACCAGTGCAAAACGCCCAGAGCCGACGGTGGTGGAGGTGGTGGTATGTATAGATCTGTTAAAAGCAAATTGTGATGAACTACCTTGACCGAGTTTTTTGATGAGGTAACAGGATTGATGAGGGCAGTGCGGTTGACATGGACTTCCAAAAGGAGTTTGATAAAGTGCCACACAATAGGCTTGCCAGCCTAGTTGAAGCCCATGGAATAAAAGGGGCAGTGGCAGCATGGGTACAAAATTGGCTGAGTGATTGGCAACAGAGTGTTGGAGGTTGTTTTTTGGACGCCTGATTCCCATAATCGGAGAGGAAGGTATACAGTGGTGGTCCCCAGGAGTCGGTACTAGGACCACTGCTTTTCTTGATTTATATTAATGACTTGGATGTGGGTGTACAGGGCACACTTCCAAATTTGCAGATAACACAAAACATAGAAGTATAGTTAACAGAGGATAGTGATAGACTTCAAGGAGACAGACAAGCTGGTGAAATGGGCAGACACTTGGCAGGTAAAATTTAATGCAGAAAAGTGATATGAGGGGCAACATAAACTGAAGAATGCAATCCTAAAGGGGGTGGCTGAGAAAGCGGTTAAAGCATTTGGGATTCTGGGCTTCATAAATAGAGACATAGAGTACAAAAGCAAGGAAGTTATGATGAACCTTTAAAACGCTGGTTCGGCCTCAACTGGAGTATTTTGTACAATTCTGGGCACTGCACTTTAGGAAGGATGTGAAGGCTTCAGAGAAGGTGCAGAAAAGATTTACGAGATTTATTCCAGGGATGTAGGACTTCAGTTACCTGGATAGACTAGAGAAGCTGGGGCTGTTCACCTTGGAGCAGAGAAAATTGAGAGGAGATTTGAAAGAGATATTCAAAATCATGAGGGGTCTGGACAGAGTAGATAGAGAAACTGTTCCCATTGACGGAAGGGTCGAGAACCAGATTTGATGTAATTAGCAAAAGAACCAAAGCTGACATGAGGAAAAACCTTTTTTATGCAGTGAGTGGTTAGGATCTGGAATGCACTGTCTGAAAGGGTGGTGGCGTCTGATGCAATCGAGGCTTTCAAAAGGGAAGTGGATAAGTATCTGAAGAGGGAAAAAAAGCAGGGCAACTTAAACGGCAGGGAAGTGGGACGAGCTGAAGTGCTCTTGAAGGGAGCAGCATGGGCTCAATGGACCGATTGTTCTCCTCTGCTGTAACATCTATGATTCTATGCACAGGTTGAACCTCCCTTACCCAGCACCCTCGGATTTTACCGGATATGGGGAGGTCACGTTAAATTGGATGGTACATGTACTGAGCAAGGGGATATTAGGGCTGGCTGGCTTTGGGCTGGGAATGCGGCAGAGAGATCGCTGGGGGGGGTGAGTGGATCACGGGGTCAGGCCAGCGATTGCGGGAGTAAGCAGCAAGGAAGGACTTCAATTTGTTCATGTCAGAGCGGCTGGGAATGGTGCCGGACGAGGGAGGTTCAACATGTTAGATTTTTTTTCTCTCCTCCCCTTTCTCTCTCTCTCTCATTTCTGTCCACGCCAACCTATCTTGGGTGTTATTTTGGAAGCTGCTGTTCTAGCTTTTAGTGCTGAATTTTTAGTATAGAATTACTACAGTCCAAAATGCCATGGTCCCAGCTTTTGGCACCTGGAATGCCTAAATTTAAATATCAAGGCTTATAATTTATTTGATTCCAGGTGCCTCCCCTTGATTTGAAACCTAGGTGTTTGACGAAGCTTGTTCCTCTTTTTCCCCCACCCCCTCCCAGGTTGTGTGTTTTTTAAAAAATGGGTTCTTCCTTTTTTCTTAGAGCATCATGGAAGGGGTGGATTCAGAGGCCGTGGAGGATTCCGTGGAGGCAGAGGTGGTGATCGTGGTTATGGTGGCTCTGGAAAAATGGGCGGAGGAAGGTAGGCACTAAAATACAACTGGTTTGGTTTTTTTTCTCCCCCCCCACCCCCCCAGTAGTTACAGTCGTGCATTGTTTCTGAACGATATCAACAAACTTTGTCCTGAAGCAACTATTTTTACAAAATCATACCTTCACCAAAATATTATGCTAATAACCTAAATTTTGGCATAGAAGGGAGCTATACTCTTGTCAAGTGCAGGGATGTGCAAACCATATTAAAGCCCTTATTTCTTGCTCGGTGATTTGCCTTATTTTAATTTCATAAGCTTGAGAAGGTTCTTGCCTCGTTGGATAATTACGAAACCAGGTCTGTTTATATCAATATCTTGAGTTATATGCAAATGAAGATTGATTTTTGGGGCTCCATGTCGCACAAGCACATGACGAAGATAAAAAGCTTGCACTTCACCTGGTGTGTTAGCATCACTGGTCAGATATTTGACAGAATTTGCTAATACACGGATGTTGAGGTCTAATTGTGTTTTCGTGTGGGGAATTGTTGATCTGTTTTGTTTTTAATTTCAGAAGTGATTACAGATCCGATCGACGTGATAGGCCTTACTGAAAGCATGCTGGGAACAAGATTTTTTCATTTTTGCTTTAGTGGTGCTTTAACATTGATGCAATGTAATGTACTTTTTCACAGTATGTATTTGAAGACAAAGATTAAAATGAATTTTTAATAAATTGCCTGTACAGTGACTTGTCTTTGACTACTCTAGTTAGGTTAGTAACCTCAGCATAGCTGGTTGTTTCATGTGAACAGTACACTTGTATGCAACTGTGGTTCATTACCGTGTCTTTTTGGGTGGTATATTTCCCTTTTCTGTGTAGAGGGATTCATAAACTGTATAAAAAAATGTGACTGCAATACTTTCAGTTGAAGTTTAGTCTTAAGTTTTAATAATGGATACTAAACATGTTGCTTTTTTCTCTTAATCTGAAATCTGCAATAAAAATGTGTGTATCCAATGGTTTGGCTTGTAATATCCTGTAGCGATAAGTCTGTTGGCTAATGACAACTTCTGAATTTGTTAGTTCCATTGACCCTCCATTATAAGTATCCTCAGAGGCTTTAGAAATCTTTAAATTAAGACCTTAGTGGAGCCTAGCTTTTCATTTTCTCCCATAGTGTATGTTCTAATTGAAGAATGCAGTTCCTTACTTTCATTTCATTTTGATGTGTTTTACCATTTTGACTGTTGCAGGGGGAATAAGAGAACTGTTTCCATCATTGGGTATAGCACTATCACAGACTGATAACTAGATCAATGAGTGCTGAAATCCAATGCTTTGCTGTATTTGGGGATAAAATACACTTGTCTAATTTCTTTCTTCCTCGCCTCCCCCTTCTCCTTTGGTATTCTTTGGCTTCTCTTTAAAATGTTATTAAACTGGCCCCTTCTGAATATAAAAGCTACTCTGACTGATGTTTGGGCCCAGCTGCATATTTTGTTGTGTTGCATGGTTCATTACATGCTGCTTAGTTGGCAGTAGAATTGCCAATTGTTGCTACCTTGGTTGAGTTGATATTGCAAATGAGTAATGTTTACTGCTTGTGTAGCAAGTCCCGGGAGTAGTGTGGATACTGTGTGGAAAGGAAGAGCAGTGAGTTGATTGCTCTTGGATTTCCCATCATTGGTAGTAGATCATATGTTTACCCTCTTAGTCAGAGAATGGCAAGTTGTGCAGCCATTGGCTTATTAATACACTACATTCTTGAATTATAGCTAGCCTTTGTCTTTTTAGCCACTTAGAATGTAGTTTTTAATCTATTGTTTGCAAGTACCTTGAGATTTGGAAAAACTAAATTGGTGTATTAACTAATGAAGTGTTGAGAAATATTGTAGAAAAAAGCATTAGAAGTAGGAGCAGGAGTAGGCCATTTGACCCTTCGAGCCCATTCAGTAAGATCATGGCTGATCTTCTACCTCAATTCCACTTTCCTGCACTATCCCCATATCCCTGGATTCTCAATATCCAAAAATCTATCGATCTCTGCCTTAAATATACTCAACTGAGCCGCCTCAGCCCACGGGGGTAGAGAATTCCAAAGATTCAACACCCTCTGAGTGAGTGAAGAAGTTTCTCCTCAGTCCTAAATGGCCAACCCTTTTATTCTGAGACTGTGACCCCTGGTTCTAGACTCCCCAGCCAGAGGAAACATCCTCCCGGCATCTACCCTGTCAAAAGCCCTGTAAGAATTTTGTATGTTTCAATGAGATCACCTCATTCTACTAAGAGATGATCTCATTGCTGCTTCCCATTCCTTTCAATGAAGGACATTGGTGTACACTTTTGTGACTGGCAGCTTTTATGGTCATTTTCACTAGTCACCTGAGTTACTAGTCCAGTTACATCAATGCTAGACTACTGAATCCATCAGCAAACTGAAGGCAGGATTTTCTGTTTTGTACAGTACAGGTATTACTTCAATAGTTTTTCACACTAACCATCTCACCAGAAAAAGGGTCTTCATAGTCCTCCAGGCAAATCTGATTTGGTGAGTACTATATTGGATTGCCTAGAGTAAGGGTGCCATAATCTTGCTCTCGTACAGCTAGCAGAAATACCTACATATTTCTAATCTGCTCTTCTTTCCTCCGTACAATTGTAGCCCAGGTATCTGGGGGACGGGTCTGCTTTCATGAGTCTGCCAGGTTCAGATTACTGTGAAGAGAAGTTGCAACTTGTCCTGTGAGCCAAAACTGGCCTTGTGCAAAGAATGTTCTGGCTGCATCGGGCTCTTGGCTAGGCAAATTGCGAGTCAGGTTTATACACTTGGTCATGACTCACTTAGCTACTCAATTGAAATTTGAGACTGTTCAAGCAAATGTCAGGAGCTTCAACAGTAAATCATGACGTCTGGGAGGATCATTATTGAATCGGTGGCTCCTGTTACTGTCCTATCTTGCACAGGTGTGGATTTTGGGCATTTGCCAAAAAAGACTTCGTTTGTAGCTTGGCCTATTTTCTAACCCAGTCAAGATGCTAAAAGGTTCAGGAAGTACCCATGGATCATAATGATGGCATCCTTCAAAAAGGAGCTGTACAATATGTACTTTATTGGTTCAAGGACACATTATTTTTGGAAATGAACTGGCCATGCCAGATGGCAAAGCTTGTCATTTCCTTTTTCACCACCCGGTGACGAGTGAAATCCCCACTTAAATTGAATCAGAATTATTCCATCCTGTATAGGTAGCCTGGACCTATTCTCTGTTAGGGTGTCAGAGAAGAAAGGCCTGACTCGGAAACTCCCACTTTAGTACACCTACCATCAGAGCTTTTGTTTGCTCGTTAGCTTTGTCTATTAATCAGCAGGGATAGCCTCTATGAAGGCTCAATGCTAAGTGGAAATATATGCCAATTGGGCATGTGGCTATTATTTTGACATAGACTGGACTTGTATTTCTTGAACTCCAATGCATCCACATAAAGTTACTCTTAATGTTTCATGATGTGTCTGGAAGATCATTTGCCTTTGTTCTTGGAGTAGACCCTCTGAAATAAGCGGGCCTTTGGAATCTAATATAACATAAGAAATAGGAGCAGGAGTAGGCCATAGAGCCCCTTGAACCTGCTCCACCATTTAATACGATCATGGACTCTGGTCCACTTCCCTACCCACTCCCCATACCCCTTATTCCCTTGCTGGTTAAGAAACTGGCTATCAATGTATTCAATGTCCCAGCTTCCACAGCTCTGAGGCAGCAAATTCCACAGGTTTGCAACCCTCTGAGAAGAAATTCCTCTTCATCTCCAGTTTTAAATGGGTGACCCCTTATTCTAAGATCATGTGCACTAGTTCTAGTCTCCCCCCATCAGTGGAAACATCCTCCCTGCATCCACCTTGTCAAGCCCCCTCATAATCTTATACATTTCGATAAGATCGTGCCTCATTCTTCTGAATTCCAATGATTAAAGGCCCAACCTACTCGACCTTTCCTAATAAGTCAACGCCCTCATCTCCGGAATCTACCTAGTGAATCTTTTCTGAACTGCCTCCAAAGCAAAGTTTATCCTTTTGTAAATATGGAAACCAAAACTGTACACAGTATCCCAGGTGTGGCCTCACCAATACCCTGTATAGCTAGCAAGACTTCCCTGCTTTTATATTTCATCCACTTTGCAATAAAGGCCAAGATTCCATTGGCCTTCCTGATCACTTGCTGCATCTGCATACTAACCTTTTGTGTTTCATGCACCAGATCCTGCTGTACTGCAGCATTTTGCAATTTTTCTCCATTTAAATAATAACTTGCTCTTTGATTTTATTCTGCCAAAGTGCATAACCTCTCACTTTCTAACATTATACTCCATCTGCTAAACTTTTGCCAGGTTTTTTATGGTTTTTTTGCCTTCCATCTTTGTCGTCAGCAAACTTGGCTATGATACACTCGGTCCCTTCTTTCAAGTCATTAATATAGAGTGTAAATAGTTGGGGTCCCAGCACTGATCCTTGCGGCACCCCACTAGTTACTGATTGCCAACCCAAGAATGAACCATTTATCCCGACTCTCTTTTCTGTTAGTTAGCCAATCTATCCATGCTAATATATTACACCCAACCCCGTGAACTTTTATCTTGTGCCGTAACCTTTTATGTGGCACCTTGTCAAATGCCTTTCTGGAAGTCCAAATACGCCAGATCCACTGGTTCCTTTATCCACCCTGTTCGTTACATCCTCATAGAACTCCAACAAGTTTGTCAAACATGATTTCCCCTTCATAAATCCATGCTGACTCTGACTGAATTATGTTTTTCCAAATGTCCTGCTACTGCTTTAATAATGAACTCCAACATTTTCCCAACCACAGATGTTAGACTAACTGGTCTATAGTTTCCTGCTTTTTGTCTGCCTCCTTTTTTAAATAGGGGTATAACATTCTGCTGGGACCTCCCCAGAATCCAGGGAATTTTGGTAAATTACAACCAATTACATCCACTATCCCTGCTGCTACTTCTCTTGACCCTAGGATGCAAGCCATCAGGTCCAGGGGATTTATCTGCCTTTAGTCCCATTATCTTACTGAGTACCACCTCCATTGTGATAAGTTCCTCCCTTCCCCCATAGCCCCTAGACTATCCACTCGGAATATTGTTAATGTCCTCTACCGTAAAGGCTGATACAAAATATTTGTTCAGAGTTTCTGCCATCACCAATTCCCGGTCTCGTCCTGAGGGACCAACATTTACTTTAGCCACTCGTTTCCTTTTTATATACCTGTAGAAACTCTTGCTATCTGTCGTTTTTATATTTCGTGCTAGTTTACTTTCATAGTCTATTTTCCCTTTAATTTTTTTTAGTAATTATTTGCTGGCTTTTAAAAACTTTCCAATCTTCTGTCCCACTTTGTATGCCATTGTTTTTAATTGGATACCGACCTTTATTTCTTTTAGTTAGCCACCTGTTTTATGATCCCCACCCCTTGCACTTTTTAAAGAGTTGGTGTTTTTTTTTAAATTGGCTACTTTTCTAGAGGCTTTTTCTGAGTAGTTGTGGGGGTGGGAGAGCTGTTTTAAACTTGTGAACACTTTCAGAAAGGCTGAGGCAGTAGGTAGTTAAGTACTAGTTTTCTTTCCCCATAAACTAGAAATGGGCAGTATGTTGGCCTGTCCCTGCAGTTGCAAAATCAGTCAAGTGTAGTTCAGTATTCCACCACATTTTACAAGTGCAGGGACTTGTCATTGATATTCGCACTAATCACTCACCTAAAGATACTAGTATTTTAGCCTGAGCCTGACTTGCCAAGATCAGATTACAGGGTAGTGTAACCCAGGGGTGTAACATTTTTATTTTGCATTCCCTGCACTTTCAGCTCATTTAA
Organism: Pristiophorus japonicus; assembly: GCF_044704955.1. Lineage (NCBI taxonomy): Eukaryota > Metazoa > Chordata > Chondrichthyes > Pristiophoridae > Pristiophorus > Pristiophorus japonicus. The sequence continues at coordinate 54,873,187 of NC_091992.1, forward strand.
AGGGGCTTATCTTTCAGTTTCTAGTTCTGATCTAAGTATACTTGCCATGTTAACCCTATCTCTTCTCTTCACACATGCTCTGTATTATCAGCATTGCTTCTTGAGCACCCCTGCCCAAATCTGCTGATTCTATTCCCAATTGAGATCTCATTCGTTGTTGTGGATGATTAATTCCTGCTGCGGGCATTGTTTCATAACATTAATCTGCACATACAAATTACTATTTGTTGAGCTAGTTTTGCAAACTTCGAAATGCCCCCAAGCCCTGCCCTACCCAAGTTGTGAGCTGATGCAAAGTAGTGACATATTTTACAAAGCCCACAACCTCTTTATTTTGAATGATGCCAGTCCCTCTGCCCCCCCCCCCCCCCCCCACCCAATTTGGGTTTAAAACTGATATTGGCACTCCAGCTCTGGATCTCTTTTTTTAAATTACATTAAGTGTAAATAGGAAGGGGTTAACTACTAGAGACCAAAAGCTTCCATCTCTTCCTCTCTGGTTTACTTTAGATTTAGCAATGGGAGGTTTCATCAGGGTGGTATAATAGATCTTTGCATTTAACCTGAATAACTTTATGCTTTCCATAGGCAACTGGATAGTCCTGATTGACAGTTATCTGTATAAATCATGGGGAAATGACTGAGCCACCGTGAATGGGAGTGAAATTAAGGGGTATGGCATATAAATAGAGCCTTAGACTGAGCCCATTGAAGAATAGCCCCCTTTTTTTACTTGTGTAACGTGTGGTATCTTTTCTACCCTGCAGGCATTTCAGGGCTGAGCAAACACTTATTTTACACAATCTCAAGCCAGGTATGGTGCTGATTAAATGAATAACCAGTTGCCTTCACCCAGCCCACCGTTTAACCTTCACTGCAACCGAGAGAGAGAGAGCAACCAGTGTGACGTTTCTTCCTAACTCACCCATCCGCCAAAAATTAAATCTGACTTCTCTGCAAACTTCCAGCTTCACACCTTGCGGTCAGTAATTCCATACTATTCCATTGGATGCTGACAGCAGTTCCATACAATGCACTAGCGTGCATTTCATTTCAAGGTACAATTTAGTACAATCCGTAAATCACATTACATGTAGTACTGTGCAACCTCCGATACTACTGAGCCAAAAGGCTCACTGCATTCAGCTTTTGTTTGATCTGGTAAATATTGGGTTGACATCCAACAGGACTACTCGTCTTCACTAATAGCAGCAAATCAAATGTCTATCTAAGTCACATATCCAAACCAAAGCTTGATTCGGAGCTCCACAGTTGCATGAAAGGGATGCTTTAATCTTCCATCTATGGTTCAAGGTGGCAGTATCTATCCTTAATTGGTTCTGAGGCGATTGATGGTTCTCCATTGTTTGTGAGGAAGGTTTGATCCTCCAGGTTGTATTGTGGGGTACTGGTGTCTGTATGGAGTGACCACAGCCTCTTGAGTCAGAAGGGTTGGGTTGAATTTGGGCCCAATCCAGACCAGCCCAGCATTCAGCCTTGGCTTTCAATGCTGGGTGGATAGGTGCAGCTGGCCTCCTCAGTGTGTGGGGTAGGTGGGACTCTTTGGCCTTGGATGCAGCCCACTTAGAAATGGGTACTTGAGCTTTTAAGCCCTAGAGGATGGTAACAGAACGAACTCAATTGCTGCGAGATCTGAATTTGAACTTTTGAGGGCAGAACACAACGAACAGATTGTGTTGTCAACTCCTGCTCTTTAGAATCCACAAGCTCCTTTTACTTAGGATGTAAGGCATCTGGGAGTCCCTGGCCCAAGACCATCGTAAGTGGAGGAAGTGCATCTAAGAGGCCACTGAGCACCTCGAGTCTCATTGCCGAGAGCATGCAGAAATCAAGTGCAGGCAGCGGAAAGAGCATGCGGCAAACCAGTCCCACCCACTCCTTCCCTCAATGACTATCTAGCCCACCTGTGACAGTCTGTGACTCTTATATTGGACTGTTCAGCCACCAAAGAACTCGCTTCAGGAGTGGAAGCAAGTCTTCCTCGATTCGGAGTGACTGCCAATGATGATCCCTGACCAATCCTTTATCAAAATAACTTTGTCTTACTGTTGTAAGTTTCTTGTGAACTATCAGCATTTAATTACACTTTCCTTTACACTGTAACGTTAAATATAGCCATGAAAAATATGCTAATGTTAAAGTTGTCTATTTAACCAAGTCTTGCTCTGTTTGCAGCATTTTCTCGTTTTTAATGGGCAGCATATGTGGAGAAAACAGACAAGATCATGTTTGAGCTTGTCAAGAGCTGTGGAAGCTGGGACATTGAATAAATTTAAGACAGAAATAGACAGTTTTTTTAAACGATAAGGGGATACGGTGTTATGGGGAGCGGGCGGGGAAGTGGCGCTGAGTCCATGATCAGAGCAGCCATGATCTTATTGAATGGCGGAGCAGGCTAGAGGGGCCGGATGGCCTATTCCTGTTCCTCTTTCTTGTGTTCTTATGTTTCTTGTATCACATTTTATCAGAACTGAAAGGTGAACAGCTTTTAAATAGGGCCAGCGAAATGGGAAGGTAAGCAAACACGCTAGAGGAAGGATGGGTAGAATTACCCGCGAGGTGTTTAAAATACACTAAACAAAATATTGCACATATAGCCCGCTGGATAGTGGGAATTCTGTCAGCAGTTCTGCACTTAGTGCATTGGTAGTGTGGGCTGCAGGAAACTAATAACGGTGCTCTGACTGCCTGTGTTTACTTTGCAAAATCCGCCTCCCTTCATCTAATGAATCATAGAGCCACATTTTCAGGCGATGACTTCCTGCGAACCGAATGACAGCAGTGAAGGTGCCTCTCTTCCAATTGTATCCCAACACAAATTTTTCAAACACCAGAATCAGCTTATGTGACACAACTGCCCTTGGCCGCAGTTATATCATCGCTGTTGCATTGCTACAAAGTTGTCAGATGAACTCCAGAATCAGATCAAAATGAGACTCCATGGCGCACTCTACAGTACAACCAGTGAAACTGCAGAGAGCCAGCATCCTGTAGTTCAGGTATATAGCATAGGATAAATGTGCTGCACGATGATATCAGGATGAAATAACATTAGCACTGCAAGTTAAAGTTGTTTGTTAAACAATAACAACTTGCATTTATGTAACGCAGTAAAACGTCCCAAGGTGCTTCACAGGAGGTTAAGACAAAGATTAACTCCAGCCGAATAAGGAGATAATAGGACAAGGAGCGTCTTAAAGGAAGATGAAGAGGTTTAAGAGAGGGGATGTCAGAGTTTGGGCCCTGGTTGAAGGCACGGCCGCCAATGATGGGGCGCAGGAACTCGGGATGTACAGAGGTCAAAATTGGAGGAGCGCCAAGATCTCCGAGGGTTGTAGAGTTGGAGGAAACACAAGTTTCTTCCTTCAGTTTTGGCTCCGAATTGATGATTTAGTCCGATGTGTGTATGAATGGGCTTGTGTCAGTATCCCACCTACCAGAGACTGGGAACTGGAATCACGAATTACAGCAAAAATCTGTGAGCAGCAGTATGACTGTCTAACCACAAACCCAGAAGTGCACCAGCCTCAGATCGCAATGCGCGGTATAACTGCGATCTGAATGAGTTGCATCCTGTTGTCATGGTACACACACATACACACAACACTGAAGTATTGCCCTTTTAAATACAGACTGGGCGGTTACCGTTAGTCGGCGGGCTGATGGGTGGCGCTAATAACTGCTGCTGGTTCATATTCTTTCTGATTACAGTCTCCCCGCAGCCAAAACACACACCCCTGGCGTTCAGAGTGCTTAAAAAGTCAGCCCCCTAGTTACTCAAGGGAGAAATAGTATTCTAGGTGAGGGTGGATGATAAAAGGTGCTCTCAAGACTGTTCTCACAGAGATGCCTGTCGGACAGCTGAAGCGTTTAGAAATAAATCGACTCCTTTGAACAGCCTTGTGTTTTTTGGGGAGGTTGGGGCGCAGGATGAGTTTGAAAGGTTCGCTCCAGCGTTTCCTAACGTTGGAAATACTTGGTGTGGGTTTTCTCTTGTTGAGCGGTACCCCATGTGTACCCGTGGATCAGACACCCGAGAGGGCTGCAGACAGCAAAGTTCTCCCACCTGAAGCACCAGTGGTATGTACCCTTTTATTGAGCTGGATTCTCGTGTGTGTTTCTTTAAAAACAGCTTCCAGTTCCTGTCATCAGCTGGGAGACCCTCCCGGTTTCGATTGACTGATTATTGATGTTTGAACACAGTCAATCGGTTATCTTCTTGTAAATATATATGTATATATATTTGAAAAGCTTTTTAAAGATTTACCGCGGTTGCCCTGGCCCGACAGCCCAGAAACGATCTTTTATGTACAAATTTGGGATTCTGTCTCTCTGTAGGCGCTACTTGTCCGCGGTGTCCTAGCGCTGGACCAGTTCGATTTAAAAAAAAAGGCACCACCCCTCCCGGGAGTATAAACCTTCGTCTGTGGAGCTGCAGATAACGCTCGCCCTTTGCTAGTCGGGGCTGACCATTTCTGGCTGTACTTTTCCTGTTTATCTGAATACAATGGTTACTTTTGGTGAAATACCCTGGTCCCTTTATACTGAGGACTGAGTTCCAGTGGAAATCAGTCCTGCCAAGGCAAGTATTGCTGCCATCGTCTGGCGCTCTGGATAGTCATAACTGGCACTTTTGAGTCCCAAACTGGGCGAATTATTTATCCTTTCACAGGCAGTGATACTAACCGGCTTTATTGAGTTTCAACTTGTGATCCCAATCTATCCCGATACGCTTCAAAAATCGCATCCTTTTCAGTAAGTCTTTCATCGATGGTTTTGTGGAATGATTCCGTTTGGTAAACATTTCACACAGACCTTGCTGGTATATTGGACCCAGAGAAATAATCAGAAGGGGGCCAAGTAACAGCAGAGTACAAAAGGCTCTTTTTTAAAAAAAAAACTTCACAATGACCTGTAAAATGATAGAATCCTACAGCACAGAAGGAGACCATTCGGCCCATCGTGCCTGTGCCGGCTCTCCGAAAGAGCCATCCGATTAGTCCCACTCCCCTCGCTCTTTCACCATTGCCCTGCAAGTATTTTTTCCCAATTTCAGTGCTTAGCATCATGCAATGCTGTGACATTTTGGAAAGTTTAAAATGCAGAGCTTAGTTAGTAAACTTCCATTGTCTGCACAGAGGTAGCTGATCTGCACAGTGCCCACAGGGGGCGCTACACCTGGCCTGGGCTCGGGTGGGGAAATTCTTCCAGGACGTCACTCCTTTTTATTTATTCATTCCTGGGATGTGGGTGTCGCTGGGAAGGACGGCATTTATTGCCCATCCCTAATTGCCCTTGAGAAAGTGGTGGTGAGCCGCCGGCTTGAACTGCTGCAGTCCGTGTGGTGAAGGTGTTCCCACAGTGCTGTTTGGGCGGGAGTTCCAGGATTGTGACCCAGCGATGATGAAGGAACGGCCGATATATTTCCTAATCATCCAATGGGCTCGATTTTGACTTTAGGCCGCCCCACCCCTCCAGCACCGCCATTTTGAGTCCCCAGAACCCATTTCAATTTGGCAGGCTAGATGAGAAGAGCCAATCAGGCATCCTGGTGCAACTCACGTATTGAGGCCTCGGGGTCGGGTCGGGCCGGGCCAAGCGCCAGCATGGAAAGTTATTGGCGGGGGTGGGAGGTGCGGAAAGGGAAGGTTCCTGAGGCAACTGGGGCCCAGATTTATTCTGTGGGCCCTGGAGGAGTTCCTGCCACTCTGAAGCTCACCAAAATAATTTGACACTTACCTTTGACGGGCTGCTTCGCTTCTATCGCCCAAGGGACTGGCTGGAGTGGGCACGGCGCAGGCTCTGACCAGTTCCAACCTCAATTGGCAATCGGGATCCTATTTAGGACACAGCACACAATTTCCATATTAAAAGGGCCCATCGCCTGGAACAGGCAATGCTTTGGGCACACAGTGGCAGGCCCCTTTCAAAATGGGCGTCGGCCATATCGCTGGTGGTTAAGACCCCAATGCCATTTTGAGGCCATTACTATCCTGCTAACATTCGGAGAAGAGGGGGAATATCTCCCTCAGTGACTTTTGCCTGTCTGGGACTGACCTTGGCTTTGATGCCCCCCTCCCCTAAGGGTTCACCGTCTAGGCTCCACATGATGAGGGGCTATTTGTGTGAGGCACCATAGAGTGCCCACCAGCTGAGGAACTGGAGCCCAGCATGAGATGTGAGGTGGGGGGCGAGAGGGAAGAGATTTTTGTCTGTATTGCCCGGACTTAAAGCATCGCGTTGGCAGAATGGAAAAATCAGGCAGGGAGGATCAGCCATGATCTTATTGAATGGCGGAGCAAGCTCGAGGGGCCAAATGGCCGACTCCTGCCCTTATTTCCTATGTTTTTATGAGGATTACACCCCCATAACAGCTGCGATTTGCCCACCCCTTTCCCTTCTATTTAAATGAATGGAAGGAAAATCAGGCAGATTCACTTCAATCATTCCCAACCTCCGTGCTCTCTCCTCCAGCCCCTGGCAATATTTCATGCCAGGGCACCACAGACTAAAATGTACCCCAGTGATTTAGAAAGCGAGGGAAAATATGAAAGAGTTTTGAGCTGTCTGACTCCACATGTTGTAATAGTAGAACCAATGCTCTGCTTTAACCTTCAGGTCAGCTAGCCCAGTGTCAGACACACGAGAACATTCGCTGTTAGCACAAGAGCACAGCAAGACTCCATCAATGACAGCTTTCCATTTCTTATTTGGGGCGGGTAGATGGATTTTGATGAGCTATACCCAATTTAAAAGTATAGGCTTTTACTGCGTGTCAATCCTTGTTTGGCCGATGAGTTACATCGGCTATTTGTCGCACTATTTTGGCAAAGATACATTTGTGAGAGATACATGTGAAACAGGAACAAAGATGCCGGGACTATAGAGCAGGTCAGTCCGCACCTAAACAAGCGAGGCCAGTCAATGCTCCATCAGAATTCTGCCCTTTCACCTCTGTCACATCTCGGGCATATCGACTGCGTGACAGAACACACAAGGATAACACATGCAGTGTGAAGAATTAGAAATATTTGGCAGCAGTTCAGTGCCATCGTTCTGCTGATGTTCAAAAGAAACGCAGCTTCATTCTTGTGGTTTAACATTGTCTGGAGAACTCGCTTATATTATTACTGTTTTGTAACTGGCTTGACAACCTGCAATTTGTTTATATACACACGCTTGAGTGGTCCAAACTGTGCCAAACCCCGACAGCGATGTGTATACCTAAAATACAGCAACGTGCAACATATCCCACTATTCGTCTTACAGTTGTAGCGTTATATGTTGTGAGGTCGGTGGTGGTAAATCTGTAATGCGCTGATGTAGATTGGAAATAAAAAGTGTTAGTGTATTGAGGGGACACACGGCCTCCTCCTGCTCTTATTTCTCATGTTCGGTAACTGTGACTGTGGTTAGGAGCATAACTAATAATACAACACAACTTCAACAAAACACTGCGGATGCTGGAAAGCTGAAATAGAAACAGAAAGTGCTGGAAACACTCAGCGGGTCAGGCAGCTTCTGCAGAGGGAGAAACAGGTCGATGGCCCTTCGTCAGAACTGGAAGAGGTTAGATATGAACAGCTTTTAAGCAAAAGGAGGTGGTAATGGGACAACTATAGAAACAAAAGTTGGCTGCAGAGGAGGCATAAATGCAATAGGACGAGTTGGATTCTGTGCTTCAGTTAACAGGGCTGCTTGATTTTAAACGTTTTTTATGAGAACGTTCTTGGGTTGTTCCCGTGTAATATTAAAAAGGATGCGTTTATAAAGCTGTTTCTCTGATTGGCTCTCCAGACCTACCCTTGGAGGATAAGCCACACCGTGAGGTTCCACTGGAATGTGTAACTGGAACCGCCCAGTCCAAGTTCTGAGTGAACTTCCAATTTGTAATTCGATCCATTTTGACTTCAGAAGCCACAGAGGATAGATCTCCCCAAAAGCCACAAAGTTCCAGCCGAAGTCCATTACTCTAGCGCAAGTGTATCCCTCTGCCAGCTGAAGACTCTTACCCCAGCAATCCCTCCCTCAGCTAAAGTCCATTACCCAAGCGCAAGACCTTAAACCCGGCGCCCCTCCCCCCCCCCGACCCATTGTGTACGGATTGTTAACAGGTTTATTGGGTATGAAGTGAATAGTGACAGTGTCGTGACTTCTGGATTTCATCCACCCCAACGATGTCCCTTGTAACACATGCACCGAGCTTGCACGCACCAGGGGGTAGGAAGAATGTGATCCATCTTCTCTGAGTACCCTCTCTACCCTGCCACCCCCCCCCCCCTGTGTGTCTCTCCCCCCCCCCCCCCCCCGCCGGCTCTCTCTCTCTCCACCCCCTCAGGCTCTCTCTCTCCCCCTGCTCAAGCTTGCTTGCTCGCTCACCCCCCCCCAAGCTCTCTCTCCCCCCAAAATTCTCTGTACCCACCCCCTCAAGCTCTCTCTCCCCATAAGCTCTCTTTACCCCCCCAAGCTCTCTCCCCCACGAAGCTCTCTTCCCCCCCAAAGTCTCTCTTCCCCCCCCCCAAAGTCTCTCTCCCCCTCCAAGCTCTCTCCCTCTTGCCCCCAAGCTCTCTCTCTTCCCCCCCAAGCTCTTTCTCTGCCCCCCAAGCTCTCTTTCTACCCCACCCCAAGCTCTCTCCCTCTCGCCCCAAGCTCTCTCCCCCCACCCCCAAGCTTTCTCTTGCTCTCGGCCCCTTCCACCCCCCCCCCCCAAGCTCTCTCTCCTGCCTCTTGCAATCTCCGCTGCCCGCTCTCCCCAGTGCTGTGGGGGGTTCGCCGGATGCCTTCGGCTGCTCAGTGGAGGCATCGTGGTGTTGGGCGCATGCACAGAAAAGAGTTAGTAGGAATTGCGCTGGGGGGACAGAGTCGGTGATATTTGCCCTTGAGAAGGTGGTGATGAGCTGCCTTCTTGAACCACTGCAGTCCGTGTGGTGAAGGTACTCTCGGCCCCTTCCACCCCCCCCCCCCAAGCTCTCTCTCCCTGTTACAGAGCGATTTTGATCCAGCGACGATAAAGGAACGGCGATATATTTCCAAGTCAGGACAGTGTGTGGCGCAGCGCTTGCCCACCATGTTGACAGGCAATGTTGGTTTTCCTCTTCTGTGCACCACACCAGTTTACACTAGCAGAGAACTGCAGCAACCACAAAGTGCACAGAAATTCGGAAAGACAGAGGGACACTTGTAATGTGCGGCATTTAATCCTACGTAGTTGTAAATGTGTGCAATTCTACCGCAGGGCTGCTAGATACCTCAGGGATTCCTGTGAGTTCAGGAAAACAGCACTTAAAATCCACTCTACGCAGAGACGGATCGAAACCACAATCCCTGGGCAGCCTTCCCTTGGTAACTGGGAGTAACTCCACTTCAGGAGCAATGAGCTATGTACAGTCTGTAGGTGGCGGCTTTTCAGTACAAATTGACTGTGAATAATAATCTGCCCGGAATCATTTTAGAACATAGCAAGAACAGCAATATCTCCTCACCCCCTCCCACACAACCAAATATTCTGCTCGCTTTTCCCGAAGGCTGGGGTGCCGCACAATGCCACGGGTGGGTGCCAGCTGCTCTCTGTCTCTTTACCCAAGTGGCCATCATTGACATGTAGACTTCGACAGCAGTGCCCCTGAGGATTCTCCCCATCTCCTGCCGCAGCCTCGATTGACAATATACCATTTCTTCGCTGGGGTTACTGCAGAGGGGCGGGGTGGAAGAGGTAGAGACCCCACCGCACCTCCCCGCCCCCTCCCCACCACAGAAATTCTACCCCCGATTATCAGTCGGCCGTTCAACTGTAAGGTCATTAAAGTCCAGCCTAAATCCTGTCCTCATCCAACATCCACACACACACTCACTTACAGCAGCAAAATTAGGGTTACCGCCCCCGAGAGGAATGATGCGCAATGTCGCGTGCTCCACTTCCTCTCCAGGGCGAGTCTGGGGCGCTATCCTCTGCAATTTAACGCTGTGCGGAGTGCTGCTTAGCGCCGGTGGGAGACAGGACCCTCCCCTTCTGTTAAAGGGGAGGGCACACTGCGAACTCTGCAATAGGGCAAGGGGCCACCACTTCACCACCGGGGAGTGCCGGGTTGCAACATCACGGCACGGACCCCGCCATTTGGACAAGTAAGGCCGCGACTGCTAAGTCAGCCATTGAAAACATTGCGCGCTGCACCTACACTTTAATGTTTGTCCCATGAGCGGAGTGAGGCCCGGTTCGCGACCTGTGAAACTGGTTCCGGCATCACCCGCGGCGACCTCAGGGGGCGCTACCAAAGTTTCGCTTCGGGGCAAAAACATGTCGCTGTGCGCGGTGAAGACATCGCCATTGAGGCGTTACCGACAGGAGCGGGGCGCTAGCAGATTGTGCCTCTGCTAACTCCCGCGGCATTTTGCGGGAGTCGATAGCGGACCCGAGCCCCAGGCGAGAAATTGTTTGCACCCGGTTAGCATCCGGGGGCTTTAACGTGAGGTGCAAACAACGCAACTGTTTCCCCCTTAACTGTTTCCTGCCTTTCACCCTATCACAGACCTTCCCTTTTGTTCTTTCCTCCCCTCTCCCTGAACCTGCACTTGCTTAAAAACCTGTTACATCTCTAACTTTTTCCAGTTCTGTTTATCTCTTCACAGATGCTGCCTGACCTGCTAAGTATTTCCAGCATTTTCTGTTTTTATTTCAAATATATGCCAGACTAGGTAAGGACAGCAGATTCCGTTACCTAAAGGACATTAGTTAACCAGTTAGGTTTTTACAAGTCCAAAAATCTTCATAGTCACTTTTTACTCATACACATTCTCAAACTGCCATGGTGGGATTTGAACTCACTGGATTATTAGTGCAGGCTTCTGGATTAGTATTCAAGTAACGTAACCATATACTACCATACCCTCTCAGTGTGTTCTGGACACTAAATGTGTTGTGGAGCCACAAATTATTTAAAGGTAGCTTTGATGAAGATGAAAAAATAGAGACACGCCTCATCAGATGAATACAACCTGCCGCAGCTTTGACAGAGTCTAATGTGGAACAGCAGTGGCAGAGTTTTCAGTGTGGCCCGCTTGCATCATTGCCCACTACCCCTTTAAGAATATCAACTTGGTTACCCTTTCCAGTTGCTAGGTGTTACCAGAAAAGCCTCCAGGGGGCAGCACCGAGGTCACTGCACTGGGACATGTTCTTACCTGATCATCATCATAGGCAGTCCCTCAAAATCAAGGAAGACTTGCTTCCACTCTAAAAATGAGTTCTCAGGTGGCTGTACAGTACAATGCAGGAATTACAGTCTCTGTCAGAGGCAGGACAGACAGTGGTTGAAGGAAAGGGGTGGGGAGCCTGGTTTGCCGCACGCTCCTTCCGCTGCCTGTGCTTGATTTCCGCATGTTCTTGGCGACGAGACTCGAGGTGCTCAGCGCCCTCCCGGATGCTCTTCCTCCACTTTGGGCGGTCTTGGGCCACGGATTCCCAGGTGTTGGTGGGGATGTTGCATTTTATCAAGGAGGCTTTGAGGATGTCCTTGAAACGTTTCCTCTGCCCACCTGGGGCTTGCTTGTCTTGTCGGAGCTATGAGTAGAGCGCTTGCTTTGTGAGTCTCGTGTCGGGCATGAGGACGATGTGGCCCACCCAACCGAGCTGGTCGAACATGGTCAGTGCTTCGATGCTGGGGATATTGGCCTGAGCGAGAACACGGACGTTGGTGCGTCTGTCCTCCCAGTGGATTTGCAGGATCTTGCGGAGGCAGCGCTGGTTACCACACAGGGGGCAGCACCGAGGTCACTGCACTGGAGCATGTTCTTACTTGATCACCACATGGGGCAGCGCCGAGGTCACTGCACAGGAGCATGTTCTTACTTGATCACCACATGGGGCAGCGCCGAGGTCACTGCACAGGAGCATGTTCTTACCCGATCACCACACAGGGGGCAGCACTGAGGTCACTGCACTGGAGCATGGTCTTACCCGATCACCACATAGGGGGCAGCACTGAGGTCACTGCACTGGAGCATGGTCTTACCCGATCACCACACAGGGGGCAGCACTGAGGTCACTGCACTGGAGCATGGTCTTACCCGATCACCACACAGGGGGCAGCACTGAGTTCACTGCACTGGAGCATGGTCTTACCCAATCACCACATAGGGGGCAACACTGAGGTCACTGCACTGGAGCATGGTCTTACCCGATCACCACACAGGGGGCAGCACTGAGGTCACTGCACTGGAGCATGGTCCTACCCAATTAATACACAGGGGCCAGCACTGAGGTCACTGCACTGGAGCATGGTCTTACCTGATCACCACACAGGGGGCAGCACTGAGCTCACTGCACTGGAGCATTGTCTTACCCGATCACCACACAGGGGGCAGCACTGAGGTCACTGCACTGGAGCATGGTCTTACCCGATCACCACACAGGGGGCAGCACTGAGGTCACTGCACTGGAGCATGGTCTTACCCGATCACCACACAGGGGGCAGCACTGAGGTCACTGCACTGGAGCATGGTCTTACCCGATCACCACACAGGGGGCAGCACTGAGGTCACTGCACTGGAGCATGGTCTTACCCGATCACCACACAGGGGGCAGCACTGAGTTCACTGCACTGGAGCATGGTCTTACCCAATCACCACACAGGGGGCAGCACTGAGGTCACTGCACTGGAGCATGGTCTTACCCGATCACCACACAGGGGGCAGCACTGAGGTCACTGCACTGGAGCATGGTCTTACCCGATCACCACACAGGGGGCAGCACTGTCACTGCACTGGAGCATGTTCTTACCTGGTCACCACACAGGGGGCAGCACTGAGGTCACTGCACTGGAACATGGTCTTACCTGGTCACCACACAGGGGCAGCTGGCACTGATTTCAGCATTGATTCTCTGGAAACCGAATCATTCAAAAATGTAATTATAAAAATGAAATACGATGTAAAATTTTGTAAGTTTTAAAAATATTAATTTAATTTCAAACACAAAGATGAACAAAATGCAAGCTCACACTGCAGGAAATCCCCCCCTGTCAGCAGTGATTAAACATCTCACTGGATACCAAATAATCGAGGCCTGTGATTGGGCTACAGGCTGTAATGTAATCTTGTGCTTTAGAGGCTTTTATAAACCATCGGAGCAAAGGCCAGAGCTTATTGCAATCATCAATCTCTGATCCCCCTACACTGGAAATGGGTGCCAAGCATCGCTCACGGGCAACCACCAATCACTCACATTGATTCAAAAATCTGAGCTATTTTAATGTGCGTCATTCTTCAGGATTAAACACAGCTCCTTGTTGTTTAAACAGGTTTGCAAGTTTCCTCAGCGATGACGCTAATTGTCGCTCCTGGCACCGCCCCACATTTTGACAGGTTTGACGTTTGCAACCCTTGATCTTTTCTCAGCAGCCCCTCCATATATACCTGGAGAGCTTTTGTCCCTGGGCAATGGACGTACAGACCACAATAGGGTATTATAATCTGTCATGGTGTTATTACTTGACGATTACAGACTGACTGGCAGAAGGGTGTTACATTTCAAATAACGGATACCTGGGGTGAGTTATTACCATTCACATGGGGAGGGGAGAGAAGTGGAAAGGGATGGGGAGTGGAAGTTCCGGATATCCTTAAAGAGGCACTAGGTTTGTGGGGAGTGAGGAATTGCCACCTGTTGGAAGGAGGTGAACCATTTTTATCATAAGCAAATGAAACAGTGATAATACATAAATGATTCCATCTTTACATTGCACCATTGAGGCTGTCTTCTAATTCTTTAGTCTGGTGCACAGCAAAGGGTACTTTCGATAAGAAAGCCTGTGCCTCCTTCAATCTGAAACTTTCAGCCTTCAGTGGACCACGAATGTGACAACTTGCTGCAGACCCAACAATTACCATAGTGCTAAATTCTGGAGACCAAATGGGCTGCCCACCATGCACGCTTGTCCACTGGAAAATGTGGAAAATGTCTCACTGCCAGAGCATAATATTGAGTCCGGCACCCACAATACACTCATCAGAGACTCGCTTAAAAGATACCTAACTGCTAAGACTCCGAACTTTGTTTTGTTTTGGAGAAACTCACATGTTTCAAATGTTAGTTACTTGTCGCCTCCTTACAATCTGGTAAAATGATTGGGCAGCTGTGCATCTGCAATAATCGGCTAACTAACTAGTCACATTTATTTTTAAAGAATATGATTACACAGAAGCAAAAAGAATACAGCCGGTAACCAGCAGTGTAACATTTGATGATCCCAAATATTAGACTGCTCCGAAACAAAACCAGCAGAGTTCAGCTGCTTTAGCAGGTACACCTAGGATCATAAGTGGAGTCTTTGATGAAGGTAACATGGGTTCCAGAATATAGAGAGCTCATTCAGTGCTGCAACATGGAAACAGACGGCCAAGCAGGGAACTGAACATCCCAGGACTGGCGCCCAGATAAACTCAAGCTTTCTCTTTGCAGTGAAGGCCAACTGCCAAGAGGAATGGATTCTCTCGCGGTAGTCCGATAACCTGAATATGAATTATTTCTGTCGGGCAGGTGGACAGTTACCCATTGGCTGCCGGTCAAATGGTTTATTTACCCAGCCAACGTCCAAAACAAAGTGTACTGGAGGTTTCAGCTGGTTGGACACTGATTTAATGGTTGTAGCAGTCAAGGGGAACAAACGTTGTCTCCCTCCTATTTCCTTTGGTGGTTGTAATGTATTTGCTTCATGGGTTCTTTGCTTAAGAATTCATGGCAACACTTTGCTATTAAGAACTAGTTGGTTTATTAACAAAGGTTTAGCAATCACACTACACATTATCAGTTCATCCACCAGGCTCACAACCAGCTGCCTCATCGTGGATCCCACTGAACCCAACTGGCTAGGGTTTTATTGAGTCTTGTGAACATCACGTGACTTGCTAAGCTACTCCCAACTCAACAGCTCTACAAACCTGCGAGCATTCTCACAGGGGCATACGTTACAGAGGGTGAATCCAGAACAAGCGAGCTAGGTAATTCAGGAGTTAAATCAGGAAGCATTGTTTTACACTAAGGGTGGTGGAAATCTGAAACACTTCGATAGACAGAAAGGCTGTGGATGTTGGGTCAGCTGACATTTTCTACACCGAGACCGAGAGGCTTTTGTTAAATAAGGGTTTCTGGCGATATGGAGCAAAGGCGGGTAAATGGAGTTGAGCTACAGATCAGCCATTATCTAACAGAACAGGCTCGAGGGGCTGAATGGCTTCCTCCTGTTCCTATGTTCTCCAAGGTGAATAGTTTCATGTTCAATGACATGGGGGACTTTCTGATGCAATTAGTTTGTCAATAACAACAGCAACAACAACAACTTGAATTTATATAGCGCCTTTAACATAGTAAAATGTCCAAAGGCACTTCACAGGAGTGTTTTAAGACAAAACAAATTAATTTGACACCGAACCACATAAGTAGAAATTAGCGCAGATGACCAAAAGCTTGGTCAAAGAGGTAGGTTTTAAGGAACGTCTTAAAAGGAGGAAGGAGAGGTAGAGAGGCAGAAAGGTTTAGGGAGCACGTTCCAGAGCTTAGGGCCAGGCAACAGAAGGCATGGCCACCAATGGTTGAGCGATTATAATCAGGGATGTTCAAGAGGGCAGAATTAGAGGAGCGCAGACATCTCGGGGGTTCTGGGGCTGGAGGAGATTACAGAGATAGGGAGGGGTGAGGCCATGGAGGAATTTGCAAAAACAAGGATGTGAATTTTGAAATTGAGGCGTTGCTTAACTGGAAGCCAATGTAGGTCAGCGAGCATAGGGGTGATGGGTGAGAGGGACTTGGTGCGAGTACATGTAACAACATAGCGAGTACATGAATACATGTAACAATTCACCTCTACGAAACTTGCTGGCCCGGATCGTTTGCATAAAAGTGTGGGTAGCCCTGGGCAGTATCTGTGAGTAGCTCTGGGCAGTATCTGTGTGTTGTGTGGGTAGCCCCGGGCAGTATCTGTGGGTAACCCTGGGCAGTATCTGTGTATTGTATGGGTAGCCCCGGGCAATATCTGTGGGTAGCCCTGGGCAGTATCTGTGGGTAACCCCGGGCAGTATCTGTGGGTAACCCCGGGCAGTATCTGTGTTGTGTGGGTAGCCCCAGGCAGTATCTGTGGGTAACCCCGGGCAGTATCTGTGGGTAACCCCGGGCAGTATCTGTGGGTAACCCCGGGCAGTATCTGTGTATTGTGTGGGTAGCCCCAGGCAGTATCTGTGTATTGTGTGGGTAGCCCCGGGCAGTATCTGTGTGTTGTGTGGGTAGCCCTGGGAAGTGTCTGTCGGTAGTCCTGGGCAGTATCTGTGTATTGCTTCTATCCAACAAAGACCAAGGAGTTCCTGTAAGAATACAACAACTTAAATTCACTTCATCCCCCAAGGACATGTAAAATGTTTTGTGTTGAAGGTGTGACTGAGCTTTCACTGATAGTCAGCAGCCCTTTCCATCCTTCTGAATCTCTTTATATCATAGAAAAGAAAGAAAGACTTGCATTTATATAGCACCTTTCAGAACCACTAGACATCGCAAAGCGCTTTACAGCCAATGAAGTATTTTTGGAATGCAGTCACTGTTGTAATGTGGGAAACGCGGCAGCCAACTTGCGCATAGCAAGCTCCCACAAACAGCAATGTGATAATGACCAGATAATCTGTTGTTTTGTTATGTTGATTGAGGGATAAATATAGGCCAGGACCCTGCTCTTCTTTGAAATAGTGCCATGGGATCTTTTACATCCACCCAAGAGGGCAGACAGGGCCTCGGTTTAACGTCTCATTTGAAAGACAGCACCTCCGACAGTGCAGCGCTCCCTCAGCACTGCCCTGAAGTGTCAGCCTAGATTTTTGTGCTGTAAGTCCCTGGAGTTGGACTTGAACTCACAACCTTCTGACTCAAAGGCGAGAGTGCTGCCCCTGAGCTACAGCTAACACTGACCATGTGGAATTTTGGTTGCCTCCGTCAAAAGGGATGTAGATACATTAGAAAGGGTTGAGAGAAGTGTGCCCAGGATGATTCCAGGCCTTCGGAGACTAAATTCTAAAGACACAAGTGGAGAAGACAAAACTGAAGGGAGGGAGGGACATGTTTCCCAGGTCTTCAAAACAATGAAAGCTTCAGATAAGCAAGTTGCTCTGCTCGGCCAGTGAGCACACAGATCTCAAGGATATAATGAAAATTTAGCAAGTCTAGCAAGATTAGAGATTAGAAGGTGTCCCTTCTCCCAGTGGAGTTGTGCAGCAGCATACCAGAGAAATTCTGTGTCTGCTCATACTGTTAAAAAGAAGATGGATTGGATCGGGAAAGGCTTGAGAATAAAAGAGATATTATTAGATCTGATTGATTCACTTAAAGGCTTTGCAGAGATTTGGGGTGGTGGGGGGGATAAGGGGGGGTGGTGTGTGTGGGAGTGGGGGAATAAGGGGGGTGTGGTGGTGTGGTGGTGGGATAAGGGGGGTTGTGGTGTGATGTGGACGGGGCGGGGGGGGTAAGGTGGGGTGGTGATGTGGTGGGGGGGATAAGGGGGGGGGGGGTGGTGTGGTGTGGGGCGGGCGGTGGAATCAAGTCTATGACTGGAATAGTGATGCAAACACTTGTTAGGCTGAATGGCTTTTCTTGTTACAAACTTTCCTCTGTTTGTGCATATCCAGGTACTGGAGAGTGTACCTAATATTTGCATCAAGCACTCCCTGGTTAGTTACATGTTAGAGTTCCCTCTTCATTCATTTAGTGCCTTAAACTCTGACATCAGAGCACGCCTTTCAGCAGCAATGTGACAACTATATTTCCCACACCAGCTGTCAGGTTTATGCTCAATGAAATCTCTAATTGAGTTGTGAAATGTGGGCGGTTTTGTGCCGTGGAACCATTTACTGCAAGCTGTGTTATTTATCGACTAGACGGATTGTTGTCCAGCTCCGTCTGTCTTATGTTATGAATAATGTTGTTAGTGCTAATCAGCCTGGGACTGTCTCAGCTCACTTCACTTTACATTCTCACTGCCAGAGTAGAGAGAGGAGATGTCCATCCCTTCAGGTTATACTGGATTTGAACCCAGGATAATGTGCCTGATCACTGTGACACATTTTCTGTCATCACCAGTATCCATGGATCTAGACCCTTTTGGATGAGATATTAAACCGAGGTCCTGTCTGCCCTCTCATGTGGACGTTAAAGATCCCAGGGCACTGTTTCGAAGAAGAGCAGGGGAGTTGGCCCCCGTGTCTTGGCCAATATTTATCCCTCGACCAACAACACTAAAACAGATGATCTGGTCACTTATCTCATTGCTTCTTGTGGGAGCTTGCTGTGTGCAAAGTTGGCTGCCATGTTTTCCTTATATTGCAACAATGACTACACTTCAGAAAGTACTTCTGGGTTGTACATTGAGACATCCTGAAGTTGTGAAAAGCTCAACCTAAACGCAAGTTAATTCATATTGAAATAGGATCATTTATACCCATTCAATAATGGACATTAAAATGCTTTTACAATTCTTTGTTTGACCCTGGTAAGTTCTAGCCAAGCTTGGATGGAGGCTGTACGTGCTATAGAGGAAGAAGAGTGGCAGGATATATGAGTATCTATTGATTTATTTAATTTCTGTCAGTACCAGACTGGGGGAAGAGGGGCTGAAGATACTGCATCTGTCACTTTTCTCCTCAGTTGCTCTGCACCAGTGGAATTTGATCATTCCTCAGGTTTGTTGGAGAGGTGATGGGAGAATGGGACCTAATCGCGCCCATATATTTTAGACCTCTTTAAGTACAGCAGTACTGGGTCCTGACTCCTGAACCTTCGAGGAGTTAACTCTATCACAGATACTATGATTTTGCCCGTGTATCCTGGGCATGTCCATGAACATTCTCCTCCATTTGTGTATAAAACAATTCATTAATCTCCTCCTGTGCATGAGTAATGTATACATCACGGCTGTCTGTTGTTAGGGGTTGACCAGAGCTGCCTCCTGAATCCCGGTGTTCCGGGAGACCACACAGACAGTATGTCATGAATTCATTCCTCTGTAATCCGGAGAAACTCCTGAACACATGCTTCCCCTTTCTGATTTACTGCAATAGGTGGGTTGCACGGCTATCCCTCACAATCGGAGGGATTTACTTTTGATTGAGGGGCTCGATCTCAGCCTGGGCCCCCAACTGCTCATCCCTTTTCTTTATCTCATTTTCCCTTTTCGTTTTCCAGTTCAACTAGATTTATTTCTGTGCGATGAGAGGTTAATGCGCGGGCTGGGGTAGGAGGAGGGAGTGGGGGCTGGGGTAGGATAGGGGGTGCGGAGCAGCAAGAGCTGGGGTTGGAGGGGGGAGTGGGGGGCAGCGAGGGCTGGGATAGGAGGGGGTAGTGGGGGTTAGTGAGGGCTGGGGTAGGAGGGGTGAGTGGGGGGCTGGGGTAGGAGGGGAGTGGGGGGCTGGGGTAGGAGGGGGAGTGGGGGGCAGCGAGGGCTGGGGTAGGAGGGGTGAGTGGGGGGCAGCGGGAGGAGGGGGGAATGTAGGGCAGCAGGGGCTGGGGAGGAGGGGGGAGTGGGGGGCAGCGAGGGCTGGGGTAGGAGAGGGGACTGGAGAGTGGGGGAGGAGGGGGAGTGGGGAGGAGTGGGGGGGGCAGCGAGAGGAAGGGGGAGTGGGGGCAGTGGGAGGAGGGGCTGGGGGGGCAGCGGGAGGAGGGGGTAGTGGGGGGCTGGGGTAGGAGGGGGAGTGGGGGGCAGTGGGAGGAGGGGGAGTAGGGGGCAGCGGGGGCTGGGGTAGGAGGGGGAGTGGGGGACAGCGGGAGGAGGGGGAGTGGGGGGCAGCG
This sequence comes from Pristiophorus japonicus, assembly GCF_044704955.1. NCBI lineage: Eukaryota > Metazoa > Chordata > Chondrichthyes > Pristiophoridae > Pristiophorus > Pristiophorus japonicus. The sequence continues at coordinate 54,893,021 of NC_091992.1, forward strand.
GGGGCTGAGGTAGGAGGGGGAATGGGGGGCAGCGGGAGGAGGGGGTAGTGGGGGGCTGGAGTAGGCGGGGGAGTGGGGGGCAGCGGGGCTGGGGGAAAGGTGCTGACACGGTGTTTCACCTCAGTCTGTTCCAGTGTTGGCCATTTTGGCCTCTTCTATCTTTAAAAGACAAAAGGTAGATTTAGCAGCTCATGTATTTCATATCTTAAAGTATCCAGAATCTTAACTTATAGGTGTGGTTGATGAAAACAGTTTTATACTGGTTTACAGAAGGTTACATAACTCCAGGGTTATACTAGTCTATAGATGGTTACAGAACTCCAGGGTTATACTAGTCTATAGATGGCTACAGAACTCCAGGGTTATACTGGTCTATTGAAGGTTTTTTTAAATTTCAAAATATACTTTATTCATATAAAAATTTGCACAATACATTGGAAAGCAGTTCAGTACGTTTGGATGCAGTCAGCAATTCCATACAATACATTTGGATGCTGACGGCAGTTCCGTTCAATACATTTGCTTGCTTTACATTACAAGGTACAATTCAGTACAATCCAGGATACATTGTAATACAGTCATCAAATTACATTACATGTGGCACTATACTGTACACGGAATGGGTGAGGGTACAGTTACATATCTTTGCAACATACATTACTAAACAGAACTTGCATTATACATGGCACTACATAGGTGTTTTCAGATCATGGTGCTTTATGTACAAGTACAGCCCGAGGGGAGTTTTATACTGATTCCAGCTCCTGGGTTTACCGTGGCGGAAGGGCTTTAAACTGTGGCTCTTCCCCACCGTGCCTTTGCGGCGACTGCACCAATTTTTAGTGCGTCCCTCAGCGCGTACTCCTGGATCTTGGATTGCGCCAGTCTGCAACACGCAGACGTGGACATCTCCTTGCTCTGGAAGACCAGCAAGCTTTGGTAAGACCAAAGTGCGTCTTTCACCGAGTTGATGGCCCTCCAGCAGCAGATGATGTCTGTCTCGGTGTGTGTCCCTGGGAACAGCCCGTAGAGCACAGAGTCCTGTGTTACGGAGCTGCTTGAGAGGAACCTCGACTGCAACCATTGCATCTCTTTCCAGACCTGCCTTGCAAAGGGGCAATCCTAAAGGAGATGGATGACAGTCTCGTCCGCACCACAGTCAACTCGGGGGCAGATTGCCATGTCTCTGAAACCCCGGCTGTGCATGAAGGATCTGATGGGTTGCCCATTTAAAAGGGAAATGAGGAGGAATTTCTTCTCTCAGAGGGTCGTGAATCTTTGGAATTCTCTGCTCCAGAGAGCTGTGGAGGCTGGGTCATTGATTATATTTAAGGTGGAGATAGACAAGATTTTTGAATGATAAGGGAGTCGAGGGTTATGGGGAGTGTGTAGGGGAGTGAAGTTGAGGCCAAGCCATGATCTTATTTAATGGCGGAGCAGACTCGAGGGGCCAAATGGCTGAATCCTGCTCCTATTTCTTGTGTTCTTTTGTTCTTATGTGACTGGGAGTGCCGGGGGAGTGCAGAATGCGGGCGGTGGGGGGAGTGCAAGGGTGGAGTGCGGGGAGGGAGGGGGGGGAGTGCGGAGGTGGTGGGAGGGAGTGCAGGGGTGGAGGGGAGAGTATGGGGGGAGAGGGGGAGTGCGGGGGTGGAGGGGGGATTGAGGGGGGGAAAGGGAGGGGGAGTGCGGGGGTGGAGGGGGGATTGCGGGGGGGAGGGGGAGTGCGGGGGTGGAGGGGGGATTGAGGGGGGGAGGGGGAGGGGGAGTGCGGGGGTGGAAGAGGGGGAGTGCGGGGTGGAGGGGGGAGTGCGGGGGTGGAGGAGGGGGAGTGCGGGGATGGAGGGGGAGTGCGGGGGTGGAGGAGGGGGAGTGCGGGGTGGAGGAGGGGGAGTGCGGGGTGGAGGGGGGAGTGTGGGGGTGGAGGGGGGATTGCGGGGGGGAGGGGGAGTGCGCGGGTGGAGGGGGGATTGCGGGGGGGAGGGGGGAGTGCGCGGATGGAGGGGGGATTGCGGGGGGGAGGGGGGAGTGCGGGTGTGGAGGAGGGGGAGTGCGGGGGAGAAGGGGGAGTGCGGGGGTGGAGGAGGGGGCATGCGGGTGTGGAGGGAGCGATTACGGGCGAGAAGGGGGAGTGCGGGGGGGAGGGGGGAGTGCGGGGGGGAGGGGGGAGTGCGCGGGTGGAGGGGGGTTTACGGGGGGGAAGGGGGGAGTGCAGGGGTGGAGGGGGGAGAGCGGGGGTGGAGGGGGGATTGCGGGGGGGAGGAGGGTTTACGGGGGAGAGGGGGGAGTGCAGGGGTGGAGAGCGGGGGTGGAGGGGGGAGTGCAGGGGGGAGGGGGGAGTGCGCGGCTGGAGGGGGCTTTACGGGGGGGAGGGGGGAGTGCAGGGGTGGAGGGGGGAGTGCGGGGGTGGAGGGGGGAGTGCGGGTGTGGAGGGGGGAGTGCGGGGATGGAGGGGGAGTGCGGGGTGAAGGGGGAGTGCGGGGTGGAGGGGGGAGTGCGGGGATGGAGGGAAAGATTACGGGCGGGAGGGGGGAGTGCGGGGGTGGAGGGGGAGTGCGGGGGTGGAGGGGGAGTGCGGGAGTGGAGGGGGGAGTGCGGGGGTGGAGGGGGAGTGCGGGGTGGAGGGGAGTGCGGGGTGGAGGGGTAGTGCGGGGGTGGAGGGGGGAGTGCGGGGGTGGAGGGGGGAGTGCGGGGTGGAGGGGGAGTGCGGGGTGGAGGGGGAGTGCGGGGGTGGAGGGAGAGATTACGGGCGGGAGGGGGGGGAGTGCGGGGGGGGAGGGGGGAGTGTGGGGGTGGAGGGGGGATTACGGGCGGGAGGGGGGAGTGCGGAGGGGGAGTGCGGGGGGAGGGGGAGTGCGGGGGGGAGGGGGGATTGCGGGGTGGAGGGAGAGATTACGGGCGGGCGGGGGGGAGTGCGGGGATGGAGGGGGGATTGCGGGGGTGGAGGGTGGAGGGGGGAGTGCGGGGGTGGATGGGGGAGTGCGGGGGTGGAGGGGGGAGTGCGGGGGGGAGGGGGGAGTGCGGGGGTGGAGAGGGGAGTGCGGCGGGGAGGGGGGAGTGCGGGGATGGAGGGGGGAGTGCGGGGTGGAGATGGAGTGCGGGGATGGAAGGGGGAGTGCTGGGGGGAGGGGGGAGTGCGGGGATGGAGGGGGGAGTGCGGGTGTGGAGGGGGGAGTGCGGGGATGGAGGGGGGAGTGCGGGGTGGAGGTGGAGTGCGGGGATGGAAGGGGGAGTGCTGGGGGGAGGGGGGAGTGCGGGGATGGAGGGGGGAGTGCGGGGGGGAGGGGGAAGTGCGGGGATGGAGGGGGGAGTGCGGCGGGGAGGGGGGAGTGCGGGGATGGAGGGGGGAGTGCGGGGGGGAGGGGGGAGTGCGGGGATGGAGGGGGGAGTGCGGGGGGAGGGAGAGTGCGGGGGGAGGGGGAGTGCGGGGATGGAGGGGGAGTGCGGGGGGGAGGGGGGAGTGCAGGGGGGAGGGGGAGTGCGGGGGGGAGGGGGGAGTGCGGGGATGGAGGGGATTGCGGCGGGGAGGGGGGAGTGCGGGGGTGGAGGGAGAGATTACGGGCGGGAGGGGGGGGAGTGCAGGGGTGGAGGGGGGAGTGCGGGGATGGAGGGGGGAGTGCGGGGGGGAGGGGGAGTGCGGGGAAGGAGGGGGGAGTGCGGGGATGGAGGGGGAGTGCGGGGGGGAGGGGGGAGTGCGGGGGGGAGGGTGGAGTGCGGGGATGGAGGGAGATTGCGGCGGGGAGGGGGGAGTGCGGGGGTGGAGGGAGAGATTACGGGCGGGCGGGGGGAGTGCGGGGGTGGAGGGGGGATTGTGGGTGGAGGTGGGGGGATTGCGGGGGGGAGGGGGAGTGCGGGGATGGAGGGGGGATTGCGGGGGGGAGGGGGGATTGCGGGGGGGAGGAGGAGTGCGGGGATGGAGGGGGGATTGCGGGGTGGAGGGAGAGATTACGGGCAGAGGGGGGAGTGCTGGGGTGGAGGGGGATTACGGGTGGAGGAGGGGGAGTGCGGGGGTGGAGAGAGAGATTACGGGCGGGAGGGGGGAGTGCGGGGGCAAGGGGGAGTGCGGGGATGGAGGGGGGATTGCGGGGTTGAGGGGAAGTGCGGGGGTGGAGAGAGAGATTACGGGCGGGAGGGGGGAGTGCTGGGGTGGAAGGGGTATTGCGGGTGGAGGAGGGGAATGCGGGGGTGGAGGGAGATATTGCGGGCGGGAGTGGGGAGTGCGGGGATGGAGGGGGGATTGCGGGGGGGAGGGGGAGTGCGGTGGTGGAGGGGGGAGTGCTGGGGGCGGAGTGTGAGTGTGGAGGGGGGAGGAGTGCACAATGCGGGGAGGGAGAGTGCAGGGAGGAGGGGGAGTGCGGAGTGCGGGGTTGGAGGGGAGGTCCAAAAGCAGAAGAAAGCTGTACCTGAAAATTCCGAACCTTCTGCCTCCAACATTTGGGTCCCAGGCCTGACACAGGTGCTGGGCCCAAAGTCTGAGCCCCACTGCCAGTGGGCCAAGCTCCAAATGAACACCTGCCCAGTGTACGCAGAGGAAAATAAGATGCCATTAACTCACTTACGCCTCTTTTACACAACATTTCCATGCGTGTGCTTGCTGTGGGTCTAACTATAGAATCATAGAAATTTACAGCACAGCAGAAGGTCATTCGGCCCATCGTGTCCGTGTCGGCCAACAAAGTGCTATTCAGCCTAATCCCAGTTTCCAGCAATTGGTCCGTAGCCCTGTAGGTTACGGCACTTCAAATGCACATACAAGTAATTTTTAAATGTGGGGAGGATTTCTGCCTCTACCACCCTTTCAGGCAGTGAGTTCCAGACCCCCACCACCCTCTGGGTGAAGAAATTTCTCATGTCCCCTCTAAACCTCCCCCAATTATTTTAAATCTATGTTCCCTGGTTGTTGACCCCTCTGCTAAGGGAAATAGGTCCTTCCTATCTACTCTATCTAGGCCCCTCATAATTTTATACACCTCAATAAGGTCTCCCCTCAGCCTCCTCTGTTCCAAAGAAAACAAACCAGCCTATCCAATCTTTCCTCATAGCTAAAATTCTTTAATTCAGGCAATATCCTCGTAAATTTCCTCTGTATCCTCTCTAGTGCAAGCACATCTTTCGTGTAATGAGGTGACCAGAACTGCATGCAGTACTCTAGAGGTCACAGCGTAGACCAAATGTAAGGTTTGAAGCTCAGTTCAGGGGCAAACATAAGTTGGAGGTTACACAGAAGTGGGTTCAGCCTGAGCGAGCTCCGAGGATGGCGGAGTGGAATTGGGGACAAAGGTGGGATCTAGCTCTCTCACGACAGTAAGGGGTTAATGTCAATGAAGTCAACGTGGATCCTAGACGTGGAGGGCCATGACCACAAACTTAGCGGTGCCTCCCTGGGTGCATTGTTCAGTTGAGAGCAAGTGTTGCATTGGCGCACACATGACTCCAAATCTGAGTCGATGCCGGGCCACCACACATGGGATCTGGCTGTAGCTTTCATCATTACTATGCCTGAGTGGGTACTGTGAAGGTCGGGTATGAACGTTTCCCTGCCTTTCTTAGGCAAAACCATGCGATTACCCCACAAAAGACAGTCCGCCTGTATGGACATTTCGTCTTTGCGCCGCTGGAATGGCTTGATCTCTTCATGCATCTCCGCTAGGATGCTGGACCAGCTCCCATGGAGGACACAGTTTTTTACAAGGGACAGTAAAGGATCCTGGCTGGTCCAGGTCCTGATCTGGCAGGCCATAACGGGTGACTTTTAATTTTCGAATGCATCCATCACCAAGAGCAAGTCTGCAGGCTGTGCCATTTCCACTCCGGTGGTGGGCAATGGTATCCGACTGAGAGCATCAGCGCAGTTCTCTGTGTCTGGTCTGTGGCGGATTACATAGTTATATGCAGACAGCGTGAGCGCCCATCTTTGGATGCGAGCAGAGGCATTGATATTAATCCAATTGCTCTCTGAGAATAGCGATATGAGTGGCTTATGGTCAGTTTCTAACTCAAACTTAAGACCAAACAGATACTGGTGCAATTTTTTTACCCCGTAAACACATTCCAGAGCTTAATTTTTAATCATGCTGTAGGCCCTTTCGGACAAGCCTCCTGAACACATAGGCGACCGGTTGCAATGTTCCCGATTCGTTTGCTTGTTGTAACACAAACACGACCCTGTACGAAGTTGCATCGCAAGCTAGCACTAAATGTTTACATGGGTTATACAGAACAAGCAGTTTGTTGGAATATAACATATTTCTGGCTTTTTCAAAAGCAGCCTCTTGTGATTTCCCCCATACCAGTCAGCTCCCGTGCGTAGCAACACATGTAGAGGTTCTAGCAAGGTGCTTAACCCGGGGAGGAAATGACCAAAATAATTGAGGAGTCCCAGGAACAACCGCAGCTCCGTCATGTTCTGTGGTCTTGGCACGTTCCTGATGGCCTCCGTCTTGGCATCGGTGAGTCTGATGCAGTCTGCCGCGATTCTTCTCCCTAAGAACTCGATCTCTGGCGCCAGGAAAACACACTTCGAGTGTTTCAACCTGAGTCCCACATGATCTAGCTGACTTAGAACCTCTTCCAGGTTCTTCAAGTATTCGATGGTGTCCCGACCTATGATCAATATGTTGTCCTGGAAAACCACGGTCCGCGGAACCGACTTTAGCAGGCTCTCCATGTTCCTTTGAAAAATAGCCGCGGCCGATCGAATACCAAACGGGCATCTATTGTAGATGAACAGACCTTTGTGCGTATTGATGCAGGTGATGCCTTTTGAAGATTCCGCCAGCTCCTGCGTCATGTAGGCCGAGGTCAGGTCCAACTTGGTGAACATCTTTCTTCCTGCCAGCGTCGCAAATAGATCGTCTGCCTTGGGTAGCGGGTACTGGTCCTGCAGCGAAAAACGATTAATCGTTATTTTATAGTCCCCACAAATTCTGACTGTGCCATTGCCCTTGAGGACCAGAACAATTAGACTGGCCCAATTGTTGAACTCCGCCGGCGCGATGATGCCTTCTCGTTGCAGCCTGTCCAGCTCAATCTCCACTTTCTCTCGCATCATATATGGCAACGCCCGTGCCTTGTGGTGGATGGGTCATGTACTGGGAACCAGGTGGATCTGCACCTTCGCCCCCGAGAAACTTCCGATGCCTAGCTCAAATAATGACGGATTATTCATTGTTAGAATATTGTTAGTGTCCTCTACCATAAAGACTGATACAAAATGCTTGTTTAGAGTTTCTGCCATCTCCATGTTCCCCATCACTAATTCCCCGGCCTCGTCCTGTAAGGGACCAACATTTACTTTAGCCACTCTTTTTCTTTTTATATATTTATAGAAACTCTTGCTATGCTATTCAGGAGTGAAATCAGGATGCATCTTTTCACAGAAAGGCTAATGTAATTCTGGAATTCTCTCCCTCAAAAGGCTGTGGAGGCTGGGGGTCAAATAGATGTTTCATGACTGAGATCGACAGATTTTGTTATGTGAGGGTATCCAGGGCTAGGGAGCCAAGGCGGGTAAATGGAGTCGAGGTACAGATCAGCCATGATCTAATTGAATGGCAGAACAGGCTCGAGGGGCTGAATGGTCTACCCCTGCTCCTGTGTATAGTCAACTTCTAAATACTGTTGCCGAGATCTTTGGTATGAAGAATCTTTCCTTAAGTTTTGGGTTTTTAGTCCTTGTTATATATTTTAAAATAACAGCCCCAACATGATAGAAGAGTTTGCTTATTCAGTATCTGATGGTTACCCTGCTGTACTCAATCTTCCGCCCTACTAAACTTGGCAAAGTAATTGCATTAATTAGGATTGGAACATTGTGTTTTTTTTATTTACAATCATGAAGGAAGCATGGAAAGCATTACACGGCAGGAAATTATTTAAAGTGCTATCTAACATTGAAAAATAAACTTGGTAATTGAAAGTTAGACAAGATTTCATATATAATATTTTCAACTTTGTTTTTCTTAGAAGATGTCTATTTTCTAAAGAATCTCCTTATGGCACTTCGGTAATATTGGCTTGGCCTCGATAAACCACTTCTTTGGTGAATAAAAGGTGCTTTAACCACACCTGACTCTTACGCATAATAGAGAAAGAAAGGGTGTGAGAGAGAGGGACAGAGAGAAAGAGAGAGAGAGAGAGGGACAGAGAGAGAGCGAGAGAGAGAGAGAGAGAGAGAGGGACAGAGAGAGAGAGAGAGAGAGAGAGGATAGAGAGAGAGAGAGAGGGAGAGAGAGAGGGAGAGACAGAGAGAGAGAGAGAGAGAGAGGGACAGAGAGCGAGGGACAGAGAGAGAGAGAAGGGGGGGGGACAGAGAGAGAGAGAGAGAGAGGGACAGAGAAAGACAGACAAGTAGAGACAGAGAGAGATCAAGACGGAGAGACAGAGAGAGTGAGAGAGAAAGAGACAGAATGAGAGAGGCAGACATAGAGAGAAAGAGAGAAGGACAGAGAGAGAAGGACAGAGAGAGACGGACAGAGAGCGAGAGAGACAGAGAGAGAGAGAGAGAGACAGAGTGAGACAGACAGACAGAAACAGAGAGAAACAGAGAGAGAGACACACACATGTTGTGTCCTTACACACTACAGCAAATCAACACGAGGCACATACTGGAGCTGTACCTTTATTCACAGGACCAAGAAGTGATGACCCTGCGTGGGACCTCCCTTTATATAGGTGGATGACCAGGTGAGGAGTGTTTCCCACAAGTTCACCCCCTGTGGTCAAGGTGTGCATTTCTCAGGTGTATACAGTGTACAGTGTTGTTACATAAAGGTTACAGTTATGTGAGGTTACAAACGAGACAACACAGAGAGAGAGAGAGACAGAGAGAGAGAGAGACAGAGAGAGATAGAGAGAGACACACAGAGAAAGAGAGACAGAGAGACAGAGAGTGAGAGAAATATATATAGAGTGAGAGTGAGAGTGAGAGAGAGAGCATGAATACCATGCCAGTGTATAAACAGTAGGGTAATATAACAACTGCAGTACCACAATACAATTTCCACCTGGAGGTTCTGTAGTGGAATGTGCGTGGCCTTCTCTTCTCCCATGACACCTTAACGAGGAGGATTTCCACCACAAGATGCATTTAAGGGGAAGTTACACAAGCACATGAGGGAGAAAGGATTAGAAGGTTTTGCTGATGGAGTGAGATGAAGAGGGGTGGGAGGAGGCTGGTGTGGGGTAACACCGGCACGGACTAGTTGGGCCAAATGGACTCTTTCTGTGATGTAAATGTAAGAGCTGAGTTTTTGGAGAGACCCGCACTTCTGAGTTTGTCTTGCTATAAATGTTCTTTCTTTTTAGCCAGTCATGCATGGTTACTGCGGAAATTCTGCCAAATTGCGGCAGCGGAGTGGGTAAGTGCTGATGAAATTCACCCGCACGCTTTGATTTTTGTGAAAACATTAAATCTTTTTAAAAAACATACAATGTGGTGATTAAGCCAGATAAAACAATGAGCCATTGCCCTGCTCATTCTCAGCAGTGCAGACTGTCCATTTTTATCCAGCCCCTTACTCTGTTTGATTGACTGACTGGTGCAGCTCTAAGAGATGTGTTTAGTGCCAATATCTACCTTGAACTTAAGACCTGGATAAAAATATGTCCTGATTTGAGGCTGTTTATTTTAGAGAGTGGGGAATGTGCCAGCCAATAGTTTAATCTCATTTACCAGAGTGGTGAAACACTGCAGCTGCAAGATTAGAACAATTACCACACAGAAGGGGGCGATTCAGCCCATCATGTCCGTGCCGGGTAACAAGAGGCTATCCAGCTTAATCCCACTTTCCAGCACTAGGTCTGTAGCCCTGTAGGCTACAGCACTTTAAGTGCACATCCAAGTACTTTTTAAATGTGATGAGGGTTTCTGCCTCTACCACCCTTTCAGGCAGTGAGTTCCAGACCCCAACCACCTTTTGGGTGAAAAAATTATCCTCAAATCCTCTCTCAACCTCCTACCAATGTCTTTAAATCTATGCCCCCTGGTTATTGACCCCTCTGCTAAGGGAAATAGGTCCTTCCTATCCACTCTATCTAGGCCCCTCATAATTTTATACACCTCAATTAAATCTCCCCTCAGCCTCCTCTGTTCCAAGGAAAACAACCCCAGCCTATCCAATCTTTCCTCATAGCTAAAGTTTTCCTGTCCTTGCAACATCCTTGTAAATCTCCTCTGCACCCTCTCTAGTGCAATCAGATCCTTCTTGTAATGATGTGACCAGAACTGCACACAGTACTCCAGCTGTGGCCTAACTAGTGTTGTATAGAGTTCAAGCATAACGTCCCTGCTCCTGTATTCTATGCCTCGGCTAATAAAATAAATATTGGCCGAGACACCTTGCTTCTTCGAAAAGTGCCACGGAATCTTTTGTGTCTGCCTGAGAGGGCAGAGGGGGCCTCGGTTTAACGTCTCATCTGCAAGGGTCTAGGTCCACAGATACCGGAGATGACGGAAAATGTGACAGTCATTAACATTTAACGTCTCATCCGGAAGACATCACCTGCGACAGCGCAACACTCCCTCAAGTGTCAGCCTGGATTATGTGCTCAGGTCTCCGGAGAGGTGCTTGAACCCAGACCTTCTGACCCAGAGGTGAGCATGTTACCCACTGAGCCATCTCTAGAGCCAGAAAGCTGCTTAAAATGATTCATCATGAATGCAATTCTATTGGAAAAATCTCTTAATTTAAATGTTTGTGGTATTAAGACTTTGTTGGCAAGAGATGCAGATCTTTGTTGTGCAAAACAAAGCAAACATTCAGCCAATAGGCTAAAAATAGAAGTAGAATGCCATACAGCCACTTATTAGCTCGCTGATATAATGTACATCTGCTTAATGATGTGCTCTCGATGCTTTGTATATGACTTTCAAATACAACAGCTTACTGTGCATATATGATACATTGATTCTGTGTAAATAATTGAGTTATTATTTTAATGAATGCTCTAGTGTGCTATATGGTGTGACCAAAACATGTTAATCATCCCAAGACGGGTCAACTGAAATGTGATTGTTTTCTCAATTCTTAGCCTCCAACCTCTCTCTCCGTCACAACCTTTCCTGCCTTTCTATCTTGTGTTGATACTATCGCGAGCCATTGTTCCTCGGAACTTTGCTCTTTGTTGCCTCCTCAGCTCCAAATCTGCTGATGTGCCCACCCTTCCTCCTCCCTTCAGCTTGAAGTTGACACATTGGTCAGCAAAGTGTAGCTGCCCCATTTCGCGCTGTTCTCCGATGGTCGACCGCACGAGGAGATATAAAAGGACCAACGCAGCCTTGTTTCAGTGGCAGTGGAGACGCACTGTTTTGTGGATCGCGGGAGGAGGAGAGGAGTAAATCTCACACAATTCAAAGCAAAATTATTGAGGCTAGATTTTCGGCTTCGATGATTTTGGGTGGTAATAGCAGCGGGGCACTAAAGTTTGCGCCCAGGACAGTTTGCGCCTCAGTCAGTAACATTGGTCAGCTGGGCCCTGAGTCAGCGCTAAGGGAGGCGTTGTACACCTCTCTCGGGCACTAGGATGGGAAACTCCAGAGCTAAAGAGCTGGGCGGGGAGTGCTCCGAGAGACGCCTGGGGGAGGGGGAAAGAAACAATCTTAAAAAAAACCCACAAAAACATTTCCAAAACATTGCCCACACCACCACAAGACAAGTCGGCAAAAAAATTAATAGAAAAAACAATCACACTTACCTTAGGAATCCATTACTTACTTTCCGCTGTCGGTATCATTGGACCACCCTGATTTCCCAGGCGGTTACTGCTGGGCGCGCTGCGTGGCGTACGGGTCGGGCAAGAATCAAAACTCGTGTCGGTATCGCAACCAGAGGCGTTGCACACCCGGTGCAACTAAACCGGAGCCGAGGATCGCTGTGGGGCGCTGGAGGCTGACCGCCCACCCAGAACACCTCACCGCCGCCATTGCCGCTGCTCCAGGGTGCAAAAACGGAGCGCAGAGGAGCCGAAAATCCGCCCCTTGGTGTCTTTGGACATGGATGTAATGGGTCATCCTTCATCCTGAGACCACTTGTGGGTGTAGAGCCTTAAAGATTTCCACACTTAACATATTTGCTGCAAAAATGTTGCGCGCTTGTTGTTTTCGTGCCTGGCGCATCTGCATCTGCCCGTCACGATGCCACAGCAGACCTTCCCACTCAATGGCCCTACCAGAATTCCTGTCTCCAGATCAGCAAACTACCTTTGGGAGCATGTTTTGTGCTGGCAGCACATAATGTAATGAGGATCTCTGAACTAAAATGGATCGTGCCCATGCTGACTCCTCTGGGCAGTGCCACCCATTACCCGCCCAATTATCACACACCAAGATCGCCCCCAGCATTTCCCTTGCCCCTGGGTCATGGCCAATGTATAACTGAGTCTGCATTTTATTCTATTATTATTCCACTCTATTCTATATTTTTAAGTTTGTAGGCAGTTATTATTTAAAATTGGAGCTCTTCCAAGTTTGATCTGGTGAAATGCTGAGATCTACAGACCAGGAAGGGTCAAGGTCTCCTCTCTGATCTGTCCTGAATTAATTGACCTGAGCCAAGATAGCAGTAGACCACAACTGGCCATAATGTTCCTATATTAGGGAAACCAGGATTCCCACTCCTGACCATTCGCCAATGACTCTCACTGATCCAGCGGAGGATAGAATTAGGTGTGCCCGTGATGTCCTCAAACAGCCCCCCTTCCCCCACCCCAACCCTCTCCCCATGGTGGAGCATAACTTGCCCACTCCCTAGGTCATGGATGAAGGACCAACCACTAAAGTGACCCCTGGCCAACCATGACTTGTAGAATCCTAGCCAGCACGAGTGGGAGAGAGGTGGGAGTGAAGAGGGAAATACATTAAATCAGTGCTCACAAACTCATGCTTGTGAGTGTGGGAAAATATGTATAATGTGAACTGGCACTGTTTGTTCACCCCATATTAAGCGCTATTTTATTTTTATATGCAGGCAGGAAGCCAGATTGGACTGTTTGGCTTGTTTACTAGTGTTTAGATCTGAGAGCAAGACAGCTCTTAATAAAACGTCCTATGATTAAGGGAGGACGTCATTCCTGTGGAGGGTGTTGGTGCCCTGGGAGGACAGACAGTGTTAGCGTCCTCGACCGGGCCAACATCACCAGCATTGAAGCACTGACCACACTCGATCAGCTCCGCTGGGCAGGCCACATTTTTCGCATGCCAGACACGAGACTACCAAAGCAACCGCTCTACTCGGAACTCCTTCATGGCAAGCGAGCCAAAGGTCGGCAGAGGAAACGTTACAAGGACACCCTCAAAGCCTCTCTGATAAAGTGCAACATCCCCACTGACACCTGGGAGTCCCTGGCCAAAGACCGCCCTAAGTGGAGGAAGTACATCCGGGAAGGCGCTGAGCATTGTCGCCGAGAGCATACAGAAATCAAGCGCAGGCAGCGGAAAGAGCGTGTGGCAAACCAGTCCCACCCACCCTTTCCCTCAAGGACTATCTGTCCCACCTGTGACAGGGACTGTGGTTCTCATATTGGACTGTTCAGCCACCTAAGGACTCATTTTTAGAGTGGGAGCAAGTCTTCCTCGATTCCGAGGGGCTGCCTATGATGATGATGATGTTGGTGCACTCAATAATGTGTTTAGTATAAGAAGTTTGATCCAAGCGGAACAAGGAGGTTAATTGTGAAAGCACCAACACTGAGGGTCATGGAGTGGGTTCAATAGCCACACCACTTAGTTGACCACTCTGAGCTGGAATTAGTGGCATGGATCATTTTGACAGGACAACCAATTCGGTGGCAATCAATCACTCTAATGATTATAGTACAACTAGTTACAAGGCAGTAATGACAAAGTGTGGACAGTACCCCAATCCTTTGGAGAACAGGCGATCATGTGCTGAAACTATCTGCTCCTTTGCTCCCCGTCTCCTCAAGACACCTCTTTCTATGCCCCCAACTACATGCAGCATCCACATGACTGTGGCATTGCACCCAAAGTGCCGACCCACTGGGATTCTGGGTTCAGTGCGGGCAGAAATCAGGCACTTCTCGGAGGGAGGAACGCTTCATCCTGGACTGCTCATGTGAATCCTGCTGCTTTGTGGCATTGACAGGGCCAATACTCACCCACTTTTTCAATCATGGAGCGAGCAAGACAAATACATAGAAACACAGGTGGATTTTCACTCCACGGAGAATCCGCTGGTACCCCATCGAGATAGCCAGCTACCCAATGAGGCAAAGCTTTGCCTAGGGGGTGGTTGAGAAACCCGGTAGAATGGATATCCCAGAAGCCCTGCTGAATTTAGCGGCAGGGCCTGATTTGCATATCAAACCTCTGCTCCCCACCTACAGCCAGCCGGATAGAGAGAGATCAGGGGCCGGACGCTGGAACATCGGGGTGGGTGGGGGGCGGAGGGAGCATCGGGGCTAGGGGCGGGGAGAGCATCGGAGCTGGGGGCAAGGGGCGGGGAGCCCCAGGCGTGGGGCCAGGAGAGCTGCAGGGGTGGGGGTGGGAAGAGAATCGGGGCTGGGGAGGTGGGGAGAATATCGGGGTGGGGGCAGGGAGAGCATCGGGAGTGGGGGCAGCGATAGCATCGGGGCTGGGGGTGGGGGAAGAGCATCAGGGCATCAGGGGTGGGGACAGCATCGGACGGGGAGGGGGGGAGCGGGGGGAAGAGAATATCGGACTCCAGAGCATCAGGGCATCGGGGGCAGAGGGAGGGAGGGGGACTAGGGTTGGCCTGAGGGTCATCAGTGGGGGTAGTGCGGAGTCCAGGAGAGGGGGGAGAGATTGGAGGTGTCATGGGGGGGTCTCCGATTGCGTTGGGTGGGTGAGGCAGGGACAGTGGATCCAGGAGGTAAGTGGAAAGGCATTCACCTTCTGGATCCAGCAGTCCTCGCCTTGCTTGAGCTGCCGGGTTTCCCGAGGCCAGCGAAACCCAACCAGCCAGAGTTAAATTTACAACGCTGGTTAAAACTGAGGCAGGTCAGCCTGATTATAATATTTAAATGGATGAGCCACCTCCCAGGAGCAGGTTGGCTGCCTGCCCTCCAACCCGCCTTCGTTAAACTGGAAATGGGCGGATTGGAAGCGGGTTCTGGTCAGGATTTGTTTTTTTAGCACCTTAACCTCTCACCTGACCTCAACCCACTCGTTCCACAAGGCAAAAATCCCCCCCCCCCCCCCCCCTCCAGTGTCTCTGGAGTGGGACTTGAACCTATGACCTTCTGACTCAGGCAAACGAGCTGCCACTGAGGCCTGGCTGACACTTGGTCGGTCCCAGGACAGTCGAAGGGCGACCTTTCATAGATCATATCTGAAGTGTCAATCTGGAACACGCTTTCAAACCACAAATTCATCCGAGCGAACAGTCGGATTTTACAGGAGTTTAGACAATGACCACCCAGAGCAGTTGTTTGAGGCTCATTAGGACATCTTTGATCGGTACAGAGCAGGCAGTTCTTCAAGTCCGAGTGCTGCAATTCTCTCAGTAGCTCACAATCAGGTATTCTATATATAAACCAGCAAATCCGTTTGATTCGATTACTGTGTGTAATATTCTCTATTTTGGAAGAGCAGTAATCCCATAATGATTGAATATTTAAACCTGAAAGAAAGAATAACCTCCGAAACTGATTTATCTGAGTTGGACCAATGTGGAAATGCCTGGGCCATGATGACAATGATAACCCTCTGGTGTACAAAGGCCTAACTTACACCTTCGCCACGCCACTAACTTACCATTTTTCACAGGCCTATTTCAAATTCCATTTAAAAAATGCCCTGATTTCCCTAATGGGCGAAAGCACCATATTGTGTGTGTAAAATCCTGTCCCCTCAGTACAGATTCACACGAGGCATGTAGTGAAGTCAAGGTCACTCTGGACCTGCACCTTTATTTCACAGCTCTGGAATGCTGCACTTGCCTGAGACCTGTCCTTATAAACCTGTCTCTTGCAAGTGCACCCCTGGTGGTAAGGTATGCTGGTGGTTACAGGTCATATCTTATTACAGTCATGTATAGCATGTTAGGATACAGTTATATATAATAATGTAAGATACATGACAGTGTGCTACTGAGGCACATGAAGCAGAAGATGCCAGAATTGGTTCTGCGTCTGGGCTGAGTTATATGATCTTAGCTGGGACAGCAGTTGAGGTGTTACAATTGGTCTTGGGGTAAAGGAAAAGGACATTTCAATAAAGATCCCGCTCCTGATTCCAGTCCAGAGAGTCCTGGTTGAAATTTGAGTGTGTAGGGTATGGATAACATCAAGCTCAACTGTGATGGCCCCCAGGATCAAATAGCTGGTTGACACTCACCGGGGGAGAAATTCGGTTGCACCTCAGTTGGAGCAGTGTCCCGGGTGGAGCGGTAAGTTTTGCGCCGGCAAATAAATTGTGTCTGCTGCTGCAAGATTCATCAGTTGGGTCCTGAGTGTGGAGCAGAGCGCTAAGGGAGGCGTTGCACATCTCTCTGAGGGTGCTAGGCCGGCTGAACAAGCGAAAATCCCGAGCTAAACAGCTGGCCTCGGAGCGCCATAAGAGAGGCCTGGGGAGAAAAAACCTGAAAAAAACCACCAAAAACATTCCCAACACATAGCTCACAACATAGATGGCAAAAAAAAACAATCACACTTACCTGAGGTCGATATTACTTCCCTCACTGCAGCCGCTACAACTCGGAACGCCCGCTTTCAGAGGCGTTCCCACCAGGAGGCGCTACGGAGCGCTATGGGTTGGGTGGCAGCCAAAAATCGAACTGGTGTTGCAACCAGGGGCTCGCCTCTCTTGGGCAGTACTGCTCCGCGCCCCGTCGAAACCGGCATCGAATGTCCCGGCGGGACACTGGAAGCAGGACACTCGCCTGGAAGTGCTTACTGCTACCATTGCTGCCCTGCCGGGGCGTTAACAGGGGCGACAGAAGACCGAAAATGCAGCCCAATATTGTGTAGGCTTGAGCATGAAGATTGGCCACGTGGGCAAGGTGTTAGAGGGATGTTGCCAACTGAGGGACTGTCTCCAAGAGTCAACGTGATATATTCTTTACATGACAAATACAGCCTACAAGATGGCTCCAATACATCATGTGACTATTATTGCATTTACATCAGAAGTTGCATTACCACAGTAGTCCACTAGGGGGAGCTCTATATTACATTCAGAAACTTTGGTGGGGAGCAGGAAGGGGAGTAATCTGGAGGAATAGCTGATGTAAGATGGTCTACTGGCTTTAGTTCTGATGGATCCTCTTCCCTGGTGGTGTAGTCAGGTACTCCTCCATGCCACATAAACCTTTACTGCTCATTTTTGAGCGAGCAGGAAGGAAGAGAAACCTACTGTTCAAGTTTCAAATGAATCTGAGCAATGATTGTGTGCTGGACCTTTCCTGACCCTGGGTGGGTCACTCTTCTCAACGGTTTAGTTAATTCCCAGAATGAAAAGTGTGCAGCTATAATACATTGAAATTGGGCAGCATCTGATGGAGAAAGATAGCTAAACAACTTGGGCTGGGCCCTTCATTAAAACATTTGACCATAATTAGAGCTGTAACAATAGACAATCAATTATAATATGTAGATGATATTGAATTACAGGAAAACGGCGTTTAAGATAACCCAGTGACCCTGCATTCCTATGAAACAGCACCGATATTCCTGCAGTGCTACATTGGAGTTTGTGGCATTATGGCCTCTGGTTTACAGTGACTGAATAAGTCTACTTAGTTTTTTTATTAAAAAAGGAAAGAAGTTTCACTTGTATAGCTCCTTTCACGACATCAGGATGTCCTAAAGCACTTTACAGCCAATGAAGTACTTTTAAAGTGTAGTCACTGTTGCATTGTAGGTAAAAGCGGCAGCCAATTTTGCGCACAGCAAGCTCCCACAAACAGCAATGTGATAATGACCAGAGAATGTTCTGATGATGTTGGTTGAGGGATAAATGTCGGCTAGGCCTCTGGGGAGAACTCCACTGCTCTTTGAAATAGTGCCAGGGGATCTATCACGACCACCTGAGAGGGCAGACCTCTCATTTAACGTCCCATCCGAAAGACGGCACCTCCAACAATGCAGCACTCCCTCAGTACTGCACTGGAGTGGCAGCCCATTATCTGCTGCTGTATTTTTTTCTGTTTTCTCTCAGATGCACTGGAATGAAAGGGACTTAAACCGCTTCATCCACTCTGAACACATTACACAATAAACAATATTAACAAAATTACAAATGCAAGGTTTCACTGTGAGAGACGGTTCGAGACTCTGCGATGTGTTCCTTGAATTTGGTTCAGAAAGAAGGACAAGATCAACAGTGTGTTTCAATGCCATGTTTAATTGGGGGGAGGTTTCGAGGGGATTTGAGGGGTACTTTCTTCACCCTCAGGATGATGGGGGTCAGGAACTCGCTGCCTGAAAGGGTGGTAGAGGTAGAAAGCCTCACCACATTTAAAAAGTACTTGGATATGCACTTGAAGTGCCGTAACCGACAGGACTATGGACCTAGAGCTGGAAAGTGGGATTAGGCTGGATAGCCTCTTGTTGGCCGGCGCGGACACGGGTCGAAATGGCCTCCTTCTGTGCTGTAAATTTCTATGATTCTATGATTTACTATCCCAGCATCCTGAATAAGCACTGGGAATTACAAGGATATAAGGGGGTATGAACCAATTGTGTTCAAGCGTTGATTAGTCCAAGTTGTCTAGGTCTGGAGAGCTAACTTTGGACTGATGCCAAAACAAGACTACGCGATGAAACTACTCCTTCACATTGTAATTTAATAAATGTTCCATGCTTTTATATATCTCTCTCTAATTGTTTCATAATAGTATTATGGTATTCTAAAATCAAGCTACAAAGTGTTATTAAGGGTTATTAATATCTCAACTGTGCTGACATACAGTGCCACAGCGAGATGGGCAAGGCTGCTGGTTTGCTGTTTTTGTGGAACAATGGGCGGAAATGCAGAATGTGGTCCCCAAAAATCCTTGGAAATTCCAGAATCTTAAGCAACAAAAAACAAATTCGACTTGTTCAATCAACTACAGACACTGGGCATGAGTATGGGCCCAGAATTCACCCACAAGGTGGGAAGGTTTTCTCTCTGCACTCCGGGTAGCAAAATCGAGAAGCTGTTTATAAAGAATCCATTCATTGTTACACACAGTGCACGGAGATATCCTTCCCCCCATGCCATGTTCCAGCCGCGATACTAACGAGCAGAGGCTTTTCCCAGAGGAAGGGAAGGAATATATTGGACGGACATGAATGGTGACCTTCTCCCTTCAACTGCTGATAGAAAGCTGTGAATTTATTGGAGCCAGTCACCATTGTGGTAGAGCACAGGAAATCACGATGGGCAGCCTTGCTTTATCATAGCTTGCAGAATGTGTGGACACTGATATTGAATTTCACAGTACTGCTCTCTTTCATTCTGGTGCTCAGATTTTAATAGATTCCTCTTTCCTTTTTTCCCCAGGCATTCTTAGAAAAGTATGGCTACCTTGACCCTGGATCTCCCGAGGGACTAAATTCTGCTCAGGTCAAAGAGGCAGTGAGGTGAGGCTTTAACCCAAGGGTTCACTGATCAGCTGCAGCATCAAGGGGCTTTAAAGTCCAGCCCAGCAACCTTCATTCTGTGCTGTTTTATTGTCTGGGGGCACTTGTTGTAAGCACGTAATTAAGGACAGGCAGAAATAGGACATGTGTTGTGTAAGCCTGTTAGCTAGGCCTTAAATAAGGATATCAGCACAACAATGTCTTTCTTTTAATTGTACTTCATTCAAAGACTTTGGGCTGGATTTTCGGTTCTGCTGATTTCGGGGCGGTAATGGCGACGGGGCGGTAAAGTTTGCACCCGAGAACAGTTTGCGCCTCAGTCAGCAAAATTCATCAGCTGGGCCCCGAGTGTGGGGCAGAGCGGTAAGGGAGGCGTTGCACACCTCTCATGGAGCACTAGGCCAGCTGAGCATGGGAAAATCCCGAGCTAAACAGCCGGCCTCGGAATGCCCCAATAGAGGTCTGGGGGCGGAAATAAAAACCTGAAAAAACCCCACCAAAAACATTCCCAATAAATAACTCACGCCACCACAACATAAATCACAAAAAAACCCCAATCACACTTACCTGAGGTCGACATTACTTACCTCACTGCGACTGCTACAGCTTGCACCGGCCGCTTTCGCAGGCGTTCCCACCAGGGGGCGCTACGGAGTGCTACGGGTCGGGTGGGAGCCAAAAATCGAGCCGGTGTCACAACCAGGAACATTGCACACCGGCTCGCCTCTTCCGGGCGGTAATGCTCTGCCCCCGTCAAAACTGGCCCCGAAAACCCCGGCGGGGCTCTGGAAGATTGCCGCCGGCCCGGAAATGCTTACCGCTGCCATTGCCGCCCCGCCAGGGCGCTAACGGCAGAAGACCGAAAATCCGGCTCTTTGAGATTTTGTTTGGGTGTAGGATAGGTTAGAGGGATATAGGATGGGGATAGCAGTCAGGACAAGATTGAGGAGATTCCATTTCAGAGATAGAGTACTGGATAGGCACTTTTTCTATTGCTTGTTTCTTGAACTTTGACTGTTGATTTTTCAACTGCCAACAAGCTAGCAGAGCTGAAAGTGTTTAACAAGAACTGGCTCTGCTGAAGGTATCAAAGAAAGGTCTGCCAAGATAAAGACCTCAGTCTGTGCCATTCCACCAGCCATTGCTGGGCAGGCAGGTGATGAACAGCTTGTAAACCAGAGAAGATCACAATTCAAAATCTCTCCTCCACGAATGTAGCTCAACTAATCCTCTTGTGGAGGAATGTAATATAAGTTGTGAATGGCTTTTGGAAAAAGCAATGGCTCAGATGTTGCTGGAGTGGAGCACCTCGCGGGTTTAAGTTACTGAAAGTACGAGCTGATAACAGCGCGGCGAAGGCAATGAGACTTCTGGGACCTTGGTAAATGAGGGGACCATCTGTCTATCTCCTTAACCAACCAGATTTAAGGATTGAAAAATAAACAGAGGAATTAAAGTCAAATTTGGTACAGAAAGAAATAAAGAGGGGAATAGAAAGATTGGATTGAGGGAGAGAAAAAGAAGAGACAAAGGAAAAGTAAGAAAAATAAAAATGTAAAATTTTAAGTAACAGCTCAAACTTTCTGTGGTGAGTATAATTGGCAATTAATGTGCGATTGCAGCAATGACATGAAACTCACAGGGAAGTTGTGGGCGAGCTGCCATTTTCACAAAGCTAACAGTGGAGTGGTGCATAGCTTTCTGGAATATTAACGGCGAGCGCCATCATATGCACCATTATTTCAGCAGCAAAATCGTCTTCATCCTACACAAGAATCAGGTTATTAAATGTATGGTTGTAGCCATGATAGTATAAACATCTGTGCGCATCAGGTCCGTGCAGCAGAGCTAGTCTCCAGTCGTTTTGTTTAATCCTTACCACTGGACCAAGACCTAGCTCTGTCCAGCCCGTGTGGTGGCTGGTGTGCAACGGCCACCACATGTTAAAAAAATCCACGCACAGGCATCTTCCATCCTTCAACATATAGTTCAGGACCTGGAATATTAGGTCCCTCATTGAAACACCTGTGAACTCATCCCTTTTTGGCATGGAAACAAGTCATCCTCATTTTGAGGGACTGCCTATGATAATGATGAAACATGTAAGAATGGTTAAACTAGCTTATCAAAGCAAACTGCTTCCAAGAACAAGTGTAAGGGAATATTAAGGGAATATTAAGGGAATCAAGGGATATGGGGACAGTACAGGAAGGTGGACTTGAGGTAGAAGATCAGCCATGATCTTATTGAATGGCGGAGCAGGCTCGAGGGGCCGAATGGCTTACTCCTGCTCCTAATTCCTATGTTCTTATGACATCTGCTCTTACAACGTCTATGGCTGCACTGCCCACCTGGAAAGGTTGACGACTCCAATCTTCCACTGCTGGTCATTTCATTTAAAGCCAATTCAACCCCAAAGAAGCCCCATTTACCTCGTCCCTCCTCAGAAGGAGGATAGTCAACAGTTGGTTATGAGACAATTGCCAAGTGTGGGTTGGACCTTTGCTCGGTGGACAGTAAAAACCAGCAACTCCCATGAGTGGTGCAGTGAGCAGCACATCTCACCATAAAACGTGTGGGTGCACTGCCAGCAGCCCCCAACCACAGCATCAACCCACACCATTGCACTCTGTTAGTTGGACAGGCAGTGTTCTTTCCCTCTCAGCAACCCAAGAACAGCAGGCACCAAATCCTGGATACGTCAGTGCATCATCTCGTACCTGAGTAATGTCTTCCAGCCACTCTCATTGCCAAAGCTCGCAGTTTCCTCATCAGCCGTGCCACAGACATCTGCCTTCAGTGGGGTGGAACAATTTGCACAAGGCTTGCACTGCATCAGTTAGTCTGATGTTCTAGATGTTCGATGCCATGTTTACACAGAGCCAGTGACCTGCGGCAATTTATATCCTGAGAAATGTCAACCTTTTCCAAATATCGGAGTTGGGTTTGGTTGGTCATTTTTTGTGTACGTGCATGTGCATGCGTGTGTGTGTGTGCATGTGCGTGTATGTGTGAGCATGTATGTGCATGTGTGTGTGTGTATGTGTGGGTGAGTACTTGTTTGTGTGTGCGCGTGGGTGTATGTGTGCGCAAGTGGGTGCACGTGTGCGCGCACGTGGTATGCGTTTGTATGTGTATGTGTGTGTGTGTGCATGCGTGTATGTGTGCGCAAGTGCATGAGTGTGTGCATGCGTGTGTTTATGCGTGTGTGTATGTGTGTGTGTGCATTTATGCTTGTGCGTGCGTGTGTGTTTTTGCATGTGTATATGTGTGTATATGTGTGCACATATGGATGTGGAGACCAAAAACTTCTACATTAATCACCAGTAAGAACCTGATTCATGTAACCCTTTAATTATTGAGTTATACAGCCTCACTGAACACTGTAGCTCAATGCGGCATTGTCTGCTGACGTGCTATTGATGTGTCCACGGCAACAACTGCCTCCTTACATTGATGGGGACTTGCCTCCCTGAAACTTGTTTTACCGAATTGCCGAAGGCTGAGATGCTGATTTTTGAATACGGGCCAACTCAACAAGTCAGAACATTCTGTTTACTGAAACACAAATTCTTTGGAGACTGAACTTTCCCTTTAAGGAAAATAGAGATGGTTTTGCACCAATGTTTCAGGAGCAAAGACTATCGGCAGCAACTTCCACGGGCGGTTCTCCCGATCGTTTTACTGCAACGTTGGCGAAATCCCTGAAGAAACGGCACAGACGCTCTTTTGCGCCGATGTTCTGCTGATGGTACGGTGTTTGATCAGAACACTCCGTGCTAATTCTACCACTCTGGCCCTGAGCTCCCATGGTGGCTCTCCCGATGTCCCACCCTAACTTTGGCAGGAGAATTGTGGTACCCCACAGAAGTTGAAAATGGCCATTCACACCGTTCCTCTGGGGGTGCTGTTAGCATCCCACCGAAGTTAAGGCAAGAGACTAAGAGAATCCCCACAGATTTTCAGGGCTAACATATTAAAATTGATCTCATTTCACAAGCCTCGATGCTCGTAATCTGGATTTTCATTTTGCAGAATTGGCAGCAGGCTCTCTTCTGAGTCAAAAGGTCGTAGGTTCAAGCCCCACCCCAGACACTTGAGCACATAATCTAGGCTGACACTCCCAGAGAAGTGCTGAGGGAGTACTGCACTGTTGGAGGTGCCATCTTTCGGATGAGACATTAAATCGAGGCCCCGTCTGCTCTCTCAGGTGGGCGTAAAAGATCCCATGGCACCATTTTGAAGAAGGGCAGGGGAGTTCTCCTTGGTCTCCTGGCCACTATTTAATTCTCAACCAACATAACTGAAACAGATTATCCAGTCATTATTATTGTTTGTGAGACCTTGCAGTGCGCAAATTGGCTGCGCTTTCCCTACATTACAAGCTTTCGGATGCTCTGAGGTCGTGAAAGGCGCTATATAAATGCAAGTTCTTTCTTTAATCAGAATGAGGGACCTTAGCGCTCAGCACTGTTACAATCCCTATTTCAGGGTCAGCATCGAGCACTCCCAGCTCAGGCACAGCTAGCTACAGAGGAAAGCTCCCTATTGTTTGCCCGAACCTCAGATTGCTACCCCATGCCTTCTCTGCGTGATGTTGCCAAAGGGTGGTTTTGGTGCAGTTGGTCCAAGTCCAATAGGAACTAGGCTCAGACTCCCAAACTCATTTCATGTCAACAGAGAGTCGTGATTTTCAACCCATCAGTTTGGCCTCGATTTGAAGTCAAGTCCCAGAAGTGAAGAGGAGAGTGTGCTGACACACCATCCCAACCAGTTCCATCAACTTTGAAAGTCCAGTTGAGAAGCCATTTTGTTTCCTTTTCCGCCAGAAACAATGGGATTCATTTTAACTTTGGGCACCAGTGTAAAACAGGCCAGATCGGATCAGCTGCTCGTTGTACCTTCTCTCCTTCAATGGAAGCAAGAATTGGAAGAGATGAATAACGGGTGGCCAATCGATACTACCCGTTTAACGCTACAGGTGCAGCGCCTAAAATCCGGAACCCTCGGGACCGAGGCCATTCTGGATTCCGGGCTTTTCCGGATTTTCGGTTTGTTTTCTGACATCACGAATCCGGAAACACCCGAGCCCAGGTTCGTGTATTTCCGGATTTCGGAACATCAGAAAGGGGAGTCGCCGCTGAGGAAATCCCCACCGAAGAGCTATTTGGGCTGTCCGGCCCCGCCGAGGAGGATGTTGTCGGGCTCACCCCGCCGAGGTTGTTGTCGGGCGGGCGGGCCCACTGAGGAGGTGTTTGGGTGGGCCGGCAACGAGGCCCTGAGGTAAGGGCAGCAGCGGTGGGGCAAGGCCTGAGGTCGGCAAGATTGTCAGTTCTGGATTCCAGAACATTTTACAGATTCCGGACGAACCTGCCACCGATCGGTCCAGAGTCCAGAGTCCAGATTCCGAAACATACCACAAGTCAAAATTACCCCCAGTCTTTCTACTCACGGGAATAACTTAACTTGCATACAGGCAAACCTTACAGCATGGCATTGTGCTATCTTTTTGCTGGAAGACATCTGAGTTTGGGGATATAGATCTATATATATTATATTTGTACAGACAGCTAGATACGCAGATGTTCACCCTTGCACAAGTGGCCTGCCTTGTAACAGGGTACAAGTTGCTGAGCGCTGTTAGACTTAGCTCACTGCCCTGTTCCAATGGCAGTGATTTACGTGCTTGGATCAGCAATGTGTTTGTTCAGACTGAATTTGAGAAATATTTGGTAATCTTTCTGTCTCATCCACAATTGGGTAGGGTTGACTCTCAATGTTTGATCTACAGGCTTCTGTTACTGTTGGTCAACATCCAAATTGCAAAATGTTCCCTCCCAAACTGATACGGAGCGCTGGACTGGAAATCAGTGATTGAGGTGCTGTAGGAATGCACGGCAACTTCAGACAACTGGCATTCATACTCCTTTCATAAGCAGGAACCTAGTTAATAACATTGGGAGCTAGCTAAGGATGACCCACGATTTATTACCCCTTTCACATCCCGTTTTATATCCACCTCCCTCCCGCCCCACCCCAGTCACTGTCTCAGGCTGAACCTTGGTGACCTATTTTACCCTGAGCTGAGCTTCCGACCCCATATCCTCTCCGTCACCAAGACTGCCGACTTCTGCCTCTGAAACATCGCCTGCCTCAACCCTTCCGCTGCTGAAATCCTCATCAATGCTTTTGTTACCTCCAGACTTGACTATTCAACGCTCTCCTGGCCGGCCTCCCACCTCTACCCTCTGTAAACCTGAGCTCATCCAAAACTCTGCTGCCCGGATCCTAACTTGCGCCAAATCCCGTTCACTTCTGTACTCGCTATTGGCTCCTGCTCTACCAATTCCTCAAATTTAAAATTCTCATCCATGTGTTCAAATCCTTCCATGGTCACGCCCTGCCCTATCTCTGCAACCTCCTACAGCTTACAATGCTCTGATAAGTCTAAGGTGTCAAAATTGGTTCTGGCTGTTTTTGAGGCTGTGTCACAGCCCAAGGCGTGATCTTAGCACCAGGTGTTAGGTGCAGCCTCAAAATACCAAATTCAGTTTTTACACCCAAAGATGAGAGAGCAGCGCTAACAGTGGCATTGCACACTCATGGCTGATAATCGTTAAACATTACGCTAAACATCCGTAAGGCAAAGGTCCTCCAACAGCCTGTCCTTGCCGCACAGCACTGCCCCCCAGTCATCAAGATCCATGGCACAGCCCTCGACAACGTGGACCATTTCCCATACCTCGAGAGCTTCTTATCAACAAGAGCAGACAGCGACGACGAGATTCAACACCACCTCCAGTGCGCCAGTGCAGCCTTTGGCCGCCTGAGGAAAAGAGTGTTTGAAGACCAGGCCTTCAAAACTGCCACCAAGTTCATGGTCTACTGGGCTGTAGTGATACCCGTCCTCGTGTATGGCTCAGAGACATGGACCATATACAGTAGACACCTCAAGTCACTGGAGAAATACCACCAACGATGTCTCTGCAAGATCCTGCAAATCACCTGGGAGGACAGGTGCACCAACGTTAGCGTCCTCGACCAGGCCAACATCCCCAGCATTGAAGCACTGACCACACTTGATCAGCTCTGCTGGTCAGGCCACATTGTTCGTATGCCTGACACAAAACTCCCAAAGCAAGCACTCCTTCACGGCAAACGAGCCAAAGGTGGGTAGAGGACACTTTACAAGGACAACCTCAAAGCCTCCCTGATAAAGTGCAACATCCCCACCGACACCTGGGAGTCCCTGGCCAAAGAACGCCCTAAGTGGAGGAAGTGCATCCGGGAGGGCGCTGAGCGCCTCGAGTCTCATCGCCAAGAGCATGCAGAAATCAAGCGGAGGCAGCAGAAAGAGTGTGTGGCAAATCTGTCCCACCCACCCTTACCCTCAACGACTGTCTGTCCTACCTCTCGTATTGGACTGTTCAGTCACCTAAGGACTCGTTTTAAGAGTGGAAGTAAGTCTTCCTCGATTCCAAAGGACTGCCTATGATGATGATGCACACTCATCCTCGGGTGCCAATGGGTGGGAGCTCAGAATGCTGACTGAATTTCACGCTGGAGGCTGCCGGCATGTGTGCTGGAAAAACAGGAAAAAAAACTAAAACTTTTCCAACCCACACACACACTTCCCCACTGTTACAACTAGTAAATAAAAGATGAAATAAATAAAGAAAAAACTTACCTTGTTCTCTGGGCGATTCCGCCCGAGATCCGCTATGTACTCACCACTTTTTTCAGGCTGTTCAAACACCTGCCGGGAAGGCCGCCATGGAGTCCAAATATCGTGAGAGCGGCCACAAGGGTGCATTGCACGCTGGATGATGTCACCACGTGGGTGGGGTTAGAGGGCACAGCGTTACCTCTTGGCGGCTCCACCAAAGACCCATTTCTCCGGAGGTGTGGACGCCGTTTACCGCCGGCGGAAGGACTTTGCTGCCCTTTGTGCTAGTTTACTTTCATAGTCTATCTTTCCTTTCTTAATCATTTTTTTAGTTGTTCTTTGCTGGCTTTTAAAAGCTTCCCAGTCTCCTGTCCTCCCACTGGTTTTGGCCACTTTGTATGCCCATGTTTTTAATTGGATACTGTCCTTTATTTCTTTAGTTAGCCATGGATGGCTATCTTTTCTCTTACATTCTTTCCTCCTCACTGGAATATATTTTTCCCAAGAGTTGTGAAATATCTCCTTAAACGTACACCGCTGTTCATCAACCGTCTTGCCCTTTAATCTATTTTCCCAATCCACTTTACCCAACTCTGCCCACATACCTTCATAATCTCCTTTATTTAAGCTTAGTACGCTGGTTAGAGATCCAACTTTCTCACCCTCCATCTGAATTTGAAGTTCAATCATGCTATGATCACTGTTCCAAGGGGATCCTTTACTAGGAGATTGTTTATTAATCCTGCCTCATTACACAGGACCAGATCTAAGATAGCCTGCCCCCTGGTTGGTTCCGTTACATACTGCTCAAGGAACCCGTCCCTTCCGCACTCTATGAACTCCTCCTCAAGGCTACCCTGACCTATTTGATTTGTCCAATCAATATTGAGGTTAAAATTACCCATGATTATTACTGGTCCCTTTTTTACAAGCCCCCACTATTTCCTGGTTTATGCTCCGACAAACAGAGTTGTTACTGTTCGGGGGCCTATAGACTATGCCCACCAGTGACTTTTTCCCCTTATTGTTCCTTATCTCCACCCAAACTCTTTTAACACCCTTATCATTTGAGCCAATATCGTTTCTTACTATTGTAGTGATTACATTCTTTATCAATAGAGCTACCCCACCTCCTTTTCCTTTCTGTCTATCCTTCTGGATTGTCAAGTACCCCTGAATATTTAATCCCCAGTCCTGGTCACCTTGCAACCATGTTTAGGGAGCATAGCAAAGGAAGAGAGAGAGATGGAGCGCCAGAGAGGTCGAGGAAGGGAATTCCAGAGATTAGGGCCTAGACAGTTGAAGGCACGGCCGGCAATGGTGAAGCGAAGGAAGTCAGATATAGACAAGAGGCCAGAACTGAAGGAACTGGGAGGCCGAAACTCCCTCGATAACACTGCCCGTTTACGCCGGCGATACTTTGAGATAAGGTGTGGGAGGCGATATTACTTGGTTCTGGGTTGTCTGCAGCTTCTCACTCTGTGGCTGACTCACCGTGCACCAGGCTGGTTGTCTATATGGGTATGGTAGCTTAGTGGTCAGGCAGTCCCCGGAGTCGAGGATGACTTGCTAAAATGAGTTCTCAGGTGATTGATGAGACCAATGAAGGATCTACAGGTGGAGCAGGCGGTTGGAGGGATGGGTGGGTGGGGTGTTTGGTTTGTCGTACGCTCCTTCCGCTGTTTGTACTTGGCTTCCGTGTGCTCCCGGCAAAGAGACTCGACGTGCTTGGTTCCTTCTCGGATGCCTTCTCCTCCGCTTTGAATGTTCTTGGGCCAGGAATTCCCAAGAGTCGGTGGGGATGTTTCAATTTTTCAAGGAGACTTTGAGGGTATCCTCGAAGCTTTTCCTCTGCCCTCCTGGGGCTTGCTTGTTGTGTCGTAGCTCAAAGTAGAGTGCTTGTTTCGGGAGTCTAATATCGGGCATGTGGACAATGTGACCCCCCCATTGGAGCTGGTCGAGCGTGGTCAATGCCTCGATGCAAGTGTCATCACACCAACGCTCTTCTCAATCTTCTTTGCCGCAATGCTTCATCTCACTTTTAAACTTAGTGGTTGTAGTCCTGGACTAGTAAACCAGAAGTTGTGAGTTCAAATTTCACTGTGACATGTTGGGAAATTGAATTTAGTGAGCCTGGTCATTTTTGGCAGCAGATAAAATAACAATGAAAGCTGCCAGATTGTCGTAAAATCTCAGGGAGGGAAACCTGCCATGCCTACCCAGTCTGGCTTACATGTGACTCCAGTCCCACACAGCATGGATGGCTCTTAATGCCCTCAGGACAACGAGGGCTGGACAATAAATGTGGGTCTTACCCACATCCCCAGAAACAATCTAGTAAAAATATCCAGGATCATCCGGATGTAGGAGTTTGCACAGTCTGAGGAAAGTTCTGGGCCTGACTCTGTGCTTCTTTCCACAGGAACCTTCGCTGCCTCCTGGTCCTAGCAGCAGCTCAAACCTCACATCCTGTTTCTAAGATGAATAGCATACACTGGGGGATGATCCCCGTCTTTGGGCGGAAACAGGGCAGTAGAGCACTGAAATGGAGGTGCACAGCTTACTGTCCCGTTCCACAATTTTGCCAGGACCCTTAAAATAAGTGGGCGACATAGGCTCCGCCCGTTAATAACTTGACACAGAGGGATGATCGCAAATGCTCGAATATAAAACCTTTTTATAAAAAGCTTTTTGAATGATTTTTGTAGGCCGGGGAGGAGGATCTCACTAAAAGACTGAGCTCGCCAATGCTCAATGCTCCGCGGGAGGAATGGTGAGGGATCGCCTCACTATCCCCTTAACCTACCTGGGCCAGCTGGGCTCTGCGATCAGCAACATTCAAACATGGCCCACCCAAGGCTTCCATTGGGCAGGCAGTGGGCTCGCTGGGATGTTGATGCCCTTGTGGCAACTAGGAATGGGCAGTAAATCAAACCCACTGTGATTTCCTGGTGTTCAGCTGGTGCATCTTACAATAACAGATAAGAAAATGAAGTGGATATTCTGTTTTGCCTTGCATCTTTTCAGCAAGTGCATTCAGATATACAAGCCCCAGAACCGACACTGACGAAGAATTTGCTCTTTCATAAGGTTTTTTTTATCGCTGGGAAGAGATATTTTGTGTTAACTCGGGTCACGGCACAGCAGCTGCTCAACTTTGCTTAGGACAAAAAAATACCCACATTACTTGTGCAATGAAGCATAAAAAGGAGCAGAAACACTTGCTGAAAAAGTTTGTGAACAAGTCACAACCTCATGTACGTTTCATATCGACTGATCCTTTGGTGGTTCCAGTTCTCCAGGCATTCATCATCATTATAGCCAGTCCCTCGGAATCGAGGAAGACTTGCTTCCACTCTAAAAATGAGTCCTTAGGTGGCTGAACAGTCCAATATGAGAACCACAGTCCCCGTCACAGGTGGGACAGATAGTTGTTGAGGGAAGGGGTGGGTGGGACAGGTTTGCCGCACGCTCTTTTCGCTGCCTGCGCTTGGTTTCTGCATGCTCTCGGCGACGAGGCTCGATGTGCTCAGCGCCCTCCCGGATGCACTTCCTCCACTTGGGGCGATCTTTGGCCAGGGACTCCCAGGTGTCAGTGGGGATGTTGCATTTTATCAGGGCGGCTGTGAAGGTGTCCTTGTAATGTTTCCTCTGCCCATCTTTGGCTCGTTTGCCATGAAGGAGTTCCGAGTAGAGCGCTTGCTTTGGGAGTCTCGTGTCTGGCATGCGGACAATGTGGCCTGCCCAGCGGAGCTGATCAAGTTTCAGTTCCAGTTCCCAGACATTGATCCTTTGTTGGTTCCAGTTCCCCAGGCGTTGAGTTTAAAAAGTGATGGGTAGTAGGCTCATCAACCGTGAGCAGCATTGCAGCATCGCTTGATCCTTTCTTCACCCAGTGCCTTCACATGCACTTCGAGCAGAAGTCACTGGATAGGGATCAGAGGCAGGAACCCTGGCAGATTTTCTCTTATTAACCTAGGGATACTGAAACTAACTGTAGTTACCCCTGCCATTGCCCCCGCTGAGATCTGTTAATTTAGCACAGATTGCGGGTTAACCTTTGGACCTTAGTGGTCTGCGTAACTCGGCCAATCAGAGCATTAAACAGCAGAGATATGAGGGGAGCACCCAGAAATCAGCATGATCCTGTGTGACGTCATTTTCCTTTCCTCCGGATTCATTGCGATAAAGATAACGAATTGAATGAAAATTGTAAATGGAATTCAAATTAATGAGATGAACTAGATGTAGATGAAAGTACAGGGCAGAAGCGAGAACTCCTCTGCTCTTCTTCAAAATAGTGGCGAAATAGACGATCTTTTACGTCCACCTGAGAAGCAGACGGGGCCTCGGTTTAACGTCTCATCTGAAAGCCGGCACTCTCCGACAGTGCAGCGCTCCCCCAGCACTGCACTGGAGTGTCAGACTATATTATGTGCTCAAGTCTCTGGAGTGGGACTTAAACTCATGACTTTCTCATTCACCAAAACCAAAAATCTGTCTCAATAGTCACCAGCAAGTTCCCGTTCAGACCCCTGCTTTACCCCCACTGGCAGAGCTCCGGCTAACACACCCACCCATATGAGCGTGGGTGCAGTCGATGCCCGGAGGTGACAGCAGGTGGCAGAGAGCTGGCTGAATGCCACCCCACCAGTGTTCTCACCACCACCACCCACCCACCCCTGCTCCCCACTGCACCCACCCCCTCCCCTGCGCAACTGGCTTAAGCACCGAATGAGAATCAATCTGAACACCAAGGCTGAGACTGTGTGTGAGGCCCGTATTATCTCTCAGAACCCTGGTTTAAAAAAATAACTTGCAGAGGTTGTGAAAGACTCTATATAAACGCATGTCCCAAATCACTTTATAACCAATGAAGTATTTTTAAAGTGTAATCACAAATTGTAATGTAGATCAATATGGCAGCCAATTTGCGCACAGCAAGCTCCCACAAACAATAATGTGATAATGACTTGATAATCTGTTTTTGTTATGTTGGTTGAGGGATAAACATTGGCCAGGGCAGCAGGGATAACTCCCCTGCTCTTCTTTGAAATAGTGGCAGGCGATCTTTTATATCCACCTGAGAGAGCAGACGTGGCCTCGGTTTAACGTCTCATCTGAAAGATGACACCTCCGTTAGTGCAGCGCTCCCTCAGCACTGCACTGCAGTGTCAGACTATATTGGCCCGAACCGACCAAAATGTTTTGTCCAAATGTACCTGGTGGTCCTGGAGGAAGGTTGACTTACGGTCCGAGGCCTAAATGCGCAGCCCAGCGTATGGGCTCACACATCCCAGGAACGTAAGCACAACCTGGGATCACGTGGGCCTGAACCACCAATCACAGTGTAATATTCTCATTGATAATAATGGGAGCTCCGTTTATACAAACTCCCATTACTGTACTATCAATGTGAATACCACCAAAATCACAGAAACACAGCACAATAAATAAAAAAAACACCTCACATATTTAAAATTAATTGAAATTTCAATTAATTTTAAATATGTGAGGTGTTTTAGAAAAAAAATATATTTTTTTTAATTAAAAAAATGTTTTAATAGGGCTAAAAATAAACTTGCCTTAATGGACAGGATTTTTAATATAAAAATTAGAGATAAAACTTAATTTTGCTATGTTTTAAAACTCTTACGCTGGTAAAAATAAGCTATACGCCTGCTTTTACCAGGCGTAAGAGTTTGAAGGACATTCGCTGGGCAGGAGTTGGGCAAATAGCCCAAATCTCCGCCCGCTAAGGCCCTTCTCCCGGGCCACGTGCGATCAGTCAAAAGACATTTTGACAGATCGCAAAAGCTGGTTTTCAGTGCATGCGCATCATGCGCGAGAATTGACTTTTGCGAGGCCTCGCCGCGTGCGTAAGCCCAGCGTACATGCCCGGAGAGGCCGCAATTTTCGGGCCATTATATACTCAAGACTCTGGAGTGGGGCTTGAACGTATGACCTTCTGCCTGAAAGCTAAGAGAGCTGTCACTGAGCTCAGGCATGTAGACTTGAGAGTTGAACCTGGCCTTAGGGAGGGAGAAGAGGCAGGGGGAATGTTTTATATCCCTGTTGTATGAACCATGTTGATGTTCTTAAGTTTGTAATCCTGCTCACAAGGACATACTGGCCTCGGTTCAGTATATTAGATCATTAAAAAGTACTTTATGCTTTAAATAGTCAGAACCAGCTTCTTGACATAAACTACCTCTGGTTTCAAACAGTTTGACGGATGTTCCTAATGAAGTTTTGACAACCCAAAGCAGATCTGTTTATGTAGTCAAATCCAAACAAAACGTTTTTTTATCGTGAGCAAGAGTTGGTTTTGGGAGAAGTGTTTTTTCCCAGTATATCTGTTTACACCCTGCAGTTCAGGTCTGTGTATGTCGAATGGTAGAATGTTGCAGCACAGCAGGAGGCCATTTGGCCCATCGTGTCCCTGCCAGTTCTATAAAAGAGCTATCCACCCTGCCCTGTTGCCCTGTCCATGCATCATACCCTTTTAAATTTCATCCCGTTCTCTTGTCCTTTTAAATGTTGCTTTTCAAAATATTTATCCACTTCCCTTATAAAAGCGGTTTGGATTGGGCAGCCCCTGTGTTTCTGGTAGCACACTCCATGCCCTAACAACCCTCTATAGTAAAACATTTCTACTCATCTTTCCCTTAATTCTAGTGGTGATCTTAAGTCTCATCACTCGGTGAAAAGATTTTTTCCAAATTTACCTTACCAAAGCTCCACAAACATTTGATCACCTCTATCAGATCTTATCATCTTCCTTGTTCTAGTGAAAGGAGTTTCTGTTTTTCTAGTCTCTCCTGAACCAAAGCCTCTCATCCCTGGGATCATCTCGCTGAATCTGTTCTGCACCCTCTCCGAAGCCTTGACATCCTCCTGAAACTAAGGCATGCAAAACTGGACTCAATATTCGAATTGCAGCCTAAACAATGTTCAGTATAGGGTGAGCATTACCTCTTTGTTTTTGTACTTCGTGCTTCTATTTATAAAACCTTGGAATCCAGGTGACGTTTATATGGCTTTATCAAATTGTACTCTACTTTTAAACATTTGTCTGTCTGAATCCCTAAGTCTCTCTGCTACATAGCAGTGGGAGGCATTCAAGGAGGAGATAGTGAGGGTTCACAGCAAATCTGTTTCCGCAAAGAAAAAGTGTGGCAGTCCCAAATCTAGAGCCCCTGGATGTCAATGGGGCACAAGCCAAAAAAGGGAGGTTTATGTCAGATACCGACAACGCAATGCTGCAGAAAGCTGAAAAGAGTATAAAAGTGTAGGGTGAAATTTTAAAGGAAATTAGTAAAGCAAAGAGAGGACATGCAAAGATATTGGCAAGTAAAATCAAGGAAAACTCAAAGATGTTTTATAAATATATAAAGAGCAAGAGGCTAACTAAAGAAAGAGTGGGGCCTATTAGAGACCAAAAGGAAGCTTGTGTGTGAAGGTGGAAGATGTGGCTATGGTTCTCGATGAATACTTTGCGCCTGTCTTCACAAAAAAGAGGGACGATGCAGACATTGCAATCAGGGAGAAGGAGTGTGAAATATTAGATGAGATAAACATAGTGAAAGAAGAAGTATTAAGGGGTTTAACAGCTTTGAAAGTGGATAAATCCTCAGGCCTTGGTGAAATGTATCCCAGGCTGTTAAGGGAAGCAAGCGAGGAACTAACAGAGGCTCTGACCATCATTTTTCAATCCTCTCTGGCGACAGGTGTGGTACTGGAGGACTGCTAACATTGTAACCTTGTGTAAAAAGAAAGGGATAGTCTGAGTAATTACAGGCGTCAGCCAAACCTTGGTGGTGGACAAATTGTTGGAAAAAATTCTGAAGGACAGCATTAATCGTTATTTATAAAGGCACAAGTTAATCAAGGACAGTCAGCATGGATTTGTTAAGGGAACATCGTGTCTGACTAACTTGATTTTTGAGGAGGTAACCGGGAGTGTCGATGAGGGTAGTGCGCTTGATGTAGTCTACATGGATTTTAGCAAGGTTTTTGATAAAGTCCCACATGGTCAGAAAAATAAATGCCCATGGGATCCAGGGCAAAGCAGCAAATTGGATCCAAAACTGGCTCAGTGGCAGGAAGCAAAGGATAATGCTTGATGGATGTTTTTGTGACTGGAAATCAGTTTCCAGTGGGCTTCTGCAGGGGTCAGTACTGGGTCCCTTGCTTTTTGTGGTATACATCAATGATTTATACTTGAATGTAGGGGGTATGATTAAAAAGTTTGCAGATGATACATAAATTGGCCGTGTGGTTGATAATGAAGAAGAAAGCTGTAGACTGCAGGAAGATATCAATAGACTGGTCAGGTGGGCAGAAGAGTGGCGAATGGAATTCATTCCAGAGAATTGTGAAGTAATGCATTTGGGGAGGGCTAACAAGGCAAGGGAATACACATTGAATGATAGGACACTGAGAAGTGTAGAGGACTAGAGGGACCTTGGAGTGCTTGTCCACAAATCCCTGAAGGTTGCACGACAGGTACATAAGGTGGTTAAGAAGGCATATGGGATACTTTCCTTTATTAGCCGAGGCATAGAATGTGAGCAGGGAGGTTATGCTTGAAATGTATAAAACACTAGTTTGTCTACAGTTCTGGCCACCACATTACATGAAAGATATGATTGCACTAGAGAGGGTACAGAGGAGACTTACAAGGATGTTGCCAGGACTGGAGAATTTTAGCTATGAGGAAAGATTGGATAGGCTGGGGTTGTTTTCCTTGGAACAGAGGAGGCTGAGGGGAGACTTGATTGAAGTGTATAAAATTAAGAGGGGCCCTAGAGTTGATAGGAAGGACCTATTTCCCTTAGCAGAGGGGTCAACAACCAGGGGGCATAGATTTAAAATAATTGGTAGGAGGTTTAGAGGGGAGTTGAGGAGAAGATTTTCACGCAGAGGGTGGTGGGGGTCTGGAACTCACTGCCTGAAAGGGTGGTAAAGGCAGAAACCCTCATCACATTTAAAAAGTACTTGGATATGCACTTCAAGTGCCGTAACCTGCAGAGCTACGGACCAAGAGCTGGAAGGTGGGATTAGGCTGGGTAGCTCTTTGTCGGCTGACACAGACAAAATGGATCAAATGGACTCCTTCCGTGCTGTAAATTTATATGATCCTATAGCTTACATTTCCTCTCCAATTTCTTTCTCCTAAAGTGTGAGGTTGACCAGACAATCGAGTGATGTTGGTTGAGGTATAAATCTTGGCCAAGACACTGGTGAGCACTCCCCTGCTATTCTTTGAATAGTGCTGTGACATCTTTTACATCCACTTGAGAGGGGAAGGCGAGACCTCAATTTAGAGTCTCAATCGAAAAGCAGCCCTCTGCACTGGAGTTTCAGCCTAGATTATGTCTTTAAGTCTCTGGAGTGGTACTTGAACCCACAACCTGCTGACTCAGAGCTGAGAGTGCTACGACTGGGCCACAGCTGACACCTAGCGGGTCATTTGCACCTCCCATTAGCACCCCCGGGGGCGCTAATGAGGTGTTAATGACTTTGCGACCGGGCATGGCACCACTAACGACTCCCGCTAAATTCGTTAGAGATGGCGGTAATGAGCAGCGCCCCACTCCGCTGCGCTGGCGATGCTGATGTCATCACTGTGCACAGCACCCTGATAGCACGCCGGACCCTAAATTGGGTATCACCCACTGAAACTGCGCCGGGCGATGACAGCGGCAGCTTCAGGGGACGTGTACCGGACGGCTGGCCGCTAACGAGGCGAAAGTTAAAGGCGAGCACGCTGGCTGTTCCTGAAACGAAAATTCCGATTTTCTTGTGCGCCCCGTTGCCACTTTGGACATGGGGTGTGTGCGGCGATCATTCAGCCCGGCGCACTGCTTGATTGCGGGGCTGTTGGCGCGGCAACCCCGCTCCCCGGTGGTCCAGGTAGGACTCTGTTTTGCTGCAGAGTTTGCAGCTTGGGCCCTTCCCATTAATCTGGGAAGAGCCACTCCTGCACGACCCTGTGCGCCTCACTCCCGACCCGTGCGCCTCACTCCCGACCCAGAAAGGAAGTGGAGCACTTGATTTTGCGCTCCACTTCCTTTCGGGGACAGTAACCCCAATTTCTCGCGAGAGGCGAGACTTCTGCACCTGGTGCAAAATCTCGCACTTTACCAGTGTTACCATTTTGGTCTCTAATAGGCCTTACTCTTTCCTTAGTTATCCTCTCGCTCTTTATGTAATTTTAAGTAAAGAGTGGGACTTGAACCCACAGGAAACGGGACGCACCCGAATTTTTAGTCCTAATGCTATGCTGTCCTCTATAATTGTAGCTTGTCGACACTGGTGTTAAGTTTCTGACTATCTGTGAAAGGCAGCACATACCCACTTCCTTCAGAGTGATTTATAGCAACACAGACCCAATGAGCACAATATCCACCAGTGTCAAAAACACCTCCAGCATTTCCATGGCTCTGTTCTAGAGTTGCTCAGTCATTCAGATGGACTTATTGGATAAACATCCACCCAAAGGGGCACAACCATTTCCATCGACATTCACCCAAATTTCCCTCTCCATTCCCAGCTTAATGCCATACCGTTAGTATTCATGAACTGCCTCGGAGCCCAGCTCCTTCATTCAAGAGACAGGATTGAAGAAATGCACCAATGGAATACTGTGGGTAGGTGGGCTAGATGGAACTAAGCCGTTACTAAGTTACAATGAAGGCCATTTTACTTGAACGTGAGGGTAGCCTTTCCTCATATAAACTGTAATCTGAAGAAAATTACTTCATCCCCTTGCAAAATAACCTTTGCTTTTTACTTTTGGAGTCACCAAGACAAATTGAAAGTTGGATATTAAGATTTGGGTGAGCCTTTTGTTGCCTGCATTTTCTCCTCACTGGGAGCTAAGATGTCCAGGATATAAGATATTCACTGCAAACTGGTATTGAACATTGTTTGTACCCACTGCCTTTTGATGGTGAAGGGAGAATCCAATAATCTGCTCACTGTGGTATTATGATATATGATCCTGATGAAGCTGCTGCTTTGAGCTGTGTAATAGAGCTCCCCCTAGTGGACTCCTCCTCCACCTAGTGGACGATAGAAGTAGTGCAACTACTGATGTAAATACAATGAAAGGGTCATGTGGCAAGGTCACATGATGATGGGCCATCTTGTGTGTGTGCTGTGTTAGTGATGTCGTAAGAATACATCACCAGCTGGATGACCTTTCTGTGTGCTCACTGCTTCTCTCTGTGATGGCCTTTCCGCAGGGAGTTCCAGTGGATTGCTCATCTCCCCGTCAGCGGTACCCTGGACGAGACCACCATCCGGCAGATGGCTGAGCCGCGGTGCGGTGTCAAGGATATAGGGAGCCACGGTGCCTGGGAAGAACACGTGGAAACCCTCTTCTTGGGACGAGCCAGCAAACCGAGCCGTACCAAGCGTTATGCGCAGCAAGGTGAGCAATGGACGCAGCTTCTCTGCGTACACTGGCCCTGTGACCAGTGAGCTGCCAGGTTAATAACACTGTTCAGTGCACTGTTCAGCCATCACTTATGTTCTCCTCTCCACCCCCCCTCCCCCCTCTCCTCCACACGCTCTTATCTCCATACCTGTGGGTTCAAGTCCCACTCTTTACTTAAAATCACATAAAGAGCCAGAGGATAACTAAAGAAAGAGTAGGGCCTATTAGGGACCAAAATGGTGATCTATGTGTGGAGGCGGAGGATATGGGTAAGAGTGGGGAAGGAGAAGGAAGGAGAGGGAGTGTGAGGGAGGAGGGGAGAGAGAGAGGGAGAGTGAGGGAAGAGGGGAGAGAGAGAGGAGGGAGAGTAAATGTGAGAGTGTGAGGGAGGGGAGGGAGCGAGGAGGGAGAGGACGTGTGAGAGTGTGAGGGAGTGGAGCGAGAGAGGAGGGAGAGGGAGTGTAAGAGTGTGAAGGAGGGGAAGAGAGAAGAGAAGGGAAGTCCGGGAATGTGCATGGCATCAATTTACTTGAGCGGTTGCTGGCATTATGTGGACTATGCATTTCAAGCACTTTTGGTTGGTGTTGAAAATGAAGACAAACAGAACGGCAGAATTTCGACCTCTTAAAAGTTTTATATGTTCAGTTCGCACAGATCTTATTTCTGGGTCCTTCAAAGAATAAGTGCGGCCATGTCGTATATCACGAGTCCAGATATTAAGAGGCACCAGTTGCGAGCAACATAAGTGGATTTTTTGCTGTTTGCTGTGGGCGATGAATTCTCTCAATACTCAGTCACTCGAGTTCCATCAGACAGGGGCTGTCAGCATGCTCTCTCTCTGCTTCTCAGTGCCGTCCAGTGCAGGCCGAAACATAGCTGCACCCTTGTCAGTTTAATCAAATCCGATTTGGAACACATGTCAACACCCCGCCCCCCCCCCCTCCCCCTCCACTTGTTATCCAAGTGCTGGAAGGAGAATTACTTTAATGAGTTTAATGTACCGTTGTCAATTTCAGATGTATTTTTTAGTAACCCTTTCTTTGCTGGCTCTTGTTTCTCTGCCTGAACACGCTGGCTAGATTCCAGTCTTTCTGCATCAACTTGCTCCCGACCCACCTTCCATGTCAAACTTTTGTGAAAAGTCTTCTATGCACCTTGCTTACCAATCCGTTCTCAAACTGATTGTGACATGTCTGGATAATAATTAGAAATGAGGGCTTGGGTGGTGAGCAGGAAAGCTGGTCTGGTCAGCGAGGCGAGACGGATTCCACGATCCACTGAATTTAGGAGGAAAAGGTTAATTCAGCTGCTGGAATATATTTGGCAAAATGCTCTTGTTTCTATTTTTATGAATAAAGAATTGACCGAACAAAAGGTGTTAAAACCCCTGTTGAACTGCCCCAACTCCATTTTTGGAACTAACTAGTGTAGCCAGAAAAAGGAGCACTTTGGTTAAATACCCGGTATTGTGGTGGGGCCCTACATGTCAGGAAGGTGCTAGAATTGATCCCTGGCCAGTGCCGAGAGAGCTGATCTCAATCAAGGCATCAATAGGGCTGCTACATCTGGCTTCAGGACTCCTGCTCAGGAGGGGTGTGCAGAGGGAGGTGGGATTAGTGGGGGAATCCTTCCCCTGGTCGCTGTCCAGTGACCCTTGCTGCAAAGTAGATATGTGTGAGCATCAAGTTTACTTTTCCTGCCTTTACTCCTCTTTTTGACCTCGGTGGTAGGCCTTGGGACCCCATCGAGGTTTCTCAATTTTTAGAAAAAGGACAAGATGAGGCTGTGATGCTCTTTTTCAGGGTCGTGTCACCCGCTGAAAGTCAGGGGTATTGGGGAGGGGGATCCAACACCCATGCCAACATGGCTCAGCACCCTCAGGAGAGGAGGGTCAGCGGGGAAGACTATTGGAGTTAAATAAAAGGCTACATCTCCAGATGGCAGTTTTCCTTGTAGTTTCCTGTTGTGCCAGCTCAGTATAATCGGTAGCCGGCACCTACACTGCTTTATGATCTGCATAAGAGCATTTGTTAGGAGTTTCCTTGTACATAGGATATACAGCCCAGAAACAGGCCATTCGGCCCAATCAGTCCACACCGGCAATTGGTTCTCATAGGCTAACGGTGGCTTAAATATATAACTCTGCCCCGTTTTAGTCCGCTCAAACTCCATATCGGCACATTTAGTTTGATTATAATTCTTAGCCAGTAATGACAATTGACTCATTCTGAGGTGTGGCCGTTGCTGTAAGGCCGGCATTTGTTGGGCCACCCGACTGCAGTTTGATACAACTGAGTGGCTTGCTGGGCCACTTCAGAGTCAACCATGTCGGTGTGGGACTGGAGTCACATATAGGCCCAGACCGGGTAAGGACGGCAGGTTTGCTTCCCTAAAAGGCATTAGTGAACCCGTTGGGTTTTTAGACAATTCGACAACTTATGATGAAGAAGTTTGAATAAGAAGTTTGCAGATGATACAAAAAATTGGCCGTGTGGTTGATAATGAAGAAGAAAGCTGTAGACTACAGGAAGATATCAATGAACAGGTCAGGTGGGCAGAACAGTGGCAAATGCAATTCAATCCAGAGAAGTGTGAGGTAATGCATTTGGGGAAGTCTAACAAGGCAAAGGAATACA
Organism: Pristiophorus japonicus; assembly: GCF_044704955.1. NCBI lineage: Eukaryota > Metazoa > Chordata > Chondrichthyes > Pristiophoridae > Pristiophorus > Pristiophorus japonicus. The sequence continues at coordinate 54,934,311 of NC_091992.1, forward strand.
CAATAAATGGTAGGACACTGAGAAGTGTAGAGGAACAAAGGGACCTTGGAGTACATGTCCACAGATCCCTGAAGGTAGCAGGCCAGGTGGATAAGGTGGTTAAGAAGGTATATGGGATACTTGCCTTTATTAGCCAAGGCATAGAATACAAGAGTAGGGAGGTTATGCTTGAACTATATAAAACACTAGTTAGGACACAGCTAGAGTACTACGTGCAATTCTGGTCACCACATTACAGGAAAGATGTGATTGCACTACAGAGAGGAGATTTACAGGATGTTGTCTGGACTGGAGAATTTTAGCTATGAAGAAAGATTGGATAGGCTGGGTTTGTTTTCTTTGGAACAGAGGAGGCTGAGGGGAGACCTTATTGAGGTGTTTACAATTATGAGGGGCCTAGATAGAGTGGATAGGAAGGACCTATTTCCCATAGCAGAGGGGTCAACAACTAGGGGACATAGTTTTAAAGTAATTGGTAAGAGGTTGAGAGGGGATTTGAGGGGAAATCTTTACACCCAGAGGGTGGTGGGGGTCTGGAACTCACTGCCTGAAAGGGTGGTAGAGGCAGAAACCCTCACCACATTTAAAAAGTACTTGGATGTGCACTTGAAGTGATGTAACCTGCAGGGCTACGGATCTAGAGCTGGAAAGTGAGGCTGGATAGCTCTTTGCCAGCCGACGATGGGCTGAATGGCCTCCCTCCGTGCTGTAAATTTCTATGATTCATGGTCACTTTTTGCAGACACCAGTGTTTTTATTCCAGATTTTATTTTAACTGAATTCAAATTCGCAAACTGTCATGGTAGAATTTTAAACTCTCTGAATTACTCGTCCAGCAACGTAACCATTACATTACCGTGCCATACTGTATTCAGTGAAATTACCTGGAGACATACTGGACTTGACATCAATGGCACTGGATAGGTTGACCTTTCCATAACTGCTGGAAATGGGCCACATGATCCAGCAGACATGAGAAAGACTTCTTTGTAAATTGAATCTTTACCAGATCCATACATTACTAAACCGTTCCATTAGGACCAGTAATCGTAAGTAGGGCTGTAACCACCTACAGGGATTTTGAATCTGTTTGCATGCCTGTAGCGGTGGCCAACTCTTCGAACCTGGAGAGTTCACTTGTAGACTTTCAACATATGGTGAAGAAATGAATGGATGTCACAACTGAGAGAGTTTCCCAGTCCTCGGGTGGTGTGGATTACATCCATCGCGTGTTCTGCCACAGCACGCTCTCTAGACCTGTCGTAGCCTGCAGGCCCCCTGAAGTGTCTGTGCTTGTGGATTGAGCTCTATTCGACGTCGGGATATGGAAATGATTTCCTGCAGGCACCTTCGCATTCTTCACCTTTTCACCTGAATCAAAATAATTTAGTAGCAAAATTCTTACATGTCAGCGAGAGGATGAGGAGACCACGCAGGCCCATGTCAAGCACAGAATTACAGTTTGTCTATGTCATTCTCCGTCCGTCCCTTGTGTTGAGATCTGTCTAGGGTTCCCTTGATATATTACCATTCCCAGTCTGTCCTTTGTGTCGAGGCCTGTCTAGGGTTCCCTTGATATATTACCATTCCCAGTCGGTCCCTTGTGTCGAGATCTGTGTAGGGTTCCCTTAATATATTACCATTCCCAGTCTGTCCTTTGTGTCGAGGCCTGTCTAGGGTTCCCTTGATATATTACCATTCCCAGTTTGTCCTTTGTGTCATCAATATGGCTCAGTTGGTTGCAGTATTGCCTCTGAGTCATAGAGTTGTAGGTTCAAGCCCCACTGCAGGACACAAGCAGATAATCGACACTGACACGTCAATGAGAAACATCAGAACATAAGAAATAGAAGCAAGAATAGGCCATATGGCCCCTCGAGCCTGCTCCGCCATTTAATATCATGGCTGATCTGATCATGGACTCAGCTCCACTTCCCTGCCCGCTCCCCATAACCCCTTATTCCCTTATCATTTAAGAAACTGTCTATTTCTGTCTTAAATTTATTCAAAGTCCCAGCTTCCACAGCTCTCTGAGGCAGCAAATTCCACAGATTTACAACCCTCTGAGAGAAGAAATTTCTCCTCATCTCAGTTTTAAATGGGCGGCCGCTAATTCTAAGATTATGCCCTCATCAGTGGAAACATCATCTCTGCATCTACCTTGTCAAGCCCCCTCATAATCTTATACGTTTTGATAAGATCACCTCTCATTCTTCTGAATTCCAATGAGTAGAGGCCCAATCTCCTCAAACTTTCCTCATAAGTCAATCCCCTCATCCCTGGAATCAACCTAGTGAACCTTCTCTGAACTGCCTCCAAAGCAAGTATATCCTTTCGTAAATATGGAAAGCAAAACTGCTGCATTATCGGAGTTGCAGTCTTTACGGCGAGAAGTAAAGCCATCTGCCTTGTCAGATGGATTTAAAAGATCCCATAGCACTATTCAAAGATGAGGAGAGAGTTCTCCTGGTATCCTGGCCAACATTCCTCGCCAGAAACAGATTAGCCAATCATTCATACTGTTTGCCAGCTGTGAGATCTTGCTTTGTGCAAACTGGTCTGCTTGTCAACAGTGACTGCACTTCTGTAAAATAATTCCTTGGGTGTGACATTCTTTGGGACATCCCGCAAGTGCTTTCTGGGATAATTCCTGGGGATAACTTGCCCGGTGGGGAAGTTCGATGAAATCAAATAAAATCAGGCGGCTGAATCGATGTAGATAGTTTCCTGTCGGTGGGTTAAGTTAAAATGAAGAAAGAAAGTACTACATGGCTCCTTTCACAACCTCCGGATGTTCCAAAGTACTTTTTGAAGTGTAGTCACTGTTGTAATGTAGGAAACACGGCAGCAGATTTGCAAACAGCAATTTGATCAATGACTATGAAACCTGTTTTAGTGATGTTAATTGAAGAATAAATATTGGCCAGGACACTGGGAGAACTCCCCTGCTCTTCTTTGAATAGTGCCATGGGATTTTTTTTTTACGTCCACCTGCGAGGGTTTAACATCTCATCTGAAAGACGACTCCTCCGACAATGCAGCGGCCCCTGACCCTCTCTGTCTTTCTTTCAATACACATTAGACGTAAAATCCAGTGTTACTAATCAACTGCCAATGAAAATGATTCAGTGTAAAAGCTGTGTTTGTCTGAGGATCAAGTCCTAACTCTGGAGAAAGAGATAACATCAGTTTCTGGCTGGCATAAGTGACTTAGGCTATTGTACTGTGTTCCTGACCAGGTTTCTGCCGGACTCTTTGCTGTGGCTGCATTGTAGGTGTCAGATGATGAAAGCTAGGCTTGTTTGCCCTCAGCATTTCTTGGAAACTCATCATCGAAAGAATGCAGAGTCTGTAAAAAATATTAATCAGTTAATTTAAAATGACATGTAATTTCATGTCCTCATAGCACCAACCAGGGTCGACAGTTTTTATTTGCTCGTCATTTAGCTGTCAATTTAACTTTCAAAGAGCCGATCCAATATTATTCCCACGCTGCAGATAAATTATTACATACAGTCACCCCCAGTGGAACATTGCAATATTTTGCTTTGTATTAATTCCTGTGTCATTTAACTTCCCGCACACCAATCTTTTCCTCCCTTTCCCTCCCTTTGAATAAAAATAGAACGTACATTTATATAGTGCCTTTCACATCCTCGGGAAATCCCAAAGCCATGGCACTACTCAGCCAATTTTGAAGTGTAGTCACTGTTGTAATATAGGCAATCCTGACAGCCAGCAAGGTCCCATCAACCGCTCTGATACATGACCCAATAATCTGTTTTCAATTATGTTGGTAAATATTGGCCAGGACACCAGGGCGATCCTGCCTAATCTTCTTCGAACAGTTCTATAGGATCTTCCTGAGAGAGTTGATGAGGCCTCGGTTCAACATCTCCTCTGAAAGACGGCACCTCCGACAGTGCACTACTCCACGGTGACTGTCAACCTAGATTTTGTGCTCGGGTCTCTGGAGTTTGGTTTGAACCTCACAACGGTCTGCCTCAGAGGTGAGAATGTTACCACTGAGCCAGGGCTCACTCAGGGTTGCGTTGGCCAATCAGGCTGGCTCTGGTGTCTTGTTCTTCATAGCTCCTTGTATATTCCTTCGGAAGCTTGGCAATTCCTACCTTGCCACCAGCAATCTTTCCCAGCTCTGCATCGCATGAACTTTCTGCCCGAGACAACAACAACAACTTGTGTTTATTTAGCGCCTTTAATACAGTGAAACGTTCCAAGGCACTTCACAGGAGTATTATGATAAAAAATTTGACACCGAATCGCATAAGTAGAAATTAGCGCATGTGACCAAAAGCTTGGCCAAAGAGGTATGTTTTAAGGAGCATTTTGAAGGAGGAAAGAGATGTAGAGAGGTGGAGAGGTTTAGGGAGGGAGTTCCAGAGCTTAGCACCCAGCCAACAGAAGGCAAGGCCGCCAATAGTCCAACGATTATAATCAGGGATGCTCAAGAGGGCAGAATGTGAGGAACCCAGACATCCTGGGGGGTTGTGGGGCTGGAGGAGATCACAGAGATAGGGAGGGGCGATGCCATGGAGGGATTTGAAAATAAGGATGAGAATTTTGAAATCGAGGCGTTGCTTAACCGGAAGCCATTGTAGGTCAGCGAGCGCAGGGGTGATGGGTGAATAGCACTTGGTGTGAGTTAGGACATGAGCAGCCGAGTTTTGGATCAGCTCTAGTTTACGTAGGGTAGAATGTGGGAGGCCAGCCAGGAGTGTGTTGGAATAGTCAAGTCTAGAGGTAACAAAATCATGGATGAGGGCTTCAGCAGCAGATGAACTGAGGCAAGGGCGGAGACGGGTAATGTTATGGAGGTGGAAATAGGCAGTCTTAGTTATGCCGCGGATAAGTGTTCGAAAGCTCATTTCAGGGTCAAATATGACACCAAGGTTGCGAACAGTCTTGTCGAGCCTCAGATAGAAGTTGGGGAAGTCAGTGACTCGGGAATGGAGTTTGTGGCAGGGAATGAAAACAATGGCTTCGGCCTTCCCAATATTCAGTTGGAGAAAATTTCTGCTTATCCAGAACTGGATGTCGGACAAGAAGCCTGACAATTTAGAGACCGTGGAGGGGTCGAGAGAAGTGGTATTGAGGTAAAGCTGAGTGTTGTCAGCATGCACGTGGAAACTGACGCTGTGTTTTCGGATGATGTCACCGAGGGACAGCATGTAGAAGAGATGCCCAGGACTGGAAACCTAAAAGATTAGACAAACATTGATTGTATTTTAAAATGCATTTATTCCTTTAGTTTCCTTTGCTAAAGGGGTACCGATGGAGAGATTTTCTTTGTCTGAACACTGCTTGCTCATCACTACAGCCTGTGAACTTTTAAATAAGAATTGGTGTCCAGTTAGCGAGCTATTATAAAATACCCCTCCTTTCTTCCTATCAGAGCCAAGAAGTTGGATAAGGAACCTGCTCTCATTCTGAGATCTCTGCATTCCTCCATCTCTGGCCTCTTGTCCATTCCCCACCTCCTTTGCCCCACCATTGGCAGCTGTGTCTTCAGCAATCTAGGGCCTAAACTCTGTACTTTCCTCTCTAAACCTCTCCATCGCTCTCTCCTTGTTTAAGACACTCCTACATCTGTGATTAAACCCATCCTAATATCTCCTTATCTGGCTCGGTGTCAAATTTGTTTGATAACGCGCCTTGGGACGTTTTGCTACATTAAAATGTCCCAAGGCACTATATAAGTGCAAGTTGTTGTTGCTGGGAGGTGGGGAGAATGATTGACCGTGTCTATCCGTCCGTCCATTTATTCTCTCTCAACTTCCATTCCCTCCTGCTCTGCATCTCCCCAGAACCCCAGATTAGTTTAAGAGCGGCACTACTCTCTCAAGCTGCATTCTCGACCTCTGCCATTGGTTATGCCTGCGTCTCTCTAAGCTGACTAACTGCTGGGCTGGGTTTCAGTCTCACAAGCTGGTGCAGATTGTTTTAGCAGCTGATGGGCCCAAGGGAGCCAACGCAACCTCACAGCTGACGAAAACAGCGCCGTTGGAAAAGAAAATGTCAAAACTGATTAATTCTGGAGCTCTGGGAATTGCAGTCAGGAATCTAGGTGTCCAAGCATCCCTGGGAAGTTTGGGAAAGGATGTTTGTGGCCAGTGATTAGAAACAGCACAGGAATCCCTGTGTAAGCAAGTCATTTCCTAACCCAGGGGCAAAACAGCAAAAACAAAACTAGCCACAAAAATCTTCCTCTACAAGCCCCGCAATCTAGGCCTGAGTTGATCAACTTTATTGTTGCAAATAAAGTACATATTTTATATATATATATATATATAATATATACTGTGTATATATATATATAAGAACTGAAATCTGACATTTTTGAAAGAAGTTATTAAAGGCCATTGCTTTCTCCTGTGGAACTGTATCTTGGTGTAATGTATTTGCTTAATGGGTTCTTTGCTTAAGAATTCATAGCAACACATTGCTATTAAGAACTAGTTGGTTTGTTAGCAAAAGGTTTAACAATCACACTACACATTACCAGTTTATCCATCAGGCTCACAGCCACCTGTCTCATTGTGGATCCCCCGAACCCAACTGGCTGGGGTTTTATTGAGTTTTGTGACCATCACGTGACTGGCTAAGCCACTCCCAACTCAACAGCTCTACCAACCTGTGAGCATACTCACCGGTGCACACATTACACTCGGGTTACTGGTCATTTGAAAATGATGCTTTGCTGACCTCATCAATGCTGTTGTCATGAATTTCCTTCAAAAGTCTCAGGTTCGATTGCCCCCCCTCCCCCTCCGCGGTCTGTACTGCCCTCAGCCAGCACAGTAGTAAAGGTGCTACAGTTGACCTTTGACGTCTATAGGCAACGGATAAATTAACTGGGCCTCCAGATTCCGGTTTACTATCTGGTGACTTCTGGCGGAAGGTGTGTGTGTGTGTGTGTGTGTGTGTATGTGTGGACAACATTGGTTTTGCTTTTCCTGCAAAGGTAGCCACTTAGCCAGCTGACACTCACAGGCATACAGGATGGCCATTGGGGCGAGGTATCAAATGGCTGGCTGGAGCCCAGGGAACTCGTCCCCAAGAGTTAGCAGCAGGAGAGAAGAAATGGCAGGGGAGTCCTTAAAGTACCTTGTAGAGTTAAACTTATTTTGAGTTGTTTTACATAAGAACATAAAAACATAAGAAATAGGAGCAGGAGTAGGCCATTTGGCCCCTTGAACCTGCTCTGCCATTCAATGAGATCATGGCTGATCTTCTACCTCAACTCCACTTTCCTGCAATGTCTCTTGATTCCCTTAATATCCAAAAATCTATCGATCTCTGTCTTGAATATACTCAAAGACTGAGCCGCCACAGCCCTTTGGGTTAGAGAATTCCAAAGATTCACCACCCTCTGAGTGAAGAAGTTTCTCCTCATCTCAGTCCTTATTCTGAGACTGTGACCCCTGGTTCTAGACTCCCCAGCCAGGGGCAACATCCTCCCTGCATCTACCCCGTCAAGCTCTGTAAAAATATTATATGTTTCAATGAAATCACTTCTATTTGGGCAGATGTATACAGAGGGTGCAAGAGTTTAAGTCCTACACATTTCTGGAACTGCTCTCCCGTCCAGTTGGAGGCTGAAGGGTGCTTATGCAACAACAACAACAACTTGCTTTATATAGCACATCTAACATAGAAAAACGTCCCAAACCCCTCCGCAAAAATCAGACAAATTCGATGGCAATCCAAAGAAGGAAGTATTAGGAGAGCTGACAGAAAGCTCGGTCAAAAGGTGGGTTTTAAGGAGGGTCTTAAAAGAGGAGGGAGAGGTGGAGGGGTTTAGGGAGGGAATTCCAGAGCTTTGGCTGAGATGGCTGAAGGCACGGCTGCCAACGGTGGCGTGAAGCGAGTGAGAGATGTTTTTGGAGGGTTGGTGGAAGTGACAGAGATATGGAGGGGTGAGGTCATCAAGGGATTTGAACACAAGGATGAGAATTTTTAATTTAAATTCCATTTAAAAACTCTAGAATCAGTAAAAGTAGCCATGAACCCAGCCGGTTCACTAATGCCCCTTAGGGAGGGAAACCTGCCATCCTTACCCGGTCCGGCCTACATGTGACTCCTGCCCCACACCAATGTGTTTGACTCTTAACAGCCCAGCAAACCGCCCAGTTGTATTAAACCGCTACATGGAATAACAAATATTACACAAACGGACAGCACACAGACTGCAGCGGTTCACAGAGAAGGCTCACCAGCACTTTCTCAACAGCAACTCGTGATTGCCAATGAATGCTGGCCTTGCCAGTGACGCCCACATCCCGAGAATGAATTTAAAAGAAGGCTAACTGGCACCAACATTCCATTACCATTCCCTGGCACGTGCATCTGTCTCACGGTACCTTCCTGCCCTGGGCAGCACTGGAGTTAGGGAGGTGAGCACTGACCGACCACTTCAACCAGCCAGACAACAGGAGAAATGTATTTGCTTTTAAACTGATTGTAGTCATGTCTGTCCTCTTCAGCAATACAAAAGCCTCATTATTCATGAGCAATGCAGATGGAGTGTATTCTGCCCAGTTTTGTAAGCATCAATATCTGGTTTTTGCCTCTCCCACGAGATCACATGGCTCCGGTTGGGGGTGGAGTGTAGAATGTTTCAGTGTAAGGGGTGTCGCAGTTGCGTGGGGCGGACTGGTTGGGCTGGGTGCTCTTTACTTGTCCACCATTATTCATTGTTCATAGGTTTATATGTAACCTTCAGGGCTGCTGACCGAGGGCCGTGTGGCTCTTTGTCGGCCGGGGTGGACACGATGGGCCGAAGCGGCCTCCTTCTGCGCTGTAAATTTCTATGTTTCTACAACACTTTGTCATCAGTGCAATAATCTATCTCGGGATTCATTTGTAACCTGTCCATATAACTTTATATGAGTGTATCATGTGTATCTATTTCACTTTCTCTCTGCTCCCTCAGCAACAAAGCAAGTGTGGTTTGGAGAATCGGAGCTACAGTGTTATGATGCAAACTCCCTTTGAGTGCACCTCCCTCACCGGGAGTGTGCGATACCAGAATTGACCTAATAGATCTACGCTGCTGTTTTACTGGGCGCTGTATTAAGCAACAGTCCGGGGCAGGAAGGCACCATGAGTCAGATGCACGAGCCATGGAATGGTAATGGAACGTTCGTGCCAGTTATCCATCTTTCAAATTCATTCTCAGGATGTGGACGTCGCTGGCAAGGCCGGCATTAATTGCCGGTTAAACAACGCTTCGATTTCAAAATTCTCACCCTTATTTACAAATCCCTCCATGGCCTCGCCCCTCCCTATCTCTGTAATCTCTTCCAGCCCCACAACCCCCTGAGATGTCTGCGCTCCTCTAATTCTGCCCTCTTGAGCATCCCTGATTATAATCGCTCAACCATTGGTGGCCGTGCCTTCAGTTGCCTGGGCCCCAAGCTCTGGAACTCCCTCCCTAAACCTCGCCGCCTCTCTACTTCTCTTTTCTTCTTTAAGGCGCTCTTTAAAACCTACCTCTCTGACCAAGGTTTTGGTCACCTGTCCGAATTTCTCCTTATGTGGCTCGGTGTCAATTTTTTTGTTTTATAACACTCCTGTGAAGCGCCTTTATGTTTTACTATGTTAAAGGTGCTATATAAATACAATTTGTTGTTGTATTACTCCAGGAGGCTTAGCCAAACCTGGCTCTGTTTCACTCTTCATCCACATTCTAGCTACTGTAACTATAGCCCCATTGGGAGCCTATCACGACCATGACGCCTCGCTTGGTGTGGGCTGTTAGCGTGGAGTCCTCGCGCTTCCCATCAAAGCACTGTTGCCAGTCTGGCCTGGTGTTGTGTTGATGAAAGAGTTCATGGTGAGAAATTCCAGGTCTACGGTAACCAACTCTGGTCGGACGTATTCCTGGAGGTGTTGTCACATGACCAACTGCCCCGCTCCCACCCTCCCGTCATTAGTCGCCCAGGACAATAATCCTCGCGGAGCACCGTCTCCCCCGCCCATCGGAAAGCAAACAAACTCTTTGTTTCCTGATTGGATGATTCTTGGTCTGCAGTCAAACAGCCTTTTTTCCCCATCTTCAATATTTTTATAACTAATATGTGAAATTGTTCAAAGAAAATGGAAAAAAATATTTTTTTAATGCCCCAATACTTAACAATTAGTAACATGAGTAGACCATTCGGCCCCTCGAGCCTGCTCCATCATTCAATGAGATCATGGCTGATCTTCTACCTCAACTCCACTTTCCTGCACAGCCCCAAATCCCTTGATTCCCTTAATATCCAAAAATCTATCGATCTCTGTCTTGAATATACTCAAAGACTGAGCCTCCACAGCCCGCTGGGTAGAGAATTCCAGGGTTACTGGAGGCAGTGTCCGGGAGATGAATCTTTCATTCCTGGACTATCCTGGTGGGTTAGTGACTGTTAGCCAGGTCCCAGCAGAGCTTGTGGGTTTGATGTTCTGGTCATGAGTATCAGGGGCCTGTCAGGATCACCCTGTCAAGTGGATTTATATTGTTGTTTTGGAACAAACGGAAGCTAGGTGGGTCAAGAAGAAGGACTGCAGTCCTATCGGGTATGATAACTCTCGGATTCCTCTTCCTGCTGTCAGCTGGCTTCTTCCTCGGTTTCCTCTGTAATTATTGGGCTGGGGAACATGTGTCTCTACTTCAAGAGTTCAAGTCACCAGCCGCTTGCCCTTTGGAAGGAGTTCTGAAGTTAACGAGGGTTATCTGCCTCGCTCATTAGTGAAAATGACAGACAAGGAGCCGGGAATCTAAGTCAAGTGGTGTTTTCGTTCATTACCGTGCTGAGACAAAGACTCCGGTCCAGACAAAGGCTTTTGTTCTTTGAATTTGCTTCGAGATGCTTTGAAGTTTTTTTTTGACTGTATGGTACACGTGTAATTTACAGCAATGAAACATCTCTGGTTTGACCAAAATTCAAAGGGTTGGAGGTTCAAACTTCGAAGTGAGTTCTTATTTTAAAAAGGCAGTGTCAAACTAAAGTGGTCAGAAAAGTACTTTACTTGTTTGGAGTTGACAAGTCGTGTAGTGAGTAATGTTTAGACAGTACTGACAGATACATATAGAGACAGTTATATAAATGTAATAATTATTTTAAATCATCTTATCAAATCAAAATACCTCAAAGTTTTGTACAATGAATTACCTTTTGAAGTATGAGGTCAACTTAGTAGTACAGGTACTCTTACCTCTGATTTCGAAGGTTTAAGCCCCACTGTTGGATTTGACTGGATGATCTAAGCTGACAGACAGTACTGAGGGAGTGTTGTGTTGTCAGAGGCGCCGTCTGTTTTGTATTTGCTTCATGGGTTCTTTGCTTAAGAATTCGTAGCAACACATTGCTATTAAGAACTAGTTGGTTTATTAGCTAAGGTTTAACATTCACCTGACACATTTCATCCACCAGGCTCACAACCGCCTGCCTCATCGTGGATCCCCTCAACCCAACTGGCTGGGGTTTTATTGAGTGTTGTGAACATCACGTGACTGGCTAAGCCACTCACAACTCAACAGCTCTACAAACCAGTGAGCATACTCACCGGTGCATACGTTACACCGTCTTTCAGAGAAAACTTTAACCAATTCAAGAGGACTTAAAATATCCCACTGGCATTTTTCCAAAGCAGAAGAGGGGAGTTCTTTCGGTGTCCTGGCCAACATTTATCCCTCAACACATTAACTGGTCATTCGTCTCACTGCTCCTGGTGGGACCGTGCTATCTTGGTGGGACTGTGCTATCTTGGTGGGACCGTGCTATCTTGGTGGGACCGTGCTATCTTGGCTGCTGCTTCAAAAGCAATCCATCGGCTGGGAAGTGCATTGGGACTTCCTGGGGATGTGAAAGGTGCTACATAAATACAAGTTCTTTCTTTTTGGGAATGTTATGTAGGTAAATGTGACAGTCATTTTCAGATGTATTACTGGAGTGATGCACCCCCTCAAATTTTGAAACTATTTGATTTCTAGGATGTGGCGAATGCCAGTAGTGCAGCATTTATTGCACACTCCTGGTTGCCCCGACAACCAAGCGGCGGAAGAGTCAACATTATATTGTGGGAGTGGTATCACAGGTAGGTTAGGACAGGTAGGGATGGCAGGTTCCCTTTTCTTAAGGACGTTAGTCTTTACAACAGTCTGGTTGCTGGTCCAGGACCATAAGCACGAGACCACCGCCTGGGACAGTGGGGTAAATTCACACATTCTGTGTTCCTTGTGGGGAATCGCGCTCTAAGGGGGCACGAGTCAGGGAGTCAGCGCTTCTTCTTTCGTACGGCAGTAGCAAAGCAAATCAAATGTCAATATCCGAGCTGGATATCCAGGCCAAAGCTTCCGGTGTAACAGCGTGGATATCTTGTACAAAAGCAAAATACTGCGGATGCTGGAATCTGAAATAAAAACAGAAAATGTTGTAAATCTCAGCGGGTCAGGCAGCATCTGTGGTGAGAGAAACAGAGTTAACGTTTCTGGTCAATGCCCCTTCGTCAGAACTGGTGAAGGGTCATCAACCTGACACACTAACTCTGCTTCTCGCCATAGATTCTGCCTGACCCGCTGAGACTTACAGCATTTTCTGTGGTTATCTTGTAGGCTGCCTGCAATTTTGCTCTGAGGGCAGTGCTCAGTGATGTGCTCCAGGGTTTGATTAGGAGCTCCACAGTCGCATGATGGGGATGCTTTAATCTTCCACCTATGGAGAAGCTGGCAGCGTCGACCGTGACCGGTTCTGAGGTGGTTGATAGTTGTCCACTGTTTGCGAGGAAGGTTTGATCCTTCAGGTTGTACTGTGGGGTCCTCTGTGAGGAATCCATTCCATATGTCGCAGTTCGTCCAAGTATTTCGTCATCGGTCATCAAGGCTGAGGGGAGATCGCTGATGGGCTTTGGCGATGGTCCAAAATGGCCTTGTAGGTTAGTCAGTGCTATGGTGTTGTAGCCCCTGTCTTTAACTGGGACTTGGCTTGGAGTTTCAGCTCCCAAGATCATTGCGGTGATTACTTTCCAATCTCAGAACTTGTTCCATAAAATATTTTTCTAAAATTAATTTCATTCAAAGAGTGAGGAATTTAGTGCACATATATTCACCAAGAATTTCCCAGGGTGGTTCCTCCGATCAGCTGCTGTAACTGCGGCTGACAACCAGCAGGAGCACCGGACACACTGTGTAAACAGCATTTCTACCCATCTTCCATCGAAGCCGAACAGACCCCCACCCCTCCCCGCACCCATCCCCGGCTTAGTGGGTAGCACTCTCTCGCCTCTGAGTCAGAAGGTTGTGGGTTCAAGTCCCACTCCAGAGACATGAGCACAAAATCCAGGCTGACACTCCAGTGTCGTCTTTCGGATGAGACATTAAACCGAGGCCCTGTCTACTCTCTCAGGTGAATGTAAAGGATCCAATGGCAATATTCGAAGAAGAGCAGGGGAGTTCTCCCCGGTGCCCAGGACATTAGTTATTCCTTAACCAACATGCACTAAAAACAGATGATCTGTTTGTTTATCTCATTTGCTGTTTGTGGGATCTTGTTGCGCACAAATTGGCTGCTACGTTGCCCACACTACAACATTGACTCTACTTCAAAAGTACCTCACTGGCTGTAAGGTGCTTTGAGACACCCGGTGGTCATGAAAGGCGCTACATAAATGCAAGTCTTTTCTTTCTTGTATCACTACAGATGCTTACAGCATTTCTCTTAATTCTCTCAATGGTTCAGTGAATTGGTCCAGTAAGTAACTGAGCCACCCAGTCTAGGAAGGTCACAGCTTCGATCCCCAGCCTATGCTGACGTAGCAAAGCTGCAGAAAACAAAACTATTGGAAATGTCCTGCAGGATTAGGAAGGGGTAATGGCAGACAGGATTCCCAGTATTACTGGATATCATGTGTGTGTGTGAGGACATCAAGTGATGACAGTGAGTGCTTCCAAGATCAAATAGTTGAGACTCCCACTCGAATAATGCCAATTTGAGCGAGTTGTTGAAGAATGCAAACTGCCCAGGAAACTGTCTTGAAGCAAAGAGTAAACAACGTCAGGAGAAGCTGGGAAGGCAAAAAAAAAGCAGTCTTCTTATTTTCAGTGTTAAACCATAGCAACACTTCTTAGTTTTGGCTGCTGAGGTGTCCAAACATTTGCCTGAAAATAAAATATCAATTAGTGGTTGGGCTAGTGTTCTGCCAGGAGACATAAGAAATAGGAGCAGGAGTAGGCCATATTACCCTCGAGCCTGCTCTGCCATTCAATAGCTTAACTTCGACCTCAACTTCACTTTCCCGCTCGATCCCCATATCTCTTCATTTCCCGAGAGTCCAAAAATCTATTGATCTCAGCCTTTGAATATACTCAACAACTCAGCCTCCACATCCCTCTGGGGTAAAGAATTCCATAGATTCACAACCCTCTGAGTGAAGAAGTTTCTCCTTATCTCAATCTTAAACCAGTTTTGGTTTCCATATTTACAAAAGGATACACTTGCTTTGGAGGCAGCTCAGAGAAGGTTCACTAGGTTGATTCTGGGGATGAGGGGGTTGACTTATGAGGAAAGGTTAAATAGGTTGGGCCTCTACTCATTGGAATTCAGAAGAATGAGAGGTGATCTTATCGAAATGTATAAGATTATGAGGGAGCTTGACAAGGTGGATGCAGAGAGGATGTTTCCACTGATGAGTCTAGAACTAGAGAGCATGATCTTAGAATAAGGGGCCACCCATTTAAAACAAAGCTGAGGAGAAATTTTTTCTCTCAGAGGGTTGTAAATCTGTGGAATTCGCTGTCTCAGAGAGCTGTGAAAACTGGGACATTGAATAAATTTGAGACAGAAATAGACAGATAAGGGGTTTTGGGGAGCGGGCGGGGAAGTGGAGCTGAGTTCATGATCAGATCAGCTATGATCGTATTAAATGGTGGAGCAGGCTTGAGGGGCTGTATGGCCTACTCCTGCTCCTATTTCTTATGTTCTTATGTAAATGGCCGACCCCTTAACCTGAGACTATGCCCCCTAGCTCGAGACTCTCCAGCCAGGGGGAAACAACCTCTCAGCATCTACCCTGTCAACCCCCCTCAGAATCTTATATGTTTCGATGAGATCACCTCTCATTCTTCTAAACTCCAGAGAATATAGGCCCAATCTACTCAATCTCTCCTCATAGGACAACCCTCTCATCCCAGGAATCATCAACTGAACGTAGACACATGTCCTGGGTTCAATTTCACACAAACTGATGGAATGAAGGGCTCCCATTTTTGATGGCTATGAGGGACAGAAATAAAATGAGTTTGGGGAATTTCTTGGCCACTGCAGAGGACCATCCATGAACCAGCACAAAACGAATGTCTCACTGTGACAGGGCCCAAGGATCAGTCTTGTCGACAATGGAAATTTCACACTGGCACAGTGGGGGAGCTTTACTCTGCAACTAATGCACTTTGAACCGAATGGTGCTTAATGGGAGCAATGAGTGACAATGAATTCTCACCCCCAGCGATGACATCGCTCCCTCACACCGAAACTCACACACAGAAAGTTAAGACTCAAAATTGTCTCTGATTCTGTGTGGGATGAATCTGGATAAACATAAGCCCACCGATTTACTGCAGGGATGTTTCTCTGGAAAGCTGTATGGTTTCCTGTTCGGCACCAAACTAATTGTTCACTTGGCTTCCAGTAAAAGTGCAGGAACTGCCTTATCTTCTAAAGAACTGTGATTATTCGAACTGGGAACCGTTCCACACTGATCTTCCAGACAGCACCGAGCAACAGCTCTGGTCTACATTTCATCTTCTGGTAATGTTGAAATTGGCTGACGTGAGACGCTTTAAAACTCTGCAATTAAAAAAAAACTTCTGACCTTTTTTGCATTGCCCCAGAAATACAATGGGATCTGTCATCTCCCCTATCAAAAGTGGACTTCCTGTTGCTTTGCGCGGATTATCTTGCAGAGATTGCTGTACATTCCGATGTGCAGTAGTTTGTGAGCAACCAACCCTTACTTCCTTCCATTGGCTGGCCTGGCTCTCCTTAAAGTGAGGGGGGTGAAAACAGAAAGCTATTTATTTTGACATGATTTTAAAATAACTCGGTTTATACTGGAGGCTGCCCTCTCTTTGCTGGATACAAAATGGAGCTTGAAGACCCTCAAGTTGCGGGACAGAAAGTTAATACGGGCTTCTATCTATTGGCTGGAGCCATATGTTTAAAACGTTAACGTATGCAGCTTGACAGAGATCTAATGTCTGAGCGGCTCCAGGAATTGTGACTTATTTTGTTATCTATAGATGTCATTAAAGAGAGTGGTTTGGGGCTAGTGTCATTATCAAGGGTAAGACACGACTGTTGCTTTGATTCCTAATGCAATGGAAGCTAACGCTTGATACCATCTTCAAGGAAAGTGCTTCAGCTTGGAAGGAAAAACATTCTTAGAACTGAGGAACTTCCTCACAGTCGACGCCAGAAGATCCACTGGGTGGGAATCCAGTTTAACGGGACCCCGCCCCATTTTATCTACCTCCCCCTCACCCACCGACCCAAGTACCGCCTGAAAATTGGGTGGGACCAAGAGGGGCGTTCATTCTCGAGTATCAATTCCAGAGGCTGAATTGAACTCGAGGTACTCAGATTAGTTTCACTTGACCAAAAGGCCTCTGGATAAAGAGCTGTCAATTATCAAGTTCAAACATACAATGCTTGAAATGTATGCACCTGAGAGTATGCTCACAGGTTTGTAGAGCTGTTGCGCAAAGTGACCATCAACCGGTCCAGGCAGCGGGCGGTCGAGGGGGTCATTCAGTCCGACTGCCTGCCTCTTTTCCATGCTTACATTCGCGCTAGGGTGTCCCTGGAGATGGAGCACGCGGTGTCCACCGGTATGCTCGCGGCCTTCCGCGAGAGGTGGGCGCCGGAGGGACTGGAGTGCATCATCATCCCCGGCAACCAAATTTTAATGTGATCTGCTAACTCTAAAGTTTTATTGTTAATTTGTGGGTTCTAGTGTCCCTTTAATAAGGAGGCACTCATTTAATCTAAAATAGCTGTAGAGCTGTTGCATTGTGAGTGGCTTAACCAGTCACGTGATATTCACAAGACTCAATAAAACCCCAGCCAGTTGGGTTCGGGGGATCCACGATGAGGTATGTGGTTGTGAGCCTGGTGGATGAACTGGTAATGTGTAGTGTGATTGTTAAACCTTTGTTAATAAACCAACTAGTTCTTAATAGCAATGTGTTGCTATGAATTTTTAAGCAAAGAACCCATGAAGCAAATACATTACACTGCTAAGAGAGTAGATAGAAACAGATTGTTTCAGCGATTGAGGGGCCTCGAAGGAGGGAACATTGGTATAAGATTAAATGTAAGAGATTGAGGCAGAGGTAAGGAGAACCATTATTACACACAGGCTTGTGAGACTTTGAAATGAATTACCAGAATTAGGGATGATGCAGAGATCGGGTCAACATCTACAGACAGGTTAGATAGGTGGTTGAAGGAAAGGGAGATTAAAGAGATATGGGAATGGGGTGGGGGTGGGGGGAAATGGGAGGATAAACAGCAGCACAGACTGGTAGGTCCAAAAGGCCTGTTTTTGTGATATCATTTCTATGTAGGTTTGCATTCTGTCTTAATGAGCAAGTCCATTGTTGCCCAGAACCTGTTGATTACTTTAAACAGTGTATATTTTGAACTGATTTTAGAACAAAACCCCCTTGATAAATTAGGCATTTTGACACAAGGCACTCATCTGTAAGTTTACACAGTGTGAGATGTGCCAGCTATTGATACCATTCCTGTGTCTGGCATGGTATTGGTTATGAATCTGAAAATAAATGCATTGTTCGTCATTTGATTAGCGCCTAGAGCCATTCTGTCTCGGAGACAAAGATCCCGTAAACCCGAAATTCGGAGCCTGTGCTGAGTAAACCCATCCGAGCTGACACTCGGGACCTGAGGGTTAGCGTCAGCCCCTGAGATAAGAAGGTGAACATTTGCCACAGTTCCTAATCACAATCGCCATCTAGTGGCCCCTACTGGAAGTACACTTGTGTGGACAGGGTTGCACCTGCTGAGATGCCTGCCATGGTTGAATAGCCCACAAGTGTTCATTGTCAGGTCTCACAAAAAGCATTTGGAGTGTGGCTGGTGCTGACGAAACCAGAACCTAGCAAAGAATCAATCTCTTCATGAGAGAAGGAGAAAGAATTGACAATGAAGAGACGCGGGGGTGGGGGGGGGGTTGTGGAGGATGGGGGGGGGAGGACGGTGCGGGGGGGGGGTGGCGGGCGGGAGGACGGTGGGTGGGGGAGGTGGGGGAATAAAGTAGGCAACACAAAACTGAAAACCTGCTGGAGCCGATCCAGTAGCCATTGAACTTGGAGCCACTGACTGAATATGAGGAAGATCTTGTATTGTGTTGTCTGATGGAATTACTTTCCCACAGCGAGACCCTGTCCGCATTGGTGATGAACTGTAAATATTTGGGAAATGCTCATTAGGCCCAGTATTTGTGTGAGTGAGTGCGTCAGTGCCAGTCCCATGGGACATATAAGAGATGGTTTGAGCTGCATTGCTGGAGCGATATTTCAGGTTGTATCCCTCAACGTTTCATGTCTGCAGTTGTACATCAGCCCTACACCTCAAGGGGCGGATTTTCCGGTTCTTTGCGCTCCATTTTTCGGTGGTGTGAGCTATGTATTGGGAATGTTTTTGTGGGGTTTTTTCCAAGTTTTTTTTTCCGCAACCCCTTCCCTCAGGTGTGTCTCGGAGCGCTCCCGGTCCGGCTTTTTGGCTCGGGATTTTCCAATCCTAGCACCTAAGAGAGGTGTACAACGCCTCCCTTAGAGCTGCACCCCCCTGACTCAGGGCCCAGCTGCCCAATGTTACTGACTGAGGCGCAAAATGGTCCCGGGTGCTAACTTTACCGTCTTGCTGCCATTACCGCCCCGAAATCATCAAGGCTGAAAATCCAGCCCCAAATGTTGTGCTTGTGCTGGGTTTGAACTTGTACAAAGCTGTCTTTGGTCTAATTTTCCAGTTGCTGTTACACAGTCAAATAGGCAAGGTTAAAGCCCATCAAACCCCAAAATATGGATGAAATAAATTCTGTAACCTTTGGTTACTATAAGATGGAACCCACCCAAATTTCCATTCCTAGACATGTCACTGGGTGCTATCAAAATATGTAAACCTAGACTTATTGTAGGTGCTAAATTGTAAAAAAATAAACTTTTCAGATTTTCTTACGCTTGTCCTCCTCTCTCACATGTTTATTCCCTTCACTTGGCGCCTTTTCAGACTTCAATGAAGAACTTGCCATATGGGGAACCCCAGATTAAGAGCAGATTTCTGAGGTGTGGTGGTATTGTGGTGAATCTGAAAGAAAAAAGACTTGCATTTATATAGCGCCTTTCACGACCACCGACGTCTCAAAGCGCTTTACAGCCAATTAAGTACTTTTGAAGTGTAGTCACTATTGTAATGTGGGAAACGCGGCAGCGAATTTGCACCCAGCCAGCTCCCATAAACAGCAATGTGATAATGACCAGGTAATCTGTTTTTGTTATGTTGATTGAGGGTTAAATATTGGCCCTCCCTGGCCCAAGATCGCCCTAAGTGAAGGAAGTGCATCCGAGAGGGCACTGAACACCTCGAGTCTCAACGCTGAGAACATGCAGTAATCAAGCGCAGACAGCGGAAAGAGCGTGCGGTAAACCAGTCCCACCCATCCCTTTCCTCAACGACTATCTGTCCCACCTGTGACAGAGTTTGTGGCTCTCGTATTGAACTGTTCAGCCACCAAAGGACTCACTTCAGGAGTGGAAGCAAGTCTTCCTTGATTCCAAGGGACTACCTATGATGATAAGATATTGGCCAGGATACCGGAGATAACTCCCTTGTTCTTCTTCGAAATAGTACCATGGGATTTTTTACGTCCACCTGAGAGAGCAGACGGGACCTCGGTTTAACGTCTCATCCGAAAGACAGCACCTCCTACAGTGCTGCACTCCCTCAGCTCTACATTGGAGTGTCAGTCTAGATTTATGTGCTCAAGTCCCTGGAGTGGGATTTGAACCCACAACCTTCTGACTCTGAGACGAGTGTACTGCCCACTAAGCCACAGCTGACAATCTGGGGTTAAGCATCTCCGTCTCCGCCCCTGCCTCCACCCATCTGCTGCAAAACCCTCAACCGTGCTTTTATCCGCTCCAGATGTGACTATTCGAATGCTCTCCTGGCCGGCCTCCCATCTTCCACCTTCCATAAAATTGCACTCATCCAAAACTCTGCTACCTATATCCTAACTCATACCAAGTCCCGTTCACCCATCACCCCCGTGCTCGCTGACCTACATTGGATCATGGTCCACCAACACCTCAATTTTGAAATTCTCATCCTCGTTTTCAAATCCCTCCATGGACTCGCTCCTCTCTATCTCTGCAATCTCCTCCAGCCTCACAACCCTTTGGGAATTCTGCATTCCTCCAACTCTAGCCTCTTGTGCATCCCTGATTTCCTTCACACCACCAATGCTTTCGGCCACCCAGACCCTAAGCTCCGGAATTCTCTCTCTAAATCTCTTCTCTCCTCACTCTCCTCCTTTAAGACTACCCCTTTTTCCAAGCATTTACTCACCCGTCCTAATGTCTCTTTCTTTGGCTCAGTCTCAATTTTGTCTGATTATGCTCCTGTGAAATTCCTTGGGATCTTTTTACTAAGTTAAAGGCACTATATAAATACAAATTGTTATTTTCAAGGTGTAATGGGTAACAATCGCCATTGTCCATCCTGTGGGGACACAATGCTCTTCGCTCTGGGATGGTCTGAGGCAAATCTCCATGTGCTACATTTTCCAATCCCTACCACTGTAATTGGGAGCCAGGCGTTTTCTGATAGGAGCAGAGAATCAATACAGCCTGGACTTGTCAGTATGGCTCAGTGGGTAGCACTCTCTCCTCTGAGTCAGAATGTTGTGGGTTCAAGCCCCTCTCTTGGCTGAAATTCCAGTGCAGTGCTGAGAGGGTGCAAGACTGTTAGAGGTGCTGTGTTTCGAATGAGACATTAAATTGAAGCCCTGCCTGCCCTCTCAGGTGGATGTAAAAGATCCCACGGCACTATTTTGAAGAAGAGCAGGGGAGCTCATCCTGGTGTCCTACCCAATTTGATCCCTCAACCAACATAATTGAAACAGATTATCTGGTCCTTATCACATTTCTGCTTGTGGGAACTTGCTGTGCGCAAATCGGCTGCCGACATTACAACAGTGACTCCACTTCAAAAATACTTATTTGGCTGTAAAGTGCTTTGGGACATCTTGAGGTTGTGAAATGTGCTAAATAAATGCAGGTCTTTTTTTATCCAAGGAAGGACCAGATTCGGTTATTATTCGGTGCTGCGCAGGCACGTGAGAATGACTGTGAATGTGTCCTTCAATCCAGGAGTTTATTCTGAAACGTTCTGAGTGATTTATCTATGCTGTGCGGTAACGATCTGAGTAACCTCACACACAGGCTTTGCTCGTTCCCTTTTAGGAGAGAAATGGTACAAGCATCATCTGACGTACAAGATCATAAACTGGCCCAGGTCCCTGGAGCAGAGCCGAGTGAAGATGGCGGTGAAAACAGCTTTCCAGCTGTGGAGCAACG